>NC_135822.1:42162614-44562614 GCF_964213995.1 Mustelus asterias | reverse complement strand
CCTTTAAGACTTGATTAGCTGTAAGTATTCGCATTCCAACCATTATTCTGTAAATTGAGTTTGTGTCTTTATATGCCCTGTTTGTGGACAGAATTCCCACTCACCTGACGAAGGAGCAGCGCTCCGAAAGCTTGTGGCTTTTGCTACCAAATAAACCTGTTGGACTTTAACCTGGTGTTGTTAAACTTCTTACTGTGTTTACCTTGGCGCAGATGAGCACTGATGGCGGGGAATGTCCGCTCCATGGTTCAGCATGTGCACTTCATGCCTCAGCGTGGGAGCTCCATGCTGCAGGATTTTAATGCATGGTGCAGGCACTGGTGGTAATGCAGAGAAAGAAACCCTACAGTGCAGGAGGAGGCCATTCAATCATTGGGGTCTGCACCAACAACAATCCCACCTATGCCCTATCCCTGTAACCCCACATATTTACTCCGCTAATCCCTCTAACGTACGCATCCTGAACTGGAGGAGCACCAATATCCTGGCTGGGAGGTTTGCTAGTGTGGTTCAGGCGGGATTAAACTAGTGTGGCAAGGGGGTGGGAAGCAGAAGAGTAGGCCAGCAAGTGTAGAGACTCGGGATGAGCATGGGACCAAGGCCAGGCTAGCTAAGAGGAAGATCAGGCTGGGGGAGGTCGAACTCAGTGGGCCTGGAGTTCTGGAATGCATCTGCTTCAATGCAAGGAGTATAACAGGAAAGGCAGATGAACTTAGAGCCTTGATTCATACGCGGAACTTGGATGTGGTTGCAAGAACAGAGACTTAATTAAAGAGGGACAGGACTGGCAGTTAAATGTTCCAGGATATAGGTGTTTTAGGCGAGACAGAGGGGAAGGCAAAAGAAGTGGGGGAGTTGTTGCAATACTGGTGAGGGAACATATTGCAGCTGTACAGAGGGAGGGCACATTGGAAGAATCATGTAACGAAACACTGTGGGCAGAGCTCAGGCACAGGAACAGGGGCAGTTACTATGATGGGATTGTACTACAGGCCTCCAAACAGCCCACGGGAAGTTGGAGGATGGATATGTAAGCAGATTTTGGACAGTGTAAAAATAACAGGGTTGTTGTAGTGGGAGACTTTAATTTTCCTCGCATTGAACAAAGAACAAAGAAAATAACAGCACAGGAACAGGTCCTTCGGCCCTCCAAGCCTGCACCGACCATGCTGCCCGACTGAACTAAAACTCCTACCCTTCTGGGGACCATATCCCTCTATTCCCATCCTATTCCTGTACTTGTCAAGACGCACCGTCAAAGTCACTACCGTATCCGCTTCCACTACCACCCCCGGCAACGAGTTCCAGGCACCCACTACTCTCTGTGTAAAAAAACTGCCTCGTATATCTCCTTTAAACCTTGCCCCTCGCACCTTAAACCCATGTCCCCTAATAATTGACTCTTCCACCCTGGGAAAAAGCTTCTGATTATCCACTCTGTCCATGCCTCTCATAATCTTGTAGACTTCTATCAGGTCACCCCTCAACCTCCATCGCTCCAGTGAGAACCAACCAAGTTTCTCCAACCTCTCCTCATAGCTAATGCCCTCCATACCAGGGCAACATCCTGGTAAATCTTTTCTGTACCCTCTCCAAAGCCTCCACATCCTTCTGGTAGTGTGGCGACCAGAATTGAACACTATATTCCAAGTGCGGCCGAACTAAGGTTCTATAAAGCTGCAACATGACTTGCCAATTTTTAAACTCAATACCAGGACCGATGAAGGCAAGCATGCCGTATGCCTTCTTGACTACCTTCTCCACCTGCATTGCCACTTTCAGTGACCTGTGTACCTGTACACCCAGATCCCTTTGCCTATCAATACTCTTAAGGGTTCTGCCATTTATGGTATTTTTCCTATCTGTATTAGACCTTCCAAAATGCATTACCTCACATTTGTCCGGATTAAACTCCATCTGCCATCTCTCTGCCCAAGTCTCCAACTGATCTATATCCTGCTGTATTCTCTGATGGTCCTCATTGCTCTCCACAAATGCACCAACCTTTGTGTCGTCCGCAAACTTACTAATCAATCCAGTTACATTTTCCTCCAAATCATTTATATATATTACAAAAAGCAAAAGTCCCAGCATTGATCCCTGAGGAACACCACTTGTCACAGCCCTCCATTCAGAAACGCACCCTTCCACTGCTACCCTCTGTCTTCTTTGACCGAGCCAGTTTTGTATCCACCTTGCCAGTTCACCTCTGATCCCATGCAACTTCACCTTCTGCACCAGTCTGCCATGAGGGACCTTGTCAAAGGCCTTACTGAAGTCCATGTAGACAACATCCACTGCCCTACCCTCATCAATCATCTTCGTCACTTCTCAAAAAACTCGATCAAGTTCATGGGACACGACCTCCCCTTCACAAAACCATGTTGCCTCTCACTAATACGTCCACTTATTTCCAAGTGGGAATAAATCCTGTCTCGAAGAATCCTCTCCAATAATTTCCCTGCCACTGGTGTAAGGCTGACCGGCCTGTAATTACCTGAATTATTCTTGCTACCCTTCTTGAACAAAGTGAAGTGGGAAAAATCATAAAGATGGGTACCTGACACATAAAATGGTTACCTGAGAAAGAGACATTAAGCAGGCACTGACTTTAAGCACAGACAGCTTCTTGAAATTAAAACATGCAATACAGACAGTTATTTAAAGTTAAACATGCAGGGAACAAATACTGCAGGAAGCCAGTAAGAGCTTGAGGCACTTTAAAGATAAGGACAGACCTAGGACAATAAGGTCTGATAAAGAGATTAGCCATGAATGGGAACGGGAATACATAAATGCAGCAAAACCAATTACTGTAGGTATAGACCGAAACTAAGTCATTGATAGTCACTGAAAGAGGAAATGTATCCATTCTATGAAACAATGCAATGTTAAATGCCAATGTCTGTATATGTCTGGCTGTAACGATGTGTTAAACTATCGATCCTACGCAACTATAACGATGTGTTAAATGGCTAATGTCCGGACTATCCATTGTCTGAAAACTATAAAAATGAACCACTCCTATTGTATTATTGAGAAGGTAGCTGCCAGCGTACTGCGGAGTGCCAATGCTTTCTCCCTCGAAGCTTCGTGTCCAAAATAAAGCTGTATTGTTGAACCTCCAGTCTGACTCTGGTGGTAATTTTCCCACAACAAAAGGAACAACATTGGCTATTCTCCAATCCTCTGGGACCTCCCCTGTAGCCAGTGAGGATACAAAGATTTCTCTCAAGGCCCCAGCAATTTCCTCCCTTGCCTCTCTTAGTATTCTGGGGTATATCCCATCAGGCCCTGGGGACTTGCCTACCTTAATGTTTCTCAAGAACCCCAATACCTTTTTGATCTCAACATGACTCAAACTATCTACACATCCTTTCCCAGACTCATCATCCATCAAGTCCTTCTCTTTGGTGAATACTGACGCAAAGTACTCATTTAATACCTCGCCCATTTCCTCTGGCTCCACGCACAGATTCCCTCCCTTGTCCTTGAGTGGGCCAACCCTCTCCCTGGCGACCCTTTTGCTATTTTATATACGTATGAAAAGCCTTGGGAGTTACCTTAATCCTGCTGGCCAATGCTTTTTTGTGACCCCAGTTAGCCCTCCTTACTCCTTGCTTAAGTTTCTTTCTACTTTCCTTATATTCCACACTTGCTTCATGTGTTTCCAGCCTCCTAGCTTTGACAAATGCTTCCTTTTTCTCTTTGACTAGGCTCACAATATCTCTCATTGTCCAAGGTTCCCAAAACTTGCCATACTTATCGTTCATCCTTACAGGAACGTGCCGGTCCTGAATCCCTATCAACTTACACTTGAAAGCCTCCCACATGCCAGATGTTGATTTGCCCTCAAACATCTGCTCCCAATCTACATTCTTCAGTTCCTGCCTAATATTGTTGTAATTAGCCTTCCCCCAATTTAGCACCTTAACTTGAGGACTATACTTATCTTTACCCATCAGTACCTTAAAGCTTACTGAATTGTGGTCACTGTTCCCCAACTGCTCCCCTACTGAAACATCGACCACCTGACCAGGCTCATTCCCCAATACCAGGTCTAGTATGGCCACTTCCTTAGTTGCACTATCTACATACTGTTTCAGGAAGCCCTCCTGGAGGCTCCTTACAAACTCTGCTCCATCCACGCCCCTAGCACTAAGTGAGTCCCAGTCAATATAGGGGAAATTAACATCTCCCACCACAACAACCCTGTTACTTTAACACCTTGCCAAAATCTGCCTACATATCTGTTCCTCAATCTCCCATTGGCAGTTGGGTGGCCTATAGTAAACCCCCAACATTGTGACTAAACCTTTCCTATTCCTGAGCTCTACCCATATTGCCTCGCTATATGAGCCCTCTGAGGTGTCCTCCCGCAGTACAGCTGTGATATTCTCCTTAACCAGTAGCGCAAGTCCCCCACCCCTTTTACATCCCCCTCTATCCCGCCTGAAACATCTGTATCCTGGAATGTTAAGCTGCCAATCCTGTCCTTCCCTTAACCAAGTCTCTGTAATGGCAACAACATCGTAGTTCTTCGTACTAATCCATGCTCTAAGTTCATCTGCCTTACCTGTTACACTTCTCGCATTGAAACAAATGCACTTCAGTCCACCAGACCCCCTCTGATTAGCTATCCCAGCCTGCCTGCTGTTTCTCTGAGTCTTACTGGCCTTACTCTCTGGTTCCCCTTCAGTTAATTCTCCTTTGCTTTGGGTCCCACCCCCCTGCCAAACTAGTTTAAATCCTCCCGTGTGATACTAGCAAACCTCCCGGCCAGAATATTTGTGCCCCTCCAGTTTAGATGCAACCCGTCCTTCTTGTACAGGTCCCACCTGCTCTGGAAGAGACCCCAATGGTCCAGATATCTGAAACCCTCCCTTCTACACCAGCTGTTTAGCCACGTGTTGAGCTGCACTATCTTCCTATTCCTAGCCTCACTGGCACGTGGCACAGGGATTACAACCCGAGAGGTCCTGGAAATTGACTGGAAATCCCTTCGGGCCAGGGGTCCGGATGGTGACAAATTTGTTCAGTATATCCAGGAAGGGGTTTGGAACAATATGTTGATAGTCCGACTAGAGAGAAGGCTATACTGGACCTGGTACTAGGGAATGAGCCCAGCCAGGTTATCAAAGTTACAGTGGGGGAACATGTGGTGAACAGTGACCACAAGTCCGTAAGCTTTCGGATACTCATGGAAAAGGGTGAGTGTTGTCCTCAGGTTAAGGTGCTAAATTGGGGGAAGGCCAACTACAACTGGATTAGGCAGGATTTGGAGGCTGTTGTTTGGGAGAGGCTGTTTGAGGGTAAATCCACATCTGGCATGTGGGAGTCTTTTAAGGAGCAGTTGATCAGAGTGCAGGACAGGCATGTGCCTGTGAAAAGAAAGGGCAGGAAAGGCAGGATTCAGGAACCGTGGATGACCAGGGAATTTGTGAGTCTAGTCAAATCGAGAAAGGATGCATACATGAGGTCTAGACAACTAAAAACAAATGAAGCACTTGAAGAATACAGGGAAAGTAGAAAAGAACTCAAACAGGGAGTTAGGAGGGCAAAAAGGGGTCATGTAATGTCCTTGGCAGGCAGGATTAAGGCATTTTATACATATATTAGGAACAAGAGGGTAGCTAGAGAAAAAGTTGGTCCACTCTGACAAAGGAGGGAAATTATGTGTAGAACCAAAGGAACTAAGTGAGATCCTTAATGAGTACTTTGTATTAGTATTCACAAAGGAGAGGGACATGTTGATTGATGGTGTCTCGGAGGGCAATATAAACCCTCTAGAGCAAGTCATCCTTACAAGGGAGGAAGCGTCAGTGTACTAAAAAGGTAGACAAATCCCCAGGGCCAGATGGCATCAATCCCAGGTCACTGAGGGATACAAGAGAGGAAATTGCTGGGCCTCTATTGCTGGACGACACGGTGGCGCAGTGGTTAGCACTATTGCCTCACAGTGCCAGGAACTTGGTTTCAATTCCCAGCTTGGGTCACTGTCTGTGTGGAGTTTGCACGTTCTCCCCATGTCTGTGTGGGTTTCCTCCGGGTGCTCTGGTTTCCTCCCACAGTCCAAAGATGCGTGGGTAAAGTTAATTGAACATGTTAAATTGCCCCCTTGTGTCAGGGGGATTATCAGGGTAAATATGTGGAGTACAGAGGATAGCACCTGGGTATGATTGTTGTCGGTGCAGGCTTGATGGGCCAAATGGCCTCCTTCTGCACTGTAGTGATTCTATGATTCTCGAACAGAAATCTTTGTTTCTTCATTGACCACAGGTGAGGTCCCAGAGGATTGGGGGACAGCCAATGTTATCTTGTCATTTATGAAGGGTAGCAAGGATAACCTGAGTAATTATAGGCCAGTGAGCTTGACAGCAGAGTTAGTGAAATTGTTGGAGAAGATTTTTAGGGATAGGATCGATACACATTTGGAACTGAATAGTCTTATTAGTGACAGACAGCATGGTTTGTATGAGGGTAGTCATGTCTCACTAATTTTATTGAGTTTTTGAGGAGGTGACAAAAATTATTGACAAGGGAAGGGCCATGGATGTTGTTTACATGGACTTTAGTAAAGCATTTGACAAGGTCCTTCATGGCAGGCTGGTGCAAAAGGTTAAATCACATGGGATCAAGTGTGAACTAGCCAGATGGATTCAAAAGACTATTTCCTCGGGTGGATGGAGCTATTACAAGGGGGCATAACTATAGAGTTCGTGGTGGGAGATATAGGAAGGATATCAGAGGTAGGTTCTTTATGCAGAGAGTGGTTGGGGTGTGGAATGGACTGCCTGCAGTGCTAGTGGAGTCAGACACTTTTGGAACATTTAAGTGGTTATTGGATAGGCATATGGAGCACACCAGGATGATAGGGAGTGGGATAGCTTGAGCTTGGTTTCAGATAAAGCTCGGCACAACATCGTGGGCCGAAGGGCCTGTTCTGTGCTGTACTGTTCTATGTTCTAAAACTGGCTTGGCCATAGAAGACAGAGGGTAGCAGTGGAACAGTGTTTTTCTGAATGGAGCTCTGTAACTAGTGGTGCTCTGCAAGGATCAGTGCTGGGACCTCTGTTGTTTGTAATATATATAAATGACTTGGAAGAAAACATAGCTGGTCTGATTAGCAAGTTTGCGGATGATACTAAGATTGGTGGAGTTACACAAAGTGATGAAGATTGTCAGAGAATACAGCAGGATATAGAAAGACTGGAAAATTGAGCGGAGAAATGGCGGATGGAATTTAATCCGGACAAATGCAAGGTGATGCATTTCGGTAGATCCAATTCAGGTGGGAGGTATAAGATAAATGGCAAAACCATCAGCAGTATAGACACACAGAGAGATCTTGGAGCACAGGTCCACAGATCCTTAAAAGTGGCAGCACAGGTGGAAAAGGTGGTGAAGAAAGCATATGGCATACTTGCCTTCATCGGACAGGGCCTTGAGTATGAAAGTTGCCAAATTATGTTACAGTTATATAAAACATTGGTTAGGCCACATTTGGAATACTGTGTCCAATTCGGGTCACCACACTACCAGAATGAGAGGCTTTGGAGAGAGTACAGAAAAGTTTACCAGGATGTTGCCTGGTATTAGCTATGAGGAGAGATTGAATAAAATGGGATTGTTCTCCCTGGAAAGAGGGGGGCTGACAGGCGATCTGATAGAAGTTTATAAAATTATGAGGGGCATAGATAGGGTGAACATTTGGAAGCTATTTCCTAGGGCAGAAATGACAATTATAAGGAGGCACAAGTTCAAGGTAAGGGGGGAAAGGTTTAGTAGAAATGTGCGGTGAAAGGTTTTTTTACAGAGGGTGGTGGGGACCTGGAATGCACTGCCAAGCGAGGTGGTTGGGGCAGACACATTAGTGACATTTAAGACTTACCTGGATAAACACATGAACAAACGGGGAATAGGGGGATACAGGCAGTTGGTGTAGATAGGATAACGTGATCGGCGCAAGTTTGGTGGGCCGAAGAGCCTGTTCCTGTGCTGTATGGTTCTTTGTTGACTCCCGCCAAGGCCATCTCAAGCAACAGGATGTGCCAGTCAGTCATCCTCAGCTGTGGATCCTGGGGAGACACCTACACATAGCAGGAGGGTCAAGGCAGGTCCTATAATCCAACAAAAATCATGCCAATTTACTCTCCATGGATGCTGTTGGCTCTTTCTTCACACCATTTTTGAAGGTTTGAAATGCCTATTCCGCCAGTCCACTTGACGACGGGCGATAAGGTGCAGTCTGGACATGTCAGATATCATTGAAGAGCATGATGTTCTGGAAATTACTGCCAGTGAAGGCTGTGCCGTTATCAAAAACCAGGACTTCCAGTATTCTGTGTGTGCTGAAGCTTTGGACCAATTTTGCGAACATAGCCTGAGTAGCCATGGAGCCCATGTGGTGCACCTCCAAACACTTGGAGAGTATGTCCACCATGATTAAAAACATAGAACCCACAAAAGGACCTGCAAAGTCCACATGTGCACACACCCATGGGCTGCCAGGCCACTCCCATGAGTGTAGGGAGGCTGAGGGAGGGTGTTTTTGATTTTTCTGGCACAGGTCACATTGCTTTACCCAGTCTGTGTTGTCGGAATCAAGACTGGGCCACCAGACGTAACTCCGAGCCAGCATCTTCATTTCAGACACTCTTGGGTGGCCATTTGTCATACTGTTAATATTGGATGTTGCCATGATGGCAATTAATCAGGACTCCCAAAGAATGATCACATCCTCAACACTAAGTTCAGATTTCTTAATAAGTTGGGGTTTCATCTCTTCGGGCCGCATGAAATCATGTGCCTAATTTTGTTTAAGGTTGGATCTTCTTGAGTCCAGGCTTTAACATCCAAAGCTATGGGCCAAATGCTGGTAAATGGGGCGAAGTAGGTAGGGGAGGTGTTTCTCACGTGTCAATGCAGACTCAATGGATTGAAGGGCCTCTTCTGCACTGTCTGATTCTGTGATGTGGCCTTTGTGGTCATCATAACAAAAAGGTCCCAAAATCCAGGGAATCGGGAATATTAAAGTCCCAAGAAGAATGTAACGTCAAGGAACAAAGAACATGAATCTGGGAAAATGGTTCTGTTGAGTGAAGTTAAGAGAGGCTCCAGGTTAAAAAAGAAAAGCTGCAGAAGGCAAACAGAAAAGGTTGCGAGAAGCCAAGGATTCAAGGTGACTGGGAGGTTGGTAACTCCGTACACTGTGTCTGCAAAGCAGTGGTGTTCTGATGACTTGAGTTGACTATCTGAGAGATTGCATATAAGACAAAGCTTGAATTAATATGCCTCCAGGGCAGAGGAATACCAGAAGTAGAGGTTGAAACCTTGGAGGTGGATTCTTGATGCAGACATCTAGGAGAAAGCATCGTTTGGGATAAGTTTCCAAGGTGACTTTTTCAAGAGTAGAGATTGGAAATCATTATGTGCAAGATAGAGTTCCAGAGAGACTAGTTGGCTCACAGTGTGACAAGCATCTGGGGAAATTGATGAGAAATCCATAGAAGATGTTGTGGGTACATCTGCCACTTGGTTTCAGAGTCTGGAGTGTCTGACCACATTTCACCTATAGATTTACATGGACTTTGTAGTTATTGAGAACACGGAGTATAAGATAGATTTTGTAACTTGTAATATCTATACGAGTCAGTTTATACCTGTAAAGGTATGAACGGGATGAAGAAGTGTATTATCGTTCAGCTTTTCTTCCTTAATAAATGTTTTATTCTTTTTTTTCCAAGTACATTAGCTGACTCCTGTGACTCTGTTGAGCAGCTGCCTGCCATGTATCTGAATAAAAAATAAAAATTAGGATCTATCAAGCCGGTTTCCACTCTGAGATCTGACTTAGTCACTCTGGCTGTGGCCTAACCAATGTTTTATATAGTTCCAGCTAAATTCCCTATTCCTAAACTCTATGTCTTAGAACATAGAACATAGAACAGTACAGCACAGTACAGGCCCTTCGGCCCTCGATGTTGTGCCGAGCTTTGTCCGAAACCAAGATCAAGCTATCCCACTCCCTATCATTCTGGTGTGCTCCATGTGCCTATCCAATAACTGCTTGAAAGTTCCTAAAGTGTCCGACTCCACTATCACAGCAGGCAGTCCATTCCACACCCCAACCACTCTCTGAGTAAAGAACCTACCTCGGACATCCCTCCTATATCTCCCACCATGAACCTTATATTAAGCCCCCCAGTAACAGCTACATTCATCCGAGGAAATAGTCTCTGAATGTCCACTCTATCTATCCCCCTTATCATCTTATAAACCTCTATTAAGTCGCCTCTCATCCTTCTCCGCTCTAAAGAGAAAAGCCCGAGCTCCCTCAACCTTTCCTCATAAGACCTACCCTCCAAACCAGGCAGCATCCTGGTAAATCTCCTCTGCACTCTCTCCAATGCTTTCACATCCTTCTTATAGTGAGGTGACCAGAACTGCACACAATATTCCAAATGTGGTCTCACCAAGGTCCTGTACAGTTGCAGCATCACCCCACGGCTCTTAAACTCAAACCCCCTGTCAATAAACGCTAACACACTATAGGCCTTCTTCACGGCTCTATCCACTTGAGTGGCAACCTTCAGAGATCTGTGGATATGAACCCCAAGATCTCTCTGTTCCTCCACATTCCTCAGAACCCTGCCGTTGACCCTGTAATCCAGATTCAAATTTGTCCCACCAAAATGAATCACCTCGCACTTATCAGGGTTAAACTCCATCTGCCATTTTTCAGCCCAGCTCTGCATCCTATCAATGTATCTTTGCAGCCTACAACAGCCCTCCACCTCATCCACTACTCCACCAATCTTGGTGTCATCAGCAAATTTACTGACACTCCCTTCAGCCCCCTCCTCCAAGTCATTGATAAAAATCACAAATAGCAGAGGACCCTGTGGTACACCGCTGGTAACTGGTCTCCAGTCTGAAAATTTTCCATCCACCACCACCCTCTGTCTTCTATGAGATAGCCAATTCCTTATCCAATCGGCCAAATTTCCCTCTATCCCACACCTCCTTACTTTCTTCATGAGCCGACCATGGGGAACCTTATCAAACGCCTTACTAAAATCCTTGTATACGACATCAACTGCTCTACCTTCATCTACACACTTAGTTACCTCCTCAAAGAATTCAATCAAATTTGTGAGGCAAGACTTACCCTTCACGAATCCGTGTTGACTATCCCGGATTAAGCTGCATCTTTCCAAATGGTCATAAATCCTATCCCTCAGGACCTTTTCCATTAACCTACTGACCACCGAAGTAAGACTAACCGGCCTATAATTACCAGGTTCATTCCTATTTCCTTTCTTGAACAGAGGAACAACATTCGCCACTCTCCAGTCCTCTGGCACTATCCCCGTGGTCATCAATATGATCATAGTTAACCATGCACTTTCAGTATCCCACTCCCACTTTCTCTCCATGATCCCTTTAGCCACAAGTGCCACGTCCAGCTCCCTCGTGAACATATCTAACAAACTGGCCCCAACAGCTTTCTGTGGTAGAGAATTCCACAGGGTCACGACTCTCTGAGTGAAGAAGTTCTTCCTTTTCCTGAATGGCTTACCCTTTAATCTTAGACTGTGACCCCTAGTTCTGCACTTCCCTAACATCGGGAATATTCTTCCTGCATCTAGCCTGTCCTGTCCCATCAGGATTTTATATGTTTCTATGAGATCCCTCTCATTCTTCTAAATTCCAGTGAGTACAAGCCCAGTCGATCCAGTCTCTCTTAACGTCAGTCCCACCATTCCAGGAATCAGTATATCCAGGGATCACTGGATTTGTTGGTCCCTCCCTTTTCCTTTAATGGAACACGTTGGCCCTGTACTCTCCCTATTTCCTCCTGGAATGTGTCTCACTGTTCTGTCACAGATTTATCTAAAGTTCTGCTCCCAATCCACTCTGGTCAAATAATATTTAATCTTATTAAAATCAGCCTCCCCCAATTTAGAACTTTGATTTCAGGCCCATCCTTGTCCTTTTCCATAATGATTTTTAATCTAACGGAGTTATAATCGCAGTCTGCACAATGCTTCCCCCACTGATACTTCAACCACTTGCCCAGCTTTGTTACCGAAAAGTAAATCCAGGACCCTAATCCTAACCCTCTTGTAGGACCTTCTGCAGACTGGCTTAGAAAGTTATCCTGGCCGCATTTTAAGAATTTTGTTTTCTCTAAACCTTTCACACTTTGACTTCCCTGGTTAATGTTGGGGAAGTTGAAAATCCCCATTATCACTACCCTATTATTTATACACTTCTCTGAAATTTGCCTGGATATCTGATCTTCTATTTCTCTCAGCCTGGTAGGGGGCCTATAGAACACTCCCGGCAATGTGATTACTCCTTTTTGGTTTTTAAGTTCTACCCATATGGCTTCATTTGAAGAGCCTTCTAAGATGTCATCCCTCCTTATTGTTGTAATTGCCAATCCTGCCCCTCTCTCAACAATGTCTCAATGACAGCAATGACAACACACCCTCATGGTTTGATTTGTGCCTCAACTCATCTGCCTTGTTCGTCAGACTCCTTTCATTAAAATAAATACCAGCCAACCGTGCCAAACTCCCTTGTGCCTTATCTGGCCTTTAATCTCTATGCTTTCCTGACTCGCTTGCTGCCTCTTCTAATTTTGGCTGCGTTTATCCTCCTGCTGATCCTTCTCTCAGGATCCCACTCCCCTCCCCAACAACATGAGCAACCCTCCCTGCAAGGACGCTGGTCCCATTTTGGATCAGTTGCAACCCGTCTGCCTTGTACAGACTGTCCCCAAGACCAGTCCCAATGCCCCAGAAACCCAGTATCCCAGAAATCTAAAGCCCTCCTTCCAGCAACATTGCTCCATCCACGCATTCATCTGGATTATCCTTCTATTTCTATCACAGATTCTGGTCATTTTTTATCATAGAACCCCTACAGTGCAGAAGGAGGCCTTTCAGCCCATTGAGTCTGCATTGACTCTCTGACAGACCGTTTCGCCTAAGCCCGCTCCCCCGCCCTATCCCTTTAACCCCACACATTTACCATTTGGACACTAAGGGGTAATTTAGCATGGCCAATCCACCTAACCTGCACATCTTTGGACTGCGGGAGGAAACCGGAGCACCCGGAGAAAACTCCACACAGGCAGTGACCCAAGCCAGGAATCAAACCCGGGTCCCTGGCACTGTCAGGCAGCAGTGCACCGTCCCGCCGAGATTAAACTCACTAGCACGTGGCACTGAAAGTAATCCAGAGGTTACTACCTTCTGGGTCCAGGTTTTTAATCTACTTCCTAGCTCCCTAAACTCTGTTTGCAGAGCCTCATCCCATTTTCAAGCTAGATTGTTTGTACCAATATGTACCATGATCTCTGTCTGTTCGCCCTCCCCCTTCAGAATGCCCTGCAGCCGTTCAGCGACACCCCTGACCCTGAATCCAGGGAGGCAACATAGCATCCTGGAGTCTCTTTTGCGGCCACAGAAATGCCTGTTTGTTCCTCTTACAATTGAATCACCTACCACTAGAGCCCTGCTGATTTTCCTCCTCTTGCACAACAGACCCACCCATGGCACCATGAAGTTGTCAGTCACTGCTTTCACTAGCCATCATCTCCCCCAACAGTATCCAGAATGGTATCTTATCCAGTAGTGACATCAGCTGGGTTCGTAACAATGGCTACTTTACTCTCATATTCTACTTTTTAAAATCTTTTTAACAATGTTTTGGTGGCACTCTGCTTAGCTCTAAAACACTCCTAAGCCTCAGACTCACAAGGTGGCGCTGTTATGCGAATTAGTAGCCTATAAAGTCAATAGAAAAGAGGGACGTGACTAAAACAAAACAAAAATAGAATTATTCAACTCATCTGCCTTCTTCATCAGACTCCTTGATTAAAATAAATACCATCCAATCTTAGTGAAGCCCAACCCTTGTTCCAATTTTGGAAAGCTCTTTCAGAAAAAAGGTATATCTGCCACTTTCTTCCTTAATTTGGCTTTCTCCTGTTTATTATGTTTCACTTACAGTGGCAATGCCAATTTTTAAAATTCAGCTACAGATTGGGTGCCACTGGTTGGGCCCAGCATTTATTACCCATCCCAAATTGCCCTCCATTTCAGAGGATATTTGAGAATCAACCACATTTCTGTAGACCAGACCAGGTTTCCCTTCACTAAAGGACATTAGTGAACCACATGGGTTTATATGACAATCAACAATGGTTTCATAATTATCATTACTAACATTCAAAAGTAGTTTTGTAATGAAGTCGCCTTCATTTTGTTAGGGCTAAAGCTTGGTTGCTGGATCACTCTCACACACACACAAACACATGCGCGCACACTCACAAACACGTGCACATACATACATGCGTGCACACACACGCAAACAGTGAACTTGCACATACCAGTGGAAGAGAGACTACGCCAGTGGAAGAGAGACTGCAGCCGGAATGAGATTCAGCCAGAGTGAGGGTATTGGAAAATTGAAGCTGAGTGGCAATTCGATGCTGAGGGGAAAGAGGTGTTCATCTTCGGGAGGAGCGGAGAGGCAGATCTGCAAGGGAGACTTGAGGGCAAGTGAAAAGTAGAAAGAAATTGAACTGCAACATCACAGCCAGCAGGTAAGTGATTGGCTGATGACTGGTAAATAGTTTTTTTCTTTTTTTTTCTCCTGGCATTGTAGTTGTTGTAAGTAAACTTAAGGGTTAAGTCATGGCAGGAGATGCCAGAGTTGTGTCATGCTCCTCTTGTGCAATGTGGGAATTCAGGGACCCTTCTGGTGTCCCTGGCTCTTTCATGTGCAAGAAATGTGTGCAACTGCAGCTCCTGTTAGACCACTTGATGGCGCTGGAGCTGCGGATGATTTCACTTTGGAAATCAGCAATGCTGAGGAAGTCGTGGATAGCACATTCAGTGAGTTAATCACACCGCAGATAAAAATTACTTTGGGAGATAGGGAATGGGTGACCACCAGATGGAGGAAGAGTAGGAAGGCAGTGCAGGGGTCCCCTGCAGTCATCTCCCTCCGATATAGATATAGTTTTGGATATGTTGGGGGAGATGATTCACCCGGGGAAGGTGGCAGCAGCCAGGTTCATGGCATAGTCGCTGGCTCTGCTGCACAGGAGGGCAGGATAAAGAGTGGCTGAGCTATAGTGATAGGGTAAGGAGAATAGACAGACATTTCTGCAGACACAAATGAGATTCGAGGATGGTACTTTGTCTCCCTGGTGCAAGAGTCAAGGATGTCTTGGAACGGCTGCAGGGCATTCTGGAGGGGGAGGATGAACTGCTAGCTGTCGTGTGTTGGTCCTCCAGAAGGAACTCTTCAGTTGTAGACAATGAAATAAAACAAAACTTACTCCAACTTATAAATCAAAGAAAAAGGTTTACTAAAGAAACTTCATTACTCCAACACTTGAGGCCTCACCCTGGGCCATTCCAAGCTCCCCAAAATTCCCAACAGATTCTTATTTATACTGAGACAGCTGGTTAGCTGACCACCACATTATTTTGTCATTGGTTCCATAGTTTACTGGGTCAGCTGACCCTTAGAGCTTGTTACCACTGGTCACACTACAAGAGAGTGGTTAGCACTGCTGCTTCACAGCTCCAGGGACCTGGGTTCGATTCCCGGCTTGCCCCTTAGTGTCCTGGGATGCGTAGATTAGAGGGATTAGCGGGTAAAATATGTAGGGATATGGGGGTAGGGCCTGGGTGGGATTGTGGTCGGTGCAGACTCGATGGGCCGAATGGCCTCTTTCTGTACTGTAGGGTTTTTATGATTTCTATGATTTCTATGATATCCAATGTTATCATTAGGTACATTCTAACATCGTGATGCATGTAGGTACTAACAATATAGGTAAAAATTAGATGAGGTCCTGCAAGCTGAATTTAGGGAGTTAGGAGTTAAACTAAAAAGTAGGACCTCAAAGGTAGTAATCTTAGGATTGCTACCAGTGCCATGTGCTAGTCAGAGTAGGAACATCAGGATAGTTAAGATGAATATGTGGCTTGAGGGATGGTGCAAAAGGGAGGGATTCAAATTCCTGAGACACTGGAACTGGTTCTGGGGGAGGTGGGACCAATATAAATTGGACAGTCTGCATCTGGGCAGGACTGGAACCAATGTTCTAAAGGGAGTGCTTGCTAGTGCTGTTGGGGAGGGTTTAAACTAATGTGGCAGGGGGATGGGAACCAATGCAGGAAGTCAGAGGGAAGTAAAGCAGGGACCGAGTCAAAAGGCAGTAAGTGGAAAAGTGGAAGACAGAGAAACCAAAGACAAAAATCAAAAAGGGCCGTAGTACAGAGTACAGAGACTGTGGAGAACTCAGTGATTGAGTCCAGTAAGGCTAAGAGAAATAAAACACAGGGAGAGTGTACAAAACATAAAGGAAAGATGGTCTGAGGTGTGTTTGCTTTAATGCAAGGTAAGGCGCTCGAACTGAAAGCTTGGATTACTACATGGAACAACGATAGCAATTATGGAGACTTGGATGAAAGAAGGGCAGGACTGGCAGCTTACCATTCCAGGATTTAGATGCTTCAGGCGAGATAGAGAGGGTTACAAAAGAGGTGGGGGTGTTGCTTTACTGATGAGGGAGAATGTCACAGCTATACAGAGGGAGGTCACCTTGGTGGGATCATGCAGTGAGGCCATATGGGCAGAATTCAGGAACAGGAGCAGTGCAATCACACTGTTGGGGTTGTACAATAGACCTCCCAACAGCCAGTGTGAAGTGGAGGAACTGATATCTCAGCAGATTATAGGAAGATGTAAGAACAACAGGGTTGTTATGATGGGTGATTTTAACTTCCCTAACATACACTAGGTTTCCTTTAGTGCCAGGGGCTTGGATGGGGCAGAGTTTGTTCAGAGTGTCCAAGAGTGCTTCTTGAGGCAATTTGTGGATAGTCCAACTCGGGAAGGGGCTGTCTTAGACCTGGTTCTGGGAAACGAGTCCAGAGAGGTGATTGATGTCTCAGTGGGTGACCATTTTGGGAACAGTGAGCACAATTCTGTTTCAAAATACTTGTGGAAAAGGCTAGAAGTAGTCCCAAGTGAAATTAGTAAACTGGGGGAAGGCTAACAACAACAGTATTAGGCAGGAGCTAGGGAATGTAGACTGGGGCGGCTGTTTGAGGGTAAATCCACATCCGGTATGTGGGAGTCTTTTAAAAGTCAGTTGTTAATAATTCAGGACAAGTATGTCCCTGTAAAAATGAAAGATAAAGATGGCGAGATTCGGGAACTCTGGATGACAAGAGAGATTGTGAGCTTAGTGAAAAAGAAGAAGGAGGCATGCATATATTTCAGGAAATGGAAAACAGATAAGGCTCCTGAGGAACACAAAGAGAGCAGGAAAGAGCTTAAACAGGGACTTAGGAGGGCTAAAAGGGGCCATGAAATGTCCTTGGCAGGCAGGATTAAGGAGAATCCCAAGGCTTTGTATGCATATATAAGGAAGAGGGTAGCTAAGGAAAGCTCCACTCAAGGACAGTGGAGGGAATTTGTGTGTGGAGCCAGATGAGTTAGGTGAGGTCCTTAACAAGTACTTTGCATCAGTATTCACAAAGGAGAAGGATGTGGTGGATGTGGAGTGTAGAAAGGAGGATGTTGACATTCTAGGAGATAAAAAGGGAAGAGGCATGGGAGGTTTTGAAAAACATTAAAGTGGACAAGTCCCCAGAGCCAGATCGGGTCTATCCCAGAATACTGAGAGAAGCAAGGGAAGACATCGTGGCCAAAATCTTAGTATCTTCTTTAGCCACTTGCAAGGTACCAGATGATTAGAGAGTAGCTAACATTGTTCCTCTGTTTAAGAAGGACAGAAGAGACAATCTAGGAAATTACAGGCCTATGAGCCTTACAGCAGTGGTGGGGAAATTATTGGAGAAGAGTCTTAGGGACAGGAACAGTGGCACAGTGGTAAATACTGCTGCCTCACAGCGCCAGGGTTTGATTTCTGCCTTGGGTCACTGTCTGTGTGGATTTTGCACATTCTCCCAGTGTCTGCGTGGGTTTCCTCCCACGCTCCAAAGATGTGCGGGTTAGGTTGATTGGCCAGACTAAATTGCCCTTTAGTCTCAGGGGGTTGGTAGGGTAAATAAGAAGGGTTATGGCTTCGGGTCTGGGTGAGATTGTGGTCAGTGCAGACTCGATGGGCTAAATGGCCTCCTTCTGCATTGTCAGGATTCTATGATTCTATGAGGATGTACTTACATCTGGAAGAGAATAGGCTTATTAGTGATAGGCAGCATGGTTTTGTGAAAGGGGAGTCATTTCTCACAAACTTGATTGAGTTCTTTGAGGAAGTGATAAGAAAAATTGACCAGGGCAGGGCAGTGGATGTTGTGTGCATGGACTTTAAGAAAGCCTTCAATAAGGTTCCTCATGGCAGGCTGATACAGAAGGTGAAGTCATATGGGATCTGAGGTGAGCTGGTAGGATGGATACAAAACTGGCTTGGGCATAGAAAGCAGAGAGTAGCAGTGGAAGGGTACTTTTCTAACTGGAGGTCTGTGACAAGCAGTGTTCCACAAGGATCAGTGCTGGGGCCTCTGTTGTTTGTAATATATATATAAATTATTTGGAGGAAAATGTAGATGGTTTGATTAGTAAATTTGCAGATGATACAAAAATTGGGGGGGGGTAGCAGAGGAGGATTGTCAGAGGATATAAATCGGCTGGAACCCTGGGTCGAAAGATGGCAGATAGAATTTAACCCGGACAAATGTGAGGTAATGCGATTTGGAAGGTTTACTGCAGAACGAGGTCTACAGTAAAATGGTAGAGCCCTTAGAAATATAGAGGGATCTAGGCGTGCAGATCCACAGTCCCTGAAAGTGGCAACCCAGGTGGACAAGGTGGTCAAGAAGGCGTATGGCATGCGGTCGGGACATTGAGTATAGGAATTGGAAAACCATGTTGCAGCTGTATAAGACTTTGGTTAGGCTGCATTTGGAGTATTGTGTACAATTCTGGTTGCCACACTACCGGAAGGATGTTGATGCATTGGAAAGGGTGCAGAAGAGATTTACCAGGATTAATTAAGAGTGCAGAAGAGATTTACCAGGATTAATTGAGGGTGCAGAAGAGATTTACCAGGATTAATTGAGGGTGCAGAAGAGATTTACCAGGATGTTGCCTAGTTTGGAGGACATGGACAATGAAGAAAGGTTGAACATACTTGGATTGTTTTCACTGGAATGTCAGAGGATGAGAGGGGACCTGATAGAGGTTTACAAGATTATGACTGGCTTGGATAGAGTGGATAGTCAGAGTCTTTTTCTCAGAGTCGAAGAGTCAATTACTCGGGGCAAAGGTTGAAAGTGAGAGGGGGAAAGTTTAAAAGAGATATATGGGGCAAGTTTTTCACACAGAGGGTGGTGAATGCTGGAAACCCGCTGCTGGAGGAGGTGGTGGAAGCAGATTCTATAACAACGTTCAAAAGGCATCTGGATAGATACGTGAATAGGCAGGGAGTAAAGAGATACGGACCATGTAGAGGCAAGAAAATATCAGATTAGAGAGGCATCTGTGTCGGCACAGACTTGGTGGGTCAAAGGGCCTGTTCCTGGGCTGTACTGTTCTTTGTTCACTCACACACACTGACGCTCTCTCTCACACACACATGCACTCGCACACGCACTCGCTCGCACTCACACACACGCACTCACGTGCATGCACTCATGCAGGCACGCACTCACACTGGACTCACCACATAAACACCATGGCTACAAGAGCAGGTCAGAGGCTAGGAATACTGCGGTGAGTAATTCACCTCCTGACTCCCCAAAACCTATCCACCATCTACAAGGCACAAGTCAGGAATGTGATCGAATCCTCTCCACTTGCCTGGATGGGTACACCTCCAGGAAGCATAGAATCATAGAATCATAGAAACCCTACAGTGCTGAAGGAGGCCATTCGGCCCATCGAGTCTGCACTGACCACAATCCCACCCAGGCCCTACCCCCACATATTTTACCCGCTAATCCCTCTAACCTACACATCCCAGGACTCTAAGGGGCAATTTTTTAACCTGGCCAATCAACCTAACCCGCACATCTTTGGACTCCATCCAGGACAAAGCAGCACGCTTGATTGGCACAACATCCACAAACATCCACTCCCTCCACCACCAACGCTCAGTAGCAGCAGTGTGTACTATCTACAAGATGCACTGCAGCAATTCACCAAAGATCCTTAGACAGCACCTTGTAAACCCACAACCACTTCCATCTCGAAGGACAAGGGCAGCTAATACATGGGAACACCATCACCTGCAAGTTCCCCTTCAAGTCACTCACTGTCCTGACTTGGAAATATATCGCTGTTCCTTCACAGCCGTTGGGTCAAAGTCCTGGAATTCCCTCCCTAACTGCATTGTGGCTCAACCCACAGAACATGGACTGCTGCGATTCAAGAAGGCAGCTCACCACCACCTTCTCAAGGGCAACTAGGGATGGGCAATAAATGCTGGCCAGCCAGCGACGCCCATGTCCCACAAATGAATTTTAAAAAATACACACATGCACACGCATGCACACTCACACTCAAGAGACACACTCAAAGCACGTATGCACACACATGCACGTGCACGCACACACTCACACACACACACGCACACACACACACACACATATGCATGCACACACTCATGCACGAACAGACTCATACGGACACTGATACACATACATGCACTCACATTCAAACATGCACATGTGTACACACACATGTACGCACACAAACATGTGTGTACACACACACATACAGATGCATGTACCACATACATGCACATACACATGTGCACACAGCCATACACACACGCACATGTGCACTCAATTTCAGCCCATCAATTGCGATACCAAATCACATGGGTGTCAATTATATTTGCTAATCATTTGTACTGTTTCCTTTTAGTAGCAAATTTGTCATTCTGGAAATTTAGTAATCTTTCATTTTTAGTTTTTCTTTCCTTTACGATACTGCGGATACTGTGAAGTTGTGGAATATTATTGCTGAGATAAAAATGTTTGAGTAACCAATTAGAAGGATAGATTTATCCTTGTATTGAGTTGAGTGGAGTTGAGACACGGCTGGTTTCTCTAATGGACGGTTAATTTATTCGTCTGTTAATTCTTCCCCAGCAGGTGGGAAGTCTGTTCCAGTTGTAGCAGTAAGTGAAAGCGAAGAACAGCTGGAATAGGATTAATATTTGTACTTGAGAAATAGTCACGACATTTCATTCTCCACAGAATAGGATAAAGCCAAGTTGTCACGAACACTGCTTTTGTGCCTGACTTCATTGTATACTTCTCGGTTCAAGGCGTCACCGTATTAAACAATAAAATCATGCCTTACAATTCTCATCATGTTTTTGATGCCACTGCACTACAGTCACTGTGAGACAGTTTGCTGTTCAGGGATATCAGACCCCATCTATCCAGCAAGATACATGAAGGCAGAATTGCTCCACAAATCAGAGAAGTCCAATATCAGACAGGGAGAGAGAGCATTGTTTAACCCGCTAACAGCAATGGTTTTTCCACCATATCGTATGGCAGTTTATTAAAAAAATGCAGAGGGTTTCACATCAGATCACTAGCCCGGCCTCTGATTCACCTGCCCCACCACGACCTCAGGCCTTCAGTAATCTAGGCAGCATATTAGCAGGCCGCTCCTGCATGGAGCAAACACTCTCCCAGCAAGCAAAAACTGCTGGAAAATCAGATATTTAATGGTGAGGTAAGATGCTGCCCCAAATTCAGTGACATCTCTTTTTAGTGCTTGCTGGATGCAATTGAGTCTCGCCACAAAGTCCTCAGCCCAGTTTGGGATGAAATGCCTCATCTGAGGTGATCAGTCCAGCATGGTGGCAGTGATATGAAGGCTAGTGCAATACAAAAAAGGACAGCCACCCACTGCAGGAAGAGAATGAATGATCTGCTCCATTCTGCCAGGTTAAGTCACTCTTCTCATCACTCTCAACTCACACTGTCACAAACCCATCACACATCCACAGGGATCTCACTCAATAGCAGCTCAAGGGACACCAACTCACACGCACCTTTATCTCCTCTGCAGATCCAGCCTAAAGCACCATTCACCAGCCAGATTTGCCAGTCTTCTTTGTCATCTAGTCTGGCAAGTGTCTTACTTGCACACACTCTACCTGTCTTTGTGCAGGACAAGTTGGTTCATAACAAGAGGGAGAGGTTCCAGTGAGAATAAAGCCATCCATCCAAGTGAGGAAGTGGCTCCTGTGCAGACTGTGAGATTGACAGCCTGTAAGAGAGTCCCAGACCCTCAATGCTATCTGTCAGAGGCCACTGGATCCCCAGGGCAGTCTGTCAATGGGTTCCGGACCACGCCCCCCCCCAACCTCCACAGTCTGTCAGAGGGACCCAGTCCTCAACTGCTGTCAGTTCCAGGTTCCCAAACCCCCAGCTCCTGCCTGTCAGAGGATTGCAGAACCCCAGTCCTGGCTGTTGGAGAGTCCTAGATCTCCTAGTGCAGTCTGTCAGAGGGTCTCGGACCCCTCAGTACAGTCTGTCGGAGGTTCCGAAACCCCCCCAGTACTGTCTGTCAGAGGGTCTCGGACCCCTCAGTACAGTCTGTCGGAGGTTCCCAAACCCCCCCCAATACTGTCTGTCAGAGGGTCCCGGACCCCTCAGTACAGTCTGTCAGAGGGTCCTGGACCCCTCAGTACAGTCTGTCGGAGGTCCCGGACCCCTCAGTACAGTCTGTCAGAGGGTCCTGGACCCCCCAGTGCAGTCTATCAGAGGGTCCCGGACCCCTGCTGCTGCCAATCCAAAGATCCAAAGGACACAGGTGCTAGGTCAGTCATTGGCTCCTAATTTTTTTATTCTTTGATGGGGTGAGGGCATGGATGTTACCCACCCTGATTGCCCCCTTGAACTGAGTGGCATGCTAGGTAATTTCAGAGGGCAGTTAAGAGTCAGCCACATTGTTGTGGGTCTGGAGTCATATGAGTATTACAGTAATTGGGATGGCAAGCTATAGCCGCATGCAATTGGCCCAGGGAAACACTGCTACAGCTGAAACAATAGGTAAAAATACAGGTAACAACTCATTGTCAACATTTCCCAAGTATACATTCCCCAGTTACATGTTTCTCAGGTACACGTTTCTTAGGTACAGATTTCCCAGATACATGTTTATCAGGTACACATTTCCCAGGTTTATAGATTTTCCAGGTATATTTTTCCCAGGTACATGTTTCCCAGGTATATTTTTCCCAGGTATATTTTTCTCAGGTATTTTTTTCCCAGGTACATGTTTCCCAGGTATATTTTTCCCAGGTATATTTTTCTCAGGTATATTTTTCTCAGGTATTTTTTTCCCAGGTACATGTTTCCCAGGTATATTTTTCTCAGGTATATTTTTCCCAGGTATATTTTTCCCAGGTACATGTTTCCCAGGTACATGTTTCCCAGGTATTTTTTTCCCAGGTATATTTTTCCCAGGTATATTTTTCTCAGGTATTTTTTCCCAGGTACATGTTTCCCAGGTATATTTTTCCCAGGTATATTTTTCCCAGGTACATGTTTCCCAGGTATTTTTTTCCCAGGTATATTTTTCCCGGGTATATTTTTCCCGGGTATATTTTTCCCAGGTATACATGCTCCAATGGATGCAATAACTAGAAACTGAGCATGGGTGGTGAACGACTTGGATCACCAGTTAACTGAGTTGAAAATTACATTTTAGAATTAGGAATTCAATCAAACTTTACCTTACAATTCACAATACATATTCAGTAAGCAGTGAAAGAGTCAGGAATTGCCCTTTTAGGAACATTCTGACAATGTGTGAACATATCCTGTCTAACCGCATTCAACTAAACATGCTCTAACACTGTGCCAGATTCTCCCAGGCAGCTGCTCACTCCTCACTTCACAGTGTCGCTAATCTATTAAATTATTCAGGTTTTGAAAGGGCTTTAGCAATGTGAGAAGTCAGCTCGCAACTGAAGTGGTCAAGCTCTGTTCACTTAATTACACTGAGCTGATTTAATTGATGCAAAATTCAGCAAACGACTGGGTTACACAGTGTAGTAACAGGCCTGGGATCCTTCAGCTGTGGAGCATATACCACACAGTTAAAAATGTGACAGTCACAAACTATCTCTTATCAACCTTCTCGGCCTGTTTGTGACCTGTTCCCAAACAATGCTTGACCACACAATCCTCCTCCAGCTGACTGGCTCTGTATTTGTTTCCATTCTCTTCAATCTAATTAGGATATCAAATACAATGTCTTCACACTCCCACATCATTACATCTGTTATTCCCCAAGGATCAATCCTCAATCCCCTCTCCTATTTCTCATCTACATGCTGTCCCTCGGTGACATCTACCATTTGTTCCCTAACTATGTGCTCCATCCCTCTCCCTGACAACACTTGGATCTACCTCCCCTGACAACACCTGGATCTACCTCACCTGGCAAAACCTGGTTCTACCTCACCTAGCAACACATGGATCTACCTCCCCTGACAACACTGGATCTACCTCCCCTGACAACAACTGGATCTACCTCACCTGACAACACCTGGATCTACCTCACCTGACAACACTGGATCTACCTCCCCTGACAACACTGGATCTACCTCCCCTGACAACACCTGGATCTACCTCACCTGACAACACTGGATCTACCTCCCCTGGCAACACATGGATCTACCTCCCCTGACAACACCTGGATCTACCTCCCCTGACAACACCTGGATCTACCTCCCCTGACAACACCTGGATCTACCTCACCTGGCAAAACCTGGTTCTACCTCACCTGGCAACACATGGATCTACCTCACCTGACAACACCTGGATCCATCTCACAATCAACTGTTCTACTGTTTCTCTATTATCAGATTGCTTGTCTGATAGCTAATGCTGGATGAACAGCAAATTCCTCCAACCTAATATCGGGAAGACCAAAGTCACTGCCTTCAATCTCTGCTATAAATTTTGTTCCCTAACTATGTGCTCCATCCCTCTCCCTGGCAACTCTCTGATGTTGAACCGAATTGTCCACAGTTTCTGGATGCCTATCCGCTCCATCACTAAGGACGCCTATTTCCACCTCCAGAACTCTACCTTGGCCTCAGCTCACCTGTTGTTGAAATCCTCATTCACTCTTCAGCTTATCTCTAGGTTTGACTATTCCATGCTCTTAGCCAGCCTTTAATATTCTACCCTTACTCAACTTGAGGCTTCCTAAACTCTGCTGCGTATGCCCCTTATTCATGTCAGCCCCATTATTGATCACGCAATGCTCGCTGACAAACATTGGTTCCAGAGGTTTGAAATTATCAGCCTGTTTTCAAATCTTTCCATGACCTACCCTCCTTATCTCTGTAATCACCTCCAGTCCCAAAACCCTCCAACATATGGGGCAGCAGCCTCAAGTGCCAGGGACCCACGTTCAATTTCAGCCTCAGGTGACTTCTATGTGAAGTTTGCACATTCTCCCCGTGTCTGTCTGGGTTTCCTCTGGGTGCTCCAGTTTCCTCCCACACTCCAAAGATGTGCTGGTTAGTTTGATTGGCTATAGTAAATTGCCCGTTAGTGTCAAGGGGATTAGCAGGGCAAATATATGGGGTTGCGGGGATAGGGTCTGGATGGGGTTGTTGTCAGTGCAGGCTCAATGGGCCGAATGGCCTCTTTCTGCACTGTAGGGATTCAATGAATCTATGATATCTGGATTCATTTAATTCGGAGCATCCTAGATTTTTAATCATGGCACACTGGTGGATGTTTCTTCAGTTGCCCAAGCTCGAAGCTGTTTACTCCTTCAGGAAACTCCTTCAAATCTACACAGATGACCAAGATTTTGGGCGTCTGCGCCAATATATCCTTATGTAGTTTGGTGTCCAGTTTTGCTTCATAATACCCCTGTGTAACAACTTGTGGTATTTTATTATTTTAAAGGATCTAAGTAAGCATGATTTGTTGTTGTTGTTGAATGGGTTCATGCCCATTCACCTCAATGATTGACAATCAATCACTTCTTGAGACGACATTAGGTTTGGAAGAAATCCATGTTGAGAACAGGACGGGCACAGCGATGATGGGGCATGGGCTCTGCAGCTGCCTCCCTGCAAAAGCTAAGAATGGTCTAACTTAGGGTCCTTCCTCAACATTAACCCTCCCTACACCAACACCAAATCTCATTAGCATCATAAGTAGTGTAAAGGAGTCAGTCATGTTGGCAGAGTGTGAAATGAGGACACAGCTTCATTAGTCACAGATTTGCTAGAATAATTTGTGATAATTCACAGCTATTTACCACAGGCCAACTGTATCATCACGTTTGTGTAGTTTAGAATGATAACACTTTTGAATTATGGAACGGAAATTAAAATCTCTGTCTCGAATATTGGGGGTGATTTTGAGCCTGCACTCTCCGTCTGCGGGATTGGTGGTGCATGCTCAAAATCCAGAGAGAGTGATTCGCACCAGCCAGTTTCCGAGTTCTGGTCTTCTTGGCCCCTCGTCGGTGGAGTGGTATGAAACATGCCGCAGGACCACAGAAAGCTCATTTTGATACATTAGCATGCACTCTCTCCGGGACCTCCCCTCCTCACTGGATATTCAGCGGGCACCGGTGTGACATCACGCCAGCGCCATTTACAACAGCTCGACATAAGTGTGAACCTGGCACCTTCACCTCTGAAGGGGTTTCAGAGGTGAGCACTCAGGAAGCCAGCACCCTTCGCGGTGTGCACTGCTCAGGAGGAACTGGAGAGGACCCGGGCAACATAGACAGGTTCATCTTGGTGCCGGGGGTGGGGGTCCCAGAATCGCCATTACAGGGAAAGGGTTGGGAAGGGTCATTTGAAGGCCTCACCTTCCCTTCAGGTCAGGTGTCCCTTGTCTTAAAGTGTGACAGCGCTTCCCATGTCCTCCTTCCTGGGTTCCTGTCCATACCGCAGCTGAGGTAGTGCCCTGGGTGCAGGCCAGAGGGTGGGAGGGCTAGAAAATAAGAGGCTCAACACTGGGGGAGGCTGTGAGTTACCCAGGTGGGGTCCCATGACAGGCCGCAGAGTGGGAGATTCAGGAATGGGCTGTGTCTCCCCTCGTGCGGCCTGAAGGGCCTCGCACTCAGGGGAGGGTGACTGCAGTGTGATTGGAACCCACACTCAGGCAGCAGTGTCAGGTCAAAGGGCAGAAGCTGCCGGCAGCCCAAAACCTATTGTCAGGGGTGCGTGCGTATAATCTCAATGGGTCACAGAAGGCTGCTCAGCTCTGCACCTCTTGTGACCTTGGAGAAACCGGGTGCCCTCTGGGAATGCACTGGACATGCTAATTGCTGGCCTCGCACGCTTCAGCTGGGCCTGGTCTGCCACAAGAGGCAGACACTGGGCTTAACAGCCACCCCAGCCTCCCCTCATTACTGATTATGCCAATAAATGTGTGCAACCAAATAGCACTGCCGTTTTGTGGAAGCCAACTGTTAACCCTTCGCAAGCCAATGTCCCAGGCTTTGAGCTGACATTCGCAGAGAGGCTGCAACATCACACAGATAACACTGATCTGAACCTCTATGCAAGGTGTGATAGAAGCATAGAAACATAGAAGATAGGAACAGGAGGAGGCCATCTGGCCCTTCGAGCCTGCTCCGCCATTCATTACGATCATGGCTGATCATCCAACTCAATAGCCTGATCCTGCTTTTTCCCCCAAAACCTTTGGACATGGACAACCATGGACATCACTGAGTGTATCATCATGTTTGTGTAGTTTAGAATGATAACACTTTTGAATTATGGAACGCCAAGCCTTGGAAGCCGTCCGTCATGGTACGGACATCTTGGCCCAGAATCTTGGGAGGTGACCACAGTGCATCCACTATTTCTGGGGCAACTTCCTGGGGATTTATTGGCCTTCAATCCCATTAATTTCCCCAACACCATTTCTCTCCTAATATTGATTTCCTTCAGTTCCTCCCTGTCACTAAACCTTATGTACCCCAACATTTCTGATATGTTATTTGTATTGTAGAGTCATAGAGACATACAGTGCAGAAAAGGCCCTTCGACTCATCGAGTCTGCATCTACAATAACAACCACTACAGTCGCACTAATCCCATTTTCCAGCACTTGTCCCACATCCTTGAATGTCATTATAGCTCAATGCTCCATCCCAGGCAACATCCTGGTGAATCTCCTCTGTAAACCCCTCTAATACTGTCACATCCTTCCTATAGTGAGGTGTCCTCCTTTGTGAAAACAGAATGAAAGCATGCATTTACTTATTCAGCCATTTCTTTGTTTCACATCATAAATTCCCCTGTTTCTGACCGTAAGGGGCCAACATTTGTCTTCACCGATCTATTACGCTTCGATAGAAACTTTTACAGTCAGTTTGTATGTTTCCCCACAAGTTAATTCTCATACTCAATTTTCCCCTTCTTAATCAATGCCTTTTTCCTCCTTTGCCGTATTCAACATTGTCTACGTATTTTCCTGACTATCTAACAGGACACAGCAATGTGCGGATGAAAGCTGATGTAACCAAAAACTTGTCACAGAGATACAATGGTATTATCAACACTTCAATCTAATCTAAACAGCAGCAAACACCTAAATAGAGATTAATGTTCACCGCAGATATGGATTATTTAATGAAAATACAGTATGTACTTATAGTTCCAAAACATTACCGTTACCATTTAATTAAGACTGTTGGGGCTGTGGGAAATCATTTCTCAAGCCATGCATTCCCTGCTGCTCTCCGCTTTCTAATCTGTGTTCCATTTAACAGAACTCCACATGTCATAGCAGATTACTGTTATCTGGCAGTAAAAATTCAGCAAAGCTCTAATTGGTAAGGAACTTTAAATTAAGTGCAGGCATGAAGGAGTCTCTGGCAGACAGTTATTTACTTATCTGACTCAAAGAGAGACTGGCTGTCAACATTTCTGTTCTCCCTGAGGCTCAGCGTTCATGCATTAATCAAAAAGGATATACCAGTGTCTCTTGAATATGTAACATTTTTACATCTGAAAGTATCGGGGGAAGTGTGAGGTTTGCTCACTGAGAAAGGCCCTTAAAACAACAAATAAAATATCACCAGAACCGCAGACAGTGGGTCAGAGAGTAGCTGGAGAGGGAAGGGATAAAGCAAGACATCAGATCCTGCCCTTTCCAATATGCCGTTCGACAAATCTGCATTCAAAATGAATCCATTCTCTTCACCGGTACTGACTGACTCATGTGTGCTCACAGCATTTTCTGTGTCTATTTCTAAGTTTAAATAAGACGAAAGAGCAGTTTTCTTGTGTTATAAACAACCAACGATGGTCCTTTTATCCATCACAACTTCCAATTGAAAGGAATCACTAATCTTTTTCCCAATCTCCACCGTTGGTAACTGAATCGTTATACTGCACCAGAATAACCATCCATGAGGGATAAGGTGATGGGCCCCACATGGTAAAGACGTCTGAAGGAAATGTTTGAGAACTGCCCATATTTAAGGTTAAGGCTTTCAGTTCTGTTTCAGGATTGGACATGGTACCTGAGCCGTTAATTTTGCGTGTGTGATGCAGCATCCAGTTTAAAACTGTCCAGTTAGTCAGACACCTGCCACTGGCAAAATCCTTCTTTTCACGGGTCCTGGTTACATCTTCAAGTCCCGGAAGGGGAAGCAGTTATGTCTTTCGCGTCAGGAAAGAAGAGTTGTGTGCAATAGGTCTTCGGAGGCCTTCACCAAAATCCCTTTATTTACAATTCCAACACCAGTACACAGAGTGCGATCAGTCAGCAGTCTACCTTCGGGAGTGCCAGAGGAACTGACACTCCCAGTTAAATACAAAGAAAAGACTCTCTGATTGGCCCATCAATTGACTCCTTAATCAGGGAGTTCATACTTGTGGTGAACCATCGTTGGTTACCACTGTGGGGTTATTCTAATGTTGCTGTTGGGCTAGGGTGTTCACACTGTGGGGGTTGTTATAATGTTGTTGTTGGGCTAGGGTGTTTACACTGTGGGATTAATATACCTGTGGTGGATGCTGTTGTGGCACATCCCGGTCGGGCCCCGCCTCCTGGGAGAGGTATAAGACCCTCTGCTCAGGCGGGACCCCTCCAGTCTGGAATGGTGTACTCGTGTTTAAATAGTTCCATTGTTAGACAATAAAAGCCTTCAATTACAGAAGCCTTGTGTCTCGTGCTCGATTGTCGCGCATCAATTTTATTGTCTAACACGAAACTCTCGACAGAAAAGAGAGTATGGAACAAATGCTAAAACCAGAGCGTCTGACGCTGGATCCACGTGCGGTCGGCGCCTCTAACACCTTCGACCACTGGCTGAAGTGTTTCGAGGACTACCTGGCAGCCTCTGCAGCAGTCACCACGGATAACGACAGACTCCAGGTCCTCCATGCGAGGGTAAGCGACACTGTCTACCTCGCGATTCGTGCGGCCACCACTTACCCGAGGGCCCTCGAGCTTTTGAAAAAGCGATACACGAGGCCTCCCAACGAGATCCACGCTCGTTACCTCCTTGCTACACGACGTCGGCAGTCGGGCGAAACCATGGAGGATTACGCCAATGAGCTCTTGCAGCTTGCCAGGGGCTGCGACTGCAAAGCTGTGTCGGCTGAGCAGTACATGTACGACCTCGCCCGAGATGCGTTTGTGACAGGGGTAGGGTCTTCGTACATCCGGCTCAAGCTGTTGGAGAAGGGGAATCTCAACCTGACCCAAGCTATGGAGATGGCTGAAATGCTGGAGGCGGCGTCGAAAAGCTTGACCCTGTATCCGGAGGACCACAGGGAGACAACGTGGCAGGAGCAGGCACAAATCCCTCCTCGCCCCACGGGCTCGCGCTCCCATATCGACCCGACGACGGCGGCAGCCCCAGGCGGCCCGCGGTGCTACTTCTGCGGAGGAGCCAAGCATCCACGGCAACAGTGTCCTGTTAAAACGGTGGTCTGCAATCAATGCGGTAAAAAGGGGCACTACGCGAAAGTCTGCAGATCGAAGCCCAAGAATGGCAGTGCAGCCTGTGACCCTCCAGAACGGAGATCATTTCTATCAGCGTCGCAGTACCCACGAGGTCCGTCCACGTGCGAGCCCAGGTCGACGCCATTGTGGCTAGCGGAGTCGGAGGAGGATGACCACCAGGAGTCGCTACGTTTGGCGCCCTCAACCATGTGCGATTCATGGGGGCGGCCATCTTGGTCGACAACGACCAGGAGCGACCAGCAGGGGTCCTCAGCATCAACCTCGGCTGCCTGCAGTGACGTCCAAGGGCCAACGGTGGCGTCGATCACCCTGGACCAGGCTAAGCATCACAGGCTTGACTGTTCAATGATGAACATTAAGGTAAATGGTCGTACTGTTTATTGTCTGTTTGACAGTGGGAGCACCGAGAGTTTTATTCACCCTGACACTGCAAAGAGGTGTGGACTCCGGGTCCTACCTGCCAAACAGACAATTTCTATGGCATCACGGTCCCGGTCTGTACCGATCCAAGGACGTTGTGTGGTAACTCTGAAAGTGCAGGGCACAATTTACGAGCGATACAGGCTCCTCGTGTTGCCGCATCTTTGCGCGCCAATTCTCCTCGGACTAAACTTTATGGTCCACATGAAGAGTGTGATCCTACAGTACGGTGGGCCACTCCCTTCGCTGACAGTAGGGGATCAGCTGCAGCCTCCAAATTGTCCAAAGCGCCCCGCATGCAATCTTTCCACACTAAAGATCACCACACCCTCTTTATTTAAGAATCTGGTACCAGGCTGCAAGCCCATCGCTACTAAAAGTAGGCGTTACAGTGCTGAAGACCGGATCTTCATCAGATCTGAGGTTCAGCGACTCCTCAAAGAAGGGATCATACAGTCTAGCGTTAGTCCGTGGAGAGCACAGGTCGTGGTGGTTAAGAGCGGGAACAAACCCCGGATGGTCATTGACTACAGTCAGACCATTAATCGTTATACGCAGCTGGATGCGTATCCTCTCCCGCGCATATCTGATATGGTCAATCAGATTGCGCAGTACCGGGTGTTCTCCACCATAGACCTTAAGTCCACCTACCACCAACTCCCCATCCACCCAGAGGACCGACATTACACGGCTTTTGAGGCGGATGGTCGTCTGTATCAGTTTCTTAGGGTTCCATTTGGTGTCACCAATGGGGTCTCGGTCTTCCAGCGTGCTATGGACCGAATGGTGGACCAGAACGGGCTGCGGGCTACCTTCCCGTACCTGGATAATGTCACCATCTGCGGCCATGACCAGCAGGACCATGACACAAATCTCCAGAACTTTTTGCGCACTGCATCTCGCCTGAATCTGACCTACAACAGGGAGAAGTGTGTATTCCGTACGCGCCGGTTAGCCATCCTGGGATACGTAGTGGAAAACGGGGTCATTGGCCCCGATCCCGACCGTATGCGCCCCCTTACTGAACTTCCTTTGCCCGCTAGCGCAAAAGCACTGAGGAGATGCCTCGGCTTCTTCTCCTATTATGCGCAGTGGGTCCCCAACTACGCGGACAAAGCCCGTCCGCTTATTAAGTCCACGACTTTTCCACTCACGCCAGAGGCCCAATTGGCCTTCAAGGCATTGAAAAGTGACATTGCGAAAGCCACGATGCACGCGGTGGATGAATCCATCCCTTTTCAGGTGGAAAGTGATGCATCTGATTTCGCCCTGGCCGCCACACTAAACCAGGCAGGCAGGCCCGTCGCGTTTTTCTCCCGCACCCTTCAAGGTCCCGAAATTCGGCATTCAGCAGTGGAAAAGGAGGCCCAGGCTATTGTGGAGGCCGTCAGACACTGGCGCCATTACCTGGCGGGGAAGCGGTTCACCCTGATCACGGACCAGAGGTCCGTGGCGTTTATGTTCAATAATACGCAGAGGGGCAAGATCAAGAATGACAAGATCTTGCGGTGGAGAATTGAGCTCTCCACCTATAATTACGATATTATGTATCGTCCAGGGAAACTCAATGAGCCCTCGGATGCCCTCTCGCGCGGAACATGCGCTACTATGCAGGAGGACCGCTTGAACGCCCTCCATAATGACCTGTGCCATCCTGGGGTCACTCGGCTCTACCACTTCATCAAAGCCCGCAACCTGCCCTACTCGGTGGAGGATGTCAGGTCAGTAACAAGAAGCTGTCGGATTTGCGCGGAATGCAAACCGCACTTTTACCGACCTGACCGGGCACAATTGGTCAAGGCCACTCGCCTCTTCGAGAGGCTGAGTGTCGATTTTAAGGGCCCCCTTCCCTCAACGGACCGGAACGTGTACTTTCTTAACATCATAGATGAGTACTCCCGGTTCCCGTTTGTTGTCCCCTGTGCGGACACGTTGACTGCCACGGTGATCAAGGCATTACGTGATCTTTTTACCCTGTTCGGGTACCCCTGCTATATACATAGCGACAGGGGCTCGTCGTTCATGAGTAACGACTTGAGGCAATTCCTGCTCTCATACGGGATTGCCTCTAGTAGAACCACGAGTTACAACCCTAGGGGCAACGGACAGGTGGAGAGAGAGAATGCGACAGTCTGGAAGGCTGTCCTATTGGCGCTGAAGTCCAAAGGCCTTCCAGTCTCCCATTGGCAGGAGGTCCTCCCAAATGCGCTTCACTCCATTCGCTCCCTCCTGTGTACGGCAACCAATGCTACTCCCCACGAGAGGATGTTCTCATTCCCTCGGAAGTCGTCCTCGGGGATATCTTTACCAGCCTGGTTGACGTACCCAGGACCCGTCCTTCTGCGGCGACATGTAAGGGCCCGCAAGTCCGACCCCTTGGTCGAGCCGGTCCACCTCCTCCACGCCAACCCTCAGTATGCCTATGTGGCATATCCTGACGGGCGAGAGGACACAGTCTCGACCCGAGACCTGGCGCCCGCAGGGGACGTAGCAACTCCTGTCGCTCCCATACCCCCAGTCACGAATCCCCTATCGCTTATTTCTCCCCCGGACGTGGCGCGGTCAGCACCGGGACCAGTGCATAACAGTTATACTCCCATGTACAGCTTGCCTGAGACTCGGAGATCGGCGCCACCACAGAAGGTACCGGGATCCCCTGCACCACCGCTTCACCAGGGTCAACCGGCCCGTGAGTCCTCAAGGGGACAGCCGGACGCTGTTTTGGAGAGAACGCCACCGCAAGCACCTGCTCCGGTGTCACAACCGGTATTGAGGAGGTCACAACGACGGTGCGGTCCTCCAGACCGTCTGGACTTGTAGATTTTTTTGTATATATGTAGTCTGTTTTCGCACCCCGCCGGCCTTTGTTTTCAAAGGAGGGGTGAATGTGGTGAACCATCGTTGGTTACCACTGTGGGGTTATTCTAATGTTGCTGTTGGGCTAGGGTGTTCACACTGTGGGGGTTGTTATAATGTTGTTGTTGGGCTAGGGTGTTTACACTGTGGGATTAATATACCTGTGGTGGATGCTGTTGTGGCACATCCCGGTCGGGCCCCGCCTCCTGGGAGAGGTATAAGACCCTCTGCTCAGGCGGGACCCCTCCAGTCTGGAATGGTATACTCGTGTTTAAATAGTTCCATTGTTAGACAATAAAAGCCTTCAATTACAGAAGCCTTGTGTCTCGTGCTCGATTGTCGCGCATCAATACTCCAATAGGCCAAGCTCAATGGCCTGATTGAAGTCATCAGACTCCTCCCCCGTCAAAGTCCGCGGAATCCTTGTGGTCCGGGTGCTTCACGGGTCTCTTTCTCCGTTTCCGCATCAGGTCGGAATCCTCCAATTCGGCATCTGACGAGGGAAAGGTGCATCTGCTAGGCGCTTCTTCCATCGTGAACGCCAGAGGGCCAGTTCGCCCTCTCCCTCCGCCGGTAGGGGGACAGGTAGGTAGGCTTTGTCTACCGTGTCCATCTCGGAGTCTGAGGTTATTCTCTCCAGGAGTGCCAGAGAGGCGAGACTAGTCCGTCGGGGAAGACTCTCCTCGGTCCTTGGCCCACTGGTCGGAATCAAATCTGGGATGGGCAATGGCCTCTCCGATGCGTATCTGGTAGGATACCAGCCCCGTCCTGGACTCGAAAGTTCCTGCTATCCATGCGGGACAATTTGTGAAGTTCCTCACCCAGACCTTTTCGCCCACGTGGAAATGTCTCTCCCGGCGAATGTTGTCATGGCCCCTGCAATGGGCCTCTTTGTGCTTTTCCACCTTCCCCCCAGATTTGGGAATAGGGGGCTCATCCTGGTGCGGATCCATCTGCCCATGAGCAGTTCCACCGGTGCTATTCCCGTTGTGGCGTGTGGGATTGTCCTGTAATCAAACAACCAGTGGGAGAGTTTGGTGTCTATTGATGCCACTGGCTGTTTCTTTAGCCCAGCTTTTAAAGTTTGGACAGCTCTCTCCGCGAGCCCGTTCGACGCTGGATGATACGGTGCTGTCCTGATGTGTCGAATTCTGTTCGATTTCATAAATCTGGTGAATTCTTGGCTGGTGAAAGCCGATCCGTTGTCTGAGACGAACACCTCTGGAATTCCGCGTGTCGGAAACGAGGCGTGCAGCTTCTCGATGGTTGTCGTTGTGTTTGCCAAATTCACTTTGTAAACATGCAACCATTTTGAGTGGGCGTCCACTATTATCAAGAACATGGAACCCATAAACGGGCCTGCAAAATCGATGTGTAGTCGAGGCCATTCCCACTGGTGCAGCGGGGCTGTAGGTGGCACCTTCTGTCCTTGTTGGCATTCCTGGCACCGACCCACCAATGCCACTATATCTGGGTCCAAGCCTGGCCACCAGACATAGCTCCTGGCCAGCATCTTCATCTTGAACACTCCTGGGTGCCCATGATGTAATTCGGCCCGTATGGCCCCACGGCCCTGACTTGGGACTATGGCCCGTGCCCCCCATAGTAGTATCCCATCTTCTATGGTGATCTGCTGTGTTTTGCTCGAATAGTAGTGGAATTGTGGTTGGACTGGTCTTTCCATTTCCCCTGTTAGTACCAGGTGTTTTACTTTTGCTAGTACCAGGTCCCTTTGTGTCCACAGGGGCATGTTGTGTGCGGCCACTGGGAGGATACCCAGAAAACTCAGTTTTATCACGGTTTCCTTTACTCTGGGTACCAATGGTGGGGTGTCGGGCAATGGTAGCCTGCTTAGGACGTTGGCATTTGCCACCTGAGTTCCCGGTCGGTGCTCCAGCTGATACTGATACGCTGCCAGTAATAATGCCCAGAGCTGGATCCGGGCTGATGCTATTGGTGGCACCGCTTTGTCCTCTTTTAGCAAACTCAGTGTGATCAGTGATGATTGTGAATTTCCGCCCATATAAATACTGGTGGAATTTCTTTACTGCGAAAATTACAGCCTCTGTTCTGCTATTGCGAGGGCCCTGAAGGCATATGCTATAGGGCATTCTTCTCCGTCTTGCCACCTATGTGCTAGAACAGCACCAACGCCGTATGGAGACGCATCACAAGTGAGCACCAATTCTTTCCTGGGGTCATAAGGCGCTAAAACATTTGCTGAGGAGAGTTGTTGTTTGATTTTCTTAAAGGCCCGGTCTTGGCGGGCAGACCATTCCCAGGCTTGTCCCCTTTTTGTGTAGCTGTTGCAGGGGATCCAAGATGGAGGCCCTGTTTTGTACGAATTTCCCATAATATGTCACCAGCCCTAAAAATGACGGTAACTCCTGGATTGTGGTGGGGGCTGGGGCAGATTTGATTGCCCGCACCCGATCGTCCAGAGGATGTAGACTTTGAAACCCAGATAGGTTACTTGCGGTACTAAGAAAACACATTTCTCTCTCTTTAAGTGCACACCCACTGCTGATAACCTCCTAAGGACTTCCTCCAGGTTCTGCAGGTGTTCTGCCCTTGTTTTCCCGGTGATGAGAACATCGTCCAGGTAAATGGTGACCTGTGGTAATCCTTGTAGTAAGTATGTTCTTCATTGTTCTCTGAAATATCGCACAGGCTGACGGGTAATCTTGTATAGTGAAAAAGGCCCTTCAATGTGTTGATTGTGGAAACTTTTTGTGGAGCTTTGTCAAGCTTCAGCTGTAGGTATGTGTGACTCATGTCTAGTTTAGAGAATAAGAGTCCTCCTGCCAGCTTTGCGTATAGATCCTCAATCCGGGGAATTGGGTATTTATCAAGTACCCAAAATCTCTACAAAGTCAAACCAAGTCATCTGGCTTTAGAATAGGCATGATGTGGAGATGCCGGCGTTGGACTGGGGTAAACACAGTAAGAAGTCTAACAACACCAGGTTAAAGTCCAACAGGTTTATTTGGTAGCATGTGTGCTGTCCATTCCGCAAACTGGAGCAGTTTTATCATGCCTTCACACTCCAATCTTTTGACTTCCGTGTCCACCTTTTCCCTTAATGCGAATGGCACCGGCAGGACCTTGCAAAATTTTGGGACTGCCTCCGGATCGACATGTAATGTCGCTTTTGCTCCCTTAATTGTTCCTAGTCCTTCTCGAAAAACCTCTGGGTATTTGAGCTGGGCTTCGCTCAGGCAAACATTTTCCAACTGAAAAAAAGTTTACCTGGTCTAACTGAATCTCCTTCAGCCAATTCTGTCCCAATAGACTTGGTTTCGAACCTTCCACTACCATCAACGATAGACTAACCAGTTGCTTTTCATAAGGAACAGGCACATGGGTCATGCCCAACGTTCCCAGTGGTTCCCCTGCAAAAGTCCTCAGTCTTGCCGAAGTCTCAGTTAGGGATAAGGGTTGGAGTCCAGCGCAAATTTTATTGAACACTGTTTCCCCTACCACGGATACGGCTGCGCCTGTGTCCATTAATACTGGACGTTCGTTCAGTCTTATGGATAATTTAATAGGTTCTGATTTGGTCATTGCTATGCAAAGTAGTTGTTCCTCGTTGGAGGTAGGTGGAGCTTCCAGGGTGTGTGTATTCTCCTGTACCCCGACCTACGTGTCGTTTTCCGAAATGTCGGTTATGGAACTTTGTTTTTCCTCTCCGACTCCGGATACTGGCAACAGTTGTAATATCTTGTCCGTCGGGATTCTGCAGGGACTGTTGTGTGTCTAGTCCTAATTCGGCCTTGTTTAGGAGCGGCACCGCGGGCAGACCTGGGTTGTCTTGTATCCGAATCCTTACTGAGGGTGGCTGGATAGTTGCCTGCTCTGCAATGGAGGTCCCTTAATTCAGTTGCATTGGTGTGGGTGTCTGCCTCCATCGGAATGCCCTGTAACTCATGTGCTCTGTTCACCGTTTTTTCCAAGGACAAAGCCAGCTGTAATGCTTGTTTGCAGTCCAGCTCGGCCTCCGCCACAGGTGTTTTTGTCTGGTCATAATATTGATTTTGCACACCAATTGGTCTTGGAACATGTCATTTAATGTCAATCCCAATTCGCAAAACCTCTGCTAATCGCCTTGATCTCGTCAGGAAACTAGCGACTGCCTCCCCTGTCTCTCAGAATGCTGAGTAAAACCAGTACCTTCGCAGGACCAGAGATGGCTTAGGGTCACAATACTCTTTTACTAAGTCCATCAATTCCTGGAAGTTTTTGTGTCCGGTGCCTCCAGAAAGGTTAAACTGCGCATAACAGTGAAAGCTGCCGGTCCACAAGTGGTCAGCAAAATAACCCGTTGCTTTTCATCTGAAGCTATGTCATTAGCTCTGAAGAAATACCTCAACCATTCCACATATTGGGCCTAGTCTTCCACGGCAGGGTCAAAAGAATCCAATTTCCCAAACAGAGGCATGTTTGCCAGGCAATGGCTTACCCCCAGCGTGTAGCAGCTGATTGCGAACAGATTCCTTCAGGTATTTGGCTACCTCACCCTGGATCCCGTGTTATTTAACCTTATGCAACAACCTATCATGCTGTATCTTGTCAAAGGCCTTGTTAAAGTCCATGTAGACAACGTCAATTGCACTGCCCTCACCTATCTTCTTGGTTACCCTTCAAAAAACTCAATCAAATTTGTGAGACATGATTTTCCACTCACAAAGCCATGCTGACTGTCCCTAGTCAGTCCTTGCGTCTCTAAATGCCTCAAGATCCTGTCTCTCAAAATACCTTCTAACAGCTTACCCACTGCAGATGTGAGGTTCACTGGCCTGTAGTTCCCTGGCTTTTCCCTGCAGCCCTTCTTAAACAAAGGCACAACATTTGCCACCCTCCAATCTTCAGGCTGTGGCTGTTGATGATTCAAATATCTCTGCTAGGGGACACATAACTTCCTCCCGAGCCTCCCACAATGTCCTGGGCTATACTTCATCAGGTTTTGGGGATTTACCTACCTTGATGTGCTTTAAGACTTCAGCAATTTCCTCTCTGTAATATCTACACTCCTCAAGACATCACTATTTATTTCCCCAAGTTCCCTAACATCCATGCCTTTCTCACCAGTAAATACTGATGAGAAATATTCATTTAGGATCTCACCCATCTCTTGTGGATCCGCACATAGATGACCTAGTTGATCCTTAAAAAGGCCCTACTCTCTCCCTTGTTACTCTTTTGCTCTTTATGTATTTGTAGAAACTCTTTGGATTCTCCTTTGCCTTATCTGCCAAAACAATCCTGTGTCCCTTTTTTGCCCTCCTGATTTCTCTCTTAACTCTACTCCTACACCCTCTATACTCTTCAAGGGATCCACTTGATCCCAGCTGCCTATGCATGTCATGAGCCTCCTTCTTCGTCTTGACCAGGGCCTCAATATCCTGAGTCATCCAGGGCTCCTACTTCTACCAGCCTTGCCCTTCACTCTAAAAGGAATGTGCTTGGCCTGAACCCTGGTTAATACATTTTTGAAAGCCTCCCACTTACCAGCCATCCATTTGCCTGCAAACAGACTCTCCCAAACAACTTTTGAAAGTTCCTGTCTAATACCATCAAAATTGGCCTTGCCCCAATTTAGAATTTTAACTTTTGAGCCAGTTCCATCGTTTTTCATAACTATCTTAAAACTAATGGTAACAAGGGATGGGCAATAAACGCTGGCCAGCCAGCAGCGCCCACGTCCCACGAATAAAAAAAAATCTGCTGAACTGGGATTCGAACTCAAAGCATTACCCTGAGTCCCTGGATTACTAGTTCAGTGACAATAACACTACAACACCGTCTCTCTCTATATACAGATAAGTGGTTCCATGAAGGAAACATCTCTTATTCTGAGTTATATATATTATAATTAGGCCATAAGTAAGTTTTGAAAGCAATGTTAAAAAAGCATTAAAAAGTGAGAGGGCTGGAACTTGTACTATGCTAGAATGATTGGGGAGAGTTTAAACAGGGAGATGGGAACATATGTAAGGATTCAGAGTGGGGGAAATTAAGAACAAGAGAAAAAGACAGCAAAGAGAACAAGAAAATGATAGGCAGAGAAATGAAGGGCCAGACTCAGATAGATAGTAGTAAGGGACAAGAAACGTTAAAAGCATTCACCTTAAGGTTTTGTACCTGAATGCTCGGAGCATTCAAAACAAAATGGGTGAATTAGTTCAGAGATAGATGTAAAGGGTATGGTATAATTGGCATTAGAGACGTGGCTCCAAGGTGACCAAGGATGGGAACTGAACATTGAGGGCTGTTCAGTGTTGAGGAAGGACAGACAGAAAGGAAAAGGTGGTGGAATTGCATTGTTGATTAAAGATGATATTGATACGATGGTGAGGAAAGACATTAGCACAGACGATGTGGAATCTGTATGGGTTGAGTTCCAAAACACTGAGGGGCAAAAAACATTGTTGGGGGTGGTATACAGACCACCAAACTGTTGTGGTAATGTTGGGAATAGCATCTGACAGGAAATCAGAGTTGTATGTATTAAAGGAACATCTGTGATTATGGGGGACTTTAATCTGCACATAGATTGGGAGAGTCAAATTAGTCACAGCACAATAGAGGAAGAATTTCTGGAGTGTATACGGGATGGTTTTCTGGACCAATACATTGAGGAACCAGCAAGAAACAGGTCATCTCGGACTGGATGTTGTGTAATGAGAAAGGATTAGTTAGCAATCTAGTTGTGAGAGAACTTTTGGGGATGAGTGACTATAATATGGTAGAATTCTTTGTCAAGGTGGATAGTGATGTAGTTATTCTGAGATCAGGGTCCTGAATCGCAATAAAGGTAACTATGATGGTATGAGGCATGAATTAGCTATGATGGATTGGGAAACATTACCGAAAGGAAAGACAGTGGGCAGGCAACAGCAGCATTTAAAGAACGAATAGATGAACTCCAAAAGTTGCTTATTTCTGTTTGGTACAAGAGTGGTAAGGGAAATGTGGCCAAACCATGGCTCACAAGTATTAGATTCAAAGAAGAAGCCTACAAATCGACAAAAAAAAACTATAGACCTGAGGATTGGGAGCAGTTTAAAATTCAGCAAAGGAGGACCAAGTGATTGATTAAGAAGGGGAAAATAGAGTATGAAAGTAAGCTGGCAGGGAACATAAAGACTGACTGTAAAAGTTTCTCCAAATAAGTAAAGAAAAATCATAACAGGGAACAAAGAAATGGTCAAGGAACTAAATTTATACTTTGCTTCTGTCTTCAGAAAGGAAGACATGAATAATGTACCAGAAGTTCTAAGAGAAACAGGTTTTAGTGAGGTGCTGAAAGAAATCAATATTAATAGAGAAATGGTTTGAGGGAAATAGAATGGATTGAATGCAGATAAATCTTTGGGGCCTGATAATCTTCATCCCAGAGTAGTTAAGGAAGTGGCCTTGGAATAATAGATCCATTAGTGGTCATTTTCCCAAATTCTTTGGACTCTGGAGTGGTTCTTACAGATGCGTGGGTAGCTAAGGTTAGCCCACTATTCAACAAGGGAGGTAAACAGTCAACAGGGAACTATAGACCAGTCAGTACTGGGCAAGTTTGGAGATAATACATTTAGTTTCCTCTTCCAAATCATTAATGTATAATGTGAACAGTTGGGGTCTTAGCATAGATTCCTGGGGTACCCAACTCGTCACTGCCTGACAATTGGAAAAAAAACATTTATGCCAACTCCTAGCTTCCTGTCTGTTCACCAACTTTCAATGCATCTCAAGACACTTTTTTTCTAAAACTACTTTTCCTTTTTGACATTATTCTCTAGTTGCAACTCAGATAATAATTCTACGATGTGCTAGAGATGATCCACCTTTTAAAAATAACTAAACACCTTGTGCATCCCTCCTCGAGTTCATTATCAAGGATTTCATAGTTCAGCATTTGGAAAGCAGTGGTACAATCAGACAAAGTCAGCATGGATTTACAAAGGGGAAATTGTGCTTGATGAATCTATTGGAATTCTTTGAGGATGTAACGAGTAGAATTGACCAAGATGAACTGATGGATATGGTGTATTTAGACTTTCAGAAGGCTTTTGACAAGGTCTCACATAGCAGATTTCTATGTAAAGTTAAAGCACATGGGATTGTCGGTAGTGCCTTGAATGGAGAACATGCCCCTGTCGACATCAACGGTGATGGAAGTGGAAATGGTTGAGAGCTTCAAGTTTCTAGGTGTCCAGATCACCCATAACCTGTCCTGGTCCCTCCACGCTGATGCTATAGTTAAGAAAGCCCACCAACACCTCTACTTTCTCAGGATGCTAGGAAATTCAACATGTCTGCTATGACTCTCACCAATTTTTCAGATGCACCATAGAAAGCATCTTTGCCAGATGTATCACAGCTTGGTATGGCTCTTGCTCTGACCAAGACCACAAGTAACTTCAAAGGGTTGTGTACATAGTCCATTCCATCACTCAAACCAGCTTCCCATCAATTGACTCCATCTACACTTCCCGCTGCCTCGGAAAAGCAGCCAGCATAATCAAGGGCCCCACACACCCTGGACATATTCTCTTCCACTTCTTCCATCAGGAAAGTGTGAGAAAAAATACCAACTAACTCGAGAACAGCTTCTTCCCTGCTACAGTCAGACTTTTGAATGGACCTACCATATATTAAGTTGATCTTTCCCTCCACCCTATTTGTAACTGCAACACTATATTCTGCACCCTATTCTTTCCTTCTCCTCAATGTATTCTATGTTTTGTCTGTATAGTGCACAAGAAACAACACTTTTCACTATATCCCAATACATGTGACAATCAAGTCAAATCAAATATTGTTCCAGTAGATTTGTTAAAGTGCAGTAAAGTGCAGGGTGAAAGGCAGACACACCTGAGATTCAGCTGACTGAGAAACATTACTGATCCCTCCCTTCTCATTCCCTTCCACCCGCCCCCCCACCCCCCCTGCCCCCTGCCCCAGCACACAATTCCCATCCCACTCCCCATCCCCCACCACTGAATATTGCATCAGTCTCTTGTATACCTGGCCTGGAGTTACTCTCCATTGTCTATTCATAGAAATCATAGAGTCCGACAGTGCAGGAGGCGGCCATTTGGCTCATTGAGTCTGCACCGACCACAATCCCACCCAGGCCCTACTCCCATAACCCCATATATTTACCCTGCTAACCCCCCTCACATCAGGGTCAATTTAGCATGGCGAATCAATCTAACCCACACATCTTTGGACTGTAGTTCTGTCTGTCATATGTCATATGGCCCCGTCCCTCAAACCTTAATGCAATCTATAAACTGTCCCACAGATTGTAAATGTTGCCCTTTGTCATCACAATTCTTTTATTTACCAAAAAGATATTTAATGCAGAGTGGGTACTCACTCCAGAGGGAGGGTGGGCTGTCCACCCCAGCTCAGCTGTTGCTGTTGTAGAATCCATCAGCGTTTCTGTGTAAAAAATAGGAGAAGTTAATGAACTGAAGTCACCTGGCAGCTGGTATTCCAGAGTCTGGCTGTTCTCGTCACTGTTTATGTTCTGTGTACAGAGATAAAGCACTAGACTTATCACAGACTCAGGCTTTTATAAGCCCACAGTTTATTTAATCAGGGTTTGTGATGAACCTCACTGCCTGCCGCCATCAATCCTCACAGCCCTGTCAATCCGTCTCACTAATCGACAGTGTAACTCTCTCTCTAATCTCTCCTTTATTACACTGTAACAACTTCACTATTTTCCCATCCATTACAGTCCAACGCTCTTTCTGACCTCGTCTCTTACAATGTAATATTGTCCCTAATCTCTTGTCTATTACAGCCTAATGTTCTCATTAGTTTAAAAGAGTTTCAGATCCTTGGATATATACAAAGACCTGGTTCTATTTGCTCTGTAGCAGTGCAGACTTACGGCTAACCTGCCAGAGGTTGATGAAAGATTGAAAGGGCTGGATATCATGTATAATATTCCAGTTTAACAGATTGAGAGGAGCAGGGGACGAGTTTAAACTGTGTAAAAGACTGGATGTTGGGTGGTTTTAATCTCTCAGAGCGCAGAAAATCTCTGGAATGGGTTTCTGATTGGTGCAGTCTATATTATAATATATGATAATATAATATCTACTATGCGGTAAGAGGCCATTCGGCCCATCGAGCCTGCACTGATACTAGTCCCACCCAAGCCCTATCCCATGTATTTACCCTGCTGATGCCCCTGACATGAAGGGACAATTTATCATGGCCAATCCAACTACCCGCTCATCTTTAGACCCAGTTACCCAAGTTGGGAATCGAACCTGGGTCCCTGGCACTGTGAGGCAGCAGTGCTAACCACTGTGCCACCGTGCCACCCGCTCTTGGAGAAAGGGAGTTACGCTGTTTACTGAGATAGACTGACAAATACATGAATAGGATGGGAATAGAGGGATACGGTCTCCGGAGGGATAGATGGCTTTAGTTCAGTCGGGCAGCATGGTTGGTGCAGGCTTGGAGGGCCGAAGAGTCTGTTCCTGTGCTGTAATTTTCTTTGTTCTTTGAAGGGCTCTAAGGATTGATGCAGATAGGTGTGTGAGGGCGAGGGTGCATTGTGTAGAAGTGATGTGTCAGTAACTCTCAATCCATGTTACTCTTGAGCTCGTTTTATTGGTGGGGGGTGTGGGGGGTGGAGGAGAGTGGGGGGGACGGGGGGGTGGGGGGGGGACGGGGGGGAGGTGGGGGGGGGACGGGGGGTGGAGGAGAGTGGGGGGGACGGGGTGTTGTGGGGGGTGTGGGGGGTGGAGGAGAGTGGGGGGGACGGGGGGTGGTGGTGGGGGGATGGGGGGTGTGGGGGGGACGGGGGGTGGTGAGGGGGGGACGGGGGGTGGAGGAGAGTGGGGGGGATGGGGGGTGGTGGTGGGGGGACGGGGGGTGGTGGGGGGGACGGGGGGTGGGGGTGGAGGAGAGTGGGGGGATGGGGGGTGGTGGGGGGGAAGGGGGGTGGAGGAGAGTGGGGGGGACGGGGGGTGGTGGGGGGGACGGGGGGTGGAGGAGAGTGGGGGGGACGGGGGGTGGAGGAGAGTGGGGGGGATGGGGGGTGGTGGGGGGAGGGGGGGTTTGAGGAGAGTGGGGCGGACGGGGGGTGGTGGGGGGGGACGGGGGGTGGAGGAGAGCGGGGGGGACAGGGGGACGGGGATGGAGGAGAGTGGTAGGGGGGACGGGGGGATGGGGGGTGGTGGGGGGGACAGGGGGTGGTGGGGGGGACGGGGGGTGGAGGAGAGTGGGGGGGATGGGGGGTGGAGGAGAGTGGGGGGGATGGGGGGTGGTGGGGGGGGACTGGGGGTGGAGGAGAGTGGGGGGGACGGGGGGTGGAGGAGAGTGGGGGGGATGGGGGGTGGGGGTGGAGGAGAGTGGGGGGGACGGGGGTGGAGGAGAGTGGGGGGGATGGGGGGGTGGTGGGGGGGACTGGGGGTGGAGGAGAGTGGGGGGGACGGGGGGTGGTGGGGGGGACGGGGAGGTGGAGGAGAGTGGGGGGGACGGGGGTGGTGGGGGGGGACGGGGGTTGGAGGAGAGTGGGGGGATGGGGGGACGGGGGGTGGAGGAGAGTGGGGGGGACGGGGGTGGTGGGGGGGGACGGGGGTGTAGGAGAGTGGGGGGGATGGGGGGACGGGGGGGTGGAGGAGAGTGGGGGGGATGGGGGGTGGTGGGGGATACGGGGGGTGGTGGGGGGGACGGGGGGTGGAGGAGAGTGGGGGGGACGGGGGTGGAGGAGAGTGGGGGGGACGGGGTGTGGTGGGGGGTGTGGGGGGTGGAGGAGAGTGGGGGGGACGGGGGGTGGTGGTGGGGGGATGGGGGGTGGTGGGGGGGACGGGGGGTGGTGGGGGGGGACGGGGGGTGGAGGAGAGTGGGGCGGACGGGGGGTGGTGGTGGGGGGATGGGGGGTGGTGGGGGGGACGGGGGGTGGGGGTGGAGGAGAGTGGGGGGATGGGGGATGGTGGGGGGGCGGGGGGTGGAGGAGAGTGGGGGGGACGGGGGGTGGTGGGGGGGGAACGGGGGGTGGTGGGGGGGACGGGGGTTGGAGGAGAGTGGGGGGGACGGGGGGTGGAGGAGAGTGGGGGGGATGGGGGGTGGTGGGGGGGGGACAGGGGTTGGAGGAGAGTGGGGCGGACGGGGGTGGTAGGGGGGGACGGGGGGTGGAGGAGAGTGGGGGGACGGGGGGACGGGGGGTGGAGGAGAGTGGGGGGGATGGGGGGTGGTGGGGGGGACGGGGGTGTAGGAGAGTGGGGGGGACGGGGGGACGGGGGGACGGAGGAGAGTGGGGGGGATGGGGGGTGGTGGGGGGACGGGGGGTGGTGGGGGGGACGGGGGGTGGAGGAGAGTGGGGGGACGGGGGGACGGGGGGTGGAGGAGAGTGGGGGGGACGGGGGTGGTGGGGGGGGGACGGGGGTGTAGGAGAGTGGGGGGGACGGGGGGACGGGGGGACGGAGGAGAGTGGGGGGGACGGAGGAGAGTGGGGGGGACGGGGGGTGGAAGAGAGTGGGGGGATGGGGGGTGGAGGAGAGTGGGGAGGATGGGGGGTGGGGGTGGAGGAGAGTGGGGGGGACGGGGGTGGAGGAGAGTGGGGGGGATGGGGGGTGGTTGGGGGGGACAGGGGGGTGGAGGAGAGTGGGGGGGACGGGGGTGGAGGAGAGTGGGGGGGACGGGGTGTGGTGGGGGGTGTGGGGGGTGGAGGAGAGTGGGGGGGACGGGGGGTGGTGGTGGGGGGATGGGGGGTGGTGGGGGGGACGGGGGGTGGTGGGGGGGGACGGGGGGTGGAGGAGAGTGGGGCGGACGGGGGGTGGTGGTGGGGGGATGGGGGGTGGTGGGGGGGACGGGGGGTGGGGGTGGAGGAGAGTGGGGGGATGGGGGATGGTGGGGGGGCGGGGGGTGGAGGAGAGTGGGGGGGACGGGGGGTGGTGGGGGATACGGGGGGTGGTGGGGGGGACGGGGGGTGGAGGAGAGTGGGGGGGACGGGGGTGGAGGAGAGTGGGGGGGACGGGGTGTGGTGGGGGGTGTGGGGGGTGGAGGAGAGTGGGGGGGACGGGGGGTGGTGGTGGGGGGATGGGGGGTGGTGGGGGGGACGGGGGGTGGTGGGGGGGGACGGGGGGTGGAGGAGAGTGGGGCGGACGGGGGGTGGTGGTGGGGGGATGGGGGGTGGTGGGGGGGACGGGGGGTGGGGGTGGAGGAGAGTGGGGGGATGGGGGATGGTGGGGGGGCGGGGGGTGGAGGAGAGTGGGGGGGACGGGGGGTGGTGGGGGGGGAACGGGGGGTGGTGGGGGGGACGGGGGTTGGAGGAGAGTGGGGGGGACGGGGGGTGGAGGAGAGTGGGGGGGATGGGGGGTGGTGGGGGGGGGACAGGGGTTGGAGGAGAGTGGGGCGGACGGGGGTGGTAGGGGGGGACGGGGGGTGGAGGAGAGTGGGGGGACGGGGGGACGGGGGGTGGAGGAGAGTGGGGGGGATGGGGGGTGGTGGGGGGGACGGGGGTGTAGGAGAGTGGGGGGGACGGGGGGACGGGGGACGGAGGAGAGTGGGGGGGATGGGGGGTGGTGGGGGGGACGGGGGGTGGTGGGGGGGACGGGGGGTGGAGGAGAGTGGGGGGACGGGGGGACGGGGGGTGGAGGAGAGTGGGGGGGACGGGGGTGGTGGGGGGGGGACGGGGGTGTAGGAGAGTGGGGGGGACGGGGGGACGGGGGGACGGAGGAGAGTGGGGGGGCGGAGGAGAGTGGGGGGGACGGGGGGTGGAAGAGAGTGGGGGGATGGGGGGTGGAGGAGAGTGGGGAGGATGGGGGGTGGGGGTGGAGGAGAGTGGGGGGGACGGGGGTGGAGGAGAGTGGGGGGGATGGGGGGTGGTTGGGGGGGACAGGGGGGTGGAGGAGAGTGGGGGGGGACGGGGGGACGGGGATGGAGGAGTGTGGGGGGACGGGGGGTGGAGGAGAGTGGGGGGGACGGAGGTGGTGGGGGGGGGAACGGGGGTGTAGGAGAGTGGGGGGGACGGGGGGACGGGGGGTGGAGGAGAGTGGGGGGGATGGGGTGTGGTGGGGGGGACGGGGGGTGGTGGGGGGGACGGGGGGTGGAGGAGAGTGGGGGGACGGGGGGACGGGGGGTGGAGGAGAGTGGGGGGGACGGGGGTGGTGGGGGGGGGACGGGGGTGTAGGAGAGTGGGGGGGACGGGGGGACGGGGGGACGGAGGAGAGTGGGGGGGACGGAGGAGAGTGGGGGGGACGGGGGGTGGAAGAGAGTGGGGGGATGGGGGGTGGAGGAGAGTGGGGAGGATGGGGGGTGGGGGTGGGGGTGGAGGAGAGTGGGGGGGACGGGGGTGGAGGAGAGTGGGGGGGATGGGGGGTGGTTGGGGGGGACAGGGGGGTGGAGGAGAGTGGGGGGGGACGGGGGGACGGGGATGGAGGAGTGTGGGGGGACGGGGGGACGGGGGGTGGAGGAGAGTGGGGGGGACGGAGGTGGTGGGGGGGGGAACGGGGGTGTAGGAGAGTGGGGGGGACGGGGGGACGGGGGGTGGAGGAGAGTGGGGGGGATGGGGTGTGGTGGGGGGGACGGGGGGTGGTGGGGGGGACGGGGGGTGGAGGAGAGTGGGGGGGACGGGGGGTGGAGGAGAGTGGAGGGATGGGGGGTGGAGGAGAGTGGGGAGGATGGGGGGTGGGGGTGGAGGAGAGTGGGGGGGACGGGGGTGGAGGAGAGTGGGGGGGATGGGGGGTGGTGGGGGGGGACGGGGGATGGAGGAGAGTGGGGGGTACGGGGGGTGGTGGGGGGGACAGGGGGGTGGAGGAGAGTGGGGGGGACGGGGGGTGGTGGGAGGGGGACGGGGGGTGGTGGGGGGGACCGGGGGTGGAGGAGAGTGGGGGGGACGGGGGGTGGAGGAGAGTGGGGGGGACGGGGGGTGGGGGTGGAGGAGAGTTGGGGGGGACGGGGGGTGGTGGGGGGGGGACGGGGGGTGGAGGAGAGTGGGGGGGATAGGGGGGGACGGGGGGTGGAGGATAGTGGGGGGGACGGGGGGTGGTGGGGGGCGGGGGGGGAAACAGGAAATGTCCCAAGTGTTTTTTCTTGCGGTTGCTATGGAAACATTCAGTCAGGATGCCCCAATAGGTGTGGAACTGGCTGTTTTTTTTTCCTGTCCATCAATCTTATGTTCCGAGTCTGTTGCAATGCATTGCTCTCTTTCTCATATATACCTGTCTCAGCAAAATGGCCAATTTAGTGACTAAAAGCAAACAAATATAGAACGCCATCCTGAACCTGGGCAGAAATGTCCTAGTTCTAGCACACATTAGACTACATGTTAACCGAGCTTGTCCTCTGGCTTTGGGAGAGGGCAGTGGGGAGGATCTGATGCGAGAGCAGGAAACCTGGAAGCTGCAGACTTTGTGATGTGGATGGAGGGGCCTTTGTGGTGAGTTGGGGTTAGGTCAGAGGCCTTGCGGGGGAAGGTCAAACAGATCCTGGGTGGGCTGTTTAATTGTGGGGATGTCCAGGCAGGGGCACTGATCCCAGTAGCCCAGTGGAAAGCCAGTTACTCCCTCAGTCTGACAGTGCTCACCTGGGATTGGCTGCTGGCTGAAATTTCAAATCGGGCTTGAGGTGCCAAGTCGAATGACCTGCTTCCTCTCACCGTCAAAACTAACAGCGGGCAGCTTGAAGGCAGGTTGGGGTCAGATACAGATACTGAACATTCTATCCTACCTGACCTAAACCTTCCTGTTTTTGGGGTTTAAAATTCCCCCAATTGTTAAGTTCCACTGAATCCACAATCACCGATAAGTAGAAAGCAAACGGTGTGAAATTGGAGCCTTTGAACGATCTAATCCAGTCACGGTCCTTTGACATTCTAACACTTTTCAACCATCAACTTCTACTGCAACTTGATACAGTTGAATATGTAAGACATTAAAGTGATAGAAAACCTCAGACAATACATTAAAACATCAAACATTGAGATGTACTGACTGAAACCATTCTGATATAGTCTAAACCTAATGCATCAAACAGGTGAATGAATTTGCCGTGTATTGTTTGAAGAATTGTCATCACACATTGTCAATGGACAGAGGGTCACATGGGCTGAGACTGCTATGATCTGTAAAGTGTAATGAGCTAAGTTGATAGTTCTGGGGGTTTTTTACTGTCATTAAACTAAATTCACATATTCCAATAAACTGAAACCAAAATCATTCTGAAGAGCCCAGTGCCAATCACTGCCTTGGAGCACAGGAGAATTGGACCCGACCGAATGTGCCTGGTGTCTTCCCATTCTGGCACAGGGATCCAAGACATTTTCTCTTCAAAAGAAAGCAGGGTATTTATAAAGAGCCTTTCACAGTGTCACAATGTCCTAGAGAGCTCTCCAGCCAATGAAGTACTTTCAAAGTATCATCACTGTTGTGGTGGAGGAAATGCAAGATTCAGTGAAGAGATAATGACCAGATTATCAGATCACATTCACTCTCAGTCTACTCACAGTTATAAGCATAAAATTTATCAAAGTAAAATGCAAAGCTACATCAAGACCCAGAAACTACTGACAAAGAGCAGGACAGATTCTCTTCAATCCATTGAATCATCCACACAGATAGAATCTTCTCTCCAGAGATAAACTCATTTTGATAGATTGCTGGGTGGGTTGTGATGGCCTTTACTCATTCCATCTTTCATTATAATGACATATATTATGCTTTTGGTTTCTGATCCTGGACATGCTTGTTGCCTTTGTGTCACCGGTCAGATACATAAACCAAATAACAGGATCTCTCCAAACTGCAGCCTGACACAGGCCAAGTATTGGGGTAAATGTAGAAGAGGATCCAGACCAGACTGAGACCACTGCAGTGTTCTGGCTGGCTGGAAAATGTCAGTTGCAATCCATGTAATCTTCAGTGGTTGGAAGAACATGCATCGTATCAGAGTTATAATCTGATTATAAACCCGCAGACAATTTGATTTAACAATAAACGCATCAATAAATGATATTCAGTGAAGCTTATTTACAGTAATTAATATTTTACCAAACACAAAGGTTTAAGATGAAAGGGAAAGATTTAAAAGGGACCTGAGGAGCAACTTCTTCATGCAGCGGCTGGTGAGTGTATGGAATGAGCTGCCAGAGGAGGTGGTAGAGGCAGGTACAATTACAACATTTAAAAGACATTTGGACAGATACATGGATGGGAAAGGTATATGGGCCAAACGCAGGCAAGTTCAGTTTGGGAAACCTGGCTGGCATGGACGAGTTGGGCTGAAGGGCCTGTTTCCATGCTGTATATCCCTATGACTCTAAAATGATTGTCCTGCACTGTCCCTTGAAAAAGATCTTTGCAATTGTCTGACTCATTTCTTCGTGGTGAATACTGGCTCGCCCTGTTCTCAGCACCTATCAGACCCTCAATAAGGAATCAAATCTAAACCCACAATCAGAAGCTCACAGCTATCTGATAAAAAGGGTTACCAGTTCTATCCTCTTACAGACACTCCCTATTTCTTCACATGGGATCAAAAGCAAAATACTGCAGATGCTGGAAATCTGAAACAAAAACAGAAAATGCTGAATAAACTCAGCAGGTCTGGCAGCTTCTGTGGAGAGAAACAGAGTTAAAGTTTTGAGTCAAAATGACCCGTCCACAGAACTGTTCTGTAAAAGAGTCATTTAGATTTGAAACATTAACTCTGTTTCTTTCACATAGGATGTTGGTAAATCATGTAAATCAGGGCGGCACGGTAGCAGAGTGGTTAGCACTGCTGCTTCACAGCTCCAGGGACCTGGGTTCGATTCCCGGCTCGGGTCACTGTCTGTGTGGAGTTTGCACGTTCTCCTCGTGTCTGCGTGGGTTTCCTCCGGGTGCTCTGGTTTCTTCCCACAGTCCAAAGATGTGCGGGTTAGGTTGATTGGCCATGCTAAAAATTGCCCTTAGTGTCCTGAGATGCGTAGGTTAGAGGGATTAGTGGGTAAATATGTAGGGATATGGGGGTAGGGCCTGGGTGGGATTGTGGTCGGTGCAGACTCGATGGGTCGAATGGCCTCTTTCTGTGCTGTAGGGTTTCTATGATTTCTATGTCTATTTCCCAAAGAGGCTGCCAGCCAGTTCATGAATCACACCAAACGTCTGACTGAGACAGAATGGCATGACACATTGCTGATCTATGTCAGATATTCTGACCCTCTAAATCCAATCCCCTGCCCAAGTTAACATCAACTTTTCAAGACTTTCCTCAACGACCAAGCTCTGTGGGTGTGAATATTCTGCTGGACTCATTGTATATTCTCAAAAAACAAAATCAGCTAACTAGGAACCATTTTAAACCCCGTTTGGTCAAAGTAAAGGAATATAATAAAATACTGGGAACAGAAATCCTGATTTCAAGTCACATCTTGACATCCTGACTCGGGATAGCTGCTTGTGCACAAAACATCTCTTCTCACACGCCAAGTCCTCTGAAATATTCACTCCAGCGACTGTAACTTGGTTTGAATGATGTTTCAATCAGGACGTCACCCTGTCTTGTTCTCTACTTCGCAATCTCAAATGGTAGACTTCAGACAGAAGGAAAAGCTTGAATTTCTGCAGCACTTTCACATCCCCAGTACACCTCATACATTATTTTGAAATGTGGTCACCATTATAACATAAAGAAATGGGCAACTAATTTATTTACAGCAATAAGAACATGACATTAATCTGCCTTAGTGATGAAGGAACAAATATTGGCCAGAAGCCTGGGGAGAATACTGGCCACGAGATCTGTAACATTCACCTAACAGAGAGAAAATAGGGTCTTTGTTTAATGCCTCATCGGAAAGAAACATCTCCAAAAATGCTGCACTCCCACAGTATTGCAGTGGAGCAGTGTCAGTCCAGATTATATCTTTAAATCCTGTACTTGTGTTTGAAATTATAGCGCTCTATACTGGATAAATCCAAGTGGGGGGAGAAACAAAAAATGTAGTAGAAATTGGGGATAGTACACTTTTGGATGCTGTTGGGGGGGGGGGGGGGGGGGACTTAGCAGGGGTAAGCCATGGTGTACAGGTCACTGGCTCAGAGTCTGTCCTTGTGGCTCAGAAGGGAAGGGGGGAGAGAAGTAGAGGATTAGTCATTGGGGACTCCATAGTTAAAGGGACGGATAGGAGATTCTGCGGGAACGAGCGAGACACGCGGTTGGTGTGTTGCCTCCCAGGAGCCAGAGTCCACGATGTCTCGAATCGTGTTTCCGAAATCCTTAAGGGGGAGGGGGACCAGCCCCAAGTTGTGGTTCACATAGGCACTCAAGACATAGGTAGGAAAAGGGATGGGGATGTAAGGCAGAAATTCAGGGAGTTAGGGTGGAAGCTTAGGGCTAGAACAAACAGAGTTGTTATCTCTGGTTTGTTACCCGTGCCACGTGATAGTGAAGAGAGAAATAGGGAGAGTGAGCAGTTGAACACGTGGTTACAGAGATGGTGCAGGAGGGAGGGATTCAGATACCTGGACAATTGGGGCTCTTTCTGGGATAGGTGGGACCTCTACAAACAGGATGGTCTGCACTTGAACCAGAGGGGTACCAATATCTTGGGGGGGAAATTTGCTAATGCTCTTCGGGAGGGTTTAAACTAATTCAGCAGGGGGGTGGGTACCTGAATTGTAGCTCCGGTGTACAGGAGGTTGAGAGTAGTGAGGTCATGGATGAGTTTTCAGAGTCGCAGGAGTGTACTAGCAGGCAGGAAGGCGGTTTGAAGTGTGTATACTTCAACGCCAGGAGCATCCGGAATAAGGTGGGTGAGCTTGCAGCATGGGTGGTACCTGGGATTTCGATGTTGTGGCCATCTCGGAGACATGGATAGAGCAGGGACAGGAATGGTTGTTGCAGGTTCCAGGGTTTAGATGTTTCAGTAAGTGCAGGGAAGGTGGTAAAAGAGGGGGAGGTGTGGCGTTGTTAGTCAGGGACAGTATTACGGTGGCAGAAAGGACATTTGATGAGGACTCGTCTACTGAGGTAGTTTGGGCTGAGGTTAGAAACAGGAAAGGAGAGGTCACCCTGTTGGGAGTTTTTTATAGACCTCCGAAAAGTTCCAGAGATGTAGAGGAAAAGATTGCAAAGATGATTCTGGATAGGAGCGAAAGTAACAGGGTAGTTGTACTGGGAGACTTTAACTTTACAAATATTGACTGGAAAAGCTATAGTTCGAGTACTTTAGAGGGGTCGGTTTTTGTCCAATGTGTGCAGGAGGGTTTCCTGACGCAGTATGGAGAAAGACCAACAAGAGGCGAGGCCACATTGGATTTGGTACTGGGTAATGAACCAATGTGTTAGATTTGGAGGTAAGAGAACACTTTGGTGACAGTGACCACAATTCGATTACGTTTACCTTAGCAATGGAAAAGGATAGGTATATACCAAAGGGCAAGAGTTATAGCTGGGGGAAAGGAAATTATGATGCGATTAGGCGAGATTTAGCTGGCATAGGTTGGGGAAGGAAACTGCAGGGGATGGGCACAATTGTAATGTGGAACTTGTTCAAGGAACAGCTACTACACGTCCTTGATAAATATGTACCTGTCAGGCAGGGAGGAAGCAGACGTGCGAGGGAACTGTGGTTTACTAAGGAGGTTGAATCTCTTGTGAAGAGGAAGAAGGAGACTTATGTTAAGATGAGACGTGAAGGCTCAGTTAGGGCACCTGAGAGTTACAAGTTATGATGTGGAGATGCCGGCGTTGGACTGGGGTAAACACAGTAAGAAGTTTAACAACACCAGGTTAAAGTCCAACAGGTTTACTTGGTAGCAAAAGCCACACAAGCTTTCGAAGCTCTAAGCCCCTTCTTCAGGTGAGTGGGAATTCTGTTCACAAACAGAGCTTATAAAGACACAGACTCAATTTACATGAATAATGGTTGGAATGCGAATACTTACAACTAATCAAGTCTTTAAGAAACAAAACAATGGGAGTGGAGAGAGCATCAAGACAGGCTAAAAAGATGTGTATTGTCTCCAGACAAGACAGCCAGTGAAACTCTGCAGGTCCACGCAACTGTGGGAGTTACAAATAGTGTGACATGAACCCAATATCCCGGTTGAGGCCGTCCTCGTGTGTGCGGAACTTGGCTATCAGTTTCTGCTCAGCGACTCTGCGCCGTCGTGTGTCGCGAAGGCCGCCTTGGAGAACGCTTACCCGAATATCAGAGGCCGAATGCCCGTGACCGCTGAAGTGCTCCCCAACAGGAAGAGAACAGTCTTGCCTGGTGATTGTCGAGCGGTGTTTATTCATCCGTTGTCGCAGCGTCTGCATAGTTTCCCCAATGTACCATGCCTCGGGACATCCTTTCTTGCAGCGTATCAGGTAGACAACGTTGGCTGAGTTGCAAGAGTATGTACCGTGTACCTGGTGGATGGTGTTCTCACGTGAGATGATGGCATCTGTGTCGATGATCCGGCACGTCTTGCAGAGGTTGCTGTGGCAGGGTTGTGTGGTGTCTTGGTCACTGTTCTCCTGAAGGCTGGGTAGTTTGCTGCAGACAATGGTCTGTTTGAGGTTGTGCGGTTGTTTGAAGGCAAGAAGTGGGGGTGTGGGGATGGCCTTGGCGAGATGTTCGTCTTCACCAATGACATGTTGAAGGCTCCGGAGGAGATGCCGTAGCTTCTCCGCTCCGGGGAAGTACTGGACAACGAAGGGTACTCTGTCCACTGTGTCCCGTGTTTGTCTTCTGAGGAGGTCGGTGCGGTTTTTCGCTGTGGCGCGTTGGAACTGTTGATCAATGAGCCTAGCGCCATATCCTGTTCTTATGAGGGCATCTTTCAGCGTCTCGAGGTGTCTGTTGCGATCCTCCTCATCCGAGCAGATCCTGTGTATACGGAGGGCTTGTCCGTAGGGGATGGCTTCTTTAACGTGTTTAGGGTGGAAGCTGGAGAAGTGGAGCATCGTGAGGTTATCCGTGGGCTTGCGGTACAGTGAGGTGCTGAGGTGACCGTCCTTAATGGAGATGCCCGTGTCCAAGAATGCAACCGATTCCAGAGAGTAGTCTATGGTGAGCCTGATGGTGGGATGGAACTTGTTGATGTCATCACAGAGTTGTTTCAGTGATTGTTCACCATGAGTCCAAAGGAAGAAAATGTCATTAAACTGGAGACAATACACATCTTTTTAGCCTGTCTTGATGCTCTCTCCACTCCCATTGTTTTGTTTCTTAAAGACTTGATTAGTTGTAAGTATTCGCATTCCAACCATTATTCATGTAAATTGAGTCTGTGTCTTTATAAGCTCTGTTTGTGAACAGAATTCCCACTCACCTGAAGAAGGGGCTTAGAGCTTCGAAAGCTTGTGTGGCTTTTGCTACCAAGTAAACCTGTTGGACTTTAACCTGGTGTTGTTAAACTTCTTACTGTAGTTACAAGTTAGCCAGGAAGGACCTAAAGAAAGAGTTAAGAAGAGCCAGGAGGGGACATGAGAAGTCTTTGGCAGGTAGGATCAAGGAAAACCCTAAAGCTTTCTATAGGTATGTCAGGAGTAAAAGAATGACTAGGGTAAGATTAGGGCCAGTCAAGGACAGTAGTGGGAAGTTGTGCGTGGAGTCTGAAGAGATAGGAGAGGCACTAAATGAATATATTTAATCGGTATTCATACTGGAGAGGGACAGTGTTGTCGAGGGAAGTACTGAGATGCAGGCTGTTGGACTGGATGGGACTGATGTTCATAAGGAGGAGGTGTTAGCAATTCTGGAAAGGGTAAAAATAGATAAGTCCCCTGGGCGGATGGGATTTATCCTAGGATTCTCTGGGAGGCTACAGAGGAGATTGCAGAGCCTTTGGCTTTGATCTTTGTGTCGTCATTGTCTGCAGGAACAGTACCAGAAGACTGGACGTTAGCAAATGTTGTCCCCTTGTTCAAGAAGGGGAGTAGGGACAACCCTGGTAATTATAGACCGGTGAGCCTTACTTCTGTTGTGGGCAAAGTATTGGAAAGGATTATAAGAGATAGGATTTATAATCACCAAGAAAGGAATAATTTGATTAGGGATAGTCAGCACGGTTTTGTGAAGGGTAGGTCGTGCCTCACAAACCTTATTGAGTTCTTTGAGAAGGTGACCAAAGAGGCGGATGAGGGTAAAGCGGTTGATGTGGTGTATATGTATTTCAGCAAAGCGTTTGATAAGGTTCCCCATGGTAAGCTTTTGCAGAAAATACGGACACATGGGATTGAGGGTGGTTTAGTGGTTTGGATCAAGAATTGGCTAGCTGTAAGAAAATGGTGGTTGATGGGAAATATTCATCCTGGAGTTCAGTTACTAGTGGTGTACCATAAGGATCTGTTTTGGGGCCACTGCTGTTTGTCATTTTTATTAATGACCTGGATGAGGGCGTGGAAGGATGGATTAGTAAATTTGCGGATGACACTAAGGTCGGTGGAGTTGTAGACAGTGCGGAGGGAAGTGGCAGGTTACAAAGGGACATAGATAAGCTGCAGAGCTGGGCTGAGAGGTGGCAAATGGAGTTTAATGTGGAAAAGTGTGAGGTGATTCACTTTGGAAGGAGTAACAGGAATACAGAGTACTGGGCTAATGGTAAGATACTCGGTAGTGTGGATGAACAGAGGGATCTGGGTGTCCATGTGCATAGATCCCTGAAAGTTGGCACCCAGGTTGATAGGGTTGTTAGGAAGGTGTACGGTGTGTTATCTTTTATTGGTAGAGGGATTGAGTTTCGGAGCCAGGAGATCATGCTGCAACTGTACAAAAATCTGGTGCGGCCGCACTTGGAGTATTGCATACAGTTCTGGTCGCCGCATTATAGGAAGGATGTGGAAGTGTTGGAAAGGGTGCAGAGGAGATTTACCAGGATGTTGCCTGGTATGGTGGGAAAATCGTATGAGGAAAGGCTGAGGGGCTTGAGGTTGTTTTCGTTAGAGAGAAGAAGGTTAAGGGGTGACTTAATAGAGGCATACAAGATGATCAGAGGATTAGATAGGGTGGATAGTGAGAGCCTTTTTCCTCGGATGGTGATGGCTAACACGAGGGGACATAGCTTTAAATTGAGGGGTGAGAGATATAGGACAGATGTTAGAGGTAGGTTCTTTACTCAGAGAGTAGTAAGGGCGTGGAATGCCCTGCCTGCAGCAGTAGTGGACTCATCACCATTAAGGGCATTCAAATGGTTATTGGATAAACATATGGATGATATTGGAATAGTGTAGATTAGAGGGGCTTTAGATTGGTTCCACTGGTCGGCGCAACATCGAGGGCCGAAGGGCCTGTACTGCACTGTAATGTTCTATGTTCTATAAAATTGAGGTAGATTGACAATAAAGAGGGCAGAGGAAAGAGAAATGGTGTTGAGGGAGAAATCGCAAGTGGAGCAGCAACAATTCCCCAGGTCTGTAATTAGGAAATGATATTCAGCCAGCTCTTGTTCCCAGGACTGTTCTGGCAGAAACTTTAGCAGATTAAGCTGCAGTGTAAGGCCTCTAACAGATGTTCCATATGACTCTGTGATATATTGTGAGTAAGTGTTAATGAGAATGAAATACAGCAAAGAAAATAGTATTAAAATGGGACATGATTTCAAATGCTGTGCTAGTGTTGTCCAGGTGCTGTGTATGTGTTGTCCAGGTGCTGTTTGTGTGTTGTACAGGTGCTGTGTAGGTGCTGTACAGGTGCTATGTATGTGCTGTACAGGTGCTGTGTATGTGCTATACAAGTGCTGTGTATGTGCTATACAGGTGCTGTGTATGTGTTGTACATATGCTGTTTATGTGTTGCACAGGTGCTGTGTATGTGTTATACAGGTGCTGTGTATGTATTGTACAGGTGCTGTGAATGTGTTGTGCAGGTTCTGTGTATGTGTTGTCTGGGTGCTGTGTCTGTGTTGTACAAGTGCTGTTTATGTGTTGCACAGGTGCTGTGTCTGTGTTGTACAGGTGCTGTGTGCGTGTTGTAAAGGTGCTGTGTGCGTGTTGTAAAGGCACTATGTATGTGTTGTACTGGTACTGTGTATGAATCTGTGGAATTCCCTGCCCAGTGAAACTGTTGAGGCTACCTCATTGATTGTTTTTAAGGCAAGGATAGATACATTTTTGAACAGTAAAAGAATTAAAGGCATGATGAGCGGGCTGGTAAGTGGAGCTGAGTCCACAAAAAGATCAGCCATGGTCTTATTGAATAGCGGAGCAGGCTTGAGGGGCCAGATGGCCTACTCCTGCTCCTAGTTCTTATGTTCTTATGTTATGTTCTTAGGTGTTGTACAGGTTGTGTCTGTGTTGTACAGGTGGTGTGTATGTTGCACATATGCTGTTTATGTATTGCACAGGTGCTGTGTCTGTGTTGTACAGGCGCTGAGTGTGTATTGTACAGGTGCTGTGTATGTGTTGTACACTTGCTATATACATGTGGTGCAGGTGCTGTGTATCTCTGTAAAGTATGAAGCAGCATCAGCAAATCAAACTGTTTCACAATGCTTTCCTTATCGCCATTCACCTGAAATGTTCCTGAGAGTGATTATCTGAGTGCCGGATTGTCCACGTCGGTTGTAAACAGTAATACCTCTCACCTAATTGTTGAACTTAGGAACCTGAGCTTCTGTCCAACAACACCCAGCTCTACTCTTCCACTGCACAGCTCACTGTAATCATCACCCATTGCTGCTCTGTCCACACCTTTCTTCAGCTAGACCCTGCAAATTCTAACGTGATCTCTTTTCTGGTGCTGGACACTAACTCTAACCCCTTCCCTCCCAAACACTCACTGACACCAATCAATATCATGTAAAAGCTAAACACCATGTTAGATCCTGAACAAGGTTTGAATTCCTGAACAAAGATTCCGTTTATTCCAGCTTCATGGCTGCCTCCCCCTAACCACAATCCTCTACCAATGAAGCACTGATTTAGGCTCTTGGTTTAGTGCTGTTGTGGAGCGATTAAAATTGAGGATGTGCAAATGCTACTGTCTCTCCCACAGGCTCCACTGGTCTTCTGAGTCAATATTATCCTGTAAAGTGCCTTCAATTCATTTAAATTCTAGCAAGTTGCAAATTCAGCTTAGGAAGTTTAATGGCAATTCTTTATATAATTATAATATTGTGATTGACAAGTGTTCTGAAATCTTGATTACTGTTTTCTTTGTTTGTTGGGATTGGGAAGAACGTCGCTGGTTCCAGGATCAATATCTGAGCTCTGAGAGCAAAAGCAGCCCAGAGCTGAAAATATCTGAAATGTATTTATTCAAACCATTAGACGTACACAGGGATCTCAGCCCCAGGAATGTGTATCTTTGCAACTTTGGCATTCTGTGCACACTCAGAGCTGATTAAAACTTGAGAATCTGGTGCAAGCACATGGAGATCACATCAACCTTTATGCCCACATGAATGATTTAATAAGGCACAAGGGAAATATACTCCACCACAAACTGTTCCACTTGGGGAGCCTGAGTGTTTATATGTAAACAGACCTGCAAGCTGGAGCTGGCGAGAATCCTGGGTGCTTATAACATGACATGAAGGAAAGAACGAACCAGAATTTACCAAAATAGTTATTAATCTCTGTCTCAGCTGCTGTAAACAACACCCTGTAATATGCAGTCTGTTACAGAACTATAATTATACCAATAATGAGATAGATTAGGTGTTGCACAAAATGCTAATTGCTGGAATCATTTGCAGCTTCAGTGGAGGAGCTGTAGTTGTTTAATGTGTTTATAAATAATCGATGTGAGTAGTGATGATCTACACCTATTCATTAGGCAGGGAAACGTGTACACATCAGCATTTTATTGGTTAATCGAGACACAGTATTGAGCTTCTTCCAGCACTATCAATTCTTGATAAAATGATTCCTAATTTGGAAAGCACGTTTGGTGGCTCACAGTGGCAATAAAGGTTCAACAGTCATCCCTCACAGAATGATTACAGAACAGGAGGACATTCGGCCCATCGCATCCGAATCAGCTCCCCAAATATATTCTCATATGAATATATAGCTTAAATTTCACTAAAGAAAAACAGATTTTTTTAAAAAGTATTGTTCATATTAACATAACAGATGAATTAAATGAATGATTAAAACATGGATAGTGACTTGACTCCCGTATGGAAGAGTTTGATCAATGTTTCTGCCCAGTTGATTCCTGTATTGACAGTGGATGGGCAGAGAGTTGAAGCTGTATCAGAGTCAGGGAGCCGGGGGAAATTCCGTCAGGGATTTCAGATAGAAACAGAACTCTAATTGCAGATTATAATACCTATCAGTTGAGAACCTGTGCAGTGCGGGAACTGCCTGCTTACTTCTGGGCCGTTTCCACAGAAGGAGGAGGAAGTGAAAGGGAAAAGGAACCTAGGCAGTGCCCTTCTGTCCATAAATAAACCAAATAAACCTGTTGGACTTTAACCTGGTGTTGTGAGACTACTTACTGTGCCTGCCCCAGTCCAACGCCGGCAACTCCATCATGTCCATAAAGGAATCATCCGTGTGAAACTTCAGGAACCACAACCTCAATTTGCCATTTACCGAAGGTACCCACATCTTACATTCCACCAATCACTGATTCCCATAGCATTAAAAGGTAAAAGCCAGCACACATTTATCAATTAATCAGGTCATATTTCATACAAAACTCAATAACCACCCTCGTACCTTCCCTTCATACTTATCCACTCTGTCCTCATGTTCCTCCACTCTGCTATCCCAGTGGCTGCAGAATGGCTGCTGACTTTTATTGGGAGAGACTGCAGATAGCCATTCAGGACAAGCTCATGCAGCTTTCATTCTTAAAGCTTAGCTGTGGATTTCAACATGGGCAGCAGCAGTCTGAGCTGGCAGGCTGGCAAAAAATGGCAAGGGCAGTGGCTGAGTGGCAGCAGGGGGTGGAGGGGGAGGGAGTATGAGTGGTCTTTGTGGAGGATGCATCCTCTCTTCCTGAGAACAAACAGCAAGTTTCATAGAGCCACTGGCACTCTCCTAGTGGCACCTCAGCTGCCCTGGTAATCTCTGCAGGATAGATTACTGGATTGCTGGGTATTCTGCAACTCCTTTTAGACAATAAAGTCCACAGCCCTGATGGCAGAGTTTGGAGCTTTGACACCAGCAAGCTGCAATACTCTGTCCAGCTTCATCATGAATTTGAACATCTCTATCAAATCTTCTCTTAGCCTTCTTCTCTCCAAGGAGAATAGCCCAACCTCTCCAATCTATCCACATCACTGAAGTTTCCTATCTCTGGAACCATTCTTGTAAACCTCTTCTGCACTCTCACCAATCCATTCTTGTAAACCTCTTCTGCACTCTCTCCAATGTGTTCACATAGTGTGGTGCCCAGAACTCTACACAGCATTCCAGCTGAGGTCTAACTAGTGTCTTGTAGTATCTTGCTCAGGATAATCTCCTTACTCTTGTACTCTATGGTCTTAATGCTTTATTAACTGTTCTCTCCACTTGTGCCACCATCTTCAATGATCTATGCACAGACACACCCAGATCCCTCTGCTCCTGTACTCCTTTAAAACTTTTACCCTATATTTTGCATTGTCTCTGCATGTTCTTCCTCCCAAAATCCATCATCTCATACTTCCCCACATTGAACTTCATCTGCCACCTATCTGCCCACTCCACCAACTTTTTAATTCTGCACTGTCCTCTTCACAGTTTTAAATACATCCAAAATTTTGTTTCATCTCCAAACTTTGAAACTGTCCCCTGCTCACCAAGATCTAGATCATTAACATATATCAGGAAAAGCAAGGGTGCCAATACCAACTCCTGGGGAACTCCACTACAAACCTTTCTCCAGCTCGAAAAATATCCATTGACCATTACACTTTACTTATTATTCAGCCAATCCCGTATCCATGTTGCTACTGTTTATTTTATACCATGAGCTACAACTTTTCTCGTAAGTCTGTTGTGTGACACTGTATCGAAAGTCTTTTGAAAGTCCAAGTACATCACATCAACAGCATTACCCTCATCAACCCTTTCTGTTAACTCTTCAAAACTCCAGCAAATTAGTTAAAAATGATTTCCCCTTTAGAAATCCATGATGGTTCTTCCTAATTAGCCCATATTTTTCTATGTGATTACTAATTGTATTCTGAATAATTGTTTCTAAAAATTTGTCACGACTAAAGTTAAACTCACTGGTCTGTAATTGCTGGACTTATCCTTACAAACTGTTTGGAACAAGGGCTTGACATTTGTAGTTCTCCAGCCCTCGGGCACCTTTCCTGAAGTGGAGATGCCGGCATTGGACTGGGGTAAACACAGTAAGACGTTTAACAACACCAGGTTAAAGCCACAAGCTTTTGGAGCCTTAAGCTCCTTCTTCAGGTGAGTGGGAATTCTGTTCACAAACAGGGCATATAAAGACACAAACTCAATTTACAGAATAATGGTTGGAATGTGAATACTTACAGCTAATCAAGTCTTAAAGGTACAAACAATGTGAGTGGAGAGAGCATTAAGACAGGTTAAAGAGATGTGTATTGTCTCCAGACAGGACAGCCAGTGAAATTCTGCAAGTCCATGCAAGCTGTGGGGATTACAGATAGTGTGACATGAACCCAATATCCTGGTTGAGGCCGTCCTCATGTGTGCGGAACTTGGCTATCAGTTTTTGCTCAGCGACTCTGCGCCGTCGTGTGTCGTGAAGGCCGCCTTGGAGAACGCTTACCCGAATATCAGAGGCCGAATGCCCGTGACCGCTGAAGTGTTCCCCAACAGGAAGAGAACACTCCTGCCTGGTGATTGTTGAGCGGTGTTCATTCATCCGTTGTCGTAGCGTCTGCATGGTCTCCCCAATGTACCATGCCTCGGGACATCCTTTCCTGCAGCGTATCAGGTAGACAACATTAGCCGAGTTGCAAGAGTGTGTACCGTGTACCTGGTGGATGGTGTTCGCGCCACAGCGAAAAACCGCACCGACCTCCTCAGAAGACAAACACGGGACATGGTGGACACGGGACTTTGTCGTCCAGTACTTCCCCGGAGCGGAAAAGCTACGGCATCTCCTCCGGAGCCTTCAACATGTCATTGATGAAGACGAACATCTCGCCAAGGCCATCCCCACACCCCCACTTTTTGCCTTCAAACAACCGCAAAACCTCAAACAGACCATTGTCCGCAGCAAACTACCCAGCCTTCAGGAGAACAGTGACCACGATACCACACAACCCTGCCACAGCAACCTCTGCAAGACGTGCCGGATCATCGACACGGATGCCATCATCTCAGGTGAGAACACCATCCACCAGGTACACAGTACATACTCTTGCAACTCGGCCAACGTTGTCTACCTGATACGCTGCAGGAAAGGATGTCCGAGGCATGGTACATTGGGGAAACCATGCAGACGCTGTGACAACGGATGAATGAACACCGCTCAACAATCACCAGGCAAGACTGTTCTCTTCCTGTTGGGGAACACTTCAGCGGTCACGGGCATTCGGCCTCTGATATTCGGGTAAGCGTTCTCCAAGGAGGCCTTCACGACACACGACGGCGCAGAGTCGCTGAGCAGAAACTGATAGCCAAGTTCCGCACACATGAGGACAGCCTCAACCGGGATATTGGGTTCATGTCACACTACCTGTAATCCCTACAGCTTGCCTGGACTTGCAGAATTTCACTGGCTGTCCTGTCTGAAGACAATACACAGCTCTTTAACCTGTCTGAATGCTCTCTCCACTCACATTGTTTGTATCTTTAAGATTTGATTAGCTGTAAGTATTCGCATTCCAACCATTATTCTGTAAATTGAGTTTGCGTTTGTGCTTAAGGCTCCGAAAGCTTGTGGCTTTTGCTACCAAATAAACCTGTTGGGACTTTAACCTGGCGTTGTTAAACTTCTTACCTTTCTTGAATCCAGAGAAGACTGGAAGATTATAGCCAGTACCGACAGTCTATTCAACACTTCCTCCTTATCAATTTTGAACCCTTCTAGAGACAGAGTTTCTTCCTCTGTTTTGTCATGGTCTGGATCGCATCTATTTCCCACTTGTTTCATTTGAACATATCAATAGGAGCAGCAGTAGATTATTTGATCCTTTGAATCTGCTCCAATACTCAGTAAGATCACAGCTTCCACCTCAACTCCACCTTCCCACAGATCCCTTGATTCCCTCCATTCAAAAATGTCTTGAATATACTCAACTGCTGAGTATCTATAGAGTTCTGGGTTTGGGAATTCCATAGATCCATAATCGTTTGCGTGAAGAAATTTCTCCCTGTTCTCAATCCTCATTGGCTCACCTTTTTTGAAAACAGTGATCCCATGTTCTCAATTCACCTGCCAGTAGAAATATCCTCCTTACAGCTCCCCTGTCAAGCCCCTTCAGAATTTTAAATGTTGCAATGTGATCACCTTATTCACCCAAACTCCAGGGCCTATTCTACTCAATCTCAGCTTGTAGGACAATTTCCTCTTTGCAGGAATCAGGCGAATGAACTTTTGTTGCACCTCATTTAAGGCAGGTGTTAAGGATCACATCAAAAACTCCCAGGTATATTATAAAGTTAGCCTGGACCCCAATTTTCTTTGGTTTTGGCATTCGTGCGAGCATTAGGTGTTTCGCTCCAGATGTGATTCTATTGACCCACTGGGTAATTTTTATTAAAACAAACTTTAATTAAGAACACAGTTAGAATATAACAAAAAGAATAAGAATAACTTTCATCAATTAAAATACTTAAACATGACAAAGTATAATTCTAGCAATCTTTTCATTTCCAATTGTAAGCAACAACCCATAGATAGAAATCCCTTTTTCAGAACCATTTAGCACCAAAAACAAATATGTTCCCCTGGATGCTAAATTTCCAGCCTTTTAACACTTCTGGAGTGAGATGCAGACAGGCACTTGCCATCTGACACTCATACAGCAGAATATCAGAGAAAGATCCACTCCCAAACTGTAGAATCTCAGGGAGGGGAAAAAAGAGTCACTGCTCTCTAACAACTCCCAGCAGCATCTAACTTGAATTATCTGTGTAAGTCTAGTTATCTGATTTATTCCTGGTCAATCATCCTAATCAAGCCCTACTCTGCAAAATCCCAGGGGAACACTAAAAACCACAGAACAGCATTGGTCCAGATTAAAACAAACATTCTCGCTACTGCAATAACAATGGAGGATATCGATTATAGACCCAGCAGCACCAGTTAGAACAGACTGTTTTAAAAAAAAACAATCCTTCACAAGATACAGGACTCAAATACATTTCGTAAACGCACAATATTATTGCACAGGTATATTCTTCCTTAGGTAAGGAGACAAACATTGTCATAAAATGTTTTATTTGTATATTTCTACCCTTTGTACTAAAGGTTAATATACCATTCACTTTCTTAATTAATTGTTGTACCTGCATGCTAACATTCTGTGATTCATGTACAAAACCACCCAGGTCCCCACAGATTTCCCAGTCCCTCACCATTCACAGAAATATCCTGCTTTTTTTATTTATAAGACCATAAGACATAGGAGCAGAATTAGGCCATTGAGTCTGCTCTGCCATTCAATCATGGCTGATATTTTTCTCATCCCCATTCTCCTGCCTTTTCCCCATAACCCCTGATCCCCTTATTAATCAAGTACCTATCTATCTCTGTCTTAAAGACACTCAATGATCTGGCCTCCACAGCCTTCTGTGACAAAGAGCCCCACAGATTCACTACTCTCTGGCTGAAGAAATTCCTCCTCATCTCTGTTTTAAAGGATCGTCCCTTTAGCCTGAGGATGTGCCCTCTGGTTCTAGCTTTTCCTACTAGTGGAAACATCCTCTCCATGTCCACTCTAAACAGACCTCGCAGTATCCTGTAAGATTCAATAAGATCCCCCCCTCATCCTTCTAAACTCCAACGAGTACAGACCCAGAGTCCTCAACCGTTCCTCATACGACAAGCTCTTCATTCCAGGGATCATTCTTGTGAACCTCTTCTCGACCCTTTCCAACGCCAGCACATCCTTCCTTAGATATGGGGCCCAAAACTGCTCACAATACTCCACATGGGGTCTGACCAGAGCCTTATACAGCCTCAGAAGTATATCCCTACTCTTGTATTCTAGCCCTCTCAACATGCATTTACATTCCTAACTGCCGGCTGAACCTGCACGTTAACCTTAAGAGAATCTTGAACAATGACTGCCAAGTCCCTTTGCGTTTCTGACTTCCTAAGCATTTTCCCATTTAGAAAATAGTCTATGCCTCCATCCTCCTTCCAAAGTGCATACTTTTCCACATTGCATTCCATCTGCTACTTCTTTGCTCACTTTCCTAACCTGTCCAAGTCCTTCTGCAGCCCCACTGCTTCCTCAATACTACCTGTCCCTCTACGTATCTTTGTATCATCTGCAAACTTAGCAACAGTGCCCTCAGTTCCTTCCTCCAAATTGTTAATGTATATTGTGAAAAGTTGTGGTCCCAGCACTGACCCCTGAGGCACACCACTCGTCACCAGCTGTAATCCTGAAAAAGACCCCTTTATCCCCACTCTCTGCCTTCTGCCAGTCAGCCAATCCTCTATCCATGCCAGGATCTTACCCTTAACACCATGTTTGTTTCCATCCAAAATGAATAATTAGTATTTACAAATACATGGGTCAGGAGCAGGAGTAGGCCATTCGGCTCCACTCACAGTTCACGTCTTCCTGGCCTCAGCAGATTCTGGAAATGTTCTGATATTAACATAGCAAGATCAAGAATACGTATAATCTCCAGATTTATCAATTAATTGTACTGACATTTCACCAGCTGCTGTGGTGAGATTTGAACTCGTTCCAATGTCTCTGGAATACGAGGTTAGTGACATTACCACTCCATCACCATCTCCTCGTTTCTCATGTCATCTTCTTGCTCATGAACTAAATCTAGTTCTATCCCGTTGCAGTCTCTGAGTCTTCATTCCCTACATTACTCCCAACTGTCTTCACCCCAGTCCTTTTAAGTCAATTGTAAATAGCTGAGGCCCAAATACCAATCCTTGAGTTACCCCACTAGTCTGTCAACTGAAATTGTCTTGATCATTCTTACTCTCTTTTCTATCCATTCACCAATCCTCAAACCACGCTAGTCCCTTACTAATTACAATCTCAAAAAACCCTTCAACAGATTTGTCAAATATGACTTCCATTTGATCAATCCACACTGACATTGCTGAAACCTTTTCTCATTCCCTAAGTATCCTGGTACCACATCCCTTTGCTATCTTGTAATGCATGAGGACCAGTCTGGAAACTAGGACACTTGTTCTGAAACTGGGGTAGACAGACTCCTGGCAGTGTGCTAGTACCTTACAGAGTGTCCACATAGCAGGGCCACCCAAACCCTAGCAGCATGGGCAAACTCCAAAGGCACCAAGGTCAAGAGAAAGTGAGTGAATGGCATACAGAAGCTGCTCTTTTTCCCCTCTGCTTCTCCTTGCTCCCTGTTCCTGTTTTCACTGGTTCTTGCATTCCTTGAGATTTTTCTCTCACAATGGTGGGCTTCCAATTGTTTCTGCTGTCCTCTCACCCCCTTATCCTCACTTTGTGTTCTGCTCACCCAGAGCTCCCACTCCCCTCATGTTCCTGCAAAGTGTAAACAGACTCTGCAGTGAGAAGCAAGTGTGCCCATATAGAAAATAGAAGCAGGCAGAGGCCATTCAGCCCTTCAAACCTACTCTACCGTTAAATATGAGCATGGCTGATCTGCTTTCTGAACACCACATCCTTTCTCTTCGCATTTCCCTTGACACATTTAGAGTGTAGAAATCTATCTACTTCCTTCTGAAGCATACTCAGTAATTTGACCTCCACAGCCTTCTGTGGTAGAGAATTCCACAGGTTCACCCCACCCTCTTAATGAAGAGGCTTCTCCTCACCTAAATGGCCTAACCCCGTATCCTGATTCTGTGACCCCCTTGTTCGAGCCCCCCCCCCCCACAAACCAAAGGAAGCATCATTCCTGCATCCAGTCTGTCCAGCCCTGTCAGAGTTTTATACAATTCAATGAGATCCCTGCTCATTCTTCTAAGCTCCAGTGAATACTGGCCCAATCTACTCAATCTCTCCTCAATCGACAATCCTGCTGTGGTGAACCATCGTTGGTTCCCACTAGATAGTACTGAGCCAGGGTCTGGCCAGTACTACAAGTATGTATATATGTTGCTGGTGGGGTTAGGGAAGGGTTGTTCTACTTGTTGCTGTTGGGGTTAGGGTGGGGTTGTTACACCTTTGTATTGTAGTATTGTGGTACATCCCAGTCGGGCTCCGCCTCCTGGGAGAGGTATAAAGGTCCCTGCTCTGTCTGGGACCCCTCAGTCTGGGATCGTGTATAGAATTAGTAGCTGCCTTGTTACAGCAAATAAAAGCCTTTATTTCCTGAGCATCAAGCCTCGTGTGTGATAACGCGCATCACCTGCCATGCCAGGAATCAGCCTGGTGAACCTTCTGTGGCAAGTAAAAGTTAAAGGTGAAGTTTATTTATTAGTTACATGTAGGGTGGCACGGTGGCACAGTGGTTAGCACTGCTGCTTCACAGCGCCAGGGACCTGGGTTCGATTCCGGGCTCAGGTCACTGTCTGTGTGGAGTTGATATGTCCTTTCTGTGTCTGCATAGGTTTCCTCCGGGTGCTCTGGTTTCCTCCCAACGTCCAAAGATGTGCAAGTTAGATTGATTAGCCATGGTAAATTGCCCCAGAGTGTCAGGGGGGTTAGCTAGGGTAAATGAGGTGATGGGGATAGGGCCTGGGTGGGGTTGTGGTTGGTGCAGACTTGATGGGCCGAATGGCCTCCTTCTGCACTACAGGATTCTATGATTCTAGACTTACATTAACACTGCAATGAAGTTACTGTGAAAATCGCTGAGTCGCCACTCTCCAGCGTCTGTTCAGGTACACTGAGGGAGAATTTCAGCATTGCCAATGCACCTAACCAGCACTTGTTTTGGACTTGGGAGGAAACCAGAGGAAACCCACTTAGATACTGGGAGAACGTGCAAATTCCACAGACAGTTACCCAAGCCTGGAATCGAACCAGGGTCCCTGGCACTGTGAGGTAGCAGTGCTAACCACTGTGCCTTATGTATGCTTAGATATGCACACAATACTCAACTTGATTTATTATTGTCACATGTATTAGTATACAGTGAAAAGTATTGTTTCTTGCGTGCTCTCCAGCCAAAGCATACCGTACATAGAGAAGGAAAGGAGAGAGTGCAGAATGTAGTGTTACAGTCATAGCTAGGGTGCAGAGAAAGATCAACTTAATGCGAGGTAGATCCATTCAAAAGTCTGATGGCAGCAGGGAATAAGCTGTTCTTGAATCAGTTGGTACGTGTTCTCAGACTTTTGTATCTTTTTTCCCCAATGGAAGAAATATTTTTTTATTCCAATTCAATCAAATCAAGTCCAACAATCAATTGTTGTTGCCTATCCTTACTGATTGCCGTCTGTGGGTTAGGAAATTCAGGATCCAGTTGCAGAGGGCAGAGCCGAGCCCCAGGCCATAGTTTGAGGATGAGCTTTGTAGGAATAATGGTGTTGAAGGTTGAGCTGTACTTGATAAATAGGAATCTGACATAGTTGTCTTTGTTATCTTGGTGGTCCAGGGTTGAGAGCAGGGCCAGGGAGATGGCGTCTGTTATGGCAGCAGTAGGCGAGCTGTAGTGGATCCAGGCAATCTGGGAGGCCGGAATTGATTGGTGCCATGACTAACCTTTCAAGGTACTTCATAATGATGGATTGCAGAGCCACCAGACTCCTGGTGTGGTTTCACCAAGGCTCTGTACAGATGCAGTGAGACATCTTGCTCCTGTACTCAAATCAACTTGCAATAAGGGTCAGCATACCATTGCCTTCCTAAGTGCTTACTGTACCTGCATGCTTGCTTTCAGTGGCTAGTGTACTAGGACGTCCAGGTCCCTTTGTACATCAACATTTCCCAATCTATCACCATTTAAATAATATTCTGCCATTCTGTTTCTCCATCCAAAATGAATAACTTAACATTTATGCATTATATACTGCATTTGCCATGCATTTGCCCACTCACTCAATTTGTCTAAATCACCTTGAAGTCTCTTAACATCCTCTTCACATCTCACATTCCCACCAAGTTTCGTGTCATCAGCAAACTTGAAAATATCACTTTTGGTTCCCTCATCCAAATCATTTATGCACATTGTGAATAACTGGGGTCCAAGCACTGATTCCAAGCAGTGAGGCTCGGAACAGGGAGATTCTACAGTTGAACGCGTGGCTAAAGGACTGGTGCAAGAGGGAGGGTTTTTAATTCATAGATAACTGGGAAATCCTCAAGTCAGGATGGCAACTGTACAGAAAGGATGGGTTACACCTTAACTGGAAGGGAGCAAATATCCTGGCTGGGAGTTTTGCTAGAGTGTTTCGGCAGGATTTAAACTAGTGTGGCAGGGGAGTGGGGAACAAAACAGTAGGTCAGTAAATACTGAGGCTGGGGTTGAGCTGGGGGCCAGGGCAAGGCTAGCTAAGAAGAGGAGCACTCTGGAGGAGGATGACCTGAGTGGGCCTGGAGGTCTGGAGTGCATCTGCTTCAATGCGAGGAGCGTAACGGGTAAAACAGACGAACTTAGGGCCTTAATGCTCATGCGGAATTTGGATGTGGTTGCGGTGACGGAAACTTGGTTAAAAGGACAGGACTGGCAGCTGAATATTCCGGGGTATAAGTGTTTTAGGCGAGACAGAGGAGGGGCTAAAAAAGGTGGGGGAGTAGCGATATTAGTTAAGGAGCATATTACCGCAGTGCAGAGGGTAGTCAACTTAGAGGGGTCATGTACTGAGTCGCTGTGGGTGGAACTCAGAAACAGGAAGGGTGCAGTCATTATGCTGGGGGTGTACTACAGACCACCCAACAGCCCACGGGAAGTGGAGGAAAGGATATGTCAGGAGATTCTGGATAGGTGCAGAAAAAATAGGGTTGTTGTAGTGGGGGGCTTTAATTTCCCTGGCACAGACTGGAAAGTGCTTAGAGCTGGGGGTTCGGACGGGGAGGAATTTGTAAAATGCGTACTGGAAGGTTCTTTGGAACAGTATGTAGGTAGCCCGACTAGAGAGGGGGCTATACTGGACCTAGTTCTGGGAAATGAGCCCGGTCAGGTCGTCAAAGTTTCGGTAGGGGAACATGTGGCAAATAGTGACCACAACTCTGTTAACTTTAGGATAGCAATGGACAAGGATGAGTGCTGTCCTACGGGCAGGGTGCTAAATTGGGGGAAGGCTAACTATAGCCGGATTAGGCAGGAATTGCTGGATGTTGATTGGGAGAGGATGTTCAAGGGTAAGTCCGCGTCTGGCATGTGGGAGTCTTTTAAGGAACTATTGATAAGGCTGCAGGATAGGCATCTGCCTGTAAAAAGGAAAGATAGGAAAGGTAGGATTCGAGAGCCGTGGATAACCAGGGAAATTGAGGATCTGATTAAAATGAAAAGGGAGGCGTACGTTAAGTCCAGGCAACTGAAAACAGATGGAGCTCTGGAGGAATACAGAGAGAGTAGGAAAGAACTCAAATGGGGAGTTAGAAGGGCAAAAAGAGGTCACGAGATGTTCTTGGCAGGCAGGATTAAGGAGAATCCTAAGGCATTTTATTCATACGTTAGGAACAAAAGAGTTGTCAGGGAGAAAATCGGACCTCTCAGGGACAAAGAAGGGGAATTATGCTTAGAACCCAAGGGAATAGGGGAGATCCTAAATGAATACTTTGCATCGGTATTCACGAAGGAGAGGGGCGTGTTAACCGGGAGTGTCTCGGAGGGAGGTGTTGACCCGTTAGAGAAAATCTCCATTACAAGAGAGGAAGTGTTAGGTTTTTTAGGGAACATTAAAACTGACAAAGCCCCAGGGCCTGATGGCATCTATCCTCGACTGCTCAGGGAGACGAGAGATGAATTTGCTGGGCCTCTGACGGAAAGCTTTGTCGCTTCTTTGGACACGGGTGAGGTCCCTGAGGATTGGAGGATAGCAAATGTGGTCCCGTTGTTTAAGAAGGGTAGCAGGGAGAACCCAGGAAATTATAGGCCGGTGAGCTTGACGTCTGTGGTAGGGAAGTTGTTGGAGAGGATTCTTAGAGACAGGATGTATGTGCATTTAGAACGGAACAATCTCATTAGTGACAGACAGCATGGTTTTGTAAGAGGGAGGTCGTGCCTTACAAATTTGGTGGAGTTTTTTGAGGAAGTGACAAAAACGGTTGATGAAGGAAGGGCCGTGGATGTCGTCTATATGGATATCAATAAGGCATTTGACAAAGTCCCACATGGTAGGTTGGTTAAGAAGGTTAAGGCTCATGGGATACAAGGAGAAGTGGCTAGATGGGTGGAGAACTGGCTTGGCCATAGGAGACAGAGGGTAGTGGTCGAAGGGTCTTTTTCCGGCTGGAGGTCTGTGACCAGTGGTGTTCCGCAGGGCTCTGTACTGGGACCTCTGCTATTTGTGATATATATAAATGATTTGGAAGAAGGTGTAACTGGTGTAATCAGCAAGTTTGCGGATGACACGAAGATGGCTGGACTTGCGGATAGCGAAGAGCATTGTCGGGCAATACAGCAGGATATAGATAGGCTAGAAAATTGGGTGGAGAGGTGGCAGATGGAGTTTAATCCAGATAAATGCGAAGTGATGCATTTTGGAAGAAATAATGTAGGGAGGAGTTATACAATAAATGGCAGAGTCATCAGGAGTATCGAAACACAGAGGGACCTAGGTGTGCAAGTCCACAAATCCTTGAAGGTGGCAACACAGGTGGAGAAGGTAGTGAAGAAGGCATATGGCATGCTTGCCTTTATAGGACGGGGTAAAGAGTATAAAAGCTAGAGTCTGATGATGCAGCTGTATAGAACGCTGGTTAGGCCACATTTGGAGTACTGCGTCCAGTTCTGGTCGCCGCACTACCAGAAGGACGTGGAGGCATTGGATGGAGTGCAGAGAAGGTTTACCAGGATGTTGCCTGGTATGGAGGGTCTTAGCTATGAGGAGAGATTGGGTAAACTGGGGTTGTTCTCCCTGGAAAGACGGAGAATGAGGGGAGATCTAATAGAGGTGTACAAGATTATGAAGGGTATAGATAGGGTGAACAGTGGGAAGCTTTTTCCCAGGTCGGAGGTGACGATCACGAGGGGTCACGGGCTCAAGGTGAGAGGGGCGAAGTATAACTCAGATATCCGAGGGATGTTTTTTACACAGAGGTCGGTGGGGGCCTGGAATGCACTGCCAAGTAGGGTGGTGGAGGCAGGCACGCTGACATCGTTTAAGACTTACCTGGATAGTCACATGAGCAGCCTGGGAATGGAGGGATACAAACGATTGGTCTAGTTGGATCATGGAGCGGCACAGGCTTGGAGGGCCGAAGGGCCTGTTTCCTGTGCTGTACTGTTCTTTGTTCTTTTGTCCTGTGGGATCTCACTAGTCACTGCCTGCCATTCTCAAAAAAATATCCATTTGTTCCTACTCTCTGGATGGGCTTCTCAGTGAGATTCTCCGGTCCTGCTACAGTCGACTGAGATTTGGCTGAGTGCCAAATTCTCTGTCCTCGCTGGCAACGATGGCGGGGCTTGAACGGCCGAAGAATTCTAGCCTCTGTTTCCTGTTTGCTAATCAATTCTCAATCCATGCCAATATATCACCTTCCATTCTCATGTGCTTTAATTTCTCACTAACCTTTTATGTGGTACTTTATCAAAAGTTTTCTGAAAATCCAAATACACCACATCATTTGTTTCACCCTTATCGAATCTACTAGTTACATCCCCAAAAAATTCCAGTGGGCTGTCAAACATGATTTCCCTTTCATAAATCCACATTGATCGCACTGATATTTTCTAAATGTGCTGTTATCACTTTGTAATAAACTCTAGCATTTTCCCTACTACTGATGTTAAGCTAATTCCCTGCTTTCTCCCTCCCTCTTTGTTTAAATAGAGGGGGGTTTACATTTGTTATTTTATTTTTTTTATTATTCATTCGTGGGACATGAGCGTCACTGGCTGGCCAGCATTTATTGCCCATCCTTAGTTGCCTGAGGGCAGTTCAGAGTAAACCACATTGCTGTGGATCTGGAGTTACATGTAGGCCAGACCGGGTAAGGACGGCAGATTTCCTTCCCTAAAGGACAACAGTGAACCCGATGGGTTTCCCAACAGTCGACAATGGTTTCATGGTCATCAGTAGATTCTTAATTCCAGATGTCATCCTCTGATCTGCCAGGACTGTTCCAGAATCCACAAACGTTTGGAAGATGACAATCCACTATTTCCATGACCACCTCTTTAGTGCCCTGGGATGTAGATTATCAGGCCCAGGAGTGAGGGGAGGGAAAGAGGGGCAGAGGTCAGTTATTGGGTTTCAGTCCCATAAATTTCTCTCGCGCTATTTTACTTATACAAATTTTGTTCAATTTCTCCTTCTCACTAGATCCTTAATTCCTTAACATTTCTGGGAAGTTCTGTGTGTTGTCCTCAGTGAAGACATAACTAAAGTAGTTGTTTAATTGCTCTGCCATTTCCTTGTTCTCCATTGTAAATTCTCCCCATTTTGGACTGTAAGGAACCTATGTTTTACTTCACTAATCTTTTTCTTTATACATCTCACAGATAGCTGGTAGTAAAACCTGTTTCCTGAGAAACATTATTAAAACATTCTTTACATGTAGCACTTTCATATTATAAGGAATCAATTCTATTGTAATTTAACTGGGGGTGTCATGATCAATAATTCATTTGAAAAGGGGTCCTCAACCAAAAGAACTCTGAGAACCGCTCACCTAGGGAATACTGGAAGCTCAAAGCCAATGCACCAACTGTCTCTGTAGCTATCTCGTTAAAAAGGTCAGGATGCTGGCCATTAGGTCCAAGTAATATGCCTAATGTTTGTCCCACTATATCTCACTTCAGTTCCAAGGAGGATAGTCACTACCTGATAGCTTTAAATCCTCCCTGGACATTGAGCAATTTCCAGGAGCATCTGACAGAATGCAAGTACAAAACACTTCATAATATCCATAAAAACACATTGCCACCTCCTACGTGTGGTACTGATACACCACCAGTTGGCTTCTACCAGGGAAGATGCAAAACTTACCCAGTCATTCCTGATCTTTCTATAACCCAATCCTGGCAGTCACTGAACCTGGGTAAATGAGGCCTGGTCTCCATGCATCGCCTTAAAGCCAAATGTGTACCAAATAAGAGCAGCTATAGGCCATTCAGGCCCTTGAGCCTGTTCCACCACGCTATTTAATCATGGCCGATGAATACCTCCATTTCATTCAATAGCTTTCACTCCATATCCCTTCATACCCGAACCAAACAACAATCTATTAGTCTCAGTACTGAGCGATTCAAGTGATTCCCTGAATGCACTGTTTTTTGGTGAGCTCGGTAAAAATTACCGTATCTCTTGTATGAAAATATACTTCCTGAATTCGCTCCTCAACGTAGCTTGAATTTTCTAATTCTACCTATTTATACTGGATTCTCCCACGAGAGGAAAGAGTTTATTTAGATCAATCATATTGAATCCTCTTAGAATTTTAAAATCTTCAACCTTCTCAACTCAATGGAATACTTAAGACAAGTTATGCAGCCGGTCTTCATAATTCAACCCTTTACAGACCGTATCTTTTGCTGAATTCACACTGCACCTGCTCCAAAGTCAATTATTCTTCCCTCGGTGTGATTCCCCAGAATGGGACCCAACAGATGGGCTCTGACCAGGCCCAATGTAACTGAAACATTAACACAACCAGTGTAAGATCTGGCTACAGTCTCATCTCACTGCATGGGCCAGATTACAATGAAGCTTAATTAAACCCAAAGTCTCTCTGGTCACCCATGCCCTTCAGTGTCTTTCTATTCTGTGTATATTCCTGTTGGTTATTTTTCTTTCCAAAATACACCACTCATAGATTCAAAGAAGAAAGACATTCATGTTGTACCTTCACAAACACAGGACACTTCAAAACACTTCACTGTCAATGAAGTACTTCTCCCTGTACCTGCCACTCATCTGGTCTTTTTGGCAACCTCTCGACATTTTCCTAAACTCTTTTATGGTCTCTCACACAAGCTATTAAGTTGACAGATGTGTGTGTACATTCCTTAGCAATGAATTTTACTCCAAACCTTACAAGAATGTCTCGAATGCACCTTTACAACATCAGCATTTTCAGCACACAGGCTCTCAGCGTGGGATTGCCTAATTAGTGTCAATAAATGCTGAATTTAATGGCAATTTTGCATTGTGAACTCATACCCACTGGGAGTTGGATTTAAACAGCAGTCTCAACAGCTGCCAGACACCATGAACCTGTTTGCCTCTGGGAGCGCAGATTCTAATACAGCTTCAAGCAAAGCATCCAAGGCATCCAGGTCACCAATCACATTTATTCTCTTCCTCTGAAACCATGATCAAATCAGTTTTTAAAATGAATAAATTCTACTCTTTCACCTTCTGCCACTGATTGCTCATTTCAGTTTTAGTCAGAATGAATTGACTCGTTCTTCAATGAGAGATTGTTATTTTAAACACTGTGACACTGGATCTAAGGCAGCTTTACCGCAGATCTTCTCAGCATACAAGAGAAATCTTTCCCAAAGTAAAATTAGAGATTAATGAGGTTAATTCGCCATCAGTGGGGAGTAAACAGACCCAGAAACAAAAGAGGGGTAATTAGAGGAAGGCACAATTCACAACTGAACAAACAATAGGAATTTGTTTTCAAAGTCCATGACTTAGAAAGTCATAGAAACATAGAAAATAGGTGCAGGAGGAGGCCATTCAGCCCTTCGAGCCTGCACCACCATTCAAGACGATCATGGTTGATCGTACACTTTAGGATCCCACTCCCGCTTTCCCTCCATACCTCTTGATCCCTTTAACCGCAAGGGCCATGTCCAGCTCCCTCTTGAACATATCTAACAAACTGGCCCCAACAACTTCCTGTGATAGAGAATTCCACAGGTTCACAACTTTCTGAACAAAGAACAGGACAGCACAGGAACAGGCCCTTCGGCCCACCAAGCCTGCGCCGATCACGTTGTCCTACCGAGACCAACCGCCTGTATCCCTCTATGCCCTGGCTGTTCATGTGCCTAGCTAGATAAGTCTTAAATGTCGCTAATATATCTGCCTGAACCATCTCACTTGGCAGTGCATTCCAGGCCCACAGCACTCTCTGTGTAAAACTCCTCCCCCGCACATCTCTACTGAACCTTTCTCCCTTTACCTTGAACTTGTGCCCCCTTGTAATTGTCATTTCTGCCCTGGGAAAAAGCTTCCAACTGTTCACCTTACCAATGCCCCTCATAATTTTATAAACATCTGTCAGGTCGCCCCTCAGCCTCCATCTTTCCAGGGATAACATTCCCAGTTTATTCAATCTCTCCTCATGGTAAACCTTTTCTGTACTCCCTCCAAAGCTACCATGTCCTTCTGGTAGTGTGGTGACCAGAACTGGACACAGTATTCCAAATGTGGCCTAACCAACGTTTTATAAACTGCAACATAATTTGCCAACTTTTATACTCGATGCCCTGGCCGATGAAAGCAAGCATGCATATGCTTTCTTCACCACCTTTTCCACCTGTGCTGGAATTTTAAGGATCTATGGACCTGTACTCCCAGATCTCTCTTAATCAAGGAAAACCCTAAAGCTTTCTATAGGTATGTCAGGAGTAAAAGAATGATGAGGGTAAGATTAGGGCCAGTCAAGGACAGTAGTGGGAAGTTGTGCGTGGAGTCTGAAGAGATAGGAGAGGCACTAAATGAATATTTTTTGTCGGTATTCACACAGGAGAGGGACAGTGTTGTCGAGGGGAGTACTGAGATGCAGGCTGTTGGACTGGACGGAATTGAGGTTCATAAGGAGGAGGTGTTAGCAATTCTGGAAAGGGTAAAAATAGATAAGTCCCCTGGGCCGGATGGGATTTATCCTAGGATTCTCTGGGAGACTACAGAGGAGATTGCAGAGCCTTTGGCTTTGATCTTTGTGTCGTCATTGTCTGCAGGAACAGTGCCAGAAGACTGGAGGATCGCAAATGTTGTCCCCTTGTTCAAGAAGGGGAGTAGGGACAACCCTGGTAATTATAGACCGGTGAACCTTACTTCTGTTGTGGGCAAAGTTTTGGAAAGGATTATCAGAGATAGGATTTATAATCATCTGGAAAGGAATAATTTGATTAGGGATAGTCAGCACGATTTTGTGAAAGGTAGGTCATGCCTCACAAACCTTATTGAGTTCTTTGAGAAGGTGACCAAAGAAGTGGATGAGGGTAAAGCAGTTGATGTGGTGTATATGAATTTCAGCAAAGCATTTGATAAGGTTCCCCATGGTAAGCTATTGCAAAAAATACGGTCACATGAGATTGAGGGTGATTTAGTTGTTTGGATCAGGAATTGGCTCGCTGTAAGAAAACAGAGGATGGTGGTTGATGGGAAATGTTCATCCTTGAGTTCAGTTACTAGTGGTGTACCGCAAGGATCTGTTTTGGGGCCACTGTTGTTTGTCATTTTTATAAATGACCTGGATGAGGGCGTAGAAGGATGGATTAGTAAATTTGCGGATGACACTAAAGTCGGTGGAGCTGTAGACAGTGCGGAGGGAAGTGGCAGGTTACAGAGGGGCATAGATAAGCTGCAGAGCTGGGCTGAGAGGTGGCAAATGGAGTTTAATGCGGAAAAGTGTGAGTTGATTCATTTTGGAAGGAGTAACAGGGAATACAGTGTACTGGGCGAATGGTAAGATACTTGGTAGTGTGGATGAACAGAGGGATCTGGGTGTCCATGTGCATAGATCCCTGAAAGTTGGCACCCAGGTTGATAGGGTTGTTAAGAAGGCGTACGGTGTGTTAGCTTTTATTGGTAGAGGGATTGAGTATTGCATACAGTTCTGGTCGCCGCATTATTGGAAAGATGTGGAAGCGTTGGAAAGGGTGCAGAGGAGATTTACCAGGATGTTGCCTGGTATGGTGGGAAGACCGTATCAGGAAAGGCTGAGGGACTTGAGGTTGTTTTCATTAGAGAGAAGGTTAAGAGGTGACTTAATAGAGGCATACAAGATGATCAGAGGATTTGATAGGGTGGATAGTGAGAGCCTTTTTCCTCTTAACCGTCAGGGATCTATGCACATGGACACCCAGATCCCTCTGTTCATTCACACTACCAAGTATCTTACCATTAGCCCAGTACTCTGTATTCCTGTTACTCCTTCCAAAGTGAATCACCTCACACTTTTCCGCATTAAACTCCATTTGCCACCTCTCAGCCCAGCTCCATATAGGACAGATGTCAGAGGTAGGTTCTTTACTCAGAGAGTAGTAAGGGCGTGGAATGCCCTGCCTGCAGCAGTAGTGGACTTGTCAACATTAAGAGCATTCAAATGGTTATTGGATAAACATATGGATTGGAATAGTGTAGATTAGAGGGGCTTTAGATTGGTTTCATTGGTCGGCGCAACATCGAGGGCTGAAGGGCCTGTACTGCGCTGTAATGTTCTATGTTCTATGCTCTATGTTCTCTGTGTGTCCAAGCTCCTGATAGTTCTGCCATTTATTTTATAGCTCCCACCTGAATTGGATCGACCAAAATGCATCACCTTGCTTTTGTCCGGATTAAATTCCATCTGCCATTTCTCTGCCTAATTTTCCAGCCTATCAATATCCTGCTGTATTCTCTGACAATCTATCTGCAACTCCTGCAGTCTTAGTATCATCCACAAACTTGTTAATCAGACCAGTTACGTTTTCTTTGAAGGGGTCATTTATATATATTACTAACAATAGAGGTCCCAGCCCTGATCCTTGCAGAGCACCACTCGTTACAGGCCTCCATCCAGAAAAACACCTTTCCACCATTACCCTCTGTCTTCAATGGCCAAGCCAGTTCTGAATCCATCTAGCTAGTTCACCCTTGATCCCGTATGATTTAACCTTTTGTACCAACCTACCATGAAGGACCTTGATAAAATGCTTTACTAAAGTCCATGTAGTCAATATCCACAGCCCTTCCCTCCTCAATCACTTTTGTCACCTCCTCAAAAAACTCAATCAAATTAGTGAGACAGTTGATCCAGACTCTCTTCGTATGTCACTTCTCTTAACCAAGCTTATCAATTAAGGCATCATAACATCAAGCTGCAAACTCTACACAGCCGAATGAGGCCATTCAGCCCAACCTCTCTGTACTGGTGTTTATGCTCCATATAAGATGTCTCCCATTCCCACCTAATATCACTGTCACTGTAACTTTCTATTCTTTCAGCTTTGAAACTCATTGATTAAAGTAGGATTTCCTATGATCACACATAGAAATACAGTTAATCAGCAATTAAATGTAATTTCCAGGGTAGTGCAGGGTTGGGGGGGGGGGGGGTGGGGGGGGGGGGTGCGGTGGGGGACACACACACACACACACATTAAAACAGGAAGGTCCAGATTTGTACAGTGACTGACAGCCTCTCCCTAGCAAAGAAAATGGCGGACGGATATGGTAATCCTAAGTACCGCCTCAGATTCGGCACTTCCTATTGTTATAGATGCGGGGCGGGAGTTGGGCCGAGATTCATGCATGCTGGGTCTTTGGAGGTAACTGGCCATTTAAATCACCAGCTTCCTTCACTGAAGTGGGATTTTGGTAGATCAGGAGCATGAAACCTGAGTGTGCAGATGAGACCAGGTAAGAGCAACTCGGCGGATTTGTTTGGATAGCCAACAGAGCCTTTTAGACAGGTAATGTACTCTTTGGAAGACGTTAGAAACCATTAGGATGATTGCACGTAAAAAGTGCATAAACTAATTGGAAATGTCAAAGAACTATCAAATTGGCAAAGAACTGTCAATGGATGTTATCTGAGTTAGCATGGAGGGGATAAGGACAAAGGATAGCTGGCAGAGGCATAAGTTGTCACTAGAAACTACAAACAGTTGTGAACATAGCCCAGTCCATCACGCAATCCAGTCTCCTATCCATTGACTCCATCTACACGTCCCGCTGCCTCGGAAAAGCAGCCAGCATAATCAAAGACCCCACACACTCCACTATCTTCCATTTTTTTCCATCGGGAAAAAGATACAAAGGTCTGAGATCACGTACCAACCGATTCAAGAACCCTGCTACCATCAGACTTTTGAACGGACCTATCATTGATTAAGGTGATCTTTTTCTACACTCTAGCTGTGATTGTAAACACTACATTCTGCACCCTCTCCTTTCCTTCTCTATGAATGGTATGCTTTGTCTGTACAGTGCAAAAGAGACAATACTTTTCACTGTACCCCAATACATGTGACAATAATACATCAAATCAAATCAAAGAAAGTTGGCATAGGGCTATAAAAGATCATGGTGATGTGAGGGTAGATGGGATATGGGACGCCATGTGGGCTGTCGATAGAGGGTCAGGGTTGGCATTAGGGTATGAAGGACAATGGGGGTGGGTGAGGGACATGAGGTGGCACAGGTTGGCATGGATGGGGCATGGGGATTGTTTGGAGGGTCAGGGGTGAGGGCTGTTTTTTGATTCAATTTTTAAAAATATAATTCAACAAAGTGCAGGAGCACTGGCCCTCTATCCAGCCCTCCTCCTGCACCGGGCAGCCTCCATACTCATCCCAGAGATGGTGGGCCCAATTGCTATCCCAGCCAACCCTCGGAAAATAATTCAGATCCGCAGACGGCCTTTTTTAAAGGTTGGGTTCGCAGATCTAGGAATTCTCCCACCTCACACTTCTGCACACACAATCCAGGAGCAAACATCTGAGTCTAAATGGAGAGACCAAATCACCTGCAGAAACTACAACACAAGGCAGTGACAGAGGGTTTTATACCAGGCAAAAAAAACTGCTTGTTTCTGCTTTAATTGTAGGATGAATTTTCTGCTATTATCAGTATTTTTTAATTAGCCAATGCTCAAGAGAGTCTGAGTATGGAATAAGAGAATGTAGGCTGTAGACATTGTTTAATTATACATGTTAATTAACGAGAAGGCAAACATCCCAGTGGAAACTGCATCTCAACATCAATGCCAACCTGGGTTACAAAAGTCAATCATTTCAGAGCATAAATGGACCCAAGTGAATTGGTTGAACAATCTAACAGAAACTGAAGGAGTTCAATGGTCTTTAGTGAATGTGTTCAGCAACACAATGAGGTTGGTGTTATCAGTGCTGATATTAAAAAATTACTGCTCCTTATAATTTATCCTTATTTCCTGTTACAATGCAGGGATCCCCGGTGGTCGTTCCCCTTAGCAACAAGTATTCCGCTTTGGATACAGTTGAGGGGGATGACATACCAGTGGTGAGCCGCAGTGAGAGGATCTCCAGCACTGTGTCCGTCTCTGTGGCTCGGGAGGGTAAGGGGCAGAGCGGGAGGGCAATAGTTATTTGGGACTAGGAGGATAGGAGGTTCTGTGGCAGCAAAAGAGACTCACGGATGGTATGTTGCCTACCGGATGCCAAGGTCCGTGACGTCTCGGACCGTGTTTTCCGGATTCTGAAGGAGGAGGGGAAACAGTCACAAGTTGTGGTACACATTGGTACCAATGACATAGGTAAGAGAAGGGACGGGGATTTAAAGCAGGAATTTCTGGAGCTGGGCTGGAAGCTGAGTGCCAAGACAAAACAGGTGGTCATCTCTGGTACGTTGCCGGTGCCACGTGATAGCGAGTTGAGGAACAGGGAGAGAGTGCAGTTAAACATGTGGTTGCAGGGATGGTGTAGGAGGGAGGGCTTCAGATACGTGGATAATTGGAACACGTTCTGGGGAAGGTGGGACCTGTACAAACAGGACGGGGTGCACCTGAACCAGAGGGGCACCAATATCCTAGGAGGGAAATTTGTTACGGCTCTTCAGGGGGGTTTAAACTAATTTGTCAGGGGAGTGGGAAAAGGAGTTGTAGTCCAGAAGTCAGTGAGGGTGGTGAGGTATTGGGGAAGGTATCAGGGTCAAGGGTGGGTACCGGTAGACAGGAAGGTGGGTTGAAGTGTGTCTACTTCAATGCAAGGATCATCCGGAACAAGGTAGATGAACTTGGGGCGTGGATTGGTACTTGGGACTACGATGTTGTGGCCATTACGGAGACGTGGGTAGAACAAGGACAGGAATGGTTGTTGGACGTTCCGGGGTATAGATGTTTCACTAAGTGTAGGGAAGCTGGTAAAAGAGGTGGAGGAGTGGCATTGTTAATCAAGGATTGTTTAACGGCTGCGGAAAGGCACTTCGAGGGGGATCTGCACACTGAGGTAATATGGGCTGAGGTTAGAAATAGGAAAGGAGCGGTCACGTTGTTAGGAGTTTACTATAGGCCCCCAAATAGTAATAGAGATGTGGAGGAAGAAATTGCTAAGCAGATTATGGATATGTGTGGGGGTCACAGGGTAGTTGTCATGGGGGACTTTAACTTTCCAAATATTGATTGGAACCTTTGTAGGTCAAATAGTTCGGATGGGGCAGTTTTTGTGCAGTGTGTGCAGGAGGGTTTCCTGACACAATATGTGGATAGGCCGACAAGAGGTGAGGCCACATTGGATTTGGTACTGGGAAATGAACCGGGCCAAGTGTTAGATTTGGTTGTGGGAGAGCACTTTGGAGATAGTGATCACAATTCGGTGTCTTTTGTTATTGCAATGGAGAGGGATAGGGCCGTACGGCAGGGCAAGGTTTACAATTGGGGGAGAGGTAATTATGATGCGATTAGGCAAGAATTAGGGGGCATAAGTTGGGAACAGAAACTGTCAGAGAAAGGAACTAATGAAAAGTGGACCTTTTTCAAGGAACAAATACTGGGTGTCCTTGATAGGTATGTCCCTGTCAGGCAGGGAGGAAATGGCCGAGTGAGGGAACCATGGTTCACGAAAGAGGTGGAATGTCTTGTGAAAAGGAAGAGGGAAGCTTATGTAGGGATGAGGAAACAAGGTTCAGATGGCTCGATTGAGGGTTACAAGTTAGCAAGGAATGAGCTGAAAAAGGGGCTTAGGAGAGCTAGGAGGGGACACGAGAAGTCCTTGGCGGGTCGGATCAAGGAAAACCCCAAGGCTTTTTACTCTTATGTGAGGAATAAAAGAATGACCAGGGTGAGGTTAGGGCCGGTCAAGGACAGTAGTGGGAACTTGTATATGGAGTCAGTAGAGATAGGCGAGGTGATGAATGAATACTTTTCTTCAGTGTTCACCAAGGAGAGGGGCCATGTTTTTGAGGAAGAGAAGGTGTTACAGGCTAATAGGCTGGAGGAAATAGATGTCGGAGGGAGGATGTCCTGGCAGTTTTGAATAAACTGAAGGTCGATAAGTCCCCTGGGCCTGATGAAATGTATCCTAGGATTCTTTGGGAGGCAAGGGATGAGATTGCAAAGCCTTTGACTTTGATCTTTGGGTCCTCACTGTCCACGGGGATGGTGCCAGAGGACTGGAGAATGGCGAATGTTGTTCCTCTGTTTAAGAAAGGGAATAGAAATGACCCTGGTAATTATAGACCGGTTAGTCTTACTTCGGTGGTTGGTAAATTGATGGAAAAGGTCCTTGGAGATGGGATTTACGACCATTTAGAAAGATGCGGATTAATCCGGGATAGTCAGCACGGATTCGTGAAGGGCAAGTCGTGCCTCACAAATTTGATTGAATTTCTTGAGGAGGTAACTAAGTGTGTTGATGAAGGTAGGGCAGTTGATGTCATATACATGGATTTTAGTAAGGCGTTTGATAAGGTCCCCCATGGTCGGCTTATGATGAAAGTGAGGAGGTGTGGGATAGAGGGAAAGTTGGCCGGTTGGATAGGTAACTGGCTGTCTGATCGAAGTAAGAAGTTTAACAACACCAGGTTAAACTGGTCCTGGTGTTGTTAAACTTCTTACTGTGTTTACCCCAGTCCAACGCCGGCATCTCCACATCATGTCTGATCGAAGACAGAGGGTGGTGGTGGATGGAAAATTTTCAGATTGGAGGCAGGTTGCTAGCGGAGTGCTGCAGGGATCAGTGCTTGGTCCTCTGCTCTTTGTGATTTTTATTAATGACTTAGAGGAGGGGGCTGAAGGGTGGATCAGTAAATTTGCTGATGACACCAAGATTGGTGGAGTAGTGGATGAGGTGGAGGGCTGTTGTAGGCTGCAAAGAGACATAGATAGGATGCAAAGCTGGGCTGAAAAATGGCAAATGGAGTTTAACCCTGATAAATGTGAGGTGATTCATTTTGGTAGGACTAATTTAAATGTGGATTACAGGGTCAAAGGTAGGGTTCTGAAGACTGTGGAGGAACAGAGAGATCTTGGGGTTCATATCCACAGATCTCTAAAGGTTGCATCTCAAGTGGATAGAGCTGTGAAGAAGGCCTATAGTGTGTTAGCTTTTATTAACAGGGGGTTGGAGTTTAAGAGCCGTGGGGTTATGCTGCAACTGTACAGGACCTTGGTGAGACCACATTTGGAATATTGTGTGCAGTTCTGGTCACCTCACTATAAGAAGGATGTGGAAGCGCTGGAAAGAGTGCAGAGGAGATTTACCAGGATGCTGCCTGGTTTGGAGGGTAGGTCTTATGAGGAAAGGTTGGGGGAGCTCGGGCTGTTCTCTCTGGAGCGGAGGAGGCTGAGGGGAGACTTAATAGAGGTTTATAAAATGATGAAGGGGATAGATAGAGTGAACGTTCAAAGACTATTTCCTCGGGTGGATGGAGCTATTACAAGGGGGCACAACTATAGGGTTCGTGGTGGGAGATACAGGAAGGATATCAGAGGTAGGTTCTTTATGCAGAGAGTGGTTGGGGTGTGGAATGGACTGCCTGCAGTGATAGTGGAGTCAGACACTTTAGGAACATTTAAGCGGTTATTGGATAGGCACATGGAGCACACCAGGATGGTAGGGAGTGGGATAGCTTGATCTTGGTTTCAGATAAAGCTCGGCACAACATTGTGGGCCGAAGGGCCTGTTCTGTGCTGTACTGTTCTATGTTCTGTTCTATGTTCTAATACCTTAAAAAAACACTCAACCCTGGAGCTGACAATGCTAGTGACTAAGAATGGAACAATATTTGTTATTATAAAAAATAGTTCTGGTGCAACACTGAAGAAATTCTACATTTTGAGGTGTTGTCTTTTGGACAACATGAATGTTAAACCGCCCTTTCAGTTGGATGTGAAAGATTTCATGGCATTATTTAAAGAAGAACAAGATGTGTTCACCTGTAACCTGGTCAAATATTTATCTCTCAAACAACACCACCACAAACAGATTAATAGGTGAATCATCTTCTTGCTACTTCTAGGGTCTTGCTGTCTGAACTGACCACTCAGTTTGGTGGCTTTAAAATACAGATAAACCTTCAAAGGTAATTCACTGAAATTTGGGATGAGCTCATGTGAAAACTGATTTTGTTATGAAAATTGTTATATGGAATACTAATTTATATTTCAAACAACATTGCCCAATAGAAATCATAGAAACCCTACAGTACAGAAAGAGGCCATTCGGCCCATCGAGTCTGCACTGACCACAATCCCACCCAGGCCCTACCCCCATATCCCTACATATTTACCCACGAATCCCTCTAACCTACGCATCTCAGGACACTAAGGGGTAATTTTTAGCATGGCCAATCAACCTGACCTGCACATCTTTGGACTGTGGGAGGAAACCGGAGCACCCAGAGGAAACCCACGCAGACACGAGGAGAATGTGCAGACTCCACACAGACAGTGACCCAAGCTGGGAATCGAACCCAGGTCCCTGGAGCTGTGAAGCAGCAGTGCTACCATGCCGCCCTTAGCAGCTACTATGTTGCACCCGTAAAAGGGGCAAGGTGCCTGATGGCAACACATGGTCCAGGGAGCTTCCAAAGACAGTGGCTAAGACAAACACAGATTGAAACCAGAGACTGGTCACATAATTCAGCTCTCGGATATCTAATATACTAGATTTGAACTAATAGCCTGAGATAGGCTGCCACATGATTGAAGGGGCAAGAGGTATGGCTCCGCTATCTTTATGTGAAACACCTCTCATCAAAGTTGAGCTGTTTGTGATTTGAAAACCCACCAGAAGACTTCATTGCTGAAAACTGAGAATTCTTAAATGAGAATTCCGAATTAACGCTATTATCTCCAGGAGAAACAAGAATTAACTAGCCATAAGTCTCCCAGTGACAAATCCCAGTACCCACAGCTACTATGGAAAGTGACCTTTCAACTGTAAACAAGCTCAAGACAGTGGCGTAATGGTAACATCACTGGAGACAGTGGAGTAATGGTAACATCACTGGACAAGTAATCCAGAAGTTTTGGCCGATACTCTGGGGATACAGGATCAAATCTCACCATGGCAGCTGATGGAATTTAAATTCAATTAATAAATCTGGAATTATTAAACTAGTCTCAGAAGCGGGAATTGAACCTGGGTCCCTGGCACTGTGAGGCAGCAGTGCTAACCACTGTGCCAGGGTTTGGCTAAATTTTAAGATCTAATACTCGACATACTTTTCTTTTTTTGCATGGTACGGCAGGGGTGCGGCAGCGGGGGTGCATTGTTGTGTATGTTGTTGTTTTTACATTAGTGAGTCTTTCGATGCACACTTTTCTAATAATCTCTGCATCTGTTCCTGAGTGAATTTTAGTAATCAAAGTCATTAATGTAAATAGTGAATAATTGCAGGCCAAAAAATGATCCCTGCGGTACTGCACTAGTTACATCTTTCCACTCTGAAAAGGACCCATTTATTCCAACTCTCTCTTTTCTCTGTGACACAGTAAGAGTTTTAGCAACACCAGGTTAAAGGTCAACAAGTTTATTTGGTAGCAAATGCCATTAGCTTTCGGAGTGCCAAGGACAGGCTGTCCTGTCTGGAGACAATACACATCTCTTTAACCTGTGCTTAATGCTCCCTCCACTCACATTGTCTGTATCTTTAAGACCTGGTTGGCTGTTGAGATTCGCACTCTAATCAGTATTCTGTAACTTGATTTTGTGTCTCTGTATGCCCTGTTTGAGAGCGGATTTCCACTCCATCTGACGAAGGAGCAGCCCTCCCAAAGCTAATGGCATTTGCTACCAAATAAACCTGTTCGACTTTAACCTGGTGTTGTTAAAACTCTTACTGTGTTTACCCCAGTCCAACACCGGCATCTCCACATCACAAGAGAACATCCAGATGAGGAGTCTGATGAAATGTCGATAGAATCGAAAGCTAATCAAGCAGGAGAGTGGAAGAAGCTATGCGATTGTTTTGGGTGATTATTGAAGAAGAAAGAGATGAAGAAGAAGTTGGGACACAGGCTGGGATTTTCCAGCAGCCCCCCCCCCCCTCCCCCCCCCCCATCCACACCCACCCACCCAAAAGCAGCAGCAGCGGGTTTCCTGGCAGAGGAAGCAGTTTGCCATTGGCTACTGGCAGGATCTTCCAGCTCTGCCGAAGTCAATATCCATTTCTGTTGTTCGCCGGCCAGGCCACTGGGAAAATGGCTGGAATAGGTGGAATTGACACAGAGTTGATTAAAAATTATGTGAATGAGCCGTACAAAGATTTTTACTTCTCCGGGGAATGGCCAGAGGGTCTCAGCCATAACGATCACCATTGGAAAGTAGCCAAAGACATTCCAATATTCTGACTTTCGTACAGTTAATCTGAGTACCCACGCATCAAAGGTTGTGTTGGGAGTTACAGCAAAGGCCATAAGGTGGTTAAGATGCAGAACTACATTAGGGATAGATTTCAGGGAGCAAATGTGCCAGAAGTTCTGAGAGAAACAAGTTTTAGTGAGGAGCTGAAGGAAATCAGCATTAGTAGAGAAATAGTTTTGGGGAAAAACTGATGGGATTAAAGGTTTATAAATCTCTAAGGTCTGAAAATCTTCATTTCAGAGTACTTAAGGATGTGGCCCTGGAAATAGTAGGGTTAGGGTCGCCATTTTCCAAAATTCTTTTGACTCTGGACTTGTTCCTACAGATTGGAGAGTGGCTAATGTAAGCCCACTATTCAAAAAGGGAACTCGGGAGAAAACAGTGAATTATAGACCAGTGAGCCTAATGTCAGTACTGGGAAAGGTGCTAAGAGTCCTTTCATCAAGGATTTCATAACTCTGCATTTGAAAGCAATAATTAGACAAAGTCAGCATGGATTTATAGAAGGGAAATCATGCTTGATGAATCTATTGGAATTCTTTGTGGTTGTAACTAGTAGAGTTGATCAAGATGAACCAGTGGATATGGTCTATTTAGACATTCAGAAGGCTTTCGACTACTCGAAGCAGACTACTGACAAAGAACAAAGAACAATACAGCACAGGAACAGGCCCTTCGGCCCTCCAAGCCCGCGCCGCTCCCCGGTCCAGGATTGAATCCTGAATCCAGGATCCCCGCCCAATTTTCCAGCCTATCTACATACCAATATCCTATCCACCGAGCTGTCCCTCACAGCTACGATGCTTTGTTCATTACAACCTATTAACTCACCCCCACCCCCCCATTCCCGACCATGTGATCTCCAGGGAGAGGCGAAAACCCAGAGTGAAAAACCCCAGGGCCAATATGGGGAAAAAAAATCTGGGAAATTCCTCTCCGACCCCCTGAGGCGATCGAAACGAGTCCAGGAGATCACAATGGCCCTGATCGGAAAATGCTTCCCAACCCTAGTCATTTCCACTTCCACGAACACCATATGAATTCCCTGCCCCCGAGACAGGTTCCCAACTATCCGCAGTCTCGCTCTGTACTGGCACCAGCAAGATGATCATAGAATGAAGCCATGAAACGAGAAACAAGGAACAATTAGCCCGCGCCGCTCCCTGGTCCAAACTAGACCACTCTTTTGTATCCCTCCATTCCCACTCCGTTCATATAGCTGTCTAGATAAGTCTTAAATGTTCCCAGTGTGTCCGCCTCCACCACCCTGCCCGGCAACACATTCCAGGCCCCCACGACCCTCTGTGTGAAATATGTCCTTCTAATATCTGTGTTAAACCTCCCCCCCTTCACCTTGAACCTATGACCCCTCGTGAACGTCACCACCGACCCGGGGAAAAGCTTCCCACTGTTCACCCTATCTATGCCTTTCATAATTTTATACACCTCTATTAAGTCTCCCCTCATCCTCCGTCTTTCCAAGGAGAACAACCCCAGTTTCCCCAATCTCTCCTCATAACCAAGCCCCTCCATACCAGGCAACATCCTGGTAAACCTCCTCTGTACTCTCTCCAAAGCCTCCACGTCCTTCTGGTAGTGTGGCGACCAGAACTGGACGCAGTATTCCAAATGCGGCCGAACCAACGTTCTATACATCTGCAACATCAGACCCCAACTTTTATACTCTATGCCCCGTCCTATAAAGGCAAGCATGCCATATGCCTTCTTCACCACCTTCTCCACCTGTGACGTCACCTTCAAAGATCTGTGGACTTGCACACCCAGGTCCCTCTGCGTCTCTACACCCTTTATGGTTCTTCCATTTATCGTGTAGCTCCTTCCTACATTATTCCCACCAAAATGCATCACTTCGCATTTATCAGGATTGAACTCCATCTGCCATTTCCTTGCCCAAATTTCCAGCCTATCTATATCCTTCTGTAGCCTCTGACAATGTTCCTCACTATCTGCAAGTCCTGCCAGTTTTGTGTCGTCCGCAAACTTACTGATCACCCCAGTTACTCCTTCTTCCAGATCATTTATATAAATCACAAACAGCAGAGGTCCCAATACAGAGCCCTGCGGTACACCACTAGTCTCAGGCCTCCAGCTGGAAAAAGACCCTTCCACTACCACCCTCTGTCTTCTATGACCAAGCCAGTTCTCCACCCATCTAGCCACCTCCCCCTTTATCCCATGGGATCCAACCTTTTTCACTAGCCTACCATGAGGGACTTTGTCAAACGCTTTACTAAAGTCCATATAGACAACATCCACGGCCCTTCCTTCGTCAACCATTTTGGTCACTTCTTCAAAAAACACCACCAAAAAACTCTATAAAGTTAAAGCGCATGGATTGTACGTTGTATCTTGAGATGGATAGAATGCTGGTTAGCAGACAGGAAGCAAAGAGTTGGTTCAAATGGGTCTTTTTCCAATTAGCAGGTAGTGACTAGCGGGGTACTGCAAGGATCTATGCTAGGACTCCAACTGTTCACATCATATATTAATGATTTGGAAGAGGAAACTAAATGCATTATTTCCAAATTTGCAGGCGATACAAAGTCGAGTGGGAGGGGGAGCTGTGACAAGGATACAGGGATATTTCAGCATGCTTTGAACAGGCTAAGTGAGTGGGCATATGCATGGCAAATGCAGTATAGTGCGGATAAATATCCACTTAGGTAGCAATAATAGGAAGACAGGATATTATTTGAATGAGTGTAAGTAGAGAGCGGTGGATACTCAGCAAGACCTTGGTGTTCTTGTGCATCAGTCGTTGAAAGTAAGTGCGCATGTACAGCAGGCAATAAACAAGGCAAATGTTAGGTTGGCATTCATAGTGAGAGGATTTGAGTATAGGAACAAGGATGTTTTACTGGAATTGTATAGGATGTTGGTGAGGCCACACCTGGAGTATGGTGTGCAGTTTTGGTGTCCTTATGTGAGGAAGGATGTCTTTGCAATAGAGGGAGTACAGCAGAGGTTTACCAGGCTGATTCCTGGGATGGCAGGACTGTTATAAAAGAGACTAAGTCGGTTAGGATTATATTCATTGGAGTTTAGAAGAGTGAGAGGGGCACTCATAGAAACTTATAAAATGCTATCACGATTAGACAGGATAGATTCAGAAACAATGTTCCCAATGGTGGGAGAGTCCAGAACTAGGGCTTATAGTTTGAGGATAAGGGGTAAACCTTTTAGGACAGAGGTGAGGAGAAATTTCTTCACCCAGAGAGTGGTGAATGTGTGGAATTCACTACCACAGAAAGTAGTTGAGGCCGAAACATTGTGTGGTTTCAGGAAGCAATTAGATATAGCTCTTGTAACTAAAAGGATCAAGGGTTATGGGGAGAAGGCGGGATCAGGATATTGAATTTGATGATCAGCCATGATCAAAATGAATGGCAGAGCAGACTCGAAGGGCCAAAGGGACTGCTCCTGCTTCTATTTTCTATGTTTCTATGTTTATCAGAGGGTCGAGAGAAGCAATCAGCATTATAAGATTAATGGTGAACACAGTTTAGGGGGATTATATTTTGATTTTGAAAAAGCATTCAATCGAATTGACTGGATTAAGCTTCTGACAGGACTGAAGGTCAGTGGAGTAAACTGGAAAGATAGGCAACCCATCTGAAATCTTTATATTAGACAAACAACATGAGTGAGAGGAGCCAATAGGGAGTCAGCACCATGTGTAATCAGAAGAGGAGTTCAATAAGTGTGTTGTTTATCACCAGTCCTCTTCAATATCTCTGCAGAAGCAATGATTAAAGAAATGTTTGAAGACAGAGAATCTGGTGTTGCAATTGGGAGGGATGAATGAGAACATCAATTAGATATACAGATGACAAAGCATCTCTAAATAGCACAGAAGGATTGCAGGAGCTAGTCGATAGATTAGGAACAGCAGGTTTGAACTTTAGAATGAAAGTGAACATTGAAAAAACCAAAGTGATGAATATCTCAAAATCACCAATAAATATTCATAGAGGGAACAGAACTAGAACAGGAAGTGTTACATCTGCAGATTGAAGATACAACAAAGAAATAAGATCAAGATAATAATGGAAAAGAAGGATAGGCAGTTGCTAACTAGAAAGCTGAATGAATAACTCAAGAAGCGATTTGTTCAGAGCCTGCTTTGGAGTGTTGCCTTGTCTGGAGGTGAGTCTTGGACCTCATGGAAAGAGGAGACCAACTCACTCAATGTGGATTGGGAGGAGGATGGAAAGGATCTGCTGGAAAGAAAAAGTAATGAATAATGAAGTGCTGTGGAGAGTGAAGGAATAAAGACATTTGCTGAACATAATGAGGAAAAGACAGAGAGACTGCAAAGGACACTTCTTGAAAGGAGACATGGAAAGATTATAAAGAACCAAGGATCTGCCTTCACGTAGAGCACACAGAATGATAAGATAGATAATATATATTTTGTGTATATATAGAAATTAATGTAAGTGTATAGGCTTTTGGTCCAGTTCTTTCCATCACTTTCTGGCAATCTGGTTTGAAACATCTAATCTCCTTCACATCGATTTTGCTTCTAAATACAGCCCTGAAACTCCACAATTTCCCACAAACATGACTGATCCTACCAATCTCTGCCAAACAAATCTCTCCTTCAGTCACATTGCGACAGCTCATAACACCTCCTGCTCACATTCCTACGCTCCAAACCAACCACAGTCGTTCTGTTGTTACAGTTTGACATGTTTGTGCAGTTACATAGAAACTGGAAGCAGGAGGAGGCATTCAGGCCTTGAAGCCTGCTCCGCCATTCATTATGATCATGGCTCATCATCAAATTCAATATCCTGATCCTGCCTTCTCCCCATATCCCTTGATTCCTTAAGCCTCAAGAGCTACAACTCATTTCTTCTTGAAATCACACAACACATTGACGAAGGGAAAGCGGTAGATGTGGTTTATATGGAGTTTAGCAAGGCGTTCGATAAGGTCCCTCATGCAAGGCTTCTAGAAAAAGTGAGAGGGCATGGGATCCAAGGGGCTGCTGCCCTGTGGATCCAGAACTGGCTTGCCCAAAGGAGGCAGAGAGTGTGTATAGATGGGTCTTTTTCTAATTGGAGGTCGGTCACCAGTGGTGTGCCCCAGGGATCTGTTCTGGGACCCTTGCTGTTTGTCATTTTCATAAATGACCTGGATGAGGAAGTGGAGGGATGGGTTGGTAAGTTTGCCGACGACACGAAGGTTGGTGGGGTTGTGGATAGTCTGGAGGGATGTCAGAAGTTACTGAGGGACATAGATAGGATGCAAGACTGGGCAGAGAAGTGGCAGATGGACTTCAACCCAAATAAATGCGTAGTGGTCCATTTTGGCAGGTCGAATGGGATGAAGGAGTACAATATAAAGGGAAAGACTTTAAGTATGGTAGAGAATCAGAAGGACCTTGGGGTCCAGGTCCATAGGACTCTAAAATCGGCCCCGCAGGTGGAGGAGGTGGTTAAGAAGGCGTATGGTGTGCTGGCCTTTATCAATCGAGGGATTGAGTTTAGGAGTCCGGGGATAATGATGCAGCTATATAAGACCCTCGTCAGACCCCACTTGGAGTACTGTGCTCAGTTCTGGTCGCCTCATTACAGGAAGGATGTGGAAAAGATTGAAAGGGTGCAGAGGAGATTTACAAGGATGTTGCCTGGATTGAGTGGCATGCCTTATGAGGATAGGTTGAGGGAGCTCGGTCTTTTCTCCTTGGAGAGACGTAGGATGAGAGGAGACCTAATAGAGGTATATAAGATGTTGAGAGGCATAGATTGGGTGGACTCTCAGAGGCTTTTTCCCAGGGTGGAAATGTCTGCTACGAGAGGACACAGGTTTAAGGTGCTGGGGGGTAGGTACAGGGGAAATGTTCGGGAGAGGTTTTTCACACAGAGGGTGGTGGGCGAGTGGAATCGGCTGCCGTCAGTAGTGGTGGAGGCAAACTCAATAGGGTCTTTTAAGAGACTCCTGGATGAGTACATGGGACTTAATAGGATGGGGGGTTATAGGTAGGCCTAAAAGGAAGGGATATGGTCGGCACAACTTGTGGGGCCGAAGGGCCTGTTTTGTGCTGTAGTTTTCTATGTTTCTATGTTTTGACCTCAACTACATTCGGTGTTGGTGAACTCCACAGATTTACCACTCTCTGGGTGAATAAATTTCTCCTCACCTCAGTTCTAGAAGGTTTATCTCTTATCCTCAAACTATGACCCCTAGTTCTGGACTCCCGCCACCGTTGGAAACATTTTTTCTAAATCCATCCTGCCCAACTCTGTTGGAATTTTGTAAGTTTCTATGAGATTCCCCTCTCGGTCTTCTAAACTCCAGTGAATATAATTCTAACCAACTTAATCTCTCCTTATATGACATACCTGCCATCCCAGGAATCATAGAGTCATAGTCATCGAGGTTTACAGAATGGAAACAGGCCCTTCGGCCCAACTTGTCCATGCCGGCCCTTTTTTTAAAACCACTGAACTAGCCCCAATTGCCCGCCTTTGGCCCATATCGCTCTATACCCATCTTACCCACGTAACTGTCTAATCGCTTTTTAAAAGACAAAATTGTACCCGCCTCAACTACTACCTCTGCCAGCTTGTTCCAGACTCTCACCACCCTCTGTGTGAAAAAATTGCCCCTCTGGACACTTTTGTATCTCTCCCCTCTCACCTTAAACCTATGCCCTCTAGTTTTAGACTCCCCTACCTTTGGGAAAATGTGTTGACTATCTCGCTGACCTCTGCCCCCCATTATTTTTTAGACCTCTATAAGTTCACCCCTCAGCCTCCTACGCTCCAGAGAAAATAATTCCCAGTCTATTCAGACTCTCCTTAGAACTCAAACCATCAAGTCCCGGTAGCATCCTAGTAAATCTTTCCTGCACTCTTTCTAGCTTAATAATGTCCTTTCTACGATAGGGTGGCCAGAACTGTACACAGTGCTCCTTCCTAAAGGTGGCTTTAAGTGAATAATTAACAACTTATTTTATTCAACCAACTCGGGAAATTTAACTAAACCAGTAACAATTTTAATTAAAGGATGGTTCGACTGAAATGTTGTTCAAATAAAGATAAGGATCATTTAGTACCAAAACAGTAATAACAGAATCTTAGTCACTCTCAAAAAGACTAGATACAACCAGGTCTGGTGGCTTGGAATAGATTTGGAGGTTCTTCTGTAGTTGTCCGCTGTCTGTAAGCGCTGAATGGTGAGTTCTCTTAAGGCATATCTGAAGCTTCCAGAGTTAAGAACTAACTGTTGATCGAACTGCCTTTAACTGCTTCAGCTGATCTGACCCCGACTCTGGCTCAAGCGATGTTCCTCTGAGAAGGCTGTTGCTCTGGGTTTTATACTCGTGATGACCTCACAATGTTCTTACACCACGATTGGTCTGAGGTTGTCAACAACAGCAAATTCAAATCAGATCGGCTCTTAATGGCTGATTGTCTTTTTTTAAACTGATAGGCTATTAGAATGTTACCTGTTACCAAGGCAACCCTGATGCTTGGCCTTCGAAACAAATTAAAATTACTATATACTCAAATCCTTTTGCTATGAAGGCCAACATAACATTTGCCTTCTACACTGCCTGCTGTATCAATGAGCTTACTTTCAGAGACTAAGGCCTCACTGAGTGTCCACTTCTCTCAATTTACACCCATTCAAATAATAATCTGCCTTCCTATTTTTGCTACTGAAGTGGATAACCTCACATTTATCTACATTATACTACATCTGCCATGCATATGCACACTCACTCAGCCTGTTCAAATCATGCTGAAGCATCTCTGCATCCTCCTCACAGCTCACCCTCCCATCCAACTTTGTACCTCCTGCAAATTTGGAGATAATACATTTTAGTTCCCTCTTATCATTAATATATAACGTGAACAGTTGGGGTCCTAGCACAGATCCCCACAGTGCCCCACTAGTCACTGACTGCCCATCGGAAAAAAAACCATTTATTCCACCTCTTTGCTTCCTGTCTGCTAACCAGCTTTTTATCCATCTCAAGACATTACCTGCAATCCCATGCGCATCACATGATAGTCTGCTATGTGAGACCTTTGATATTTCAGTTCTTTGATATTTCACATTATAAAAGTTATCAGGTAAACTCTTGTTTATTGCTAGCTGAATTTCATAGAATCATAGGATCTACAGTGCAGAAGGAGGCCACTTGGCCCATTGAGCCCACACCGACAACAATCCCACCCAGGTCCTGTCCTATACCCGTAACTCCACATATTTACCCTTCCAATCCCCCTGACATTAAGGGTCAATTTATCATGGCCAATAACCTAATACGCACATCTTTGCAGTGTGGGAGGAAACCAGAGCACCAGGAGGAAAGCCACACAAGCACACTGCTTCACAGCACCAGGGACCCGGGTTCAATTCCGGCAATCACCTGAGGCCGGAATTGAACCCGGGTCCCTGGTGTTGAGGCAGCAGTGCTATTCACTGTGCCACCGTGCCATGTTGATGCTTTTCAGCAAGAGATGATGAACTAATTCTTTTTCTCAATGCTAATATTAGACAGGAGGGCCTGGTACAGGGGGCATATACAGTAGAATTTCAAGACTTTGTCTTATAGAAATCGACTTCCAGAAAACCAGCATTAATGGTTTCTTTCTTTCACTATAATGCAAGGAAGTGTCACTGAATGTATGACACACTGTCACTCAAAGTGTGAGGGAAATTAAACAACCCTTCTTCAGCCAAGATTTACTGCAACATTCCTTATATCTGGACTAAACACTCTGCAAGATGTCAGGCAACATTCAGGGGGGTGATCTCGTGCAGACTATATCGCAGAACTTCTGCTTGGAGAAGAGATTCTGTTTAAAATTGAGTGAAATGTAAAAGCATTTTGGTTCAACTACCTGAGATCTGTTCAATTATTTAGTACATATGGAAGTACAGTAACAGTTCAGAAATCACTTACAGTGACAGAGCACTGCATCAGGCTAACGTTGAGATGTCATGTTGGAGACCAAAGGTGAAAGTGAAATGAACATTGCAATGTGTTAGAACATGCACTAGTTCCGTTCAGTAGGTTGGGGGATGGTGGGGAGGTGATACAGTGGATTGGGCTATTACTGGGGTGAGCACAGGTTAGAGTGTGGGGCTGGTGCCAGGCTATATAGAGTCATAGAGGTTTACAGCATGGAAACAGGCCCTTTGGCCCAACTTGTCCATGCCGCCCTTTTTTTTTAAACCCCGAAGCTAGTCCCAACTGCCCGCATTTGGCCCATATCCCTCTATACCCATCTTACCCATGTAACTGTCTAAATGCTTTTTAAAAGACAAAATTGTGCCCACCTCTGGCAGCTTGTTCCAAACACTCACCACCTTCTGTGTGAAAAAATTGCCTCTCTGGACACTTTTGTATCTCTTCCCTCTCACCTTAAACCGATGCCCTCTAGTTTTAGACTCCCTTACCTTTGGGAAAACATATTGACTACTTAGCTGATCTATGCTCCGCATTATTTTATAGACCTCTAGTTTTTTGAAGGGGTAACCAAGAAGGTAGATGAGGACAGTGCAGTTGATGTTGTCTACATGGACTTTAGCAAGGCCTTTGACAAGGTGCCGTATGGTAGGTTGTTGCATAAGGTTAAATCTCACAGGATCCAGGGTGAGGTACCTAAATGGATACAAAATTGGCTTCTTGACAGAAGCCAGAAGTTGGTTGTAGAGAGTTGTTTTTTCAAACTGGAGGTCTGTGACCAGTGGTGTGCCTCATGGATCAGTGCTGGGTCCACTGTTATTTGTCATTTATATGAATGATTTGGATGAGAATATAGGAGGCATGGTTAGTAAGTTTGCAGATGACACTAAGATTGGTGGCATAGTGGACAGTGAAGAAAGTTATCTCCAATTGCAACGGGATCTTGATCAATTGGGCCAGTGGGTTTACGAATGGCAGATGGAGTTTAATTTAGACAAATGCGAGGTGATGCATTTTGGTAGATTGAACCAGGGCAGGACTTGCTCAGTTAATGGTAGGGCGTTGGGGAGAGTTACACAACAAAGAGATCTAGGGGTACATGTTCATAGCTCCTTGAAAGTGGAATCACAGGTGGACAGAGTGGTGAAGAAGGCAGTCGGCATGCTTGGTTTCATCAGAACATTGAATACAGGCGTTGGGACATCTTGCTGAAGTTGTACAAGCCATTGGTAAGATCACACTTGGAATACTGTGCAATTCTGGTCACCCTATTATAGAAAGGATATTATTAAACTAGAAAGAGTGCAGAAAAGATTTACTAGGATGCTACCGGGACTTGATGGATTGAGTTATAAGAAGAGGCTGGATAGACTGGGACTTTTTTCTCTGGAGCGTAGGAGGCTGAGGGGTGAACTTATAGAGGTCTATAAAATAATGAGGGGCATAGATCAGCCAGATAGTCAATATCTTTTCCCAAAGGTAGGGGAGTCTAAAACTAGAGGGCATAGGTTTAAGGTGAGAGGGGAGAGATACAAAAGTATCCAGAGGGGCAATTTTTTTCACACAGAGGGTGGTGAGTGTCTGGAACAAGCTGCTAGAGGTAGTAGTAGAGGCGGGTACAATTTTGTCTTTTAAAAAGCATTTAGATAGTTACATGGGTACGATGGATATAGAGGGATATGGGCCAAATGCGGGCAATTGGGATTAGCTTAAGGGTTTTAAAAAAAAAGGGCGGCATGGACAAGTTGGGCCGAAGGGCCTGTTTCCATGCTGTAAACCTCTATGACTCTATGACTCTAAGATCATCCCTCAGCCTTCTACGCTCCACAGAAAAAATTCCCAGTTTATCCAGCCTCTCCTTATAACTCAATCCATCAAGTCCCGGTAGCATCTTAGTAAATCTTTTCTGCACTCGTTCTATTTTAATAATATCCTTTCTATAATGTGACCAGAACTGTACACAGTATTCCAAGAATGGCCTTACCAATGTTTTGTACGACTTCTATAAGATGTCCCAATTCCTGTATTCAATGTTCTGACAGATGAAACTAAGTATGCTGAATGCCTTCTTCACCACTCTGTCCACCTGTGACTTCACTTTCAAGGAGTTATGAACATGTACCCCTAGATCTCTTTGTTCTGTATCTCTCCCCAATGCCCTCCCATTGATTGAGTAAATCCTGCCCTGGTTCAATCTACCAAAATGCATTACCTTGCATTTATCTAAATTAAACTCCATCTGCCATTCGTCAGCCCACTGGCCCAATTGATCAAGATCCCTTTGCAATACCGAGATAACTTTCTTCACTGTCCACTATGCAACCAATCTTGGTATCATCTGCAAACTTGCTAACCATGCCTCCTACATTCTCATCCAAATCATTAATATAAATGACAATAACAGTGGATCCAGCACTGATCCTTGAGGCACACTGCTAATCACAGGCCTCCAGTTTGAAAAACAACCCTCTATAACCACCCTCTGGTTTCTGTCATCAAGCCAATTTTGTATCCATTTAATTACCTCACTCTGGATCCTTTGAGATTCAACCTTATGCAACAACCTATCATGCGGTACCTTGTCAATAGCCTTGCTAAAGTCCATGTAGACAACATCAACGACACTGCCCTCATCTACCTTCTTGGTTACCCCTTCAAAAAACTCAATCAAATTTGTGATATCTGGATAAGGAGAGGGGATTCATACCAAGGGGCAGATCACTGTAAGGGGTTAACTCTAATGATTGTTATTCAGCATGTGTATAAGAGGCCATGTCACAGTGATGTAACTCACTGAGAGGAGAGGAGTGTGAGGCATCTCAGAGAGTAGCTCCAGCTATGTCTTGGGTTTTATTTAACCTTTGCAAAAAGTTAGCAGGTAAATAAACGTGTTTTGAACAAAAGTCCATTGCCTCCAGTGAGGTCACTTTTAGAGTAAGAGGCTAACGCACAAAAACAGAATGATGAGAGGAAGGTGATAGTGTGGAGGAGGTGATACAAGTGCAGTCCCATCATACTGGAGCTGGAGGAAGAGGGGTGATAACAGTCAACATGATACCGGTAATTTGGAGAATGGAGGAGGTGGATATGGAGTTACATGGCTGACAGAATGCCAGATGCTTTGTGGGGCCTGGTTGCCTTTAGGCTGTTTGTCTTTGGACAGTGGATAGTTGTCAGAAAGTTTGAGCAGTGAGCAGTGAGTTCAGCAGTGGGCAGTGGCCAATGGGTTTGGGCTATGGGTTTAGGTAGTGGGCAATAGTCTGAGGCAGTGGGTTCAGGTAGTGGGCAGTGGGATATTTGGACAGTGGCAGGTTTGGACAGCAGGTAATGTGGCCTCACTTGGGAACTAAGAACAGCTCCTTCTCACAGGCAAATAGTGAAATAATTTTCTCCGGTCTGGCAGACAACTTGAAAGGTTTTGAATGAAAGAATGTGTGATATTTTGGAATTTTAGTTGCAAAGGGACTGCCTGATCATGGCACTTGTTAATCGTTTATTTACTATGTTTACTTCCATGTTTTATACTTTGAATTGTGGGTCTTTACTTGTTTTCCAAAGTTACTGCTTTATCATGGGATTCTTTCACATTCCACCACTCTACGTAAAGACATACTTCCGAACTGTTCTTCTGAATGGTCCGACTCTTATTCTGTTTGGGAAATCAGCATCACATTTTCTCTCGATCTACCCAGCAATTCCTTTCTCAATTCAAACAACCTCAATCAAATCATTCCTTCTGTATTCCAAGGAATACACAATGATTTTTTTGTTATATCTCTTTATAATTTACCCTTTGGAAACCTGTATAGCTGCAAAGCATCCTCCCATTTACATTCCAGCTTGATAATTGGCAAGACTAACATCCCATTCGCCTTTTTGATTATTTTGTACCTGACTGCTACATTTTAGAGATCTAACCACATGCCTCCTAAACCTCTTTCCACCTCCTTAATTCCTGGATTTTCACTCTGCAAATAATATTCAGACTTCTTTTTTGGTCAAAAACGGATGACTTCACACTTTTGAAATCCGCCTGGCATATTTTGTTCATTTGCTCAATCTATCAAAATGTCTTTCAGTAACTTGATGCTCCCGTTCGTAACATTGTTAACAATTCCTTATACCCATCTTTCAGTGGAATTCTCCTCTGTGCCTGCCAGTGGATTCAATGGCTGGGGGAGGGGGGGACAGAATTCGCAGGAGGTCTAAAAATCTGTTTTACCTCAGCATGAATTTCCTGCGGGATCTTCTGCTCGTGCTTGCCATGGTAGACAGGCGTGAAACTGATTCGAATAAAATCATAGAATCTACAGCGCAGAAGGAGGCCATTTGGCCCATCGATCCTGCACCGACAACAATCCCACCCAGGTCCTATCCCGGTAACCCCACATATTTACTCTCCTAGTCCCCCTGACACGAAGGGGCAATTTATCATGGCCAAACAACCTAACCCGCGAGTGTGGGAGGAAACCCACGCAGACACGGGGAGAACATACAAACTCCACACAGACAGTGACCCGAGGCCAGAATCGAACCTGGGTCCCTGGTGCTGTGAGGCAGCAGTTACCACTGTGCCACCCGGGGAAAGGGAAGCAGATTAAGGTCTAACCAGAATCATCCATCCACGTCTATTTCTCTGCAACGCCAACAGGAAAACACATCGGTCCAGATCACATCTGGAACAACATGGCGTCCAGAAGTCAGGACTTAGCTGAAGAAGACCTGGGGCTGCCGCTAAAGTTTAGGGTGGAGGCCACCACCAATTCTGGACCCTGGAGCATCGCAGCAGTGGGTGGGGGAAGCATGGCCAGGTGGATCTTCCAGCTTCAGTGTCATCGGAGTGGTCCATCTTCGAGCCTCAGAGTGTTCCTGCAGGTCCATCTTCTTTTTTCAACAATGGATCAGTGAATTTGAACACCTTTTAAAATAGCACCCAGGTACGATGGCGAGATTTAGAATTATAGAATCATACAGTGCAGAAGAGGCCCTTCGGACCATCGAGCCCACACCGACATGTTAGAAACACCTGAACTTCCACCTAATCCCATCTGCCAGCACGTGGCCCATAGCCCTGAATGCTATGATGTTCCAAGTGCTCATCCCATCATGCCCACCCTACCACAGAATAACATATTAAACCCCAGATGCATAATTAATTCCGGCCTCCGGTCACTGGCTGTGTGGAGTTTCTCCCTGTGTCCACATGGGTTTCCTCCAGGTGCTCCGGTTTCCTCCCACACTCCAAAGATGTGCAGGTTAGGTTGATCTGCCATGTTAAATTGGCCCTTAGTGTCAGGGGACTAGCAGGGTGGATACGTGGGGTTACGGGGACAGGGCCTGGGTGGGATTGTTATTGGTGTAGGATCGATGGGCCGAATGGCCTCCTTCTGCACTGTATGGATTCTAATGAGATCGAGGCCAGAAGATTTAGGGCAGGATTTTACAGCTCAAGCGAGACCAGAAATTCCCGCCCGAGGTCAACAAACATTTCCGTTGTCCGTTCCTCGCCCGTCCCGATGCCATGGTGGGCGAGGCGGTAGAATTCCGGTGATTGCATGTTTTCACGTCAGCCTCCTTAGTGGGAAACTCTTCCCATCCATGCTTGAGGATAATATTCAGTACCACAGAATTAACTGTAATTCATACTTATTCCATTGATTATAGGATACTTAGATTGAAATAAGCAAGAGTTAACTTTCTGTTGGTGAGTTTCGTTCATAACTACCACAAATATACAGCAACTTCACACCATTCAATGCATTTCAATGGTAAGGCAGATAGTGAAATTGCTGCAAAAACTGGACAGTGATTTTTGGAGTTTTGAATTGAGCTGTGCATCCACTCTTGCCTGAAGCTATAATATCAATTGTGTATAAATAGCAGTCTACATCATTGGCTTCAATGTTATCTTGACAACAAATGTTGTCCATTACAGTTACTAAAGGGGGATGGAAAAGAACAACTCTGAATGATTGAGAGACCGAGACTGCATTATGAGGAGTGGTTATGTAAATTAGCTATATTCTCGTTGGAAAAACAACAAGGCTGTGTTTATGATCTGTCTTTAAGGGATGACATCACTCAAAAGCAAGTGTGCCATGCAATTCAGGACAAAGCCTGAGCTTGGGAGGATGGGGGAAGGTGTCAATTCAAACAAATCCCTCGAAAAAATGCTCTGGATTTTCTTGGTGTTACGCCATAGAGTCATAGAGGTTTACAGCATGGAAACAGGCCCTTCGGCCCAACTTGTCCATGCCACCCTTTTTTTAACCACTAAGCTAGTCCCGATTGCCTGCATTTTGCCCATATCTATCTATAACCATGTAACTGTCTAAATGCTTTTTAAAAAACAAAATTGTACCCACCTCTACTACTACCTCTGGCAGCTTGTTGCAGATACTCACCACCCTCTGTGTGAAAAAAAATGTCCTCTGGACCCTTTTGTATCTCTCCCCTCTCACCTAAAACCTATGCCCTTTAATTTTAGGCTCCCCTACCTTTGGGAAAAGATGTTGACTATCCAGCTGATCTATGCCCCTCATTAATTTATAGACCTCTATAAGTTCACCACTAAGTCTCCTACGCTCCAGGGAAAAAAGTCCCAGTCTATCCAGCCTCTCCTTCTAACTCAAATCATCAAGTCCCAGTAGCACCCAAGTAAATCTTTTCTGCACTCTTGCTAGTTTAATAATATATTTTCGATAATAAGGCAACCAGAACTGTACACAGTATTCCAAGTGTGGCCTTTCCAATATCTTGTAAAACTTCAACAAGACGTCCCAACTCCTGTATTCAATGTTCTGACCAATGAAATCAAGCATGCCGAATGCCTTCTTCACCACTCTGTCCATCTGTGACTCTACTTTCAAGGAGCTATGAACCTGTACCTCGAGATCTCTTTGTTCTATAATTCTCTCCAACACCCAACCATTAACTGAGTAAGTCCTGCCCTGGTCCAATCTACCAAATTAAATCACCTCGCATTTATCTAAATTGAACTCCATCCGCCATTCATCAGCCCACTGGCCCAAATGATCAAGATTCCGTTGCAATCCTAGATAACCTTCTTCATTGTCCACTATTGCCGCCAATCCTGGTGTCATCTGCAAACTTACTAACCATGCCTCCTATATTCTCATCCAAATCATTAATATAAATGACAAATAACAGTGGACCCAGCACCGATCCCTGAGGTACACCACTGGTCACAGGCCTCCAGTTTGAAAAACAACCCTCCACAACCACCGTCTTCTGTATCAAGTCAATTTTGTATCCATTTGTCGACCTCACCCTGGATCCTGTGAGATTTAACCTTATGCAACAACCTAGCATGCAGTACCTTGTCAAAGGTATTCCTAAAGTCCATGTGGACAACATCAACTGCACTACCCTCATCTACCTTCGTGGTTACCCCTTCAAAAAACTCAATCAAATTTGTGAGACATGATTTTCCACTCACAAAGCCATGCTGACTGTCCAAATGCCTGTAGATCCTGTCTCTTAGAATACCTTCTAACAACCTAGCCACGACAGATGTGAGGCTCACCGGCCTGTAGTTCCCAGGCTTTTCCCTGCAGCCCTTCTTCAACAAAGGCACAACATTTGCCACCCTCCAATCTTCAGGCACCTCACCTGTGGCTGTTGATGATTCAAATATCTCTGCTAGGGGACCCACAATTACCTCCCTCACCTCCCACAACATCCTGGGATACACTTCATCAGGTCCCGGGGATTTATCTACCTGGATGCGCTTTAAGACTTCCAGCACCACCTTGTCTGTAATATGTACACTCCTCAAGACATCACTGTTTATTTCCCCAAGTTCCCTTACATCCATGCCTTTCTCAGCAATAAATACTGATGAAAGATATTCATTTCGGATCTCACCCATTCATGTCGATCCACACATAGATGACTTTATTGGTCCTTAAAAGGACCTACTCTCTCTCCAGTTACTCTTTTGCCCATTATGTATTTGTAGAAGCTCTTTGGATTCACCTTTGCATTATCTGCCAAAGCAATCTCGTGTCCCCTTTTTGCCCTCCTGATTTTTCTCTTCACTCTAGTCCTACACCCTCTATATTCTTCAGGGATCCACTTGACCGAGCTGCCTTTGCATGTCATGTGCCTCCTTCTTTTTGTTGACCAGCGCTTTAATATTCCACGTCATCCAGTGTTCTCTACTTCGACCAGCCTTGCCCTTCACTCTAAAAGGAATGTGCTTGGCCTGAACCCTGGTTAACTCTTTTGAAAGGCTCCCACTTACCAGCCATCCTTTTGCCTGCCAACAGACTCTCCCAATTAACTGTTGAAAGTTCCTATCTAATACCATCAAAATTGGCCTTGCCCCAATTTAGAATTTTAACTTTCGGGCCAGATCTATCATTCTCCATAGATATCTTAAACTAATGGAATTATGGTCATTGGTCCCAAAATGATCCCTCACTAACACTTCTGTCACTTGCCCTTCCTTAATTCCCAAGAGGAGGTCAAGTTTAGCCCCTCTCCAGTCAGGCCATCCATGTTAGGAACAAAAGAGTTGTCAGGGAGAAAATCGGACCTCTCAGGGACAAAGGAGGGGAATTATGCTTAGAACCCAAGGGAATGGGGGAGATCCTAAATGAATACTTTGCATCGGTATTCACGAAGGAGAGGGGCGTGTTAACTGGGAGGGTCTCGGAGGGAGGTGTTGACCCGTTAGAGAAAATCTCCATTACAAGAGAGGAAGTGTTAGGTTTTTTAGGGAACATTAAAACTGACAAAGCCCCAGGGCCTGATGGCATCTATCCTCGACTGCTCAGGGAGACGAGAGGTGAAATTGCTGGGCCTCTGACGGAAATCTTTGTCTCTTCTTTGGACACGGGTGAGGTCCCTGAGGATTGGAGGATAGCGAATGTGGTCCCGTTGTTTAAGAAGGGTAGCAGGGAGAACCAGGAAATTATAGGTCGGTGAGCTTGACGTCCGTGGTAGGGAAGTTGTTGGAGAGGATTCTTAGAGACAGGATGTATGTGCATTTAGAACGAAACAATCTCATTAGTGACAGACAGCATGGTTTTGTAAGAAGGAGGTCGTGCCTTACAAATTTGGTGGAGTTTTTTGAGGAAATGACAAAAACGGTTGATGAAGGAAGGGCCGTGGATGTCGTCTATATGGATTTCAGTAAGGCATTTGACAAAGTCCCACATGGCAGGTTGGTTAAGAAGGTTAAGGCTCATGGGATACAAGGAGAAGTGGCTAGATGGGTGAAGAACTGGCTTGGCCGTAGGAGACAGAGGGTAGTGGTCGAAGGGTCTTTTTCCGGCTGGAGGTCTGTGACCAGTGGTGTTCCGCAGGGCTCTGTACTGGGACCTCTGCTATTTGAGATATATATAAATGATTTGGAAGAAGGTGTAACTGGTGTAATCAGCAAGTTTGCGGATGACACGAAGATGGCTGGAATTGCGGATAGCGAAGAGCATTGTCGGGCAATACAGCAGGATATAGATAGGCTGGAAAATTGGGCGGAGAGGTGGCAGATGGAGTTTAATCCGGATAAATGCGAAGTGATGCATTTTGGAAGAAATAATGTAGGGAGGAGTTATACAATAAATGGCAGAGTCATCAGGAGTATAGAAACACAGAGGGACCTAGGTGTGCAAGTCCACAAATCCTTGAAGGTGGCAACACAGGTGGAGAAGGTAGTGAAGAAGGCATATGGTATGCTTGCCTTTATAGGACGGGGTATAGAGTATAAAAGCTGGAGTCTGATGATGCAGCTGTATAGAACGCTGGTTAGGCCACATTTGGAGTACTGCGTCCAGTTCTGGTCGCCGCACTACCAGAAGGACGTGGAGGCATTGGAGAGAGTGCAGAGAAGGTTTACCAGGATGTTGCCTGGTATGGAGGGTCTTAGCTATGAGGAGAGATTGGGTAGACTGGGGTTGTTCTCCTTGGAAAGACGGAGAATGAGGGGAGATCTAATAGAGGTGTACAAGATTATGAAGGGTATAGATAGGGTGAACAGTGGGAAGCTTTTTCCCAGGTCGGAGGTGACGATCACGAGGGGTCACGGGCTCAAGCTGAGAGGGGCGAAGTATAACTCAGACATCAGAGGGACGTTTTTTACACAGAGGGTGGTGGGGGCCTGGAATGCGCTGCCAAGTAGGGTGGTGGAGGCAGGCACGCTGACATCGTTTAAGACTTACCTGGATAGTCACATGAGCAGCCTGGGAATGGAGGGATTCAAACGATTGGTCTAGTTGGACCAAGGAGCGGCACAGGCGTGGAGGGCCGAAGGGCCTGTTTCCTGTGCTGAACTGTTCTTTGTTCTTTGTTCTTTACTGAATGAGAAATTCCTCCTGAATGCACTCAACAAATTTCTCTCTATCCAACCCTCTAACACTATGGCTGTCCCAGTCAATGTTGGGAAAGTTAACGTCCCCTACTATTACCACCCTATTTTTCTTGGAGCTATGGCTTCATATTTGCTCCTCAATTTCCCGCTGGCCATTTGGGGGCCAATACTACAACCCCATCAAAGTGATTTCTCCCAAAGAATAAAGAACAAAGAAAATTACAGCACAGGAACAGGCCATTCGGCCCTCCAAGCCTGCACCGACCATGCTGCCTGAGTTAACTAAAACCCCCTACCCTTTCGGGGACCATTTCCCTCTATTCCCATCCTATTCATGCATTAGTCAAGATGTCCCTTAAAAGTCATTATCGTATCTACTTCCACTACCTCCCCCGGCAATGAGTTCCAGGCACCTACCACCCTCTGTGTAAACGATCTGCCTCATACATCTCCTTTAAACCTGTGCCCTCGAGTAATTGACTATTCCACCCTGGGAAAAAACATCTGACTATCCACTCTGTCCATGCCTCTCATACTCTTGTAGACTTCTATCAGGTCACCCCTCAACCTCCGTCGCTCCAGTGAGAACAAACCAAGTTTCTCCAACCTCTCCTCATAGCTATTGTCCTCCATACCAGGCAACATTCTGGTAAATCTTTTCTGTACCCTCTCCAAACTCTTCACATCCTTCTGGTAGTGTGGCAACCAGAATTGAACACCATATTCCAAGTGCGGCTTAACTAAGGTCCTATAAAGCTGCAATATGACTTGCCAATTTTTAAACTCAATGCCCCAGCCGATGAAGGCAAGCATGCCGTATGCCTTCTTGACTACCTTCTCCACCTGCATTGCCATTTTCAGTGACCTGTGTACCTGTACACCCAGATCCCTTTGCCTATCAATACTCTTCAGGGTTCTGCCATTTACTGTATATTTCCTATCTGTGTTAGACCTTCCAAAATGCATTACCTCACATTTGTCCGGATTCAACTCTATCTGCCACCTCTCCGCCCATGTCTCCAACTGATCGATATCCTGCTGTATCCTCTGATGGTCCTCAACGTTATCTGCAAATCCACTAACTTTTCTGTCATCTGCAAACTTACTAATCAATCCAGTTATATTTTCCTCCATATCATTTATATATATTACAAAAAGCAAAAGTCCCAGCACTGATCCCTGAGGAACGCCAATTGTCACAGCCCTCCAATCGGAAACGCACCCTTCCACTGCTACCCTCTGTCTTCTTTGACCGAGCCAGTTTTGTATCCACCTTGCCAGCTCACCTCTGATCCCATGTGACTTCACCTTCTGCACCAGTCTGCCATGAGGGACCTTGTCAAAGGCCTTACTGAAGTCCATGTAGACAACATCCACTGCCCTACCCTCATCAATCATCTTCGTCACTTCCTCGAAAAACTCGATCAAGTTAGTGAGACATGACCTCCCCTTCACAAAACCATGTTGCCTCTCACCAATACGTCCACTTATTTCCAAGTGGGAATAAATCCTGTCTCGAAGGATCATCTCCAATAATTTCCCTACCACTGATGTAAGGCTCACTGGCCTGTAATTACCGGCATTACCCTTGCTACCCTTCTTAAACAAAGGAACAAAGTTATTCTCGAATCCTCTGGGACTTCCCCTGTATGATGTGGAGATGCCGGCGTTGGACTGGGGTAAACACAGTAAGAAGTCTCACAACACCAGGTTAAAGTCCAACAGGTGTATTTGGTAGCAAAAGCCACCAGCTTTTGGAGCGCTCGCTGCTCCTTCATCAGGTGAGTGGGAATTCTGTTCACAAACAACGCATATAAAGACACACACTCAATTTACAAAATAATGGTTGGAATGCGAGTCTTTACAGGTCAGCAAGTTTTAAAGGTACAGACAATGTGAGTGGAGAGAGCATTAAGCACAGGTTAAAGAGATGTGTATTGTCTCCAGACAGGACAGTTACATAGAACATAGAACATAGAACATAGAAAGCCACAGCACAAACAGGCCCTTCGGCCCACAAGTTGCGCCGATCATATCCCTACCTCTAGGCCTACCTATAGCCCTCAATCCCATTAAATCCCATGTACTCATCCAGAAGTCTCTTAAAAGACCCCAACGAGTTTGCCTCCACCACCACCGACGTCAGCCGATTCCACTCACCCACCACCCTCTGAGTGAAAAACTTACCCCTGACATCTCCTCTGTACCTACCCCCCAGCACCTTAAACCTGTGTCCTCTCGTAGCAACCATTTCAGCCCTTGGAAATAGCCTCTGAGAGTCTACCCTATCCAGACCTCTCAACATCTTGTAAACCTCTATCAGGTCACCTCTCATCCTTCGTCTCTCCAGGGAGAAGAGACCAAGCTCCCTCAACCTATCCTCATAAGGCATGCCCCCCAATCCAGGCAACATCCTTGTAAATCTCCTCTGCACCCTTTCAATGGCTTCAACATCTTTCCTGTAATGAGGTGACCAGAACTGCGCGCAGTACTCCAAGTGGGGTCTAACCAGGGTCCTATAAAGCTGCAGCATTATCTCCCGACTCCTAAAGCTGCAGCATTATCTCCCGACTCCTAAACTAAAGTTAGTGAGATTTTGCAAGCCCAGGCAAGTCGTGGGGGTTCCGTACGGATTTTCCCACCTTCACCTTTTATAGGCCCTATTCCTTCACGTCTCATCCTTTTACTCTTCACATATTTATAGAACGCCTTAGGGTTTTCCTTAATCCTACCTGCCAAGGCCTTCTCGTGACCCCTTCTGGCTCTCCTAATTTCCTTCTTTAGTCCCTTCCTACAAGCCGTATACTCATCTAGATCCCCATCTTCGCCAAGCTCTCTGAACCTTTTGTACGCTTTCCTTTTCTTCTCGACTCGGTCCCGCACAGCTTTCGTGCACCACGGTTCCTTTAACCTACCAACTCCTCCCTGTCTGCTCGGAACGTTGTCCTGTAGGACTCTAGACAGACATTCCTTGAAAAACTGCCACCTCTCTTCAGTACATTTCCCCGAGAATACCTCCTTCCAATTTACTCCTCTAATTTGCCTTACGTCTTCATATTTCCCCTTACTCCATATAAACGCTTTCCTAGCTTGCCTGATCCTCTCTTTTTCCAATGCAAGCATAAAGGAGATAGAGTTATGATCGCTATCCCCAAGATGCTCTCCCACTGAGAGATCTGACACCTGTCGAGGTTCATTGGTCAGTATCAGATCAAGTACAGCCTCTCCTCTTGTAGGCTTGTCCACATGCTGTGCCAGGAAATCCTCCTGAACACATCTAACGAACTCCTCCCCATCCAATCCCCTTACCCTCGGGATATTCCAATCTGTGTTTGGGAAATTGAAGTCTCCCATCACAACAACTCTGCTATTATTGCAACTCTCCAGGATCTGTTTCCCTATCTGCTCCTCCACCTCCCTGTTACTATTGGGCGGCCTATAGAAAACTCCCAGCAAAGTGATCGACCCTTTCCCACTCCAAACTTCCACCCACAGAGGCTCTGTGGACAATCCCTCCACAGCATACACCTTCTCTACAGCTGTGACACTATCCCTGATCAGCAGTGCCACTCCACCCCCTCTCTTGCCTCCCTCCCTGTCCTTCCTGAAACATCTGAATCCTGGCACCTGCAGTATCCAGTCCTGTCCTGAGACATCCAAGTCTCCGTAATGGCCACCACATCACACTTCCAGGCATCGATCCACGCTCTGAGCTCATCCCCTTTATTCACTATACTCCTGGCATTAAAGTAAACACATCTCAATCCTTTGGTCTGAGCTCTCTCCTTCTCTATCCCCCATCCATCCTCCCTCTTGCACTGTCTATAACCCTTCTCTGTTTGTGAGCAAACTTCCTCGCTCTTAGTCACCTCGTCTCGATCCCCTCCCCCCAACCTATCTAGTTTAAACTCTCCCCAGTAGCCTTAGCCAACCTTCCCGCCAGGATATTGGTCCCCCTGGGATTCAAGTGCCACCCCTTTTTTGTGTACAGGTCACACCTGACCCTAAAAAGGTCCCAATGATCCAGGAACCTGAATCCCTACCCCCTGCACCAGTCCCTCAGCCACACATTCATCCTCCACCTCACTTCATTCCTGCCCTCACCTTCCCGTGGCACAGGCAGCAATCCTGAGATTACTACCTTTGCTTTCCTCCTTCTCAGCTGTCTCCCTAATTCCCTATACTCTCTTTTCATGACCCCTTCCCCCTTCCTTCCCACATCAGCGGTACCAATATGTACCGCTACCTCTGGCTCCTCTCCCTCCCCCCTCAGGATTTCTGGGACTCGACCAGCGACATCCTGGATCTCAGCCCCAGGGAGGCAGACCACCAACCGAGACTCCCGCCTGCCTCTGCAAAAACGCCTGTCCGACCCCCTTACTGTCGAGTCCCCGATTAACACTGCCTTCCTCCTCTTTTCCTTAGCCCTCTGAGTTACAGGGCTGGACTCCACCCCGGAGACAAGTCCACTGCTGCTTCCCCCAGGCGGGCTGTCCCCCCCAGCAGTACTCAGGCAGGAGTACTTGTTGTGTAGGGGCACATCCACCGGGGTGCTCTCAATCACCCGAGCTTTACTCTTCCTGGCCGAAACCCACTTGGCCTCCACCCATGGCCCTGGTGTGACCACCTGATGATAGCTCTTGTCTATCACCTCCTCATTCTCCCTTAACAGCCTAAGATCCTCGAGCTGCAGTTCCAGCTCCCTAACACGGTCCCTCAGGAACCGCAGCTCGACACACCCCTCACAGATGTGGATGTCCGGGAGGCCAGGTGCCTCCAGGCCCTCCCACATAGTGTAACATGAATCCAAGATCCCGGTTGAGACTGTCCTCATGTGTGCGGAACTTGGGTATCAGTCTCTGCTCAGCGACTCTGCGTTGTCGTGTGTCGTGTACGCTTACCCGAAGATCAGCGGCCGAATGCCCGTGACCGCTGAGGTGTTCCCCAACAGGAAGAGAACACTCTTAGAACATAGAACATAGAAAGCCACAGCACAAACAGGCCCTTCGGCCCACAAGTTGCGCCGATCACATCCCCACCTCTAGGCCTATCTATAGCCCTCAATCCCATTAAATCCCATGTACTCATCCAGAAGTCTCTTAAAAGACCCCAACGAGTTTGCCTCCACCACCACCGACGTCAGCCGATTCCACTCACCCACCACCCTCTGAGTGAAAAACTTACCCCTGACATCTCCTCTGTACCTACCCCCCAGCACCTTAAACCTGTGTCCTCTCGTAGCAACCATTTCAGCCCTTGGAAATAGCCTCTGAGAGTCTACCCTATCCAGACCTCTCAACATCTTGTAAACCTCTATCAGGTCACCTCTCATCCTTCGTCTATCCAGGGAGAAGAGACCAAGCTCCTTCAACCTATCCTCATAAGGCATGCCCCCCAATCCAGGCAACATCCTTGTAAATCTCCTCTGCACCCTTTCAATGGCTTCAACATCTTTCCTGTAATGAGGTGACCAGAACTGCGCGCAGTACTCCAAGTGGGGTCTAACCAGGGTCCTATAAAGCTGCAGCATTATCTCCCGACTCCTAAACTCAATCCCTCGATTAATGAAGGCCAGTACGCCGTACGCCTTCTTGACCGCATCCTCCACCTGCGAGGCCGATTTAAGAGTCCTATGGACCCGGACCCCAAGGTCCTTCTGATCCTCTACACTGCTAAGAATGGTACCCTTCATATTATACTGCTGCTTCATCCCATTGGATCTGCCAAAATGGATCACCACACACTTATCCGGGTTGAAGTCCATCTGCCACTTCTCCGCCCAGTCTTGCATTCTATCTATGTCTCGCTGCAACTTCTGACATCCCTCCAAACTATCCACAACACCACCTACCTTGGTGTCGTCAGCAAACTTACCAACCCATCCCTCCACTTCCTCATCCAGGTCATTTATGAAAATGACAAACAGCAAGGGTCCCAGAACAGATCCCTGGGGCACTCCACTGGTCACTGACCTCCATGCAGAGAAAGACCCCTCCACAGCCACTCTCTGCCTTCTGCAGGCAAGCCAGTTCTGGATCCACAAGGCAACAGCCCCTTGGATCCCATGCCCTCTCACTTTCTCAAGAAGTCTTGCATGGGGGACCTTATCGAACGCCTTGCTGAAGTCCATATAGACCACATCCACCGCTCTTCCTTCGTCAATGTGTTTGGTCACATTTTCAAAGAACTCAACCAGGCTCGTAAGGCACGACCTGCCCTTGACAAAGCCGTGCTGACTACTTTTGATCATACTAAACTTCTCTAGATGATCATAAATCCTGTCTCTCAGGATCCTCTCCATCAACTTACCAACCACTGAGGTGAGACTCACCGGTCGGTAATTTCCCGGGCTGTCCCTGTTCCCTTTCTTGAATATAGGGACCACATCTGCAATCCTCCAATCCTCCGGAACCTCTCCCGTCTCCATCGACGATGCAAAGATCATCGCCAAAGGCTCCGCAATCTCCTCCCTCGCCTCCCACAGTAACCTGGGGTACATCCCATCCGGTCCCGGCGACTTACCAACCTTGATGCCATTCAATAGTTCCAACACATCCTTTCTTTATGTCCACATGCTCGATCCTTTCTGTCCACCGCAAACCAGCAGTACAACCACCCAGATCCCTTTCCACCGTGAATACCGAGGTAAAGTATTCATTAAGCACCTCCGCCATTTCTAACGGTTCCGCACAAACTTTTCCCCCTTCACCTTTTAAGGGTCCTATGCCTTCACATCTCATCCTTTTACTCTTGACATATTTGTAGAAAGCCTTGGGATTCTCCTTAATCTTACCCGCCAAGGCCTTCTCATGACCCCTTCTCGCTCTCCTAATTTCCTTCTTAAGCTCCTTCCTACATCCCGTATACTCCTCTAAATCCTTAACACCTCCTAGCTCTCTGAACCTTCTGTACGCCTCTCTTTTCTTATTCACCAGGTTCATCACAACCTTCGTGCACCACGGTTCCCGTACCCTACCAACACCCCCCTGTCTCATCGGAACGTTGTCATGCAGAGCTCCAGACAAACATTCCTTGAAAATCCTCCACTTTCCTTCGGTACTTTTCCCCAAGAATGCCTCCTTCCAATTTACCCGTCTAATTTCCTCCCTGATGACACTGTATTTCCCTTTACTCCAGAGAAACACTTTCCTAGCCTGCCTGATCCTATCTCTTTCCAATGCTATCGTGAAGGAGATAGAATTATGATCGCTATCCCCAAGATGCTCACCCACCGAGAGATCCTCCACCTGTCCAGGTTCATTAGCCAGCACCAGATCAAGTACAGCCTCTCCTCTAGTAGGCTTATCCACTCTTGCCTGGTGATTGTCGAGCGGTGTTCATTCATCCGTCGTCGTAGCATCTGCATGGTCTCCCCAATGTACTGTGCCTCGGGACATCCTTTCCTGCAGCGTATCAGGTAGACAACATTGGTCGAGTTGCAAGAGTAGGTACCGTGTACCTGGTGGATGGTGTTCTCACGTGAGATGATAGCATCCGTGTCGATGATCCGGCACGTCTTGCAGAGGTTGCTGTGGCAGGGTTGTGTGGTGTCGTGGTCACTGTTCTCCTGAAGGCTGGGTAGTTTGCTGCGGACAATGGTCTGTTTGAGGTTTTGCGGCTGTTTGAAGGCAAGAAGTGGGGGTGTGGGGATGGCCTTGGCGAGATGTTCGGCTTCATCAATGACATGTTGAAGGCTCCGGAAAAGATGTCGTAGCTTCTCCGCTCCGGGGAAGTACCGGACGACGAAGGGTACTCTGTCCACTGTGTCCCGTGTTTGTCTTCTGAGGAGGTCGGTGCAGTTTTTCGCTGTGGCGCGTCGGAACTGTCGATCGATGAGTTGAGCGCCATATCCTATTCTTATGAAGGCATCTTTCAGCGTCTGGCATATTGAGATGCGAATTTGGTCGCCATGGCTGTTCCGTGTGTCTGGATGAAGAACTGGTTGTTGAGGGTGAAGACATTGTGGTCCAGGATGAAGCGGATGAGTTGTAAAATTACATCTGGAAACTGGCAGTTGTCGGCGTTGAGCACTGAGGCAGTTGCAGAAATGCCATAATCGTGGGGGATGCTGGTGTAGAGTGCCGAGACATCCATTGTGACGAGGAGTGCTCCTGGTTCAACTGTTCCATGTGTGCTGAGTTTCTGTCGGAAGTCCGTAATGTCGCGACAAAAGCTGGGGGTTCTTTGTACAATGGGTTTCAGGAGGCCCTCGACATAGCCGGAGAGATTCTCGCACAGGGTCTCATTGCCCGATACGATGCCGGTCCTGAATCCCTATCAACTTACACTTGAAAGCCTCCCACACGCCAGATATTGATTTGCCCTCAAACATCTGCCCCCAATCTACATTCTTCAGTTCCTGCCTAATATTGTTGGAACTAACCTTCCCCCAATTTCGCACCTTAACTTGAGGACTACACTTATCTTTATCCATCAGTACCTTAAAGCTTACTGAATTGTGGTCACTGTTCCCGAACTGCTCCCCTACTGAAACATCGACCACCTGGCCGGGCTCATTCCCCAATACCAGGTCCAACATAGCCCTTTCCCTAGTTGGACTATCTAAATATTGTTTCAAGAAGCCCTCCTGGATGTTCCTTACAAACTCTGCCCCATCCACGCCCCCAGTACTAAGTGAGTCCCGGTCAATATGAGTCCCCTTCTTATTTCTCAGTTCTGCCCACATGCCAGGGGAAAGACTGGGGCTATCCTGCCACTGTTTCATATCCAATGCAAACTGAGCCAGGTAGTTAGCTGGCTAAGGGCTACTTGCCACCATCGTAGCATTCTATCCATGTCAAGAGGGCGTGCGGCCATGTGGGGTGACTGCAAGATAAACTCAGAACTTTCCGGGGGTACGGGGGGCCCTCCTTGATGGGCACTCCACGACCAATGTAGCCACCCTTTCCACCCCCAAGAAAGCAGTATCTGAACATCCCCTCCCATTTGCCAGGGCCTGGCTGACTGCTCCTGGCTCCTCACAGTCAAAAATCTCTCTTTGAGGCTGCCCTCCTTTGAGGAAGGCTCTTGCTGGTCATGCAGCCTCAGCAATGGCCAGTGATGCTGCAGAGTCTGTTGTTTGGTAATCTTAGAGACAGCCCAATCAGTGGCTTTTTAAACGATTGGCACTGGTAACTGGCACGAGTAACATGACGGCAATGGTAACATGGCGGCAGAGGTAACATAAGAACATAAGAACTAGGAGAAAATGTAGGCCAACTGGCTTCTCGAGCCTGCTCCGCCATTCAATAAGATCATGGCTGATCTTTTCATGGACTCAGCTCCACTTACCCGCCCGTTCACCATAACCCTTAATTCTTTACTGTTCAAAAATTTATCTATCCTTGCCTTAAAAACATTCAATGAGGTAGCCTCAACTGTTTCACTGGGCAGGGAATTCCACAGATTCACAACCCTTTGTATGAAGAAGTTCCTCCTCAACTCAGTCCTAAATCTGCTTCCCCTTATTTTGAGGTGATGCCCCCTAATTCTAGTTTCACCTGCCAGTGGAAACAACTTCCCTGCTTCTATCTTATCTATTCCCTTCATAGTCTTATGTGTTTCTATAAGATCTCCCCTCATTCTTCTGAATTCCAATGAGTATAGCCCCAGTCTACTCAGTCTCTCTTCATAAGCCAACCCTCTCAACTCCAGAATCAACTTAGTGAATCTCCTCTGCACCCCCTCCAGTGCCAGTATATCCTTTCTCAAGTAAGGAAACTAAAACTGTACACAGTACTCCAGGTGTGGCCTCACCAGCACCTTATACATTTGCAGCATAACCTCGCTGTTTTTAAACTCCATCCCTCCAGCAATGAAGGACAAAATTCCATTTGCCTTCTTAATTTCCTGCTGCACCTGTAAACCAACTCATTGAGATTCATGCACAAGGACACCCAGGTCCCTCTGCACAGCAGCATCCTGCAATTCTTTACCATTTAAATAATAGTCCATTTTGTTGTTATTCCTACCAAAATGGATGACCTTACATTTACCAACATTGTACTCCATCTGCCAGACGCTCGCCCACTCACTTAGACTAACTAGATCCCTCTGCAGGTTTTCAGCATCCTCTGCACACTTTGCTCTGCCACCCATCTTAGTGTCATCTGTGAAGTTTGACACACTACACTTGGTCCCCAACTCCAAATCATCTATGTAAATCGTAAGCAATTGCAGTCCCAACACTGATCCCTGAGGCACACCACTCGTCACTGATCGCCAACCAGAAAAACCCATTTACCCCCACTCTTTGCTTTCTGTTAGTTAACCAATCCTCTATCCATGCTAATAAATTACCCGTAACACTGTGCACCTTTATCTTATGTAGCAGTCTTTGGTGCGGCACTTTGTCAAATGTCTTCTGGAAATCCAGATACACCACATCCACAGGTTCCCCACTGTCCACTGCACATGTAATATTCTCAAAGAATTCCACCAAATTAGTCAAACATGACCTGCCCTTTATGAACCCATGCTGCGTCTTCCCAATGGGACAATTTATATCCAGATGTCTCACTATTTCTTCCTTGATGGTAGATTCAAGCATTTTCCCTCCTACAGAAGTTAAGCTAACCGGCCTATAGTTACCCGCCCTTTGTCTACCTCCTTTTTTTAAACAGTGGCGACACATTTGCTGTTTTCAAATCTGCGGGAACCACCCCAGAGTCCAGCGAATTTTGGTAAATTACCACTGGTGCATTTGCTATTTCTCCCGCCATCTCTTTTAGTTCCCTGGGATGTATTCCATCAGGACCAGGAGACTTGTCTACCTTTAGCCCCATTAACTTGCCCAACATGACCTCTTTCGTGATAATGATAGTTTCTAGGTCCTCACCTGCCATAGCCTTCCTGTCATCAATTTTTGGCATGTTATTTGTTTCTTCCACTGTGAAGACCGACACAAAATACCTGTTCAATGCCTCAGCCATTTTCTCATTTCCAGTTATTACATCCCCCTTCTCGTCCTCTAATGGACCAATGTTTACTTTCGCCACTCTTTTTCGTTTTATATATTTGTAGAAACTTTTGCTAGGGCGGCACAGTGGTTAGCACTGCTGCTTCTCAGCTCCAGGGACCTGAGTTTGATTCCCGGCTTGGGTCACTGTCTGTGTGGAGTTTGCACATTCTCCTCGTGTTTGCGTGGGTTTCCTCCGGGTGCTCCGGTTTCCTCCCACAGTCCAAAGATGTGCGGGTTAGGTTGATTGACCATGCTAAAAGAATTGCCCCTTAGTGTCCTGAGATGTGTAGGTTAGAGGGATTAGCGGGTAAATGTGTAGGGATATGGGGGTAGGGCCTGGGTGGGATTGTGGTCGGTGCAGACTCGATGGGCCGAATGGCCTGTTTCTGCACTGTAGGGTTTCTATGATTTCTATGATCTGTTTTTATATTCTGAGCCAGTTTACTCTCATAATCCATCTTACTTTTCTTTATAGCTTTTTTCGTCACTTTCTGTTGACCTTTAAATATTTCCCAATCCTCTCGTTTCCCACTAATCTTTGCCACTTTGTATGCATTTTCTTTCAATTTGATACCCTCTTTTATTTCCTTAGATATCCATGGCTGATTATCTCTTTTTCTACAGTCCTTCCTTATCACTGGCATATACTTTTGCTGAGCACTGTGAAAAATCGCCTTGAAAGTCCTCCACTGTTCCTCAATTGTCCCACCATAAAGTTTTTACTCCCAGTCTACCTTAACCAGCGCCTCTCTCATCCCTTTGCAGTCTCCTTTGTTTGAGCACAAGACACTGGTATTGGATTTTACCTTCTCACGCTCCATCTGTATTTTAAATTCAACCATACTGTGATCGCTTCTTCCGAGAGGATCCCTAACTGCAAGATCATTAATTATTCCTGTCTCATTACACAGGACCAGATCTAGGATAGCTTGCTCCCTCATGGGGTCCATTACATTCTGTTCAAAGAAGCTATCGCGGATACATTCTGGCAGTGGTTACCTCCCATTTTCAGACTTAGTGACAGGACTACCAGTAAGTGGAAAAATTCAGCCCAATATTTCAATGGGTGAGTGAGTGGGCAATCAATGAAGCAGTTAACTCATGTGCAAACAAAATAGGTATAATTTTGTGATACAGCATTTGAGTAATTATATTGGCGATCTTGTGGCGCAGTGGGCAGTGTCCCTGCCTCTGAACTAGAAGCTCCGGGTTCAAATCCCACACCAGGACTTGTTGGCCATTGTAGATGAGTTCATAACACAGGCTGAGTATCAACTTGCAAATCATTTCAAACCGCAGCAATGGCAGATGTAAAAGACAGCAGAGATTCCTAGCCAACCATATGATGGAAAGAAAGTTGGAGCTTCTATTATAGCTCACAGCATGTCTAAGTGCAAAATACCACTGCAACCCACACCTCCCAAGTGAACTGGAACACACCAGTGCCATACGAGCAATTGGAGGCATGACCTGTGAGAAGCTTAGCTTACTCAGGAACAGCACGTAGCTTTGAACTTTTGGTTCCATAACTCTCCCACAGTGAGCTTTCCGTTCAGCATGTGGGTTTGTTGTGGACTAACTGATAGAGATCCATTGCTATGATTGGTCATGACTCATCATCATTCTATCACGTGATTACCAAGATGGTTGAAGGTAAACTAATAGGATCCTGCTCTACATTTAACTCGTGATTCCTATGCTCTAAGAACTGCAATGTAACTGATTCAACTTTAACCTTACAAACAAGCCATTCCCATTAAAATCAAAGAGGCATTTTAACATCGCCACTTTAAAGCTTCATACACAAGTCAGCCTCAATGTCATACATTCAGTGCATACAGACTTTCAGATGGGCTATTCTGCTATCAGTTCTGTCCAAGTTATGATGTGATGTGATGCTGAAATAACTTGGAGCAACAAGAGTAGCTCATGTGGAATGATGTGTACACTGCACATTCATTTGGTTTACTGGCACAGCATGAAGCGAAAGAAATCTGGATTAAAATGATCTTAAAATAATTTTGTTTACTTTTTCTTATTAATAGCCTGTCTAAAAGCAACAATGTGGCTACAACAGCCAGAGGTTGAGTATTTAGCAATGAGTGAATCACCTCTTAATGCCTTGTGCATTTACCTCTGGCTGTGTGTAATGGAATATGCCATCCACCTGGCTGAATGAAGGCACAACACTCGAGAAGCTCCACATGATCTGGGACAGAGAAGCTCATCTGAGCCTGGTGTGCCATTCACTCCGAGTCTGTCTGATCTATTTTTCAGTTCCATTTTCCCGCCTTTGCTTGCTACCCTTATTCAAGCAAATCTATTGATCTTATCATCCACTCACAGACAGATATCTGATCAAGGGTTACAGACCGAGGGTGCAATCTTTTTATTTATTAGCCGAGTGCCAACTCAAGTGGGAAAAGTGTTGTGCTGCCTGTTTTTCCCCTGAATTTTTAAACACTCCGAAAAACAATCCTGGAGGCGGCTCCCAGGATGCCATGCTCACACGGATGGACTCTCCAGAAACCTTAGCTCCTGACAGATTGGAGCACATTTTAAATAAAGAACCTCCATGGACATGAAACATTCCCCCCTTCCAGGAATCTCACCCCCAGAGAACCACCACCCCGCCACGCCCCCCCCCCCCCCCCCCCCCTCCCCCCGTTCCTGAATCTCTCCAATGTTTGTAAAAACATGTTAGGAGCCATGGTGGCATAACGTCACAGTACCAGCAGGGGCAGGGTGGGGGGGTGGGGGGGGTGGGGGGGGGGCGGGGGTACCATGAGGTCTACTAATTGGATTAAATGAATTTATCATTGCATGACGGGAACCCTGACGGAACTCCCCTTCGATTCTCCACCATTTCTGCCTGCCGAAAACTGGGGCAGAAAATCCTTCCCGCCCTGTAATTTGTTAACTGTGTCTCTCCCCACAGATGCTGTCTGACCTCCTGAGTACTTGCAGCATTTTCAGTTTACAGTATTGCTGTTGAATCTTTTTCTCTTCCGCTCGTCAGGATAGAAGCAAGGATGCTAAATTTCAAAGAGAATAACAAACTGCACAACTGATTGGCTGGCAAGTTTGCTCTGATTGGTCAAGATGTTGCCATGGCAAGTGCTCCATGGGGGAGCTATTGTCCCCTATGCTTTTGCTTCATTCAAAAAAACGACCTTAAATTACCTTGGAAAGGTAAAGCATGTCAAAAAAATTACAGTAAGCGTTCTCCAAGGCGGCTTTCAAGACACACGACAACGCAGAGTCGCTGAGCAGAAACTGATAGCCAAGTTCCACACACATGAGGACGGCCTCAACTGAGATTTTGGGTTCATGTCACACTATCTGTAACCCCCACGACTTGCCTGGGCTTGCAAAATCTCACTAACTGTCCTGGCTTGAGACAATTCACACCTCTTTAATCTGTACTTAACCCTGTCTCCACTCGCTTTGTCTGAACCTGTAAAGACTTGATTACCTGTTAAGACTCGCATTCCAATCATTATTTTGTAATTGTGTTTGTGTCGATGTATGCCCTGTTTGTGAACTCAACTCCCACTCACCTGATGAAGGAGCAACACTCCGAAAGCTCGTGCTACCAAATACACCTGTTGGATTTTAACCTGGTGTTGTGAGACTTCTTACTGTGCCTACCCCAGTCCAACACCGGCATCTCCACATCAAAAAAATTGAGCAAGAGATGAAACTAGCTGTTTCACACTGCTAATAAGCAGTCGCAACACGAGTGCTATTTTCCACTGACAAGTTGTTCCATCAAGGCAAAACAATGTTTGCCTATCACACAAATCAGTAATGTGATTTTCAGTGTGGATGTGATGCCAGGTGTGTATGCAGTACATCCCATTATATCAAACAGCACAAGAGTTCCAAATATCATAGGAAACAAGAATTGGGACTAGATAGAAAATGGATGCTTATTGGTTAGCAAGTCAGCTCTGATTGATCGAGAAGGCTTGTGTGCACGACAAACAGCAGGACAGGAATAGGGCCTGGATGGGATTGTGGTCGGTGCAGACTCAATGGGCCGAATGGCCTCCTTCTGCATTGTAGGAATTCTGTGATTCTATGACTCTTTGACTGTTCACAATAGGCTGAGTGCTGACCATACTCAACCAAACTGCACTTGCAAAACTTAAAACACTGGGCAGGATTTTACGGCCTCGCTTGTCCCAAAACCATAAAATCCCACCCGAGGTCAAAGGACCTTTCCATGGTCCGCCCCTCGCCTGCTCCAATTCCCGGGGCAGGCAGGACAGTATAATTCCAGCCATAATGTCTAACATTAGCTATGGTTCCCAATCGACAGAACTTGCTGCACAATTCTGAGTGTGCTAAGAATTACACTAGCAGTGACTTTAGGTTTATCAAGGGACTCGCTTGCTACACTTACTGGAGGCTCCATTTATTCAAAACCTGTCCCTAAAAAAAATTGGCAAGTCATGTTGCAGCTTTATAGAACCTTAGTGAGGCCGCACTTGGAATATAGTGTTCAATTCTGGTCGCTACACTACCAGAAGTATGTGGAGGCTTTGGAGAGGGTACAGAAAAGATTTACCAGGATGTTGTCTGCTATGGAGGGCATTAGCTATGAGGAGAGGTTGGAGAAACTTGGTTTGTTCTCACTGGAGCGACGGAGGTTGAGGGGAGACCTGATAGAAGTCTACAAGATTATGAGAGGCATGGACAGAGTGGATAGTCAGAAGCTTTTTCCCAGGGTGGAAGAGTCAATTACTAGGGGGCACAGGTTTAAGGTGCGAGGGGCAAGGTTTAAAAGAGATGTACGAGGCAGATTTTTTACACAGAGAGTGGTGGGTGCCTGGAACTCGTTGCCGGGGGAGGTAGTGGAAGCGGATACGGTAGTGACTTTTAAGGGGCGTCTTGACAAGTACATGAATGAGATGGGAATGGAGGGATATGGTCCCCGGAAGTGTAGGGGGTTTTAGTTAAGTTGGGCAGCATGGTCGGTGCAGGCTTGGAGGGCCGAAGGGCCTGTTCCTGTGCTATAATTTTCTTTGTTCTTTTGTTTGTTCCATAGCCAAAAGGAACATATGCAGATATTATAGCTATCAGGAATAAACAAAAAGCATGGGGGACAATGATGTCCTTTGGGGAAGGAAATTTGCCATCCTTACCTGGTCTGGCCTACATGTGACTCCAGAGTCACAGCAATGTCGTTGACTCTTCACTGCCTCCTCAAGGGCAATTAGAGATGGGCAATAAATGCTGGCCCAGCCAGCGACACCCACATACCATAAACAAATTTTTTACAAGTAGTTAATTCACCGTGTCAACATCTCAATCAATCAGAGCTGACTTGCTAACTAATAAGCACCCGTTTTCTATCTACTATCAATTCTTTTTTCCTATGAAGAAAAGGAAAGCGTACAAAAGGTTCAGAGAGCTTGGCAAAGATAGGGATCTAGATGAGTATACGGCTTGTAGGAAGGGACTAAAGAAGGAAATTAGAAGAGCCAGAAGGGGTCATGAGAAGGCCTTGGCAGGTAAGATTAAGGAGAACCCTAAGGCGTTCTATAAATATGTGAAAAGTAAAAGGATGAGACGTGAAGGAATAGGGCCTATAAAAGGTGAAGGTGGGAAAGTCTGTACGGAACCAGTAGAAATGGCAGAGGTGCTTAATGAGTATTTTGCCTCGATTTTCACAGAGGAAAAGGACCTGGGTGGATGTACTCTGGGCTTGTGGTGGACTGAAAAGATTGAGTATGTGGACTTTAAGAAAGAGGTTGTGCTGGAATCTTTGAATGGCATCAAGATAGATAAGTCGCCGGGTCCGGATGGGATGTACCCCAGCTTACTGTGGGAGGCGAGGGAAGAGATTGCAGGGCCTCTGGCGATGATCTTTGCATCGTCGATGGAGACGGGAGAGATGCCGGAGAATTGGAGGATTGCGGATGTGGTTCCTATTTTCAAGAAGGGGAATAGGGATAGCCCAGGAAATTACCGACCGGTGAGTCTAAACTCAGTGGTTCGTAAACTGATGGAGAAGATCCTGAGGGACAGGATTTATGAGCATTTGGGGAGGTTTAGTATGCTCAAGAATACTCAGCACGGCTTTGTCAAAGACAGATTGTGCCTTACGAGCCTGGTGGAGTTCTTCGAAAATGTGACTAAACACATTGACGAAGGGAAAGCGGTAGATGTGGTTTATATGGATTTTAGCAAGGCGTTCAATAAGGTCCCCCATGCAAGGCTTCTAGAAAAAGTGAGAGGGCATGGGATCCAAGGGGCTGCTGCCCTGTGGATCCAGAACTGGCTTGCCCAAAGGAGGCAGAGAGTGGGTATAGATGGGTCTTTTTCTAAATGGAGGTCGGTCACTAGTGGTGTGCTCCAGGGATCTGTTCTGGGACCCTTGCTGTTTGTCATTTTCATAAATGACCTGGATGAGGAAGTGGAGGGATGGGTTGGTAAGTTTGCTGACGACACGAAGGTTGGTGGGGTTGTGGATAGTCTGGAGGGATGTCAGAAGTTACAGAGGGACATAGATAGGATGCAAGACTGGGCGGAGAAGTGGCAGATGGACTTCAACCCAGATAAATGCGTCGTGGTCCATTTTGGCAGGTCGAATGGGATGAAGGAGTACAATATAAAGGGAAAGACTCTTCGTACTTTAGAGGATCAGAAGGACCTTGGGGTCCGGGTCCATAGGACTCTAAAATCGGCCCCACAGGTGGAGGAGGCGGTTAAGAAGGAGTATGGTGTGCTGGCCTTTATCAATCGAGGGATTGAGTTTAGGAGTCCGGGGATAATGATGCAGCTGTATAAGACCCTTGTCAGACCCCACTTGGAGTACTGTGCTCAGTTCTGGTCGCCTCATTACAGGAAGGACGTGGAAAAGATTGAAAGGGTGCAGAGGAGATTTACAAGTATGTTTCCTGGATTGAGTGGCATGCCTTATGAGGATAGGCTGAGGGAGCTCGGTCTTTTCTCCTTGGAGAGACGTAGGATGAGAGGAGACCTAATAGAAGTATATAAGATGTTGAGAGGCATAGATCAGGTGGACTCTCAGAGGCTTTTTCCCAGGGTGGAAATGGCTGCTACAAGAGGGCACAGGTTTAAGGTGCTGGGGGCTAGGTACAGGGGAAATGTTAGGGGGAAGCTTTTCACACAGAGGGTGGTGGGCGAGTGGAATCGGCTGCCGTCAGTGGTGGTGGAGGCAAACTCAATAGGGACTTTTAAGAGACTCCTGGATGAGTACATGGGACTTAATAGGATGGAGCGTTATAGGTAGGCCTAGAAGGTAGGGATATGTTCGGCACAACCTGTGGGGCCGAAAGGCCTGTTTGTGCTGTAGTTTTTCTATGTTTCTATGAAATTTGGAGCTCTCGTGTCTGTCCTGATGAGTGTAAGATGAAAAGCTTCGAGTGCATGTGTCTTTATTCAGCAACACTCGCATTCTGTGGTACCAAGGGATATTTGTGCTTTTAAGTCAGATTTTCAGCATGTGTAGTTTTTGTTTTGTACCTGGGGTAAAAGGATATTGTGAGTGCTGTTACAACTCTACCAATACAGATGAATGGTAAGCACATCATTTGAACCAAATCTCTGAGATGGTTTAGAGTTTAGAGATAAGTTAGTTATCACAGAATGTCTGCCTGGCTCTATTCTTCAGCCACAGAGCTGAAACGACTCATCCGGTCACTTTCTGCCCATGATGATGCTCAAGATGCTTATGGTGAGGAACTAGGTGCCAATGGAGGTCAGGGGAGGCAGTTGTTGAAGGTGGTCATTGCCTGGCACTGAATTGAATGCCACGTCCAGGTCCAGCTATTAGTTCCAATGGACTGATTCATTGTTGTAATAGTTGTAATTTTATTTATTCTTGCATGGGATGTGGACACCAATGGCAAAGCCAGCAATTGTTGCCCATCCTTAACTGCTCTTGAACTGAACAGAGAGTCAATCGCATTGCTGGAGTCACATGTAGATCAGACCAACCCGGTCTGATCTACATGTAAGAGCAGATTTCTTCCCCTAAAGGCATCAGTGAAAAGATACTAGCGAAGTAGTCTTTTTGACTACTTTTTAAAAAATTCATTCAAGGGATGCGCAAGTTGCTGGCTCGGCCAAATTTATTGTCCTTGAGAAGGTAGTGATGAGCTAACTTCTTGAGTCACTACAGTCCATTTGCTATAGGTACACCCATAGTGCTGTTCTGGAGGGAGTTCCAGGATGTTGACATGAAGATAGTTTCATGGCCACCATTACTGAGACCAGTTTTATCTTCCAGATTTATGTATTGAATATCAATTCCAACAGCTGCTACCTGGGATTTGAACCATCGTCCCCAGACTCTGGTCTTTGGGTTATTAGATGAGTGACATTGCCACTACACCACCAACTCCCCCAAAAATGGAGTTGAATGATCACAATCTTCATAAAACTGTCCCATTCATAATCTCACATTCAAAGAAAGTCCATTAATAAAGCAGCTGGAAGTGGTAGATCAGCTAACTGCTCCACATTGAGGAATCTCGCTGAAATGCACCAGAATATGTGGGAATTAGGGACAATGTATGAAATGGAGGTGCTTGTCTGAACACAGGTTTAAGGCTGGACTTGTTGCAACAGCACAACCTGCCTATGACCTGATCAAATAGTGTTAGAAACACATTGAATTTATACATGGAAGCAAATATTTTATTCCCAAGCACTGGGATTGATAAACCTAAAATGAATCCCTAAAATTACCACCATTTTTTCTCAATACACTGGAGCTGATGCAGTCTGCCAAATACTGTCGCCTAATCAAGTGAAAACCCTCTGGGATGCCTTAGATAGAAATTATATTGAGGTTTAACGTTGACTGACATCTGATTAGCATTAAGGTTATCTGGGCTCAGGAGACACTTGCAGCAGATGAAGAGCTTTCTTGCCTGGTTTGCATGATTGCCTAATCCTCTCATTTTTAAAGGAACAGACAGTCACAGCTCAGATGGGTTCCATAATTCTAATATTCTCCGAATACTCCAAGCCACCCTATTACCAGCGTGTGCAAAGTATCTATTCACAGATTATCATAACAGCATGTGGAGACATTAACACATTAGCTATCCCACCTTATCTTCTTAAGCAGGTTTGGTGAGCTTCCATATTCATCATTACAATTTAAAGTTCTCTTATGTTTTGCTAACAACTCTTTCATCTAGCCACAAAGAGCATCACTCCCACATCAATGAGGCATTTCAGAAGTCAATCCAGCAATAACTATGACTATGAATAAGAATAGCGTGTGATCTCAAATGCAAAGGTTCAAAGTCAGCACTGTAAGTCAACACATATAGGATGCGATTCTCCCAAAAAAGTTCCAAGTGTCAAATTTGCCGGAAAACTGGAGTAAATCATGCTGTTTTTTTCAGTGCGACTTCAGACAAGAACCCACCCCCACACCCTGTGCACTGCAGAGGTCACTATTGTGAACATCATTAAAAGTTCAGGGGCGGGGTCTATTCACGCCAAGAGGACACCCAGGGGACGTCCGCCAAGGGCATCACAGGCAATGGGACGTGGATCACAGCTGGACACCTTTACCTCTGAAGTGCATCCTGGGGGAGCACTGAGAAGAAGCAGTAGGCCACACAAAGTTAGAAAGTTGTAAGTTCACTAAGATGGCACAGGTGAAGGTCACCAGGAGTCAGGGTTTCTTTGGGCTAAATGTTAAGAGCACAATAAACTTTTATTTGCACCTCACAGCTGTGACTAATGTGTGTCTGATTCTCCCCCCAACAGAGCTGAGTGCTCCCCACTCACATGCATTGAGCCGCTGACTGTTGTGCTGTGCGAAGCTCGACCACTACTTTCCCCAACATTCACCGGAGCCTTAGTGAAACTGGACCCCTGTCCATCCCAGCCCCTGTTGCGCCCCTGGCTGATTGCCCCACACACTTGTGTTCCCAACCCTTACTGCTACGTGGACCAAGGTGGCAGTGTGCATTCGGAGAACAGGTAGGAGTCAGACTTGAGTGGCACCAGAGGTAGGATCCCAGTGTGCACAACAGGAGACATTTGCAGCAGATGAAGAGCTTTCTTGCCTGGTTTGCATGATTGCCTAATCCTCTCATTTTTAAAGGAACAGACAGTCACAGCTCAGATGGGTTCCATAATTCTAATATTCTCCGAATACTCCGAGCCATCCTATTACCAGCGTGTGTAAAGTATCTATTCACAGATTATCATAACAGCATGTGGAGACATTTACACATAACCAAGATTTGCTACCAGCCCAGGCCCACTAACAAGTTTTGGTGTTTCTGGGGAACAGGGAGGTGGAATGAGCGAGTCTGAGGAAGAGTGTGAGGAGGGTGGGATGAGAGAGGCTGGGGAAGAGTGTGAGGGGGCGGGATGAGAGAGGCTGGGGAAGAGTGTGAGGGGGCGGGATGAGAGAGGCTGGGGAAGAGTGTGAGGGGGCGGGATGAGAGAGGCTGGGGAAGGGTCATGTGGTTTGAGGGGCCATTTCAGGATTGAGGGGGTATGGCAGCTTCATTTGCACCTGGGGTTTGGTGGAAGTGAGTTTGTAGCAGCCCTCACACTGCACAGCACCAGTTACGTGAAGCGGGCTGCTATCAGGGCGTCCTTCACTGCCCTGCCCTGCCAGGCACCTGCCATCACTGCCTGCCCTTCATCCTCTGACTCCTCATATGGCAGTCCACCTCGCCACTCCTCCTCCTTTTTCTGCTCCAGTTGGTCTTCCCGCTGCTGAGCGATGTCATGCAGGATGATGCCTGATGCACGCACAGGGTCATACTGCAGGGATTCCCCCCCACCCCCCCAACAGAGCGGTCCAGGCAGCGGAACCGCATTTTCAACAGGCCTATGCACCACGCTACTATGGACTGGGTGGCAGCGTGGGTCGCATTGTAGCGGGTCTCTGCCTCGGTCTCGGGCCTCCACACAGGCATCATCAGCCATGACCTCTGCAGGTAAACTTTGTCCCCCACGAGCCATCCCAGCTGGCCTGATCTTCAAAGAGGCCAGGGATGTCCGACTGCCTGAGGACAAATCTGTCATGGACATTCCCTGGGTGTAGTGCATCAACCTGCATGATTGTCATTCGATGGTGGTGGACAATCTGCATGTTCAAGGAGTGGAACCCTTTCCTGTTCACAAATGGTTGCGGTAGCGAATCTTGGTTGAAGGCTGAAAGGTGATGACAACTCACTGTTGTGCTCACTGGGATCCTGCCCCTGGTGCCACTCAAGTCTGACTCCTACCTGTTCTCCGAATGCACACTGCCACCTTGGCCCATGCAAGGCGATGTGGGTCCCATCTACTGCTCCCTGGACATTGGGCATCCCTGCAATGGCTGCAAAGCCTGCAGCCCAGGCCTCCCATGGCACATCATGTGGGCCATGATGTGCACGGCCCACATCAAAATTAATGTATTGTCCTGCCCGGGCATACAGGGCATCCACGATCTGCACACACATCTGTGCAGGGAGGCCTGAGAGATCCGCAGAGGTTGCCACAGGGTGCCTGGAAGAACTCAGTGGCATAAAAGTTAAGGGCAGCCTCATCTTCACTTCTACAGGGAGCAGGTGCCACCCTTCCCTCAGGTGCCAGGTGTGCGAGAACCTCACACAGGTGCCGTACCATGCTCTTCAACAGCCGGCGATGACACATCGCCTCAGACAGGACCTTGAAGGAATGCCAGGGCAGGTACCTCCTTGCCCTCTGCATCCTCCGTCTTCTGGGCACCCTTTCAGGAATCTGCTCTCCCGCCTCCTGGCCCTCAGCAGCAGCCCCTTGCCCTCCTTCCTGAGGGGCTGCCAGTTGCTGCTCCTGCAGTGGCCTCCTTACACCCTCCACCACCTGAGCTGCCTCCTCTTCCTCAGCCACTACCATTACCGCCAGCTCCAAGTCAATCAATCCAAGATCCATCTGTACAGTGAGGTTTGGACAGAGCAAAGAATGACGGATAAGTGTCATTGGCTGCATAGGCCCAGCACCACCCTAATCCCCCAATCCCTCACTGAAACCAGTACCCCCACTAGTGGGTGCTGGCAACACCACACAATCCATGTGCCATACGTGACCCGTTTAGGTGCTGTGAAATTGCTATCATGACAACAGCTGGCACAGAGGTTGTTGTGCAGCCATGGGCACCACACACCCTTGAGCCATTGCCATGTGTGCAACTGCACCATCTGTTCCAGGCATGTGTTACTGATCAGGGATACAGGGCAGGAACATCACCAGGTGGGTCTCCACTCACTGCAGATTCCATGCAGTATGAGTGTCTGTGTCAACCTGGGTATCCCTGCTTGGAGCACCAGCTGCTTGAGCTGATTAGCCCTCAGTCAGCACATGGCGCACTCCACCCCCCGAATCCCCAGCACTCAGTACAGTCCTTGACCACAACCCGCAGCAAGAACAAAGCAACACGCAGTGGCTGCACAGAGCAGCCTGACCAAGACTACGTTAAGGGCCCTTTCCCCAGACAGCACTCCAAAACTAGAACAGCCCCCCCCCCGCAGATAGCACGTAATATTCCTGGTCCACGGGACAGCAGCTAAAGACATCCAATAGGTAGCCCACAGCAAGCAGCACATCACCAGGGCCTGCCTCCAACATCCCCCGCACGCCGCTAGCTTCTGGTCCACAGCACTTACCTTCGCATGCCTGTTCAACGCTGCTACACCAGGTTCAGATATATACATATATCTTGTCTAATCCATGCCAGAGTGACATCACGCCAGAGAGGTGGGAGATGCAAACGAGAGTGGAGAATGCTGTGTCGAGCGCGCTAATCGCATGCAAATGTAGGGCTAGTGATGCAAATTACCGTCACGCCAGTTTTCAGCATGGTTGCGATGGCGCCAGCCATCGTGGGTTGGGAGATGCGCATGGGGCACCAACGCTCGTGGGAATCCCACGGATCAGCCAACACGCGATTGAATAGAGTGTTCGCCCGGCCCACCGTGCTAAAAAAATTAGTGTGGCCGGATGGGAGAATCGCCCCCTATAATGTTTATTTTCTTAGAATATTTGTTTTTTCAGAAGCTTATACAAAAATTGGAAATCCTTTGAATGTCAGGAAACGTCCGGTTGGTTGACTTGGATCACATAAAATTCTGGGTGTCAGAGTTTCAAATGTCTCCATTCTGCTTTGATGCCTGTGGGTGATTCTCAGAACATTCCGAAACCTGCTCGTTAGAGACTTGACAGAGAATGACCAAACTTATATTCCTCACTGATTATTTCTATCTCAAAAATTCCCAAAGGCCTTGATGTTTTAGTTGCATTCACTAAAAGTCAACACTCCTGCCAGCAGATAGATCTGGCTCTGAGTCCCCCTGTCACTCTCACAGCATTCTCAGTTCCACATATCTTAGAAAATATCTGTCATTGCCTTGAAGTCTGGACAAGATTCTGGTAACATGCTCAGAAAAGAGCCATGTGCTATGCCCAGTGCTATGTCCCAATATATTAGAAACGTCTAGTAAATATTTTTAAAACTGGACACAAAGTATTATACTATTAAAATGGCTGCGGCAAATCATGCGACCTTTGGCATTTTGAACTTCAGACAGCCCTAAGTCTTAAGCAAATACCTAATTAAATATGGACACACAGCTGTTACAGAGTGAAATTTTGAATAGAGTGTTCTTCTAAGCCTTTTCATAGAATCACAGAATTGCTACAGTACTGAAGGAGACCATTCAACCCATCGAGTCTACTCCGACTCTCTGGCAGAGTCTCTTAACTCGGCCCACCACCCTACCCTATCCCTTGGCTAGTCCATCTAACCTACGCATCTTGGGAAACTAAGAGGAAATTTACTATAATCGAACAATTTCCTACGTTATTGTTTAACTGGTGCCTGTTTAGGGTTTTGAGCATGTGCAAGTTTTGAGGGCTTTTTTATTCTGCAAGTGAGTGTTCTGCAAGTCTTGGTTTTTGTTCCCAATGAAAAGATTGAGGGCAGGTAATTGTCCCGATGGGACGTGTCCAATTGGAGGCAGAATGTTGGAGACAGCGTATTCTCTTTTGGAGTGTTCTGCAAGCTCGATCTGCTTTATTGTGATCCTGATTTCATTGTTACTACTGATGAGTTCCTGTTAGAGAAACATAGAAAATAGGTGCAGGAGGAGGCCATTCAGCCCTTTGAGCCACCATTCAATATGATCATGGCTGATCATGCGCTTTCAGTATTTCACTCCCGCTTTCTCTCCATACCCCTTGATCCCCTTAGAGATTTTTGGGTTGTCTTTCTTGTTAAATTCCATTCTGAGCTGAGAGTAGGTGTGTGAAAGGATCGAGCTTTCAGTGATCTCATTTCTCCATCTTGCTCTCACACTCTCTGTCCTTGGCCTGTGGCAGTGTTCCAATAAAGCTCAATCATCTTTTGGGTGGCACAATGGTGAGCACTGCTGCCTCACAGCGCCAGGGACCCGGGTCCAATTCTGGCCTCGGGTGACTGTGTAGAGTCTGCATGTTTTCCCCGTGTCTGCTTGGGTTTCCTCCGGGTGCTCCAGTTTCCTCCCACAGCTTGTTACATGACATGACTGTTTACAATGAAGATTGTCCACTCCACAGCATTTCTAAGTAGGTCACACCCAAAGGTGATGCATAAGGATTCCACTTTGCTCAATGTCAGAATACATTTCATGTGTCTCATCTTATGGTGTATTTGCTATCAGGATGTGGAACTTTTCTGAGTAATCTGAACACAAATGAACAATTCTCACAGTCTGAAGATCAAATACTGAATTCACTTAGTGCAGACTTTCTACTGCATCATCAAGAACGGTGCAATAGTTAAACTTGTGATGGGGGCGGTAAAATTAGGTGCCGTGCCAGTAAATTGTTCCCAGTGTCTATCTGCTTCACCAGACCCCACTGTGATTTTACTTGGAGCAGGGGAGGAATTGAGGCCCACTGACCTGCCGACCAAATGAAAAAGTTGCAGAAATGATCAAATTCATACAGCTTGTATACATTTCTTGCTTTTCATTTATTTACAACTCCGGCTTAACCACTGGTTTCGTATTAATACCTCCTTTTTTGACCCAGAATTCCAGAACCTGGAGAAGGATCTTAACCCATTTTGACCCGAGGCTGAGAAGAGATTTTCTCCGGTTTTGACAAGAACAAAGAACAAAGAAAATTACAGCACAGGAACAGGCCCTTCGGCCCTCCAGGCCTGCACCGACCATGCTGCCCATCTGGTCCCTTCCGAGGACCATATCCCTCCATTCCAATGCTATTCATGTATTTGTCAAGATGCCCCTTAAAAGTCACTATCATATCTGTTTCCATTACGTCCCCCAGCAGCGAGTACCAGGCCCACCATCCTCTGTGTAAAATACTTGACTCAGACATCTCCTTTAAACCTTGCACCTTAAACCTACTCCCCCTAGTAATTGACTCTTCCACTCTGGGAAAACCTTCTGACTATCTACCCTGTCCATACCCCTCATAATCTTGCAGACTTCTATCAGGTCGCCCTTCAGCCTCCATTGCTCCAGTGAGAACAAACCAAGTTTCTCCAACCTCTCCTCATAGCTAATGCCCTCCATACCAGGCAACATCCTGGTAAATCTTTTCTGTACCCTCTCCAAAGCCTCCACATCCTTCTGGTAGTGTGATGACCAGAATTGAACACTATATTCCAAGTGCAGCCTAACTAAGGTTCTATAAAGCTGCAGCATGACTTGCCAATTTTTAAACTCAATGCCCTGGTCGATGAGTGCAAGCATGCCATATGCCTTCTTGACTACCTTCTCCACCTGCGTTGCCACTTTCAGTGACCTGTGTATCTATACACCGAGATCCCTCTGCCTATCAATACTCTTAAGGGTTCTGCCGTTTACTGTATATTTCCCATCTGCATTAGACCTTCCAAAATACATTACCTCACATTTGTCCGGATTAAACTCCATCTGCCATCTCTCCGCCCAACTCTCCAACCAATCTATATTCTGCTGTATCCTCCGATGGTCCTCATCACTAACCGCAATTCCATCAATCTTTGTGTTGTCCGCAAACTTACTAATCAAACCAGTTACATTTTCCTACAAATCATTTATATACATTACAAACAGCAAAGGTCCCAGCACTGATCCCTGAGGAATGCCACTAGTCACAGCTCTCCATTCAGAAACGCACCCTTCCACTGCTACCCTCTGTCTTCTTTGACCAGCCAGTTCTGTATCCACTTTGCCAGGTCACCTCTGATCAAGTACAACTTCACCTTCTGTACCAGTCTGCCATGAGGGATCTTGTCAAAGGCCTTACTGAAGTCCATGTAGACAGCATCCACTGCCCTCATCAATCATTTTCACAATAACTTCATTGCAGTGTTAATGTAAGCCTACTTGTCACACTAATAAATATATATACCTTTGTCACTTCCTCGAAAAACTCATTCAAGTTAGTGAGACATGACCTCCCCTTCCCAAAACCATGTTGCCTCTCGCTAATACGTCCATTTATTTCCAAGAGGGAGAAAATCCTGTCTCGAAGAATCCTCACCAATAATTTCCCTACCACTGATGTAAGGCTCACCGGCCTATAATTATCTGGATTATCCTTGCTACCCTTCTTGAACAAAGGAACAACAGTGGCTATCCCCCAATCCTCTGGGACCTCCCCTGTAGCCCATAAGGATACAAAGATTTCTCTGATGGCTCCAGCAATTTCCTCCCTTGCCTCTCTCAGTGTTCTGGGATACATCCCATCAGGCTCGAGGGACTTGTCTATCTTAATGTTTTTCAAAACCCCCAATATCTCTTCCTTTTTGATGTCAACATGACCTAAACTATCTACACACCCTTCCCCAGACTCATCATCCACCAAGTCCTCTGATGAATACTGACGCAAAGTACTCATTTACTACCTTGCCCATTTCCTCTGGCCCCACGCATATATCCCCTCCCCTGTCCTTGAGTGGGCCAACCCTCTCCCAGCTACCCTCTTGCTCTTTATATATTGAGTCATAGAGGTTTACAGCATGGAAACAGGCCCTTCGGCCCAACTTGTCCGTACCGCCCTTTTTAAAAAAAATCCCTCAACTAATCCCAATTGCCCGCATTTGTCCCATATCCTTCTGTACCCATCTTACCCATGTAGCTATCTAAATGCATTTTAAAAGACAAAATTGTACCCGCCTCTACTACTACCTCTGGCAGCTTGTTCCAGACACTCACCACCCTCTGTGTGAAAAAATTGCGCCTCTGAACACTTTTGTATCTCTCCCCTCTCACCTCAAACCTATGCCCTCTAGTTTTAGACTCCCCTACCTTTGGGAAAAGATATTGACTATGTAGCTGATCTGTGCTCCTCATTATTTTATAGACCTCTATAAGATCACCCCTCAGCCTCCTACGCTCCAGAAAAAAAAGTCCCAATCTATCCAGCCTCTCCTTATAACTCAAACTATCAAGTCCCGGTAGCATCCTAGTAAATCTTTTCTGCACTCTTTCTAGTTTAATAATATCCTTTCTATAATAGGGTGACCAGAACTACACAAAGTATTCCAAGCGTGGCCCTACCAATGTCTTGTACAACTTTAACAAGATGTCCCAACTCCTGTAAAAATGGATAAAAAGCCTTGGGATTTTCCTTAATCCTGCTGGCCAATGACTTTTCGTGACCCCCTTTAACCCTCCTGACTCCTTGCTTAAGTTTAGAACACAGAACATAGAACATTACAGCGCAATACAGGCCCTTTGGCCCTCGATGTTGCGCCGATCTGTGAAACCAATCTAAAGCCCACCTAACCTACACTATTCCAATATCATCCATATGTTTATCCAATGACCAATTATATTCTGAATCAAAGAGAACTAAACTATGCACACCATCCAACCCTGCATGTCCCCAGTAGGGGTGGGAATTGAGGTTAAAAATATTCCAAAAGACATTTTATGAGGTAAGTCCTTTGTTCACCACAAGCTTGACTTCTTTAAAAGGTTGTTCAAAAATAAATCACTACTGGTGGCCAAAAATATACCAAACAAAAACGGAAAGGAGAGCAAAGGGACAGCCACAGTGCAGACCAAGGCACCAAGAAGGTTGGCTGGATAGGGTGTGGGCAGGCGGCGGGGTTGGTCAAGGGAAGAGCAGAATAGAAATACACTAGTGATAGGGGGCTCTATAATTAATGGGGTAAATAGTGTCCTCTGGGGCCAAGAACAAGAATTCCAAAGGATATGTTGTCTAGCTGATGCCAGGGTAAGGGGTATCTCACATCAGCTGGTGAGGAACTTGGAAAGGGAGAAGTAAAATAAAACAATTAGGAAGGCAAAGAATAAATTGAAATAAAATTATCAAGTAACTTAAAACAAAAATAATAAAATATTTTACAGGCACATCAATTTAAAAAAAGGAAGCCTATTTGGGAATAGAACCATTAATGGATAAACAGGATAATACCACAGGAAACAAGAGAGAAATGGCAGAAATATTAAATAATTATTTTGCTCTGATATTTACCAAGGTGATAGAACAGATAGATGTGTTTCTTTCTACTTTCCTTGTATTCCACACTTGCTTCCCAGCCTCCTAGCCTTAACAAATGCGTACTTTTTCTTTTTGACTTGGCTCACAATATCTCTCATTATCCAAGTTTCACGAACCTTGTCATACTTATCCTTCATCCTTACAGGAATGTGCCGGTCCTGAATTCCTATCAACGTACACTTGAAAGCCTCCCATATGCCAGATGTTGATTTGCCCTCAAACATCTGCCCCCAATTTACATTTTTTTCAGTTCCTGTCTAATATTGTTGTAATTAGGCTTCCCCTAATTCAGCACCTTCACCTGAGGACTACACTCATCTTTATCCATCAGTAACTTAAAGCTTACTGAATTGTGGTCACTGTTCCCGAACTGCTCCCCTACTGAAACATCGACCACCTGGCCGGGCTCATTCCCCAATACCAGGTCCAGTAGGGCCCCTTCCCGAGTTGGACTATCTACATACCGTTTCAAGAAGCCGTCCTGGATGCTCCTTACAAACTCTGCCTCATCCACACCTTGACCTTCAATTGAATTTTCCACTTTGTCATTCGTGTCTGTCTCACTCTGACCCAGATCTGAACTGGTTTCAGGCACAACCTGCACTGGAGTAACTACTGGTTCTCCACTTGGATTCCAATTGTACCATTCATCAGAAACATTTAATTCTTCCCAATTCCTTTCTTTTGCACAAACCTTTGAAGTTAAAACATGATTTTTATGTACAAACCTAACCTTCCCACTGCCAAAGACCCAGACTGTGTGAGAGCCACATATTTTCATGACTTCCTGGTAGCCACTTCAACCACTGATGATGACCTTTCACCTTAACCTTCTGGTTCAACTTCAGACTTCTTTCTCTCACTCTAACCCCCATCATGACTCTCTTTTTGAATGGATTATTTCTCTTCTACTGACTGTGCTAAATGTGGCTTCAGTAACAAAAACCTCATTTTGGGCTGTATTCAAAGAAACAATTTAACTGGCATTCTGCAGATAGTAATGTGAGATGTGTTACAGCAAATTAACAAAATAAATGTCAGTTTTTCTTGTTTACAGATGACATTTTTTCCAATTTGTACCTAACATTGGTTTAACAAGAACATGGTTAACAATTTGTACTGTGCGCTCTGCTGCTCCATTCCAAGCTCTGGAACTCGAACATGTTTTACCTCATTCATAACCATAAACTTTACAGACTCATAGAGGTAGAGTCATAGAGGTTTACAGCATGGAAACAGGCCCTTCGGCCCAACTTGTTCATGCCACCCTTTCTTTTCTAAAACCCCTAAGCTAATCCCAATTGCCCGCATTTGGCCCATATCCCTCCATACCCATCGTACCCATGTAACTATCTAAATGCTTTTTAAAAGATAAAATTGTACCCGCCTCTACTACTATCTTGTTCCAGGATTGTTCGCAGCTTGTTCCAGACACTCACCACTCTCTCTGTGAAACAATTGCCCCTCTGGACACTTTTGTATCTCGCCCCTCTCACCTCAAACCTATGCCTTCTAGTTTTAGACTCCCCTACCTTTGGGAAAAGATATTGACTATCTAGCTGATCTGTGCCCCTCATTATTTTATAGACCTCTATAAGATCACCCCTCAGCCTCCTACACTCCAGAGAAAAAAGTCCCAGTCTATCCAGCCTCTCCTTATAACTCAATCCATCAAGTCCCGGCAGCATCCTAGTAAATCTTTTCTGCACTCTTTCTCATTTAATAATATCCTTTCTATATCCTTTCATGAATTGCACACAGTATTCCAAGTGTGGCCTTACCAATGTCTTGTACAACTCCAACAAGACGCCCCAACTCCTGTATTCAATGTTCTGACTCCTCCGAACAAATCCAATGTATATCGTTGAACACAATTTCCTCTGGGAATCCAGAAGTAGCAAACAAACTACTCAAAATATCTAACATTTTGCTAGTTGTTTGATTTATCAGGAGCTCCTCAATCCACTTTGGAGGGCTGTCTGTCTGTTGTCGTGAATAGCTGCTGCTCTTCAAATGCTGCAACATCGGCCATACTCGAGTTGGCCATTTCCACACACACACTGTTTCACTGTGTCATAGAACATAGAACATAGAACAGTACAGAACAGAACAGGCCCTTCGGCCCACGATGTTGTGCCGAGCTTTATCTGAAACCAAGATCAAGCTATCCCACTCCCTATCATCCTGGTGTGCTCCATGTGCCTATCCAATAACCGCTTAAATGTTTCTAAAGTGTCTGACTCCACTATCACTGCAGGCAGTCCATTCCACACCCCAACCACTCTCTGCGTAAAGAACCTACCTCTGATATCCGTCCTGTATCTCCCACCACGAACCCTATAGTTATGCCCCCTTGTAATAGCTCCATCCACCCAAGGAAATAGTCTTTGAACGTTCACTCTATCTATCCCCTTCATCATTTTATACACCTCTATTAAGTCTCCCCTCAACCTCCTCCGCACCAGAGAGAACAGCCCTAGCTCCCTCAACCTTTCCTCATATGGCCTACCCTCCAAACCAGGCAGCATCCTGGTAAATCTCCTCTGCACTCTTTCCAGCGCTTCCACATCCTTCTTATAGTGAGGTGACCAGAACTGCACGCAATATTCCAAATGTGGTCTCACCAAGGTCCTGTACAGTTGCAGCATAACCACACGGCTCTTAAACTCCAACCCCCTGTTAATAAAAGCTAACACACTATAGGCCTTCTTCACAGCTCTATCCACTTCACTGGCAACCTTTAGAGATCTGTGGATATGGACCCCAAGATCTCTCTGTTCCTCCACAGTCTTCAGAACCCTACCTTTGACCCTGTAATCCACATTTAAATTTGTCCTACCAAAATGAATCACCTCACATTTATCAGGGTTAAACTCCATTTGCCATTTTTCAGCCCAGCTTTGCATCCTATCTATGTCTCTTTGCAGCCGACAACAGCCCTCCACCTCATCCACTACTCCACCAATCTTGGTGTCATCAGCAAATTTACTGATCCACCCTTCAGCCCCCTCCTCTAAGTCATTAATAAAAATCACAAAGAGCAGAGGACCAAGCACTGATCCCTGCGGCACACCGCTAGCAACCTGCCTCCAATCCGAAAATTTTCCATCGACCACCACCCTCTGTCTTCGGTCAGACAGCCAGTTACCTATCCAATCGGCCAACTTTCCCTCTATCCCACACCTCCTCACTTTCATCATAAGCCGACCATGGGGGACCTTATCAAACGCCTTACTAAAATCCATGTATATGACATCAACTGCCCTACTTTCATCAACACACTTAGTTACCTCCTCAAAAAATTCTATCAAATTTGTGAGGCACGACTTGCCCTTCATGAATCCGTGCTGACTATCTCGGATTAATCCGCATCTTTCTAAATGGTCGTAAATCCCATCCCTAAGGACCCTTTCCATCAATTTACCAACCACCGAAGTAAGACTAACCGGTCTATAATTACCAGGGTCATTTCTATTCCCTTTCTTAAACAGAGGAACAACATTCGCCATTCTCCAGTCCTCTGGCACCATCCCCGTGGACAGCGAGGACCCAAAGATCAACGCCAAAGGCTCTGCAATCTCATCCCTTGCCTCCCACAGAATCCTAGGATACATTTCATCAGGCCCAGGGGACTTATCGACCTTCAGTTTATTCAAAACTGCCAAGACATCCTCCCTCCGAACATCTATTTCCTCCAGCCTATTAGCCTGTAACACCTTCTCTTCCTCAAAAACATGGCCCCTCTCCTTGGTGAACACTGAAGAAAAGTATTCATTCATCACCTCGCCTATCTCTACTGACTCCATACACAAGTTCCCACTACTGTCCTTGACCGGCCCTAACCTCACCCTGGTCATTCTTTTATTCCTCACATAAGAGTAAAAAGCCTTGGGGTTTTCCTTGATCCGACCCGCCAAGGACTTCTCATGTCCCCTCCTAGCTCTCCTAAGCCCCTTTTTCAGCTCATTCCTTGCTAACTTGTAACCCTCAATCGAGCCATCTGAACCTTGTTTCCTCATCCCTACATAAGCTTCCCTCTTCCTTTTCACAAGACATTCCACCTCTTTTGTGAACCATGGTTCCCTCACTCGGCCATTTCCTCCCTGCCTGACAGGAACATACCTATCAAGGACATCCAGTATTTGTTCCTTGAAAAAGTTCCACTTTTCATTAGTTCCTTTCTCTGACAGTTTCTGTTCCCAACTTATGCCCCCTAATTCTTGTCACAATGTCCCCAATGTCCTTCTCGAGACCTAACCACCAACAATAGCTTCTCACTAGACTCTTTGTCAGTCTCATCCCTAAGTGCTGATCTGTACCTTACAGGACCAGTAAGTAGTCTCACAACACCAGGTTAAAGTCCAATAGATTTATTTGGCAGCACGAGGTGAGTGATGAAGGAGCAGCGCTCCGAAAGCTCGTGCTACCAAATAAACCTGCTGGATTTTAACCTGGTGTGAGACTACTTACTGTGCCTACCCCAGTCCAACGCCAGCAACTCCACATCATACCTTACAGGAATTATGGTTCCCCACATAACACAGCTTTTACTAACTGACAACTTACTGTTAAGAATAAAAAATTACCTGATTTCTATATCCAGTATCTGTGTTGGCCACCCATTTGGTACACCCTTCCCAGAGTTTCTACCAATTGTTTGACCAATGTCATGAGCTGTAATTGGCACCTCATCCATGTGTGAAAATGAAACATCTTCCCTGCTGAGCTCTACCTGTGACAGAGATAGTAATCCAGACATCACACGAGCATTACCATGATCTTCCGATTGTCTATATTTAATGTCATACTGATAAGCAAACAAAATCAACGCCCATCTCTCCATTTGGGCTGTATGTACAGTGAGCACTGGAGACTGGCTTCAAAATAGTGATTGATTGATCTGTTTTGGTTGTAAAACTATGGCCATCTTATTTATCAAATCTTCTTCCTCCAAAAATCAAAGACAGTGCTTTACATTCTATCTCGGCGTAATTTCACTCACTTACATTGAGGATCTGTGAGGCAAATGAAATCCCGCCCCTCCCTCCCCACCCCACCTCACCTCCACCCCACCCCACCCCCCCCAACGCCCCCCCCACCCCACCCCGCACCCTGACCAACACATGAGAGATCGCAGCACAAACTCTGTATATAGAGCTATCGCACAAAGTTTACTTGTTTTGTACACATCGTAATGTACAAGCATTGTACCATCTACAAATTTACTTTTACACAACTGGAATGCCTTGTCACACTCCCTTGTCCAGTTTCACAAAAGACCCTTCCTCAAGAGTTCATTCAATGGGCACAATAAAGAGGAATTCATCAGGCGAATGAAGCTGCGGGAGTTCTTCCACAAACCCCAAGAAGCCAACAGCAAACACAATGAAACACCCAATGAACCGGAACAGCCAACAGAGAGATCCGCAGTGCATCCGAAGAGGAAAGAGTCGAATTGGATCTCTCCGGAAGGCGGCTGCCCTCGACTTGACATGTATGCCCAAGCCATCAGAAGGTGCGTCAACACCAAATTCATCAGCTGCACTCACAAGACAGCCCCAAACCTTACCCAAGCACAACGCAACGCCATCCACGCTCTCAAGACCAACCGCAACATTGTCATCAAACCAGCAGACAAAGGAGGGGCCATCGTCATACTGAACAGAACAGATTACTGCAAAGAAGTGTACCAACAACTGAACAACGAGGAACACTACAGACAGTTACCCACAGATCCGACCAAAGAACACACCCGTCAACTCAACACTCTGATCAAGACCTTTGCTCCAGGCCTTCAGAACACCCTCCGTGCTCTCATCCCACGTACTCCCCGCGTTGGAGATCTCTACTGCCTCCCAAAGATACACAAGGCAAACACACCCGGCCGTCCCATTGTATCGGGCAATGGGACCCTGTGCGAGAACCTCTCCAGCTATGTCAAGGGCATCCTGAAACCCATTGTACAAAGAACCCCCAGCTTTTGTCGCGACACTACAGACTTCCTACAGAAACTCAGCACACATGGAGCAGTTGAACCAAGAGCACTCCTCGTCACAATGGATGTCTCGGCACTCTACACCAGCATCCCCCACAATGATGGCATTTCTGCAACGGCCTCAGTACTCAACGCCGACAACTGCCAGTTTCCAGATGCAATTTTACAACTCATCCACTTCATCCTGGACCACAATGTCTTCACCTTCAACAACCAGTTCTTCATCCAGACACACGGAACAGCCATGGGGATCAAATTCGCACCTCAATATGCCAACATCTTCATGCACAGGTTCGAACAAGACCTCTTCACCGCACAGGACCTTCAACCGATGCTGTACACTAGATACATCAATGACATTTTCTTCCTTTGGACTCATGGCGAGCAATCACTGAAACAACTATATAATGACATCAACAAGTTCCATCCCACCATCAGACTCACCATGGACTACTCTCCGGAATTGCTTGCATTCTTGGACACACGCATCTCCATTAAGGACGGTCACCTCAGCACCTTACTGTACCGCAAGCCCACGGATAACCTCACGATGCTCCACTTCTCCAGCTTCCACCCTAAACACGTAAAAGAAGCCATCCCCTACGGACAAGCCCTCCGTATACACAGGATCTGCTCGGATGAGGAGGATCGCAACAGACACCTCCAGATGCTGAAAGATGCCCTCATAAGAACAGGATATGGCGCTCGACTCATCGATTGACAGTTCCGACGCGCCACAGCGAAAAACTGCACCGACCTCCTCAGAAGACAAACATGGGACACAGTGGACAGAGTACCCTTCGTCGTCCAGTACTTCCCCGGAGCAGAGAAGCTATGACATCTCCTCCGGAGCCTTCAACATGTCATTGATGAAGATGAACATCTCGCCAAGGCCATCCCCACACCCCGACTTCTTGCCTTCAAACAACTGCACAACCTCAAACAGACCATTGTCCGCAGCAAACTACCCAGCCTTCAGGAGAACAGTGACCACGACACCACACAACCCTGCCACAGCAACCTCTGCAAGACGTGCCGGTTCATCGACACGGATGCCATAATCTAACGAGAGAACACCATCCACCAGGTACACAGTACATACTCTTGCAACTCAGTCTACATTGTCTACCTGATACACTGCAGGAAAGGATGTCCCAAGGCATGGTACATTGGGGAAACCATGCAGATGCTACGACAGCGGATGAATGAACACCGCTCGACAATCACCAGGCAAGACTGTTCTCTTTCTATTGGGGAGCACTTCAGCGGTCACGGGCATTCAGCCTCTGATATTCGGGTAAGCATTCTCCAAGGCGGCCTTCACAACACACGACAGCGCAGAGTCGCTGAGCAGAGACTGATAGCCAGGTTCCGCACACATGAGGACGGCCTCAACCGGGATCTTGGGTTCATGTCACACTATCTGTAACTCCCACAACTTGCCTGGACTTGCAAAGTCTCACTGGCTGTCCTGTCTGGAGACAATACACATCTCTTTAACCTGTGCTAATGCTCTCTCCACTCACATTGTCTGTACCTTTAAGACTTGATTAGCTGTAAAGACTCGTATTCCAATCATTATTCATTATTCTGTAAATTGAGTTTGTGTCTTTATATGCCCTGTTTGCTGTTTATGAGCAGATCTCCCACTCACCTGACGAAGGAGCAGCACTCTGAAAGCTCGTGGTGTTTGCTACCAAATAAACCTGTTGGACTTTAACCTGGTGTTGTTAGACTCCTTACTGTGTTTAACCCAGTCCAACGCCGGCATCTCCACATCACAATAAAGTTACCAGATTTGATCAGAACTTATCGTAGTAATTCACTAAGCCCAAAGTAAAAGATCTGAGCTCAAAGATATTCTGCATTTCTTTCTGCTTGAATCTTACTCTTGGCAGGATGTAACAATCTTTGTCAATTCTGTGACCCAAATGCTCCACCAGCAGAGTTTCCCTAATGTTCCCAACTATGGAACCCTTTTTACCTTCTAACATTACTGACGGAACCCATAAGAAATAGTCTTATTGTGTTGAAGCAACAAAATAATGTTTGTTTTTGCGCAATAGGTACAAATATACAAAAACCTAATTTATATGTCTTTTCTATTCCTTAGATGTATAATTTACTATAATGAAAAACATCTCTTAATAAAAAAAGGACTCTTATATGTTGGTGATCCCTGTTCACCCTACACCCCAACCGTCGCTCCATTTTCCCCCTTGCCACACTGTTCCAAGGCACACACCCTCCCACTCCCACTCTGAGGTCTGCTGCCCCCAGTCCCTGAGGCCCCCTCTCCCTCGCAGCAAGGCCCTTTATCTCTCGGTCCAGGACCCCTTTCCCCTGCTCTGAAGCCCCCATTCCCTGATTCAAGACCCCTTTCCCCGCTTCAAGACTTTTTCCTCCAATCCAATTTCTCTACTCCGAGGTCCCTTTCAACGTTAACCAGTTTATTCCTAACAAGACTAGTACAATTCTGGGCAATTTTGTAGATTGCTCCTTGCATGTGACTAGAAACAACACACTCCCCGTTCTTCTCCAAAACTTTGTAATTCTACGTGTGATCTCTCCAGCTAATGCTGACTCAACTTTTCATATTATAGTGATCCAGGGATCACGCTGATTGATGCCCCTGTGTCGACCTCTGTGTTCATCAGAGTTGCAACAGTACTTGGACTATGATTCCCTACGGATTTCCACTGGACATCCATATGCTTCACATGAAATGGGTCTAAACCAATCCCTTATCAACCGTTGCTGTTTGACAACTTTATGCACTGATTGTTCTTTCTTCCCGTCAGCATTTTCTCCATTTACATTTTTCAATATATTGTGGCAAGGTCACCCTTCTTTTCGCAGAGGTACCACTGCTGCCTTGGCCAAGAGACAATTCTGTGACAATGTTGGCCAGTAAGAAGTCTCACAACACCAGGTTAAAGTCCAACAGGTTTGTTTGGCATCACGGGCTTTCGGAGTGCTGCTCCTTCATCAGGTGAGTGGGAATGTTGGCCGAAGCAGTAGTAACAGGTCTTTACTGTGCTGGTGCAACACAGTCGTTAGGATCTTCCACTGACTCAGATGCAGCTTATTCAGCAAATGACTGGTAATTGTTAACTCTGAGTTCTGTCAAGTCCCATTCCTCCATGTCAGTGGACAATGCTGTTTGACAAGCTATGTCAAAAGTTAACTTTAACAATATCAGCAATACACTGTGAATGGGTTCACTTTTCAAACTGCTCACAAATTTGCACCAATATGTTCTCTCTTGGAATTCCCCCAAATTTTCAGTTGTTTCAAAGCCACGATAAAGTCTCCAATGTCCTCACTGGGCAATTGATTCTTGGTTCCAAACTGTCAGCTTTCTGCAATCTCCAGTGGCTTGGGAATGAGTACTGCTCAAGCTCACACAGCAGCACTTCTTTTGATTTATTGTCCAAAGTAGTGAACAAATTTCTGAGTTGCTACTGAGCCTGCGTCAGTCAGGATTATCTCCCTTTCCCCCATTGTCTGATGAACAGCTGGATTATCAGAATCCTCAAGAATATTATCAGCAGAGAAAAACATCTCAAGTAATTCCGCATATGCAAAGAAAGACTTTTTAAAGACTATGATTATACTCCTCAATCACCCAACAATACCTGCTGATGCAGCCATATTTGATGGTCAGTTCACAAACAGCCTTTTCAGTAAGATTGGGTTTTTAAAGTTATTTCACAGAAAACCCACAATTCTTCTGCTGGTTTACTGGAAGCTTCTCCAACCAAATTTGCTTGGCTAGGGTCATCCACAATCCCATTCCCATGGCTAGACTGTGATATCGTTTTCAGTGGTGAAGAGTGACTGTGTACAGCACATCGAGTTCCAAATAGCCAGATTTGATTTCAGGTTTGATTACATATTCATACATACACAAAAGACCAAGTCCTAATACAGTTTCAAGCCAGGGTTTTATATGGTTTGGAGTGGGTTTGCAGGTGCTCGTGTTCCCATGCATCTGTTGCCTTTGTCCTTCAAGGTGAAAGAGATTGCTGGTTTGGAAGGTGCTGTCAAATAAGGCATTTGAGATGCTGCAATGAATCTTGTAGATGGTGCACACTGATGACAATGTGAGTCAGGAAATGTTTAATATGGTGCTGACTTGTGCCTTGCAGATGATGGACAGACTTTGGGGAGTCAGGGTGTGAGCCACTTGCTATAGAATTCTTAGCCTCTGACCAGTATCTTGTAGGCACAGTTTTAAATGGCTAGTGCAGTTCATCAATGGTCAACCCTAAGGATGTTGATGGCAGGAAATTCAGTGACAGTAATGCCATTGAATTTCAACAGGAGATGGTTTGATTCTGCACCTGGCACTTGTGTGGTGCAACTGTTACTTGCCACTCAGCAGCTGAAGCATGGTTAGAGAACTGCTTCAGCATCCAAGGAGTCACAATGGCACTGAGCAATGTGCAAATATCAGCGAACATCCCCATTTCAGACCTTATGTTGGTGGGAAGGTCATTGATGAAGCATCTGAAGATTATACTGGGACACAACCCTGAGGAACTCCTGCAACTGACTTCCAACAACCACAACCATCTTCTTTTCTGTTAGGTATGACTCCAGCCAGCGGAGAGTTTTCTCCGATTCCTCATGACTCCAGTTTTGCTAGGACTGTTTGATGCCGCACTGTCAAATGCTGCCTTGGTGTCAAAAGCAGTCACTCTCACCTCAACTCTGCAGTTCAGCTCTTGATGTTTATGTTTGAACCAAGGTTGTAATGAGGTCAGGAGCAGAGTTGTTCTGGTGGAACCCAAACTGTGAGTGAGTGACCAGGTCATTGCTGAGTAAGTGATGTCTGACACCACTGACTCCAGACCACTGATTAATGCGCAACAATTACACCTGGACCCGAATAAACAGAAAACAGTCAACCAATAATTCAAGTTCCAGTTTACGAGCTGTTAGAATCCAAAATAAAAGTGAATCAAAGGAAATTCTGGTGTGCCGACTGTGCTTGATTGTTACTGAAATTCTGCTCTCTCTTGTACTGGATTGCTAACTCATTAAGCTGGAGAGAGATGAGCAGCCGGCCCAGATCACTGACTGATGCTGTAGGGTCTCTGCTGTCAGAATCTTTATGGTTCAAATTGTTCCACAAAGTCAGCCTCACTGATTTTCACTATTGTAGCTGGGAGACAAATAGATGTCAGAGGTTTGAGAATACAAGCTGGATAAATATACACTGTTAAAGGAAATACTCGAGATTGCTTCAAACACAGTGCAGTCCTCTGTTACACTGCGAGCAGGTAGTAACCCCCCACCCTTATTATGCTTGTATTCTATAGCAATAGGATCAGAATTTCTACAGAATGTTCATAAATACAATTTATTTTCTGGACAGTTTTGCTACATTCCTTAAACAATCAGTTCAGTTCACTAGGAGATGGTGAATTGATATTTGTCAATCTTAATACAATTCCTGTACTCAGGCGAGAATCCTTACAGTGCAGAGGGAGGCCATTCAGCCCATCAAGTCTGCACCGACTTTCTGAAAGGACATCTTACCCAGGTCTAGCCTGTGCCGGAACCCTGTAACCCCGTACATTTACCCCACGAATTCCCCTAACCTACACATTTTAGGACACTAAGGGGCAATTTAGCATGGCCAATCCACCTAACCTGCATATCTTTGAAGTGTTGGAGGAAACCAGAGAACCCGGAGAAAACCCAGGCAGACACGGAGAGAATGTGCAGATTCCACAAGAGGCTGGAACTGAACCCGGGTCTCTGGCGCTGTGCAGCAGCAGCGCTCACCACTGCGCCACCATGCCATCCCTTTTGTACACTATACAATCCACCAAATCATTGGTTCTAACAGGGCCTTGGTGCATTGCTGTGGCAGCTGCCATCCTTCTCACAGTCACTTCCAGGACAGATGCCAGCCTCCGGTTGGCTGTCAGCTCTCGGATGTTAAAGCTCTCTCGTATCAGCACTCTATATTTCTTCCACACCTCAGTAATTTCCTGTTGGATTGGCTCCTACATCTCTCTTTCGAATTCCGAAGCGACCCATAGAATACCTCCAGTAGATGATCACATGTTTCTTGCTTTCAACTCTTAACCAAATAGATTCTGTCCTTGCTCCCTCAAAGAAATCCTCTCATTCTAACACCATAGACACTTCCACAATCAGTCCTCGCATTAAACCTGCTCGCTTCCCTTTCCTTCCTGAAAACTTCCTATTCTTCATGCACCCCACCTCATCATTTTTAAGCTACGTTTCCATTAGTGTTGCTACATCATGTTGCTAAATGGCTCCTTGTGATTGTGGCTTACCAACTTAAATCACCAGGCTTCACACATTTACAGACATGCAGTATAAACCTGTCTTCACAGTCACTGTGGTCCTCTAATACTGTTCCAATCTAATATGCTATTACAATAACATAAAGAAAATGCTACCACGTTCTTTTCTAACATCATCCAACACTCACTTGCATTAGATTCACCTTATTCCTCTTTTCAATTAGTATATGCTGGTGTCATTACCTCTGCCATGGTGACCATTAATTTACTGAACCTCACAAACATTGCCATGCAACATTGCACCATATCATAGAAATCCTACAGTGCAGAGGAGGCTATTCAGCCCATCGAGTCTGCCCTGACAACAATCCCACCCAGGCCCTATCCCCGTAACCCCACATATTTACCCCACCAATCCCTTTAACCTACGTATCAAGCGAATGGTGTAACATTGCACCGTATCCCAGAGTCGATATCCCAGAGTTATCGAGGGAAAGATGTAACATTGCACCGTATCTGGGAGTAATTGAGTGAATGGTGTAACATTGCACCGTATCCCAGAGTAATTGAGGGAAATGTGTAACATGGCATTTCATTGAGGTGTATTTCACTGACCTTGCTGATCCTTCCTAATGAATGTATATTTTCTTGAATGCTAACTAACTGATGATGAATTCCAAACATTTCCCAGAATAAACTCAATGTTCTGCACTCATTTCTTCCATAACATCTGTTTCCTCCCAATTCTCTAATTTTTATCCTGAAATCCAGAAAGCTTTAAAGGTAAGAATTAACGATTTCCAATTTCATCCACTTCATTTTGAATTCCCTAATGTGGAAGTTTTCTGAGCTGAATTTGTTCTGATAATAATTTGGACCTTTGCAGTTTTTCGATTTACACTTTTGACTGCAAGTATCTCCCCTTCAGTAAGCTCCAGTCTTCGCTCTGCCTCGGACATCATATCCTCTGACGACTGAAGCAAAGTATTAATTTTGTGTTGCATTCACATATTTATCCTGCACAATTTTCAAAGCTAAATCTGTTTGTAATTGCCCCATCTGCTCCTTTTTGGATGTGTTGATATAAAGTATTCTGATTATCCTCGTTACAAATACTTCATTGTTTTCTTGTTCTCCTTTTGTTACCTTTGATGAATTTCAATCCTCATTCTTGCTCCTATTCTTCACTCTTACATCAGTTCTTTCTATTCAACACTTGTCCAACCCACACACATCTTATCATTGTTTAAGCCATGGTATATACTTGTCCAGTCATCAATGAATTCCTGAACTGCTTCTGCAGGTTTACCAATTAAAAGTCACTCCTACAATTACAGAATTTTTATGGCGCAGAAGGATGCCATTTGGCCCATCGTGTCTGCACCAGCTCTCCAAGTGAGCATTAGGACTTTGCACCATTCCCGTGCTGTACCCCGTATCGATGCTGCATCAGGATTGGGTCCACAAAAGCTGCCATGGAGTTCTCCACCACTGGCTTGCTGGGAAGAATGGGCTCCATCTGCCCAATGCCCTGTGCCATGTTAGAATTGGTCTCCATGCTCCTTGACAGTGACGGGAGACTGTCTGGTAGTGCAGCCAAAGGACCCAGCATCTCTACCTGAGTATCAGATATATGGTGAGTATCAGCAGGTATACAGTGAGTATCAGATATATGGTGAGTATCAGCAAGTGAATACAGCAGATATCCCTAATCATCCATCAACCTACACAATGATGTCACAAAGATGGAGGGATTGGCAGTCTGCTACAGGATGAAGCTCTGACAGCTGTTGTTAGGATAGCAAGCATTCAGTGTTATTGTCTGTGCCTGGTTACACAACAACAGCACGGTGATAACATGGTAAGTTCCGATGTCTCTTCACGTTGACATGTCAGACTCTCTGAGCCATGTGCATGATTTGATGGCTTCCTGCTGAATTGGGAACATTGCTGCCCTCACAAAACTCCATACCCTCTTACCCTGCTCCTCCCTGCTTTTAGAGAAATTAATGGCATCCCTTCCCCTCGCATTCAGGACTTCTCTCTGACGAAGTGTCACACAGCAAACAGAAATGCTGGCCGTGCTGCCTGCCACACCTGGAAGAAACTACATGCTTAGAAAGTAAGGGCAACAGTAATTTTAACATGCACTGGCAGCACCATCCTCATCTTCCTCTGCTGAAGGGGTTGGCACAGTTCAGCGACACCTCTTTGCTAAATTGTGGCTGCCTCAGACACTGCTCCTTGCTGAGCAGAATTGCATCATAAAAACCCTTGAGTGAGAGTCTTCTTCCTCCTCCTCTCTCTGGGCAAAACTCTGCAGCCTGTACGCCACCTCACCGTCATGCTGCAGTCTAAGAGTCCCCATAACCCTTGCAGGTTTTATACTGACGCTGTAACCTCACTGATACCTGCAGTATTCCTGCTCTGGTCTCCCGGTTAGGGTGTAGCATCGCTCCCTTCACCAATTCACCAAAACACTCCAAGAACACATCACAGAATTTCAACAAATGTTGCAACTTCATCGGCAAGTTAGATGTCTGTTCCTTCAAATGATGCTAGCTGGGTGAGAGGAGGTCCCTCTTGTAATTGAATAGATGCTCACTCGGGAGTGTGTGTGTTAAGGGACACAGGTGGCAGAAAATGGAAGCAAGAAAATTTTAATTAGGCAATGGATTATTGGAAGAAATGGACTGTTATGTGATTGAAAAGTACTGCTGAAACTGAAAGGAAGATGTGAGCAGTCCTGTTATATCATCCTCAAACCTGGGCAACATCAAGTAGAAAGAGGAACAATGACTGGATACGAATGTGATGTGGATGGGTAGAGTATTAGAAAGGCCAAAATCAGGAACCAACACATCTGGGGATCAGTTAAGATTGTGGGAAGATCAAGAAAAGCAACTGAGAAGAGACTGGTAGGGGATGATCATCTGTTGTGGAGAGAGAGAGGAAACGTGGTGAGCTGACTGATGGAGATGGGACTGGCAGGAAAAAGAGGAAAGTCTAAGACCAGATAGAAAGATGTGATGGCGAGAGACTTAAACACAGTGGGATTAGAAGAGGAATGGGTGACTGACAGGGAGAGATGGAGAAGAGTGATCAATCGGCATTGCCGCGATCCAAGTAAAATGGGACAATCTGAAAGATGAAAAAGTTAGCTGGACCTGTGCAATCCAAATTGCCGGAACAGTCATCAAATCAGCATTAGAAGCTGCCTGTTGACTGAGCTGCCCAGTCTACATGTCTCCAGCACACACACAGCATGCATACCCACGATCATACCCTTACAGACACATCGGGCAGGCAGTTCCCGTGGTGGTCAGAAATAGTGTGTTGGCCATTGTCAGCTGTTGTGGTTGGAGTTGTGCTTCCTCTTGTGCTGCTACAGAGCTGCATTTGTGACGAGGTCATGGCATCATGTGATTGTGGACGTGCTGTGGAATTGGGCGGGGGGGGGGAGCTGTTTTCGGAAATTCCAGATGACAGCAAGCATTTCCATGACATTTCATTTGGTCCCTGTGTGAAACAGCAGGTCAACCATTGCAGTGCCCGTATAAGTACCGTTGATATCATTAGCATTGCTAATATCCATGGTAACCCAATGAATTAAAAACTTGTTGTTCAACCAAATTCATTGGGTTTAAACCTGTGGATTAAAGGCCAAGGAAATGAGACAAAACAGATATAGCATGTGCAAACACCTGCATGTTATTGACTGATAAACAGACACCATCACTTGCCCACTGCAATAGGGGTGAATGGAGATAATAAAACAGTAATAATCTCTCTCTGGAATGAACAGCTTGGTCCTGTACAATGTGCCTGTTTGTAAATACACTGAAGCATGAAATGGTGATGTGAAGGTCTTGACCCGAGAGTGGTTTGGGACCTCAGAGTATTTTGAGGTTTGACAGTATAAAATGCCATTTCCTTATCATTAAATCAAAGCTTTGAGTTGCGCACATGGCACATTAACCTTCTCACAGCCTGGCTCCACTTTCACATGAGAATTTATTCCACATCCATTCTCACAATGGAAAGGAAAGAGTAAAATGACTTAATTACTTTGCAATCACTCGGAATTATTATCTGTACAAGTCTCCTGGTCCCCTCAGCTGGAAACTAAACACAAGCTCGAGCCCAGAGCTCAACAGCATCCACTTGCAGAATAGAATCAGAATCATACAGTGCAGAAGGAGACTCTTCCACCCATTGGAAGCATTATCCAATTAGTCAAACTCCTCTCTCCTTATATAGCCCTGCAAATTTTAACCCTTCAAGGCCTTAACTAATTCACTTCTGAAAAGTAAGATTTAATCTGTGATGCGCGATATAACTCACGAGGCTAGAGATGCTCAAGGAAATAAAGGCTTTTATTTCCTATTACAATGAAGCTACCATATATAGTACACAATCCCAGACTGAGGGGTCCCAGACAGAGCAGTGACCTTTATACCTCTCCCAGGAGGCGGAGCCCGACTGGGATGTACCATAATAACTATAATACAGGTAGAACAGCCCAACCCTAACCCCAACAGTAACAAGTAGAACAACCCAACCCTAATCCCAACAGCAACATATATACAGACTCATAGTACTGGCCAGACCCTGGCTCAGTACTACCTGGTGGGAACCAGCGATGGTTCACCACATTCACCCCTCCTTTGAAGACAAAGGCCGGCGGGGTACAAAAAAAACACAGAATAATTTGTCATCAGTCTATAAGTTCAGACGGTCAGGGGGACCGCACCGTCGTTGTGACCTCGTCAACACCGGCGATGACACCGGAGTAGGCACTCGCGGTGGCGTTCTCCCCAAGGCGATGTCCAACGGTTCCTCCACTGTCTCACGGGCCGGTTGACCCCGAGGTGATGTCAATCCGTTGAGTTCAGACACGCCTTGAAGTGGCAACCATCTCCTGGACTCAGGCAAGCTGTACACGGGAGTGAAAGGGTTAAGTGATGGTCCCGATGCTGCCCGCGCCGTGTCAGGAGGGGAAACAATAGTTGGGGGATCTCTAACAGGAGGTACGGGAGCGACAGGGGTTTCCAAGTCCCCTGCTGGCGCCAGGTCTCGAATCGAGACCGTGTCCTCTCGCCCGTCAGGGTATGCCACATAGGCATACTGAGGGTTGGCGTGGAGGAGATGGACCTGTTCAACCAAAGGGTCGGACTTGCGGGCCCTAACATGTCGCCGCAGGAGGACAGGTCCTGAGTACGTCAACCAAGACGGTAATGAGGTCCCAGAGGAAGACTTCCGAGGGAATGAAAACAGCCTCTCATGGGGAGTAGCGTTGGTTGCCGTAAACAGGAGTGAGCGTATGGAGTGGAGCGCATCAGGGAGCACCTGTTGCCAACGGGAGACTGGAAGGCTTTTTAACTTCAACGCCAGTAAGACAGCCTTCCAGACTGTAGCATTCTCACGTTCCACCTGTCCGTTACCCCGAGGGTTGTAGCTCGTGGTTCTACTAGAGGCAATCCCGTATGAGAGCAGGTATTGCCTCAAGTCATCGCTCATGAACGACGAGCCCCTATCGCTGTGGATGTAGCAGGGGTACCCGAACAGGGTGAAAAGATCACGAAATGCCTTGATAACCGTGGCAGCGGTTGTATCAGAGCAGGGAATGACAAAAGGGAATCTCGAGTACTCATCAATGATGTTGAGGAAGTACACATTCCGATCTGTCGAGGGAAGGGGACCCTTAAAGTCCACACTCAGTCTTTCGAAGGGACGAGTGGCCTTATCGAGTTGTGCCCTGTCAGGTCGGTAAAAGTGCGGTTTGCATTCCGCGCATACCCGGCAGCTTCTCGTTATGGAACTGACATCCTCCACCGAGTAGGGTAGATTCCGGGCTTTTACGAAGTGGTAGAGCCGAGTGACCCCCGGATGGTAGAGGTCATTGTGGAGAGCCTGCAAACGGTCCTCCTGCATACTGGCGCATGTTCCACGCGACAGGGCATCCGAGGGCTCGTTGAGTTTCCCTGGACGATACATGATGTCGTAATTATAGGTGGAGAGTTCGATTCTCCACCTCAAGATCTTGGCGTTCTTGATCTTGCCCCGTAACGTGTTATTGAACATGAACGCCACGGACCGCTGGTCCGTGATCAGGGTGAACCGTTTTCCCGCCAAGTAATGGCGCCAATGCCAGACGGCCTCCACAATGGCCTGGGCCTCCTTTTCCACCGCTGAATGTCGAATTTCGGGGCCTTGGAGGGTGCGAGAAAAAAAGGCGACGGGCCTGCCCACCTGGTTAAGTGTGGCGGCCAGGGCGAAATCAGATGCATCGCTCTCCACCTGAAAGGGGATGGACTCATTGACAGCGTGCATTGTGGCTTTCGCAATGTCGGCTTTTAGTTTATCAAAGGCCAAACGAGCCTCTGGTGCTCGGGGAAAAGAGGTAGACTTAATGAGCGGACGGGTTTTGTCCACGTAATTGGGAACCCACTGTGCGTAGTAAGAGAAGAAGCCTAAGCATCTTCTCAATGCTTTTGCGCTAGTAGGCAGGGGAAGTTCAAGGAGGGGACGCATACGGTCTGGATCAGGGCCGATGACCCCGTTTTCCACCACGTATCCGAGGATGGCTAAGCGGCGCGTACGAAATACACACTTCTCCCTGTTGTAGGTCAGGTTCAGGCGAGATGCAGTGCGTAGGAATTTAAGGAGATTGGTATCGTGGTCCTGCTGGTCATGGCCGCAGATGGTGACATTATCCAGGTACGGGAAGGTAGCCTGCAGTCCGTTCTGGTCCACCATTCGGTCCATAGCACGCTGGAAGACCGAAACCCCATTGGTGACACCAAAAGGCACCCTTAGAAAATGGTACAAGCGACCATCCGCCTCAAAAGCCGTGTATTGTCGGTCCTCTGGGCGAATGGGGAGCTGGTGGTAGGCAGACTTTAGTTCGATGGTGGAGAACACCCGGTACTGCGCAATCTGGTTGACCATGTCAGAAATGCGCGGGAGGGGATACGCATCCAGCTGCGTGTATCTATTAATGGTCTGACTATAGTCAATGACCATCCGGGGTTTGTTCCCACTGTTGACCACCACGACCTGCGCTCTCCAAGGACTAGCGCTAGATTGTATGGTCCCTTCCTTGAGGAGCCGCTGAACCTCAGATCAAATGAAGATCCGATCCTCAGCGCTGTAACGCCTACTCTTTGTCGCGATGGGCTTGCAGCCTGGCACAAGATTCTGGAATAGGGAGGGTGTGGTAATCTTCAGTGTCGAGAGGCTACAGGCGGGGCGCGTTGGGCAATTTGGAGGCTGCTGTTCTCCCACTGAAAGCGGAGGGAGTGGCCCACCGTACTGCAGGGTTACACTCTTCAAGTGGACCATGAAATTTAGTCCGAGGAGTATTGATGCGCAAAGGTGCGGTAACACCAGGAGCTTGAAGCTCTCGTAAACCGTGCCCTGCACCGTTAAATTTACCACGCAACTCCCTAGCACAGTGACAGACCGGGACCTTGATGCTATCAAAATCGTCTGCTTGACAGGTTGGATCTGGAGGCCACACCGCTTCACAGCGTCTGGGTGAATAAAGCTCTCCGTGCTCCCGCTGTCAAACAGACAATAAATCAAGCGTTTGTTTACCTGTATGTCCATCATGGACTTGTCGAGTCTGTGAGGCTTTGCCTGGTCCAGGATAATCGACGCCACCGTTGGTTCGTGAGCGCCACTGCAGGCAGCTGAGATGGATGAAGATGACCCCTGCTGGTCGTTCGCGGTCGGTGCCGACCAAAATGGCTGCTCCCATAGGTCGCACGCGGGTGATGGCGCCAAAATCAGCGACCCCTGGTGGTCGCGCGTCTCTTGCGACTCCGTCGTCTGTAATGGCAACGTCCTGGCCTCGCACGTGGAAGAAACCCTCGACGATGCCGACGACGAGGAACCCGGCTCCGGGGAGTCGCAGGCCGCACTGCTGTTCCTGGAAGTAAGTTTGGATCGACATACCTTCGAATAATGCCCCTTCTTGCCGCAGGCGGAGCACAACACCGCTTTAGCGGGGCATCGCTGCCGAGTGTGCTTCACTCCCCCACAGAAGTAACACTGCAGGCCGCCTGGAGCTGCTGCCGTCATCAGGCCCGAGTGTGGGCACGCCATCACACAGCTTTTCGGACCCGAGGGACGAGGTGGGATCTGCGACTGCTCCTGCCACGCTGTCTCCACGTGGTCTTCGGGATACAACGCTAGGCTTTTGGAGGCCGTCTCCAATGTATCCGCTAGTTCTATCAACTTAGTGAGATCAAGATTACCTTGCTCCAACAGATTCCTGCCACAAACACATCTTGAGCGAGGTCATTCATGTTCTGGTCTGCCGACACTGCTTTGCAGTTACAGCCCCTGGCTAGCTGTAGAAGCTCGCACGCGTACTGTTCCGTCGTTTCGCTGGTCTGCCGTCGTCGAGCATGCATCTCGTTTGGCGGTTTAATGTAGCGCTTCTTAAGAAGCTCGAGGGTCCCTTTGTAGTCGGTGGCCGCACGTATCGCTAGATATACGGCGTCACTTACCCTCGCGTGGAGGACCCGGAGTCTGTCGTCGTCTGTGGTGACCGCTGCGGAGGCTGCGAGGTAGTCCTGAAAACATTTCAACCAGTGGTCGAAGGTGTTGGAGGTGCCCGCCGCACGTGGGTCCAGTGTAAGACGTTCGGGTTTTAACATTTGCTCCATACTCTCTGTATCGTTTTCCTTATTTTTTAACGACGAGAGTTTCACTAATAGTAAATAAAATTGATGCGTGATATAACTCACGAGGCTTGAGATGCTCAAGGAAATAAAGGCTTTTATTTCCTATTACAATGAAGCTACCATATATAGTACACAATCCCAGACTGAGGGTCCCAGACAGAGCAGTGACTTTTATACCTCTCCCAGGAGGCGGAGCCCGACTGGGATGTACCATAATAACTATAATACAGGTAGAACAGCCCAACCCTAACCCCAACAGTAACAAGTAGAACAACCCAACCCTAACCCCAACAGCAACATATATACAGACTCATAGTACTGGCCAGACCCTGGCTCAGTACTACCTGGTGGGAACCAACAATGGTTCACCACAATCTGCTTCCACCAACACCCTTTCAAGCTCTGTATTCTAGATCACAACAACCCACTGCCAAAGATATTCCCAGGCCGTCCCCTTGGGTTATTTACCAATGATCTTAAATCCATGGATTCTGATTACTAATGCAGAGGGTTGAGAAGGGGCATGGGGAAGAGGGGGTGAGGAACAGGGGGTGGGGAAGAGGGGGCTGGGGAAGAGGGGGCTGCGGAAGGGGGGCTGGGGAAGGGGGGGTGGGGAAGAGGGGGCTGGGGAAGGGGGTGAAGACAGGGGCTGGGGAAGGGGGGCTGGGGAAGGGGGGCTGGGGAAGGGGGGGGTTGGGGAAGGGGGGGTGGGGAAGGGAGCTGGGGAAGGGGTCTGGGGAAGGGGGGTGGGGAAAAGGGGCTGGGGAAGAGGGGGCTGGGGAAGAGGGTGGAGACGGGGGCTGGGGAAGGGGGGCTGGGGAAGGGGGGCTGGGGAAGGGGGTTGGGGAAGGGGGGCTGGGGAAGGGAGATGGGGAAGGGGGCTGGGGAAGGGAGGGTGGGGAAGGAGGCTGGGGGTGGGGAAGAGGGGGTGGGGAAATGGGGGCTGGGAAAGGAGGGCTGGGGAAGGGGGTGTGGGGAAGGGGGGTGGGGAAGGGGCGGTGGCGAAGGGGGGTGGGGAGGAGAGGGTGAGGAAGGGGGCTGGGCAAGAGAGGTGGGGAAGGGAGATGGAGAAGGGGACAGAAGCAGGGGAAGGAGAAAGGGACGGGGAAGGGGACAGAGGTGGGGAACGGTTGGGGAAGGGGGGTGGGGAAGGAGGACAGGGAAGGAAGGGGGGTGGGGAAGGAGGGCGGGGAAGGGGGGTGGGGAAAGGAGGTGGGGAAGGGGGTAGGGAAAGGGGGGTGGGGAAAGGGGGGTGGGGAAAGGGGGGTGGGGATGGGGAAGAGGGGAGAGGAAGGGGAAGGGAGATCGGGAAGGGGAAGGAGAAGGGATTGGGTGAAGGGGGATGGGGATAGCAGGATGACAGTGTTGGCTCCTCAGCAACACTTCAAGACCAGGCCAATTGTTGCAGAAATTCCACACCAGTAGAGGCCCAGCAGGATTTCTTTTAGATTCCTTATGGGTGGAGCATTGTAGGAGTTCCTGAGCCTTAGAATGAAGCCTGGGGCCTTGTAAGAACGTAAAAAATAGGACTAGGATTAGGCCATTCAGCCCATTGAACCTGTACCACCATTCAATAAGATAATGACTGATCTTATTGTAGCTTTAACTCCACTTTCCTGTCTGCTCCCCTTCCACCCCCGCTCCCTGTCCCAATAACCATTGATTCCCTTATAAATCAATAATCTGCCTATATCGGCCATGTTATATTCAGTGAGCCAGGCATCAGTGCTCTTTTCTCTTTGGAAGAGAATTCCAAAGACAAACTATTTTCGGAGAGAAGAATGTCCTCTTCATCCCCGGTCTTAAATAGGCGCTGCCTAATTTGAAACAGTGCCCCAGTTCCAGATATCCTCGTGAGGGAAACATTCATTCAGCATCCACCCTGTAAAGCTCCCTCAGCATTTCCCCTCCAAGCCACTCACTATCCTGACATTTTTTTATTCATTCGTGGGACATGGGTGTCGCTGGCTGGCCAGCATTTATTGCTTGGAGGGGAACTTGCAGGTGGTGATCTTCCCCTTTATCTGCTGCTCTTGTCCCTCTAGATGGATGTGGTCGTGGGTTTGGAAGATGCTGTCTTAGGACCTTTGGTGAATTGCTGCAGTGCATCTTGTAGATACTACATGCTGCTGCTACTGTGTCAGTGGTGAAGGGATTGAATGTTTGTAGATGTGGTGCCAATCAAGCAGGCTGCTTTGTCCTGGATGGTGTAAAGCTTCTTGAGTGTTGTTGGAGTTACAAGTCCAGACAAGTGGGGAATATTCCATCACACTCCTGGCTTGTGCCTTATAGATGGTGAATAGGCTTTGGGGAGTCAGGAGGTGAGTTACTCACTGCAGTATTCCTAGCCTCTGACCTGCTCTTGTAGCCATTGTGTTTATTTGGTGAGTCCAGTTGAGTTTCTGGTCAATGGTAACCCCAAGGATGTTGACAGTGGGGGAATTCAGTGATGGTTACACCATTGAGTGTTAAGGGGCGGTGTTTAGAGTGTCTCTTATTGATGATGGCCATTGCCAGGCATTTGTATGGCGTGAATGTTACTTGCCACTTGTCAACCCAAGCCTGGATATTGTCCAGATCTTGTTGCATTTGAACATGGACTGTTTCAGAATCTGAGGAGTAGCGAATGGTGCTGAACATTGTGCAATCATCAGCGAACATCCCCACTTCTGACCTTACGATGGAGAGGTCATTGATGAAGCAGCTGAAGATTGTTGGACCTAGGACACTACCCTGAGGTACCCTGCAGAGATGTCGTGGAGCTGAGATGACTGACCTTCCACAACCACAACCATCTCCCTATGTACCAGTTATGACTCCAACCAGCGGAGAGTTTGCTCCCGATACCCATTGATTCCAGTTTTGTTAGGGCTCCTTGATGCCACACTCGGTCGAATGCCGCCTTGATGTCAAGGGCTGTCATTCTCATCTCACCTCCGGAATTCAGCTCCTTTGTCCTTGTTTGAACTAAGGCTGTAATGATGTCAGGAGCTGAGTGACCCTGGCAAACCCCAAACTGGCTGTCACTGAGCAGGTTATTGCCGAGCAGGTGCTGCTTGATAGCACTTTGATGACCCCTTCCATCACTTTACTGATGATCGAGAGACTGAGCAGTAATTGGCCGGGTTGGATTTGTCCTGCTTTTTGTGTACAGGACCTACCTGGGCATTTTTCTAAATTGCTGGGTAGATGCCTGTGTTGTAACTGTACTGGAAGAGGTTGGCTAAGGGAGCGGCAAGTTCTGGAGCACAAGTCTTCAGTACTATTACCGGAATGGTATCAGGCCCATTGCCTTTGCAGTATCCAGTGCCTCTAACCGTTTCTTGATATGACGTGGAGTGAATCGAATTGGCTGGAGACTGGCAGCTGAGATGCTGGGGACCACTGGAGGAGGCCGAGATGGATCATCCACTCGGCACTTCTGGCTGAAGATTGCTGCAAATACTTCAACCTTATCTTTTGCACTAATGTGCTGGGCTCCTCCATCATTGAGGATGGGGATATTTGTGGAGCCTCGTCCTCCAGTGAGTTGTTTAATTGTCCACCACCATTCCCGACTGGATGTGAAGGACTGCAGAGTTTAGGTCCGTTGATTGTGAGATCCGTTGGTTGTGGGGTCGCTTAGCTCTGTCTGTCACTTGCTGTTTTTGCCATTTGGCATGCAAGTAGTCCTGTTTGGTAGCTTCACCAGGTTGACACCTCATTTTTAGGTCTGCCTGGTGCTGCTCCTGGCATGCCCTCCTGCATTCTCCATTGAACCAGGGTTGAACCCCTGGCTTGATGGTAATGGTTGAGTGGGGGATATGCCCGGCCATGAGGTTGCAGATTGTGCTGGAGTACAATTCCGCTGCTGTTGGTGGTCCACAGCGCCTCATGGATGCCCAGTCTTGAGTTGCTAGATCGGTTCGAAGTCTGTCCCATTCAGCACGGTGATAGTGTCACACTTGGAAATATATCACCATTCGTTCGCAGTCTCTGGGTCAAAATTCTGGAACTCCCTCCTTAACAGCATTGTGGGTCAGCCCACAGCACATGGACAGCAGCGATTCAAGAAGACAGCTCACCACCACCTTCACAAGGGCAACTAGGGATGGGCAATAAATGCTGGCCGAGGCAGCGATGCCCATGTCCCATGAATGAATAAAAAATTTCATAGTTACCCCTCATTCTTGTAAAACTCCAATAATTACAACATGCTCAACCTTTCCTCAAAAGAAAACCCCTTCAACTCATAGATCAGCCAAGTAAACCTTCTCTGAACTAAGTATATCCCTCCTTAAGGAGACCAGAGCTGTATGTCATACCCTCAGTGTGATCTCACTAATGGTAGCTGTCCAGTTGAAGCACAACTTCCCTACTGATATACAATGTACAACAAAACACATTGTGAGCAGTGTACGAAGTGGAAAGGAGCACACAAACATCGCTGCTTCACCTGAAATGAGTGTTTGGGCTCTTGGGTGGTGAGAGGGGGCGCAGCAAAATGTCAAGTGTTGCATCTCCTGTGCTCACATGGGAAGATTGAAAGGGTAAGAGTCTTAACAACACCAGGTTAAAGTCCAACAGGTCTATTTGGTAGCAAATACCATTAGCTTTAACCTGGTGTTGTTAAGACTCTTACTGTGTTCACCCCAGTCCAACGCCGGCATCTCCAAATCAAGATTGAAAGGGGACAGGGTGAGGGTGACAGAGGAGTGGACGAGGGTATCACCGAAAGATCGCTGCCTTTGAAATGCTGCAAAAGGAAGGAGATGTGTTTTGTGGCGGTGTCCCAGTAGAGATGGTGGAAAGTTCCACCACACATGAAGATGGCCTCAACTGGGAGCATGAGTTCATGTCACACTATCTGTAACGCCCACAACTTGCCTGGGCTTGCAAAATCTCACTAACTGTCCTGGCTGGAGACAACACACATCTCTTTAACCTGTGCTTAACCCTCTCTCCACTCACATTGTCTGTACCTTTAAGACTTGATTACCTGTAAACTCTCGTATTCCAACCATTATCTTGTAAATTGAGTTTGTGTCCATATATGCCCTTTTTGTGAACACAACTCCTCACTCACCTGAAGAAGGAGTGACACTCCAAACAGTTTTGCTACCAAATAAACCTGTTGGACTTCAACCTGGTGTTGTGAGACTGCTTACTGTGCTTACTTCAATCCAACGCCGGCATCTCCACATGATGGTGGAAATGGCAGAGCATGATCAGCTCTTTGGACCTCTGTTGGTCTGTTCTCTAACAAGCTCATTCATCACAGCATCTGAAGCTTGTACAAACAATCTGGGCACTACTGTGAGAGGTGAGAGCAGAAAAAGAGGTCTTACCTATAAAAGTGTTACTTAATCCTTACAGTATCCCCATGGTACAATATCAAACTAATACAGACAATTGTTGCTTCACACGAAACTAGGTATTTTCCACTTACATCATATTATTTACAGATAGCTTTTACTGCCCATAAATCTCCACTGCACCTCTTCAAACAGGTCAAAAGGAGAGAAATATAAAAGTGACACGCTTATCACAACTATGACATTATATCTAACACCACACAGCCACATTCATATGACGTAGGAATAAATAAATAGATGTGTTTCTTAAAAGCCAGTATTTAAGGCAGGTTTGTGTCATGTCTGTCTCTCCACTGTGAATCAATATTTATAAAACCTTGGTTAGGTCGCATTTGGAGTATTGCATGCAGTTCTGATCACCACATTATCAGAAGGGCATGGAAGCTTTGGAGAGAGTGCAAAGAAAGTTCAGTAGGATGTTGCCCGGTCTCGAGTGCGTTGGCTATGAGGAGAGATTGAATAAACTAGGATTGTTTTCACTGGAAAGACGGAGGCTGAGTGGAGACCTGATAGAGGTCTACAAAATTATGAGGCACAGACAGGGTGGATAGTCAGAGGCTTTTTCCAAAGGTGGAAGTGTCAATTACAAGGGGGCACAGGTTCAATGTGAGAGGGGGAAGTTTAAGGGAGATGTGCAGCGAGTGGTCGGTGCCTGGAACACGCTGCCAGAGGATGTGGTGGAAGCAGGCGCATTAGCAACATTTAAGGAGCATCTAGGCGGGTGCATGAATAGGGAGGCAATAGAGGGATATGGACCAAGTAAGGGCAGAAGGTTTCTTTTAGTTCGGGCATCATGATTGGCACAGGCTTGGAAGGCCGAAGGGCCTGTTCCTGTGCTGCACTCTTCTTTGTTCTTTGTTTAATCAGGAAATCAGAGAAAAACAATTAGAACAAACACAATTTCCTATCACCTGGTCACAAGTGGAGTCCGTGAAGTGATCTGCTCAAATTTCTGCTAATACTAATTGACCGAACATCTGTCATACAGCAAGCTAACCAATCATTTACTTCAACATGGTGATTGCAATATTCAGAAATACAAGTGTCATTAGGAAAGTTGTATTTAACGCGTATCACTTATTGCACAGATTGGTGATTATTTCAAAGTCAAACATATTGGCCTGTAACTTCCTGGCTCCCCAGCGATAGATTTGGGGAGTATCCCAAAGATGCTTTGGGGAATCTCTCGCAGAGGTTTCCAGGTAACGGTTTGCCTGGCAATTGCCCAGAAGTGCTAACTCTCCCTGGGTAATTGTGCTGAGTTGGGAAACATCTGATAAATCGCTAACTTCAGATGTTTCTGCCAGTGATTTACGAGGATGTTAAGGACTAATGGGCCTGAGTTATAGGGAGCGGTTGGCCAGGCGAGGATTTTATTTCTTGGAACGTAGAAAAATGAGGGGTGACTTTATTGAGGTTTATAAAATCATGAGGAGCTCGACAGGATGAATGAACATAGTCTTTCTCCCAGGGAAGGGGAATTAAAAACTAGAGGACAGAGGTCTACGGTGTGAGGGGAAAGATTTAAAAGGGACCTAAAGGGCAACTTCTTCACACAGAGGGTGGTGCGTGTATGGAATGAGCTGCCAGAGAAAGTGGTTGAGGCAGGTTCAATAGCAACATTTAAAAAGCATTTGGATAAGTACATGGATGGGAAAGAATTAGAGGGATATGGGGCAAACATGAGCAATTGGGACGAGCTGGGAGGGCACCATGGTTGGCATGGACCGGTCGGGCTGAAGGGCCTGTTTCTGTGCTATATTGCTCTATGACTCTATGATGCATTAATGGTTGCTCAGAAAGAGTTAGAAGAAACTGTTTAAAAAAGACCAGACCGAGCCCCGCATCACACACCCCTGACTAATCAACCCCCAGGTATTCCCCCACTCCATACAGCATGGGACCCCTTGCTAACCCCAGAGTGGTTCTGACCTGACCCCCCACTACACCCACCACCTTCTCACACAGCCCCCAAGACCTGACCAGCCAAGTTCCATCCACTTAGCTACTCCCTGGCCTGCCACTTTCACTGGTCTCTTTAAACCTGCCTACTTTATGGCAGCCAGGGTGGTAAAAAAAGGGGATGTGACCCCCCTGAGCTCCCTGTGTTGTGGCCTTCAGGGTCTCTTTGGCTGTGGACTCCAAGCAGAGGTTTTAATTAAGTTTTCCAGAGTGGGTAAGTGGACCATCACTTTCCAGCACTGGGTGAAGGTTATGGCCCGTAGCTGTGGAACTGGAGTGATAAACAGATCAGCCTGGCTGAAGTCTCCTCCCTAACAGCACTGTGGGTGTATCTGTCGTGGTTCAGAAAATAGCTCACCACCACCTTCTCAAGGGCAATTCAGAATGGGTAATAAATGGTGGCCTAGCCAGCAACACACACATTCCAATAAATTTTGGTAGAATGCCTGAATTCCTTGGGAGTGTGCACTCAGCGAAACTCGTTCTCGGCCACGATTAGCCCGAGAGTTAAATTTCATGCTGGCTACTCAATTAAAGAACAAAGAAAAGTGCAGCACAGGAACAGGCCCTTCGGCCCGCTAAACCTGTGCCGATCATGATGCCTGTCTAGACTAAAACCGTACGCACTTATAGAGTCTGTATCCTTCCATTCCCATCCTATTCATGGATTCGCCTAGTTGTCCCTTAAATGCCGCTATCGTGCCTGCTCCCACCACCTCCTCGGGCAGCGCGTTCCAGACATTCACCACCTTCTGTGTAAAGAACTTGCCTCGCACATCTCCTCTAAACTTTTCCCCATGCACCTTAAACCTATGTCCCCTAGTACATGACTTTTCTACTCTAGGAAAGAGCATCTGACTATCCACTCAGCCAACCAGGGTGAAACGTGCTCTGTGAAAGATTGAGCCCTGCCAGGGAAGGCAGAAGGGAGGGATGGGCACCGAGAATAGGGGGTGTGTGGGTTGGTGTTTCGAATGTGCTCCCTCAGGGGGACAACTGCTGTGGAGCGGGGCTCGAGGAACTGCTGACCCTGAAAATTAAATAGCCATGTGAAAACTCTGGCACAAGTATGTAGACAGCTCAATCAAACACAGACCTCAGTCCCCAGACATATTTGTTAATTTTATTTCAGCCCTGATAGTTCATCCCACCCTAGATCAAGGTCACAGCTAAAACATGAAGGCCGCCTGGCCAATCAACCCACCCACCAATCATAAAGGCAGACAGGCCGCAGAAAACCCCAGTCAATTGCTGCTTAGTTAGAACATTGGTGAGGCCACAGCTAGAATACTGTGTGCAGTTCTGGTCGCCACATTATAGGAAGGATGTGTTTGTACTGGATGCAGGGGAAATTCACCAGGATGCTGCCTGGGATGAAACATTTAAGTGATGAAGAGAGGTTGTGTCGGCTTGGGTTGTTTCGTTGGAGCAGAAAAGGCTAAGGGGTGACCTGATAGAGATGTACAAGATTATATGGGGCATGAATACAGTGAATAAGGAGCAGCTGTTCCCCTTAGTTGAAGGGTCAGTCACAAGGAGACATAGGTTCAAGGTGAAGGCAGGAGGTTTAGGGGGATGTGAGGAAAAACTTCTTTACCCAGAGGGTGGTGACGGTCTGGAATGCGCTGCCTGGGAGGGCAGTGGAGGCGGGTTGCCTAGCATCCTTTAAAAAATATCTGGATGAGCACTCGGCACATCATAACATTCAGGGCTAGGGGCCAAGTACTGGTAAATGGGATTAGGTGGGAGGTCAGGTGTTTCTCGTGTTGGTGGAGACTCAATGGGCCAAAAGGCCTCTTCTGCAGTGTATGATTCTATGATCCTATGACTAGTCCCAAAATAGAATAAGCTGTCAGGAGTTCCTGCTGATGATAACTAGCTGATGATAATAGTCAAAGACTATTTCCTCGGGTAGATGGAGCTATTACAAGGGGGCATCACTATAGGGTTCGTGGTGGGAGATATAGGAAGGATATCAGAGGTAGGTTCTTTACGCAGAGTGGTTGGGGGTGTGGAATGGACTGCCTGCAGTGATAGTGGAGTCAGACACTTTAGGAACATTTAAGCGGTTATTGGATAGGCACATGGAGCACACCAGGATGATAGGGAGTGGGATAGCCTGATCTTGGTTTCAGATAAAGCTCGGCACAACATCGTGGGCCGAAGGGCCTGCCCTGTGCTGTACTGTTCTATGTTCTAACTATATCGGTGATAATCTCAGAGTCTGGCGGAATTTCACGCATTGCTTTTGATGTTCTGAATGTTACCTGGACCTTGAATTTTCTTTGCCGCCAAGCACAAACTCCTACTCATCTCCTATTCTCACATTGTGTACCTGCAGCACATCCAAAGTCATCACTGCTCTGAAGGAAAGAGCATTATGCAGCCATAACATCGTTCAAACCCTGAAGCACATCAAGAAAGTCTGACCATTCCCTATCTAGCCTATCACTTCCAGCCCTACAACCTTCTCAATTCTCTGCAACTCCCCAATTCATGCCTCATGCATGTCACCAAATTTAATCACTCCACCGCCTGCAAACATGTTTTAAACTATGGCCTAATCTCTGGAATTCGCTCCCCACATGAATAGGATGGGAATGGAAGGATACGGACTCCATAAGTGTATACGGTTTTAGTTTAGGCAGGCATCATAGTCAGCGCAGGCTTGGAGGGCTGGAGGGCCTATTCCTGTGCTGTACTGTTCTTTGTAATTTTTGTTCCTGAACTGGATGTGCAGAGTGGGAATATATCCTGACTTTCTCAACCCACCTCAGGAGAAACTGCCTCAATTTGCTGGATTTTCACTCTGGGGAGGGGAAATGGATTCGGGGCTGGACTAGCACCTGCCGACCCCAGAAACAGCAGTGATGCAGAGCTGGGCCCTGCAGGGGGAATAACTCTTGGGTGCAGTATAAAAGGAGAAGCTGTCAGGAATGCCTGTTGTAAGACAGGAAGGGGATATGTAAATGCTGCTGGAGATGTTAATCAAGAGTCAGACGTGAGTACCAACTGTAATAGCTGTCCAAATGGGAGAGATGGCCCATCAGGCGTCTTCCATAGGAAGACAGGAACAGACAGAGATTACTGCTGCCTATTCACCTTATCGTAAAGGAGCACTTTCATGCCCACTCTACAACATTTAAGCTCATCTCACTTCCTCAGGAGGTGGAGGTGGCAGTGTCTTGACCCCATCAACTGCTCACTATATTCTGTACTGATTAGCATACTGCCTCAGGGAATGACTGATAGACACCACATACAGAACCTCTCGCCTTCCATCTACCCTCTTTTCACCATCTCTCAGGATGTGGCCATTGAGTCTTGTCCAAGACTCTCACAGTTGCACACTGCCATGACAGAACATAGAGTCTGAGGGGGCAGGCCAGCAGGGTGGTCCGTGTTCAGGAGTGCAACGTCCAGGTCATACAGCCCATTCCCAACCAGCGCAAACGTCAGACATGGCTGTGCTGGAGAATATACTTCACAAATGTAAACAGACAAATGGGGAGGGATTTCCTGGCCATTCCCGCTGGCGGTGCACTAAGGCAGACTTTCATCTGTTTCCATTGCTAGTAATTCCCAGAACAGGTCACTAGTTTGTTGCCAGGGGCTTATAGCTTGAGGGATGTCACTCCACATCAAGCATAGCTGACCAGGGGTCTCTCCTGCTCTTACCACCAGCCAATGGTGTGTTTGGAAAGCTTTTGCTGGTTGACACTCAACCCGTTTGGCCACATTATGCAGGCAACTTCCTTGGCCATCAAGTTCTGGGGTGGGATTCAAATCTGGTGCTCCTGGCTCAGAGACACGGACTGTACCTATTGTGCCTCAGAGGTTAGGAGCTGTAGCAGCCAAACTTCATTATGTAACATTGGCTGAGAGCTCAGACATCTAATAGAATAACAAGGCACCTGCTCCCCAGTGGAAACATTGTTTGATTGACAGCTCAGGCTCTCTGATCTTTGCTGTCACGATGTTTATTTACATAAGACAAGTGCTTACAAATGTTTGATGTTTATGGTTTTATTTTATTGTTCACTTTTGTTAGCTTGTCGGCCAGATTCTTTTTCAAGCATATGGGAAAATGACCAATTAATTACATTTTTCAAAGCTTTATTTACACATCCCACTTTCAACCGTGGTGAACATTGGTTCTAGAAAGTGTACAGTTGGTGAATGGACATGGGTTTGGCAGAGGGAGCATGAGGAACCTGGAGTTCCAGATTCAGGTTTTTGACAGGAAGCAGTCCGCACCTTAATGGGACACTCCTGAAAACTGCAGCTGGAAAACGGTGTCTCGATTCCAGAAATCTGGACCCACCGCAGTTTAGAATGGATTCCTGATTGATCCAGTCACAGTGAAAATCTAGTTAATGACTCTACTGATATCAGATTAATGAGAATATACATCACAGAAACAGGCCATTCAGCCCAATCACTCCATGCCCATGTTTATGTTCCTTCCATTCTCACTTACCCTTTCTCATCTAAATCTATCATTGTCATCCTTGATTCTGTTCTCCTTCATATTTGTCTTGCTTCCTCTTAACTGTATTGATACTATTCACTTCAAAAGTTTCAAGTTTAAAGTTTATTTATTTGTGTCCCAAGTAGGCTTACATTAACACTGCAATGAAGTCACTGTGAAATTCCCCTTGCCGCCAGAATCCAGCGCCTGTTCGGGTACACTGAGGGAGAATTTAGCACGGCCAATGCACCTAACCAGCACATCTTTCACACTGTGGAGGAAACCGGAGCACCCAGAGGAAACCCACACAGACACGGGGAGAATGTGCAGACTCCGCACAGACAGTGACCCAAGCTGCAAATCGAACCTGTGTTCTAGTGCTGTGAGGCAGCAGAGCTAACCACTGTGTCACTGTGACTCCCTATCACTCCCTGTGGGAGCAATTTCCACATTCTGACACACTCTGGGTGAAGAATCTTTTTCACAATTGCACCCTGAATTTCTGTGTGACAACCTTACATTGATATTCTCTCCCCCATGAGGAAACATTCTCTCTGCATCCACTAATTGTTCCCAATTTTAAAGACTTCCATTCGGTCACTTCCTTCTTTCATCCTTTCCTGATGTGAACACCCACACATCTGGAATCCTCTTTGTAAATCTTCTCTGCACTGTCTCCAGTACCTCTCTATCCTGTTTATAATATGGTGATGAGAACTGCAAGGGTCGATAGAGGTTTATTGTACTTTTTAATTAGCATCTACTTTTCAATTCTATCTCCCTAGCAGTAAAGCTTTGTGCTTGGTTTGCTTTCTTTATGGCCTTGCTAAACTGTCGCCCAACATCTGGTGATTGATATATTCATACTCCGAGATCCCTTTGTTTTTCTACCCCACTTGAACTTGTATCTTCCAAGTCAGGTGACTTCCCTATTCTTCCCATCAAAATGTCCTAATTTACATTTATCTGTGTTGAAATTCATTTGTCAAGTATTTGTCCGTTCTGCAAGTTAATTATTGCAGTCCTCCTGAACATTGACAATTTCTATCCCCATGCACCTGTTTGGCCTTGCCAAACTGACAAGTCTATAATTCCCTGTTCATGTTCTGTCCCTCTTATTAAAGACAGGAATTATACGAGCACTCTGTTTATAAAGTTTATTTATTAGTCACAAGTAGGCTTACATTCACACTACGATGAAGGTACTGTGAAAATCTGGCCAATTCACCTAACCTGCACATCTTTGGACAGTGGGAGGAAACCGGAGCACCCGGAGGAAACCCATGCAGACACAGGGAGAATGTACAAACTTCACACAAGACAGTGACCCAAGCCGGGAATCGAACCCAGGTCCCTGTCGGGTGAGGCAGCAGTGCTAACCACTGTGCCACCATGCCACCCCTCTGGCAGTCCTCTGCCATGACATTTTTTTCTAACAAGTAATTATATATGTCATAATGTCTTTGCTATCGTTCCCCTAGATTCTTTTAAAATATGACAAACCTATTACAATTTAAATGCAATCCATCTGGACCAGGGGTTTTATACTCTTTGAGTTTGTTTAGTGTATTCAATACATTCCTTTTTCATTTTAAGTCACAGATTCACAGAATTGTTACAGCACAAAGGAGGCCATTCAGGCCATCATGCCTGCACCAGCTCTCTAAACGAGCATTATGACAATGCAATTCCCCTGCCTTTTCCCTGTATTGTTTCTATTCAAATAATCATCTAATGCACCCCTGAATGCCTCGATTGAACCTGCCTCCACCACACTTCCAGGTAGAACATTCCAGACCCAAACCATTCGCTGTACGAAAAAGCTTTTTTCTCACATCACATTTACTTCTTTTGTAAATCACTTTAAATCAGTGCCCCCTTGATCTTAATCCATTTCCCTTTCTACTCTGTCCAGTCACCTCATGATTTTCAATATCTGTATCAAATCTCCTCTTAACCTTCTTCTCTTCGAGGAGAACACTCCCAGCCTCTCAAATCTATCCTCATAACTGAAGTTTTTCATCCCTGGAACCATTCTTGTAAACCTCCTCTGCACTTTCTCCAATGGGTTCACATCCTTCCTATAGTGTGGCACCCAAAACACAATATTCCAGCTGAGATCTAACTAGTGTCTTGTATAAGTCCAGGATACTAAATGCTTTATCAACCGCTCTCTCTATCTGTCTTGCCACGTTCAATTGCTCCCTTCCAACTAACTCCTCACCCATGTTTAGTTCATATAGCAGTCTTTCATGTGGAACATTGTCAAAGGTTTTCTGAATCTCTGTTATTCTAAACCATTATCATTTTCAGAATTCATTTGAAATGTTACCATTTCAAAACCACTCAGAGAATCTGCTTGGTTCAGATCTGAAATCATAGATCATAGAATCATAGAATCCTACAGTGCAGAAGGAGGCCATATGGCCCATCGAGTCTGCACCGACCACAATCCCACCCAGGCCCTATCCCCATATCCCTACTTATTTACCCTACTAGACCCCTGACATTAAGGGGCAATTTCGCATGGCCAATCAACCTAACCCACGCATCTTTGGAGATCACATCATGTTGGTATTATTAAGTTATTTTCAGATTAAACTGTGTTCTTAATGATCAATTTTATCAATTTGATAGTCACTAACATAAGGTTAATGGGTCTGTAGTTAACGGAGTTCGATTTACCACATTTTGCAATTTAATGAGCCCTCCATAAATACCAATTTACAAATTTCAGAAAAGCTGGCTAACTCTATACGCAACAATCTTGAAAAAACATTGGACAAATCCACTGCTGTGAATTGATTGAATAAAATAAATTTCCTTTAATTACAGGTGACAGACGGAGAGATGGTCATTGGGGGAAAATTATTCCAAACTGATTCCAAAATCTCATTTGACAGACAGCTGATTCTATTGTTACTCCGTCAGCATGGGGACTGCCACCTACAAGTATCCCAGAAACAGCAGGTCCCTGAGATGCTAATCTAGTAGGCAGTGCTGTGAGGCAGGACCTGTGTCGCCATCTCAGTGTTCCTCAATGAGGCAGGCACCACGGCCACACAGTTAGCAGCCTGTAGCACTTTCTGCCACTGGGGAATCGATGCAGTCAGCATCACAGTGCTGGAAGCAACACTGCATGAATCATTTCTCCCCTAATGACTCTGTGTCAGGAATGAGAGCTCTGCATGCAGGGTCTTTAACTTACAGAAATTATACTCAGACAACAAACTGAGTGATACAAATCTGCTGAACACCTCAGATTACAGTTAGTGAATTCAGTAGCTGAGTGGCCAATCTCTGATGTTTTCTAATTTCATGCTACAATAATATCCTTAGCTCCAGTCCAGTGAACCTTCAAAGACATCTACCCCGAATTTACATGAACTTCCACGAGATTAGCATCCCAGGGTGGGGTCCTTTCTGGGGTACTGACAGCTGGAAGGCCCTATGACAATGTAGAGTAACAGCACAGAATAAGAATCGTAGAATCATAGAATCCCTACAGTACAGGAGGTCATTCGGCCCATCAAGTTTGTACCGACCACAATCCCACCCAGGCCCTATTCCTGTAACCCCACATATTTACCCTGCTAATCCCCCTGACACTAGGGTCAATTTAGCATGGCCAAGCAACCTAACCCGCACATCTTTGGACTGTGGGAGGAAACTCACACAGACACAGGGAGAAAGTGCAAACTCAACACAGACAGTGACCCGAGGCCGGAACTGAACCTGGGGCCCTGGCGCTGTGAGGCAGCAGTGCAAACCACAGTGCCAACGTGCCACCCTAAACTGTCTTGTCAACTGATGTCACGAGCAAAGTTAAATATAACCATTCACCTCATTATAAAAATAGATTGCTAACTGATAGATTGATTTACCAGAAGTTGAAAACTACACACATAACAGAAATCTATAATTTGTGAATTCTGTGTAACAGCCATGAATCGGAATGGATTTCAGCATGTTCCAGATACTACATGGCTCTACAGTCATCAATACAACAGCAAACATGAAGTACAGTTTCTGTAATAATTACACTGGATTTTAGGACCAGGATTTTTTGGATTGGGAATTTCCTTTTCTGTCATCTGAAGAGTCAGTGGAAAACACATCTCCTTTGATATTGCCTCCCTCGCAGGCATTTAATGCTCCAACAAACTAGGTGACTTGTCATGACTGGGCCTTATAAGGGCCAGTATCGGATTGTAAAAGGAATTGCTGATGGAGGCGCATCCCCACCTTCCCGCCCAAGGCCAGAACCCAGTTTAGTTTAGGATGCCCCCCCCCCCCCCCGCCCCCCACCCTTGAATTCCCCCCACCAGCCTGAAAATTGAGGCTGGGCAGGAAGCAGGCGTTAGTAATTGGCCACTTAAGGGTCTCAATTGGAAAAGGGCAGGTGGGTCAGCGAGGCCTCACCTACCCCAATGTAAAATTGTGGCAGGGTCAGGGCGGGCAGAACCCAGCAAGATGTCCGGCACCTATCAACCCACTGGCAGGGGAGGGAGCGTGAATTCTGCCCCAGGAATTTTATTCTGAAACTCATTTCAGTTCTTTTCTGTGAAATCAGAAATCCAATGATCATGTATAAGACACACAAATAAATAATAACAGCGGGAATGCTGGAGGAGTTCAATGTATCATGATTTAAGAAAGAAAACAGAAAACCTTTGGGCGTGATTTTACCGGCCGTTCACGCCACGTACCCGCTGCTGCGAGGTCGGAGAATTTGGCATCCAGCCAAATCTCCATTCACTGCAACGGGATGGGAAAATCCCACTGGTGTGAATGGCCATAACATTCCAGCCCTAGTATTTACATGGCACCTTTCACAGTAAGAAGTCTCCCAACACCACGTTAAAGTCCAACAGGACTTTAACCTAGTGTTGTGAGACTTCTTACTGTGCTTACCCCAGTCCAACGCTGGCATCTCCACATCATGGCTACCTTTCACAGTCACAGGACATCCCAAAGTGCTTTACAACCAATGAAATACTTCTTTCTGAAGTAATGACTGCAGTAACACAGCAAATTGCACTCAGCAAATTCTCACAAACTACAATCTGACCATGACCAGATACTCTGAAGTCATAAGAACACTGAAAATAGAAACAAAGAGTCGACCATAAGATTCCTCAAGACTGAGCTTCAGCCTCAGCTCCATTTTTATACACACTTGCCAGACTTCTTGATTCATTGACAGATCAAATATCAAGTATCTGTCTATCCCAGCCTTAACTGTATTCAATGATGGAACATCCAAAACTCTCTGAGGTAAAGAATTCCAAAGATTCATATCCCTTTGAGTGAAGATATTTTTCCTCCTCTCAGTCCTAAATGAGCCCCCCCTTATCCTGACGCTGTGCCCCCCATGTCCTAGATTCCCCAGCCATCAGAAATACCCCTCAGCATTGACCCTGTGCATCAGAAATACCCCTCAGCATTGACCCTGTGTCAAACCCCTTCACAGTCTTCTACACAAGAACATAACGGGTAGGAATAGGAAGAGGAAGAAGCCATATAGCCTGCTCCATTATTCAATATGATGATGGCTGATTTTGGGCTTCAACTCCACTTTCTTGTTCACTCCTCACATATCCCCTGATTCCCAGAGAGTCCAAGAATTTTCAATATGACATCACCTCTCATTCCTCTAAATTTCAGAGGCTTCATTCACTCAGCCTCTCGTGACAGGGCAACCTTTCCATCCCACAAATCAGCTTAGTGAACCTTTGTTGAACCGCCTCGTAGGCAGGTATATCTTTCCTTAGATATGGAGACTAAAACTGCACACTGTACCCCAGCTGAGGTCTCATCAAAGCCCGAAACAAGTGCAGCAAGAGGGCTTTGTGCCTGCACTCCTATTTTAAATAAATCAAATAACCAATTAAACTAAATTAAACAAACTGAGGGACAAATTAAAGGGGCAGTTCCTTAAAGGGATACTGCCTGAAACAAAAAGCAAATCACAAATGAAAATTAAAACATCAAGCCAAAATGTGATTAAGAGGATTGATAAGCCACCCCCGTCCCCACGGTGTCCAGAGGGCACAAAGGTTTTGTGTTTGCACTCCATACCATGTGCAATAAAGGCCTTTTGAATTCCTTGCTGCGCCTGCATGCTAACTTACTGTGTCCCTTAATGAACACATACAAATCTCAGAACATCAGCATTTACAAATTTTACACCTTTTAAAAAATATTCTGCTTTTCTATTTTTAGTACCAAAGTGAATAACCTTACACTTGCCCAAATTATATTCCATCTTCCACCTGTTGTCCACTCAAATAACCTGCCTTTATCTCTTTGCAACCACTTTGTGTCCTCCTCACAGCTGACTTTTCCACCAAGCTTTTTATCATCAGAAAACCTGGATACATTACTCTTGGTTCCTCTGTCTAAGTAAATTGCAAATTCTTGTGGTACTCCACAAGTCACAGCCTGACAACTTGAAAAGTCCCATTTCTCCCTCTTCTCTGCTGCCTGTTCATTAACCAATCCTACATATTGATCAAGGGATAAATATTGGTCCGGACACAGGGAAACTTCTCGGTCTGCCTTTGAAATAGTGCCATGGTATCTTTGACGTCTACCTATTGTGGTTTAACATCTCATCTGAAAGAGCTGTGACAGCGCAACACTCCCCAGTCCTGCACTGGAGTGTTAGAACATAGAACATAGAACATTACAGCGCAGAACAGGCCCTTCGGCCCACGATGTTGCACCGACCAGTTAAAAAAAAACTGTGATCCTCCAACCTAAACCAATTTCTTTTCGTCCATGAACCTATCTACGGATCTCTTAAACGCCCCCAAACTAGGCGCATTTACTACTGATGCTGGCAGGGCATTCCAATCCCTCACCACCCTCTGGGTAAAGAACCTACCCCTGACATCGGTTCTATAACTACCCCCCCTCAATTTAAAGCCATGCCCCCTCGTGCTGGATTTCTCCATCAGAGGAAAAAGGCTATCACTATCCACCCTATCTAAACCTCTAATCATCTTATATGTTTCAATAAGATCCCCTCTTAGCCGCCGCCTTTCCAGCGAAAACAATCCCAAATCCCTCAGCCTCTCCTCATAGGATCTCCCCTCCATACCAGGCAACATCCTGGTAAACCTCCTCTGCACCCTCTCCAAAGCCTCCACATCCTTCCTGTAATGTGGGGACCAGAACTGCACACAGTACTCCAAGTGCGGCCGCACCAGAGTTGTGTACAGTTGCAACATAACGCTACGACTCCTAAATTCAATCCCCCTACCAATAAACGCCAAGACACCATATGCCTTCTTAACAACCTTATCTACTTGATTCCCAACTTTCAGGGATCTATGCACACATATACCTAGATCCCTCTGCTCCTCCACACTATTCAAAGTCCTCCCGTTAGCCCTATACTCAACACATCTGTTATTCCTACCAAAGTGAATTACCTCACACTTCTCCGCATTAAACTCCATCCGCCACCTCTCGGCCCAACTTTGCAACCTGTCTAAGTCTTCCTGCAAACTACGACACCCTTCCTCACTGTCTACCACACCACCGACTTTGGTGTCATCAGCAAATTTGCTAATCCACCCAACTATACCCTCATCCAGATCATTAATAAATATTACAAACAGCAGTGGCCCCAAAACAGATCCCTGAGGTACACCACTTGTAACCGCACTCCATGATGAATATTTACTATCAACCACCACCCTCTGTTTCCTATCCGCTAGCCAATTCCTGATCCAATTTCCTAGATCACCCCCAATCCCATACATCTGCATTTTCTGCAGAAGCCTACCATGGTGAACCAAGGTGTTAGCCTTGGTTACGTCCTCGAGTCTCTGGAAACCATAGAAACCATAGAAAATTACAGCTCAGAAACAGGCCTTTTGGCCCTTCTTGTCTGTGCCGAACCATTTTATGCCTAGTCCCACTGACCTGCACTTGGACCATATCCCTCCACACCCCTCTCATCCATGAACCCGTCCAAGTTTTTCTTAAATGTTAAAAGTGATTTACCACTTTATCCGGCAGCTCATTCCACACTCCCACCACTCTCTGCGTGAAGAAGCCCCCCCTAATATTCCCTTTAAACTTTTCTCCTTTCACCCTTAACCCATGCCCTCTGGTTTTTTTCTCCCCTAGCCTCAGCGGAAAAAGCCTGCTTGCATTCACTCTATCTATACCCATCAAAATCTTATACACCTCTATCAAATCTCCCCTCAATCTTCTACGCTCCAGGGAATAAAGTCCCAACCTATTCAATCTCTCTCTGTAACTCAGCTTCTCAAGTCCCGGCAACATCCTTGTGAACCTTCTCTGCACTCTTTCAATCTTATTTACATCCTTCCTGTAACTAGGTGACCAAAACTGTACACAATACTCCAAATTCGGCCTCACCAATGCCTTATATAACCTTACCATAACACTCCAACTTTTATACTCAATACTCCGATTTATAAAGGCCAATGTACCAAAGGCACTCTTTACGACCCTATCCACCTGTGACGTCACTTTTAGGGAACTCTGTACCTGTATTCCCAGATCCCTCTGTTCAACTGCACTCTTCAGAGTCCTACCATTTACCCTGTACGTTCTTCTTTGGTTTGTCCTTCCAAAGTGCAATATCTCACACTTGTCTGTGTTAAATTCCATTTGCCATTTTTCAGCCCATTTTTCTAGTTGGTCCAAATCCCTCTGCAAGCTTTGAAAACCTTCGCCACTGTCCACTACACCTCCAATCTTTGTGAGTGAGCCTTGAACCTACAACCTTTGAAGAGAGGTGAGAGTGCAATCAGTGATCCACAGCAGACACCTTCAATCACACCCAGCGTTCTATCAGTTTCATTAATTCTTGAAGAGATCAATTCAGAATGCTTGAGGGGGGAGTATTCCTGCTGGAAATTGCAGCATGTTGAATGATGTTGTGAATGAGCACTGAAGAACTTGTTTCACCACCAGAGCTAAGGACAAGAGCGAGATGATTAAAAACTGAATACAGCAGAATGTTTTTCTTTGCTTCTTTTCCAAAGTTAGATTAATGCAACATTCAATCAGTAATTTTCTCCAGGTCAATGCTTTATTACAGAAACAGGATTCATTCATTTGAGAATCATGAATACACTGGCTGGAACCTTTTGGCTGTTCACACCGGTGGGATCTTCTGGTCCCGTCAATGGTACACCCCCACTGCGGGTTTCTTGGTGCTTTGGGGAGGAATCAATGGGATATCCGATTGCCAGTGGTGGGATCAGACGGTCCAGCCAACGGCGTGCTGCCTCTCACCACAAGAAACACACCATGGAGAGGCCAGAGATTCTCGCCCACTGTCTTTGAATGATGGTCGGAGAAGGTGAGTAGGTTGTTAAAAAAGCAAATGAGCTCTTTGGTTTTATGAATGGAGAAAGTACAAAGCAAGGAATATATACTCTATCTTTATAAACCTGTGGGCAGGCCTCAGCTGGAGTATTGTGCTCAGTTCTGGGCACCACACTTCAGGAAAGATGTAAAGGCTTTGGAGAGGATGCGGAGGAGCTTCACTCGAATGATAGCAGAGATGAGAGCTTCACTTCTATGGAGAAATTGGAGAAGCTGGGATTGATCTCCTTCGACCAGAGATGATTAAGGGAATATTTAACAGAGGTTTTCAATTCATGAAAGGTTTTGCTCGAGTGGATAATGAAAAACCATTTCCACTGGCAAGGGGTTAATAGAAGGGACCTGCAGAGTTTCACTGGCTGTCTTGTCTGGAGACAATACACATCTTTTTAACCTATCCTGATGCTCTCTCCACTCCCATTGTTTCGTTTCTTAAAGACTTGATTAGTTGTAAGTATTCGCATTCCAACCATTATTCATGTAAATTGAGTCTGTGTCTTTATAAGCTCTGTTTGTGAACAGAATTCCCACTCACCTGAAGAAGGGGCTAAGAGCTCCGAAAGCTTGTGTGGCTTTTGCTACCAAGTAAACCTGTTAGACTTTAACCTGGTGTTGTTAAACTTCTTAAGGGGTTAATAAACAGAGGACCCACTTTTAAGATAATTTGCAGAAGAACCAGAGGAAGATGAGGGAGTTATGTTTCTTCAGAAACTTGTCAGAATCAGGAATGTGCTGCCTGGAAGGTCAGTGGAAGCAGATTCAAAAGGGAAACATCTGAAGTACAAGCATTTTTGTTGGGCTATGGGAAAGAACAATTGGAAATCTCTTTCAAAAGATCCGGCAGAAGCACAATGGGTTGAATGGCCTCCTTTTAGTCTGTATCGCTTCTGATTTATGACGCTGAACAGCAGATATCAATGTCTGCAACAGCTGAAATAGGAATTTGTGGAGCTGCCTATGGCTTGGTCTTTCTTCAAATCACTTCAAATAGCAAAGTGACACCAAGTCCTGCCAGGCTGGAATAGATGACAGAATAGATCAATTAGACAGGCACTGGAGGGTTCAATAATCCAATCATTCTTCAAGGCTACAGAGAAGATTTACCAGACGGATTCCTGGGATGGTGGCACTGATGTATGAGGAGCATACATAATGGCGAATCTGGTGAGAACCTGGAGTACTATGTACAGTTTGGTCTCCTTACTTGAGAAAGGATATACTGGCACTGGAGGTTCACTAGGTTGATTCTGGAGTTGAGAGGGTTGGCATATGAGTAGAGACTGAGTAGACTGGGGCTATACTCATTGGAATTCAGAAGAATGAGGGGAGATCTTATAGAAACATACAAGATTATGAAGGGAATAGATAAGAGAGAAGCAGGGAAGCTGTTTCCACTGGCAGGTGAAACTAGGACTAGAGGGTATGGCCTCAAAATAAGGGGGAGCAGATTTAGGACGGAGTTGAGGAGGAACTTCTTCACACAAAGGACTTTGAACAGTAAAGGAATTTCGGGTTATGGTGAGTGGGCGGGTAAGTGGAGTTGAGTCCACGAAAAGATCAGCCATGATCTTATTGAACGGCGGAGCAGGCTCGAGGGGCCAGATGGTCTACTCCTGCTCCTAGTTCTTATGAATCCACCTAACCTGCACAAACCTGCACACCATTGGACTGTCTTTGTTCTTTGACTGTGGGAGGAAACCGGAGCACCTGGAGGAAACCCACACAGACACAGAGAGAACGTGCAGACTCCTGCAAGAGCAATTTAGGGAGTTAGGGAGAAGGCTAAAAAGCAGGACCTCTAGGGTAGCAATCTCTAGATTACTCCCCGTGCCACGTGTTAGTGAGGCTAAGAACAGGGAGATTGTGCAGCTGAACACGTGGCTTAAGAACTGGTGCAGGAGGGAGGATTTCAGATTTGTGGATCACTGGGAAGTCTTCCAGGGAGGATGGGACCTGTACAAGAAGGACGGGTTACACCTGAACTGGAGGGGCACCAATATCCTGGCTGGGAGGTTTGCTAGTGTGGTTCGGGTGGGTTTAACTAATGTGGCAGGGGGGTGGGGATCAGAACAATAGGTCAATAAGCATAGAGGCTGGGGAAGAGCATGGGGCCAAGACAAGGCTACCTAAGAGGAAGAGCAATCTGGGGGAGGTTGAACTCAGTGGGCCTGGAGGTCTGGAGTGCATCTGCTTCAATGCAAGGAGCGTAACGGGCAAGACAGATGAACTGAGAGCCATAATGTATGCGGGAAACTTGGGTGTGGTTGCAATGACAGAGACTTGGTTAAAAGAAGGACAGGACTGTTAGCTGAATATTCCAGGGTATAAGTGTTTTAGGCGAGACAGAGGAGGGGTCTAGAAGAGGTGGGGAAGTAGCAATACTGGTTAGGGAGCATATTACAGCAGTACAGAGGGTGGACAATTTGGAAGGATCATGTAACGAGACACTGTGGGTAGAGCTCAGAAACAGGAAGGACGCAGTCACTACGCTGGGGGTATACTATAGGCCTCCCAACAGCCCACGGGAAGTTGAGGAACGGATATGTAAAGAGATTCTGGACAGGTGTAGAAAAAGTAGGGTTGTTGTAGTGGGAGACTTTAATTTCCCTCACATAGACTGGAAATCCCTTAGGGCTGGGGGTCCGGACGGGGAGGAATTTGTAAAATGTGTCCAGGAAGGTTCTTTGGAACAATATGTTGATAGTCCAATTAGAGAGAGGGCTATACTGGACCTAGTACTGGGGAATGAGCCCGGTCAGGTCATCAAAATTTCAGTGGGGGAACATGTGGCGAACAGTGACCACAATTCTGTAAACTTTCGAATAGTCATGGAAAAGGATGAGTGCTGTCCTATGGGTAAGGTGCTGATTTGGGGGAAGGCTAACGACAGCCGGATTAGGCAGGATTTGTTGGCTGTTGATTGGGAGAGGCTGTTCGAGAGAAAATCCACATCTGGCATGTGGGAGTCTTTTAAGGAGCAGTTGATAGGACTGCAGGACAGGCATGTGCCTGTAAAGAGGAAGGATAGGAAAGATAGGATTCAAGAGCCGTGAATAACCAGGGAAATTGTGGGTCTAATCAAAAAAGGAAAAAGAGGCAGACATAAGGTCCAGGCAGTTAAAACAGATGAAGCACTGGACGAATACAGAGAAAGCAGAAAAGAACTCAAACAGGGAGTTAGAAGGGCAAATAGGGGTCATGAAATGTCCTTGGCAGACAGGATTAAGGAGAATCCCAAGGCATTTTATACATACGTTAGGAACAAGAGGGTTGTCAGAGAAAGAGTCGGACCTCTCAAGAACAAAGGAGGGGAATTATGCTTAGAACCCATGGAAGTAGGTGAGATCCTAAATGAATACTTTGTACCAGTATTCACAAAGGAGAGGGACACGGGTTGGTAGTGTCTCAGAGGGATGTGTAGACCCGTTAGAACAAATCGCAATTACAAGGGAGGAAATGTTAGGTGTTTTAGGAAGCATTAATGTAGACAAATCCCCAGGGCCAGATGGCATCTGTCCTAGATTACTGAGAGAGACAAGAGATGAAATTGCTGGACCTCTAACAGAAATCTTTGTTTCTTCATTGGACACAGGTGAGGTCCCAGAGGATTGGAGGATAGCAAATGTGGTCCCGTTATTTAAGAAGGGTAGCAAGGATAACCCGGGTAATTATAGGCCAGTGAGCTTGACGTCTGTGGTAGGGAAATTGTTGGAGAAGATTCTTAGAGGTAGGATCTATACACATTTAGAACTGAATAGTCTCATTAGCGATAGACAACATGGTTTTGTACGAGGGAGGTCATGCCTCACAAATTTGGTTGAGTTTTTTGAGGAGGTGACAAAAATGATTGACGAGGGAAGGGCCATGGATGTCATCTACATGGATTTTAGTAAAGCATTTGACAAGGTCCCTCATGGCAGGCTGGTGCAAAAGGTTAAATCTCACGGGATCAAAGGTGAACTAGCTAGATGGGTACAGAACTGGCTTGGCCATAGAAGACAGAGAGTAGCAGTGGAGGGGTCTTTTTCTGATTGGAGGTCTGTGACTAGTGGTGTTCCGCAGGGCTCTGTACTGGGACCTCTGCTGTTTGTGATATATATAAATGATTTGGAGGAAGATGGAGCTGGTCTGATTAGTAAGTTTGCGGATGACACAAAGATTGCTGGAGTTGCGGATAGTGATGAACATTGTCAGCGAATACAGCATGATATAGATAGGCTGGAAAATTGGGCAGAGAAATGGCAGATGGAATTTAATCCAGATAAATGCGAAGTGATGCATTTTGGTAGATCTAATGCAGGGGAGAGCTATACAATAAATGGCAGAACGTCAGGAATATAGACACACAGAGGGATCTGGGTGTGCAAGTCCACAGATCCTTGAAGGTGGCAGCACAGGTGGAAAAGGTGGTGAAGAAGGCATATGGCATGCTTGCCTTTATTGGACGGGGCATAGAGTATAAAAGTTGGCATGTGATGTTGCAGTTATATAGAACGTTGGTTAGGCCACATCTGGAATCTGGAATACTGCATCCAGTTCTGGTCGCCACACTACCAGAAGGACGTTGAGGCTTTGGAGAGAGTACAGAAAAGATTTACCAGGATGTTGCCTGGTACTCGTATTAGCTATGAGGTGAGATTGAGTAAACTAGGGTTATTCTCCCTGGAAAGACGGAGGTTGAGGGGCGACCTAATAGAAGTTTATAAAATTATGAAGGGCATAGAGAGGGTAAACAGTTGGAAGCTTTTCCCCAGGTCAGAAATGACAAACACAAGGGGTCACAAGTTCAAGGGAGGCAAGGTTCAATACAGAGATGCGGGGGACGTATTTTACACAGAGGGTGGTGGGGGCCTGGAATGCACTGCCAAGCAAGGTGGTTGAGGCAGACATGCTAGGATCATTTAAGACTTATCTAGATAGCCACATGAACAGACTGGGAATAGAGGGATACAAACGGATGGTCTAGTTAGGAGCACGTGATCGGTGCAGGCTTGGAGGGCCGAAGGGCCTGTTCCTGTGCTGTATTGTTCTTTGTTCTTTGTTCCACACAGTCATCCAAGGCCGGAACTGAACCCGGGTTCCTGGTGTTGTGAGGCAGCGGTACTAACCACTGCGCCGCCGTGCCTTCGGCATTTTCCAGTAGAATTCAGCTCGTAGGCTATGGATAAGGAGTCAGCAGAAACGTGGAGCTCAGTTTTTGAATGAGCATGCACACACATGCACCATCTTCCTACTGGAGCGCAATGACTGACGTTGAAGTGGTTTAGTTTGGGATTGAAGGCAGCATAGATTGAACAGTTTCCTATCTGTTCTGTGGGCTATCTCTCTGCATGTGGGTAATGTGCTGGAGGTAAGGTGCAGGATAGCAGCAAGGAAAATGAGAAGGGAGTTGGTGCAATGACATAGCTTGTTAAGTCTAGTTTTCACTGAGATACAGTTTGTAGCGGTCCTGTTGCGGAGGTTCCTGGAATGCATATCATTGTGGAAATGGTGGGAATTCGTCACTATCTTCTGCCTACTCCTTTCTGTACTCCATCTTTCGGAATCCCTTCTTTGCATGTTCTAAAGAAGCGTCATATGGACTTGAAACATTAACTTTGTTTTCTCTCTCCATAAATGCTGCCAGACCGGCTGAGTTTTTCTAGCATTTTCTGTTTTTATTTCAGATTTCCATTATGCACAGTATTTTGTTTTTATTTTACTGTACAGTGTTATTCTCTGGGCTGGCAGTAAAGGACATAGCACTATGTGAAGCAGAGTAATCAACAATGAAAGGTCCCACAGGATGTTTTGTACCTCCTGTTAGAGGGTTGATAGAGGATCTATAAAGTGCACTTATGCGCTGAAACAATCTCCAGTCACAACAAACATAAGCGAGAGGCAGGATGGCTAGAAATCAATTTTCACACTCACAGCACACACAATTGGCAAATTGGAACCTTCCCAATTTTCAGTCAAGCACCTCAAACGAATGCAACATTTCGTAGATTTCCACCCTCATTTCCCTTAGCAAGATTAAAGTTTATCCCATCAGTATGGCTGGTATAAGTGACAGTAACATAAAAACCAGGAGCAGGAGTAGGCCAATCAGACCCCTGAGGCTGCTCCGCCATTCAATACAATTATAACTGAACATTTACATCAACTCTGCTTCTCAACCCCTTTTCATATCCATTCATAACTGCAGTGACCAAAAAATCTATTCATCTCAGTCTTAAATATACTCAACAACAGAATATCCACAACATCCTTGGGTCGAAAATTGCAAAGATTTACAATCCTCTGACATCAAGGTGGAGAACTCAAGTTGTAGAATGTAGGAAGCAGCGGAGCAGTAACAGATAAGCTTGTCCTCCCATTCAATTAGATCATAGTCGATCTCTGGCCAAACTCCATGTTCATCTATCTATCAACCTCACTTGAAAATTAACAGTTGATCTAGCATCAATGCTGTTTGTGGCAAAGTGTTCTAAATTTTCATACAAGGAAATAAAGAGATCATATGTCTCATTGAGTCTGCCCTGTCATTCAGTGCACCATCATTGGTCTTAGCTCCACTTTCCTGCCCATTCCTCATATCCCTCCATTCTGAGAGAGAGAAAATCATCTGTCTTGCCCAGCCTTAAATATATTCAATGATGGGATATCCACAACTCTCTGGGGTAGAGAATTCCAAAGATTCACAACCCTTTGAACGAAAAAGTTTGTCTCAGTCTGAAATGATCAACTGTGCCCCTATAGATTCCCTACTCCAGGGAAACAAGTTCTCAGTGTCCACCCCATCAAATCCCTTTACAATTTGATATCTTTTAATGAGATCACCTCTCATTCTTCTATTTGCTTAGCCTTTCATCATAGGATTATTCTCTCAAGCAAGAATCAACCAACGCAAATATGTCCTTCCTTAAATATGGAAGCCAGAACTGCACAGAGTATTCCAGAGGTGGTTTCAAAAATCCCTGTGCAATCATAGATTCACTGTTACAGCACAGAAAAGTCTACTCTTTGTGTCTGCATCAGCTCTCTGCAGGACCAATTTACATCATGCCATTCCCCATAACCCTGCACATTATTCCTTTTCAGGCAACAATCAAATTCCCTCTTAAATGCCTCAATAGAACTTGCCTTCATCACACTCTCAGGCAATGCATTCCTGATCCAAATCACATGCTGTGCACACCATGCTGGTTAGGTGCACTGACCCGAACAGGCACCGGAGTGTGGCGACTAAGGGATTTTCACAGTAACTTCATGTAAGCCTTTCTTGTGACTAATAAATAAACTTTAATTCCGTCACATCTTTCAGAAGTGGACATAACACTCTAGTTGAGCCAAATGAGTGTTTTATACAAGATTAACATAACTTCCTTGCTTATATACTCTAAAGTGCCTCGGTTACTTGATGCTTTATTAACCACGTTCTCAACTTGTCCCGCCACTTTCAATGATCTGCGTAGATTTCCACCCAGATCTTCTGCTCCTGCACCCTCTTTAGAATCTATCAGGAAGAGCAGATGGCCCAAAATTGACCCCTGGAGAACTCCATTATAAACCTTCCTCCATTCTGAAAAACACCCATTAACTTATTACTGTTTCCTATCACTCAGCCTGTCTCTTATTCATTTGCTACTTTTCCTTTTATTCCACCAGCTATAACTTTGCTCACAAGTCTCTTAAGAAGCATTGTCTCAAATGCCTTTTGGAGCCTATGTACAGCATTGCCCTCATCAACCCTCTCTGTTATCTCATCAAAACTCCAGCAAGTTAAATGATCAAAATTTCCCCTTAAGAAATCCATGTTGGCTTTCCTTAATTAATCTGCATTTTCCCAAGTAACTATTAATTTGTCCTGGATTATTATTTCTGAAAGCTTCCTTGTGTGGTTAAACTGACTGGCCTGTAGTTTTTGAACAAGGGTGTAACATTTGTATTCCTCCAGTACTCTGGTACCACGCCCAAGTCTAAGGAAGACTGAAAAATTATGGCCACCCATCCTCAATTTCCACTCTAATTTCTCTAAATCTCATCCAGTCCTGGTGACTATAAATACAGACAACCTATCCAATAGTTCCTCCTTATCAATTTTAAAACTCTTCGAGTTACCCTTTCATTCAACCTGTCTGTATCTCTGTGCAACCTCTTTCTTCATGGATTTCATTTCCACTGAGCTTTGTATCATCAGCAATTACTCTCACTAGTCCTTGTCATTCACCAATCACAGCTGTCAATTAAATGCCCATTTATCCATACACTTAGCTTCCTGTCTGTTATTAATCCTCCATCCAAGCTAAGATATCACACTTTTTTATTCAGTAATAGGATGTGGGCATTGTTGGTTGGGCCAGCATGTACTTATCTATCTATAGCCCACCCAGAATACATTCTGCATCCTTGCCACCCTCAGTGCTTCCTCCAAGTGGTGTTCAACTTGGAGGAATACTGATTCATCTCTGCCAGTGGGACAGGACAAACCCAGGAATGGGGATGCTGTTGTCTGGAACATTATCTGACTCCACCAGCCATTATGGGGTTGAGATGTCAAATGCTCTGCTCATCCTTGGGTCTATTGAGGCCAATTAATGGCGATGTAAGTGCTTCACCCTGCCCTGCTGCTATTTTACCCACAACAGCAAGCGGCTCGGGTTAATCAGGTAGCCCAGCAAACTGGGTGAGCTGCTGTTGAGCAATAAGGGGAAACCTCTTTTGGAAGGTCTCCTGTAGGCATCAGAGGTTGCCTTCCCCCCAAGCCCTTTAAAGATCCACACCCTTTAACCTTCCCTTCTAGTTTGTCCAACCTGGTCCACAGCCTCCCCAGTGGCACCTTCCAGCCTCGCTCCAGCGATACCCCGGGCTTACCTTCAGTTCAATCTCCATAATCTCCTCTTCTTTTGGGACTGCCATTTGTTCCGACAATACTCACCACTCGAACATGGTGCTGCTGGGACTGCAGAGCCACTGACCGTCCAATTGGCTGACAGGTCGCTACGGTTGGACTTCCTCCTCACTAGCACCCCCTTGAGCATGAAGTGGCTGTGGGACGGCCTGCTCTATGCTGGGCAGGCTCCCTGCCGATGAATTACTTGGGGGGAGGGATGCTGGGGCAGGGAACATGGCACTTTGTAAAATCCAGCTCAGTATGGACGAGAGTGATCTCTGCAAGAAGCTCCAACTACTTCCTTCAGTACACTGAACCACGCTCTTGGACATCCAATATCTGACAAGATGCATTGCAGGGAGTCATCAAGACTCCTTAGGCAGCACCTTCCAAACCCATGACCCCTACCAGGGCAGCCGACACGTGGGAACACCACCATCTGGAGGTTCCCCTCCAAAGCATTCACCATCCTGACTTGGAAATATATCCTTGTTCCTTCCCTGTCACTGGGTCAAAATCCTGGAACTCCCTCCCCAACAGCACTGTGGGTGTACCTACGCCACACAAACTGCAGCGGTTCAAGAAGGCAGCTCATCACCACCTTCTCAAGGGCAACTAGCCAGTGATGCCTACACCCCATAAATGAATTAAAATGAAATGTTAGCACCACATTAGCTGCCAGCCAGAGGAACTGGCCACCAACATGGACATTATTGGGCAGGATTTTATGGCCTCGCTCGTCCCGAAACCATAAAATCCCACCTGAGGTCAACGGACCTTCCCATTGTTCGCCTCTCGCTTGCTCCGATTCCCATGGCGGGCGGGGTGGTAGAATTCCGGCGATTGTGTCTAAAAATCATCAGAAGCAGCCTGACAAGAGGTGAAGGCTCTCTTCAATCCATCTTAATGATAAACTTTGAATCACAACTAACTCCAATAGTGACACCTCCAAACCATTTGATCCACAATGTTTTCTCTTCACTTTAAAAAAAAGTTTTAAATTATTTCTGCCGTTTGCTGCTGATTTTTCAGAACTAATTGAGCTCAGATGGTCCGGATCAACAGCAAAAGCAGTGTCTGTTGAACAGACTAATTAGTTGAATGATCTTTAAGTGGAGCTCAGTGTATAGACACTGACGGAATTTAATGGAGAGATTCCAGCTGTCAAAATACTGCGCTCAATCACTCGACGACACTGAATTACTTTCATCCAACTGGTCTTGGAAAGTCTCGAGTTAGAATTTAGTTCATAGTTTCATTCTCAAAGCTTGAATTCCACAACAGAAGGGTAGAATGCACATTATGCAACTCCGTAAGTGACAACTTTGCAACTTGTTGTTGCTGCTATTCCAAGCATTGGAACACACACCCGCCACTGGGATCCAAATCCTCACCCTGACCAGTGCCAGAATTAATAGCAATTATTCAAAGTTCTTTCTTAAGGTGTGGCCATTGTGGTGAGGCCAGCATTTTTATTGCCCTTCCTTAATTGTCCTCTAGACGATGGTGCTGAGCCACCTTCTTGAACCAGTACAGTCCACACAGTGTATGTGTACCCACAGAAGCGTTGCTAGGGACCAGACCAGAAATTCCAAGGTATATTATGAAGTTAGCCTGGAGCCTAACGTTTTATGATTTTGGCACTAGGAAGTTTTTATCAAAACAAACTTTATTTAAGAACACAGTTAGAATATAACAAAAAGACTTGGCATAACTTTTACCAATTAAAATACTTAAACATTACAAAGTATAATTCTTAACAGCTAACTATCTCTATAGAACATAGAACATAGAACAGTACAGCACAGTACAAGCCCTTCGGCCCTCGATGTTGTGCCGAGCTTTGTCCGAAACCAAGATCAAGCTATCCCACTCCCTATCATCCTGGTGTGCTCCATGTGCCTATCCAATAACCGCTTGAAAGTTCCGAAAGTGTCCGACTCCACTACCACGGCAGGCAGTCCATTCCACACCCCAACCACTCTCTGAGTAAAGAACCTACCTCGGACATCCCTCCTATATCTCCCACCATGAACCTTATAGTTATGCTCCCTAGTAACAGCTACATTCACCTGAGGAAAGAGTCTCTGAACGTCCACTCTATCTATCCCCCTCATCATCTTATAAACCACTATCAAGTCGCCCCTCATCCTCCTCCGCTCCAAAGAGAAAAGCACTAGCTCCCTCAATCTTTCATCATAAGACCTACCCTCCAAACCAGGCAGCATCCCGGTAAATCTCCTCTGCACTCTCTCCAATGCTTCCACATCCTTCTTAAAGTGAGGTGACCAGAACTGCACACAATATTCCAAATGTGGTCTCACCAAGATCCTGTACAGCTACAGCATAACCCCACGGCTCTTAAACTCAAACCCCCTGTTAATAAACGCTAACACACTATGGGCCTTCTTCACGGCTCTATCCACTTGAGTGGCAACCTTCAGAGATCTGTGGATATGAACCCCAAGATATCTCTGTTCCTCCACATTCCTCAGAACCCTGCCGTTGACGCTGTAATCCGCATTCAAATTTGTCCTACCAAAATGAATCACCTCGCATTTATCAGTGTTAAACTCCATCTGCCATTTTTCAGCCCAGCTCTGCATCCTATCTATATCTCTTTGCAGCCTACAACAACCCTCCACCTCATCCACTACTCCTCCAATTTTGGTGTCATCAGCAAATTTACTGACTCACCCTTCAGCCCCCTCCTCCAAGTCATTGATAAAAATCACAAATAGCAGAGGACCCAGCACTGATCCCTGTGCTACACCGCTGGTAACTGGTCTCCAGTCTGAAAATGTTCCATCCACCACCACCCTCTGTCTTCTATGAGATATGATGTGGAGGTGCCGGCGTTGGACTGGGGTAAACACAGTAAGAAGTTTAACAACACCAGATTAACGTCCAACAGGTTTATTTGCTACCAAAGTTTATTTGTTAAACCAAATTTCCCTCTATCCCACACCTCCTTAGTTTCTTCATGAGCCTACCATGGGGAAACATATCAAACGCCTTACTAAAATCCATGTATACGACATCAACTGCTCTACCTTCATCGACACACTTAGTTACCTCCTCAAAAACTTCAATCAAATTTGTGAGGCAAGACTTACCCTTCACAAATCCGTGCTGACTATCACGGATTAAGCTGCATCTTTCCAAATGGTCATAAATCCTATCCCTCAGGACCTTTTCCATTAACTTACCGACCACCGAAGTAAGGCTAACCGGCCTATAATTACTCGGGTCAATTCTATTTCCTTTCTTGAACAGAGGAACAACATTCGCCACTCTCCAGTCCTCTGGCACTATCCCCGTGGACAGTGAGGACCCAAAGATCAAAGCCAAAGGCTCTGCAATCTCACCCCTTGCCTCCCAAAGAATCCTAGGATATATCCCATCTGGCTCTGGGGACTTATCGACCCTCAGGTTTTTCAAAATTGCTAATATACCTTCCCTCAGAACATCTACCTCCTCCAGCCTATCAGCCTGTATCCCATTCTCATCCTCAAAAACATGGTCCCTCTCCTTGGTGAACACTGAAGAAAAGTATTCATTCATCGCCGTTCCTATCGCTTCTGATTCCATGCACAAGTTCTCACTATTACCCTTGACCGGCCCTAAACTCACCCTGGTCATTCTTTTATTTCTCACATAAGAGTAAAAAACCTTGGGGTTTTTCTTGATCCGACCCGCCAAGGACTTCTCATGCCCCCTCCTAGCTCTCCTAAGCCCTTTTTTTAGCTCATTCCTTGCTACCTTGTAACCCTCAAGCAACCCAACTGAACCTTGCTTTTTCATCCTTACATACGCTTCCTTTTTCCTCTTGACAAGACATTCAACCTCTTTTGTGAACCATGGTTTCCTCCCTGCCTGACAGGGACATGCCTATCAAGGACATGTAGTATTTGTTCCTTGAACAAGCTCCACTTTTCATTTGTGCCTTTCCCTGACAGTTTCTGCTCCCATCTTATGCTCCCTAATTCTTACCTAATCGCATCATAATTACCCCTCCCCCAATTATAAACCTTGCCCTGCCGTAAGGCCCTATCCCTCTCCATTACAATAATGAAAGACACCAAATTGTGGTCACTATCTCCAAAGTGCTCTCCCACAACCAAATCTAACACTTGGCCGGGTTCATTACCCAGTACCAAATCCAATGTGGCCCCACCTCTTGTTGGCCTATCCACATATTGTGTCAGGAAACCCTCCTGCACACACTGTACAAAAACTGCCACATCCAAACTATTCGACCTATAAAGGTTCCAATCAATATTTGGAAAGTTAAAGTCAGCCATGATAACTACCCTGTGACCCCCACACCTATCCATAATCTGCTTTGCAATTTCCTCCTCCACATCTCTATTACTATTTGGGGGCCTATAGAAAACCCCCAACAACGTGACCGCTCCTTTCCTATTTCTAACTTCAGCCCATATTACCTCAGTTGGCAGATCCCCCTCGACCTGCCTTTCCGCAGCTGTTAAACTATCCTTGATTAACAATGCTACTCCTCCACCTCTTTTACCACCTTCCCTACTCTTATTGAAACATCTACACCCCGGGACTTCCAACAACCATTCCTGTCCCTGTTCTAACCATGTCCCCGTGATGGCCACAACATCGTAGTCCCAAGTACCAATCCACGCTCCAAGTTCACCTACCTTATTCCGAATGCTCCTAGCATTGAAGTAGACACACTTCAACCCACCTTCCTGTCTGCCGGTACACTCCTGCGACCTTGATACCCTCCTCAGTACCTCACTACACTCAACACTGCCTTCTGGACTACAGCTCATTTCCACATCCCCCTGACAAATTAGTTTAAACCCCCCCGAAGAGCCGTAGCAAATTTCCCTCCCAGGATATTGGTGCCCCTCTGATTCAGGTGCAACCCATCCTGTTTGTACAGGTCCCATCTTCCCCAGAATGTGCTCCAATTATCCATGAAACTGAAACCCTCCCTCCTACACCATCCCTGCAGCCACATGTTTAACTGCACTCTCTCCCTGTTCCTCAACTCGTTAGCACGTGGCACCGGCAACAAACCAGAGATGACAACATGGTTTGTCTTGGCTCTCAGCTTCCACCCTAGCTCCCTAAATTCCTGTTTTAAATCCCCGTCCTTTCTCTTACCTATGTCGTTGGTACCGATGTGTACCACGACTTGTGACTGTTCCCCTTGCCCCTTAAAGATCCTGAGACGTCACGAACCCTGGCACCCGGGAGGCAACATACCATCCATGAGTCTCTTTCGCTGCCACAGAATCTCCTATCTGTCCCTCTAACTATCGAATCCCCAATAACTATTGCTCTCCTGATCTCCCCCCTTCCCTTCTGAGCCACAGGGACGGACTCAGTGCTGGAGATCCAATCACCGCGGCTTACCACTGGTAGGTCGTCCCCCTCAACAGTATCCAAAGCGGTATACTTGTTGCCGAGGGGAACAAGTATACAAGCTGAACGACCACAGCGGATCCCTGTACTGACTGCTTCCTCCCAGCCCCTCTCACCGTCACCCATCTATCTTCATTCTTCGGAGTAACTACATCCCTGAAGTTTCTACCTATGACCACCTCTGCCTCCCGAATGATCTGAAGTTCATCCAGCTCCAGCTCCAGATCCCTAACACAGTCTTCAAGGAGCTGGAATTGGCTGTACTTCCTACAGGTGTACTCAACTGGGACACTACTGGTTTCCCTCACCTCAAACATCCCACAGGAGGAACATTGCACTGCCTGCACTGACATCCCTGCTAACTTCCCTTACTAAGAAACAAAAGAGAGAAAAAAAAAGCTTACCTTGTCTCACTCCGAGTTCTTTTTTTTAGGTTAGAGGAGAGGGGAGGGTGGGAGACTCTAAACTGAGATTAAACCAAAACAAACTGAGATTAAACCCAAACAAACTGAGATTAAATCAAAACAACTGAGATTAAATCCAAACAAACTGAGATTAAACCCAAACAAACTGAGATTAAATCCAAACAAACTGAGATTAAACCCAAACAAACTGAGATTAAATCCAAACAACTGAGATTAAACCCAAACAAACTGAGATTAAATCCAAACAACTGAGATTAAACCCAAACAATTGAGATTAAATCCAAACAACTGAGATTAAACCCAAACAATTGAGATTAAACTCAAACAAACTCTGTAGTGCCAATATAAGCAGCATCGCATGGACATAAATCCTCTCTTCAGAACCAGTTAGCACCAAAAACAGATATGCTCATGTGGATGCTCGGCTTCCAGGCTTTTTAGCACATCTGGTTAGAGATCCAGATAGACACTTGTCTTCTGACTTTCATACAACCACCTCAAGAGAAGAATCCAGCCCCGAACAGCAGAATCTCAGAGAAAGAGGTGCATTTCCTGGCAGATTCCAGTTTCCAACTCCAGAGAGAGAAAGCGACATGGAGAAAGCAACCTTTCTCTAAAGATCCCAAGCAGCAGACTGAGCTTGAGTTCTCTGTGTAAGCCTAGCTCCACCCAGTCACCTGATTTTTTTCTGTCAATCAACCAAATCAAGTCCTACTCTGCAAGACCCTAGGGGAACACTAAAATGGAATTTATTGCGCATGCGCGATCTTGGCACTGACAGATCAGCGCATGTACAGTGGCCCGTTCAACCCTATGCTGCTGGCCTCTTGGATGGGAATAGGACCCGCCCTCTGATTTTCAGAGGTAATCCAGCAAGGGCACTCTGCAGTGCTCAGGGTGTCAGAGATTCATTCTGAAAATCATGCTAAAAAATCAGCAGGAGTTACTCCCATTTTCAGGTGAATTGGGGACTTCAAATTTTTTTGGAGAATCCCAACCTAGCTATGTGTTTGAAATGATTTGCTGCCTTACTCAACATTGAATTTGTTTTGTACTGATTCACATTCAGTGACTCCAGTTTGGGATATCCCAGGTATATATTCAGAGTGGGACACTGCAGGAACAAAGATTAAACCAGTGCAAGCATTTGTGAGGCAGAAAAACCATTTAATTGGATTCAATTTTCAGGACCAGCAATGTATCTAGCTAAAGATATATATTCTAACCCCAAAACCATCCCAGATACCCCTCCGCATTCTCCACCTGCTTTCTTTAAAGATGCTTATAAGTAAAGTTTATTTATTATTGTCACAAGTAAGCTTACATTAACACTGCAATTAAGTTACTGTGAAGTCGCCACACTCCGGTGCCTGTTCGGGTACGCTGAGGGAGAATTTACCATGGCCAATACACCTAACCAGCACGTCTTTCAGACTGTGGGAGGAAACCGGAGCATCTGGACGAAACCCACACAGACACAGGGAGAACGTACAGACTCCACACAGACAGTGACCCAAGACGGGAATTGAACCCGGGTCCCTGATACTGTGAGGTAGCAGTGTAAGCACTGTGCCACCCCTGTCTTGTTGATAAAATAATTTGACATAATGAATATAAGCACGTCAATGATCAGACTTGCTTTAAATTAATCCCAATTTACCCCGCACAAAGATTTCAACCAATACAAATTAAGAATTTTTAAAGAAACTAATTTTGCAGCATCTCTCTATGTTGAAGTCATGAACCTTTTATTGCAGATTGTTGTAAAGTGTGGGGACAAATGAAGGAGTAGCCTGGATTTGAACTCCTGTCATACATAACCTCATTCAGCAAAAAGGCTGTTCATGATGAGTTTAACACGCAAGTGAAGTATGGAGTGAAAAAGCAACCAGCAGTGTCAAAATCTATTACTCATCACCAACAAATAGTGGCATTAGTGCTCTCACTGTTACCTTCCATGGATCAGATGTGAGCTCTTTAGGCTGAAGTATGGAGCAAGCATGATAATGTCCCATTCTACCATATATAACGAGCATGGAAACTACTACAACTCCATTGTACAAGACCAGCTGTCAGTATTCCCTCCCCATGAGCTTTTAGCAAAGTTGGTTGGTAAGAATTAGCTGAGTTATCTTTATTGAATAGGTTGACAAGAACAGGAAATTTAATATCTGCTCCATTTCTATATTCTGAATCATATCAGCAAATCAATTGCTCCAATCTGAAATTTTAAAATGTTTGACAATTTTATTGCACGAATGAAGCAGACTCAGAGCCCAAATGACAAGGGAGCTTAACAATGGAATAAAGGTTTCAACATGTCAATTAATTTATATATTCACAGGAAACACAGACAGCAAACAGGCAGAGGTGCCCCAAGGTAATCCATCAAATCAACCTGTGAGCTAGACACATACAGCTCTTACACGCTGCTTACAGACGGATGTTTCAACTCGAACTGCCACAGAGTTTCTTCACGGCTTAAATATTTGGCGAAAAATCACTCTTTAGGTGTTTGCAGATCTGTGAATTTACCACGAATTAGCTTGGGATAACAGCACAATAGAATGTCATTTTATTCCCAAATGTGACTTGATTGTCAATCAATCAATGTCATTGTGTAATGGTATTGCAGTAATGCGGTGAAGTGCTGGAGGAGCTGGTGTTGAGAACAGTCACCAGAATCTGTGCTGGTTCATTCGGTGTTTTACTTACATATTGCAGCTTGGGAAGAATGGCCACAGTCACTCACTAGAATAGTAGGTGGGCTGGACACCCACTAGTGGAACCTGGCATCGGGTGATCTCAACCGAATCGAGGGTTTTAAATGGCAGACCTGGGGAAGGTGTATATCAACAAAGGTGGAAAGAATAGTTTCCTTTGCCAAGCCAACCACTGTGATTTTGCACAGGAAAGGGCTTGACATCTGGGCACTTGCAACCGACCCCATCACATTGCTACCTTGTCCCAATTTGACACATCACACATGACTAATGTGCAAGGCTGACACTAACAGCTGTAATTATGCCTAAGCAAGGTGCCTGCTGAGGCCAGATAGAAGATGCAATGTCCCAACATTTTCTACTTCTTTAGTAATATGCTAGTCACTATCTACAAATTCAGCAGAATACAAGATTTAACCCATTAACTCATTTCCAATGAGCAGCTAAGCAATGAGAGGCTGCTCAAATAAATCTTCCCTTTTCATGTTTGTGGATCTGGGAAGAGGATTTTCCCCCAGACCTGCTCACACTCAGGCCTAACCTGCTGGAACGTCACACTGGTTTGTTCAGATGTCAAATAGGAGATAAGTCAAAATGCCACTGGATGTAGAAATGTCACTCCCACTGAGTTACAGTGTGTCCCCATAGCAACCACTTACTGCAACACAAGCAGCAGATAATCATTAACCCTTTCCTTCTCCCAGGGAATGTCATTCCATTCGCAACTCATGGAAAATTCTGCAAAATGTTCTGCATATTCTGGAAACAAACGTGTAACTGAAATGTCAAGGCTGCTTTTAAATTTGTGCTGTACAAATTAATGTAGATTCTCTACACCCTAAAGAAACTGCACAATAATCATCTCCATTCATCCACAAACACAGGCTTATAATAAATGTATTGATGCAGCAGTTCTAGACCGGCAGATAGTTCACTGCTCGGGGACAGGCTGGGAGTGCTGTGCTGAATGGGGGGTTGGGGAGATCTTGAGGAGTCAGATAGGACGAGAGGTGGAATTGTCATGGAAAGCCAAGAAGAGTATGAATATTCCTCACTGCCCCACAAAAATCTCCAACAAAACTCACATTAACATTTGTTAAGCAGCCAGCTGTGGTCTCATCAGGAACCAGTGTTCAGAGTGGTCAATGTTTGGTACCAGAGGGTGAAGATTGCAGCTCCGCCTATTGATCCCTCACATCTAAAGCAGGGTCCTCTGTAAATCATTAAATCTCTACCAGCATGAAACAAATCAGGTGCCCCTTGAAACAGGCCCCAACAAATGTTGGTGGGTGGATTGGTGTTAAGAACAGGGCAGTAAGTGTTTCACTGTGACTTAGGGGATGCTACCAATATGCTCCCACGGGGTGAGGACCTTCAAACCTAGGCCCATGATGATCAATCTTTCCTGCAATTAGTTTTGTTGGAAGCACTTTCTCACCCCATCTTTCCTCCACTAATTGAGAGCAATAACATGAGCAGAAAGTGAAGAGATATTGACATTCCAGAAAGTGCTTACAGGACAACTTCCTGAGGGTCCAGAAAATCCATTCCCGAACAGTGCTGAGGAAATTAGTGAGAAGGGATCTTGGCTTAGAAAATCAGGACGTAGAATCAGTATGAGTGGAGATTAGGAATAGCAAGGGTCAGAAAATGCTGGTGGAGTAGTTGGTTGACCCCCAAAAGTAGCTATACTACTGGGCAGATCATTAACAAGAAAATATCAGAGTTTGGAACAAAGGCAGTGTTATAGTAGTCGGGTACTTTAATCTTCTTAGAGACTGGACTAATCAAGTTGACAAAGGTGGTTGGTTGGATGAGTGTGCAGAATGCTTTTGTGATAGTTTACTGGGTCAATATGCTGTGGAATAATTAGGGTAAATTGATTGTAGATCTCATATTTTGTAGTGAGGCAGGGTTAATGAGTAACATCACAGTAAAGGATCCACTTGGAAATAGTGATCACAATACAACTCAATTCCACATTAAGCTTGAAAATGGCAGAGTCCAATCACAAGGATGAATTTTAAACAAAGCCAGTTGCAGAGGTATGGGGGAGAGCTGGCTAAGACTGATTGGATAGATAAACTAAAAGGTATGGCAGGTAAATAAACAGTGGTTAGCGCTGCTGAATCACAGCGCCAGGGACCTGGGTTCAATTCCAGCCTTGGGTCACTATCTGTGTGGAGTTTGCATGTTCTCTCCTTGTTGGTGTGGGTTTCCTCCAGGTGCTCCGGTTTCCACCCACAGTGCAGGTTAGGTGGATTGGCCATGCTAAATTATCCCTTAGTGTCTGTCCCAAGATGTAAGGTTTGATGGATTAGCCATGAAAAAACAACTGATTCTTAAAACATTCCCCTTAAACATTAAGTATATTAATAGCACAGTATCATCACGACAGAGATATCTCTCTAACTTCAAAGAATGTCTCCACATTTGCTAATGCAAGATATTGGGTGCTTCCAGATACATATGTTGCTGCTTTACCTCCACCAGATCCTTAGAACATACACCATGCAAGAAAGCCTCACTTCAACTGCCTGGGTTGACACCAGGAGCTGCAATAATCTGCTATTACCATACTTTTCACTGCAAATGTTGACTGATAAGAGCCAGATGTTACAAACATCTGTCAGGCAAATGCAAACAGCGTGATGTATACGTCACCTCCCCTCAGTAATAGCCTCTTAGTAAGCACTTTTCTCCAGGAGAATAGGTATTAATTACAGCACGCTGTCAATATTCAGCAGCACTTGCTTTAATCAGAGTGTCAGAGTTCTGTGCTGACCACCGAGCTTTCTCACTCCTGCCCTTGCCTCAGAAAGCAGAGGGAGGCGTTGGAAGGGACAGCTTGTGCTCATTGCAAAATCACCACTATCGCACAGCTCGCCGGTCACCTGCAGCATGACTGAACATTACTGCTCAGTGTTGGTGTAATGGAATCCCCATTTCAGACTGTGTTTCTAAACAGTTTCATTAGGAAATGACACACTGATGAATATTTGTTGTTTAAAATGTCAGGAACAAAATGACAGTTTTATTGCAACAAATAAAGTTTGACACATAGAACAAATTTGAGCAAGTTCCGTTTGTATCAGGTCATCCTGAAAATTAATTAGATAGATTGCAAATAGTTTTCTTCTCACTAACTTCATCCTCTATAAACAAACATGAAAAAACTCTGGGAAATATGCGTCCGTCTTTCACACATTACTGATTTTGTGTTCCACTCCAGTTTGTTTTTTGTGGCGGTTAATGAGTTGTAACAATTTTCTCACACAATAAGTAGGAACTGAGGACTGGAATTAGAAGAATAATTTTATCCCATTTCCAAGAGCAGGAGTTCTGTCAAAGAGGTCGCACCGAGATGATAGATTTCACTGAGTTAGAGTGATCCCATCAAACAGTTCAAATGGCCTCATAAACACCAGAGCAAAGCTCGCGATTCAGTCATCGGTCATGTAGGTTTTACTGAACATGAGACAGAGAGATGGCAGACACCACGTGAGTGACTATCTCCTCCGGGTCCTGTCAGACACACACTCAGAGTGGAGACACAGCCTTGTGATATACAGCTTACAGAAACAAACACATCACCATCCATCAAAATAATTACCTGCAGCACTAACCAGCCTTTTCTTCCATGCTTGTGGTATTTGAAAGGAATTTTTGAATTAATACACTTAAAGTCCACCCCAAATGGGATTCCTATCAGTCAAATTACTAACGACTCCCTTCTAAACAGTGTCTCTCAAGCAGAAAAGTGCCTCAGGAGATTTCACAGAAATGGAGGGAATATTAGAAAGTGAGGTAGAGGTAATTAGGGAAAGTGAAGGAGAGGGGATTGTGAAGTGAATGCAAAAGGTACACAGGGACAGGAGAAGACAATGTAAATAGTGGAGCCTGTCCCACCAGTCAATGAGATCATGGTTGTTCTGAGATTTAATTTCATAAACAAGCATGTAGAAAAGGCAGACTGGTATTAATCAGAGATTTTAACTTTCATTTCGATGTGGAAAAGCACATAGTAGAATGGTGGTGAATTTTTTGAGTGTGTCCAAAATAGTTTTCTAATTGAGATCCATCCACCCATACATACAGTGCAGAAGGAGGCCATTCGGCCCATCGAACCTGCACTGACAACAATCCCACCCAGGCTGTATTCCCGTAACCACACATATTTACCCTGTTAACCCCCTGACACTAACAGTCAGTTTTGCATGGCTAATCAACCTAACCCGCACATCTTTGGAGTGTGGGAGAAAACCGGACCATCTGGAGGAAACCGGTGCAGACTCCACATAGACAGTCACCTAAGGCCAGAATTGAACCCAGGTCCCTGACGCTGTGAAGGAGCTGTGTTAACCACTGTGCCACCAATATATCCTTGAACCAACATGGGAGTAGACCATATTAGAGTTAGCAATGAGCATTAAATTAGATTTAGTTAACAGTACATGAATATTTATCTAATAGTGATCATGATGTGGCTTTGTTCAAAGCGATTGAAATGGAGAAATGTGAAAATGGTGCGCAGATTCTAAAGTTAGATAAAATTGACTGTGATGAGATAACAACTGTCCAAAGTAAACTGAACAAACCTGCTAATGACAGGATTATTTCAAAAAATGAATTCAATGTGATACAAGACCGGTTTATAAGAGGGGATAAGAGTTCCACTTGCATTAAGAAAATAGTCCTGCATCACCAAAGAGAAAAGGGACAACATAAGACTTAAAGAAAAAGCATACAAAAATGCAAAATATAGCACAGATATCCTGGTTAAAAGGAAAGACACAAAGGAACAGCAGAGGGAGCATGAACATAAATTTACGAGGGATATGAAAATTAACATTGAGAATAGTTAGAATTCTCATTCACCAGTTAAAGAAAACAACAACATGTTTATTTACAGGTAAAGGCTACACAGGCATCGCTTCAGGCACAGACATCTCACCCTTTGTTTCCATGGTTGCACAGTTAACAGGATGGCCGAGTACTTCAATGCTTGGATAGTCTCTTAAAAAGACAATCACCACATCCCTCCCCCTCGAAGTTCTTTCATACAATTGACAATAATCAATTTACTCAGTCCCCACTAACTGAACATTAATACATCAATCTAGTCCATTATAAATTGAATCTTTCAGGTGGGTTCCAATTCCTAGTGGAGCGGTGTAACTCCTCTGTCAGGGCTCCTTCCACTGGAGTGCTGTCAGCTGAAACCACAATCACAGGTGTCTCTTCAGGCACAGGCAGTTCCATTTGTTTCCATGGGGATGTCAGTCGTGCCTGTAACAGGATGACCTGGTACTTCAGTATTTGGATAGTTGACGACATTCCCAGGTGACAATACAGCTCCTGATGGCAGGGGTGGCATGGTGGCACAGTGGTTAGCACTGCTGTCTCACAGCGCCAGGATCACTGTCCCAGCTTGGGTCACCGTCTGTGTGGAGTTTGGACATTCTCCCCATGTCTGCATGTTTTTCGTCCAGGTGCTCCGGTTTCCTCTTACAATCCAAAGATGTGCAGGTTAGGTGGATTGGCTATGCTAAATTGCCCCTTAGTGTCAACGGGACTAGCTAGGGTAAATACATGGCGTTGTGGGGATAGGGCCTGGGTGAGATTATGGTTGGTGCAGACTCAATGGACCGAATGGCCTCCTTCTGCACTGTAGGGATTCTATGATCAATCTATGATTTACTGGCTGCTGGGGCAACTCTCGCTCTCTCAAACAGTCTATGTGTTCCCGGACAACCCTTCCTTCTACATTGACATGATAAGACAGGGCTCCAGTTTTGGATACAACTCCAGGGACCCAACTTGACCCACTTCCAAAATTCCTCACGTACACAGCTGACATGAATCATGGTTTGTCTTCTGACTGCTTTGGCTGGCCTCTCCTCTACCCTCCCTGGCAAATTTGGGAAAATGGGGCTCAGTCTTGTTCTGAGATGCTGGTTAATTAACAGCTCTGCCAGTGGGACTCCTGTTGTTGCATGTGGAGTGGTCCTATAGCCCAGAAGAAATTGAGAGATTCTGGTGTCCCGGGTCTCTCCAAAATTAAATTCCCTCGCCAAATTAATGCCTAATTTCAATCTTTCACCATTTCATAAGTACTCTGCTGTTGCTCTCTCAAAGTGGATAACTTCACATCTTTCCATGTTTCTGCCATGTTCTTGCCCACTCACTGAGTCTGTTCTTTTCCAAGGTAATGCCAAATCTAATTTAAATCTGTATTGTGATCACTCTCCCCGATTTAGTTGCCAATTGTCACTTCATTCACTTGCCCTTCTTCTTTCCCCAAGACTAGGTCTCGAATTGCATCTCCTCTCACTAATTGGTTGAAATAATTGTCCTGGACACACTGCATGAATTGTTTGCCCTCAATGCCCCTTATATTGTTTGAATCCCAGTTGATACTGGGATACTAATTATTGCCCTACAGGCAGAAATTTTCCTGCATATTTGTTCTTCTATCTCCCACTCACCATTTGGGGGTCTGCAGTGTACTCCCAGTAGCGTGACTGCCTCTTTTTTTAGTTCTAAGCTCCACCCACAAAGCCTTGTTTGTTGACCCATTTAGTATACCATCCGTTCTCAAACTGGAATTGATTCTTTAATCTGGGTCCAATGTGATGGTCAGCAAAGCTCCCCCCCATACCCCATCCTCTTCCTACACAGCAGCATCATCTTCTTCTTCAAGTATTACTCCTATTCCCTTTTGAAAGTCACAAGGAAATCTGCTTCAACCCATTCCTACCTTGAGACAATGTTAGAAGTAAAACCTGCTGTAAAATGTCATCTTAACCACCAAACCTAATTATCAGCCAGTGTATTAGAATAATCTCCTTAATTATAACTCAGTGTAATACATTTGATTAAAATTCATTGTCATATATTTGTTATAATTAGTTGCACTGCATCAATTATACTTCGTCAATATATTTGATTACATTGCAAGGCATTTGATTAGAATTTATTGCAATCTAGTTGAGAATTATTAATTGCACTGGATTTGATTGGAATGCAATTTGCGGTATTTGATAATTTAACACATTCTTTTTGATGAAAAGCTATTGCACTGCATTTAATTGTAATTTATTGCACTGGAATTAATATTTTAAAGCACTGTACTTCATATCCCTGGGGACCATGCCCTCAGTTGCCTGGAGCCCCAAGCTCTGGAATTCTTACCCGAAACCCCTCGACCTCATTTTTATCCTTTAAGGAGCTCCTTAAAACTGAGCATTTTGACCAAACCTATCTGAATATATCCTTGTGCAGTTTGGTGTGAGGTTTTGTTTAATAATGTTCCTGTGAAGCACCTTGGAACATTTTACGATGTTGAAGGTGCTAAATTAATGCACATTCTTGTTGCAAATCTAAAGCATGTGAAAATTGAATACGATTCTTCTAATTCTCCAGGCATCTCTATTTTACTTGTGGTTGTTGGATTTGCAGAGCTATTTTCAGGCTGGGATTGATTTGTACGCTTCGTGTTTTCTCTTTCCCAGAGCAAACCAATCAGGCGCCGCTGCTGGGGATGAGGGGGGGTATCCCCAACCAATCATGGAGAGGCCTGGTAAGATGGCGCAACAAAAGCAGCAATGAAAGATCCTCATTGAAAGGGATCCCAGCAGGACTCACAATAGCAGCACCTTCCAGGTGTCATTGTGGATGCTGCCCCTCCAATTCACAGGCTTGTAGCTGGAGGTTATCCTGGCTGGGCAGTAGGAGCAGTCTTCTTTCTGGAGGGCAGCAGGAGGTCAATCTGCCTCAGCAAGCAGGCGTGGCAGGAAACTGCTGAGCAGTGGGAGGGAAGTGATGTACTGTCAAATGACTCTGGAACACCCTCCAATGCAGAGACACATCCACAGTGGGCCCTCAGATAGATAGAGTGGAGCACAGTGAGTAGCACATTACATGGAAACAGGAGTACGTGCAGGTGGGAGGAGCAGCAGTGGAACCTCTTGTGGAGACACAGGACACGCCAAACTCTGCTCAGCTGGGCACATTGGTGAGAATTGGAGGTTAATTACTAAACAGGTATTGGTGCAGCAGCAATCAGTCTGGTAAACCTTCTCTGCACTCTCTATAGCAAGAACATCCTTCCTCAGATAAGGAGAACAGAACTGCACACAATATTCCAGGTGTGGCCTCACCAAGGCCCTGTATAATTGCAGCAAGACATCTCTGCTCCTCTATTCAAATCCTCTTGCTATGAAGGCCAACTGAACATTTGCCTTCTTTACCGACTGCTGCACTTGCATGCTTACCTTAGCGACTGGTGCATGAGGACACCCAGGTCTCGTTACACATTCCCCTCTCTCAATCTATAGCCATTCAGATAATAATCTGCCTTCCTGTTTTTGCAACAAAGTGGATAACCTCACATTTATCCACATTATACTGCATCTGCCATGGATTTGCCTACTCACTCAGCTTGTCCAAATCACATTGAAGCATCTCTGCATCCTCTTCACAGCTCACCCTCCCATCCTGCTTTGTGTCATCTGCAGATTTGGAGGTATTACATTTAGCTCCTTCTTCCAAATCATTAATATATATTGTGAATAGCTGCGGTCCCAGCACAGATCCCTGTGGTACCCCACCTAGTCACAGCCTACCATTTGGGAAATTACCAGTTTATTCCTACTCATTGGGTGGGGTTTTCTGGCCGTGCTCATCCTAAGACCGGAGAATCCTGCCCAAGGTCAACAGACCTTTAGAACATAGAACATAGAACATTACAGCGCAGTACAGGCCCTTCAGCCCTCAATGTTGCGCAGACCAGTGAAACCAATCTAAAGCCCATCTAACCTACACTATTCCAATATCATCCATATGTTTATCCAATGACCATTTAAATGCCCTTAATGTTGGTGAGTCCACTACTGCTGCAGGCAGGGCATTCCACGCCCTTACCACTCTCTGAGTGAAGAACTCTATCACCCCTCAATTTAAAGCTATGTCTCCCCATGCTAGCTATCACTATCTGAGGAAAAAGGCTCTCACTATCCACCCTATCTAATCCTCTGATCATCTTGTATGCCTCTATTAAGTCACCTCTTAACCTTCTTCTCTCTAACGAAAACAACCTCAAGTCCCTCAGCCTTTCCTCATAAGACCTTCCCACCATACCAGGCAACATCCTAGTAAATCTCCTCTGCACCCTTTCCAATGCTTCCACATCCTTCCTATAATGCGGTGACCAGAACTGTACGCAATACGCGGCCGCACCAGAGTTTTGTACAGCTGCAACATAACCTCCTGGCTCCGAAACTCAATCCCTCTACCAATAAAAGCTAACACTCCATACGCCTTCTTAACAACCCTATCAACCTGGGTGCCAACTTTCAGGGATCTATGCACATGGACACCGAGATCTCTCTGTTCATCCACACTACCAAGTATCTTACCATTAGCCCAGTACTCTGTAATCCTGTTACGCCTTCCAAAGTGAATCACTTCACACTTTTCCACATTGAACTCCATTTGCCACCTCTCAGCCCAGCACTGCAGCTTACCTATGTTCCTCTGTAACCTGCAACAACCTTCCGCCCTGTCCACAACTCCACTGACTTTAGTGTCATCCGCAAATTTACTAACCCATCCTTCTACGCCCTCATCCAGGTCATTTATAAAAATGACAAACAGCAGTGGACCCAAAACAGATCCTTGCGGTACACCACTAGTAACTGAACTCCAGGATGAACATTTCCCATCAACCACCACCCTCTGTCTTCTTACAGCTAGCCAATTCCTGATCCCACCCGCTAAATCACCCTCAATCCCATGCCTCCGTATCTTCTGCAATAGCTTGCCGTGGGGAACCTTATCAAACGTTTTACTGAAATCCATATACACCACATCAACTGCTTTACCCTCATCCACCTCTTTGATCACCTTCTCAAAGAACTCAATAAGGTTTGTGAGGCACGACCCACCCTTCACAAAATCGTGTTGACTATCCCTAATCAAATTATTCCTTTCTAGATGATTATAAATCCTATCTCTTATAATCCTTTCCAAAACTTTGCCCACAACAGAAGTAAGGCTCACTGGTCTATAATTACCAGGGTTGTCTCTACTTCCCTTCTTGAACAAGGGACAACATTTGCTATCCTCCAGTCTTCTGGCACTATTCCTGTAGACAATGACGACATAAAGATCAAAGCCAAAGGCTCTGCAATCTCTTCAATAGCTTCCGAGACAATCCTAGGATAAAACCCATCCGGCCCAGGGGACTTATCTATTTTCACACTTTCCAGAATTGCTAACACCTTCTCCTTATTAACCTCAATCCTGTCTAGTCCAATAGCCTGTATCTCAGTATTCTCCTCGACAACATTGTCTTTTTCCTGCGTGAATACTGATTATATAACTGTCCGTCCCTGCCTGCTATGATTCCAGTGACAGGCTGGACAGGAAAATTTTCCTCATTGTTTCCTCTCTGCCAACCAGTTTTCTATCCATCTCAGTACACTACCCCCAATCCCATGTGTTTTAAGTTTACATGCTAATCCCTTAAATGGGACTCTGAAAGTCCAAATAAATCACATTCACTAGTTCCCCCGCATCAACTCTACAGTTACCTCCTCAAAGAATTCCAGTAGATTTGTTAAGCATGATTTCCCTTTCCTAAATCCATGTTCAATGATTTAGGTTCAATTCTGTTCAATTCTGTCACTGTTTTCCACTCGCTTTGCTATAAAATCTTATAATGGACTCTAGAATTTTCCCCACTGCCAACGTCAGGCTGACTGATCTATAATTCTCTGTTTCCTCTCTACCTCCCTTTTTAAATAGTGGGGCGGCATGGTGGTTAGTACTGCTGTCCCACAGCGCCAGGGGCCCGTGTTCGATTCCTGGCTTGGGTCACTGTCTGTGTGGAGTTTTGCACATTCTCCCTGTGTCTGTGTGGATTTCCTCCAGGTGCTCTGGTTTCCTCTCACAGTCCAAAGATGTGCCGGTTAGGTGGATTTGACCCGAACAGGCGCCGGAGTGTGGCAACTAGGGGAATTTCACAGTAACTTCATTGTAAGCCTTACTTGTGACTAATAAATAAACTTTAACTTTTAAAACTTTGGGTTAACATTAGTTATCCTCCAATCTGGAGGAACTGTTCCAGAGTCGAAAGAACATTGAAAGGTGACCACAATGCAGCCACTATTTCTAGTGCCACTTCTTTAAGTATTCTGGGATGCAGAATATCAGGCCCTAGGGATTTTTCGGCCTTCAACCCCATCAATTTCTCTAACACCATTTCTCTACTAATACTGATCTCCTTCAGTTCCTCCATCTCACTAAACCCTGTGTTCTCCAACATTTCTGATATGCTATTTGTCCTCCTTTGTGAAGACAAAACCACAGTATATATTCACTTGGTCAGCCGTTTCTTTGTTTCCCATTATAAATTCCCCTGTTTCTGACTGCAAACGGCCTACATTTGTCTTCACAAAACCTTTCCTCTTCACATATCTGTAGAAACTTTTACATTCAGTTTTTATGTTCTCTGCAAGCTTACACTTGTACTCTATTTTCCTCTTCTTAATCAATCCCCTTTTTTATAGAATCCCTACAGTGCAGAAGGAGGCTAATTGGCCATTGAGTCTGCATCTACAGAATCTCAATCATGTCTCCCACCTCCTCCCTCAGCCTTCTCTGTTCTAAAGAAAACAATCCAAGCCTATCCATTCTCTCTTTATAGCTCAAATACTCCATCCCAGGCAGGGTGGGCTTGAGAGGTAGGAGAGATACAAGAATGATAAGCAGTGAGGTTCTGCTCATGGCACCCTCACTCCATCGCCCTCATCTGATTATCACAGAGTCACAACACTGCCCCCTGCCTGATGACTGAGTCTGCCCCTGCACAGATGCAGTGGGTCAGTCTCTTGCGGCCCAGCAGACATTCACCACAAGCATCTGCTGAGGGAGAGCAGTGAACAGACAGCCTGCTAATAGAGAAAGAGGATGCAGAAATGGACTTGGTTGCACAAGGGGTTCTCCTGGCCACCTGTTCTAATATCACTGTACCATGATGATGTTTATTTCAATGAAGGCACGGGATTTTGTGACCCAATTCTTATCATTGTGATCTGTATTGCCGATGGCACAGTGACTGCAATTAGGTAAATGCTACTGGATGGCGTGAGTCATGAGAAGGAGGGATGGCTGTGAATGTGATGAGTGGGTTTGTAAGGAGGTGGTTTGCTGGTAGGCGGGAGCAGTGTTTGCGCACAGCTCATTATGAGATCATTTCTATATAGAAAGCACAGTTCTCAAGTGATGCAGACCTGGATGAGAACTGTGGGCTTCTCTGGCTAAAGGTTCTGTGGTCGGAGGCATCAACGGTACTTCAAGATGATCCTCCTTTTTCTGAGAATATCGGCCACTCTCCATCTTCCTCAAGTATACCTCTCTCTGGTGCAGTTTCAGTCCTCTCGACAGTGCAATGTTTTACAGATTGCAGCAGAACACAACAATCTGGGACCTATGCCTGTCTGTATTGAAGGGCACCTCAGATCAGTCAAGACAATGGAACCTCACTAGCGTCATCAATCACATATCAAGCCAGCCACTGAGGCTGCCTGGTGGAGAGAATCACTGAAGAATCTGAGATTCTGAATGAGGAATCCATTGTGGTAGATTACTGAATAGAATAGAATAGAAACCCTACAGTGCAGAAAGAGGCCATTCGGCCCATCGAGTCTGCACCAACCACAATCTCACCCAGGCCCTACCCCCATATCCCTACATATTTACCCGCTAATCCCTCTAACCTACACATCCCAGGACACTAAGGGGCAATTTAGCATGGCCAATTAACCTAACCCGCACATCTTTGGACTGTGGGAGGAAACCAGAACACCCAGAGGAAACCCACGCAGACACAGGAAGAATGTGCAAACTCCACACAGACAGTGACCCAAGCCGGGAATCGAACCCAGGTCCCTGGAGCTGTGAAGCAGCAGTGCTAACCACTGTGCCACCGTGCCGCCCATACTTGGCTCACACTTGTCATTAACAACAATCCACATTTATATAATACCTTTAATGTATTAAAATGTATTAAGATGCTTCACAGGAGTATTCTTAAACAAAGTATGACACTGAGCCACATTCTTGATCAAAGAGCTAGGGTTTTAAGGAGTGTCTTCAAGCAGAGAAACAAAGTTGAGAGATAGAGGAGTTTAGGGAGGGAATTCCAGATCCTGGGCCACTAACAGTGGGACAATTGAAATCAGGAATGCTCAAGAGGCCAGAGTTAGAATAGCATGGATATCTCAGTATATTTGGTGGCTGGAGAGAATTGTGGAGATTGGGAGCTGGGAGGTCGTGGAGGAAATTGAAAACAAGGATGGGAATATTGCTTGAATGAGAAGCAATGCAAGTCATCAAGAGGAAAACCCACTTGATCAGCATCTCATCCACCACATTCAACATTCACTTCCTCCACCACTGATATACAGTGACAGCAGTATGTACCATCGACAAGATTCAATGCAGCAACATACCACTGAGCCTTCCACAGTACATTCCAAACCAACAACCACTACCTTCTAGAAGGACAAAGGTAGCAGATGCATGGAAACACCACCACCTGCAGGTTCCCGCCACACAGCATCCTGACTTGGAAATATATCACCTTTCCTTCACTGTGGTTGGATTAACAACTTTCATCGGCCTCCCTAACAGCACTGTGGGTGTACCTACACCATGTGGACTGCAGCAGTTCACTATCTGCTTCTCAAGGACAATTAGGGATGAGCAATAAATGCTGACCTAGCCAGTGACACCCACATCCAGAAAACAAATTTTTAAAAAGCACATTTTTTGACAGTTGACAGGATAGGATTTGGCACAACTCCATACAGTGAAGGTTTTTCACCCCAATTCCCATTGACTCCAGTTTTGCTCAGGCTGTTTGATGTTATATTCTGCAGTTATTTTCACCTCACCTCAGGAGTTCAGCTTCTTTTTCCACATTCAGACCACAACTGTATTGAGGGCAGGCGCTGAGTGGACAAAGCAGAACTCAAACTGGGCAGCAGTGAGCAGGTAAATGACATTTGATCGCACAGTCTACAACAGCACTGTTGGTGCGTACTCCACTGCTTGCAATAGCTAAAATTTGTTTGAATTCATGCAGCAGTGATCTCCACACTGACAGGGAGGTGAGTGCCAAGCAGTGAGGCCGATAGCACCTGAGAGGGGCTCTAGAATTTACAACATGTTTGAAGCATATTTTCACTATGGAGTAAGAGAACGTACCATGGATGAAGAAGGCTGCGCAATGTGCTATTGGTCACCTTGTTGGTACAATTTGTTTACTATTATTATTTGAGTTTAACTTACATTCACAAAAACAAGCCACATCTGAAAATATCTGATGCTATTGGAATGTCAGGACACAGTCCCATTCCTGGGAATTTGCTGATTTGGTGAAAATGCTCCTGAGATGTGGATTTGAGCTGCAGTCTGAGACTCAGATGGCTTCACATCATAACCTGTATGGAGGGAGGGCGAATGGCAGAGTCTGACTATTTAGCATCTTAACCTGCAGCATTCTGCAACCTGTTCTAAGTGCGGAGTGAAGCAGCAATTGTTAAATTTGGTGTGGTGGGTAAATCACCATGGCCTTGGATTATTTCCCAGCAGAACCTGCTCCCAGGTTCAACCTAATGCCCTTAAGATATCCATAATTAACCAACAACAGGCATGACATTTGATTATTATAATGAATGTTAATCCAACATGTGGGCAGTGCATTGACTGGGTGAAGCATTATCTATAGGCCTTTCCAAAGATGCAGCAAAATGCTTCCAGTCTGTGGCAGGAGGAACTTAATCAGACGTCTTAAAAAAACCAGATGTCAAATTATTATTACAGAGATGATCTCTGGTTAGTTTCTCTGGAAGCTATGAGAGATATTTCTGTAAACTACCACACTCCAAAATACAGTTTGCTAATAGAGCAATTTCTACTGTCAAAAACAATGAATGACATTTAGCAGAATGAAAGGCTTACACGTGTCTGTGGGCAGAGAACACTTAGTGTTCGAAAAGAGGACAGATCTCAGTCAATCAAATTCTCATTCCTGATCTTTTGACAAGCACACCAGCAGTAATTTTTTCCAGCCTCATTGTCACCTCCCTGGACAATCAATGAAATAAATGTAACAACACTGTCAAATGCAGTCAGTGTTCGTGCTTGTCACAAGACCTCAGTCCTTCCACCTCCTCCAATCACACAACATCTGCACTCGCATGAAGTGGTTGATGTGAGTGTATGAAATATTCAGTCCTTCACCTCTATTCAAGACCAATCATCAGTGCTACGTGAAGCAGAGCAATAGAAGGATATACTGATGGGCTAGAATGTGGGGTAGATCGAGAGGTAGTGTTATATTGAAGGACTATTCTAGGATATATTAATAGAATCTCTACAGTGCAGAGGAGGCCATTTGGCCAATTGAGTCTTCAATGACTCTACGACAGAGCATCCCATCCAAGCCCTTTTCACATAACCCCACATAATTCCCCTAACCTGCACATCTTTGGATTGTGGGAGGAAACCCACGCAGACACGGGGGAGAACGTGCAAACTCCACACAGTCACCCAAGGCCGCATTTGAATCTGGGTCCCTGGTGCTGTGAGGCAGCAATGCTAACCACTGTGCCACCATGCTGCAGATAGACATATTTGTGGTGGATATAGTGATAAGGTAGGATGTGGGGTATATTGAGAGGCAGTGTTATATTGAAGGAATATTGTAAGGTATATTAACATATATGTGGAGATATATTGATAAGGTAGGATGTAGGGTGGAGGAAATTCACATGGTAACGAAAAAGAGGGAAGTCCCAGCAGAGAGCGAAACGGCTCTCTGACTAATTCCACTGTTGCACATGATTTTCCTGGTTCATTCCTGGCTCAATCCACACTGATCATTTCATTGCCATGCGTCTCAATTCCTGAAGACCTTTCAGCCTATGATAATCAAGCTGCGCACTGAACTAGCTGACAGCCATTCTATCAGTTGTGAGCCATAGCAAACTGCAGCTTGGGAGAGCGGCTGGTGGGTCCAGTTGCTGCCTTATTAACCAGACATCATTTCTCTAATAAAGAACAATAAGGTTCATGCGGAGCTGCACTCGTTGGTGCCATTCTCACGCTCTCCTGCCCAGAAACTGCCGAGTATCACTGCATTAACTCCAGAATTCAGGAAGACCATGACTGGCAGAGTGTGAAACTGCTGAGTCAGGACTGAACCAAATGCCGGAATGAAATGGAGGGACAGAATGAGCTCATCCTGTCCTTATGCTGCTAATGAATTTAGTTAGCAAGCAAATAACTGATGAGAAATGCAGGGTGTCGATTCAATGAGAATGAGTTAAAATAGGAAACATGTCCAGGCCAGAAGGGATTATCTTAGATTGGAAGCTGAGAATTACTGAGACCCAATCATAGTTGAGGTAAGATCCTGATCGGTTGAAAAGCTGGGAGTTGGATGGAGTTCAGAATGTGTGCGAGGGTGGGGAGTTGCATGGGGTACAGTGTGTGTGAGAGGGTGATGCGTTGCATGGGGTACAGTGTATATATGAGGGTGGAGAGTTAGATAGAGTACAGTCTGTGTGTGAGGATGGGGAGTTGGATGGGGTACAGTGTGTGTGAAGATGGGGAGTTGGATGGGGTACAGTGTGTTTGGGAGGGTGGGGAGTTGCATGGGGTACAGTGTGTGTGTGGGAGTGGGGAGTTGGATGGGGTACAGTGTGTTTGGGAGGGTGGGGAGTTGCATGGGGTACAATGTGGATGTGAAGGTGTGGAGTTGCATGGGGTACAGTGTGTGTGTGAGAGTGGGGAGTTGGATAGAGTACAGTGTGTGTGAGGGTGGGAGTTGGATGGGGTACAGTATGTGTGTGGGTGGGGAGTTGGATGGGGTACAATGTGTGTGAGGGAGGGGAGTTGGATGGGGTACAGTGTGTGTGTGAAGGTGGGGAGTTGCATGGGGTACAGTGTGTGTGTGAGGGTGGGGAGTTGGATGGGGTGCAGTGTGTGTGAGGGTGGAGCGCTGGATAGAGTACAGTGTGTGAGGGCGGCAAGTTGCATGGAGTACAATGTGTGTGTGAGGGTGGGGAGTTGGATGGGGCACAGTGCATGCGTGTGTGAGGGTGAGGAGTTGCATGGGATACAGTGTGTGTGTGCGGATGGGAAGTTGGATAGGGTACAGTGTGTGTGAGGGTGGGGGGCTGGATAGAGTACAGCGTGTGTGAGGGTGGAAAGTTGCTTGGGATACAGTGTTTGTGTGAAGGTGGGTAGGTGGATAGGGTACAGTCTGTGTAAAGGTGGGGAACTGAATAGAGTACACCGTGTGTGAGGGTGGGGAGTTGGATAGGGTACAGTGTGTGTGTGAGGGTGGGGAGTTGGATGGGGTACAGTGTGTGTGAGGGGTGGGAGTTGGATGGGGTACAGTGTGTGTGTGAGGGTGGGGGTTGGATGGGGTACAGTGTGTGTGTGAGGGTGGGGGTTGGATGGGGTACAGTGTGTGTGTGTGAGGGTGGGGAGTTGGATGGGGTACAGTGTGTGTGTGGGAGTGGGGTGTTGGATGGGGTACAGTGTGTGTGAGGGTGGGGAGTTGGTTGGGGTACAGTGTGTGTGTGGGAGTGGGGAGTTGGATGGGGTACAGTGTGTGTGTGGGAGTGGGGAGTTGGATGGGGTACAGTGTGTGTGAGGGTAGGGAGTTGGATGGGGTACAGTGTGTGTGCGAGGGTGGGGAGTTACATGGGGTACAGTGTGTGTGTGGGAGTGGGGAGTTGGATGGGGTACAGTGTGTGTGCGAGGGTGGGGAATTACATGGGGTACAGTGTGTGTGTGGGAGTGGGGAGTTGGATGGGGTACAGTGTGTGTGTGAGGGTAGGGAGTTGGATGGGGTACAGTGTGTGTGTGAGGGTAGGGAGTTGGATGGGGTACAGTGTGTGTGAGGGTAGGGAGTTGGATGGGGTACAGTGTGTGTGTGAGGGTAGGGAGTTGGATGGGGTACAGTGTGTGTGAGGATGGGGAGTTGGATGGGGTACAGTGTGTGTGAGGGTAGGGAGTTGGATGGGGTACAGTGTGTGTGTGAGGGTAGGGAGTTAGATGGGGTACAGTGTGTGTGTACGGGTGGGGAGTTGTATAGAGTACAGTGTGTGTGAGGTGAGGAGTTGGATGAGGTACAGTGTGGGTGTGTGATTGTGGGGAGTTGGGTGGTTCAGGCCTGTCACCACCAGGGATTGGCATAATTCTGCACACTCAAATATTAAACAGGCATTCAACCACTGTTGTAGATATTGTTAAGGATATTTTAAGAAACTTTAAAGGATATCTGGACAGTGATTTGCAATTCTTGAACTACGATACAGGGAGAGGCTGCTGTTGCCGGGTACATTTTAGTAGATTGAACCAGGGCAGGACTTACTCAGTTAATGGTAGGGCGTTGGGAGAGTTACAGAACAAAGAGATCTAGGGGTACATGTTCATAGCTCCTTGAAAGTGGAGTCACATGTGGACAGAGTGGTGAAGAAGGCATTCGGCATGCTTGGTTTCATCGGTCAGAACATTGAATACAGGAGTTGGGATATCTTGTTAAAGTTGTACAAGACATTGGTAAGGCCACACTTGGAATACTGTGTGCAATTCTGGTCACCCTATTATAGAAAGGATATTATTAAACTAGAAAGAGTGCAGAAAAGATTTACTAGGGTGCGACCGGGACTTGATGGATTGAGTTCTCAGGAGAGGCTGAATAGACTGGGACTTTTTTCTCTGGAGTTTAGGAGGCTGAGGGGTGATCTTATAGAGGTCTATAAAATAATGAGGGGCATAGACAAGGTAGATAGTCAATATCTTTTCCCAAAGGTAGGGGAGTCTAAAACAAGAGGGCATAGGTTTAAGGTGAGAGGGGAGAGATACAAAAGTGTCCAGAGGGGCAATTTTTTCACACAGAGGGTGGTGAGTATCTGGAACAAGCTGCCAGAGATAGTAGTAGAGGCGGGTACAATTTTATCTTTTAAAAAGCATTTAGATAGTTACATCGGTACGATGGGTATAGAGGGATATGGGCCAAATGCGGGCAATTGGGATTAGCTTTGGGGTTTTAAAAAAAAGGGCGGCATGGACAAGTTGGGCCGAAGGGCCTGTTTCCATGCTGTAAACCTCTATCACTCTATGACTCTATTCCGCGTATCGGAGGTTTGTTTTTGGAGAAGGATTCACAAATGGAGGATGGAGTGAAGATCAATGCCAATCTGTTTAACCTGCTCACTGGGGACTTTGTTCAGTATTGATGTGGAATCTAATTCCACCAGAGCTGAGACGTTCAATTGGAAATTAATAGACTTATTTGAGATAAACTTTGATGAAATGAATAGAGGAAAATAATTTCCTTGTTCATTGACCAGGTAGGATCTTTCTGTGGAGGACGGTTGTTGCATTTTGGGGGTGCAGCTGATGTCGAGAACTTTGTACATTCGCAGGGGAGAATAATGAAATCTCTGAAGCAGAGACTGACACGGGGTTTTAAAGAGTGAGTGGGCAATTAAATTTGTTTCGGAATATTCTAGAAAAGAGCAACAGGCGATGAATTGAATTCCCCATCTACTGCAATGTCACTGTCTCGATTGCTACTTGTACAAAGCAAGTCTCCACAGTTGCCATCCAATAAAGGATTCATTCTTGATTACATTGTTTGAGAAAATAATGTTGGCCATTTTACTGCGACAATTTTTCCCGGTGTCACATCCGTCTGAATGGTCAGTTTAGTAATCCTGAAGATATCTTTGACAGTTCACTGCTCCCTCTGCACTGAATTGGAATGGGGGCCTAGATTATGGGCTCACATCTTCCTGTCTGCCTCAGCAGCGGCCATTTTACATAGAATCCCAACACTGCAGAAAGAGGCCCCTTTTAAATCTTTCCTCTCTCATCTTAAACCTATGCCCTCTAGTTTTCAATCCCCTTCCCAGGGAAAAAGATGATTTGTGTTCATCCTATCTATGCCTCTCATGATTTTGTACGCCTCAATAAGGTCACCCCTCATTCTCCTACGTTCCAAGGAATAAAGCCCTCGCCTGGCCAACCGCTCCCTATAACTCAGACCCATTAGTCCTGCAACATCCTTGTAGATCTTTGCACTCTTTCCAGTTTATCAATGTCTTTCCTTTAACAGGGTGACCACAATTGTACACAATACTCCAAGTGCAGCCTCACCATTGACTTATACAAGTATCGTAAGAAGTCTCACAACACCAGGTTAAAGTCCAACAGGTTTATTTGGTAGCACAAGCCACTGGCTTTCGGAGCGCTGCTCCTTCGTCAGGTGAGTGGGAATTCTATTCACAAACACGGCACATAAAGACACAAACTCAATTTGCAAAATAATGGTTGGAATGCAGTCTTTACAGGTAATCAAGTCTAAAAGGTACAGACAATGTGAGTGGAGAGAGAGTTAAGCACAGGTCAAAGAGATGTGTATTGATATCCAGCCAGTATCGTTAGTGAGACTTTGCAAGCCCAGGCAAGTCGTGGGGGTTATAGATAGTGTGACATGAACTCAAGATCCCGGTTGAGGCCGTCCTCATGTGTGCGGAACTTGGCTATCAGTCTCTGCTCAGCGACTCTGCGTTGTTGTGTGTCATGAAGGCTGCCTTAGAGAACGCTTACCCGAAGATCAGAGGCCGAATGCCCATGACCACTGAAGTGTTCCCCAACAGGAAGAGAACACTTTTGCCTGGTCATTGTCGAGCAGTGTTCATTCATCCATTGTCGTAGCGTCTGCATGGTCTCCCCAATGTACCATGCCTCGGGACATCCTTTCCTGCAGCGTAGACAACGTTGGCCGAGTTGCAAGTGTATGTACCATGTACCTGGTGGATGGTGTTCTCATGTGAGATGATGGCATCCGTGTCGATGATCTGGCACGTCTTGCTGTGGCAGGCAAGGCAAATACACCCGGCCGTCCCACCGTATCAGGCAATGGGACCCTGTGCGAGAACCTCTTCGGCTACGTCAAAGGCATCCTGAAACCCATTGTACAAAGAACCCCCAGCTTTTGTCGCGACACTACAGACTTCCTACAGAAACTCAGCACACATGGAGCAGTTGAACCAGGAGCACTACTCGTCACAATGGATGAGTTGGCACTCTACACCAGCATCCCCCACGACGATGGCATTGCTGCAACTGTCTTAGTACTCAACGCTGACAACTGCCAATCTCCAGATGCAATTTTACAACTCATCCACTACATCCTGGACTACAATGTCTTCACCTTCAACAACCAGTTCTTCATCCAGACACACGGAACAGCCATGGGGACCAAATTCGCACCTCACTATGCCAACATCTTCATGCACAGGTTCGAACAAGACCTCTTCACCGCACAGGACCTTCAACCGATGCTATACACTGGATACATCGATGATATTTTCTTCCTTTGGAGTCATGGTGAGCAATCAGTGAAACAACTATATGATGACATCAACAAGTTCCATCCCACCATCAGGCTCACCATAGACTACTCTCCAGAATCGGTTGCATTCTTGGACACACACATCTCCATCAAGGACGGTCACCTCAGCACTTCACTGTACCGCAAGCCCACGGATAACCTCATGATGCTCCACTTCTCCAGCTTCCACCCTAAACACGTTAAAGAAGCCATCCCCTATGGACAAGCCCTCCGTATACACAGGATCTGCTCGGATGAGGAGGATCGCAACAGACACCTCCAGACCCTGAAAGATGCCCTCATAATAACAGGGTATGTTGCTCAACTCATCGATCAACAATTCCGACACGCCACAGCGAAAACCGCATCGACCTCCTCAGAAGACAAACACGGGACATGACGGACAGAGTACCCTTCGTTGTCCAGTACTTCCCCGGAGCGGAGAAGCTACGGCATCTTCTCCGGAGCCTTCAACATGTCATTGATGAAGATGAACATCTCGCCAAGGCCATCCCCACACCCCCACTTCTTGCCTTCAAACAACCCGCACAACTTCAAACAGACCATTGTCCGCAGCAAACTAATCAGCCTTCAGGAGAACAGTGACCATGACACCACACAACCCTGCCACAGCAACCTCTGCAAGATGTGCCGGATCATCGACACAGATGCCATCATCTCACATGAGAACACCATCCACCAGGCACAAGGTACACACACTTGCAACTCGGCCAACGTTGTCTACCTGATACGCTGCAGGAAAGGATGTCCCGACGCATGGAACATTGGACAGACCATGTAGACGCTATGACAACGGATGAATGAACACCGCTCGGTAATCACAAGGCTCTTCCTGCTGGGGAACACTTCAGCGGTCACGGGCATTCGGCCTCTGATCTTCGGGTAAGCGTTCTCCAAGGCGGCCTTCACAACACATGACAGCGCAGAGTCGCTGAGCAGAGGCTGATAGCCAAGTTCTGCAAAATGAGGACGGCCTCAACCGGGATCTTGGGTTTATGTCACACTATCTGTAACCCCCATGACTTGCCTGGGCTTGCAAAATCTCACTAACTGTCCTGGCTGGAGACGATACACATCTCTTTAACCTGTGCTTAACGCTCTCTCCACTGACATTGTCTGTACCTTTAAGACTTGATTACCTGTAAAGACTCGCATTTCAACCATTATTTTGTAAATTGAGTTGTGTCTTTATACGCCCTGTTTGTGAACAGAACTCCCACTCACCTGACGAAGGGGCAGCGCTCTGATAGCTAGTGGCTTGTGCTACCAAATAAACCTGTTTGACTTTAACTTGGTGTTGTGAGACTTCTTACTGTGTTTACCCCGGTCCAACGCCGGCATCTCCACATCAGTATACAAGTATAACATCCTGTCCCAACTCCTATACTCAATGCCTTGACTAATGTAGGCCAATGTACTAAACACCTTCTTCACCACTGTCTACCTGTGACGCTGCTTTCAATGCACTATGTACTTGTACCCGAAGGTCCCTCTGTTCCTCAACACACCTTCAGGGCCCTACCATTCACCGTGTTGCAGCTTTCTGCAGTCTTTTACCATTTAAATAATACTGTTCTTTTGTTCTCCCTTCCAAAATGAACAATTTCACATTTTCCCAGATTATAATCCGTTTCCCAGCTTTTTGTCCACTTACTTAATCTATCGACATCTCTTTGTAACTTTGCAACTTTTCTTCCACCTATTTTTGTGTTGTTTGCAAGTTTGGCGACAGTACATTCGCTTCCTTCCTCCAAATCATGAATATATATTGTAAACAGGTGCAGTCCCAGCACTGATCCCTGTGAAACCCCACTGGTAACAGGTCGCCAACCTGAAAAAGAACCCCTTATCTCCCCCACTCACTGGATGGAATTCTCCCAAAAAAAATTCTAAGTGTTGAATTTGCATGAAAACTGGAGTAATTCACGCTGTTTCTTTCAGTGGGAGTTCAGAGAAGAATCTCCCACCAGCGTGAATATCATTAAATTTCAGGAGGTGGGGCCTATCCCAACCAGAGCGGCTGAAATCAGCGCACTGAGCGGCCTACTGTACATGCGCTAATCTGTCAGTGCCGAGATCGGCGCATGCGCAATGGCCTCGCACTGGTGGCCTCCCGATTGCTGGCCGGCTCAATAACTGGCCAGCCCGCGACCCCTGCAAGGCTGGCTCTCCGCACCACCAACCCCACCTCCACCCCCCCCCCCCCCCCCCACTCCCCGACCTCAAACAGCCCGATCGCTGGCCCCTCAATCAGTCCCGGGCTCACTCCCGACCCTCCCCCCACAGTAAACCTCCCCCTCCCCCCTGCAGTCCCAACCACCCCCATTCGCAATGCCAAACCACCCCCCCCCCTCCAACAGCAGTGTGACTGCCCCCGCCGGCTGACCCCCTACCCCCGAGATTGCTGGCCTCCCTCCTTCACCCACTGATCCCAACTGCAAAAAGGCAGCGAGACCCCCAACCCCATCGATTGCCCCCTAGACCCCACCCCATCAGACCTCACCCTGTAGGCCATGACCCCTTGGCACTGTCACATGCCTGGTGGGCAGTGGCACTTTGCACCTTGGGCAGTGCCAGTGGGCCCATGCCCAGGGGGCACCACCTCCCCACCGCCCTCCCCTAGGGCAATCCGATTGCACCGATTGCACCGCCTGGGTCTAGCTGCGAGCTTTCCAAAAGTGGAGAGCTAGTATAATCCCCGCTGGAGTGAAACACTCTGGCGGGGTGGGACACGCTAGCGAGCCCGGAGACTTCAGTCCTGGGCCTGCTAATGATATCAAATAATATTATGACCGTTTCCCGCCAATTTCTGGCACAGAGCAGATGCCGCCTGCTGGCACTGGGAGACACAAGCGGGGTGCGCAAATCCCGCAAATCGGCTGCCACAGAATTCCTCTGGCCCACTGCATTAAAAAATTAGTCATGATGTGGAGATGCCGGCGTTGGACTGGGGTAAACACAGTAAGAAGTTTAACAACACCAGGTTAAAGTCCAACAGGTTTATTTGGTGGCTTTGCTACCAAATAAACTGTTGGACTTTAACCTGGTGTTGTTAAACTTCTTACTAAAAAATTAGTACAGTGGGATGGGAGACCCGCAGCCACTGTTTCCTGCCAATTCTCTACCCATGCCAATATACTACCTCCATAACCATGGGCTCTTATCTTAACCTTGTGTGAGGTACCTTGTTGAATGCCTTCTGGAAGTCCAAACGCAACACATCTACAGGTTCCCCTCTATCCATTCTGGTCGAGACTGCCTCGAAAAACTCGAATAAGTTAGTCAGACTCGATTTCCCTCTCACAAAGCCATGCTGACTGCTTAATTAGATTATGATTTTCCAAATGTGCTATTATTACTTCCTTAATAATTGATTTCAACATTTTCCAACAATAGATGTTAAGCTAATCCAGCCGTTTACCTCGCTCCCTTTTTGAACAGGGGTGTCACATTGGCAGTTTTCCAATCCACCGGTACTTCTCCAGAATCCAGGGGTTTTTGTAAAATTACAACAATGCATTTCCCTTCAGTGGTAGGAAAATTATTGGAGAGGATTCTTCGAGACAGAATTTACTCCAACTTGGAAATAAGTGGACGTATTAGCGGGAGGCAACATAGTTTTGTGAAGGGGAGGCCATGTCTCATTAACTTGATTGAGTTTTTCGAGGAAGTGCCGAAGATGATTGATGAGGGTAGGGCAGTGGATGTTGTCTACATGGACCTTTGGCAGACTGGTACAGAAGGTGAAGTCACACAGGATCAGAGATGAGCTGGCAAGATGGATACTCAACTGGCTCGGTCATAGAAGACAAGAGGGTAGCAATAGAAGGGTGCGTTTCTGACTGGAGGGCTGTGACTAGTGACGTTCCTCAGGGATCAGTGCTGGGACCTTGCTGTTTGTAATATATGTATAAAAATGATTTGAACGAAAATGTAACTGGTTTGTTTAGTAAGCTTGTGGATGGCACAAAGGTTGGTGGAATTGCGGATAGTGATGAGGACCATCAGGGGATACAGCAGGATATAGATCGATTGGAGACTTGGGCGGAGAGATAGCAGATGGAGCTTAATCTGGACAAATGTGAGGTAATGCATTTTGGAAGGTCTAATGCGGATGGGAAATATACAATAAATGCAGAACCCTTAAGAATATTGATAGGCAGAGGGATCTGGGTGTACAGGTACACAGGTCACTGAGAATGGCAATGCAGGTGGAGAAGGTAGTCAAGAAGACATACGGCATGCTTACCTTCATCGGCCGGGGGATTGAGTTTAAATATTGGCAAATCATGTTGCAGCATTATAGAAGCTTAGTTAGGCTACACTTGGAAGATAATGTTTAATTCTGGTCGCCACAGTAACCAGAAGGATGTGGCGGTTTTGGAGAGGGTACAGAAAAGATTTACGAGGACGTTGCCTGGTATGGAGGGCATTAGCTTTGAGGAGAGGTTGGAAAAACGTGGTTTGTTCTCATTGGAACGGCAGAGGTTGAGGGGCAACCTGATAGAAGTCTACAAGATTATGAAGAGCATGGAAAGAGTGGATAGTCAGAAGCTTTTTCCCACGGTGGAAGAGTCAATTACTTGGGGGCATAAGTTTAAGGTGCGAGAGGCAAGGTTTAAAGGAGATGTACGAGGCAAGTCTTTTTTTTTACACAGAGGGTGGTGGGCGCCTGGAACTCACTGCCGGCTGAGGTAGTAGAAGCAGATATAATAGTGACTTTTAAGGGATGTCTTGACAAATACATGAATAGGATGGGAATAGAAGGATATGGTCCCCAGAAGGGTAGGGGGTTTTAGTTCAGAAGGGCAGCATGGTCGGTGCAGCCTTGGAGGGCCAAAGGACCTATTCTTGTGCTGTAATTTTCTTTGTTATTTGTTCTATTACCTCTGTAGCTACATCTTTTAGGATCCTAGGATATAGAGCAGGTGTTCCCCTTAGTTGAAGGGTCAGTCATGAGGGGGACATAGGTTCAAGGTGAGTGACAGGAGGTTTAGGGGGATGTGAGGATAAACGTTTTTACCCAGAGAGCGATTATGGTTTGGAATACGCTGACTGGGAGGATGGTAGAGGCGAGTTGCCTCACATCCTTTAAAAAGTACCTGAATAAGCACTTGGCACACCATAACATTCAAGGCTATGGGCCAAGTGCTGGCAGATGGGATTAGGTGGGAGGTCAGATGTTTCGATTTGATTTATTATTGTCGCATGTATTAGTATACAGTGAAAAGTATTGTTTCTTGCACGCTATACAAACAAAGCATACCGTACATAGAGAAGGAAGAGAGTACAGAATGTAGTGTTACAGTCATAGCTAAGATGGAAAGAAAGATCAACATAATGTGAAGTAGGTCCATTTAAAAGTCTGATTGTAGCAGGGTAGAAGCTGTTCTTGAGTCAGTTGGTATGTGTCATCAGACTTTTGTATCTTTTTTCAAATGGAAGAAGGTAAAAGAGAATATGTCCGGGGTGCATGGGGTCCTTAATTATGCTGGCTTCATTCCTGAGGCAGCAGGAAGTGTAGACAGAGTCAATGGGTAGGAGGCTGGTTTGCATGATGGACTGAGCTTCATTCACAACCCTCTGTAGTTTCTTGCGGTCTTGGGCAGAGCAGGAGCTCTTTTGGCCAAAATGAATCACTTCACACTTCTTTGCATTGAACTTTATCATAGAATCATAGAAACCCTACAGTGCAGAAGGAGGCCATTCGGCCCATCGAGTCTGCACCGACCACAATCCCACCCAGGCCCTACCCCCACATATTTTACCCGCTAATCCCTCTAACCTACACATCCCAGGACTCTAAGGGGCAATTTTTTAACCTGGCCAATCAACCTAACCCGCACATCTTTGGACTAGATCTTTATCTACTACCTGTCTGCCCAATCCACCAACATCTTTGACCAGCGCAGATGCAATGGGCCGAAGGGTCTTTTTCTGTGCTGTATACCTCTATGACTTTATGTCTATGTCCTTTTGAAGTTCAAGCTATCCTCATCATAGTTGGCAGTTTATATATCATCTGCCAATTTTGAAATCATACCCCAAACGCCAGAGTCTAGGCCATTAATATTTATATCAGGGAAACAAAAGTGTTTAAAGTTTAAAAAGGCTCAACAGCTCAAATTGTTTTATACATCAGAGCAGTGACAATATCTTAAACACATTTCATTGATTGTAAATATTTTAAAAGCACGGAAGGTGCTATATAAATACAAGCCTTTTTCATATTACCTTGTAATGAGTCAGCATGAAATCCTGCCATGCTGATTGTGGCTGTTCGTGTTGAATTTACAAGATAGAGAATGTAAAACAATTGTACTCAGGCTTTGCAGTATGAAGCCTTACCAATGGAAAAAAGACAGGCTTCACCACAAATACTCTCCCACCTGAGCAGAAAGTGTTTTGTTTGGGGAAGAATTACCTTGGCAAATTTTTAATGTTTGTGCGAGAGAGGAAGTAACAACGTTTCATCCAACAAGATGTCTCTTTCCATAAAACCTCAATTCAGGGTCACCCATTCAATTTCCACAAATTTCTTCAGAATTGCATCCTGACCCTTTTCTACTTATTTTTCAGCACGTGGCCATCAGTAGCGAGAGCAACATTTATTGTTCATCTCCAGCTTAGTTGGTGGTGTGCTTCCTCCATCTTCCCGTTCTCTTTACAACAATCTGAGATCCCTATCTGCTTCATGAAGATGACCATCGTCCCGATGCTAAAGAAAAGGCAGGCAGCGTGCCTTAATGACTATCATCCGGTGGCTCTGACATCCATCATTATGAAGTGCGACCAAAGGTTAGTCACAGCACGAATCAATTCCAGCCTCCCAAATTGCCTAGATCTACTACAGTTTGCCTACCACCGCAACAGGTCCACAACAGACGTCATCTCTCTGGCCCTACACTCAACCCTGGTACACCTAGATAACAAAGACACCTATGTCATACTCCTGTTTATTAACTACAGCTCAGCCTTCAACATCATTATTCCTACGAAACTCATCTCCAAACTCCGTGGCCTGAGGCTCAGCTCCTCCCACTACAACTGGATCCTGAACTTCCTAACTCACAGACCACAATCAGTAAGGATAGACAATAACACCTCCTCCACGATTATCCTCAACACCGATGTCCCACAAGGCTATGTCCTCAGCTCCTTACAATATTCCCTATACACCTATGACTGTGTGGTCAGATTCTCCTCCAACTCGATTTTCAAGTTTGCTAATGACACTACCGTTGTCCATGCTGCTCTTTTTTTTAAACCCCTGAGCTAATCCCAATTGCCTGCATTTGGCCCATATCCCTCTATATCCCTCTACCGTTGTGGGTTGGATCTTAAACAATGACGAGATGGAGCACAGGAAAGAGACAGTCATCAACTTCAGGAAGCGTAATGGAGGACATGCCCCATCTACATCAATGGAGGGCATAGGTTTAAGGTGAGAGGGGAGAGAGAAGTGTCCAGAGGGTCAATTTTTGCACACAGAGGGTGGTGAGTGTCTGGAACAAGCTGCCAGAGGTAGTAGTAGAGGTGGGTACAATTTTGTCTTTTAAAAAGCGTTTAGAAAGTTACATGGGTAAGATGGGTATAGAGGGATATGGGCCAAATGCAGGCAATTGGGATTAGCTCAGGGGTTTAAAAAAAAGAGCAGCATGGACAAGTTGGGCCGAAGGGCCTGTTTCCATGCTGTAAACCTCTGTGACTCTATGACTGGGAAATCGCAGCTTTGAGGAAAGATTGGATGAGGCCGCTAATCCCTCAAACCTACACATCTCAGGACTCTAAGGGGCAATTTTTGGCATGACCAATCAACCTAACCCGCACATCTTTGGACTGTTTGATATAGTTGATGCTGTTTGATATAATGTTTGATATAGTTCCAGCACAGCCTCCCTGCTCTTATATTCTATGTAAGAAGTCTCACAACACCAGGTTAAAGTCCAACAGGTTTATTTGGTAGCACAAGCCACTGGCTTTCGGAGCGCTGCTCCTTCATCAGGTGAGTGGGAGTTGTAGAACATAGAACAGTACAGCACAGAACAGGCCCTTCGGCCCACGATGTTGTGCCGAGCTTTATCTGAAACCAAGATCAAGCTATCCCACTCCCTATCATCCTGGTGTGCTCCATGTGCCTATCCAATAACCGTTTAAATGTTCCTAAAGTGTCTGACTCCACTATTACTGTAGGCAGTCCATTCCACACCCCAACCACTCTCTGAGTAAAGAACCTACTTCGGACATCCTTCCTATATCTCCTACCATGAACCCTATAGTTATGCCCCAATTATGCCGGTTTCTCCGGCCTCACTCACCTGAAAACCGGAGAATCCTGCCCGACTTCAATGGACCTTTACATGGTCCGTCCCTGCCCACTAGAATTCTAGTGGTGGCTGGATGGGAGAATTTTGGCCCATGTCTTCATCAAATTGTCATTCTTCTTTCTGTTGGCCTGCTAGTCTGTCTTCATACCCTCCCTCAGTGATTCTAAAATCCTTTCTTGTTAGTCCACAATATTTTCTACACTGATTGCAAAAGCAGGGATGACATGTTGGAGTTCTATAGAACTTTGGTGAGGCCACAGCTAGTGTGCAGTTCTGGTCGCCACATTGTAGGAAGGATGTGATTGCACTGGATGGGGTGCAGAGCAGATTCACCAGGATGTTGCCTGGGATGGTACATTTAAGTTATGAAGAGAGGTTGCGTAAGCTTGGGTTGTTTTCGTTGGAGCAGAGAAGACTGAAGGGCGACCTGATCGAGATGTACAAGATTATGAGAGAAATGGACAGAATGGATAAGGAGCAGCTGTTCCCCTTAGTTGAAAAGTCAGCCAAGAGAGGATATAAGTTTAAGGTGAGGGGCAAGAGGTTTAGCGGGGATGTGAGGAAAAACATTTTTACCCAGAGGGTGGTGACGGTCTGGAATGCACTGCCTGGGAGAGTGGTAGAGGTGGGCTGCCTCACATCCTTTAAAAAGTATCTGGATGAGTTCTTGGCACATCATAACATTCAGGGCTATGGGCCCAGTGCTGGCAGATGGGATTAGGTGGGAGTTCAGGTGTTTCTAATGTGTCGGTGCAGACTCGATGGGCCGAAGGGCTTCTTCTGCGCTGTATGTTTCTATGACTTGTTGCATTTATTAATATGATTATTATGATTCATCATACTTCTTGGAGCTTTTGTCCAGTTGGTGCAACATCCATTTCCCCATTAACTTTTCATTCCACAATGAAATCTGTGGCAATAAAGTCCACACAGCATCAAGAAGTGTTATTGCAAACACAGGATAGAACTCTCCAGATGGGGACAATTCTGTCAGTGTTGTATCAGTATGTGGGGGCTGGGGTGAGGGGAGTCACAATGTGGAATGGATCTGGTTACAATGACTTTCTACCCCACATGAATGAATAACGAACTGGGAAGTGAAACATTCTGAAACTTGTAATCATTAGAGCCATGGTTTTGAAAGGGATTCGCATTGGGGGAGAGTTCCATTCTATCTGGGGAAGTCTATCCAGCTCCCTATTTGTTAGCTCAAACTGCCTCAGAGACGTAGACAGCCGTGCAAATTTTAATGCTGACCCAATGCTAAAATTGATCCAGTGCCATGGGGAGCCATGTGTGGAAGTGCCACCCTACTCCCCTGTCTTACCCTACACCACTTTTCCCCCAGCTTTTGTTCATCTCGCCCTTGTCATAGATAGAATCATAGAATCCATACAGTGCAGAAGGAGGCCATTCAGCCCATCAAGTCTGCACCGACAACAATCCCACGCAGGCCCTATTCCCACAACCCCACATATTTACACTGCTAATCCCTCTAATCTACGCACCCCAGGATATTAAAGGGCAATTTAGCATGGCCAATCAACCTAACATCAGAGCACCGGGAGGAAACCCCGCAGACACGGGGAGAATGTGCAAACTCCACACAGTGACCCAAGCTGGGAATCGAACCCGGGTCCCTGGAGCTGTGAGGCAGCAGTGCTAACCACTGTACCACCGTGCTGCCTGTCACCCTGTGAGGTTTCCATCGGCCACAGATCAAACCTCTACTGTAATTTGGGTTGCCTTTGCTGCATCATTACATTAGTGTGTGGGCACCAGTAACCAGGTGATACCTGACTACAGACGCACCAGTTAACGTTCCCAGTCGAATGGGGTAAACCAATCCCGAGAGAGAGGCCAGAATTCAATATATTTCTCCCATATATATATTTATTAACAGTCATTCAGCTATTTTTACGCTTAGACATTTGGTGATGTGACAACTTGGCCTTGAGGTACAGTCCAGCCTTACAGCTCTTGTCATATTAGATATAAAACCTCCTAATAAAAAATCCACTGACACTTCACAGCTCCATGGATTAGTTACAAAATGCTGTCTTCAACCTTGAAAGACTGCATTGAAAACACCATTACTCAGAGGCACAAATCAGACTGTCAGTACTGCAGCACCATCATAACGTTTCCATAGCATGGCTACACCCCAGTTTGTCACAACACAGCACAAGGAGATTTCTCCCATAAAGGAGGAAAAGGTTTGTTTAAAAAATATTCAGCTTTCAACCTAATCCCAAAAAGATGATACAACACAAGCTCTTAACTCAGAGGTTAAAATTGTGATGAATGATATGGAGCAGAATGCCTCCCACCTCGCCTGATGTGTATAATTAGCTCATCGCATTGCACATCAATCCCACGGAAAATTAGTTTATTTAACAAAGTCAAACATTGAGATTAATGTGTAATCAGTTATCCAAATTATTCACTTATCTAAAGAGGGGTGCTTTCTGAAGTATTTAAGTAATTACCTATGAACCTATGGGCAGCACGGTGAGATTAGCACTGCTCCCTCACAGTGCCGGTGAGCAGGGTTCAATTCCGGCCTCGAGTGACTGTCTGTATGGCGTTTGCACATTCTTCCCGTGTCTGCGTGGGTTTCCTCTGGGTGCTCTGGTTTCGTCCCACGCTTCAAAGATGTGTGTGTTCGGTTGATTGGCCATGCTGAATTGACCCTTAGTGTCAGGGGGACTGGCAGGTAAAATACATGGGGTTACGGGGATGGGGCCTGGGTGGGATTGTTGTCAGTGCAGACTCGATGGGCTGAATGGCCTCTTCTGCACCACAGGGATTCTATGGCACTTTGAACATAGGTTTCTAAAGGAAAGGAGTCACTTTGCTTCAGTTGCCCATGTTGTGTCTCTCCACATACCAGATAACAACAACTGCTATATACACAGCACCTTTAGTGCAATAATTGTGATAAATTAGATAACAAACATTATCTCTGGCCCTTTGGTCAATCACAACTCTACCTAACCATGGCTAACCATATCCATCAATCTACTCACTCCCAAAATATCTCAGTGTCACAACTCCATTCCAACAACCCTCTCGAGCAGTTTACTGAGCATTGCACTGTGTGCAAGCATGTCCTCATTAATTATATGGGCCAACACTGATCCCATTACCTGAAAAATCCAAGCCTTTCCCAGTCCAATTTCTGTTTTTTAATTGTTCTGTCTTTATATGGCTTACAGCAGGGTCCAATAATGATGTCCTCAGTAAAGCTTTCCATACAAATACTAAGATATTGAAAGAGAAGCAACACAAGCACTGGGATATGTAACATTAACTCTGCAATTTCAAAAGTTCCTTCATTTACAACTTTGCACTCCCAAAATTACAAACCATGGGGGCGATTCTCCCAAAAAGAATTTGTGTATAAACTGGAGTAAATCCCATTGTTTTTGTCAGCGGGATTTTCAAAATGAATCTCCCACACTCGCATGAATCTCGCAAAAATCAGTGGGTGGGGCCTATTCCCATTGGAGAGGCTGGCTGCACTGCGCTGAGCGAGCTATTGTGCATGCGCTGATCTGTCAGCGCTGAGATTGACACATATGCAGTCGCCCCATACTGCCAGCCTCCTGATAGCTGGCCAGCCCCACCACCCCCGCATCGCTGGCACACAGGCCCCCACATGGCCAATTCGCTGGCTTCCCGACGTGTCCGGGCCAGCCACGACTCTTCCACCTGCAGCCCTGAACTCCCGAATTCCACCCCCCCGCCCCACCCGATGGCCAGCCCTGATCACTGCCCTCCCTCCCTCTGTCACTAAGCCCAAAGTGCAGAGTAGCAACAGGAACCTCCCCACCCCCACCAATCTCCCCCCCAGAGGCCCTCCCCCATTCGGCCCCACCCCCTTGGCAATGCCTAATGCCAAGTGGGCAGTGCCAAGATGCCCCTTGGGCATTGCCACTTTGCCCTTGGGCAGTGCCAGGCGGCCATGCTGGCACTGCCAAGCTGACAATGCCCAGGAGGCACCCCCTACCTTACCACTGACTCTCTGAGGGGCCTCAATGGCCTCCCTTTGCTCCAGCAGGGTCGGGTACCAGTTCCCCACAAGCTGTTGAAAACCGTGCTGGAGTGAAACACTCCTGGCGAGAGGGCGGGTGGGGTTGGTGGGGGGGGGGGGGGGGGGGGGGGGGGTGGTGGGAGGGAGGCTAGCGAGCCTGGAGACTTCAGTCCGGAGCCCGCTGATTGGATTTAAATTACATTCAAATTAAGATTTAAATAAATTATTCAGCTCCACGCCAGATGGCCCCGGATATCTGGCTGCTAGGGATTCACGGAGGCCCAGCGGGGAGCCCACTAAACAACCTCCCTTGAGTCTCCTGGCAGCTATTTTCCAGCAGAGATACCGCAGAATACTGTCGTACCGAGGGATCTGGGTGTCCTTGTACATGAATCACAAAGCATTAGTGTGCCGGCAAAGGTGATTAGGAAGGCATTCATTTCCAGGATGTGGGAGTTGCTGTCTCGGCCAACAATTATTGTCCATCCTTAATTATCCTTGAGAAGGTGGTGGTGAACTGCCTTCTTGAACTTCTGCAGTCCACTGTGCTGTTAGGGAGGGAGATCCTGGACACCAGGAAGGAACAGTGATTTATTTCCAAATCAGGATGGTGAGTGACTTAGAGAGGAACTTCCAGGTGGTGATGTCCCTATGTGTCTCCTGCCATTGTCCTTCTAGATGGTAATGGTCATGTGTTTGGAAGGTGCTGCCTAAGGAGCCTTGGCGAGTTCCTGCAGTTCATCTTGTAGATGTTAGCCATGGTTGCCATTGTGTGTCGGTGGTGGAGGGATTGAATGTTTGTGGAAGGGGTAGCAATCAATTGGACTGCTTTGTTCTGGATGGTGTGAGCTTCTTGAGTGTTGTTGAAGCTGCACTTAAGCAGGCAAGTGGAGAGTATTCCATTACACTCCTGACTTGTACCTCGTAGATGGCGGACAACCTTTGGGGGGTCAGGAGATGAGTTACTTGGCCCAGAATTCATTGCCTTTGACCAGCTCTTGAAGCCATAATATTTGTATCGTTTGTCCAGTTCAATTTCTGGTCAATGGTAACTCCCAGGATGTTAATAGTGGGGGATTCAGCGACAGTAATGCCATTGAATGTTAAGGAGCAATGGTTAGATTCTCCCTTGTTGGAGATGGTCATTGCCTGGCACTTGTGTGGTGTGAATGTTAGTTGCCACTTGTCAGCCCAAGCCTGGATATTGTCCAAGTCTCAATAAAAGCAAATTAGCGGATGCGGGAATCTGAAACTAAAAGAGAAAATGCTGGAAAATCTCAGCAGGTCTGGCAGCATCTGTAAGGAGAGAAAAGAGCTGACATTTCGAGTCCAGATGACCCTTTGTCAAAGCTAAATGGCATAGAAAGTGGGAGATATTTATACTGCAGGGTGAGGGAATGAAAGATGAGTCATAGCCACAGAAACAAGGGGAAAGGCTGCTAATGGCAGCCCATAGAGAGAATAGAAGGTGTGAATGGCCAAACGGCAGAGAAGCTGAAATCAGAGAGTAAGCTGTGACAGATGAAGATGTGGGCAGAGAGGGGGGATGGGTAGGAGAGGGGTAACATTGAGAAAAGGGAAGAAAGGGGAAGCAAAGGGGGAGAAAAGGTCAGGAAAAGGGGGATGAAATAGGGGGAGAGTGGGGGGGGAAGAAAAATAAAGAAAGACAATAAAGAAATAAAAGGCAGAGAAGAGTTAAAAATTAAATGAAATGAAAACAAAGGGGTGGACATGGGATAGGGCCAATCATCTGAAGTTGTTGAATTTGATGTTGAGACCGGAAAGCTGTAAAGTGCCGAGCCGGAAGATGAGATGCTGTTCCTCCAGTTTGCGTTGAACTTCACTGGAACATTGCAGCAGGCCAAGGACAGACATGTGGGCATGGGAGCAGGATCGTGTGTTAAAATGGCAGCAACCGGAAGGTCAGGGTCCTGACTGCGCACAGACCGAAGGTGCTCAGCAAAGCGATCACCCAGTCTACGCTTGGTCTCTCCGATATAGAGGAGACCACATTGGGAGCAGCGAATGCAATAGATCAAATTGAAAGAGGTGCAAGTGAAACGCCAGAATGAATGTTTTGGACCATGGAAGAGGTAAAGGGGCAGGTGTTACACCTTATGCGATTGCATGGGAAGGTGCCATGGGTGAGGGAGGGGTGTTGGGTATAGTGGAGGAGTGGCCGAGGTTATCCCGGAGAGAATGGTCTCTGCGGAATGCTGACAGAGAGAGTGAAGGGAAGATGTGTTTGATGGTGGCATCACGCTGGAGTGGGCAAAAATGCCGAAGGATTATGCTTTGCATGCGGAGGCTGGTGGAGTGAAATGTGAGAACAAGGGGGATTCTATCCTTGTTCTGGGAGGGAGGGAGGGGGTGAGGGTCATGCGCGGGAGATGGACCGCATACTGTTGAGGGTCCTGTTAACAACTGTAGGTGGGAAACCACAGTTGAGGAAGTAGAAGCACATATTAGAAACATCAGGCGGGAATTAGGAAGCATAGGATGGGAACAAAATTGTCAGGGAAAGGCACTAATGAAAAGTGGAACTTTTTCAAGGAACAAATACTGCGTGTCCTTGATAGGTATGTCCCTGCCAGGCAGAGAGTAAATGGCCGAGTGAGGGAACCATGGTTCACAAAAGAGGTGGAATGTCTTGTCAAGAGGAAGAAGGAAGCATATGTAAGGTTGAGAAAACAAGGTTCAGTTGGCTCGACAAGTTAGCAAGAAACGAGCTGAAAAAGGGGCTTAGGAGAGCTAGGAGGGGGCATGATAAGTCCTTGGCGGGTCGGATCAAGGAAAACCCCAAGGTTTTTTACTCTTATGTGAGGAATAAAAGAATGACCAGGGTGAGGTTGGGGCCGGTCAAGGACGGCAGTGGGAATTTGTGCATGGAGTCAGAAGAGATAGGAGAGGTGATGAATGAATACTTTTCTTCGGTGTTCACCAAGGAGAGGGGCCATGTTTTTGAGGAAGAGAGGGTGTCACAGGCTGATAGGCTGGAGGAAGTAGATGTTCGGAGGGAAGATGTACTTGCAATTTTGAATAAACTGAAAGTTGATAAGTCCCCTGGGCCTGATTAAATATATCCTAGGAGTCTTTGGGAGGCAAGGGATGAGATAGCAGAGCCTTTGGCATTCATCTTTGCGTCCTCACTGTCCACGGGGGTGGTGCCAGAGGACTGGAGAGTGGCGAATGTGGTTCCTCTGTTTAAGAAAGGGAATAGAAATGACCCTGGTAATTATAGGCCGGTTAGTCTTTCTTCGGTGGTCGGTAAGTTGATGGAAAAGGTCCTCAGGGATAAGATTTACGACCATTTAGAAAGATGCAGCTTAATCTGGGATAGTCAGCACGGATTTGTGAAGGGCAAGTCTTGCCTCACAAATTTGATAGAATTATTTGAGGAGGTAACTAAGTATGTTGATGAAGGTAGTGCAGTTGATGTCATATACATGGATTTTAGTAAGGCGTTTGATAACGTCCCCCATGGTCGGCTTATGAAGAAAGTAAGGATGTGTGGGACAGAGGGAAGTTTAGCCGATTGGATAGGTAACTGGCTATCTAACAGAAGACAGAGGGTGGTGGTGGATGGAAAATTTTTGGACTGGAAACCGGTTACCAGCGGAGTGCCACAGGGATCAGTGCTTGGTCCTCTGCTATTTGTCATTTTTATAAATGACTTGGAGGAGGGGGCTGAAGGGTGGATCAGTAAATTTGCTGATGACACCAAGATTGGTGGAGTAGTGGATGAGGTGGAGGGCTGTTGTAGGCTGAAAAGAGATATAGATAGGATGCAGAGCTGGGCTGAAAAATGGCAAATGGAGTTTAACCCTGACAAATGCGAGGTGATTCATTTTGGTGGGACAAATTTAAATGTGGATTACAGGGTCAAAGGTAGGGTTCTGAAGAATGTGGAGGAACAGAGAGATCTTGGGGTTCATATCCATAGATCTCTGAAGGTTGCCACTCAAGTGGATAGAGCCGTGAAGAAGGCCTATAGTGTGTTGGCGTTCATTAACAGGGGGTTTGAGTTTAAGAGCCGTGGGGTTATGCTGCAACTGTACAGGACCTAGGTGAGACCACATTTGGAATATTGTGTGCAGTTCTGGTCACCTCACTATAAGAAGGATGTGGAGACACTGGAAAGAGTGCAAAGGAGATTTACCAGGATGCTGCCTGGTTTGGAGGGTAGGTCTTATGAGGAAAGGTTGAGGGAACTTGAGCTTTTCTCTTTGGAGCGGAGGAGGTTGAGAGGAGACTTGATAGAGGTTTATAAGATGATGAGGGGGATAGATAGCGTGAACGTTCAAAGACTATTTCCTCGGGTGAATGGAGTGGTAACTAGGGGGCATAACTATAGGGTTTATGGTGGGAGATATAGGAAGGATGTCCGAGGTAGATTTTTTACTCAGAGAGTGGTTGGGGTGTGGAATGGACTGCCTGCAGTGATAGTGGAGTCAGAAACTTTAGGAACATTTAAGAAGCTATTGGATAGGCACATGGAGTACTTCGGGATGATAGGGAGGAAATAGCTTGATTTGGGTTTCAGACAAAGCTCGGCACAACAACATGGGCCGAAGGGCCTGTTCTGTGCTGTACTGTTCTATGTTCTATGTTCTATCTCTTTCGAAAGTGGTATCATCAGAACAAATGCGATGGAGGCGAAGGAGCTGAGAGAAAGGGATGGAGTCCTTACTGGATGTGGGGTGTGAAAAGCTGTAGTCCAGATAGCTGTGGGTGTCAATGGGCTTGTAATGGATATTGGTAGATAGTCTATTGCCGGAAATGGAGACAGACAGGTCAAGGAAGGGAAGGGAAGGGAAGTGTCTGAGATGGATCAGGTGAAGGTGATGGAGGAGTGGAAACTGGGAGCAAAGTTGATGAATTTTTCCAAGTCCAGACAAGAGCATGAAGTGGCACCAAATTAGTCATCAAAATAGAAAATGCTGGAAAATCTCAACAGATCTGGCAGCTTCTCTAAGGAGAGAGAAGAGCTGATGTTGAGTCTAGATGATCCTTTGTCAGCTCTTTTCTGTCCTTACAGATGCTGTGGAGATGCCAGCGTTGGACTGGGGTAAACACTAACAGTTTTAACAACACCAGGTTGAAGTCCAACAAGTTTATTTGGTAGCAAATGCCATTAGCTTTCGGAGCGCTGCTCCTTCGTCAGATGGAGTGGAAATCTGCAGATTTCCACTCCATCTGACGAAGGAGCAGCGTTCCGAAAGCTAATGGCATTTGCTACCAAATAAACTTGTTGGACTTTAACCTGGTGTTGTTAAAACTCTTACAGATGCTGCCAGACCTGCTGAGATTTTCCAGCATTTTGTTTTGGTTTCAGATTCCAGCAACCGCAGTCATTTGCTTTTTTACCAAAATAGTCATCGATGTACCAGTAAAGGAGTTGTGGGAGGGCCCAGGTAGACCTGGAACAAGGAATGTTCCACATACCCCATAAAAAGACAAGAGTAGCATAGCTAGGACCCATGCGAGTACCCATTGCTACACCTTTGATTTGGAGAAAGTGGGATGAGTTAAAAGAGAAGTTGTTGAGAGATAGAACGAGTTCAGCCAGGTGGAGAGAGTGGTGGTGAATAAGAATTGTTCAGGCCTCTTTTCAAGTAAGAAGCGAAGAGCTCTCAGGCCGTCCTGGTGTGGGATGGAGGTGTAGAGAGATTGTACATCCATGGTGAATAGGAGGCGGTTGGGGCCTGCGAACTGGAAGCTGTTAATATGACGCAGGGCATCAGAGGAATCCTTCATGTAGGTGTCCAAGTCTTGTTGCATTTGGACATGGACTGCTTCAGTATCTGAGGTGCTGAACATTGAACAATCATCAGCAAACATTCCCACTTCTGAAAGGAAAGTCATTGATGAATCAGCTGAAGATGGTTGGGTCAAGGATACTATCCTCAGGAACTCCTGCAGTGATATCCTGGGACTGAGATGTTTGACCTCTAACAACCACAATCATCTTCCTTTGTGCCAGATTTGACTTCAACCAGGAGAGAATTTTCCCCCGATTGCCACTGACTCCACTTTTGCTAGGGCTTTTTGATGCCATATTCAGTCAAATACTGCCTTGATATCAAGGACAGTCACTCTCACCTCGCCTCTGGCATTCAGCTCTTTTGTCCATGTTTGTATCAAGGTTGTAATGAGGTCAGGAGCTGAGTGAATTTGGTGGAACCCAGACTGAGCGTCAGTGAGCAGGTTTTGCTAAACAAGTACTGCGTGATAGGATTGTTGATGACCCCTTCCATTACGTTATTGATGATCAAGAGTAGACTGATGGGGCAGTAGTATCATTTATTGCAAAGGGGATGGAAGATAAAAACAGGGAAGTCTTAGTGCAACTGCACAGGGCATGAATGAGAATGCACCCGGACTACTCTGTACAGTTTTGGTCATGTGATGTAAGGAGGGGCATACATGCGTTGGAAGCAGTTCAGAGAAGTTTCACTTGGCTGATACCTGGAGTGAGTCAATGATGAGCAGGTTGAGCCAGTATTCCTTGGGAGTTGAGAAGAATGGGAGGTAATCTTATTGAAACATGTAAGATTCAGAGGGGGCTTGATAGCGTGGATGCCGAGAGGATGTTTCCCCCCATGGAGAATCTAGAACAAATTAACAAGTCCCCCATTCAGGACAGCGAGGAGGAGGAGGAATTTATTTTCTCAGGGGATCATTAATCATTGGACTATTGCTTCACAAACAGAAAATCGGTGCAAGAAAGCTCAGATAGTTCTAAGAGTGGACCTAACACAGAAGGGCAATAATAATGATATGCGATAGAGTGTGGGGGGGGGGGGGGTGGAGAATGGGAGGTGGCATATTGCTAAGGGTAAAGTAGGTGAATTTTATGATATTGTAGATTCAAACCCGAGTCGGTATATAAGAAGCCTACAGAACAGTTGTAAAAAGTAGACCATGATTCATCATAATGAATGGGAATAGGTCAACATCATGAAAGCAGGAGAAATATTAGAGATCAGCAGTCATAACATCATTAACTTGAATGTTAAAACAGAAAAGAAATAAATGAGTCAACTGCAAAGGTTGTTAGAGAAGAGCAAACTTCAAGGAAATGACAGACGACCGCTTCAGGATAAATTGGAGGGGAAAGGTTAACTGATAATACAAGTGAGCATCAGCAGGAAATACATAAACGTGAGATTGCTATAGCCGAGGCTAATGAGAGGAAATGGAGTTTGATCTTGGGTTCTGCTTCTTTGAATGAGCAGTCAGATGAAGCTAAACATAAAAAAAATTAGGAATTAATCAGTGAAGCTGAGTGAACAGAATCGGGAAAATATCCGAATCTTCAAATAACACAGGAAGCCAGAGTGCTCAGTGGATGTGGTCAAATCTGCTATCAGGAAAATAGCAATGGTCTTACCCAGACACCCAGCGGGGAGGGGGTGGTGGGAGGGTTATGGAAATTGAGGCCACTCAAATCTCAACAAACTGTGAAATTACTGCGGCCAATGAGGTACTGACAGAGTACACTGGTATTAACACCCTTGGGAGTGGGGGGTGGGGGGTGATTCTCTGCTCCTGGCGGGCTTGACACTGACCCACTGAATTGGGCATGAGGGCCAAAACAGCAAATCCTGCCAGGCCTCAAGCCCACCCTGCCAGTAGTGATGAGCAGCCCGGGAAGATCATGAACACTAAATTCAAATGAGAATATAATTAGCAGATTTGAGGCCAGCTGCTCTTGTATGCTGCCCTTCCCCCCCCCCCCCCCCACCGCAGTGGCCGTCAAACAGTACAGGTCCTGACAAGCATAGACCAGGCACCTTGGACTTTGAGGGAGGACATGGAGGTAAAGTCTGTATCCGGGTGCCCCTTTGCTGTTGCCAGGCTGCAGAGGGAGGATCTCCCAAGAGATCTGGGGGTTGGGTGAGCTCCGGCTGGGGGGAGTGTGTTGACTACCCCTTCTAGCCAATGGAAGATTACTCCTAGCATGGTGATTGTGGACAGCTTTCTGTTAAAAATCTTAATTCCTGCCTGAGTACTGTGAAACCTTTGAAGTTGCCTGGTCACTTTACTTTCCATGCCCTATGGAGACCCACAATAGTAGTCCATTCTACAGACAGGATTGCCCTTGCTCTCTGTCAAAAGTCCCAGGTGTGGGCAAACCCGTTTAAAGTCCTCTGACTGATAGGAGATGTCAGTTTCACTAGAGGATTCCTTTTTGTAGCCTAGATGATTTGCAGTTGCAGCCTGGCTACTTTGAAATGCTCTGACAGACAGCTCCAGAGCAAATCAAACAGTCCATTGTTGATCTATTCCAGTAAACCTCAAGTACTTCCTCTTTTCTATCATGGAAGTTTATAAGCAGGCTTGTTCTGACTGACAGGTCCAGGCTATTAAAAAGCAGGAAAGAGCTTTTATTTCCTATTTTCTAACCACAATGTTTATAAACAGGTTTGTTCTTTGATCTGAAGACCTTGGCTGACTGTTGTTTTCCATGGTGAGTAATCTTTAACCACTCACACTGCACTAGCATTCTTGCCCTGGGGTAGCTTTCAGGTATAGAAGAAGCTGGCTCCACTCACCCGGCACCCTGTCAGTGACACCTGGGGGACCCTAGGTGTCACTGACGAGTTGTCACTGACAGGGCGCCGGGGTAGTGCAAAGTTGTCACTGCCAAGGGAGGGCCTGATGGAGGAGCTGGGGTTGGGAGGAGGGGGCATTGCTGCCCCTATTTTGCTGCATCTCTCTTGTTGGGGTGGGGGCCAGGCCTCAGACTGGAGGGCGGGTTGTGGGTCACCCTCATGCCTGAGTGGTGGGGGGTGGGCGACCCAAACATTTAGTGGTGATTGGGGGTAAGTTATCCCTCCATTGGGAAGGGTAGTGGGTGCTCCCCTTGGCTGTGGGGGGGTGGGAGTTGATATTTCTGTGGGGGGCATGGACGGCTAGCACTGCACCCTGTGCCTTTTCGATCTCTGTGAAGCCGGGCTGGGTGACCTGTTTGGCATTCTGCATATTTTTAAATACTACAGGTATCTGAATTCCATCTGACAGGCGATGCCGCATTACAAAATTAAGACTCATGGAATGGTAGGATCAGTGTCAGCTGGATAAAAAATTGGCTTGAGGACAGAAAACTGAGTTGTGGTGAACGCTATTTTTCAGAATGGAGATGGGAGACAGTGGCGTTCCCTGAGGGTCAGTGCTACGATCAATGCTCACAGTGGTTAGCACTGCTACTTCACAGCGCCAGGGTTCAATTCCGGCCTCGGGTCACTGTCTGTGCGGAGTTTGCACATTCTCCCCGTGTCTGCGTGGGTTTCCTCTGGGTGCTCCGGTTTCCTCCCACATTCCAAAGATGTGCGGGTTAGGTGGATTGACTATGCTAAAGGAGATTAGCAAGGTAAATATTGGAGTTACGGGTAATAGAGCCTGGGTGGGATTGTGGTCGGTGCAGGCTCGATGGGCCAAATGGCCTCCTTCCACACTGTAGGGATTCTATGATAAATGCTTTGATTTTGGAATACAGAATAAAATTTCTCAATGATTCCAAACTTGCAGGTGCGGCAAAGAATGAGGAGTATACCAGGACAGGTAGGCTAGTGGAATGGGCAGACGTGGAATTGAACATTGACAAGAATCAGGTGATGCATTTAGGTAGAAGGTTTATAGAGAAACAATATAAACTAAATGGCACAGTTCTACAGGATGAGATTCTCTGGTCTTCCCTCAGCGATTTTCTCGGTGGTGAGAGCGGTTGCACTGTTCACTGGCGATGGGATCTTCTGGTCCTGCCACTGTCAATGCCAATTCCCATTGAAACCATCGCACACTGCCAGGAACCTGCAGTAGGGGGTCAACCATCGGTGGGACCAGAGAATCCCACCAGTGTGAATGGCCAGAGAATTCCCATAGCGTGTACAGGGATAGAGGCCCTTGGGGGGGGGGGGGGGGGGGCGGGGTTCAATCTTTAAAGATTGAGGACATAATTTACAAAGCATTTGGGATCTTGGGCTTCATAAATAGGGTACAAAATCTGTGGAATAATGCTGGATCTCTACAAAGCTGTATTTAGGTCACAACTGGAGTATTGTGTCCAATTCTGGTCACCACACCTTAGGAAAGATATTAGGGTCCTTGAGAGGGTGCAGCTGAGATTTTACTAGAATGATTCCAGGGATGAGAGATTTAGCTACAAAATTAGGTTGGAGAAGTTCCGTAGAAGTCATGTTGAAACTTAGCTCTGTTTCTCTCTCCACAGTTGCTGCCAGACCTGCTGAGTTTTTCCAGCACTTTTTCAGAGTACTATTTGCAGAGCTCCAACATCTGCAGTATTTTGCTTTTATATTCGGTCTCTGGAGCAAAGGAACTCAAGGGGAGATTTGTTCGAATTGAAATTATGATGGATTTAGATTAGGCAGAGAATGAAAAACTGTTTCCATTGGCTGTTGGTGTGGAGTAAAGCGGCACCTGTACTGATGTAACTAATGATGTAACTATGATGCAATGTCACATGACTTACTACTTTTGACAAGATCACAACTCTCCTAATTTCACTGGACATTCGAGTGCATCAGAATTGTCAACATTAGGAGGAAATGCATCGTCTACAGGCTTGGGTGCAGTGTTGTTTCAGGTTTAAAAGGACTCTCATGGACACAAAGAAATGGTATGCAACCATTGAGGAAGAAGCATTAGCAGAAACCTGACCCTTGAGAAGTTCTTTGATTATGTCATGGGATTAAGATTTAAAACTGAAAAAACCACAACATTTGATTACTCTTAACCTAAAGAAAATTCAACATTTTAGACAGAGACTTATGAAATATGATTCAGTTACTGAGTATGTTCAAGGATTGCATCAGACAACAGCAGGTACATTGGGAAGAATTTTCCCCTCCCACCCACCACGGGAATCGTAGCAGGCGAGACAGAAAATTCAGCAGACCATGCAAAGGTCCGTTGATCTCAGGCGGGAATTTCCAGCATTGGGACATGCGCGGCAGGAAAATCCCACCCATTATCAAAGATACCAAGGAGTCAGGCAAGAAGATTTAAGTTTCATTTAGGAATAGAACCATAAACTTTGTTTATTATCAAACACTTACCAACCAGTGGGAAGAGATTACAAGAAATTAAGCAAGCATAACAGCATGATGATGCTAGATCAAAATAAAAGAGAACTGCCAGAATTGATAGCTAGCTTATATACTGAACAACCCAATTCTTTGGCAATATTCTCGACAGAGAAAACATCCCACAATGATTGGTTATTTTTAACAATAGGCTGGTCATCCCTAAGTAAGAGTCTCACTTCTGGAAAGAGAGGGTCACCTACAGTCAGCCAACTTCCCCTCGGGAGGCACATTCCATTAGAGTTTTGATTCCGGACTCTGGATTCACATAAACCTATAGCTTTTATTGTATTGTGGTCTTGTCCTGAACACTCTTCCTTCTCTGCTTCTTATGTGAGTCAAAAGAACAAAGAACAAAGAACAGTACAGCACAGGAAACAGGCCCTTCGGCCCTCCAAGCCTGTGCCGCTCCTTGGTCCAACTTGGTCAAAAGGGGGAGATGTTGAGACACCCCTCTCTTGCGATACTGTGTGTGTGTGTCTGTGTGTATGTATGTACATTCCAAATGTAAGGGTTGAAAATACAGCAGCATTAAGGGGGAAATCAGAATCAAAACACCTATCTGTTTAGGGTCTGGTAGGGAGAGGAGAAATCACACTGGTTTAAGTTGACCCCTCCTGTCTCGAACACACATATTGCACAATGTTCGGTACCATTCATAACTCTTCAGGTACCAAAACAAGACCGTGCCTTCTGTGCAGCAAGACTTGGGCCTTCAGGCTTGGACTGATATGAGGGGAGTAACAATCATGCTACATAATCATGCTACATAATTCTGGTCGCCTCATTACAGGAAGGATGTGGAAAAGATTGAAAGGGTGCAGAGGAGATTTACAAGGATGTTGCCTGGATTGAGTGGCATGCCTTATGAGGATAGGCTGAGGGAGCTCGGTCTTTTCCCCTTGGAGAGACGTAGGATGAGAGGAGACCTAATAGAGGTATATAAGATGTTGAGAGGCATAGATCGGGTGGACTCTCAGAGGCTTTTTCTCAGGGTGGAAATGGCTGCTACGAGAGGACACAGGTTTAAGGTACTGGGGGGTAGGTACAGGGGAAATGTTAGGGGGAATTTTTTCACACAGAGGGTGGTGGGCGAGTGGAATCGGCTGCCGCAGTGGTGGTGGAGGCAAACTCAATAGGGTCTTTTAAGAGACTCCTGGATGAGTACATAGGACTTAATAGGATGGAGGGTTATAGGTAAGCCTAAAAGGTAGGGATATGTTCGGCACAACTTGTGGGGCCGAAGGGCCTGTTTTGTGTTGTGGTTTTCTATGTTTCTATAAGTGCCAGGCAATAACCATCTCCAACAAAGGAGAATCTAAACCTCTCCCTTGACATTCAATGGCAATACTATTGTTGAATACAACATCAACACAAACCTGGAGGTCACCATTGATCAGAAACTGAACAGAACTAGCCATATAAATACTGTGGCTACAAGAGCAAATCAGGACTTGGAATCCTGCGGCGAGTAGCTCACCTCCTGACTCCACAAAGCCTGTTGACAATCTACAAGGCACAAGTCATGAGTTTGTGATCAACTGTATGATGAGTGCAGCTCCAGTAACAATCAAGAAGGGCAAAGCCATCCAGGACAAAGTCATCCGCCTGATCGATGCCACCCTTGGCACCTAAAAACATTCACATCTCCTCTACCATCAGCATACAGTAGCTGCAATGTGGACCAAATACAAGGCACATCACAGCAACTGGCCATCTCGGGGACTCTATAGGCCATCGACAGCAGCAGAATTGTAACCACAATTTGTCACCTCGTGGTGCTGCACATCGCTCACTCGTGCATGATTATCAAACCATCGAGAAACCCTTCCAGGCATGCCAACAGCATTATGGAAACAATAGCACAAGACAACACACTACATAGCAGGAAAGGAATGGATCCTGCAAGACTCAGTGTTGTGACATCAGCTCTTTACAACATTAACACCACTAAACGATCGTAACAAGCAGATTGCCTCTGCAGTTTTGCCACATCCAATTGGATGTTGTGCTGGACAATGAAACAACTAATAGCAGGATAAACTGCATGAACATCCCTATTCTTAGTGATATTCGAATCTAGAACCTCAACACAAAGACAAAACAGCCATTTTCAGCCTGAAGTGCCGCATTTGGTTTGGGGTCCTCCAGAGGTCCTCATGATCACAGCCTCTGGTCAATAAACTCACTCCACATGACATCATTTAAAAACTCACTCCTCAGGACCCCAGCCCTGGCTCTACTCACGATCCCACCACCCCCCCCCCCCCCCCAAGCCCCGGCTCCTCTCGGGAGCACCCCCCCCCCGCCCCCTCCCCAACCCCATCTCCTCTCAGGAACCCCCCTCAGCTCCGGCTCCTCTCCGGACTCCCCTCCACCCATCAATCCCTCTTGTGACCCACCCCCCCCCCCCCCCCCCGCCCCTCTCTGGACCCCCGCCGCCAGCCCTATCTCCTCTCGGGACCCCTCCCCCAGCCCTGGCTCCTCTCGTGACCCCTCCCCCACCCAGGCTGCTCTCCGGACCACCCCCCAACTCCTCTCCAGACCTCCCCCCAGGCCCGGCTCCTCTCTGGACCCCTGCCCCCAGCTCCTCTCAGGACCCCCCAGCCCCTGCTCATCTCAGGACCACCACCACCGCCCCCCCCCCCCCCCCCCCCCCCCAAGCCCCTCTTGAGACTCCCCAGCCCCGGCTCCTCTTGGGACCCTCCCCAACCCCAGCTCCTCTCGGGCTCTCGGGACCCTCTGCTGCCATGGTAGGACCTCCTGGCACAGTGGTTAGCACTGCTGCCTCCGCCAGGGACGGGGTTCAATTCCAGCCTCAGATCACTGTCTATGTGGAGTTTGCACATTCTCCCCGTGTCTGCGTGGGTTTCCTCTGGGTGTTCTGGTTTCCTCTCACACGTCGATGGTAGCCATGATGTGGACATGCCGGCGTTGGACTGGGGTAAGCACAGTAAGAAGTCTCACAACACCAGGTTAAAGTCCAACAGGTTTATTTGGCAGCACTAGCTTTCGGAGCACTGTCCCTTCATCAGGTTGGTGGGAGTCCTAGTCCAGGATTCTCTAAAGGTAAACTTGCAGGTTGAGTCCGTAATTAAGAAAGCAAATGTAATGTTGTCATTTATCTCAAGAGGCTTGGAATACAAAAGCAGGGATGTACTTCTGAGGCTTTATAAAGCACTGGTTAGGCCCCATTTGGAGTACTGTGAGCAATTTTGGGCCCCACACCTCAGGAAGGACATACTGGCACTGGAGCGGGTCCAGCGGAGATTCACACGGATGATCCCAGGAATGGTAGGCCTGACATACGATGAACGTCTGAGGATCGTGGGATTATATTCATTGGAGTTTAGGAGGTTGAGGGGAGATCTGATAGAAACTTACAAGATAATGAACGGCTTAGATAGGATGGACGTAGGGAAGTTGTTTCCATTAACAGGGGAGACTAGGACGCGGGGGCACAGCCTTAGAATAAAAGGGAGTCACTTTAGAACAGAGATGAGGAGAAATTTCTTCAGCCAGAGAGTGGTGGGTCTGTGGAATTCATTGCCACAGAGGGCTGTGGAGGCCGAGACGTTGAGCGTCTTCAAGACAGAAATTGATAAATTCTTGATTTCTCGAGGAATTAAGGGCTATGGGGAGAGAGCGGGTAAATGGAGTTGAAATCAACCATGATTGAATGGTGGAGTGGACTCGATGGGCCGAATGGCCTTACTTCCGCTCCTATGTCTTATGGTCTTATGGTCTTATGGAGTTGTGTTCACAAACAGGGCATATAAAGACACAAACTCAATTTATAAAATAATGGTTGGAATGCGAGTCTTTACAGGTAATCAAGTCTTTAAGGTACAGACTATGTGAGTGGAGAGAGGGTTAAGCTCAGGTTAAAGAGGTGTGTATTGTCTCCAGCCAGGACAGTTAGTGAGATTTTGCAAGCCCAGGCAAGTCGTTGGGGTTATAGATAGTGTGACATGAACCCAAGATCCCGGTTGAGGCCCGTCCTCATGTGTGCGGAACTTGGCTATCAGTCTCTGCTCAGCGACTCTGCGCTGTCGTGTGTCGTGAAGGCCGCCTTGGAGAATGCTAACCCGAAGATCAGAGGCTGAATGCCCGTGACTGCTGAAGTGCTCCCCAACAGGAAGAGAACAGTCTTGCCTGATGATTGTTGAGCGGTGTTCATTCATTCGTTGTCGTACCATCTGCATGGTCTCCCCAATGTACCATGCCTCGGGACATCCTTTCCTGCAGCGTATCAGGTAGACAATGTTGGCCGAGTCGCAAGAGTATGTAACGTGTACCTGGTGGATGGTGTTCTCACGTGAGATGATGGCATCCATATTGATGATCCGGCAAGTCTTGCAGAGGTTGCTGTGGCAGGGCTGAGTGATGTCATGGTCACTGTTCTCCTGAAGGCTGGGTAGTTTGCTGCGGACAATGGTCTGTTTGAGGTTGTGCAGTTGTTTGAAGGCAAGACGTGGGGGTATGGGGATGACCTTGGCGACTTGTTCGTCTTCATCAATGACATGTTGAAGGCTCCGGAGAAGATGTCGTAGCTTCTCCGCTCCGGGGAAGTACTGAACGACAAAGGGTACTCTATGAGGATAAAGATATGAGGCCCTCATATGAACAGGATATGGTGCTCGACTCATCGATCGACAGTTCCGACGTGCCACAGTGAAAAACTGCACTGACCTCCTCAGAAGACAAACACGAGACACGGCGGACAGAGTACCATTCGTCATCCAGTACTTTCCCGGAGCAGAGAAGCTACGACATCTTCTCCAGCGCCTTCAACGTGTCATCGATGAAGATGAACATCTCGCCAAGGCCATCCCCACACCCCCACTTCTTGCCTTCAAACACTGCACAACCTGTCCTGAGGCATGGTACATTGGGGAGACCATACAGACGCGACGACAATGGATGAATGAACACCGCTCGACAATCACCAGGCAGGAGTGTACCCTTCCAGTCGGGGAACACTTCTGCAGTCACGGGCATTCAGCCTCCGATCTTCGGGTAAGCATTCTCCAAGGCGGCCTTCACGACACACGACAAAGCAGAGTCGCTGAGCAGAGACTGATAGCCAAGTTCCGCACACATGAGGACAGCCTCAATCGGGATCTTGGGTCCATGTCACACTATCTGTAACCCCCCACGACCTGCCTGCGCTTGCAAAATCTCACCAACTGTCCTGGCTGGAGACAATACACATCTCTTCAACCTGTGCTTAACCCTCTCTCCACTCACATTGTCTGTACCTTAAAGACTTGATTGCCTGTAAAGACTCGCATTCCAACCATTATTTTGTAAATTGAGTTTGTGCCTTTACATGCTCTGTTGGTGAACACAACTCCCACCCACCTGATGAAGGGGCAGCGCTCCGAAAGCTAGTGCTGCCAAATAAACCTGTTGGACTTTAACCTAGTGTTGTGAGACTTCTTACTGTGCTTCCTCTCACATTCCAAAGACGTGCAGGTTAGGTTGATTGGCCATGCTAAACTATCCCTTAATGTCAGGGTATTAATGTCAGTGCAGACTTGCTGGGCCAAATGGCCTCCTTCTGCACTGTAAGGATTCTACGATTCTATCATCAGGATAAAGATACAAAAGTCTGAGGTCACGAACCAACCGACTCAAGAATAGCTCCTTCCCCCTGTTGCCATCAGACTTTTGAATGGACCTACCTCATGTTAAGTTGATCTTTCTCTGCACCCTAGCTATGACTGTAACACTACATTCTCCATCCTTCTCTATGAACGGTATTCTTTGTCTGTCTAGCGCGCAAGAAATGATACTTTTCACTGTATCTAATACATGTGACAATAATAAATCAAATCAAACTATCCAAGACAAAGCAGCCCACTTGATTGGCAACTCATCCACCACCTTCAAACATTCAATCCCTCCCACCTCTGATGCACAGTGGCAGTATAGTGTGTACTATCTCCAAGATGCACTGCAGCAACCCACCAAGACTTCTTTGACAGCACCTTCCAAACCCATGATCACTACCAGCTAGAGGGACAAGGACAGCAGATACATGGGAACCTTGGATTCCCTTGGAAATATATTGTAGATCCTTCACTGTCGCTGGGTCAAAATCCTGGAACTCCCTCCCTAACAGTACTGTGGGTATACCTACACCATATGGACTGCAGCAGTTCAAGAAGGCAGCTCGGCACCACCTTCTCAAGGACAATTAGGGATGGGCAATAAGTGTTGGCCGAGCCAGGAATGCCCACATCCCATGAAAGAATAACAAAAAATGAAGGCTCCTATTCAAAAACAGAAAATACTGGAAAATCTCAGCAAGTCTGACAGCATCAAGGATATTATTAAACTAGAAAGAGTGTAGAAAAGATTTACTAGGATGCTACTGGGACTTGTTGGTTTGGGTTATGAGAGGCTGGATAGACTGGGACTTTTTTCTCTGGAGCGTAGAAGGCTGAGAGGTGATCTTATAGAGGTCTATAAAATAATGAGGGGCACAGATCAGCTACATAGTCAATATCTTTTCCAAAGGTAGGGGAGTCTAAAACTAGAGGGCGTAGGTTTCAGGTGAGAGGGGAGAGATAGGGTATTTTAAGAGACTTCTGGATGAGTACATGGGACTTAATAGGATTGAGGGTTATAGGTAAGCCTATATATAAGCCTAGGTAGGTAGAGACATGACCGGAGCAACTTGTGGGCCAAAGGGCCTGTTTGTGCTGTATTTTTTCTATGTTCTATGTTCTATCTGTAGAGAGAGAGAATAGAGCCAATGTTTCAAGTCTGGATAACCCTTCGTCAGAGCAGACTCCTGTTCCTTGTTTTCCCTTCCACAATATAGGTGCATTCGCTGCTCCATGTTAAATGGAATTGACCTTCCCACTGAACTGCTGCTTTCCCCTGAAGTCTGTTGCTGACTTCCTCACCTCACCTTACTGGAGTTTCATCAGCAACTTGGGAGATGAGCTCATGGAGTCATAGAGTCATAGAGGTTTACAGCATGGAAACAGGCCCTTCGGCCCAACTTGTCCATGCCGCCCTTTTTTTCAAACCCCTAAACTAATCCTAATTGCATTAGGCCCATATCCATACCCATCGTACCCACGTAACTATCTAAATGCTTTTTAAAAGATAAAATCGTACCTGCCTCTACTACTACCTCTGGCAGCTTGTTCCAGACACTCACCACTCCCTGTGTGAAAAAATTGCCTCTCTGGACACTTTTGTATCTCTCCCCTCTCACCTTAAACCTATGCCCTCTAGTTTTAGACTCCCCTACCTTTGGGAAAAGATATTGACTATGTAGCTGATCTGTGACCCTCATTATTTTATAGATCTCTATAAGATCACCCCTCAGCCTTCTACGCTCCAGAGAAAAAAGTCCCAGTCTATCCAGCCTCTCCTTATAACCCAAACCAACAAGTCCCGGAAGCATCCTAGTAAATCTTTTCTGCACTCTTTCTAGTTTAATAATATCCTTTCTATAATAGGGTGACCAGAACTGCACACAGTATTCCAAGTGTGGCCTTACCAATGTCTTGTACAACTTCAACAAGATGTCCCAACTCCTGTATTCAATGTTCTGACTGATGAAACCAAGCATACCGACTGCCTTCTTCACCACTCTGTCCACCTGTGACTCCACTTTCAAGGAGCTATGAACATGTACCCCTAGATATATTTTTTCTGTAACTCTCCCCAACACACTACCGTTAACTAAGTAAGTCCTGCCCTGGTTCAATCTACCAAAATGCATCATCTCACATTTATCTAAATTAAACTCCATCTGCCATTTGTCAGCCCACAGGCCCAATTGATCAAGATCCCGTTGCAATCGGAGATAACTTTCTTCACTGTCCACTGTGCCACCAATCTTTGTGTCATCTGCAAACTTACATAAGAACATAAGAAATAGGAGCAGGAGTAGGCCATCTAGCCCCTCGAGCCTGCCCCGCCATTCAATAAGATCATGGCTGATCTGACGTGGATCAGTACCATGCCTCCTATATTCTCATCCAAATCATTAATATAAATGACAAATAAAGTGGACCCAGCACCGATCCCTGAGGCACACTGCTTAGGGTACTCCACCTCGCAATTCCTTGACAAACCCTGGACATCTGAATGGTTGGAGAGATTGGTCGGATGATACTTAATTAATAGAAACGGACTTTTCTCAGTGAGGGATAATTTAGCCGTGAAATACCCAGCAAGGCACAGACAACATTAAACAAATACTTCACTAGAATTGGGAATGGAAAGTGTCACTTTTCAGGATTGACGAATCATTTTCAGTCAGCTGCTATTGTTTACCAGAACATAACTTCCAGCAATAAATGCGCCTCCTCTGGAGGCTGTCCCTACAGATCACACATGGTGCCGACAGTCTGTCAGTCTACAGAATGGAAGAACTGTGTAGACTAACCTTTTCATTTACATGAGTCTATAAATACCTTTTGGCTCAAATGTTCATCTCTTCTCTATTGGATAGGGAATGCACAAACACTGACCATTAAATATTATCCTTTAACCAAAGCAATTGGAAATGTCTCAGGTTTCCCAGAGACAGAAGGCCATTGTCCCAAGAGTTTCTGGATGATTATACAACTCATTCTATGCGTGTGTGTGTGGATTCACACACCTGACCTATGCATTTGTTTGGTTTTAATCTGACAGTTTATTTCTGTTATTTCTGTATCAACAGGATACACCTCTAAGCAGCTACCATTCATCAAACATCAACTACAGAATACACGCAGGCAAAATCAATTCCGATGTGGGTACAAAAAGTAACTTTGTGTTTGATATGATATGATGTCGGTGTCATTTTGGCCTGAGTTTCTGATCAACTGCTCATAGGACACAAAGTCAGTGCCCAGGATGCACTCAACAGACGCCACAAAACAACATAACTCTATCCAGAGCAAACCATCTGCAAATCAAACTCAACATTATTCATTACAGGGATAGAGGAATGAAAGAAAACAAAGATCAAAGAGGGATATTTTATTACACTGAGATTTGCAGCATAAAGGGCTAATAATACTAACACAGGGAGTGCAGTGATGTTAGGTGACATGTAACTAGAACCTGAGGGAAGATTCTAATGGAATCCTGCTAAAGATTGTTAAGTAGTGTAAATAGTCACTGTTCACTTGCTGGCAACAGCATGATTTTGAGATCTCTTCTATCAAAGACACCCAGAGCCCAATTGTGATATTAAGACGCAGTTGCAGGGGCAAGAACAGAAAATGCTGGAAAATCTCAGCAGGTCTGAAAGCATCTGTGGAGAGAGAATAGAGGCAATGTTTCGAGGCTGGATGACCCTTCATCAGAGCTTGACGAAGGTTGCAGGGGTCATAGTTGCAGGAATCCGAGAACCATTTATAAAGTTGCACATTCTCCCCGTGTCCACGTGGGTTTCCTCCGGGTGCTCCGGCTCCTCCCACAGTCCAAAACCGTGCAGGTTACATGGATTGGCCATGCTAAATTGCCCCTTAGTGCCCCTTAGTGTCTCAAGATGCGTATGTTAGGGGTATTAATGGGTAAATACTTGGGGTTACGGGGATAGAGTCTGAGTAAGATTATCTGTTAGAGGGTCAGTGCAGATTCGATGGGCTCTTTCTGCACTGTAGGGTTTCTATGATTCCATGATGATTGTTATCAGTTGCCAATTCCTAAGCGACATGACAGGACACGCTAATCAGTAGACCAAGAACAGACAGGGTGCAGTCAGAGCCACAGTGACGCTTCCATTGTGGTGAAAAATGATCACCTCGCTGCTACATCTGTCCAGATGTTAAGTCAGAGTGCACTCCTGCCACCAGAAGGGGATATTTTCAAACACTCTGCTGAGATAGAAGCCTTCAGCTCTAGGCTAAAAACATAAAGGCACACTCCTCTCAGTGACAGCTTCTAAACCATCAGAACATCCTCATGTGTATCAATCACTTTTTCTAAGCTGAGGTCAAAGCATCCAAAGGTGAATGTTCAGGAGGGAATTCCCTGACCTGTTCACTGCAGTAGGGAAGCTGCAACTAACATACTATCTTGAAACCAACTGCCATGCCAGTGGGCTTATTTACCCCATGGAAGATCTCCTCCATCCTCTCTTACAAAAGCTTAAGAGGCAGACAGGCATCATGCTACACCAGAGGTTAATATCATCTTGTCCACTCATTGGTCATCCGGAATGGTGCCATTACCAAAATCTCCTGGTTCTTTGCATATTTATGTCAATATTATACAACTGGGTAAGGCGATTAAAAGAGAAATTCACCCAATGGCATCTGTTGACAAGGCTTGATGAAGTTTGTGGGAGCACAGTCTTCACAAAATTAGACGCCAACAGTGGCTTATGGCAGCTTCCACTGGACAAAGGGTTGAAACTCTGAACTATATTTAATCACTGCCTTTGGGAGATACAGTTTTAATTACCTTCTGTTTGGAATTGTCTCAGCAGCCAAAATCTTCCAATGCACTATCACAGGCGAGGGCCGTGAATGTATCGTCTGCCATATGGGTGACAGTCTCACCCATGGCTCCACCAGGACAGAGTATAAGCCCAGAGTATGGGCAGTACTGTGACAGGCTGCATGTGGCTCTCACACTAAACCATCAGCTTTCTGCACCACATTGTCGGTACCTCAGGAGTCAATGCACTTCCCCATAAGACAGCAGCCATCAAGAATATTCCACCACCCTTAATGTGACTGAACTCCAACATTTTCTGGGAATGGTTAACGAGTTGGTGAAGTTTCTGCCCAAAAACAAACCTTTGATCCAATCAGGCACCTGTCCACACAACCCCTATGACCAGGAACTCACCACCTCTGTCACAGCCAATGTATCCTCCTTGGCTGAAGCGTAGTCCTATTTCAAATCCAGTGTGATGGCTCTGAGCAACCAATCCATACACCTCCAGAGTGCTAACAGATACTAAACAGTGGTACCTAGCCATTGAGAAAGAGGCCCTCAGTCATATGGGCCTGTGAGAAGTTCCCTGAATATGCCCTCAGACTCAAATTCACCATGCATCAGAAGCTTTTGGTCACCCTCCTCAATAGGAAGGAACTGGCAAAGATGCCAGTCTGAATCCAAAGGTTCTGATGGAACCTTATACGCTTTGACACGACCACAAAATACACTCAAGGCAAACTCCAACCCATTGCTGATACTTTATCCCACATTCCTGTGGGGAAGCCTGCACATACTGATGTTTCCTCAGGAACACGCCCTGGCATGTTCCTAGTCATTGTATTTTAAAGCAATACTTTGAACAAAGCTGTAACCAAGCGAACCCTTACTTTCAAACAGTGATCCCGAGTTCTAGATTTTCCCACAAGAGGAAAAATCTTTTCTACATCCATCCTGTCAAGAGCCCTCAGGATCTTATATGTTTCAATCAAGTCTCTTCTTACTCTTTTATACTTCAGGAGGTATAAGCCTAACCTGTACAACCATTCCTCATAAGACAACCTGGCCATTCCAGGTATTAGTCTGGTAAACCTTTTCTGAACGGTTTCCAATACATTTTCATCCTTTCTTAAATAAGGAGACCAATACAGTACACAATGCTCCAGATGCTGAAGAAGATTAGGGCACACAGAGTTGGGGGTAGTGTGTTAAAGTGGATTGGGGACTGGCTATCCGACAGGAAGCAAAGAGTCGGAATAAATGGGTGTTTTTCCGGTTGGAGGAAGGTAACTAGTGGCGTGCCGCAGGGATCGGTACTCGGGCCGCAACTGTTTACCATTTATATAGATGATCTGGAGGAGGGGACGGAGTGTAGGGTAACGAAGTTTGCAGACGACACAAAGATAAGTGGAAAAGTGAATCGTGTGGAGGACGGAGAAGATCTGCAGAGAGATTTGGACAGGCTGAGTGAGTGGGCGAGGATATGGCAAATGGAGTATAACGTTGAGAAATGCGAGGTTATACACTTTGGAGGAAATAATAACAAATGGGATTACTATCTCAATGGAAACAAATTAAAACATGCTACCGTGCAAAGGGACCTGGGGGTCCTTGTGCATGAGACGCAAAAGCCCAGTCTGCAGGTACAACAGGTGGTCAAGAAGGCAAATGGGATGTTGGCCTATATCGCGAGGGGGATAGAATATAAAAGCAGGGATGTCTTGATGCACCTGTACAGGGCATTGGTGAGGCCGCAGCTGGAATACTGTGTGCAGTATTGGTCCCCTTATATGAGGAAGGATATATTGGCATTGGAGGGAGTGCAGAGAAGGTTCACCAGGTTGATACCGGAGATGAGGGGTTTGGATTATGAGGAGAGGCTGAGGAGATTGGGTTTGTACTCGTTGGAGTTTAGAAGGATGAGGGGGGATCCTATGGAGACTGATAAGATAATGCGGGGGCTGGATAGGGTGGAGGCGGAGAGATTCTTTCCACTTAGTAAGGAAGTTAAAACTAGAGGACACAGCCTCAAAATAAAGGGGGGTCGGTTTAAGACAGAGTTGAGGAGGAACTTCTTCTCCCAGAGGGTGGTGAATCTCTGGAATTCTCTGCCCACTGAGGTGGTGGAAGCTACCTCGCTGAATATGTTTAAAGCGCGGATGGATGGATTCCTGATCGGTAAGGGAATTAAGGGTTATGGGGATCAGGCGGGTAAGTGGTACTGATCCACGTCAGATCAGCCATAATCTTATTGAATGGCGGGGCAGGCTCGAGGGGCTAGATGACCTACTCCTGCTCCTATTTCTTATGTTCTTATGTTCTTATGTGCTCTCACTAGTATCTTGTATAACTCAAGCTATACCTCCTTACTTTTGTATTTACTTCCCCTTTCAAAAACAATAACATTCTATTAGCTTTCCTAATTACTTGCTGGATCTATTTACCAACCTTTGCGATTCATGCATAAGGACACTCTCTGAATCTCACACCTCTGCAATCTCTCAGCATTTAGGTCATAAGCTTTTATATTCTTCCTGCCAAAATGGACAATTTTACATTTGCCCACATTATACCCCATTGGCCAGATTTTTGCCCACTCATACACCTGTATCTTCACTGTATCTTTTGTATCCTCCTTATGTCCTCTTCACAACTTATTTTCCTACCAACTTGGCATCACCAGCAAATTTAGCTACCATATCATCAGTCCCTTCATCCAAGTCATTCATATAAATTGTAAAAAGTTGAAGCCTGCACTGTCTAGCACATGAAGGAGAAGATATCCTGACCATGTCAGTGGACTGTTCACATCCTCCCTCCCTGGATGGCCATGTTTCTACCCTTCCTCCAAAAGCAGCAAGGACACGGTCAGGCAGATTAGTTAAACCACTGCAGCATCTTACATAGAAACATAGAAGATAGGAGCAGGAGGAGACCATTTGGCCCTTCGAGCCTGCTCCGTCATTCATTAAGATCATGGCTGATCAAACAACTCAATAGCCTAATCCTTCTTTTTCCCCATAACCTCTGATCCCATTTTCCCCAAGTGCGATATCCAGCCACCTCTTGAATGCATTCAATGTTTTGGCATCAACTACTCCCTGTGGTAATGAATTCCACAGACTCACCACTCTTTGGGTGAAGAAATGAGTCCTCACCTCCGTCCTAAATTGTCTACCCTGAATCCTCAGACTGTGACCCCTGGTTCTGGACTCCCCCACCATTGGGAACATCCTCCCTGCATCTTGGTGTCTCAGTGAGGGAGTGCTGCTCGGGCTGCAGTGGAGAGTGACAGTTGGTGTCTCAGTGAGGGAGTGCTGCTCGGGCTGCAGTGGAGAGTGACAGTTGGTGTCTCAGTGAGGGAGTGCTGCTCGGGCTGCAGTGGAGAGTGACAGTTGGTGTCTCAGTGAGGGAGTGCTGCTCGGGCTGCAGTGGAGAGTGACAGTTGGGGAAGTGTGGGGAAGTTGTTTTTTTTTTTTTTCTTTTTTTCTTGCTGGTAATGGCTTCAGGGATGGCAGTTCAGGCAGTATGCTGCATCTCCTGTGGGATGTATGTGGTGAGGAAATCCAGTAGTGTTTCAGGAGATTTTAGTTGTAAGAAGTGCATTAGATTGCAGCTTCTGGAGGAGCGTGTAAAGGAGCTGGAGGGGGAGGTAGAGGAACTCCGCATAATTCGGGAGGCGGAGGTGGAAGTTGATAGGAGTTATAGAGAAATAGTAACTCCTAGAAATGAGGCTTGGGTCAATGCCAGGAGGAGGGGTAAGAAGCAATCGGGAAGACAATCCCCTGGGGCGGTTCCCCTCCATAATAGGTTTTCGGTGCTGGAGGCTACAGTTGAGGAGGAATCAACTGAGCATAGAGAGCAGATCTCTGGGGGTGAGCCGAGTGAGAAAGCTCAGGTGGTTAGGGGCTGTAAAAGACTGGGCCTTGTGATTGGGGACTCCACAATTAAGGGGACAGATAGGAGGGTCGGAACTAAAGGTAGGGACTCAGGGTTGGTGTGTTGCCTACCAGGGGCTGGGGTCCGGGATGTGTCTGACAGGGTATTCAGGATTCTTAGGGGGGAGGGAGATAAACCACAAGTTATTGTACATGTGGGGACACACGACATAGGGAGGATAGGGGAAGGGGATATTAGGCAGGGATTTATGGAGTTGGGGTGGAAACTAAAGGCCAAGACTGACAGAGTGGTTATCTCTGGACTCTTGCCTGTACCACGGGATAGTTTAGAGAGAAATAGGGAGAGGGAAGGTTTGAATTCATGGCTGAGGGGATGGTGCAGGAGGGAGGGGTTCAGGTACTTAAGCAATTGGGGCTCGTACTGGGGAAGGTGTGACCTCTATGAGAAGGATGGTCTACACCTTAATCAGAAGGGGACCAATATCCTGGGGGGTAAATTTGCTAAGGCCATGCAAGGAGGTTTAAACTGATTCGGGGGGGGGGAGGGATCCTGAGTAGTGGGGCTGAAAGTGAGGGATGCATGGATGGGGACTGCAATGCACGGCATTGCAGAGGTGGGGTGGAGCAGGGTTTGAAATGTGTATACTTCAATGCCAGGAGTATTCGCAATAAAGTGGGTGAACTTGCAGCGTGGATCAGTACCTGGGACTTCGATGTTGTGGCTATTTCAGAGACATGGATAGAGCAGGGGCAGGAATGGATGCTGCAGGTCCCGGGGTTCAAATGTTTTAGTCGAAGTAGGGAAGGAGGTAGAAGAGGGGGAGGGGTAGCATTATTGGTCAGAGATTGTATCACAGTGTCAGAGAGGAGGTTTGATGAGGACTTATCTGTTGAGGTAGTATGGGCGGAGATTAGAAATAGGAGAGGAGAGGTCACCCTGTTGGGAGTCTTTTATAGACCTCCTAAAAGTTCTAGAGAGGTTGAGGAAAGGATTGCGGAGTCAATCCTGCTTAGGAGTGAAAGTAATAGGGCAATTGTTATGGGGGATTTTAACTTGACTAATATTGACTGGAATTGTTATAGCTCTAGCTCGTTAGAGGGGTCAGTTTTTGTTCAAAGCGTGCAGGAAGGTTTTTTGACTCAGTATGTAGACAGGCCAACTAGAGGTGAGGCTATATTGGATCTGGTGCTGGGAAATGAGCCAGACCAGGTGCTAGACTTGGAAGTTGGTGTGCATTTTGGTGATAGTGACCACAATTCGGTTACGTTCACCTTAGTGATGGAAAGGGATAGGCATGAACCTCGGGCCAGTGGTTTTAGCTGGGGGAAGGGTAATTATGAGGCTATTAGGAGAGAATTAGGAAACATAGGTTGGACTAGGAGATTACAGGGACTGGGAACGTCCGACATGTGGAGTTTTTTCAAGGAGCAGCTACTGCGAGTCTGTGATAGGTATGTCCCTGTCAGGCAAGGAGGAATTGGTAGGGCTAGGGAACCGTGGTGCACCAAAAAAGTTTCTTTGTTGGTTAAAAAGAAAAAGGAGGCTTATGTTCGGATGAGACGTGAGCACTCGGGTAGTGCACTAGAAAGCTTTAGATTGGCTAAGAGGGAGTTGAAGAGCGAGCTTAGAAGGGCTAAAAGGGGACATGAGAAGACTTTGGCGGATAGGGTTAAAGAGAATCCTAAGGCGTTCTATAGGTATGTCAAGAACAGAAGGTTGGTTAGGGCAAGTTTAGGGCCAGTTATAGATGGCAGAGGGAAGTTATGTGTGGAACCGGAGGAGATTGGTGAAGCATTGAACCAATATTTCTCTTCGGTGTTCACGCAAGGGGACATGAATATAGCTGAGGAGGACACTGGGTTGCAAGGGAGTAGAATAGACAGTATTACAGTTGATAAGGAGGATGTGCAGGATATTCTGGAGGGTCTGAAAATAGATAAATCCCCTGGTCCGGATGGGATTTATCCAAGGATTCTCTGGGAGGCAAGAGAAGTGATTGCAGAGCCTCTGGCTCTGATCTTCAGGTCGTCGTTGGCCTCTGGTATAGTACCAGAAGATTGGAGGTTAGCGAATGTTGTCCCATTGTTTAAGAAGGGGAACAGAGACTTCCCCGGGAATTATAGACCGGTGAGTCTCACTTCTGTTGTCGGCAAGATGTTGGAAAAAATTATAAGGGATAGGATTTATAGTTATTTGGAGAGTAATGAATTGATAGGTGATAGTCAGCATGGTTTTGTGGCAGGTAGGTCGTGCCTTACTAACCTTATTGAGTTTTTTGAGAAAGTGACCAAGGAGGTGGATGGGGGCAAGGCAGTGGACGTGGTATATATGGATTTTAGTAAGGCGTTTGATAAGGTTCACCATGGTAGGCTTCTGCAGAAAATGCAGATGTATGGGATTGGGGGTGATCTAGGAAATTGGATCAGGAATTGGCTAGCGGATAGGAAACAGAGGGTGGTGGTTGATAGTAAATATTCATCATGGAGTGCGGTTACAAGTGGTGTACCTCAGGGATCTGTTTTGGGGCCACTGCTGTTTGTAATATTTATTAATGATCTGGATGAGGGTATAGTTGGGTGGATTAGCAAATTTGCTGATGACACCAAAGTCGGTGGTGTGGTAGACAGTGAGGAAGGGTGTCGTAGTTTGCAGGAAGACTTAGACAGGTTGCAAAGTTGGGCCGAGAGGTGGCGGATGGAGTTTAATGCGGAGAAGTGTGAGGTAATTCACTTTGGTAGGAATAACAGATGTGTTGAGTATAGGGCTAACGGGAGGACTTTGAATAGTGTGGAGGAGCAGAGGGATCTAGGTGTATGTGTGCATAGATCCCTGAAAGTTGGGAATCAAGTAGATAAGGTTGTTAAGAAGGCATATGGTGTCTTGGCGTTTATTGGTAGGGGGATTGAATTTAGGAGTCGTAGCGTTATGTTGCAACTGTACACAACTCTGGTGCGGCCGCACTTGGAGTACTGTGTGCAGTTCTGGTCCCCACATTACAGGAAGGATGTGGAGGCTTTGGAGAGGGTGCAGAGGAGGTTTACCAGGATGTTGCCTGGTATGGAGGGGAGATCCTATGAGGAGAGGCTGAGGGATTTGGGATTGTTTTCGCTGGAAAGGCGGCGGCTAAGAGGGGATCTTATTGAAACATATAAGATGATTAGAGGTTTAGATAGGGTGGATAGTGATAGCCTTTTTCCTCTGATGGAGAAATCCAGCACGAGGGGGCATGGCTTTAAATTGAGGGGGGGTAGTTATAGAACCGATGTCAGGGGTAGGTTCTTTACCCAGAGGGTGGTGAGGGATTGGAATGCCCTGCCAGCATCAGTAGTAAATGCGCCTAGTTTGGGGGCGTTTAAGAGATCCGTAGATAGGTTCATGGACGAAAAGAAATTGGTTTAGGTTGGAGGATCACAGTTTTTTTTTTTAACTGGTCGGTGCAACATCGTGGGCCGAAGGGCCTGTTCTGCGCTGTAATGTTCTATGTTCTATGTTCTATCTATCCTGTTTAGACCTGTTAGAATTTTATCCTTTGACTTGGAGAGTCTGATAGTGGTTTTGAATAGAAGTAGGATAAAAATGCAAATAATTTGAGTGGAATGAAACACTTGGGAGAGATGTAGTATAAAACATTAATAGTTATTATCCTAATAATGCAACATCTGTGATGTCAGATTAAACCAAGAGGAGGAAGTTTCTAATGGAATCCTGCTGAAGTCCATCTCTGTAAACAGTCAATAAATGTTCACTAGTTTACAACAACTTAGTTTCCAGTTCTCTTTGACTAGAGACATCCAATTGCGATATTAATGCACAACCGAAAGATGCTGAACTGTCCATGTTGGTGATTTAGAGTATTAGCTTCAACCAACCTCTCCACCAATGTCACAACTGAAAGCCTATTCTTCTGGGTCTGAATGTTCGCAGATTATGTGACCGTGGGTAGCATTCCAGATTCTCAATCCATATCTACATATCTGCAAAGGCCTCTTTGGGCTCCAATCAAGGGCAGTTGCTTTTTGCTCCTCCTAGGCCCAGCAATTCTAAATAAAGCAGACCATGTAATGATAGCTCTACTATCCTGGAGAGGTGATCTTTCACACACCATGGACTGAGGATGAATCATCTTGATGTAAATGGCTGAGTTTTACATCATTCACTGACTGATCCAGGGCTCATCCCAACTGTGATTAAAGTCTTGAAAATAACGTGGTTCCAGATGTTCAACACCTAGAACAAAGAACAAAGAACAATACAGCACAGGAACAGGTCCTTCAGCCCTCCAAGCCCGTGCCGCTCCCTGGTCCAAACTAGACCACTCTTTTGTATCCCTCCATTCCCACTCCGTTCATATGGCTATCTAGATAAGTCTTAAACGTTCCCAGTGTGTCCGCCTCCACCACCTTGCCTGCCAGCGCATTCCAGGCCCCCACCACCCTCTGTGTAAAATATGTCCTTCTGATATCTGTGTTAAACCTCCCCCCCTTCACCTTGAACCTATGCCCCTCGTGAACGTCACCACCGACCTGGGGAAAAGCTTCCCACCGTTCACCCTATCTATGCCTTTCATAATTTTATACACCTCTATTAAGTCTCCCCTCATCCTCTGTCTTTCCGGGGAGAACAACCCCAGTTTACCCAATCTCTCCTCATAACTAAGCCCCTCCATACCAGGCAACATCCTGGTAAACCTCCTCTGTACTCTCTCCAAAGCCTCCACGTCCTTCTGGTAGTGTGGCGACCAGAACTGGACGCAGTATTCCAAATGCGGCCGAACCAACGTTCTATACATCTGCAACATCAGACACCAACTTTTATACTCTATGCCCCGTCCTATAAAGGCAAGCATGCCATATGCCTTCTTCACCACCTTCTCCACCTGTGACGTCACCTTCAAGGATCTGTGGACTTGCACACCCAGGTCCCTCTGCGTATCGACACCCTTTATGGTTCTGCCATTTATCGTATAGCTCCTCCCGAAATTATTTCTACCAAAATGCATCACTTCGCATTTATCAGGATTGAACTCCATCTGCCATTTCTTTGCCCAAATTTCCAGCCTATCTATATCCTTCTGTAACTTCTGACAATGCTCCTCACTATCTGCAAGTCCTGCCAATTTTGTGTCGTCTGCAAACTTACTGATCTTTACCTACCAAGATAACTATCTATGTCATGTCTTTCTATCCCCTATTTGTTGATTCATTGCAGAAAGAAAAGATGTGATATTAAGTTTTTTTGGATTTGACATATTTACATTACACAGCAGTACTGACAATGTGAGAACACTTGTTTGGTAGTTCAAAGCAAAGGATTCCATGTCGGCCAAGGATAATATCTGGTTAATCCATCGAAAAAAAAATTTAAAATCTGGAATCATTGCACAAGGTTTCAGAACCAAAATCAACTCGAGTGCAATGTGGTTCTATGTCAGTGCGCCTGAACATCTCCAAGCCAAGCCTGTCAGAACAATTATTTCGCCAAGCATCAGGGATTTTCTGCTTAATTAACGTTGGGTTCCATTTACCGTATTTCACTTCAAAGGTGGAAATCTCTGCAGGAAACATTACTGTCCATTTCACTTCCCTTTTCACAATTATTGTGCTTCATAATGCAAAGCTGACAGAACTTGAGGTGCTGGTCGAAAACAAAATCCAGCCCACAAATTGTTCTGTGTCTGGGTCAGACCTGTGATGGTGCAGAGTCAGAAAGGAATGGGATAGCAGGAACAGGGCAGGCTTTTCCACTTTCAAACTACTAGCAGAAGCACAGTTCCACCGCCCCTTTCAAATGGTCAATTAGGCCTCTGAATTTACATAAGATCGGAATTAAAGCTGAAAAATCAGTCCAAATGGTATGGAGTAATTTGAAGAGACAATTGTTTCTTTGTAGACCTGTATAGCCAAAGGGTTTCAACTGCCAAATGGCCAGATTACATACTCTACAGCTTTTGTTTAAATAAAATATTTCATTGCATGTTCTTCAATATACCTTCTATATTAATGCTAGATTGAACACAGATGTCAATGTTGGTGGCTTCGTGTACAAAAGGTCAATGAAACCCTGCAACAACCTTTTGCTTCCACTGGATCCAAGCAGTCCCTGTATTTGTGAATATCACGACTCGACAGAAAACAAACTGAAAATGTACAGATAATGAAAATCAGATCACAACATGTACTACGAGTTTTAAACCTGCAAATATTACATTTAGTTAAAATAAATCAGATATGTCGTTAAGATGAACACCAAGGGCTGAATTTTTGTCTGCGTTCAGAGGCGTGTTTCAGTCCATGAATGGCCACGCTTTGACCCAGATTTTCATTTCTGACTCGGCTGTACACAGATGGGAGAACTCCCGACTCCATAAGCCCAACCTTTAAAAATGGCTATCTGATCTTCTCATTTTCGGTCAGGGGGTAGGCTAGATTAGGAGCTGGGGCAGGAAACATTGTAGATAGTGAGGGGCCAGAAGCTGGTCAGGTGCGGGTTAGGTAACTCTGGCGCAGATGAAAAAGTCAAAAAGGCTTTTTTTCTGAGAAGAAGATCATCAATGTCCCCCCTGGGTGGGGGAACATCACTGAGCTGTCAGATTATAGAATCATAGAATCATACAGCGCAGAAGAGGCCCTTCGGCCCATCTAGTCCACACCCACACGTTAGAAACACCTGAACTCCCACCTAATCCCATCTGCCAGCACTTGGCCCATAACCCTGAGTGCTATGTTGTGCCAAGTGCTCATCCAAGTACTTTTTAAAGGATGTGAGGCAACTCACCTCTACCACCCTCCCAGGCAGCACATTCCAGACTGTCACCAGTCTCTTGGTAAAAACGTTTTTCCTCACATCCTCCCTAAACCTCCTGCTCCTCAACTTGAACCTATGTCCCATCGTGACTGACCCTTCAACTAAAGGGAGCAGCTGCTCCTTATCCACTCTGTCCATGTCTCACGTCTCGATCAGGTCGCCCCTCAGTTTTCTCTGCTCTAAAGAAAACAACCCAAGCCTACGCAACCTCAGATTCAGATTCAGTTTCCAATTCCAGCATCCGCCGTAATTTGTTTTTATCCTACACAACCTCTTTTCATAACTTAAATGTTCCATCCCAGGCAGCATCCTGGTGAATCTCCTCTGCACCCCCTCCAGTGCAATCACATCCTTCTGATAATGTGGCGACCAGAACTGCACACAGTGTTCTAGCTGTGGCCTCACCAAAGTTCTATACAACTCCAACATGACTTCTCTGCTTTTGTAATTTATGCCTCGACTGATAAAGGCAAGTGTCCCAAATGCCTTTTTCATCACCCTATTGACATGCCCTTCCACTTTCAGAGATCTGTGGACAAACACAACAAGGTCCCTTTGTCCAAGGTGTAAATGTTGTCCAACTGTTAGCTGACACTGGAATGGATGGTCCATCATGGGCTTTCCCTGTGTGAGAATTGTCATTGTTGCTGCCTAATCAAAATGTCCTCTTCTACTGGACTACTAAAAGCATGGAATGGAATCAAATGAATCAGGATTGGAATCGTCTAGCAATCACTATCTGGTACAGGTTTATGTAGTCATGTAGTGAGCTGCCATGATACAGTGGGTGGATGAATGATGAACAGTACCATGCACATTATCCTAACCAAGTTCCTGCTTGCCGCCCATCAATCAGGACGCACCCACAATGTTAACCCTTGACCAGATGCACACTGTACAGCAGAACTGTGTGGCAAAGAGGGAGGAAAGCAGTAGGGATGCAAGTGGTCTGCGAGCACAGCATGCTGCCTAACAGTCACAGCTGCACTGTGCATGGCACCAAGCATATGTGCTTTTCTCCACCACACTTTACCAGTAACTACTGACAATATGGTGAAAATGGTCAATGTGTGTAATCTGAATGGCTCACAACCTTTGGCTGGAAGCTGGAGGCCAATTCTTCCAATGAAGTATGCAAAGGGAAAATGGTGGAGCTACCACCAGGATTTTCCAGCATTCGAGCAGACCCCACTCAGTGCACAAAGTCTGGCAGCTATGGAGAGATGGCCGCTTAGTAGCAGGCTGGGAAACATCGGAGCCAGACACTCCAATGTCCCATTGACTGTGCCTTGAGGATGAAAGGCTGACACCAACCTTCCTGAGAGACGTTCCCTTCACTCCACTGTCCCTGTCAGCCTTGGCCTTCTTTACTTTTGGAATTTCATGCAAATGTCTGAGGATTTTGACTTGTCCTCACAGTGTCCTACCTCCCTCAGCAGAACCCACCCCACTCAGTGGGCTGTCTGCCACCCAGGACTTTGTGCCACCTAGAGGGCACACCCAAGTGTGTGGATCTGGATTGCAGGTACAAAGGTTGCCAATTTGGAGATGGCCTCAAGCAAGATGGCCCTGAAGTTAGTACGGCAGAGCTTTACAGGGCCAGGACTCAGAAATGGTCCCAATGCCAAAAACAATAGAGGATCCCACGCTCTATGCTCAAAGTAGTGACACAGTGGTCTGTTTACCAGATTTTGGTCATTTTACTCTTTGAGAATAAGACCAGCTCTTGCTGCAATTCCTATGGTGACGTAAGTATACCAAGTAGCTATTCAGAAATTGGAGCCCAACAAAGTTAAATGAATAATACACCCCAATGATTCACAAAATTCTTCTTTTTACTCCAGCAGATGAACCATTGATAATTGTGTTAAGACCCATTGGTAATTTTGGAACAGTTGTAAGCTCTGCTCACATGTGACCAAACATGTGCACTGATTGTTTTTGATGTAATGAAACAGGTTTACAAGGCCCATTGGGCAGAATATCGCCTCTCCTTCTCAAAGCTAAATATTTCCTGATATTTAAAAGTGCAACAAAATAAGCAGTTAAGTCAACCTGCTGTTTACATTCAGTGTGAACCTGTCACATTCAAATGTTTCCGACACCAGTCTAATGCCCAAGCTGTTCATTGAATAAACAACACTGGTTTGATGAAACACAGGATTGCTTCACGTGCCTGCTCACCTACAAGAATAAAGAAAAGCTTAGGAAAGGGGGAACCAGGTTTATCAGGGGACAAGCCCTTTTAGAGGCTGAACGTTTATTCCTCCATACTCCCTCAGGCAGTGCAAATATCAAAAAGACAATCTCTTCTCAGATGGTGTTCATACAATCAATGAATCCCTACAGTGCAGAAGGAGCTCATAACTGAAACCATTTAATAGCAAAGCCCCACCATTGAAAAGCTAGCGTGCAGCTCCCAAGTCTTGTGGCAGGAAAGTGATCAACAAATGTTGTTGGTTCGTCAAATACACATAGGGCAGGAATCTCCGAATGCAATCGCCCCACCGCCACTGCCGGCAAGAACAGAGAATTTGGTGCTCAGCCAAAACTCCATTAACTGCAGCAGGACTGGAGAATCCCAGGCACGGACGAGGTTGGAGAATTCTAGGCCATAATCTTTTAAAAACCAAATTGAAAGGTGGTAGATTTATGTATCATTATGTTGTGGATAGTACACACATACACTCAGTGATCACATTGAATTCAAGTGACTATACACTGCTCCCATTCAATAAGGTAAGAGTTTTAACAACACCAGGTTAAAGTCCAGCAGGCTTATTTGGTAGCAAATGCCATTAGCTTTCGGAGCGCTGCTCCTTCGTCAAATGGAGTGGACATAATAAACCTGTTGGACTTAAACCTGGTGTTGTTAAAACTCTTACTGTGTTTACCCCAGTCCAAAGCCGGCATCTCCACATCATGACTCCCATTCAATAACAGCAGGTGAACATGTTTGAAAGGTGAGGCATGAGCTGTGTTTTCCTCCCTATGTTTACTAAGATGTTACCAACAGGTTTTATGCACATCTGCAGTGTGCTTTATTTTCTCAACAATAATGAGGCAAACTCTGAAAGTACACAAAAAACAAAGTACGACATGAACAACTAGTAATACAGCAACTAAATGCACTATCAAATATACAGTGTGTCATTATCACTCTGTACAGTATCTATTACACACACAGTCATTAACACCCAGTACAGTATCTATTACACACACAGTCATTAACACCCTGTACAGTATCTATTACACACACAGTCATTAACACCCTGTACAGTATCTATTCCACACAGTCATTAACACCCAGTACAGTATCTATTACACACACAGTCATTAACGCCCTATACAGTATCTATTACACACACTGTCATTAACACCCTGCACAGTATCTATTACACACACTGTCATTAACACCCTGCACAGTATCTATTACACACAGTCATTATCACTCTGTACAATATCTATTACACACACAGTCATTATCACTCTGTACAATATCTATTACACACACAGTCATTAACACCCTGCACAGTATCTATTACACACACTGTCATTAACACCCTGCACAGTATCTATTACACACACTGTCATTAACACCCTGCACAGTATCTATTACACACACTGTCATTAACACCCAGCACAGTATCTATTACACACACTGTCATTAACACCCTGCACAGTATCTATTACACACACTGTCATTAACACCCTGCACAGTATCTATTACACACACAGTCATTAACACCCAGTACAGTATCTATTACACACACAGTCATTATCACTCTGTACAATATCTATTACACACACAGTCATTAACACCCTGCACAGTATCTATTACACACACTGTCATTAACACCCTGCACAGTATCTATTACACACACAGTCATTAACACCCAGTACAGTATCTATTACACACACAGTCATTAACACCCAGTACAGTATCTATTACACACACTGTCATTAACACCCAGTACAGTATCTATTACACACACAGTCATTAACACCCAGTACAGTATCTATTACACACACTGTCATTAACACCCAGTACAGTATCTATTACACACACAGTCATTAACACCCTGTACAGTATCTATTACACACACAGTCATTAACACCCAGTACAGTATCTATTACAGACACTGTCATTAACACTCTGTGCAATATCTATTACACACACTGTCATTAACGCTCTGGACAGTATCTATTACACACACTGCCATTAACGCTCTGGACAGTATCTATTACACACACAGCCATTAACGCTCTGTACAGTATCTATTACACACACAGTCATTAACACCCTGTACAGTATCTATTACACACACAGCCATTAACGCTCTGTACAGTATCTATTACACACACTGTCATTAACGCTCTGGACAGTATCTATTACACACACTGCCATTAACGCTCTGGACAGTATCTATTACACACACAGTCATTATCACTCTGTACAGTATCTATTACACACACTGTCATTAACGCTCTGGACAGTATCTATTACAGTAAGAAGTTTAACAACACCAGGTTAAAGTCCAACAGGTTTATTTGGTAGCAAAAGCCACACAAGCTTTCGAGGCTCTGAGCCCCTTCTTCAGGTGAGTGGGAATTCTGTTCACAAACAGAACTTATAAGACACAGACTCAATTTACATGAATAATGGTTGGAATGCGAATACTTACAACTAATCCAGTCTTTAAGAAACAAAACAATGGGAGTGGAGAGAGCATCAAGACAGGCTAAAAAGATGTGTATTGTCTCCAGACAAGACAGCCAGTGAAACTCTGCAGGTCCACGCAACTGTGGGAGTTACAAATAGTGTGACATAAATTCTGATTCTAGGATCGCATGATAAAGACTCAGGAGGAAAAAAGCAGAAATATTTATGTGAAATAGTGTGACATAAACCCAATATCCCGGTTGAGGCCGTCCTTGTGTGTGCGGAACCTGGCTATCAGTTTCTGCTCCGCGACTCTGCGCTGTCGTGTGTCGCGAAGGCCGCCTTGGAGAACGCTTACCCGAATATCAGAGGCCGAATGCCCGTGACCGCTGAAGTGCTCCCCAACAGGAAGAGAACAGTCTTGCCTGGTGATTGTCGAGCGGTGTTCATTCATCCGTTGTCGCAGCGTCTGCATAGTTTCCCCAATGTACCATGCCTCGGGACATCCTTTCTTGCAGCGTATCAGGTAGACAACGTTGGCCGAGTTGCAAGAGTATGTACCGTGTACCTGGTGGATGGTGTTCTCACGTGAGATGATGGCATCTGTGTCGATGATCCGGCACGTCTTGCAGAGGTTGCTGTGGCAGGGTTGTGTGGTGTCTTGGTCACTGTTCTCCTGAAGGCTGGGTAGTTTGCTGCGGACAATGGTCTGTTTGAGGTTGTGCGGTTGTTTGAAGGCAAGAAGTGGGGGTGTGGGGATGGCCTTGGCGAGATGTTCGTCTTCATCAATGACATGTTGAAGGCTCCGGAGGAGATGCCGTAGCTTCTCCGCTCCGGGGAAGTACTGGACAACGAAGGGTACTCTGTCCACTGTGTCCCGTGTTTGTCTTCTGAGGAGGTCGGTGCGGTTTTTCGCTGTGGCGCGTCGGAACTGTTGATCAATGAGTCTAGCGCCATATCCTGTTCTTATGAGGGCATCTTTCAGCGTCTGGAGGTGTCTGTTGCGATCCTCCTCATCCGAGCAGATCCTGTGTGTACGGAGGGCTTGTCCACAATACACATCTTTTTAGCCTGTCTTGATGCTCTCTCCACTCCCATTGTTTTGTTTCTTAAAGACTGGATTAGTTGTAAGTATTCGCATTCCAACCATTATTCATGTAAATTGAGTCTGTGTCTTATAAGTTCTGTTTGTGAACAGAATTCCCACTCACCTGAAGAAGGGGCTCAGAGCCTCGAAAGCTTGTGTGGCTTTTGCTACCAAATAAACCTGTTGGACTTTAACCTGGTGTTGTTAAACTTCTTACTGTGTTTACCCCAGTCCAACGCCGGCATCTCCACATCATGACAGTATCTATTACACAGACAGTCATTAACACTCTGGACAGTATCTATTACACACACTGTCATTAACACTCTGGACAGTATCTATTACACACACAGTCATTATCACTCTGTACAGTATCTATTACACACACTGCCATTAACGCTCTGGACAGTATCTATTACACACACAGTCATTATCACTCTGTACAGTATCTATTACACACACAGTCATTATCACTCTGTACAGTATCTATTACACACACTGTCATTAACGCTCTGGACAGTATCTATTACACACACTGCCATTAACGCTCTGGACAGTATCTATTATACACACAGTCATTATCACTCTGTACAGTATCTATTACACACACTGTCATTAACGCTCTGGACAGTATCTATTACACATACAGTCATTAACACTCTGGACAGTATCTATTACAGACACTGTCATTAACACTCTGGACAGTATCTATTACACACACTGTCATTAACACTCTGGACAGTATCTATTACACACACTGTCATTAACGCTCTGGACAGTATCTATTATACACACAGTCATTATCACTCTGTACAGTATCTATTACACACACTGTCATTAACGCTCTGGACAGTATCTATTACACATACAGTCATTAACACTCTGGACAGTATCTATTACAGACACTGTCATTAACACTCTGGACAGTATCTATTACACACACAGTCATTATCACTCTGTACAGTATCTATTACACACAGTCATTAACGCTCTGGACAGTATCTATTACACACACTGTCATTAACACTCTGGACAGTATCTATTACACACACTGTCATTAACGCTCTGGACGGTATCTATTACACACACTGTCATTATCACTCTGTACAGTATCTATTACACACACTGCCATTAACGCTCTGGACAGTATCTATTACACACACAGTCATTATCACTCTGTACAGTATCTATTAGACACACAGTCATTATCACTCTGTACAGTATCTATTACACACACTGTCATTAACGCTCTGGACAGTATCTATTACACATACAGTCATTAACACTCTGGACAGTATCTATTACACACACTGTCATTATCACTCTGTACAGTATCTATTACACACACTGTCATTAACGCTCTGGACGGTATCTATTACACACACTGTCATTATCACTCTGTACAGTATCTATTACACACACTGTCATTATCACTCTGTACAGTATCTATTACACACACAGTCATTAACACCCAGTACAGTATCTATTACACACACTGTCATTAACACCCAGTACAGTATCTATTACACACACAGTCATTAACACCCTGTACAGTATCTATTACACACACAGTCATTAACACCCAGTACAGTATCTATTACAGACACTGTCATTAACACTCTGTGCAATATCTATTCCACACACAGCCATTAACGCTCTGTACAGTATCTATTACACACACAGTCATTAACACCCTGTACAGTATCTATTACACACACAGCCATTAACGCTCTGTACAGTATCTATTACACACACTGTCATTAACGCTCTGGACAGTATCTATTACACACACTGCCATTAACGCTCTGGACAGTATCTATTACACACACAGTCATTATCACTCTGTACAGTATCTATTACACACACTGTCATTAACACTCTGGACAGTATCTATTACACACACAGTCATTATCACTCTGTACAGTATCTATTACACACACAGTCATTATCACTCTGTACAGTATCTATTACACACACTGTCATTAACGCTCTGGACAGTATCTATTACACATACAGTCATTAACACTCTGGACAGTATCTATTACACACACTGTCATTAACAGTCTGGACAGTATCTATTACACACACTGTCATTAACGCTCTGGACGGTATCTATTACACACACTGTCATTATCACTCGGTACAGTATCTATTACACACACAGTCATTATCACTCTGTACAGTATCTATTACACACACTGCCATTAACGCTCTGTACAGTATCTATTACACACAGTCATTAACGCTCTGGACAGTATCTATTACACACACTGTCATTAACACTCTGGACAGTATCTATTACACACACTGTCATTAACACTCTGGACGGTATCTATTACACACACTGTCATTATCACTCGGTACAGTATCTATTACACACACTGTCATTAACGCTCTGGACGGTATCTATTACACACACTGTCATTATCACTCGGTACAGTATCTATCACACACACAGTCATTATCACTCTGTACAGTATCTATTACACACACTGCCATTAACGCTCTGTACAGTATCTATTACACACAGTCATTAACGCTCTGGACAGTATCTATTACACACACTGTCATTAACACTCTGGACAGTATCTATTACACACACTGTCATTAACGCTCTGGACGGTATCTATTACACACACTGTCATTATCACTCGGTACAGTATCTATTACACACACAGTCATTATCACTCTGTACAGTATCTATTACACACACTGCCATTAACGCTCTGGACAGTATCTATTACACACACAGTCATTATCACTCTGTACAGTATCTATTACACACACAGTCATTAACACTCTGGACAGTATCTATTACACACACTGTCATTAACACTCTGGTCAGTATCTATTACACACACAGTCATTAACACTCTGTACAATATCTATTACACACACAGTCATTAACACTCTGTGCAATATCTATTACACACACAGTCATTAACACTCTGTACAATATCTATTACACACACAGTCATTAACACTCTGTACAGTATCTATTACACACACTGTCATTAACACTCTGTACAATATCTATTACACACACAGTCATTAACACTCTGTACAATATCTATTACACACACAGTCATTAACACTCTGGTCAGTATCTATTACACACACAGTCATTAACACTCTGTACAATATCTATTACACACACAGTCATTAACACTCTGTGCAATATCTATTACACACACAGTCATTAACGCTCTGGACAGTATCTATTACACACACTGTCATTAACACTCTGGACAGTATCTATTACACACACAGTCATTAACGCTCTGGACAGTATCTATTACAGACACAGTCATTAACCTCTGGACAGTATCTATTACACACACTGTCATTAACGCTCTGGACAGTATCTATTACACACACAGCCATTAACGCCCTGTACAGTATCTATTGCACACACAGTCATTGACACCCTGTACAGTATCTATTGCACACACAGTCATTAACGCCCTGTACAGTATCTATTGCACACACTGTCATTGATACCCTGTACAGTATCTATCACACACACACACGTTCATTAACGCCCTGTACAGTATTTATTACACTGTCATCACTCTGTACAGTATCTATTACACACACAGCCATTAACGCCCTGTACAGTATCTGTTACACACACAGTCATTAACATCCTGCACAGTATCTATTACACACACTGTCATCACTCTGTACAGTATCTATTACACACACAGTCATTAACGCTCTGTACAGTATCTATTACACACACAGTCATTAATACTCTGTACAGTATCTATTACACACACTGTCATTAACGCTCTGTACAGTATCTATTACACACACAGTCATTAACGCTCTGTACAGTATCTATTACACACACAGTCATTAACGCTCTGTACAGTATCTATTACACACACAGTCATTAACACTCTGGACAGTATCTATTACATACACAGTCATTAACGCTCTGGACAGTATCCATTACACACACAGTCATTAACACTCTGGACAGTATCTATTACACACACAGTCATTAACGCTCTGTACAGTATCTATTACACACACAGTCATTAACGCTCTGGACGGTATCTATTACACACACTGTCATTAACACTCTGTACAGTATCTATTACACACACAGTCATTAACGCTCTGTACAGTATCTATTACACACACTGTCATTAACGCTCTGTACAGTATCTATTACACACACAGTCATTAACGCTCTGGACAGTATCTATTACACACACAGCCATTAACGCCCTGTACAGTATCTATTACACACACAGTCATTGACACCCTGTACAGTATCTATCACACACACACACGTTCATTAACGCCCTGTACAGTATTTATTACACTGTCATCACTCTGTACAGTATCTATTACACACACAGCCATTAACGCCTGTACAGTATCTATTACACACACAGTCATTAACATCCTGCACAGTATCTATTACACACACTGTCATCACTCTGTACAGTATCTATTACAAACACTGTCATTAACATCCTGCACAGTATCTATTACACACACAGTCATTAACACCCTGCATAGTATCTATTACACACTGTCATTATCATTGTACAGTATCTATTACACACACTGTCATTATCACTCTGTACAGTATCTCTTACACTGTCATTAACACTCTGTACAGTATCTATTATACACACTGTCATTAACACCCTGTACAGTATCTATTACACAAAGTCATTAACACCCTGTACAGTATCTATTACATAAAGTCATTAACACTCTGTACAATATCTATTACACTGTCATTAATATCCTGCACAAAATCTATCACACAGTCATTAACACCCTGTTCAGTATCTATTACACACACTGTCATTAACACCCTGTACAGTAATCCATGTGTTCCCCAACCGGAAACCATGGATGAACTGCTTGCTGAAGTCCAGGTCCGTAGCGTTCAAGTCAGGCGACATTGATCTATACAAGAAAGCCAGATATGATCTAAGGAGATCCATCAAAGATGCCAAAAGACAGTGCCAGTCCAAGCTGGAGTCCCAGGCGAGCCACACTCGGACCCCGGCCAACAATGGCAAGGTCTGTAAGACATAACAGGCTAAGATGAAGGCATGTAAAATCACCAGGTCCAACGCACCCCTCCCTGATGAGCTCAATGCATCCTACGCTCGTTTTGAGCAAGAGGTCAGCGAGAGCATGCCCTCCACCCTGGAAGCCCTGGATGAACCTGCATCTGGGGTCACAATTGCAGATGTCAGAGCAGCTTTCTCGAAGGTCAACCCACGGAAAGCAACTGGCCCGGATGGGGTACCCGGACGGGCACTCAGATCCTGCGTGGATCAGCTGGCGGAGGTATTCACAGACATCTTCAACCTCTCTTTACACCAATCTGAGGTCCCTATCTGCTGCAAGAAGGCGATCATCATCCTGCTACCTAAGAAAAACCAAGCAGCGTGCCTTAATGACTATTGGCCGGTGGCTCTAACATCCATCATTATGAAGTGCTTCGAAAGGTTAGTCATGGCACAAATCAATTCCAGCCTCCCAGACTACCTGGATCCACTACAGTTTGCTTACAGCCGCAACAGGTCCACAGCAGGCACCATCTCCCTGGCCCTGCATTCAACCTTGGAACACCTAGATAACAAGGACACCTATGTCAGACTCCTATTTATTGACTACAGCTCAGCCTTCAACACTATTATTCTCACAAAACCCATCTCCAAACTCCATGGCCTGGGCCTTGGCACCTCCCTCTGCAACTGGATCCTGAACTTCCTAACCCACAGACCACAATCAGTAAAGAAAGGCAACTACACCTCCTCCACGATCATCCTCAACACCACTGCCCCACAAGGCTCTGTTCTCAGCCCCCTACTATACTCCTTATACACCTATCACTGTGTGGCCAAATTCCCCTCCAATTCGATTTTCAAGTTTGCTGACAACACCACTGATGCACGATTAAATCACTCGGGAGGATAGATTGTACCCGGGAAATAAAGGCTTTTATTACTAACAAGAATGGAGCACACTATATACAATACAATCCCAGACTAAAGGGTCACCAGGCAGTGCAGTGACCTTTATACTTCCCCTGGTAGGCGGAGCCAACTGGAGTGTACCACAGAACAATATCCACAGGTAGAACAGCCCAACCCTAACCCCAACAGTGACAACAGTAACATATCTACAAACACCCATAGTGCTGACCATCCATGGCTCAGCACTCATAGTGGTAACCAACTATGGTTCACCACATTCACCCCTCCTTTAAAACAAAGGCCGGCGGGGCAAAAAAAAACAGAACAACTGTTCATATATTCACAAGTTCAGTCGTATTGGAGGACCGCACCGTCTCTGCGACCTCCTCAACACTGGCGGTAACGCCGGTTCTGGTAACCGTGGTGACCTTCTCTCCAAGGCGGTGTCCAGTGACTCCTCCAGTTCCTCACGGACAGGTGGACCACGAGGTGGCGACAATCTCCTGGACTCAGGCAAGCTGTACACGGGAGTAAGAGGATTAAGTGGTGGTCCCGATACTGCCCGCGCCGTGTCAGGAGGGGAGATAAGGGTCAGGGGGTCCCTAACTAGGGGTGTGGGAGCGACTGGGGTTTCCAAGTCCCCTGCAGGCGCCAGATCTCTAATAGAGACCGTATCCTCTCGCCCGTCAGGATATGCCACATAGGCATATTGAGGGTTGGCGTGGAGGAGATGGACCTGTTCAACCAAAGGGTCGGACTTGCGGGTCCGAACATGCCGCCGCAGGAGGACAGGTCCTGAGTACGTCAACCAAGACGGTAATGAGGTCCCAGAGGAAGACTTCCTAGGGAAGGAAAACTTCCTCTCATGTGGAGTAGCGTTGGTTGCCATACACAGGAGTGAGCGGATGGAATGGAGCGCATCAGAGAGTACCTCTTGCCAACGGGAGACTGGAAGACCTTTAGACCTCAACGCCAGTAAGACAGCCTTCCAGACTGTAGCATTTTCTCGTTCAACCTGTCCGTTACCCCTAGGGTTGTAACTCGTAGTTCTACTTGAGGCAATCCCTTTTGAGAGCAGGTATTGCCTCAAGTCGTCACTCATGAATGACGAGCCCCTATCACTGTGGATATAGCTGAGGTAACCGAACAGGGTGAAAAGATTCCGTAATGCTTTGATAACCGTGGCAGCGGTCGTATCAGAACAGGGAATGACAAAAGGGAATTGTGAGTACTCGTCAATCACGTTGAGGAAGTACATGTTCCGATCTGTCGAAGGAAGGGGGCCCTTGAAGTCCACACTCAGTCTTTCAAAAGGGAGAGTGGCCTTAATGAGGTGTGCCCTGTCAGGTTGGTAGAAGTGCGGTTTGCATTCAGCACATACCTGGCAGCTTCAGGTTATTGACCTGACATCCTCCACTGAGTAGGGTAGACCCCCGGATGGCAGAGATCATTGTGGAGGGCCTGTAATCGATTCTCCTGCACACTTGCACATGTTCCACGCAACAGGGCGTCTGAGGGCTCATTGAGCTTCCCTGGACGGTACATGATATCATAGTTGTAGGTGGAGAGTTCGATTCTCCACCTCAAGATTTTATCATTTTTGATCTTACCCCGTAACGTGTTGTTGAACATGAACGCCACAGACCGCTGGTCCGTGAGCAGGGTGAATCGTTTTCCCGCCAAGTTATGGCACCAATACCGAACGGCCTCCACAATGGCCTGGGCCTCCTTTTCCACCGCAGAGTGTCGAATTTCGGGGCCTTGGAGGGTGCGAGAGAAAAAGGCGATGGGCCTGCCCGCCTGGTTAAGTGTGGCGGCCAGGGCGAAATCAGATGCATCACTCTCCACCTGAAAGGGTATGGACTCATCAACAGCGCGCATCGTGGCTTTCGCGATGTCGGCTTTTATCCCTTCAAAGGCTAAGCGAGCCTCTGTTGCTAGGGGAAAGGAGGTAGACTTGATGAGCGGACGGGCTTTGTCCGCATAATTGGGAACCCACTGTGCATAGTATGAAAAGAAGCCTAAGCATCTTCTCAGTGCTTTGATGCTAGTGGGCAGGGGAAGTTCAAGGACGGGATGCATATGGTCTGGATCAGGGCCAAGGACCCCGTTTTCCACCACGTATCCGAGAATTGCAAGGCGGCGCTTGCGAAATACGCACTTCTCCCTGTTGTAGGTCAGATTCAGGCGAGACGCAGTGCGTAAAAATCTAAGGAGGTTGGCATCGTGGTCCTGCTGGTCATGGCCGCAGATAGTGATGTTATCCAGGTACGGGAAGGTAGCCCGCAGCCCGTTCTGGTCCACCATTCGGTCTATTGGATGCTGGAAAACCGAGGCCCCATTCGTGACGCCAAAGGGAACCCTTAAAAAGTGATAAAGACGACCATCCGCCTCAAAGGCCGTGTATTTTCGGTCCTCTGGGCGAATGGGGAGCTGGTGGTAAGCTGACTTCAAGTCAATGGTGGAGAACACCCGGTACTGCGCAATTTGGTTGACCATGTCAGATATGCGCGGGAGAGGGTACGCATCCAGCTGCGTATATCTATTAATGGTCTGACTATAGTCTATGACCATCCGGGGTTTGTTTCCAGTTTTAACCACCACTACTTGCGCTCTCCATGGACTAGTGCTAGGTTGGATGATCCCTTCCCTGAGGAGCCGCTGAACTTCAGATCGAATAAAGATCCGATCCTCAGCGCTGTAACGCCTGCTCTTGGTTGCGATGGGCTTGCAGCCTGGCACGAGATTCTCGAATAAAGATGGTGGGGTGATTCTGAGTGTCGAGAGGCTACACGTGGAGCGCGCTGGGCAATTTGGAGGCTGCTATGCTCCTACTGAAAGTGGAGGGAGTGGCCCATCGTACTGCAGGGTTACACTCCTCAGGTGGATCATAAAGTCTAGTCCCAGGAGTATCGGAGCGCAAAGGTGCGGTAACACAAGGAGCCTGAAGTTCTCGTAAACTGTGCCCCGCACCGTTAGGTTGACTACGCAGCTCCCTAGCACGGTAACAGACCGTGACGTCGACGCCATCGAAATTGTCTGTCTGACAGTCCATACTCGGAGACCGCACCGTTTCACGGTGTCAGGGTGAATGAAGCTCTCCGTGCTCCCGCTGTCAAACAAACAATGAATTTGGCGTCCATTTACCTCTATGCCCATCATGGACTTGTCGAGTCTGTGAGGCTTGGCCTGGTCCAGGATGATTGACGCCACCATTGGGTCTTGGGTGCAACTGCAGGCAGCTGAGATGGTTGATGATGATGACCCCTGCTGGTCGTCTGCGGTCGGTGCCGACCAAAATGGCTGCGCCCATGGATCGCACGTGGTCGGTGGCGCTAAAAGTGGCGGCCCCTGCAGGTCACATGTGTCTCGCGTCTCCGTTGTCAGGAATGGCGGCGCTCTGGAATCGCACGTGGTGGAAGACCTCGAAGACGCTGGAGACAAGGAGACAGGCTCAGGAGAATCACACGCCGCACTGCTATGTTTGGAGAGTGGTTTGGTCCTGCAGACTTTGGCATAATGCCCTTTCTTTCCACACGCGGAGCACAATACCGTTCTAGCTGGACATCGCTGCCGAGGGTGTTTCGCCAATCCACAGAAGTAACACCGCAGGGCTCCTGGAGCTGCCGCCGTCGTCAGGTCCGAGGTTGGAAACACAATCGCGCAGTTTTTCGGAGCCGCTGAATAAAGTAGAGTCGGTGGCTGTACTTGCCACGATGTTCCCACGTGGTCGGTGGGGTACGTTTCTAGACTTCAGGAGGCCGTTTCCATAGCGTCAGCCAATTCTACTGTCTTAGCGAGGTCTAGATTACCTTGCTCTAGCAGCCGAAGGCGAATATACGATGAGCCGATTCCCGCCACGAACGCATCTCGGATCAAGTCGTTCGTATACTGGGCCGCCGACACTGGCTTGCAGTTGCAGGCTCTGGCTAGCTGCTGAAGTTCACACAGGTACTGTCCCATTGTTTCACCGGGCTGCCGCCGTCGAGTGGCTAGAAGGTGTCGAGCATGGATCTCGTTTGGCGGTTTGTTGTACCGTTTCTTAAGTAGTTCGATGGCCCCTATGTAGTCTTGGGCATCGCGGATTGATAAGTATACGGTGTCGCTTACCCTCGCGTGGAGGACCCGCAGTCTATCGGCGTCGTTTTGAATGGCTGTTGAGGCATCGATGTAGTCTTGAAAACACTTTAACCAATGGTCGAAAGTGTTCGACGCTCCTGCCGCACGTGGATCTAAAGTAAGCCGATCGGGTTTCAACATTTGCTCCATGGTTTTTTTTCAAAATTTTGTCAGTAATAAAATTGATGCGCGATTAAATCACTCAGGAGGCTAGATTGTACCCGGGAAATAAAGGCTTTTATTACTAACAAGAATGGAGCACACTATATACAATACAATCCCAGACTAAAGGGTCACCATAGAATCATAGATTCATAGAAACCCCACAGTGCAGAAGGAGGCCATTTGGCCCATTGAGTCTGCACCGACCACAATCCCACCCAGGCCCTACCCCCACATATTTTACCCACTAATCCCTCTAACCTACGCATCTCAGGGGCAATTTTTTTTTTTAACCTGGCCAATCAACCTAACCCGCACATCTTTGGACTGTGGGAGGAAACCGGAGCACCCGGAGGAAACCCACGCAGACACGAGGAGAATGTGCAAACTCCACACAGACAGTGACCCGAGCCGGGAATCGAACCCGGGACCCTGGAGCTGTGAAGCAGCAGTGCTAACCACTGTGCTACCGTACCAGGCAGTGCAGTGACCTTTATACTTCCCCAGGTAGGCGGAGCCAACTGGAGTGTACCACAGAACAATATCCACAGGTAGAACAGCCCAACCCTAACCCCAACAGCGACAACAGTAACATATCTACAAAGACCCATAGTGCTGACCATCCATGGCTCAGCACTCATAGTGGTAACCAACTATGGTTCATCACAACCACCGTAGTGGGTCAGATCACAAACAATGACAAGACAGAGTACAGGAATGAGATAGAGAATCTGGTGAACTGGTGCGGCAACAATAATCTCTCCCTCAATGTCAACAAAACGAAGGAGATTGTCATCGACTTCAGGAAGCGTAAAGGAGAACATGCCCCTGTCTACATCAACAGGGACGAAGTAGAAAGGGTCGAGAGCTTCAAGTTTTTAGGTGTCCAGATGACCAACAACCTGTCCTGGTCCCCCTATGCTGACACTATAGTTAAGAAAGCCCACCAACACCTCTACTTTCTCAGAAGACTAAGGAAATGTCAGCTACGTCTTTCACCACTTTTACAGATGCACCATACAAAGCATTCTTTCTGGTTGTATTCACAGCTTGGTATGGCTCCTGCTCTGCTCAAGTCCGCAAGGAACTACAAAAGGTCGTGAATGTAGCCCAATCCATCACGCAAACCAGCCTCCCATCCATTGACTCTGTCTACACTTCCCGCTGCCTCGGCCAAGCAGCCAGCATAATTAAGGACCCCACGCATCCCGGATACTCTCTCTTCCACTTTCTTCCTTCGGGAAAAAGATACAAAAGTCTGGGGTCACGTACCAATCGACTCAAGAACAGCTTCTTCCCTGCTGCTGTCAGACTTTTGATTGGACTTACCTTGCATTCAGTTGATTTTTCTTTACACCCTAGCTATGACTGTAGCACTACATTCTGCACTCTCTCGTTTCCTTCTCTATGAACGATATGTTTTGTTTGTACAGCGTGCAAGAAACAACACTTTTCACTGTATGTTAATACATGTGACAATAATAAATCAAATCAAATCTATTGTACGGTCATTAACACCCTGCACAGTATCTATTACACACAGTCGTTTTCACTCTGTACAGTATCCATTACAGTCATTAAAACCCTGCACTGTATCTATTACACAGTCATTAACGCCCCGTACAGTATCTATTACACACACTGTCATTAACACCCTGCACAGTATCTATTACACACAGTCATTATCACTCTGTACAGTATCAATAACACAGTCATTAAAACCGTGCACTGTATCTATTACACACACTGTAATTAACACCTGTACAGTATCTATTACACACACTGTCATTATCATTCTGTGCAGTATCTATTACACCCTGTCATTAACACCCTATGCAGTATCTATTACACACTGTCATTATCACTCTGGACAGTATCTATCCAATCCCTGTTTAGAAACATAGAAACACAGAAAAACTACAGCACAAACAGGCCCTTCGGCCCCACAAGTTGTGCCGAACACATGCCTACCTTCTAGACCTACCTATAACCCTCCATCCTATTAAGCTCCATGTACTCATCCAGGAGTCTCTTAAAAGACCCTATTGAGTTCGCCTCCACCACCACTGACGGCAGCCGATTCCACTCGCCCACCACCCTCTGTGTGAAAAACTTACCCCTAACATTCCTCTGTACCTACCCCCCAGCACCTTAAACCTGTGTCCTCTCGCAGCAGACATTTCCACCCTGGGAATGTTTATTTTGTTCAGCTTGAGACAGCATCTTACTTAAAAGACAGCTCTAAAATGTAGGGTGATGTCGAGAAGGATCTAAAGAATAATTTCATGTTTAATGGGGATGGATATGTGAAGTCTAACTGTACATTTCAGAAGCTTAGCAAACTGCAATTAAGTAATGACCATGCAAAGTTTACGTTGGAGAATTGGTTCAGACCTAGTGGGAACTGTCCCTGACAATTGAGGTGAGCTGCAATTGTTTGCAATTAGCAAAATAGGTCTACAATTTGTATCCTACTTTAGAAGAGTTTTCTTTTACTACATAAACTATTTGCATCTCGTTAAATGCAAACTCTGCCTTGAAAATTGTGAGGAATATCAACATTAACACTAATATTTAACAATTATATTTGGAAAAAGGGTGGCCAGGTGCCCCTTAGAAACAGATATGAATGAAACAGTGCAAATAAAGAATTGGTCAACATGCAGAATAATTATTTTGTATTTAGGTTGAGGAAGAGGTTTGCATGTAAACACCCATGAAAACAAATAGTGAATTAAGCATGTATTGATAAAATTAACACAAGCAAAATAAGAGTAATGAAGGAAATAATGGGAGACAAATCCTCAGAAGCAAATGGCTTTAACAACAAGCTTGTGAAGTAATTGGTGAAAATGTTGCAGATATGCTAATTACAATCCTCCAAAATGCTCTTGATTTGAGAATGGTTCCTTTAAATGGAAATTTGTGCATGTTGCATTAAGTTGAGAGAGAGAAATCAGGGAATTATAGAGCAGTTCATCAAGCATCTGTGGCTGGGGGATTACTGGAGCCTCTCATTAAGGATAGGGTGACTGAACATCACAAAAAATTATCAGCTGATCCGAGAGTGTCAGCATGGATTTGTAAAGATTAGATCGTGCCTGACAGACCTGATTGAATTTGTGAAGAGCAGACTAAAGTCAGGAACATATGGATGTTACCTGGGATTACCTGAAGGCATTTGATGATGCCCACTCTAAGAGGCTTTTAGCTAAAGTTGAGAGAAAATTATCCAATTAATTAGGAGATTGATCGAGTGGCAGCAGCCTGGCACCCTGGTACTGCCCACCAGTAACTGGGCAGTGCCAAGAGAGCGGGGCCAGGGGGACGGGACCTACTAGGGGTGCGATCGTGGTCGGGGGAGCGGGGGGGGAACCCGCTGTCACTCGGTAAGTGGGACCACAGTGAGAGGGAGGGAGGGCAAATGGTGCTGGCCATTGGAGCTGGTCCGGGAGGTGGCGGGGGGAGTGGGGGTCCAAGAAGTCAATGATCAGGGGTGGGGGGGACTCGGAAGGCCAGCAATGGGAGGTTGCAAGGATGGCCAGCATTCAGGTTAGCCAGCAATCTGGAGGCCGACAACGGAGGTGCCAATGGGCATGTGCAGATCTCGGCGCTGACAGATTGGCACATGCGCAGTGGCCCGCTCAGTATTATGCTGTCAGCCTCTCGGGCAGGAATATACCCCATCCTCGGTTCTCAGAGTGAATCATGTTAGGGCACACTGTGACACACAGAGTGTTGGAGATTCATTCTGGAAATCACACTTTAAAAAAAACAGCGGGATTTACTGTAGAATTTTTTTGGGAGAATCCCAGCTAACAACTTTATGCTGTACGAGAAGACAATGCTGGTTGGTTGGCAGGTGGACTCTGTATGGTCGAGGTGTTGCCATGGAGAATGCGGCACTAAATATCAAACAATGCTTGGCAGTTAGCAGTCAGTCATGCAGCATAAAATTGTTATTCCCCTAACACTGGTACTATTGTGATTGTCCTGATGAGTACAAGGCAAGAAGCTTTGACAAAATGCCTCCTTTTAAGCAATAATAGAAAAGTGCTATGTGAATGGCACACTATTATTAATACACAAATCAGCCAGCAACTTATAATGAGCAAATGATAGCCCATGAATTATGCATTACCGCAGGCTGCTGGATCATCTGCACCATTCCACTGTTAGCTTTGCAAATATGTCATCTTCCTCTTAATCTCCTTGTGATTTCCATGAAATTGCTGCATTTGTTCATTAATTACCCATTAAACTCATAACAGTAGTTATTATCGTCATAAGTATCCTTTTCATGGCAACAACGTTCCATCTGGTTAGTTTATGTCATGGTCAGTTCTGTTTTGGAGTCCTGCTCCAGCGTGGCAGTCTCTGCTGCTGTTGTTGCAGAGGAAGACGGTGAGCTGAGAAGATGTGAGATTCAGTGGCCTCTGTGACCTCTGGGTCCCCCCCTCAGCCAGCTGAGCTTTTTGATTCTGCCACCCTGTCCAGGTAGTCAGCCTCCAGGGGTCGTGGATTGTCTCCGACTTCTCAACATTTTGCTTGCAGGTATTCTTGCAGCTGAGCAATGGACACTCAGTCGGTTATGACCCAGTTGCCCATGGTAAAAAATTGCAGCATGCTGCTGTGCAGAGGGACCTGGGTGTCCTTGTGCAGGAATCACTAGGAGTTGGTTTGCAGGTGCAGCAGGTAATTAAGAAGGCAAATGGAATTTTGTCCTTCATTGCTAGAGGAATGGAGTTTTTAAAAAGCGAGGTTATGTTGCAGCTGTATAAGGTGCTGGTGAGGCCACACCTGGAGTACTGTGTACAGTTTTGGTCTCCTTACTTGAGAAAGGATATACTGGCACTGGAGGGAGTGCAGAGGAGATTCAATAGGTTGATTCCGGAGTTGAAAGGGTTGGCTTATCATAGAATCATAGAAACCCTACAGTGTAGAAGGAGGCCATTCGGCCCATCGAGTCTGCACCGACCACAGTGGACCGTGCTTATGAGGAGAGACTGAGTAGACTGGAGCTACACTCATTGGAATTCAGAAGAATGAGGGGAGATCTTATAGAAACATACAAGATTATGAACTGGGGTGGCACATTGGCACAGTGGTTAGCACTGCTGCCTCACAGCATCAGGAACCCGGGTTCGATTCCCAGCTTGGGTCATAGTCTGTGCGGAGTTTGCACGTTCTTCCCATGTCTGCGTGGTGCTCCGGTTTCCTCCCACAGTCCAAAGACTGTGAAAATCCCCTAGTCGTGCCTGGTACAACCTATCATAGAATCATAGAAACCCTACAGTACAGAAGAGGCCATTCGGCCCATCGAGTCTGCACCGACCACAATCCCACCCAGGCCCTACCCCCATATCCCTACATATTTTACCCGCTAATCCCTCTAATCTACGCATCCCAGGACACTGAGGGGCAATTTTAGCATGGCCAATCAACCTGGTCCGCACGTCTTTGGACTGTGGGAGGAAACCGGAGCACCCGGAGGAAACCCACGCAGGTGGAGGAGGTGGTTAAGAAGGCGTATGGTGTGCTGGCCTTCATCAATCGAGGGATTGAGTTTAGGAGTCCGGGGATAATGATGCAGCTATATAAGACCCTCGTCAGACCCCACTTGGAGTACTGTGCTCAGTTCTGGTCGCCTCATTACAGGAAGGATGTGGAAAAGATTGAAAGAATGCAGAGGAGATTTACAAGGATGTTGCCTGGATTGAGTGGCATGCCTTATGAGGATAGGCTGAGGGAGTTCAGTCTTTTCTCCTTGGAGAGACGTAGGATGAGAGGAGACCTAATAGAGGTATATAAGATGTTGAGAGGCATAGATCGGGTGGACTCTCAGAGGCTTTTTCCCAGGGTGGAAATGGCTGCTACAAGAGGACACAGGTTTAAGGTGCTGGGGGGTAGGTACAGGGGAAATGTTAGGGGGAAGTTTTTCACATAGAGGGTGGTGGGCGAGTGGAATCGGCTGCCGTCAGTGGTGGTGGAGGCAAACTCAATAGGGTCTTTTAAGAGACTCCTGGATGAGTACATGGGACTTAATAGGATGGAGGGTTATAGGTAGGCCTAAAAGGTAGGGATATGTTCGGCACAACTTGTGGGGCCGAAGGGCCTGTTTTGTGCTGTAGTTTTTCTATGTTTCTATGTTTCTGTGAAGGGAATAGATAAGATAGAAGCAGGGAAGTTGTTTACACTGGCGGGTGAAACTAGAACTAGGGGGCATGGCCTCAAAATAAGTGGGAGCAGATTTAGGACTGAGTTCAGGAGGAACTTCTTCACACAAAGGTTTGTGAATCTGTGGAATTCCCTGCGCAGTGAAGCAGTTGAGGCTACCTCATTGAATGTTTTTAAGGCAAGGATAGATACATTTTTGAACAGTAAAGGAATTAAGGATTATGGTGAGCAGGCGGGTAAGTGGAGCTGAGTTCTTCTGTTCTTACAGTACCTTGAAGTGATGGCTATCATCCATCTGATGAAGGTGGCTAAGCCAGCGGAGAAGTTGTTAGTTTAGCAATTCGTATATGTGGACAGAATTAGTACGATTCAGGACCTCTGAGTTGGTGATCTTGACCTGTCACAAGTATCTTCTTAACAGGGTAATTATTTTTAATGATGGACAATTACATTTTCTTAGGGGGAAAGGTGAACAATAAGTGTGGATGGAGTATCATTCCTTCAGGAATCAATTGTTTTCTGAGATTTTAAAGCATGTCAAATTTAAATTAAAACTTTTCTTCCGACTTCTACTTTCTGTCTCTGTGCATGTATGTGAATGCACAGAGTGTAGTGAATAAGATTAGTGAGTTACAGGCACAGATCGGGATGTGGAAATATGATGTTGCGGCTGTAACAGAGACCTGGCTCAAAAATACAAGATCTTCAGGAGAGATAAGGTAGATTGAAAAGTGGGCAGGTGGGAATGGGGTGGGGAGGGGTGCCAGTCTGAGTAAGAGCATTGTGGTGATGGAACAAAGAACAAAGAACAATACAGCACAGGAACAGGCCCTTCGGCCCTCCAAGCCCGCGCCGCTCCCCGGTCCAGGATTGAATCTGATAGAGGTTTACAAGATGTTGAGGGGTCTGGATAGGGTGGACTCTCAGAGGCTATTTCCAAGGGCTGAAATGGTTGCTACGAGAGGACACAGGTTTAAGGTGCTGGGGGGTAGGTACAGGGGGGATGTCAGGGGTAAGTTTTTCACTCAGAGGGTGGTGGGTGAGTGGAATCGGCTGACGTCGGTGGTGGTGGAGGCAAACTCGTTGGGGTCTTTTAAGAGACTTCTGGATGAGTACATGGGATTTAATGGGATTGAGGGCTATAGATAGGCCTAGAGGTGGGGATGTGATCGGCGCAACTTGTGGGCCGAAGGGCCTGTTTGTGCTGTGACTTTCTATGTTCTATGTTCTATGAATCCTGAATCCAGGATCCCCGCCCAATTTTCCAGCCTATCTACATACCAATATCCTATCCACCGAGCTGTCCCTCACAGCTACGATGCTTTGTTCATTACAACCTATTAACTCACCCCCACCCCCCTATTCCAGACCATGTGATCCCCAGGGAGAGGCGAAAACCCAGAGTGAAAAACCCCAGGGCCAATATGGGGAAAAAAAAAATCTGGGAAATTCCTCTCCGACCCCCTGAGGCGATCGAAACGAGTCCAGGAGATCACAATGGCCCTGATCGGAAAATGCTTCCCAACCCTAGTCATTTCCACTTCCATGAACACCATATGAATTCCCTGCCCCCGAGACAGGTTCCCAACTATCCGCAGTCTCGCTCTGTACTGGCACCAGCAAGATGATCATAGAATGAAGCCTTGAAACGAGAAACAAGGAACAATTAGCCCGCGCCGCTCCCTGGTCCAAACTAGACCACTCTTTTGTATCCCTCCATTCCCACTCCGGTCATATAGCTGTCTAGATAAGTCTTAAACGTTCCCAGTGTGTTTCAAGTTCATGGAGAATGAGAATATCCCAAAGGGCTCAAGGAAAGAATCTACTTGGCTAAAACTAAGGGACAAAGAACTTGTAATTACATTGTTCAGTAGTCGATAGGCCACCAGTTAGTGAGCAAGGTGAGGAGAATTACAAAGCGATGGAAGAGTAATTGTAATGGGGGCTTTTAATTATCTGCATATAGACTGGGATAATAAAGGGCAGAGATGGCAAGAGTTACTACAGGACAGTCATGAAAATTTTCTACATAAGCATGCTTCCGATCTGATGGGAAAGGAGACACTGCTAAACCTGGTTCTTGGAATGAGGCAGGACAAATGTGTCAGCTGTCAGTTTAGGGAAGTGTGATCATTGCATCATAAGGTTTAGGTTGATTATGGAGATAGTCAAAATCATGAATGCATACTGGGCGGCACGGTAGCACAGAGGTTAGCACTGCTGCTTCACAGCTCCAGGGACCTGGGTTCGATTCCCGGCTTGGGTCATTGTCTGTGTGGAGTTTGCACATTCTCCTCGTGTCTGCGTGGGTTTCCTCCGGGTGCTCCAGTTTCCTCCTACAGGCCAAAGATGTGCGGGTTAGGTTGATTGGCCATGCTAAAATTGCCCCTTCGTGTCCTGGGATGCGTAGATTAGAGGGATTAGCGGGTAAAATATGTAGGGATATGGGGGTAGGGCCTGGGTGGGATTGCGGTCGGTGCAGACTCGAAGGGCCAAATGGCCTCTTTCTGCACTGCAGGGTTTCTATGATTCTATGATTCTATGAAGGGTCTGGACAGAGTAGATAGGGAGAATCTGTTCCCACTCATAAAAGCGAAGCATTGAAAAGTGAATTAGACTGTTATCCAAAAAGGGAGAATGTGCAGGGTTATGGGGAAAAGACAGGGGAATATATTGCACTGTGTGAACTGCTCATTCGGAGAGCTAGTGCAGACATATTGGGCTGAATAACCTCCTTCTGCACTGTAACAATTCACTAATCCTGTGATTGGACAATAAAATTCACTCTCCTTCTCAGTCTTTCCTCCGTCTATCACTCAATCCTTTAATCCCAATGGTTAAGGAGACAGACTGTTGGTCCTGATGTTCACCAGGGTCTACTCAGATGCCCTGTGTGTCACTGTGCTATTTAGAACATAGAACGTTACAGCGCAGTACAGGCCCTTCGGCCCTCGATGTTGCACCGACCAGTGGAACCAATCTAAAGCCCCTCGAATCTACACTATTCCAATACCATCCATATGTTTATCCAATAACCATTTGAATGCTCTTAATGTTGATGAGTCCACTAAAGCTGCAGGCAGGGCATTCCACGCCCTTACTACTCTCTGAGTAAAGAACCTACCTCGAACATCTGTCCTATATCTCTCACCCCTCAATTTAAAGCTATGTCCCCTTGTGCTCGCCATCACCATCCGAGGAAAAAGGCTCTCACTATCCATAATATCTAATCCTCTGATTATCTTGTATGCCTCTATTAAGTCACCTCTTAACCTTCTTCTCTCTAACGAAAACAACCTCAAGCCCCTCAGCCTTTCCTCATACGATTTTCCCACCATACCAGGCAACATCCTGGTAAATCTCCTCTGCACTCTTTCCAACACTTCCACATCTTTCCTATAATGCGGCGACCAGAACTGTATGCAATACTCCAAATGCAGCCGCACCAGAGTTTTATACAGTTGCAGCATGACCTTATGGCTCCGAAACTCAATCCCTCTACCAATAAAAGCTAACACACCGTACGCCTTCTTAATAACCCTATCAACCTGCGTGCCCACTTTCAGGGATCTATGCACATGGACACCCAGATCCCTCTGTTCATCCACACTACCAAGTATCTTACCATTAGCCCAGTACTCTGTATTCCTGTTACTCCTTCCAAAGTGAATCACCTCACACTTTTCCACACTAAACTCCATTTGCCACCTCTCAGCCCAGCTCTGCAGCTTATCTATGTCCCTCTGTAACCTGCCACTTCCCTCCGCACTGTCTACAACCCCACCGACTTTAGTGTCATCCGCAAATTTACTAATCCATCCTTCCACGCCCTCATCCAGGTCATTAATAAAAATGACAAACAGCAGTGGCCCCAAAACAGATCCTTGCGGTACACCACTAGTAACTGAACTCCAGGATGAATATTTCCCACCAACCACCACCCTCTGTTTTCTTACAGCGAGCCAATTCCTGATCCAAACCACTAAATCACCCTCAATCTCATGTGTCTGTATTTTCTGCAAAAGCTTACCATGGGGAACCTGATCAAATGCTTTGCTGAAATCCATATACACCACATCAACCGCTTTACCCTCATCCACCTCTTTGGTCACCTTCTCAAAGAACTCAATAAGGTTTGTGAGGCACGACCTACCCTTCACAAAACCGTGCTGACTATCCCTAATCAAATTATTCCTTTCTAGGTGATTATAAATCCTATCTCTTATAATCCTTTCCAATACTTTGCCCACAACAGAAGTAAGGCTCACCGGTCTATAATTACCAGGGTTGTCCCTACTCCCCTTCTTGAACAAGGGGACAACATTTGCTATCCTCCAGTCTTCTGGCACTGTTCCTGTAGACAATGACGACACAAAGATCAAAGCCAAAGACTCCGCATTCTCCTCTCTAGCCTCCCAGAGAATCCCATCCGGCCCAGGGGACTTATCTATTTTTACCCTTTCCAGAATTGCTAACACCTCCTCCTTATGAACATCAATCCCGTCCAGTCCAACAGCCTGCATCTCAGTACTCCCCTCGACAACACTGTCCCTCTCCAGTGTGAATACCGACGAAAAATATTCATTTAGTGCCTCTCCTTTCTCTTCAGACTCCACGCACAACATCCTACTCCTGTCCTTGACTGGCCCTAATCTTACACTAGTCATTCTTTTACTCCTGACATACCTATTGAAAGCTTTAGGGTTTTCCTTGATCCTACCTTGATCAGTAAATTTGCTGATGACACCAAGATTGGTGGATTAGTGGATGAGGTGGAGGGCTGTTGTAGGCTGCAAAGAGATATAGATAGGATGCAGAGCTGAGCTGAAAAATGGCAAATGGAGTTTAACCCTGACAAATGCGAGGTGATTCATTTTGGTAGGACAAATTTAAATGTGGATTACAGGGTCAAAGTTAGGGTTCTGAAGAATGTGGAGGAACAGAGAGATCTTGGGGTTCATATCCATAGATCTCTGAAGGTTGCCACTCAAGTGGATAGAGCCGTGAAGAAGGCCTATAGTGTGTTGGCGTTCATTAACAGGGGGTTTGAGTTTAAGAGCCGTGGGGTTATGCTGCAACTGTACAGGACCTAGGTGAGACCACATTTGGAATATTGTGTGCAGTTCTGGTCACCTCACTATAAGAAGGATGTGGAGACACTGGAAAGAGTGCAAAGGAGATTTACCAGGATGCTGCCTGGTTTGGAGGGTAGGTCTTATGAGGAAAGGTTGAGGGAACTTGGGCTTTTCTCTTTGGAGCGGAGGAGGTTGAGAGGAGACTTGATAGAGGTTTATAAGATGATGAGGGGGATAGATAGAGTGAACGTTCAAAGACTATTTCCTCGGGTGAATGGAGTGGTAACTAGGGGGCATAACTATAGGGGATATAGGAAGGATGTCCGAGGTAGGTTTTTTACTCAGAGAGTGGTTGGGGTGTGGAATGGACTGCCTGCAGGGATAGTGGAGTCAGAAACTTTAGGAACATTTAAGAAGCTATTGGATAGGCACATGGAGTACTTTGGGATGATAGGGAGGAAATAGCTTGATCTGGGTTTCAGACAAAGCTCGGCACAACAACGTGGGCCGAAGGGCCTGTTCTGTGCTGTACTGTTCTATGTTTCTATGTTTTCTATGTTTCTACCTGCCAAAGACTTCTCATGTCCCCTCCTGGCTCTTCTTAACTCTTTCTTTAGGTCCTTCCTGGCTAACTTGTAGCTCTCAAGTGCCCTAACTGAGCCTTCACGTCTCATCTTAACATCAGTCTCCTTCTTCCTCTTCACAAGAGATTCAACCTCCTTAGTAAACCACAGTTCCCTCACACGTCTGCTTCCTCCCTGCCTGACAGGTACATATTTATCAAGGACGCGTAGTAGCTGTTCCTTGAACAAGTTCCACATTACAATTGTGCCCATCCCCTGCAGTTTCCTTCCCCAACCTATGCCAGCTAAATCTCGACTAATCGCATCATAATTTCCTTTCCCCCAGCTATAACTCTTGCCCCTTGGTATATACCTATCCTTTTCCATTGCTAAGGTAAACGTAATCGAATTGTGGTCACTGTCACCAAAGTGCTCACTTACCTCCAACTCTAACACCTGCTCACAACTCCAGAAGCTTTCTCAGCAAACTATCTGAAAAGTTAAATTTGCACGAGCAAGTCAAACCAACGGGGAAGATGATGAGACATCCTGCTCGAGGAAGATCTGGGTCAATATTTAGGATACTTGGTTAACAGCCTCTGAACATTTCACAAGCCTTCTTAATCACAATTTTGTAAGTCATGTTTCAGAATTAGGAACGTGTTGTAAAAAACAAGTTATAGCTTTCAGGTAACACAAGGGGATAGATTAAACTGGTTGGGTTGAGATCCTGATATTGGCCTCAGTTCCAGGTTGGGGGGGTCCAGATGTAACCATGGTAGAATTTTGGGCATGATCTTCTGAAACTGCCAATGAGCCCCACCCAAATCAGGACAATAGCCAGACCACAGTCGCAGGAGGCCCAATGAGAGGGATCACAGCAACGTCTGGCTGGCAAACCCAAGGGAGAGTTGGATGTTAAAGATGTGCTCTCCAATGCTTTCTGTGGTGATATAAATAGGGCCTATTTTTAAGGCTGATAAAATTGGATATCCTAAATTAAAGAATTGGGCATATTAAAATCAAACAGTCAAACCTCAGGCAGGCCAATTATACAAATACACAAACGTGTCTGGGCCTGACCCATCAACCACCCAACAAAGGTTGTTACAATCTATCGAGACTCAGCAGGAGATCATTGCACCTCATTGAAATGCACCGGCCTATTGTTAGAAGCCCAGATCGGGCCAGACTTTCCGTCACCGAAAGTTCCTGGGAGATGGGACCCTGGTGTCCTGTCAGGCAGACATCAAGAAACCCACTGGGTATTGGAACCCCCTCCTGGGACCTCACTGGCCGCAAGCCAGAGAAGTTTCTGGAAAGGCAAGCAGGCTGGGGGATAAAGGGACACACTTTGAGAGACCAGGAGCGAAGACTCGACAAGGGAGGCGGCCGTGACCATTCGGAAGACTGACCAGAGAAGGAAGGAAGGAAGAAGCTGCCATCGAGACTCACCTTGGTGATGACGGACCAGAGGGACTCAGAGAATCGAGCCTGCAGTTCAACAAAACCATCTTTACGGGTAGTATACTTGAATCTGGGGTATTCTCTTGTTTTATGTGGGTAATTTAAGGGTTAATAGTGTTATTATTAATAAACTTGTTGAACCTTTACTTGTGTTTGTTCTTTGTCCATCTTGCAAATAAGGACACCGGGGTAAAACCTTAGAGTAAGCAAACTGGTCGAAAGTATCTGAGAATTAACAGGTACAACACTTCTACAAATGTTAGGCTGAAAAGGCCCACAAAAGATGTGATGTGGAACCACTCCACAGGACTGGTTTTCGCCACAGTGACAGTCTTTTGTTCTTGGCAGTGACTTTATTGGAACGTGGAACCTTAGCCTATCACCGGGAAGCTACTGCAGGTACGCTGACGGATTCTGCACATGGTGTGAGGAGCCGGTTCAACAGCGGGACAATCCTGTCCCCATTTATAAACTACCCATGATTGGTCCTTAAGCAGCTCGACTGGCAGTCACCTGATTGGAGCGGTTCTCCTACCTTGCTTCCCAGCCCTCCCCGGAAGCTAAAATGCATTGAGAAATTATCTCAACGTCGCTCCCCCATTTCAACCCAATCCTATCTCCACTCCATCTCCATAGGACTGGGAAAAGGCAGTCCAAAGTTTGAGTGGATGATGAATGTAAGAGAAGGCCTCTAAATTCAATTACACCTCAAAGACATCAAATCTTTTCAATGTGTTCAGTAGTAACATTGTACAGAATACACAAAATCAGTTCAACTCTCAATAACCTTCCTTCACATCCTCTCGTTGGCAGAAGATTACAGCTGTCTTGTAATTGTAGGTTGTAAATGACATGCTGTTCAGCAGCAATGCTCACAGTGGGGTTCAGCAAAATCCAAGAAATTGCTCTCCAGATACATTGCAAATCGCACAAACACCTGCACACAGTCTGAGTAAACACTGAGAGATGGCTCTCTCTCTCACAACCCAATGTGAGTTGTGCAAGTCTCCTCATAAAACATATTTTCTGCTGACAAGCAGGAAGTGTATTGTATATCTATCTAGCAAAGGGTCTGCATAACCCACTGGGTACAAGAGTAAAACTTCAAGCACAGTATGCAACTTGAGTTGGATTGAGAGTTTATCTTGGAACACTGCTCTGTCATCGGCCAAACATAACATCGGCAAACACTTTGTCCAAATGTAATGTCAGCTCACTTTCTGTTTAAATTTATTAGGATATGAGGAAATGGCGAGGGGGGAGGGGGGGGGGGGGAAAAGCGCAGGACTTGGAAAGAGCCCTTTGAAAAAGTTGGGTCTGCTTCTGACTTTTTTAGGGGTTTCACTGGGAGTTAGGTGCACAGAGCAAAGCTGCCATGGCTCAGATTCGAACTGAGGTTGCTGCGGCCACAATCCAGAGTACTATCCACTATAGGATCACGGCGCTACGCTGCTTCTATGATGTTCTATGGCTGCACAGCTAAAAGACTAGAATACAAGCAGGCAGAATGTATGTTTTCAAATCTGGGCACCACATTTTAGGAACCGGATGCTGCTCTCAGAGGGTTTTTTTTTAAACCAGGTAGATTTATCAGAATGGTACTTGAATACAAACATTAAATTCTGAAAGGAAAGGAATAAAGGTAAAGTCGCCACAGTCCCAGATGACTGCTTTGCCCTTTGAGGGAGCAAGCTGACAGGTAGTGATTTTAACCTGAGGATTACCACACCTCAAGTGAGGGACAAGAAAGTAGTTGAGGCCAAAACATTTTATGTTCACTAATGTCCTTTAGGGAAGGAAATCTGCCATCCTTACCTGGTCTGGCCTACATGTGACTCCAGAGCCACAGTAATGTGGTTGACTCTCAACTGCCCTCGGGCCCTAGGGATGGGCAATAAATGCTGGCCAGCCAGTGATGCCCATATCCCATGAATGAATCCCAGAAATGTTTTCAAGAAGCGGTTAGATATGGTACTCCTGGTGAAGGGAATCAAAGGATATGGGGAGATCAGGCTATTGAATTGGATGATCAGCCATGATCATAATGAATAGCAGAGCAGGCTCGAAGGATCGAATGGCCTCCTCCTGCCCCTATTTTCCACGTTTCTATGTTCCTATCACAGCTGCCAGCATTAAGCCAATTCATTTCACTCCATGTGATATCAAGAAATGGTCAAAGGCACAGGATACTGCAAAGGCTATGGGCACTGACAATATTCCAGCAATAATACTGAAGACTTGTGCTCCAGAATTTGCTGCACCCCTCGCCAAGCTGTTCCAGTGTACTGGCATCTACCCAGCAATGTGAAAATGTGGAATATTGCCCAGGTATATCCTGTACATAAAACAGGACAAATCCAACCCAGCCAATTACCACTTCTTCAGTCTACTCTCGATCATCAGTAAAGTGATGGAAGGGGTCATCAACAATCCTAGCAAGTGGCATTTACTTAGCAATAACCTGCTCAGTGACGCTCAGTTTGGGTTCCACCAGGGTCATTCAACTCCTGACCTCATTACAACCTTGGTTCAAACATGGACAAAAGAGCTGAATTCCAGAGCTGAGGTGGGAGTGACTGCCCTTGATATCGAGGCAGCATTTGACCAAGTGTGGCGTCAAGTAACCCTAGTAAAACTGGAGTCAGTGGGTATGAGGGGGAAGCTCTCTGCTGGATGGAGTCATACCTAGCACAAAGGAAAATTGTTGTAGTTGTTGGAGGTCAAACATCTCAGCTCCACAACATCACTGCTGGAATCCCTCAGGATAGTGTCCTAGGCCCAATCTTCAGCTGTTTCATCAATGACCTTCCTTTCATCACAAGGTCAGAAGTGGGGATGTTCACTGATGATTGCACAGTGTTCAGTGTCACTTGCAACTTCTCAGGTACTGAAGCAGTCCATGTCGAAATGCAGCAAGAGCTGGACAATATCCAGGCTTGAGCTGACAAGTAGCAAGTAACATTCACATCATACATAACCATTTCCAACAAGAGAGAATCTAACTATCACCCCCTTGACATTCAATGGCATTGCCATTACTGAATACCTCACTGTCAACACCCTGGGAGTTCCCATTGACCAGAAACTGAACTGGACTAGCTATATAAATACTGTGGCTACCAGAACAGGTCAGAGGCTGGGAATCTTGAGGTTCCTGATTCCCCAAAGCCCATCCACTACCTATAAGACACAAGTCAGGAGTGTGATGGAATACTTGCCCTGATGAGCGCAGCTCCAACAATACTCAAGAAACGCGACACTATCCAGAACAAAGCAGCACACTTGATTAGCATCCATTCCACAAACATTCAATCCCTCCACCATCAACACAGTGGCAGCAGCTTGCACCATCTACAAGATGCACTGGAAGAACTCACCAAGGTTCCTTAGGTATTACCTTCCAAACCCATGACAACTAAGAACAACGGCAGCAGATACCTGGGAACACCACCACTTGGAAGTTGCCCCCAAGACATTCTGTGAATTAATAACAAAACAAGGTCCTACAGTGCTGTATGGTTGAGTTCCATAAAACAAAGTCAAAATACTGCCGTTGGGAACAGGCTCAGACTAAAACTGAAGCAATCAGTGATATTGGGAAGTAAGTTGTGCAGCAGATTAAGAATTTGAATGACCGACATTCTGGCAGCATTGTTTGATCGGAAATCAATGTAAAACCTCCTGTTGTGGACAATTCCCTCTCCGTGACTTCGGTGTTCTACCCCTAATTTCTCATCGACAAGGATATGCCCTGCACAGTTGACAGGATATTAGACAACAGCTTCAGAATCCTGACATCAGCACTGGTGAGGATGCAGCAGATGTTCCACATGCAAAGTGAATGGTTCTAGAAATGAGTCTGTCACCTCTCAGCACCACACTCCTTTGAAGAAGATGAACAAGCAATCCTGGAATTGAGAACACACATTTCCATAAGTGGACAGCCCTGTTTTGACTGTTAGCATTTGGCTTAGAAACCTTGTGGTGATTTAATAATTGTTGAAATTCATGTTGTTGTGAATATGCTAGTGATTGGTACAAGGGCCAACGAGCTTAACTAGTGATTGGTACAAGGGCCAACCAGCTTAACTAGTGATTGGTACAAGGGCCAACCAGCTTAACTAGTGATTGGTACAAGGGCCAACCAGCTTAACTAGTGACTGGTACAAGTGCCAATCAGTTTAACTGTTTGTCCTCATGCAGTAAGTTAGCAGAAATGTGCACATTCAGCTGCCAACATTCACAGAAATGCAGGATTTGCAACAGTGATTCACAGCCTCAACTAAGCAGAGAGGGGAATTAGCAAGCGTCACCCTGGGCTTACAACAGAACCCCATCAACTGGGGAAACAGCACTGAAAAAATACTGAGAAATCTCACAGCACAGAAAGAAAACAAGGAATGAGAACAGAGATGTTCGTGTTAATTGTAAATTTAGATTGTAAATCCAGTTAGTGTTTCCTCCTGCCAATTGGAAAGCACAGGACAATGACAAACATTCTAAGTCATGATGTGGAGATGCCGGCGTTGGACTTGGGTAAACACAGTAAGAAGTCTCACAACACCAGGTTAAAGTCCAACAGGTTTATTTGATAGCAAAATCCACTAGCTTTCGGAGCGCTGCCCCTTCGTCAGGTGAGCACTCACCTGACGAAGGGGCAGCGCTCCAAAAGCTAGTGGATTTTGCTACCAAATAAACCTGTTGGACTTTAACCTGGTGTTGTGAGACTTCTTACAACATTCTTAGCCCAGTGCTTAAGCTTTTTGTTATTAAAATGGTTAATATTTTGATTACAAAACGTGGTGGGGACTGTTTTTGGATTTAGAAAATAGAAAGAAATGTTTTATATCTGTGATTTTGCATTCAGAAGGATAAACTCACAAGAGAAGGTTTGTCAAAACCAGAAACCAGCCAGTTCTACTGACAGATGCATCTGGATGTTACACAAGGTAGAGCAGGTATACTGAATACACACACTCTCCATTTATACTGGACAATCTACACAGGAATGTGGAAGAGTTTTCCAGAAACAGTCGAATACCAAGTCAGAGGAGGTGATAATCAAACTGCACAGGGCTTTGTTATTCAGTCCCACCTTGAACAAAGTGTCCCATTCTTGTCATAGAGTCATGGAATGTTCACAGTACAGACAGAGTTTGTTGGGCCCCTTGTGTCTGTGTCAGCTCTCTGCAAACCAATTCACCCAGTCACACTACCCCACCTTTCCCTGTTTTTTTTTTCTCTACAAAAAATCATCCCATTATCTTTTGAAAGCCACAGTTTTTCTTCACAAAGAACAAAGAACAAGAACAAAGAGAAGTACAGGAACAGGCCCGTTGGCACTCTGATGCGCGATTAATTCACTCGGGAGGCTAGGACGTACCCGGGAATAAAGGCTTTTATTCACAACAAGAATAGAGCATACTGCTTAACAATACTATCCCAGACTAAGGGCCACTAGGAAGTAGCAGTGACCTTTATACTCCTGTAAGAAGGCGGAGCCAAACGGAGTGTACCACAGAACAATGCTAACAGGTGGAACACCCCAACCCTAACCTCAACAGTAACAAGAGTAACATATGTACAAGTACCCATAGTGCTAACCATCTATGGTTCACCACATTCAACCCTCCTTTAAAAACAAAGGCCGGTGGGGTAAGGAGACAATACAAACTGTCCATATGTTCACAAGTTCAGCCGTATCGGAGGTCTGCACCGTCTCTGCGACCTCCGCAGCACTGGCTCCAGTGCCGGTTCTGGTGACCGTGGTGACGACCCTCTCTCCGAGGTGGTGTCCAGTGACTCCTCCAGTTCCTCACACACCTGTGGACCTCGAGGTGGCGACAATCTCCTGGACTCAGGCAAGCTGTACACGGGAGTAAGAGGATTAAGTTGAGGTCCCGATGCTGCCCGCGCCGTGTCAGGAGGGGAGAGAATGGGCAAAGGAATCCTAACCAGGGGTGCGGGAGTGATGGGGGTTTCCAGGTCCCCTGCAGGCGCCAAATCTCTGATAGAGACCGTGTCCTCTCGCCCGTCAGGATATGCCACATAGGCATATTGAGGGTTGGCGTGGAGGAGATGGACCTGTTAAACCAAAGGGTCGGACTTGCGGGCCCTAACATGCCGCCGCAGGAGGACAGGTCCTGAGTACGTCAACCAAGACGGCAGTGAGGTCCCAGAGGAAGACTTCCTAGGGAAGGTAAACATCCGCTCATGTGGGGTAGCGTTGGTTGCCGTACACAGGAGGGACCGGATTGAATGGAGCGCATCAGAAAGTACCTCTTACCAACGGGAGACTGGAAGACCCCTGGACGTTGACGCCAGTAAAACAGCCTTCCAGACTGTAGTGTTTTCTCTCTCGACCTGTCCGTTACCCCATGGGTTGTAACTCGTAGTCCTACTTGAGGCAATTCCTTTAGAGAGCAGGTATTGCCTCAAGTCGTCGCTCATAAACGACGAACCCCTATCACTGTGGATATAACTGGGGTAACCAAACAGGGTAAAAAGACTCCGCAGGGCTTTGATGACCGTGGCAGAGGACATGTCAGAACAGGGGATGGCAAAGGGGAATCGGGAGTATTCGTCAACCACGTTGAGGAAATACACATTCCGATCTGTCGAAGGAAGGGGGCCCTTGAAGTCGACACTCAGTCGATCAAAAGGGCGAGTGGCCTTAATGAGGTGTGCCCTGTCAGGTCGGTAGAAGTGCGGCTTGCACTCTGCACATACCTGGCAGCTTCGAGTTATCGACCTGACATCCTCTATGGAGTAGGGCAGATTCCGAGCCTTTACAAAATGGAAGAGCCGAGTGATCCCCGGATGGCAGAGATCATTGTGGAGGGCCTGTAGCCGGTCCTCCTGCACACTGGCACATGTTCCTCGCGACAGGGCATCTGAGGGCCCATTGAGCTTCCCCGGACGGTACATGATATCATAGTTGTAGGTGGAGAGTTCGATTCTCCACCTCAAGATTTTATCATTCTTAATTTTTCCCCTTAATGTGTTGTTGAACATGAAGGCCACGGACCGCTGGTCCGTGAGCAGGGTAAACCGTTTGCCAGCCAAATAATGGCGCCAATGCCGTACGGCCTCCACAATGGCCTGAGCCTCTTTTTCCACAGAGGAGTGCCGAATTTCAGGGCCTTGGAGGGTGTGAGAGAAAAAGGCAACGGGCCTGCCCGCCTGGTTAAGTGTAGTGGCCAGGGCGAAATCAGACGCATCACTCTCCACCTGAAAGGGGATGGACTCATCGACAGCGTGCATCGTGGCTTTCGCAATGTCGGCTTTTATCCCTTCAAAGGCTAGGTGAGCCTGTGCTGTCAGGGGAAAAGAGGTAGATTTTATGAGCGGACGGGCTTTGTCCGCGTAATTGGGAACCCACTATGCATAGTACGAGAAGAAGCCTAAGCATCTTCTCAGTGCTTTGATGCTAGTGGGTAGGGGAAGTTCTCCTTGTTATAAGTCAGGTTCAGAAGAGTCGCAGTGCGTAAAAACTTCTGGAGGTTGGCGTCGTGGTCCTGCTGGTCATGGCCGCAGATATTGACGTTGTCCAGGTACGGGAAGGTAGCCCGTAGCCCGTTTTGGTCCACCATTCGGTCCATCTCACACTGGAAGACCGAGACCCCATTTGTGACGCCGAAAGGGACTCGTAAAAATTGGTAGAGACGGCCATCCGCCTCAAAGGCCGTGTATTTGCGGTCCTCTGGGCAAATGGGGAGCTGGTGGTAGGCTGACTTCAAGTCGATGGTGGAGAACACCCGGTACTGCGCAATCTGGTTGACATGTCAGATATGCGCAGGAGAGGGTACGCGTCCAGCTGCGTGTACCTATTAATGGTCTGACTATAGTCTATGACCATCCGGGGCTTGTCTCCAGTCTTGACTACCACGACTTGTGCTCTCCATGGGCTAGTGCTAGGTTGAATGATCCCTTCCCTGAGGAGCCGCTGAACCTCAGATCGAATAAAGATCCGATCCTAGCGCTGTAATGCCTGCTCTTAGTCGCGATGGGCTTGCAGCCTGGCACGAGATTTTCGAATAAGGAAGGCGGGGTAATTTTGAGTGTCGGGAGAGTGCATGTGGAGAGCGCTGGACAATTTGGAGGCTGCTGTTCTCCCCCTGAAAGTGGAGGGAGTGGCCCATCGTACTGCAGGGTCACACTCTTCAGGTGGACCATAAAGTCTAGCCCTAGGAGTACCGGAGCGCAAAGGTGCGGTAACACGAGGAGCCTGAAGTTCTCGTAAACTGTGCCCCGCACCGTTAAGGTTACCACACAGCTCCCGAGAACGATAACAGATCGGGACCTCGACGCCATGGAGATTGTCTGCCTGACAGTTTGCACACGGAGAGCGCACCATTTCACTGTATCCGGATGGATGAAGCTCTCCGTGCTCCCGCTGTCAAACAGGCAATGCGCCAGGCGCCCGTTTACCTCTATGTCCATCATAGACTTGTCGAGTCTGTGAGGCTTGGCCTGGTCCAGGATAATTGACGCCACTGTTGGATCCCGAGTGTAACTGCAGGCAGCTGAGATAGCCGACGACGAGGACCCATGCTGGTCTTCTGCGGCCGGTGTCGACCAAAATGGCTGCGCCCACGAATCGCACATGGTCGATGATGTTGAAAGCGGCGGCACCCGCAGATCGCATGTGGCTTGCATCGTCGTCATAGGAAATGGCGGCGCCTGTGAATTGCACGTGGCTGGAGACATCAACGAGGCCGGAGACGAGGAGATGGATCCCGGGGAGTCACACGCAGCACTGCTGGGCTTGGAAGGGGTCTTTGCTCGGCACACTTTTGCATAGTGCCCTTTCTTCCCACAGGCGGAGCAAAACACCGTCCTGGCCGGACATCTCTGACGAGGGTGCTTCGCCAATCCGCAGAAATAGCACCGTGGGCCTCCAGGAGCTGCCGCAGCCATCAGGTCTGAAGTTGAGAGCATTATCGCGCAGTTCCGAGGAGCCGCCGGGTACAGTTGAGGTGGTGGCTGTACTTGCCACGATGTTCCCACGTGGTCGGTGGGGTAGGTTTCAAGACTTCTGGAGGCCGTTTCCATTGCATCGGCCAATTCTACCATCTTAGCCAGGTCCAATTTACCCTGCTCTAACAGCCGCAGGCGAATATAGGATGAGCCGATTCCCGCCACGAACGCATCTCGGATCAGATCGTTGGTGTATTGAGTCGCCGACACCTCCTTGCAATTGCAGGCTCTGGCTTGCTGTTGAAGTTCGCGCAGGTACTGTCCCGTAGTTTCGCCGGGCTGCCGCCGTCGAGTGGCTAATAGGCGGCGAGCATGAATTTCGTTCGGCTGTTTATGGTACAGCTTCTTGAGTAATTCGATGGCCTCTTTGTAATTTTGGGAATCATGGATTGTTGCATACACAGTGTCGCTCACCCTTGCGTGGAGGACCCGCAATCTGTCGGCGTCGGACTGGACTGCTGTCGAGGCGTCGATGTAATCCTCGAAACACTTCAACCAATGGTCGAAAGTATTCGACACTCCAGCGGCATGCGGATCCAAGGTTAGCCGATCGGGTTTCAGCATCTGCTCCATTTTCTTCGAACAAAATTTTCGGTATTTTGTTGTGAATAAAATTGATGCGCGATTAATTCACTCGGGAGGCTAGGACGTACCCGGGAATAAAGGCTTTTATTCACAACAAGAATAGAGCAGACTGCTTAACAATACTATCCCAGACTAAGGGCCACTAGGAAGTAGCAGTGACCTTTATACTCTTGTAAGAAGGCGGAGCCAAACGGAGTGTACCACAGAACAATGCTAACAGGTGGAACACCCCAACCCTAACCCCAACAGTAACAAGAGTAACATATGTACAAGTACCCATAGTGGTAACCATCTATGGTTCACCACACACTCCAAGCCTGTGCCGATCATGATGTCTGCCTAAACTAAAACCGTATGCACTTACGGAGTCTGTATCCTTCCATTCCCATCCTATTCATGTATTCGTCTGGTCGCCCCTTAAATGCTGTTATCATATTTGCTCCCACCACCTCCCCAGGCAGCGTGTTCTAGACAATCACCACCCTCTGTGTAACCGTTTACTTTGGTTCTTTTCCCAATCATCAACTCTTCCACCAATGAGAAGAGTTTCTCCTTATTTACCCAATGCTCATGATTACCCTCATGATTTTGAATACCTCTATCAAATCTCCTCTCAACCATTTCCTCTTCAAGGTGAACAATCGCAGCTTCTCTAATCTGTCACATCGATAGAATTCCTGCAGTACAGAAGGAGGCCATTTGGTCCAACGAGTCTGCACCAACCCCTCTGAAAGAGCACCCTACCCAGACCCTCCCCCCGCTTGAGTCCTGTAACTTTGTACATTAACTATGGCCAGCACATCTTTGGACTGTGGGAGGAAACTGGAGCACCCGGAGGAAACACAGGCAGACGAGGGGGAAACGTGCAAACTCCACGCAATCACCCAAGGCCGGAATTGAATCCGGGTCCCTGGCGTTGTGAGGCAGCAGTGCTAACCACTGCACCACCATGCCACCCTGCCATTCAGTGAACATAACTTAAGTCCTTCAATCCTGGAACTATTTACATTATTTTTCTTCACTCTCTCTAATTCTTCCTAACGTATGGTGTCCAGAATTGGATTAGAGGTAGATTTCACCAGAACTGGAGTGACACGAAACAAAGCAGAGTCATAGAGATATACAGCACGGAAACAGGCCCTTCAGCCCAACTCATCCCTTTCGACCAGGTTTCCTAAACTGAACTAGTCCAGAAACCTTTCCTGTCCATGTACCTGTCCAAATGTCTTTTAAATGTTGTAATTGTACCTGCCTCTACCACCTCCTCTGGCAGCTCATTCCATATATGTACCACCCTCTGTGTGAAAAAGTTGCCCCTCGGGTCCCTTTTAAATCTTTCACCTTAAACCTATGCCTTCTAGTTTTGGACTTCCCTACCCCGGGGAAAAGACCTTGGCTATTCACCTTATCGATGCCCCTCATGATTTTATAAACCGCGATAAGGTCATCCCTCATCCTCCTACGCTCCAGGGAAACAAATGCCAGCCTATCCAGCCTCCCATAATTCAAACCTTCCAGTCCCAGTCCTTGTAAATCAGTTTTGCACCCTTACCAGTTTAATACATCCTTCCTACAGCAGGATGACCAGAGTTGTATGCAGTATTCCAAAGACAGACTTACCAATGTCTTGTACAGTTGTAGCATAACGTCCCAAGTCCTGTACTCAGTGCTTTGACCGATGAAGGCAAGTGTACCAAATGCCTCCCTCACCACCCTGTCTTCCTGTGATGCCACTTGCAAGGAACTATGTACCGGCACGCCTATGTCTCTCTATTTGACAACATTTCCCAGGGCCCTACCATTAACTGTGTAAGTCCTGCCTGGGTTTGTCTTACCAAAGTGCAACACCTTGCATTTATTTGAATTAAACTCCATCTGCCATTCCTCGGCCCACTGGCTGTTGATCAAGTTCCCGTTGTAGGGTTAGATAACCTTTTCCACTGTCCACCACTATGGCAGTTCCAGTCTATGCTTGGAAAGCTAAACTCCCCCGAGATTACAACCCTACAGAGGTGGTTCTTTCAGATTGGTGGAGAATTCTCCAGGGGTTGATACTGGGATCACTGCTTTCCTCAATCTGTATGAATAACCTAGACTTGAATGTATAGACACAATTTCATATTGTGTGGATGACACCATCTAAGAAATATTGTGAACTGTGATGAGTTCTTGTGAAACCATCATAACTTGCTTGCTTTTATAATGTATGCATGGTTATAAAGGCCAGATCCATTACCCTATTAACCACATTCTCAACCTGCCAACTTCAAACTCGCAGTCCCTCTGCTCCTGTGCGAATCTTCAAATTTTTCCCTTTAATTTATATTGTCCCTCCCTGTGCTTCCAATCAAAATGTAGCGCTTAACACTTAACACTTCCCTGTACTAATTTGTGTCCACCCTTACCACCAACCTATCTATTGAAGGCCAGAACATTGCTTACAGTCTCCGACACAGCCAAGAAATTACCGTTAGTGACATCAGTGGATCCACATTTGTGAATGATTTTAACGATAACTTACACTTATATATTTCCTTTAATGTAACTCTGCTTGCTACTCTGCTTGATAAACCATGAAGGTGCAGTGCAAAAATTTTTTTTTTCTCAGCCACAGCCCCAGGACCTCCAAGAAAATACATGTTAAATGTGACACACAGTATTCCCACTTGTCATCTTGTCACTGTTTCATGGTTCAATAATGTGCTGCTGTGTTAGAGTCAGGGTTGCTGTGGCAACATGCACTTTTACATTGCTGTTGCATTCTAGAGCTGTGCATAGTGATGGTCCAGGCTCCAACCTCCATCCATCGCATGTTTGATCAGGGAACCTCTCTTGCTTTTACTACCTATGGTGAGTATGCATTGACCACATTACAAATGCATCTTCCTTGCCCTTCAAGTCCTGTAGTGTGACTTGAACCTTAGCTTCTGGCTCAGAATCAGGGGCACTATCTACTGTAGTGATGCATTTGCGTGTACTGGAAGCTACATTTATGAATATGCAGGGCCCTGTTCTTCGCAGAAAGAGAGACCAGGTACACACGATGCACCTGTTTCAGCTAAGCAAGTGACAGCCATTCACTGAAGCATTCCACTAGGCAATCTGCCTGGTTTAAATTTCAAACAATACTTGGCAGTTAACTGTCAGTCACCTAATGCATTCTCCATGGCAACAACTGTTCAAATCAAAGTCCATTTGCAGCCAAACAGTACTCTGTTCTGATATAGTATAAATTTGTCCATTTCCCTTACATTGTATTCTTGTGAATGTCCTGATGAGTACAAAACAAAAAACTTTGACAAAAAACTTTTCAGCAATACACAGGTTCTCTACAACCAAGCAACAATTTGAGATAAAAGTAAATAACTATGGATGCTGGAATCTGAAACAAAAACAGAAAATGCTAGAAAATCTCAGCAGGCCTGACAGTATCTGTAGAAAGAGAATAGAGGCAATGTTTTGAGTCTGGATGACCCTTTGTCAACTCTGCACTGTATGACTCTATGGGATCAATATTGCCAGCTCGATCCCACTGGTTGATTGGTGTGGTGAGCCAGTAAGATTAGGCGAGAGGTGAAAAATCAAGTTCGCGGCTGGTTTCTCGCCTCTCATGATCTCACTGGCCCCATTTTGCCGGCGAAATCAGCTTTGAACCTTGAAGCTGATTCCAATATTCATTAGTTAATTTAAATGTAATTAGTGAGTCCCGGATGTTTTCAACTCACTTGCCCTTCTCGGCTCATCAGTTGAGGTCCTCACCAGCAAGGATCACATTTGATCCTCACCAACAGGGACCAGGCATAATAGCCTCACCGGAACTGGAGGCCATTGAAGCCCCACTGGAGGTCAGAGGCAGTGCCAGCCTGGCACCCTGCGACTGGCCTCTGGGCAGTGCCAAGGGGGCGGAGTTGAAGGAGTGAGGCCTGAAGGGGGTGGGGCCTGAGGTGTAAGGCCTGAAGGGCAGGGCTTGAAGGAGCAGGGCCCATGATGGGAGGCAGGACCATGACGGTGAGACGGGGTGGGAGGGGTGCGCCTCATGGGCAGAGGAAGGAAACTGGGTACTCGGAATTGGGGGGGGGGGGCAGTGGTGATGTCAAGGGCAGCAATTGGGGATGCAGGAGACTGATATCGGTGGAGTTGGGGGTGGGGGGGGTGGAGAAGATCTCTGTGGGGGTTGTGGAGAGGAGTGACAGATCTCCCAGTATACTGTGTACACTGTGTGCACATAGTGCACCGAGAGATCATGGAACCTGAGCAATGGCGCCCCTAGAGCTCCGCAGCCAGCTTCCCGGTGAGAATAGGCCCCAACCACTCCCCCTACTGGTAAGAATCACATTTTTTCTAAGTGCCGTATGATTGCGACTGGGAGCTTGTCCGAAAAAAAAAAAGTGTGATTCTCTGCCATTTCCACGCTCATTCAGCACATTGCATGTTTTTTGGTTAAGATCAACCCGATGACTCTATGACTCCATCAGTGTAGGACATCGGTATAGGACATCAGTATCGAGTGTTAGTATGGAGTATTGGTATGGAGTACACCTCTCAGCCAGTACCCTGTTTTAATTTAATGGTTGAGTGCATTTGAAGCTAAATGAATGAACCAAGTTGCTAAGCTATGTTTGGTTGATTTAATTTTTGATTCACTGGTAAACTGCTTTCCTGCAAGTCTAATTCATGTTGGGTCAAAGAACAGAAAAGGAGATATCCCAGAAAAGAGGATGTTCCCTATCTATAACAATCTTAAAGGTGATTATTTTTACATTTATAAGAAGGATACTTATAAAATAACTAAAGGCACATAATAATAACTGGGGCTCAGACACTTAATTCACATCACTGATTGCAATCACTTAACATGTGTTAATCTGACGCAATTCTCAAAGAATAATAAACTCAGACCAGTATCAGAGAGACATTAACGATCACCTCCTTATGAGATTCTTTATCCGCTCTCACCTTCCTCTTTTCAAAGGAGCACAAAAGAAGTTGGAGTTTTAATTTGCCATTCATCAAAATCATTTGCATTTTGAGTTGTGATGTGAAGAAAGTAGTCTGAATGCCAGTAAACCCCCCAAACTACACAGATCTGCCTGGTTGTTACACTCTGTTCTTGTTGAGTTGGACAGACTGGACCTGCAGATAAAAATCAGTTATTTTGTCCACAACACAGAAAGCATTTGGCCAAGGCAGGTTCATCTGGCCGAGGAAGGTGCCTCTGGCTGAGGGAGGTACATCTGGCCGAGGGAGCTACTTCGGCCGAGGCAGGGACATCTTGGGGAGACAGGGACATCTGGGGGAAGGAAATCTGTCGTCCTTACCTGGTCTGGCCTACATGTGACTCCAATCTATAGCAATGTGGTCAATTCTTAAATGCCTCTGAAATGGTCTAGCAAGCCACTCAGTTCATGGGGAATTATGGATGGGCAACAACTGCTGGCCCAGTCAGCGATGCCCACATCCATGGGAAATAATTTTTAAAATTGGGTTGTAGATGGGGGGGGGTGCTGATGAGCATCATCCTTTCTGGTATAAGGGGGAACAGTGTGGCTCCCAAAGCACAAGACGGGGTTGCGGGGGGGGAGGTGCGTGCTTAGAGACTTAGTAATGAAAGGGGATAGAAGCAGCTTTAGCTTCTGCCTTCTCGAAGCACCCTGGTACTGGGATGGGCAGCCTGGCCGGTGGACTGGGTGGGTACCCAGTTGATAAGGTCTGCAGGATATACACCAATGAGTGTGCGGGGGGAAGGGGCTGCCAGTGATGAATGAATGAGCATCTTCACTCTAATAGGGAGTCTTTTGACTAAGATTAAGTGTCGGATCAAGTCCAAGATGGGTGCAATGCTTTATCTTGTTGGCTTAGATCTTGTTTGTCTCTCTTGAACATAGAACAGTAGAGCATCAAAACAGGCCCTTTGGCCCATGATGTTGTGACAAGCATGATGCCAAATTATACTCACCCTTCTGCCTGCCCTTGGTCCATATCCCTCTATTCTTTACAAATTCATGTGCTTATCTAAAAGCCCCTTAAACACCCTATCGTATCTGCCTCCACCACCACCTCTAGCAGCACATTCCAGATACCTACCACTCTCTGTTTAAAAACCTTGCCCCTCACATAGGGTTGTTAGGAAGGCGTACAGTGTGTTAGCTTTTATTGGTAGAGGGATTGAGTTTCGGAGCCATGATGTCATGTTGCAGCTGTACAAAACTCTGGTGCGGCCACACTTGGAGTATTGCGTACAGTTCTGGTCGCCACATTATAGGAAGGATGTGGAAGCATTGGAAAGGGTGCAGAGGAGATTTACCAGGATGTTGCCTGGTATAGTGGGAAGGTCTTATGAGGAAAGGCTGAGTGACTTGAGGCTGTTTTCATTCGAGAGAAGAAGGTTAAGAGGTAACTTAATAGAGGCATACAAGATCAACAGAGGATTAGATAGCATGGACAGTGAGAGCCTTTTTCCTCGGATGGTGATGGCTAGCACGAGGGGACATAGCTTTAAATTGAGGGGTGATAGATATAGGACAGATGTCAGAGGTAGGTTCTTTACTCAGTGTGGTGAACCATAGTTGGTTACCACTATGAGTGCTGAGCCATGGATGGTCAGCACTATGGGTGTTTGTAGATAGGTTACTGTAGTTACTGTTGGTGTTAGGGTTGGGCTGTTCTACCTATTGATATTGTTCTGTGGTACACTCCAGTTGGCTCCGCCTACCAGGGGAAGTATAAAGGTCACTGCACTGCCTGGTGACCCTTTAGTCTGGGATTGTATGGTATATAGTGTGCTCCATTCTTGTCAGTAATAAAAGTCTTTATTTCCCGGGTACAATCTAGCCTCCCGAGTGTTTTAATCGCGCATCACTCAGAGAGTAGTAAGGGTGTGGAATGCCCTGCCTGCAGCAGTAGTGGACTCATCATCACTAAGGGCATTTAAAGGGTCATTGGATAAACTATGGATGATATTGGAATAGTGTAGGTTAGACGGGCTTTAGATTGGTTTCACAGGTCGGCGCAACATTGAGGGCCGAAGGGCCTGTACTGCGCTGTAATGTTCTATGTTCTATGTTCTATCTCCTTTGAACTTTCCCCCTCTCACGTTAAGTGTATGTCCCCTCGTATTAAACATTTCAAACTTTAATTGGATTCAATTTGAATTTGGTTTTTGGAGCAGGCAAGGATATGGATTCGGGCCCATCTTGTCCACTCTGAGCATCAGCTTTGTAACTTAAAAAATGGAATCAAATTTTGTTTTAAAATATGAAGCTGTGACATCAATGAGCTCATCCTTCACTGGCCCACTAGTCTAATAACATTCCTTAACCCTGACAGATGAGCCAATTATGTCCACTAACTCGGCCCTGATGTGAGTTAGTGCAACTGATTACCGGTCAGCAGTTAACCGTTTGCCCGCTAAACCCACCATTCTGTGACTCTCAAAGGTTGCCTTCAGCATTTGTTGACAACTTGAGTACATACAACCTCCCGGACAAAGGGCAACAGAGCTCAGCAGGATGCCCTGCTCCACAGGTGTGGTGGCAGTTCGGTCCTCACAGGGATCCTCCTACCAAATAAGAGGCTTGTGCACAGGGCCATATAGTGACCCACTGAGAAGATGCCTCTACTGTTCATGAGACCTTAAGACACAGGAGGATTTTCAACACTGTGGCCGCTCAGTTAGGCGGAGTTGGGAAAGGTTGATGTGGGGTCTATTCCTTTCTGGGAGATTACAAGGGAGTAGCACAGGAGTCAGGGATCATCAGAAGCATGCTCCTGGGGATGGATGGGTAATGGGTCAGGGCATGGATGTGACTCCTCAAGATTCACTATTCCTTCCCATGCAGTGAGTAGAGCGAGAGAGAGATGGGGCAGTAGAACTGGCTGTGATCCTTCTTGTAATGAGGCAAGATAGATGACAATTGCATGGTGCCTGGCTCTCCAGAGGAGGAGCAGAACCCTGAGGAAGAAGAGGTAGCAAGGCCTGCACTGCTTCCAGAATTTGCCCCAAGGTCAACAGATAACACCTGAGGATGAACGAGAACCAGTGTCGGGGGAGACTCCGTATGTCTAAGGGCACAGTTGTTCATCTGTGGTGCATTCTCCCAGAGTTGGCACCACGGGGACTTGGAAGGCACCCACTGTCTACGGCCTGCAAGGTCACAGCCACCCTGAACTTTTATGTAAGCGGATCCTTTCAGGGCTCCAGTGGTAACTTATGCAGCATCTCACAGGCCTCTGCACATACATGCACCAGGGAGCTGGGGGATGGACTCTTTGCGAGAGCTCATCATTTCATAAATCACGACAGGATAGCCAGGACACCAGAGCCATGGGATTCACCCAGATAGCTGGCTTCCCACAAGTGCAGGACACGTTTGTCTCAGCAACATTTCATAAAGAGAATTCTAATAAGAGCAGGGAGACACAGTTAGATTGAAAAGAGGTTTAATACATTGACAAAGGTGGCTGATTACTTACATAAGTGTTCACTATCTTTCGCTATCTAACAACACCCATGACTACTCTGTACAACTAGACTTTCTTAACCCTGCCAATGTGTCTCAGTGTCTCCCCAGGGTCCACAGCTGAGGTGGAGGCTATCTGCTGTCTGCCACACCCTATTGGCTGTGATGACCTTGTCAGACATCCTCTGGAGGACCGAGACCTGGAGGGCCCCAGTCTGCTGTCAGGGTGCTGCTGTGTGGTGGAGTCACCCTCTTTGGCCTGTGGGGCTGAAGCTGATTCAGTCATAGGAAGAGGGGAGTCAGATGGGCTGAGCTCTCCTGGGTGGAAGGCCCGAAGCTATGTACCAGCTTTTCCTCCTCCCTATGTATGCTCAGGGGCCCCTGGGTTCCTGTTGCAGATAGAGAGACAGCTGGAATGAGGTCAAAGAGTCCTGCCATCCTTTGGCGGTGGCACTGGTGGATGCCCACAAGTGTCTGCACCGTGAGGTTATGCCGCTGCCAGTCCAGGGCAGAAGTTCACTACATTCACCACCATTGCTGTGTGGACCTGGCTGCCTCTGAGTGTCAGCAGCACGATCTCCTCGGACAGAAGGTGATGGGGCTCCTCCAGATGTACTTACAATCTGAGGAGTGAAGCTGACATCCCTTCCTGACGCTCCCGGCTTTGCCTTTGGAGCTCCAGCAACTGAGGCATGACCAAATCCAGAGGCTGGTCACCTGACCAGGACTCAGCAGAGTCCTGGCCTCCAGCAGTCCTCCAAGTGCTAGCTTCCTGGGGCATCCCTGCCTCTGCCTGCTGAGGATCAGACAGAGTGACATGCTCACCAGATTGTGACCCTGATGCCTCTCTAGAGTCCCACCAAGTCGTGAGTCTCTGCACTGGCGGAGGGTGCTACCTATTGCTATCTATGCTTCTATTTGAGAACTCATCAGAGCTGCTGTCTGTGATGTTGTCCAGTACCTGTCTGGTAGAGACATTGGCTGCTCCCCTCAAGTACCTGCAAGAGTAGGGAGATGGCATTAGTGCATGGAAGGGGCAAAGGATAGAAGAAACATTTCATTTGTTTTTTTGGTGCCCACCTTGCCCTCGGCGTGGAAGCAGTCCTCTTCATCCTGGCCAGCTGGAGAGCTCTCTCCCCAAATGGCCAGTGGATCTTTAACTCAGCCATTCCTCCACCCATCTGGATCTCTCCCTTTTGTTGTGAGCCAACTGGTCCTGCAAGGGGAGATGTAAGCAGGCCACATGCCAGGTCAGATTGCAAGGATACCTGGCATGTGTGGTTGATGAGTGCGAGCAAGGAGGTGATGAGGAGATGAGCCTCACGGGAGCTTGTGTCTGGGAGAGTGAGTGGTGGTGGCTCTTGAATTGGCTGTGAGTGAGCTCACTGTGGGTATGTGATGACACATGAGAAGAGTGACCAGCCCTGGATGAACGGAGATGATCATTTACCCTTTTTGTGCACTGGATGCCTCTGCTCCTCTGCAGAGAGCTGGCACTCACCTGTGCTGCCACCGCCTCCCATGCAGGGTTGGTGGCCTTGCTGGAGGGTCTCCTCCCCACATGCGGGTTCACGATGCGGCACCTCTCCTCCATCATATCACGTATTCTGTTGGGGGCTCCCTCAGAAAACCTCGGGAAAGATTCCTGGCAGCCTTTCAATTTGTTGAACTTGGAACAAGTGCTGGGGAGATGTTTGAATGTAGCACTCCACTAATTAAAGGGCTCAACAGATAGCGAAAGGGGAAAAGCAGATTCTGCCTGCAACGGAGGCAATGTGAAATTTTTTCTTTTCAGAGTGCCTAAAAACACAGCAACAAAACCCACCAATGCTGTCGGCAGACTACATCCTGGTTTTCCCGCCAGGGTTGACACTTAGTCAAAAGATGAGAAAATTCTGCCCTGACTGCCTTTTCTATGCTTTGACTGAAATATTCAGTGTATGATTTTTTAATGTGACAGCAGTGGGTGTGCCCACAATCACTGCAGTATTCATTCACATATTAACATGGATGGTTCGAGCTATGGCACATCGCATGCAAAGAAGGAGCAAGTTTTCCATCAATAATGTTTAAAATTGAAGTAGATCACATTAACTGCATTCAATGCGGTGTTTGATCAAGAAAGGGGATAATTCTGTTCCCCTGCTCTGAAAGTGACTCACGTAGCCTCATGATTTATGCCTGCTACTATTTCTCATGTTCGTATCACTGAACTGAACAACACAATGTATTAAATAAATAAATTCCATAAAAGATCGATTCCCTCAAGGTTTCACATCAGCACCTGTCAGAGACAATGCAGCATCCATTTCCTTTGACTATTTATTGTGGTTGTTCTGAAATTCACAGAAATTTCAGAGCTCTGGGAGAAAGCTCTGATATCAACAAGATTGTACTAATGTAATTTTAATCAGCTGTATCCTTGCTTAGCACCAATTCATTCCACACAGTTACTGCAGCCACTTGGATTGTGTAGCAGTCTGTTAATGACCTGTCCCAATCAATTGAATACCATTATTTTACTTTGCTTTTCCACTGGGAAAACCTTCATTAAATGAAAATATCACTCAAGCAGATGTCCCAGAAATTCAATTCCCAAATACTGGAAGATCCCTTTATATTTCCCGTGTTAATAATAAACCTTTTGCCAGCAGGTTCTTTGCTGGAGTCGGATACCGTAGGCTCCATTTTTCTTCATCCATCTGGTGCTCGTTCACCTATGGATTATGACAGTGAGTTTTGGGAGGCTACTCGATAATAGATGCATCTCAACAAGCTCATTGACCTTCTCACCCAAAGCACAACTCAGCCTCATACTTTCAGCAGGACTTGATGGACACTGACCAAGACCATGACCCCTGATGGTTTCTCCTCTTCCTCCCCAGGCATACTGAAAGTAATGTTGAATACCCCATTGGTACTCCTGTACAGCCGAGGGATGAAGGCCAGGAATGTGTACATCATTCAGCTCACACCCTTACCCATTGAGCCACTATGATGCCACAATTACAAAGCTATTAATATTGCTGCAAAGAGAGACTTGTTATCAAAGATTGATTTTGATCTTGCACTCATCAGGACAAACACAAGAATGCCAAATTTCAAACAAATTTCAAGCAATTTATACTATAGGGGAAAATGCTGATTGGTTGACAATTCTTTGGCAGACTTTGATTGGCTGAGATGTTGCCATGAAGAAAGCAACACGGAACCATAGGTTCTCCACACTCCTGAGTAATTTACAAAAGACACAAGGCTTGAACATATTCCTTTTGTTTGCAGAGAATGTCCCTGTTATGAATGTATTTCACTTCTAGTGTCATTGAGCCACATCACGAACTTGACTGATTATTTTCAATTGATTGTCAGTTTAGCTGTTAGCACCCTCAGCATTGCCCAGCAAGTGTTGCTCCAACACAGAATCATAACTAAGTAAATCCTTGGGCTCTTGTAAGATCTCTTTACCAATAAGCAACAGTGTTCTCATTCATTTCAGCATTAGGTTGTGATATCGATGTACCCCAACTGAATGCTGACCATCAAATTTCCACTATTTCTGATGTGTTACCTTTCTCAGCATTTCTATTGCAAGTTTGGACAAGGGTTCTCCAGTTTCACGAAGCAGGAATTCACTCTGTGAATAACAGTCTTGCTAGGACAGAGCTTGAACATTGCTGAAAAGAGTCACATGTTGCTGAAGCTTTTTAAGCCTTTGGCCCATTTGCGAGTTTGTGCAAATGGCAATCCGATCAGGATAGCCACTTTCCTACAGAATAGCTTTGATGCACTTTCTTGTGTCAAATTTGCTAGTTGAGCAAATGGCTAGGGCATATTTACAGTACTGTTAATAAGCTAATCTTACAGAGCAGATGGAGCGATACAAATCCAGCCATGTATATTAACTGGTGAAAGTAGTGAAGGCAGATGGGGGTGGAGAACACATTAGCAAAGTTCTTAACTCTTAACTACGCTTTCCAACATGAAAAGTAGCCAATCTACTTCAAATTACCCTGGAAAGACAAACTACCTCAAAACTTTGATGGTCAGCATTCAGCTGGGGTACATGGATATCACGACTTAATTCAGGAATGAATGAGCAGACTGTTGCTTATTGGTAAAGAGATCTTACAAGAACCCAAGGATTTACTTAGTTGTGGTGCATTATAAGCTAGATAAGTTTGTAGAAAACTGTTTGGACAGTATGGAGTTGTTGGGAGTTGGGGTTGGCGTTGGGGGGGGGGAGGGGGGGGGGGATGGGAAGCTGACAGTACAGGAATGAGAAAACTTCTGTATCTCTGAAAAGTTAATACAAAGCACATGTGGTTTTGGTGAATATTACAGCAGCACTGCCACTGATTAGAGACAGTGATTGTACTTTCCACAGAACACTTATAGGCTTCATGGGAAGGAATGAAAAACAGGAATTGAAAGAATTGTAGATTAAAAGCAGCAAAGCATGTTAATAGATTTCCCATTGGTTTTGGACAAAACATGTTCTTCGCACGGGTTCTTCACAGAGTCAAGTTCATTCACTTGGCCAACATGATCTGGTTAGTCTTTTTCTCCAATTTAAACTTGCACCTCAGCAGCTTATCCAGGAGAACTATATCCCTTCAAAGAATGTCAGCAGGAACACCAACAGCTCCTCTGTGTGTGTCTCAAAAGTTTCTCAGAATAATTCCGAATGCAGCAGGATGTTTTACTTAAAGAGCAATCGCACCAACTGCTGATTAGATTCAATCGCTCATCTGAAAATCTGAAACAGCTGGATTTAAGTGTGCTGGAATGGTTCTCCATGCAGTTAAATATGATGCAGGGGGTGATACCAGGAAGAAAAGCTGGGCCATCAGTGCTTATTCCAACAGTCAGTTTAACCCCATTTCATCAAATTACATCAAATGAAAAATTGTGAAGACTTGATCTTACCAAAAAGCCTAAGAACATAAGAACATAAGAAATAGGAGCAGGAGTAGGCCACCTAGCCCCTCGAGCCTGCCCCACCATTCAATAAGATCATGGCTGATTTGAAGTGGATCAGTTCCACTTACCCGCCTGATCCCTATAACCCCTAATACCCTTACCGATCAGGAATCCATCTATCCGTGATTTAAACATATTCAACGAGGTAGCCTCCACCACTTCAGTGGGCAGAGAATTCCAGAGATTCACCACCCTCTGAGAGAAGAAGTTCCTCCTCAACTCTGTCCTAAACTGACCCCCCTTTATTTTGAGGCTGTGCCCTCGAGTTCTAGTTTCCTTTCTAAGTGGAAAGAATCTCTCCATCTCTACCCTATCCAGCCCCTTCATTATCTTATAGGTCTCTATAAGATCCCCCCCTCAGCCTTCTAAATTCCAACGAATACAAACCCAATCTGCTCAGTCTCTCCTCATAATCAACACCCCTCATCTCTGGTATCAACCTGGTGAACCTTCTCTGCACTCCCTCCAAGGCCAATATATCCTTCCACAAGGGGACCAAAACTGCACACAGTATTCCAGCTGAGGCCTCACCAATGCCCTGTACAGATGCAGCAAGACATCTCTGCTTTTATATTCTATCCCCCTTGCGATATAGGCCAACATCCCATTTGCCTTCTTGATCACCTGTTGCACCTGCAGACTGGGTTTTTGCGTCTCATGCACAAGGACCCCCAGGTCCCTCTGCACAGCAGCATGTTGTAATTTCTTTTCATTTAGATAATAATCCAAGATAATAATAAGCCTGCTCCCCAGACTGAGATTTTCAACTCACTGAGAAAAATTCCTTCATTTCCTTATTTCACAAATTTCTGTATCTCATTCTTTAGAGAAAAAAATCAGACACCTTACAATTTGAAGACAGCAGTGAACCAATTGAATAACAAAGAGAGTAAAGAACAGCTCGGATAAAAGCAAAAATACTGCAGATACTGAAAATGCTGGAAAATCTCAGCAGGTCTGACTGCATCTGTGGGGAGAGAATAGAGCCAATGATTCAAGCCTAGATGGCCTTACGTCAAAGCTCAACAAACAGTACAGCACCGGAACAGGCCCTTCAGCCCACCAAGTCTGTGCCGACACTGATGCCTTTCTTTTTGCCCCTAGCTGGACCGTATCCCTCTGTTCCCTGCCTATTCATGTATCTGTCAAGATGTTTCTTAAACTTTGCTATTGTATCTGCTTCTATCATCTCCTCTGGCAGCACATTCCAGGCACTTAACATGATCTTTGAAAAACCTGCCTCTCATAGTTCCTTTAAACTTTCCCGCTTTTACCTTAAACCTATGTCCCTTAATAATTGACATTTCTACCCTGGGAATTCAACTCTGCTGTTGGTCAGAAGAATTTCAGCCTCACTCTTGAAGTATGTCCCTTTAAGCAACTTCAAAATGCTTTTGAGATAGTTTTCTAGAGCAGCACGTTCTGGAACCAACCAAAGATCAGGCTACATTAGACTTGGTACTACATAATGTGACAGGATTAATTAAAAACCTCAGAGTAAAGGCACCCCTACGTAGCAGTGATCACAATATGATTGAATTTTATATCCAGTTTAAAAGGGGGAAAAGTGGGTCTAAGACAAGTACTTTAAACTTAACTAAAAGCAAGTATGTGGGCATGAAAGCTGAGCTAGCAAAATCAAATGGCAAATATCTAAAGTGATATTTCAGAATACTCAGAATAATTTTATTCTTACTGTAAAGGAAAATTCTAAAGGGAGGACCGACCATCCATGGTTAGCTAAAGAGGTTAGAGAAAATATAAAACTTAAAGAAAAAGCATGTAATTGCACAGAGATGAAAGACAAATCAAATGATTGGTCAGAATATAAAGAATGTGGCAGAGTTGATCAGGAGAAAGAAATTAGAATATGATTTGAAGCTAACCAGAAATGTAAAAATGGACAAGAGTTATCTAAAAAGGAAAAGAATAAGTAAAGTGAACATTGGCCCAAAATTCCGGTAGTAGCTGTAAATCAAGAGGTGGAGAGAGGAACTTGGTGAAACTGCAATCACTGGGGAATCTATACTAACCAAATTGACAGAGCTGCAGCTGACAAGTTTCCAGGTCCAGGTCTTAGACTCTTAAAAGAGGTGGCTAATGAGGTAGTAAATGCTTTGGTGTTAATTTTCCAAATTTGGCTAGATTCTGGAAATGTTCCATCAGACCAGAAAGTAGCAAATATAACCCCTCTGGTCAAGAAGGGAGAGAAGCAGGAAACTGTGGGCCAGTTAGCTTGACATCTGTCGTGGAGAAGTTGCTTGAATCGATGTTATAGCTGGGCACTTAGAAAAACTCAAGGTAATCGGAAAGAGTAGGAATGGTTCTGTGAAAGGGAAATCATGTTTAACCAATTTACTGGATTTCTTTGAAGGGTAATGTGTGCTGCGTATAAATGCTGTAGATGCAGCATGGTAGCACAGTGATTAGTACTGCTTTCTCACAGCGCGAGGGACCAGGTTCAATTCTTGGGTCACTGTCGCTATGGAGTTTGCACATTCTCCCCATGTCTACGTGTTTCCTCCGGGTGCTCTGGTTTCCTCCCACAGTCCAAAGATGTGTGGGTTAGGTAGATTGGCCATGCTAAATTGCCCCTTAGTGTCAGGGAGGCAAGGAGGGTAAATATGTGGGGTTACGGGGATAGGGCCTAGGTGGGATTGCTGTCGGTGCAGGCCTAATGGGCCAAATGACCTCCTTCTGCACGGTAGACATTCTATTCTATGTATTTGGATTTCCAGAAGGTGCCACATCAAAGATTACTAAGGAAAATAAAACTTCCAGCAGGGTAAACATATTAGCCTGGATAGTAGATTGGCTGGCTGACAGGTGACCAAGAATATGCATAAATCGGTCTCTATCTGATTGGCAGTATGTGACGAGTGGAGTCCTGCAGGAATCGGGGTTGGGGCCTCATGGCATGGTGGCTGAATTTGCCATGAGGCCCCATACCATACTCAAAGATAGTGGAGTATATTGTGAAAAGGACATAAGGAGTTTGAAGATGGATATAGGTAGTTTGATAATGAAAAAAATCAGGCAGATGAAATAATGAAGTTGTTTGCTTTGGCAGGAAGAGTAAAAAAGCAGAGCTACTTAAAAGGCGGCACAGTGGTTAGCACTGCTGCCTCCCAGCGCCAGAGACCCAGGTTCAATTCCAGCCTGGGTCACTATCTGTGTGGAGTTTGCACGTTCTCCCCGTGTCTGCGTGGGTTTCCTCCGGGTGCTCCGGTTTCCTCCCACAGTCCAAAGATGTGTGGATTAGGTTGATTGGCCATGCTAAATTGACCCCAGTATCAGGGGATCAGTGGGGTAAAAATGCGTGGTTGTGGGAATAGGGCCTGGGTGGGACTGCGGTCGGTGCAGACTCGATGGGCCGAATGGCCTCCTTCTGCGCTATAGGGATTCTATGAGAACAGCTGCAGAAATCTGAGGAGCAGAGGGGTCTACGTATTCAAGTAAATGAGTCACAAAATGCTCGTTTGTACATACAGCACATAATCAAGAAGGCTATCCTTTATTACAAGAGGAATTGAACGTTAAAGTAAGGATGTTATGCAGGGCATTGGAGAGGCCACCTTAGTTAAGGAAAGATATAAATGGTTGGATGCAGACGGCTCAGAGAAGGTTTACTAGATTGATACAGAAAATGCTGGAAAATCTCAGCAGGTCTGAACAGCATCTGTGGAGAGTGAACAGAGCTAACGTTTGGAGTCTCAATGACACTTCATTATCCTGGTTCGAAACGTTGGTTCTGTTCTGAGATTTTCCAACATTTTCTGTCTTTGTTTCAGATTCCAGCATCTGCAGTAATTTACTTTTATTTTAATAGATTGATACCTAGAATGAGCAGGTTCAGAGAATCTCAGAATCCCTACAGTGCAGAAGGAGGCCATTTGGCCCACTGAGTTTGTACCGACTCTCCGAAGAGCATCTTGGCCAGGCCCACTCCCATCCTATCCCCGTAACCCCATGCATTTACCATAGCTAATCAACATCTTTGGATACTAAGATCCAACTTAGAATGGCTAATCCGCCTAACCGGCACATCTTTGGACTGTGGGTGGAAATCGGAGCACCTGGAGGAAACCCATGCAGACATTGGGAGAACAAGCAAACTCCAAAGCTGTGTAGGTTAGACGGATTAGCAATCGTAAATGTTATAGGGGTAGGACGGGGAAGAGTGCCTGGGTAAGTTACTCTGTCAGAGAGTTGGTGCAGACTCGATGGGCTAAATGTCCTCTTCTGCACTGTAGGGATGCTATGATCTTATTGAATGGCAGAGCAAGATTAAGGGGCCAAATAGTCTTTTTCTGCTCTATTTCATATGTTCAGATGTTTATGCAGCCTTTGTCCACTTCAATTGTATAGGGAAAGGATGTGAGGAACATTGTCACTCAAATTGAAGTCTTTTCAATGAAAATAATGTCAGGCTAATCAGCCCATCAGGCCTCTGTCCGGTCTTTGATAGTGCTATTCAATTAATCATATTAACATTCAAGAATAGATCCAATTCTCTATTTATAGTTATGATGGAATTCACCGTTCTCCACTTCCACAACCCTTTCAGGCAGCACATTCCACTCCAGTACAACTCACTATGTAAAAAATGTGGTACTCAGAATTGAACACAAGGCCTAACCAGTATTAAAGTTCAAGACAACTTCCTTACTTCCAAACTCTATTCCTCTAACAGAGCCAAGGATCATATGTTGATCTCCCAGCAGTCTCCTTAATTGTCCTGTCCCACCAAAGATTGTGTACCAGTTCTCTCTGTTTCTGCACCCATTTTAAAATACCATCCTTATTAAATAACTTTACTTTATCATTCATTCTATCATTCTTCCAACCAAAATACATTACTTCATATTTCTCAGCAATATGTAGACTTGATGAGTCCAATGGCCTCCTTTCAGCGCTGCAATGACTCTATGAATTACCGGCATAGGTCTGCCCATTGCACCAGTCTCAGTCTTCCTAAAGTCTGCCTCACTGTTTAATATGTTTCCAGGTGTTGTGTCAATCTAAAAACTTTTAAATAATATCTTGAACACCCAAGTTGAGGCCATTAATGCATACTAAAATATATATGTGGTAGACTTCACAAGTCACCTGAGATTGGGTTTAATCCAGTATCCTGGATAATTCCCATATCTTGCAAAACTGGATCTCAATATTTACTGAAAACCAAATGGAGAAATCATGCTTTAGTCTCAGTCTTTTCCTCAAACATTAGCAATCCAGAAAATCCCAATAATTATGTCATGATTCCTTTGTTTAAAAAATAAGTCCAAACACTCACCAATTAAGATTTCACATTTTTCAACAAAACAAACTTAATTGTTTATAGAACCATAAGGAAATCCCTCCATTCCTGGGATCAACCTCTGGACTGTCTTCTATCCCAGTATATCTTTCCTTAGGAAAGGGGACCAAAATTGTTCACATTATTCCAGTGTGCTCCAGCCAGAGCTTTATATAGTTTCTGCAAGACTTTCCTATTTGCACACTCCATTCCCTTTGAAATAAAGGTCAACTTTCCATTTAACTTTCCTATTACTTGCAGAACTTGCATGCTAGTTAACACTAAGGGCGCCTGCCCACCCGCCCCAGGACCGGAAATTACTGCCAAAGAATAATGAACCTTTTGCATGTCCATTGAATTCTGCATCCCACCTGTGATGATTCTCGTGGTTGATAGGACTGGAAGATTTAGAGTCATAGAGTCATAGAGGTTTACAGCATGGAAATAGACCCTTCGGCCCAACTTGTCCATGCCGCCCTTCTTTTTAAAACCCCTAATCTAATCCCAAGTGCCCGCATTTGGCCCATATCCCTCTATTCCCATCGTACCCATGTAACTATCTAAATGCTTTTTAAAAGATAAAATTGTACCCGCCTCTACTACTACCTCTGGCAGCTTGTTCCAGGCACTCACCACCCTCTGTGTGAAAAAATTGCCCCTCTGGACACTTTTGTATCTCTCCCTTCTCACCTTAAACCTATGCCCTCTAGTTTTTGACTCTCCTACCTTTGGGAAAAGATCTTGACTATCTGGCTGATCTATGCCCCTCATTATTTTATAGACCTCTATAAGATCACCCCTCAGCCTCCTACGCTCCAGAGAAAAAAGTCCCAGTCTATCTAGCCTCTCCTTATAACTCAAACCATCAAGTCCCAGTAACATCCTAGTAAATCTTTTCTGCACTCTTTCTAGTTTAATAATATCCTTTCTATAATAAGGTGACCAGAATTGCACACAGTATTCCAAGTGTGGCCATACCAATGTCTTGTACAACTTCAACAAGACGTCCCAACTCCTGTATTCAATGTTCTGACCGATGAAACCAAGCATGCCGAATGCCTTTTTCACCACTCTGTCCACCTGTGACTCCACTTTCAAGAAGCTATGAACATGTACCCCTAGATCTCTTTGTTCTGTAACTCTCCCCAACGCCCTACCATTAACTGAGTTAAGTCCTGCCCTGGTTCAATCTACCAAAATGCATCATCTCGCATTTGTCTAAATTAAACTCCATCTGCCATTCATCAGCCCACTGGCCCAATTGATCAAGATCCTGTTGCAATTGGAGATAACCTTCTTCACTGTCCACTATGCCACCAATCTTGGTGTCATCTGCAAACTTACTAACCATGCCCCCTATATTCACATCCAAATCATTAATATAAATGACAAATAACAGTGGGCCCAGCACTGATCCCTGAGGCACACCGCTGGTCACAGGCCTCCAGTCTGAAAAACAACACTTTACAACCACCCTCTGGCTTCTGTCAAGAAGCCAATTTTGTATCATTTAAATACCTCACCCTGGATCCCATGAGATTTAACTTTATGCAACATTTAGGCCTATAGATTATGCCTATGCATGCTAAGAACTCCATCTTACTTCCTAACGTACATAATTTTGAAGGTTCATTCATATTTCCTCGGATCAACCCAAAGGTATGCCACAGCCCTCCAGAATGTACATTAATTCTTAATATTCCCACTATTCCTCAAATTACAAATTTCTTCCATTCAATGTTCCAATTTTCTTTATTATGATGGTGTCCTATTTACCTCTTTGCCCTGGCTTTGGACTGATACAAACTACTTTTTCCCAGGCTCCTCTCACAGCTTCCGTACAACTCGTTCCAAGCTAAATATTCAAGTTGTCTGCTTTCTGCCATAATGCTCCACTAGGACCACTGTAGATTTCTTTCATTAGCTGTAAGCTAGAACATATCTTCCAACCTCCTTTCCCGAACGAAACCCAAACTGAATTGCTTCCTTCTGTCAGCAAACACACAAAGATAAATTAAAGAAAAGAACCTTCGAACAAAACTCCACCATTTCTGTGTCATTGTGGTTTGCTTAGGGTTGATTGAAACAAAAATGCAAACACATTATTTTACCTTCAACACAACTCTTTGATTCTGCAACCCGCAGGAATAATTTACACTTCTCAAGGCCTCTCTCCAGACTCTTGGGGCCCGATTTTACCATCAGGTTGCGTCCATTTTCGGGCGCAAAAACTTGGTAAAGTCGGGCGTGAGGTGAGTAGCGTGATCTGCACCCACCTCTGCACCAGTTCCCCCTTTACTAAAGCCTGAAAATAGCATGCATTTAAATTGACTTAATGGATTGCACCCCTAACCTTACCAGCACTTCCCCATCCAGATTCGGCGTGAAACAGACATGCTCCACAAAAGTCCATTTCGGGTACTCCAGTTAGTGAGGAGGTAAGTGCCGAGTGTCCGACAGCTCTCTGCTTAAGATTGCTGGGGGGGAAGAAGGGGGGCAAGGGCCCGCGATCGGTCTGGGTGGCGGAATGGATGGGTGGATAAGGGGGTCAGTAATGTTGTGGGGGTGGGGCAATGTCTGTGGGGACCGGGGGAGGCATTATCCGGCCTTGGAGCAATGTGGCAGGGAGCCGCATTCTATCATTTGTTTTCTGCGCATGTGCAGTTGGAGGCACCGATCGGAGCTGCAGGATTTCGGGCACGTTAAGCCCCACCCACAGCACGATTCGGAATTGTTAATATTTGTTAAGGCAGAGTGCGAATGGGGGCGCCTGAAAACAGGTCTAAAAGTCGGATCTGAAACACTCACAGTTTCAGGTCCGCCCAGCACTTAGAAGTAAAATGATAAAATAGGGCCCTTGGCATCCATTGCAATCTCAGAGATGGATATTTCATTGTTCAAGCTTTTACACTGTTAACTCTGAACTTTCAACATGTGTTTAAATGTAATAACCCCAGCTTGTCTGAGTTGTATTTACATCAGAGTATTTGTTACCACTTTCTCAACCAAATGCCGCAATTTTCTACAGTCAAAACTGTTTCTGACAGTAATCTATGGATGCTTGAGGGAGGGGCTGACACCTTGCTCTATCAACCACAGCTGGGATTAAGGCAAGGGACAACTGTATCACAAGGGAAACTTATCTCAAAGAATGTCTCTGATACCTGGGATTGCTAGGCAACAGTAAATATCCTGGAAACTATGGAAAGGACAGAGTATTATAAAAGGAAGTGAAGATATATCTTAATTATTTTTCTCCCATTTCATTCTGCTAGCACAAAGATTCTCAGGAGTGAAAGTAATAGTGCAATTGTTATGGGGGATTTTAACTTGACTAATATTGACTGGAATTGTTATAGCTCTAGCTCGTTAGAGGGGTCAGTTTTTGTTCAAAGCGTGCAGGAAGGTTTCTTGACTCAGTATGTAGACAGGCCAACTAGAGGTGAGGCTATATTGGATCTGGTGCTGGGAAATGAGCCAGACCAGGTGCTAGACTTGGAAGTTGGTGTGCATTTTGGTGATAGTGACCACAATTCGGTTACGTTCACCTTAGTGATGGAAAGGGATAGGCATGAACCTCGGGCCAGTGGTTTTAGCTGGGGGAAGGGTAATTATGAGGCTATTAGGAGAGAATTAGGAAACATAGGTTGGACTAGGAGATTACAGGGACTGGGAACGTCCGACATGTGGAGTTTTTTCAAGGAGCAGCTACTGCGAGTCTGTGATAGGTATGTCCCTGTCAGGCAAGGAGGAATTGGTAGGGCTAGGGAACCGTGGTGCACCAAAAAAGTTTCTTTGTTGGTTAAAAAGAAAAAGGAGGCTTATGTTCGGATGAGACGTGAGCACTCGGGTAGTGCACTAGAAAGCTTTAGATTGGCTAAGAGGGAGTTGAAGAGCGAGCTTAGAAGGGCTAAAAGGGGACATGAGAAGACTTTGGCGGATAGGGTTAAAGTGAATCCTAAGGCGTTCTATAGGTATGTCAAGAACAGAAGGTTGGTTAGGGCAAGTTTAGGGCCAGTTATAGATGGCAGAGGGAAGTTATGTGTGGAACCGGAGGAGATTGGTGAAGCATTGAACCAATATTTCTCTTCGGTGTTCACGCAAGGGGACATGAATATAGCTGAGGAGGACACTGGGTTGCAAGGGAGTAGAATAGACAGTATTACAGTTGATAAGGAGGATGTGCAGGATATTCTGGAGGGTCTGAAAATAGATAAATCCCCTGGTCCGGATGGGATTTATCCAAGGATTCTCTGGGAGGCAAGAGAAGTGATTGCAGAGCCTCTGGCTCTGATCTTCAGGTCGTCGTTGGCCTCTGGTATAGTACCAGAAGATTGGAGGTTAGCGAATGTTGTCCCATTGTTTAAGAAGGGGAACAGAGACTTCCCCGGGAATTATAGACCGGTGAGTCTCACTTCTGTTGTCGGCAAGATGTTGGAAAAAATTATAAGGGATAGGATTTATAGTTATTTGGAGAGTAATGAATTGATAGGTGATAGTCAGCATGGTTTTGTGGCAGGTAGGTCGTGCCTTACTAACCTTATTGAGTTTTTTGAGAAAGTGACCAAGGAGGTGGATGGGGGCAAGGCAGTGGACGTGGTATATATGGATTTTAGTAAGGCGTTTGATAAGGTTCACCATGGTAGGCTTCTGCAGAAAATGCAGATGTATGGGATTGGGGGTGATCTAGGAAATTGGATCAGGAATTGGCTAGCGGATAGGAAACAGAGGGTGGTGGTTGATAGTAAATATTCATCATGGAGTGCGGTTACAAGTGGTGTACCTCAGGGATCTGTTTTGGGGCCACTGCTGTTTGTAATATTTATTAATGATCTGGATGAGGGTATAGTTGGGTGGATTAGCAAATTTGCTGATGACACCAAAGTCGGTGGTGTGGTAGACAGTGAGGAAGGGTGTCGTAGTTTGCAGGAAGACTTAGACAGGTTGCAAAGTTGGGCCGAGAGGTGGCGGATGGAGTTTAATGCGGAGAAGTGTGAGGTAATTCACTTTGGTAGGAATAACAGATGTGTTGAGTATAGGGCTAACGGGAGGACTTTGAATAGTGTGGAGGAGCAGAGGGATCTAGGTGTATGTGTGCATAGATCCCTGAAAGTTGGGAATCAAGTAGATAAGGTTGTTAAGAAGGCATATGGTGTCTTGGCGTTTATTGGTAGGGGGATTGAATTTAGGAGTCGTAGCGTTATGTTGCAACTGTACACAACTCTGGTGCGGCCGCACTTGGAGTACTGTGTGCAGTTCTGGTCCCCACATTACAGGAAGGATGTGGAGGCTTTGGAGAGGGTGCAGAGGAGGTTTACCAGGATGTTGCCTGGTATGGAGGGGAGATCCTATGAGGAGAGGCTGAGGGATTTGGGATTGTTTTCGCTGGAAAGGCGGCGGCTAAGAGCGGATCTTATTGAAACATATAAGATGATTAGAGGTTTAGATAGGGTGGATAGTGATAGCCTTTTTCCTCTGATGGAGAAATCCAGCACGAGGGGGCATGGCTTTAAATTGAGGGGGGGTAGTTATAGAACCGATGTCAGGGGTAGGTTCTTTACCCAGAGGGTGGTGAGGGATTGGAATGCCCTGCCAGCATCAGTAGTAAATGCGCCTAGTTTGGGGGCGTTTAAGAGATCCGTTGATAGGTTCATGGACGAAAAGAAATTGGTTTAGGTTGGAGGGTCACAGTTTTTTTTTTAACTGGTCGGTGCAACATCGTGGGCCGAAGGGCCTGTTCTGCGCTGTAATGTTCTATGTTCTATGTTCTATGTTCTATTACTACCAATCAAAGTCAATTATTTATTTTGTATCCTGCACTCTCAGAGGCTTTCCCCAACCTAATTGGTTTGGATAAAGAACACCATCTACAGAGAGCTCGCTGGCAGGCTGATTCTCTGTACACCCTCAGCAGTGACTGCCCAGCCATACCTGCAGACAGTGGTGACTAGAGCTCACTTTGGACAATAATTCAGCCTGGAGAAGTGTTGCCTTCCAAAAAAAAAGAAAGGGGCAGATCCCGAGGAGTGTGACTGGGTTATGTGGATTCCTGCAGAAACATAACAGACTGCGTCCTTAGAAGATCCCCAGGCACAATGTGCCCTTGAAGAGAAAGAAGGGCCAAGCCCCAGCATTGCCTGATTGATCACACATTCCAAGATGCAATCAACCATTTCTGCAGGCATTGGCACTCCAAGTTAGCAGTGAGCATGGAAAATGGTCTTCTCGGGAGCCAGGTCTGCAGAGAGGTAGGTATAGGACTGCACCATCAACTCTAAAGATGCCAATGGCGGGCAGGTGCCAAAGGGGCAGGCAAATAGTCAGCAGCATGCGAAACCTGGCAACACGTCCTTGCAAGCTTGTTGCCATGCCAACTGTGGGAATTGGACTGTGCAATGGTCCAACAGCTTGTTCTTATATAGTGCTATTAACGTGGTACAACTTCCAAATACTTCACTGGAGAGCCCACACCTCAGACAGAAGCCTCTCCACTTCAACAGCCAGGAAAGCAGGTAACATGATGGAGAGTGGATTGAATGTTCGGTTAGTCTGTCTCTGGGTTGCCGGCTCACAACAATATAGTCCATTTCCTTTCCCTTCACTTCTTCCTGTCTCTTCATTTACATGGTGTAATTTCAATGCTGCAGTTTCTAGTAGGGACTCAGCTTTAACATCAGTCAGTGATGCACCTTTGGGCACAATTCCGCATTTCAAATCTCTTGCATAATTGTGAAAGGTCAGTATGAACGTGTGAAACTCACTGCAGTCAGAGGGAAATGTGAATGCTGAGTATGTTAGGTGGTATTTCATTCTTTACTCGGTCAGTAGTGCTTCAGGTTCAGCTAACAGCCTCTGCTCCTGTAACACCTCTCACCAATCCTAGCTTTCAGCAAAATAAGAATCCAACTAAAACTCCAATGCGTCGCTTTGTCAACAGTCAATTATTCTGGTGCAGTGACAATGGCACAATAAAGCTGCACTGCTTTAATCGTGAGTCTGTTCAGAAATAACAATGACATGAAATTAATGTCACAGAACAAAGGGATCTCAAGGAAATTTCAGGAATTAAAAATATCTCCGAGTATTGTTAGAGGGATGTGGTGACAAGGTTGGTCACGGTCTAATGCTGTTTCTCCTGACAGAGTGCTCCAAAAATTTATTTTGGAGCCTCTGTGACCAGGTTGGGGTTGTTCACCTCAGAGCCAATGAAACTGAGGGGGTAGAAGCTACAAGATTAGGTCAGAATTGGACAGGTTAACAAGGAAAAGCTGTTCCCATTAGCTCATGGTGCAAAGACAAGTGGACACAGGTTTAAGCTTTGGGCAAGAGATACATGGCAATGTGAGGATGATTGTTTTTAAGCAGTGGCTGTTAATGTCCTGGAACTCACTACCTACAAGGCTGGTGAAAACAGAGACTTTGATGGGCACTTGAGGGAAATAAAATTGCAAGATTAGGGAGGAAGGAGAGAGACAGAAAATGACTAGATTGTTCCACAAGGAACTGGCATGGACACAATGGGTTGAATGGCCCCCTTCTGTGCAGACTTGGGAGCCCGTTAAAAAGGACGGTCATCCCCATTCTCAGCTATATTTTCCAACACGGGATAAAGGTCCACCCATATGCAGCACTCTCCCCGCTACCAGCTCCCTTTGGGGTAAGAAGAACAGCACCCCACTCTTCGTGGAGTCAGCACATCCCACCCCGCTCCTGTTAAGACAATGTCATTCACAGGACATAAGGGGAGTCTTGAACCACGGGGAAACAAAGTCCCAAAAGCTAACCAGTTCCTGGGTTTCTTTCCTGACAGGTTTGAAACGCAAAACAAACTGTTCTTTCAGTTTCATAAATTAGAATCTGCATCGCAGGTTAGGTGTGGTTTTACTTCAGTGACTGTTCTGTAAAGGTAAGTTACATTCACCAGTATTATGCAGGTGTTGAGGTACATCAGTATGGTTTTCCCAATGGAAAAAGTGCTCTTATGCATTCAAATCTGAAGCAAGCACTGCTTGAGAACTGTCAGGATCTGAATGATTTAAATCCCCAGCTACTTAAAACTGAAAAGAACTTTCATTAGCTTTCAGTCAGAGAGAAAAAACAGACACGTACTTCTGGAGTTCACTGACTGACAGAGAACTGATGTAGGTGTCTTCCATCTTCTAAGACAATAGTATTGTGGTATGAAGCATCACCTGGTAGGGTTCAGGGGCCCCACTCTGGCATGGTGCTTGCTGTAGACAAAGACAGTGGGGTGAGAAGGTGCATGATTCGCTGTTGACTCCAGGTCTTCTTCTCTGCTCTGACCTTTTACTGTTTGCTTCCAATAGCCTGCAGAGGCCATGGCCATGAGTGACTGTCTCCCAGTTGTCAGCCAATGTCCACAATCATCATACAGCGGCACGGTGGCGCAGTGGTTAGCACTGCCGCCTCACAGCTCCAGGAACTCGGCCTTGCGTGACTGTCTGTGAGGAGTTTGCATGTTCTCACTGTGTCTGTGTGGCTTTCCTCCGAGTGTTCCGGTTTCCTCCCACAGTCCGAAGATGTGCTGGCTAAGTGTTTGGCCATGGTAAATTATCCCTTAGTCCCAAGTTGTGTAGGCAAGGTGGATTAGGGATTATGGAGATAGGCGGGCAGGCAGGGAGTGTGTGGGCCTGGGTAAGATGCTGAGGCAGTGCAGACTCAATGGGCTGAATGGCCTCTTTCTGCACTGTCGGCATTCTGTGATACTTACTTGCAGGTGTCCCTGAAGGTTCCTATAGGTTGTGATCAAGTGATCAATTCACAGGTCTTTGGGTCAGTGTGCATTTGATGAATTGGCTGAATCAGTGCAGACTTTGTTGGCTTGATAATGAGTGCATGCTGCTGGAATTAGCATGCTCCAGGACCTCTGAGTTGGTGACCTTGTCCTGCCAAGAGATGCCAAGGATTTGGCTGAGACAGAGAAAGTGGAAACTGTTTGGCTTTTTCTGCTGCCCAGCTTTTGTAGGTCAGGTCTGATCAATGTAGAGGGGTGTGCTGAAACACAGGTTGGTGCATTCACAATTTGGTGTTCTCAGTAAGGTTGTTATTGTTCCACATTCTGTTACTCAGTTTGGAAGGAACAGCTGGAATGTGTTGATTTCAGCATCAGTGACAGATTGCTGGTGATTGTGGAGCTGAGGTATGCAAAACTATCAATAATCTCCAGTGTCACATTGTCAAGACTGATCGATGTCAACATGGCAACATGCTGCACCATGACATTTGTCTTCCTGATGCTGACAGTCAAAATAAACTCTTTACAGGCGTGAGAGAGTCTGTCCTTTTGCTGCTGAAAGTGTTCCTCAGTATAGTGTCAGTGCAGCACCATCAGCAATGGGTAAGTCTCTACTGGGCATTTGGTGTGACTTTGTCGAGCTTTCTGTTGTTGTGTTGTGAAGGTAAGTGACCTCAAGCTATATAACAGCAGCAAAGAGAGTAATATGTCACTGTGGCTCAGTCCGAGAACACAACCCTGTTTGACCCCACTGCGGATCTCAAATGATTCTCGTTTCCCCGTCATATCTGACCTTACCCATCAGGTTGCTCTGGAAGCAGAAGATCACGCTGAGAATCTTTGGTGGACGGCTAATTTTCTTCAGCAGCTTAAGCAGTTGCCTCAGCTCACATGGTCCAATTCCCTGGTGAGATTGAAGACGACAATATAGAATTCATCTTTGTTCATAACATTTCTCTTGTAGCTATTGGACTGAGAAAATCATGTCAATTATAGATCTGCCGGTTCTGAAACCGCACTGGGATCCGGGGTTGATGCGCTCAGCCAGAACCTGCAGCCTGGCGCCCAGGGCTGATGTGGGCTCATACTTTTCCTACGATGTACAGCAGGAAGATGCCTTGATCGTTGTTGCAGTTGCTGTGGGCACCCTTGTTCCTCTGCAGCATCACACTTATCCTGAGGCACTGCCCCTGCTTTCAGCAGAGACAGAGAAGTTCATGCAGATACTGCAGGAATGTTGGTTTCCTGTATTTGATGAGTTCAGGGTGATAAACCATCAACACTTGGAGCTTTGCTCACAGCAAGTGAGTCAATTGTTTTGCTATGTTCTTCCAATGTGGGATCGATATCGAGCTCTGCTGTGACAGCCAGGCTTTCTATGGTGTCTCTCTAGTTCTCCTAGAGTACAATTCCAGCCAGTGATGTCCTCTCCAGTTTGATTCCAACTGAGCATTTTCTTTGCTGATGGACCGCATGCCTTTAACCCTTTCATTCTTTCCCCCAGCATTCTCCATATTAAAGGACATCTGGATATTCTGACAAAGTTGTAACCAGTCATCACTGACAAACCGTTTAGCAGCGTGTTGGACTTTACTTCAAGTGCTCTTAGTGAATCCGGTGTAGCTTGGAAAAAACAGAGCCATTTGTTATTTCCATTTCAATAGGCTTAATTGTTTATGAGCTGCAATGGTTTATTACAGCTGAGCCCATTATAAATGATTGGCTGAGTTTCAAAGCTGCAAGAACTACTTATCTCAGTGGGGGCAGTTTGGGCAGTTTGATTGACAGTTTTAAATTGAGACAGATTAAAGGATTAGCTGTCTTTGATGTGGTTAATGAAATAGATGTTTATAAAAATTGGCTACTTGAGAGGATTTACATTTATTTGAATAGCTTTTTTTGAAGGGGGTTATTTTTTCAGTATGATGTTTGAATGACAGCTTTATTAGGTTGTTAAAAGTTTATTTCTTTCAATGTTCATTTCAAAGACATCCTGATGTCTGCCCAAAGTGGATAATGGGTAAGTGGCTATGGATGTCGCATGGGGTATATCAGTGGGTATAGAGAGAGCACAGGGAATATGAAAGGGCATGGAAGGAGCATGTGGAGTGAGTGGGAGTATGAGGAATGAGGGTTTGAGGGCTTGACATTTATCACTGAAGCTGGGTCGATGTTCTAGTAAACAGAGGCGGGTGTTCTAGCCTGCCAGCCTTGCTATGCACCACCTCCACTGCCTCCTCTGTCACCTCCAAAGGTGACGGGTCAAATGCCATCCCACCCTTGCCTCCTGAAAAGGAAAATACGGTGCAAGCTGTTGGATCTGTCAAGTCAGGAATTTTCCTGCCTCCTCCAAGAAAATCTGACTCTACAACTCAAAAATAACTAATCTCCTGACACCCCAAAGCCTGTCCACCATCTACAAGACATAAGTCAGGAGTATGATGGAATACTCCCCACTTGCCTGGATGCATGCAGCTCCAACAACACTCAAGAAGCTTGACACCATCCAGGACAAAGTAGCCCGCTTGTGGTGGAAGGCACCCCTTCCACCGCAGTCAACATTCACTTCCTCTGATGCACAGTGGCAGCAGTGTGACTGGAAGCACGGCAAGAACTCACCAATGCTCCTTAGGCAACACCTTCAAAACTCATGAACTCTACCACCTTGAACGACAAGGGCAGCAAATGAATGCCACATCACCACCTGCAAGTTCCACTCCAAGTCACACGTCATCCTGATTTGGAACTATAGCACCATTCCTTCATTGTTGCAAGGTCAAAATCCTGGAACCCCCTCCCTGGGTTCACCATGGGTGTACTTTTTATTTATTCATTTTTGGGATGTAAGCATCACTGGCAGGGCCACCACTTCTTGTCCTTAAACAGGTCATGGTGAGGCGGTGCCGTGAACCTCGACAGTCCATCTAGTGTATGCAAGCCATATGGTGCTCTCCAGGGCAAAGGAGGATGGACAATAAATGCTAGCCTAGTTAGTGATGTCCACATTGTTTAACCAACTGATATAAAAGAATGATCAGTGACACCTCTGTACTGGAACAAGTGCCAGAATTAGCATGGTAGCATCAAACAGGCGTTATCACAATACCTTCTCCTTTCACGCTATACCTTCCCATGTACACCCTTTGTAATCAATCCCCTTCTATTGCCTCTGTACATCCCCCTGTGGTCCACTGAATTCGCCCATATTCCCCTGCAGCCCCTTTGTAAGTCCTCTGTGTTCCCTCCGTATTGTCCCTGTATTCCACCTGAACTCCTCCACTGTACACCCTCCATATTTCCCTTTATTTTCCCCTGTATTCCCCCTTCCCAGCCCCGTACATTTCCCTGCACCCTTCTGTACTCCAGGCTGCACTCTCACTCTCATCCTCCCTGCACTCTCTTCTGTACCTCCACCCACACACCCTCATGTACACTTCCCCATCCCCACATATTCCCCTTGAACACCTATCTGTTTCACGGAGACATGGTTCACTCCTGCTTCACCGGACTGTGCCCTCCAACAGAGGGCTTCTCACTCCACTGAATGGACCATACAGCGGCCTCAGGCAAGGCTAGGGGAGGTTGGGTCTGCTTCCTAATCAACACCTCATCATGCCATAGCAACACTGGCAAGTTTCTGCTCCCTAAAATGCCGTCCCTACTATCTTCCACAGGGGTTCACCTCTATTATCCTGACAGCAGTTTACATCCCACCCCACACGGACATGAAGACCGCACTGGGCGAAATATACACTACCACAAAAAGCCTTGAAACGAAAAATCCTGAGGCCTTGTTCATTGTGGCCGGCAACTTCAATCAGGCCACGCTCAAGAGCGTACTACCAAGTTACCACCAAAACGGTTCCTGTTCCAACAGAGGCTCAAACATCCTAGACCACTGCTGCACAAATGTCAAACATGCCGACCCACCAGCCTATCACCTGCCCACACTTTGGCAAATCAGACTACAAGGCTCTGCTCTTGCTCCCGGCTTACAAGCAAAAACTGAAGCGGGAGAATCCATCAAAAAAAGTTGTGCAATGTTGGGGCTCTGAGGAATCGAATGATCTCCTACATTAGAGTCAGCTTAGAGTCAGTGGACTGGTATTTAAAAACTCTGCGACCAGCCTGAACGAGTACGCCACTACGATAACTGATTTCAATAGTAAGTGTGGAGAAGACTGTGAGGCAAAGAAGCAAATCCGTGTGTTTCCCAACCAGAAACCATGGATGAACTGGGATATCCAGTGCTTGCTGAAGTCCAGGTCTGAGGCATTCAAGTCAGGAGACCCTGACCGATACAAGAAACACAGTAAGAAGTTTAACAACACCAGGTTAAAGTCCAACAGGTTTATTTGGTAGCAAAAGCCACACAAGCTTTCGGAGCTGCAAGCCCCTTCTTCAGGTGAGTGGGAATTCTGTTCACAAACAGAGCATATAAAGACACAAACTCAATTTACATGAATAATGGTTGGAATGCGAATACTTCCAACTAATCAAGTCTTTAAGAAACAAAACAACATGAGTGGAGAGAGCATCAAGACAGGCTAAAAAGATGTGTATTGTCTCCAGACAAGACAGCCAGTGAAACTCTGTGGGGGTTACAAATAGTGGGACATGAACCCAATATCCCGGTTGAGGCCGTCCTCGTGTGTGCGGAACTTGGCTATCAGTTTCTGCTCAGCGACTCTGCGCTGTCGTGTGTCGCGAAGGCCGCCTTGGAGAACGCTTACCCGAATATCAGAGGCCGAATGCCCGTGACCGCTGAAGTGCTCCCCAACAGGAAGAGAACAGTCTTGCCTGGTGATTGTCGAGCGGTGTTCATTCATCCATTGTCGCAGCGTCTGCATAGTTTCCCCAATGTACCATGCCTCGGGACATCCTTTCTTGCAGCGTATCAGGTAGACAACGTTAGCCGAGTTGCAAGAGTATGTACCCCTGGTGGATGGTGTTCTCACATGAGATGATGGCATCTGTGTCGATGATCCGGCATGTCTTGCAGAGGTTGCTGTGGCAGGGTTGTGTGGTGTCATGGTCACTGTTCTCCTGAAGGCTGGGTAGTTTGCTGCGGACAATGGTCTGTTTGAGGTTGTGCGGTTGTTTGAAGGCAAGAAGTGGGGGTGTGGGGATGGCCTTGGCGAGATGTTCGTCTTCATCAATGACATGTTGAAGGCTCCGGAGGAGATGCCGTAGCTTCTCCGCTCCGGGGAAGTACTGGACAACGAAGGGTACTCTGTCCACTGTGTCCCGTGTTTGTCTTCTGAAGAGGTCGGTGCGGTTTTTCGCTGTGGCGCATTGGAACTGTTGATCAATGAGTCGAGCGCCATATCCTGTTCTCATGAGGGCATCTTTCAGCGTCTGGAGGTATCTGTTGCGATATTCCTCATCCGAGCAGATCCTGTGTATACGGAGGGCTTGTCCGTAGGGGATGGCTTCTTTAACGTGTTTAGGGTGGAAGCTGGAGAAGTGGAGCATCGCGAGGTTATCCGTGGGCTTGCGGTACAGTGAGGTGCTGAGGTGACCGTCCTTAATGGAGATGCGTGTGTCCAAGAATGCAACCGATTCCGGAGAGTAGTCTATGGTGAGTCTGATGGTGGGATGGAACTTGTTGATGTCATCATAGAGTTGTTTCAGTGATTGTTCACCATGAGTCCAAAGGAAGAAAATGTCATCGATGTATCTAGTGTATAGCATCGGTTGAAGGTCCCGTGCTGTGAAGAAGTCTTGTTCGAACCTGTGCATGAAGATGTTGGCATATTGAGGTGCGAATTTGGTCCCCATGGCTGTTCCGTGTGTCTGGATGAAGAACTGGTTGTTGCAGGTGAAGATATTGTGGTCCAGGATGAAGCGGATGAAATGTAAAATTGCATCTGGAAACTGGCAGTTGTTGGCGCTGAGCACTGAGGCCGTTGCAGCAATGCCATCGTCATGGGGGATGCTGGTGTAGAGTGCCGAGACATCCATTGTGACGAGGAGCGCTCCTGGTCCAACTGCTCCATGTGTGCCGAGTTTCTGTAGGAAGTCCGTCGTGTCGCGACAAAAGCTGGGGGTTCTTTGTACAATGGGTTTCAGGATGCCCTCGACATAGCCGGAGAGGTTCTCGCACAGGGTCCCATTGCCCGATACGATGGGACGGCCGGGTGTGTTTGCCTTGTGTATCTTCGGGAGGCAGTAGAGATCTCCAACGCGGGGAGTACGTGGGATGAGAGCACGGAGGGTGTTCTGAAGGTCCGGATCAAAGGTCTTGATCAGAGTGTTGAGTTGACGGGTGTGTTCTTTGGTCGGATCTGCAGGTAACTGTCTGTAGTGTTCCTCGTTGTTTAGTTGTCGGTACACTTCTTTGCAGTAATCCGTTCTGTTCAGTATGACGATGGCCCCTCCTTTGTCTGCTGGTTTGATGACAATGTTGCGGTTGGTCTTGAGAGCGTGGATGGCATTGCGTTGTGCTTGGGTGATGTTCGGGGCTGTCTTGTGAGTGCGGCTGATGAATTTGGTGTTGATGCACCTCCTGACGGCTTGGGCATACATGTCAAGTCGAGGGCAGCGGCCTTCCCCACCACACGATACAAGAAAGCCAGATATGTTCAAAGAAGATCTATCAAAGATGCCAAAAGACAATACTGGACCATGCTAGAGTCCCAGGCTTGCCACACAGTCTATGTCAAGGTCTGCAACACATAACAGGCTTCAAGATGAAGGCATGTAAAATCTCCAGCTCCAACGCACCCCTTCCTGATAAGCTCAATGCATTCTAGGCCCGTTTTGAGAAAGAGGTCAGCGAGAGCATGCCCTCCACCCCGGAAGCCTCAGCTGAACCTGTATCTGAGGTTACCATTGCAGATGTCAGAGCAGCCTTCTCAAAGGTCAACCCACAGAAAGCGACTGGCCCAGATGGGGTACCCGGACAAGCACTCAGATCCTGCACGAAACAGCTGGTGGAGGTATTCGTAAACATCTTCAACCTCTCTTTACGACAATCGGAGGTCCTTTTCTGCTTCAAGATGACCATCATCCCGGTAGCAAAGAAAAACCAAGCAGCATGCTTTAATGACGATCATCCAGTGGCTCTGACATTCATCATTATGAAGTGTTTCGAAAGGTTAGTCATGGCATGAATCAATTGAAGCCTCCCAGATTGCCTGGATCCACTACAGTTTGCCTACTGCCGCAACAGGTCCACAGCAGACCCCATCTCCCTGGCCCTGCACTCAACCCGGGACACCTAGACAACAAAGACACCAAGTCAGACTCCTATTTATTGACTACAGCTCAGCCTTCAACACCATTATTCTTACAAAGCTTATTTCCAAACTCCGTGTCCTGGGGCTCCGCTCTGCCCTCTGCGACTGCGATCCTGAGCTTCCTAACCCACAGACCACAATCAGTAAGGATAGGCAACAACATCTCCTCCACGATCATCCTCAGCACCGGTACCCCACAAGACTGTGTCCTCAGTCCCCTACGATGCTCCTTATACACCTATGACTGTGTGGCCAAATTCCCCTCCAACTCGATTTGCTGATGACACCACCGTAGTGAGTCGGATCTCAAACAATGACGTAACGGCGTATAGGAATGAAATAGAGAATCTGGTGAACTGGTGCGATGACAATAATGGGCCGGACCCACACCCGAATCGGGTGTCGGTAAAGCTGCGATCTGCTCGGAATCAGGTGCAGATCGCGGTATAGGCCCGACGCCCAACTTTACCACGATTGCACGCCCAAAAACAGACGCGAAGTTTGGTAAAATCGGGCCCAATCTCTCCCTCAATGTCAACAAAACTAAGGAGATAGTCATTGACTTCAGGAAGCATAGTGGAAAACATACCCCTGTCTACATCAACTGGAACGAAGTTTGCGGATGATACAAAGATGAGTGGGAAAGCGAATTGCGTGGAGGATGCGGAAAGTCTGCAGAGAGATTTGGATAGGCTAAGTGAGTGGGCGAGGATCTGGCAGATTGAGTATAACGTTGACAAGTGTGAGGTTATCCACTTTGGAAGGAATAATAGTCAAATGGACTGTTATTAAATGGTGAAAAATTACAACATGCTACTGAGCAGAGGGACCTGGGGGTCCTTGTGCATGAATCGCAAAAACTCAGTTTGCAGGTGCAGCAGGTGATCAAGAAGGCGAATGGAATGTTGGCCTTTATCGCGAAGGGGATGGAGTATAAAAGCAGGGAGGTCTTGCTGCAATTGTACAAGGTACTGGTGAGGCCACAACTGGAGTACTGTGTGCAATTTTGGTCCCCTTATTTGCGGAAGGATGTATTGGCCTTGGAGGGAGTACAGAGAAGGTTCACCAGGTTGATACCGGAGATAAGGGGGTTAGCTTATGAGGAGAGATTGAGTAGATTGGGCCTGTACTCATTGGAGTTTAGAAGGCTGAGGGGAGATCTTATAGAGAAATATAAGATAATGAAGGGGCTAGACAGGGTAGAGGCAGATAGATTCTTTCCACTTAGAAAGGAAACAAGAACTAGAGGACACAGCCTCAAAATAGGGGGGAGTCAGTTTTGGACAGAGTTGAGGAGGAACTTCTTCTCTCAGAGGGTAGTGAATCTCTGGAATTTTCTGCCCACTGAAGCAGTGGAGGCTACCTCGTTAAATATGTTTAAGTCACAGGTAGATAGATTTCTGATCAATAAGGGAATTAAGGGTTATGGGGAGCGGGCGGGTAAGTGGAACTAAACCACTATCAGATCAGCCATGATCTTATTGAATGGCGGGGCAGGCTCGAGGGGCTAGATGGCCTACTCCTGCTCCTATTTCTTATGTTCCTATATTCTAAATGGTCGAGAGCTTCAAGATTTTAGGCGTCCAATCACCAACCTGTCCTGGTCCCCCCCCATGCCGACACTATAGTTAAGAAAGCCCACCAACTTTCTCAGAAGACTGAGGAAATTTGGCATGTCAGCTACGGCTCTCACCAACCTTTACAGATGTACCATAGAAAGCATTCTTTCTGGTTATATCACAGCTTGGTATGGCTCCTGCTCTGCCTGCAAGAAACTACAAAGGGTCGTGAATGAAGCCCAGTCCGTCACGCAAACCAGCCTCCCATCCATTGACTCTGTCTACACTTCCCGCTGCCTCAGCAAAGCAGCCAGCATAATTAAGTAATCCACGCATCCCGGACATACTCTATTCCAGCTTCTTCCATCAGGAAAAAGGTACAAAGGTCTGAGGTCATGTACCAACTGACTCAAGAACAGCTTTTTCCCTGCTACCATCAGACTTTTGAATGGACCTACCTCACAATAAATTGATCTTTCTCTGCACCCTAGCTATGATTGTAACACTACATTCTGCACTCTTTTGTTTCCTTCTCTATGAACGGTATGCTTTGGCTGCACAGCGCGCAAGAAACAATACTTTTCACTGTATACTAATACATATGACAATAATAAATCAAATCAAAATTTCCCTTTACTCCCATACTCCCCCCTGCAGTCACCCACTACCGTGCCCCTCAAGTTTCAATTAGAGCTGCTGCTGAAGATTTTAAATTGATAGAAGTTATATTATATAAATGTTAAGAACAATGCGTAATTTTTGTTTTCATAAATTCTGTCAGCGATGTGAGTGAGGCCACAGCTGGTGGGCTGGGCCACTCTGCCCATGATCGGAATCTCATTTCCTACCCCCCACCCCGCCCCTGATTAAAGGGTTGTAGAATGTAGTCTGTTATCTATCTGATTGTCTGCCTCATGTTATTCTATCAGCAAGCACACACACAGTCGATGAAGAGAATAAAAGGAGTCTCTGTTACTCTCAGGGAGATAGTTTATCATTTAGGTGCTCCTGTGTCAGTTTAACTTGTTAATGGCGTTCTGCTTTCCATCTCAAAGAGATGTGTGCTGATTCTTCCAGAATTCCATCTGCTGCCTTGATCCAATTGTCCCCAACGTCCTCCCCATTTCACCTGAACACTACACTAGTCCTTCACTCCCAACACAAACAGATTCAATCCGATAGTGAAAGGAAAAAGAAACACACCACAGAATGACAGAGACTTACAGAGGGACAGCACTGAGTCTGTCATGTCTGTGTTACTTCTTTGAAAGACCAATCTAACACCCCCACACCCTCACTTCTCATCCATAATCCTGTCAGCTGTTTAAACATCTGCCCAGCTCCCTTTTAAAATTACTTGACAGAATCAGCATCCATCACCTTTTCAGGTACAGTGTTTCCTCTCTGAGTGAAAGGAATGCTCCTTATTTCTCCTCGAGATCTTTTGTTAATGATCATTAAATCTCTGAATCTGGTTATTGATCCACTCCCCAGAGGGAATAGCTTTTCTCTCTCTACTCTTATCTAAAGCTCTCATCATCCTTCAATCTCGCTGAGGTCACCTCTTAACCTTCACTGTTCCAAGGAGGACAGTATTAATTTTTCAAATCTCTCCTGATATTTGAAGCCCTTCAGCCCTGGTAACATCCCAGTAAACCTCCTCTGGACCTTTTCTAAGTCACATCCAATTTTCAAATCAAATTGTTCCCTCAAGTACGGTGTCCAGAGTTGCCCATAATATTCCAGCTGAATGTTGAAGCAGTGAGTTGTTAAATTCTAACTTGATTTCTTTGCTTTCATTTTTTATTCAAATAATGCTGGCTTTGCCACTAACACCCACATCCCATGAATGATATTTTTTTAAATCCTGCCACTTCTCAGGATTTGTGAATGAAGACCACCAAAGTTTCTCTGCAGGTCAGCACTTTTCAAAATCATACGATTTGGAGTATCTCTGTATTTCCATGTCAGCTCTTCAAAAAACCATCACTTCACAATTCTCCACATTGAATGCCAGTTCATCATCCTGTGTAAGTCACCTTGGAATTCTCAAAACTAGCCAATACTTTGCAGGGTTTTGTATCATCTGTAAACAATATAAAGGCTGTTCTCTGCATCCAAATTTAAGACATTTATAAAAATTGAAAAAGAGAAATGGACTCAAATCTGACCCCAGGGGAACACTACTGCAAACACCATAAAGTCTGAAAAATATCAATCCACTATCCTTCACCCTGCCTCTGAGACAGTTTCTCACCCACCCTGCCAGTTGTTCATTAATTCCTGGGGTTTTCATCATCTCAATAAGCTTTCTGAGTAGCACTTACCCAAATTCCTGCTGAAGGAACAAAAGACTTGCATTGATTTAATTCCTTTCACAAACTCGCCCATCAATCAGCGTGGTGAGCTGGGAAGATAGCCTGAGAAGCCAAAGCTCGATTCGTGCCAGGTGTTATCTTCCCGGCCCTGTTTTACTGGCCCAGAAAGGGCGAAGCTCGTTACCATTAGCTTGCTGGGACCTCCATAAGTAAGACTACCTGTGACACTAATAATAAAAATAAATAAAATAAACTCTCTCTCTGACCCCAATTCCTGTCTCATCTCCATCTCTCGGTCTTCCTCTTTCTCCCTCTCCCTGGCCCTGTCCCTCTCACTGTTTCTCCTTTAGCTGAATAAGATCCTGAAATTTACAAATCATAACATTTGCAATAAGGATCATTTTCTCACACTCTCTTTCTCAAACCCAGACACTTGGACCTGATTTTAAAACCCACCCTCTTGTGCAAGTTAAAATCAGGCCTTATGGATAATCCTTGCATTTTTAGAAGATCCAACATAAATTGTAGTTGAGTAACTCATTTTAGATGCATATTGTGACTTTTCAGATAATGTTGAAACCTTTCTTTGACTAACTGGAGAGTAGGACTGAACAGGGCACAAAAGTATTGATACACCCGCTCTGGTCAGTGTCCTAGTTGGCAGGTTCAGCTCAAATTACCCCCCCCCCCCAATGACATTGACAGATGGATAAATGTATGCAACCTACATAAATGCCTTGCAGAGGACTAACGATTTTAATCTCTATGAAGAAGGTTTTAATTATGGATCGCCACAACCCCCAATGCTCCGGTTCCCACTGAGTTATCCGACATGGTTCATACTTAACTTTGCTCATTTACATTAAATCTCCTGTATTCTTGCCCCAAATCTAATGGATAAATGATTGCCATGTTATTCACAAACATTGACCTTGCATTTTTCGTGGTAGCCGTTATGTGGAGATGCCGGTGTTGGACCTGGGGTGTTGTGAAACTTCTTGCTATGCATTTTCCAGCCTCACTGATTTTGACAGCTGTGTGACAAGCATTGACCAACTGAGGCAGAAGTTGGTTTGTCTGACCTCTGACTGACCTCTGACACCAAGTTCGAGCTGTGGTCCCAGTGGAGGTGTGCGATGAATTTGAGAGTTCTGTTATTCCTAGCAGACCAGAATCTCTTGATGGAGCCGGTGGATTTAACTATTTATTGCCATTTTCTGATAGCAGCTTGTGATTTTGGGGTTATTGCTGATATCGTTATTGCTATATCAGAATCGTCCTTTGCTAACTTGATCAGGTACACTCCTTGTAACTTTCCCATCAGAACATAAATAACATTACACTTTCATCATTAGTCATAGTAAGGATTTTCTGTACACTCATTGAATAATGGCAATTAAAGCTGCTCCATTAATAAGCTTTACACTGACAGCCCTGATTATCCTAATACACTCTACCAAACCCATCTGAATCTTTTATTAGTTATTCACGTATTAGATAACCTCTGATCACACCCATTAGAGAAACAAATCAGCCTCCCATTCAGTGACTCCGTCTACACTTCCCGCTGCCTCGGCAAAGCAGCCAGCATAATCAAGGACCCCACACACCTCGGACATATCCTCTTCCACCTTCTTCCATGGGGAAAAAGGTACAAAAGTCTGAGGTCACGTACCAACCAACTCAAGAACAGCTTCTTCCCTGCTGAGCCTTCTCTACATCGTAGCAATAGCTGTAACACTACATTCTGTACCCTCTACTTTTCTTCTCCCTTATATACTCTATCAACAGTATGTTTTGTCTGTACAGCTCACAAGAAACAATACTTTTCACTGTATCCCAATACATGTGACAATAATAAATCAAATCAACGATTGTAATCATATCTGTGAATCTGGAAGATTCTCCCAATGTACAGATGATGAGTGAGCAACATCTTGTTGCCACGAAGACCACATCAAGGTTGTTACATTCTTTAATAGTGCAGACACTCTCAATCTCATCTTTATACTGGGCAACTTTTGCTTTCAGACAGAAATCTTATCACCTCCACTGCTGAAGGTAGATAGAGGTCATACTTTCAGCCAACTAGTCTCAAAAACTAATGGATGGATTTCAACAAAATTTGGCACACGGATAAGGTTTGGCCCAAGGAAGAAGTAATTAGTTTTTGTGAAGATGCAGATCCACATGCTGGATTTTTTTCAAGGATTCAGATCTGCATTGGGGCGACACGGTGGCTCAGTTGCTGACTCACAGTGCCAAGGATCCAGGTTCAATTCCTGGCTTGGTATAATAACTCCACGGAGACGAAAGTCCCGTCACCAAGTTACTTTATTTACACCATACATCTGTACACAGTCAGTTCTCAGAATGCAGCCTAGGAGACTGACACACCGGCTTTAAATAGGGAGCATGAGGCTCCCTGATTTAACCATCAATTAAGACTCATCAGGTATTTCTTTTCACTTTTCTTCAGGTATTTCTTTTCAAAGACTCATCAGGTATCTCTTTTAAGGTACCAACAAATTAAACTGACTCAAATTAACTGAAGGACAAATTAAAAGGGGCAGCTCCCCAAAAGGAGGGGGAACAGCCCAAACAAAAAACAAAGTCGAAAGGAAACTTAAAACATTAAATCAAAAGGTGATTATCAGGGTCGCTAATACACCCCAGCCCCTGCGGTGCCCAGAGGGTGTTCATACTCGAGCAAGCCAACCTCATTAGCCTGGCTGAAGTCATCACACTTGGGTCCCTGTCTGTGCGGAGTTTGCACATTCTCTCCGTGTCTGCGTGGGTTTCCTCTGAGTGCTCCAGATTCCCCCCACAGTCCAAAGATGTGTGGTCAGGTTGATTGGCCATGCTAAATTGCCACTTAGTGTCAGGGGGCGTAGTGGGGCAAATGCGTGCAGCTATGGGGATAGGCGCTGGGTGGTATTGTGGTCAGTGCAGACTCGATGGGCCGAATGGTCTTCTTCTGCACATTAAGGATTCTATGAGTCTATGATCCATCAGAATTGGAAGATATAGAGAATTAACCTTTTCTTTGGAATGTGTGGGTTGTTTTACTCTGAATGTTGTGACTATAGTGTGTTGGCGTTCATTAACAGGGGGTTTGAGTTTAAGAGCTGTGGCGTTATGCTGCAACTGTACAGGACCTTGGTGAGACCACATTTGGAATATTGTGTGCAGTTCTGGTCACCTCACTATAAGAAGGATGTGGAGACACTGGAAAGAGTGCAAAGGAGATTTACCAGGATGCTGCCTGGTTTGGAGGGTAGGTCTTATGAGGAAAGGTTGAGGGAACTTGGGCTTTTCTCTTTGGAGCGGAGGAGGTTGAGAGGAGACTTGATAGAGGTTTATAAGATGATGAGGGGGATAGATAGAGTGAACGTTCAAATACTATTTCCTCGGGTAGATGGAGCTATTACAAGGGGGCATAACTATAGGGTTCATGGTGGGAGATATAGGAAGGATGTCCGAGGTAGGTTTTTTACTCAGAGAGTGGTTGGGGTGTGGAATGGACTGCCTGCAGGGATAGTGGAGTCAGAAACTTTAGGAACATTTAAGAAGCTATTGGATAGGCACATGGAGTACTTCGGGATGATAGGGAGGAAATAGCTTGATCTGGGTTTCAGACAAAGCTCGGCACAACAACGTGGGCCGAAGGGCCTGTTCTGTGCTGTACTGTTCTATGTTCTATGTTCTATATCGCTGCTGTGTCATATGAGGAATGGTTGAGGACTCTGCGTCTGTACACGTTGGAGCTTAGAAGGATAAGGAGGGATCTTATTGAAACTTACAGGATACTGCGAGACCTGGATAGAGTGGACGTGGAGAGGATGTTTCAACTAGTAGGAAAAACTAGAACCAGAGGGCACAACCTCAGGCTAAAGGGACGATCCTTTAAAACAGAAGTGAGGAGGAATTTCTTCAGCCAGAGAGTGGTGAATCTGTGGAACTCTTGGACGCAGAAGGCTGTGGAAGCCAGGTCATTGAGTGTCTTTATGACAGAGATAGATAGATTCTTTATTAATAAGGGGATCAGGAGCTATGGGGAAAAAGCAGGAGAATGGCGATGAGAAAAAAATCAGCCATGGTTGAATGGCGGAGCAGGCTCGATGGGCCGAGTGGCCTAATTCTGCTCCTATGTCTTATGGTCTTCTGCTGTGGTGGAATTTGTCACAGCTGTCAAAACGTGAGCAAAGTTTTCAGAGCAGGTCATTGGCTATGGAATAGTCTGAAGCTGTCTCAGTGAGATGGAAGCTCTTAATAAAAAAGCTTTTTAGCTTTGCAGTTACAGTGCATCAACCAGACAGAGAAAAATCTACATCATTGTAAAAACATTGAGTCAACACAGCATGGCAGAAGTATATGTTCTATTCAGTTCTCTCCTCACTTGCTGTTAATTGTAAGAACATGGAGAGCCAGATGAAGGTAAACTCGAGCCCATCAAGTCATTGAACCAGGTGGAAAAGGTAGGGAAGATCATGGTGTGTATCCAAGGATGCAGAACTACACAGGTCGCAGACAGGAACTAAGGACAGATTCAGCCTCTCGAGGGTAGGTTCCCTGATTAGATGCTCACAGTGAATAGCAACACTCATCTCACACCAGCTGAATGTTCACCCAGTCACGTTTATAGATTGGAGATCAGTCACTGTGGGAACATGATTTCTGCACATCCTGTGAAGGTACGAACTGATGTGGAGATGTCGGCGTTGGACTTTAACCTGGTGTTGTTAAAACGCTTACAAGGTACTAACTCACAGGAGTAAGATACATCATAGGCAGCGTTTGCAGCAGGTAGGAATTGACTCAAACTGGCTGCAGACTGAGAGAGGCCGAGGAGGTAGACCGAATGGAAGAGAATTGATGAGTGAGGTGGAGAGTTGGCTGCCCTCAAATTAATTAAATTCGAGTAAAGGGAGATGAAGAAAAATACTTAAATGTCTCTGAATGAATCATGCATTGCACAAGTGTTTTGTTAATTTTTCTTACCAGACATCACACAAGAAACTTCAAACACCTCCCCTGGCTGACAGCTCATTTCTCCAGAGTTCTAAGCCACCTTTCTGTGGAGTTACTCAGCACTGTGCCAAACCCCACAACCTCTCGGTGAGTCACGACGGTATCAATGTCACCCGTCTTTTTCCATCTGATTGGACAGTAATCCATTTCTCTCAGCTGACAACTCAAGTGCCTGTCCCCTGACCTTTCCCCTTCTCAGTCTCCACTGTACTACTGGCACCTTCACTCAGTAAGAAGTTTAACAGCACCAGGTTAAAGTCCAACGGGTTTATTTGGTAGCAAAAGCCACACAGGCTTGGAGCTCCGAAAGCTTGTGTGGCTTTTGCTACCAAGTAAAGCTGTTGGACTTTAACCTGGTGTTGTTAAACTTCTTACTGTGTTTACCCCAGTCCAACGCCGGCATCTCCACATCATGACCTTCACTCACACACTGATTCAAATCCACAAAAGGAACTGTTCCATCACCTTTAGAAAGATCTGTACTTGAAACTTTGACCGAGTTCAGGGCTAAAGTTTTTGTTATTTAATGGTGGAAACCAAACTAATTCAATTGCTATAGGGTCCCAAGGAAACGACAATACGTTTTGTCAACACGCTGACAACAGTCAGTAAACTACGAATATTCTTCAGTGGCCGCAGACCACTTTGGAGAATGCTGAAATTGCTAAAGGAGTTAGAGAAATTTCTTTATCCATTGCAATCAGATTGAAAAGCTGTAAAGAAATATTCAATTTAGTATCCCCTTCCTTTTACCTACTTTGAATTTTTGAAAAAAAAGTTTTTTATTGAAATGATGAGGTTGGATTGTGTCACTGAAGGAATTGACTGTATCTGGCACTGTTGTTATTTTGAATCATACTGTGCTGACATTGCGATTAGCAGCAGGATGGTCCAGTGAATGTGTCATTTTAACTATTTGCTAATTCACCTCCCTAATGCCACTGCACCTGGGAGTTCACTTCAGTCCAGCAAACACTGCACGCAATGTTTCAACAAAAGTGCATTACTTGAAACAAAATTGCAGGACATTTTCAAGAACGCTTCTGTGTAGAGGTTCTGCCGTGAAGCTGGTATGAATGTGTCTGTGTGTTTATTGCCGGGTTATGAGGCTAGAGGTAAATCTGGGAGTAGCAAAGAAGATTTGGCTAGATTTGGCAGTACATTTAGGATGTCAAAATCCATTTAACAAGGAACAACCCAACATCAAGCAAATAGAACTTGAAATTAGCTATCGCCAGTGCTTCTCATCAGAAGATGTACCTCCGAAGTGTACTTCCTATTTTCGAGCCAAACATGATGGCTAATTTTCACACAGCAAGGTCTCACAAACAGGAATAAGATAAATGATAATCTGCTAGTTGAAGGATTATCAGCAAAACAGCCCTGCGCACCTTCCAATAGCACATTGGGATCTTTAATATCCACCAATGGGGTTAATGGAGTCTCAGTTGAGCATGCCATCCCAAAAGATGGCACGTCCAGAGACTCACTGAATGTCATCTCAGCAAATTGGAGGGCCGAAGGGCCTGTTCCTGTGCTGTATTGTTCAAATATGTTCAAAAATGGACTTGCACTCACAACCTTCTGATTCAGAGGAAAGATGGTCATATCTAAACCAAACTGACACCTTGATGTCAGTTGACAGTTGGCCCAGTAGTAGGAATTAATCTGTACTAGTATCACTAGTCCCTCACTCAAGTTCTTGGAGCCCAGTTGCCATTGACCTAAAAGTGGCTTTTAATGACCAACCTGGGAATGAAGCCTGTTTTCATTGACAGATAACCCTTGAAATCGCTGTTGAAAATATTGGCACTTAATTAAATAGGTTAATGGCTCCACTTTATACGAGACAGAGGGTCATGTGTCAAATACTCATCCTCTAATATCAGCAACTGTGAGCTCCCAATAAACTGATCCACTTAGTGTATAAAATGTTCCTGACCAAGCGTTTTCTCTATTTCATTTTTACTAATATTTTGGGGACAGTTTTACTCCTAGTATTTGGACAATGTGTGAAGCATTTCAGTATTTTCTGATCGTATTTTCTGCGCGTCAGTGTAGCTTAAAGATGAAGTAGATTACATCTGCAAAAATGCAAAAGAATAAAGTGGCAAATATGCACTTAATGAGCTGAAACCAACACAGGTTAACTACTCCTGTGTGGAGCGCAGGCAATTCCAGCTTCTGACCCCGATCGAGATCAGATACAAATCTGGGAAACTCAGTCACCCTGAAAGGACCCTGCACCAGCACACCCAATAACAATTCCATTCTGATTTTCAGATCTTTATATAAATTTGGAATCTCTGATAAAATAACATTTGGTACAGCAATCTTGCTGCCATTTATCGAGTTTTATCAGATACAAAATGCACTCAATCTTGGAAAAGGTCAATCATTTTTTAAAATCATCAACCTGTCTGAGCCGAGAATGTGAGCTATGAGTGTAAACTTTTCCATTTCTGCACACAAGATGCAATGACATAGCGGCTGTCCTTGGACATGTTCTGTCAGCTCGCGTACAAACTGATGTAAACTTGCTATCGTCCTGGATACAAGGTGTTCAGAAAAGATAGGAAAGGAAGAGGGATGGCAGTATAGATGAAGGAGGTCATTGCAGGATTGGAGAAAGAGGATTTCCCAATGAGGTTGAGGACAGAATAGAACATAGAACATAGAACAGTACAGCACAGAACAGGCCCTTCGGCCCACGATGTTGTGCCGAGCTTTACCTGAAACCAAGATCAAGCTATCCCACTCCCTATCAACCTGGTGTGCTCCATGTGCCGATCCAAGAACCGCTTAAATGTTCCTAAAGTGTCTGACTCCACTATCACTGCAGGCAGTCCATTCCACACCCCAACCACTCTGTGTAAAGAACCTACCTCTGATATCCTTCCTATATCTCCCACCAAGAACCCTATAGTTATGCCCCCTTGTAATAGCTCCATCCACCCGAGGAAATAGTCTTTGAATGTTCACTCTATCTATCACCTTCATCATTTTATAAACCTCTATTAAGTCTCCCCTCAGCCTCCTCCGCTCCAGAGAGAACAGCCCGAGCTCCCTCAACTTTTCCTCATAAGACCTACCCTCCAAACCAGGCAGCATCCTGGTAAATCTCCTCTGCACTCTTTCCAGCGCTTCTACATCCTTCTTATAGTGAGGTGACCAGAACTGCACACAATATTCCAAATGTGGTCTCACCAAGGTCCTGTACAGTTGCAGCATAACCCCACGGCTCTTAAACTCCAACCCCCGTTAATAAAAGCTAACACACTATAGGCCTAACACACTATAGGCCTTCTTCACAGCTCTATCCACTTGAGTGGCAACCTTTAGAGATCTATGGATATGGACCCCAAGATCTTTCTGTTCCTCCACAGTCTTCAGAACCCTACCTTTGACCCTGTAATCCACATTTAAATTTGTCCTACCAAAATGAATCACCTCACATTTATCAGGGTTAAACTCCATTTGCCATTTTTCAGCCCAGCTTTGCATCCTATCTATGTCTCTTTGCAGCCGACAACAGCCCTCCACCTCATCCACTACTCCACCAATCTTGGTGTCATCAGCAAATTTACTGATCCACCCTTCAGCCCCCTCCTCTAAGTCATTAATAAAAATCACAAAGAGCAGAGGACCAAGCACTGATCCCTGTGGCACTCCGCTAGCAACCTGCCTCCAATCCGAAAATTTTCCATCCACCACCACCCTCTGTCTTCGATCAGACAGCCAGTTACCTATCCAATCGGCCAACTTTCCCTCTACCCCACACCTCCTCACTTTCATCATAAGCCGACCATGGGGGACCTTATCAAACGCCTTACTAAAATCCATGTATATGACATCAACTGCCCTACCTTCATCAACACACTTAGTTACCTCCTCAAAAAATTCTATCAAATTTGTGAGGCACGACTTGCCCTTCACGAATCCGTGCTGACTATCCCGGATTAATCCGCATCTTTCTAAATGGTCGTAAATCCCATCTCTAAGGACCTTTTCCATCAATTTACCAACCACCGAAGTAAGACTAACCGGTCTATAATTACCAGGGTCATTTCTATTCCCTTTCTTAAACAGAGGAACAACATTCGCCATTCTCCAGTCCTCTAGCATCATCCCCGTGGACAGCAAGGACCCAAAGATCAAAGCCAAAGGCTCTGCAATCTCATCCCTTGCCTCCCAAAGAATCCTAGGATATATTTCATCAGGCCCAGGGGACTTATCGACCTTCAGTTTATTCAAAACTGCCAGGACATCCTCCCTCCGAACATCTATTTCCTCCAGCCTATTAGCCTGTATCACCTTCTCTTCCTCAAAAACATGGCCCCTCTCCTTGGTGAACACTGAAGAAAAGTATTCATTCATCACCTCGCCTATCTCTACTGACTCCATACACAAGTTCCCACTGCTGTCCTTGACCGGCCCTAACCTCACCCTGGTCATTCTTTTATTCCTCACATAAGAGTAAAAAGCCTTGGGGTTTTCCTTGATCCGACCCGCCAAGGACTTCTCGTGTCCCCTCCTAGCTCTCCTAAGCCCCTTTTTCAGCTCATTCCTTGCTAACTTGTAACCTTCAATCGAGCCATCTGAACCTTGTTTCCTCATCCCTACATAAGCTTCCCTCTTCCTTTTCACAAGACATTCCACCTCTTTCGTGAACCATGGTTCCCTCACTCGGCCATTTCCTCCCTGCCTGACAGGGACATACCTATCAAGGACACCCAGTATTTGTTCCTTGAAAAAGTTCCACTTTTCATTAGTTCCTTTCTCTGACAGTTTCTGTTCCCAACTTATGCCCCCTAATTCTTGCCTAATCGCATCATAATTACATCTCCCCCAATTATAAACCTTGCCCTGCCGTACAGCCCTATCCCTCTCCATTGCAATAACAAAGGACACCGAATTGTGGTCACTATCTCCAAAGTGCTCTCCCACAACCAAATCTAACACTTGGCCCGGTTCATTTCCCAGTACCAAATCCAATGTGGCCTCACCTCTTGTCGGCCTATCCACATATTGTGTCAGGAAACCCTCCTGCACACACTGCACAAAAACTGCCCCATCCGAACTATTTGACCTACAAAGGTTCCAATCAATATTTGGAAAGTTAAAGTCCCCCATGACAACTACCCTGTGACCCCCACACATATCCATAATCTGCTTAGCAATTTCTTCCTCCACATCTCTCTTACTATTTGGGGGCCTATAGTAAACTCCTAACAACGTGACCGCTCCTTTCCTATTTCTAACCTCAGCCCATATTACCTCAGTGTGCAGATCCCCCTCGAAGTGCCTTTCCGCAGCCGTTAAACTATCCTTGATTAACAATGCCACTCCTCCACCTCTTTTACCAGCTTCCCTATACTTACTGAAACATCTATACCCCGGAACGTCCAACAACCATTCCTGTCCTTGTTCTACCCACGTCTCCGTAATGGCCACAACATCGTAGTCCCAAGTACCAATCCACGCCCCAAGTTCATCTACCTTGTTCCGGATGCTCCTTGCATCCTTTGAAGTGTAGACACACTTCAACCCACCTTCCTGTCTACCGGTACCCACCCTTGACCCTGATACCTTCCCCAATACCTCACCACTATCTGGCTAGTGACAAGGAACAAAAATGGTGCAATGACATTGCTCGATGTTGTCTACAGACCATCAATTAGTGGAGAAGATGTAGAGGAACAGGTTTGCAAGGCAATGGCAAAGAAGTGCAAAAATTATTGAACATTTACAAGAGGACTTCAATTGTCTAAATATAGACAGAGGTAGTAATGGTGTACAGGGTAGAGAGAGGGCAAGTGTTCCTCGAGTGTGGGTTTGATGAGGGACAAGGGTGGAGAATCTCACTGGAGTCAAAATGTCAGAAACCCACTGGCATAAAATCTCGTTGCAATTCTCCCAATGGCAGGTTAATGGTGGATCATTTTTCTCACTGGCTGGTGGCAAGAACGCAATTTCTATTTCATTGCATCTCATGAATGCTCATTAAAAGCTGCTCACCAGAATCCCAGCGGGCCTTTCAACCTTGTGCCACGCCAGCATGACATTACATTGATCAAAGACCCAACTGATAAAGTGTGGTTTGCACAAGGTAGTCCTCAGTTCACAAGAGACTTCGAGGTGAGTGTAACAAACTCTTCCTGCCATGTATTAGGGTGCCAGATCAGAAATCCCAAGGGATATCAGGAAGCCAGACTAGACCCCAACAGTTTTTCTATTCTGACATAAATGTGAGGATAGGCTGCTTCATTCCAGGAGTAATTCCACTGACAAATTAGGCATCCTTTATCAAAACAAGCTTAAGTTGAACACACTTTAAGTGCATCTCTAACAAAATGAAAGTTTAACTCTTAACCTTTGAACAATTTTTAAATATGAAAAGAAACAACTCTTAACTTCTCACTTATTACTATCCAGTTTCAAAGAACCAATATTTCTCTTATAGACTTAAACCCATTTTTAAAATGGTTAGTAACTCCAGACATACTCCCTTTAACCTTTGTTAAGCCTTGGAGCTTCCAGAGGGAGAAAGAGAGAGAAAGTTGTTTGTAGACTGCTATTTATAAACAGCGCTCTCCAGCAACTGAACTCAGGAAGTTGTTTTTCTTAGCTACAAACCTAGTTCCTCCCATTTTTACATCACATGACAATATGACCCTGTATACCTAACTCACCTTCCATTATCTTAATCAAGAAAACATCCTAAGGGTCCTTTTCTTTGGTAAACAAAAACTCATTAAACCTTCTGCTAAATGTAATGTTGTCATTTATCTCAAGTGGCTTGGAATACAAAAGCAGGGATGTACTTCTGAGGCTTTATAAAGCACTGGTTAGGCCCCATTTGGAGTACTGTGAGCAATTTTGGGCCCCACACCTCAGGAAGGACATACTGGCACTGGAGCGGGTCCAGCGGAGATTCACACGGATGATCCCAGGAATGGTAGGCCTGACATACGATGAACGTCTGAGGATCGTGGGATTGTATTCATTGGAGTTTAGGAGGTTGAGGGGAGATCTGATAGAAACTTACAAGATAATGAACGGCTTAGATAGGATGGACGTAGGGAAGTTGTTTCCATTAACAGGGGAGACTAGGACGCGGGGGCACAGCCTTAGAATAAAAGGGAGTCACTTTAGAACAGAGATGAGGAGAAATTTCTTCAGCCAGAGAGTGGTGGGTCTGTGGAATTCATTGCCACAGAGGGCTCTGGAGGCCGAGACGTTGAGCGTCTTCAAGGCAGAAATTGATCAATTCTTGATTTCTCGAGGAATTAAGGGCTATGGGGAGAGAGCGGGTAAATGGAGTTGAAATCAACCATGATTGAATGGTGGAGTGGACTTGATGGGCCGAATGGCCTTACTTCCGCTCCTATGTCTTATGTCTTATGGTCTTAAATATAAACACTTATGGGCTAAAATGAGTAACTATCCCGCTTTCCAGCATCGACTGTATTCCTTCCAGACAAACCGACTATAACAAAGCACTGAATCGTAAAACAGTTCCCCCTTAACATAAAATATATTAATTACACTGTATCATCACGCATGTTGCTGTGCTGCTCCAGAATTCCCTAAAAGTGACATCACAGGTGGATAGGGTCATAAAGAGTGCCTTTGGTACATTGGCCTTTTTAAATCGGAGTATCGAGTATAAAAGTTGGAGTGTTATGGTAAGGTTATATAAGGCATTGGTGAGGCACTACCGCTGAGGCTAGGGGAGAAAAAAACCAGAGGGCATGGGTTAAGGGTGAAAGGAGAAAAGTTTAAAGGGAATATTAGGGGGGGCTTCTTCACGCAGAGAGTGGTGGGAGTGTGGAATGAGCTGCCGGATAAAGTGGTAAATGCTTTTAACATTTAAGAAAAACTTGGACGGGTTCATGGATGAGAGGGGTGTGGAGGGATATGGTCCAAGTGCAGGTCAGTGGGACTAGGCAAAAAATGGTTCGACACAGACAAGAAGGGCCAAAAGGCCTGTTTCTGAGCTGTAATTTTCTATGGTTCTATGGTTCTATGTGCTGTACACCACTCTGCCAGGGCAGACCAGTTCCTGTCTCCATCACCTTGCTGAGCTGATCTACATGGACAGCACTATGGACCCTTGGGCTCTCCTGTGTCATTGACTCGAATCAGTACAACGCCTGGCGTTTCGGAGTGCACAGTCTCCTTTGTCCCTGGTGCCACATAGCAGTATCGATCAAGACAGCACTGTTCAGTGGGACTCATGCAGCCACCGCAACAAAGGTTCCAAGTTCAACCGGGGGGAATGCAAGGTGAAGCCAGGGGTTGAAGGGGGGGCTGACTAAGACAAGGGAGACAATGTGGAAGGAGGGCTATGCAAGTCCTGGGGAGGAAGGGGTGGGGGGGGGGGGGGAGGTGGCGGGGGGGTGGAGAGGGGCTCATGATGTCATGCAGAGGGGAAGGGAGGTGGATGAAGACAACAAACAATGGAACGCATAGGGAAGATGAGAGGAAGGAAGCTGGACCCCGACGATGCTGCATGAAAAACTTACAAACAAGGGGGTCAAAGGGATACCACAAAATTTACTGGAAGGGGATGTTTGAGGACTCTAGATGCAGTGGGTAGGGGGTCACAGTTGGGCATGGGCAACTCATAGGTGATGGACTCTGGGTGGAGGCTGGTTGAATCGAGGAGCAGATTTCCTCTGGAGGCTGCTGGCATTTTCCCTCTGGGTTACTGACAACCTGCATGGTCTGGCAAAGACAGTTAGGCTGGAGAGAGTGATACGAGTGTACTGGACTGATGTTTAAACATGGCGCTGGGGCCTTTGAACACACCAGCTGACAGCAGGCATGGTGATTAGTGACCCAGCACCAGGGACCCAGGTTCAATTCCAGCCTTGGGTGACTGTGTAGAGTTTGCACGTTCTCCCCGTGTCTGCGTGAGTTTCCTCCAGCTGCTCCGGTTTCCTCCCACACTCTAAAAATGTGCAGGTTGGTGGAAGATGATAACAAACCTTTCTGCTATTTCCATCCCCAATTACTTTAACAACCTAGGGTGCAAGCCACCCGGACCAGGCAACTTACCCACTCTAAGCATAACCAATCTTCCTAATAATTTTCACCACATCCATAGCCTTTACCATCTTTGGTTCTGTCATCCTTTTCCTGGATAATACTGATAAAATGTGCCTATTTAGGATTCTAGCCTTGACCTGAGTCACCTACTACTCACATACTATTTAGAAGATTTTTGCATTCTCTTCTGGGTTTAGTGCCATTCTATTCTATACACATTTTTTGTCAGTCTTATTTTCCTCTTCACTTCTCCATTTGATGTATTTTATTTAGCCTGATTCCTGCTTCAATAATTTATCTAACATGCATCGTACGCATGCTTTTTTTGAATCATCATACTTCCTATCTCCCTCATCATCTAAGGAGCCTTGGTTTTGGTTCCATTACCTTTTTTGCCTGGTTGGGATGTACCTAGCCTATACTAGAAGAAGCCTCAACACCTACATGACAAGCACTGCAGTGGTTCAAGATAGCAGCTCAACCTCATTTTCTCAAGATCAATTGGGAAAAGCACAATAAGTACTGGCCTTGCAGCTCAGGCCATTCACCTTGAATGAGTAAGAAAGAAACAGCAATCAATACTTATGCTGTGGCAAAGAGAGGCATATAAAACAATACTGCACCAATCAGGATCACACGGTCGTAACTGCCCAAAACTGTGCTTCTGCAGTTTGCTACCACATTCAGAATGCGACAGTGTACATCAGGAAATTCAACTTACGGTGCAAGAGCAGTGGAATTCAGATCAATTCTGGATGCACCATGATACTGCGCCAGTCTGGCAATACATTGATATCTGACATAATTTGTGGTAGGCATTCAGTGCAAAATTATTACAACAATTACAAATAGCCATTCTCACTCAAGCATGGTCTCTGAAATATATAAAAAACACACTTGTTCCAGCAAGGAGTTAGGATATCCCATTAGAGTAGAGAACGTTTCATTCGGTTTCTAGCCAATGCTATTCTGGACATGGCCTACAGCTTCACAAAGTGGACTTACATTCTATTTCACACTCAACATTGACAAGCCTCACACTAAGAAGCACACACATACCTCAAGCACACATTTATACATACCACATTGTACATGGAGCTTGTCAGACGGGGCGGCACTGTAGCACAGTGGTTAGCACTGCTGCTTCACAGCTCCAGCGACCTGGGTTCGATTCCCGGCTTGGGTCACTGTCTGTGTGGAGTTTGCACGTTCTCCTCGTGTCTGCGTGCGTTTCCTCCGGGTGCTCCGGTTTCCTCCCACAGTCCAAAGATGTGCGGGTTAGGTTGATTGGCCAGGCTAAAATTGCCCCTTAGTGTCCTGAGATGCGTAGATTAGAGGGATTAGTGGGTAAAATATGTAGGGATATGGGGGTAGGGCCTGGGTGGGATTGTGGTCGGTGCAGACTCGATGGGCCGAATGGCCTCTTTCTGCACTGTAGGGTTTCTATGATTCTATGACAGCTCGGAATGGCCACAAGCCAGTGCCACAATCAAGACTTCAGCAATTCACAGAATGTTAAAGCATGCTGCACCTCATTGCGAGATATCATTATATTTGACAGTATGATTTGTAACAATCAGCTGCAATTTGTATTTACATGGAGCCTTTAATAGGATAAAATAGTTCAAGGTGCTTGGCGAGCATCATCAAACAAATAGTCAAAGAGGTCATTCTGATAGGAGCAGAGGGGTAGTGAGGTGGAGAGGTTTAGTGAGGGAATTCCAGAGTTCAGTGTGCCAAATGTTGAAGGGATGAGCACCAATGATAGAGTGATTAAAATCGGGAATACATGTGAGGCCACAATTGGAGGAAGGTAGGTCCCTTGGTGGGTTGTAGGGCTGGAAGTGATAACAGAGGTAGGAAGGGGTGAGGACATGGAGGCATTTGAAAACAAGGATGAGAATTTTAAAATCCAAGAGTTGCTTAAACAGGAGACAATGCAGGTCAGCGAGCATAGGGGTGATGGGTGCGTGCGCCTTGGTGCAAGTTAGGGCAGCATGGTGGCACAGAGGGTGGCACAGTAGTTAGCACTGCTGCCTCACAGTGCCAGGGAATCGAGTTCGATTCCCGGCTTGGGTCACTGTCTTGTGCAGAGTCTGCATGTTCTCCCCGTGTCTGCGTGGGCTTCTTTTGGGTGCTCCGGTTTCCTCCCACAATCCGAAAGGCAGTTAGGTGCATTGACCATGCTAAATTCTCCCTCAGTGTACCCAACAGGTGCTGAAGTGTGGCGACTAGGGCATTTTCACAGTAACTTCACTGGAGTGTTAATGTATACCTACTTGTGACACTAATAAGTAAACTTTAAAGTTTAAACATGGGTCGCGGAGTTTGGATGACCTCAAGGTTGCAGACAAGCTGGTTTAGTTTCAGACTTTTGCCAGGACGAGTTGTCCAGGGAACACATTTTTACTGAGGGTCAAAGACAATGGCTCCAGTCATCCCAATATTTAACTGAAAGAAATTTCTGTTCTTCCAGTACAGTCTCGAACAGAGCGATGGAGAGGTGAGGAACAGTTATTCAGCTATGGGGTTTTTGCTTGTCAACAACTCTAGTGACAGATGTTGACTCTCAATGATGATCGGTGCTATTCACAGACTGGGAAGAGAAACTGTAACACAATCACAGAGCAAATAAAGAAATAACTCGGAGTTAATGACCAGGAAATAACAGAACAAGTGTGTGTCTGACAGCTTTAATCTTAAAAAAGAGTGATACTGAAACTGGAGTTATCAGCTGCCTGTCTGTGGCTGCATTTCCATTGATTTTTCCACCTTCAGTAAATTGTTACAATGCAGCTTAAAGTCAGCACTGGGATTTATTGGATCTCTGTCTGATCTACATGATATTACTTTCATCTGATGCAAACCAGCAAGATATAATCAAGCAATACCTGAATTGAGATGTCTTCATTATATGAAGCTGTGGAATGTGTAGCTCTGCGATCGGTGTGCTTTTCTTCAATGTTAATTAATCAAGGTGGATTGTTAGGTATCAGTGAAGGATATATCTGGCTACGAGTTACAGATTGTGGTTGAATACAATTCTACCGCTGCTGATGGCCCAGAGTTTCCTGTGCACAGTTTTAAACTGCTCATTCTATTCTGAATCTATCCCATTTAGCAAATTGGGAGCAACATGATGGAGGATGTCCTCAGTCTGATGATGGGGTGGCGTTGCATAGTGCCCTAGTAACCCAGACACCCGGGCTAATGATCCAGTATGTGGTCAAATCTCATCCAGTGTGGTTTTGCATTCAGTTATTAAACAATAAGCTGGTATCAGTGGTGGGGACCTTGAAGCTTCATTTTATCATTAAAACTCACAATTCCACTAAAGTCTTTTTGGGAATGGAAATCCGCTCACATACTGGTTTGGCCAACATGTGGTTCCAGTCCCACATCAATATAGTTAAATCTGAACTGCTCTCTGAAGTGCCTGCCACTAAATTGTATCAAACTGCTCAAAAATTACAATAGTCTATAATTTCCTGGCCTGTTGTACCTGTGTGGCATACCCAAAAGATGTGTGAGGGAACATCCCCCTCCACCAACCCAGAATTTCCCACATAAGGAATAAATGGCAATTGCCTAGGAAGTTTAAACTTCCAATGGGCAATTTCCCTGCACTGTGAACCATCCCATAGTGTAAATGTAATCATAAGCTTTGGATGGTTCTGGCTGTTTTACAGCAATAGTTACCCAGAAACAGTTTAAAGAATGAAAACCACGTCTAACTCCTTGGTAACTACAGCACTGAACCAGGCCCCATGGAACTCCCCAAACCCCCACCCACAACTTGCCCAACCCAACTGCCCTCCCCGTAACCCTAACTACACCGTAACCACACTCCTCCACTCACCCCCAAACCCCCGTCACTGACCACATTCTCTCACATACCCCGAAGCCCCGTCACTGATCACACTGCCCATTAACCCCCAAACCCTGTCACTGACCACACTCCCCATTAACCACTCAACACCCATCACTGACCATGCTCCCTCACTCACCCCCAAACCCCCGTCACTGCCCACACTCCCATTAACCACTCAACACCCATCACTGACCACACTCCCTCACTCACCCCCAATCCCCCGTCACTGCCCACACTCCCATTAACCACTCAACACCCATCACTGACCATGCTCCCTCACTCACCCCCAAACCCCCGTCACTGCCCACACTCCCATTAACGACTCAACACCCATCACTGACCACATTCCCTCACTCACCCCCAAACACCCGTCACTGACCACACTCCCATTAACCCCCAAACCCCCGTCACTGACCACACTCCCATTAACCCCCAAACCCCCGTCACTGCCCACACTCCCATTAACCACTCAACACCCATCACTGACCACGCTCCCTCACTCACCGCCAAACACCCATCACTGACCACACCCTCCATTAACCCCCAAACCCCCGTCACTGACCACACTCCCATTAACCACTCAACACCCATCACTGACCACACTCCCTCACTCACCCCCAAACACCCATCACTGACCACACTCCCTCACTCACCCCCAAACACCCATCACTGACCACACTCCCTCACTCACCCCCAAACACCCGTCACTGACCACACTCTCCATTAACCCCCAAACCCCCGTCACTGACCACACTCTCCATTAACCCCCAAACCCCCATCACTGACCACATTCTCTCACATACCCCGAAGCCCCATCACTGACCACACTCTCCATTAACCCCCAAACCCCCGTCACTGACCACATTCTCTCACATACCCCGAAGCCCCATCACTGACCACACTCTCCATTAACCCCCAAACCCCTGTCACTGACCACACTCTCCATTAACCCCCAAACCCCCATCACTGACCACATTCTCTCACATACCCCGAAGCCCCGTCACTGACCACACTCTCCATTAACCCCCTAACCCCCAAACCCCCGTCACTGACCACATTCTCTCACATACCCCGAAGCCCCATCACTGATCACACTCCCCATTAACCCCCAAACCCTGTCACTGCCCACACTCCCCATTAACCCCCAAACCCCCGTCACTGCCCACACTCCCATTAACCCCCAAACCCCCGTCACTGCCCACACTCCCATTAACTACTCAACACCCATCACTGACCACACTCCCTCACTCACCCCCAAACACCCGTCACTGACCACACTCTCCATTAACCCCCAAACTCCCATCACTGACCACACTCCTCATTAATCCCCAAACCCCTGACACTGACCACACTTCCTCACTCACCCCCATCCCATGTCTAACTACATTCCCCCCACTGACCCCCCCAAATCCTGTCACTGACCACACTCCGCATTAATGCCCAAAGCCCCATCACTGACCACACTCCCTCACTCACCCCCAAACCCCCGTCACTGATCACACACACCCCACTGACCCCCCAAACCCCCGTCAGTGATCACACTCCTCTCACTGACCCTCCAAATCCTGTCACTGACCACACTCCCCATTTACCCCAAAACATCCGCCACTGACCACACTCCTCACTGACCCCCAAACCCCCGTCACTGACCACACTCTCCCCACTGACCCTCCAAATACTGGCACTGACCACACTCCCCCCACTGACCCTCCAAATCCTGTCATTACCACACTCCCCATTTACCCCAAAACTCCCATCACTGACCACACTCCCCATTTACCCCAAAACTTTCGCCACTGACCACACTCCTCACCGACCCCCTAACCCCCGTCACCAGCCAGCCCCCGCCACTGACCCTCCTTTACTGCCCCCAACCATCACTTCCCCCCCCCCACCCTAATAACTTACTTTTCAAATTCACCTTGACCCTAGCTTCTCAAAGTGACTGGAACTTTGAGCTGGCCTGCTTTACGGCAGCTAGTGCTGTAAATAAAGGGGGTGTGCCTTGTTTTCCTCAACACAAGGCCTTGGGAACCCACTGCACTCTCTCTTTCTCACCTGATCGGAGTGGCAAGGTGGGCAGAAAAGGAGCAGCTTCATTTCCAGGTAAGTAACGAGGAAAGTAGTGGTGACCGGACACTGACTGCCACTCCACGGAAGCTACAGCCCAACAGAACTAAAATATTCAGACCCCCTTCAGCATGAGCACCACCTTTGGGCACAGAATCACCATCCCTAGGTATGTCCTGTCCCACCAGCAGGACAAATCCACCACTGGCAGCAACATTGCGCTCTACAGTTGGGAAGTAGTTGCCCTGGGAGTTCTCAGCATTGACTTTGGACCATAAAGTCTCAGGCATTTGATCTAACATGCTGATTACCACCTACTACACTCCCTCAGCTGGTGAATCAGTAACCAGTAGTCCTAATGTTTAATGTCGCTTTGAAGAAGCACAGAGAATAGCAAGGATTCAGATTGTACTCTGGATGTGGGAGCATCAAAGTCCCATCACCAAGAATGACCCATTGGCACCAAAACTGCACACAATATTCCAGATGTAGCCTCACCAATGCCCTATACAATTGCAGCAAAACATCCCTATCCACCTTCTCAAATCCTCTTGCTATGAAGGCCAACATACCATTTGCCTTCTTTACTGCCTCCTGTCCCTGCGCGCTTACTTTCAGTGACTGATGCACGAGGAATCCAAGGTCTCGTTGAGGGTCCACCTCTCTCAATTTACACCCATTCAAGTAATGGGTCTTCCTATTATTGCTACCTAAGTGCATAACCTCACATTTATCCACATTATACTGCATCTGCCATGCAGATACCCACACACTCAGCCTGTCCAAATCACGCTGAAGCATCTCTGCATCCTCCTCACAGCTCATCCTCCCACCCAACATTATATCATCTGCTAATCTGGAGATAATACATTCAGTTCCCTCTTCCAATTAATATATAATGTGAACAATTGGGTCCTAGCACTAATCACTGACTGCCAATCAGCAAAAGACCCATTTATGCCAACTCTTTGCTTCCTATCCACTAACCAGCTTTCTATCCATTACCTGCAATCCCATGTGCTTTAACTTTGCATATTAGCCTGTTATGCAAGACCTTGTCGAAAGCCTTCTGAAAGTCTAAATGAACCCCATTCACTGGTTCTCCTCGGTCAACTCTACTAGTGACATCCTCACAAAATTCCAATAGATTCATCAAGCATGATTTCTCTTTTGTAAACCCATGCTGACTTTGTCTGATTATACCACTGCCTTTCAAATGCCAAGTTATGAAATCCTTGACAATGGACTCTAGCAATGTCCCCAGTACCAGTTAGTTTTACTGATCTATAGTTCCCTGTTTACTCTTTTCCACCCTTTTTGAATAGTGGGCTTACATTAGCTACCCTCCAATCTGCAGGAACTATTCCAGAGTCCAAAGAATTTTGGAAAATAACCATCAATGGATCTACTATTTCCAGGGCCACTTCCTTAAGTACTCTGGGATGAAGATTATCAGGACCTGGAGATTTATCCACCTTCAATCCCATCAATTTCTCCAAAGCCATTTCTCTACTAATGCTGATTTCCTTCAGCTCCTCACTAAAGCACGTTTCTCTCAGCACTTCTGGTACATTCTTCATGTCTTTCTTTACGAAGACTGAAGCAAAGTACAAATTTATTTCCTCAGCCATTTCTTTATTCCCCGTTATGAATTCTCCCGTTTCTGACTCTGAGGAGCCTACATTCATTTTTATTAATCTTTTTCTCTTTACATAGCTATAGAAACTTTTACAATTAGTTTTTATGTTCCCTACGAGCTTACTTTCATACTCTATTTTTCCCTTCTTAATCAATCCCTTGGTCCTCCTTTGCTGAATTTTAAACTGCTCCCAATCATATTGCCTTTTCTTGCCAATTTGTATGCTTCTTCCTTGAAACTGATACTATCTCTAATTTCCCTTGTAAGCCATGATTTGGCCACAATTCCCTTACCACTCTTGCGCCAAACAGGGATAACTTCTGGAATTATTTAAATGCCTGCCATTGGCTGTCCACTGTCTTTCCTTTCAGTAATGTTTCCCAGTCCATCATGGCCAATTCATGCCCCACACCATCATGGTTACCTTTATTGAGATTCAGGACCGTGGTCTCCAAATCAACTACATCATTATCCACTTGACAAAGAATTCTACCATATTGGTCACTCGTCCCTGAGGATTGGAGGATAGCAAATGTGGTCCCGTTGTTTAAGAAGGGTAGCAGGGAGAACCCAGGAAATTATAGGCCGGTGAGCTTGACGTCCGTGGTAGGGAAGTTGTTGGAGAGTATTCTTAGAGACAGGATGTATGTGCATTTAGAACGAAACAATCTCATTAGTGACAGACAGCATGGTTTTGTAAGAGGGAGGTAGTGCCTTACAAATTTGGTGGAGTTTTTTGAGGAAGTGACAAAAACAGTTGATGAAGGAAGGGCCGTGGATGTCGTCTATATGGATTTCAGTAAGGCATTTGACAAAGTCCCACATGGCAGGTTGGTTAAGAAGGTTAAGGCTCATGGGATACAAGGAGAAGTGGCTAGATGGGTGGAGAACTGGCTTGGCCATAGGAGACAGAGGGTAGTGGTCGAAGGGTCTTTTTCCGGCTGGAGGTCTGTGACCAGTGTGTTCCGCAGGGCTCTGTACTGGGACCTCTGCTATTTGTGATATATATAAATGATTTGGAAGAAGGTGTAACTGGTGTAATCAGCAAGTTTGCGGATGACACGAAGATGGCTGGAATTGCGGATAGCGAGGAGCATTGTCGGGCAATACAGCAGGATATAGATAGGCTGGAAAATTGGGCGGAGAGGTGGCAGATGGAGTTTAATCCGGATAAATGCGAAGTGATGCATTTTGGAAGAAATAATGTAGGAAGGAGTTATACAATAAATGGCAGAGTCATCAGGAGTATTGAAACACAGAGGGACCTAGGTGTGCAAGTCCACAAATCCTTGAAGGTGGCAACACAGGTGGAGAAGGTGGTGAAGAAGGCATATGGTATGCTTGCCTTTATAGGACGGGGTATAGAGTATAAAAGCTGGAGTCTGATGATGCAGCTGTATAGAACGCTGGTTAGGCCACATTTGGAGTACTGCGTCCAGTTCTGGTCGCCGCACTACCAGAAGGACGTGGAGGCATTGGAGAGAGTGCAGAGAAGGTTTACCAGGATGTTGCCTGGTATGGGGGGTCTTAGCTATGAGGAGAGATTGGGTAGACTGGGGTTGTTCTCCTTGGAAAGACGGAGAATGAGGGGAGATCTAATAGAGGTATACAAGATTATGAAGGGTATAGATAGGGTGAACAGTGGGAAGCATTTTCCCAGGTCGGAGGTGACGATCACGAGGGGTCACGGGCTCAAGCTGAGAGGGGTGAAGTATAACTCAGACATCAGAGGGGCGTTTTTTACACAGAGGGTGGTGGGGGCCTGGAATGCGCTGCCAAGTAGGATGGTGGAGGCAGGCACGCTGACATCGTTTAAGACTTACCTGGATAGTCACATGAGCAGCCTGGGAATGGAGGGATACAAACGATTGGTCTAGTTGGACCAAGGAGCGGCACAGGCTTGGAGGGCCGAAGGGCCTGTTTCCTGGGCTGTACTGTTCTTTGTTCTTTGTCCCCAAGGGTTCCCTCACAACTAGATTGCCAATTAATCCTTTCTCATTGCACAAGTTCGCCCATACACACAGACCTTGCACATCCTTTCACAGGGAAATCTCAATGTCAAATGATGGTTTGCCCAGCATTCCACAAGTTCACACTCTTGTGTAATCTAACTCCACTCTGATTAGTCAGCACAGTCATATGACAAGCTTAGACATGTTTGGTCAAATAGGAGTTACTAGTGCAGGCATGTCTATCAAAGGTATTGTTCCCTAAGATTCGCTATTCTACCAGAGGGAATGATTGACTACTTCAATATAATCGGAATTATGTGTCATGAGTTTGACTCATTACAATTTAACGTAAATACTGAGTAGGGGCTTCTGGCACAAGTAACTCACCCGCTGGCTGCCCAAAGCATTTCCACCATTTACAAGGCAGCAGTGTAACGGCATCCTCTCCACTTGCTTGTATGGGTGCAGCTCCAACAACACTCAAGAAGCTCGACACTGTCCAGGACAAACAACCCATCAGCACCTCTTCCACACATTGAAACTTTTACTCTCTCCATTACCAGTAATCTGCTGCAGAGAACTACCATCTACAAGATGTACCGCAGCAACTCGCCAAAGCTTCATTGACAAAATGTCTCCAATCTGAGATCTCTACCATCCAGGACAGAAGGCAGCCAGGAACATGGGAACACCAGCACCTCCAGGTTCCCCTCCAAGTCACACATCATCCAGACTTGGAACTATATCACTGTTCCTTCAGCCTCCATAAGTCAAATCCTGGAACTCTCTACCTAACAGCACTGTGGATGTACCTACAATACAAGGAGTGCAGCAGTTCCAAAAGGTGGCTCACCACTACTTTCTGAAGGGCAATTAGGGATGGGCAATAAATGCTGGCCTAGCCAATGATGCCTACATCCTGAAAATGAATAAACTTTCAAATCTTCTGGAAATGCACCCTGTTGCTGACATTGTGCATCAACCAAAGGAACGTGATCCCAGATAGCTGAAAAGGGCTATGAACAGACAAAGAGGTTAATGATGTCAAACTCTATGCCACAGTATAATTTCACACATGTTTGAGCACATACTATTATGATATGCATTGGGGAGTCGGTTAGCTGGACAGCTGGTTTGTGAGGCAGAGCGATGCCAACAGCGTGAGTTCAATTCCCGTACCGGCTAAGGTTATCCATGAAGGCACCACCTTCTCAACCTTGCCCCTGACCTGAGGTGTGATAATCCTCAGTTTAAATCATCACCAGTCAGCTCTCCTCCTCAAAGCAGCCCCTGATCATCTGGGACCATGGTGACTTTACCTTTATTATATGCATTCTGCAGACAGCAACTGTTTGATTTGATTTACATCAATGACTTCACCAGTTTACTGTATAGATTTTCTGTCTTCTGAATACAATCACATTTTGCCAGTGTGATCTTAACACTCAATGCGGCTGCTGAGGTTTCACTGTACATTAAAAGGCCAAATCAAGTGCCGTTACGTGAGGGTAAATGATAAAAATGAAAGAGAATTTTGGGACATTATTCACAAAGCTCATTACCTGTGGCATGATCAGTCGGTTCAAAGGCTTGGAACAAAACAATGGCTAAAAAACTTCTTAAATCCTATCCATTAGATCAATGACATTGGGCACTTTGTCCCAGTTATTATGAACAAATCGTTTCTGACACCAAACTGTTTGAATTGGATTACTATTTTTTTTATTCATTCGTGGGACATGGGTGTCACTGGCTGGCCAGCATTTATTGCCCATCCCTAGTTGCCCGAGGGTAGTTGAGAGTCAACCACATTGCTGCGGATCTGGAGTCACATGTAGGCCAGACCGGGTAAGGATGGCAGATTTCCTTCCCTAAATGGCATTAGTAAACCAGATGGGTTTTTCCAACAATCGACAATGGGTTCATGGTCATCAGCAGATTCTTAATTCCAGAATTCTTTTTTAACTGAATTCAAATTCCACCATCTGCAGTGGCGGGATTTGAACCCGGGTCCCCAGAACATTAGCTGAGTTTTTGGATTAATAATCTAGCGATAATACCACTAGGCCCTTTCCTCCCCACAGTTCAGTTTGTTGAGGATGAACTCTATCCCATAAACTGGTTGACTGATAGGTTCTGGGTTTATTTATTTCATAGTGTCACAAGGAGGCTTACATTAAGACTACAATGAAGTTACTGTGAAAATCACCATACTCTGTACGCCTGTTCGGGTACACTGAGGGAAAATTCAGCATGGCTAATGCACCTAACCAGCATGTCTTTTGGACTGTGGAAGAAAACTGGAGCACCCGGAGGAAACGAATGCAGACACGGGGAGAACGTGCAGACACTCAAGCCGGGAATTGAGCCCAGGTCCCTGGCGCTGTGAGGCAGTAGTGCTAACCGCTGTGCCACCATGGGTTTAGTCTATTGAAGTGTTGAATACTAGTCAGCATTCCCATGGTACATCTGGATTCCCCAACAGAAACCATTTTGATGGAGCAGGTAACAGATAGTGAGAGGTGGGACAGAGGTCACACCTGCCTTGACATCAGAGCTAGTGCCTGAGGCACAAATACTGAGAGGGAACAGAAAGAAGAAACACAAACCACAGGGAAAAAATTCTAACTTGGGCCTCGGTCTGTAACTAAATCCAAATAACAACACTTAATGATATTGATACATTCCTTTCACAAGTGCTTGCTAGTGTCTCTCTAACGATGGTCCAGGTGATTGCATTGATCAATGAAAACATGAACAATTTTGCTGCTTTTCTTCAGTTGGAAGTGTTACAGTTGCTCACGTTATCAGTCACAGTGCAACAATCTATCACATGATTTTTTTTAAGTGCTGATGCCAAGTTTTGAAAGAAAATTGCCAATAAAGTACCGGGATAGTGGTATCAGGGAAGAAAGTGAGATGATGTGGTCAGCAAGACAAGTCACAGAGGCCATGGCCAGAATTTTACCATCCCACCCACCATAGGAATCGGAGCGGGCAACGGCTGGAGCATGGAAAGATCCATTGAACTTGGGGCGGGATTTTACGGTTTCGGGATGAGCGAGGCCGTAAAACGCCACCTGATGTATACCAAAAAACACAGTCCCAATTACCCAGCTTTACGACTGCAACAGTCCCAATTACCCAGCTTTACTACTGCAACAGTCCCAATTACCCAGCTTTATAACTGCAACAGTCCCAATCACCCAGCTTTACTACTGCAACAGTCCCAATTACCCAGCTTTATAACTGCAACAGTCCCAATTACCCAGCTTTACGACTGCAACAGTCCCAATTACCCAGCTTTACTACTGTAACAGTCCCAATTACCCAGCTTTACGACTGCAACAGTCCCAATTACCCAGCTTTACGACTGCAACAGTCCCAATTACCCAGCTTTACGACTGCAACAGTCCCAATTACCCAGCTTTATAACTGCAACAGTCCCAATTACCCAGCTTTACTACTGCAACAGTCCCAATCACCCAGCTTTATAACTGCAACAGTCCCAATTACCCAGCTTTATAACTGCAACAGTCCCAATTACCCAGCTTTACTACTGTAACAGTCCCAATTACCCAGCTTTACTACTGTAACAGTCCCAATTACCCAGCTTTACTACTGCAACAGTCCCAATTACCCAGCTTTACTACTGCAACAGTCCCAATTACCCAGCTTTACTACTGTAACAGTCCCAATTACCCAGCTTTACTACTGCAACAGTCCCAATTACCCAGCTTTACTACTGCAACAGTCCCAATTACCCAGCTTTACTACTGTAACAGTCCCAATTACCCAGCTTTACGACTGCAACAGTCCCAATTACCCAGCTTTACTACTGTAACAGTCCCAATTACCCAGCTTTATAACTGCAACAGTCCCAATCACCCAGCTTTACGACTGCGGAGGGATACAAAAGAATGGTCTAGTTTGGACCAGGGAGCGGCGCGGGCTTGGAGGGCCGAAGGGCCTGTTCCTGTGCTGTATTGTTCTTTGTTTGTTTACAACAGTCTCAATTGCCCAGCTTTACTACTGCAACAACTGGTGTCAATTATCTAAAGGAGTGAACCTTTCTGTACTATCACATTAGAAATCTTTGGTGTTTAAAAGTTAAATTGCTAACTTTCAGCAGTTCATTCATTTTAGTGAAGAATTGCAGTGCATCTCCCCAGGCTGAGTGCTTAAACTAGTCAATTTCAAATGAATTTTAAAATTACAACACATTTATTTATGTAACAATTTTTACATAGACGTGAGTGGAACCAGCAATTTGCCAGACTCGGTTAGTAGAACTTTTAGCGGACTGAAAATATCCAGTAAAGTTTATTTATTAGTCACAAGTAAGGCTTACATTAACACTACAATGAAGTTACTGTGAAATTCTCCTATTTGCCACACACCTGTTCGGGCCAATGCATCTAACCAGCATGTCTTTCAGACTGTGGGAGGAAATCGGAGCACCCGGAGAAAATCCACGCAGACACGGAGAGAATGTGCAAACTCCACACAGACAGTGACCCAAGCCGGGAATCAAATCTGGGTCTCTGGCGCTGTGAGGCAGCAGTGCTAACCACTATGCCACCGTGACGCCCCGACAGAATAACTTCAGCAGACCATTATCATGGTGTTAATGTGGAGGAACCAAACAGATCTCGGTAAGAGAAATGCTAACATTAGACTTCAGCGGGTTAGGTTGATTGGCCATGCTAAAATTGCCCCTTAGTGTCCTGGGATGCTTAGATTAGAGGGATTAGCGGGTAAAATATGTAGGGATATGGGGGTAGGGCCTGGGTGGGATTGTGGTCGGTGCAGACTCGATGGGCCGAATGGCCTCTTTCTGTACTGTAGGGTTTCTATGATTCTATGATGATTCTATGATTGGCAGTGTTGTCTGTAGATGCACTGGCAACATTACAATTTGAGGACATCATTGAGGAGTAGACCATTCAACCCTTCGAGCCTGCTCCACCGTTCAGTAAGATCATTGCTGATTTGGTTATGATCTCAACTTCACTTTTCTCTCTGTCTCCCAAAACCCTTCACTCCTTTGATACGGGGCACAAGCTTGGTGCCAATCAGTCGGGGGGCATAGCCGAGTGTTGATGATCTCTCACACTGACAAGTTGCCAATCACACTTTGTGTTGAGTTCTCCTGTCTACGTTCAGAGTAATATTGGTAGAGACCTGCCTGTCACTTTGGTCAAGAATGCTGGAGGAATGGTTGAATTAAAGACACCAAAAAATCTGGCAAACAGAACAGTTACTTGTAAAATAAATAGAATAAAAATGTGTCTTTAAGCTGGTGTAAATCCTCAACAAAAGCATAAAGTTGGGTTTGAAATGCAGCAAAAACACAAAACTGAAATGTGTGAAAGCACTGAGATAAAATCCTCGGCAAACTCATAGTGAGTGCTTTAAATTTGTGTTCACGGTCATTTTATCAAATTTACTCTACAAAACTGTCATTTATTCTGCCTTGCCATAGAATTGTTGATGTGAGTAAATAGGTGTTACACGTGGTAATACACAGACTTAGTGTTCACTCATCTCTTACTTGTTAATCAGCAACTTCAACCTTGAATGTTTGACTGGTTAATGTTTATACCAGAGCAGCACAAACAATAGGAAGACTCAATGTGACACACTTGTGGAATTCACAGCATCATTGAATGATACAGCACTGAAAGAGGCCCATTTGGCCCATCATGACTGTACCAACTCTCTGAAATAGTTATCCAATTAATCCTGCTCCCTTGTTCTTTCCCCAGATCTTTGCACATTTCCCCAATCCCCTTTTGGATATTACCATTGAATCAGCTTCAGCTTGTGCATTCAGATTGTAACAACTCAGTGTGGAAATATTTGACAACTCCCCTCTGGGTCTTCAGTTTATTATTTAAAATCTGTCTTATGGATACAGACTCACCTGCCATTGGAAACCTGACTGCTTCTTAATCCTATAAAATTCCTTCATGATTTTCAACACATCTATTAAATCTTTCCTTAACCCTCTCTGCTCGAAGGAATACAATCCCCAATTGTGGAGATCATCAAAATGAATCATACTTGGCAAAGGGCTGTATGTTCTGCTAACACCTTATCTGCTTGTCTGGGACATACATTCTCACACATTTTAAGTCAACTAGTATTTGTGCAGAATGGCAGACCTGGTACCCGAGAAGGCCGAGCTGATTATTTTACAAACATGTTAACACTGTCTTTTGAATGAGTACATAGATAGGAGTGACATTCTAGTGATAGGATTGAAAGATTCATTGCACCTGTTGTCATCCCATCTATTAGCAGCCTGCGAATAGTTGTGACCTTTCTATACAAAGCAAATTGGAAAGGTGTCTGAGCGTCAGATGTATCGATATATTGCAATAGGTCCAATGAACTTTTTCTGAGCTGAGCACAAGAGCTTAGTAATCCTACTGCAGGTTTGGGATTCTTACAAAGAGGAGACAGAAGTTCAGTTGTGACTCTGCCGGTCGCATCCTTGCCCAAATCCCACCCCAGTACCCGAATATAAAAATCAAAGCTGCCACTTCAGTTCTGTACTGAGGGAGTACTGTCAGTACTTCAGTTCTGTACTGTTGGATGTACTGTCTTTGAGGTGAGCTTTAAAACTTAAACCCTCTCTGCCCTTCAAGTGGGCATATAAAATCTCATTGCATTATTTCTGAGAGGACTTTCTGCTGTCATTTATTAGCCCATGTCAATTTTCTAGAGTCGATTCTACATATGCAGATTGATATGCTTCCTGTGATCAGTTTCTACGCTTATCCTATTTCTAACGTTAGTCCATGAGTGCTTAGTATGTTAGATTGCTGCCTCTTCTCTCTGTGATTTTAACAGATGGATTGCTTTTCATCAAAATATTTCTCTGTGGGAAAAATAATTATTTGAATCTTTTGTCTTTGTTGAAGTTTACAAGATTTATATTCCTGCTCTTAGATTCTCTGCCCAATGCTAAAGTTCAAACACTTTTTCTCTATTTGCTTTGCCTACATCTTTCATTACCTTACTGACATGGTGCATGTTCCTGTTTAGCACTCCACATCCGGAGAAGTAAAGGGAAGGGCCAGGCAAAGACTAAGTCAGGTTGGAGTGCTGTGGGCAGTATACAGTCTGCATGTTAAGTGTTCCAGCATTGTTTCAAGGACAATATTTCGCATTGTTGGAATTTTTAAAAACAATTATGCCATACGTCAGGAAGATATGTAGTAATTCAGGCTTGTTAGCATTTGAGTAACACTGCACAATGGAATGATAATAGTGTACCTTTCAGGATTTTGAAAGACATAATCTTGCACCTATTTCTCGGGCAAGTGGAATTTTTGTGTTTTGTATCCCTTTATTAAAACTGCCAATGGCAACTCACAGCAGAGTTACTGAGTTGTCACAAATTCTAACCGAGTTACTTTGCTGCAAAAGATTTCTTTTACTTAGGGAATTGTAGAGTGGAACAAAGAGAAACGAAAGGATCTGAAAGCATCGGGAGCAGCCCAAGATTAGTATTTGCAGTAACGGTATATTCAGCAAGGTAGTATGCGATGTTAAAGAAGAAATTAAAGTCAGCAAATACAGAGGATGTTTAAAATACCAGAAAACAAAGACGGAATTCTCTTTCTCAAAATTTTTAAATGAGGGATAATTCTAATCATTTCCTCCACATTCGAAATTTAACCCTATTCACGTTTTTTTGTTCATAACCAGTGTAAGCACTCCTGCGTCTATTGTCTCCATTTTCTAAAGGCTCAGTATTCAATGAAACCCTGTTCATTTTGATGCTTCACTTATTTGTCAGCCTGTATTGTCACTTGTCTTCAAAACGTTCAATTTTCTCACACATATTCAAGTTATCATTTCTTTTTGGGTTTGTGTCGGCTCAGAATAACTGTCTGCAGCTGTCTCTAATCCCTGATATAATTAAGTCTTGCACAAAACACAGCGGCAGCCAGTGACTGCATGAAGCAAGAAAGCCACTTCAGGGCTGATGCATCTTGAGTATGTCTCTGAACAAACCAGTTCTGTTGGATGAGAATCTTAACTGCTGTCACTTTCTGGGCTCAGTGAGTTAAAGGTGGAACCAGAAAGATTCCAGAGTACTAAACATTACTGCTGGAGTGGATTTCATATGGGAAGTTTTGTCTTGAAAGTTCAACACCAATTCCTGCAGTCCGCAATACAATTCTGTGTCAGTGATAACTTCTATACTTCCAACAGCAAGAATACCAATCCTCTGAATGAACATAGATCTATTCCCCTCACATCAACTGATATACCACAATCTGCAGTATGAACATCCCAGCTATCTGGAAACCTGGGTTACATAGAATCAAAGAATGGTTACAACACACAAGAGGCCATTCAATCCATTGTGTCTGTGTCAACTCTCTGCTAGAACAACTCTATTAGTTCCACACCAAGTCCTGTCTGTTCCCTTACTCTGCAAATATTTTCTCTTCAGGTGTTTATCGAATTCTCTTTGAAAGGCAAAGTTGAATCTTCATCACACTCTCAAGCAGGGTATTCCAGACCCTAACCTCTCGCTGTATAGAAATGTTTCTCTACATGTTACCATTGTTTCCTTTGTCAATCAGCTTATATCAGAGTCCACAGATTCTGCAATGCGCACACTTAATGAGTTGAGACCAAACCAAGATCCCATCAGCATCTTTAACCACTCTCTCAACATGCCCTGCCATCTTCAATGATTTGTGTACGTACACCCCAAGCTCCCTATGCTCCTGCATCCACTTCATTTTATGCTGTTTCTCCTCATTCTCCCAACCAAAATAAATCACTTCACATTTCTCAATTAAATGTCATCTGCAACATGTCAGCCCATTCCACCAGCCCATCTATGTGCTTTTCCAGTTTAACACCATCCTTGTCCATTCACAATACTTCTAAGTTATGGTGCCTTCTGCAGATTTTGAAACTGTGGTCTGTTCTGTACAACCAAGTCTTGGTTACTGGTGTATATCATGAAAAGAGATGGTGAACCCTGGTACTGACCCCTGGGGAACCCCAATGTAAACTTTCTCCAGTCAGAAAAACAAACGTTCACCACAACTCTCATTTTCTAGTCACTCAACCCACTTCATATCCCAGCTGCTGCTGTCCCTTCGATGCATTGGGCTTCAATTTGCCGACATTTCCTTCAACACCTTTTGGAAATCCATGTACACCACATCAACAGCATTACCCTCATCCGCCCTCTCTGTTACCTCATCAAAAAACACAACAATTTACCATTAACAAACACTGCTGTTTTTTCTAAATTAATCCACACGTGTCCATGTGACTGGCCCAGATTATCATCATCTAAAGTTTCCAGCCCTTGAGATGAAACTAACAGACCTGTAGTTTTTTGGTTAATCTTTACATCCTTTTTTGAACAAGAGTATAATATTTGTAGTTCAATTACAAAGAAATGTACAGCAGAGAAACAGGTCATTCAGCCCTACTAGTCTACACAGCAATGTGGTCGATTAGTAAAAATGCCCTAGGAAGCCATTCAGTTCAAGGGCAATTATGGATGGGCAATAGATGCTGGCCCAGCCAGCGACATCCACATCCCATGGATTTAAAAAAGTTGCTAATTTCAGAAGTGAAAACTGCTGACTTATTGACCAATCTTTTCATATAGCAGTCCACAATCTCAATAGGTCATCTGATCCAGGATGAGACAGCGAGAAGAACTGATATCACAAGGTAGTCACTAATAGATCAAATGTAGAATTCAGGAGAAATTCTCCACACACACACACACACACACACAGTCGTGAGGATGTGAAAATCTCTGCCACGTGGATGAAGCAGAGAGCACTGACATATTTAAGGATAGCCCTGCTGCTTGCTTGAGGGAGAAGAGGATTGAGGAACATGAAGCAGAATGGGACTCTAAGCGATTAACAGCTGGAAAGAGAAAACACAGAAAAACACAGTGCGTCTCCATCACAAGGAACAAAGTAATTAATGTGTTCAGTGTAAAAAATCAGCTACCGTTTCTCACTATGTAGAATACAAGCTGATGTTACTCATGTCATTCCAGTTCACCTCAAACTCCCAGGTTCCCATTGGCAGTCCCAACTTTAAACATCTCCACTGCCTGACCAATCTTTGGTAGAGGCAGGCCCTGGGAGCAGAGAAAGAGTTAAATCCCAGGAGAAAAGGCAGAGTAGACACCAGCAATACAACCTGGGGCAGGAGCACCCTGCCCCGTCTTTAATAAGGCCAAGATACACTCATGAACTGCACAAGTATCGCAGCAAATGACACAGGCTTACTCTGTCTTAGAAGAACATTAGAAGGGGAGCAGGTGTATGCTATTCAGCATGTGAGCCTGCTGAACCTTTTAATATCATCACGACTGATCCTCTGTTTCCTGCCATATTCATCAGTCTCCCTCCCGTCCCCCAAACACTTCTACCCAATTCTCACTCAACCTTCCTCCAATTCCTCTCTCTCCTCATTCTCACCCCATTCCCTCACTCTCTCTCCATTCCCTCACTCCCTCACTCTCTCCGTTCCTTCACTCCCTCTCTCTCTCCGTTCCCTCACTCCCTCCGTTCCCTCTCTCTCTCCATTCCCTCCGTCCCCTCTCTTTCTCTCCGTTTCCTCTCTCTCTCCGTTTCCTCTCTCTCTCCGTTCCCTCACTCTCTCCGTTCCCTCACTCTCTCCGTTCCCTCTCGCTCTCTCCGTTCGCTCTCGCTCTCTCCGTTCCCTCGCTCTCTCTCTCCCCGTTCCCTCTCTCTCCCCCGTTCTCTCTCTCTCTCCAATTCCTTCTCTCTCTCCATTCCCTCTCTCTCCATTCCCTCTCTCTCTCTCTCCATTCCCTCTCTCTCTCCATTCCTCCTCTCTCTCTCCATTCCTCTCTCTCTCTCTCCATTCCCTCTCTCTCTCTCTCCATTCCCCCTCTCTCTCTCCATTCCCTCTCTCCATTCCCTCTCTCCATTCCCTCTCTCTCTCCATTCCCTCTCTCTCTCCATTCCCTCTCTCTCTCTCTCCATTCCCCCCCTCTCTCTCCATTCCCCCTCTCTCTCTCCATTCCCCTCTCTCTCTCCATTCCCCCTCTCTCTCTCTCTCCATTCCCCCTCTCTCTCCATTCCCCCTCTCTCTCTCTATTCCCCCTCTCTCTCTCCATATTCCTTCTCTCTCTCTCCATTCCCCCTCTCTCTCTCTCCATTCCCCCTCTCTCTCTCCATTCCCCCTCTCTCTCCATTCCCTCTCTCTCTCTCCATCCCCCCCCTCACTCTCTCCATCTCCTCTCTCACTCTCTCCATCCCCTCTCTCTCTCTCCATTCCCCCTCTCTCTCTCTCCATTCCCCCCCCCCTCTCTTCATTCCCTCTCTCTCTCCATTCCCTCTCTCTCCATTGCCTCTCTCTCTCTCCATTACCCCTCTCTCTCTCTCCATCCCCTCCCACTCTCTTCATCCCCTCTCTCTCTCCATCCCCTCTCTCACTCTCTCCATCCCCCCTCACTCTCTCCATCTCCTCTCTCACTCTCTCCATCCCCCCTCTCTCTCCATTCCCCCCTCTCTCTCCATTCCCCCTCTCTCTCTCCATTCCCCCTCTCTCTCCATTCCCTCTTTCTCCATTCCCTCTCTCTCTCCATTCCTTCTCTCTCTCTTCATCCCCTCTCACTCTCTTCATCCCCTCTCACTCTCTCCACCCCCCCTCACTCTCTCCCCCTCACTCTCTCCATCTCCTCCCTCACTCTCTCCATCTCCTCTCTCACTCTCTCCATCCCCCCTCTCTCTCTCTCCATTCCCCCTCTCTTTCTCTCCATTCCCCCTCTCTCTCTTCATTCCCCCTCTCCATTCCTTCTCTCTCTCTCTTCATCCCCTCTCTCACTCTCTCCATTCCTTCTCTCTCTCTCTTCATCCCCTCTCTCACTCTCTCCATCCCTTCTCTCACTCTCTCCACCCCCCCCCCCCCCTCACTCTCTCCATCCCCTCTCTCTCTCTCTCCATTCCCTCTCTCCCAATGTTTCTCAGTGGATGGATTTCCAATGGAACTTGAATGAATGAAATGGCGCCACAATATAATCAAATGAAGCCATGTCGAGCGCTGCAGAATGAGCGCCAAATCCCCTCACCAACAGCCGGAATTTCTTCTCCATCAAGAATACACATTTTCACTCAATGAACTATAAATTCCTCAGTATTAATGAGCAGCTCCAGCACACACACGGAATCTATTCGCTGGACCACAACACGCTATTGCAAGAACAGAACTTTTTGGTTGAAATATTCTGGAAAATGTAATTTGGAGTGAAGAGCAGCCGGGTTTATCGGGAAATGAATCGCAGTCTGAGAGAGGCAGCGATCCGGATTCTCTCCATCCTTCATTCCCACACAGCAATAACTGCGAAGCTGCTTCACACACACTCCACCTTCAGCAAAGTTTCACTTCACAAATAAATATCCTAAAGCCTGACCTTACCTTCCAGGGCACAGACAGCAGGGAATATCCAAAATATCCACCAGATGCCCATTGTGGAGCAGTATGTGTGTGTGAGGATGTGGAATTCTTCACTCAGAGCAGCAACTGCCTCAACCATCCCAGAAGCAGCAGGAGCAGCACACCCAGCACCTCAACGGGGGAAACAGCCTCCACACTAAACACCACCTCAACTGTACTCCAAACCTCACTGCATCCTCAACACAACCACCTTCACTCACCACTTTACTAACATATCCAGAACTGTAAAAACACAGAAAAAGGCAAGTGTTAAATATTTCAGTACAATTTTAAAATCTGCTACCCCTGCAGTCATAGTAGTACAGACCACAGCTGTCAATCACCCAGATCTGTCTGCTTTTGGCTCAGTTTGCAGTCTGGAATATTGACTCAATGTGGGGCTTTACTGAGAGAGACAGAGGGGGAAGAGAGAGGAAGGGGAAGAGAGAGCAGAGGAAAGAGAGAGTGACGGGAAAGAGAGGGAGAGAGACGGGGGAAAGAGAGAGGAGAGAGAGCGAGGGGGAGAGAGAGGGGAGAACGAGGGGGGAGAGAAAGGGGGAATAGGGGAATCAATCTGGAATATTTAGTCAATGTGGGGCTTTACAGGAAGAGAGAGAGAAGGGGGGAGAGAGTGAGGAGAATCCAGGGAGCTCATTCTGGAATATTTAGTCAATGTGGGGCTTTACTGAGAGAGAAAGACTTTGATTTGATTTATTATTGTCACATGTATTAACATACAGTGAAAAGTATTGTTTCTTGCGCGCTATACAGACAAAACATATCATTCATAGAGAAGGAAACGAGAGAGTGCAGAATGTAGTGTTACAGTCATAACTAGGGTGTAGAGAAAGATCAACTTAATGCAAGGTAAGTCCATTCAAAAGTCTGACAGCAGCAGGGAAGAAGCTGTTCTTGAGCCGGTTGGTATGTGACCTCAGACTTTTGTATCTTTTTCCCGACAGAAGAAGGTGGAAGAGAGAATGTCCGGGGTGCGTGGGGTCCTTAATTATGCTGGCTGCTTTGCCGAAGCAGCAGGAAGTGTAGACAGAGTCAATGGATGGGAGGCTGGTTTCCGTGATGGATTGGACTACATTCACGACATTTTGTAGTTCCTTGCAGTCTTGGGCAGATCAGGAGCCATACCAAGCTGATATACAACCAGAAAGAATGCTTTCTATGGTGCATCTGTAAAAGTTGGTGAGAGTCATAGCTGACATGACAAATTTCCTTAGTCTTCTGAGAAAGTAGAGGCGTTGGTGGGCTTTCTTAACTATAGTGTTGGTATGGGGGGACCAGGACAGGTTGTTGGTGATCTAGACACCTAAAAACTTGAAACTCTCGACCCTATTGATGTAGACAGGGGCATGTTCTCCTTTACGCTTCCTGAAGTTGATGACAATCTCCTTTGTTTTGTTGACAGAGGGGGGAGAGGGAGATCCAGAGGACTCAGTCTGAAATATTTATTCAATGTGGGGCTTTACTGAGGGAGAGAGGGGGGAAAGCGAGAGTGGGGATTTCCAGGGGGCTTAATCTGGAGCATTTACTCAATGTGGGTTTTGCTTGAGGAGGGGGAGAGAGAGTGAGGGGAAGAGGCGGGGTGGGGTGGTGAGGGGGGATAGTAATCCAGGAATCAGGCAGTTGTGATTCCTTTACTGCCACAGTGCAATATTTGTAACCCTGTTTATCCTGTGCTGGATCCGAGATTTGAGTCAGAGGGGAATGTTGCCAAGCTTATCCAGTGCTTAAAGAGTTAGAGGTTTCCGACCCCAACTCTGAAATGTGAAATCGCTTTATGTTTGCATTCAGATTAAGCAAGAATTGAAAGGAAGGGAAAGGTATTTTCATGCAAAAACATTCCACCACATCTCAAATCCACCTATCTGAAATATTCAGTAATAATCTATCAGACTGCATGGCATCACTCAGGAGCTCTGTAAACCTTCTCCCCAAATCCTCTCCTTCACCTCCCTATCCCCCCATTCCCCTCCCCATCTCCACTTCTCTCTCCCCATTCCCCTGCCCCTCTCCACCATCCTCTCCCCTATTCACCATCTCTCCTCCACCTCCCTTTGCCTCCATTCCCCTCCTCTTCTCCACCTCCCTCTCCCCCAGGGTATGGCACGGTAGCGCCGTGGTTAGCATTGCTGCTTCACAGTGCCAGGGACCCGGGTTTGATTTCTGGCTTGGGTCACTGTCTGTGTGGAGTCTGCACATTCTCCTTGTGTCTGCGGGTGCTCCGGTTTCCTCCCACAGTCTGAAAGACGTGCTGGTTAGGTGCATTGACCCGAACAGGTGCCAGACTGTGGCGACTCGGGGATTTTCACAGTTAACTTCATTGCAGTGTTAATGTAAGCCTTACTTGTGACTAGTAAATAAACTACTTTACTCTGCCCCCAGTGCTCTCCCCTTCTCCACCTCCCTCGCCCATTTCCCTCACTCCTCTACCTCCCTATCCCCTATTCCCCTCCCTTTCTTCACCTTTCTCTCCCCCTATTACTCCTGCCCCTCTCTACCCCTCCCCAGTGACATATCTCTCCTTCTCAGCATTTCTTTCTCCACCTCTCTATTTTCTCCCTCTTTTCCTTCACCATCTGTCTTTTCCCCCTTCCAGTTCTTGCTCATCTCCATTCGAACCAGTTCTGTTTGGGTTATTCGGCATTTTGTGTACAATGAAATGGATATTTATGGATTGAACACGGTTCCTTCTTGTGACCTGTCGATTTTACCCATGGTGACATTTTGTGGATCATTTCTCTGAGGCTTCGTTTAGAGATTAGAGATTAAGACAAAGAGCATTAAGATGTGCCGTTCCTGGAGAGGCTGGCGGATACCACCACCTGCCGGTTACACTCTACACAATGTGCCCCCCCCCCCCCCGCCCACCCAGCACCGGATTCGCTCTCACTGCCGCCGGGAGCTCCCCCACTGCGGATAGTCCGCACATTCTGCACCCCTTCCTCACCCTGCTAAAATCAGGGGCTGGGGTAATGTCCGGGTGGCTTTGCCTGAGTTATACCTTCACCATTTCCAACTAGCCTCACTGCTGGGATAGAGAGCACTTCCCTTCAATTCAAAGTCTGGAAAATAAGTCAGTATATGTGTTCCTCCCAACCACCACCACCCTACCGCCCCCACCCCCCCCCCCCCCCCGGCCCGACACCACAGCCCAGATCCCCCAACATGCACACACACACACACAGTGACATCACCCACAGAGGCTGGGGCAGCCTCCAGTTCCACATTAGTGGGTGATATGTGAAAGTGGTTAGATTAAGCCTCAGCGTAACGCCGACTGTGCAAACTCCCCCAGAAATGCTGTGTGATACAAGATCGTCTGCTGAGTTTAGGGGTCACAGAACGGGATGGGGACAACAGCAACAGTGTCTGAGATAAAGGGGTTTTGGAGCTCAAAGTGAATTGAATTCGATTAGTACAACATTGGCGGAACCACTGACTATTCTTGTGTGCTTCAGAATGCACAGGAGGGAACATAGCTCGTGTTTTGGTTGTAATCATTTTAAAATGAATCTTGAAGGACAATACTGAGAGATCCCGAGAGTGTAAGGGTTAAACTGGAAGCATTCCTGATTGACTCTCCCTTTCTTCAGTTAAGCAGCTGTCAGGAAGCTTTTGTTTAGACAGTGAGCCGGCTAATATTCTCAGAGACAGGTATATTACAGAGGTGTCTCTGCCCAACACTTAGACGAGCAATTAAAACTAATCCTCAAACCACAACAAGCAAAAAAAACAAATTATCGCTAAAGTCATAGCCAAGCTATTCATAAATTGATCAAGGAGAAACAGCTATTGTCGATCAAAATAATGCTTTGAGAAGCCCCAAAAGATGAGGATATATACTCCTCTATGCCTGGTGTTTGGTAAGATCACAATAGGTGAATAGGTGTGTCAGTGAATAGGAAAGGCCGGATGTTTTCTGATTCTGAGATGAGGTGGAGATGCTGGCATTGGACTGGGGTGGGCACAGTAAGAAGTGTCTCAACACGGGTGGCACGGTGACACAGGGTCCCAGGTTTGAATCCCTGTCTGTGTGGAGTTTGCACATTCTCCCCGTGTCTGTGTGGGTTTCCTCCGGGTGCTCCAGTTTCCTCCCACAGTCCGAAGATGTGCGGGTTAGGTGGATTGGCCATGCTAAATTGCCCCTTAGTGTCAGGGGTGCTAGCTAGGGTAAATGCATGGGGTTATAGGGCCTGGGTGGATTGTGGTCGGTGCAGACTCAATGGGCCGAATGGCCTACTTCTGCACTATATGATTACCATGTGAAAGTCCAACAGGTTTATTTGGAGCTGCTCCTTCATCAGGTGATTTTGAGATTTTATTTATTCATTCATGGGACATGGGCATCGCTGGCTGGCCAACATTTATTGCCCATCCCTAGTTGCCCTTGAGAAGAGGGTGATGAGGTGAGTCTGAAACAGACATTCCAGATTTTCTAATGGAATAGAAACTGACCTCCGAAATCCATCAGAACCAACAGAACCTCCTCCTGTGAGGATCTGAGAGAAGATGAAACTGGCCCATAAAAAGAGAAAATAATGATTGTTTCAGGAGTACAGTCTGAATAAACTCTTGTGACTTGAACCACACGGTAGATACACATGAAGGTAAGAGTCCATTGACAGATGTACAGATACTCACTAACAGGCGGAGGCAGTGCTGTAGTGGTATTATCACAGGACTAAGTAATCTCTGCTCTGGGGAGCAGGGTTTGAATCCACAGCAGATGGATGAACATTGAGGGTGGCAAATGTGAAAAATGTACTCTGGTGGTGAACATCAATGTCCATCACCAACAGTGCCTTGGTAGCACCAGGCTGAGCTGGCCAAGTCCTACAGGCATGATGTGGAAATGCCGGCATTGGATTGGGGTAAACACAGTAAGAAGTCTCACAACACCAGGTTAAAGTCCAATAGGTTTATTTGGTAGCACAAGCCACTAGCTTTCGGAGTGCTGCTCCTTCATCAATCAGTGGGATTTCAGTTCACAAACAGGGCATATAAAGACACAAACTCAATTTACAAAATAATGGTTGGAATACGAGTCTTTACAGGTAATCAAGTCTTAAAGGTACAGACAATGAGAGTGGAGAGAGGGTTAAGCACAGGTTAAAAAGATATGTATTGTCTCTAGCCAGGACAGTTAGTGAGATTTTGCAAGCCCAGGCAAGTCGTGGGGGTTACAGATAGTGTGACATGAACCCAAGATCCCAGTTGAGGCCTTCCTCATGTGTGCAGAACTTGGCTATCAGTCTCTGCTCAGCGACTCTGTGTTGTCATGTGTCGTGAAGGCCGCCTTGGAGAACGCTTACCCGAAGATCAGAGGCTGAATGCCCGTGACTGCTGAAGTGCTCCCCAACAGGAAGAGAACATTCTTGCCTGGTGATTGTCGAGCGGTATTCATTCATCCGTTGTCGTAGCGTCCGCATGGTCTCCCCAATGTACCATGCCTCGGGACATCCTTTCCTGCAGCGTATCAGGTAGACAATGTTGGCCGAGTTGCAAGTGTATGTACCGTGTACCTGGTGGATGGTGTTCTCACGTGAGATGATGGCATCCGTGTCGATGATCCGGCATGTCTTGCAGAGGTTGCTGTGGCAGGGTCGTGTGGTGTCGTGGTCACTGTTCTCCTGAAGGCTGGGTAGTTTGCTGCGGACAATGGTCTGTTTGAGGTTGTGCGGTTGTTTGAAGGCAAGAAGTCAAGAAGTGGGGGTGTGGGGATGGCCTTGGCGAGATGTTCATCTTCATCAATGACATGTTGAAGGCTCGGGAGAAGATGTCATAGCTTCTCCGCTCCGGGAAAGTACTGGATGACGAAGAGTACTCTGTCCGCCGTGTCCCGTGTTTGTCTTCTGAGGAGGTCGGTCCGGTTTTTCGCTGTGGCGCGTTGGAACTGTTGATCGATGAGTCGAGCGCCATATCCTGTTCATATGAGGCTATCTTTCAGCGTCTGGAGGTGTCTGTTGCGATCCTCCTCACCTGAGCAGATCCTGTGTATATGGAGGGCTTGTCCGTAGGGGATGGTTTCTTTAACGTGTTTAGGGTGGAAGCTGGAGAAGTGAAGCATCGTGAGTTATCCATGGGCTTGCGGTACAGTGCCCTACAGGACATAACTGTGAGACTGGGACTATGACAAGTGGTGAGGGGAACCAACAAGAGCGAAAAACATACGTGACCTCATCCTCACCAACCTGCCTGCCATAGGTGCATCTGTCCATGACTTTATCAGTAAGAGCGACCTCCGCACAGTCCTTCTGGAGTCAAAGTCCTGTCTTCACATTGAGGACACCTTCCATTGTGTTGTGTGGCAGTACCACTGTGCTAAATAGGATAGATTTCAAACAGATCTAGCAACTCAAGACTAGCCATCATTTATTGCCCATCCCTAATAGCTCTTGAGAAGGTGGCGGTGAGTTGACTTCTTGAACCCCTGCAGTCCACATGGTGGAGGTACACCCAGAGTACTGTTAGAGAGAGAGTTTCAGGACTTTGACCCAGCAACAGTAAAGAAATGGTGATATATTTTAAAGTCAAGGTGGTGAGTGACTTGGAGGAGAACTTCCAGGCAGTGGGGTTCTCAGGTATCTGCTGCCCTTGTCCTTCTAGATAGTTGTGGTTCTGGGTTTGGAAGGTGCTGCCTACGATGCCTTGAAAAATTTCTGCAGTGCATCTTGTAGATGGTACACACTGCTGCCACTGTGTGATGGTGGTGGTGGGAGTGAATGTTGGTGGATGGGATGCCATTCAATCAATCTACTGTATCTTGGATGGTGTTAAACTTCTTGAGTGTTGTTGGAGCAGTACTCAACAAGGCAAGTGGAGAATATTCCTGTACACCCTGATTTGTGCCTTATAGATTGTGGACAGGCTTTGGGGAGTTAGGAGGTGAGTTATAGCTAAGCCTCTGGTATGGACCTGGTATGACTAACTGTGATGGGACTGGCATTGTCCAAGTAAGATTGTTGATATAAAACTTCATCTGGCTCACTCTGTTTAATCTTCAAACCCTTTGCTTGACTGCCAATTTTAAATTCCTTTTAAAATTAATTGTATTAATAACATTTCCAACACCATCATCAGTGCTCCCCCACCCCCACAGAAAATGTCCATATGCATCAGAAAGATGCAGAATGTTTTCCTTGACAGCACCAAGAGAACATGGTTAGGTCCACCTTCAATTGTGAGCACCACTTTAGCACCACTACCCTTATTGAAAAGTACCAGACCCAAGAAGCATCATTTAACTCAAACACATTTATTCAATTGCCAGATCTTACCGTGGAGTTGGAAGAATGCCTCCCTCTTGAGCAGGTTACATAAGAAATAGGAGCAGGAGTAGGCCATCTAGCCCCTCAAGCCTGCTCTGCCATTCAATAAGATCATGACTGATCTGATAGTGGGTTCAGTTCCACTTACCCGCCCGCTCCCCATGACCCTTAATTCCCTTAATGGTTAAAAATCTATCTATCTGTGACTTAAACACATTTAACGAGGTAGCCTCCACTGCTTCATTGGGCAGAGAATTCCAAAGATTCGCTACCCTCTGGGAGAAGAAGTTCCTCCTCAACTCTGTTCTAAATTGACTCCCCCGTATTTTGAGGCTATGCCCCCTAGTTCTTGTTTCCATTGTAAGTGGAAATAACCTCGCTGCTTCTACCCTGTCCAGCCCCTTCATTATCTTATATGTCTCTATAAGATCTCCCCTCAACCTTCTAAACTCCAGTGAGTACAGGCCCAGTCTACTCAATCTCTCCTCATAAGCTAACCCCCTCATCTCCGGAATCAACCTGGTGAACCTTCTCTGTACCCCCTCCAAAGCCAATATATCCTTTCTTAAATAAGGGGACCAAAATTGTACACCAGTACTCTAGGTGCGGCCTCACCAGTACCCTGTACAGTTGCAGCAAGACCTCCCTGCTTTTATACTCCATCCCTCTCGCGATAAAGGCCAACATTCCATTTGCCTTCTTGATTACCTGCTGCACCTGCAAACTGAGTTTTTGTGATTCATGCACAAGGACCCTCAGGTCCCTCTGCACAGTAGCATGTTGTAATTTTTCACCGTTTAAATAATAGTCCATTTTACTATTATTCCTTCCAAAGTGGATAACCTCACACTTACCAACATTATACTCCATCTGCCAGATCCTTGCCCACTCACTTAGCCTATCCAAATCTCTCTGCAGACTCTCTGTGTCCTCCATGCAATTTGCTTTCCCACTCATCTTTGTGTCATCCGCAAACTTTGTTACCCTACACTTGGTCTCCTTCTCCAGATCATCTATGTATATGGTAAATAGTTGAGGCCCCAGCACCGATCCCTGCGGCATGCCACTAGTCACTGATTGCCAACCGGAAAAGCACCCATTTATTCCGACTCTCTGCTTTCTGTTAGATAGCCAATCCTCAATCCACGCTAACACTTTACCCCCAACTCCGTGTATCTTTATCTTATGCAGCAACCTTTTGTGAGGCACCTTAGCGAATGCCTTCTGGAAATCTAAATACACCACATCCACTGGTTCCCCTCTGTCAACTGCACTCGTTATATCCTCAAATAATTCCAGCAAATTAGTCAAACATGACTTTCCCTTCATGAATCCATGCTGCGTCTGCTTGATTGAACCATTCTTTTCCAGGTGTCTTGCTATTTCTTCCTTAATAATAGATTCCAGCATTTTCCCAACTACGGATGTTAAGCTAACCGGCCTGTAGTTACCTGCCTTTTGTCTACCTCCTTTTTTAAGCAGTGGCGTTACATTAGCTGTTTTCCAATCAGCTGGCATCTCCCCCGAGTCCAGTAAATTTTGATAAATTACAACTAATGCTATTTCTTCTGCCGTTTCTTTTAGTATCCTGGGATGCATTCCATCCGGACCAGGGGACTTGTCTACCTTTAGTCCCATTAGCCTACCCAGCACTACCTCTTTAGTAATAGTGAAGAAACCCTGAAGAAAAGCCACTTTGATATCTATGGAGTTACACTGCAAAGAATAAGTGATTAAATAACTAAAATAAAACTTCAAAATCACCTTTCCTGCAGTCAGAGAGTTTACCCTGATCTTTGTATTCCCCCAAACACTCCTAAAAACCTCTGGCTGCCAACCTAGCCTTGATCTTCTGGGTGCCACCTGGCAGCATCTTTTCTATACTGATCCATTTGTGTGACAGAGCAGGTTGACCTCTATCATTGGCCTTTACCCCAAATTCGTTCTAGCTTTGAGCCTCATATCTTACCCATTTTTATTGCCCTATCTTCTAGTCTATTAGTAGCTATGAACACTTCTCGATCACAAAGGCTTCTACTTCTGTCTTTTATCTGAGAAGGCTCTCCATTACCTATGCTACAGCATTGCCTTGTCAGGCTGTGACCTCTTTTCACTTGTTGAGATAGAACATAGAACATTCAGCACAGTACATGCCATTCGTCCCTCGATGTAGCGCCGACCAGTGGAACCAATCTAAAGCCCCTCTAATCTACACTATTCCAATATCATCCATGTGTTTATCCAATAACCATTTGAATGCTCTTAATGTTGACGAGTCCACTACTGCTGCAGGCAGGGCATTCCACGCCCTTACTACTCTCTGAGTAAAGAACCTACCTCTAACATCTGTCCTATATCTCTCACCCCTCAATTTAAAGCTATGTCCCCTCGTGCTAGCCATCACCATCCGGGGAAAAAGGCTCTCACCATCCACCCTATCTAATCCTCTGATCATCTTGTATGCCTCTATTAAGTCACCTCTTAACCTTCTTCTCTCTAACGAAAACAACCTCAAGCCCCTCAGCCTTTCCTCATACGATTTTCCCACCATACCAGGCAACATCCTGGTAAATCTCCTCTGCACCCTTTCCAACACTTCCACATCTTTCCTATAATGCGGCGACCAGAACTGTATGCAATACTCCAAATGCACCAGAGTTTTGTACAGTTGCAGCATGACCTCCTGGCTCCGAAACTCAATCCCTTTACCAATAAAAGCTAACACACCGTACGCCTTCTTAACAAGGGATCTATGCACATGGACACCCAGATCCCTCTGTTCATCCACACTACCAAGTATCTTACTATTAGCCCAGTACTCTGTATTCCTGTTACTCTTTCCAAAGTGAATCACCTCACACTTTTCCGCATTAAACTCCATTTGCCACCTCTCAGCCCAGCTCTGCAGCTTATCTATGTCCCTCTGTAACCTGCCACTTCCCTCTGCACTGTCTACAACTCCACCAACTTTAGTGTCATCTGCAAATTTACTAATCCATCCTTCCACGCCCTCATCCAGGTCATTAATAAAAATGACAAACAGCAGTGGCCCCAAAACAGATCCTTGCGGTACACCACTAGTAACTGAACTCCAGGATGAATATTTCCCATCAACCACCACCCTCTGTTTTCTTACAGCGAGCCAATTCCTGATCCAAACCACTAAACCACCCTCAATCCCATGTGTCCGTATTTTCTGCAAAAGCTTACCATGGGGAACCTTATCAAACGCTTTGCTGAAATCCATATACACCACATCAACCGCTTTACCCTCATCCACCTCTTTGATCACCTTCTCAAAGAACTCAATAAGTTTTGTGAGGCACGACCTACCCTTCACAAAACCGTGCTGACTATCCCTAATCAAATTATTCCTTTCTAGGTGATTATAAATCCTATCTCTTATAATCCTTTCCAATACTTTGCCCACAACAGAAGTAAGGCTCACCGGTCTATAATTACCAGGGTTGTCCCTATTCCCCTTCTTGAACAAGGAGACAACATTTGCTGTCCTCCAGTCTTCTGGCACTGTTCCTGTAGACAATGACGACCCAAAGATCAAAGCCAAAGACTCTGCAATCTCCTTCCTAGCCTCCCAGAGAATCCTAGGATAAATCCCATCCGGCCCAGGGGACTTTTCTATTTTTACCCTTTCCAGAATTGCTAATGCCTCCTCCTTATGAACATCAATCCCATCCAGTCCAACAGCCTGCATCTCAGTACTCCCCTCAACAACACTGTCCCTCTCCAGTGTGAATACCGATGAAAAATTTTCATTTAGTGCCTCTCCTATCTCTTCAGACTCCACGCACAACTTCCCACTACCGTCCTTGACTGGGTCTAATCTTACCCTAGTCATTCTTTTACTCCTGACATACCTATAGAAAGCTTTAGGGTTTTCCTTGATCCTACCTGCCAAAGACTTCTCATGTCCCCTCTCTGGACTACTCCTATCAGAATGTCTACTAGAGATCCTGTCAACTGTACATAATCTTTTTCCTCCTCTTAAATGTATCTCCTGAATCTGCAAGCAAACTCAAGCTACACTTTCTTACTTTTCACTCTTTTACCTGACTGCCTCACCTTCTGTTCCTCATCTTGGTCATTCAGCCAATTTTTATATTTGCTCTGACAAAGGGTTATGCAGACTCGAAACATTTGCTCTGTTCTGTCTCCACAAATACTGTTAGATGAGATTTTCCAGCATTTTCTAATTTCTGTTTCAGATCCAAGCATCCGCAGCAATTTGCTTTTATTTTATACTTGCTTGTTTACATTCCTGCTCATTCCACTATTGTGGCTACTTCCAATTGTTTGATCCTTCTTGCTCTCAGGAACCTACTTGAGTCAACCGATTCCTAAATGAAATTGTTTTTGCATGTTCTTCATGATCATTGTGCATATTGTTATGTATTGCTGGTGCTCTCAAAATCCTGCCCCTCTGGCTCTAGATTGTAGAATTTATGGGTAGGCAAAATCACCCATGTTCTCAGAGTTTAAAAGTGTATAACTTGTGGAGAGTGTGTTTTATAGTTTGATTTCCATGTATTATTAGAGTTTTCTCACCAGGTCTAATAATTTATCCCGGACCTTTCCATTCCCGTCTCTCTTACAATAAACCAGCTCACGAAAACAGAAATCTCCTCCAGCTGGACTTAAACAATGTCATAAAGTTCTCCTAATTTTTCAGATGCTTCAGCTTTGATAAATGTTTTCTGTCACATGTAGCACATTCGAGTGAGTGGAGAAAGTGGTCGCCATGGACCTGAAGGTGTGGGAGAAAGGAGAGCTACGAGCCATTCCCTCTAGTGTTGAAGGATTGTCATATAGTACTGAATTTTGGATTCCGGCAGCATATTAATTGGTATGGGCTATCGCCCCCAATAATTTCTAATGAGTCCAGGATCCCCGCCCAATTTTCCAGCCTATCTACATACTAATATCCTATCCCCGAGCTGTCCCTCACAGCTATGATGCTTTGTTCATCACAACCTATTAACTCACCCCTACCCCCCCATTCCAGACCATGTGATCTCCAGGGAGAGGCGAAAACCCAGAGTGAAAACCCCAGGGCCAATATGGGGAAAAAAAAATCTGGGAAATTCCTCTCCGACCCCCTGAGGCGATCGAAACGAGTCCAGGAGATCACACTGGCCCTGATCGGAAAATGCTTCCCAACCCTATTCATTTCCACTTCCACGAACACCATATGAATTCCCTGCCCCCGAGACAGGTTCCCAACTATCCGCAGTCTCGCTCTGTACTGGCACCAGCAAGATGATCATAGAATGAAGCCTTGAAACGAGAAACAAAGAACAATTAGCCCGCGCCGCTCCCTGGTCCAAACTAGACCACTCTTTTGTATCCCTCCATTCCCACTCCGTTCATATAGCTGTCTAGATAAGTCTTAAACGTTCCCAGTGTGTCCGCCTCCACCACCTTGCCCGGCAACCCATTCCAGGCCCCCACGACCCTCTGTGTAAAATATGTCCTTCTGATATCTGTGTTAAACCTCCCCCCCTTCACCTTGAACCTATGACCCCTCGTGAACGTCACCACCGACCCGGGGAAAAGCTTCCCACCGTTCACCCTATCTATGCCTTTCATAATTTTATACACCTCTACTAAGTCTCCCCTCATCCTCCGTCTTTCCAAGGAGAACAACCCCAGTTTCCCCAATCTCTCCTCATAACCAAGCCCCTCCATACCAGGCAACATCCTGGTAAACCTCCTCTGTACTCTCTCCAAAGCCTCCACGTCCTTCTGGTAGTGTGGCGACCAGAACTGGACGCAGTATTCCAAATGCGGCCGAACCAACGTTCTATACATCTGCAACATCAGACCCCAACTTTTATACTCTATGCCCCGTCCTATAAAGGCAAGCATGCCATATGCCTTCTTCACCACCTTCTCCACCTGTGACGTCACCTTCAAAGATCTGTGGACTTGCACACCCAGGTCCCTCTGCGTCTCTACACCCTTTATGGTTCTTCCATTTATCGTGTAGCTCCTCCCTACATTATTCCCACCAAAATGCATCACTTCGCATTTATCAGGATTGAACTCCATCTGCCATTTCTTTGCCCAAATTTCCAGCCTATCTATATCCTTCTGTAGCCTCTGACAATGTTCCTCACTATCTGCAAGTCCTGCCAGTTTTGTGTCGTCCGCAAACTTACTGATCACCCCAGTTACTCCTTCTTCCAGATCATTTATATAAATCACAAAAAGCAGAGGTCCCAATACAGAGCCCTGCGGTACACCACATCCACGGCCCTTCCTTCGTCAACCATTTTGGTCACTTCTTCAAAAAACACCACCAGGTTAGTGAGGCATGACCTCCCTCTCACGAAACCATGCTGACTTTCGTTAATGAGTTAATGAGTTTATTCCTTTCTAAATGCGCATACATCCTATCTCTAAGAATCTTCTCCAACAACTTCCCCACCACGGACGTCAAGCTCACTGGCCTATAATTACCCGGGTTATCCTTCCTACCCTTCTTAAATAACGGGACCACATTGGCTATCCTCCAATCCTGCCAGTTTTGTGTCGTCCGCAAACTTACTGATCACCCCAGTTACTCCCTGAGCAGCCTTGGATAGATTCCATCAGGCCCTGGGGATTTGTCAGTCTTTATATTCTCTAGGTAAGTGTTAGGTTTGTTAGAGAATATAAAGACTGACAAATCCCCAAGGCTGCTCAGGGAGATGAGAGGTGAAATCGTTGGGCCTCTGCCGTGGATGTTGTCTATATGGACTTTAGTAAAGCGTTTGACAAAGTCCCTCATGGTAGGCTAGTGAAAAAGGTTGGATCTCATGGGATAAAGGGGGAGGTGGCTAGATGGGTGGAGAACTGGCTTGGTCATAGAAGACAGAGGGTGGTAGTGGAAGGTTCTTTTTCCGGCTGGAGGCCTGTGACTAGTGGTGTACCGCAGGGCTCTGTATTGGGACCTCTGCTTTTTGTGATTTATATAAATGATCTGGAAGAAGGAGTAACTGGGGTGATCAGTAAGTTTGCGGACGACACAAAACTGGCAGGACTTGCAGATAGTGAGGAACATTGTCAGAGGCTACAGAAGGATATAGATAGGCTGGAAATTTGGGCAAAGAAATGGCAGATGGAGTTCAATCCTGATAAATGCGAAGTGATGCATTTTGGTGGGAATAATGTAGGGAGGAGCTACACGATAAATGGAAGAACCATAAAGGGTGTAGAGACGCAGAGGGACCTGGGTGTGCAAGTCCACAGATCTTTGAAGGTGACGTCACAGGTGGAGAAGGTGGTGAAGAAGGCATATGGCATGCTTGCCTTTATAGGACGGGGCATAGAGTATAAAAGTTGGGGTCTGATGTTGCAGATGTATAGAACGTTGGTTCGGCCGCATTTGGAATACTGCGTCCAGTTCTGGTCGCCACACTACCAGAAGGACGTGGAGGCTTTGGAGAGAGTACAGAGGAGGTTTACCAGGATGTTGCCTGGTATGGAAGGGCTTAGTTATGAGGAGAGATTGGGGAAACTGGGGTTGTTCTCCTTGGAAAGACGGAGGATGAGGGGAGACTTAGTAGAGGTGTATAAAATTATGAAAGGCATAGATAGGGTGAACGGTGGGAAGCTTTTCCCCGGGTCGGTGGTGACGTTCACGAGGGGTCATAGGTTCAAGGTGAAGGGGGGGAGGTTTAACACAGATATCAGAAGGACATATTTTACACAGAGGGTCGTGGGGGCCTGGAATGGGTTGCCGGGCAAGGTGGTGGAGGCGGACACACTGGGAACGTTTAAGACTTATCTAGACAGCTATATGAACGGAGTGGGAATGGAGGGATACAAAAGAGTGGTCTAGTTTGGACCAGGGAGCGGCGCGGGCTAATTGTTCTTTGTTTCTCGTTTCAAGGCTTCATTCTATGATCATCTTGCTGGTGCCAGTACAGAGCGAGACTGCGGATAGTTGGGAACCTGTCTCTGGGGCAGGGAATTCATATGGTGTTCGTGGAGTGGAAATGAATAGGGTTGGGAAGCATTTTCCGATCAGGGCCAGTGTGATCTCCTGGACTCGTTTCGATCGCCTCAGGAGGTCGGAGAGGAATTTCCCAGATTTTTTTTTCCCCATATTGGCCCTGGGGTTTTCACTCTGGGTTTTCGCCTCTCCCTGGAGATCACATGGTCTGGAATGGGGGGGTAGGGGTGAGTTAATAGGTTGTGATGAACAAAGCATCATAGCTGTGAGGGACAGCTCGGGGATAGGATATTAGTATGTAGATAGGCTGGAAAATTGGGCGGGGATCCTGGATTCAGGATTCAATCCTGGACCGGGGAGCGGCGCGGGCTTGGAGGGCCGAAGGGCCTGTTCCTGTGCTGTATTGTTCTTTGTTCTTTGTTCTTTGAGCCCCTGGAGTGGGAGCCGGGAGCGGAGGGGTGCTGCCGCTGCTTGGTCTGTGTCCAGGGGCCCCCGAGGCAACGTGAACCCCCAGTAATCTGTGCCCGAGAGGGAGCCAGTAATAACAGATATCTGAAGTAATCCAACTCTTTGTCGAGATGTCATGCATGCTGCTGCATCCCCACAATGGCTGGCAAGTGGACCAGCCATGCTGTGGGAGGATCGCGTTGTCGTCATTCACTTTGGTCACAACTGGGATCCAACTTGTATGAAGATGGATGAGGTGTTGTACAGTATTGCTGAAAAGGTGAAAAACTTTGCTGTAATTTATCTTGTGAATATCACAGACGTGGCAGACTTCAACAAGATGTATGAGTTGTATGTAAAAGTAATGCCATCTTGTAATACTTATGGCACAGTGGTTAGCACTGCTGCCTCCCAGCGCCAGGGACCCAGTTTTAATTCCTGCTTGGGTCACTGTCTGTGTGGAGTCTGCATGTTCTCCCCGTGTCTGCGTGGCTTCCTCCAGGTGCTCCGGTTTCCTCCCACAGTCCAAAAGACGTGCTGGTTAGGTGCATTGGCCATGCTAAATTCTCCCTCAGTGTACCGGAACAGGCACCAGAGTGTGGCGATTAGGGGATTTTCACAGTAACTTCATTGCAGTGTAAGCCTACTTGTGGCTAATAAATAAATAACTTGCAGTCTGGTTGGTCTGCCAGTACTTTGTGTAACATTTCACCAACTGTGGCATGATTTCTTTCACACAAGCCATTGCTGAACGGACTTTCTGTAGCTGAGTGCATCACTATCATATTTAAATTCTCACACATGTCTATAAATTTTTCATTTGCAAATTCATCTCCATTATCTGTTAAGAATTTTGTTGGTGAACCAAGGCCCGTGTCAATCCACTTTTCCATGACTTTATCCGCTATTGTCCACCCATCCTCATTGCTTATGTTGGTAGACATTCTGAACCTGGTTGCCATATGTACAAAATGAAACAGAAATACTCTGATCCTTGTCCCACACCTTCAGGTCCAAGGCTACCACTTACAATTGGGGGCAGTGGTGTCTACCAATATTTAAAGCATATATCACACTGAGATGTGATCTATTCTACAAGGGATTCATATTCTATATCCACAACACTGGTATCCTCCAGCAGTAGCTTCAACCTTTGTCATAAAGGATGGCTAAATTGTTTATGCAATTTCGACCTGATTCTCTTCTTGTTAGCCAGACTCTTAGCTCCAGAGGTCAACAATACTCTTGAACCTCTTGACAGGAAACTCCTGGTTTTCTCAATGGATTACAATAATGTATGGATTCAGTGAACTGCAAGACAAATGCTTTATCATTCTCCACGTCCAAATGTATGTTTGTTTTTCTCATCGAGCACTTACTCGGCAATAATGGTATATCGCTCTGAACATCTGATCATCTGTGCTGATGAAGCGCACTTTCATGCACTTGCTTCCACAGAGAGCAATTTCACATCTTCAAAGACATTGATGTACTATTGTCCCCGAACTAAAAACAGGTAGTGCTTTCCTATTCCTAGATCTGCTTTGCAAAGTGTTTCTAAATAGCAGTTTAGTAAATCGACCCCAAACACAAGGTGCAGCCACTATCTAGTACAACACTGTTGAATGAATAAGCAACCAAATTACTCATAGGCCGACTTAAGTTTTCTGTCACTAATACAATACTTTCTTGCTCATCATGGGAATTTGTGCATGGAGTCAGAAGAGATAGGAGAGGTGATGAATGAATACTTTTCTTCAGTGTTCACCAAGGAGAGGGGCCATGTTTTTGAGGAAGAGAGGGTGTCACAGGCTGATAGGCTGGAGGAAGTAGATGTTCGGAGGGAAGATGTACTAGCAATTTTGAATAAACTGAAAGTTGATAAGTCCCCTGGGCCTGATGAAATATATCCTAGGATTCTTTGGGAGGCAAGGGATGAGATAGCAGAGCCTTTGGCTTTAATCTTTGGGTCCTCACTGTCCACGAGGGTGGTGCCAGAGGACTGGAGAATGGCGAATGTGGTTCCTCTGTTTAAGAAAGGGAGTAGAAATGACCCTGGTAATTATAGGCCGGTTAGTCTTACTTCGGTGGTCGGTAAGTTGATGGAAAAGATCCTTAGGGATAGGATTTACGACCATTTAGAAAGATGCAGCTTAATCCAGGATAGTCAGCACGGATTTGTGAAGGGCAAGTCTTGCCTCACAAATTTGATAGAATTTTTTGAGGAGGTAACTAAGTGTGTAGATGAAGGTAGTGCAGTTGATGTCGTATACATGGATTTTAGTAAGGCGTTTGATAAAGTCCCCCACGGTCGGCTTATGAAGAAAGTAAGGATGTGTAGGATAGAGGGAAGTTTGGCCGATTGGATAGGTAACTGGCTATCTAACAGAAGACAGAGGGTGGTGGTGGATGGAACAGTACAGCACAGAACAGGCCCTTCGGCCCACGATGTTGTGCCGAGCTTTATCTGAAACCAAGATCAAGCTATCCCACTCCCTATCATCCTGGTGTGCTCCATGTGCCTATCCAATAACCGCTTAAATGTTCCTAAAGTGTCTGACTCCACTATCACTGCAGGCAGTCTATTCCACACCCCAACCACTCTCTGCGTAAAGAACCTACCTCTGATATCCTTCCTATATCTCCCACCACGAACCCTATAGTTATGCCCCCTTGTAATAGCTCCATCCACCCGAGGAAATTGTCTCTGAACGTTCACTCGTTCTATCCCATAATTCGGGAGGCGGAGGTGGAAGTTGATAGGAGTTATAGAGAAATAGTAACTCCTAGAAATGAGGCTTGGGTCAATGCCAGGAGGAGGGGTAAGAAGCAATCGGGAAGACAATCCCCTGGGGCGGTTCCCCTCCATAATAGGTTTTCGGTGCTGGAGGCTACAGTTGAGGAGGAATCAACTGAGCATAGAGAGCAGATCTCTGGGGGTGAGCCGAGTGAGAAAGCTCAGGTGGTTAGGGGCTGTAAAAGACTGGGCCTTGTGATTGGGGACTCCACAATTAAGGAGACAGATAGGAGGGTCGGAACTAAAGGTAGGGACTCAGGGTTGGTGTGTTGCCTACCAGGGGCTGGGGTCCGGGATGTGTCTGACAGGGTATTCAGGACTCTTAGGGGGGAGGGAGATAAACCACAAGTTATTGTACATGTGGGGACACACGACATAGGGAGGATAGGGGAAGGGGATATTAGGCAGGGATTTATGGAATTGGGGTGGAAACTAAAGGCCAAGACTGACAGAGTGGTTATCTCTGGACTCTTGCCTGTACCACGGGATAGTTTAGAGAGGAATAGGGAGAGGGAAGGTTTGAATTCATGGCTGAGGGGATGGTGCAGGAGGGAGGGGTTCAGGTACTTAAGCAATTGGGGCTCGTACTGGGGAAGGTGTGACCTCTATGAGAAGGATGGTCTACACCTTAATCAGAAGGGGACCAATATCCTGGGGGGTAAATTTGCTAAGGCCATGCAGGGAGGTTTAAACTGATTCGGGGGGGGGGGAGGGATCCTGAGTAGTGGGGCTGAAAGTGAGGGATGCATGGATGGGGACTGCAATGCACGGCATTGCAGAGGTGGGGTGGAGCAGGGTTTGAAATGTGTATACTTCAATGCCAGGAGTATTCGCAATAAAGTGGGTGAACTTGCAGCGTGGATCAGTACCTGGGACTTCGATGTTGTGGCTATTTCAGAGACATGGATAGAGCAGGGGCAGGAATGGATGCTGCAGGTCCCGGGGTTCAAATGTTTTAGTCGAAGTAGGGAAGGAGGTAGAAGAGGGGGAGGGGTAGCATTATTGGTCAGAGATTGTATCACAGTGTCAGAGAGGAGGTTTGATGAGGACTTATCTGTTGAGGTAGTATGGGCGGAGATTAGAAATAGGAGAGGAGAGGTCACCCTGTTGGGAGTCTTTTATAGACCTCCTAAAAGTTCTAGAGAGGTTGAGGAAAGGATTGCGGAGTCAATCCTGCTTAGGAGTGAAAGTAATAGGGCAATTGTTATGGGGGATTTTAACTTGACTAATATTGACTGGAATTGTTATAGCTCTAGCTCGTTAGAGGGGTCAGTTTTTGTTCAAAGCGTGCAGGAAGGTTTTTTGACTCAGTATGTAGACAGGCCAACTAGAGGTGAGGCTATATTGGATCTGGTGCTGGGAAATGAGCCAGACCAGGTGCTAGACTTGGAAGTTGGTGTGCATTTTGGTGATAGTGACCACAATTCGGTTACGTTCACCTTAGTGATGGAAAGGGATAGGCATGAACCTCGGGCCAATGGTTTTAGCTGGGGGAAGGGTAATTATGAGGCTATTAGGAGAGAATTAGGAAACATAGGTTGGACTAGGAGATTACAGGGACTGGGAACGTCCGACATGTGGAGTTTTTTCAAGGAGCAGCTACTGCGAGTCTGTGATAGGTATGTCCCTGTCAGGCAAGGAGGAATTGGTAGGGCTAGGGAACCGTGGTGCACCAAAAAAGTTTCTTTGTTGGTTAAAAAGAAAAAGGAGGCTTATGTTCGGATGAGACGTGAGCACTCGGGTAGTGCACTAGAAAGCTTTAGATTGGCTAAGAGGGAGTTGAAGAGCGAGCTTAGAAGGGCTAAAAGGGGACATGAGAAGACTTTGGCGGATAGGGTTAAAGAGAATCCTAAGGCGTTCTATAGGTATGTCAAGAACAGAAGGTTGGTTAGGGCAAGTTTAGGGCCAGTTATAGATGGCAGAGGGAAGTTATGTGTGGAACCGGAGGAGATTGGTGAAGCATTGAACCAATATTTCTCTTCGGTGTTCACGCAAGGGGACATGAATATAGCTGAGGAGGACACTGGGTTGCAAGGGAGTAGAATAGACAGTATTACAGTTGATAAGGAGGATGTGCAGGATATTCTGGAGGGTCTGAAAATAGATAAATCCCCTGGTCCGGATGGGATTTATCCAAGGATTCTCTGGGAGGCAAGAGAAGTGATTGCAGAGCCTCTGGCTCTGATCTTCAGGTCGTCGTTGGCCTCTGGTATAGTACCAGAAGATTGGAGGTTAGCGAATGTTGTCCCATTGTTTAAGAAGGGGAACAGAGACTTCCCCGGGAATTATAGACCGGTGAGTCTCACTTCTGTTGTCGGCAAGATGTTGGAAAAAATTATAAGGGATAGGATTTATAGTTATTTGGAGAGTAATGAATTGATAGGTGATAGTCAGCATGGTTTTGTGGCAGGTAGGTCGTGCCTTACTAACCTTATTGAGTTTTTTGAGAAAGTGACCAAGGAGGTGGATGGGGGCAAGGCAGTGGACGTGGTATATATGGATTTTAGTAAGGCGTTTGATAAGGTTCACCATGGTAGGCTTCTGCAGAAAATGCAGATGTATGGGATTGGGGGTGATCTAGGAAATTGGATCAGGAATTGGCTAGCGGATAGGAAACAGAGGGTGGTGGTTGATAGTAAATATTCATCATGGAGTGCGGTTACAAGTGGTGTACCTCAGGGATCTGTTTTGGGGCCACTGCTGTTTGTAATATTTATTAATGATCTGGATGAGGGTATAGTTGGGTGGATTAGCAAATTTGCTGATGACACCAAAGTCGGTGGTGTGGTAGACAGTGAGGAAGGGTGTCGTAGTTTGCAGGAAGACTTAGACAGGTTGCAAAGTTGGGCCGAGAGGTGGCGGATGGAGTTTAATGCGGAGAAGTGTGAGGTAATTCACTTTGGTAGGAATAACAGATGTGTTGAGTATAGGGCTAACGGGAGGACTTTGAATAGTGTGGAGGAGCAGAGGGATCTAGGTGTATGTGTGCATAGATCCCTGAAAGTTGGGAATCAAGTAGATAAGGTTGTTAAGAAGGCATATGGTGTCTTGGCATTTATTGGTAGGGGGATTGAATTTAGGAGTCGTAGTGTTATGTTGCAACTGTACACAACTCTGGTGCGGCCGCACTTGGAGTACTGTGTGCAGTTCTGGTCCCCACATTACAGGAAGGATGTGGAGGCTTTGGAGAGGGTGCAGAGGAGGTTTACCAGGATGTTGCCTGGTATGGAGGGGAGATCCTATGAGGAGAGGCTGAGGGATTTGGGATTGTTTTCGCTGGAAAGGCGGCGGCTAAGAGGGGATCTTATTGAAACATATAAGATGATTAGAGGTTTAGATAGGGTGGATAGTGATAGCCTTTTTCCTCTGATGGAGAAATCCAGCACGAGGGGGCATGGCTTTAAATTGAGGGGGGGTAGTTATAGAACCGATGTCAGGGGTAGGTTCTTTACCCAGAGGGTGGTGAGGGATTGGAATGCCCTGCCAGCATCAGTAGTAAATGCGCCTAGTTTGGGGGCGTTTAAGAGATCCGTAGATAGGTTCATGGACGAAAAGAAATTGGTTTAGGTTGGAGGGTCACAGTTTTTTTTTTTAACTGGTCGGTGCAACATCGTGGGCCGAAGGGCCTGTTCTGCGCTGTAATGTTCTATGTTCTATGTTCTATCCCCTTCATCATTTTATAAACCTCTATTAAGTCTCCCCTCAGCCTCCTCCGCTCCAGAGAGAACAGCCCGAGCTCCCTCAACCTTTCCTCATAAGACCTACCCTCCAAACCAGGCAGCATCCTGGTAAATCTCCTCTGCACTCTTTCCAGCGCTTCCACATCCTTCTTATAGTGAGGTGACCAGAACTGCACACAATATTCCAAATGTGGTCTCACCAATGTCCTGTACAGTTGCAGCATAACCCCACGGCTCTTAAACTCCAACCCCCTGTTAATAAAAGCTAACACACTATATGCCTTCTTCACAGTTCTATCCACTTGAGTGGCAACCTTTAGAGATCTGTGGATATGGACCCCAAGATCTCTCTGTTCCTCCACAGTCTTCAGAACCCTACCTTTGACCCTGTAATCCACATTTAAATTAGTCCTACCAAAATGAATCACCTCATATTTATCAGGGTTAAACTCCATTTGCCATTTTTCAGCCCAGCTTTGCATCCTATCTATGTCTCTTTGCAGCCGACAACAGCTCTCCACCTCAATGACCTACTCCTACTCCTACTCCTATTTCTGATTAATCTTATGAACTGCTTGCTGCAGGAAAGAGATTTACCTCATGACATTGTCGGTTCTTTAGTCACCTACATTAAATCATTATTCTCTGGTTCTTGACTCTTCCACCAGTGGGAACAGTTATACCTTGCCTAATGTGTCGAGGCTACATTGATTTTAAAAACTCTTATCTTTTTCTTCTCCATGGAGAACAGTCCCGGCCTCTCCAGTATCTTTGTATCTGAATTTCATCATTTCTAAACTTTCCCTAAAGTCTACATACCGTTGTAAAGAGCAGTGCCCAGAAATGGACACGGTATTCTCATAGAGACTGAATTAATATTTTATAAAATTTCATCATAACTTCCTTGCTTTCATATTCTTATCACAGATCTTTTTAACTATTATCTCAACCTGCCTTGCAACTTCAAATGTTTGTGCAGATATCTGCCCATGTCTCTCTGTTTCTGCACCCCATTTAGAATTCTACTCTTTATTTTACATTACCTCTCCTTATTTTCCAGACCAAGTTGTGGCACTTTGCTTCACTCTGAGTTCAATTTCTCTTTCATGTGCCTGTCCATTCCACCAATGGAGGCAGGTTGCAGACCAGTCATGATCTCATTGAATGGTAGAACAGGGTCAAGCAGCCTGACCCTGTTTGTATCTGCCTCATTGAGAAGATCCCAAGAATCGTCAAGCAATGATTACAGAGGCTGGACAAGTCTAGTACCTTCCAACAATGCAGACCATACAAGGTATCCTTCTGATTGTGATCTGATATTATGTAATAATGTGACTCAATGAACGCAATACATGGAACTACCATTGGACAAGGGCTTTCAGAACAATGAAGGAGAAGATATCAATGACATGGGGGATTGTGAGAAAGTGGGAACGAAGAGGATTTCAGTTGCATTTATCCCTGCTCTTCTCAATTGATATATCTGTCCAGAACTTCCATCATACAAACAACAACATCTCCCCATAAGCAAATATATTCATCTAAGATTACCTGTAACCACAGGAATATTCCCTGTACACAAAGAATTCAACAGAATTGTGGTTTTACTAGCTAATAGAAAGGCACTCACAAACTCATACCTGATTGTTAGCCTCAATCACTCATCTGAAGTTTACTTTTGCCTGCTGTATTGAATGCTGAAGAGTGGGAGGAGGGAGATTATTGTGACTCACACAAGAGCTGATCAGATGTTTGTGGTTGGTGACCACTAGGAACCCATGCCTGAGAAGGCCAGGCTGGAGATTGCAATGACTCACCATCTGTCATGGCAGTCTGGTCCAGCTGACTTTCTGGCACTAGAGTTACATTGGTTCAGGGAGTTGCAAGGTTGTCGATGCATTATCATCATGACATTGTGTTCTAGTCCCAAAGCAGGACATGTTACCAAGCTATGGCTCAGTATTTCACAAGCCTGTCCAAGGAAGGTATATTAATTGGACTCTAAGTCTACATGGTCTGTGAAATGTTATCACTGAGATGTTACACAGGTAGGGGAGTCTAAAACTAGAGGGCATAGGTTTAAGGTGAGAGGGGAGAGATACAAAAGTGTCCAGAGAGGCAATTTTTTTCACACAGAGGGTGGTGAGTGTCTGGAACAAGCTGCCAGAGGTAGTGGTAGAGGCGGGTACAATTTTGTCTTTTAAAAAGCATTTAGATAGTTACATGGGTACGATGGGTGTAGAGGGATATGGGCCAAATGCGGGCAATTGGGATTAGCTTTGGGGTTTTAAAAAAAAAAGGCGGCATGGACAAGTTGGGCCGAAGGGCCTGTTTCCATGCTGTAAACCTCTATGACTCTATGACTCTATGGTGTACCAGATACAGCAAGAATGTAGTCAGCATTAAATGCCAGCATGGTGATGAAGTAGGCCATTTTCCAAAGCCATATTTTTATTATCTCATCAATATTTACCTCATTAAACAAACTCATTTATCGGACTGATTGGCACCATTCATAACGTGCCCACAATGCAGAGGGGAACACCCGAATGGACATTCGTTTAAATCCCCCTCTGTACAGCTGAGAGACCTTTAATTTCAAAGCCGACAAAAGATCCTTATTCTGCCCGGCAACAGCACGAAGCTGCATTTTAAACCGGCCCTTGGCCAGAAGATCGGGATATCTGCGAGTCAATACCTGGCAGTGGGATATATGGCATAGCTGGACTGTCAATAAAATATGATGGGAATAAAATGGCCAAGGCAAGCAAAGAAACTTAATAAACCAGGATAAAAAGAATAAAAGATTAGATTAAATCCCCCTACACACAGCAGGACAAAATGACATTAACACCGAATCTCGCAAGCATAGAATACAGACACAAAACATCAGAGGTCGATTTAGATAAGGGGACACATCGAGAGGATAATGGGAAACACATTAAAACACCGGGGCAAGAACAGGCAGTCCCATTAACACGGACACACACCATACAGATGCAAATTGACAAGTCTCCCAGGGAACTTCCTGACCAGACAGGCCACTTTTTAGGTATTGTAAAAATGTATGATCAAATGTTCCCGCTCGAATTTGGATTCCTATAAATATCCAGAGCAAATTTGTAACTGTTGAGATCAACGTGGCCAAGCCACTGTTTCTGAGCTGGCTACGCGGTTCTCCCTGGGATCACAGTAATTGTACAATAAAGAAAAATTCTTTGAACCTTGCCTTGCGACTCAACCTCCTTGAATGCACTGGTACAAGGGATTTTTCCCTAAAACAGCGATCATTTACATGGTGCCAAATGTTAATGCCACATGTGACAGCCCATATCAAGAAGCTTCAACTCCATCATACTCTGTGATATATTTTGGAAGTTCTTTGGTAGGAAGCCCAATGCATTCTGCAATTGCTGGAGTACAGAAACACTTTTCTGGTTTGTGGCGGGGCCTCTAACATCTACAGCTCTGTCCTTTTCATCAGAGTTGTGACATGAGCTGGTCTGCTGGTTAGATCCTCCATTGGCATTCCTTACTGCCTCCATCTGCTCCCTCTCACTGATACTCAGTGAATTCACTATCCAGGTCACATAGAGTGCTGCCTTCTGTGTCTGTAGTTGGCAGAGTTGGAGTTGACAGTATAATGTGTAAGTTTTGATTTCTATTCTGTCTAGGATCAGCATCCAAATATTCCTTTAGTTGAGAGGTTGGTTAGAAGGCACCTTCTGTGCAGTTTTTGTCCCTTTACCTCAGAAATGATGGTATTGCCATAGAGGGGGTGCAACGAAGGCTCGCCAAACTTGTTCTGGAGGGACTATCCTATGAAGAGAGATTGGGCAAATTGGGTCTGTATTCTCTAGAGTTTCGATGAATAAGAGGTAATTTCACTGAAAGCTGAAAAATCCTTCAAGGAATAGGCAGAGTAGATGTCGGTAAGATGCTTTACTTGGTTGGGGAATCTAGAACCAGAGGGCACAATTTCAAAATAAGGTGGAAGCCACTTAGGACCAAGATGAGGAGAAATTTCTTTACACAGAGGATTGTGAATAATTGGAATTCTCTACCCCAGAGGGCTGTGGAAGCTCAGTCATTGTGTTTAAAGCAGAGTTTGATAGATTTCTGATTAACAATGATGTAAAGGATGACGGGGATAGTGGGCATAAAAGGCATTGAAGTGTCCAATCAACCATGATTGTATTAAATGACAGAGCAGGCTCGATGGGCCTACTCCTGTTTGGTGTTCTGAAAGGCGTAGAAGAAGGGAGAGGGACTAGGATAAGATGTATAGGAAGGGCAAACACTAGTGGATGAGTGCAGTGTAATGCATTACTGCGTGAATGAGTGTGTGACTGAATTGAGTGAAGCAGAAAGATCCCAACATGCTCTGCTGTGTCAGGCTTCCAGCCTCAACACCTGCAATGCTGAGAATCGTGCACCTTCCTTTGATGTCCCTGGTGGTCTCCTCCATGGAGCTGAGATTTTGCAGTGTAGCTGGACCTCCTGTTGTGTATCAACCTCTCCTTAAAGTAATGTGGAATTGGATTAATACTTTCCATGGTTAATGACTTTTTACCTTTCGCCACCAGCTTATTGTAGTGTGTTCACTGACTTGAAGAAGCAGCAAGTGTGGCCAAGGTGGAGAAATAATTGTGAAGAGAAGTGCAGGTTTTGGGGGCACGAGTGTGAACAGTGAAGAGACAGAGTGCAGTCTTGCTGCAGAATCGCAGTGACTCACAGCAAGTGGGGTGGGGAATGATTGATAGTACTGAGGGAAAGGTGGGAGCCTACAGCAGGTTGCAGAGGACATGAGAGATGTGAAACCATGTTTTGCTTGGCATTCGTGGTGAGATAATGAATTTCCTTTCTGCACTGTGGACAGGTCCTAGAGATAATACTGATTACATTCACATTTGTGGCACAGTGGTTAGCACTGCTGCCTCACAGCACCATGGTCCCGGGTTTGATTCCCGGCTTGGGTCACTGTCTGTGTGGAGTTTGCACATTCTCCCCGTGTCTGCCTGGGTTTCCTCCGGGTGCGCCGGTTTCCTCCCACAGTCCAAAGATGTGCAGATTAGGTGGATTGGCCATGCTAAATTGCCCCTTAATGTCAGGGGGGCCAGCTAGAGTAAATGCATGTGGTGTGGGGATAGGGCCTGGGTGGGATTGTGGTTGGTGCAGACTCGATGGGCCGAATGGCCTCCTTCTGCACTCTAGGATTCCATGATTATCTATGATTTTGTGCCATCTCTTCCCATGTGGTTTACCTAACTTACTCAAATCTGCAAACTATTCGAAGAGGACCTACTCTCTTTTTCTACCTTATCACACCAGCATTTATCTGTGAGTATTTGGAAGTCATAGAGTCATAGAGGTTTACAGCATGGAAACAGGCCCTTCGGCCCAACTCATCCATACCGCCTTTTTTTAAAAAACCCCTAAGCTAAGCCCAATTGCCCGCATTTGGCCCATATCCCTCTATACCCATCATACCCATGTAACTATCTAAATGCTTTTTAAAAGACAAAATTGTACCCGCCTCTACTACTACCTCTGGCAGCTTGTTCCAGACACTCACCACCCTCTCTGTGAAAAAGTTGCGCCTCTGGACACATTAAACCTATGCCCTCTAGTTTTAGACTCCCCTACCTTTGGGAAAAGATAATGACTATCTATCTGATCTGTGCCCCTCATTATTTTATAGACCTCTATAAGATCAGCTCTCAGCCTCCTACGCTCCAGAGAAAATAGTCCCAATCCATCCAATCTCTCTTTATAACTCAATCACTCAAGTCCTGGTAGCATCTTAGTAAATCTTTTTTGCACTCTTTCTAGTTTAATAATATCCTTTCGATAATAGGGTGACCAGAATTGCACACAGTATTCCAAGTGTGGCCTTACCAATGTCTTGTACAACTTCAACAAGACATTCCAACTCCTGTATTCAATGTTCTGACTGATGAAACCAAGCATGCTGAATGCCTTCTTCACCACTCTGTCCACCTGTGACTCCACTTTCAAGGAGCTATGAACATGTACCCCTAGATCTCTTTGTTCTGTGACTCTCCCCAATGCCCTACCATTAACTGAGTAAGTCCTGCCCTGGTTCAATCTACCAAAATGCATCACCTCACATTTGTCTAAATTAAACTCCCATCTGCCATTTGTCAGCCCACTGCCCAATTGATCAAGATCCCGTTGCAATTGGAGATAACTTTCTTCACTGTCCACTATGCCACCAATCTTAGTGTCATCTGCAAACTTACTAACCATGCCTCCTATATTCTCATCCAAATCATTAATATAAATGACAATTAACAGTGGACACACCACTGATCCCTGAGGCACATCGCTGGTCACAGGCCTCCAGTTTGAAAAACAATTCTCTACAACCATCCTCTGGCTTCTGTCAAGAAGCCAATTTTGTATCCATTTAGATACCTCACCCTGGATCCCGTGAGATTTAACCTTGTGCAACAACCTACCATGCGGTACCTTGTCAAAGGCCTTGCTAAAGTCCATGTAGACAACATCAACTGCACTGCCCTCATCTACCTTCTTGGTTACCCCTTCAAAAAATTCAATCAAATTTGTGAGACATGATTTTCCACTCACAAAGCCATGCTGACTGTCCCTAATCAGTACTTGCGTCTCTAAATGCCTGTAGATCCTGTCTCTCAATATACCTTCCAACAACTTACCCACCACAGATGTGAGGCTCACTGGCCTGTAGTTCCCAGGCTTTTCCCTGCAGCCCTTTTCAAACAAAGACACATTTGCCACTCTCCAATCTTCAGGCACCTCACCCGTGACTATCGATGATTCAAATATCTCTGCTAGGGGACCCGCAGTTTCCTCCCTAGCCTCCCACAATGTCCTGGGATACACTTCATCAGGTCCCGGGGATTTATCTACCTTAATGTGCTTTAAGACATCCAGCACCTCCTTCTCTGTAATGTGTACACTCCTCAAGACATCACTATTTATTTCCCCAAGTTCCCTAACATCCATGCTTTTCTCAACAGTAAATACTGATGAGAAATATTCATTTAGGATCTCACCCATCTCTTGTGGATCTGCACATAGATGACCTTTTTGATCCTCAAGAGGCCCTACTCTCTCCCTTGTTACTCTTTTGCCCTTTATGTATTTGTAGAAGCTCTTTGGATTCTCCTTTGCCTTATCTGCCAAAACAATCTCGTGTCCCCTTTTTGCCCTCCTGATTTCTCTCTTAGTTCTACTCCTATACCCTCTATACTCTTCAAGGGATTCACTTGATCCCAGCTGCCTATGCACGGTAGCACAGTGGTTAGCACTGCTGCTTCACAGCTCCAGGGACCTGGGTTCGATTTCCGGCTTGGGTCACTGTCTGTGTGGAGTTTGCACATTCTCCTCGTGTCTGCGTGGGTTTCCTCCGGGTGCTCCGGTTTCCTCCCACAGTCCAAAGATGTGCGGGTTAGGTTGATTGGCCGCGCTAAAAATTGCCCTTAGTGTCCTGAGATGTGTAGGTTAGAGGGATTAGTGGGTAGATATATAGGGATATGGGGGTAGGGCCTGGGTGGGATTGTGGTCGGTGCAGACTTGATGGGCCGGATGGCCTCTTTCTGTACTGTAGGGTTTCTATGACTTCTATGATTTCTATGTCATGTGCCTCTTTCTTCTTCTTGACCAAGTCCTTGGATCTTGCTGGAATTCTTCTTCTTCCAGCAGCACCATAGCATTTCTTTGATACTTAGGCCACAAAATATCCAGCTCCCATCCATGCTACTTCTTACCTTGCTATTGATGAGTTGCTCATAGGGAGCTTCATGTTACCAGTTTACAAAGAACAAATAACAAAGAAAAGTACAGCACAGGAACAGGCCCTTTGGTCCTCCAAGCCTGTGCCGATCATGATGCCTGCCTGAACTAAAACCGTATGCACTTACCTATTAGTTATTACCAATTATGGGATTCTTATAAACTTTTAACTGAGCCACAGCCACTCCCTTTTTCCATGTTGCAGACACTTTGGAAAGTGTCACATAGAGCAGATAAAGGAGCCCTTTAGTTGGGCATTGATGGCTGACACATGGGTAATAAATAATTTGAAAGATTTTTTGTAAAGCAGTCAAAGCACAATGCTGCTTGAAATCGTTGCTTTCAGAGGTATTGGGCATAACAGTTAATGCAAATGAAAACAGGTTGTTCCACTGCTGACACTAATTTGAGCTGCAGGAAATTTTTAGTCCAACCCCAGCTCCATATCACCCTCTATTTTATTGGGTGAACCCTTTCGTATCATCCTTCAGCTCTGACGAAGGGTCATCCAGGCTCGAAATGTTGGCTCTCTTCTCTCTCCACAGATGCTGTCAGACCTACTGAGATTTTCCAGCATTTTCTGCTTTTGATTCAGATTCCAGCATCCATGGAATTTTGCCTCTACTTTCCTTATCATCCATTGGTGGCTCTGCATGATGCCTCATTGCATGGCCAATTTATGTAGCATACAGCACACAGTATTCAGGTGGACATTTTTAGCTGTGGACCGATGACACCAGACCAATCTAGTGGTATAAACCAATGTTTGAGGTTGGCAGTGTTCTGCTCAGAGAGGGCTCCAATTGACTCGGTGAGCTCTGCAATTCAACATGACTTTCTAAGAGGATTCTTCAGTCGACTGGACAGAGGACAGCCCTTTTCTCCAATCAGTCAGCCTTTTACCTCCTGTGAGGGGTGTTATTATAAGGCAGGTGATAATTTCCAGGCTGCCAAACATCTCAAAAGCTATCACTAAGAGGTGCAACTTGTATTTGATTATGAGAAGTTATGTGCACTGGAGGCAGGACTAAGAATTCCAGAATTCTGCCGAACTCTCGAAGCATCATACGAATACAAAACATTAACTGTGTTTCTCTCTTCACAGATGTTGACTTTATCTAGCATTTTCTGTTTATATTTCAGATTTCCAACATCCACAGTATTTGGCTTTTATTTCAGCAAGAGTGCCAATACCACTTTTGGACAATTTAAATAAAAAATTAAAACAAAGAACAAAGAACAATACAGCACAGGAACAGGCCCTTCGGCCCTCCAAGCCTGCACCGATCATGTGTTCCTAACTAGACCATCCATTTGTATCCCTCTATTCCCAGTCTGTTCATGTGGCTATCGAGATAAGTCTTAAATGATCCCAGCATGTCTGCCTCAACCACCTTGCTTGGTAGTGCATTCCAGGCCCCCACCACCCTCTGTGTAAAATACGTCCCCCGCATATCTGTATTGAACCTTGCCTCCCTTACCTTGAACTTGTGACCCCTTGTGTTTGTCATTCCTGAGCTGGGAAAAAGCTTCCAACTGTTCACCCTATCTATGCCCTTCATAATTTTCTAAACTTCTATTAGGTCGCCCCTCAACCTCCATCTTTCCAGGGAGAACAACCCTAGTTTACTCAATCTCACGTCATAGCTACTACCCTCCATACCAGGCAACATCCTGGTAAACCATTTCTGCACTCTCTCCAAAGTCCTTCTGGTAGTGTGGCGACCAGAACTGGATGCAGTATTTCAGATGTGGCCTAACCTATGTTCTATATAACTGCAACATCATATGACAACTTTTATACTCTATGCCCCGTCCAATAAAGGCAAGCATGCCGTATGTCTTCTTCACCACCTTTTCCACCTGTGCTGCCACCTTTAAGGATCTGTGGACTTGCACACCCAGATCCCTCTGTGTGTCTATACTCCTGATGGTTCTGCCATTTATTGTATAGCTCCCCGTTGCATTAGATTTACCAAAATGCATCACTTTGCAGTTATCTGGATTAAATTTCATCTGCCATTTCTCCGCCCAATTTTCCAGCCTATCTATATCCTGCTGTATTCTCTAACAATGTTCATCACTATCCGCAACTCCAGCAATCTTTGTGTCATCCGCAAACTTACTAATCAGACCAGCTCCATCTTCCTCCAAATCATTTATATATATCACAAACAGCAGAGGTCCCAGTACAGAGCCCTGCGGAACACCACTAGTCACAGACCTCCAATCAGAAAAAGACCCCTCCACTGCTACTCTCTGTCTTCTATGGCCAAGCCAGTTCTGTACCCATCTAGCTAGTTCACCTTTGATCCCATGAGATTTAACCTTTTGCACCTGCCATGAGGGACCTTGTCAAATGCTTTACTAAAATCCATGTAGACGACATCCATGGCCCTTCCCTCGTCAATCATTTTTGTCACCTCCTCAAAAAACTCAACTAAATTTGTGAGGCATGACCTCCCTCATACAAAACCATGTTGTCTATCGCTAATGAGACTATTCAGTTCTAAATGTGTATAGATCCTATCTTTAAGAATCCTCTCCAACAATTTCCCTACCACGGACGTCAAGCTCACTGACCTATAATTACCCGTGTTATCCTTGCTACCCTTCTTAAATAACGGGACCACATTTGCTATCCTCCAATCCTCTGGGATCTCACCTGTGTCTAATGAAGAAACAAAGATTTCTGTTAGAGGCCCAGCAATTTAATCTCTTGTCTCTCTCAGTAATCTAGGACAGATGCCATCTGGCCCTGGGGATTTATCTACCTTAATGCTTCCTAAAACACCTAACACTTCCTCCCTTGTAATTGCGATTTGTTCGAACGGGTCTACACAACCCTCTGAGACACTACCAATCAACGTGTCCCGCTCCTTTGTGAATACTGATACAAAGTATTCATTTAGGATCTCACCTACTTCCTTGGGTTCTAAGCATAATTCCCCTCCTTTGTTCTTGAGAGGTCCGACTCTTTCTCTGACAACCCTGTTGTTCCTAACATATGTATAAAATGCCTTGGGATTCTCCTTAATCCTGTCTGCCAAGGACATTTCGTGACCGCTTTTTGCCCTTCTAACTCACTGTTTGAGTTCTTTTCTATTTTCTCTGTATTCCTCCAGTGCTTCATCTGTTTTTAACTGCCTGGACCTTATGTCTGCCTCTTTTTTCTTTTTTATTAGACCCACAATTTCCCTGGTTATCCACGGCTCCCGAATCCTACCTTTCCTGTCCTTTTTTGCAGGCACATGCCTGTCCTGCACTCCTATCAACTGCTCCTTAAAAGACTCCCACATACCAGATGTGGATTTACTCTCGAACAACCTCTCCCAATCAACAGCCACCAAATCCTGCCTAATCCAGCTGTAATTAGCCTTCCCCCAATTCAGCACCTTACCCATAGGACAACACTCATCCCTTTTCCATGACTATAAATCATTTATTAACGGCAAGAAAAGAAAACTTAACACACAAGATTACATTTACACAGCTATGTGTGGTATTGCAAACATTTCCAGAAATATTTATTCTTAGTAAAACTCACACCACACTCACAGAGAGGCAGATTTACACTTTTGGGAGTCCTGCACTCTACCTCCATGCCACCGCCCTGCCCCCAAAGTGATTCAAGCCCCAGGTGACATCATTGTCCTTCTGACCATGCCCACCCTCAGCTCTCATAATGCAAACCACAAAATACAGAAATGCAATCAGTCTTTGACATCTTTAACTTCATTAGTGAACTGGGGGGGATCGATTCTCCCAGCCCGCTGCACTGCCATTTATCAGACTTCCTGCTGGGCGCCATGGCCTCCGCAGGTCTCTGGCTGCCAAATTTCTGACACTATCAACTCCACCCCAGAAATCAGCATGGAGCTGTATTTATTATTTAAATCGCGATTGTTTTTGATGGACGCCAAGTATGGTTCAGTATAGTGTGCTTAAGATGCTCAGGAATTCGAAACTAAGGAGTTAGAAGCCTTGTCGGACACACCTTCTGAACACTGAAATCACGTGTCACAACAACTTATTTTAATCTAATGTTACTTCAGGAGCTATCATCTCAAAACTCAGTCATCCATCCATAATCCAGCTGATACGGTTGTACAGTGTGTTGTTGGTCTCCTTGGTAACAGGTTTTAGAGAGATGGTTTAAATAGATGTGCAAATCAGGATTGAATCAGTTTATATTTCCCCAGCATACATTTTATTCTGAAATTAGTTATCTAAAATACAAAGACTCCAGACATTGAGGGGTTGTGACACATGTTACCTCCAGCATGCACCCTATGAACGGAGTGAGGCTAGCAGGAGGACATCTCATGTACTTGGGACTATTGTTTACCTGCATCATTGAGAATGGTTTTCAGTGCTCAACTTTATTAAGCAGCCTCAGAGACCAATCCAATTAAAATAAAACATTACTTTTTAGCAAGGACTCAGGGGTGACCCGAGATCTACAGGTAGGGGTAAACGCTGTTAAATGTTTGAGAAGTCGAGAGTCACTAATAGATATGAAATACGGATGTTAAAATTATCCAGGATTAGATGACTCGAAAGTATCTAATAACATAGCACCAACATTTAGTCAATTTCATTGCAGGGAAAAAGCCTTTGTACACAATAGCACAGTTTGCAACACTGGCTGGTTTAGAAGTTATTAGAGAAGAGATGTGATGTTGAAAGTCTGAGAGTTTATTTTTGCTTGAATGCTGAAATACAAACATTGTGCTTCTCACCCCGCTTACTCAAAAGTATCAAAGGAACCTCAATCACGATTGGTTAAACAAACAGAAAACAGCTTTCTACATTTCAGACAATAATGTCCCAACTCGTCCATAAACAAGTCAATGGATTTAACCTGAAATCTTAATGGGTCTCTGATCAATCCTGAAACCTCAGTGCAACTTCTAAAAAACGAATACGATTCTTTGCTTCTTCAAATGCAATCTGCAATCCACAGTTGATTGGGAAGTGATGATACTTTCACAGTGACTGGGATCCTCAGTAAATCCTGTTAAAGTGTTCATACCAGAATATATTCTGCTTGCCTCAATCAAACAGTTGTGAGCGACCTTGGAGGAAAATAAAACAGTTAGGTTAATTCCTTTGAGGAAAATTAAATATGTTTATTTTTCTTGGTAATACAGCTTTTATATTTGTTTACGACACTTGTGAATGTTGTATGGGTGGCATAGTGACAAGCACTGCTGCCTCGCAGTGCCAGGGACTTGGGTTCAATTCTAGCCTTGGGTGATTTTCTGTGTGGAGATTGCACATTCTTCCTGTGTCTGCGTGGGTTTCCTTTGGGTGCTCCTTTTCCTCCCAAACTCCAAAAATGTGTAGGTTAGGTTGATTGGCCAGGCTAAATTGCCCCTTAGTGTCAGGGGGATTAGCCAGGTAAATATGTTGGTGTAGGCTCGATGGGCTGAATGGCCTCCTTCTGCACTGTGGGAATTCTATACCATAAAATCATCAGTGGATACAGCTGAGGAGGTGAGTTGACCCTTCATGTTTTTGTTAGCTCTTTCTCTCTCAGCTGGTTTCTGCCCCCTGTAAATCTTTCATCTTCAGATTATTATCCAATCCTCTTTTGAAAGCAACAATTAAATCTGTCTCCACCACTCTGTAACTCTCTATCCCCTTCTCCCTCATATCGCTATGATCCTATGAACCAGTTAGGGACCAAAAATGTTTGTTTAAGGTAGACAACGGCTGTGATTCTCTGACCTCGTCCGCAGCTGGGATTCTCCAGTCCCGCTGCTGTGAAATGAATTTTGGGGCTGAGCGCCAAATGTTCCATTCTCATTGGCCCTGGTGGCGGGGTGAACGAGATTGGAAAATCCCGGCCAAAGTCTGAGATTCAAGACAACTGCTCAATTAAGAAAATTTTACTATACAGGGTCAGAAAGGTACAATTTACAATATCTATCTTATACTCTTATACATTCAAGGTAAGTATGAGGGACATGTGAAATAACAGACAAACTGTGGTCAAGACACACTACACTCACAATAAATGGCAGACGGGACCAAAACAGCTTTCATGGATTTCAGAACAACATACCCCGCCCGCATCAGCAAACATTGTGAGACAACCAAGCTCACTGAAACTTAGGGATGAATTTTACCATCCCGCCTGCCATGGGAATCGGAGTGGGCAAGGGGCGGACCATGGGAAGGTCCGTTGACCTCAGGCGGGATCTTCCGGTTTCAGGACGAGCGTGGCAGGAAATTCCTGCCCTTTGGGTTTCTCATATTGTGACCAGCGGTGACCAGCGGTGTGCCTCAGGGATCAGTGCTGGGCCCACTGTTATTTGTCATTTACATTAATGGTTTGGATGAGAATATAGGAAGCATGGTTAGTAAGTTTGCAGATGACACTAAGATTGGTGGCACAGTGGACAGTGAAGAAAGTTATCTCCAATTGCAACGGGATCTTGATCAATTGGGCCAGTGGGCCAGTGGGCTGACGAATGGCAGATGGAGTTTAATTTAGACAAATGCGAGGTGATGCATTTTGGTAGATTGAACCAGGGCAGGACTTACTCAGTTAATGGTAGGGCGTTGGGGAGAGTTACAGAACAAAGAGATCTAGGGGTACATGTTCATAGCTCCTTGAAAGTGGAGTCACAGGTGGACAGAGTGGTGAAGAAGGCATTTGGCATGCTTGGTTTCATCGGTCAGAACATTGAATACAGGAGTTTGAATGTCTTGTTGAAGTTGTACAAGACATTGGTAACATAGAACATAGAACATAGAACATGGAACATAGAACATTACAGCGCAGTACTGGCCCTTCGGCCCTCGATGTTGCGCCAACCAGTGGTACCAATCTAAAGCCCCTCTAATCTACACTATTCCAATATCATCCATATGTTTATCCAATAACCACTTGAACGTTCTCAACGTTGACGAGTCCACCACTGCTGCAGGCAGGGCATTCCACACCCTTTCTACCCTCTGAGTAAAGAACCTACCTCTAACATCTGTCCTATATCTCTCACCCCTCAATTTAAAGCTATGTCCCCTCGTGCTAGCCAACACCATCCGAGGAAAAAGGCTCTCACTATCCACCCTATCTAATCCTCTGATCATCTTGTATGCCTCTATTAAGTCACCTCTTAACCTTCTTCTCTCTAACGAAAACAACCTCAAGCCCCTCAGCCTTTCCTCATATGATTTTCCCACCATACCAGGTAACATCCTGGTAAGGCCACACTTGGAATACTGTGTGCAATTCTGGTCACCCTATTGTAGAAAGGATATTATTAAACTAGAAAGAGTGCAAAAAAGATTTACAAGGATGCTACCGGGACTTGATGGTTTGAGTTATAAGGAGAGGCTGGATAGACTGGGACTTTTTTCTCCGGAGCGTGGGTGGCTGAGGGGTGATCTTATAGAGGTCTATAAAATAATGAGGGGCATAGATCAGCTAGATAGTCAATATCTTTTCCCAAAGGTAGGGGAGTCTAAAACTAGAGGGCATAGGTTTAAGGTGAGAGGGGAGAGATACAAAAGTGTCCAGAGGGGCAATTTTTTCACACAGACGGTGGTGAGTGTCTGGAACAAGCTGCCAGAGGTGGTAGTAGAGGCGGGTACAATTGCCTTTTCAGAAGGGATATGGGCCAAATGCGGGCAATTGGGATTAGCTTAGGGTTTTTTTTAAAAGAAGGGCGGCATGGACAAGTTGGGCCGAAGGGCCTGTTCCTATGCTGTAAACCTCTATTACTCTATGTTAGTTTCCAACTTTCATCTTTGTCACCTTGGAATTCTCTCCAAATGTTTCTCCAACTTGGATAGTTTCTATGACAGCCCACCTCGCGGTGTTTCAATCTTGACTGCTGAGATTCCATTCCCCTGGATTCCCAAGTACACTCAAACATTAACATACAAGCACAATTTCAGATCTTTGGCTGTGTCAAGCAAAGGGGTACCTTTGCCCCAATAGCTCCAACATGGAGTCACCAACTTTCCGATTTTAGCCTTGTCATTCTATTTTCCCAAGTTTTATTTTCAGACCCTCACAATAGCCCTTCTCCACTCTATTAACAATTTCTCGTCATATTTATGAGCTTCTCTAGCATCATCTTAAACAAATTATATTATGGTCACTGTTGTCTAGATTTATACAATTGTCACTTTACCTTCTTTTGCTTCTCATACTGCTCCAGTTCTTTCCACATTACATGATCCAATATTTCCTTGTTGTGCTTTTTAATTATTGGATAAGAAAGGAGCTCTGTACATACTGTAGAAACTCAATTCCTTATCCCGTTTACCTATGTCTTCAGTATTATTAATGTCAGGGTAGTTGAAATAAAAATAAATATTTTTTCATGTTTCTTACCAATTCCCTAACTCATCTGCACATTTCTTTATTCACCTCCTGTCCATTATCTGGTGATCTGTAGGTGACACCAATTAATATGATGGCTCCTTCATTATTGGCGGCACGGTGGCATAGTGATTAGCACTGCTGCCTCACCTCACAGCGCCAGGGACCCAGGTTTGATTCCCAGCTTGGGTCACTGTCTGTGTTGAGTCTGCACATTCTCCCTGTGGGTGGGTTTCCTCCAGGTGCTCTGGTTTCCTCCCACAGTCCAAAGATGTGCAGGTTAGCTGAATCGGCCATGCTAAATTCTCCCTCAGTTTACCCAAGAGGCACCGAAGTGTGGCGACTAGGGGATTTTCACAGTAACTTCATTGCAGTGTTAATGTAAGCCTACTTGTGACTAATAAAAGTAAACTTTAAAAAAGACATTAAACTTTATTATTTATCTCTCTCTTTATGGATTCTTTAGTTGTGCTGATAGCTGTGTTACACCAACCATGAATTTTTGCTCCCTCGTCAGATGCACAATGTGAAGAATTTCCACCTACCCAAACCTGGAGTTGGCCACAACAACAGCGGAGGTTTGGAGATGTGGAGGCAGGGCTCAGCGTGGGTCATATGGCCTGATCAGGGTTTAAAAGGTAGACTAGTCAGAAGAAATTGAATTGGTGCTGCTGCTCTTGCTTTGAGGAGAGGTCAATCAACAGGCATAGAACACCTACAGTGCAGGAGAACGCCATTTGGCCCATTGAGTCCGCATCACCTCGGAAAAAGCATCTTATCCAGACCCTCCCTGCCATATCCCCGGAAACCTATGCATTTACCATGGCTAATATCCTAACCTTGGGATACTAAGAGGCAATTTACCATGGCCAATCCATTGAACCTGCGCATCTTTGAACTATAGAAGGAAACCAGAGCACCCGGGGGAACGTGCAGACTCCATACAGACAGTGACCCAGGGCTAGAATTGAACCTGAGTCCCTGGAGCTGGAAACAGCAACGCTAACCGCTGTGCTGCCGTGCCGCTGTCGGGTGAACAACGGCTGTAATAGTTGTTCAACTGGATACTGACATTGGAAGAAATGGCCCATCAAAGAAAAAATAGCCATTGCTACTGACCATTCACATTGTTATGAAGGAGTACAAATTAACAGCTTCACTCACAGAGCCATGATGATGTCAGCTTTTCACAAGGTTCTGTACTGATTCAGGTTATGATTATCCTCAGGAAATGCTGATACATACCACATCTGGCAGTACCTTTTGCCTTTCTACTTGCCATCTTGCCATCCATCTCTTCGGGCTATGCAATTGAGCTTTGACCAGGTCCTTACAGTTGCCTGCTATTATGGCAGAACACTGAGACTCAGAGGGAGCAGGTCAGCAGGGGTGACAGAAGCAAAAGCCAAGCTATCCTGCATTTGTCCAGGTCAACTCCTCACCACAACTTTAGGCATTGTTGAGATGCTACACTGGAAGCTTTTACCCTCCAGGTGGTAGAGGCTGTGCGTCACAGGGAGACAAGGTGCATGTTGCAGATGTCAAACATGACGCCTGACATTGGACACCACTGGTGGATGTGGAAGGTGCAAGAAGGGGTGGTGAACACAAATGTGGTATCACCCTTCATAATGTAAAGCCGCTGCAGTACTGTTGGCATGGCCAATCATATCTGTAGGTTGTGGTTGTAAAGTCCTGTGTCCTACTGGCACTCTCAGCAGTGTGGGCAGGGTTTGAGTAGGCACAAGGTAGTGTTTTGATTGGTTCGTTGACAGCCTCTGACTATTCAAGGTCCAGATTGTGAAGGACTTCTCAAGTGTATATCCATGCACTATGCTGAGGCCAAAGGTTATGATGGTCATGCTTTCAGCCATGTTGTTGTCATTGGTTTTCAGTCTGTCTTGTTGCTTTTCTGTCTTGTTGGGAACGGACATTTTCCTAAGGAAATGTGTCTTCCTTATGTGGAAGCTGCTCACTGGGGATTGGCTGGTATGAAATGTGAGCATTCAAGAGCTGAGAAGATTCTGCCCTTGATTAGCAGCTTGTGGCGATAATCCCCTCCAGCAAAGAATCAGCCATGCTACATAGGCCTATCCCTCAGCTGATCTGCCACCTGCATCCTCATGCTTCTCATCTATATCCATGAACCTGGACAGGACTGTGGTGGACCTCAGTTGTGCCTTTGTCCTATATGGACCACCGTTGTGTGTGCTTGTCATACCTGGACACATCCCCTTCCAGTTTGGTTCCTCCCCTCAGCACCTAGTATAAAGGTGGCTGTCTCCTCCCCCTTGTTCAGTCCAGGTCGGTTATATGTTGGGATCTGCTCCTGATTCTGTTGTGAATAAAAGCCTACACTTATATTGGCATATCGGTAGTCTTTCACCTTATTGATAGCGCATCAATTTTATTCACAACAGTTACTAGTATGGAGCAGTTTCTAAAACCCGACAAGTTAGCATTAGACCCTCAAGAGGTTGGAGCCTCTGATAAATTTGATCATTGGTTGGACTGCTTCGAAGCATTCGTCGACACCGCTACAGCCATCGACACCGACGCCGCTAAACTCCACGTGCTCCGCGCCCGGGTAAGCGAAGCTGTCTATGGGATCGTCCGGGACGCTGCTACTTACGCGGACGCTATAGAACTCCTAAAAGGGCAGTTCCGAAAGAGCCCTAACGTGGTTTACGCCAGACACCTCCTAACTACCCGCAAGCGGCAGCCAGGAGAATCGTGCGCCCAATTTCTGCACGCCCTGTGGGTCCTCGCTCGAGCATGCGACTGTAAGGCTGTTACAGCAGCTCAGAACACGGAGGACCTGAGCCGCGACGCCTACGTTGCGGGCATTGAGTCTACATACATCCAGCAGCGCCTGCTGGAACAAGATGACCTAGATCTCCGGAAAATGGCCACGATGGCTGAAACGCTAGAAGCAGCCTCCCATAATCTCGGGTCTTACCTTGCATCCCACTCTACCGACAGCTCCATCGCGACGGCTGTTCCGGCGGGGCCCAAATGTTACTTTTGTGGCCTACCTAAGCACCCTCGGCGCTGCTGCCCGGCAAAGGACACGATTTGCTCCGGATGTGGTAAGCTGGGCCACTTAGTTAAAGTCTGCCGAGCAAAGCCGCTTCCGAAGTCTCGTGGAGCCATGTGTGCTCCGAGGGCGCAGCCATCTTTAATGCAGGCGGCGGCTGCGCGCGAATCGCCATCTTTGATGCGGTCACCGGAAGTGCGGGAATCGCCATCTTTGATGCGGTCACTGGAAGTGTGGGAGTCGCCATCTTTGAGACTGGCATCAAGGCGAGCTGAGCAGGAAGCTTCATCCGTGACGTCATCAGACGGCGACGAAGATGGATTCTTCTTTAATTCAACAGTGGCATCGATTTGCCTGGACCAGTCGCAGCCACATCAACTCTCCAAGTCCACAATGGAGATCAAGGTAAATGGTCATGCAGAAAACTGCCTGTTTGACTGTGGGAGCACGGAAAGTTTTATACACCCTCGCACAGTGCGTCAATATGCCCTTCCCGTGCGACCCTGGAGCCAGACCATCTCCATGGCCTCGAATTCCCACTCGGTGGAGGTCCTCGGGTGCTGTTTGGTGACGCTGACGGTACAGGGCACAGTCTACGAGCGTTTTCGGCTCCTCGTGCTGCCGCGACTCTGTGCAGCTGTACTGCTGGGGTTAGATTTCCTCACCCATCATAGGAGCGTCATCCTGAAGTACGATGGCCCTTATCCCCCGCTCTCTGTCTGCCAGGCGCCGTCACGGCAGCGCCCCTTGCGCACCACCTGCAGTCTCTCGACCCTCAAGATCACCCCCCCCCCCCGTTATTTGATAACCTCACCCCGGATTGTAGGCCTATAGCCACCAAGAGTAGGCGCTATAGTGCGGATGATCGGGCCTTCATTCGGTCCGAGGTACAACGGTTGCTCCGGGAAGGGATTATCCAGGCCAACACCAGCCCCTGGAGGGCGCAAGTGGTCGTAGTTAAATCGGGGGAGAAACACCGCGTGGTGATTGACTACAGCCAGACCATAAATAGGTATACTCAACTAGATGCGTATCCTCTTCCCCGTATCGTGGACATAGTCAACCGCATCGCGCACTATAGGGTTTTCTCGACGATCGATTTGAAATCGGCTTACCACCAGCTCCCTATCAGCTCGGAGGACTGCCCATATACTGCCTTTGAGGCGGATGGCCGCCTCTACCAGTTCCTCCGAGTCCCCTTTGGTGTCACCAATGGGGCCTCAGTTTTCCAGCGGGCCATGGATCAAATGGTAGACCAGCACGGGCTACGGGCCACTTTCCCGTATCTGGATAACGTCACCATCTGCGGCCATGACCTGCAGGATCATGATGCCAACCTACAAAAATTCCTTCGTACGGCCACTCTCCTGAACCTCACATATAATGAGGCGAAGTGTGTTTTTCGGACACGCCGCCTCGCCATCCTTGGGTACGTGATAGAAAATGGTGTCCTTGGCCCCGACCCAGCCCGTATGCGTCCCCTTATGCAGCTTCCCCTCCCTACTACTCTCAAAGCACTGAGGAGATGCCTGGGCTTCTTCTCCTACTATGCCCAGTGGGTTCCCCGTTACGCGGATAAAGCCCGTCCGCTCCTAAAATCGACCTCTTTTCCCCTGGCGGAGGAGGCCCGTCGGGCCTTCAACGACATCAAAGCGGATGTCGTGAAGGCCGCGATGCACGCTGTGGACGAATCCATCCCATTCCAAGTGGAAAGTGATGCATCTGACTTTGCCCTAGCCGCCACCCTTAACCAGAGGGGCCGTCCGGTGGCCTTCTTTTCCCGGACCTTACAAGGCCCTGAGATTCGACTCTCCTCGGTCGAGAAGGAGGCCCAGGCCATCGTGGAAGCCGTCCGGTACTGGCGCCATTATCTCGCGGGCCAACGATTCACCTTAATTACGGACCAGCGGTCAGTTGCCTTCCTGTTTAACACCAGGCAAAAGGGCAAGATTAAGAATGACAAGATCTTGCGGTGGAGGATTGAGCTCTCCACCTACAGATATGACATCATGTACCGGCCCGGGAAGCTCAATGAGCCCCCAGATGCCCTGTCCCATGGATCATGCGCCAGTGCCCAACTAGACCAGCTACAGTCCCTCCAGAACGACCTCTGTCACCCGGGTGTCACCAGATTTTCCATTTTGTTAAGTCCCGTAACCTGCCCTTCTCCCTTGAGGAAGTCCGGACGATTACCAGGCAATGCAGGGTCTGCGCTGAGTGCAAACCGCAGTTCTACCAGCCAGGTAGGGCGCACCTTATAAAGGCCACTCGCGCGTTCGAGCGCCTTAGCATTGATTTTAAAGGCCCCCTCTCCTCCTCTAACCGCAATGTTTATTTCCTGAATATCATTGACGAATACTCACGGTTCCCTTTTGCCTTCCCCTGCTCAGACATGACCACGGCTACAGTGATTCGGACCCTGAACAAGCTCTTCACCCTGTTCGGCTTCCCAGCCTATGTCCATAGTGATCGTGGGTCCTCTTTCATGAGTGACGAGCTGAGGCAGTACCTGCTCTCCAAAGGTGTTGCCTCCAGCCGCACCACTAGCTATAACCCCAGGGGTAATGGTCAAGTAGAGCGGGAGAACGCAACCGTCTGGAAGGCCGTTCTATTCACGTTACGGTCTAGGGGCCTTCCAGTCAGCCGTTGGCAAGACGTCCTTCCGGACGCATTATATTCCATTAGGTCACTCTTGTGCACAGCGACCAATACGACCCCTCACGAGCGGATGTTTTCGTTTCCCAGGAAGTCCTCCTCGGGTACTTCGCTCCCGGATTGGCTGATGTCCCCGGGGCCCGTCCTGCTTCGGAAGCATGTCCGGACCCATAAGGCAGATCCCTTGGTCGAGGAGGTCCAATTGCTCCACGCTAATCCTCAATATGCTTACGTAGCGTACCCTGATGGGCGGGAGGACACGCTTTCTGTCCGTGACTTGGCACCCGCGGGTGCCCCTGAGGTCACCACGTCCTTCCGCCCCATGGTCCCTGGTGTCGTCCACTCGGATACTGCTGCGCCTCTACCTCCCTCAGTCCCTCTCCCCAATGTAGTGCGCCCTGAGCCTGTTGCGGCCCCCCACCCCCCAGCTCCGATTTCCACTGTTCCCCATACGCCACCAGGGCCACTGCTCACTCCTCTCGCCCCTGTGTACAGCTCGCTTGAGTCGCTGGAGCCGTTGCCACGCAGTACCTGACGACTGGACGGGACGATGGATCGGTCCGCTTCACACCACCTAGCGCCTTCTCTCGACGCTCACTGTACGGAGCCTGGGCCGACATCGCTCCCTGCTCGGACGACTCTGCGACCTGCACTACGACGATCGCAACGGCGGATCAAGCCACTGGTTCGTCTGGACTTGTAATATTGTTTCCGCTTCACCCCCGTGTTGTTTTTTTAAAGGAAGGGGTGAATGTGGTGGACCTCAGTTGTGCCTTTGTCCTATATGGACCACCGTTGTGTGTGCTTGTCATACCTGGACACATCCCCTTCCAGTTTGGTTCCTCCCCTCGGCACCTAGTATAAAGGTGGCTGTCTCCTCCCCCTTGTTCAGTCCAGGTTGGTTATATGGTGGGATCTGCTCCTGATTCTGTTGTGAATAAAAGTCTACACTTATATTGGCTCACAGGTAGTCTTTCGCCTTATTGATAGCGCATCAAGGACCTTCCCATCCTCATCTTCCTCATTGTCCTCCTCCTCATCTTCCTCATTGTCCTCCTTCTCAGATCATGTAGCTATAGGCATGGCTTTTGCCCCCTCTAATTGTAAGTCTCTCCTCTGCACCATATCTTATAGCATTCGATGTTTCAATTTGGATCCTAACTCCTCAAACTCTTTCATCAGAACATCCTTCCTAGTTTTAGCTGTGTTGTTTGTTCTCATTGACAAATGGATTCCCCACTCTAATTCCAAGTTCTTCTCCAGCCATATCTGTTCCCCTGACTATGCAGCCTCTTATCATTGCCACAGTGGGGTTAGGAGGTGGCATATTGGTATTGCCAGTCACCAGTAATACAGAGACCCAGGATTATACTCTGGGGTTCCAGGTTTAAATTCATCTGCCATGGTGGAATTTGAATCCAATAAAGATCATAAAATCATAGAATCATATAGTGCAGAAGAGGTCCTTCGGCCCATTGAGTCTGCACCAGCACATGTTAAACACCTGACCTCTTACCTAATCCTATTTACCAGCATTATAAGCCTTTGCTACAATCTTCAGCCAAAGTGCTGAGTGGGTGATCTTCTCCAGAGGTCCCCAGCATCACAGATGTCAATCTTCAGCCAATTCGATTCACTCCACGTGATATTCAGAAATGGTGAAGGCATGGGGCACTGAAAAAGCTACAGGCCCTGACAATATTCTGGCAATAATACTTCATGAATCTCAGGGAGAGAGGTCCTCTGGGAAGGAGAAAGGAGGACAGTCGAAATGTGAGTGCTTGTATGCCCTGGGCCCATACAGCAGAGCCTGGTCTCCAGTTGTCTTGGATCCCCTTGCCACTGGACCAAGGCCTCACTCATCAAGCCCGTGTGGTGGCTGATATGCAACAGCCATCCCACATTAATAGAACTCACACATAAGCACCTTCCATCCCTTAAAATGAAGTTCAGACCTGGAACATCAGGACCCACACGGACAATCCCAACATTGACAAATCAGAACAGCGTACTGCTGTCATTGCCCGGGAGCACAGACATTTTGACATTGCCACTCGAGTTGAGTGATGGAGCACATGGGAAAACTAGCCAAGGAACAAGATGACTGTTAACCTTCGCCTGGAAAGGTAATCCAGAAGATCACCACCTCCATGAGTTCTGCTTCATTATTAAAAATGAACTAGTTGGCTCTTTCAGAGATTCCCCCTGCGGAATAAAAGAATGCTTCATGACCCTTCGGCTCACCCTAGCCCAGAATCAGTGCGCTACAGTCCTCAGCATGTATGCCCCAATGTTGGGAGCTATTGACAAGACCATAGAGGAATTTTATTCCTAGGAAAAGCATCCAGGAAGGAACGGAACTCTTTGAGTCTCATTGCTGAGAGCAAGCTGAAACCAAGCATTGACAGTGAAAGGACCGTCTAGCAACCCAGGTCTCCCACCTACCCCATCCTCCAGCCATCCCTCTGCCCCACCTGTGATAGAAACTGTAGGTCACACATTGGGCTCCTCAATCACCTGAGAACTCATTTTTAGTGTGGAAGCAAATCATCCTTGACACTGAGGGCCTGCCTGAGAACAGTAATACTGAAGACCTGTGCTTCAGAACTTTCCGAGCTCCTAGCTAAGCTGTCTCAGTACACCGCCAACACTGGCATCCACCTGGCAATGTGGAAAATTACCCAGGTATGTCCTGTACGCAAAAGGCAGAACAAATACAACCTAGTCAATTCCCGCCCCATCAGTCTACACTCGACCATCAGTAATATGATGGAAGGCATCATCAACAGTGCTATCAAGAGACACTTACTTAGCAAGTGAAAAGAGGCCACAGCCTGACAAGGCAATGCTGTAGCATGTGTAATGCAGAGCCTCCTCAGATAAAGCGCAGAAGTAGACGTCTTCGTGATCGAGAGGTGTTCATAGCTACTAATAGATTAGAATATAGAGCAATAAAAGAGGATAAACTAACCATGCTATCAAGTGAAACATGCTTAGCAAAAACATACTCACTGAGACTTTGTTTGGGTTCTGCCAGGGCCACTCAGTACCTAACCTCATAATTCAAACATGGGCAAAAGTATTCCACTCCAGAGGTGGGGTGCCATTGACATCAAGGCAACATTTGACCAAGTAGTGCATCAAGGAGCTCCAGCAAAACTGGAGTCAATGGGAATCAGGTGGAAAACTCTCCATTGGTTGGACTCATACCTGGCACAAAGAAAGATGATTGTGGTTGTTGGAGGTCAAACATCTCAGTTCTAGGACATCACTGCAGGAATTCCTTAGGGTAGTGTTCCAGGCATAGCCATCTTCAGTAGCTCCATCAATGGCCTTCTTTTCATCATAAGGTCAGAAGTGGGGTTGTTTGCACAATGTTCAGCACAATTAGTGACTCCTCAGAGTTCACACAGTGAGTGGTTATTGGGGGAGCATCTTTCGTGTAGCCCACAGTTATACTTCACTGGAGCTCAGAAGTTACAGTCTTTATTAGTCTGAGTGGGAATTTTCCCGTCCCACCTGTCACAGAAACTGTAGCGGGCAGGGGGCGGTTGATGCAAAGGTCTGCTGACCTCGGGTGGAATTTTTCGGTTTTAGAACATAGAACATAGAACATTACAGCGCAGTACAGGCCCTTCGGCCCTCAATGTTGCGCCGACCTGTGAAACCAATCTAAAGCCCATCTAACCTACACTATTCCAATATCATCCATATGTTTATCCAATGACCATTTAAATGCCCTTAATGATGGCGAGTCCACTACTGTTGCAGGCAGGGCATTCCATGCCCTTACTACTCTCTGAGTAAAGAGCCTACCTCTGACATCTGTCCTATATCTATCACCCCTCAATTTAAAGCTATGTCCCCTCGTGCTAGCCATTACCATCCGAGGAAAAAGGCTTTCACTGTCCACGCTATCTAATCCTCTGATCATCTTGTATGCCTCTATTAAGTCACCTCTTAACCTTCTTCTCTCTAACGAAAACAGCCTCAAGTCACTCAGCCTTTCCTCATAAGACCTTCCCACCATACCAGGCAACATCCTGGTAAATCTCCTCTGCACCCTTTCCAATGCTTCCACATCCTTCCTATAATGCGGCGACCAGAACTGTACGCAATACTCCAAGTGCGGCCGCACCAGAGTTTTGTACAGCTGCAACATGACATCATGGCTCCGAAACTCAATCCCCTGCCAATAAAAGCTAACACACTGTACGCCTTCTTAACAACCCTATCAACCTGGGTGCCAACTTTCAGGGATCAATGCACATGAACACCGAGATCTCTCTGCTCATCCATACTACCAAGTATCTTACCATCAGCCCAGTACTCTGTATTCTTGTTACTCCTTCCAAAGTGAATCACCTCACACTTTTCCGCATTAAACTCCATTTGCCACCTCTCAGCCCAGCTCTGCAGCTTATCTATGTCCCTCTGTAACCTGCAACATCCTTCCGCACTGTCCACAACTCCACCGACTTTAGTGTCATCTGCAAATTTACTAATCCATCCTTCTACGCCCTCATCCAGGGTCATTTATAAAAATGACCAACAGCAGTGGCCCCAAACCAGATCCTTGCGGTACACCACTAGTAACTGAACTCCAGGATGAACATTTCCCATCAACCACCACCCTCTGTCTTCTTACAGCTAGCCAATTTCTGATCCAAACCGCAAAATCACCCTCAATCCCATGCCTCTGTATTTTCTGCAATAGCCTACCATGGGGAACTTTATCAAATGCTTTACTGAAATCCATATACACCACATCAACTGCTTTACCCTCATCCACCTCTTTGGTCACCTTCTCAAAGAACTCAATAAGGTTTGTGAGGCACGACCTACCTTTCACAAAACCGTATTGACTATCCCTAATCAAATTGTTCCTTTCTAGATGATTATAAATCCTATCTCTTATAATCCTTTCCAAAACTTTGCCCACAACAGAAGTAAGGCTCACTGGTCTATAATTACCAGGTTGTCTCTACTCCCCTTCTTGAACAAGGAGACATTTGCTATCCTCCAGTCTTCTGGCACTATTCCTGTAGACAATGACGTCATAAAGATCAAAGCCAAAGGCTCTGCAATCTCCTCCCTAGCTTCCCAGAGAATCCTAGGATAAATCCCATCCGGCCCAGGGGACTTATCTATTTTCACACTTTCCAGAATTGCTGACACCTCCTCCTTATGAACCTCAATCCCGTCTAGTCTAATAGCCTGTATCTCAGTATTCTCTTTGACAGCATTGTCTTTTTCTTGTGTGAATACTGACGAAAAATATTCATTTAACGCCTCTCCTATCTCTTCGGACTCCATGCACAACTTCCCACTACTGTCCTTGACTGGCCCTAATCTTACCCTAGTCATTCTTTTATTCCTGACATACCTATAGAAAGCTTTAGGGTTTTCCTTGATCCTACTTGTCAAAGACTTCTCATGTCCCCTCCTGGCTCTTCTTAGCTCTCTCTTCAGGTCCCTCCTGGCTAACTTGTAACTCTCAAGTGCCCTAACTGAGCCTTCATGTCTCATCTTTACATAAGTCTCCTTCTTCCTCTTCACAAAAGATTCAACTTCTTTAGTAAACCACGGTTCCCTCGCTCGACCACTTCCTCCCTGCCTGACAGATACATACTTATCAAGGACACGCAGTAGCTGTTCCTTGAACAAGCTCCACATTTCAATTGTGCCCATCCCCTGCAGTTTCCTTCCACATCCTATGCATCCTAAATCTCGCCGAATCGCATCATAATTTCCTTTCCCCCAGCTATAATTCTTGCCCTGCGGTATATACCTATCCCTTTCCATCGCTAAAGTAAACGTAACCGAATTGTGGTCACTATCACCAAAGTGCTCACCTACCTCCAAATCTAACACCTGGCCTGGTTCATTACCCAGTACCAAATCCAATGTGGCCTCGCCTCTTGTTGGCCTACCTACATACTGTGTCAGGAAACCCTCCTGCACACATTGGACAAAAACTGACCCATCTAAAGTACTCGAACTATAGCATTTCCAGTCAATATTTGTAAAGTAAAAGTCCCCCATAAAAACTACCCTGTTACTTTCTCTCCTATCCAGAATCATCGTTGCAATCCTTTCCTCTACATCTCTGGAACTTTTCGGAGACCTATAGAAAACTCCCAACAGGGTGACCTCTCCTTTCCTGTTTTTAACCTCAGCCCATACTACCTCAGTAGACGAGTCCTCATCAAGCGTCCTTTCTGCCACCGTAATACTGTCCTTGACTAACAATGCCACACCTCCCCCTCTTTTACCACCTTCCCTGATTTTACTGAAACATCTAAACCCCGGAACGTGCAACAACCATTCCTGTCCCTGCTCTATCCATGTCTCCGAAATGGCCACAACATCGAAGTCCCAGGTACCAACCCATGCTGCAAGTTCACCCACCTTATTCCGGATGCTTCTGGCGTTGAAGTGGACACACTTCAAAATACTTTCCTGCCTGCCGGTACACTCCTGCGACCTTGAAACCTTATTCATGACCTCACCACTCACATCCTCCTGTACATTGGAGCAACAATTCAGGTTCCCATTCCCCTGCCGAATTAGTTTAAACCCTCCCGAAGAGCATTTGCAAATTTCCCCCCCAGAATATTGGTACCCCTCTGGTCCAGGTGAAGACCATCCCGTTTGTAGAGGTCCCACCTACCCCAAAATGAGCCCCAATTATCCAGATATCTGAATCCTTCCCTCCTGCACCATTCCTGTAGCCACGTATTCAACTGTTCTCTCTCCCTATTCCTCTCCTCGCTGGCACGTGGCACGGGTAACAAACCAGAGATAACAACTCTATTTGTTCTAGCTCTAAGCTTCCACCCTAACTCCCTGAATTTCTGCCTTACGTCCCCATCTCTTTTCCTACCTATGTCATTGGTGCCTATGTGGGCCACAACTTGGGGCTGATCCCCCTCCCCCTTATGGATCTCGAAAACACGATCCGAGACATCACAGACCCCGGCACCTGGGAGGCAACACACCAACCGCGAGTCCCTCTCGTTCCCACAGAATCTCCTATCTATCCCCCTAACTATGGAGTCCCCAATAACTAATGCTCTACTCCTCTCTCCCCTTCCCTTCTGAGCAACAAGGACAGACTCTGTCCCAGAGACCTGTACCCCATGGCTTACCCCTGGTAAGTCGTCCTCTCCAACAGTATCCAAAACGGTATACTTGTTATACAGAGGAATGTTTTGGGGCAAGCACAGCTGGAAAATCCCACCCAATAATTCTGGTAGGGTGACAGAGCACCTTGAAATGTTTCAGCTGATCAGATAGAGCCATGGGCCACAGAATAACAGTTAGAGCAGGAGATTTTAGAGGTGAGATTAAGAAACATTTCTACACTCAAAGTGGGCGACAAGTTTGAAATTCTCATCTGCAAAGAACAATTGATTCCAGATCAAATGCTAATTTGATATCTGAGATTGATAGATTGTAGTTAATCAAAGGTATTAAAGGGTATGGGATAATGTGGGTGTTTGGTCATTGACTCCTTTAATCACATTTTGATTTGATGTGTTAAGTTTCCTTTTCACTTTGTCTTTTGTTTCGGGTGGTTCCCCTCCTTTTTGGGAGCTGCCCCTTTTAATTTGTCCCCTTGCTCATTTGAGTTAGTTTATTTGGTTGGCCAGAAAGATTGGCTATACTTGCCTGTGCCAAAAAGATTGGTGGATGCTTGGTATTAGATCACAAATTGAATGATTAAAGAGGTAGACAAGCCTCCCCCTGTGATTTGCTCTCAGCCAGCACAGATCTGTAAAAGGGCGGACCATATCTGGCAAACTTGATTGTGCTGTTGGAGAGGTGACCAAAGCAATGGACAGAGGAAGATCAATGAATGCCCGGCTGAGGATTCCTGGCCGGCGAACTGGCAGGCGTTGGAGACCAAAGTCAACGCTCGCCTGAGTCGCTGGACAGGGCTGCTCCGAGTGCTGTCTTACATAAGAACATAAGAACTAGGAGCAGGAGTAGGCCATCTGGCCCCCCGAGCCTGCTCCGCCATTCAATAAGATCATGGCTGATCGTTTCGTGGACTCAGCTCCACTTACCCACCCGCTCACCATAACCCTTAATTCCTTTACTGCTGAAAAATTTATCTATCCTTGTCTTAAAAACATTCAATGAGGTAGCCCCAACTGCTTCACTGGGCAGGGAATTCCACAGATTCACAACCCTTTGTGTGAAGAAGTTCCTCCTCAACTCAGTCCTAAATCTGCTCCCCCTTATTTTGAGGCCATGCCTCCTAGTTCTAGTTTCACCCGCCAGTGGAAACAATTTCCCTGCTTCTATGTTATCTATTCCCTTCATAATCTTATATGTTTTTTATAAGATCTCCCCTCATTCTTCTGAATTCCAATGGGTATAGTCCCAGTCTACTCAGTCCATCCTCATAAGCCAACCGGGTGCAAGTTCTCATCATAAACCAGCTGATTGCTTCTATGCTGTGGTACCGGCTGGTAACTGTGAACCCTCCCCCTGATTTTGTTACGAACATCCAGAGAACCCTCTTCCAGGTCTTCTGGGACAACAGACTGCACTGGGTCTCTGTCGAGGTTCTGTTTCTCCCACTTAAAGAGGGTGGTCAGCGTTGGTGTGCCTTCACACCCAGGTGCCGACCTTCTGCCTCCAGACTCTGCAGAGATACATTTATGTTGAGCCTCCTCCACGATGGTGTGCCCTGGGACCAGGTGCAGGGCCTGAATTATGACGTGCAGCTCCTGTACATAAATCTGGGAGGTCTTCGGAACTCCCTACAGGCGTTGCCCGTCTTTTACCAGGACTTTCTCAAAGTCTGGAACTCGGTCGCCTCACGCACAGCTCTCCCCCGTCAGGAGCAGCGGATATTGTGCGAGAGCCGTTGCTCAGGAATCCGTTCCTCCAACCATATAACTTCCGGTGGCTGACAGAAAGGAGGGCCGTGGATGCTGGGGTGACCAGGATCAGAGACGTGCTGGGTAGTGGAGGAGTGGGCTGAGCGCGCGGGGGTGGCCATTCGGCACGCAGACAAAGCCATCCAAGACCTTAGAACTGTTGTGCTTGGACCCGAGGGCACATGTGGTCTCGAGGAGGCCCAACTGTGCGGTGGGATCCCGTCCGAGTGTACCCCTGCTCGGGTGGAATTTCACATTGGCCCTAATCCTAGATTCCTCCCCCCCACGTCTGGGTCAGGTGTCCCACAGTTTGAGCTGCCTCATGGAAATGCCCTCTGTGCCCTTTGCTACCGCACGGAGGCGTTTCCTGTACGGGCTGCTGCTGCACACCTTCCACTACCGCGTCCTCGCCTGTCGCCCGGATACACCTTGGCGGGCTTTGTTGCCGCCGGGCTGCAAAGGTCTCCAGTGGAGGTCCCTCTACGGAGGGATCTCCCCCCACCATCTTGGGGACCTGGGGTGGAGGGTGGTACATGCAGCAGTCCCATACAACCGAAGGTTACACCGATTCACGGGCTCCCAAGCATGCCCTTTTTGCAATCTTGTCGAGTCTGTGAGCCATTCCTATGTTTCATGTTATAGGCTGCACTCCTCAAAAACCTTTCGTTAATGTTTTGTTTGCACTTCAGCCCCACGCTCCTGAACTATGGGCATCCGATGCGGAAGGGGACGGGGAAGGGGAAGGACCTCCTCATGAATCTGCTCCTGGGCCTGGCAAGGCATGCCATCTATAGGTCCAGGCAGCAGACGACCGAGGGGGTCGTCCAACCTGACTGTCTGCCCCTCTACTGCGGCTATATTCGCGGCTGGGTGTCCTGCAGTGGGAGCATGCAGTGTCTGAGGGCACCATTAATGCCTTCCGTGCCCGTTGTGCACCGCAGGGACTGGGGTGCATTATTGACCCCTTTAATCACATTTTAATTTTCTGTTTTAAGTTTCCTTTCGGCTTTGTCCTTTATCTTGGACGGTTCCCCTCCTTTTTGGGAGCTACTCTTTTTGAGTTGTCCTTAAGTTAGTTTGATTTCGTTTATTGGGTTTAACACAAAAGATATTCCTTTTTTTTTGGAGCTGCCCCTTTAAATTTATCCATGGTTTATTTTGAGTTAGTTTAATTGGTTGGACCCAAAAAAAGGTGCCTGATGGAACCCTAATCAGGAAGCCTAACGTTCTATATTTAAACAGGGGTGTCAGTCTCTTTCTGCTTACCTGGGTGCACGCTGATGTAGAGTGAGATTCTGTAAATAAAGGAAGATCAATGAATCTTATTTATGTGGATTTCCTGAAAACAGTTGATTAAAACCCCCTTATAAGTGACTATTAACTCAATTTGAAACCTATGACTTGGGAAATTGATTGAATGATCAGAGAGTATGGATAACAGAGGCAGAGATTACAAGGTGATTACATTAAACCTCAGCTTGAGTATTGTGCTCAGTTGGGTGTGCTACACTTCAGGCAAAACACTGAAGCAATAGAAAGATGTCCGGATGCCAGGGTCCGTGACATCTCCGACCGTGTCTTCAGGATTCTAAAGGGGGAGGGGGAACAGTCACAAGTCGTGGTGCACATCGGCACCAAAGACATAGGTAAGAGAGGGGACGGGGATTTAAAACAGGAATTCAGGGAGCTAGGGTGGAAGCTGAGAGCCAGGACAAAACAGGTTGTCACCTCTGGTATGTTGCCGGTGCCACGGGATAGCGAGTTGAGGAACAGGGAGAGAGTGCAGTTAAACACATGGATGCAGGGGTGGTGTAGGAGGGAGGGTTTCAGCTATGTGGATAATTGGAACACTTTCTGGGGAAGGTGGGACCTGTACCAACAGGACGGGGTGCACCTGAACCAGAGGGGCACCAATATCCTGGGAGGGAAATTTGCTACAGCTCTTCGGGGGGGTTTAAACTAATTTGTCAGGGGGATGGGAAAAGGAGTTGTAGTCCGGAGGTCAGTGAGTATAGTGAGGTACTGGGAAGGGTATCATGGTCAAAGGTGGGTACCAGCAGACAGGAAGGTGGGTTGAAGTGTGTCTACTTCAATGCAAGGAGCATCCAAAATAAGGTAGGTGAACTTGGGGCGTGGATTGGCACTTGGGACTACGATGTTGTGGCCATTACGGAGACATGGGTAGAACAAGGACAGGAATGGTTGTTGGAAGTTCCGTGGTATAGATGTTTCAGTAAGTGTAGGGTAGCTGGTAAAAGAGGTGGAGGAGTGGCACTGTTAATCAAGGAGAGTGTAACGGCTGCAGAAAGGCATTTCGAAGGGGACTTGCCTACAGAGGTAATATGGGCTGAGGTTAGGAATAGGAAAGGAGCGGTCACGTTGTTAGGAGTTTACTATAGGCCCCCAAATAGTAATAGAGATGTGGAGCAAGAAATTGCTAAGCAGATTATGGATAGGTGTGGAGGTCACAGGGTAGTTGTCATGGGGGACTTTAACTTTCCAAATATTGATTGGAGCCTTTATAGGTTGAATAGTTCGGATGGGGCAGTTTTTGTGCAGTGTGTGCGGGAGGGTTTCCTGACACAATATGTGGATAGGCCGACAAGAGGTGGGGCCACATTGGATTTGGTAATGGGAAATGAACCGGGCCAAGTGTTGGATTTGGTTGTGGGAGAGCACTTTGTAGATAGTGACCACAATTCGGTGTCTTTTGTTATTGCAATGGAGAGGGAGAGGGCCATACGGCAGGGCATAGTTTACAATTGGGGGAGAGGTAATTATGATGCAATCAGGCGGGAATTAGGAAGCATAGGATGGGAACAAAAATTGTCAGGGAAAGGCACTAATGAAAAGTGGAACTTTTTCAAGGAACAAATACTGGGTGTCCTTGATAGGTATGTTCCTGCCAGGCAGAGAGGAAATGGCCGAGTGAGGGAACCATGGTTCACAAAAGAGGTGGAATGTCTTGTCAAGAGGAAGAAGGAAGCATATGTAAGGTTGAGAAAACAAGGTTCAGTTGGCTCGATGGAGGGTTACAAGTTGGCAAGAAATGAGCTGAAAAAGGGGCTTAGGAGAGCTAGGAGGGGGCATGAGAAGTCCTTGGCGGGTCGGATCAAGGAAAACCCCAAGGCTTTTTACTCTTATGTGAGGAATAAAAGAATGACCAGGTTGGGGCCGGTCAAGGACGGCAGTGGGAATTTGTGCATGGAGTCAGAAGAGATAGGAGAGGTGATGAATGAATACTTTTCTTCGGTGTTCACCAAGGAGAGGGGCCATGTTTTTGAGGAAGCGAGGGTGTCACAGGCTGATAGGCTGGAGGAAGTAGATGTTCGGAGGGAAGATGTACTTGCAATTTTGAATAAACTGAAAGTTGATAAGTCCCCTGGGCCTGATGAAATATATCCTAGGAGTCTTTGGGAGGCAAGGGATGAGATAGCAGAGCCTTTGGCATTGATCTTTGGGTCCTCACTGTCCACGGGGGTGGTGCCAGAGGACTGGAGAGTGGCGAATGTGGTTCCTCTGTTTAAGAAAGGGAATAGAAATGACCCTGGTAATTATAGGCCGGTTAGTCTTACTTCGGTGGTTGGTAAGTTGATGGAAAAGGTCCTCAGGGAAAGGATTTACGACCATTTAGAAAGATGCAGCTTAATCCGGGATAGTCAGCACGGATTTGTGAAGGGCAAGTCTTGCCTCACAAACTTGATAGAATTTTTTGAGGAGGTAACTAAGTATGTAGATGAAGGTAGGGCAGTTGATGTCATATACATGGATTTTATGGTCGGCTTATGATGAAAGTAAGGATGTGTGGGATAGAGGGAAGTTTGGCCGATTGGATAGGTAACTAGCTATCTAACAGAAGACAGAGGGTGGTGGTGGATGGAAAATTTTCGGACTGCAAACCGGTTACCAGCGGAGTGCCACAGGGATCAGTACTTGATCCTCTGCTATTTGTCATTTTTATAAATGACTTGGAGGAGGGGGCTGAAGGGTGGATCAGTAAATTTGCTGATGACACCAAGATTGGTGGAGTAGTGGATGAGGTGGAGGGCTGTTGTAGGCTGCAAAGAGATATAGATAGGATGCAGAGCTGGGCTGAAAAATGGCAAATGGAGTTTAACCCTGACAAATGCGAGGTGATTCATTTTGGTGGGACAAATTTAAATGTGGATTACAGGGTCAAAGGTAGGGTTCTGAAGAATGTGGAGGAACAGAGAGATCTTGGGGTCCATATCCATAGATCTCTGAAGGTTGCCACTCAAGTGGATAGAGCCGTGAAGAAGGCCTATAATGTGTTGGCGTTCATTAACAGGGGGTTTGAGTTGAAGAGCCGTGGGTTTATGCTGCAACTGTACAGGACCTTGGTGAGACCACATTTGGAATATTGTGTGCAGTTCTGGTCACCTCACTATAAGAAGGATGTGGAGACACTGGAAAGAGTGCAAAGGAGATTTACCAGGATGCTGCCTGGTTTGGAGGGTAGGTCTTATGAGGAAAGGTTGAGGGAACTTGGACTTTTCTCTTTGGAGCGGAGGAGGTTGAGAGGAGACTTGATAGAGGTTTATAAGACGATGAGGGGGATAGATAGAGTGAACATTCAAAGACTATTTCCTCGGGTGAATGGAGTGGTAACTAGGGGGCATAACTGTAGGGTTCATAGTGGGAGATATAGGAAAGATGTCCGAGGTAGGTTCTTTACTCAGAGAGTGGTTGGGGTGTGGAATGGATTGCCTGCAGTGATAGTGGAGTCAGAAACTTTAGGAACATTTAAGAAGCTATTGGATAGGCACATGGAGTACTTCGGGATGATAGGGAGGAAATAGCTTGATCTGGGTTTCAGACAAAGCTCGGCACAACAACGTGGGCTGAAGGGCCTGTTCTGTGCTGTACTGCTCTATGTTCTATGTTCTAGAAAGGATTCACAAAAGTGGGACCAGAGATAAGGAACTGCTTACATTGGAGAAGTTGGGAATATTTTCTTGGAGAAGGGAGGTTGAGAGGAAATTTAATAGTGTCTTTGTGGAGTTTGCACATTCTCCCTGTGTCTGCTTTGGTTTCCTCCCACAGTCCAAAAGTGTGTGGGTTAGGTGGACTGGCTATGCTAAATTGCACCTTAGTGTCAGGGCTGCTAGCTAGGGTAAATGTATGGGGATGGTGCCTGGGTAGGATTGTGGTTGGTGTGGACTCGATGGGTTGAATGGCCTTCTTCTGCACTGTAGGATGCTACAAGAAATGTGAGATCATCCAGTTTGGATCAGGGGACTTTCCAAATGGTGACAACGAGACTTTCAGGGACATTAGATCATTCAGATGTCATGGACAAAGACAAAAAATATTCAAGACTGATGGAATGCTGGCCTTTTTATCTAGAAGTGATGTAGTGATTTGAGGTGAATGTCCTTGTGTCTCAATGTTGAAACTCTCAGATACTTGTTGGTATTTCAGCTCCAGTTGCTGGTACATTGGAAAATATTCTGCTCTCCAATGCAGTAATCCCAGCCTCCAGGCCAGAAAGTTTGTTGTTGTTAATGTTTTAATGCCCTTGGTTGGGGGAATGGCTGCTGCAGATTTATTCTGGAATAATTCCATGCTGTTTGATGCACACACAGCCACAGTGCCCAGGATAAGACTTACCTGGAGAGTCAGATGAGCAGCCTGGGAATGGAGGGATACAAACGATTGGTCTAGTTGGACCAAGGAGCGGCACAGGCTTGGAGGGCCGAAGGGCCTGTTTCCTGTGCTGTACTATTCTTTGTTCTTTGATACCTTCAGAATGAGGAATGACATGAAGTTTCCTGATGTGATTTTGATAAAATGTTCTGTGGCCTACTGCAGTGCTGTGGGAAGGTAAAACACAATTGATCTGCAGATATCCAATCCCCTAAGATTTCTTGCCTTCCACTCAAGACCTCTGGGTATTCCACCCCATATGCATCTGATTTGTGATTGGCAAGGTTCCACAAATTCTGTTGTTGGTTTTAAAATACCATTTCCTTTTAAGATGAAAACAGATGGTGAGAATGCTTTCTGTTTCCAATGGAATACAACAAGGGTGTCTTCGAGCAAACACTAATGGCCCCTCAAACCTTTCCCACTGTTCAGTGAGACCCTGGCTGCTCTGCAACCTAACTCCATGTAACCAACTTTTGTCCCTTTGTTCCCCTCATACCTTTTGGTTAACACAAATCTATCAATCTCGGGTTTAACATTAATCTGGCACTAACTGTAATTTCTGGAAGTGAATTCTGAGCTTCTACACTCATAATGGCTGGCTCTCTTTAGACCAGACTCTGACATTCCCAACAAGCGGCATATATTTTCTCCAACTTCCCTATATATTCCTTTAACAGCTTGTAAACATCAATAATTTAGTCTCTCACTGCTCTTTTACAAGGTAGGATGTGAGTGAAGGAGTACTTGCTGGTAAAGGAAAAGGTTTAATGGCTCTTTCTATTCTTTCTCTCAGTTGTTGAAACATTTCAATGCTGCAAGAGCAAATATGAAACGTGCTAGAAGGTATGTTTTGTAAAATCTGACAGTCCCCACGTAGCCTGGTTTCCTGTTAAGGTCACTGAACCTCTGACACTGAGTTGCTGTGTGAAGGATGATAGGATTAGCAATTACTGCCAAAACCAGTTCTTTCCAGTGTCTGAATTATTCCTTAAGCTGATCTCCTCATTCCTTCATAAATACTTTCTTTTCCTTGAAACCTTAGCGGATGTTTAACAACAAGCTCCATCCTCCAAGATTATTTTTGACACCAGTTTCTGTTTTTCCCTCAAATGGCTCATCTTGCAAAACTCGGTCTCAATCTTGCAAAGATGTGTTTGATTATCTCTGAGCAAAATTGTTTGAGGGCTGAACCAATCCAGAATCTTCAAAAAAACCACGCCATGTGATTGGTTCAATTCTGTCTATTAATGCCACCTCTTTCGGAGCTGAACTGACAGTTATTGCAAATCCAACACAGCCTGGAACTCTTTGACAGTTATTTAAGTTGACTGAATTGCTCAAACCATGAGTTTAGAAATTGGATCACACCCTAATGAGCTTGGTGGCAGGACAGAAAGAAATTGGTTTGCCTGTCTCATTGGCAAGTTTCAGGTACCAGAGGGAACACACTGGGGGGAGGAGGCCTGTGGGGGAGCACACCTGTTCCTTCACAAGAGAAATAAAAATCTTTCAACTTGCCATTTGGAGGGAGGCCTCCCATGGTCGCTTTAAGGACCCCTAGTCTGGCTGCCAAATACCTGAAGAAACTAACCATAGAGTGCATCTGTGTCCCTGTGCTGTGTAATTTCTCACACACACCTGACATTGGTGTTAGATCTCTGAATTTGCATATGCAATGGACCTTGCTCTAGTTGCAAGTGCACTGGATGCCAACTGAGTGGCTTTATAAAGAAGAAAGACTTGCATTTATATAGTTTATTAGAAATGATACTGTTGTAATATAGGAAGCAAAGTTTCTAATTTGCACGCAGTGGGGAGGCTGGGGAAGGGGGAAGGATGGTGGGGTGTGAATGTATGACTAGTGGAGGGGTGGGGGCGGGGGGCAGAGCTCAAGTCCGGCAGGGGAGGGTGCCTCAAATCTGATGGGGGTTCAGATTGAGGCAACCCAATGCCAATGGAGATTTTGAGATTTTAAAGTTTTTCTGTTTGGTTCCCAGCTCTGACCAGTACCCGCCATTTTCATAATTGGGGTTGGGTGGGAAAAGCCTTTAGTGGCCACTTAATGGCCTTAAATAGGGAAATGGACAAACTTCCCATCCAAGGTCCTGCCCCCTTCAAAGTGAAATTGTCTGGGCGGGGGGCGGGGGGGGGGGGGGGGGGGGCGGGGGGGCTGATCCTGGTGTGACTCCCGCCCATACAATTTAACCTCTTCACTCAGCCGGCTCCAAACCGGCCGGGGTAAAACCTGACCCTTGTCTGCATTCTCTGTGCTGAGGTCATTTAGAGGTTTTAAACAAAAAGGAAAACAATCTGAAATAAAAACAGAACTAGCTATAAACCCATTGCACCCAACATTAAAAGAGCAAACACAGGTTAATGTTCCATTAGACTGAGCAAAAAGTTAATCAAATCCTTTGTACAGGAGAAAAGACTGGACAAAAGGACTCGACTATAGGGGGCTTGGAGAAGGGAGTCTCTGCTAATCTGAACTGTCGTGACCTGAGTGAGAGAGTGCTCGAAGATATGCGTCTTGAAATCATAAAAATCATAGAAACCCTACAGTGCAGAAGGAGGCCATTCGGCCCATCGAGTCTGCACCGACCACAATCCCATCCAGGCCCTACCTCCACATATTTACCCGCTAATCCACGCATCTCAGGGGCAATTTTTAACCTGGCCAATCAACCTAACCCGCACATCTTTGGACTGTGGGAGGAAACCGGAGCACCCGGAGGAAACCCATGCAGACATGGGGAGAATGTGCAAACTCCACACAGACAGTGACCCAAGCCGGGAATCGAACACGGGACCCTGGAGCTGTGAAGCAGCAGTGCCCTTCTCAGTGGTAACCAGATCCAAGGTCTTTGGATGGAATATTCTGCTGGTGCAAGGGCTGAAGTGATAGATTCCACAACAGGAGGCTGGTAAGTCAGACTGTGAGATTGCCCATGGCAATGTGAGTGCAATGCAATGACATGGGTACCAGCTATTTAAAGTAACAAATTTGCTTTTTTATTTGAAATACCCTTTGCATGTTAATTAATGTTTGAACTCTGTTGATTTTTGTTGGTTTGAAGTTGGTGAAATTTTGCCCAAAGGTTTTCATTCCGTAGACATTGTGGGGAATCCTTTCTTTTCAAAACATTATCATCCATATGAGGATAGTAACAGTCCAGTTTTGGCACAGAAGCAACTGAGGTTAAAGAGTTAGAAACATAGAAAAACTACAGCACAAAACAGGCCCTTCGGCCCCACAAGTTGTGCCGAAAATATCCCTACCTTCTAGGCCTACCTATAATCCTCCATCCTATTAAGTCCCATGTACTCATCCAGGAGTCTCTTAAAAGTCCCTATTGAGTTTGCCTCCACCACCACTGATGGCAGCTGATTCCACTCGCCCACCACCCTCTGTGTGAAAAACTTCCCCCTAACATTTCCCCTGTACCACCCCCCAGCACCTTAAACCTGTGTCCTCTCGTAGCAGCCATTTCCACCCTGGGAAAAAGCCTCTGAGAGTCCACCCGATCTAGGCCTCTCAACATCTTATATACCTCTATTAGGTCTCCTCTCATCCTATGTCTCTCCAAGGAGAAAAGACCAAGCTCCCTCAGCCTATCCTCATAAGGCATGCCACTCAATCCAGGCAACATCCTTGTAAATTTCCTCTGCACCCTTTCAATCTTTTCCACATCCTTCCTGTAGTGAGGCAACCAGAACTGAGCACAGTACTCCAAGTGGGGTCTGACGAGGGTCTTACATAGCTGCATCATTATCCCCGGACTCCTAAACTCAATCCCTCGATTGATAAAGGCCAGCACGCTATACGCCTTCTTAACCACCTCCTCCAGCTGCGGGGCCGATTTTAGAGTCCTATGGACCCGGACCCCAAGGTCCTTCTGATCCTCTACAGTACTAAGAGTCTTTCCCTTTATATTGTACTCCTTCATCCCATTTGACCTGCCAAAATGGACCACTACGCATTTATCTGGGTTGAAGTCCATCTGCCACTTCTCCGCCCAGTCTTGCATCCGATTTATGTCCCTCTGTAATCTCTGACATCCCTCCAGGCTATCCACAACCCCACCAACCTTCATGTCGTCGACAAACTTACCAACCCATCCCTCCACTTCCTCATCCAGGTCATTTATGAAAATGACAAACAGCAAGGGTCCCAGAACAGATCCCTGGGGCACACCACTGGCGACCGACCTCCATTTGGAAAAAGACCCATCTATACCCACTCTCTGCCTCCTTTGGGCAAGCCAGTTCTGGATCCACAGGGCAGCAGCCCCTTGGATCCCATGCCCTCTCACTTTTTCTAGAAGCCTTGCATGGGGGACCTTATCGAACACCTTGCTAAAATCCATATAAACCACATCTACTGCTTTCCCTTCGTCAATGTGTTTAGTCACATTTTCGAAGAACTCCACCAGGCTCGTAAGGCACGATCTGCCTTTGACAAAACCATGCTGAGTATTCTTGAGCATACTAAACCTCTCTCAATGCTCATAAATCTTGTCCCTCAGGATCTTCTCCATCAGTTTACCAACCACTGAAGTTAGACTCACCAGTCGGTAATTTCCTGGGCTATCCCTATTCCCCTTCTTGAAAATAGGAACCACATCCGCAATCCTCCAATCCTCCGGCACCTCTCCCGTCTCCATCGACGACGCAAAGATCATCGCCAGAGGCTCTGCGATCTCTTCCCTCGCCTCCCACAGTAACCTGGGGTACATCCCATCCGGACCCGGCGACTTATCTATCTTGATGCCATTCAAAGATTCCAGCACAACCTCTTTCTTAAAGTCCACATACTCAATCTCTTCAGTCCACCGCAAGCCCGCAGTACATCCACCCAGGTCCTTCCCCTCTGTGAAAACCGAGGCAAAATACTCATTAAGCACCTCTGCCATTTCTACTGGTTCCATACAGATTTTCCCACCTTCACCTTTTATAGGTCCTATTCCTTCACGTCTCATCCTTTTACTCTTCACATATTTATAGTACGCCTTAGGGCTTTCCTTAATGCTACCTGCCAAGGCCTTCTCGTGACCCCTTCTGGCTCTCCTAATTTCCTTCTTTAGTCCCTTCCTACAAGCCGTATACTCATCTAGATCCCTATCTTCGCCAAGCTCTCTGAACCTTTTGTACGGTTTCCTTTTCTTCTCGACTAGGTCCTGCACAGCTTTCGTGCACCACGGTTCCTTTAACCTACCAACTCCTCCCTGTCTGCTCGGAACGTTGTCCTGTCGAACTCTAGACAGACATTCCTTGAAAAACTGCCACCTCTCTTCAGTACATTTCCCTGAGAATACCTCCTTCCAATTTACTCCTCTAATTTGCTGCCTTATATCTTCATATTTCCCCTTACTCCACATAAACGCTTTCCTAGCTTGCCTGATCCTCTCTTTTTCCAATGCAAGCATAAAGGAGATAGAGTTATGATCGCTATCCCCAAGATGCTCTCCCACTGAGAGATCTGACACCTGTCCAGGTTCATTGGTCAGTATCAGATCAAGTACAGCCTCTCCTCTTGTAGGCTTGTCCACATGCTGTGTCAGGAAACCCTCCTGAACACACCTAATGAACTCCTCCCCATCCAATCCCCTTACCCTCAGGATATTCCAATCCATGTTTGGGAAATTAAAGTCTCCCATCACAACAACTGTGCTATTACTGCATCTCTCCAGGATCTGTTTCCCTATCTGCTCCTCCACCTCCCTGTTACTACCGGGCGGCCTATAGATAGTATTTGATTTTTGAGGTGTAAACTACTGTTAGCCGAATTGTAAACAAGGCGTCCTTTTCAGATCTCACACTCAACAGTAGCAGTTATATCACTGGGAAGCAATTACAAGATTTTGATAAAACTTGTTGGACATCTAAATATTTGTGTAGTTATCAACATTTTTCTTGGAATTGTTCAGCAAGAAAGAGCATCACTGGAATTTTACCGCCTCACCCCCCCCATGGAAATCGGAGCGGGTGAGGGGTGGACAATGGGAAGGTCCATTGACCTTTGGCAGGATTTTATGGTTTCGGAATGAGTGAGGCTGTAAAATTCTGCACCATCCCAGAGGAGGTGGAAGAAGGCTGCAGCGACAAGGAGATCTCGCTCATTATGATTCAACACATCACCAACATCATTTGAGGGTGGCACAGTGGTTAGCACTGCTGCCTGACAGCACCAGGGACCCAGGTTCAATTCCGGCCTCGGGTGACTGACTGTGTGGAGTTTGCACATTTTCCCTGTGTCTGCGTGGGTTTCTTCTGGGTGCTCCGGTTACCTCCCACAGTCCAAAGATATGCAGTTTAGGTGGTTTGGCCATGCTAAAATTGACCCAAGTGTCAGGGGATTAACGGGACAAACATATGTGGGGAATAGGGCCTGGGTGAGATTGTGGTCGGCGCAGATTCAATGGGCCGAATGGTGTCTCACTGCACTGTAAGAATTCTATGATCTGACCACCAACCCATAACGATTGTGGACATGGATATTTATCACTTTTAAATGAGATTTTCCCACAACCTTCTATAGGAAACTTTAATTCCTAAAACCGCAAGTTATCTTCTAAAGCATATATAAATGATTTAAGTATTTCTGATGGTGATGTTTGTGTAAAACATCATCTGGCAAAGCTATGGAAGGGGAATGGGGCAGTTTTCTGATAACAGGCAGTCCTAGGCCAGAGGATGAAGTGGAATGGGATGGGAATCCTTCCTACCAACTCCAGCCACTACATTCTTTTCTATGCTATTGATGACTGGCATCTGTCCATTGAATATCCTATCCTGCTCCATGACAATGAGGGTGAGGGAGTAAGACTTAACATTCCAGTTCATTTCTCTCCATCCCTGATGGATTATCCACAGTTACCATCACATATATATTCTGTTGTCTTTCTGCTGGAAGAATACTGCTTGGACACCATGAAGGAGTCTTGAATACATTACAAGGAAGTCTCTCTTCACAATACTGAACTATGTATGGACTGGATTAAATGCTACTCAGCTCTGGGTCATGTGCTCTCCGACACTGGTGTCTGTGTGTGACTGTACTCAGTCTCACATTAGCACTTTTAGTCCCAGATCCCTCGACAACAATCCAACCTCTGCACCATCACTGGAGGAATGTGATGGTGAGGGGAAATGCACTATTAAAGTACCAGCTGGGTTGGAGTGAATTCCTAGGGATTGTGTAGTGATATTCTGACAATGGTTGTCAGCACTGCTGCTTCACAGCGCCAGGACCCCAGTTCGATTTCAGCCTTGGGTCTCTCACTGTGTGATGTTTGCACGTTCTCCCTGTGTCTGCGTGGATTTCCTTCGGGTGCTCCGGTTTCCTCCCACACACCAAAGATGCGTAGGTTAGGTGGATTAGCCGTGGTAAATGTGTGGGGTCACAGGGATAAGGTGGAGGGACGGCCTGGGTGGGATGCTCTTTTGGAGAATTGGTGCAGCCTCAATGGGTCGAATGGCCTCTTTCTGCGCAGTATGGACGACAGAAACCCAACAGCCTTTGCCCTAATTACTCTTCTGAACTCTATAATTCAGTAAAGCTGTTGTATGTACCACACCCTAATCCAAGAATTCCTAAAGGGAGATTGAGAGACTGTGTGTCGATGTGACTGTGGTAGGTAGAGTTCAACTTTGGCATGTATCAGGTCCTACATTCTGGGGAAAAAAAGAAATCACAACAATGTTTCATGGTGAAGGACTAAGAGCTGTGGAGGAACAAAATGATTTAGAACACCGATACTTGGTACAAAAAGCCTATTGCAATGTAGACAACATGACAGCTTACTATTTTTGGAAGCTTGCTGTGAATAAGTTATGTGGTCATGATCAGCTAATTTGTTTGTTTTTGAGGGGTAAATAAAGGTCACAATACCAGGGAGAACTCCCCTGCACTTTGAATGTAGAGGCCATGTCATCTTTATACCTACCTGATGGAGCAGACTAGGCCTCTGAGCAGCAGCTTGTGGTGGACTACAGTTGCGCCTTTGTCCTGTCTGGACCACCGTTGTTGTGTTTGTCATGCCTGGACACATCCCCTGCCGGCTCCTCCCCTTGTCACCTAGTATAAAGGTGGCTGTTTCCTCCCCCTTGTTCAGTTCGGGTCGGTTATCTGTTAGGATATGCTCCTAGTTCTGTAATGAATAAAAGCCTACAGTTGTATTGGCACACAAGTAGTCTTTTGCCTAATTGATAGCGCTTCACAGCCCTTCCAGAACATTCTTTTGGGATTGTATTCCAGCATTGTATCGTGATCTATTCCAGATCTTCAAAATGAATGAGAGTACGGTTAGGTAGATACGGAAAACCCATTTGTACTGGTGTGAGAACCAATAAAAATCTTAAATTTCAACAAGGCCATTTAAGAGCAAAATCAGGAGACACCTTTTCACAAAAGGTAATGAAAATCTGGAATTCTGTCCCCAGAGTGGGATAGATACGATGGGTGATTAAAGTTTAAGGCTATGATTTAGATTTGTGTTAGCGAACAGTATCAAAGGGGATTCGGGGAACAGCTTCCTGTTTCATGTGGAAGCCATGTCCCTGCAGCATGCTGAGTGGGGGGTGGAGGCCGTTGGAACTGAAAAGTAAAGGACTCATTAATGGAACGTTGCGATCGAGTCTGATCCAGTGTTGGGGTTTCCCCTCCAGCTCCAGTCTGTCCTGGTGATTTGATGATTAATGTGCGAATCTGGAGTGAGGGAGCTTTTGGATTGAGCTGACCTCTTGCTCCCTCAGTGCACCAGAGATACCAGCCCCCTGATTGGACCAGCAGCATCAGGAACCCAGCCACCATTCCTAATAGGATGGTGAGTTTAGAGGTGACCAATTAAGAGAAGATTTTTCTGCCTATCTCACTGCCATTTGGCCCCGATGGTGGGGTCCTGTAGCTCATGGTAAAATCTAACCCTTCCTGTCTATCCCAGCTTCCTGCCACCTTCCCCGAGACGACAACGTCTGTACAGGAGGCATTTGAGGCAATGTGTGGGCGGCTGACAGATGGTAATGTGAGAGGCCATGGCTAAAAAAGAGCTTTGATGCAGAAGAGTTTTACATTTCCCATCTGCACCATGCTGACAGTCTCCTGTTTGTGGCACAGAGAGACGCAGAACCAGGAAAGGAGTCGAGCAACAGCATCAACACAAGGCACTGTGGAATCCTGCTGCTTCCCAGTGCAAAGCAGGAGTTCCAACTCCACATGAGATGTATGATAGTTCCATCAGAGAGAGGGAAAGAGCTTCACACATACTGATTATTGCAGCAGGGCACCAGGCTTCTGAGAAACAACTCGAAATCAGAGTTTAATGCTGTTGGGTCCAGAAGTAGCTGCAGCTCTTTGAGCCTGCTCTGCCATTTAATGAGATCAGTGGTTCTCAGACTGTCCCTGGCTAATATTTATTCTCAGTCTACATCACTGAAATTTTTTTATTAACCCATTATTATTTCTGGAGTCTTGCTGTGCAAATTAGCTGCTGCATTTCCCACACATTGAAATATTTCCCGAGCTGTCCTGATGTTGTGAAAAGTCCGGTTTTTAAATTTATATTTTTTAAAATGTATTTTTAACTCCCTCTACCGAGATGGTTTCATAACCCTTACAGCAAGGCTAGAGAAATGCTCAGCAATGATCCTCCCGATCATTACACCAGCGGTTTATGCACAGCAAGGTGACAGCAGGATTGCCAGAGGAGTCGAAGAATTTGGAAGTGTTAATATTGCAGAGGATCTTTGTGAGAAAGCTATTGCAAAAGCTGATGGGGTGGCATTTCCCATGGACCAGACTGAATCAATAACCTGTTTTATATCAAAGCAAAATACTGTGGAGATTAGAAATTCAAACTGAAAACAGAAATAGTGAGTTGCTGAGTATTTTCAACACTTCCTGCCTTTATTTCCATTTTATACTCTCTCTCCTTTTCCATTTGAAGATTGCATTGGGTGTAAAACAAATTGACTATCACCCAATAGGTGCTATTCTCCCAGATGAGCTTCACCCTCATTCAAACTTCAACTGGTAAAGCTCCCAGCCTTGGATAGTATCCAACCCTGAATACTAATGGGATGGTAAAATTAGCCAAATATTGGGCCATAACTTCCTGGCTCCACAGCAATGGATTTGAGAGGGGGGAGTGGGGTAGCTGGGGAATCCCTCTTGGAAGTTTCCAGATAAGAGTTTATCCAACGATTGTCCAGAAACACTAACTTCACCTGGACAACTGCAGTGGGCTGCGAAACATCGGAAGAAATGATTTTGATTGCTAACTTTGAATGGTTCGATCAGTTTTACCCTGGCAGTTCCTCAGCGTTTGAGGTTACAAGTGTTTTATTCCCCCCTGAATAACTACTTTAAAACACCCAGAATGAGCTCTGCACTAGACACCCTGACATGCCAGGGGAACCCCCCACAGTATTCCCACCCACACAAGATTCCCAACTCTGCCCATGACATTTTGCAGCAAGTGCCATGCAAAGGGACATGTACTTCTTCTCTCTGCTTCTTTTGATTTGATTTATTATTGTCACATGTATTGTGATGCAGTGAAAAGTATTGTTTCCTGCGTGCTATACAAAGCATACCGTTCACAGAGAAGGAAAATAGAGAGTGCAGAATGTAATGTTACAGTCATAGCTCGGGTGTAGAGAAAGATCAATTTAATGCAAGGTAGGTCCATTCAAAAGTCTGATGGCAGCAGGGAAGAAGCTGTTCTTGAATCGGTTGGTACGTGACCTTAGACTTTAGTATCTTTTTCCCGATGGAAGAGGGCGGAACAGAGAATGTTCGGGGTGCATGGTGGCCTTAATTATGCTGGCTGCTTTGCCGAGGCAGCAGGAAGTACAGACCGTGTCAATGAATGGATGGCTGGTTTGCGTGATGGATTGGGCTGCATTCATGACCCTTTGTAGTTTCTTGTGGTCTTGGGCAGAGCAGAAGCAATACCAAGCTGTGATACAACCAGAAATAATGCTTTCTATGGTGCATCTGTAAAAGTTAGTGAGAGTCGTAGCTGACATGACAAATTTCCTTACTCTTCTGAGGAAGTAGAGGCATTGGTTGGCTTTCTTAACCATAGTGTTGGCATGAGGGGGCCAGGACAGGTTGTTGGTGATCTGGACACCTAAAAATGTGAAGCTCTTGACCCTTTCTACTTCGTCCCCATTGATGTAGATGGGGCATGTTCTCCATGAAGTCGATGACAATCTCCTTCGTTTTGTTGACATTGAGATTATTGTCATCGCACTCTCTCATTCCTGTACTCTGTCTTATCATTGTTTGAGATCTGACCCACTATGGTGGTGTCATCAGCAAACTTGAAAATTGAGTTGGATGGGAATTTAGCCACACGGTCATAGAAACACAGAAAAACTGCAGCACAAAACAGGCCCTTCGGCCCCACAAGTTGTGCCGAACATATCCCTACCTTTTTAGGCCTACCTATAAGCCTCCATCCTATTAAGTCCCTTGTACTATCCAGGAGTCTCTGAAAAGACCCTATTGAGTTTGCCTTCACCACCACTGAAGGCAGCCGATTCCACTCGCCCACCACCCTCTGTGTGAAAAACTTCCCCCTCACATTTCCCCTGTACCTACCCCCCAGCACCTTAAACCTGTGTCCTCTCGTAGCAGCCATTTCCACCCTGGGAAAAAGCCTAGGTGTATAAGGAGTATAGTAGGGGGCTGAGAACACATCCTTTTGGGGCACTGATGTTGAGGATGATCGTGGAGGAGGTGTTGTTGCCTATACTTACTGATTGTGGTCTGTGGGTTAGGAAGTTCAGGATCCAGTTGCAGAGGGAGGAGCCAAGGCCCAGGCCATGGAGTTTGGAGATGAGTTTCATAGGAATAATGGTGTTGAAGGCTGAGCTGTAGTCAATAAATAGGAGTCTGACATAGGTGTACTTGTTATCTAGGTGTTCCAGGGTTGAATGCAGGGCCAGGGAGATGGCATCTGCAGTGGACCTGTTGCAGTGATAGGCGAACTGTAGTGGATCCAGGTAGTCCGGGAGACTGGAATTGATTCGTGCCATGACTAATCTTTCGAAGCACTTCATAATGATGGATGTCGGAGCCACCGAACGATAGTCATTAAGGCACGCTGCTTGGCTTTTCGTTGGTGTTGAGATGATGATCGTCGTCTTGAAGCAGATAGGGACCTCAGATTGTTGTAAAGAGAGAATGAAACAGTGGTTAGTTAAGAACTTGCTCTTGTCCTCAATGCCCCTATTAATAATGCCTGGGATATTGTATGCTTTTTTGACCAAACTGTCCTGCTACCGTCAATACATATGCACACAAAATACAAATTCATATAAAGAGAATGTAATTGTTTTTTCTTTATCCATAACTAAGTTTTTGAGGGTGTTTAGTAAAGACTTACTGCAAAGGTAACAAGGATGAGTGATTAGCATTGCTGCCTCACAGCACCAGGGACTGGCTACAATTCCAGTCTTCGGTGACTGTGCAAACTCCACACAGGACATTCTCCCAGTGTCTGTGGGGTTTCTCCCAGGTGCTCCAGTTTCCTTCCACAGTCCAAAAATGTGCAGGTTTAGGAAAATTGGCCATGCTAAATTGCCCCTTAGTGTCCCAGGATGTATAGATTAGGGGATTAGTGGAATAACTACTTGGGGTTAAGGAATAGGGCCTGGGTTGGATGCTCTGTCAGAGAGTTGGTGTAGACTTGCTGGACTGAATGACCTTCTGCACTGCATGGATTCTGAGGGATTTTTCTTCTTGCAGCAGGAAAAGTTTTGCAGTGATTTTCAAAATCGAGAGAGGGAGAAATCATGTCCATTGATAGTACAGTCAGTAATCAAAGAGCAGGGGTTATAGGTGATTGGTAAAAGGACCAGGGATTAAATTTGTAATATTTCCACTTCCGTTAGGTAAATAACAACTGCAATGTTTATCTACATGCAACTATAATACAGAGGCTTGCAGCCTCATGACTGCCAGTCAGCTCCCATGTAGGCTTTGGAACAGAAACCCGAGCTCACACAGGTGATCCCCCACACCTGCATCCCAATTGGTTCCCTAGGTCATGTGACCTTTACTCTGTGAATGGATCCTTAATCACCACATCCCTCCCCCTCTAAGTCCTTTTGTACAAATGTCAGTACTCCATTTACACAGCCCCAAGATAATTAAACATTTACTACATGAATTTAGTCAATTATAAATTGCTTCTTTCAGGGGGTTACTGAATCCCTGTGCAGCAGCGTAATTCCTTTGTCTGGGGCGCTTCCACAGGATTGCTGTCAGCTGAAACCACAATCAAGGTGTCTTTTCAGGTACCGGCACCTTAGTTCCATTTGTTTCCATGGGGATGTCAGTCGTGCCTGTAACAGGATGACCTGGTACTTCAGTGTTTGGATAGTCGATAACATTCCCAGGTGACAATACAGCTCCTGATGGCAGTACTGGCTGCTGAGGCAACTCTTGCTCTCGCGAATGATCTGTGTTTCCAGACAATCTTTCCTTCTATGTCCAGTTAATAAGACGGGCCCAGTTTTGGATACAATGAGTCCAGGAACCCAACTTGACACACTTCCAAAATTCCTCACATCCAGGGCCTTCATCCACTGAAAATGACCATGTTGGCTGACATGAATCAGGGTTTGTTTACTGACTGCTTTGGCTTGCCTCTACCCTCCCCGGCAAATTTGGAAATGTGATGCTCACTCTCATTCTGAGACAACGGTTCATTAACAGCTCTGCCAGTGGGACTCCCATTGTTGCATGTGGAGCAATCCAATAGCCGAGAAGGAATTGAGATTTTGGTCTCCAGGGTCCCTCCTGACTGCTTCGTTAGGCCACAGTTAAAGGTTTGGATGGCTTTGTTCAACTAGTCCGTTGGATGTTGGGTGGTAAGGCGCAGTCTTAATGTGCTTGATACTATTGAGGGTGTTGAAGATCTGTAACTCAGCACGTGTGAAGGCTATTCCATTATCAGAGACTATGACTTCAGATATTCCATGGGTGGAAAAACACTGGAGTAATTTCTCAACGGTAGCGTGCGATGTTGGAGAATTTACCTCAAATACTTCCACTTTGTGCATCAACCAGGAGCAGAAACATTGTGCCCACGAATGGACCAACATAATCATACCCATGGCCAGCCAGGCCACACCCAAGGGTGCAATGGGGCTGCAGCAGGCAATCTTTGTTGCAACTGGCACTCTTCACAGTGCTTGAACAGGCTCTCAATGTTGGCCTCAATGCCAGGAAAATGGATAACTCCTTGCAAGCATTATCATCATAGATATACCCGGCTGGGCACTCCGTAATTCAGCAAGGAGCAACTCCTTCCTGGTACAGGGATGACTATTCTTGTTCCCCAAAGTATGATGCCATCTTGGCAACTCAACTCATCATTTTATATAAAGTATGGTTTCATTTCTTCAGAAACCTACTCATTAGCCCATCCCAATAGTATCCTGTGCCTCACTTTGGACAGCAGTGAATCCCGACTGCTCCAGTACTTGATCTGTTTCATCGAGACTGGCAACGTTTCCAAGAAATTCAATGCCATGACCATTGCCTGCGTTACTGGGGAAGGTGCAACACTCTCTCTCGCAAAGGTAGGCGAATAAGTCCCTTTGCGTTCGCTGTGTGTGTTCCAGGCCGGTGTTTAAAGGTATGTCCATAGGCGGAGATGATTAACACTGAATTCTTGCCAATGTGATTGGCGGAACCGCCTTGTCTTCTTTAATAAGAGTAAGAAGTCTCGCAACACCAGGTTAAAGTCCAACAGGTTTATTTGGTAGCAAAATCCACTAGCTTTCGGAGCGCTGCTCCTTCGTCATGTAAGTGGGAGCTCTGTTCACAAACAGGGCATATAAAGACACAAACTCAATTTACAAAATAATGGTTGGAATGCGAGTCTTTACAGGTAATCAAGTCTTAAAGGTACAGACAATGTGAGTGGAGAGAGGGTTAAGCACAGGTTAAAGAGATGTGTATTGTCTCCAGCCAGGACAGTTAGTGAGATTTTGCAAGCCCAGGCAAGTTGTGGGGGTTACAGATAATGTGACATGCACCCAAGATCCTGGTTGAGGCCGTCCTCATGTGTGCGGAACTTGGAGAGCGCTTACCCGAAGATCAGAGGCTGAATGCCCATGACCGCTGAAGTGTTCCCCAACAGGAAGAGAACACTCTTGCCTGGTGATTGTCGAGTGGTGTTCATTCGTCCGTTGTTGTAGCGTCTGCGTGGTCTCCCCAATGTACCATACCTCGGGACATCCTTTCCTGCAGCGTATCAGGTAGACAACGTTGGCCGAGCATCAAGAGTATGTACCGTGTACCTGGTGGATGATGTTCTCACGTGAAATGATGGCATCCGTGTCGATGATCCGGCACGTCTTGCAGAGGTTGCTGTGGCAGGGTTGTGTGGCGTCGTGGTCACTGTTCTCCTGAAGGCTGGTAGTTTGCTGCGGACAATGGTCTGAGGTTGTGCGGTTGTTTGAAGGCAAGAAATGGGGGTGTGGGGATGGCTTTGGCGAGATGTTCATCTTCATCAATGACATGTTGAAGGCTCCGGAGGAGATGCCGTAGCTTCTCTGCTCCGGGGAAGTACTGGACGACGAAGGGTACTCTGTCCACTGTGTCCCATGTTTGTCTTCTGAGGAAGTCGGTGCGGTTTTTTGCTGTGGCACGTCGGAACTGTTGATCGATGAGTCGAGCGCCATATCCTGTTCTTACGAGGGCATCTTTCAGCATCTGGAGGCGTCTGTTGTGATCCTCCTCATCCGAGCAGATCCTGTGTATACGGAGGGCTTGTCCGTAGGGGATGGCTTCTTTAACGTGTTTAGGGTGGAAGCTGGAGAAGTGAAGCATTGTGAGGTTATCCGTGGGCTTGCGGTACAGTGAGATGCTGAGGTGACCGTCCTTAATGGAGATGCGTGTGTCCAAGAATGCAACCGATTCCGGAGAATAGTCCATCGTGAGTCTGATGGTGGGATGGAACTTGTTGATGTCGTCATATAGTTGTTTCAGTGATTGTTCACCATGAGTCCAAAGGAAGAAAATGTCATCGATGTATCTAGTGTATAACAAAGGTCCTGTGCGGTGAAGGAGTCTTGTTCGAACCTGTGCATGAAGATATTGGCATATTGAGGTGCGAATTTGGTCCCCATGGCTGTTCCGTGTGTCTGGATGAAGAACTGGTTGTTGAAGGTGAAGACATTGTGGTCCAGGATGAAGCAGATGAGTTGTAAAATTGCATCTGGAGACTGCCAGTTGTCGGCATTGAGTACTGAGGCAGTTGGAGCAATGCCGTCGTTGTGGGGGATGCTGGTGTAGAGTGTCGAGACATCCATTGTGATGAGGAGTGCTCCTGGTTCAACTGCTCCATGTGTGCTGAGTTTCTGTAGGAAGTCCGTAGTGTTGTGACAAAAGCTGGGGATTCTTTGTACAATGGGTTTCAGGATGCTCTCGACATAGCCGGAGAGGTTCTCGCACAGGGTTCCATTGTCTGATACGATGGGACAGCTAGGTGTGTTTGCCTTGTGTATCTTTGGGAGGCAGTAGAGATCTCCAATGTGGGTTTGTGTCTTTATATGCCCTGTTTGTGAACAGAGCTCCCACTTACCTGACGAAGGAGCAGCGCTCCGAAAGCAAATGGCTTTTGCTACCAAATAAACCTGTTGGACTTTAACCTGGTGTTGTGAGACTTCTTACTGTGTTTACCCCAGTCCAACGCCAACATCTCCACATCTTTAAGAAGACCCAACAAAGGTTTCTGATCAGAAACAATGGTAAATTGCTGACCGTACAAATACTAGTGGAATTTTTTGACACCAAGAACTAAATCCTTCAGTTTCAATTTGTGAGTAGCCCTTTTCGGCTTCTCAGCGGGTTCTCGAGACGTGCCCTATTGGCCTTTCTGATCCGTTGTCCATCCCATGGAACAACACCGTTCCAATGCCCTATGGAGTGGCTTCACAGGTTAACACCAATTTCTTAAGTCAAAATGTATGAAAAAGTTCCAAGGATGCAGCAATTGCTTCACTCTGTTAAAAGTTTCTCTCTAGGCATCTTTCAAAACCAACACTGGTGCTTCTTTAGCAGCCCATGCAAGGGGGCCAGTGCATCCTTTATTGCTGTGACCTTGTCTTCCATGAGGTGTAATCCTTGTGCAACTACAAGGTACCCCCAGATAGGCTGCCTCGATGGCTTGAGAAGTACACATTTCCTTCTTGAGATGAAATCCAGCCTGTTGAGAAATCTCTTTAGCGCCTCCTCTAAACTAATTGGGTGTTAAGCTACTGTCAATCCAGTCATCAAAACATCATCTAGGTATACTTCAACTCGTGGCAGTCCTTGCAGTAGACTTTTTGTTGACCTCTGGAAAATAGCACATGTAATGACACATCAAAGGGTAGGCGTATACTGGAACAAACCTTTACATTGTTTATCATGACAAAACCCCAAGAAGCATAGTCTAATTCAAGTTGCTGATTTGTGTGACTTGTAACCCTTTGTATAAGATTGACCTCTTTGCATACAGGTCTTTGCCATTGGATTCTTATCTAACCTGTCAGCCTGATCAACTGGTTTGTAGTCTCCATAGCTCTGGACGATTTTATCACAGGAACCATGTGTGCTGCCCACTCTGAATTAAACTGGCTGGATAGTACTCAGTTCTTCCAATCTCTTTGATTCCCATTTCCAACTGTTCTCACAAGGTTTATGGCACTGGTCTTACTCTTTTTAAAAAAAACACAAGGCGTTGCCTCTGGATTTACACAGATCGTCACCTGGAGGCCTTCTATTTTACCTAACTCGTTGCAAAAAATATTCTCATAATTTTTCATTAACTCAGGAGTCCCCCTTGCTGTACTTGGAAGATCTCCATCCAGTTTAACTTGAGCCAATCACGGCCCAGAAGATTTGGCCCTTGGCCTGGTGCTCTTATCACTGGGAGCTGAGCAGATTGCTGCCGATAGCTTACAGGTACTGTGCTAGTACTTGTTATCTTGATGACTTCTCCTGTGTAAGTTGTTTGTTTTTGCTGCGGTAATAAACTGTAATGTTGATTTAAAATTATAAGACAGAGGCTTGTAGCCTCATGACTGCCAGTCAGTTCCCAAGAAGGTTCTAGAACAGAAACCTGAGCCCACCCTGCCCCTCAATTGGTTCCCCAGGTCATGTGATCCTTACTCTGCAGATGGATTCTCAAAGGGACAATCATCACAAAATTAGAACCAGGGATGAAATTAGAGCGTTTTTAAGCAGTGGGATATAATGATCTGAAATGCACTATCTAATATGTACAGGACCTTGGTGAGACCACATTTGGAATATTGTGTGCAGTTCTGGTCACCTCACTATAAGAAGAATGTGAAAGCCCTGGAAAGAGTGCAGAGGAGCTTTACCAGGATGCTGCCTGGTTTGGAGGGTAGGTCTTATGAGGAAAGGTTGAGGGAGCTAGGGCTGCTCTCTCTGGAGCGGAGGAGGCTGAGGGGAGACTTAATAGAGGTTTATAAAATGATGAAGGGGATAGATAGAGTGAACGTTCAAAGACTATTTCCTCGGGTGGATGGAGCTATTACAAAGGGGCATAACTATAGGGTTCATGGTGGGAGATATAGGAAGGATATCAGAGGTAGGTTCTTTACGCAGAGAGTGGTTGGGGTGTGGAATGGACTGCCTGCAGTGATAGTGGAGTCAGACACTTTAGGAACATTTAAGCGGTTATTGGATAGGCACATGGAGCACACCAGGATGATAGGGAGTGGGATAGCTTGATCTTGGTTTCAGATAAAGCTCGGCACAACATCGTGGGCCGAAGGGCCTGTTCTGTGCTGTACTGTTCTATGTTCTATGTTCTAATAGAGCAATAGAATCAGATTCGATCGTTATTTTCAAAGCGAATTGGTAAATACTTGGAAAAGAGTGTTTTCTGGGCTCAGTGAAATGAGATTAACTGAGTAAGAGCCAGCACAGCTTGGACAGGCAAAAAAGCCTCTTTGTATGATTTCTAATTTTAGTTTTCGTTACACATTCATTTTGTATTTCAGAGATTGGACAGCATTGTTATCTTTTCAATAGCTTCACTCTTGTTACATTTTGATGAAGCTATTATTTCCAAGTCTCTACTTGGTAAGATGTTGTAGCAGTTAGTCTGCTTGAACAGAAATTGCAAAGTGTACACCCAGAGGTTTACCTTTCCAGACTGTTGTCAACTGATTCACTGGTTGCCTTTATCACTTACCTCAGTGTTATTGTTTTACACTTCCCTGTTAAGTTCACATGTTGTGAGTAAAAAGATAAATTAGTAGGCTTCAGGGTAGTATGCTTCACTTTTCCTTAACACTCCTACCAAAGGCTGGATGCACAGGACTCCAAATATTCGCTGTTGCTAGTGGAACCAGCTCCAGTTGGTGCTGCTGTCACATTTCATTACAACCTTGGTTCTTCTCTTCTGCCCCTCCGTGAAGAACCTCCAAGTTGCCTCTGAGGAAGTGAAGATGGAGGGAAGCACACAACCTTCTAAGAGGTTGAAGAACAGAAAAATCTAAATAGGATTGTGTCGTCCATAAACCAACATATCAATATTTGGGGAATAAATGTCTTCTGTGATGCCTTTCTAAGAACTTCCAATTTTCCTCTTCCTCCCTTTTCATATCTCGGGCACAGATATAGTCTGTACCGACCACAATCTCACCCAGATCCCATCCTCTTAACCCCTTTTATCTTTACAGTCCTAATCCCCCTGACACAAAGGGACAATTTAGCATGGCCAATCCACCTAACCAGCACATCTTTGGATTGTGGAAGGAAACCCACGCAGACTACGGGGAGAATGTGCAAACTCCACACACACAGTGACCCAAGCCAGGTCCCTGGTGCTGTGAGGTAGCAGTCTTAACCACTGTGCCACCATCCTGCTCCCAGGGTCATCTGGACTTGAAGCGTCAGCTCTTTTCTCTCTTTACAGATGCAGCCAGACCTGCTGAGATTTTCCAGCATTTTCTCTTTTGTTTTAGATTTCAGCATCCGCAGTAATTTACTTTTATTTTGGCCAATCTATATTCCTGGTGCAAAAATGTATTTGGTCACAAAATCTGTCAAGTCTTCAGGGAACATAAAAACATAAGGAATGTGAGCAGGAGTAGGCCATTCAGCCCCTTGAGCATGTTCCACCAGTCAATAAGATCACAGTTGACCTTTGTTTGTTCAATTCATGGGAGGTGGGAATTAGTGCCAAATCCTAATTGCCTTTGAGGGCAGTTAAGAGTCAACCTGAGTCACATGTAGGCCAGACCAGGTAAGGATGGCAGATTTCCTTCCCTAAACGGACATTAGTGAAGCAGATGGTTTTTTACAATAACTGGTGATAGATTCAGGGTCATCATTACCGAGAGTGGCTTTATAGCCCAGATTCTATTTTAATTAACTGAATTTAGGGCGGCACGGTAGCACAGTGGTTAGCACTGCTGCTTCACAGCTCCAGGGTCCCAGGTTCGATTCCCGGCTCAGGTCACTGTCTGTGTGGAGTTTGCACATTCTCCTTGTGTCTGCGTGGGTTTCCTCCGGGTGCTCCGGTTTCCTCCCACAGTCCAAAGATGTGCGGGTTAGGTTGATTGGCCAGGTTAAAAAAAAAATTGCCCCTTAGTGTCCTGGGATGCGTAGGTTAGAGGGATTAGTGGGTAAAATATGTGGGGTGGGATTGTGGTCGGTGCAGACTCGATGGGCCGAATGGCCTCCTTCTGCACTGTAGGGTTTCTATGATTTCTATGATTTCTATGAATTTATTAATTAAATTGAATTTAAATTCCTCCAGCTGCCATGGTGGGATTTGAATCTAGGTTCTCAGGACATTAGTCTGGACCTTTGGATTACTAGTACAGTGACATTACTGCTATATTAATGTCCCCCAGATCTGATGTGGTCTTAACTCCACCTTCCTGCTGCCCACGCCCTTCCCATAATCCTTGACTAGATTGTTAATCAAGAATCTATGCAACTCAGTCTTAAAATTATTTGATGGCTCTGCCTCCACTGTGCTCTGGGGTAGAGTTTCAAAACCCTCAGAAAAACCCTCTTCTCTGAATTGTTTCCAATGCTAGCATATCCCTCCTTGAGGAAGGAGACCAGAACGGTACACGTTAATCTAGGTGTGCTCTCACCAATGCCCAGTACAGTTCTAACAAGACTTCCCTATATTTTTACTCCATCTCTCTTTACAGTGGCACAGTGGTTAGTACTGCCGCCTCACAGTGCCAGGGACCTGGGTTTGATTCACGGCTTGGGTCACTGTCTGTACGGAGTCTGCAGGTTCTCCCTGTGTATAGGTGGGTTTCCTGCGGGTGCCTCGGTTTCCTCCCACAGTCCTGAACAGGCGCTGGAGTGTGGTGACTAGGGGATTTTCACAGTAATTTCACTGCAGTGTCAATGTAAGCCTACTTGTGACACTAATTTTAACTTTAATAAATGCCAAAAATCCATTGCTGCTTTGATTCATGCACAAGGACACCCAGATCACTCCGTTCTGCCATCTCTCTCCATTTAAACAACATGATGCATTTTTATTCTTCCTGCCCATGAGGACAGCCTCAAATTTTTCCACATTAATCTCCATCTGTCAAAATTTTCCCCACTCATATCTCTTCAGACTCTTTAAGCAGAATTTGATTTGGGACACCAATTTCAAGGTGAAATGTGACTCATAATCCCTCTGTGTGCAAACAGTCACCTGCCAGTTCCACTTATTGACCAATCAAGCCTCAACCAATGAAGGAAGGTGGATAGCTGTCTGAACTAGAGAGTCAAAAGAAGATCCTTTCTCACAAAAGTAGCAGGGTGTGTTCTTGCGTGGGGGGGATGGGGGGGGGGGGGGGGAAGCGGGGGCGGTGGGGGTGTACCTCAAGGGTGCCCTCCTTCCAAGTTTTAAAAATTGCCTTTTTCAGGCCACCCACGCAATGGTGGCCCAGAGGCTGAGCAGGCAAGGAGGACCTCAAACAACTGGCCTCGGAGAGCCAGCAAGTTCCAGTCAGCCTCTGCCAGTAGACCTTAAGTGGACGTTTACCCCCCCTTCATTAGCAACGTGCTGTTTATGCATCGGTTCTCCTGCCACAGCCCCACTCTACCATCAAGGGTATAACCAGGGGGAATGGTGCTGGGAATTCCCAGAAATACCACCTGGGTTGGGAGCTAAAAATTCTGCTCTTCATGCCCTCCTCAAAACTTACCCTCCTAATTCTCTTTTATATATCAGCAAATTTGGCTACAATGCATTCTGTATGTTCATTCAAGTCTCATTGTTATACATTGTAAATCGCTGAGGTCCCAGCACTGAACCCTAGTTGCAATTTGTCAACCTGAAAATTTCCTGTTAGCCAATCTTCTATCCTGCAAAGATATCCGTGGCCTGGGGCTTGGCTGCTCCCTCTGCGACTGGATTCAAGGCTTCCTAACCCACAGATCACAATCAGTAAGGATAGGCAACAACACCACCAAGAACCATAGAAAATTACAGCTCAGAAACAGGCCTTTTGGCCCTTCTTGTCTGTGCCGAACCATTTTTTTTGCCTAGTCCCACTAACCTGCACTTGGACCATATCCCTCCACATCCTTCTCATCCATGAACCCGTCCAAGTTTTTCTTAAATGTTAAAAGTTAAATGTTAAATGTTAAAAGCATTTACCACTTTATCCGGCAGCTCATTCCACACTCCCACCACTCTCTGCGTGAAGAAGCCCCCCTAATATTCCCTTTAAACTTTTCTCCTTTCACCCTTAACCCATGCCCTCTGGTTTTTTTCTCCCCTAGCCTCAGTGGAAAAAGCCTGCTTGCATTCACTCTATCTATACCCATCAAAATCTTATACACCTCTATCAAATCTCCCCTCATTCTTCTAAGCTCCAGGGAATAAAGTCCCAACCTATTCAATCTCTCTCTGTAACTCAGCTTCTCAAGTCCCGGCAACAACCTTGTGAACCTTCTCTGCACTCTTTCAACCTGATTTACATCCTTCCTGTAACTAGGTGACCCAAACTGTACACAATACTCTAAATTCGGCCTCACCAATGCCTTATATAACCTTACCATAACACTCCAACTTTTATACTCGATACTCCGATTTATAAAGGCCAATGTACCAAAGGCACTCTTTACGACCCTATCCACCTGTGACATCACTTTTAGGGAATTCTGTACCTGTATTCCCAGATCCCTCTATTCAACTGCACTCTTCAGAGTCCTACCATTTACCCTGTACGTTCTTCTTTGGTTTGTCCTTCCAAAGTGCAATATCTCACACTTGTCTGCGTTAAATTCCATTTGCCATTTTTCAGCCCATTTTTCCAGTTGGTCCAAATCCCTTTGCAAGCTTTGAAAACCTTCCTCACTGTCCACTACACCTCCAATCTTTGTATCATCAGCAAATCTGCTGATCCAATTTACCACATTATCATCCAGATCATTGATATAGATGACGAACCACAATAGACCCAACACCGATCCCTGCGGCACACCACTAGTCACAGGCCACCACTCAGAGAAGCAATCCTCCACAACCACTCTCTGGCTTCTTCCATTGATGTGGAGATGTCGGCATTGGACTGGGGTGAACACAGTAAGAGTTTTAACAACACCAGGTTAAAGTCCAACAGGTTTATTTGGTACCAAATACCATTAGCTTTTGGAGCGCTGCTCCTTCGTCAGATGGAGTGGAAATGTGCGCTCAAACAGGGCACAGAGACACAAAATCAAGTTACAGAATACTGATTAGAATGCGAATCCCTACAACCAACCAGATCTTAAAGATACAGATAATATGGGTGGAGGGAGCATTAAGCACAGGTTAAAGAGATGTGTATTGTCTCCAGACAGGACAGCCCGCAAGTCCAGGAGGCAAGCTGTGGGGGTTACTGATAATGTGACATAAATCCAACATCCTGGTTTAGGCCGTCCTCATGTGTGCACAACTTGGCTATCAGTTTCTGCTCAGCGACTCTGCGCTGTCGTGTTGTGAAGGCCCGAAAGCTAATGGTATTTGCTACCAAATAAACCTGTTGGACATTAACCTGGTGTTGTTAAAACTCTTACTGTGTTCTTCCATTGAGCCAGTGTCTAATCCAATTTACTACGTCCCCATGTATACCCAGCGACTGAACCTTCCTAACTAACCTCCCATGAGGGACCTTGTCAAAGGCCTTGCTGAAATCCAGGTAGACAACATCCACCACCTTCCCTTCATCCACTTTCCTGGTAACCTCCTCGAAAAACTGTAATAGATTGGTCAAACATGACCTACCACGCACAAAGCCATGTTGACTCTCCCTAATAAGTCCCTGTCTATCCAAATATTTGTAGATCCTATCGCTTATCACACCTTCCAATAACTTGCCCACCACCGACGTCAAACTTACTGGCCTATAGTTTCCCGGATTTCTTTCGGAACCTTTTTTAAACAACGGAGCAACATGAGCCACCCTCCAATCATCCGGCACCTCCCCCGTGAATACTGACATTTTAAATATGTCTGCCAGGGCTGCTGCAAGTTCATCACTAGCTTCCCTCAAGGTCCGTGGGAATGCCCTGTCCGGTCCTGGGGATTTATCCACTCTGATTTGCCTCAAGACAGCAAGCACCTCCTCCCCTTTAATCTGTAAAGGTTCCATTACCTCCCTACCTGTTTGCCCTATTTCCGTAGACTCCATGCCTGTTTCCTCAGTAAATACAGATGCAAAAAAACCATTTAGTATCTCCCCCCACCTCTTTTGGTTCCATACACAGTCTACCACTCTGGTCTTCAAGAGGACCAATTTTATCCCTCACTATCCTTTTGCTCCTAACATACCTATAGAAGCTCTTTGGATTTTCCTTCACTCTGTCTGCCAAAGCAACCTCATGTCGTCTTTTAGCCCTCCTGATTTCCCTCTTAAGTAGCTTCTTGCACTTTTTATACTCCTCGAGCATCTGATCTGTTCCTTGCTGCCTATACATTTCATACAACTCTCTCTTCCTCTTAATCAGTGTTACAATCTCCCTCGAGAACCAAGGTTCCTTATTCCTATTTACTTTGCCTTTAATCCTGACAGGAACATACAAACTCTGCACTCTCAAAATTTCTCCTTTGAAGGCCTCCCACTTTCCATTTACATCCTTACCAGAGAACAGCCTGTGCCAAACCACACTTCCCAGATCCCTTCTCTTCTCATCAAATTTGGCCTTTTTCCAGTTCAGAACTTCAACCTGAGGACCAGATCTATCCGTATCCATGATCAGGTTGAAACTAATGGCATTATGATCACTGGATCCAAAGTGTTCCCTCACACTCACATCCATCACCTGCCCTATCTCATTTCCCAATAGGAGATCCAATATCGCATCCCCTCTAGTTGGCACCTCTATATACTGGTGTAGAAAATTTTCCTGAACACATTTTACAAACTCTACCCCGTCTAAACCTTTAACAGTATGCGAGTCCCAATCTATATGTGGAAAATTAAAATCCCCTCCTATCACAACTTTGTTTCTTGCAGTTGTCAGCTATCTCTCTGCTGATTTGCTCCTCCAATTCTCGCTGACTATTGGGTGGTCTATAATACAACCCCATTAATGTGGTCATACCTTTCCTATTTCTCAGCTCCACCCATAGGGCCTCTGTAGACAAGCTCCCTAATCTATCCTGTCTGAGTACCGCTGTAACATTTTCCCTGACCAACAATGCGACCCCCCCCCACCTTTTATCCCTCTGCCTCTATCCCGCCTGAAACATTGGAACCCTGGAACATTGAGCTGCCAGTCCTGCCCCTCCTGTAGCCAAGTTTCACTAATGGCTATAATGTCATATTTCCATGTGTCTATCCACACCTTCCCCACAATACTCCTGGCATTGAAATAGACACACCTCAAAAGATTATTTCCACCACACTCAACCCTTCCATTTGTGATTTTGCTTGAACTAACCTGTCTTTTTACCCCTGCTCCACTATCTGCTCTGGCACTCTGGTTCCCACCCCCCTGCAAATCTAATTTTAAACGCTCCCCAATAACACTAGCAAACCTCCCTGCAAGTATATTGGTCCCCACGAATATCCTCAACACCAGTGCCCCGTAAGGCTGTGTCCTCAGCCCCTTCCTGTACTCCTTATACACTTATGACTGTGTGACCCAATTCCCCTCCACTTTGCTGATGACACCACCATAGTGGGTCGGATCTCAAACAATGATGAGACGGAATACAGAAAAGAGAGAATCTTGTGAATTGGTGTGACAGATGGTCCTAGTGTGGTTGGGGGAGGGGGTGAAACAAGATAGAAAGAGAGATATTAGAAGTGAGAAAATAAAGAAATGAAATAAATGGTGTGGAAGGGAGAGTTCATGCTCTGCAATTGTTGAACTCAAATGTTCAGTCCGGAAGGCCCAGTTGGAAGATGAGGTGCTGTTCTTCCAGTTTGCGTTGGGGTTCACTGGAACATTGCAAAAGGCGAAGGACGGACATGTAGACATGAGAGTAGGATTGTGTGTTGAAATAGCAAGCGACAAGTCCGGGTCCTGCTTATTGTTTCTTAACTCAACCACGTCAGACTCCAACCACACATCAACATCAATAGAAGAAAGATAGGAACATGCATTTCTATGATCTGAGGACAGGTTCAGGGTGAGGAGTTGGCATTTAGGAATGAAATGGACAATGTATGGAATTCTCTTGAGGGCTTTGGATATTCGGTCATTGAGACTGGGACTGATAGAATTTTGGGCATCTATGGAATTTGGTAGAGATGGGGATAGAGCAGTAACATGGAGTTAATGTGCCTCAGCCATGATCTTACTGAATAGTGGAGCAGGCGTGAAGGGTGGAATGGTCGTCTCCTGCTCTTTCTTATGTCTGTATGCTCAGCTGGGAGAGAAAATGGGACCTTCGGTTTATTGTTTTAATTAAAAGATGGCACCTCTGACAGTGCAGAATTCCCTCACTGGAATACCTGCCTAGATTATCTTGTGGAGTTTGAAACCACCACCTCTTGACTCGAGTCTACACGCTCAGCCATGGCTTCCACCTTTCTGTTTTATATATCTGTAATCATGTCCTTAATGATTCTTGTCACTCATCTTTTTTCTTTATATTTTCTGAAATGATTATTGCTGGAATTGCTGTTAATGGTGGGGTTGCGCATTCCTGTATAATTTGCAGTGAAGGTCAAATTTGATCCACTAGAAACACTTTTTTTATGCAAAGGGAAGGGAGCAGAAACCGTCGAAGTGTAGAGATTGATATCGTCACCAAAACTGTGGTGTTTGCAGTGATCCAGGAACAGCCAGATGGTTTAAGTCCCTGTCATTCCTTTGGGACCTTTGTCTCTGTCTCAGAGACAGGGAAAACCTCCTCCCGACAAAGCAAGTGAATCCCCACAATAGAAAACATGCAGCCTATTTCTGGCACAGTCCTGACAGTCTGGCACGGCAAGATGGTCACAGCAATCACAAGCAGCTCCTTTTCAGAAAGCCTGTGCCGCGATTCCTCCTAACAATACCTCACTCAGTACAAAGAAAGGATTACAGTGCTGTACTAACATTACACAAGTGAGAAGCAGTGGTCTCTATCACAATGTTCTCTCACACTAAATCATAAACTATACCGCCATTGCTTTCCTTCACAATTTATTTTTATGATAGAAATAGAACTATTAATTTATTAAACACCAGGAAAAGGACATCCAATTAATCATGAAGACAGTCTGCCGGAGAAGACTGCTTCAGTCACAGTCTATTGGAGCTGTGCTGCTTCCAGTGCCTGTTCTTGTGGCTCCTTGTTGCAGAATCTTAGGATGATTTGTTTAACTCTCTCTCAGACTGGGCATTGCTAACAAGACCAGCTTTTATTCCCTGTGACAAGGTGTAGTGGATCTAGAATGGTCCCAGTGTATTTGAGGATGGAGGGAGAGAGAAAATGCAACTAAAGGCTAACTAGTCTGACATCCATCATCAGGAAAATGTTGGAATTTCTTAAGGGAGTGTTAACTTGGAAATCATAGTATGATCAGACAGAGTCAACATGGGTTTATGGAGCAAAATTTTATATGATAAATTTATTAGTTTTTTGAGGATGTAAGGTTTTTGAGGATGAAAGGTAGATAGAGGAATAGTTGAGCTAATATATTTGGATTTCCAAAAGGCATTTAATAAGGTTCGATGGTAAAATAAAATCACTGCACAAGGTAAGAATTCAGATTTTTTAAATCTTTCATGGGATGTGTGTGTCACTGGCTTGGCCATCATCTCTTACCCATCCCTAATGGCCTGTGGGAAGGTGGGAGCAGTGAGAACACAATGCAAGAAACAGAAGCAGGTGTCGGCTGCCAGGCCCTTCAAGCCTGCCCTGCCATTCAATACGATCATAACCAATCTACGTCAGCCTCAGCTCCTTTCCTGCGCCATTTCCCCATAACCCTCTATTCCTTGATCTATCTAATATTTATCCACCTCCACTTTAAATACTTCTAATGATGCACCCTTTGGGGCAAAGAATTCCAGAGATTCACCACCCTCTGCGAGAAGAAACTTCTACACACAGTTTTAAATGATCGACCCATTATCTTGTCCCCTTGTTCGAGGCTCTCACACGAGTGAAAATATCTCGCCATCTATCCTGTCAACCCCCCTCAGGATCTTGTATGTTTGAATAAGCTCACCCCTCACTCTTAACTCCAAGAAATACAGACCCAGACTACGGAGGCTCTCTTGATAGGACAACCCCCTGATGCGCGACAATCAAGCACGAGGTACACCAATCCAGACTGGAGGGGTCCCGCCTGAGCAGAGGGTCTTATACCTCTCCCCAGGAGGCGGGGCCCGACCGGGATGTGCCATAACAACATCCACCACAGGTATATTAATCCCACAGTGTAAACACCCTAACCCAACAACATTATAACAACCCCCACAGTGGCAACATCCTAACCCAACAGTAACATTGGAATAACCCCACAGTGGTAACCAACGATGGTTCACCACATTCACCCCTCCTTTAAAAACAAAGGCCGGCGGGGTGCGAAAACAGGTCACATATATACAAAATTCACAAGTCCAGATGGTCTGGAGGACCGCACCGTCGCTGTGATCTCCTCAACACCGGTTGCGACACCGGAGCAGGTGCTTGCGGTGGCATTCTCTCCAAAACAGCGTCCGGCTGTCCCCTCGAGGACTCCCGGGCCGGTTGACCCTGGTGAGGCGGTGGTGCAGGGGATCCTGGAACCTTCTGTGGTGGCGCCGATCTCCGAGTCTCAGGCAAGCTGTACATGGGAGTATAACTGTTATGCACTGGTCCCGGTGCTGACCGCGCCACGTCTGGGGAAGAAAGAAGTGAAAGGGGGTTCGTGACAGGGGGTATAGGAGCGACAGGAGTTGCTACGTCCCCTGCGGGCGCCAGGTCTCGAATCGAGACCGTGTCCTCTCGCCCGTCAGGATATGCCACATAGGCATACTGAGGGTTGGCGTGGAGGAGTTGGACCGGTTCGACCAAGGGGTCGGACTTGCGGGCCCTCACATGTCGCCGCAGAAGGACGGGTCCTGAGTACGTCAACCAGGCTGGTAAGGAGATCCCCGAGGACGACTTCCGAGGGAATGAGAGCATCCTCTCGTGGGGAGTAGCATTGGTTGCCGTACACAGGAGGGAGCGAATGGAATGAAGCGCATTTGGAAGGACCTCCTGCCAACGGGAGACTGGAAGGCCCCTGGACTTCAGCGCCAATAGGACAGCCTTCCAGACTGTAGCATTCTCCCTCTCCACCTGTCCGTTACCCCTAGGGTTGTAGCTCGTGGTTCTACTAGAGGCAATCCCGTATGAGAGCAGGAATTGCCTCAAGTCGTTACTCATGAACGACGAGCCCCTGTCGCTATGTATGTAGCAGGGGTACCCGAACAGGGTAAAAAGATCACTGAATGCCTTAATCACTGTGGCAGTCGACGTGTCCGCACAGGGGACAACAAACGGGAACCGGGAGTATTCATCTATGATATTGAGAAAATAGACATTCCGGTCCGTTGAGGGAAGGGGGCCCTTAAAATCCACACTCAGCCTCTCGAAGGGGCGAGTGGCCTTGACCAATTGTGCCCGGTCCGGTCGATAAAAGTGCGGTTTGCATTCCGCGCAAATCCGACAGCTTCTCGTTACTGACCTGACATCCTCCACCGAGTAGGGCAGGTTGCGGGCTTTTATGAAGTGGTAGAGTCGAGTGACTCCAGGATGGCACAGGTCATTGTGGAGGGCCTTCAAGCGGTCCTCCTGCATGATAGCGCATGTTCCGCGCGAGAGGGCATCCGAGGGCTCATTGAGCTTCCCTGGACGATACATAATATCGTAATTATAGGTGGAGAGCTCAATTCTCCACCGCAAGATCTTATCATTCTTGATCTTGCCCCTCTGCGTATTACTGAACATAAACGCCACGGATCGTTGATCCGTGATCAGGGTGAACCGCTTCCCCGCCAGGTAATGGCGCCAGTGTCTGATGGCCTCCACAATGGCCTGAGCCTCCTTCTCCACCGCTGAATGCCGAATTTCGGGACCTTGAAGGGTGCGGGAAGAAAACGCGACGGGCCTGCCTGCCTGGTTTAGTGTGGCGGCCAGGGCGAAATCCGATGCATCACTTTCCACCTGAAAAGGGATGGATTCATCCACCGCGTGCATCGTGGCTTTCGCAATGTCGCTTTTCAAAGCCTTGAAGGCCAATTGGGCCTCCGGCGTGAGTGGGAAGGTCGTGGACTTGATGAGCGGACGGGCTTTGTCCGCGTAGTTGGGGACCCACTGCGCATAATAAGAAAAGAAGCCGAGGCATCTCCTCAGTGCTTTTGTGCTAGCGGGCAAGGGAAGTTCAGTAAGGGGGCGCATACGGTCTGGATCAGGGCCGATGACCCCGTTTTCCACCACGTATCCAAGGATAGCTAACCTGCGCGTACGGAATACACACTTCTCCCTGTTATAGGTCAGATTCAGGCGAGATGCAGTGCGCAGAAAGTTTTGGAGATTCGTGTCATGGTCCTGCTGGTCATGGCCGCAGATGGTGACGTTATCCAGGTACGGGAAGGTAGCCCGCAACCCGTTCTGGTCCACCATTCGGTCCATAGCACGCTGGAAGACCGAGACCCCATTGGTGACACCAAATGGAACCCTAAGAAACTGGTATAGACGACCATCCGCCTCAAAAGCCGTGTATTGTCGGTCCTCTGGGCGGATGGGGAGTTGGTGGTAGGCAGACTTAAGGTCTATGGTGGAGAACACCCGGTACTGCGCAATCTGATTGACCATATCAGATATGCGCGGGAGAGGATACGCACCCAGCTGCGTATAACGGTTAATGGTCTGACTGTAGTCGATGACCATCCGGGGTTTGTTCCCGCTTTTAACCACCACGACCTGCGCTCTCCACGGACTAGCACTGGGCTGTATGATCCCTTCTTTGAGGAGCCGCTGAACCTCAGATCTGATAAAGATCCGGTCTTCAGCGCTGTAACGCCTACTTTTAGTAGCGATGGGCTTGCAGCCTGGTACCAGATTCTTAAATAAAGAAGGTGTGGTGATCTTTAGTGTGGAAAGATTGCATGCGGGGCGCTTTGGGCAATTTGGAGGCTGCGGCTGATTCCCTACTGCCAGTGAAGGGAGTGGCCCACTGTACTGTAGGATCACACTCTTCATGTGGACCATAAAGTTTAGTCCGAGGAGAATTGGCGCGCAAAGGTGCGGTAACACAAGGAGCCTGTATCGCTCGTAAATTGTGCCCTGCACCTCTAGGGTTACCATACAACGTCCTTGGATCGGTACAGACCGGGACCGTGATGCCATAGAAATTGTCTGTTTGGCAGGTAGAACCCGGAGTCCACACCTTTTTGCAGTGTCAGGGTGAATAAAACTCTCGGTGCTCCCACTGTCAAACAGACAATACACAATACGACCATTTACCTTGATGTTCATCATCGAACAGTCAAGTCTGTGATGCTTTGTCTGGTCCAGAGAGATCGACGCCACCGTTGGCCCCAGGGCGTCGCTGCATGCAGCCGAGGTTGATACTGAGGACCCCTGCTGGTCGCTCCTGGTCGTCGTCGACCATGATGGCCGCCCCCATGAATCGCACGTGGGTGAGGGCGCCAAGCGTAGCGACTCCTGGTGGTCATCCTCCTCCTCCGTCAGCCACGATGGCGCCGTCCTAGATTCGCACGTGGTCGGGCTTCGCGGGTACTGGGACGCCGAAGGAGATTGTCTCCGCTCTGGAGGGTCACAGGCTGCACTGCCGTTCTTGGGCTTCGACCTGCAGACTTTAGCATAGTGCCCCTTTTTACCGCACTGACTGCAGATCGCCGTTTTTGCTGGACACTGTTGCCGTGGATGCTTGGCTCCTCCGCAAAAATAGCACCGCGGGCCGCCTGGAGCTGCCGCCGTCGTCGGATCGATATGGGAGCGCGAGCCCGTGGGGCGAGGAGGGATTTGTGCTTGCTCCTGCCACGTTGTCTCCACGTGGTCTTCGGGGTACAGAGCCAAGCTTTTCGACGCTGCCTCCAGCATCTCAGCCATCTCCATCGCTTGGGTCAAGTTGAGGTTCCCTTTCTCCAATAGCTTAAGCCGGATGTACGAGGACCCTACCCCTGCTACGAACGCATCTCGGGCGAGGTCGTACATATACTGCTCAGCCGACACAGCTTTGCAGTCGCAGCCCCTGGCAAGCTGCAAGAGCTCATTGGCGTAGTCCTCCATGGTTTCGCCCGACTGCCGACGTCGTGTAGCGAGGAGGTAACGAGCGTAAATCTCGTTGGGTGGTCTCGTGTATCGTTTCTTCAAGAGCTCGATGGCCCTTGGGTAAGTGGTGGCCGCACGAATCGCAAGATAGACCGTGTCGCTTACCCTCGCGTGGAGGACCTGGAGTTTGTCGTCGTCCGTAGTAACTGCTGCAGAGGCCGCCAGGTAGTCCTCAAAACACTTCAGCCAGTGGTCGAAGGTGTTAGAGGCACCGACCGCACATGGGTCCAATGTCAGACGCTCTGGTTTCAGCATTTGCTCCATACTCTCTTTACTGTCGAGAGTTTTGTGTTTGTCAATAAAATTGATGCGCGACAATCAAGCACGAGGTACACCAATCCAGACTGGAGGGGTCCCGCCTGAGCAGCGGGTCTTATACCTCTCCCCAGGAGGCGGGGCCCGACCGGGATGTGCCATAACAACATCCACCACAGGTATATTAATCCCACAGTGTAAACACCCTAACCCAACAACATTATAACAACCCCCACAGTGGCAACACCCTAACCCAACAGTAACATTGGAATAACCCCACAGTGGTAACCAACGATGGTTCACCACACCCCCTCATCCCAGGAATTAGCCTGGTGAATCTCCTTTGGGCTGCCTCCAGTGTTATCATATCGTTTTTAAGGTAAGGGGATCAAAACTGGATGCAGTATTTCAGGTGAGGCCTCGCCATTGGCCTGTAGAATTGCAACAAAACTTTCCTATATTAAACTCCAACCCCTTTGCAATAAAGACCAAAATGCCGTTTGCCTTCTCAGCTACTTGTTGCACCTGCCTGTTAGCTTTGTGTGATTTGTTCACTAGAACACCTCGATCCCGCTCTACTTCACTCACCTGCAGTCTCTCCTCTTTTAGATAATCTGCTTTTTGATTCCTCCTCCCGAAACTCCATTTGACGGGTTTTCGCCCAGTCACCCAATCTATCTACATCCTGTTGCAGAATCACCATATCCGCCTCACAACCTGCCTTTCCATGTATCTTTGTATCATCAGCAAATTTGGAAACCTTACACTCTGTTCCTTCTTCAAGGTCATTAATGTAAATAGTGAATAATTGCAGGCCAAGAAATGATCCCTGCGGTACTGCACAAGTTACATCTTTCCACTCTGAAAAGGACCCATTTATTCCAACTCTCTGTTTTCAATGTGACACAGTAAGAGTTTTAACAACACCAGGTTAAAGTCCAACAGGTTTATTTGGTAGCAAATACCATTAGCTTTCGGAGCGTTGCTCCTTCGTCAGATGGAGTGGAAATCTGCTCTCAAACAGGGCACAGAGACACAAAATCAAGTTACAGGCTGTCCTGTCTGGAGACAATACACATCTCTTTAACCTGTGCTTAATACTACCTCCACTCACATTGTCTGTATCTTTAAGACCTGGTTGGCTGTAGAGTTCGCATTCTAATCAGTATTCTGTAACTTGATTTTGTGTCTCTGTATGCCCTGTTTGAGAGCAGATTTCCACTCCATCTGGCTGAGCATTTGGGACCAGCTGTTTTGAGTATCTGTCACTGCTCATCTACTGACCTGTATCTTGGCTTGTTTACCCAGTTCACCTTGGACAACTCATCCCTCGTAACATTATAATGTTGCTTATTTAAGTTGAAGACACTGGTTCTGGACCTCTGGTGTTCACCCTCAAACCGTGCCTGGAATTCAATCATTGTGGTCATTACCCCCTAGGGGATCCTTAACCACAAGATCCCTTATTAATCTATCTTCATTACATAAAACCAAATCTAAAACAGCCCCTTCCCAGTTAAGTTCCACAACATACTGCTCTTAAAAAAAAACAATCCCTGATACACTCCACTCTAGGCCAAGTGGTATGGCTCAGACCATGGATGACCCACAGTTTGATGACATCCTGTTCGTCCTCAGACTTGGCTTGAGTGTCATCGTCAGGATGTTGCTCGCTCCATTATATCGTCTCTGCCAGGGCGCCTCTCTAGAGTGTCAGGTTGTGATTGGCACATCAGGCCATGATAATTAGTAGGACATGAACTAGAGAATGCTGCAGAGAGCCAATTGTATGGTCCAAGCATCAGGATGACATTTGGAGCAGATGTGTGGGCTTGCTCAAAGTCCAGGTAGAAACCTGGCTCCCGATATAACTCTTCCCAGCCTCATCCTGATGTTATGAACCATCTCTTCAATGTCTCCAAGAAACCAAGCCTGCAATGGCTCTGGTGGCCAGAACACCTGTGGCACCCGAGCGTGCCAAAGGACAGAAGAGTCGGGCTACTCCCAGGATAGTGAACACACACTCACATGGCCCACTTGCAATGGTCACACGCAAATAACCTTTCCAATTGACAAATGCCCCCGGATGCTCCAATGGATTTATAACCACATGTGTGTAATCTATCGCACCTTGAACTTTGTAGAATCCAGCATCTCTCACACAGTGTCTGGACCTTGGCCTGATTAACATCATTGGTGATGAAGGCATTTGATCGCCAGAACCTTTATCTATGACTGCCTTTATGTCATTGTGAGCTGAAACTTTGCTGTAACAGTCTCCAGCTGGAACAACCCTGATGCATAAGTTCAAGACCACAGTCACCTTGAGAATGACAGGCCCCAACGCAATTTGAACTGATCTCTGGTGGCACAGTGGTTACCACTGCTGCCTCGCAATGCCACAGACCCGGGTTCAATTCCAGCCTTGGGCCACTGTCTATGTGAAATATTCGCATTCTCCCTGTGTCTGCGTGGGTTTCCTCTGGGTGCTTCGGTCTCCTCCCACAGTCCAAAGATTGGCCTTGGTAAATTGCCCATTTGTGTCCAAAGATGTGTAGGTTAGGGGGATTAGTCATGCATGGATTTACGGGGATAGGGCGGAGGGGAGGACCTGGGTGGGATGCTCTATCGGAGTGTCAGTGCAGATTTGATGGGCCAAATGGCCTCTTTCTGTACTGTAGGTATCCTAACTTCCCAGCCAGCAATTCACAAAGGGAGACCACTGTCTCTCTGGAGGGAGACAGTCTGTGAAGACACCAGTGTCTGAAATATTCGTCATCCTTTTATGTGTGGACTCTATACACAGGGTAGTGTCTTCTCTTACCACAGACGATTGTTGTCTGTCTAGTTCTGGTCATTGTGCAGGTCCTCACCCCCTAGACCGTATGGCGTCCCTGCCTGTGGACAGTTGGCATTCTCTGTCTCACTGCATCCTCACTGGAGCAATCTCCTCCAGAATGCACAATCCCCTCGGAAACAGTGATCTCTGTTCCTCCCATCCAGTCTTCCCCCTCTAGAATGACCTTGTCTCTAGGCCCACTTCCCCTTCACTCTCTCCTTATTTGTAATGTCAGCCTATAAAAGCTCAAGAAAAACAGCCAAATACTGTCACCTTCAGCTGATTCTGCTGCTACACGCAACCTTATATCTGACATCAATCACTCTCAACATTTGTCCCACATGGTCACTGAAAAATGGAGTGTGCAATGAAAAATTGTAGTCAATTGCTGCTTTAAGAAGATTAATAGGCTGCTAATTGCTGTATTGAGAATGGCAGGCGGCTCTCGATTTCGGTGCCCTCTGAAACTGCAGGGATGGCATTGGATTGGGGTTTCATGTTGTCAAGGTGTGTTTTACATAAATGTGGGGCAGGAGCAGTGTGGCTCACTGATTTCAGACAAATCCCACCCAACCTTTCAGGCCATGACCTTTCATCAGGACTGGGTGATGATACAAAGTTAGGTGAGAATGTAAGCTGTGGGGAGAACAGGCAGAGGCTACAGATACATACAGACCTTAGGTGGGCAGCAAGGTGGCAGGTGGGATATAATGTGGGCAAATGTGAAGGGATCCAATCTGAGAGGAAGAATGGAAAGTCCCATATTCTGAGAGACTTTTAAATGTTGATGTTCAAAGAGCTTTTGGTGTCTGTCACTAGCCCTTGGGAGGCAGACAGGCATTGGTATGTGGGTAAAATGATGGGAGTCACACTGGGAGGCTCCCAATGAAGTCCCGCCATTCAGCCATTTTCCCAGCAGTGGGATTGGATGAGGAGAGGCTGCCCACTCAATGTTCTATTGTCTTCTTCTGTTAGGCTGCTTACCTGTCTTGTAAATCTCTCCCCTTCATAAGCGGATGAAGCCTTTGCTCCCTGCTTACCCTTTCTGCTAGGGCATGGGGCCCATCCTGGTTCAGTTGGAGCCCATCCCATCAGTAGTGTTCCCTTTCTGTCCCAGAACTGGTGTCCTTCTATCCCACATCCGCCCTTTAGCCACATGTTAACTCCCCTGATTTCTCTGTTCCTACACCAAGTTGCTGTGACCCAGGCAGTAATCCAGAGGTGATTACGCAGGAGGTCCTAGGTTTTAATGTTTGGGGCTAACCCCTGGCATTCTTTCATCAGGACCTGTTCCCACCCATGTCAATTTTCCCCACATGAACTATGATACTGGATTTAGCCCCGTGTTCCCCACCCTTCCAAGTTCATCTCCAGTTGCCATGAGATATCCCTAATCTTGGCATCAAGTTGGCAACACACCCTCCGGGAATCTCATTCCTGGCCACAGAGGGTGCTATCTAGCCCTCTAATTATGGGATACTCATTACTACCATATTTCTATGCCACTGTTTTCCCACCTGCCTTGGACAGTCTTGTGATCCACAACGTCTTGGTCTGCATTGTCTCCAGCATTCTTTCTCTTTGTCTTAATACATTGCACCTATTGGACATTGTGCATGTGACCACCTTCTTGTCCTCCCCTGAACCCCACTACCTGGCTTTCTATCATTCACACACTGTCTCCCTAAACCTGTGCATTCCTCAAAGGTGTGACTGTATTCTGGATGAAATTGTCCAGAAATCATGCCCCTTTCTGTTGTGTCAGAGTTTCTCCTCATCACTGACTCTGAGCCAGTGAGATTCAAGATGGCAATATGTTTGCTTGGGACCGTCTCACTGTCCACAAACTCTGGCAACCTGCAGGGCTGAAGCATGTCAATTCATTCTAAGCTGTGGCTCTGTCCCCATAATCAGTTTGTTTTTTTTTGCGCTCTTTTTAACAGTTGCTTTTGAATTTGCTTTCACCAGCCTGTCAGGATCTTCATTCCCAACCTAAACAGAACACTGTGCAAAAGATGTTTTTCTCGTGTTCCCTCTGCTTTTTTTCCAAATTACCTGTGTCTGGATCTGCTAAACCCTGTCATCCCTCCTCCAACAATGACTTCTTGCTGCTCCTGTATGGGATCAAGAGGTAAAGAGATAAGGAGCAAAAGCAAGTAATGATACAGTGTAAATCAGTCATGATCCTATTGAATAGCAGGCAGGCTGGAGTGACTGAATGGCCTCCTCCTGTTTCCCCCATTCAACCAGCTATAAGTGGACAACCATTAATCACTGAGATTTGACACGAGACATTCAGAACCATTTTGTATTCTAAACGGCATGAGCTCTTTCGTGGGGGTGGCACAGTGATTAGCACTGCTGCTTCACAGCGCCAGGGACCCGGGTTCGATTCCCGTCTGTGAGGAGTTTGCACGTGCTCCCCGTGCCTGCGTGGGTTTCCTCCGGGTGCTCCAGTTTCCAACCACAGTCTGAAAGATGTGCTGGTTAGGTGCATTAACCCGAACAGGCGCCGGACAGTGGCGACTAGGGGAATTTCACAATAACTTAATTGCAGTGTTAATGTAAGCCTTACTTGTAACTAATAATAAACTTTAAAACTCTTTCTGTTTCCCATCGGTGCCAACTGTGTGCAGGTGCATTGTGGAGCAGAGGTGGTGATGGCATCGCATGTTGGATTGTGTCAGATAACCACAGTGAGTGACTCTCAGTGGCAGAGATATATCTGGACCTGTTTGGGGGTGTAGACACAATGGAATCTTACGAGAACTTGGCAGAGTGTCTGTTCCAGTGTGAAAAATGGAGTGATTCTTGACAATAATGAATCAAAAATGTTTATGCCATGAGAATCATGCCCCACCTGCAGCGTGCTCCCTCTAATTCGCCTGCCCCGCAACAACTTAATCACTGCAGTTACTGGGGAGTTCCTTTTATAAATGACTCCCCAGCACTTGTTGCGCAGCGACTGCAGGGAGTGGCAGCCAGGAAGCCTGCACCACGATTCTCAGAGGGAGCCCTCTCCAGACTCGATGGAGTGGAACAGAAGTGGGATGCATTCTACCCCCGCTCCAGCAGATGGCCTTCCAGCAGGTCACCATCCCAGCCTGGCATGCAGTGGCAGCCCTGGTCAGTGCCAGCCCACTGCAGAAGAGGACGGGGCAGTAGTGCCAGAAGATGAATGATCTTCACTCAATCAGGGTAAGTGAACCATCTCCCCCACCCTCCTGTCTCCCTCTGGACCCCCTCGCACACCCCTCGTCCTCATGTGAGTAATCAATGTTCCCTCCTTTATCCCCTGTGATGCACTGATACCATCTCCCTTCTCTACAGGCAAAGCAGCTGGGCAACGCGGACCATCCTCGTGGCCCCTGGACCTTCCGGACACGAGCATCTCCGAGGGCGGTTTCTCGGATCCTACCATTGAAGAGGTGTCACAGCTGTCACACACACCTCACACCTCAGTGGGTTCACTCAGTAGACAGACTTCTTCAGCAGTTCAATGGCCTGCCCCACCAGCACATACACTGAAGTGTGAGCCTCATTGTATCCAGTCTCCGCAGATTTTTGTGGTCCCCACGTTGGCATCAGCAGGCAGAGTGGTTACCCCCCGTCCCCGAGGAGCCATCCTTCCAGCTGCTGCTCTCCCTCAGACAGCCAATATTTGCAGATGACCCAAGATGTAACTGTCATGGACGCCCCCTGGAAAACTGGCCCACACCTGCATGATGCGCATTGTGTGGTCGCAGAAAAGCTGCACATTGAGGAAGTGCAATTCATGAATGGTGCAGCCTGCGACTGCTTGGGTAAAATAGAATCATTGGAAAGAAACCAACTATGGACAACAATCAGGCCAGAAATACAAGCACAGCAAAGTGACATAAAAACTGACACAAAAAAAGGTATGCTGGGATTAGCTCCATCTAAAAATACAGAGACAGTCTGCCAGGAGACAGGCCCTTTGCAAGGTTTGAGTCAGACAATTGAAAACCAAAGATGCACCAGGACATATTAGCATGTGCAAAAGGACCGTTATACATTTCCTGGGAAATGAATCACTAATAGATACAGGGCCAGACACGCATTAGTGAAACAAAAAGATTCGATGCATATTAGAAGCTGAAACGAGACATCTAGCTCTGCAGCACAGAAGATACAAGGAGGCCCACCATTGAAACATATTAACACCCACTGAAATCCATCAACAAGGATGTGAAACTAATCAGATCAAAACCACTGATAGGTTAAATCCTTGGAAGGTAGCCGGACAGGTATAAGAAACCTATGCTAAGCAGCATTCCAGAGAAGCACCTTTCCCCCAGAAGGGCTTCGGGACGTGGCAGCGACAAGAGCAGCTTGCCTCCAGACCAGAGAGAGACAGACTTGAAAGATCAACGCACTGACAGAATTGCGAGATTCCAGGGTAGAGTACAAATTTCTAAATGATCAACAAGCTAAGAGAGAGAGAATTGTTAAAGCTTAAAACAGTAAAAATCTTTTACTGTTTGGAATAAATTGTGAATTGGTTATTTCATAGAATCATAGAAACCCTACAGTACAGAAAGAGGCCATTCGGCCCATTGAGTCTGCACCGACCACAATCTCACCCAGGCCCTACCCCCATATCCCTACATATTTTACCCACTAGTCCCTCTAACCTATGCATCTCAGGACACTAAGGGGCAATTTTTTAGCATGGCCAATCAACCTAACCCACACATCCTTGGACTGTGGGAGGAAACCGGAGCCCTCGGAGGAAACCCACGCAGACACGGGGAGAATGTGCAAACTCCACACAGACAGTGACCCGAGCCGGGAATCGAACCCAGGTCCCTGGAGTTGTGAAGCAGCAGTACTAACCACTGTGCTACTGTGCCGCCCCGTGTCACTTTCAGTGACTTGTGTACCTGTACACCCAGATCCCTTTGCCTATCAATACTCCTAAAGGGTTCTGCCATTTACTGTATATTTCCTATCTGTATTAGACCTTCCAAAATGCATTACCTCACATTTGTCCGGATCAAACTCCATCTGCCATCTCTCCACCCATGTCTCCAACTGATCTATATCCTGCTGTATCCTCTGATGTTCCTCATGACTATCTGCAAATCCACCAACCTTTGTGTCATCCGCAAACTTACTAATCAATCCAGTTACATTTTCCTCCAAATCATTTATATATATTACAAACAACTCTGATCCCTGAGGAACACCACTTGCGCTCCGAAAGCTAGTGTCGTTTGCTACCAAATAAACTTGATGGACTTTAACCTGGTGTTGTTAGACTTCTTACTGTGTGAACACCACTTGTCACAGCCCTCCATTCAGAAACGTACCCTTCCACTGCTACCCTCTGTCTTCTTTGACCGGGATGTTGGATTTATGTCACATTATCAGTAACCCCCACAGCTTGCCTCCTGGACTTGCAGGCTGTCCTGTCTGGAGACAATACACATCTCTTTAACCTGTGCTTAATGCTCTCTCCACCCACATTGTCTGTATCTTTAAGATCTGGTTGGTTGTAGAGATTCGCATTCTAATCAGTATTCTGTAACTTGATTTTGTGTCTCTGTGCCCTGTTTAAGAGCAGATTTCCACTCCATCTGATGAAGGAGCAGCGCTCCGAAAGCTAATGGTATTTGCTACCAAATAAACCTGTTGGACTTTAACCTGGTGTTGCTAAAACTCTTACTGTCTTCTTTGACCGAGCCAGTTTTGTATCCACCTTGCCAGCTCCCCTCTGATCCCATGCGATTTCACCTTCTGCACCAGTCTGCCATGAGAAACCTTGTCAAAGGCCTTACTGAAGTCCATGTAGACAACATCCACTGCCCTACCCTCATCAATCATCTTCGTCACTTCCTCGAAAAACTCGATTAAGTTCGTGAGACACGACCTCCCCTTCAATAAACCATGTTGCCTCTCACTAATACGTCCACTTATTTCCAAGTGGGAATAAATCCTGTCTCGAAGAATCCTCTCCAATAATTTCCCTACCACTGACGTAAGGCTCACCAGCCTGTAATTACCTGGATTATTCTTGCTACCCTTCTTAAACAAAGGAACAACATTGGCTATTCTCCAATCCTCTGGGACCTCCCGTGTAGTCATGATGTGGAGATGCCGGCGTTGGACTGGGGTAAACACAGTAAGAAGTTTAACAACACCAGGTTAAAGTCCAACAGGTTTATTTGGTAGCAAATGCCATTAGCTGTTCTCTTCCTGTGGGGGAGCACCCCAGCGGTCACGGGCATCCAGCCTCTGATCCCCGGGCAAGCACCCTCCAAGGCGGCCCCCACGACACACGACAGCGCAGAGTCGCTGAGCAGAAACTGATAGCAGCTTGGCTATTTCCCCCAGCAATTTCCTCCCTTGCCTCTCTCAGTATTCTGGGGTATATCCCATCAGGCCCTGGAGACTTGTCTACCTTGATGTTTCTCAAGAACCCCAATACCTCCTCCTTTTTGATCTCAACATGACTCAAACTATCTGCACATCCTTTCCCAGACTCATCATCCACCAAGTCCTTTTCAACATAAAAACATAGAAACCCTCCAGTACAGAAAGAGGCCATTCGGCCCATCGAGTCTGCACCGACCACAATCCCACCCAGGCCCTACCCCCATATCCCTACATATTTACCCACTAATCCCTCTAACCTACGCATCTCAGGACACTAAGGCAAATTTTAGCATGGCCAATCAACCTAACCCGCACATCTTTGGACTGTGGGAGGAAACCGGAGCACCCGGAGGAAACCCACGCAGACACGAGGAGAATGTGCAAACTCCACACAGACAGTGACCCAAGCCGGGTATCGAACCCAGGTCCCTGGAGCTATGAAGCAGCAGTGCTAACCACTGTGCGACCGTGCCGCAAAGTATTTCTTTGGTGAATACTGACGCAAAGTACTCATTTAATACCTTGCCCATTTCCTCTGGCTCCACACATTGATTTCCTCCCTTGTCCTTGAGTGGGCCAACCCTCTCCCTGGCTACTCTCTTGCTCTTTATATATGTGTAAAAAGCCTTGGGATTTTCCTTAATCCTGCTGGCTAATGCTTTTGCATGACCCCTTTTAGTTCTTTTTACTCCTTGCTTAAGTTTCTTTCTACTTTCCTTGTTTTCCACACTTGCTTCGTGTGTTCCTAGCCTCCTAGCTTTGACAAATGCTTCCTTTTTCTCTTTGACTGGGCTCACAATATCTCTCGTTATCCAAGGTTCCCAAAGCTTGCCATACTTATCCTTCATTCTTACAGGAATATGCCGGTCCTGAATCCCTATCAACTTACACTTGAAAGCCTCCCACATGCCAGATGTTGATTTGCCCTCAAACATCTGCCCCCAATCTACATTCTTCAGTTCCTGCCTAATATTGTTGTAATTAGCCTTCCCCCAATTTAGTACCTTAACTTGAGGACTACACTTATCTTTATCCATCAGTACCTTAAAGCTTACTGAATTGTGGTCACTGTTCCCAAACTGCTCCCCTACTGAAGCATCGACCACCTGGCTGGGCTCATTCCCCAAAACCAGGCCGAGTATGGCCCCTTCCCTAGTTGGACTATCTACATACTGTTTCAGGAAGCTCTCCTGGATACTCCTTACAAACTCTGCCGCATCCACGCCCCGAGCACTAAGTGAGTCCCAGTCAATATAGGGGAAATTAAAATCTCCCACCACAACAACCCTGTTACTTTTTACAACTTGCCAAAATCTGCCTACACATCTGTTCCTCAATCTCCCGCTGGCAGTTGGGTGGCCTATAGTAAACCCCCAACATTGTGACTAAACCTTTCCTATTCCTGAGCTCTACCCATATTGCCTCGCTGTATGAGCCCTCTGAGGTGTCCTCCCGCAGTACAGCTGTGATATTCTTCTTAACCAGTAGTGCAACACCCCCACCCCTTTTACATCCCCCTCTATCACACCTGAAACATCTATATCCTGGAATGTTAAGCTGCCAATCCTGTCCTTCCCTTAACCAAGTCTCTGTAATGGCAACTACATCATAGTTTCTAGTACTAATCCAAGCTCTAAGTTCATCTGCCTTACCTGTTACACTTCTCGCATTGAAACAAATGCACTTCAGTCCACCAAACCCTCTCTGATTAGCAATCCCACCCTGCCTGCTGTTTCTCTGAGTCTTACTGGCCCTACTCTCTCTGGTTCCTCTTCAGCTAATTCACCTTTGCTTTGGTTCCCACCCCACTGCCAAACTAGTTTAAATCCTCCCGTGTGATACTAGCAAACCTCCCGGCCAGAATATTTGTGCCCCTCCAGTTTAGATGCAACCCGTCCTTCTTGTACAGGTCCCACGTGCCCCGGAAGAGACCCCAATGGTCCAGATATCCAAAACCCTCCCTCCTACACCAGCTGTTTAGCCACGTGTTGAGCTGCACTATCTGCCTATTCCTAGCCTCACTAGCACGTGGCACAGGGAGTAATCCTGAAATTACAACCCTAGAAATTACAACCCTAGGCGGTACGGTAGCACAGTGGTTAGCACTGCTGCTTCACAGCTCCAGGGTCCTGGGTTCGATTCCTGGCTCGGGTCACTGTCTGTGTGGAGTTTGCACATTCTCCTCGTGTCTGTGTGGGTTTCCTCCGGGTGCTCCGGTTTCCTCCCACAGTCCAAAAATGTGTAGGTTAGGTTGATTGGCCAGGTTAAAAATTGCCCCTTAGAGTCCTGAGATGCATAGGTTAGAGGGATTAGTGGGTAAATATGTGGGGTAGGGCCTGGGTGGGATTGTGGTCGGTGCAGACTCGATGGGCCGAATGGCCTCCTTCTGCACTGTAGGGTTTCTATGATTCTATGAAGTCCTGCTTTTTAACTTTCTACCTAACTCCCTAAACTATTGCTGCAGGACCTCATCACTCTTCCTGCCTATGGCGTTAGTACCAATATGCGCTACGACCTCTGGCTGTTCACCCTCTCCCTTCAGAATGCTTTCTGTCCGTTCAGAGACATCCTGGACCCTGGCACCAGGGAGGCAACAGACTATCCTGGAGTCTCTTTCACGTCCACAGAAACGCCTATTTGTACCCCTAACTATAGAGAACCCTATATGTAACCCCTTGCTGACAACTATATGCTCTGACCAGCTGAGTTATGTAAAGCTGTACCTGGGATGTGCTTGATGTTATAAGGGGCTACTATGTAAATGTTCAATTAACAGGACCCTGAGTTCTTAGCGGTTGGTGTTGAGCTCGGCTAAATTTCCTATTTACCAATAAATGTCAGTACAGGCATGAATGAAAAGGATTAGTGTATGCAGTTCCAATCTGGAGTAATAACCTATTAATAATAGCGCAGTGCCTCCTAAAATGGTAAGTATGTAAACCTTATAATAAGAAAAGGTTCAGGACAACCCTGCAAAAGGAATAACAAAAATATTTTTTTTCCATTGTTGCGTCTCATAAAACAGGTAAAGAGTCCCAAACTAAAGATTTTTCAATTAAACAGTTTCAACCCTGAGAAATGTTCAAAATATTACCAGCGCTTGGATTTATAAACGTTGGGGCCCATACGTTGGTGCACATATGGAGAAAACACGCCCTCAACAACACACTGCTGATACCGCTCAGTGTCTGATAGTACCGTCTCCAGTTACTCACGCAACCACGACACACACAGTCCAGAAGGGTCTGCGAGCGGGAAGATGATGCAGCAGGAAAACAAAATGCAGCAAGCTGTCTGTGTAGTGACACAGGTCCAGTGCGCTGAAGTCTGTCCTCCTCGGCAGTGCTACTTAGCAAGTTAGCTTCAGCTAATCCTCGTTCTCTCCGTCTTCTCAGTGAAAACTACGCCCGGCGTTTATAGTTGACTGTCCCTCACCGGCAGTTTCTAGCAGAAACGTCCACGCTTGAGAGTACAAGACGATGCGCTTTACACTTTTTCTCGACAGTAATGAAAATAACAAACAGGACTAAACCTTGCTGCCTTTCACTTCAAACTGGAAAAAATGAATTACTAAACTGCGACAAACACGAGCTTTAACTGCACAGTAATATTTGTGCCCATACTGTGAAGTATGTTAGTCTACAAATATTATTTGCCTCGAGGCTAAAACTGTGTTTTTACCGCATGGAAACAGCTCCTCTTCCCCACGTGTCTCCCCACTGCAGCTTCCTCTGCCTCCCGCCGTTTTTTTTTCCCTCCCCTAAGTAATCTGATTGGCTTAAAGTGCAGCTCTCCAGAAAACGGATTGGCTGAGCTTACATCACTCAAACAAACAGTATCTGTTCACGGTATTGGGCCCAGTAAACAGGATATTGAAACTCACAAGAAAACAAAGAACAATAGGAAATGTCTTTTTCATTAAATTTACCCATATTTCAAGAAAACACACTCTTTTTTCATTTTTCTTTCATTTATCCTTTTTTTTTCAGGCCCCTACATATAACTATTGCTCTAGTCCTCTTTGTCCCTCTCTGCTTAACAACAGAGCTAGCCGTGATACCACTGCTTTGGCTGCTGCTGCTGGTATCCCCTGATAGCCCATCTCCCCCAACAGTATCCAAAATGGTATAATTGTTAGAGAGAGGGAGGACCACAGGGGATTCCTGCACTGACTGCCTCCCCCTTCTAGCAGTCACCCATCTATCTGCCTGCACTTTCGGTGCACTCATGAACTCATAGACACATGAACCCAAGATCCTAGTTGAGGATGTCTCAAGATCTTACTGTGCTTACCCCAGTCCAATGCCTGCATCTCTACATTGTCTGCCACAGGGGACAGTGGACCACCTCTGCCACATACTGCATGAGTTGGCACCCCAGGGGACTAGAGAACACCCAATGCCTGTGGCCTTTCAAGTCTAAACCACACTTAACTATTTTGTCTGTGCCTCAACTGGGATCTTAGGTTCATGTCACAGTATCTGTAACCCCCAGGACTTGCCTGGGCTTGCAAAATCTCACTAACTGTCCTGGCTGGAGACAATACACATATCTCTTTCACCTGTGCTTAACCCTCTCTCCACTCACATTGCCTGGACCTTTAAGACTTGATTACTTGTAAAGACTCGCATTCCAATCATTAAATTGAGTTTGTGTCTACAGATGCCCTGTTTGTGAACACAACTCCTCACTCACCTGGTGAAGGAGCCTGAGACTCCGAAAGCTTGTGCTGCCAAATAAACCTGTTGGACTTTAACCTGGTGTTGTGAGACTTCTTACTGTGCTTACTCCAGTCCAACGCTGGCATCCCCACATCATGCGTATCAGATAGACAACGTTGGCCAAGTCGCAAGAGTATGTACTGTGTACCTGGTGGATGGTGTTCTCACGTAGATGATGGCATCCGTGTCGATGATCCGGCACGTCTTGCAGAGGTTGCTGTGGCAGGGTTGTGTGGTGTCGTGGTCACTGTTCTCTGAAGGCTGGGTAGTTTGCTGTCAACCATGGTCTGTTTGAGGTTGTGCGGTTGTTTGAAGGCAAGTAGTGGGGGTGTGGGGATGGCCTTGGCGAGATGTTAGTCTTCATCAATGACATGTTGAAGGCTCCGGAGAAGATGCCGTAGCTTCTTCGCTCCGGGGAAGTACTGGACGACGAAGGGTACTCTGTCCGCTGTGTCCCCTGTTTGTCTTCTGAGGAAGTCGGTGCGGTTTTCCGCTGTGGTGCATCGGAACTGTCGATCGATGAGTTGAGCGCCATATCCTGTTCTTATGAAGTCTGATAATGAGTATGAGAACAATCACTGAAACAACTATATGATGACGTCAACAAGTTCCATCCCACCATCAGACTCACCATGGACTACTCTCCAGAATTGGTTGCATTCTTGGACACACACATCTCCAAGGACGGTCACCTCAGCACCTCACTATACCACAAGCCCACGGATAACCTCATGATGCTCCACTTCTCCAGCTTCCACCCTAAACACGTTAAAGAAACCATCCCCTACGGACAAGCCCTCCGTATACACAGGATCTGCTCGGATGAGGAGGACTGCAACAGACGCTGAAAGACACCCTCATAAGAACAGGATATGGCGCTCAAACTCATCAATCGACAGTTCCAATGCACCACAGTGAAAAACCGCACCAACCTCTTCAGAAGACAAACATGAGACACGGCGGACAGAGCACCCTTCATCGTCCAGTACTTCCCCAGAGTGCAGAGGTTACAGCATCTTCTCTGGAACCTCCAACATGTCATTGATGAAGACGAACATCTCGCCAAGGCCATCCCCACACCCCCACTTCTTGCCTTCAAACAACCTCAAACAGACCATTGTCTGCAGCAAACTACCCAGCCTTCAGGAGAACAGTGACCACGACACCACAGTATCCTCTTCAAGACGTGCCAGACCATCGACACGGATACCATCATCTTATGTGAGAACACCATCCACCAGGTACATGGTACATACTCCTGCGACTTGGCCAATATTGCCTACCTGCAGGAAAGGATGTCCCGAGGCATGGTACATTGGGGAGATCATGCAGACGCTATGACAATGGATGAATGGACACCGCTCGACAATCACCAGGCAGGAGTGTTCTCTTCCTGTTGGGGAACACTTCAGCTGTCACGGGCATTCAGCCTCTGATCTTCGGGTAAGCGTACTCCAAGGCACCCTTCACGACACACGACAACACAGAATTGCTGAGCAGAAACTGATAGCCAAGTTCCGCACAGATGAGGACGGCCTCAACTGGGATCTTGGGTTCATGTCACACCATCTGTAATCCCCATGACTTGCCTGGGCTTGCAAAATCTCACTAAGCGTCCTGGCTGGAGACAATACATACCTCCTTTAACCTGTGCTTAACCCTCTCTCCACTCACATTGTCTGTACCTTTTAAGAGTTGATTACCTATAAAGACTTGCATTCCAACCATTATCTTGTAAATTGAGTTTGTGTCTATATATGCCCTGTTTGTGAATATAACTCCTCACTCACTTGAAGAAGGTGCGACACTCCGAAAGCTTGTGCGACCAAATAAACCTGTTGGACTTTAATCTGGTGTTGTGAGACTTCTCCCTGTGACAGATGCAGCCTTCTCCAGCACTGAGGCTCGGACATCTGAGGGAATGAGCACCTTCTCCGGAAGATTCTTGGTCGGTACTGTCTCCGAGGTTGATCCTGTCCTCCTGGTCACTGGACAGTTTCAGGCCTCTGGTCCTGGGTATGTACAGCAGCATGTCTTTGTCTCTGCTGCCGGTCAATGGCGATTAGCAGAAAGGCCAACTCCACAGGCTTCAGGATTCTCCTCACCATCCCGGCAGGCAGCACCGTTCCTGATATTGTCTGGGGTATTTCTGATATCCTGCTCAACCAGCACAGTGTATATTGGCACACAATCCAATAGTAAATAACCAATTCACAGCTTTATTCCAACCAGTAAAAGACTTGAGGTTTACAGCTTTACCACTAAGCCTCCATTTTCTCATGGCAACTGACCCACCCCAGGCCCTGAGCTGTACTTTTCCGCATCGCCAGCATTCTTCCTGGTGTCCCCTGAGTGTTTTATGGGCTGAGGAGAAATGGCTGCCTGAGTGCTCACCTCCAATAGTCTCCTCGGAGGTTTATGTTGTAAATTACGTTGGCGCTGGCTGAATATTCGGTGTGGGCTCAATATCCGATGCGAGTGCTCAATGATGGACTAATACATTGAAATGAGATTCCCAACATTCATGGCATATTCCCCATCACTCCACTGGCAGCCCGGCTGCTAAGTTGCAAAACACCATTTCACCGGCAAGAATCACGCTTTCCAAAATTCTCCAATTTTGAGTGCGTGCCCACCATTCCCACACACGGAGAGTCCGGCCTCAAGATTCTGCCTAATGTGTCATGCAGACAGGATGTTCCTGGACCAGGATGTGTGGAGCTAGCCTGGAATCAGCTCCTGCCACAGCTCCACACCGAAAGGTGCCAAGAGGAGGGAATGGTCAGCTTGCCGGAAGTGTCATGTTCTGGAGAGGAGGGAGTGGGGGGGTGGTGGTTTGGATGGGATTAGGATTTGTGGTTGGAATAGGATAGGGCAGTTTGGACTGTGGTGGGATTGGGGGAGGGGCTTGGAGTGTGATTGATGGATTTCAAGAATAGTTTTGGAAAATGATTGGCTGGGAGGAGGGTGGACATTGCGGTTTCAGAGCTGTGAGTGGTGCACTGTCTGTGTCCCTGCTTGGATGACGTGGAGATGCCGGCATTGGACTGGGGTAAACACAGTAAGAAGTTTAAACTTCTTCCCTGCTTGGAAACAGAGGGTTGTTAGACAGTGTACAAGAACCCTCATCAACATGATAGCAGTGGCTCTGACTGAACAAAGGTCAACATCACACTCACTTTACAACAAAAAGGACAGCATCAGGCATAACGCTGCCCTCTTCTTTATAAAACCCTGTGTGCTTCTTTTGCTTTCTCTGTGAGACAAGGCCCTTGCTAAATCCTTACTGCTGTGTAAAGCTACTTTGGAAAGAAGTTCAGTGTTGTCTCTCCTCGCTTTGCAGAGCTGATGTTGCCTGTAGACTGCAGTCTGTCATAGGTGGAACAATACTGTTCATTGAGGTGGGGCAGCTTTGTCATCTGTGCAGCCACACTGAATAGAATAATAGCTCGTTCTTGAAGCCCGTCTTTCCTTGTTCTTTAATGTGTCCAGTAAAGAGAAGTTTGCGCTGTGTGAACTACAATCATTGATTCAGTCAGTGCCAGTTCCCCTGCTGCTTCATTGCCAGAATTTTGTGTGGGCATCATTGATGGGATGAGTGTTTGAAGTCAAGTAATTTTACACCAATCCAGTTGATTGCAGTTTAACAAGGCTTTAAAAAGAAAACAGAAATGTCTGCTGAGACTGTGCAGCATGTGCATTACCCTCGCTCACTCCAAGGAACAATTTGCTGCAGCCAGCACTGAGTAAGGAGCTGCCTACAAACAGTTCACTCAGAAAACCCAATTGCAAACGCATCTCTCTTTATCACATCACATTTATTGCTAACTCACTCGTTCTTTCTATTTGCATTTGTTATTTTTCTAATGTTGCTTCTGCCTGTCCTTGAGGATTTCTTTATTGCTTTTCCTTCTTCACCATCCAATGGGGAGGCTGATAACCTTCTCCAGAATTGAGTTCATGCGACTCTCTCAGCAGGTGTCTTTACAGTTCCATTTATTGTTACAGATGCTTGCCTCCACTGGCATTATAGTTTAATACAGAATTCATCAGGATAATGCACTGTTAACAATGGAGCTCTGAAAATTTTACATTTCCTATTATGATTTGATTTATTATTGTCACATGTATTAACATACAGTGAAAATATTGTTTCTTGTGCGTTATACAGACAAAACATACTGTTCATAGAGAAGGAAACGAGAGAGTGCAGAATGTAGTGTTACAGTCATAGCTACAGTGTAGAGAAAGATCAACTTAATGCAAGATAAGTCCATTCAAAAGTCTGACAGCAGCAGAGAAGAAGCTATTCTCGAGTCGGTTGATATGTGACCTCAGACTTTTGTATCTTTTTCCCGATGGAAAAAGATGGAAGAGAGAGTGTCCGGCGTGCGTGGAGCCCTTAATTATGCTGGCTGCTTTGCCGAGGCAGCGGGAAGTGTAGACAGAGTCAATGGATGGGAGGCTGGTTTGCATGATGGATTGGGCTATATTCACGACCTTTTGTAATTTCTTGCTTGGGCAGAGCAGGAGCCACACCAAGCTGTGATACAACCAGAAAGAATGCTTTGTATGGTGCATCTGTAAAAGTTGGTGGCTGACATGCCAAATTTTCTTAGTCTTCTGAGAAAGTAGAGGCATTGGTGGGCTTTCTTAACTGTAGTGTTGGCATGGGGGGGGACCAGGACAGCTTGTTGGTGATCTGGATGCCTAAAAACTCGAAGCTCTCGACCCTTTCTACTTTGTCCCCATTGATGTAGACAGGGGATGTTCTCAAACTTGGGTTACTTGTCACCTGCATAGGAGATATGCGTACACAACTGGGGTAATCATGAATTGGATTAATAGGATGCAACAAGTGCGAATGAATCAGTATCTCATTGTAAATTTCTTCTGAACGGATTCAATGGAAATAAAACCTGGAAAAGATGTAAAATGGATCACTAATTCACTAGCACCCCCTCTGCTAGTAAGTCAAAATTACCCCAGTCACTCTTCCCCAAGTAATAGGAAATAATGTTAAAAATATTCAGCTTAAATGTGGCTCACCCTGCTCTCTGGCTGTGGGATGACAGTTCATGCCAGGCCTGCACCAGCTATGTTGGAGGTGGGCAGCATGTAAATTTGGTGCTGCCATCTCACTTCCAGGATTCTAATGTAGGGCTGAGCATCTGCAGTGCTGCCTCGATACTCGGCGGAACGATGAGCATTATGCTAATATCAAATAGTGCAGCGAGTCTTCTACTCTCAAAGGCAGCCCTTTTGAAAGGAAGCTGCACTGAATATCTCCAATTTGAAACATGTCAAATGGAACACTGACGCAAAGTGAGCATTCCAGGGCGATGGATGTGGAATTAGAGCCATTAGTCATGGAGTTAAATGCAAGGAAAGACACCATGGTTCCATGGATGGCACAGGGACCTGGGTTCGATTCCTGGCTTGGGTCAGAGTCTGTGTGGAGTCTGCAAGTACTCTCCCTGTCTGCATGGGTTTCCTCCGTGTGCTCCGATTTCCTCCCACAGTCTGAAAGACGAGCTGGTTAGGGTGTATTGGCCGTGCTAAATTCTCCCTCCATGTGTACCCGAACAGGCGCCAGAGTGTGGCGACTAGGGGGTTTTCACAGTAACTTCATTGCAGTGTTAATGTACGCCTACTATGACAAATAAATAAAATAAACAATGAATTACATTTGGCCTTCTCTCTTTTCGGTGTTTGACAATAGAAAAGGTCACAGCAGGACGGTGGAATGTCTGCATCTCCTGAACCCAATGGAGGACAGTATAAAGGTTGAACATCGGAAACATACATGATGCTGATGTAATGATGATATAAGATCATGTGACAGAAAAGTTAGAGAGGTCGGAGATTTCACTCTTCCTGATATGTGTCAATACTCGCTGTAAATAAAGAATCATGGCTTTGAGAATCGACAGCTTTGAGCAGTATACTTTGGGACATTGGCAATCCCCAAAACCTGACTACACAACGGAGCATCAGAATATATCACGAGATGCCACAAGTCCAGGGGTTTTCCCTGTCTTTAGAGAGTAAAACGCCCAACCCTATTGGACACTGGGTTCAGTTAGAAACCACAGATCAATTTATTAAAAATAACACATTGATACTCAGAAAATTAACACCCTTGGAAATGGAATTTTAACGTACATGTTGTCATAGAATCCTGACAGTGCAGAAGGAGGCCATTTGGCCCATCGAATCTGTACCGACCACAATCCCACCCAGGCTCTATTCCCGTAACCCCATATACTTATCCTGCTAATCCCCCTGACACTAGGGTCAATTTAGCATGGCCAATCAACCTAACCCGCCCATCTTTGGACTGTGGGAGGAAACCAGCGCATCCAAAACTGACACAGACAAGAGGAGAACATGCAAGCTCCACACAGACAGTCACCCAAGGCCGGAATTGAACCCAGGTCCCTGGCACTGTGAGGCTCTGTGCCACCATGCCGCAAGTGTGTACAAGTATTTTAAAAGTTGTTAAACTTCATTAAATCCTGAGCTCATGGAGTTAAAAACAAATAATTGACCTGGTTAGGAAACTGGTGAAGCAGCAGGAGAATGGGGATAGTGGATAGGTACTCGAGGGGGAGGCAGTGGCCTAGTGGTATTGTCACTGGACTATTAATCCAGAAACTCAGCTAATGTTCTGGGAACCCAGGTTCGAATCCTGCAGATGGTGGAATTTGAATTTCATTTAAAAAAAATCTGGAATTAAGAATCTACTGATGACCATGAAACCTTTGTCGGAAAAACCCATCTGGTTCACTAATGTCCTTTAGGGAAGGAAATCTGCCGTCCTTACCTGGTCTGGCCTACATGTGACTCCAGAGCCACAGCAATGTGGTTGACTCTCAACTGCCCTCCAGGAGCAACTAGGAATGGGCAATAAATGCTGACCAGCCAGCGATACCCGTGTCCACGAAATAATTTTTTAAAATGGCAGCGTGTGATTAGTGGTATTCCACGTGATCTATGTTGGGAGCTCAATTACCTGTCACATTTCTGAATGACTTAGTTGATGGGTTAGAAAACTATATATTCCGATTTGCAGATGACGCAAAGATGGGCAGCATTGTTACATGAAGTTAGCCAACAGCTGGTCCATTATCTCATTGAAGCAGGAAGAGATTGAAGGAGGCTAAATAGTCAACCCATGTCCCTATGGTCCCAATTCTCAAAAGAATTCTGATCCTGGTCCAGTGTCAGTAAGTCAAATGGATTTCTTTCAGAGCAAAGCGATCAGACTTTCTAAAGTGGTTTCTCTTTTCCTCACAATCAACACACACTTTGTGCCTCAATACTGGTCTCTGAAGTGACATTTTGCTTTTCACACAGTGTGCATTCTCTTCATCATAAGCAATTGAGAGATCTCACCAAGCATGCAGTAACCACATTTCAAATGACCAGTTACATCTCATCAATGTAATACAATATTCAGATTTTGACATAGATTTTGAATTTTGACAATCTTTATTCATCAAAAATAATTTACAATTCATTACATATCACCCAACGGGAGATGAGTCATTCTACACATTGTTGAAATCCATGATGATTATTTTCTTCAAGATTTTTCCCAACAGTGGATGTTCATGGATTTTATGATTCTCTGCAATGTAGAAAGAGGTCTACACTCAGTGACCCGAGGCCAGAATTGAACCCAGGTCCCTGGTGCTGTGAGACAACAGTACCAACCACTGTGCCACCATGCTGCCCAGTTGAGAAAAATAATTTCCAAACTCATGCCAGCTCCTTGAATATCAGTATAATCTTTGGCATCCTTCATTCCTGGGGGATTCCTCCACTCTCCCACATTTCTACATTTGGCATCAACCTTACATTTCTATTGTTCTTTCAGCTGTGCTGAACTGAAAGTGATTCTGCCATCTGCCCATTAGTTGAGGTATTAATAGAAGACTAATTCTATCTGCTTATAGTGGAGTGGGAGGGGAAGGGAGAGGGGGTGGGGGGTGGGGTGCGGTGGTTCACCTGTCTAGGTTGCACCCACCAATGACCATAGGTTTGAATACATAGCAGTGTTACCTGTCGGTTTTTGTGTTTCTAATTCCCACTGCAGCATAGTATCTAAAGGAAAAAATGTGGATGGTACTGATCCCTGTGCAGCTATAACGCACTGTCTCTCTCCAATGGAGAGTGGTGCCTCATCCTTTGTGGAAAATGGTTAATTACTTACATTCCGTCCTTCAATTGTTGCAATATCGCAGTTCACTCATACAACATCTGGTAAAAGAGTTCCTCCATTAGTAATACAACAGTAATAAAGCATACAAAGTGGCAAGGATTAGTGAGAAGCCAGAGAGTTGGGAAGCCTTTAAAAGCGAGCAGAGGACAACTAAAAAAGCAATAAGAGGGGAGGTGAAATATGGGGATAAGCTAGCTAATGAATTAAAAGAAGATAGGAACTGTTTTTTTCAATATATAAAAGATAAGAGAGAGGCAAAAATAGCCATTGGACCACTGGAAAATGAGGCTGGAGAAGAAATAATAGGAAACAAAGCAATGGCAGAAGAACTGAATAGTTACTTTGCATCAGTCTTCACGGTGGAAGACACCAGTGGGAAGCCAGAGCTCCAGGAAAGTCAGGGGCACAGGTGAGTGTAGTGGCCATCACTAAGGAGAAGGTTCTGGAGAAACTGAAAGATCTGAAGGTGGATAAATCACCTGGACCGGATGAACTGCACCCCAGGGTTCTAAAAGAGATAGCTGAGGAAATTGTGGAGGCATTGGTGGTGATCTTTCAGGAATCACTGGAGGCAGGGAGGGTACCAGAGGACTGGAAAGTAGCAAATGTAACACCGCTGTTTATGAAGGGAGGGAGGCAGCAGACGGGAAATTATAGGCTGGTTAGCCTGACGTTGGTCATTGTTAAAGTCCAACAGGTTTATCTGGTAGCAAAATCCACTAGCTTCCGGAGTGCTGCTCCTTCATCAGGTAAGTGGGAGTTCCGTTCCGTATACACAGGATCTGCTCAGATGAAGAGGATCGCAACAGACACCTCGAGACATTGAAAGATGCCCTCATAAGAACAGGATATGGCGCTCAACTCATCAATCGACAGTTCCGATGCACCACAGCAAAAAACCGCACCAACCTCCTCAGAAGACAAACACAGGACACAGTGGACAGAGTACCCTTCGTCGTCCAGTACTTCCCTAGAGCGGAGAAGCTACGACATCTTCTCCGGAGCCTTCAACATGTCATTCATGAAGACGAACATCTCACCAAGGCCATCCCCACACCCCCACTTCTTGCCTTCAAACAACAGCACAACCTCAAACAGACCATTGTCCGCAGCAAACTACCCAGCCTTCAGGAGAACAGTGACCACGACGCCACACAACCCTGCCACAGCATCCTCTGCAAGATGTGCCGGATCATCGACATGGATGCCATCATCTCACGTGAGAACACCATCCACCAGGTACACGGTACATACTCTTGATGCTCGGTCAACGTTGTCTACCTGATACGCTGCAGGAAAGGATGTCCCGAAGCATGGTACATTGGGGAGACCATGCAGACGCTACAACAACAGATGAATGAACACCGTTCGACAATCACCAGGCAAGAGTGTTCTCTTCCTGTTGGGGAACACTTCAGAGGTCATGGGCATTCGGCCTCTGATCTTCGGGTAAGCGTTCTCCAAGGCGGCCTTCACGACACACGACAACACAGAGTCGCTGAGCAGAGACTGATAGCCAAGTTCCGCACACATGAGGACAGCCTCAACCGGGATCTTGGGTGCATGTCCCATTATCTGTAGCCCCCACGACTTGCCTGGGCTTGCAAAATCTCACGAACTGTTCTGTCTGGAGACAATACACATCACTTTAACCTGTGCTTAACGCTCTCTCCACTCACATTGTCTGTACCTTTAAGACTTGATTGTCTATAAATTTTCGCATTCCAACCATTATTTTGTAAATTGAGTTTGTGTCTTTATATGCCCTGTTTGTGAACAGAACTCCCACTTACCTGATGAAAGAGCAGCGCTCCGAAAGCTATCTGACGCAAATCTTTGTCTCTCTGATGCAAATCTTTGTCACTCTGACGCAAATCTTTGTCTCGTCACTGGACGCAGGTGACCTCTGACGCAAATTTTTGTCTCGTCACTGGACGCAGGTGAGATCCCAGAGGATTGGAGGATAGCTAATGTGGTCCCGTTATTTAAGAAGGGTAGGAAGGATAACCCGGGTAATTATAGGCCGGTGAGCTTGACGTCCGTGGTGGGGAAGTTGTTGGAGAAGATTCTTAGAGATAGGATGTATGCGCATTTAGAAAGGAATAAACTCATTAACGATAGTCAGCATGGTTTTGTGAGAGGGAGGTCATGCCTCACTAACCTGGTGGAGTTTTTTGAAGAAGTGACCAAAATGGTTGACGAGGGAAGGGCCGTGGATGTCGTCTATATGGACTTTAGTAAAGCGTTTGACAAAGTCCCTCATGGTAGGCTGGTGAAAAAGGTAGGCTGGTGAAAAAGGTTGGATCTCATGGGATAAAGGGGGAGGTGGCTAGATGGGTGGAGAACTGGCTTGGTCATAGAAGACAGAGGGTGGTAGTGGAAGGGTCTTTTTCCGGCTGGAGGCCTGTGACTAGTGGTGTTCTGCAGGGCTCTGTATTGGGACCTCTGCTGTTTGTGATTTATATAAACGATCTGGAAGAAGGTGTAACTGGGGTGATCAGTAAGTTTGCGGACGACACAAAATTGGCAGGACTTGCAGATAGTGAGGAGCATTGTCAGAAGCTACAGAAGGATATAGATAGGCAGGAAATTTGGGCAAAGAAATGGCAGATGGAGTTCAATCCTGATAAATGCGAAGTGATGCATTTTGGTAGAAATAATGTAGAGGGGAGCTATATGATAAATGGCAGAACCATAAAGGGTGTAGATACGCAGAGGGACCTGGGTGTGCAAGTCCACAGATCCTTGAAAGTGACGTCACAGGTGGAGAAGGTGGTGAAGAAGGCATATGGCATGCTTGCCTTTATAGGACGGGGCATAGAGTATAAAAGTTGGGGTCTGATGTTGCAGATGTATAGAACGTTGGTTCGGCCGCATCTGGAATACTGCGTCCAGTTCTGGTTGCCACACTAGCAGAAGGACGTGGAGGCTTTGGAGAGAGTACAGAGGAGGTTTACCAGGATGTTACCTGGTATGGAGGGGCTTAGTTATGAGGAGAGATTGGGTAAACTGGGGTTGTTCTCCCTGGAAAGACGCAGGATGAGGGGAAACTTAATAGAGGTGTATAAAATTATGAAAGGCATCGATAGGGTGAACGGTGGGAAGCTTTTCCCCAGGTCGGTGGTGACGTTCACGAGGGGTCATAGGTTCAAGGTGAAGGAGGGGAAGTTTAACACAGATATCAGAAGGACATATTTTACACAGAGGGTGGTGGGGGCCTGGAATGCGCTGCCAGGCAAGGTGGTGGAGGCGGACACACTGGGAACGTTTAAGACTTATCTAGACAGCCATATGAACGGAGTGGGAATGGAGGGATACAAAAGAATGGTCTCGTTTGGACCAGGGAGGGGCGCGGGCTTGGAGGGCCGAAGGGCCTGTTCCTGTGCTGTATTGTTCTTTGTTCTTTGTTCTTTTGTTCTAGTGGATTTTGCTACCAAATAAACCTGTTGGACTTTAACCTGGTGTAGTGAGACTTCTTACTGTGTTTACCCCAGTCCAACGCCGGCATCTCCACATCTTGGAAGGGGTCCAGAGGAGGTTCACCAGAATGATCCCTGGAACGAAGAGCTTGTTGTATTAGGAACGGTTGAGGACTCTGGGTCTGTACTCTTTGGAGTTTAGAAGGACGAGAGGGGATCTTATTGAAACTTACAGGATACTGCGACGCCTGGATAGAGTGGACGTGGAGAGGATGTTTCCACTAGTAGGAAAAACTAGAACCAGAGGGCACAACCTCGGGCTAAAGGGATGGTCCTTTAAAACAGAGATGAGGAGGAATTTCTTCAGCCAGAGAGTAGTGAATCTGTGGAACTCTTTGCTGCAGAAGGCTGTGGGGGTCAGGTCATTGAGTGTCTTTAAGACAGAGATAGATAGATAGGTTCTTGATTAATAAGGAGATCAGGGGTTATGGGGAAAAGGCAGGAGAATGGAGCTGAGAAAAATATCAGCCATGATTGAATGGTGGAGCAGACTCGATGGGCCGAATGGCTAATTCTGCTCCTAAGTCTTATGGTCTTATAGTCTCTAATTCTGTGATGTGGCAGAGCAATGTACGCCTGGGTGGGTGAGAATGACAGCCCAATTTCACCCGTGCTTCCCCCTCCCTCTGCATTCTTCTCAAAGTGGGACTGGACATTAGAGGATGCAATGGAAAGAGGCTGAGCTGCTGAGACAACCGCTTCCACCCTCACTCTTCCCAGTACAATGGAGCAGCCACCTGACCTTAGTGAGAAAGGAGGCAGCATTATTCCAATGACTGGCTCCCCATTGCGAGTAGATCACAGCCTGATAGACACCGGAGCAATAGATGACAGAAAATGTGGCTACTGTTGTGCAAGGAGAAAGTATGAAATCACTTCCTTTCAGCAATAATTTGAAGCTCATGAGCAGAAACATTAATTCAGCAGCTTGTTTTGATTTAACTGTTGGTGCAAATTGACTGAAGAATTGGGTCAGAAATTCCTGATGATCGAACATCCAGAAAAACTGTGGAGTTATGAATATACAAATTAGGAACAGACCGTTTGGACCCTCGAGCCTGCGCTGCCACCATTCAATAAGATTGCAACCGACCTTATTTTAATCACAACTCCACATTCCTGCCTACTCCTCGTAACCTTTAGCCCCTCACTTTTCAAGAATCTGTCTTCTTCTGTCTTAAAAATATTCAAAGGCTTTGGGCGCAATCTAACAAAAAAGATTCTAAGTGCCAAATGAGCAAGACATCAGGAAAGAATGGCACTGTTTTTTTTACAGTGAGCTGAGAGTCGCAACCTTACGGCACTCAGCCTAATAAGAGAGCCTGGATGCGATTCTCACCAGAGAGGAGGAAGGGGGGGGGGGGGGGGGGCAGCCTAAACTTGTTGCTGAAGCTGAAGCATGGGTGGCACAGTGGTTAGCACTGCTGCCTCACAGCGTCAGGGACCCAGGTTTGATTCCCGGCTTGTTTGTGTGGAGTTTGCACGTTCTCCCCGTGTCTGCATGGATTTCCTCCGGGTGCTCCAGTTTCCTCCCACACTCCAAAGATGGGTTGGTTAGGTGGATTGGCCATGGTCAATGCATGGGGTTACGGGGCTAGGCCGGAGGGGAGGGCCAGTGTGAGTTGCTCTTTCGGAGAATTGGTGCAGACTCGATGGGTCAAATGGCCACTTTCTGCACTGTCGGGATCCTATGATTCTATGTTGAATGAGGTTTGCTATGTTAAGGCAATTTAGGTGGAAACATAAGAAATAGGAGTGGAGTAGAAATGACCCCTTGAGCCTGTTCCAGCATTCAATATGATCATGGCTGATCCCTGGCTTCAACTCCCCGGTGATAAATGGATCCACATGGTGAAGTATGTTTATTTACTGCATTACAGATCTCTGTCTCTGCACTCAGTGTTCCAGCTGGCTCGCTTTATAGTCTTTTGAGCATAAAACTAATGAAGTAATTTACTAAATTAAACTAAATAACCACCTCTTCGAGGTTCATATATTCATGTGTGTATCTATATGAGCTCTCAGTCATTGATGAAATATGACCCATCCCCTGTGTATCTTTAACAACATAATCAATCAACTATTAACTGACTTCCCTTTCTTTCTTTTCACAAAATCTTTCAAACATGGTTTAATAATTACAAAACTATTGAAGGAAAAATGTGTTTCAATATTTCTTCTTCAAGGACACCTGACAATTTCTTGAAGCAAGCTTTCCTCTTTCTAAACAGTCTAATTTTCTTTGTTCTTTAGAGGGATACGGTCCCCGGAAGCGTAGGGGGTTTTAGTTCAGTCGGGCAGCATGGTTGGTGCAGGTTTGGAGGGCCGAAGGGCCTGTTCCTGTGCTGTAATTTTCTTTGTTCTTTTGTTCTTTGTTAATAATTGATGAGCTCACCCCCCTCCCCACCTGCCACTATGCAGGAATCAGGAATGTTGCTGGTGCCCCCATCCTGCTCCCAGACCAGAATGATTTTATCCACAATCACAGTAGTGAGCAGGAATGGACAGGTGCGGTTACAATCAGATCAGCCATGATCTTATTGAATGGCAGAGCAGGTTTGAGGGGCCGAGTGGCCTACTCCTGATTTGTATGCTTGTATGTTATCTCACTCTTTTGTCTTCATGTAGACAGACTGAAGATTGTTGCCATGTCTCTAAAATGTGAAATAAAAATGTTTCTGTCCTTGTCCTATATCTATAGCTACTACTATAGCTACTTGCACGAATGGCAGATTTATATTAGGCCTCTAATACATTTTGTATATGTCACATTTCTCACTGATCTCTTCAATAAGCTTTGCATTCTCGTTATCAACCACCTCTTTGTTCTTTAGTAAGATTTTGAATTTGTAACAAACAAAATTATCAATATGACTTTAAGACAATTTGTTTTTCTTCTCTGAGAGTACAAAGAGAAGAAGGGCATGCTTAGTGACCTGCAACACATCATACCCTGCACATGAGATTGTGGGTCCAGTTCCTGCTTTCTGGACCTGGACCATAGTTTTCCCTTTCTTCTCCTCACTGATAAAGAAGTACAGAAAGTCTATAAGCAGCTCTTGGTTGATGACAGATCTCTTGTCTCAGATTTGGAGGGAATCGGGGCTCAGACCTGAATCCTATTCATAGAAGAAATCATAGAAACCCTACAGTGCAGAAGGAAGCCATTCGGCCCATCGAGTCTGCACCGACCACAATCCCACCCAGGCCCTCCCCCCACATATTTACCCGCTAATCCCTCTAACCTACGCATCCCAGGACTCTAAGGGGCAATTTTTAACCTGGCCAATCAACCTAGCCCGCACATCTTTGGACTGTGGGAGGAAACCGGAGCACCTGGAGAAAACCCACGCAGACACGAGGAGAATGTGCAAACTCCACACAGACAGTGACCCGAGCCAGGAATCGAACCTGGGACCCTGGAGCTGTGAAGCAGCAGTGCTAACCACTGTGCTACCGTGCCGCCCTGTTATGGTGTTATGGTGTTGTTATGGTGTTATGGTATTGTTATGGTGCTCTGTTCCCTCTGGGTCCAGCCAGTGAGGATGTGTGCAGAGTGTTGTGGGAGAGCTTGCTGTCAGTCAGTCGAGAGGGCACTGAGAAGCTTGATCCTCTTCAGCCAGGCGGTGATGACCGGTACCCTTCACAGCCTTGAGGAATAAGTCCCCGAGGTGGGCAGACTGACCATGGAGGACCTGAGGCCATTCTGGCAAGTCCTGGGGAATGACTATACATGGGTCCTGGAAGAAAGTTTAGCAACAAGATGTCCCTTTCAAGATGCCATTGCCTTGCTGCCTAAGAGGGGGATCTTCGCCTCCTTAAACACGGGTTAAATCTCTGCCAAGCCCACACCATCTCACTTTGATACGGTCCTGGACTACCACAACCATCCTGTACGGACCTGTGTCCCACTATTGATCCCACCATCTACTCTGGGACCTGATCAATCAATCCCAGATGCTGATCTGCTAACTGCGTTCCACTCTGTTGATTAGCAGGAGGTGTTTGCAGGGTGGATATCTGGGACTCTGCAAGCATTCGGGTGCGGGACACCCATCTGGCCAGTTAGATTCCATCTGGGTGGGCCGGATGTGAGGGTGGTCTTTTCGGCCAACACTGATGATGTGCTCCTCACATTCATAGTCCCAGCTGACCTGTGGAGGATGTGCGAGTGACAACAAATCTACTCTGTGGTGTTCCCCACTAGCAGCACACTGCCTGTGTGCCAGGGTCAGTGCCGTGGGGCTGGGGCCTGAGTGGGGCTGATGAAGGGGTGGAGCATAATGGGGGGGCTATGACAAGGGAACTATGAAGGTTGGGGGCTATGATGGGGGGGATATGACGGAAGCGATATGAAGGGGGACCATTTGGGAGGGTTCCAATGCCCTGATGCCAATGATCCATTGGAGGGGATGGGGAAACATCTGCCAATGGAGGGGGGATCCCGATGTCTGTGGGAGGAAGGAGGGAGCCTGCCAGTGCACCCTTTCAAAATGGCGCCTATTTGCAGCCGGGCACAGTGGAATGTTCCAGAACCAGCGCAAAACTCACTGCTTTCCCAAATATGGCTGATTGCGGGACAATTGCAGTCTGCTCCGCTGCAGACACACTGGTGTGGATCACTCTGGTGTTCTTGTCATGATGACACTTGGGAAAATTCTGCCCCTTGTTTCAGAATGTGATACAGATCACGGAAAGAAAACTGAGGCTGAAATGTTGTTTCATACATTCAGGCACGTCAAAGGACTGTGGGATTTATAAAACATGACACTTTGTTAGGGTTTGTGTTACTGTATTCTGAAGAAATTACTAGCAATTCTTCAGAAACTGTGAGGGTATATTTCAGCACTTGTCAGAAGATATTAAACTGGCTGAACAGGGCTTCAATTTGAAAGAGAATTCTAGTCAGCAACATTTATACAATCTGTATCAAACTTGTGGAACGTGTTTCTGACTGCTACTGCACTGATAACCAGATTAATACAGCTGAGGAAAGCCATTTGGCCCATCTTGTGGTGAACCATCATTGGTTCCCACTAGATAGTACTGAGCCAGGGTCTGGCCAGTACTACAAGTATGTATATATGTTGCTGTTGGGGTTAGGGATGGGTTGTTCTACTTGTTGCTGTTGGGGTTAGGGTTGGGCTGTTACACCTTGTATTATAGTTATTGTGGTACATCCCAGTCGGGCTCCGCCGCCTGGGAGAGGTATAAAGGTTTCTGCTCTGTCTGGGACCCCTCAGTCTGGGATCGTGTATATAATTAGTAGCTTCGTTGTTACAGCAAATAAAAGCCTTTATTTCCTGAGCATCTCAAGCCTCGTGTGTGATAACGCGCATCAATTTTATTTGCTGTAAATAAACTCTCGTCGGAAAAAAAACGATACAGAGAGTATGGAGCAGATACTGAAGCCTGAACGCCTTACACTGGATCCACGTGCGGCGGGCGCCTCTAACACCTTCGACCATTGGTTGAAATGTTTTGAGGACTACCTGGCAGCCTCCGCAGCGGTCACCACAGATGATGACAGACTCCGGGTCCTCCATGCGAGGGTAAGCGACACTGTCTACCTCGCGATCCGTGTGGCCACCGACGACACAAAGGCCCTCGAGCTTCTTAAGAAGCGTTATATTAAACCGCCCAACGAAATACACGCTCGTTACCTCTTAGCCACTCGACAATGGCAGTCCGGCGAAATGATGGAGGAATACGCGAACGAGCTCCTACAGCTAGCCAGGGGCTGTAACTGCAAAGCAGTGTCGGCAGAGCAGAATATGAACGACCTCGCTCGAGATGCGTTTGTGGCGGGAGTCGGATCATCTTACATCCGACTCAAACTACTGGAGAAAGGTAATCTTGACCTCACCCAGGCAATAGAACTAGCGGATATGTTGGAGACGGCCTCCAAAAGCCTAGTATTGTATCCTGAAGACCACGTGGAGACAACGTGGCAGGAGCAGTCGCTGATCCCTCCTCGTCCCTCGGGTTCGAAATGCTGCATGATGGCGTGCCCACACTCGGGCCAGACGACGGCAGCAGCTCCGAGCGGCCCGCGGTGTTACAGGTCAGCTAGGACTATGAATGTGAGGAGCACATCATCAGTGTTGGCCGAAAAGACCACCCTCACATCCGGCCCACCCAGGGGAGCGAAGCATACTCGGCAACGGTGTCCCGCTAAAGCTGTGTTGTGCTTCGCCTGTGGTAAGAAGGGGCACTATTCGAAAGTGTGCCGATCTAAATCTGCTTCTCGGAACAGCAGTGCGGCCTGCGATTCCTCGGAGCCCGGTTCTTCGTCGTCGGCATCGTCGAGGGTTTCGTCCACGTGCGAGGCCAGGACGACGCCATTACGGTCGACGGAGTCGGAGAGGTGTGACCACCAGGGGTCGCTGAGTTTGGTGCCATCACCCACGTGCGACCTATGGGAGCGGCCATGTTGGTCGGCACCGACTGCGAATGACCAGCAGGGGTCATCCTTGTCAATCTCAGCCACCTGCAGTGGCGCTCATGAACCAACGGTGGCGTCGATCATCCTGGACCAGGCCAAGCCTCATAGACTTGACAAGTCTATGATGGACATTCAGGTAAATGACCACTTGATTTATGTTCTGTTTGACAGCGGGAGCACTGAGAGTTTTATCCACCCAGACGCTGTGAAGCGGTGTGGACTCCGGATTCAACCTGTCAAACAGACAATTTCTATGGCATCAAGGTCCCAGTCTGTCACCGTGCTAGGGAGTTGCGTGGTAACTTTAACGGTGCAAGGCACAGTTTACAAGCGTTTCAAGCTCCTCGTGTTGCCGTATCTTTGCGCGCCAATACTTCTCAGACTAAACTTCATGGTCCACTTGAGGAGTGTTACCCTACAGTACGGTGGGCCACTCCCTTCGCTTTCAGTGAGAGAACAGCAGCCTCCAAATTGCCCAACGCCTGTAGCCTCTCGACGCTGAAGATTACCACACCCTCCCTGTTCCAGAATCTTGTGCCAGGCTGCAAGCCCATTGCGACTAAGAGTAGGCGTTACAGCACTGAGGATCGGATCTTCATTCGATCTGAAGTTCAGCGGCTTCTCAAGGAAAGGATCATACAACCTAGCGCTAGTCCGTGGAGAGCGCAGGTCGTGGTGGTCAAGAGTGGGAACAAACCCCGGATGGTCATTGACTACAGTCAGACCATTAATAGATACACGCAGCTGGATGCGTATCCCCTCCCGTGCATATCTGACATGGTCAATAAGATTGCGCAGTACCAGGTGTTCTCCACCATAGACCTCAAGTCTGCCTACCACCAACTCCCCATTCGCCCAGAGGACCGACAATACACGGCTTTTGAGGCAGATGGTCGCTTGTATCATTTTCTCAGGGTTCCCTTTGGTGTCACCAATGGGGTCTCGGTCTTCCAGCGTGCTATGGACCAAATGGTGGACCAGAACGGGCTGCGGGCTACCTTCCCGTACCTGGATAACGTCACCATCTGCGGCCATGACCAGCAGGACCACGACACAAATCTCCTGAATTTCCTATGCACTGCATCTCGCCTGAACCTGACCTACAACAGGGAGAAGTGTGTGTTTCGTACGCGCCGTTTAGCCATCTTCGGATACGTGGTGCAAAACGGGGTCATAGGCCCTGATCCAGACCATATGCGTCCCCTCTTTGAACTTCCCCTGCCCACTAGTGCAAAAGCACTGAGAAGATGCTTAGGCTTCTCTTATTATGCACAGTGGGTTCCCAATTACGCGGACAAAGCCCGTCCGCTCATCAAGTCCACTTCTTTTCCCTTAACACCAGAGGCCCGATTGGCCTTTGATAAATTAAAAGCCAACATCGCGAAAGCTACAATGCACGCTGTTGATGAGTCCATCCCCTTTCAGGTGGAGAGCGATGCATCTGATTTCGCCCTGACCGCCACACTTAACCAGGCGGGCAGGCCCTTCGCCTTTTTTTCCCGCACCCTCCAAGGCCCCGAAATTCGGCATTCAGCGGTGGAAAAAGAGGCCCAGGCCATTGTGGAGGCCATCAGGCACTGGCGCCATTACTTGGCGGGAAAACGGTTCACCCTGATCACGGACCAGCGGTCCGTGGCGTTCATGTTTAATAACACGCTGAGGGGCAAGATCAAGAACGCCAAGATCTTGCGGTGGAGAATTGAACTCTCCACCTATAACTATGACATCATGTATCGTCCAGGAAAACTCAATGAGCCCTCGGATGCCCTCTCACATGGAACATGCGCCAGTATACAGGAGGACCGTTTGCAGGCCCTCCATAATGACCTATGTCGTCCTGGCGTCACTCGGCTCTACCACTTTATAAAAGCCCGCAATCTGCCCTACTCGGTGGAGGATGTCAGGTCCATAACAAGAAGCTGTCGGGTATGCGCGGAATGCAAACCGCACTTTTACCGACCTGACCGGGCACAATTAGTCAAGGCCACTCGTCCCTTCGAAAGACTGAGTGTCGATTTTAAGGGCCCCCTTCCCTCAACAGATCGAAATGTGTACTTCCTCAACATCATTGATGAGTACTCGAGATTCCCTTTTGTTATTCCCTGCTCTGATACATCCGCTGCCACGGTTATCAAGGCATTCCGTGATCGTTTTAGCCTGTTCGGGTACCCCAGCTACATTCACAGCGACAGGGGCTCGTCGTTCATGAGCGATGACTTGAAGCAATACCTGCTCTCATACGGGATTGCCTCTAGTAGAACCACGAGCTACAACCCTAGGGGTAACGGACAGGTGGAATGTGAGAATGCTACAGTCTGGAAGGCTGTCTTACTGGCGTTGAAGTCAAAAAGCCTTCCAGTCTCCCGTTGGCAAGAGGTGCTCCCTGATGCGCTTCATTCCATACGCTCACTCCTGTGTACGGCAACCAACGCTACTCCCCATGAGAGGCTGTTTTCATTCCCTCGGAAGTCTTCCTCTGGGACCTCATTACCGTCTTGGTTGACGTACTCAGGACCTGTACTCCTGCAGCGACATGTAAGGGCCCGCAAGTCCGACCCGTTGGTCGAACAGGTCCATCTCCTCCACGCCAACCCTCAGTATGCCTATGTGGCATACCCTGACGGGCGAGAGGACACCGTCTCGATCCGAGACCTGGCGCCAGCAGGGGACGTAGAAACCCCTGTCGCTCCCATACCCCCTGTTACAAACCCCATAACTCTTGTTTCCCCTCCGGACACGGCGCGGGCAGCATCGGGACCATTACTTAACCCTTTTACTCCCGTGCACAGCTTGCCTGAATCCAGAGGATGGTCGCCACTTCAGGGCGTGTCGGAACTCCATGGATTACCATCACCTCCGGGTCAACCGGCCCGTGAGACTGTGGAGGAACAGTTGGACATCGCCTTGGGGAGAACGCCACCGCGAGTGCCTACTCCGGTGTCATCGCCGGTATTGAGGAGGTCACAACGACGGTGCGGTCCCCCTGACCGTCTGAACTTATAGACTGATGACAAATTATTCTGTTTTTTGTACCCCGCCAGCCTTTGTCTTCAAAGGAGGGGTGAATGTGGTGAACCATCGTTGGTTCCCACGAGATAGTACTGAGCCAGGGTCTGGCCAGCACTACAAGTATGTATATATATTGCTGTTGGGGTTAGGGATGGGTTGTTCTACTTGTTGCTGTTGGGGTTAGGGTTGGGCTGTTACACCTTGTATTATAGTTATTGTGGTACATCCCAGTCGGGCTCCGCCTCCTGGGAGAGGTATAAAGGTCACTGCTCTGTCTGGGACCCCTCAGTCTGGGATCGTGTATAGAATTAGTAGCTTCGTTGTTACAGCAAATAAAAGCCTTTATTTCCTGAGCCTCTCAAGCCTCGTGTGTGATAACGCGCATCACATCTACATCCACCTGATCCCTCTTCACTCTTCCAATGCCTGCAATGAATTATTTTTAATGTGTGGGGTGGGGGTGGGGGGGGGGGGCAGGGATGGTGTGTGTGTGGGGGAGGGGTGGGGATGGTGTGTGTGTGGGGGAGGGGTGGGGATGGTGTGTGTGTGGGGGAGGGGTGGGGATGGTGTGTGTGTGGGGGGGAGGGGTGGGGATGTTGTATGTGTCGGGGAGGGGTGGGGATGGTGTGTGTGTGGGGGAAGGGTGGGGATGGTGTGGGGGTGGGGATTGTGTGTGTGTGTGTGTAGGGGGGGTGGGGATAGTGTGTGTGTGTGGGGGGGGGACAGGGATATTGTGTGTGAGGGGGGTGGGGATGGTGTGTGTGTGGGGGAGGGGTGGGGATGGTGTGTGTGTGGGGGGGAGGGGTGGGGATGTTGTATGTGTCGGGGAGGGGTGGGGATGGTGTGTGTGTGGGGGTGGGGATTGTGTGTGTGGGGGGGGTGAGGATAGTGTGTGTGTGTGTGTGGGGGGGGGACAGGGATGGTGTGTGTGAGGGGGGTGGGGATAGTGTGTGTGTGGGGGAGGGGTGGGGATGGTGTGTGTGTGGGGGTGGGGATTGTGTGTGTGTGTGTGTGTAGGGGGGGTGGGGATAGTGTATGTGTGTGTGGGGGGGGACGGTGTGTGTGAGGGGGGTGGGGATGGTGTGTGTGTTGGGGGGTGTGGATGGTGTGTGTGGGGGGGAGGGGTGGGGAATGTGGTGTGTGTTGGGGTGGGGATTGTGTGTGTGTGTGTGTGTGTAGGGGGGGTGGGGATTGTGTATGTGTGTGTGGGGGGGGGATGGTGTGTGTGAGGGGGGTGGGGATGGTGTGTGTGTTGGGGGGTGGGGATGGTGTGTGTGTGGGGGGGTGTGGGATGGTGTGTGTGTGTGTTGGGGGGTGGGGATGGTGTGTGTGGGGGGGGGTGGGGATGGTGTGTGTAGGGGGGGACGGGGCTGGTGTGTGTGTGTGTTGGTGGGTGGGGATGGTGTGTGTGTGGGGGGGGTGTGGGGATGGTGTGTGTGTGGGGGGGACGGGGATGGTGTGTGTGGGGGGGGTGGGGATGGTGTGTGTGTGGGGAGGGACGGGTATTGTGTAGGGGGGTGGGAATGGTGGGGATGGTGTGGGTGAGTGGGTGGGGTATTGTGTGTGGGGGTGGGGTATTGTGTGTGGGGTGGGGTATTGTGTGGGGGTTGGTATTGCGTAGGGGGGTGGGGTATGGTATGTGGGGGTGGGGACGATGCGTGGGGGTGGGGATGATGTGTGGGGGTGGGGATGATGTGTGGGGGTGGGGATGATGTGTGGGGGTGGGGATGATGTGTGGGGGTGGGGATGATGTGTGGGGGGGTGGGGATGATGTGTGGGGGGGTGGGGATGATGTGTGGGGGTGGGGATGGTGTGTGGGGGTGGCGATGATGTGTGGGAGTGGGGATGATGTGTGGGGGTGGGGATGATGTGTGGGGGTGGGGATGGTGTGTGGGGGTGGGGATGATGTGTGGGAGTGGGGATGGTGTGTGGGAGTGGGGATGATGTGTGGGGGTGGGGATGATGTGTGGGGGTGGGGATGATGTGTGGGGGTGGGGATGATGTGTGGGGGGGTGGGGATGATGTGTGGGGGTGGGGATGGTGTGTGGGGGTGGGGATGATGTGTGGGGGTGGGGATGATGTGTGGGGGGGTGGGGATGATGTGTGGGGGTGGGGATGATGTGTGGGGGTGGGGATGATGTGTGGGGGTGGGGATGATGTGTGGGGGGGTGGGGATGATGTGTGGGGGTGGGGATGATGTGTGGGGGTGGGGATGATGTGTGGGGGTGGGGATGGTGTGTGGGGGTGGGGATGGTGTGTGGGAGTGGGATGGTGTGTGGGAGTGGGGATGGTGTGTGGGGGTTAAGGTGTTTTGGGGAATTTTGAAAGGTGCTTTTTCACAGTAACGTCATTGCAGTGTTAATGTAAGACTACTTGTGAATAATAAATAAACTTTAACTTTAAACTTTAGAATGTTGCCTGCTCGATTAGAATGTTTTATAGAATTACCGAGTGCTGGTTGAAGTTGTTATTGCCATTATCAAAACAAGTTCAAATCACCCCATTGAAATTCAACTCGACAATCTCAGACAGTTGGCTTTTTAAATGGGCATTCTCGAAAATAGATTTTTATGGTGATTGAACAGAAACATGCAAACACTTTGTGTATAAACAGTGAGGAAGGATTTCCATCACTTTTCCTGCAGTGTTGATCACACATCTGCTTTGTGAATGCTTCAGTTAGACTAAATTCAGCAAATCCTGTGGCTATCTCTGCTCTGGTTTGAGGGAAATAAGTTAACTGATTGGCTAATCTATTTTTCTTAATTATGATTAATTAGCCCAAACTGTAATGCTCCGACCATTGGAGGACTCAGTGCTTTTGTTATGTTGCAGCAATAATGCTCAGCAAATTCTCCATATAGCTAAGCAGAATCAGGGATTGCATAGACTCTCAGATTCCCAGCCTGTGGTTCCACTATTCATCCCTGAGGAACGAGGGAAGTGAATGTATTATTGCTAGATTTGTGGATGATCCAAAATAGGTGGGAAGGCAAGTGGTGAGGATGACACAAAGGACAAAATTTTCCCGTTCCCCCTCTCCCCAGGAATCGTACTGGGCGGGGGGGTGAGGGGCGGGCGGAGGGGGGCGGGGGGGGGGGGGGGGGGGGTGGCGGGGGCGCGGGTGCGGACCATGCAAAGGTTCATTGACCTTAGGTGGAATTTTCCAGTCTTGGGGCGAGTGTGGCTGGAAAACCCCACCCAAAGAGTCTGCAGAGGGATATAGACAGGTTAGTGAGTGGGCAAAAACTTAGCAGATGGAATATAATGTAGGAAAACGTGATGCTATGCACTTTGGTAGGAAGAATAAAGGAGCTTAGTATGATTTAAATGGAGAAACACTGCAGAAAATTGCAGCACAGAGGGATTTGGGGGTCTTCATGCAAAAATCACAAAAAGCTAGCATGCAAATTCAGCAGGTAATAGGGCGTTATATATTTAAATGGTTGCATGGTCTCTTTAAGAGCTGATCACATCATTTGAGATGATGTCATTGGAATGTTTCACAAGCCCCTGCTTTTCGTTTCAGTTTGTACTCTGTGCAGTGCAGAGAATATCTCTTTCAATAAACCTGGTGTACGTTAGTTTGAGTTTATAGTTAAGGCATTACTGAAAGAATATTGTTGGGATTTTGTTTCATTGAGAAAAGATCCTATGTAGAAGAAAAAAAATGTGGGCCCTCACACTTTGAATATTAGTAGGCTGGGGAGAAGGAACAACAGGACTATAGTGCCAGAGCCTGGAAGACCAAGTAAGAAAAACACTGTGGTTTTCAAAGAGGGTTTTTATTCCGATCAGAGAAGGGTGAGATTCTAGGCAGCATCTGGCATAATAGAGGTTTATAAAATGATGAAGGGGATAGATAGAGTGAACGTTCAAAGAATATTCCCTCGGGTGGATGGAGCTATTACAAGGGGGCATAACTATAGGGTTCATGGTGGGAGATATAGGAAGGATATCAGAGGTAGGTTCTTTACGCAGAGAGTGGTTGGGGTGTGGAATGGACTGCCTGCAGTGATAGTGGAGTCAGACACTTTAGGAACATTTAAGCGGTTATTGGATAGGCACAGGAGCACACCAGGATGATAGGGAGTGGGATAGCTTGATCGTGGTTTCAGATAAAGCTCGGCACAACATCGTGGGCCGAAGGGCCTGTTCCGTGCTGTACTATGTTCTATATTTGACAAGAGCGATGTTCTTCCGAATGGTTGGGACCTTTTGAGAAAAACAATACATCAAGTCAACAGTCTCCAGGGTAAAAAGGAGAATACTGGAAGAAGGTAAAATCTATATATATATTGAGCAGTATCGAGTCATTAGTACCTGCAAAAGAAACGGTGGGTCAATTAGGATCCATGGGGCCTTTCAATAAAGAAAATGAATCATGGAGTTTCAGAAGGAGGGAGAGGCGAATCTCTCATATAGATTCCTGCAGTTTAATGTATGTCTTCATAAAACTTACCATCTACAGTTGGAAAAATAGATCAACTTCTAACAAGTGCCTGGTTGTATATATATCCTTTTGAGAATGACTGGAATTTACAAGCCTTTGTTTCATTCGTGAGTCTTGTATTATCTGGACAGCATTCTATTGCGGAGTTTATTCCGTTTGTTAATTGGTTTAATAAGGTTGTCGCCAGTTTTAAAAATAAAGACCTGTTAATTGTTCATGATAGAGAATGTCCAATCCTGCTTTAATTTACCTAAATTAATAACTTCCTACTCCCTCACACACACTTATTTAAGATTACGAGGTGAGGTATATCCCTTGAGGTGGTTCCAAAATCGCGCAGAGGGAAACATCACCTCAGCATCATAACAGTAGTCTCAGGAATTAGATACAGCAGCATCAGTATCAACCTCCATCACAATGGGTTGTCCACTTAAATTTGGAATCACCCAGAACAGTTATCGTTTACAGAACATAAATGATGATTCTTCAAATGTTTAATTTTTTTAAAACTGGAGGCTATGCTGATCGTGAATCAGTTGTGTTTCAGAAATATTTAACTCAAAGGGAATTATTACGAGAAACTGAAAAGCCCTGTTAACATGGCTGCTTGGGTATGCTTAACATAGTCAAATGATGCTGTTGCCAAAATATAACACCTCACGTCGATTGCTGATTAAGTTAATTTGCTCAGTATGTATTCTGCAATTTTGGTCATACTGTCTTGTAATTTGCTGAAGTTCCCCTCGGGGTATTGACGGGTGGGGGGGGTGGGGGGGGGTGGCTGAAGAAAGAGAGGGGAGGGGGAGAGGAAGTCAGAAGGGGAAGTGATGGAAGAGGAGGGGAACCAAGGCTGTGGTGGGAGGGAGGGAAGAGAGAGGTTGGGTGGGAGGAAAAGTGACTCTACACATTGCATACAAAAGTAACTTGGACTTTGGAAGATTTTAGCTGCATATCGTCACATTTCATAATGATCACTGCAGGATGGCAATTGATGCCAATGATACCAGTTGATGACCATCATTTGACATCATAAGTATGGTTCTGAAAACAATAGCCAAATGATGAACAGAAACAGAAAATGCTGGAAAATTTCAGCAGGTCTGACCTTTTGAAATTTTCCAGAATTCTCTGTTTTTGTTTCAGATTCCAGCATCCACAATATTTTGTTTTTCGGTTAATGGTGAGTTCTGAGTGAAAATGAAACAGAATGATTGGCAGTCAGTGCAAGTGATATCAAATGGTGATAAAATGATCGCATTTAAGAACAACTGATGTCAAATGATTGCAAAATGATTACCATTGAGTGCAGTTGATGTCAATGAAAATGGTTGAATGCAAATGACATCAAATGATATGAAAAATATTGGGTAGGGAGGTGAAGCCTTGAAGGTGCAAGAATATAGTAGAAAAAAATATGCTAGGTTTCTCTGCGTTGGGCTTCACTGGGACATTGCAGCAGGCGAAGGATGGAGGTGTGGACATGGGAATGTCTGAACTTGGAAAAAATGATCGATTTTGCTTCCAATTTGCACCCCTCTCTCAACTTCACATGGTCCATCTCCAAGCATTCCTTCCTCTTCCTTGACACCTTTTTGTTTCCATTTCTGGTGATAGACTGTCTACCAATTTTCATTACAAACCCAATGACTCCCACAACTGTTACTGAGACAAGACTTAATCACATGACATGTCTATGATTCTATTCTATGATTCTATGCAATATTTCCCTACAGGTGCGGCATTAGGGCGGCACGGTAGCACAGTGGTTAGCACTGCTGCTTCACAGCTCCAGGGACCTGGGTTCGAATCCCGGCTCAGGTAGCTGTCTGTGTGGAGTTTGCACATTCTCCCCGTGTCTGCGTGGGTTTCCTCCCGGGTGCTCCGGTTTCCTCCCACAGTCCAAAGATGTGTGGGCTAGGTTGATTGGCCATTCTAAATTGCCCCTTAGTGTCCCGGGATGCATAGGTTAGAGGGGTTAGTGGGTAAATATGTAGGGATATGTGGATAGGGCCTGGGTGGGATTGTGGTTGGTGCAGACTCGATGGGCCGAATGGCCTTTTTCTGCACTGTAGGATTCTATGATTCTAGGTGACATACTGAGATATTTATTCATGTCCATAAAATATGTCACAACATCCAGAGGCTGCATGAATGATCTAAAAGGTCACCAGCCCAAGAATCCATTGGTCGATTTGAATGGCTGTTGAGGCGTCGATATAATCTTGGAAACACTTCAACCAATGGTCGAAAGTGTTCGACGCTCCAGCTGCACGCGGATCTAAGGTAAGCCGATCGGGTTTTAACATTTGCTCCATGGTTTTTTTTTTCAACCAAAAATTGTTACTAATAAAATTGATGCACGATTAAATCACTCGGGAGGCTGGATCGTACCCGGGAAATAAAGGCTTTTATTAGTAACAAGAATGGAGCATACTGCTTAACAATACAATCCCAGACTAAAGGGTCACTAGGCAGTGCAGTGACCTTTATACTCCTACAGGTAGGCGGAGCCAACCGGAGTGTACCACAGAACAATACCAACAGGTAGAACACCCCAACCCTAACCCCAACAGTAACAACAGTAACATATGTACAAGTACCCATAGTGATAACCATCTATGGTTCAGTACCCATAGTGGTAACCATCTATGGTTCACCACAAACACCCTTAATAAATGTTCATGTAATGTATCTAATACACCTTACTCTGGCTGTGCTGCCCATGACTTTGACGTCTGGGCCCTTCGTGGGCTGCCACCATCTTCTCCTGCAGGCTGTGTGAAAGTGAAGGCCCTGCCCTGTCACCCCTCACTGGGCAGTGCTATGGTGCTGAAGGCCCAGGGTTATGGGTCTCCACCTTTTGCCATTTCTCCTTTGCACCAGGGAGCTGTGCATTCTCCAAGCTGGTGGGAGAGGGAAGAATCCAGCAACGCATTCCCTCCCAAAGGAATGTTTTGCTTTGGTGCAGGAATGCCATTGTGACGCGTCAGAGGATTAAAATCTTTCGCTGGTTTGTTTTAATGAATTAAGGAAAAAATATTTCTCTCTCTCTGAGCCCATTTCAATGAACAAATGTTTCCTTCTTGGAAATGGTGAATCCTGAACTATATTGTGCTTTGCTGAAAGATCTCAGCCAGCAGATGGTGCAGGATAATATATTTAGTTTGAAGCACTAAGAGGATTTGACGACCATTTTATCAGCCTTTGTAAGTGCCTCAGCTGCTTGGAGTTCTGAAATCCCCTGTGAATTAAAGGCCGATTGTATTAAATTCCTTTGTTTGGTTCATTTTAGCAGGATTAAGTGTTGGGAGATTCAGACTGTGTTTGCAGTTGGAAGGAAACCAGACATCAGAAAGCCCTGCCACTGTAGGGGGTCTTTAACTGGCCGTCAAACAGAAGTTTAAGGTTACAGGTCATTCAAAACTGAAAAGTTACCCGCAGCGAAGGGAACTCATTGGGTGAGTGGACATTAAGGGGTTTCTCTTGTGAAACAAACCTCGAGCCGCCACAAATGGAATGTCCGACGGAAACTGTGCTTACAGACAGATCACCTTTCAATTCCCGCCGCTGGATACCAAAGATTGAGTGCTACATTTTAATACTGACAGGAATCTTATGAAAAGCATTCATTCAATCACCTACAAATTTGTTCCACAGCACCAATAGCTCAAAATAATAGTTGATATTGGTTATTAAGTTAATGGGGCATTCATTTGTTCTGTTCCATTGAGAACATTTTCCCAGCAACTAGTTATTAACACTGTCTAAACTGGTACTGAAACATTTTGTTTAATTAGGTTGATGAGGTGAGCAAGAATTTCATTGGCACCTGAACATCCTACTTAACTGGCTGAGGATTAGTTTCAGAGAACATAGAACATAGAACATTACAGCGCAGAACAGGCCCTTCGGCCCACGATGTTGCACCGACCAGTTAAGAAAAAAAAAACTGTGACCCTCCAACCTAAACCAATTTCTTTTCGTCCATGAACCTATCTACGGATCTCTTAAACGCCCCCAAACTAGGCGCATTTACAACTGATGCTGGCAGGGCATTCCAATCCCTCACCACCCTCTGGGTAAAGAACCTACCCCTGACATCGGTTCTATAACTACCCCCCCTCAATTTAAAGCCATGTCCCCTCGTGCTGGATTTCTCCATCAGAGGAAAAAGGCTATCACTATCCACCCTATCTAAACCTCTAATCATCTTATATGTTTCAATAAGATCCCCTCTTAGCCGCCGCCTTTCCAGCGAAAACAATCCCAAATCCCTCAGCCTCTCCTCATAGGATCTCCCCTCCATACCAGGCAACATCCTGGTAAACCTCCTCTGCACCCTCTCCAAAGCCTCCACATCCTTCCTGTAATGTGGGGACCAGAACTGCACACAGTACTCCAAGTGCGGCCGCACCAGAGTTGTGTACAGTTGCAACATAACGCTACGACTCCTAAATTCAATCCCCCTACCAATAAACGCCAAGACACCATATGCCTTCTTAACAACCTTATCTACTTGATTCCCAACTTTCAGGGATCTATGCACACATACACCTAGATCCCTCTGCTCCTCCACACTATTCAAAGTCCTCCCGTTAGCCCTATACTCAACACATCTGTTATTCCTACCAAAGTGAATTACCTCACACTTCTCCGCATTAAACTCCATCCGCCACCTCTCGGCCCAACTTTGCAACCTGTCTAAGTCTTCCTGCAAACTACGACACCCTTCCTCACTGTCTACCACACCACCGACTTTGGTGTCATCAGCAAATTTGCTAATCCACCCAACTATACCCTCATCCAGATCATTAATAAATATTACAAACAGCAGTGGCCCCAAAACAGATCCCTGAGGTACACCACTTGTAACCGCACTCCATGATGAATATTTACTATCAACCACCACCCTCTGTTTCCTATCCGCTAGCCAATTCCTGATCCAATTTCCTAGATCACCCCCAATCCCATACATCTGCATTTTCTGCAGAAGCCTACCATGGTGAACCTTATCAAACGCCTTACTAAAATCCATATATACCACGTCCACTGCCTTGCCCCCATCCACCTCCTTGGTCACTTTCTCAAAAAACTCAATAAGGTTAGTAAGGCACGACCTACCTGCCACAAAACCATGCTGACTATCACCTATCAATTCATTACTCTCCAAATAACTATAAATCCTATCCCTTATAATTTTTTCCAACATCTTGCCGACAACAGAAGTGAGACTCACCGGTCTATAATTCCCGGGGAAGTCTCTGTTCCCCTTCTTAAACAATGGGACAACATTCGCTAACCTCCAATCTTCTGGTACTATACCAGAGGCCAACGACGACCTGAAGATCAGAGCCAGAGGCTCTGCAATCACTTCTCTTGCCTCCCAGAGAATCCTTGGATAAATCCCATCCGGACCAGGGGATTTATCTATTTTCAGACCCTCCAGAATATCCTGCACATCCTCCTTATCAACTGTAATACTGTCTATTCTACTCCCCTGCAACCCAGTGTCCTCCTCAGCTATATTCATGTCCAACACCGAAGAGAAATATTGGTTCAATGCTTCACCAATCTCCTCCGGTTCCACACATAACTTCCCTCTGCCATCTATAACTGGCCCTAAACTTGCCCTAACCAACCTTCTGTTCTTGACATACCTATAGAACGCCTTAGGATTCTCTTTAACCCTATCCGCCAAAGTCTTCTCATGTCCCCTTTTAGCCCTTCTAAGCTCGCTCTTCAACTCCCTCTTAGCCAATCTAAAGCTTTCTAGTGCACTACCCGAGTGCTCACGTCTCATCCGAACATAAGCCTCCTTTTTCTTTTTAACCAACAAAGAAACTTTTTTGGTGCACCACGGTTCCCTAGCCCTACCAATTCCTCCTTGCCTGACAGGGACATACCTATCACAGACTCGCAGTAGCTGCTCCTTGAAAAAACTCCACATGTCGGACGTTCCCAGTCCCTGTAATCTCCTAGTCCAACCTATGTTTCCTAATTCTCTCCTAATAGCCTCATAATTACCCTTCCCCCAGCTAAGGCTGCATGTTCAGCCTATCAAACTCACCTTTCCACAGTCGTCCCTTCATACATAGAGGCAGAAAAGACCTTTTGGCCCATTGAGTCTGCGCCAACATAACCACCCAAAATCTACACTTGCCAGCACCTGGCCCATTTTTTTCTTTGGTGATCATTTGCTAACGAGTATGATTGTCCACCTAAGAAACTCCGTGTTACTGGTCATGGGTTCTGTGGGGCCTGGTGTGGCTGATGAGCCCAAGCCTGGAGCTGCATCTTTGACCTCGCACGTGGTAGGTGTTTCCAGGAGGAGGGTTTGGTCCTGGGACTGTAGATCGCTGGGATTCCTTTTCCAGGTCTCCTCTTGCCCATAGCCTCGAATGTTGTGGCACTTCAAGGTTGTGAAGTTTCCAGCCTCGATTACTCTCCCAGGCAGCGCATTCCAAACTCCCACCACCCTCTGAGTGAAAACGATTTTCATCATATATCTCCTAAAACTTCTGCATCTCACGTTAAAATTATGCCTGCTCATTATTGGCACCTCAACAAAGGGGAACACCTGCTTCTTATTTACCCTGTCCATACCCCTCATAATCTTATATACCTCATTCGTGTCTCCCTCAGCCTTCTCTGCTCTAAAGAAAACAATCCAAGCTATCTAGTCTCTCCTTGTAGCTCAAACACTCCATCCCAGGCAACATCCTGGTGAATCTCCTCTGTAACCCCTCTAGTGTTATCACATCCTTCCTATAGCGACATGACCAGAACTGCGCGCAGTACTCCAGCTCTGGCCTAACCAATGTTCTGTACAGCTCCAACATTACTTCTTCGCTCTTATACTCTATGCCAAGACTGATGAAGGTAAATGCCCCATATGCCTTCTTAACTATTCTATTAATCCGTCCTGCCACCTTTGAGGATCTGTGGACAAGCACTTCAAGATCCCTCTGTTCCTTAGAGCTTCCTAAAGTCCTGCCATTCATTAAATACTCCTTTGTCTTGTTAATTCTTCCAAAGTGCATCACCTCGCACTTATCAGGGTTAAATTCCATCCGCCACTAATCTGTCCACCTGACCAACCCATCCATATCTTCCTGCGACCTAAAACCTCCTTCCTCACTATTAACACTGGCATCTATCCAACAATGTGGAAAATTGCCCAGGCATGTCCTGTACATAAAATGATGTGGAGATGCCAGCATTGGACTGGGGTAAACACAGGAAGAGTTTTAACAACACCAGGTTAAAGTTCAACAGGTTTATTTGGTGGCTCAACTAATGGCATTTGCTACCAAATAAACCTGTTGGACTTTTACCTGGTGTTGTTAAAACTCTTACTGTACATAAAAAGCAGGACAAATCCAACCCGGCCAATTACCGCCCAATCAGTCTACTCTCGATCATCAGTAAAGTGATGGAAGGGGTCGACAGTGTTAACAAGCAGCACCTGCTCAGCAATAACCTGCTCAGTGACGCCCAGTTTGGGTTTTGCCAAGGTCACTCAGCTCCTGACATCATTACAGCCTTGGTTCAAACATGGACGAAAGAGCTGAATTCCAGAGGTGAGGTGAGACTGACAGCCCTTAACATCAAGGCCGCATTTGACCGAGTGTGGCATCAAGGAGCTCTCGCGAAACTGGAATCAATGGGTATCAGGGAGCAAACTCTCTGCTGGTTGGTGTCATACCTGGTACATAGGAAGATGGTTGTGGAGGGTCAGTCATCTCAGCTCCACGACATCTCTGCAGGAGTCCCTCAGGGTAGTGTCCCAATGATCTTCAGCTGCTTCATCAATTACCTTCCTTCTGTCATAAGGTCAGAAGTGGGAATGTTCGCCGATGATTGCACAATGTTCAGCACCATTCGCTACTCCTCAGATTCTGAAGCAGTCCATGTTCAAATGCAACAAGATCTGGACAAAATGCAGGCTTGGGCTTCCAACCACTAAGTCAGTGTCCCATGTGCATTTATCTAATTTATAAGTCTCCCATGTGGGAAATTGTCAAAGGCTTTGCTGAAATCCAAATAAACTACATCAACTGCACTACCCTTATCTACACATCTGCTCACCTCCTCAAAAAATTCAATCAAATTTACATGATCTCCCTCTGACGAAGAGGCTAGGGAGGAAATTGCGGGTCCCCTAGCCGAGATATTTGAATCATCGATAGTCACGGGTGAGGTGCCTGAAGATTGGAGAGTGGCAAATGTTGTGCCTTTGTTTAAAAAGGGCTGCAGGGAAAAGCCTGGAACTACAGGCCAGTGAGCCTCACATCTGTGGTGGGTAAATTGTTGGAAGGTATTTTGCCCCAATTTAGAATATTACCTTTTGGGACAGACCTATCATCCTCCATAGCTATCTTAAAACTAATAGAATTATGGTCACTGGTCCCAAAGTGATCCCTCACTAACACTTCTGTCACCTGCCCTTCCTTATTTCCCAAGAGGAGGTTAAGTTTTGCCCCCTCTCTAGTCGGGCCATCCACATACTGAATGAGAAATTCCTCCTGAATACACGCAACAAATTTCTCTCCATCCAACCCTCTAATACTATGGCTGTCTCAGTCAAAGTTGGGAAAATTAAAATCTCCGACTATTACCACCCTATTTTTCTTGGAGCTATCTGTAATCTCCTTACATATTTGCTCCTCAATTTCCCACTGACTATTTGGGGGCCTATAGTACAACCCTATCAAAGTGATTTCCCCCTTCTTATTTCTCAGTTCTACCCATATAGACCCAGTGGCCGAACCCTCGGATATCTGGATCACTGGAACTGAAGGAATCAGTACACAGCATTCTTATGCTGGACATCAGATTTTTGGCATCCACACACTCACAGAAAAACATGGAAACTCCAATTCTCTCCAGATTTTTTGCGTGCATCACCAGTCTCTCTGGCAAGTGAACATTGGCCAAAAATTTGTCCAAACATGTCTTTTGTTCGGAGTCATGCCTCAAAATGTTTTTATAATTTAGAGGCGTGCTATGACATAAAACGTTGGGAACCACGGGGCTGGTCTGCAATTCCCTGTTTTATCTCTACCACCCTTCTTCGAATCATAGAATCCCTATGCAGAAGGAGGCCATTTGGCCCACCGAGCCTGCACTGACAACAATTCCACCCAGACCCCATTCCCATAATTCAACATATTTTCCCTGCTAAACCCTCGACACTAAGGATCAATTTAGCATGGCCAATCAACCTATCCTGCACATTTTTGGAATGTGGGAGGAAACTGGAGCACCCGGAGAAACCCAAGCAGACACGGGGAGAACGTGCAAACTCCACACAGGCAGTCACCGAAGGCTGGAATCGAGCCTGGGTCTCTGGTGCCATGAGGCAGCAGTGCTAACCACTGTGCCACCGTGCCATCCCAATAAATAGTGAAACCACTTTAGTCATCCTCCAATCCTCTGGCACCTCCCCCATGATAATAAACCTGTTGGACTTTAACCTGGTCTTGTTAAACTTCTTACTGTGTGTATCTCCCCCGTGGCAGGGAAGTTGTTGGAGAGGATTCTTAGAGACAGGATGTATGTGCATTTAGAACGGAACAATCTCATTAGTGACAGACAGCATGGTTTTGTAAGAGGGAGGTCGTGCCTTACAAATTTGGTGGAGTTTTTTGAGGAAGTGACAAAAACGGTTGATGAAGGAAGGGCCGTGGATGTCGTCTATATGGATTTCAGTAAGGCATTTGACAAAGTCCCACATGGCAGGTTGGTTAAGAAGGTTAAGGCTCATGGGATACAAGGAGAGGTGGCTAGATGGGTAGAGAACTGGCTTGGCCATAGGAGACAGAGGGTAACAGTCAAAGGGTCTTTTTCCGGCTGGAGGTCTGTGACCAGTGGTCTTCCGCAGGGCTCTGTACTGGGACCTCTGCTATTTGTGATATATATAAATGATTTGGAAGAAGGTGTAACTGGTGTAATCAGCAAGTTTGCGGTTGACACGAAGATGGCTGGAATTGCGGATAGCGAAGAGCATTGTCGGGCAATACAGCAGGATATAAATAGGCTGGAAAATTGGGCGGAGAGGTGGTAGATGGAGTTTAATCCGGATAAATGCGAAGTGATGCATTTTGGAAGAAATAATGTAGGGAGGAGTTATACAATAAATGGCAGAGTCATCAGGAGTATAGAAACACAGAGGGACCTAGATGTGCAAGTCCACAAATCCTTGAAGGTGGCAACACAGGTGGAGAAGGTGGTGAAGAAGGCATATGGTATGCTTGCCTTTATAGGACGGGGTATAGAGTATAAAAGCTGGAGTCTGATGATGCAGCTGTATAGAACGCTGGTTAGGCCACATTTGGAGTACTGCGTCCAGTTCTGGTCACCGCACTACCAGAAGGACGTGGAGGCGTTAGAGAGAGTGCAGAGAAGGTTTACCAGGATGTTGCCTGGTATGGAGGGTCTTAGCTATGAGGAGAGATTGGGTAGACTGGGGTGTTCTCCTTGGAAAGACGGAGAATGAGGGGAGATCTAACAGAGGTGTACAAGATTATGAAGGGTATAGATAGGGTGAACAGTGGGAAGCTTTTTCCCAGGTCGGAGGTGACGATCACGAGGGGTCACGGGCTCAAGCTGAGAGGGGCGAAGTATAACTCAGATATCAGAGGGACGTTTTTTACACAGAGGGTGGTGGGGGCCTGGAATGCGCTGCCAAGTAGGGTGGTGGAGGCAGGCACGCTGACATCGTTTAAGACTTACCTGGATAGTCACATGAGCAGCCTGGGAATGGAGGGATACAAATGATTGGTCTGGTTGGACCAAGCAGCGGCACAGGCTTGGAGGGCCAAAGGGCCTGTTTCCTGTGCTGTACTGTTCTTTCTTTCTTTCTTTCTTTGGCCAGAGAGGAATTAAAAATTTGGGTTAGAGCCCCTGTAATCTCCTCCCCTGCCTCCCACAGCAGCCTGGGACACAATTCATCTGGACCTGGAGATTTGTCCACTTTAAGCCTGCCAAGACGTCTAATACCTCCTCGCCCCATGTGTCAAACTGTTCAAAAACCTCCTAGGTCCTCTTCACAAATTCTGTACCTACATCATCCTCCTCCCGAGTGAAGTATTCGTTTAACACCCTACCAATGTCCTCTGGCTCTATGCAGAGTTGCCCACTTGCTCCCTCATGGCCCCTACTCTTTCAGTGGTTATCTTCTTCTCCTTAATACACTTGGAGAATATCTTGAGATTCTCCCTAATCATTTTATTACACTAATGACGTTGGATAATTATAAGTTATTGCTTTTACTTAAAGCCAGGTCTGCCCTTTCTGTTGATTGTCCCCATAGTCTCTGATCTGACAATGACTCTGCAATGTGATACTGCATCAAGGGTCATTTGAAAATCCACAAGATCCTTGTCTTCTCCTCCTGCAATTTATACAGTACAGTTAGAGAATTAAAATGCACAAAGTGCTTCACTGCCTTGACATCCAAAAAACACAGCCAAAACAGCGTGTTTTGAGGAGGTTTTTATCAGAGAATTTTGGTAGGAGGTTGCGATTTTGCAGATAAGATTAACCAGAGTGGAATGAGGGATATGGCATTTGACTAATGTGGAGAGAGTGGAGAGGCTGAAATTGCGCTGATTGGAACCGAGAATGTGAAGGAGAGAATGATTGGAGGTGTTTAACATCATGAAAATGAGAAGAAACTATCAGTAAAGGGTCAGTACAGAAAGGCCACAGATGGAATTTTCAGCTGTCCATGCCACCGGGATTCTCTGATCCTGCTGCAGTGAACGGAGGTTTGGCTGAGCATCAAATTCTCCACCCTCGCTTGCAGCGGCGGCCGAGTGGGAAAGGCCGGAATTTTCCGGCACACATATTTCCGGTGATTGGTGAATTGATCAGATTTTTTTAATGCAATGGATTGTTGTGATCTAGAATGCGCTGTGTTGTTGGTGGTGGGAGAAGATTAAATAATGACTTTCCAAAGGGTATTGAACAATTGCTAGGGGTGAGATTTTTTAAAGCTGTGTGGAAAAGGTATGGTGGTGGATTAGCTTTCTCAGAGTCCTGGTGCAGGTATGATGAAGCCTGTGGCCTCTATCTGTGCTGTAAGAATCTATAACTCCGATATTAATGTGAAACATGTTGGGAATATGTCCAAACTTTTGTCAACAGTATTTTAAGTCAGATGGCTCATTATCATTTCACGTCTAGATTGGATGTTGAGTCTGACAGTAGGCCAGATGAGGACCAGGGTGATACAATCTCAATTCCAATATTTCAGTGACCAGTCCAAAGATGGAATTTGATGGAGTTTGTATTTGGAAACAGATGTGAGAATGGAGTCAGGATGCTTAAAGGCTTCTTCAGCATCACCTCCCTCCATTGCTGAACCACTGGAGACTGAAAAATCACTGACTATGGAGTTGTTATGGCGTAGAAGGAAGCCATTTGGCCCATCATGTTTGCACTAGCTCTCCAAATGAGCATTAAACCAAAGAGAGCTAATTTGATTTGATTTATTATTGTCACATGTATTAGCATACAGTGAAAAGTATTGTTTCCTGCGCGCTATACAGCCAAAACATACCATTCATAGAGAAGGAAACGAGAGAGTGCAGAATGTAGTGTTACAGTCATAGCTAGGGTGTAGAGAAAGATCACCTTAATGCAAGGTAAGTCCATTCAAAAGTCTGACAGCAGCAGGGAAGAAGATGTTCTTGAGTCGGTTGGTACGTGACCTCAGACTTCTGTATCTTTTTCCCGACGGAAGAAGGTGGAAGAGAGAATGTTTGGGGTGTGGAGGGTCCTTAATTATGCTGGCTGCTTTGCTGAAGCAGCGGGAAGTATAGACAGAGTCAATGGATGGGAGGCTGGTTTGCGTGATGGATTGGGCTACATTCACGACCTTTGGTAGTTCCTTGCGGTCTTGGGCAGTGCAGGAGCCATACCAAGCTGTGATACAAACAGAAAGAATGCTTTCTATGGTGCATCTGTAAAAGTTGGTGAGAGTCGTAGCTGACATGCAAAATTTCTTTAGTCTTCTGAGAAAGTAGAGGTGTTGGTGGGCTTTCTTAACTATAGTGTCGGCATGGGGGGACCAGGACAGGTTGTTGGTGATCTGGACACCTAAAAGTTTGAAGCTCTCGACCCTTTATACTTCGTCCCCGTTGATGTAGAAAGGGGCATGTTCTCCTTTTACGCTTCCTGAAGCCTAATATTTAACAGGATTTGGAGGAAGACCTTCTGCTGCTGACTGTGTGGCTGGAAGTGTGGCAGGGGCTCATTAACAAAAGTGTGGTGCCTTGTTCCTGGATTCAGTGCAGGAAGTGTTTTAATGGCCTTGCCAGTTCAGGAAAGCGAATATAATTATATATCCACCTACATTCTGCACTGGCACATCAAGCCTCTTGCTCACTGGGTTCCAGGCCCATCCTTCCCTCTGTTTAGTCACTTCCTCACGTCACCATCTGTCCATCCAGCGTTGACACATTCATCCTTATGCAATTCCCATCTCCCTCTCACCATCACACTCACTAAATGCATTTTATTCATCAAGTGAACCCACTGCTAATACCGACTGTTCTTTCCCCCATTGCAGGAGATGGGAACACAGGTTATATGGGAGAGGGAGCAAGCCAGAGTTAATCCTGCACATATTCCTCAGCATCAGGGAATTGGAGATAGTGAGTCGGGGTCCTCCCATCTACCTGGAGCAGAATTAAATATCAGTGACCCACATGCACTCCAGCACTCATTCACATTGATTTAATTTCAACAGCAAGTGAAATATAATTATCTTCATTATCTCACCTGCAAAGATTCATCTCCATTCTCTCTGCCAGGGCCTTTGTGAGAATCAGCTGTCAATGGATTCACAGATGATGAGTTGTCAGAGGAAGAGAGGTGCAGCACAGTGGTTAGCACTGCTGCCTCACAGCGCCAGGGACCCGGGTTCGATTCCTGGCTTGGGTCACTGTCTGTGCGGAGTTTGCACATCCTCCTTGTGTCTGCATGGGTTTCCTCTGGGTGCTCTGGTTTCCTCCCACAGTCTGAAAGATGTGCGGGTTAGGTTGATTGGCCATGCTAAATTGACCCTAATGTCAGGGGATTAGGGGGGTAAATATGTGGGGTTATGGGAATAGGGAGTGGGTGGGATTGTGGTTGGTGCTGACTCGATGGGCCAACTGGTCTCCTGCACTGTAGGGATTCTAAGATTGTGAATGTGAGCTGTCACAACTGAGATACTCTTACTTTTGTGGGTTCAGTTAGATTGTTGGACTTTTACCTGTTGACCCTCATGTCATAGGAGAGATGGTGGGTATGAATGAGGACTGTTGTGGAAAGTCTGATAGAGTGTGCTGCCCTTTCCAAGTTCTGCTCGGCCGGGTGTTCACACTGTATTGAAGGGTCATTATGAAAAAGAAAAACAATCGTACAGCAAGAGAGAAAGTGCAAGCTACAGACAGGACTTGAAACAGAGAATGGAAAAGTTAATTTTAAGCATGAATGGTTTAATACTACAGGGCATTGCAAGAATGTAACTAGTGGTGTAGAACATCAAACCCAGCTAGCAAATGCACACACACACACCTTGACCATGATCACACTTAGTCTGGATGCCAACATGTCTATCACCAGAAATAGCTTGAAAAATACCTGAGCTGTGACCTGACTGTGCTGTACTGATCTATACAAGAGCCCTCCAGAGTGTGTCTGGACCTTGAGAATGAGGAAGGCAACAGCTGTTATGCACATAGGAACTCCACTCAAAATGCTTCCACTTCTCAAATGTTGCCCCCCCTCCCTCAGTCAGTGTCCCACATTTTGCCTCCTGGTCCAGTGAGCGAGTCTGCCCCTGCACAAGAGCAGGTGGAGTCATCTTTGGTTGGCCCTTTTGGGCTCCAGAACTCAGGCATTAGTCTAGAGTATCTGAGAAGTCAGAGAGATCAGGATAGCCGGGCTTAACCTTTGATGTAACCACAGGGATGGCAGCCCTTGGGAGAGGTAGAAAAGGGAACAGTGGAGCTTTGATGTTATAAAAGGGTTTATGAGAAAATGTTGGCCAGAATTCTCCAGCCGTTCACGCCGGTGGGATTCTCCGGTCCCGCCAGCAGCGTACCTCTGCCCATGTGTTTCCTGCCGGCATGGGGTGACATCAATGGGAGCAGCAGGGCCAGACAATCCCGTCACTAGTGAACAATGCGCCACCTTCCGCTGCCAGGAAACAGCGGAAGGTGGCACATTGTTCATTGGGAGGCCAGAGAATCTCACCCATAGTGTTCTCAGGTTTTCCATCCTTTAAGAGAATTATGTGAGTTTCCTTCAAAATTTTCATCCCCATTTTATCCATTCTTGCTTGTTCGATTGGCAAACAACCTTTGAAATTTTTTCTTGATGAATGGGAAGACAGGTTGTGGGAGGGTGCAGTGGGAGAATGTGGAAGAAGTGGTTGTTTGTTTGCAGGACTGCTTTGGGTTACTGCCATCGGGATATTGGGAGTGTGTTTGGGGAGGCAGGTGTTGGGACAGGAGGAGACCACTCTGCCCATCATGTCTGTAGCACCCAGTCTAATCCCACTTTCCAACATTTGGTCTGTAGCCCTGCAGGTTACAACACTTGAGGTGCATATCCACGCAGCTTTTAAATGGATTGAGCTCTTTCTGACTCCACCATTCTTTCAGGCAGTGAGTTCCAGACCTCCACAACCCTTTGGGGGAATTTTCCTTTTCCTCATCTTCCCTCTACTCCTTTCCCAATCAATTTAAATCTGTGCCCCCTAGTCACTGACCTCTTTGCTAAGGGAGATAGCTCCTTCCCATCCATTCTATCCAGGCCCCTCACAATTTTGTACATTTCAGTCAAATCTCCTCTCAGCTCAACAGACTGATCAAGACCTTTGATCCAGACCTTCAGAGCACCCTCCGTGCTCTCATCCCAAGCACTCCTCGCGTTGGAGATTTCTATTGCCGAAGATACACAAGGCCAACACACCCGGCCATCCCATCGTATCAGGCAATGGGACCCTGTGTGAGAACCTCACTGGCTACGTCGAGGGCATCCTGAAACGCATTGTACAAAGAACTTCCAGCTTCTGTCGCGACACTACGGACTTCCTACAGAAACTCAGCACACATGGAGCAGTTGAACCAGGAACACTACTCGTCACAATGGATGTCTCGGCACTCTACACCAGCATCCCCCACAACGACGGCATTGCTGCAACTGCCTCAGTACTCAATGCCGACAACTGCCAATCTCTAGATGCAATCCTATAACTCATTTGCTTCATCCTGGACCACAATGTCTTCACCTTCAACAACCAGTTCTTAATCCAGACACATGGAACAGCCCTGGGGACCAAATTCGCACCTCAATATGCCAATATCTTCATGCACAGGTTCGAACAAGACTTCTTCACCGCACAGGGCCTTCAACCGATGCTATACACTAGATACATCGATGACATTTTCTTCCTTTGGAGTCATGGTGAACAATCACTGAAACAACTATATGATGACATCATCAAGTTCCATCCCACCATCAGACTCACCATGGACTACTCTCCAGAATCGGTTGTATTCTTGGACACACGCACCTCCATCGAGGACGGTCACCTCAGCACACGGTTCATCCACTTCTCCAGCTTCCACCTTAAACACGTTAAAAAAGCCATCCCTTATTGACAAGCCTTCTGTACACACAGGATCTGCTCAGATGAGGAGGAATGCAACAGACGCCTACAGACACTGAAAGACGCTCTCGTAAGAACAGGATATGGCGCTCAAACTCACCGATCAACAGTTCCGATGCGCCACAGTGAAAAATCGCACAGACCTCCTCAGAAGACAAACACGGGACATGGCGGACAGAGTATCCTTCGTCGTCCAGTACTTCCCCGGAGCGGAGAAGCTATGACATCTTCTTCGGAGCCTTCAACATGTCATTGATGAAGATGAACATCTCGCCAAGGCCATCCCCACACCCCCACTACTTGCCTTCAAACAACCGCACAACCTCAAACAGACCATTGTCCGCAGCAAACTACCCAGCCTTCAGGAGAACAGTGACCACGACACCACACAACCCTGCCACAGCAACCTCTGCAAGATGTGCCGGATCATTGACACGGATGCCATCATCTCACGTGAGAACACCATCTACCAGGTACACGGTACATACTCTTGCAACTCGGCCAACATTGTCTACCTGATACGCTGCAGGAAAGGATGTCCCGAGGCATGGTACATTGGGGAGACCATGCAGACCCTGCGACAACAGATGAATGGACGTCGCTCAACAATCTCCAGGCAGGAGTGTTCCCTTTCTGTCAGGGAACACTTCAGCAGTCAAGGGCATTCAGCCTCTGATCTTCGGGTAAGCGTTCTCCAAGGCAGCCTTCGCGACACACAACAATGCAGAATCGCTGAGCAGAAACTGATAGCCAATTTCCGCACACATGAGGATGGCCTCAACCGGGATCTTGGGTTCATGTCACACTACCTTAACCTCCATGCCTTGCCCGGGCTTGCAAAATCTCACTTACTGTCCTGGCTTGAGACAATCCACACCACTTTAACCTGTGCTTAACTCTCTCTCCACTCACATTGTCTGCATTGTAAAGACTTGAGTACCTGTTAAGACTCAAATTCCAATCATTATCTTGTAATTGAGTTTGTGTCTATATATGCCCTGTTTGTGAAACAAATCCTGCACTCACCTGATGAAGGAGTGGCACTCCGAAAACTTGTGCTACCAAATAAACCTGTTGGACCTTAATCTGGTGTTGTGAGACTACTTACTGTTCCAGGGAGAACAATCTCAACCTATCCAATTTTCCCTCAGAGCTGCAATTTTCCAGTCCTGGCAACATCTTTGTTTGGGGCGGCACGGTAGCACAGTGGTTAACACTGCTGCTTCACAGCTCCAGGGTCCCGGGTTCGATTCCCGGCTCGGGACACTGTCTGTGTGGAGTTTGCACATTCTCCTCGTGTCTGCGTGGGTTTCCTCCGGGTGCTCCGGTTTCCTCCCACAGTCCAAAGATGTGCGGGTTAGGTTGATTGGCCAGGTTAAAAATTGCCCCTTAGAGTCCTGAGATGCGTAGGTTAGAGGGATTAGCGGGTAAATATGTGGGGGTAGGGCCTGGGTGGGATTGTGGTCGGTGCAGACTCGATGGGCCGAATGGCCTCTTTCTGCACTGTAGGGTTTCTATGATTCTATGAATCTTCCCTGCACCTTCTCTATTGCAATGACATCCTTTCTGTAATGACGTGACCAGAACTGCACACAATACTCGAGCTGTGGTCTAACTAGTGTTTTACACAAACCAGTGTTTTACATCCGCAAAATACTGTGGATGCTGGAATCTGAAACAAAATCAGAAAATGCTGGAAAATCTCAGCAGGTTTAACAGCATCTGTGGGGAGAGAATAGAGCTAACATGTTTTAAAGCAATAGAGGCACAGTGTTTTACATCGCTCTTTGTTGTTATATTTATGCCTGGGCTAATAATGGAAAGCATTCCATCTGTCTTTGTATGTACTAGTGGTTCCGTGGAGACGACAGCTGCTGTTTGCTCTCAGGATGACAGCATTCCTGCTTTCTCCGTTGGCACTCTGTACTGTCTGTCAGTCAATGAACCCAGACTGCTGCAGGCAAGACTAAAAGTGCAGTTTGAAGGCAGGCTCACTTGGCCCAGAGCTTCAGGAAGTCGTCCTTGAAAGGCCATTTGCAGAGTCTCCACTGAAAGTCGTCAGGCAATGCTGTAGCCCCTACAAGTGGAGCAGGTGTGCTTGGACTCTGTGTTTTGTAACTTGAGCAACAGCTGGTGTCACTGGGCTGAGTTCAATGTGGAGAACACATTTCGGAATGTGGACACTCAGCAGCTTAGGGTTGTGAAGGGAGAGAGGGAATAGGTGACCGGATGTCTGTCAAGAGGGACCAGATGTGGAGATGCCGGCGTTGGACTGGGGTAAACACAGTAAGAGTTTTAACAACACCAGGTTAAAGTCCAACAGGTTTATTTGGTAACAAATGCCATTAGCTTTCGGAGCGCTGCTCCTTCGTCAGATGGAGTGGAAATCTGCTCTCAAACAGGGCACAGAGACACAAAATCAAGTTACAGAATACTGATTAGAATGCGAATCTCTACAGCCAACCAGGTCTTAAAGATGCAGACAATGTGAGTGGAGGGATAAGCACAGGTTAAAGAGATGTGTATTGTCTCCAGACAGGACAGCCAGTGAGATCCTGCAAGAGGGGCCAGGCCAGTGCTGCAGGAGCTCCTTGAGTGCATCTTACTCTCCGACTGGGATTCAGACACTCAGGAGCCACTATCTAGTTCACCCTGTGGTTTGAAATACAGTTGTCACAGCAGATTGCAACTGAATGAAAGAATCGCAAATGCTGCTGGAACATCAAGCTTTGATCTGCTGTCTGCAGTCACATTGAGTGAACGGATTCCTTCTCAGTTCTGGTCTGTGGCAGACCTGCCATGGCAGTGCCTGCAAACTGGTGTGTGTGTCAGCACTGCACCGTGTATGCCAAAGCCTGCAATCTTTGCAAACCTCTGTCACCTCCTCTCTGATTAAAGAGAATGAGGTGAAGTTGCCTCTCTGTATATAGAGAATTTCAGGAACCCTCCGAATGTAGCAATTGAGATATTGCTTTCATCTCCAGCAGCAATCTGGAGGGACCAAGCCTCACAGCCACAATCACCTTGACAACCACTATCCTATCCATGTCGTGTTCTGAGGTTACTGTTGTGAATGCAGCAGCAGACAGAGTTTAGTGATGAAACACTGAAACCTCAAATATTGATTGTGGCTGAGTTTCAGGTAAGCAATTTACTTGCCAAACACTCATTGCAGGCAATCTCCAGCTCAGAATCCTTCTCCCGCTCCTCCTGCTCTCTCTTCGATCAGCTTGTCCTACTCTGTGTGGCCTCTCTTCACTCTGTCAGTCAACTAAATGCCAAAAAGAATGTTTACTATTCCACCCATATCTGGGATTAACTGCCCTATGCAAAAGTTTGTCATTTAGCAAGCAAGTACTGTTGCACCTGCTACATCACACCTTGTGCACAATTGGAATGTTAGCTTACAATTCAATATAAACAAAAACATGTAGAATTAGATTTTATTTTATTATTGTCACATGTATTAGTATACAGTGAAAGGTATGGGTTCTTGTGCGTTGCGCAGACAACGCATACCATAATAGAGGAGGAAAGGAGAGAGTGCCACAAACAGAAGCAATAAACTAGCACCTAACCTGTAAATAGATGCTGATCCTTTGAAAGAACTTGTTCACACTGTTTAGTTTTTCATCAAGAGTATAGAAACACAGAGGGACTTAGGTGTGCAAGTCCACAAATCCTTGAAGGTGGCAACACAGGTGGAGAAGGTGGTGACGAAGGCATATGGTATGCTTGCCTTTATAGGATGGGGTATAGAGTATAAAAGCTGGAGTCTGATGATGCAGCTGTATAGAACGCTGGTTAGCCCACATATGGAGTACTGTGTCCAGTTCTGGTCGTCGCACTACCAGAAGGACGTGGAGGCGTTAGAGAGGGTGCAGAGAAGGTTTACCAGGATGTTGCCTGGTATGGAGGGTCTTAGCTATGAGGAGAGATTGGGTAAACTGGGGTTGTTCTCCCTGGAAAGACAGAGAATGAGGGGAGACCTAATAGAGGTGTATAAAATTATGAAGGGGATAGATAGGGTGAACGGTGGGAAGCTTTTTCCCAGATCAGAAGTGATGATCACGCGGGGTCACGGGCTCAAGGTGAGAGGGGCGAAGTATAACTCAGATATTAGAGGGATGTTTTTTACACAGAGGGTGGTGGGAGCCTGGAATGCGCTGCCAAGTAGGGTGGTGGAGGCAGACATGCTGACATCGTTTAAGACTTACCTGGATAGTCACATGAGCAGCTTGGGAATGGAGGGATACAAACGATTGGTCTAGTTGGACCAAGGAACGGCACAGGCTTGGAGGGCCGAAGGGCCTGTTTCCTGTGCTGTACTGTTCTTTGTTCTTTGTATAGCTGTGAGAGGCTGAGGGAATCTCAGCTGCGTGGAGATGGTACCATTGTCAGCAGGTCAGTGTTGTACATTAATTAACGTCATCATCTGCTTACTCTGTACAATGTGATCGGACTGTCCGATGTCTGACACACTTCCCATTGAAAGTGCGTGTAACGTTTTTGAAAATTATTGAGCCTTTTTCGGCCCAAGTAAGGCCTTAGAGAGCCCAATTTCACCTCCACTAGATTGACATTGAGAATAAGAGGGCTAGATTATGAGGTGTGATTGCATAGACTAGGTTTATTTTCAATTGAGTTTAGAAGATTAAGGCTTGAACAAATTACAATTTTTTATATTATTTAAAGGATTTCACAGGCTGACAGAGGGGAATTATTTCCTCTGGTGTCACAGACCAGAAAAACACCCTAAAATGAGAGGCAAGCTTTTCAGGGGGATGTTACAAAGGAAAATGAAGCTCTGAACACATGCCTGCTCTATCACTAACAATGCCTGCTCCCATCTTCCTAAATCTCTGCCCTTCCCTCAGATCATCTGCTGCTGAAACACTCACCCATGTCTTTGTTATCTTTTAACTTCAGGATTCCAGCACTATCCTGACCAGTACACATCCAAAACTCCACTGTCAGTGTTGTAATTTGTGCCAAGTCCTGTTCCTTTATCGTCCCTGTGCCCACAAACATACCTGGCCCAGCAATGTCTCCATTTAAAAATTCTATTACTTGTTTCCAAATCCCTCCAGAGCCTTCCCTATTTCAATAACATCCTCCAGCTCTACAATCTTCCAGATCAAATTCTGGCCTCTGGTGTATCCCTGACTTTAAATGCTCCACCATTAGCAGCCATACCTTCAGATCCCAAGCCCACTTTATAGTCTTGAATTCCTTTGTCTTTCCTTTCTGACTTTCTCTGTCTCTCTCCTCCTTTAAGACAGTACTTCAATCCCAAGCTTTCCATCATTGGTCCTAACATGCCCTTATGTGCATCATTTAGTCATATAACAGTCCAGCATTTATCCATGTTCTCCAGTGCATTAATATTCTTTTGCAGACCAGAACTACACACAATACTGTAAGCATGATCCAAGTAAGCTTCTTTCAATTCTCGATAGTTAGAGGGACAGATAGGAGGTTCTGTGGCAGTGAAAGAGACTCACGGATGGTATGTTGCCTCCTGGGTGCCAGGGTCCGTGACGTCTCGGATCGTGTTTTCAGGATCCTTTAAGGGGGAGGGGGAACAGCCACAAGTCGTGGTACACATCGGTACCAACGACATAGGTAAAAGAAGGGACGGGGATTTAAAACAGGAATTTAGGGAGCTAGGGTGGAAGCTGAGAGCCAAGACAAACCATGTTGTCATCTCTGGTTTGTTGCCGGTGCCACGTGCTAGCGAGTTGAGGAACAGGGAGACGGTGCAGATAAACACGTGGCTGCAGGGATGGTGTAGGAGGGAGGGTTTCAGTTTCATGGATAATTGGAGCACATTCTGGGGAAGGTGGGACCTGTACAAACAGGACGGTTTCCACCTGAATCAGAGGGGCACCAATATCCTGGGAGGGAAATTTGCTACGGCTCTTTGGGGGGGGTTTAAACTAATTTGTCAAGGGGATGGGAAAACGAGCTGTAGTCCAGAAGGCAGTGTTGAGTGTAGTGAGGTACTGAGGAGGGTATCAAGGTCGCAGGAGTGTACTGGCAGACAGGAAGGTGGATTGAAGTGTGTCTACTTCAATGCAAGGAGCATCTGGAATAAGGTAGGTGAACTTGGAGCGTGGATTGGTACTTGGGACTACGATGTTGTGGCCATTACGGAGACATGGTTAGAACAGGGACAGGAATGGTTGTTGGAAGTTCCGGGGTATAGATGTTTCAGTAAGAGTAGGGAAGGTGATAAAAGAGGTGGAGGAGTAGCATTGTTAATCAAGGATAGTTTAACGGCTGCTGAAAGGCAGTTCAAGGGGGATCTGCCAACTGAGGTAATATGGGCTGAAGTTAGAAATAGGAAAGGAGTGGCCACATTGTTGGGGGTTTTCTATAGGCCCCCAAATAGTAATAGAGATGTGGAGGAAGAAATTGCAAAGCAGATTATAGATAGTTGTGGAGGTCACAGGGTAGTTGTCATGGGTGACTTTAACTTTCCAAACATTGATTGGAACTTTTATAGGTCGAATAGTTCGGATGGGGCAGTTTTTGTGCAGTGTGTGCAGGAGGGTTTCCTGACACAATATGTGGATAGGCTGACGAGAGGTGGGGCCACATTGGACTTGATACTGGGAAATGAACCGGGCCAAGTGTTAGATTTGGTTGTGGGAGAGCACTTTGGAGATAGTGGCCACAAATCGGTGTCTTTCATTATTGCAATGGAGAGGGATAGGGCCGTACGGCAGGGCAAGGTTTATAATTGGGGGAGGGGTAATTATGATGCGATTAGGCAAGAATTAGGGAGCATAAGATGGGAACAGAAACTGTCAGGGAAAGGCACAAATGAAAAGTGGAACTTGTTAAAGGAACAAATACTGAGTGTCCTTGATAGGTATGTCCCTGTCAGGCAGGGAGGAAATGGCCGAGTGAGGGAACCATGGTTCACAAAAGAGTTTGAATGTCTTGTCAAGAGGAAAAAGGAAGCGTATGTAAGGATGAGAAAACAAGGTTCAGTTGGGTCGCTTGAGGGTTATAAGGTAGCAAGGAATGAGCTAAAAAAAGGGCTCAGGAGAACTAGGAGGGGGCATGAGAAGTCCTTGGTGGGTCGGATCAAGGAAAACCCCAAGGCTTTTTACTCTTATGTGAGAAATAAAAGAATGATCAGGGTGAGGTTCGGTCCGGTCAAGGATAGTAGTGGGAACTTGTGCATGGAGTCAGAAGAGATAGGCGAGGTGATGAATGAATACTTTTCTTCAGTGTTCACCAAGGAGAGGGACCATGTATTTGAGGATGAGAATGGGATATAGGCTGAAGGAGGTAGATATTCTGAGGGAAGGTGTATTAGCAATTTTGAAAAACCCGAGGGTCGATAAGTCCCCTGGGCCAGATGGGATATATCCTAGGATTCTTTGGGAGGCAAGGGATGAGATTGCAGAGCCTTTGGCTTTGATCTTTGGGTCCTCACTGTCCACGGGGATAGTACCAGAGGACCGGAGAGTGGCGAAGGTTGTTCCTCTGTTCAAGAAAGGAAATAGGAATGACTCTGGTAATTATAGGCTGGTTAGTCTTACTTCGGTAGTCGGTAAGTTAATGGAAAATGTCCTGAGGGATAGGATTTATGACCATTTGGAAAGATGCAGCTTAATCCGTGATAGTCAGCATGGATTTGTGAAGGGTAAGTCTTGCCTCACAAATTTGATTGAATTCTTTGAGGAGGTAACTAAGTGTGTAGATGAAGGTAGAGCAGTTGATGTCGTATACATGGATTTTAGTAAGGCGTTTGATAAGGTTCCCCATGGTAGGCTCATGAAGAAAGTAAGGAGGTGTGGGACAGAGGGAAATTTGGCCAATTCGATAAGTAACTGGCTATCTCATAGAAGTGGAGATGCCGGCGTTGGACTGGGGTAAACACAATAAGAAGTTTAACAACACCAGGTTAAAGTCCAACAGGTTTATTTGGTAGCAAAAGCCACACAAACTTTCGGAGCTCCAAGCCCCTTCTTCAGGTGAGTGGGAATTCTGTTCACAAACAGGGCATATAAAGACACAGACTCAATTTACATGAATAATGGTTGGAATGCGAATACTTACAACTAATCAAGTCTTTAAGATACAAACAACGTGAGTGGAGAGAGCATCAAGACAGGCTAAAAAGATGTGTATTGTCTCCAGACAAGACAGCCAGTGAAACTCTGCAGGTCCATGCAAGCTGTGGGGGTTACAAATAGTGTGACATGAACCCAATATCCCGGTTGAGGCCGTCCTCGTGTGTGCGGAACTTGGCTATCAGTTTCTGCTCAGCGACTCTGCGCCGTTGTGTGTCGTGAAGGCCGCCTTGGAGAACGCTTACCCGAATATCAGAGGCCGAATGCCCATGACCGCTGAAGTGGTCCCCAACAGGAAGAGAACAGTCTTGTCTGGTGATTGTTGAGCGGTGTTCATTCATCCGTTGTCGCAGCATCTGCATAGTTTCCCCAATGTACCATGCCTCGGGACATCCTTCCCTGCAGCGTATCAGGTAGACAACATTGGCCGAGTTGCAAGAGTATGTACCGTGTACCTGGTGGATGGTGTTCTCACGTGAAATGATGGCATCTGTGTCGATGATCCGGCACGTCTTGCAGAGGTTGCTGTGGCAGGGTTGTGTGGTGTCGTGGTCACTGTTCTCCTGAAGGCTGGGTAGTTTGCTGTGGACAATGGTCTGTTTGAGGTTGTGCGGTTGTTTGAAGGCAAGAAGTGGGGGTGTGGGGATGGCCTTGGCGAGATGTTCGTCTTCATCAATGACATGTTGAAGGCTCCGGTGGAGATGCCGTAGCTTCTCTGCTCCGGGGAAGTACTGGACAACGAAGGGTACTCTGTCAACTGTGGCCCGTGTTTGTCTTCTGAGGAGGTCGGTGCGGTTTTTCGCTGTGGTGCGTTGGAACTGTTGATCAATGAGTCGAGCGCTATATCCTATTCTTATGCGGGCATCTTTCAGCATCTGGAGTTGTCTGTTGCGATCCTCCTCATCTGAGCAGATCCTGTGTATACGGAGGGCTTGTCCGTAGGGGATGGCTTCTTTAATATGTTTAGGGTGGAAGCTGGAGAAGTGGCGCATCGTGAGGTTATCCGTGGGCTTGTGGTACAGTGAGTTGCTGAGGTGACCGTCCTTAATGGAGATGCGTGTGTCGAAGAATGCAACCGATTCCGGAGAGTATCCATGGTGAGTCTGATGGTGGGATGGAACTTGTTGATGTCATCATATAGTTGTTTCAGTGATTGTTCACCATGAGTCCAAAGGAAGAAAATGTCATTGATGTATCTAGTGTACAGCCTCGGTTGAAGGTCCTGTGCGGTGAAGAGGTCTTGTTCGAACCTGTGCAGAAAGATGTTGGCATATTGAGGTGCGAATTTGGTCCCCATGGCTGTTCCGTGTGTCTGGATGAAGAACTGGTTGTTGAAGGTGAAGACATTGTGGTCCAGGATGAAGCAGATGAGTTGTAAAATTGCATCTGGAGACTGGCAGTTGTCGGCATTGAGTACTGAGGCTGTTGCAGCAATGCCATCGTCATGGGGGATGCTGGTGTAGAGTGCCGAGACATCCATTGTGACAAGGAGTGCTCCTGGTTCAACTGCTCCATGTGTGCCGAGTTTCTGTAGGAAGTCCGGCGTGTCGTGACCAAAGCTGGGGGTTCTTTGTACAATGGGTTTCAGGATGCCCTCGACGTAGCCAGAGAGGTTCTTGCACAGGGTCCCATTGCCTGACACGATGGGACGGTCGGGTGTGTTTGACTTGTGTATCTTCGGGAGGCAGTAGAGATCTCCAACGCGGGGAGTACGTGGGATGAGATTACGGAGGGTACTCTGAAGGTCCAGATCAAAGGTCTTGATCAGAGTGTTGAGTTGACGGGTGTGTTCTTTGGTCGGATCTGTGGGTAACTGCAGTGTTCCTCATTATTTAGTTGTCAGTACACTTCTTTGCAGTAATCCGTTCTGTTCAATATGACGATGGCCGCTCCTTTGTCTGATGGTTTGATGACAATGATGCGGTTGGTCTTGAGAGCGTGGATGGTGTTGCGTTGTGCTTGGGTGATGTTCGGGGCTGTCTTGTGAGTGCGGCTGATGAATTTGGTGTTGACGCACCTCCTGACGGCTTGGGCAAACATGTCAAGTTGATGGCAGCGGCCTTCCGGAGGAGTCCAATTTGACTCTTTCCTCTTCGGATGCACTGCGGATCTCTCTGTCGGCTGTTCCGGTTCATTGGCTGTCTCATTGTGTTCGCTGTTGGCCTCTTGGGGTTTGTGGAAGAACTCCCACAGCCTCATTCGCCTGATGAATTCCTCTGTGTCTGCTGATAGACTGATGGGGTCTATTTTGGTGGTGGGGCAAAAATTAAGCCCTCGGCTGAGAACTTCGATTTCATCTGGTTGAAGTGTGTAGTCGGACAAGTTGACAATGGACTTCCCTGCAGTGGTACTGTTTTCTACTGTGGTAGAAGACAAACCTCAGAAGACAAACACGGGACACAGTGGACAGAGTACCCTTCGTCGTCCAGTACTTCCCCGGAGCGGAGAAACTACGGCATCTCCTCCGGAGCCTTCAACATGTCATTGATGAAGACGAACATCTCGCCAAGGCCATCCCCACACCCCCACTTCTTGCCGTCAAACAACCGCACAACCTCAAACAGACCATTGTCCGCAGCAAACTACCCAGCCTTCAGGAGAACAGTGACCACGACACCACACAACCCTGCCACAGCAACCTCTGCAAGACGTGCCGGATCATCGACACAGATGCCATCATCTCACGTGAGAACAACATCCACCAGGTACACGGTACCTACTCTTGCAACTCGGCCAACGTTGTCTACCTGATAGGGGAAGGGGATATTAGGCAGGGATTTATGGAGTTGGGGTGGAAACTAAAGGCCAAGACTGACAGAGTGGTTATCTCTGGACTCTTGCCTGTACCACGGGATAGTTTAGAGAGGAATAGGGAGAGGGAAGGTTTGAATTCATGGCTGAGGGGATGGTGCAGGAGGGAGGGGTTCAGGTACTTAAGCAATTGGGGCTCGTACTGGGGAAGGTGTGACCTCTATGAGAAGGATGGTCTACACCTTAATCAGAAGGGGACCAATATCCTGGGGGGTAAATTTGCTAAGGCCATGCAGGGAGGTTTAAACTGATTCGGGGGGGGGGAGGGATCCTGAGTAGTGGGGCTGAAAGTGAGGGATGCATGGATGGGGACTGCAATGCACGGCATTGCAGAGGTGGGGTGGAGCAGGGTTTGAAATGTGTATACTTCAATGCCAGGAGTATTCGCAATAAAGTGGGTGAACTTGCAGCGTGGATCAGTACCTGGGACTTCGATGTTGTGGCTATTTCAGAGACATGGATAGAGCAGGGGCAGGAATGGATGCTGCAGGTCCCGGGGTTCAAATGTTTTAGTCGAAGTAGGGAAGGAGGTAGAAGAGGGGGAGGGGTAGCATTATTGGTCAGAGATTGTATCACAGTGTCAGAGAGGAGGTTTGATGAGGACTTATCTGTTGAGGTAGTATGGGCGGAGATTAGAAATAGGAGAGGAGAGGTCACCCTGTTGGGAGTCTTTTATAGACCTCCTAAAAGTTCTAGAGAGGTTGAGGAAAGGATTGCGGAGTCAATCCTGCTTAGGAGTGAAAGTAATAGGGCAATTGTTATGGGGGATTTTAACTTGACTAATATTGACTGGAATTGTTATAGCTCTAGCTCGTTAGAGGGGTCAGTTTTTGTTCAAAGCGTGCAGGAAGGTTTTTTGACTCAGTATGTAGACAGGCCAACTAGAGGTGAGGCTATATTGGATCTGGTGCTGGGAAATGAGCCAGACCAGGTGCTAGACTTGGAAGTTGGTGTGCATTTTGGTGATAGTGACCACAATTCGGTTACGTTCACCTTAGTGATGGAAAGGGATAGGCATGAACCTCGGGCCAGTGGTTTTAGCTGGGGGAAGGGTAATTATGAGGCTATTAGGAGAGAATTAGGAAACATAGGTTGGACTAGGAGATTACAGGGACTGGGAACGTCCGACATGTGGAGTTTTTTCAAGGAGCAGCTACTGCGAGTCTGTGATAGGTATGTCCCTGTCAGGCAAGGAGGAATTGGTAGGGCTAGGGAACCGTGGTGCACCAAAAAAGTTTCTTTGTTGGTTAAAAAGAAAAAGGAGGCTTATGTTCGGATGAGACGTGAGCACTCGGGTAGTGCACTAGAAAGCTTTAGATTGGCTAAGAGGGAGTTGAAGAGCGAGCTTAGAAGGGCTAAAAGGGGACATGAGAAGACTTTGGCGGATAGGGTTAAAGAGAATCCTAAGGCGTTCTATAGGTATGTCAAGAACAGAAGGTTGGTTAGGGCAAGTTTAGGGCCAGTTATAGATGGCAGAGGGAAGTTATGTGTGGAACCGGAGGAGATTGGTGAAGCATTGAACCAATATTTCTCTTCGGTGTTCACGCAAGGGGACATGAATATAGCTGAGGAGGACACTGGGTTGCAAGGGAGTAGAATAGACAGTATTACAGTTGATAAGGAGGATGTGCAGGATATTCTGGAGGGTCTGAAAATAGATAAATCCCCTGGTCCGGATGGGATTTATCCAAGGATTCTCTGGGAGGCAAGAGAAGTGATTGCAGAGCCTCTGGCTCTGATCTTCAGGTCGTCGTTGGCCTCTGGTATAGTACCAGAAGATTGGAGGTTAGCGAATGTTGTCCCATTGTTTAAGAAGGGGAACAGAGACTTCCCCGGGAATTATAGACCGGTGAGTCTCACTTCTGTTGTCGGCAAGATGTTGGAAAAAATTATAAGGGATAGGATTTATAGTTATTTGGAGAGTAATGAATTGATAGGTGATAGTCAGCATGGTTTTGTGGCAGGTAGGTCGTGCCTTACTAACCTTATTGAGTTTTTTGAGAAAGTGACCAAGGAGGTGGATGGGGGCAAGGCAGTGGACGTGGTATATATGGATTTTAGTAAGGCGTTTGATAAGGTTCACCATGGTAGGCTTCTGCAGAAAATGCAGATGTATGGGATTGGGGGTGATCTAGGAAATTGGATCAGGAATTGGCTAGCGGATAGGAAACAGAGGGTGGTGGTTGATAGTAAATATTCATCATGGAGTGCGGTTACAAGTGGTGTACCTCAGGGATCTGTTTTGGGGCCACTGCTGTTTGTAATATTTATTAATGATCTGGATGAGGGTATAGTTGGGTGGATTAGCAAATTTGCTGATGACACCAAAGTCGGTGGTGTGGTAGACAGTGAGGAAGGGTGTCGTAGTTTGCAGGAAGACTTAGACAGGTTGCAAAGTTGGGCCGAGAGGTGGCGGATGGAGTTTAATGCGGAGAAGTGTGAGGTAATTCACTTTGGTAGGAATAACAGATGTGTTGAGTATAGGGCTAACGGGAGGACTTTGAATAGTGTGGAGGAGCAGAGGGATCTAGGTGTATGTGTGCATAGATCCCTGAAAGTTGGGAATCAAGTAGATAAGGTTGTTAAGAAGGCATATGGTGTCTTGGCGTTTATTGGTAGGGGGATTGAATTTAGGAGTCGTAGCGTTATGTTGCAACTGTACACAACTCTGGTGCGGCCGCACTTGGAGTACTGTGTGCAGTTCTGGTCCCCACATTACAGGAAGGATGTGGAGGCTTTGGAGAGGGTGCAGAGGAGGTTTACCAGGATGTTGCCTGGTATGGAGGGGAGATCCTATGAGGAGAGGCTGAGGGATTTGGGATTGTTTTCGCTGGAAAGGCGGCGGCTAAGAGGGGATCTTATTGAAACATATAAGATGATTAGAGGTTTAGATAGGGTGGATAGTGATAGCCTTTTTCCTCTGATGGAGAAATCCAGCACGAGGGGGCATGGCTTTAAATTGAGGGGGGGTAGTTATAGAACCGATGTCAGGGGTAGGTTCTTTACCCAGAGGGTGGTGAGGGATTGGAATGCCCTGCCAGCATCAGTAGTAAATGCGCCTAGTTTGGGGGCGTTTAAGAGATCCGTAGATAGGTTCATGGACGAAAAGAAATTGGTTTAGGTTGGAGGGTCACAGTTTTTTTTTTTTTACTGGTCGGTGCAACATCGTGGGCCGAAGGGCCTGTTCTGCGCTGTAATGTTCTATGTTCTATGTTCTATGATACGCTGCAGGAAAGGATGTCCCGAGGCATGGTACATTGGGGAAACCATGCAGACGCTGCGACAACGGATGAATGAACACCGCTCGACAATCACCAGGCAAGACTGTTCTCTTCCTGTTGGGGAGCACTTCAGCGGTCACGGGCATTCGGCCTCTGATATTCGGGTAAGTGTTCTCCAAGGCGGCCTTCACGACACACGACGGCGCAGAGTCGCTGAGCAGAAACTGATAGCCAAGTTCCGCACATATGAGGACGGCCTAAACCGGGATGTTGGATTTATGTCACACTATTTGTAACCCCCACAGTTTTCCTGGACCTGCAGAGTTTCACTGGCTGTCTTGGCTGGAGACAATACACATCTTTTTAGCCTGTCTTGATGCTCTCTCCACTCACGTTGTTTGTATCTTAAATACTTGATTAGCTGTAAGTATTCGCATTCCAACCATTATTCATGTAAATTGAGTCTGTGTCTTTATATGTGTGGTGGACCATAGTTGGTTACCACTATGAGTGCTGAGCCAGGGATGGTCAGCACTATGGGGTTTGTAGATATGTTACTGTTGGTGTTAGGGTTGGGCTGTTCTCCCTGTTGATATTGTTCTGTGGTACACTCCAGTTGGCTCCGCCTACCAGGGGAAGTATAAAGGTCACTGCACTGCCTGGAGACCCTTTAGTCTGGGATTGTATTGTATATAGTGTGCTCCATTCTTGTCAGTAATAAAAGCCTTTATTTCCTGCGTACAATCTAGCCTCCCGAGTGATTTAATCGCGCATCAATATGCCCTGTTTGTGAACAGAATTTCCACTCACCTGAAGAAGGGGCTTGGTGCTCCGAAAGCTTGTGTGGCTTTTGCTACCAAATAAACCTGTTAGAATTTAACCTGGTGTTGTTAAACTTCTTACTGTATCTCATAGAAGACAGAGGGTGGTGGTGGATGGAAAATGTTCAGACTGGGGACCAGTTACCAGCGGCGTACCACAGGGATCAGTGCTGGGTCCTCTGCTATTTGTGATTTTTATCAATGACTTGGAGGAGGGGGCTGAAGGGTGGGTCAGTAAATTTGCTGATGACACCAAGATTGGTGGAGTTGTGGATGAGGTGGAGGGCTGTTGTCGGCTGCAAAGAGATATTGATAGGCTGCAGAGCTGGGCCGAAAAATGGCAGATGGAGTTTAATCCTGATAAGTGCGAGGTGATTCATTTTGGTAGGACAAATTTGAATGCGGATTACAGGGTCAACGGCAGGGTTCTGAGGAATGTGGAGGAACAGAGAGGTCTTGGGGTTCATATCCACAGATCTCTGAAGGTTGCCACTCAAGTGGATAGAGCCATGAAGAAGGCCTATAGTGTGTTAGCGTTTATTAACAGGGGGTTTGAGTTTAAGAGCTGTGGGGTTATGCTACAACTGTACAGGATCTTGGTGAGACCACATTTGAAATATTGTGTGCAGTTCTGGTCACCTCACTATAAGAAGGATGTGGAAGCATTGGAGAGAGTGCAGAGGAAATTTACCGGGATGCTGCCTGGTTTGGAGGGTAGGTCTTATGAGGAAAGGTTGAGGGAGCTCGGGCTTTTCTCTTTAGAGCGGAGGAGGATGAGAGGTGACTTAATAGAGGTTTATAAGATGATGAGGGGGATAGATAGAGTGGACGTTCAAAGACTATTTCCTCGGGTGAATGTAGCTGTTACTAGGGGGCATAACTATAAGGTTCATGGTGGGAGATATAGGAGGGATGTCCGAGGTAGGTTCTTTACTCAGAGAGTGGTTGGGGCGTGGAATGGACTGCCTGCTGTGATAGTGGAGTCGGACGTTTTCGGAACTTTCAAGCGGTTATTGGAAAGGCACATGGAGCACACCAGAATGACCGGGAGTGGGATAGCTTGATCTTGGTTTTGGACAAAGCTCGGCACAACATCGAGGGCCGAAGGGACCGTACTGTGCTGTACTGTTCTATGTTAATTCAGCACAACCTCCCTGCTTTGCTTTGACCTCCTGTCACATTTGGTATGATTGGTTTGGAAACCTCGCTCTATCTGTCTCGTGTTGGAGAAATTTGTGAGAACTTGTAATCCATAGTTCAAGAACAAACTGAAAACACACAGATGATTGGAGGAATCTCTTCCTGATTGTGTGGTCTATCGAGATTGTCACAGTATCAAATAAATCCGAACAACTTGCTTTCCACTTTTTGAATGAATAGAGGTTTGTGAGTGCTGATCTACAGGATAATTCAGCGCATCAGTAATAAACATTGGATATTGTGGACAATACATGGGTCCTGTTTTAATTCAGTAAGCAAATTTCTTCCTGTTTCAACTCTCAGTTCCTGAGGAGTTTTTTGAATGGACCCACTGAGCCCAGAGGTTCAACAAGCACAGCAGGAGAGGATCCTAGTGAATTTCTGGATAACTTATTGAGATGCAGAGTTTAACAACTGTGTAGAAATCAAGCGCTGATTTCAGCCAGTGGATAGAATGTGTGTTTCTGGGTTACAACTGATCTGCTGGAGTTCATATACAGCTCAGGGCACCGTAATAGAATGAGTCTATTCGTACAGAAGGAAATGTAGATTGATATTGGAGATTAAAGTTTATTTATTCGTCACAAGCAGGCTTACATTCACACTGCAATTAAGTTACTGTGAAACTTCCCTAGTTGCCACACTCCGGTGACTTGGGAGAACTGAGGGAGAATTTAGCATGGCCAATGCACCTAACCAGCACATCTTTTGGACTGTGGAAGGAAACTGGAGCACCCGGAGGAAACCCACACAGACCCAGGGAGAATGCGCAAACTCCACACAGTCAGTGACCCAAACCGGGAGTCGAACCTGGGTCCCTGGCGCCATGAGGCAGCAGTGCTAACCACGGGTGCCACCGTGCTACCCAGATTAGACACTTGAGGTGATAGAAGGGTCTAAAGCAACATTGGAATCACTGAATAAAACAAATTGAGGTTCCTCTTCTACTACATTGGGGAGGTGATGGTGTAGTGGTATTGTCACTGGACTAGTAATCTAGAGACCCAGGGTAATGCTCTGAGAACTGGGGTTCGAATCCATCCATGACAAAGAGTGAGATGTAAATCCAATAATAATCTGGAATTAAAAGTCTAATGATGATCATGAATCGATTGTCGTAAAAACCCAATTGATTCACTCATGTCCTTTAGAGAAGGAAATCTGATGTCCTTACCTGGTCTGACCTACATTGACTCCAGAGCCACAGCAATGTTGCAATGTTCTTGATTCTTAATTGTTTTCTGGAATGGTCATTCTGTTCAAGGGCAATTAGGGATGGGCAATAAATGCTGGCCCAGCCAGCGACGCTCACGTCCAATGGATGAAACAGTTACTTGAAACAATGATACAGACTCAGACACAATGGACAAAGTAGGATCATAGAGCTTTACAGCACAGGAAGAAGCCCTTTGGTCCACTGGGTCTGTGCCGGCCATCAAGCACCTATCCACTTTCCGATGCTTGGTCTGTAGCCTTGTATGCAATAGTGTTTCAAGTGCTCATTTAAATCCTTCTTAAATGTTGTGAGGGTTCCCGCCTCTACCACCCTTTCAGGCAGTGAGTTCCAGATTCCCACCACCCTCTGGGTGAAATTTTCTTTCCTCAAATTCCCTCCAAATCTCCTGCCCCTTACCTTCAATCTGGTTATTGATCCGTGTACTAAGGGAAAATGTTCCTTCCTATCTTCCCTCTGTCACTCATAGTCTTGTACACCTCGATCAGGCCCCCCTTCAGTATATCCTTATTTGAGAAAGGGTATACTGGCACTGGAGTGGGTACACTGGCACTGGAGGGGGAGATTCACTAGGTTGATTCCGGAGTTGAGAGTGTTGGCTTATGAGGAGAGACTGCGTAGACTGGGGCTATACTCATTGGAATTCAGAAGAATGAAGGGAGATCTTATAGAAACAAATAAGATTATGAAGGGAATAGATAAGATAGAAGCAGGGAAGTTGTTTCCACTGGCGGGTGAAACTAGAACTAGGGGGCATAGCCTCAAAATAAGGGGAAGCAGATTTAGGACTGAGTTGAGGAGGAATTTCTTCACACAAAGGGTTGTGAATCTGTGGAATTCCCTGCCCAGTGAAGCAGTTGAGGCTACCTCATTGAATGTTTTTAAGGCAAGGATAGATAAATTTTTGAACAGTAAAGGAATTAAGGGTTATGGTGAGCGGGCGGGTAAGTGGAGCTGAGTCCACAAAAATATCAGCCATGATCTTATTGAATGGCGGGGCAGGCTCGAGGGACCAGATGGCCTACTCCTGCTCCTAGTTCTTACGTTCAGCCTTCTCTGCTCCAAGGAAAACAAACCCAGCCTATCCAGACTCTCTTCATCGGTAAAGTACTCCATCCCAGGCAACATCCTGGTGAATTGCCTCTGACCCTTTCTCGTGCAATCACATTCTTTGAAAATCATTTGAAAAGTTTCAGGAGGTGGGATTATTTCCAGTAATACAGCAATCTTACGACTGGTGATCAGTTGAAAGTTCACCTTCACACTCACTGTTCAATGAAGGAGAGTGAGTGAGTTCTCGAGATGGAAGGTCCAATCAGAAGGCCTAATGCTCTGAATGGCTGTCGGTGGTGGCTTCTGCTAAGGGAGGTAGACACCTGTGAGGGTGCCTCAAAACTGAGGCACTTTCATAACAGTTCAGCAAAGTTAAAAATAAAGATTGACCACAGCTGTCAGGCCAGAGTGGAGGAAAGCTTCTTCAAAGACTGTGAGACTGTGGCCCTCCACTCCTCTGCTCTGTGGCTCTGGAATTGGAGGATTAAAGAAAGTACCAATGGCCCCTCAGCCTCCAGCCAAAGCCAGAAGGACCAATCAGCTTCAGGGAAGATTCTAGTGACTACACTGATTTTTCCCCAAGTGGAAAATTAATTGCCCAATGGGTACTCGCCATTGCTGGGTGGGTAGCCAGTGCCAGTTTGATCCTGCCTTTGGTCAGAGGTGGAACAAACTGAACAGGTCGCCTGATGCAAGATCTTCTCACTTTGCTCCCCGATCCGTGTCTTACAGACAGCGAAGACTCTGCCTTGTGTGAGGGAACCATCCTCTCCCACCAGATCCTGTGGAGAGTGCTTTGGGAAGCACTGATCTATGACTGGATGTTATGCCTCAGATTACTCAGAAATTGCATTACAAAATGTTACTTTCGCAACGATATTGATGGAATTTAATCAATTCTGACTGCTTCTATTGTGTTCCTGGGAAAGCTGTTACACTGCAGACATCGGCAGGAACCAGGAGCTTTGAATGATCCACTTCAAACACTTCACACAGAGTGGATAGAGTTTAAGGCACCGACATTCCAGACAGATAGTGCTGGCAGTGAGTACAACTCTGAGCATGAAGATTCTTGTCCTGAATAATAGATGCTTAAAGAAGATTTATGTGACAGAGCAATGAGTTAAAAGGTTATATTAATATGCTATTAAGGTATGCACTCCAAGATCGATTGTAATCCTGGGACCTTTGTCCTATTCCACTGACCATAAACCTTAAGATCGCTGCTTGATTTCTACACACTCTGCGTCTCAATGAGTTATCCAGAATCCTCTCCTGCCGTGCTTGCTCAACCTCCAGGCTCAGGGGGTCCATTCAAAAATTCCTCAGGAACTGAGAGAGGAAACAGGAAGAACCTTGCTTATCTATCACAGACTTAAAGCTGGACAAGTTTATTGTCGACAATACCAAACATTTGCTTGTGATGCACTGAATTATTTATCTCGAATGAGAGTCACAATCTGCTGAGTTAAAGACTTTCTTTGCAGTGATATTGTTGACATTCAACACCAATCGGAAGAACTTTAATCCAGGCCCCTGGAATGGGCAGCCTGGGAGTAGCAGGGAGATGTCCAATTTCATCCTGTCCAAGCAGCAGTCTATTGGCTGGCAGTTAGAGATCAGTGGCCCGGAAACCAGCAAGCAGGAAGTTCTGGTCATAGAATCGTACAGCACAGAAAAAGCCCTTCGGCCCATTGAGTCTGCACCGACAATAACTACCACAAAAGGCACGCCAATCCCATTTTCCAGCACTTGTCTCATATCCTTGGTAATATTCTTGAATATTATGATATTTCAAGTGCTCATCCAAATATTTTTTAAAGGTTGTAAGATTTCCAGCCTCCGCTTACTTCCCAGGCAGCACATTCCACATTCCCACCACCCCTGAGTGATTTTTTTTCTCAAACCCCCTTTGCATCTCTTCCCCCTCACACTAAAACTCTGCCTTCTCACGATTGACCCCTCAACCAAGGGGAACAGCTGCTCCCTACTCACCCTGTCCATACCCCTCATAATCTTATACACCTCAATCATGTCTCCCCCTCAGCCTCCTCTGCTCTAAAGAAAACAATCCAAGCCTAACCCATCTCTCCTTATAGCTCAAATTCTCCATCTCAGGCAAAAACCTGCTGAACCTCCTCTGGAACCCCTTTAATACAATCCCATCCTTCCTATAGTGAGATCACCAGAACTGCACACACTACTCCAGCTGTGGCCTAACCAATGCTCTGTACAACTCCAACATTACCTCCTCGCTCTTGTACTTTATGCCATGACTGATGAAAGCAAGTGTCCCATATGCCTTATTAACTATCCTATTAACCTGCTCTGCCGCCTTCAGGAATCTGTGAATAAGTACCCCAAGATCCATCTGTTTCTCTGAGCTTTCTGGTGTCCTGCCATTGATTAAATACTCCCTTGTCTTACTTCTTTCAAAATGTATCACCTTGCACTTCATAGAATCCCTACAGTGCAGAAGGAGGCCATTCAGCCCATTAAGTCTGCACCGACCACAATCCCACCCAGGCCCTATTCCCGTAACCCCACATATTTACCCTGCTATTCCCCTGACACTAGTGTCAATTTAACCTGGCCAATCAACCTAATCAGCGCATCCTTGAACCTGTGGGAGGAAACCGGAGCACCTGGAGGAAACCCACGGAGACACGGGGAGAATGTGCAGACTCCGCACAGACAGTGACCCAAGGCCGGAATTGAACTTGGGTCCCTGGTACTGTGAGGCAGCAGTGCTAACCACTGCGCCACCGTGCTAAATTCCATCTGCCACTGCCCATCTGACCAACCTATCTATATCTTCCTGAAACCTACAACCATCTTCTTTATTAACCCCCAACCAATCTTGGTGTCATCTTCAATCTTGCTTATCATTCTCCCCGCATTATCATCTATATCATTCTGGTGGTGAGGGTTAGGTCAGGGTGTCACAAGGTAAATGCCAGAGACCTTGTGTGTCTTGAAGCAGTTTATTACTTCGCTTGTAGAGTCTCCTGATCATAAGAACCTAAGAACTAGGAGCAGGAGTCAGCAATTCAGCCCCTTGAGCCAGTTCTGCCATTCAATATGATCATGGCTGATCTCATCTCAGCCTTGTCATCACCATCCTGCCCGCTCCCCATAACCCTTCATCCCTCGACTATTAAAAACCTATCTATCTCCTCAAATGTGTTTAGTGTTCCGGCATCTACTGCACTCTGGAGTAGAGAATTCCAGATTCACAACCCTTTGAGTGATGTAATTCCTCCTCATTTCTGTTTTAAATTTGGCACCCATTAGCCTAAAACTATGGCCTCTCATTCTAGAATGTCCAACAAGGGGTAACATCTACTCAGTCAGTCTCTTTAGTATCTTAGATACCTCTCCTCTCATTCTTTGAAACTTCAATGAGTAAAGGCCTAAGCTGCTCAATCACTCTTCGCAAACAGTTCCAGTTTCATTATTTGGAGTTGCCAACTCAAGGTGCGGCTATTCCCCGAGGTTTGATCATGGGACATTTAATCACATTGAATTTCATCATGTGACAACCTGGTCATGTGATGTCTACCCGCAAGTTGCATCCCTTACAATGGGGTGTTTGATTTGCAGTGGTGAGCCCACATCTGTTGTGTGAGAATTGTTGAGCACTAAGAGCTGAAGATAGTACATCGCTTCAGATCACACCACAGAACTGAGAAGGTCAGATGCAAGCCTTTCCCCTAGATCAGGAGCAGGTAATGTCTAAAGGAAATTATGTCTAAATGTGTAGGATTATGAGGAGAAGGCAGGGGAATTTCACAGTAACTTCATTGCAGTGTTAATGTAAGCCTTACTTGTGACTGATAAATAAACTTTTTTAAAAAATCCTGCATCTCTTTCAGTCAATGGTCATAATGCTTTTGGGGTGTCACACACAACATCACACTGTGATTTAATACCACGGTATGTGACTCCCATTGCTTTAGGAGTTTATCAACTTCCTGAAAGAATAACAGCCTCTCACTGCAGAGTGGAAATGGATTCTATCCTGTTCCACAGTAACTTCTACCTTCCTCAAAGTTAAAATTTCTCCTTGTACGCTGTGATGCATGGTACATTGGGGAAACCATGCAGACGCTACGACAACGGATGAATGAACACCGCTTGACAATCACCAGGCAAGACTGTTCTCTTCCTGTGGGGGAGCACTTCAGCAGTCACGGGCATTCAGCTTTGGATCTTCAGGTAAGCGTTCTCCAAGGCGGCCTTCACGACACACGACAGCGCAGAGTCGCTGAGCAGAAACTGATAGCCAAGTTCCGCACACATGAGGACGGCCTAAACCGGGATGTTGGATTTATGTCACATTATCAGTAACCCCCACAGCTCGCCCCTGGTCTTGCATAATCTCACCAGCTGTTCTGTCTGGAGACAATACACATCTCTTTAACCTGTGTTTAATGTTCCCTCCAACCACATTATCTGTACCTTTTAAGACCTGGCTGGCTGTAGAGATTTGCATTCTAATTAGTATTCTGCAACTTGATTTCTGTGTCTGTGCACTGTTTGAGAGCAGAGACCACTCCATCTGACGAAGGAGCAGCAAGCTCCGAAAGCTTATGGTATTTGCTACCAAATAAACCTGTTGGACTTTAACCTGGTGTTGTGAGACTTCTTACTGTGCTTACCCCAGTCCAACGCCGGCATCTCCACATCTTGTAATACTCAGAGAACAGCTCAAATCCCCGCTCCTTGTGCTGGTAACGGTTAGGGTAGATAGTCGCAAACAGAATTCCAAGTCCTGTGTACCACACTCAAAGCAGATATATTCATCACTCAGTCAACCCCAGATATTATCAAGCAATCAGTCACCTCAATTCGCACCTCAACACATTCCCAGTGAGCATCACAGTAAGGAACATTCTGAGAAAGCTGAAAGCCAATCACCAGTCTATCCCGTCAATTTGAAGATTGTGAATCCCTCAGGAAAACAGCAATACCAGAGTCACTTTTAAACAGCAGCAGGGGCAATACTTGCCGGTGCACTGACATGGGAACTCATTTGTACGCTAGGATACTCAAACACAATTCAACTGGACAAAACCCAAGATGTAGCCAGGCGAGGCTGGAGCGGAATCAGGCAAGCACTCAGCCACTGAGTGAAGGTGTCACAGACACTAATTAAGCCCATCCAGCCCATCAAACACCTTCTTCACATCAATGGACAGAACTGTCACTAAAGCTACCTCTCTCTCTCTGTGACAATTAGATTAAAGAATGTCCTCTTTTTAAAAGAAATCCATTTCCAAATAAGCCAGTCTCCCGAATATATGAATTCTGCAAAAAATCCATGCTACGTCTTGTCAAATGCAATATTACATACGGCTGATTGTGTTCTAATTTGATTATTTGGCATAATGATTTAATGAGGCTGGTTCCCTGGGTCGTGACATTTATACACATCTGGAAGAAGAATTGTTCACAACATAATCTTTCTGAATCAGTGTACAATGTTCCTTCACTAAATTCCAAACTACTTCTCTTCCAATGTCAAAGGCAGAAGTCAAAATGTAAAATAAATCAAAGCATCAAATAGTGAATTAAATAACCAGACATAACGTTCACTTTACTGCTAAAAGTCAGTGGGTTGGGATGTTCCAAATGATAATGAACCTGATTCAAACATATTCAAATCCCTCAACATATTTTTCAAATAGGCCGCATAACAGATGACCTGTTTGAAATTGTGATTAAAAAGGTGTTTTTGGCTTTGTTGAATTTTTAACTTGCATTTTTTAATTTTAAAAACAGCTGGGAACAAACCAATGGGAAGGACTGAAAGTTGCTTTTTCCAACAAGGAATAAGAAAGTGATTTCTATTACAGCTCAGCATGAGGGGGAAGAACTTGATCCTGATTGTCTCTGAGAATTAGACTCAATCTGGAGCAAGAAGACCAATCCCCTGGCAAAATGGCCCAGGATCGATCTGCCCAGTGCTGCCAAATGGGCAACATCAAAACCAAAGTATAACAATGCCTGTCCAGGGCAGTTAGAGATGGGCAATAAATGCTGGCCCAGATAACAACACCCTATTTTTACAACAATTATTTTGTGGTCATCATTAGAGTTGTAATTCCAGACAATTCAAATCAAATTCGACATCTGCTGTGGTGGGATTTAAACCCCAGATCTTGCCTTGGGCCTTTGGATTACTAGTCCAGTGACAATACCACTATGCCACGGCCTCCCCCAAGGGGAATTTGTCAGTGCAGACTGAGTTAGATCCAGCCTTGCTTCACTCAGGCCTCAAAGGCTTACAATGGCCTAAGCAGTGTCTGGCTACACACAGGGACAGTTATTGAAATGTAATGTTACAATCTTATCGAGGTAGGGACAGGATGTTCCCAGCCACACCTCTCAGACAGAACATTCTAGATCCTAACCATTCGCTGTGTGAAAATGTGTTTCCTGATGCTTGAAATCTGTGCTGTGTGGATCTCGATTTTTCTGCCAATGGAAACATTTTCTCCCTCTCGACCCTGTCCAGCCTCCTACATAGAAACTGTTTCTCCCTTTGCGGCTCTGTCTAGACCCTTCACGACCTCAAACACCTCGATCTAATCTCCTTTCAACTTTCTCTAAGGGGAATAACCCCATGGATTTGGAGAGGGGAATCTGATGAGAAATCCACAGAAGTTGTATTGAGTAGCATGTCTCTTGATTTCAGAGTGTGGTGTGTCTGACCATATTTCACCTTTTGGTTTACATGGACTGTGTACTTACTGTGCCCATTAGAGGATAAAATAGATTCTGTAACTTGGGTAATAGATCTGTGAGGGTGTAGCTGAGGTGAAGGATTGGTGTATTATAGTTAATCTTTTCTTGTTTAATAAATGCTTTATCATTTTGTTAAAAGTTATTTGAGAGTCCTGTAACTCTGTTCATCCATTTCTCCAAACAAAAATAAACATTTGGATTATTGAGCTGGGTTTTCATTCTGGGACCTGACTGTCCAGTGGTAACATCAGCTGGGATTGTAAAAGAGAATGTACATTTATCCGAAGCTCAATATTTTTTCTTGTCTCTGTGGTAATCTGATAGAGCTTGTCCAACCAGAATGCTCCTGTGCCTCCATTTAATTAGGTTTTGATTAATAAGGAGGAATCTGGGTGTCCAAGTGCATGAAAAACAAAAGGCTCATATGCAGATAAAGCAAGTAATTATGAAAGCTAATAAAATGTTTTTATTATGAGGGCAATTGAATACAAGAGTGGGGGGGGGGTTCTGCTTTAGTTGTACAGGACACTTGTGAGACGACATCTGGACTACTGTGTACAGTATTGGTCACTTTATTTAAGGAAAGATGTGATTGGAAACAGTTCAGAGAAGGTTTACCAGACTAATACCTGGAATGGGTGGGTTGTCTTACGAGGAGAGGTTGGACAAGTTAGGCTTGTATCCACTAGAGTTCTGAAGAGTGAGAGGAGACGAGACCTGAGGGGTCTAGACAAGGTGGATGTGGAGAGAAGTTTGTGGGAGAATCACTGTAAAAATAAGGGGTCGTCCATTCAAAACACAGATGAGGTCAAATGTTTTCACTTGGAGGGTAATGATTCTTTGGAACTTTCTTCCTGAAAAGATGGTGGAAGCAGAGCATTTGAATATTTTAAGGCAGAGGTAGATAGATTCTTGGTGAAATAGGAGGTGATAGGTTATCGGGGTCGGTGGGATGCAGATTTGAGTTTACTATCAGATCAGCCATGATGGTATTGAATGGGGGAGCAGGCTCAAGGGGCTGAATGGCCTACTCCAGCTCCAAGTTTGGCTACCACTTACCAACATACAATCAGCTGCCTATTAAAAAGGCTACTGATCTGAATTAAAGGGTTATATAGGAGGGAGGATGTTCAATAGGAAGGTGTCTCAGATGAACTTATCCTCTCCGACAGAACATTCTAGATCCTAACCATTCGCTGTGTGAAAATGTGTTTCCTGATGCTTGAAATCTGTGCTGTGTGGATCTCGATTTTTCTGCCAATGGAAACATTTTCTCCCTCTCAACCCTGTCCAGCCTCCTACATAGAAACTGTTTCTCCCTTTGCGGCTCTGTCTAGACCCTTCACGACCTCAAACACCTCGATCTAATCTCCTTTCAACCTTCTCTAAGGGGAATAACCCCAGTTTCTTCAATCTGTCCCCGTGACTGGAGTCTCTCAATCCCAGAACCATTCACGCAAACCTTTCCTGCACTCACTCCCCAAGCTCAGGCTGATCCTTTAGAATTGTGTCCTTTCTTTTATATTGTCTGTCCTCATTGTTCCCTGTCAACTGAATTGCTCTGTGCTTCTCTGACCTAAATTTGACCTACACTTGCCAGCACATTCCATCAGCATGTTCACGCCATTTGATAAGGTGCCACATCAAAGGTTAGATAAGATAAGAGAAGATGGTATGCGGGGATGGGGGTGGGTGTGGCTGGGGGAACATGTTTCTTTTTGTTTTATTCCAATTCAATCAAATCAAGTCCAATTCAGAGTCTCAACAAGTTGAGACATTCCCGATCCAAGCTGACAAGACAGGGCTCTCACCTCCTGCCTTGGGCTTGATCTACATGATCCAAGCTGATTGGAGTTGGCATAGCTCCTCCTCCAAGGCTTGATCTCATTTGCATCTTAGCCAAAAGGCCGAGATGCCGCTTTTAAAAATTGCTTCAAATGAAGCTAAAATGTAACCTAATGACTTTAACCAAGCACAGCATGTCGATACTACACTTGATCTTAGCCAAAAGGCCGAGTTGTTGTGAAAGAAGCTATATATATGGACAAAGCACAGATAAAGATCCAGGTTTGCTGACAGGAAGCAGAGAATGGGGATAAATGGATCTTTTTTGGTTGGTACTTTGTAACTAGTGGAGTGTCACTGGAATCAGTGCTGGAGAACCAACTATTTACAATCTATATCAAAGACTTGGAGCAAGGGACCAAGTGTAGGTGGCTAAATTCGCTGATGGCACTAAAATAGGCAGGAAACTAAGTTGTCAAAATGAGAGAGATTCTAGACAGGTTAAGTAAGAGGATAAAAATGTGGCAGATGGAATGCGGGAATATAATGTGGGAAAATGTGAACTTGTCCACATTGGGAAGAAGAATAGCAAAGCAGCAATTGATTTAAATGAGAGAGATTGCAGAGCTTGGTGGTACAGAGCGATCTGGGTGTCCTGGTACATGAATCTGATAAGTTAGTATGCAGCTACAGCAAGTGATTAGGAAGGCAAATTTGTGTTTATTGCCAGGGGAGTGGAGTATAAAAGTGAGTTTTACTGCAGCTGTCCAGAGCCTTGGGGAGATCACATTGGAATATTGTGTACAGTTTTGGTCCACTTATTGGAATCAAAGCAGTTCAGAGAAGATTAATTTATCAACTCCTTCCTGGGTTGACAGGCTTATATTTTGTAGGGAGGTTGGGCCGAAACACATTTGAAATTTAGAGGACTGTGTAACTGGATTATTGTGATCTCTCCATTTTTAATCAGGATGTTTGTGTGTGAATGTGTGCATCTCCTTACACTCAGAGTATTTTTTCCAAATTTAGAATAAATTCCAGCAGTTGGATTTTTGATGATTCTTTTAAAATAAGAGGTTATTTATAATCACACATTTGTCCTGGATGTTTGAATGCAACACCTCAGTCATTTGTCTCCCTCATATTATCACATGTAATGATTAGAATATAGAATCGAATCCCTACAGTGCAGAAAGAGGCCATTCGACCCACTCAGAGCCTATTCCCGTAACCCCACATATTTACCCTGCTAATCCGCTGATACAAGGGTCAATTTAGCATGGCCAATCAACCTAACCCACATATCTTTGGACTGTGGGAGGAAACTGGAGCACCCGGAGGAAATTCATGCAGAAGCGGGGAGAACGTGCAAACTCCACACAGACAGTGACCTGAGGTCGGAATTGAACCCGGGTCTCTGAGGCTGTGAGGCGGCAGTGCTAACCAGACATCAATATAGCTAAAGCTGTAATTATAAAAATGGACTTTATGGTACAGTCTCTGTCAATGTAGGTCTGATGTCTTCTTGGTTGAGTTGATAATTTTGTTGGAGTGAAGGTATTTTAGAAACAAAAAGTTCTCATGAAGCTGTGAAACCACTTGTGGATGAATAGTCAGGAGGTTGGCTGTGAAGTGGAAGCTGGAACAAATAGTTTGGGCTGCATCAGAAGACTCAGTTATGCGGCAGAAACCTCCGACCTCATCCTCGGCTGGGATTTTCCGGTGCCGCTGCAGTGAATGGAGTTTTGGCCGAGTGCCAAATTCTCCATTCTCGCCGGCAGTGGAATGGAAGAGGATGAGATTGGAGAATCCTGCCCGTATTCTTTCCTGGTGTTTCAGCTGTTTCTCACACATGCAGTTTGTTTTGTTGAGGTTGTATTCTACTACAGTCCCTGATAATAAGTTTCAATCGCATGGCTGCAGGTTTAACACTTCTGGGGGTCCAGGCCACCATGATACCAGAGCGGTTGACAATGGTTATTCACTTTTATCTCTCCTAACTGGGGTTTAAATATTCTGCTGCGTTCACTATGGCATGATGTGGAGATGCCGGCGTTGGACTGGGGTAAACACAGTAAGAAGTTTAACAACACCAGGTTAAAGTCAAATAAACCTGTTGGACTTTAACCCGGTGTTGTTAGACTTCTTACTCAGAGACCAACAGACCAGAGATTCCATATTCCTCAGATCCTGATTCATCTTTAAACAATGAGATGTTTAAACTTCACAAGTAACGATATAGCAACGACATCAATACATACGGGTCATTGCGAGATTTTGTTTTCAGTCAATAAAGCAAATTGCAGAGTTTGTAATGAATGGATTAATGAATACAATAAGCAATTGGGTCTATCTGTGTTTATACTGAACAGTTATTATTGTGTTCAGCTGTGTTGTTGCCTGGTTAAGTATTATACACTTGGTATTTATATAATGCTGCACTCCTTACACTGTTACAGTAGTCCCGATCTTCTTCCCTACTGTTTATGTAAAGTCTTGATCTAGTTTTTAATGTTAATCAATGCCCCAAGGATGTCAGGACTGGCATACCATTCTGCCCAGGCTACCCCTGTCAATGGCCAAGTGATTCAGGAGGTTTGAGTTCAGATAACGCACAGAGTCCACAGCTTGCAAAAATGTATTTTCAGTTTTGTGCACAGAAAGGTCTCGCGAAAACCAATTCCGATCTTGGTGTCAGTGGAACCATGTCCTTAGCGAGATCTATCATCTGGTCGAATGGTTATCTGAGGTGGAAGTGTTATGCCACACTTGGGAGGTCAAATAGTACAGAATGCTAATCAATTAGGACACAAATGTTGAATCCTTATTTTATTATTTTCTCCTGCGAACACGTCTTTCTCAGGCGGTGACATTCTATTCTTCTTGTCATCATTCTGACACAATGTCCTAATGGAGAATTACTGGCAACCGGGCGACAGAGCAGAATGTAATGAGGCTGACAGCAGAGTGTTCTGGGAAGTTCAGCCTGCAGTGAGACACAGGGCCAGGCTGCAGCGAGCGAGCACTCACAGGCTGTTACCATAGCAATTGCAGCCTGGAGAGATCACTGACCCTCTGACAGTTTGTGCAGTAGGAAATTGTAGGTCACATATGGCAGAGTCGATCCAATCATGTTTAATCAGAACTGACATTTAGGTCAAGAATTAAATATTATATATACCAATTTTGCAGCAAGAGGCATTTTACCACAGCTTTATAACTCATTAACTCGACAGAAATTGAAATATGCAGAATCTATCTGTTCTATTTTCTCTCTGATAGTCTTATTTTTGTTGTTTTTCATTGTTATATATGGGTGAGTGTTTTTTATTTCAGATGCACTGGATTTCTCATTTCAGGCTTGCCTTTTAGGGGGAGTTGTGACAGAGTCACAGCCCTAATGAATCGTTGGATTTCTTTACCTTCAATCAGACACAAACCCCTGGGGATTCCCGAGCATCCTCAGCACACGGCTCCTGAAGGCCAAAGCTGAGAGAGGAAGGACTGGAAAACAGGGATCACATATTTTGTAGGAAAAATGAAGAGAGCCATTATTAGTAAAATGGTAAATGGGGTACGGGAACAGATGGGGCGTTTGTACACTTTACACCCGAAAGTGGATGCCGAGATTTTACTAACATGGTGCCAGTGAGTTCACTGGAGAGAAGAGAGAATCTGGTTGTTCTCCTGAGGGTAGTGAGCATTCTGGAAATCATGGAATCTACAGTGCAGAAAGATGCCATTTGACCCATCAAGCCTGCACTGACAGCAATCCAACCCCGGCCCCACCCCCGTAACCTCACACATCTACCTTTCTAGTCCCCCTTGTACTGTACTGAAACACTGTACTAAACACTGTACCTGTTGTCACTGCCAAGCAGAAACAGGAAGTTGGAAAGTTAGTTCCCAGTCCAGACGACAGCACAGCTTATTCCCAAAACCACTAACGTTGTCATTGTGTCTCCCAGAATGTCTGCTCCCACTCGCTGCCTGCTCCCACCCATCCACTGTCCGCTTCAACCCCCCGCCCCACTCCCCTCCCCCACTGCCCGCTCCTTCCGGTCTCCCCACCCACTGCCTCCTCCCCTGCCAGCTGCCCCCACCCACTACCCACTCCCCCCACCAGCTCATTTTCTGCCCCCCGCATCGCCATTTGAGTTTACGTTTGTCAAGGGTGTTCACTGTCTCCTGCAGATTCTGCCAGTTTTTTATTAAACCGTTCCTGTGGTCACGTGTTTTGCAGCATTTTACTGCTTTAAAGGGCATTTGATAAATGTTGTTATGACAAAGAACAACAAAGAACAAAGAACAATACAGCACAGGAACAGGCCCTTCGGCCCTTCAAGCCCACGCCGCTCCCTGGTCCAAACTAGACCATTCTTTTGTATCCCTCCATTCCCACTCCATTCATGTGGCTATCCAGATAAGTCTTAAACGTTCCCAGTGTGTCCGCCTCCACCACCTTGCCCGGCAGCGCATTCCAGACCCCCACCACCCTCTGTGTAAAATACGTCCTTCTGATATCCGTGTTAAACCTCCCCCCCCCTCACCTTGAACCTATGACCCCTCGTGAACGTCACTACCGACCTGGGAAAAAGCTTCCCACCGTTCACCCTATCTATGCCTTTCATAATTTTACACAACTCTATTAAGTCACCCCTCATCCTCCATCTTTCCAGTGAGAACAACCCCAGTTTACCCAATCTCTCCTCATAACTAAGCCCTTCCATACCAAACAACATCCTGGTAAACCTCCTCTGCCCTCTCTCTAAAGCCTCCACGTCCTTCTGGTCGTGTGGCGACCAGAACGGAACGCAGTATTCCAAATGCGGTCGAACCAACGTTTTATACATCTGCAACATCAGACCCCAACTTTTATACTCTATGCCCCGTCCTATAAAGGCAAGCATGCCATATGCCTTCTTCACCACCTTCTCCACCTGAGACGTCACCTTCAAGGATCTGTGGACTTGCACACCCAGGTCCCTCTGCGACCACAGAGGCCACAGGGAATCATGGATAGATCTACCAATGGGCTTCATGGAGTACGAGGTGCTTTATTGGGCGAGTAGAGGCTTGCCTGATGGGAAGCAGCCAGGGGGGTTTTTAAGCCTGTAACTTTACCCAGACGGAGGTTGTAGATCCCGAGGTGAAGACTACCTGACAGTAAACCGCGGGAGCAGCCTGTTCCTTTGGTGCACGATAAAGAGTGTTGGTGACGGAAAACTGACATGTTGCTGAATTATTACAGATGTAAATTGTTGTTGAAGAGGAGAAATTTCCAGCTGTCACAGTTGTGACATGAAGGTCAATATAAATAAATATTTGTCAGCTGGACTGCTTTATAACATTCTTTTAAATGCTTTTCAACATGGACAGTTGCAGAGCTAACAAGATGTCTTCAGCTGGTCACAGGCTGCTTTCCAGAAGTTTCAAAGTTAACGAAGGTTAACACCTCAAACATCTGGAATGTTCCACTCCATGCATCAAATAAACATTCTAACCCGGCCAACACGCAGGCCCAGCAGACAGTGGCTCTGCTCCAGCCAACCTCACTGTGCAATAATGGTGCTAATGGCCGAAGCATTAATTGTTCTAAAACAATGGTATGAACAAGAGAACTTCATTTAGTCAACCCAAAATCAGTGTCTCCAAGAACCAAAGGAATCCTGACTCCAATTAAACACCTCACCCCTGGGAAAATACATCTTTTGTCCAATATTGAGGAGGAATGTTGGGACGAATGTCACATCAGCTCCCCCAGGCTTCACTGTAATATTGCCCTGTGCTACAGTTACTGCTTAACCTCCAATGAGAACAGGACTTATCAAAACTCATCATTGGGGGAGGCGATGGCCTAGTGATTATTGCTAGACTATTGATTCAGAAACTTAACTAATGTTCTGGGGACCCGGGTTTGAATCCCACCGCAACAGATGGTGGAATTTGAATTCAATAAAAAAATCTGGAATTAGGAATCTACTAATGACCATTAAAACCATTGTCGATTGTCAGAAAAACCCATCTGGTTCACTAATGTCCTTTAGGGAAGGAAATCTGCCATCCTTACCCAGTCTGGCCTACATGTGACTCCAGAGCCACAGCATGTGGTTGACACTCAATTGCCTTCCAAGGGCAACTCGGGATGGGCAATAAATGCTGGCCCAGCCAACAATGCCCATGTCCCACAAATGAATTTTAAAAAAAAATTTAAGCTGCAGCCTGCTGGAACCTGGAATGTGCCTCCAACACTAATTCGCTTTGCCATCGTGGAAGTCTTGCTCTGGAAAGACAGATCACCCTACAAAGTGTCAACCTCTCCTCTGAATGTTTGAAATGAAGGAAGGTCCCTGGCTTAATTACATTCTCTTATAGGAAGGAACTAGCTTAATCTAGAGAGAAGTCATGGCTGGAGACCTCAGACTTGTGGTGTGCTCCTCTTGCACAATGTGGGAAATAAGGGATGCTTCTGGTGTCCCTGACCACTACGTGTGCAGGAAGTGTATCCAGTTGCAGCTACTGGCTACCCACATTTCAGATCTGCAAGTGAACTCACTGTGGAGCATCTACAGTGCTGAGAATGTCATGGATAGCATGTTAAGCGAGATGGTCACACCACAAGTGAGGATTACATGGGCAGAAAGGGAATGGGTAATCATCAGACAGGGTAAAAAGCTCAGGAAGGAAATGCAGGAGTCCACTCTGGTCATTGCCCTCTCAAACAGATATTTAAATTGATTTATTATTGTCACATGTATTAGTATACAGTGAAAAGTATTGTTTATTGTGCGCTATACAGACAAAGCATATTGTACATAGAGAAGGAAAGTAGAGGATGCAGAATGTAGTGCTACAGTGATAGCTATACTGCTTTGGATACTGTTGGGGGATGGCCTCTCAGGGGAAAGCAGTAACAGCCAAGTTCATGGCATTGTGGGTGGTTCTGTTGCACAGAGGAGAGGAAAACAAGCGGTAGGGCTGTAGCAAGACGGGATTCAATAGTAAGGGGCACAGGCAGGCACTTCTGTGGCCATAGATGTGAATCCTGGATGGTATGTGGACTCCCTGGTGTCAGTGTCAAGGTCAGGGATATCATAGAGTGGCTGCAAGAAATTCTGGAGAGGGAGGGTGAACAGCCAGTGTATGTGGTACACATTGGTGCCAACAACATAGGTAAACAAAGGGATGAGGTCCTGAAAGCTGAATACAGGAAGTTAGGCCATAAATTAAAAAGCAGGACCTCAAATATAGTAATCTCAGGATTACTCCCTGTGCCCCATGTGACGACCAGTCTTAAGTGAGTGAAGGAATAATACAGTTTCGACCAGTAAATTGGGCCATAAACCTGGTGTCTGTGACACGAGATGGACAAACTGTAGTTAGAACTAGAATAGCCAAGGGAGTTTGGGTAAAAGAACTAGAATAGCCAAGGGAGTTTGGGTAAAAGGGCGGCACGGTAGCACAGTGGTTAGCACTGCTGCTTCACAGCTCCAGGGTCCCGGGTTCGATTCCTGGCTCGGGTCACTGTCTGTGTGGAGTTTGCACATTCTCCTCGTGTCTGCGTGGGTTTCCTCCGGGTGCTCCGGTTTCCTCCCACAGTCCAAAGATGTGTGGGTTAGGTTGATTGGCCAGGTTAAAAAAAAAAAAATTGCCCCTTAGAGTCCTGGGATGCGTAGGTTAGAGGGATTAGCGGGTAAAATATGTGGGGGTAGGGCCTGGGTGGGATTGTGGTCGGTGCAGACTCGATGGGCCGAATGGCCTCCTTCTGCACTGTAGGGTTTCTATGATTTCTATGAAATCTATGTGAGGAAATTTGGTGAAAATCGGACCCCTACCCCGATCCCTTACCCACACCCACGTGACGAACCCTAAAAGGAAATAATTATGGCCAGTGATGCCGAATGGGAGGAAGTCATCCATATATATTTAAACCATAAATGGCCCAAATGGGTGCAGTGGGGTAATGACCCGAAACCGGATCTGGGATCTGAGGGAGAGAATTGTTGGAGTCATGCCCATAAGGAAGTGGGTAAAAGGGCTCCCAAGCTGAGGAAGGTGATTGCGATTGCCAGTTGTCTATAACAGCTCCGAGGTAGAGAAGCGGAGATTATCCGGGTTAAACGGGACAGAGAAGCCCAGGTAACCCAACTAAAGCAGGACTTAATGAGTGCTACCATGCGCTTAGAAACATAGAAAAAACTACAGCACAATACAGGCCCTTCTGCCCACAAAGTTGTACCGAACATGTCCCTACCTTAGCGATTACTAGGCTTACCCATAACCCTCTATATGACTAAGTTCCATGTACTTATCTAATAGGCTCTTAAAAGACCCTATCAAATCCGCCTCCACCACCGTTGCTGGCAACCCATTCCACGCACCTACCACCCTCTGAGTGAAAAACTTACCCCTGACATCTCCTCTGTACCTACTCCCCAGCACCTTAAACCTGTGTCCTCTTGTGGCAACCATTTCAGCCCGAGGAAAAAGCCTCTGACTGTCCACTCGATCAATACCTCTCAACATCTTATACACCTCTATCAGGTCACCCCTCATCCTTCGTCTCTCCAAGGAGAAAAGGCCGAGCTCACTCAATCTATCCTCATAAGGCATGCTCCTCAACCCATTGGTGCCCCTCTGGTTCAGGTGCACCCTGTCCTGTTTGTACAGGTCCCACCTTCCCCAGAATGTGTTCCAATTATCCACGTATCTGAAACCCTCCCTCCTACACCATCCCTGCAACCACATGTTTAACTGCACTCTCTCCCTGTTCCTCAACTCGCTATCACGTGGCACCGACTACGTACCAGAGATGACCACATGTTTTGTCTTGGTTCTCAGCTTCCATCTCAGCTCCCGAAATTGCTGTTTTTAAATCCCCATCCCTTCTCTTACCTATGTCAGTGGTACCAATGTGTACCACGACTTGTGACTGTTTCCCCTCCCCCTTAAGAATCCGGAAAACACGGTCCAAGACGTCACGGACCTTGGCATCCGGGTGGCAACATACCATCCGTGAGTCTCTTTTGCTGCCACAGAACCTCCTATCTATCCCTCTAACTAACAAGTCCCCAATAACTATTGCCCTCCCGCTCTGCCCCTTACCCTCCCGAGCCACAGAGACGAACACAGTGCTGGAGATCCTCTCACTGCGGCTCACCACTGGTATGTCATCCCCCTCAACCGCATCCAAAGCGGAATACTTGTTGCTAAGGGGAACGACCACCGGGGATCCCTGCACGGACTGCTTCCTCCCAGCCCCTCTCACCGTCACCCATCTATTTTCATTCCTCGGAGTAACTGTATCCCTAAAGCTTCTGTCTATGGCCACCTCTGCGTCCCTAATGATCCTAAGTTCATCCAACTCCAGCTCCAGTTCCCTAACACGGTTTTGGAGGAGCTGCAGATGGGTGCACTTCCCACAGGTGTAATCAGCAGGGACACTGACGGAGTCCCTCACCTCAAACATTGTGCAAGAGGAACATAGCGCTGCCTGCGCACCCATCCCCTCTAGATACCTTGCCAGTACCAGGTAGAAACAGCAAAAATGTATTAAACTCACCCCTGCTCGCCCTATCTGCCTAAGCCCTGTGAGCCAAAGCCCTTATAGCTCACACTCCGCTGCCCACTCCCGACGCTGCCCGCTGTATACTGCAGCCTACCTTTTATACTTCGCGCGTTTAAAAAACCCTTCCCAGACTCCTTAGCACCCCACTTCCGGTTTTCACTTTAAACTTAAGAAAAATACTACTACAAAAGTAAAGGCCAAAAAGAAAATGTCCTGGCAGTGGATGTCCTGTCACCCGACGACAGGACGGACAGAACCACAATGTGACTTATGTAACTCCATACACCACGACCCAACTCACTGACAAAGCTAAAGCGATTGGCGTATTCGAACCCTCCAGGGATCCAGATGCTCTTGTTGACCAGATCACCCAATATCGTGTTTTAAATGGCTCAGATGAGACAGAAGAGGTTAAACTTATTCTGTTATGTTTAAGTCCCAACATCTGTTCAGCCCTCCCCGAACCACAGAACGTGGCCGGGGAACCTTAAGGCTTAAACAACTGGCAGCAAAAGAGAGGGGAACACCCGTCAGCCTATGCTGGCCGACTATGGAACCAATTTGTTGCGGTTTTTGGCCAATTAAATCGAGTCCAATTAAATGCACATCACCGATCCACATGAATCCGGACCCTGATAGCACATGCCGCTGAGGGGAGTCAGAAAGCCTGTGAGAATTTTGACTCTGATGATAATACACACAGTAAGAAGCCTAACAACACCAGGTTAAAGTCCAACAGGTTTATTTGGTAGCAAAAGCCACGAGCTTTCGGAACAGGCTGTTCCTTCATCAGGTGGGTGGGAGTTCTGATTACAAACAAGGCACAAAGACACAAACTCAATTTACATGAATAATGATTGGAATGTGAGCCTTTACAACTAATCAAGTCTTAAAGGTACAGACAATGTGAGTGGAGGGAGCATTAAGCACCTCCTCAGAAGACAAACACGTGACACGGTGGACAGAGTACCCTTCGTCGTCCAGTACTTCCCCGGAGCAGAGAAGCTACGACATCTCCTCCGGAGCCTTCAACATGTCATTGATGAAGACGAACATCTCGCCAAGGCCATCCCCACACCCCCACTTCTTGCTTTCAAACAACCGCACAACCTCAAACGACCATTGTCCGCAGCAAACTACCCAGCCTTCAGGAGAACAGTGACCACGACACCACACACCCCTGCCACAGCAACCTCTGCAAGACGTGCCGGATCATCGACACAGATGCCATCATCTCACGTGAGAACACCATCTACCAGGTACACGGTACCTACTCTTGCAACTCGGCCAATGTTGTCTACCTGATACGCTGCAGGAAAGGATGTCCCGAGGCATGGTACATTGGGGAAACCATGCAGACGCTACGACAACGGATGAATGAACGCCACTCGACAATCACCAGGCAGGAGTGTCCTCTTCCTGTTGGCGAACACTTCAGCGGTCACGGGCATTCAGCCTCTGATCTCCGGGTAAGCGTTCTCCAAGGCGGCCTTCACGACACACGACAGCGCAGAGCTGCTGAGCAGAGACTGATAGCCAAGTTCCACACACATGAGGACGGCCTCAACCGGGATATTGGGTTCATGTCACACTATCTGTAACCCTCACAACCTGCCTGGATGTGCAAAATCTCACTAGCTGTCCTGTCTGGAGACAATACACATCTCTTTAACCTGTCCTTAATGCTCCCTCCACTCACATTGTCTGTACCTTTAAGATTTGATTAGCTGTAAAGGCTCACATTCCAATCATTATTCATGTAAATTGAGTTTGTGTCTTTATGCCTTGTTTGTAATCAGAACTCCCACCCACCTGACGAAGGGACAGCCTGTTCTGAAAGCTCGTGGCTTTTGCTACCAAATAAACCTGTTGGACTTTAACCTGGTGTTGTGAGACTTCTTACTGTGTTTACCCCAGTCCAATGCCGACATTTCCACATCACGATAATACACACACACACAAGCCTGGGCCATCCACAAAATGACTCGCATGTGGGAACGGGAAGTCAGACAAACAGACACCCACAAGTCCACAAAGCACAGAAAGATGAACCCGATCCACACAGACCTGGCCCCGGTTTGGCATAACGAAGGGGGAGGTGGAAACAGGGGCCAGGGAAACTCAGGGCATCCACCGCCATATACCCCTGTCAAACATCGATACAGCAAACCACAGCCTTGCGCAGAACCCCAATATATTCCCAACCCCAGGTTCAGGGAACAAGATAAAACCAACCCCAGATATTCACCCCGACAAGTGCAGTGTTACAACTGTGGCCAGATCGGCCATTTTGCCGGGGAATGTAGAGCCCCGCCCAGCCAGACCCCACGACCACCCCAACGACTTCACGGAGGAGAACCCTGACCTGTGTCATTAGAAGGACCTGCCAGTCAACACACCACAACCCCGGTGGATGCCTCCGACACCCCTTTCAGCCTCTACCCCTAATTAGACCCTGGACTGAAAGCATGACTGTGTCAGACCTCCCCAACTTGGGTTTGCAACACTGAATGGGATAGTGTAGGGCGACCTCTTGTAAAAGGCAAAGTAGGAGGCTGCCCCGTCGACTTCCTATGGGACACAGGAGGATCCCGTTCCACTCTTAACACATCCTGTGACCTCAGCTGTACTTGGCCTACCAGGAAAACAATAATGGTAAGTGGCTTTACAGGACATTTACAAGAGGCCTTAGAAACAGACCCATTGGAATTTTGACTGGGTAATATAATATGTCATTACCCTGCTATCCTGGTTAAACTCCACCCAGAGGCAGAGCACATTCTAGGGTCCGATCTGATGAGGAAATGCAACCTATCGTTTGACCCCCGCTAACTGTTGTATTTGGCTAATGTCAACCACCTGTCAATCCCCAGTCGAGGTGGCCACCGGCAGATATACAGATCGAATCTCCACTTTTGGAGAATTGTGGATCAGGCCCACAGAAATGACGGAGGACCCTGAAGCACAGGGTATATTAGCCAAACACACACAGGTGTTCACCAGTCACAAACATGACTGTGGCCGAATAACAGGGGAGGTAATCATAGAAGGTCCTGACCCTAAACCCCAAAGACAGTACGGCTTCCCTAAGCAAGCTGAAAGGGAAGTGGCCAAGGTGATTAGCAGTTTATTAAAACAAGGAGTCCTGCGCCCTGTTGCTTCCACTAACAACACCCCCATATGGCCGGTAAGGAAAACGGACGGTTCCTGGAGGCTCACAATTGATTATCAAGCCCTAAGTCAGACCACCTCCATCACAGCTCCCACAGTGGCGACTGGCCCAGAAGCCATGATGAAACAAGCCCCACACACAAAACTTTTCAGAATGTTGGACATCAGTAACGGCTTCTGATCAATTACCTGAGATCACCACTGTCAATACAAATTTGCCTTCACGTTCCAGGGACAACAGTACACCTGGACGTGTTAACTCCCCCTCCATATTTCACCAGCGCTTAGCAAAGGGCTTGGAGGATTGTCCAATCCAGAATGTTTGGTACAATACGTAGAGGGGAACATCTCAAATTATTGGACAAACCGCTGAACCTCCTCGCTACAGTAGGATTAAAGATAAATCCCAAGAAAGCCCAAGAAAGCCCAGATGATGAGACCACGGGTCGCTCACTTACTTGGGTGCAGTAGTGACTGAGGGAAAGCACGAGATAGGAAGTGAATCGAGTCTGTAACACGCCTTCCCTTACCAAAGGATGTGAGCTCGCTGTGCTCCTTTCTGGGCTTGGTGGGGTACTGCCGGAACCACATTGACCGTTTTGCTACCAAAGCCACTTCCCTATCCGAACATTTACGAAAAAACACCCCATAGATCTGGATTGCACGACACACACAAGCAGTCTCAGACGTTGTGGTGAACCATTGTTGGTTCCCACCAGGTAGTGCTGAGCCAGGGTCTGGCCAGTACTATGAGTCTGTATATATGTTACTGTTGGGGTTAGGGTTGGGCTGTTCTACATGTTACTGTTGGGGTTAGGGTTGGGCTGTTCTACCTGTAATATAGTTCTTATGGTACATCCCGGTCGGGCTCCGCCTCCTGGGAGAGGTATAAAGGTCACTGCTCTGTCTGGGACCCTTTAGTCTGGGATCGTGTATTATATATGGTCGCTCTATTGTTGCAGTCAATAAAAGCCTTTATTTCCCCGAGTACCTCTAGCCTTGTGAGTTATATCGCGCATCAATTTTATTGACTACAATTGAACTCTCTTCGTTGAAAAAAAAACGACACAGAGAACATGGAGCAAATGCTTAAACCCGAACGGCTTACGTTGGACCCACGTGCGGCGGGCGCCTCGAACACCTTCGACCACTGGTTGAAATGCTTTCAGGATTACCTCGAAGCCTCCGCAGCGGTCACCACCGACGCCGACAGACTCCGGGTCCTCCACGCGAGGGTAAGCGACGCTGTATATTTAGCGATCCGTGGGGCCACCGACTACAAAGGGGCCCTCGAGCTTCTTAAGAAGCGCTACATTAAACCGCCGAACGAGATGCATGCTCGATATCTCTTAGCCACTCGACGGCGGCAGCCCGGCGAAACGACGGAACAGTACACGTGCGAGCCCCTACAGCTAGCCAGGGGCTGTAACTGCAAAGCAGTGTCGGCAGACCAGAACATGAACGACCTCGCTCGAGATGCGTTTGTGGCGGGAATCGGCCTGGTCTTCGGCTGTTGGATCAAGGTAATCTCGATCTCACTAAGTCCATAGAGCTAGCGGATGTGCTAGAAACGGCCTCCAAAAGTCTGGCGATGTACCCCGACGACCACGTGGAGACAGCGTGGCAGGGGCAGTCACAGACCCCACTTCATTCAGCGGGACCGAAAAACTGCGTGATTGCGTTCCCACCCTCGGGCCTGACAACGGCAGCAGCTCCAGACGGCCCGCGGTGTTACTTCTGTGGGGGAGTGAAGCACCCTCGGCAGCGATGTCCTGCTAAAGCGGTGTTGTGCTCCGCCTGCGGCAAGAAGGGGCATTATTCGAATGTATGCCGATCCAAACTTCCATCCAGGAACAGCAGTGCGGCGTGTGACTCCCTGGAGCCGGTTTCCTCGTCGTCGGCATCGTCAAGGGCTTCTTCCACGTGCGAGGCCAGGACGTTGCCATTCCAGACGACGGAGTCGCAAGAGACGCGCGACCACCAGGGGCCGCTGGTTTTGGCGCCATCGCCCACGTGCGACCTATGGGGGCAGCCATTTTGGTCGGCACCGACCGCGAATGACCAGCAGGGGTCGTCATCATCCATCTCAGCTGCCTGCAGTGGTGCCCACCAACCAACGGTGGCGTCAATCATCCTGGACCAGGCAAAGCCTCACAGACTCGACAAGTCCATGATGGACATACAGGTAAACAAACGCACGATTTATTGTCTGTTTGACCGCGGGAGCACGGAGAGCTTCATTCATCCAGACGCCATGAAACGGTGTGGCCTCCGGATTCAGCCTGTCAAGCAGACAATTTCGATGGCGTCAAGGTCCCGGTCTGTCACCGTGCTAGGGAGTTGCGTGGTAAATCTGACGGTGCAGGGCACGGTTTACGAGAGCTTCAAGCTCCTGGTGTTACAGCACCTTTGCGCGCCAATACTCCTAGGACTAAATTTCATGGTCCACTTGAAGAGTGTAACCCTACAGTATGGTGGGCCACTCCCTCCGCTTTCAGTGGGAGACTCGCAGCCTCTAAATTGCCCAACGCGCTCCATCTGTAGCCTCTCGACGCTTAAGATTACCACACCCTCTTTATTCCAGAATCTCGTGCCAGGCTGCAAGCCCATCGCGACTAAGAGCAGGCGTTACAGCGCTGAGGATCGGATCTTCATTCGATCTGAGGTTCAGCAGCTCCTCAAGGAAGAGATCATACAATCTAGCGCTAGTCCTTGGAGAGCGCAGGTCGTGGTGGTCAGGAGTGGGAACAGACCCCGGATGGTCATAGGCTACAGTCAGACCATTAACAGATACACGCAGCTGGATGCGTATCCCCTCCCGCGCATATCGGACATGGTCAACCAGATTGCGTAGTACCGGGTGTTCTCCACCATCGACCTAAAGTCTGCTTACCACCAGCTCCCCATTCGCCCAGAGGACCAACAATACACGGCTTTTGAGGCGGATGGTCGCTTGTACCATTTTCTAAGGGTTCCTTTTGGTGTCACGAATGGGGTCTCGGTCTTCCAACGTGCTATGGACCGAATGGTGGACCATAACGGACTGCGGGCTACCTTCCCGTACCTGGATAACGTCACCATCTGCGGCCATGACCAGCAGGACCACGATACCAACCTTCTTAGATTCCTACGCACTGCATCTCGCCTGAATCTGACCTACAACAGGGAGAAGTGTGTATTTCGCACGCTATCCTCGGATACATGGTGGAAAATGGGGTCATTGGCCCTGATCCAGACTGTATGCGTCCCCTCCTCGAACTTCCCCTGCCTACTAGCGCAAAAGCACTGAGAAGATGCTTAGGCTTCTTCTCTTACTACGCACAGTGGGTTCCCAATTACGCGGACAAAGCCCGTCCGCTCATCAAGTCTACCTCTTTTCCCCTAGCACCAGAGGCTCGTTTGGCCTTTGAAAAACTAAAAGCCGACATCGCGAAAGCCATGATGCACGCTATCGATGAGTCCATCCCCTTCCAGGTGGAGAGTGATGCATCGGATTTCGCCCTGGCCGCCACACTTAACCAGGCGGGCAGGCCCGTCGCCTTTTTCTCTCGCACCCTCCAAGGCCCCGAAATTCGATATTCGGCGGTGTAAAAGGAGGCCCAGGCCATTGTGGAGGCTGTCCGGCATTGGCGCCATTACTTGGCGGGAAAACGGTTCACCCTGCTCATGGACCAGCGGTCCGTGGCGTTCATGTTCAATAACACGTTACGGGGCAAGATCAAGAACGACAAGATCTTGAGGTGGAGAATCGAACTCTCCACCTATAATTACGACATCATGTATCGTCCAGGGAAACTCAACGAGCCCTCGGATGCCCTGTCGCGTGGAACATGCGCTAGTATGCAGGAGAATCGATTGCAGGCTCTCCACAATGACCTCTGCCATCCGGGGGTCACTCGGTTCTTCCACTTCATAAAAGCCCGGAATCTACCCTACTCGGTGGAGGATGTCAGGTCTATAACCAGAAGCTGCCGGGTATGCACAGAATGCAAACCGCACTTCTACCGACCTGACAGGGCGCAACTCGTTAAGGCCACTCGTCCCTTCGAAAGACTGAGTGTGGACTTTAAGGGCCCCCTTCCCTCGACAGATCGGAACGTGTACTTCCTCAATGTGGTTGATGAGTACTCACGATTCCCCTTTGTCATTCCTTGTTCCGATATGACCGCTGCCACGGTTATCAAGGCATTTTGTGATCTTTTCACCTGTTCGGGTACCCCTGTTACATCCATAGCGATAGGGGCTCGTCGTTCATGAGTGATGACTTGAGGCAATACCTGCTCTCATACGGAATTGCCTCTAGCAGAACCACGAGCTACAACCCTAGGGGTAACGGACAGGTTGAACGTGAGAATGCTACAGTCTGGAAGGCTGTCTTACTGGCGTTGAAGTCTAAAGGCCTTCCAGTCTCCCGTTGGCAAGAGGTGCTCCCTGATGCGCTCCACTCCATACGCTCACTCCTGTGTACGGCAACCAATGCTACTCCCCATGAGAGACTGTTTTCATTCCCTCGGAAGTCTTCCTCTGGGACCTCATTACCATCTTGGTTGACGTACTCAGGACCTGTCCTCCTGCGGTGACATGTTAGGACCCGCAAGTCCGACCCTTTGGTTGAACAGGTCCATCTCCTCCATGCCAACCCTCAGTATGCCTATGTGGCATACCCTGACGGGCGAGAGGACACGGTCTCGATTCGAGACCTGGCGCCAGCAGGGGGCTTGGAAACCCCTGTCGCTCCCATACCTCCTGTTAGAGACCCCCCCAACTATTGTTTCCCCTCCTGACACGGCGCGGGCAGCACCGGGACCATCACTTAACCCTTTTACTCCCGTGTACAGCTTGCCTGAGTCCAGGAGATGGTCACCACTTCAAGGCGTGCCCGAGTTCAGCGGATTGTCACCACCTCGGGGTCTACCGGCCCGTGAGACATTGGAGGAGCCGTTCGACACCGCCTTGGGGAGAACGCCACCGCGAGTGCCTACACCGGTGTCATCGCTGGTGTTGAAGAGGTCACAACGACGGTGCGGTCCCCCAGACCGTCTGAACTTATAGACTGATGAACAATTGTTCTGTGTTTTGTACCCCGCCGGCCTTTGTTTTCAAAGGAGGGGTGAATGTGGTGAACCATTGTTGGTTCCCACCAGGTAGTGCTGAGCCAGGGTCTGGCCAGTACTATGAGTCTGTATATATGTTACTGTTGGGGTTAGGGTTGGGCTGTTCTACATGTTACTGTTGGGGTTAGGGTTGGGCTGTTCTACCTGTAATATAGTTCTTATGGTACATCCCGGTCGGGCTCCGCCTCCTGGGAGAGGTATAAAGGTCACTGCTCTGTCTGGGACCCTTTAGTCTGGGATCATGTATTATATATGGTAGCTCTATTGTTGTAGTCAGTAAAAGCCTTTATTTCCCCGAGTACCTCTAGCCTCGTGAGTTATATCGCGCATCAGACCTCAAACAATCCCTTGCCCAAGCCCCTGCCTTACAGGGACCCAACCCTTGAAGTAGCAGCCACTGACAGCACACTAGCCGCTGTACTCCTCCAAGAACGGCATGGACGACTTGGCCCAATCGCTTATGCTTCTCGCATACCAACTCCGGTTGAACGAAATTTTTAGGTGTGTGAATCCCATCTATTATCAGTTTTCTGGGCAGTGCACCCCTTTACCTACATAGTCGGCTTGAACTCTCTCACTATACTGACTGAACACATCCCCATACTATTGCTGAACGGCCAAATTAAAGATGGGACGGTTGGTCAAAGCTGTATTGCACGGTGGACACTCATGTTACAGGGTCGAGACATTGCGGTCAAACACACCCGGGTCCCCACATTCCTGGCAGACAACCCAACCTATGGGGGGAGCCCCACAAATGCCAGGTTCCGCCAATAAAAGACCCCACGGGGATATTTTTGCCAAAACAAAAGGGGGGAGGGGGATGAGCCAGAGAAATCGGTCAAACCCAGGCTGAGGACAGTTCCATGGTGGAAGAGGGAAGCAGGAGAACAGGATGTGGGCTATATGTGGAAGACCAAGAAGGCAAGCCCCTGAGGGAGATGGCCTTAAAAGTTCCAGTGCACATGAGTGCATAAGCTGCAGAACTGGCAGCGATAGCATGCGTAGTCAGCCACCCTGACCTGTTCCCCACACCTATCGGAGTGTATGTCTGCAACAGTTTAACAGACTTCATGCCCCTATGGGAAGCAAGGGGATTCATATCGGCAAATGGGAAACGTCTGCCATCAGCCCCACTGTTCGGATTTATTTTCCAGGCTGCCTGAGGCTGGGAATATGGCATAATTAAAGTAAAGGCCCTCCACCGCACCTCCCCACTTGAGAACATGAGGATGGACGAATTACTAAACAGGGTGCTCGAGAGGGGGAATTTTGGCAACCGATAGTTACAGAGGGAATTGAAGCGGTAACTGTTAACCAGACCTAAAACAAGCCCAGAGCAGTAACCAGGACCTGAAACAAATTCAGGAAGGGGCAAATCCCGCCTCCTTTGGAAAATGGTGAGACACAATATCAGTACAAGATGGGCTTGTCCTTTCGGACGGCCTATATGTGGTCTCAACCAGTGATCGTAACCAAATCATTTCCCAAAACCAAGATGTCCAGGGCCATCAAGGGACAGGAACCATAAGTGAGTGAATCAAAGGATTGTGCTGGTGGCCAAACCTGGAACAAGATGTGCAGCATTACGTCGATAATTGTATCATTTGCGCACAGAACAATCCTGAAAAATATGCCCACAAAGGGGAACTGAGGTATACTCGCCCTGTGGAAGGTCCCTGGACAAATCTCCAGATTGACTATATTGGTCCCCTACCGCCCGGAGTGGGAGGTTACAAATACATCCTGGTCATTGTAGACACGTTTAGTAAATGGGTGGGAGCGTTTCCAACCCGCACTAACACAGCCAAGGTGACAGTTGATATCCTCGTGACAGCTCTTTATATTCTGGTAAAACATCTTTGGGTTTTCCTGAATATTGCTATTTTTTCATGCCCTACCTTTGATTTCCTTTTATAACTTGACCCCTGTACTTTCTATACTTCTCTAGGCTATCTGTAATATTGAGTTTTTTGTGATTATCATATGCTTTCTTTTTTTTGTTTAATTTTCCCCTGTATTTTTTTAGACAACTATGGGGTCTAGATTTGGCAGAACCATTCTTATTTTTGGAGGGGACATGTCTGCTTTGTACCCTAAGGATCTCACTTTTCAGTGCTTCTCATTGGTTTAGGAAGACGTTTGACAAGGTCCCTCATGGCAGATTGGTCAAAAGTGTAAAAACCCAAGGGATACAGAGTAATGTGGCAAACTGGATCCAAAGTTGTCTCAGTAACAGGAAACAAAGTGGTTGATGGATGCCCTTGCGAATGGAAAGTTGTTTCAAGTGGCCTTCCACAGGGTTCCGTGTTGGGACCCCTGCTTTGTTTTATATACTAACGATTTGGACGTGAATGCGGGAGGCATGATTGGAAAATTTGCAGACGACACAAAAATTGGCTCAAAGTGCAGCTATGAGGAGAGGTTGGATAGGTTGGGGTTATTTTCATTGGAACAAAGAAAGCTGAGGGGTGACATGATAGAGGTGAACAAAATTGTGAGGGATAGAGATCGAGTAGACAGGCGGAACCTGTTTCCTTGGTGGAGAGTTCAAAAACCAGGGGTCAACGTGGATTCAAGCTAAGTGGCAGAACAATTAGACGGGAGATGAGGAAAAACATTTTTTTACACTGGTGTCTGGAATTTGCTGCCCGAGTTGGTGGTGGAGGCAGAGACCCCAAACTCTTTTAAGAAGTACCTGGATCTGCACCTTAAGTGCTGTAAGCTACAGGGCTCTGGGCCAGGTGCAGGAAGGTGGGATTAGAAAGGGCACCTGGGTGGGTGTCCTCAGGCTGGCATGGTCAAGATGGGCTGAATGGCCTCATTCTGTGCAGTATCATTTCTATCATCTGTGGTTCTAATCTGATTCTGGACTCTGGAACACATGTGAAACATAAACTTATATTTTATTGTGTTTGATCTCTGAACCAGCTTTATCTCATCCCTGTTTTAGTGTATGAGTGAAAAAGGTTGGGGGGGTGGGGGGATGTTGTGGAAACCCCCCCCCCCTCCCCCCCCCCCCCCCTGTGTTTCTTACCTCCAGTTTGCTTTGCAAGTTATTCATAGAGGATTGGGACACTTTGGAGAAAACACAGCAGCATTTATCAGGGGGAACTCGATTAAACAAAACTCCTTTCTGTTCATGGACAGGTAGAGAATGGGGAAATCAGAGCAATTTAAATCAAACCCACTCTTGTCTGTAACAGAGGGCAATGGGACAGAGCAGGATTGTATGAATAATTGGTTTCCATTTTCAAACAGACGCAGAGAGCCAAATGGCCTCTTCTGCTGTATCATTCTACAAAAAGAGTCGGTGCAAAATGAGAAGAACAAAGTTGTACTTGTGACTTGGGGATCAATAGATTGTGGGTGTGTGGTGAACCATAGATGGTTACCACTATGGGTACTGAACCATAGATGGTTAGCACTATGGGTACTTGTACATATGTTACTGTTGTTACTGTTGGGGTTAGGGTTGGGGTGTTCCACCTGTTGGTATTGTTCTGTGGTACACTCCGGTTGGCTCTGCCTACCTATAGGAGTATAAAGGTCACTGCGCTGCCTAGTGACCCTTTAGTCTGGGATTGCATTGTTAAGCAGTATGCTCCATTCTTGTTACTAATAAAAGCCTTTATTTCCCGGGTACGATCCAGCCTCCCGAGTGATTTAATCGCGCATCAGGGTGGAATCAGTGCATCAGGTTCAGACTGAACACCGGAGTGTTTCTCTTCAGATGCAGGCATGTGTGTAACAGGCGGGTGTGTCACAAGCGGCTGTGCAACAGGCAGGTGCGTAATAGGTGGGAGTGTAATAGGCGGGTGTTATGTTTCAGGTTAGAAGTTCCAAAGTGTTTTATGAAGCCCGCCTAAATCTTGCATCTTGAATTTGGTTAGGATAAGCATGAGATGTTTCACTTCAGGTATGATTCAAGTGACCCATGAGGGAGCTTGTATCAAACAAAGTTTATTTAAGAATATAGTTAACATGTACAGTAAGAAAATTAGCAAGAGCTTTTATCAATTACAAACAAGAAACAAACCATCATGATAATGTGTAACCCTTAACAAAGATATTTACAATGTTCCAATCCAACCAATCCCATAGACAAGAGACCCTTTTCACAGGTTCAATACGGCACAGACGCTCACAATATAGCTCACGTGATAAGGGAATTTGAGTCCTTTGGTTGTAGAGTTCAGTTCTCTGGATTCACTCCGAATAGTTTGAAGACTTGGGGCGGCACGGTAGCACAGTGGTTAGCACTGCTGCTTCACAGCTCCAGGGTCCCGGGTTCGATTCCCGGCTCGGGTCACTGTCTGTGTGGAGTTTGCACATTCTCCTCTTGTCTGCGTGGGTTTCCTCCGGGTGCTCCGGTTTCCGCCCACAGTCCAAAGATGTGCGAGTTAGGTTGATTGGTCAGGTTAAAAATTGCCCCTTCGAGTCCTGAGGTGTGTAGGTTAGAGGGATTAGTGGGTAAATATGTGGGGGTAGGGCCTGGGTGGGATTGTGGTCGGTGCAGACTCGATGGGCCGAATGGCCTCCTTCTGCACTGTAGGGTTTCTATGATTTCTATGACTTCCCTCGACACCAGAGAGACTCTGGTCCAGCCCCCAACAACAGCAGATTCTCACCCTTCAGGAAAACTAGTGTAAGGGGAAAAACATAAGGAAAGCACACTTTAAAATAACTGCCTGGCACATAAAGAGTTAACTGGGAAAGGAACCATAAAACAGACACTGGCTCCCACTTAGATAAAGATCACTTGAAATCAAACCCAACAGACAAGCCATTTAGAATCACAGACAGTGATTTAAAGTTAACAAACACCTCAGGAAGCCAGCCAAGGATCGAGACATCTTTTAGATAAGGGAAAAAACCCGAGACAAAGGGAGTAGATTAGTCATAGGAAGAGCGGGAAAATATGAATGCAGGAAAACCGATTAGCACCTGAATGAGCCGAAACCAACCATTGATAGCCACAGACATAGGAAATGTACCCATCCATAAGAACAATACTATGTTAAATGTCTGTATCTGTATGTATCTGCCTATAACGATGTGATAATGTTCAAATCTCCGGTCCATCTATTGTGTAAAAAGTATACAGATGGACCGTTCCTGTCATTTTACTGAGAGAAGGTTTGCTACAGACTTGTGCCTTGTCTCCACGGAGCTCCGTTCAATAAACTGTATTTTGGAACCTTGAGATCTGACTACTAGTGGATTTTTCCCACAACAAATTGGCGTAGTTGGCTAGGATCCTATTACTGGTGAGGTCGATTGGCCACGATCGGAACTGGGGTAGAGATCACGGAATCTGTGAGAGTCAGACCGGGTCAAAAATACAGTTTACAAGGGGGAAACATAAAGGGTATTTGTACTGTGTATCTAGAACATAGAACATAGAACACTACAGCACAGAACAGGCCCTTTGGCCCACGATGTTGTGCCGAGCTTTATCTGAAACCAAGATCAAGCTATCCCATATAGTATCTGATATAGTGATAAGTACTAACTGCTGATAGTAATAAGTAACTGTGACCTGTGCTGATCGACAAAAGGACAAGGTAGTGCCTGTCTCAAAACCTCTGCCTTAGACTGGCTATTAAGAGCAGAAATCTGCCACGTGAAGGTCAGGAATTGAAGTGAGTGAGAGACATCAAGGGCACTAAGGATTGTGAAGCACAAGGGGCAGAAGTCGGTTTAACATCAAACTCTGTAGTGGCGAACAGACGCAGAGTTACCATCTGATTGCATGAAAGTTTGAAAAGTTGGGAACTGTACTGTCAATGTTGTGAAAAGCGGGGCGGAACAGGAGTTTGATCAACTCTGACCTAAACCGAACTCTGGTGGAGAAGCATGTTGCCGAGGTGGTAACCGTGGAAGCCGTGAGTATAACTTGAAACCCTGTAACGGCAGTGAAACACGGTGTGAGAATAGTAATAGTGGCCGGGGGTAGTGAAGTCCCTACGGTAGAGAGCACACTTTACTAAAGAGTAATCGTGGCCGGGGTTAGTGGAATCTGCGAGATGGCAGAGAGTGCAGTTAAAAGGGGATCTGCAGGTTCCCTCATTGGAATTTACATGGCAGACAGGAAGGAGTTAATAAAGAGAATGCAAAAAGATGGCTGGGATACTTCTCACACCTTAGAGCAGCAGATCGTGGATAGATAAAGAAAAGAGAAACAAGACAAAAAAGATAGGAGTAATGTTAACACATCAGTTAGCTGGTCTAATTGAGCAAGTAGTTGCCTCTACTAAGAAATGGAGTGAAGATAAAGAAAGGATTAGAGAATTAGAATCCCGAGTGAGGGAACTGGAAAAGCAAAACCAGGTTTTAGAAAGGCAGTGGGGAGGGGAAACTGATCCTCTACCACCTTATGAGTCCACACAGCGAGGACCAACCGCTCCCTCAGAGGAGTGGGAAGCGCTAGAACACAACTTAGCGCCAGTGACCTGAGGGGGAACAGCAGCGTGACCAAAGGCAAATTATAAACCCTTTGCCCCAGGCGAGAGACAGCAGATAATGGCGTCTCTGGGTAAATTACAACCTAGAAGCGCAAACACTAAATTCTGGGAAGAATTAGACACAATCTGGGTAGGACACCAATTACACCTTAGAGACGTACACCAGCTGGTCAGGGCAGCCTGTCCAGCGGATAAAAAAGTGGAGGCAGGTAGCAGGTGCACCCGCTGCCCCTATAGCACAGGATTATAATGGGGGATGGTGGACACATGTAATCCCCCTAACAGCAGAGATAGATGCCCAACAGGCACCCTTCTTACAGTTTAAAGAAGAAATTCAGAGGGTCTTAGGGAATGCTCCCACTAACTGGAGCAGAATTACCACCACAAAGCAGCTAAAAGGAGAAGGAGCCTCTGAGTACGGGGAACGACTGTTCCGGATATACCAAGAGTGCTCAGGACAAGGGAATCCAGGGCGAGGAGATCGAGCGTTCATCCAGGCTTTTAAGGATGGACTCTCTACTGCTCACCAGGTCATCCTAAAAATGGGAGTGATTATGTCCCAAGATTACGATGAATTGGTAGAATGGGCTAGTGGCATACCTGGAGGTGGATAGGAGAGATCTTAGTTTTTGTATTTCAGTGTGTTTTGTGATCTGGTAGCTTGTCGAATGTAGGTGGTTGTTGTTGTATTAGATTGAGAGCAGGGAGCTGCAGAAGCCTGTTTGTTCCTGTGGAGTATTTGTTGCAGGCAGTGGGTGCAGTGCATTGCACCTTGGTTTAGCCTCAGGGGGGGCTGGGGGAGTGTTAAAACTGTTAAAGATTAAACTGATAAGATTTCTTGAATTTACTTCTGTTTTGAGTTAATTACAGTTTGGAAGAAAGAAGAATAAAAGCAACTGTCTTAATCAACGTTCTGTATTCTCTTTGAATGTTTTACTCTCATCCCAGTTTGAAATGTTAAGTTTGAATGAAAAAGGATGTGCTGTGGAATGACTTTTGGAAGCTTCCATGTGTGTCTGTGTGTGTTTAAACAAAGTGGTTGCGTTGATGTTTTGTTGTTGTTTGCTTTAATGTTTTAATTTAAACCTTGGAAGGAACTATGTGCTCTTTCCTTTGTCTTGAAGTAGAAATTATAAGAGTTAGTTGAGAAGTTAAGAGAAGAAAATAAGTAATTTTGTGGAAAGGTAGAAAAGCAGGAACAAAAGACTGAGGTAAATATATTGTCTATGAGTCAGTTTAAAGTATATCAAATACAGTATTAATCGCAGAATATCGCGATTTACGAACGTCGGATAGTTTAGTATTCTGAACTGGTTAAAATTATATACTGCCGTTGGAATTTCATGTGCCATCTATTGTTCAAGGTTTGCCAAATATAAAAACACTGCAAAGCTTAAAATCTAGCCAGTTAAGAATCAAAGCAAAACGTTCCTAATCAAATAACTGGTATGTATTGTACCTACTTTGATTTTGATTCGGCGCCTGTTATTTTTCCTAGAGTGCGGGAGTTTTGATCTGGAGCTCAGTTTAAAAATGGAAACGGCTTGAATTAAAAGGGTTTGGATATCACGGTTACGATGTGTGAAGTGGTATGATACAACTGCCGCTTGATTATTTTTATTATACAGTATAGCACTGCCATATAGACACAAGAATAACATCAAATCCTGAAAAGCCTTAACCAACTTTGTATGATATATTTATATACTATATATTGTGTATTGATAAAAACATAATTATTTTGTGAAGTACTGTGGTGTAGCGCTTGCACACAAACAAATGATCAAATTAGAGATAATGTAAGAGTACATCATATAAAGATCGGAACTGTATGGCATGTGACTTTAATGGGAAAAGCGATGTCTTTTGATAAGATTACATACAAATGAATGGATGTCCAGCTGCAGCCAAAAAAGGCCAGTACAAAGTGTTATTTAATTCACACTAAGCTTTCTATGGAAGGGGGATATATAGTTAAATGTATAATGCACTAGTTAAAGCCATACAAACATCAGGGAGAAGGTGGACAGAGGTATTGTCCACTATTTTAATGAAATTAAGAGCTACCATGAACCGGACAACCAGATTAACCCCTTATGAGCTAATGACAGGACGGATTGGAGGATAGCTAATGTGGTCCCGTTATTTAAGAAGGGTAGGAAGGATAACCCGGGTAATTATAGGCCGGTGAGCCTGACGTCCGTGGTGGGGAAGTTGTTGGAGAAGATTCTTAGAGATAGGATGTATGCGCATTTAGAAAGGAATAAACTCATTAACGATAGTCAGCATGGTTTTGTGAGAGGGAGGTCATGCCTCACTAACCTGGTGGAGTTTTTTGAAGAAGTGACCAGAATGGTTGACGAGGGAAGGGCCGTGGATGTCGTCTATATGGACTTTAGTAAAGCGTTTGACAAGGTCCCTCATGGTAGGCTGGTGAAAAAGGTTGGATCTCATGGGATAAAGGAGGAGGTGGCTAGATGGGTGGAGAACTGGCTTGGTCACAGAAGACAGAGGGTGGTAGTGGAAGGGTCTTTTTCCGGCTGGAGGCCTGTGACTAGTGGTGTTCCGCAGGGCTCTGTATTGGGACCTCTGCTGTTTGTGATTTATATAAACGATCTGGAAGAAGGTGTAACTGGGGTGATCAGTAAGTTTGCGGACGACACAAAATTGGCAGGACTTGCAGATAGTGAGGAGCATTGTCAGAAGCTACAGACGGATATAGGTAGGCAGGAAATTTGGGCAAAGAAATGGCAGATGGAGTTCAATCCTGATAAATGCGAAGTGATGCATTTTGGTAGAAATAATGTAGGGAGGAGCTATATGATAAATGGCAGAACCATAAAGGGTGTAGATACGCAGAGGGACTTGGGTGTGCAAGTCCACAGATCCTCGAAGGTGACGTCACAGGTGGAGAAGGTGGTGAAGAAGGCATATGACATGCTTGCCTTTATAGGACGGGGCATAGAGTATAAAAGTTGGGGTCTGATGTTGCAGATGTATAGAACGTTGGTTCGGCCGCATTTGGAATACTGCGCCCAGTTCTGGTCGCCACACTACCAGAAGGACGTGAAGGCTTTGGAGAGAGTACAGAGGAGGTTTACCAGGATGTTGCCTGGTATGGAGCGGCTTAGTTATGAGGAGAGATTGGGTAAACTGGGGTTGTTCTCCCTGGAAAGATGGAGGATGAGGGGAGACTTAATAGAGGTGTATAAAATTATGAAAGGCATAGATAGGGTGAACAGTGCGAAGCTTTTCCCCAGGTCGGTGATGACGTTCACGAGGGGTCATAGGTTCAAGGTGAAGGAGGGGAGGTTTAACACAGATATCAGAAGGACATATTTTACACAGAGGGTCGTGGGGGCCTGGAATGCGCTGCCAGGCAAGGTGGTGGTGGCGGATACACTGGGAACGTTTAAGACTTATCTAGATAGCCACATGAACGGAGTGGGAATGGAGGGATACAAAAGAATGGTCTAGTTTGGACCAGGGAGCGGCGCGGGCTTGGAGGGCCGAAGGGCCTGTTCCTGTGCTGTATTGTTCTTTGTTCTTTGTTGGGCGATGAATTAACCAGAAAGCATCATAACAGGTGGGACCGATGTGGGTCCACTAAAAGATAAAATCAGGAGATACGTTCTGGACCTGAGCACCCAGCTAAAAGGGATGCGCAAATTGGTAAAAGACAATCAGGAAATACAAGACGCAGAGAGAGAGCTTGAAATGCTCCCTGACACCCCAACAGCGGGAAGTCGCGTCCTAGTGAAAACATTACCTGACAAATCAGGGTTTGCACCAACGTGGAATGGGCCATATGAAATTATAATTAGTGGGGACACCTGTGCCTGTATAGACATAAGAGGGAAAGTTGTCTGGAAGCACTGGACACAGCTGAAATTATACAAAGGGGATAAGTAGCTAAATTGATGAACTAACAGAACTGCTTTCCTCAACGCAGGCAAAGACTGCAAGCAAGAACAGCTGGCGTGCGCGGGTTAATAGATAAAATAACTTGTAAAGATTGAATTATAGTGTTAAGTTTGATATATGACTGTTGCGGGTATGTATGTAATCGCGTATGTAACTGTACTACTTTGCGTTGTTGCGACTGTAAATTTAACTGGGTTGGAAGATAATTTGTTTTACAAAGCTCACATACATTTACACGGGAATCAAACTGTATGTTACCCGTTAACACAATCGGTAGAAGCCCTGTTTGTAGCCACCCCTGGGTGGACCCCTCATGACTTATATACTGTAGATACATCAGATACACCCTGTAAGGGACAAATTGGCAAATATAAAAGAGGCATACAGGGAAGATGTGTGGGACTTGTAAACCCCACAGATCCTGCATGCGGGGGGGTCCCAACAGGTGGGAGGAAAAGCTTGTTCAGATACTGCAAGCTATCCGCTTTGTTTTATGGGGCAGGGATGGGGATGTGCCTATGCCTTAGTCCCTAAGAATGATTCTTGTGTACAGACACAGTGTGTCCATCAACATTGTCGGATTAACAAGGGACAGATTACTTGTATTTGTGATGAACGGAAATATTTAAATATAACCGCGGGAAGACAGCTTATTTGTGGGCAATGCAATGGAACTCACGTAAGCTCAGCCAAATGGACATACCCCTTTGATACTTACCAGGTGGTGGAATCAAACGGGAAGCCAAGTAAACTGAACAATTGGCAGTATGAGCAAACTCATAATCGGGACACTAAGTGTTACCGGGCTAAGAAGGGATATGTGTTCCTCTTCAATGGTACCTACATGACAGAAACACCAAACCTCCCAAACCGTTTTGCAGTAGGAACAATCGGACCACTGACTGTTCCATGCCCTCAGAAGGGGTACATTCAGAGGAGAATAGTAACTCGGGCTATTAGCAGGGAATTCTGCGCTGACTGGGAAGCCCCGGGCTCAATGGGATCCTCACTGGGATATGGGTTCCTTGGAGCTTTATCTCTGGGGGGGTCAGCCGGGGTAATTGGAGCAAAGAATAGGAATCATATTGTTTGTGGACTAAAAATCCTGGGAAACAGCACTTCAAAAGCACTGGAGGCTGTTAACCAAGAAATGGCTGAACTGAGATTATATGCACAGCAGACACGATACGCAGTGGACTACCAGTTAGCACAACAAGGGGGAGTATGTGCAATCATAGGCAATAAATGCATAACCCATGTCACAGATGAGTCTTACAACATTACACAGGTCATCAACGACATCAGGAAACAACTTGATAGCTTCAGACAGGGACCCAAGTGAGGACATAGTTGGCTGGAATGGCTAGTGGGGGAGTCCTGGGAGTCGTACCTGTTACATGGATTGGTCATACTCATTGCAATTATAATTATCTGTTGTCTGACTGTTGGGTGCCTTAAACTCTGTTTTAAAATAATGTTGACGAGAATTGTGCCAGGAGCCAGTGTATACATCGAAGAAGAGTCCCTAATGAAGATCCCTGAAGACATCAGAAGAAATGAAGACATCAGAAGAAATGAAGACATCAGAAGAAACGAAGAAGGAGAGAAGAACCAAAATTTGTATATGTGAAAATGTATAATTGTTGGTCTAGGGATTGTTGAAGCTATAATCCGACCAAAAGGAGGGACTGTAAGGGGAAAAACGTAAGGAATGCACACTTTAAAATAACTGCCTGGCACATAAAGAGTTAACTGGGAAAGGAACCATAAAGTAGACACCGGCTTCCACTTAGACAAAGATCACTTGAAATCAAACCCAACAGGCAAGCCATTTAGAATCACAGACAGTGGTTTAAAGTTAACAAACACCTCAGGAAGCCAGCCAAGGATTGAGACATCTTTTAGATAAGGGAAAAAACCCGAGCCAAAGGGAGTAGATTAGTCATAGGAAGAGCGGGAAAATATGAATACAGGAAAACCAATTAGCACCTGAATGAGCCGAAACCAACCATTGATAGCCGCAGACATAGGAAATGTACCCATTCATAAGAACAATACTATGTTAAATGTCTGTATCTGTTTGTATCTGCCTATAACGATGTGATAATGTTCAAATCTCCGGTCCATCTATTGTGTAAAAAGTATACAGATGGACCGTTCCCGTCATTTTACTGAGAGAAGGTTTGCTACAGACTTGTGCCTTGTCTCCACGGAGCTCCGTTCAATAAACTGTATTTTGGAACCTTGAGATCTGACTACTAGTGGATTTTTCCCACAACACTAGAGAATTTTTTTTTAAATCAGGAAGAGAGAGACTTCTTTCTCAGCTTGATGCTCCTAACATTCCAACTCCCAAAACTGAACCCCTGTCAGCTGACCTGCCCACAGGTTTTTTCCTGCTCCCAACAATGACATCACCTAAGCCTGAGAACATAAATTAAAGGAAAATGATTAAAGGTACACTACCATCACAGCGGGAGTGTAACAGGCAGGTGTGTAAATATCAGGGATGTAACAGATAGATGTATTACAAGTGGGTGTATAAAGATGGGTGTAACTGGCTAGTCTGTAATGGGTGTGTATGTAACAGGTGGGTCTATAAAGGAGGGTATATACTGGGTGTGTGTATAATGGATGGGTTAGTAACAGGCAGGTGTGTAATGGGCGGGACTGCAACATGAAGCTGATCCACCAACCCAGCTACATTGAATTTCACAACCTAATTGATCCCCAATTGATTAATATTGCACTTTTCATATGGAAGATGCTTCATTAGAATGATTCTCAGGGAGATGGACACCCAGAGGAAGATACTCGGAGAGGTGACCTATCAATTAGGTCAGCTTTAAGCGACATCCTGAGGGAGGGGAGAGAGAGGTGGAGATGTTACCGGGGTCATTCCACAGCGAAGGACCTTGGTAATTGAAGAGGTGGAATGGTGGAGTGTAATTCACCCATCTTTGCCAATGATGGAGTGATTACAATCAGAGATCTACTCGAGGTCAGAATGAGAGGACAGGGATCTAAGAGGGTTTTAGCGGTGGGTGGGATTACAGGGAGATGGAGGGGATTTGAATACAAGGATGAGAATTTAAAGTTGTTGTGATCGCTGAACAGGAGCCAATGTAGCTCAGTGATTACCAGGGATTTGGGATCATTCCAGAAACTGACAGCAGAGTTTAGGATGATCTCATGTTTAGGGATGGCATTGGAATAGCGGATGATTCTGGAAGTAGCAAAGGCGTGAATGAGAGCTTCAGCAGCGAATGGACTCAGGAAGGGGTGGGTTCAGGTGTGATTGTGGAAGTGAATGAAGGCAGTCTTGGTGCTGGAGAGGACACAGGATTGTGGAAGTTCACCTTAGGGTTGAACACCACATTGATGTTGCAAACAGGGAGACAGATGGAGTCAGTGGAATGAAATTTAAACAGGGATTGGAGATAAAATGCTCTGATCTCTTCAGTATGTAAGTAATTATTTTATTAATATTTGATAATTAAATAGCTCACTCCCATTTGGTTTCTTGGGCCTGCAGCGAGTGCACTGATGGATTAGAGCCATACAATTTGTCATCCTTCATCCTTTAATCTAGTGCCTGGTGGATCGGAATTTCACCTCAAACTTCGACATATCAAACAAAAGCTCTGACGCTGGTCATTCAGCAGGGTGTCTCAGAGCTGGATACTCCGAGGGATCTGGGGAGAAGTTAAATTGAGACTACTAGGAGTTGGAGAATCATCCTCCGCAATCGGAGGGTGTAATCTAATCTCATTTTCCAGCATTTGGTCCATAGTATTCTATGCTGTGGTGTTTCAAGTGCTCATCTAAATGCTTCTTAGATGTGGTGATGTTAGGGCGGCATGGTGCCTCGCAGCGCCAGGGGCCCCGGGTTCGATTCCCGGCTTGGGCCACTGCCTGTGTGGAGTTTGCACATTCTCCCTGTGTCTGCGTGGGTTTCCTCCGGGTGCTCCGGTTTCCTCCCACGGTCCAACAATGTGAGGATTATGTGCATTGGCCATCCTAAGTTGCCCCTAGTGTCCTGGGATGTGTAGATTAGAGTAATTGGTGAGGTAAATATGTGGGGTTATGGGGGTAGGGCCTGGGTAGGATTGTTGGCGGTGCAGACTCGATGGCCGAATGGCCTCTTTCTGCACTGTAGGTATTCTATGATTCTATGGTTTCCGCCTCTACCACCTTTTCAGGCAGAGTTCCAGATTCCCACCACCTGTGGGAAAAAGCTTTTCCTCACATCCCCTCTAAATCTCCTGCTTCTTACCGATGCCCTGGTTATTGACCCCTCTGATAAAAGGAGATGTTTCTTCCTATCCACCCTATGTGGTAGTGGAGGTGATGGAGGAGATCTTGTTTCTGTACTATGACATTACTCCAATTCTACAGCCTTTGAAATGAAAAAAGAATAAGATTGAACATCTGTATGAAAGGACTCGTTACTCTGTCACTTCCTTCATCGAGAAGATAACTGCTAAAATTAGTTACAGTTTTGTTAACATTTCCACACAGCTTGTGTTAATTAACTTCATTGTCACATTCATCAAAATGAGTATTACACAATGCAGCCACTTCACAACTGAACCACTTTAGTAATCGTGCAATAATTAATGCTGTTTTTGTTCTAAATATACATATATCTGTAGGGGCCTGAAATAAAAAGGATAAATGAAAGAAAAATGAAAAGAGTGTGTTTTCTTGAAATATGGGTAAATTTAATGAAAAAGACATTTCCCATTGTTCTTTGTTTTCTTGTGAGTTTCAATATCCTGTTTACTGGGCCCAATACCGTGAACAGATACTGTTTGTTTGATGATGTAAGCTAAGCCAATCCGTTTTCTAGAGAGCTGCACTTTAAGCCAATCAGATTACTTAGGGGGCGGGAAAAAGAGAAACGGCGGGAGGCAGAGGAAGCTGCAGTGGGGAGACACGTGGGGAAGAGGAGCTGTTTCCATGCGGTAAAAACACAGTTTTAACGTCGAGGCAAATAATATTCGTAGACTAACATACTTCACAGTATGGGCACAAATATTACTGTGCAGTTAAAGCTCGTGTTTGTCACAGTTTAGTAACTCGTTTTTTTTAGTTTGAAGTGAAAGGCAGCAAGGTTTAGTCCTGTTTGTTATTTTCATTACTGTCGAGAAAAAGTGTAAAGCGCATCGTCTTGTACTCTCAAGCGTGGGCGTTTCTGCTAGAAACTGCCGGTGAGGGGCAGTCAGCTATAAACGCTGGGCGTAGTTTTCACTGAGAAGACTGAGAGAACGAGGATTTGCTGAAGTTAACTTGCTAAGTAGCACTGCCGAGGAGGACAGGGTTGGGTGAGTAACTGGAGACGATACTATCAGACACTGAACGGTAACAGCAGTGTGTTGTTGAGGGCGTGTTTTCTTCATATGTGCACCAACGTATGGGCCCCAACGTTTATAAATCCAAGCGCTTGGTAATAATTTGAACATTTCTCAGGGTTGAAACTGTTTAATTGGAAAATCTTTAGTTTGGGACTCTTTACCTGTTTTATGAGACGCACCAATGCAAGAAAATAAATTAATTTTTGTTATTCCTTTTGCAGGGTTGTCCTGAACCTTTTCTTATTATAAGGTTTACATACTTACCATTTTAGGAGGCACTGCGCTATTATTAATAGGTTATTACTCTAGATTGCAACTGCATACACTAATCCTTTTCACGGATTTTCACGCTTTTCACGGCGGCACAGTAGCACAGTGGTTAGCACTGCTGCTTCACAGCTCCAGGGACCTGGGTTCGATTCCCGGCTTGGGTCACTGTCTGTGTGGAGTTTGCACATTCTCCTCGTGTCTGCGTGGGTTTCCTCCCACAGTCCAAAGATGTGTGGGTTCGGTTGATTGGCCATGTTAAAATTGCCCTTAGTGTCCTGGGATGCGTAGGTTAGAGGGATTAGTGGGTAAAATTTGTAGGGATATGGGGGTAGAGCCTGGGTCGGATTGTAGTCGGTGCAGACTCGATGGGCCGAATGGCCTCTTTCTGTGCTGTAGAGTTTCTAAGATTCTTCTTCTTTTCACTCATGCCTGTACTGACATTTATTGGTAAATAGGAAATTTAGCCGAGCTCAACACCAACCGCTAAGAACTCAGGGTCCTGTTAATTGAACATTTACATAGTAGCCCCTTATAACATCAAGCACATCCCAGGTACAGCTTTACATAACTCAGCTGGTCAGAGCATATAGTTGTCAGCAGGGGGTTACATATCAATAGTATCAATTTAATCTAAAACAAATATAGTCCAAAAAGTTGAACTTTCAGGAGGTGGCACAGTGGTTAGCACTGCTGCCTCACAGCACAGTAAGAAGTCTCACAACACCAGGTTAAAGTCCAACAGGTTTATTTGGTCGCACAAGCCACAAGCTTACGGAGCGCTGCTCCTTCATCAGGTGAGTGGGAGTTGTGTTCACAGCCAGAGACCTGGGTTCAATTCCAGCCTCTGTGTGAAGACGTTCTCCCGCGTCTGCATGGGTTTCCTCCGGGTGCTCTGGTTTTCTCCCACAGTCCAAAGATGTGTAAGTTAGGTGGATTGGCTGAGCTAAATTGCCCCTTAGTGTCCCAAGATGTGAACATTGGTGGCTTGGTAAATGTGTGGGGTTACAGGGATAGGTTGGGGTTAAGATGCTCCATCAGATAGTCAGTGCAGACTCGATGGGCTGAATAGCCGCCTTCTGCACTGCAGGGATTCTATGAAACAAGCTCCTCCCTGCAAATCTGATTGCTCTGCTATTTACCAGTTAGTCCAATGTACAGATCTACATTGTTCCCGATGATGTAGACCACGAGGTAGAAGAACGGGCTCCATGATTCAATCCTCCTTCTCCCTGCAGAATGTTCAATGCAAAGGATTAGACCTCCCACTCACAAACAGAATGTCGTGTCCCAGAGCAGCATCTGCTATGAGCTTTTCACTGATACAGCCTTGCAGCTGAGACACTCAGCCACAGATATAACCATTCAGAATATCAGCCCTGACAGTTCACATCTCAATCCCACACAACTTGTGAGAGCCTTGGACACATGATAAAATGTGTCACCTTACCAAAGGCACCCCTGCAATCTATTATCCTTGATGCTGATCAACCTTAATCTGCAGTTCAGTAATGACTGGATGCTCTTTGGCCTGTGATCCATGCAGGTTGGATGAAGTATATTCGTTGATCATTGGGCACATATGCAGTAGCTGTACTTCTTGGATGCTTGCCCTCATTTACAACCTCACATACCCCTCTGCTGAAGCTGAATAGGAGTAACTGCATTGTGACTCCTGCGGTGTCTCATTCAAATGCCAAATAACAGCAATGGCACCAATGTTCCACTTCTCTCTCAGCTCTGACTCCATTTCAGTGTTGTGACTCGAAGCAGTTTGGGGTTGACTCTGAAAATGGCCCAAGTGTAGCTCTGGGCTCCGCCCACACTGACTCCAAACCCCTCCCATCCCCATTCCCTTCCACTTCCAATTTGCACTAGGTGGTGGCTTTGAGATTTCATTTGGTGACCAGATTTGACTCCCTCTGTGAATTATTGTTGTCGATATTCCATCCCTCGCACCTGAACCCATAACTGTTGCATGTCCACTGTGAACTCAACCCCTCCCCATTGCTTGAGCAGAGCCCCACCAGGAAAGTTTGGAATTGTCCCCTCTGTAAAACCCTTGAAAAGCTGCAGACACCTCCCTTAACTCTGACCATCCCTTCTGCAGCTCGCTACCAGACCAGACAATCCCAACGCCAACAGTTGTAAGACAATGACCGTACCCTCCTCACCAAGCTGTGCCTGATCCCAGTACAGCACACAGGCCTCCCTGGAGCAGGACTACGATGTGCTTGCAATGCAGTGCACTGTGGCATGGTCTGCAAAGCCGTGGGACTGATTACAATCTCACACCCTGACTGCTTGGCCAGGAACTATGACTAGTTTTCCCTTTGTTCTCCCATTCCTTCTTGACTGCTGACAACACAGTGCCCCTCACCCTCTTCCACATGACTCTCTGTGCAACCTGTCCTTTATGAACCAGCCTTTCCCCTCCCCTACCTCCACATGTCTCTGTCCACACCTTAATCTCTTGTGCCAAACTAACACAACTCCCTCCTTTGTATTTTGGAGAGTTTTGCCAAAGATTGAGCCTTCAGACCTGAGTGGAGTGTAACAAGGTGAATTTATTCAAACTTTTATCACGTGCATGCGGGAGAGGCCTTCCAAGTCAAACTCAGAGACACTCTGTTGTTTACAACTCAAAGCAATATACTTATACAACATGTCTCCAAGCAAAATGTCAGGCCTCAGGTTTGGAATCAATTAATGGTTTGAAGGCTTTGGAGAGAGTACAGAAAAGGTTTACCAGGATGTTGCCTGGTATGGAGGGTATTACCTATGAGGAGAGATTGAATAAACTGGGATTGTTCTCCCTGGAAAGATGGAGGCTGAGGGGTGACTTGATAGAAGTTTATAAAATTATGAGGGGTATGGATAGGGTGAACAGTTGGAAGCTTTTTCCCAGGGCAGAAATGACAATTACAAGGGGACACAAGTTCAAGGTAAGGGGGGAAAGGTTCAGTGGAGATTTGCGGGGTAAGTTTTTTACACAGAGGGTAGTGGGGGCCTGGAATGCAGTGCCAAGTGAGGTGGTTGAGGCAGTTACGTTAGTCACATTTAAGACTTTTCTTGATGGACACATGAACAAATGGGGAATAGAGGGATATAAGCGAATGATCTAGATAGGTGATCGTGATTGGCACAGGCTTGGAGGGCTGAAGGTCCTGTTCTTTGTTCTTTGTATTTGCACAAGATAGATAAATGAATGATATGTTGATTAACACACCAAGTTATTTAACACAAATGGTTTTGTTTAGATGGACAACTTCAAAGTGAAGTTTTGTCATTCAGAGTGCTTCTCTTTGAAGGCTACCTCTGTATTGTCAATATAAACTTCAAACTGGAACTCTCTGGCAATAAGTGGTCTGTTATGGGGGGCTCTAGCCAATCATAGGCCCTGTCCTCTTCTCAAATTAAATAAGCAGTTGTGGGACAGGACAGGAATCTATTTTCTAATTACATTCTGACCGGTTGTGAGCTAAATTGTAAGATCTGAAATGAATGACACCTTATCAGTAAAATGTGTCAAAATTCTCCTGGGTTATCTTTGAAAACAAGTTATTCTGGATTGCAAATACCTGCATCCGTTGATTAGTGAATTAGCACTTTAGTGTGAAGGCCAAACTGACACTGCGAGGAATCCTTTCCCAGACAATATGGTCATTTTAACACAATTACCGGGAAAGTACAATCTGGTGGGTATTCATCAAGCGCCTGATCTTGACCCTTTTGCATCTTACAGTTAGATGAGGTTAAAATGATTCCCAATGTAAGATTTGAGTGGCTTTGCATGTTAACCTTTTAAGTGCTGTTTCAAGTCATACAATATCTTAATGTAAAAATACAATACAGGGAAAAGGTGTTTTGCCAAAATCTGAGGTGAAATTAATAACCACCAATTAATGTCTTATTAAATCAATGGAGTTGATTCATCAAGCCTTTTAGGAGATGATTGCTCAGGGAGAGCTCAGGATTTTGGCTCCATGAAAGATGTCACGTTCAGGAATCGATCCAACGTTTAAACGAAGTGTTGGAAAGGGTGCAGAGGAGATTTACCAGGATGTTGCCTGGTATGGTGGGAAAATCATATGAGGAAAGGCTGAGGGGCTTGAGGTTGTTTTTGTTAGAGAGAAGAAGGTTAAGAGGTGACTTAATAGAGGCATACAAGATAATCAGAGGATTAGATAGGGTGGATAGTGAGAGCCTTTTTCCTCGGATGGTGTTGGCTAGCACGAGGGGACATAGCTTTAAATTGAGGGGTGAGAGATATAGGACAGATGTTAGAGGTAGGTTCTTTACTCAGACAGTAGTAAGGGCGTGGAATGCCCTGCCTGCAGCAGTGGTGGACTCGTCAACGTTGCGAGCGTTCAAGTGGTTATTGGATAAACATATGGATGATATTGGAATAGTGTAGATTAGAGGGGCTTTAGATTGGTTCCACTGGTCGGCGCAACATCGAGGGCCGAAGGGCCTGTACTACGCTGTAATGTTCTATGTTCTATGTTCTATTAAACAGAACATGCGAGTTCTCAGGGCAGTTAAACGACTCTCAACATTTCTCAAAAGGTTTGTTATGAGCGATGGTCACAGAGATTGAAGGGCCAATCTACCTAAGCTGCTGTGTTTGGTAAATAACAATATAGAGTAAAGAGGAGATTCAGGGTTTGTACAAGGCAAAGTTGATCCACAATCAGAGTGTTTCTCTGGTGTTCGGCACTTCTTTTATTTTAATTGTCATTAAAGTTGATCCATTAGAACCTTGGGAATTAAAATCTACCCGTTGACATCAGCAACAAGAAGTTACACCAGATTTAATGGGGCTATTCTCCCATCCCGCTGCGCTGATTTTTTAGTGCAGCCAGCTGGGAGATTCAAACAATGCCCGATTAGCGCGATTTGATTTGATTTTATTTGATTTATTATTGTCACATGTATTAACACACAGTGAAAAGTATTGTTTCTTACGCGCTATACAGACAAAGCATACCATTCATAGAGAAGGAAACGAGAGAGTGCAGAATGTCATTAAAGCATTGTTAGAGAGTTTAAAAGAGTTAGAATGAAGTTTTAGAAGCATAGAACGAGAGTAAAAGCTAGAATTAGAAGGTGTGCTGGGCACAGCTTGCAAGAAGTCACCTTGCTCTGGCGCCAAATTGGATCTGCGCTGGGCGCCGGCCCTGAGCATGTTTCCCAGTGGCGGATATCCGGTGCTGTCAGCTCCACGCCAGAAATAGGCATGGGGCTTAATACATTATGCATCAGGTCATTTCCATGTAATTTCACTGCAATTTGTGGGCCCGGTACTGAAGTCTCCAGGCCCGTTAGCCTCTCCCACCCTGCCTGGAATGTTTCACTCCAGCGGGGTTTACAGTAACTCCCCACTTGCTGGGAGCTGGCAGTCCGACCCTGCTGAAGTGAAGGGGGGGCAATCAAGGTCCCCCAGAGGGTCGGGTACGGGGGTAGACTTGGGCATTGGCACCTTGACAGTGCCAACCTGGACCCCCTGGCACCATCAAAGGGACAAAGTGCCAATGCCCAGGGGGCACCTTGACACTGCCCACCAGTAATGGGGAAGTGCAAAGGGGGTGTGGCCTAATGGGATGGCACCTGATGGGAGCAGGGCCTCGGGGGGCAATTGGTAGGGGTGGGGAGATCCCACTGCCAGTCTGCACTCGGGATCGATGGGGGAGGGAGGCAGCCCAGCAATTGGGGCTGGTCTTCGGGGATGGGGGGGGGGGGGGGGGGGGGGGAGAGCTGCATGGGGGTTGGTCGGCACTGTGGAGAAGGGGGTTGTGGGACTGCCAGTGGTGGGGGTGATCGTGGGGAGGGGTGGACAGATAAGATTGAGGCAGGCTGGGAGTGGGGTGGCTGGTCCGAGGCTGGCCTGGACACAGGGCTGGCCAGCGATCGGGTGGATGACAGACAGGGGCCATGTGCATGCGCCGCTCTCGGCGCTGACAGATCAGCACATGCACAGTAACCCACTCAGCGCTATGCTGCAGGTCCCGTCCATTGATTTTTTTTGGCATGATTGAAGCTCGGCCTCTCTGTGATGAAAAGAGTGCGGGAGATTTATTTTGAAAATCCTGCTGAAAAAACCTGGGGGATTTACTCCAGTTTTTACACAAAGTTGACATTTTGAATTTTTTTGGAAGAATCGCCCCAACATCTCTGAAGCAAAAAGCACTAACTTTCAACAATCCTTAATTAAATCCAGTCAACATTTCCAATCTTTACCTTTTTTATGAGCCATTATCATCTATTCAGAAGGTAAATCTAATGGGGCAGTGGTGGCATAGTGGTATTGTCACTGAACTGGTAATCCAGAGACCCAAAGCAGTACACAGAAGACCCAGGTTCAAATCCTGCCACTGCATAAGTCCGTAAGAAATAGGAACAAGAGTAGGCCATTCGGCCCCTCAAGCCGGCTCTGCCATTCAATAGGATCATGGCTGATCTGTAATTCCTCACGTCCACTTTCCTGCCCTTTCCCCATAACCTTTGTTTCTCTTACTGTCAAAAATCTATCTATCTCAGTCTTAAATATACACAAGGACTCTACCCCCCACAGACGGTGAACTTTGAACTCAATAAAAAATCTGGAATTAAAAGTGAAATGATGACCATGAAACCATTGTCGGAAAAACCCATCTGGTTCACGAATGTCCTTTAGGGAAGGAAATCTGTTGTTCTTACCTGGTCTGGCTCACATGTGACACTGGATTGACTCTTAAACTGCTCTCACAAGGGCAATTAGCAAAGGGCAATTATTGCTGGCCTAACCACGCCTCCTTCCAACAAAAAAAACTCAAATACATATGAATAGAGCTAAATTCACCAGAAAATCTAAACCACTGAGCATTGTATTGCTCGGGATCGCTTTTAATTTCTGCTAATCATTCTGCTGGAAATATGTTTTTCAAATACAACTAATTCCAGATTGTTAACATTTCCTGACCCTCCAAAATTCATTTATTCATCACTTTGAAAAATAATTATCACTTATCTTTTAGGGTGTTGAATGAACCCCTCTACTCACAGCCTGGATGTTATTCACATTATTATTAATCTGACAGACTTTTATCCTACAGCAATCTTCTCTAAATACCATTCCCTCATGATTAGCCAACATCTTTGGCTGGAGTTTTAAATACTGTATCAATCTACTCCAGTTCTCATATCTACTCCCTAAAGGCACGTCAACCTCGTTAATCCCAGTTTAATTATCAAAACGATTATTTTATTTATTCACGCGGGAGCTCTGGGGTGTGACTTTATGTGAACGTATCTCCAGGTCACTTCTTCATGTAAGTAATTGCAGCTGTGTCCTGAGTTTTAAGCACCGTTATACTAACGGTAACATTTTTATTCGGTATTCTTCTTTTCCTTTAGGCTGTCTGTGAAGTTGATGCAGCAATAATTCAAATCATGTCCTCATCCTTTATGTATGGGGCAAGGTTTAATGTCCCTCCAGACACATGTGCATTACTGAGGTGATCCAAGCTTAAGAGGAGCGGTTGCTGAATTATTAATGACAACCTGTCTGATTTCACTTTCCCTTGTATCTATTGGACTAATCCTTCTACTCCGATAGATAAGCCAGTGATGATGCCATATAATTTACAAATAAACATTTCAATGTCACTGCAGCCTACCAATATGAGTATGATAACCGAGTTGGACGAGGAGACTGGTTAGTGGACTAGTGGTTAGTGGACTAGTAACCAGAGCAGTTTGAGAATCTGCGATTAGTTTAAAAAAATGTAATTTAAAAAGCTGGTATTAGTTAAAGCCACAAAGCTGCCAGATCATTATAAAAACCCGGTCTGGACCTAGATGTGAGGGTATAAATTCCACACATAGAATGACATGATGACAGTGGTTAGCGCTGCTGCCTCAAAGCGCCAGGGACCCGGGTTCAATTCTGGCCTTGGACGACTGTCAGTGTGGAGTTGGTATGTTCTTTCTGTGTCTGCGTGGGTTTCAGTTTCCTCCCACAGTCCAAAGATGTGCGGGTTAGGTTGATTGGCTGTGCGAAATTGCCCCTTAGTATCCCAAGATATATAGGTTAACGGGGCAAATATGTAGAGTTACTGGGTAAGCCTAGGTAAAAGTTGGTGCAGAATGGCCTCCTTCTGCACTGATTTTATGATAAAGATGGTTGACTGTCCTTGGAATAGCCGAGCAAGTTAATCAGTTCTATCACAGTCTTCTCGGGGCAAAAAGAGACTTCACCAATAACACCTCTGTCCAAGAACACATCTTAAAAGTACAGAAAGGATTTGGTTACTGGATAAGTTCATTTATTATTGGGAAGTTGCTACTTTATTGGAATTTTTGCTCTGTCACAAGACAGTCATGCATCTGCACATCCCATGAATGCTTCACATTATTGATGACAGAACATTTGCCTGGTGACTGGCTGATGGGAAACAACCTGGGAGTGTAAATCCAATATCACTGATTGGGGGCGGTGGCAAGTTGATGGACAATCAAGTATAAGTTGCACTGAGGGAAACACTGCAATTGCTCTTGGACCACAAGCAGCTCTGCAAAGATAGTTACCTCATGGATCTAACCGTTCTTACTTCATTTTACCTGCTCTGTGTCCGGGGGGCCTCCACATGTTAAAAGTAAACAGTTAAAATGGAGGCGTACAGGCGTCCAAAAGGATTTCTGTCATCAAGCTGTCTCCTAAGATTGGATCGGTTATCACCTCATGACCAGCTAGTGTTTGACTTGGAGCAGGGTTTGGATTTGAAAATTTTAAATTCTTACCTTTCTCATGTTTGCAACTCACCCATTCTTAGTGTCCCATTTGCCCCGGTCTCTGACTGTCTCCAAACTCTCTCCTGTGCTGAACATATTTAAACAACGAGTTACATTATTCTCCATAAAATGAAAAATCCTAAAATTGCTGCTTGCATATATTTACTGCAGTGTGAAACAGAATTTACTTGGAATTTTTCAAATGATTACTTATTTTAATCAATTTCCATCCTCACCGACAATTTTCATTTCTGACTTCAAACATTAATAATTTTCAATAGATTGTACTCGTCTTTGTGATATTTAAATATCACACTCATTTTCACATTATCATCCAATGAGAAACCCAATTACCTAAATCATAGAATAGAAACTTATAGTACAGAGGGGGCCATTCGGCCCATTGTGATTGTGCTAGTTCTTATAAGAGATGTTGTGCTTAGCCTCACATTCCCCACGACTTTCACTGTAACTGTAAATTCTTCCTTTGAAATTTATTAATGGAATCAGCTTCTAGCAGCTTTCAAGCAGAGCATTCCAGATCCCAATAGTTCTGTGTTAAAATATTTCTCCTCATCTCTACTCCAGCTCAATTGGCAGTGATTTTTATACTTTCTAGAGGGAATATTCTTTCTCTCTTTCTCATCATTCTGAAACCTTGATGAGGTCAGCTCTTAACCTTTCTGTTCCTGGGAAATAGTCCAAACTTTTCCAACCTCATCCCTGACAACATCCTGGTCAACATTCTCTGCACCCTTTCTAATGCCTTTGCATCTTTCCAAAACCATGGTGCCCTGAAAATCTACTTTAATTGTGTACCTTAATAAGCTCCCTGCCATCTTACGGCTTTTCCTCTTCTCTTTCCAGTACCTACATTGATATTAGAAACTCTGGGAGGAATTTTAACCTCTCCTCAATGGGTGGGAGATGGACCATGAGGAGGGGGCTCATAGCAGCAAGTAGCACAAGGATGTGGATAATGTGGAGGAGGCAGGGGAACAGGAGGTTGTAGAGGCAGATAACTCAGAAGGTCATCTAGCACCAAAACAACCCAGTCTGCCTCCAACATGCCCAGTTCCAGTTCTGATGGAGGTGGATTCGGGACTGGGTGATTAATTTTCTTTTGAGTGGTGGGCCAGTGATATACTATTAATAATAAGCATTAATTTTTAAATGGTTGTGTGCTGTATTTCCCAGGGCTAGGGAAACCCAGCAGCTAAAGGGAGACAGGAGCATCTAGATCCAGTAAGTACAGCAAATGATTTTCCAGCAGAGCTTGTGGGCCAGGAGCAGCAAGAGACCTTTCCCTGGAATACTTTTTGGCTCCTCCCTCACGCCCAACATTGTGAAGTCTGCATCAACTCGTGAGCTATCTCACTCACCATCTACCCTGAATACACAAATACCCACCTGCGCACACAGGTAAACATACACACACACACATCTAATCCCAATGATCTTTCCTAACCCGCAAATTCCGCCCCTGCTCCCACTGTCTTCTCGTCATTCCCCCTGAAACCTTCTAATAGCTGTCCTCACCCCTGCACCTCTCAACTTGATGGAAATAAATCCTACTTTTAATTGCAGCAGGATCTCCTTGCCGCTAACCCCAAAACTCCCGCTGAGTTATCTGCCTCGATAACCTCCTGTTCCCCTGCCTCCCTCACATTGTCCACATCCTTGTGCTATTTGTTGCAATGAGTCCCCTCCCTCTGTACCCACCTTGCTCCCTCCTCACCTCTCTGTAAATAATGTGCCTGCTGTCTCTGAGTGGGTTGAGGCATTTCAATCAGCTGCTTCTTCATTAGAATCAAAACTTGTCTTCATAGCATTTCCTTTTGACTTTCTAAAACTCACATATAATCCTGAATCTCTGGTTAGAATCATAGAAAAGTTACAGCACAAAAGGAGGCCATTCACTCCATCTTGTCCATGCCAGCCCGAAGACATGCAGATGCCCTTTCTAATCCCATCTCCTGCACCTGGCCCAGAGCCCTGCAGCTTACAACACTTAAGGTGCAGATTCAGGTACTTTTCAAAAGAGTTTTGGGTCTCTGCCTCCATCATCAGCTCGGGCAGCAAGTCCCACACACCCACCACCCTCTGCATAAAAATGTTTTTCCTCATGTCCCCTCTATACCGACTGCCACTTATCTTGAATCAATGTCCCCCAAGTTCTCCAATGGAAACAATTTTATCCTGTCCACTTTTATCCTGTCCACTCTTCCCCTTTTAATTTTGTCCACCTCTATCAAATCAACCCTCAGCCTTCTTTGTTCCAAGGAAAATAACCCTAGCCTATCCACTCTCTCCTCATAGCTACACTTTTCCAGTCCTGGCAACATTCTTGTAAACCTCCTCTGCACTCTCTCTAGAGCAACTACCTCCTTCCTGTAATTAGGTGACCAGAACTGCACAAAACACTCCAGTTGTGGCCTCACAGTGTCTTATACAAACTCAGCATTATGGCTGGAATTCTGTGTGTCAAATTCACATGAAAACTGGAGCAAATCATGCTGTTTTTTTCAGTGGTAGTTTCAAAAGGCCTCTCCAATGAGGAAAGACTTATGTTTACCGAGATCCTTTCACAACATTAACATGTCTGAAAACTTTTCACAACAATTAAACACTTTTGATGTGAAGGCCTTATTTTATTGCACAAAATGATTTTGAATTCACCTTTCCAAATCCTTTCACACTGAGGCTAGGCCGAACATTACTAACCTTGATTGATGAAAGAACGGAGCTTTTCTATTAGCTCAAGTGCAAACAATCAGCCAAATAAGCTGCACAGTTAGTTCAGTGGTTGGAATATATTACAAAAGATTGAAATTTGATAAAACTCACCCTCTTTGATATTCATATCAGCTTCATATTTGATAAACATTCAATTATCTTCCCAGGACTGGCCCTGTACATAACTCTGTCAATTCCTCAATGCACAAAGATTCCATCATTAATCTCCCCTCTCTCAATGTTCATCTTAGTCACAGCCTGGAATATAATGCTGATATATCAAGATGAGAAGGGGACAGAGTTGAATTCTCTGCTCATTGGTTTGATGGTACAGGGATTTCTGGCTCTGATGCTGCCGCCCAACAGGCTCTCGTTCAAACCAAGGCCCAGATCAGCCGAGGAACAACAATAATTGACGGATTGATACTCCACTTGAAAATCCCAACAATCTGGAGACGAGAGCATTTGACCCAAAGTCTGATACACTCATCAATAACAAAACCTAAAATATCTCCCACCCTGTGACATCTCCACTCACCATGACCACTCCCTACCCCAGCCCTCAAGCTGCACAGTGATGTCTTCCTCACTAAAGTGTTAACAAGAGTTCCCAGTATCGGTGATGTTCACTTCTTCATTCCCAAAAGCTGGAATGACGTGAAGGAGTGTGCAGAGGGGCGGCACGGTGGCACAGTGGTTAGCACTGCTGCCTCACAGGGCCAAGGACCCGGGTTCGATTCCCGGCTTGGGTCACTGTCTGTGTGGAGTTTGCTCGTTCTCCCCGTGTCTGCGTGGGTTTCCTCCGGGTGCTCCGGTTTCCTCCCACAGTCCAAAAATGTGTGGATTAGTTTGATCGTCCATGCTAAATTGCTCCTTAGTTTTAGGGGGATGTCGGGGGGATTAGTAGGATAAATGTGTGGGATTGCGGGGTTGGGGTGAGGGTGGGATTGTTGTAGGTGCAGGCTCGATGGGCCGAATGGCCTCCTTCTGCACTAGGGATTCTATGATTCAATGCAATTGCATTGTGGGATACTATTGAACAAAGACTCCAAAGCTACCCGTGACATGTCTATCCAATTCTTTATCATTTTGTTGTTCCTTAGAGACCAGCTTTAGTTTCTCTTTAACCACTCAAATAGTTTTTACCCTTTAGTCAAGAACAAAGAACAAAGAACAGTACAGCACAGGAAACAGGCCCTTCAGCCCTCCAAGCCTGTGCCGCTCATTGGTCCAACTAGACCATTCGTTTGTATCCCTCCATTCCCAGACTGCTCATGTGACTATCCAGGTAAGTCTTAAACAATGCCAGCGTGTCTGCCTCCACCACCCTACTTGGCAGCGTATTCCAGGCCCCCACCACTCTCTGTGTAAAAAACGTCCCTCTGATGTCTGAATTATACCTTGCCCCTCTCACCTTGAGCCCGTGACCCCTCGTGATCGTCACCTCCGACCTGGGAAAAAGCTTCCCACTGTTCACCCTATCTATACCCTTCATAATTTTGTACACCTCTATTAGGTCTCCCCTCATTCTCCGTCTTTCCAGGGAGAACAAGCCCAGTTTACAAGATCTCTCCTCATATGTAAGACCCTCCATACCAGGCAACATCCTGGTAAACCTTCTCTGCAATCTCTCTGAAGCCTCCACGTCCTTCTGGTAGTGCGGTGACCAGAACTGGACGCAGTACTCCAAATGTGGCCTCACCAGTGTTCTATACAGCTGCAACATCAGACTCCAGCTTTTATACTCTATACCCTATCCTATAAAGGCAAGCATACCATATGCCCTCTTCACCACCTTCTCCACCTGTGCTGCCACCTTCAAGGATTTGTGGACTTGCACACCTAGGTCCCTCTGTGTTTCTATACTCTTGATGGCTCTGCCATTCATTGTATAACTCCCCTCTACATTAGTTCTTCCAAAATGCATCACTTTGCATTTATCTGGATTAAATTCCATCTGCCATTTCTCCGCCCAATTTTCCAGCCTATCTATATCCTGCTGTATTGTCCGACAATGTTCATCGCTATCCGCAAGTCCAGCCATCTTCATGTCATCCACAAACTTGCTGATTACACCAGTTACACCTTCTTCCAAATCATTTATATACATCACAAATAGCAGAGGTCCCAGTACAGAAGGTGGTAGTGAAAGGAAGTGACAAAAACGGTTGACGAAGGAAGGGCCGTGGATGTCATCCATATGGATTTCAGTCAGGCATTTGACAGACAGAGGATGGTGACAGAGGGTGGTAGTGGAAGGGTCTTTTTCCAGCTGGAGGCCTGTGACTAGTGGTGTTCCGCAGGGCTCTGTATTGGGACCTCTGCTGTTCGTGATTTATATAAACGATCTGGAAGAAGGTGTAACTGGGGTGATCAGTAAGTTTGCGGACGACACGAAAATGGCTGGACTTGCAGATAGTGAGGAACATTGTTAGAGGCTACAGAAGGATATAGATAGGCTGGAAATTTGGGCAAAGAAATGGCAGATGGAGTTCAATCCAGATAAATGCGAAGTGATGCATTTTGGTAGAACTAATGTAGGGGGGAGCAATACGATAAATGGCAGAACCATAAAGGGTGTAGATACGCAGAGGGACCTGGGTGTGCAAGTCCACAGATCCTTGAAGGTGACATCACAGGTGGAGAAGCTGGTGAATAAGGCATATGGCATGCTTGCCTTTATAGGACAGGGCATAGAGTATAAAAGTTAGGGTCTGATGTTGCAGTTGTATAGAACGTTGGTTCGGCTGCATTTGGAATACTGCACCCAGTTCTGGTCGCCACACTACCAGAAGAACGTGGAGGCTTTAGAGAGAGTGCAGAGGAGGTTTACCAGGATGTTGCCTGGTATGGAAGGGCATAGTTATGAGGAGAGATTGCGTAAACTGGGGTTGTTCTCACTGGAAAGACGGAGGATGAGGGGTGACCTAATAGAGGTGTATAAAATTATGAAAGGCATAGATAGGGTGAATGGTGGGAAGCTTTTTCCCAGATCGGTGGTGACGTTCACGAGGGGTCATAGGTTCAAGGTGAGGGGAGGGAGGTTTAACACGGATATCAGAAGGACGTATTTTACACAGAGGGTGGTGGGGGCCTGGAATGCGCTGCCGGGCAAGGTGGTGGAGGCGGACACACTGGGAACGTTTAAGACTTATCTAGATAGCCACATGAACGGAGTGGGAATGGAGGGATACAAAAGAATGGTCTAGTTTGGACCAGGGAGTGGCGCAGGCTTGGAGGGCCGAAGGGCTTCTTCCTGTGCTGTATTGTTCTTTGTTCTTTGTACAAAGCCCTGCGGAACACCACTGGTCACAGACCTCCAGCCGGAAAAAGACCCTTCGACTGCTACCCTCTGTCTCCTGTGGCCAAACCAATTTTCTACCCATCTAGCCACCTCTCCTTGTATCCCATGAGCCTTAACCTTCTTAACCAACCTGCCATGAGGGACTTTGTCAAATGCCTTACTGAAATCCATATAGACGACATCCACGGTCCTTCCTTTGTCAACCGTTTGTGGTGAACCATCGTTGGTTCCCACTGGATAGTGCTGAGCCAGGGGCTGGCCAGGACTACAAGGATGTACATATGTTACTGTTGGATTGTGCTATTGTTGCTGTTGGGTTAGGGTGGGGTTGTTACACCTTTGTATGATAGTGTTGTGGCACAGCCCAGTCGGGCTCCGCCTCCTGGGAGAGGTATAAGAGTCCCTGCTCTGGCCGGGACCCCTTCAGTCTGGGATAGTGTACATAAGTTCTGATAGCTTCATTAATAGTAAATAAAAGCCTTCATTTACTGAGCTTCGAGCCTCGTGTCTAAATTGATGTGCATCAATTTTATTAACTATTATTAAACTCTCGACGGAGAAAAAAAAAAGAAGAGAGAGTATGGAGCAAATTCTCAAGCCAGAACGTCTGACGCTAGATCCACGTGCGGTGGGCGCTTCTAACACCTTCGAAGATTACCTGGCAGCCTCCGCAGCAGTCACCACAGATGATGATGACAGACTCCGGGCCCTCCATGCGAGGGTAAGCGACACAGTCTACCTCGCGATCCGTGCGGTCACTAATTACCCTAAGGCCCTCGAGCTTCTAAAGAAGCGCTATACAAAACCACCTAACGAGATACATGCTCGTTACCTCCTAGCCACTCGACGATGGCAGTCGGGCGAAACGATGGAGGACTATGCCAATGAGCTCTTACAGCTAGCCAGGGGCTGTGACTGCAAAGCTGTGTCGGCTGAGCAGAGCATGTACGACCTCGCCCGAGATGCGTTTGTGGCCGGGGTCGGATCGTCGTACATTCGACTTAAACTGTTGGAAAAGGGTAACCTTAATCTTACCCAGGCCATCGAGTTAGCAGAGATGCTCGAGTCGGCTTCAAAGAGCTTAGTCTTATATTCAGAGGACCACGTGGAGACAACGTGGCAGGAGCAGTCGCAAATCCCTCCTCGCCCCTCGGGTTCGAAATGCTGTGTAATGGCGTGCTCCCATTCGGGCTAGACGACGGCTGCAGCCCCGTGCGGCCCGCGGTGCTACTTCTGTGGAGGAGCAAAACATACCCGGCAAAAGTGTCCCGCTAAAGCTGTATTGTGCACCGCATGCGGTAAAAAAGGGCATTATGCAAAGGTGTGCCGATCGAAACCCAGGAACGGCAGTGCGGCCTGTGATTCTTCGGAGCTTGGATCATCATCACCGTCGAAGCCGTCGCGGGGTTCGTCCACGTGCGAGGCCAGGACGACGCCATTACGGTCGACGGAGTCGGAGGAGTATGACCACCAGGGGTCGCGGAGTTTGGCGCCCTCACCCACGTGTGATTCATGGGGGCAGCCATGTTGGTCAACACTGACCACGAACGACCAGCAGGGGTCCTCCGCATCGATTTCAGCTGCCTGCAGTGGCGTTCATGAATCTGCGGTGGCGTCGATCATCCAGGACCTGGCCAAGCCCCATAGACTCGATCGTTCAATGATGAATATCCAGGTAAACAATCATGTGCTTTATTGTCTGTTTGACAGCGGGAGCACTGAGAGCTTTATCCACCCAGACACTGTGAAGAGGTGTGGACTCCAGATTCAACCTGCCAAACAGACAATCTCTATGGCATCAAGGTCCCGGTCTGTTGCCGTGCTAGGGAGTTGCGTGGTAATCTTGAAAGTACAAGGCACAGTTTACGAGCGCTTCAAGCTCCTTGTGTTGCCGTATCTTTGTGCGCCAATACTTCTCGGACTAAATTTCATGGTCCACTTGAGGAGTGTAATCCTACAGTACGGTGGGCCACTCCCTTCACTGGCAGTGGGAAAGCAGCAGCAGCCTCCAAATTGCCCAACGCGCCCCGCCTGCAACCTCTCGACGCTAAAGATCACCACTCCCTCCTTGTTTCAGAATCTGGTACCAGGCTGCAAGCCCATCGCTACTAAAAGTAGGCGTTACAGCACTGAGGATCGGATCTTCATTAGATCTGAGGTTCAGCAGCTCCTCAAAGAAGGGATCATACAACCCAGTGTTAGTCCGTGGAGAGCACAGGTTGTGGTGGTCAAGAGCGGGAACAAACCCCGGATGGTCATTGACTACAGTCAGACCATTAACCGATATGCGCAGCTGGATGCGTATCCTCTCCCGCGCATATCTGATATGGTCAATCAGATTGCGCAGTATCGGGTGTTCTCCACCATAGACCTCAGGTCCGCCTACCACCAACTCCCCATTCGCCCAGAGGACCGACAATACACGGCTTTTGAGGCGGATGGTCGCTTGTATCATTTTCTCAGGGTTCCCTTTGGTGTCACCAATGGGGTCTCGGTCTTCCAGCGTGCTATGGACCGAATGGTGGACCAGAACAGGCTGCAGGCTACCTTCCCGTACCTGGATAATGTCACCATCTGCGGCCATGACCAGCAAGACCACGACACAAACCTCCTGAACTTCTTACGCACTGCATCTCGCCTGAACTTGACCTACAACAGGGAGAAGTGTGTATTTCGTACGTGCCGTATAGCCATCCTAGTCCAAAGATGTGCGGGTTAGGTTGATTGGCCAGGTTAAAAAAATTGCCCCTTAGAGTCCTGGGATGCGTAGGTTAGAGGGATTAGCGGGTAAAATATGTGAGGGTAGGGCCTGGGTGGGATTGTGGTCGGTGCAGACTCGATGGGCCGAATGGCCTCCTTCTGCACTGTAGGGATTCTATGATTCTATGATTCTATGATACGTGGTGGAAAACGGGGTCATTGGCCCTGATCCAGACCGTATGCGCCCCCTTGCTGAACTTCCCTTGCCTGCTAGTGCAAAAGCACTGAGAAGATGCCTAGGCTTCTTCTCTTATTATGCGCAGTGGGTTCCCAACTACGCGGACAAAGCCCGTCCGCTTATTAAGTCCACGACTTTTCCCCTAACGCCAGAGGCCCAATTGGCCTTCAAGAAATTGAAAGACGACATCGCGAAAGCTACGATGCATGCGGTAGACGAGTCCATCCCCTTTCAGGTGGAAAGCGATGCATCTGATTTTGCCCTGGCCGCCACACTTAACCAGGCGGGCAGGCCCGTTGCAATTTTTCCCGCACCCTCCAAGGCCCCGAAATTCGGCATTCAGCGGTGGAAAAGGAGGCCCAGGCCATTGTGGAGGCCGTCAGACACTGGCGCCAAAGTGCCTACTCCGGTGTCACCGCCGGTATTGAGGAGGTCACAACGACGGTGCGGTCCCCCTGACCGTCTGAACTTATAGACTGCTGACATTTTTATTCTGGTTTTTGTACCCCGCCGGCCTTTGTTTTCAAAGGAGGGGTGAATGTGGTGAACCATCGTTGGTTCCCACTGGATAGTGCTGAGCCAGGGGCTGGCCAGGACTACAAGGATGTACATATGTTACTGTTGGATTGTGCTATTGTTGCTGTTGGGTTAGGGTGGGGTTGTTACACCTTTGTATGATAGTGTTGTGGCACATCCCAGTCGGGCTCCGCCTCCTGGGAGAGGTATAAGAATCCCTGCTCTGGCCGGGACCCCTTCAGTCTGGGATAGTGTACATAAGTTCTGATAGCTTCATTAATAGTAAATAAAAGCCTTCATTTACTGAGCTTCGAGCCTCGTGTCTAAATTGATGTGCATCACCGTTTTTGTCACTTCCTCAAAAAACTCCACCAAATTTGTAAGGCACGACCTCCCTCTTACAAAACCCTGCTGTCTGTCACTAATGAGATTGTTCCTTTCTAAATGCACATACATCCTGTCTCTAAGAATCCTCTCCAACAACTTCCCTTCCACGGACGTCAAACTCACTGGCCTATAATTACCCGGGTTATTCCAGCTACCCTTCTTAAATAACGGTACCACATTCGCTATCCTCCAATCCTCAGGGACCTCCCCTGTGTCCAGTGAAGAGACAAAGACTCATCTTGAAGTCAGACAGACAGTCTTGTAATTGTGATGTCAGGCTCGGTGAGTCTCTAACCTTAGCTGGAACAGATTGTCTCCCCTGTGAATTGCAATCTCTGCTATCTCTCATATTTCTTTTCTCATTGCTGACCTTTCCTTTACTCTGTGAGTAATGCTTTTCGCAATGTGGCAGCCTGTTGTGTTAACACTCTGCAGTAAAAATGGAGTGTCCTCTCATAGTGGTTTTTTTCAGTCTTTCATGGAACAAGGGTGTCACTGGTTGGCCAGCATTTGTTGCCATCCCTAGTTGCCCGAGGGCAGTTGAGAGTCAGCCATATTACTGTGGCTATGGAGTTGCATGTAGGCCAGACCAGGTAAGGACATCAGATTTCCTTACCTAAAGGACATTAATGAACTAGATTGGTTTTTTCTGCAATCAACAATGGTTTCACGGTCATCAGTAGATTCTTAATTTCAGATATTAGTTATTGAATTCAGATTGCACCATCTGCCTTGATGGGATTCGAACCCGGCTCCCCCAAACATTAGTTGAGTTTCTGGACTAATAGTTGGCGATAATACCACGAGGCCATCGCCTCCCCTAGTAATGTATGGAGACCTTGGGCAGCCTGAACATCTCATCCTCCCTGCTTGAGTCTAAAGGAATGCAAAGCATTATGTTTGGTTCTGGTCTGGTTGCAGGAGGTTTAGAAAGAGACAGCAGTCCGTCTTTGGGCTCCGGTTTTTTTAATCAGGGTTTACTCCTCTCCCAAGGTATCTACATAGCAGTGGAATAATTCCCCAATAGCTGAGGCTTTGATTCATGAGTGTGTCCACATGTTGGTGGACCTGTACCCTGCATGGGCGGCATGGTAGCACAGTGGTTAGCACTGCTGCTTCACAGCTCCAGGGACCTGGGTTCGATTCCCGGCTTGGGTCACTGTCTGTGTGGAGTTTGCACATTCTCCTCGTGTCTGCGTGGGTTTCCTCCGGGTGCTCTGGTTTCCTCCCACAGTCCAAAGATGTGCGTGTTAGGTTGATTGGCCAGGTTAAAAATTGCCCCTTAGAGTCCTGAGATGTGTAGGTTAGAGGGATTAGCGGGTAAATATGTGGGGGTAGGGCCTGGGTGGGATTGTGGTCGGTGCAGACTCGATGGGCCGAATGGCCTCCTTCTGCACTGTAGGGTTTCTATGATTCTATGATGATGTCTGGGAGCCAAACCTCCTCTGAGTTCCTCTGAAGCTTCAGTCTGGGGCTGGAGTTCACCTCGAGGAGGCACAGCTGAGGACTCGCCAATGGAGAGGCTGTTTTGACAGGGAGGGATTTACACACTGAGGGTGGGATTGTCCGGCCACCTTCACCCCAAAACCGGAAAATATCTGCCCGATATCAACGGACCTTTGCATGGTCCGTGTCCCCCCTACGATTCCCATGGCAGGCAGGACGGGAAGATTCTGCATTGAGGCTCTCTTTTTCACATTGTTGTTAGCTAGTGGTGTGGGCTGAAAATGAGAAGCAAACCAGCACACAAGGGCAGAAATCATCTCTTCACCCACACACAAGATGCATCACATTGATCCATTACTCTCTGGTTACCATAGTAACCATACCTTAATTATATCTCCCATCCCTGCCAGTTCAGTATAGGTGTTGAGAATGGTGAACAAGTGTATTTTTTATTTGTTCATAGGATGTGGGCATCCCATGCTGGGCCAGCATTTATTAACCATCCCTGAGGGCATTTAAGAGTTAACCACAGTGTAGACCTACAGTGTTCTCCTGTATTGTCTCTACAAGACTCCTTTGAACAGTTATCATGTTGTTGTCTGTATCTGGCTGGTCCTTCCTATCTGGTTGTGTGTTAATCACTGGTCCATTCAAGGTTGTGGAGTGTACGGGGCAGATTCTATTGGCTTTTAACAAACCTCTTGGCATGAATAAGGAATTGGTTAGGGGATGGTCTTTCTCTTCTTGAGGATGACAATGCCATCCATCAACACTGGAAAGAACATTTTGAACAACATCTCAGCTCTGAATCCACGTTGGTAACCGATACTCCCCAGGCTATTCCCCCTTATGTGTATTGGTTTTTAATCTTAAATTTAAAAAAAAGTTAGTGGTTGTGTTACAATCCTGGCCAAGAGTGAAACCGGAGTAAAACCTGACTTGATAGATACTAATTTCCTTTTTTAGAAACCGTGGAGGAAAGTTACTGAACAGATTCACAGGAATCTGCCGATGAACTTTTAACACAAAGAATAAAACCTTTAGTTCATTTTTCTTGTTGAATAAATCACACCAGACAAAAAGTTGGAAAGATCTTGATACAAACACAAGAAAATGATTCAAATATTCACTATTCATTCACCCCAGCAATATGTTCATAGACACCTACACATTCAGAAAGGGAAAACAATTTACCAAATCTATTTCATACTCTAATATTCAGTACAATGCAGTATCTGTGAACCAATTGGCCAACTGTGGTCAGGCACATCACACTACAAAGTCAATGACAGACGTGACCAAGTAGATTCTACCCACCCAGATGCTTATCACACAGTGAGCCAACCAGTTTCACTGAAATTCACTGCAAATTTTCCCGTTCCGCCTGCCACAGGAATCGTAGTGGGCGAAGGGCAGTCATGAAAAGGTCCTTTGACCTCGGGTGGGATTTTCCGGTTTTGGGGGGAGTGAGGCTGGAAACTCTCATCCTCTATCTTTCTCATAAGGTTTCTGATCTCCACATTTGAGAGATTTGCCTTGGATTTCTCTTTAAAGACAAAGCCAGGGGTCAGAAATAGGTTTCAGTTAAGATAAGAAAAAAGGAGCAGAGGAACAGGTTCCATGTTAAAGAAAGGGCTGCAAGGAGCTGACTTGATGTAAACAGGGCAATTGATTTGATGCCCCTTTAGAGCATAGGTGTTCAGCTTGGCAAGTCTGCAGATCTAACATTGTGCTTGGAAGTGGATGCTGGAGTGTATTCAGAAATCCAGGGCGACAGATTCTCAGAAGGTGAGAGTCAAAGCCGAAGAGATGGGCTGTTGTTGAAGCTGTCTGAGTTGGAGTGGGCTCTGGACAGAATGCCAAGGTGGGATCTTCGAAGCTGGAGATTGGAAACTCTTGTGAGAGAGATAAAGATACAATGAAACTGATTGACTCACAGTGTGACTCACGATGGAGTGGGTTGTTGAGGAATCTATGCAATCTGTTTTGGATACGTTGAGCATTTATTTTGTCGATTGGTGTGTTTGACCACAGTTTATTTGTTAAGTTACATGTACCTTATACTTACCCTGAATGGTAGAATATCAGAATATTCATAGAGTCACCTTTGACCCAACTTGTCCATGCCACCCCTTTTTTAAACAACTAAGCTAGTCCCAACTGCAAGTGTTTGGCCCATATCCCTCGACACCCAGCTTACCCATGTAACTGTCTAAACGTTTTTTATAAGACAAAATTGTACCCGCCTCTACTACTACATCTGGCAGCTTGTTCCAGGCACTTGCCATCCTCTGTGTGAAAAAATTGCTGCACTAGAACTTTTTGTATCTCTTCCCTTAAACCTATGCCCTCTAGTTTTAGACTCCCCTATTTTTGGTAAAAGATGTTGACTATGTAGCTGATCTGTGCCCCTCATTATTTTATAGACCTCTATAAGATCAACCCTAAATCTCCTATGCTCCAGGGGAAAAAAGTCTCAGTCTATCCAGCCTCTCCTTATAACTCAAACCATCAAGTCCTGATAGTCATAGACTCATAGAAACCCTACAGTGCAGAAGGAGGCCATTCGGCCCATCGAGTCTGCACCGACCACAATCCCACCCAGGCCCTACCCCCACACATTTACCCGCTAATCCCTCTCACCTACGCATCTCAGGACTCTAAGGGGCAATTTTTAACCTGGCCAATCAACCTAACCTGCACATCTTTGGACTGTGGGAGGAAACCGGAGCACCTGGAGGAAACCCACGCAGACACGAGGAGAATGTGCAAACTCCACACAGACAGTGACCCGAGCCGGGAATCGAACCCGGGACCCTGGAGCTGTGAAGCAGCAGTGCTAACCACTGTGCTACCGTGTCGCCCCACGTATGTGGCGTGCCGCCCCACGCCCCATAGTATCCCAGTAAATCTTTTCTGCACTCTTTCTAGTTTCTGTAGTAGGGTGACCAGAACTGTACACAATGCCCCAAGTGTGGCCTTACCAATGTCTTCTACAACTTCAACAAGATGTCCCAGCCGCTGACCAATGTTCTGACCAATGAAACCAAGCATGCTGAATGCCTTCTTCACCACTCTGTCCACCCATGACTTGACTTTCATGGACCTATGAACGTGTCCCCCTAGATCTCTTTGTTCTGTAACTCTCCCCAATGCCCTACCATTAACTGAGTAAGTCCTGCCCTGGTTCGATTTACCAAAATGCAACACCTCGCATTTATCGAAATTAAATTCCATCTGCCATTCATCAGCCCACTGATCCAATTGATCAAGATCCCGTTGCAATCCTAGATAACCTTCTTCACTGTCCACTATGCCACCAATCTTGGTGTCATCTGCAAACTTACTAACCATGCCTACTAAATTCTCATCCAAATTGTTAATATAAATGACAAATAACAGTGGACCCAGCATTGATCCCTGAAGCACACCGCTGGTCACAGACCCCCAGTATGAAAAACAACCCTCTACAGCCACCTTCTGTCATCAATCCAATTTTGTATCCATTTGGCTACCTCACCCTGAATCCCGTGAGATTTAACCTTATGCAACAACCTACCATGCGGTACTTGTCAAAAGCCTTGCTAAAGTCCATGTAGACAACATCAACTGCACTGCCCTCATCTACCTTCTTGGTTACCCTTTCAAATAAACTCAATCAAATTTGTAAGACATGATTTTCCACTCACAAAGCCATGCTGACTGTCCCTAATCATTCCTTGCATCTCTAAATGCCTGTAGATCCTGTCTCTCAAAATACTTTCCAATAACTTACCCACTACAGATGTAAGGCTCACCAGCCTGTAGTTCCCAGGCTTTTCCTTGCAGACCTTTTTAAACAAAGGCACAATGTTTGCCACCCTCCAATCTTCGATGATTCAAATATCTCTGCTAGAGGACCTGCAATTTCCTCCCTAGCCTCCCACAATGTCCTGGGATTCACTTCATCAGGTCCCGGGGATTTATCTACCTTGATGCGCTTTAAGACTTCCAGCACCTCCTTCTCTGTTACATGTACACTCCTCAAGACATCACTATTTATTTCCCCAAGTTCCCTAACATCCATGCTTTTCTCAACAGTAAATACCGATGAGAAATATTCATTTAGGATCTCACTCATCTCCTTGTTGATCCTTAAGAGGCCCTACTCTCTCCCTGGTTACTCTTTTGCCCTTTATGTTTTTGTAGGCGTTCTTTGATTTCTCCTTTGCCTTATCTGCCAAAGCAATCTCGCGTCCCCTTTTTGCCCTCCTGATTTCTCTCTTAACTTTACTCCTACAGCCTCTATACTCTTCAAGGGATCCACTTGATCCCAACTGCCGATGCATGTTGTGTGCCTCCTCCTCCTTCTTGACCAGGGCCTCAATATCCCAAGTCATCCAGGGTTCCTTACTTCTACCAGCCTTGCCCTTCACTCTTAAGTTGAATGTGCTTACCCTGAACACTGGTTAACACACTTTTGAAAGCCTCCCACTTATCAGATGTCCCTTTGCCTGCCAACAGACTCCCCCAATTAACTTTTGAAAGTTCCTGCCTGATACCATCAAAATTGGCCATTCCCCAATTTAGAATTTTAACTTTTGGGTCAGACCTATCATTCTCCATAGCTATCTTAAAACTAATGGAATTATGGTCACTGGTCCCAAAGTGATCTCTCACTAACACTTCTGTCACCTGCCCTTCCGTATTTCTCAAGAGGAGGTCAAGTTTTGCCCCCTTTCTAGTCGGGCCATCCACATACTGAATGAGAAATTCCTCCTGAATACACTCAACAAATTTCTCTCCATCCAAACCTCTAATTGGCTGTCCCAGTCAATGTTGGGAAAGTTAAAATCCGCAATTATTACCACCCTATTTTTCTGGGAGCTATCTGTAATCTCCTTGCATATTTGCTCTTCAATTTCCCGCTGACTATTTGGGGGCCTATAATACAACCCTATCAAAGTGATTTCCCCCATCTTACTTCTCAGTTCTACACATATAGACTCAGTGGGTGGACCCTCGGATATATCCTCTCTCAGTACTGCCGTGATGTTTTCCCTAATCAAAAGTGCAACTTCCCCTCCTCTCTTACCTCCTGTTCTATCTTTCCTATCGCATCTGTACCCTGGAACAATAAGCTACCAGTCCTGTCCCTCCCTTAGCCATGTTTCAGTAATTGCTATAATATCCCAGTCCCACGTACCCATCCATGCCCTGAGTTCATCTGCCTTGCCCGTCAGGCCTCTTGTATTGAAATAAATGCAGTTTAATCTGGACTTCCCTTGATCTCTGCCTTGCTTTTGCCTGACCTGTCGAGTACTAGGATTACTGACACTGCCTTTACTATTTAATGTGCTCTTTTTAACTTCTGTGCTATCCTCAACCTTCTCTTCTGTTTCCCTACTGCTTTGGGTCCCACCCCGCACCCCCCACCAAACTAGTTCAGTGTTTTATCTTTCTGAACTTGTAAAGTTTCTCTTTGTTTATTCCAAACCAATGGAATCTTGTGACTTTCTTCACTTTCGAAGCATCTTAATCTGAAACTTTATCGAAACAGAATGTGACTGGTCCTGAGCCAGGTCTCACCAAGATGTGGAGATGCCGGCGTTGGACTGGGGTAAGCACAGTAAGAAGTCTCACAACACCAGGTTAAAGTCCAACAGGTTTATTTGGTAGCATGTGCTACCTATTGGACTTTAATCTGTCTTCTGAGACTTCTTACAGGTCTCACCAACAACTTGAGGTCTGGTCAGGGATCAGAATGCACTGGACAAAGTTGCAGCATTTTGATTATTTCTAACTTTGAGAACCAAGAAAAGTCTGAGTCTCCACAACTCCAAAAGATTCCAGTTTCCACATGCATGCTAATGAGAGCCAGCTGCATCTCACCATGACCTGTTATAGAATCCCAACAGTGCAGAAGGAGGCCATTTGGCCCATCAAGTCTGCGCTGACAACAATCCCACCCAGGCTTTATCCCCATAACTCCACATATTTATCCCTCTAACCTATACATCCCGGGACACTAAGGGGCAATTTAGCATGGCAAATGCACCTAACCCGCACATCTTTGGACTGTGGGAGAAACTGGAGCACCCGAAGGAAACCCACGCAGACACAGGGAGAACATCTACATCAATGGAGCCGAAGTAGAAAGGGTCAAGAGCTTCAAGTTTTTAGGTGTCCAGATCACCAACAACCTGTTCTGGTCCCCCCATGCCGACACTGTAGTTAAGAAAGCCCACCAACGCCTCTACTTTCTCAGAAAACTGAGGAAATTTGGCATGTCAGCTACGACTCTCACCAACTTTTACAGCTGCACCATAGAAAGCATTCTTTCTGGTTGTATCACAGCTTGGTATGGCTCCTGCTCTGCTCAAGACCACAAGGAACTACAAAAGGTCGTGAATGTAGCCCAATCCATCACGCAAACCAGCCTCCCATCCGTTGACACTGTCAAAATTTCCCGCTGCCTCGGCAAAGCAGCCAGCATAATTAAGGACCCCACGCACCCCGGGCAGTCTCTCTTCCACCTTCTTCTGTTGGGAAAAAGATACAAAAGTCTGAGGTCGCATACCAACCGACTCAAGAACAGCTTCTTCCCTGCTGCTGTCAGACTTTTGAATGGACATTAAGTTGATCTTTCTCTACACCCTAGCTATGACTGTAACCCTACATTCTGCACTCTATCGTTTCCTTCTCTATGAACGGTATGTTTTGTCTGTATAGCACGTAAGAAACAATACTTTTCACTGTATGTTAATACATGTGACAATATTAAGTCAAATCAAATCAAAAGTGCAGATGCCACACAGATAGTGACCCAAACCGGGAATCGAAACAAGGTCGCTGGCGCTGTGAGGCAGCATTGCTAATCACTGTGCCACCATGCCACCCTCTCTTGACCCCTTTGCTGCTGGTCTGTCATGCCAATTGTTTAACATACAATATTGGCTGGGCGGAAAGTTCTTCCAGCTATATATCCAGAAGTGACAGTCCATTGATATCAGTCCCTGTCACAAACATTGTTGTCTGGCTACAGATTCCATCACCCTCCCTGACAATGCCTGAGGCTGTATCAGTTTATTCATAACCCTGAGCAGCCATGATCTGATCCTGAGCTGAACCACAATCTGTGTTTTCATCATCAGGACCGCCTATCTCCACTGTTGTGTTTTAATTATCATATAAAGGCATCAATCTCTTAAAGGATAGTGTAAACAAGGCGTTAGGGAACTTTTTTTTTAAAAGACACTGACCTCCGAGTTTCTACCTCATTCTTCAGGTGGAGCGGGCAGAGAGGGGAGTGATTTTTGGAGGGCAAAACTGGAAGATAAGATAAGCTGAATTTTTTTTTACTTACTTTTTTGGAGTTGTTTTTTTTTTCCTGAGCAACAGGAAACAGGAAACCGGAAATAAGCCGCAGGGAGACCTGGGAATGTTTGTTGCCCAATAAATTTGAATGGGGAGGTAACCTGAGACTCTACACGTGTAGAGTCTCCCACCCTTCACCCTCCTCTAACCTAAGAAAAAAGACTCGGTGTGAGAGCAGGTGAGCTTTTTTTTTCTTTTTCCTCTCTCTTTCGTTTCTTAGTAAGGGAAGTTAGCAGGGATGTCAGTGCAGGCAGTGCAATGTTCCTCCTGTGGGATGTTTGAGGTGAGGGACACCATTAGTGTCCCAGCTGAGTACACCTGTAGGAAGTGCACCCAATTCATGTGAGGCAGCAGTGCAAACCACTGTGAGGCGCAGTGAGGCAGCAGTGCTAACCACTGTGCCACCATGGGTGGCATGGTAGCACAGTGGTTAGCACTGCTGCCTCACAGCGCCAGGGACCCGGGTTCAATTCCCGGCTTGGGTCACTGTCTGTGTGGAGTTTGCACGTTCTCCCCATGTTTGCGTGGGTTTCCTCCGGATGCTCCGGTTTACTCCCACACTCCAAAGATGTGCGGGTTAGGTGGATTGGCCATGCTAAATTGTCCCTTAGTGTCAGGGGGACTAGCTAGGGTAAATGCATGGGGTTATGGGGATAGGGCCAGGGTGGGATTGTGGTCGGTGAAGACTTGATGGGCCGAATGGCCTCCTTCTGCACTGTAGGGATTCTATGATTCTATAATTCCAGCTCCTTGAAGACCGTGTGAGGGATCTGGAGCTGGAACTGGATGAACTCAGGGTCATTCGGGAGGCAGAGACAGTTATAGATAAAAGCTACAGGGAGGTTCATACTCCTAGGAATGAGGATACTTGGGTGACTGTTAGAAGGGATAAGAAGCAGACAGTGAAGCGATCCCCTGTGGCCGTTCCTCTGTATAACAAGTATACCGTTTTGGATACTGTTGGGCAGGACAACTTACCAGGGGTAAGCCATGGGGTACAGGTCTCTGGGACAGAGTCTGTCCTTGTTGCTCAGAAGGGAAGGGGAGAGAGGAATAGAGCATTAGTTATTGGGGACTCCATAGTTAGGGGGACAGATAGGAGATTCTGTGGGAACGAGAGGGACTCGCGGCTGGTGTGTTGCCTCCCAGGTGCCGGGGTCTGTGATGTCTCGGATCGTGTTTTCGAGATCCATAAGGGGGAGGGGGATCAGCCCCAAGTTGTGGCCCACATAGGCACCAATGACATAGGTAGGAAAAGAGATGGGGACGTAAGGCAGAAATTCAGGGAGTTAGGGTGGAAGCTTAGAGCTAGAACAAATAGAGTTGTTATCTCTGGTTTGTTACCCGTGCCACGTGCCAGCGAGGAGAGGAATAGGGAGAGAGAACAGTTGAATACGTGGCTACAGGAATGGTGCAGGAGGGAAGGATTCAGATATCTGGATAATTGGGGCTCATTCTGGGGTAGGTGGGACCTCTACAAACGGGATGGTCTTCACCTGGACCAGAGGGGTACCAATATTCTGGGGGGAAATTTGCAAATGCTCTTTGGGAGGGTTTATTCTAATTCGGCAGGGGAATGGGAACCTGAATTGTTGCTCCAGTGTACAGGAGGATGTGAGTGGTGAGGTCATGAATAAGGTTTCAAGGTCGCAGGAGTGTACTGGCAGGCAGGAAAGTATTTTGAAGTGTGTCCACTTCAACGTCAGAAGCATCCGGAATAAGGTGGGTGAACTTGCAGCATGGGTTGGTACCTGGGACTTCGATGTTGTGGCCATTTTGGAGACATGGATAGAGCAGGGACAGGAATGGTTGTTGCAGGTTCCGGGGTTTCGATGTTACAGTAAAATCAGGGAAGGTGGTAAAAGAGGGGGAGGTGTGGCATTGTTAGTCAAGGACAGTATTACGTTGGCAGGAAGGACATTTGATGAGGACTCGTCTACTGAGGTAGTATGGGCTGAGGTTAGAAACAGGACAGGAGAAGTCAGCCTGTTGGGAGTTTTCTATAGGTCTCCGAAAAGTTCCAGAGATGTAGAGGAAAGGATTGCAAAGATGATTCTGGATAGGAGCGAAAGTAACAGGGTAGTTGTTATGGGGGACTTTAACTTTACAAATATTGACTGGAAATGCTATAGTTCGAGTACTTTAGATGGGTCAGTTTTTGTCCAATGTGTGCAGGAGGGTTTCCTGACACAGTATGTAGGTAGGCCAACAAGAGGCGAGGCCACATTGGATTTGGTACTGGGTAATGAACCAGGCCAGGTGTTAGATTTGGAGGTAGGTGAGCACTTTGGTGATAGTGACCACAATTCGGTTACGTTTACTTTAGCGATGGAAAGGGATAGGTATATACCGCAGGGCAAGAATTATAGCTGGGAGAAAGGAAATTATGATGCGATTAGGCGAGATTTAGGATGCATAGGATGTGGAAGAAATCTGCAGGGGATGGGCACAATTGAAATGTGGAGCTTGTTCAAGGAACAGCTACTGGGTGTCCTTGATAAGTTTGTACCTGTCAGGCAGGGAGGAAGTGGTCGAGCGAGGGAACCGTGGTTTACTAAAGAAGTTGAATCTCTTGTGAAGAGGAAGAAGGAGGCTTATGTAAAGATGAGACATGAAGGCTCAGTTAGGGTGCTTGAGAGTTACAAGTTAGCCAGGAAGGATCTGAAGAGAGAGCTAAGAAGAGCCAGGAGGAGACATGAGAAGTCTTTGGCAGGTAGGATCAAGGAAAACCCTAAAGCTTTCTATAGGTATGTCAGGGATAAAAGAATGACTAGGGTAAGATTAGGGCCAGTCAAGGACAGTAGTGGGAAGTTGTGCGTGGAGTCCGAAGAGATAGGAGAGGCACTAAATGAATATTTTTCATCAGTATTCACACAAGAAAAAGACAATGTTGTCGAAGAGAATACTGAGATACAGGCTATTAGACTAGACGGGATTGAGGTTCATAAGGAGGAGGTGTTAGCAATTCTGGAAAGTGTGAAAATAGATAAGTCCCCTGGGCCGGATGGGTTTTATCCTAGGATTGTCTCGGAAGCTATTGAGGAGATTGCAGAGCCTTTGGCTTTGATCTTTATGTCATCATTGTCTACAGGAATAGTGCCAGAAGACTGGAGGATAGCAAATGTTGTCCCCTTGTTCAAGAAGGGGAATAGAGACAACCCTGGTAATTATAGACCAGTGAACCTTACTTCTGTTGTGGGCAAAGTTTTGGAAAGGATTATAAGAGATAGGATTTATAATCATCTAGAAAGGAACAATTTGATTAGGGATAGTCAATACGGTTTTGTGAAAGGTAGGTCGTGCCTCACAAACCTTATTGAGTTCTTTGAGAAGGTGACCAAAGAGGTGGATGAGGGTAAGGCGGTTGATGTGGTGTATCTGGATTTCAGTAAAGTGTTTGATACGGTTCCCCATGGTAGGCTATTGCAGAAAATACGGAGGCATGGGATTGAGGGTGATTTAGTGGTTTGGATCAGAAATTTGCGAGCTGTACGAAGACAGTTGATGGGGTTGATGGTGGTTGATGGGGAAATGTTCATCCTGGAGTTCAGTTACTAGTGGTGTACCGCAAGGATCTGTTTTGGGGCCACTGCTGTTTGTCATTTTTATAAATGACCTGGATGAGGGCGTAGAAGGCTGGGTTAGTAAATTTGCAGATGACACTAAAGTCGGAGGAGTTGTGGACAGTGCGGAAGGATGTTGCAGGTTACAGAGGGACATAGATAAGCTGCAGAGCTGGGCTGAGAGGTGGCAAATGGAGTTTAATGAGGAAAAGTGTGAGGTGATTCACTTTGGAAGGGGTAACATGAATACAGAGTACTGGGCTAATGGTAAGATACTTGGTAGTGTGGATGAGCAGAGAGATCTGGGTGTCCATGTGCATAGATCCCTGAAAGTTGGCACCCAGGTTGATAGGGTTGTTAAGAAGGTGTACAGTGTGTTAGCTTTTATTGGTAGGGGGATTGAGTTTCGGAGCCATGATGTCATGTTGCAGCTGTACAAAACTCTGGTGCGGCCGCACTTGGAGTATTGCGTACAGTTCTGGTTGCCGCATTATAGGAAAGATGTGGAAGCATTGGAAAGGGTGCAGAGGAGATTTACCAGGATGTTGCCTGGTATGGTGGGAAGGTCTTATGAGGAAAGGCTGAGTGACTTGAGGCTGTTTTCGTTAGAGAGAAGAAGGTTAAGAGGTGACTTAATAGAGGCATACAAGATGATCAGAGGATTAGATAGGGTGGACAGTGAGAGCCTTTTTCCTCGGATGGTGATGGCTAGCACGAGGGGACATAGCTTTAAATTGAGGGGTGATAGATATAGGACAGATGTCGGAGGTAGGTTCTTTACTCAGAGAGTAGTAAAGGCATGGAATGCCCTGCCTGCAGCAGTAGTGGACTCGTCAACATTAAGGGCATTTAAAGGGTCATTGGATAAATATATGGATGATATTGGAATAGTGTAGGTTAGATGGGCTTTAGATTGGTTTCACAGGTCGGTGCACCATTGAGGGCCAAAGGACCTGCACTGCGCTGTAATGTTCTATGTTCTATTTACACATGGATAGAAAGCTTAAGACAATCACAGCAGAGCTGTATGGATAAGGGGGATCTGGTGTTTGGACTTTGAGAAAACTTTGAGAAAATCCGAGATGCTCTTTTAGAGAGTTGGCACAGACTTGATGGCCGGAACTCTACCACCTTTCCCGCCACGGAATTGGTGCGGGCAAGAGTCCAACAATGGAAATCTCCATTGACCTCGAGTGGGAATTTCCGGTCTCACCCGAGTGAGGCCGTAAAATCCCACTCGATGGATCAAATGGCTTCCTTCTGCACTGTAGGGATTCTATCCTGGCAATATTTTGATTTGATTTGATTTATTATTGTCACATGTATTAACATGTATTGGCATGGATTGAGAATTGGTTAACACACAGGAAACAATGAGTAGGAATAAATAGGTATGTTTTGGAGAGTAACTTGTGAGGCCCCACAGGGATCAATGATTTGGATGAGGGAACCAAATATAATATTCCCAAGTTTGATAGTGACACAAAACTAGGTGGGAATATGAGTTGTGAGGAGGATGTAAAGAGGCTTCAAAGTGATTTAGGCAAGTTGGGTGTATGAGAAACTACATGACAGATGCAGTACAACATAGGTAAATGTGAAGTTGTCCACTTCAGACAGCAAAACAGAATGGCAGAGTGTTATGTAATTCTTGATAGATTGGGAAATGTTGATGTCCAAAAGGACTTGGCTGATTGGGAGATGTTGGCTTGGTAGTCATATTACTGGATTACTAATTATGGGACTGGCAACCACAGAACCCGGCTTTGAATCCTACCATGACGGATGGCAAAATTTGAATTCATAATATACTCAAGAATGACGTACATCATATTTCTGACAGGATTGGAGAGGATGGATTTAGGGATGGTGTTTCCTCAGGCTGGGGGAACTAGAACAAGAGGTCACAGTCTCAGGATATGGATTTGGCCATTTGGGACTGAGATGAGGAGAAACATCTTCACTCAGAGGCTGGTGAACTTGTGGAATTTGCTACCATGGAAGGCTGTGAAGACCAAGTGACTGAATATATTTCAGAAGAAAATAGATAGATTTTTAGACATGAAAGGTGTCAAGGTGTATGGAGAGAATGTGGGCATATGGCATTACACAGAAACATAGGAATTGGCAGCAGGAGTGGTATTCAGGCCCTCCAGTCTGCTCTTCCACTCAATATGGTCCTTTTTGGCAGCATGGCCCCTTTGAAGGAGTATTCCCTGAGGGCCACATGATCGAGCCGCACCCTATGGAGTGTCGAGGTGAGAAGCAGAGCCAGTCAATGGGAGGGGAGTGTATTCCGGGTTAAGGAAGATCCTCAATTGGAGCCAGGGAGGAGTGTTGCTCAGTCATGTATTCGTATAAATACTTATTTATTCATTAAAGAACAAAGAACAAAGAAAATTACAGCGCAGGAACAGGCCCTTCGGTCCTCCAAGCCTGCACCGACTGTGCTACCCGACTTAACCCTTCTGGGGACCATATCCCTCTATTCTATATCCCATCCTATTCATGTATTTGTCAGGACTCCCCTTTCAAGTTACTATCGTATCCGCTTCCACTACCTCCCCCAGCAACGAGTTCCAGGCACCCACCACCCTCTGTGTATAAAATCTGCCTCGTACACCTCCTTTAAACCTTGCCCCTCGCACCTTAAACTTGTGCCCCCTAATTGACTCTTCCACCCTGGGAAAAAGCTTCTGACTATCCACTCTGTCCATGCCCCTCATAATCTTGTTGACTTCGATCAGGTCACCCCTCAACCTCCGTCGTTCCAGTGAGAACAAACCAAGTTTCTCCAACCTCTCCTCATAGCTAATGCCCTCCATACCAGGCAACATCCTGGTAAATCTTTTCTGTATCCTCTCCAAAGCCTCCACATCCTTCTGGTAGTGTGGCAACTAGAATTGAACACTATATTCCAAGTGCGGCCTAACTAAGGTTCTATAAAGCTGCAACATGGCTTGCCAATTTTTAAACTCAAAGCCCCGGCCGATGAAGGCAAGCAGTCCAAAGATGTGCAGGTTAGGTTGATTGGCCAAGTTAAAAATTGCCCCTTGGAATCCTAAAATGCGTAGGTTAGAGGGATTAGTGGGTAAATATGTGGGGGTAGGGCCTGGGTGGGATTGTGGTCGGTGCAGACTCGATGGGCCGAATGGCCTCCTTCTGCACTGTAGGGTTTCTATGATTTCAATGATGCCGTATGCCTTCTTGACTATCTTCTCCACCTGCATTGCCACTTTCAGTGACCTGTGTACCTGTACACCCAGATCCCTCTGCCTAACAATACTCTTAAGGGTTCTGCCATTTACTGTATATTTCCTATTTGTATTAGACCTTCCAAAATGCATTACCTCACATTTGTCCGGATTAAACTCCGGACAAATGTAATAAATAAATGGAGTAATAAAGCTTTTGTTACTTTGAGCCACAGAGTCCCCCTCAAATTTAAATTTAAAGGGGCCACGCTGCCAAAATGATCATATTGAGTGGAGGAGCAGGCTGGAGGGCCTGAATACCTCTTCATGCTGCCACTTCCTATGTTTCTGTGTTTCCAGTAATTCTGAATTCTGAATTAGTCTTCCAATGTCATCCATGTCTTTTGGGATTGTTTAGCTCTCTTCTGCTGTTAATTTTGACACATTCAGCACATGTAAACCTTTATTCCCAATTGCTTGGTGAATTCTAATGGCTTGCTTGTCTGGTTAGACACATCTGAATCAAGAAACAAAACTGCTCTATGGTGTTTGAACAATTTTGAATTCAGATCATTTGTCAGCGCATCCCAAATCAAACTGAAGAATTTTGTGGACATTTTGATAATATCTCTTTGTTTAAAGTTTATTTATTAGTGTCACAAGTAGGCTTACATTAACACTGCAGTGAAGTTACTGTGAAAATCCCCTAGTCGCCACACTCCGACACCTGTTCGGGTACACTGAGGGAGAATTTAGCATGGCCAATGCACTTAACCAGCACGTCTTTCGGACTGTGGGAGGAAACTGGAGCACCCGGAGGAAACCCATGCAGACACGGGGAGAACGTGTAGATTTCACACAGACAGTGACCCAAGCCAGGAATCGAACCTGCCTCCCTGGCGCTGTGAGGCAGCAGTGCTAATCACTATGCCACCGTGCTGCCCAGTCTTCCTCCTTCTCTGGGATGATTGTTATTGTTCATTTTTGCGTGCTTTTCCGAAGCTCTGCCTAATATTATCGCATCCTTCACTGGTCTGACTTTGACAATTATGTGTGTTTTTTTTACTCTCCCTCGCTCAGTATTGGTCCAGCCCACACCCTGGTCACTTGCCTTTCCTAGCTGAGCCAATCAGGTGTCAGTTCTCTTGATGCACTGTCGCACCCATGAGCTCCGTCTACCTGCCAGCTCTATCCCAGTGCTCAATCCCAAAGCTTTACAGTACAGTCAGCATGTGGCATTCTCACTGTGCTGCTGTGAATCTGTTGCAGTCTGACCAAAATGTCAAGGATTGCCTCATGCCATGCAGCGTGAGCCATATCCTGAGCCTGATCACCATTCCTGTGCTTAATATACCTGCCAAGCTGTGTAACTACCCCTGAACATCATGTTGTGCTGTTATAATTATATTAAAAAACCAATCACTCAGAAGGCATAGCAACATAGAAACCCTACAATGCAGAAGGATGCATTTGGCCCATTGAGTCTGCACCAACAACAATCTCACCCAGGCCTCATCTCCACAATCCCACACATTTACTCTGCCGATCCCTCTAACCTACACATCCCATAACGCTAAGGGTCAATTTAGCATGGCCAATGTACCTAACCCGCACATCTTTGGGAGGAATCCGGAGCACCCGGAGGAAACCAACGCAGACACAGGGAGAATGTGCAAACTCCACATAGACAGTGACCCAAGACAGGAATCAAACCAAGGTCCCTGGAGTTGTGAGGCAGCAGTGCTAACCACTGCGCCACCATGCCGCCCTCTGGTTGTGTAAGCACTTTGTGGGTTCATTTATTAAGACTAGGCACATAGAAATATTTATACATGAATTCTTGATGACATCAGTAACAGGGCTGCTTATGTTGCATTCTGCTCACAAGCCAAAATGAAACTAAGACTGGATCACATGCTACACTTCCCTTCTGGAGATGAATTCCTGCTATCCCTTAAACTAATATTACATCACACCTATGTAGTATTGCTCACCCATGCCATTGCCCCATCCATCTGTCACTGGAACATTCATCTCGCCCAATTGTGCTCCTGAAGGTCTCCCATCTCCCCAGTTTGAATAAAATTGAGTTGGTGATATCCTAACTCACAGCAAACTCTGTTTCCCCATTGCCCCTGTGCTCACTGACCTACATCGACACCTGCTTAGGCAATGCCTCAACTTTAAAATTCTCATCCGCGTTTTCAAATCCCTGCCCCTTCACTCCCTATCTCTGGGATTGGCTCTCGGAGATATCTGTGATCTAACTCAACACTCACTGAAGATGGAAAGATTAGGAGCCTTGAGGCAATATTCAATTTGAATGATTGATTTAAACTTCTGCCATTAGTTTGATCTCTCCTGGCCGACAGATACGCAAACTGTCATGTGCAAATTAATTGAAAACCAATATATTTTTCTTTCTCTTTGTCACCTTGCCAAGCTTTACTAGAGAAAAAGGGTGTATCATCTTCAGGTTTGATGTTATCTTTCTGTTAATATTATAGTTTTACATTTGCTCTTGTCTGAGGAGTATTTCCAGTCCAAATCAGCTGGGTAGATATCAGTACATTAAACCAGTGACAGACCACAGAATCTATTCAGGAAGAGGTCAAGGTGAACGATGTTCTTCATCTCCGGGCCTGTAACCTGTCATTCCTTCGTTGCTGGGAGATAATCAGTGTCCAATCAGAGTGTCACACTGGCCAGAGTGGTGACAGTTTGAAGGGGTGTGAGGTATCTGTGCCACACAATCAGCACTAATAGTGTCACAGCCACTTCAGAACAGCCTTTAGAATATATACAGGGATTTAACAGATGGCAGTATTTTAGACCAAAATTGTTTTTCTAAGTTTTTTTGTGGAAAAGGCAGTAGCGGATTTGAAGCCCTGATAACAGCACATTCAAAAATATTTTACAACATTCATTGAAGTGATTCAATATTTTCATACTGTACATTTCTGATAACTAACAAGATGTTGCTGCTAAAATTCAATAATGTGTAATCAGAGAATCCTGCAGTGCAGAAGGAGGCCATTCGGCCCATCCAGTCTGCACCGACCGCAATCCCACCCAGGCCCTATCCCCATAACCCCATGCATTTACCCAAGCTAGTCCCTCTGACACTAAAGGGGCAATTTAGCATGGCCAATCCACCTAACCCGCACATCTTTGGACTGTGGGAGGAAACCAGAGCACCCGGAGGAAACCCACGCAGACACGAGGAGAATGTGCAAACTCCACACAGACAGTGACCCAAGCCGAGAATCGAACCTGGGTACTTGGCGCTGTGAGGCAGCAGTGCTAACCACTGTGCCACCATGCCACCCAATGATTATGAGTATATTTCAATTCGTTTCAACTTGGGAAAGAAAACTTCAGAATAATTGTCTTTGCAGGAGCCTTGTCCACATTAGAAATCCTCATTCCTGGCTGTCAGTTTCATTATAATATCCAGAGTACCAATCAGAGGTCAGTTTTAATAATTCTCCAGGCACCATGGGCTCTGTCCCAATGCTAATCCCATTTCCTTTCAGCAGTTTGCTTGCTTAGTCTGGATTTCCTTCTCTCTGCTAAATCTCATAACCTGGGCTGAGTTTCCTAAACAATTTAGTACTGAGGGGTTGCAGCACTGTTGGAGGGTCAGTACTGAGGGAGTGCTACACTATCAGTGGGTCACTACTGAGTGGGAGAGTGCAGCATTGTCAGGTGAATGGGACAGTACCGAGGGAATGCTGCACTGTTTGTTGTAACATGCCTGTAGAGGATTGCAGCACGTCATCACTAGTGTTTCATGCGATCCTGTTTTAGTTTCATTTTTGTATTGAGTAGATCGTGCGCAGACACAGGAGAGGCGATGGTCTAGTGGTATTATCACTAGACTATTAATCAAGAAACTCAGCTTATGTTCTGGGGACCCGGGTTCAAATACTGCCACGGCAAATGGTGAAATTTGAATTCAATAAAATATATCTGGAATTAAGAATCTACTGATGACCATGAAACCCATTGTCGATTGTCAGGAAAAACCCATCTGGTTCACTAATGTCCTTTAGGGAAGGAAATCTGCCGTCCTTACCTGGTCTGGCCTACATGTGACTCCAGAGCCACAGCAATGTGTTTGACTCTCAAATGCTCTCTGAAATGGCCTTGCAAGCCACTCATTTGTATCAATCAACGGCACTAGGGGTGGGCAATAAATCCTGGCCAGCAAGCGACGCCCACATTCCACGAATGAATGAAAAAAGACACAGCTTCGCTGGTTTTTATATCTGCTTTGACAACAGCCTACAGAATTCATGGACCACTTTGGCAGCAGATGCAAACTCAGAATGGATAGTCAGAATCACAAGCCCATGGAAGAATTCCAGAAAGATCTGCTAGAAAAGCTCAAAAAAGGTATAACAATGAAAAGATATTGAAGGATGAAATAAGTATGAAGTGATCCTCATAGGTTGATAAAGCTTACAGATCCTGAGTATGATCCCAATTGTTGACGCACTCACTAGAACACCCAAAGCTAGCAAGGTATCTGGGAGATGTGGCCTTCTGCAAGAACCAAGGAAATGCCCAGCTTTCCAGCAATTCTGTAAGGAATGTGTCAGAAAGGGGCATCGACAGTGGCAGTGTATGAAAGCAGAGGCTGATGTAGCTACAGAGAACCGTGCACTGATCCAAACAGTGGTTACCTTCCAGTCCTGTTTGTGGATTTTAGGATGGATGTAGTTTTTTTTTTTTTTAACTGGTCGGTGCAACATCGTGGGCCGAAGGGCCTGTTCTGCGCTGTAATGTTCTATGTTCTATGTTCTATGTAGGGCTGTCCGGGTTAGGGAGACAGGTTGGAAGCTGCAGAGGGAAGATCTCCAGAGGGGATGAGATCAGTGACAGTCCAGAAACAGTGGCTTGATGTCCAGGGGGAGGTAGGCAGAAGTGTCTGAGAGTTGGTACTCAGCCTCTGCGAGGTAGAAGTCAGTACACCAGATAACAACAGCAGCACCCTCAACGGCGAGTTTGACCACAAGGTCAGTGTTGGACCTAAGAGAACGGAATGCAGCAAGTTCAGAGGAAGGCAGGTTAGAGTGGGTGAGAGGAACAGAGAAATTAAGATGGCTGATATCAGTTACACAATGAAAATATCAAGAGCGGGTCAGAAGCCAGAGGGTGGGAGGGGTCCAGGTAGAGGGAAAGGACTGAAGATGGGTGAAAGGATCCGTTGCATAGGGGGAAGATTCCTGCCCAAAGTGAGGATGGAGACGATGGAAGACAAGTTCAGCATCGTGCTGAGCCCAAAATTCATTGAGTGAGGATGTAAAGGGATGAACTGAATCCTTTGCTGAGTATAGAATTGAATGAAAGAAAACTCGCATTTCCAATTATCTTTTGAAATGTAATGTGGAAGATGCAGCAACTCATTTCCCTGCAGAAAACTCCTACAAACAGTTATGTGACAATGACCAGATAATCTATTGTGGTAATATTGGTGGAGAGATAAATATTCCTCATGACACTGGGTATAACTCTCCTGCTCTTTCTCAAAGTGCAATCTTTTTCATCACCTGAGAAATTTAGACAGGGCAATGGTTTAGCATCACATCTGACAGTGCAGCACTCCCTGCTCACACTGGAACATCAGCTTTGATTTTTCTGCCCAACTCCTGGACTGGGACTTGAACCCACAACCTTCTGACGTGAGTTTTTAACTTTGTAACTAACAGCGTCAATAAGATTTCACACCAGAGCTTATTTGACGAAATTGGGCTGAAGAAGGTAATAATCACGGAGGTTTGATTAATAGACAGGAAATTATTGGGCCATTTTCAGGTCATCAGATGTAGCTCGTAAGGATCAGTGCTTGAACCTATGAATCTATGTCAATGTCTCTGATGAAGGACTGAGATCACAGGTGGGACACTAAGCTGTGTGGAGGATGAAAGAGATTGCAAAATAGTTGGTCGTGTGGGCAAATGGAATCCAATAGTGATCCAAAGGTGAAGTTAGGTGGTGAGAAACTAAGAAAACTGGAATTTGAAGGGCCTGGTGGCTTTGGGTATAGAAAGTTAACATGCAGATATCTCAAGTAGTTAGGAAAACAAATGATATGTTTGCCTTTATTACCAAGGGTTAGAGTATCAGAGCAAAAGGTTTTTACTGCAATGGGGATAATATTTGGAGTGTTGTCTCCTATCTCTCACGGGATGAAAGGTGAGCTAGCTAGATGGGTGGAGAACTGGCTTAGCCATAGAAGACAGAGGGTAGCAGTGGAGGGGTCTTTTTCCGGTTGTGACTAGTGGTGTTCCGCAGGGCTCTGTACTGGGACCTCTGCTGTTTGTGATACATATAAATGATTTGGAGGAAGATGTAGCTGGTGTGATCAGTAAGTTTGCGGATGACACAAAGATTGCTGGAGTTGCGGATAGTGATGAACATTGTCAGAGAATACAGCAGGATTATAGATAGGCTGGAACATTGGGCAGAGAAATGGCAGATGGAATTTAATCCAGATAAATGCGGAGTGATGCATTTCGGTAGATCTAATGTAAGGGGGAGCTATACAATAAATGGCAGAACCATCAGGAGTATAGACACACAGAGGGACCTGGGTGTACAAGTCCACAGATCCTTAAAGGTGGCAGCACAGGCGGAGAGGGTGGTGAAGAAGGCATATGGCATGCTTGCCTCTATTGGACGGGGCATAGAATATAAAAGTTGGCATATGATGTTGCGGCTGTATAGAATGATGGTTAAGCCACATTTGGAATACTGCGTCCAGTTCTGGTCGCCACACTACCAGAAGGACGTGGAGGCTTTGGAGAGAGTACAGCGAAGGCTTACCAGGATGTTGCCTGGTATGGAGGGTCTTAGCTATGGGGAGAGATTGGGGAAACTGGGGTTGTTCTCCCTGGAAAGACGGAGGATGAGGGGTATAAAATTATGAAGGGCATAGATAGAGTGAACAGTGGGAAGCTTTTTCCCAGGTCGGAGGTGACGAACACAAGGGGTCACGGGTTCAAGGTGAGGGGGGCAAGGTTCAACACAGATGTCAGGGGGACGTATTTTACACAGAGGGTGGTGGGGGCCTGGAATGCACTACCAAGCAAGGTGATTGAGGCGGACACGCTGGGATTGTTTAAGACTTATCTAGATGGCCACATGAACAGACTGGGAATAGAGGGATGCAAACGAATGGTCTAGTTGGGCACATGAGCGGCGCAGGCTTGGAGGGCCGAAGGGCCTGTTCCTGTGCTGTATTGTTCTTTGTTCTTTGTTTGTTCTGTCTGTTGTTGTGGTCTCCTCACCAAAGTAAAAATATACTTGTCTTGGAGAGAGTATAACAAAGGTTCACTAGATTGCTTCTGGATAGTCAGGGGATTGTATTATGAAGAGAGATTGATTGTCATAGGCATAAATTCCACTGCAAATAGAAGAATGAGATGTTATCTTATTGAAAAATATACTTTTCTTAAAGGGTTTGACAGGGTTGATTTGGAGGAATGTTTCCCCTGGCTGTGGGATCACAGTCTCAGAGTAAAGGATCATCCATTCCGGACTGAGATGAGGAGAAGTTTCTCCACGGAGAGGATTGAGTGTCTTTGGACAGCTGTGGACGCTCAGTTGCGGAGTGCACTCATGATGGAGGTGGATAGAATTTTGGGTTATGAAGAGAATTAAGGAACGTGGGGTTAGTTCAGGAATGTGTAATTATCTTGTTTGGAGAACCAAGATCAAGGGGGTGACTGACCATTCCGCTTCTATGATTTCTATGATTTATTTCTATTTCTTACATGCTTAAAAGGAGCAAAAACAGCATATTCATCAAAAATATTATTTGCTCAGATATTTATTATTTAGCCACAAACGAGTAAGTGACAGTGATGTTATATCACTGCTGAAGAGGATTTAGCAGTTTGTTGCTCCGTTTGATGTTATTTTTCAGCCTGCATTTGATTAGTGACGATAATGAGGTGTAGGATCTCACATCCTGAAAAAGCTATTTCATTTCACTTCAACAGGAAATATAAATGCTGCAAGAATATTACAGCCATCTCCGACTATATAAGCCATCAACATTGATTCTCTGTATCCAAACACTCTCATTAGACTGTCTAACCAGTTCTTGTCTCTGCTGCTTTGCCGACTGTGCCAAATACTTACAATACAAAATTGGGATTCATTGGGATTACTCACTCCACAAAGCATCAGCAAAGAACAATACAATTTGAGAGAGCCTTCAGAAGCACTTATTTCAGAGAAGTGATTTCTGGAGTAGTTCAGATATTGGTTATTCTTCCAAACCTGAAGGGTTGGGAACATGGTCAGTTGCTTATCACGGACCCTGGCGCTTCTCCACTTTCTGGGCCCACTTTTCCCCCCTCACCCCTCCAGCACAATCACTTAACCCTCAGTGATCCATTTTTTTCCCCTTTTGAAATCCACCAATCAAGGAATGATCCCAGTAAAATGATAATGGTCATTGTTGACATCTGGTTACAAATATTGTCCGAAAGATATACTGCATGGTGGCACAGTGGTTAGCACTGTTGCCTCACAGCACCAAGGACCCAGGTTCGATTTCCGGCTTGGGTCACTGTCTGTGTGGAGTTTGCACGTTCATCGTCTGCATTGGTTTCCTCCGGGTGCTCCAATTTCCCCCCACAGTTTGAAAGACATGCTGGTTAGGTACATTGACCCGAACAGGTGCTAGAGTGTGGCGACTAGGGGAATTTCACAGTAACTACATTTCAGCGTTAATGCAGATTCTATGATTCTGTCTTTGACCAAGAAATTCACCTCACAATTAACTTTGGTGATAATGATACATAGAATAATCCGGTTTTGTATTCTTGAAGCCTGTTTCACTGAACACTTTATCGTTGGAGTTTTACATGATGCAGATTGAGTCAATAACTGGTTTAATTGTCATTTCATAGGAAAAAAGAGCTTTTCCACCTTCAGTTCAAATCCAGGCCACAGCTCAATTAGAACATGAGGTTCCCTCAGATGTGTCCTGAGAACAGCCCCACATATCAATTCTAACAAAACCCATTTCCATTCCATTACCTCAGATGTGACTGAGCTGGGTTAATGGTGAGAGCTATATTTCATCACATTGCAGCTCACTGTCCAACAGGAGGGGTCACACTGATAATGTCACTAACAAACATAACATGTAAACTAATCTTGTCTTTTTTTTACAAAGTCTATAATGTTTTATTCTAGGTTGACGCTGAATCCATTTTACAGACACTGAAAATCAAAAAGTTATTTGTGCATTTTCTCCTCTCGTCTTTTTTGTCACCAATCTCTCCACAGTTCTTTCTCTTCCCTTTTTTAAGGTGTTGACTCCTTGCTGGGTGATGATCCCTTGAGCACTAATTATTCCTGAACACCTTCTCATGACACCAGGATTCATTTGTGAGCAGCGACAGTGAGTTGGCAAGTCACCCAGCCAGGGTATTAAAGACAAATCAGATGCTGTCTGAGTCTGACGATACCACACACAAGCACTCCCAGCAGGGTCATGATCAGCAGTTGGCTCTGACTGTTTGTCCCTCTGAAACAGTCACATCAATTCGAGCGCCTACTCCATGTACTGCTCAGCCAAAATCAACTAACTGAGCCATCTATGGCAGTAACATTTACTTCTGCAGATCACTTCAAGGAGCTACTGAGGTTTTGTGTATTATTACTAGAGTATCCTAGAAATTTACACGGTACAGAAGGAGGCTATTCAGTCCATTGTGGCCATGATAGCTCTTTGAAAAGCTACCTAATTAGTCCCACTATCTTGTTCGTTCCACTTGCCTTGCAGATTTTTCCATTTCTAATGCCTGAAAATTACGTCAGCCCTGCCGATGGGATCTTCCGGCCCCGCTGACAGGATCCTCCAGCCCTGCCTATGGGATCTTCCGGCCCCGTTGACAGGATCCTCCAGCCCTGCCTATGGGATCTTCCGGCCCCGTTGACAGGATCCTCCAGCCCTGCTGACCGGATCATCCGGCCCTGTTGATGGGATCTTCTGGCCCCACTGACAGGATCCTCCAGCCCCGCTGATGGGATCCTCCAGCACCCGATGGGATCTTCCAGCCCTGCTGACAGGATCCTCCAGCCCCACTGATAGTATCCTCCAGCCCTGCAATGGGATCCTCCAGCACCCGATGGGATCTTCCAGTCCCACTGACAGGATCCTCCAGCACTGCCGATGGGATCTTCTGTCTCTGCTGCCGACGAATCATTGCCATGGGTTTCCCGGCAGCAGGGGGTACATAGAATGGAAAACCCCTGTGAACAGCGGCGGAACCAGAAAATCCTACTGCCAGTGAAAGGCGGGCAACATCCACTGGTGCAAAACACATGGTGGGAGGCAAGAGAATCCCGCCCTTTGAACCTGTTTGCACTATCCTTTCACAAATCAATACACATTAAAAATATTCCCAATTTCCCTCTTGCCTTTCTGACCTTATTTCTGTTTGCTCTATTTAACAAGTGGAAACAAGTTATCATGATCAATACTTCTCAATTTTGAACAGATCCATTAAATTTCCCATTAACATTCTTTGCTCGGAGGAGAACAGTCCCAGCTTCTGTTCACACGATTGAAGTCTTGCATTCCAGGTGTCAACTTGACAAGTTTCTTGTGAACCTTCCTCGAGGATCTGATTACCAGAATTGAACACAAAACCGTGGCTGAGACTGGGTCATGATTTGGAAAGGTTTACAAAAAGATGCCTGTTTTTGTACTCTCCCTCTATTTATAAAGCCTAGAACATAGAATCTCTACAGTGCAGAAGGAGCCATTCGATCCATTGAGTCTGCACCAACTCTCCAACAGAGCATCTTACCCAGGCCCTACCCCCATAACCTCACATATTTATCCTGCTAATCTTCCTTATCTACACATTTTGGGACACTAAGGGCCCGATTTTACCAACAATTGGCGACTGTTTTCGGGTGCGAAATCGTGGTAAAGTCGGGTGTGAGGCCTTTATCGCGATCTGCACCCGCGTCCGAGCAAATCGCCACTTTACCGACACCCGCGAGTGGCGCGGATCCGTTCCGTGCCTGAATCAGGTGGCCCGACGATTTAAATGCATTAGCATGCATTTAAATTGATTTAATTACCTGCCCGCCCAACTCTACCATCAATTCCCACTTTACCTTCTTCTGTTCTGTTCCGGATCCACGCTTTTAGCGACCTGCTAAATAAAAATCTGAAGCCGACGCTGCAGCTTTCGAAGAGTGGGGTCAGAGCCTGCAACGGCTCTCTGACCCAGATCATCCTCTGGGAGCTGGGGGGGGGGGGGGGGGGGGGGGGTGGAGGGAGGCGGGTCAGAGCATCCTCTGGGGGGGGGAAGGAGGAGACAGGTCAGATGTATCTCGGGGTGGGGGGGGAGCGAGAGGGCTGATCGGTGTCTGATGGTCGGGGGGAGGCCCGATCGCTCACTGGTGGGGATGGGGGGGGGGGGGGGGGGGTGGCGCGGATGGATCTCTAAGAGAGTAACTGGCAAAGCAAATGGAAACCTGGACTTCCTAAATAGTCATTCTGAACATATATCGAACTCTAGATAGGCCACAACCAGAGTCCAGCATCCAGGTCTGGTCAGCACACCTTAGGAAAGATGTGAAGATCCTTAAGAAGGAGATTTACCAGAATGGCTCCAGGGCTGGAACATTGGGCGGAGAAATGGCAGATGGAATTTAATCCAGATAAATGCGAAGTGATGCATTTCGGTAGATCTAATGCAAGGGGGAGCTACACAATAAATGGCAGAACCATCAGGAGTATAGACACACAGAGGGACCTGGGTGTACAAGTCCACAGATCCTTAAAGGTGGCAGCAAAGGTGGAGAGGGTGGTGAAGAAGGCATATGGAATGCTTGCCTTCATTGGACAGGGCATAGAATATAAAAGTTGGCATATGATGTTGCAGCTGTATAGAACGTTGGTTAGGCCACATTTGGAATACTGCGTCCAGTTCTGGTCGCCACACTACCAGAAGGACGTGGAGGCTTTGGAGAGAGTACAGAAAAGGTTTACCAGGATGTTGCCTGGTATGGAGGGTCTTAGCCAAAAGGAGAGATTGGGTAAACTGAGGTTGTTCGCCCTGGAAAGACGGAGGATGAGGGGCAACCTAATAGAGGTGTATAAAATTATGAAGGCATAGATAGGGTGAACAGTGGGAAGCTTTTTCCCAGGTCGGAGGTGACGAACACAAGGGGTCACGAGTTCAAGGTGAGGGGGGCAAGGTTCAACACAGATGTCAGGGGGGCATATTTTACACAGAGGGTGGTGGGGGCCTGGAATGCACTGCCAAGCAAGGTGATTGAGGCGGACACGCTGGGACCGTTTAAGACTTATCTAGATAGCCACATGAACAGACTGGGAATAGAGGGATGGTCTAGTTGGGCACTAAACGAATGGTCTAGTTGGGCACATGAGCGGCGCAGGCTTGGAAGGCCGAAGGGCCTGTTCCTGTGTTGTATTGTTCTTTGTTCTTTGATTAAAAAAGGAATCGAAGGAAATGCCAAACAATTAGTTGTACATTAGTGTTGGACAAATTAATAGAATTAATCCTGAGAGATGGGATTAACAGTCACATAGAAAGGCATGGACCAGTCAGGGATGGTCAGCATGGATTTATTAAAGGAAGATCTTGCCTCACGAACTTGATTGAGGAAGTGACAAGAAGGGTTGATGAAGGTAGTGCAGTGGATGTTGTGTACATGGATTCTACCGAGACATTTGACAAGGTCCCACATGACAGATTGGTCAAAAAAGCAAATGCACCTGGGATGCAGGGTAATGTGGCAAATTGAATCAAAAGTTGGCTTAGTAACAGGAAACAAAGGGTAATGGTCGATGGGTGCCCTTATGAATGGAAAGTTGTTTCAAATGATGTTCTACAGGGTTTGGTGTTGGGACCCCTGCTGTTTGTGTTATATATTAATGACTTGGACGTGAATGTGGGAGACACGATTGGAAAATTTGCAGATGACATAAAGATTGGCTGAATAGTGGATAGTGTAGAAGAGAGTTATAATCTACAAAATGATATTGATGGGTTGGTGGAGTGGGCGGTAAAAAGTGGCAGATAGATTTTAACATAGAGAGGTGTGAGGTAATGCATTTAGGGAGGTCAAACAGTTATAGGGAACACACAATAAATGGGAATATACTAAGGAGGGTAGATGAAGTGAGAGATCTTGGTGTACAAGTGCACAGGTCCCTAAAGGCAGCAGTTCAAGTAGACAGAGTTGTAAAGAAGGAATTTGGAATGCTCTCCTTCATTGGCAGAGGTATAGAATATAAAAGTGAGGGTATAATGTTGGAATTATATAACATAAAGGTAAGGCCACAACTGGATAGTTTTGTGCAGTTCTAGTCACCATATTACAGGAAGGAGGTAATTGCTCTGGAAAGAGAGCAGAGGAGGTTTACAAGAATGTTGCCAGGGTCAGGAAAGTGTAGCTATGAGGAGAGACTGGATAGGTTGGGGTTATTTTCCTTGGAACAAAGTGACTTGATACAGGTGGACAAAATTATGAGGGGAAGAGATAGAGTGGACAGGATAAAATTGTTTCCCTTGGTGGAGAATTTTAGAACCAGGGGACATAGATTCAAGAGAAGTGGCAGTAGATGGAAAGGGGACCTGAGGAACAACCTTTTTACGCAGAGGGTGGGTGCCCGGAATTCACTGCCCGAGTTGATGGTTTTTTAAAAATGACCTGGATCTGCATCTTGAGTGCTGTAAGCTACAGGGTTATGGGCCGGGTGCAGGAAGTGGGCTTGGAAAGGGCACCTGAGTGTCCACGGACTGTCATGGACACGATAGGCCAAATGACCTCCTTCTATGCTGTAACTTTTCTATGGAGTCTCCTCACATATTCCCAGTACATTCCCAGGAATAACCCTACATGTTCCCAGTACATTCCCAGAAATCTGCTCATGTATTCTGAATGGCTTTCTTCTGCGCTGTAACTTTTTAATGGTTGTATGGATATTGAGGATGGTTAGCTACAAGGTTAAGTTGGAGAAGCTGGGGTGATTCTCCTTGGAGCAAAGGAGACTGAGGGGAGATTTGATAGAGATTGAACACCATTATGACAGATTCAGATAAGGTATAAAAAGCTGTTCCCATTAGTTGATGATACAAGGAATAACGGACACATGATTTAAAATTCTGGGCAAGAAATACAAGGTTTTCAAAAGAAAACTGGGTAAGTATTTGAGGTAAATGAACTTGTACAGGGTAAGGGGAGAGAAGAGGAATGGGAGTGACTGGATTGCTCTACAGAGAATCGGCAGGGATCCAGAGATCTAATGGGATTCTTCTGTGCTTCTAGAGTCATCTGTGCGGACTCCAGACGCTGAGAGAATTGTTGCACCTGAGCTGAATTCATGTTGTCTTGCAATCAGAAGCCTGTTGTGAAAATCAAAGTGACTCCACTGTGACTAATGTCTTACATTCAGTAAGACCCAACCCAAATACATTCATCATCACCAAAAGAGAAAACACTGGAAAATCTCAGCAGGTCTGGCAGCATCTGTAAGGAGAGAAAAGAGCTGACGTTTCGAGTCCAGGTGACCCTTTGTCATCATCACGTTCTGTCAATCACTCTGCTTGTCTTGGACAGTGATGCCTCTGCAGCTTCCCAGGTGCAATCCATCGTGGAGTCAATCCATCTTAGGTCAGGTTGTTGATTCCAATCCAAATCTAGGGGATTTTCACAGTAACTTCATTGCAATGTGAATGTAAACCTACTTGTGACCAATAAATAAACTTTACTTTAACTTTACTTTAAATCTACACAATGCTGCAAAAGGCAGCTTGCTTTCTGCTCTCCAAAAACTACCCCAATAAATGTCACTCTGTTTCAATCCCATGATTCAGAATATCCAGTAAACTGCAGCTTATTTATTCATTGATAGTTTTCCTTTGATAGGAGAATGCTGGTGTGAACATCACTGAGCTCTTTATTATTAATCACTGATGAAAAGCAAGCTAAACAGGTATCCACAATTACAAGGGTTCTGACAGAGTAAATCGAGAAACAATGTTTCAATGGCTGCAGGATCAGTTAATAGAGGATACAGATTTAAGGTCATTGGTAAAAGGATCAGGAGGAAATGAGGAGAACTGTTTTCTTGGTGAGTGGTTCTGATCAGGAATGCAGTGCCTGAAAGGTTGTGTGAGGCGGTGACGTACCTGGAAAGGAATTTACACGATAAGGGCAGTGAGCAAGTGAGTGGCATTATCACAGAATTGTTATAGTGCAGGAGGTGGCCATTCAGCCTATCGTGTTTAAAGTTTATTTATTATTAGTCACAAGTAAGGCTTACATTTAACACTGCAATGAAGTCACTGTGAAATTCCCCTAGTCGCCACACCCCGGTGCCTGTTCGGGTCAATGTACCTAACCAGCACGTCTTTCAGAATGTGGGAGGAAACCCTCGCAGACATGGGGAGAACATGCAAACTCCACACAGACAGTGACCCAAGCTGGGAATCGAACCTGGGTCCCTGGCGCGGTGAGGCAGCAGTGCTAACCACTGCTACCGTGTCGCCCCTCTTGCACTGGCTCTGCAAATGAGCATCATGTCTTAGTGCCATTCCCTGCCTTTTCCCCGTACCCCTGCCTTTTCCCCATACTCCTGCCTTTTCCCCGGACCCCCGATAAGGCAAAGGAGAATCCAAAGAGCTTCTATAAATACATAAAGGGCAAAAGAGTAACAAGGGAGAGAGTAGGGCCTCTTAAGGATCAACAAAGTCATCTATGTGCGGATCCATAAGAGATGGGTGAGATCCTAAATGAATATTTCTCATCAGTATTTACTGCTGAGAAAAGCATGGATGTTAGGGAACTTGGAGAAATAAATAGTGATGTCTTGAGGAGTGTACATATTACAGAGAAGGAGGTGCTGGAAGTCTTAAAGCGCATCAAGGTAGATAAATCTGCGGGATCTGATGAAGTATATCCGAGGACGTTGTGGGAGGCTAGGGAGGAAATTGCGAGTCCCCGAGCCGAGATATTAGAATCATCGATAGTCACGGGTGAGGTGCCTGAAGATTGGAGAGTGGCAAATGTTGTGTCTTGTTTAAAAAGGGCTGCAGGGAAAAGCCTGGGAACTACAGGCCAGTGAGCCTCACATCTGTGGTGGGTAAATTGTTGGAAGGTATTTTGAGAGACAGGATTTACAGGCATTTAGAGATGCAAGGACTGATTAGGGACAGTCAGCATGGCTTTGTGAGTGGAAAATCATGTCTCTCAAATTTAATTGAGTTTTTTGAAGAGGTAACCAAGGAGGTAGATGAGGGCAGTGCAGTTGATGTTGTCTACATGGACTTTAGCAAGGCCTTTGACAAGGTACCGCATGGTAGGTTGTTGCATAAGGTTAAATCTCAGGGGATCCAGGGCGAGGTATCTAAATGGATACAAAATTGGCTTCTTGACAGAAGCCAGAGGGTGGTTGTAGAGAGTTGTTTTTCAAACTGGAGGCCTGTGACCAGCGGTGTGCCTCAGGGATCAGTGCTGGGCCCACTGTTATTTGTCATTTATATTAATGATTTGGATGAGAATATAGGGGGCATGGTTAGTAAGTTTGCAGATGACACCAAGATTGGTGGCATAGTGGACAATGAAGAAAGTTATCTCCAATTGCAACGGGGTCTTGATCAATTGGGCCAGTGGGCTGACGAATGGCAGATGGGGTTTAATTTAGACAAATGCGAGGTGATGCATTTTGGTAGATTGAACCAGGGCAGGACTTACTCAGTTAATGGTAGGGCGTTGGGGAGAGTTACAGAACAAAGAGATCCAGGGGTCCATGTTCATAGCTCCTTGAAAGTGGAGTCACAGGTGGACAGAGTGGTGAAGAAGGCATTCGGCATGATTGGTTTAATCAGTCAGAACATTGAATACAGGAGTTGGGACATCTTGTTAAAGTTGTACAAGACATTGGTAAGGCCACACTTGGAATACAGTGTGCAATTCTGGTCACCCTATTATAGAAAGGATATTATTAAACTAGAAAGAGTGCAGAAAAGATTTACTAGGATGCTGCCGGGACTTGATGGATTGAGTTATAAGGAAAGGCTGAATAGACTGGGACTTTTTCTCTGGAGCGTAGGAGGCTGAGGGGTGACCTTATAGAGGTCTATAAAATAATGAGGGGCATAGACAAGGTCAATATCTTTTCCCAAAGGTAGGGGAGTCGAAAACTAGAGGGCATAGGTTTAAGGTGAGAGGGGAGAGATACAAAAGGGTCCAGAGGGGCAATCTTTTCACACAGAGGATGGTGAGTGTCTGGAACAAGCTGCCAGAGGTAGTAGTAGAGGCGGGTGCAATTTTATCTTTTAAAAAGCATTTAGATAGTTACATGGGTACGATGGGTATAGAGGGATATGGGCCAAATGCGGGAAATTGGGATTAGCTTAGGGGTTTTTAAAAAAAAGGGCGGCATGGACAAGTTGGGCCGAAGGGCCTGTTTCCATGCTGTAAACCTCTATAACTCTATGACTCTACCCCTGCCTTTTCCCCGTAGCCCTGCCTTTTCCCCATATTCCTGCCTTTTCCCCGTGCCCCTGCCTTTTCCCCGTGCCCCTGCCTTTTCCCCGTAGCCCTGCCTTTTCCCCATACTCCTGCCTTTTCCCCATGCCCCTGCCTTTTCCCCATGCCCCTGCCTTGTCCCCATGCCCCTGCCTTTTCCCCGTGCCCCTGCCTTTTCCCCATGCCCCTGCCTTTTCCCCGTGCCCCTGCCTTTTCCCCGTGCCCCTGCCTTTTCCCCGTGCCCCTGCCTTTTCCCCACGCCCCTGCCTTTTCCCCACACCCCTGCCTTTTCCCCGTGCCCCTGCCTTTTCCCCGAACCCCAGCCTTTTCCCCGTACCCCTGCCTTTTCCCCGTGCCCCTGCCTTTTCCCCGTACTCCTGCCTTTTCCCCGTACCCCTGCCTTTTCCCCTTACCCCTGCCTTTTCCCCGTACTCCTGCCTTTTCCCCGTACCCCTGCCTTTTCCCCGTGTCACTGCCTTTTCCCCGTGCCCCTGCCTTTTCCCCGTGCCCCTGCCTTTTCCCCGTACCCCTGCCTATTCCCCGTACTCCTGCCTTTTCCCCGTACCCCTGCCTTTTCCCCGTACCGCTGCCTTTTCCCCGTACCCCTGCCTTTTCCCCGTACTCCATCCTTTTCCCCGTACTCCGTCCTTTTCCCCGTACTCCGTCCTTTTCCCCGTACCCCTGCCTTTTCCCCAATGCCCCTGCCTGTCCCCCGTACACCTGCCTGTGCCCTGTACACCTGCCTGTCCCCCCGTACACCTGCCTGTCCCCCCGTACCCCTGCCTTTTCCCCATACCCCTGCCTTTTTCCCGAACCCCTGCCTGTCCCCCGTACCCCTGCCTGTCCCCCCGTACCCCTGTCTGTCCCTCCGTACCCCTGCCTTTCCCCCCGTGTCCCTGCCTGTCCCCCGTATCCCTGCCTGTCCCCCATACACCTGCCTGTCCCCCGTATCCCTGCCTGTCCCCCCGTACCCCTGCCTGTCCCCCCGTACCCCTGCCTGTCCCCCCGTACCCCTGCCCGTCCCCCCACGCCCCTGCCTGTCCCCCCACGCCCCTGCCTTTTCCCCATACCCCTGCACATGATTACTTGAATAGAAACAATATCCTCTTGAATCCCTTGATTCAATCTGACTCGACCATACTTCTAGACCCGAATCACTCGCTGTGAAATAAAGTTTCTCATTTCACCTTTGCTTCTTTTAGTCTGTGCCCTCTCATTCTCGATCCTTTAATGAGCAGGAACAGTTTCTCCCTATCTACCTGGCCTAGCCCCCTCCTTTGACTATCTCTATCAAATCTCCTCATAGCCTTCTTCTCTCCAAGGAGGACAGTCCCAATCTCTCCCCATACCTGACAGTTCTCATCCCTGGAACCATTAGAGTCATAGAGATATACAGCATGGAAACAGGCCATTCGGCCCATCTCATCCATGCCAACCAGGTTTCCTAAACTGAACTAGTCCCATTTGCCTGCGTTGGGCCCATATCCCTCTAAACCTTTTCCATCCATGTATCTGTCCAAATGTCTTTTAAATGTTGTAATTATACCCGCCTCTGACAGCTCATTCCTAATACACACCACCCTCTATGAAAAAGTTGCCCCTCAGGTCCCTTTTAATCTTCCCCTCTCACCTTAAACCTATGCCGTCTAGTTTTAGACACCCTTATCCTGGGAAAAATACCTTGGTTATTCACCTTATCGATGCCCCTCATGATTTTATAAACCTCTATTCGGTCACCCCTCATCCTTCTACGCTCCAGAGAAGAAAGTCCCAGCCTATCCACCCTCTCCTTATAATTCAAACCTTCCAGTTCCGATAACATCCTTGTAAATCTTTTTTGCCCCCTTTCCAGTTTAATGACATCCTTCCTATAGCAGAGTGATCAGAATTGTATGCAGTATTCCAAATGTCTTGTACAGTTGTAACATAACGTTCCAACTTCTGTACTCAGTGCTCTGACCGATGAAGGCATGTGTGCCAAACGCCTTCTTCACTACCCTGTCTACCACTTTCAAGGAACTATGTACCGGCACCCCTAGGTCTCCCTGTTTGACAACTCTCCCCAGGACCCTACCGTTAACTGTGTAAGTCCTGCCCTGGTTTGTCTTAGCAAAATGCAACACCTCGCATTTATCTGAATTAAACTCCATCTGCCATTCCTTGGCAGATTAAGATCCCGTAGTGTGAGACAACCTTCTTCACTGTCCACTACAACACCAATTTTGGTGTCATCTGCAAACTTACTAACCATGCCTCCTATATTCTCTGCCAAATTATTGATATAAATGACAAACAACAGTGGATCCAGCACTAATCTCTATGGTACACTGTTGGTCACAGACCTCCAGTTTGAAAAACAACCCTCTACCACCACCCTCTGTCTCCTACCGGCAAGCCAATTTTGTATCAAATTGGTTCGTGCCCCCTGGATCCCATGTGATCTAACCTTACTGACCAGTCTACCATGCGGTACCTTGTCGAAGGCCTTGCTAAAGTCCATGCAGACATTCTTGTAAGCCTCTTCTGCACTCTCTCCAATGTTTTCACATCCTTCCCATAGTGTGGAGCCCAGAACTGTACACAGTATTCCAGCTGGACTCTATGTAGTGTCTAAGTTCAGCATAACCTCCTTGCTCTTGTATTCTTATGTCCCTAATAATAAAGCCCAGGATAATATATGCTTTATTAACTGTTCTCTTAACACTCTGCCACCTTCAATGATCTATGCACGGACACACCAAGGTCCCTCTGCTCCTGCACCTCCTTACAAATTTTACGCCTCATTTTATATTGACTCTCCATGTTTTTCCTACCAAATTGCAGCACCTCACACTCTTCTGTGTTAAACTTCATCTGCCACCCATCTGGCGCCTATCTGCGCACTCCACCAACCTGTCATCTATGCTGTTTGAAATTCTGCACTGTCTTTGATTTGATTTATTATTGTCACATGTATCAGGACACAATGCAAAGTATTATTTCTTGCGCATTATAAAGGCAAAACATACCGTTCATAGAGTACATAAGGAAAGGAGAGATTGCAGAATGTAGTGTTGCAGTTACAGAGTGAAGAGAAAGATCAGCTTAGTATATAATTTTCTCCTTCATTGCTCGAGGGATGGAGTTTAAAAACAGCGAGGCTATGTTGCAGCTGTATAAGGTGGACTGGGTAAATAATGTTGCCAGTGGACCCAAAGAAAGGGAATTCATTGAATGTTTACAGGATGGCTTTTTGGAACAGCTTGTGATGGAGCCCACGAGGGAACAGGCTATTCTGGACTTAGTGTTATGTAATGAGCCAGACGTGATAAAAGATCTTAAAGTAAGGGAACACTTAGGAAGCAGTGATCATAATATGGTAGAATTCAGTCTGCAATTTGAAAGAAGGAAGGCAGAATCAGATGTGAAGGTTCTACAGTTAAATAAAGGTAATTACAGGCGCATGAGGGAGGAACTGACAAAAATCGACTGGAAGCAGAGCCTAATGGGAAAGACAGTAGAACAGCAATGGCAGGAGTTTCTGGGAGTAATTGAGGACACAGTGCAGAGGTTCATCCCAAACAAAAGAAAGGTTATCAGAGGGGGGATTAGGCAGCCATGGCTGACAAAGGAAGTCAGGGAATGCATCAAGGCAAAAGACAGAGCCTATAATGTGGCAAAGAGTAGTGGGAAGTCAGAAGATTGGGAAGGCTATAAAAACAAACAGAGGATAACAAAGAGAGAAATAAGGAAGGAGAGGATCAAATATGAAGGTAGGCTAGCCAGTAACATTAGGAATGATAGTAAAAGTTTCTTTAAATACATTAAAAACAAACGGGAGGCAAAAGTAGACATTGGGCCGCTCCAAAATGACGCTGGTAATCTAGTGATGGGAGACAAGGAAATAGCTGAGGAACTTAATAAGTACTTTGCGTCAGTCTTCACAGTAGAAGACATGAGTAATATCCCAACAATTCAGGAAAGTCAGGGGGCAGAGTTGAATATGGTTGCCATCACAAAGGAGAAAGTGCTAGAGAAACTAAAAGGTCTGAAAATTGATAAATCTCCGGGCCCAGATGGGCTACATCCTAGAGTTCTAAAGGAGATAGCTGAAGAAATAGTGGAGGCGTTAGTTATGATCTTTCAAAAGTCACTGGAGTCAGGGAAAGTCCCAGAGGATTGGAAAATCGCTGTTGTAACCCCACTGTTCAAGAAGGGAACAAGAAAAAAGATGGAAAATTATAGGCCAATTAGCCTAACCTCAGTTGTTGGCAAAATTCTAGAATCCATCGTTAAGGATGAGATTTCTAAATTCTTGGAAGTGCAGGGTCGGATTAGGACAAGTCAGCATGGATTTAGTAAGGGGAGGTCGTGCCTGACAAACCTGTTAGAGTTCTTTGAAGAGATAACAAATAGGTTAGACCAAGGAGAGCCAATGGATGTTATCTATCTTGACTTCCAAAAGGCCTTTGACAAGGTGCCTCACGGGAGACTGCTGAGTAAAATAAGGGCCCATGGTATTCGAGGCAAGGTACTAACATGGATTGACGCTTGGCTGTCAGACAGAAGGCAGAGAGTTGGGATAAAAGGTTCTTTCTCAGAATGGCAACCGGTGACAAGTGGTGTCCCGCAGGGTTCAGTGTTGGGGCCACAGCTGTTCTCTTTATATATTAACGATCTAGATGACGGGACTGGGGGCATTCTGGCCAAGTTTGCCGATGATACAAAGATAGGTGGAGGGGCAGGTAGTATTGAGGAGGTGGGGAGGCTGCAGAAAGATTTAGACAGTTTAGGAGAGTGGTCCAAGAAGTGGCTGATGAAATTCAACGTGGGCAAGTGCGAGGTCTTGCACTTTGGAAAAAAGAATAGAGGCATGGACTATTTTCTAAACGGTGACAAAATTCATAATGCTAAAGTGCAAAGGGACTTGGGAGTCCTAGTCCAGGATTCTCTAAAGGTAAACTTGCAGGTTGAGTCCGTAATTAAGAAAGCAAATGTAATGTTGTCATTTATCTCAAGAGGCTTGGAATACAAAGGCAGGGATGTACTTCTGAGGCTTTATAAAGCACTGGTTAGGCCCCATTTGGAGTACTGTGAGCAATTTTGGGCCCCACACCCCAGGAAGGACATACTGGCACTGGAGCGGGTCCAGCGGAGATTCACACGGATGATCCCAGGAATGGTAGGCCTGACATACGATGAACGTCTGAGGATCGTGGGATTATATTCATTGGAGTTTAGGAGGTTGAGGGGAGATCTAATAGAAACTTACAAGATAATGAACGGCTTAGATAGGATGGACGTAGGGAAGTTGTTTCCATTAGCAGGGGAGACTAGGACGCGGGGGCACAGCCTTAGAATAAAAGGGAGTCACTTTAGAACAGAGATGAGGAGAAATTTCTTCAGCCAGAGAGTGGTAGGTCTGTGGAATTCATTGCCACAGAGGGCTGTCGAGGCCGAGACGTTGAGCGTCTTCAAGACAGAAATTGATAAATTCTTGATTTCTCGAGGAATTAAGGGCTATGGGGAGAGAGCGGGTAAATGGAGTTGAAATCAACCATGATTGAATGGTGGAGTGGACTCGATGGGCCGAATGGCCTTACTTCCGCTCCTATGTCTTATGGTCTTATGGTCTTAAGGTGCTGGTGAGGCCACACCTGGAGTACTGTGTACAGTTTTGGTCTCCTTACTTGAGAAAGGATATACTGGCATTGGAGGGGGTGCAGAGGAGATTCACTCGGTTGATTCCGGAGTTGAGAGGTTTGGCTTATGAAGAGAGACTGAGTAGACTGGGGCTATACTCATTGGAATTCAGAAGAATGAGGGGAGATCTTAGAGAAACAAATAAGATTATGAAGGGAATAGATAAGATAGAAGCAGGGAAGTTGTTTCCACTGGTGGGTGAAACTAGAACTAGGGGGCATGACCTCAAAATGAGGGGAAGCAGATTTAGGACTGAGTTGAGGAGGAATTTCTTCACACAAAGGGTTGTGAATCTGTGGAATTCCCTGCCCAATGAAGCAGTTGAGGCTACCTCAATGTTTTTAAGGCAAGGATAGATACATTTTTGAACAGGAAAGGAATTAAGGGTTATGGGGAGCGGGCGGGTAAGTGGAGCTGAGTCCACAAAAAGATCATCCATGATCTTATTGAATGGCAGAGCAGGCTCGAGGGGCCAGATGGCCTACTCCTGCTCCTAGTTCTTATGTTCTTATAATAGGACCATTCCAAAGTCTGATGGCAGCAGGGAAGAAGTTGTTCTTGAGTCGGTTGGTACATGTTTTCAGACGTTTGTATCATTTTCCTGATGGAAGAAGGTGGAAGAGAGAATGTCTGGGGTGCTTGGGGTCCTTAATTATGCTTTGCCGAGGCAGTGGGAAGAGTCGACAGAGTCAGCGGATGGGAGGCTGGTTTGTGTGATGGACTGGGCTACATTCACAATCCTTTGTAGTTTCTTGTGATCTTGGTCAGAGCAGGAGCCATACCAAACTGTGATACATCTGGAAAGGAAGGTTTCTATGGTGCATCTGTAAAAATTGGTGAGAGTCATAGTGGACATGCTGAGTTTCCTTAGCCTCTTGAAAAAGTAGATGTGTTGGTGGGCTTTCTTAACTATAGTGTTGGTGTGGCGGGTCCAGGACAGTGTTTTGGTGACCTGGACACCTAGAAACTGTAAGGTCTTGACCATTTCCACCTCAGGTGGAGTGGGAGATGTGCTCACAAACAGGGCATACAGAGACACAAACTCAATTTACAGAATAATGATTGGAATGCTAATCAAGCTAATCAATGCTAATACAGCTAATCAGGTCTTGGAGGTGCAGACGATGTGAGTGGAGAGGGCATTGAGCACAGGTTAAAGAGATGTGTATTGTCTCCAGACAGGACAGCCAGTGAGATTTTGCAAGTCCAGGCAAGCTGTGGGGATTACAGATAGTGTGACATGAACCCAAGATCCCGGTTGAGGCCATCCTCATGTGTGCGGAACTTGGCTATCAGTTTCTGCTCAGCAACTCTGCGTTGTCGTGTGTAGTAAAGGCCGCCCTGGAGAACGCTTACCCAAAGATCAGAGGCTGAATGCCCGTGACCGCTGAAGTGCTCCCCAACAGGAAGAAAACAGATGCCCAGGACCTCTGCTGTTTGTGATATATATAAATGATTTGGAGGAAGATGTAGCTGGTGTGATCAGTAAGTTTGCAGACGACACAAAGATTGCTTGAGTTGCGGATAGTGATGAACATTGTCAGGGAATACAGCAGGATATAGATAGGCTGGAACATTGGGCGGAGAAATGGCAGATGGAATTTAATCCAGATAAATGCGAAGTGATGCATTTCGGTAGATCTAATGTAAGGGGGAGCTATACAATAAATGGCAGAACCATCAGAAGTATAGACACACAGAGGGACCTGGGTGTACAAGTCCACAGATCCTTAAAAGTGGCAGCACAGGTAGAGAGGGTGGTGAAGAAGGCACCTGGCATGCTTGCCTCTATTGGACGGGGCATAGAATATAAAAGTTGGCATATGATGTTGCAGCTGTATAGAACGATGGTTAGGCCACAGTTGGAATACTGCGTCCAGTTCTGGTCGCCACACTACCAGAAGGACGTGGAGGCTTTGGAGAGGATACAGAAAAGGTTTACCAGGATGTTGCCTGGTATGGATGGTCTTAGCTATGGGGAGAGATTGGGTAAACTGGTTTGTTCTCCCTGGAAAGACGGAGGATGAGGGGCGACCTAATAGAGGTGTATAAAATTATGAAGGGCATAGATAGGGTGAACGGTGGGAAGCTTTTTCCCAGGTCGGAGGTGACGAACACAAGGGGTCACGGGTTCAAGGTGAGGGGGGCAAGGTTCAACACAGATGTCAGGGGGACGTATTTTACACAGAGGGTGGTGGGGGCCTGGAATGCACTCCCAAGCAAGGTGATCGAGGGGGACACGCTGGGATCGTTTAAGACTTATCTAGATAGCCACATGAACAGACTGGGAATAGAGGGATACAAAAGAATGGTCTAGTTGGGCACATGATCGGCGCAGGCTTGGAGGGCCGAAGGGCCTGTTCCTGTGCTGTATAGTTCTTTGTTCTTTGCTCTTTTGTTCATCCCCATTGATGTAGACAAGGCATGTCCTCCACTATGTTTCTTGAAGTTGATGACTATCTCCTTCATTTTACTGACATTGAGGGAGATATTATTGTCATCACACCATTTCACCAGATTCTTTATCTCTTTCCTGTACTCCGTGTCATCATTGTTTGAGATCCGTCCCACCGTGGAGTCATCTGCAAACTTGAAGCTGGAGTTGGAGCGTAATTTGGCCACACAGTCGTAGGTGTATAAGGAGTATAGTAAGGGGCTGACGACACAAGACATAGCCTTGCAGGGCACCAGTGTTGTGGATAAGTATGGAGGAGGTGTTGTTACATTTCCTTACTGATTGCGGTCTGTGGGCTAGGAAGTCTCGTATCCGGTCGCAGAGGGAGGAGCTGAGCCCTCGGCCATGGAGTTTGGAAATTACTTTTGTCAGTATAATGGTGTTGAAGGATGAGCTTTAGTCAATAAATAGGAGTCTGACATTAGTGTCCTTGTTATCAAGGTGTTCCAGGGATGAGTGCAGGGGCAGGGAGATGGCGTCTGCTGTGGATCTGTTACGGCAAAAGGCGAACTGTAGTGGATCCAGGCAATCAGGGAGGCGAGAATTGATTTGTGCCATGACTAATCTTTTGAAGCACCTCATAATAATAGATGTCAGAGCCGCCGGATGATTGTCATTAAGGCACGCTGCCTGGATTTTCTTTAGTACCGGGATGATGGTCGTCTTCATGAAGCAGGTAGGGAACTCAGATTGTTGTAAAGAGCGGTTAAAGATGGTCTGTGAATACCCCTGCCAGCTGGGCCGTGCAGGATCTGAGTGCTGGTCCGGGTACACCATCTGGGCCATTCGCTTTCCGCTGATTAACTTTTGAGGAGGCTGATCTGACGTCTGCGATGGTGACCTGGGATCTGGTTCAACCGAGGCTTTCACGGTGGATGGCATGCTCTCCCTGACATCTTGCTCAAAACGAGCACAGAATGCATTGAGTTCGTCGGGGAGGGGTGCATTGCTGTTGGCAATACTACATGCCTTCACTTTGTAGCCCATTACGTTGCATAGACCTCCTCCTCACAGTTTACAATGCTTCCAAGTTTTGTATCAATCACAAACGTTGAAACTGTTCCCTGCACACCAAGATCTGGATTACAGGTTTACAACATGGAAACAGGCCCTTCGACCCAACTTGTCCATGCTTTTTTTTTAACCACTAAGCTAGTCCCAATTGCCCGCATTTGGCCCATATCCCTCTCTACCCATCTTACCCATGTAACTGTCTAAATACTTTTTAAAAGACAAAATTGTACCCGCCTCTACTACTACCTCTGGCAGCTTGTTCCAGACACTCACCATCCTCTGTGTGAAAAAATTGCCCCTCTCGACACTTTTGGATCTCTCCCCCTCTCACCTTAAACCTATGCCCTCTAGTTTTAGACTCCCCTACCTTTGGGAAAAGATATTGACGATCTAGCTGATCTATGCCCCTCATTATTTTGTAAACCACTAAAAAATCATCCCTAAGTCTCCTACGCTCCAGTGAAAAAAGGTCCCAGTCTATCCAGCCTCTCCTTGTAACTCAAACCATCAAGTCCCAGCAACATCCTAGTAAATCTCTTCTGCACTCTATCCAGTTTAATAATATCCTTACTATAATAGAGTGACCAGAACTGTACACAGTATTCCAAGTGTAGCCTTACTAATGTCTTGTACAACTTCAACTTCAACTCCTTAATTATTAATATATGTCAGAAAAAGCAAGGGTCCTCATACTGATCCCTGGGGAACTCCACTACAAACTTTCCTCCAGTCCAAAAAAAACCCACTGACCATTACTCTCTGCTTCCTATTATGCAGTCAATTTTGCATCCACGTTGTTACTGTCCCTTTTATTCCATCAGGTATAACTTTTCTCACAAGTCTAATGAATAACTCTTTGAAAGAATCAGCACAGCAGAATGGCCTCCTTCTGTGTTGTAATCCCACAGCAATATGTAAATTCCTTTACAAATACTTAACAGTAAAGTATATTTAACAACTGCTGTAGGTTGGAGCAGCACAGCGCCACAGCACTCAGTTTGCAATTCTCTGTGCTAATCACACAATCAGAATAGTTATAGCACAGAAGGAGGCTATTCAGCCCTTCATGTCCATGCTGGCTCTCTGCTGGAGCAACTCTCCTAGTCCCACTCCTCTGCCCTATCCCCAGAGCCTTGCAAACTTTTTCTCTTCAGATAATTATCCAATTCTCTTTTGAAATGTATCATTGGCTATGGGCGGCACGATGGCATATGGGCAGCACGATGACACAGTGGTTAGCACTGCTGCCTCACAGCGCCAGGGACCTGGATTCGATTCCCGGCTTGGATCACTGTCTGTGTGGAGCTTGCACACTCTCTCCGTGTCTGCGTGGGTCTCCTTCGGGTGCTCTGGTTTCCTCCCACAGTCCAAAGATGTGCAGGTTAAGTGGATTGGCCATGCTAAATTGCCCCTCAGTGTCAGGGGGACTGGCCAGTGTAAATGCATGGGGTTATGAGGATGGGGCCTGGGTGGTATTGTGGTCAGTGCAGCCTCGATGGGCTGAATAGCCTCCTTCTGCATTCTATGATTCTTCACCAGACGCTCAGGCAGTGCATTCCAGGAATATCCACTTGTTGTGTAAAAATGATTTCCTCGGGTCACCCTTTGTCCTTTGTCCTCTAGTTCTCAACTGTTCTGCTAATGGAAACAGTTCCTCCCTATCTGCTCAAGATTTTGAATATCTCCAACAAATCTCTCTCAACCTTCTCTTCTCCATGGAGAGCTGCCCCATCTTCCCCAACCTACCCTCATAACTGAAGTCTCTCATCAATGGAACCATTCTCATCAATCTTCATTACATCCTTACCAATGGCGTCATGTTTTTCTGAAAAATTGTGTTGTCCAGAATTAAACACAACACTCTAGTTGACACTGAACCAGTATATTTGGCTCACTCTAACTTGGCAGCTTTTGTATTCTATGTCATTATATGTAGTGCCCTGGATCCCAAGTAAGAACTTCAGCATTTTGGGAAGTATTTTAAAATATAGAAAGCCTAATTTACCAATCATTCATTTTAGCTTCTTTAAGTTTGAACAAGACCTAAAGCCACAAGAATCTTCATATGGCAAATTTTTAAAAGGAGACTATTCAAAAGAATATGAATCGATACTGGGTTATAATATAAATTAATGCATTCATGTGCCTCTGTAATTAAAATCAATTCATTCCCTACCTTCTAAACTAGGAACATCCTAACTATAAATAGCCTGAGATATAAAAAGGAACACTTATCAAATCCCAAAACAAAACTTCCAACTTCCAACAAATGATCATGTCGCAGGCTCATAGCTTCTTGCCATCACTTCCTTGTTGCAACAAATATCCTTCAACTAGAATATGGTAAACAAAGGGGTCTTCCCTAAAGCCTTGCTTTATCCTCTTCAGTGAATGTCATGGTGGCACAGTGGTCAGCACTGCTGCCTCACAGCGCCAGGGACCTGGGTTTGATTCCCGGTCTAGGGTCACTGTCTGCGTGGAGCCTGCACATTCTCCCTGTGTCTGCGTGGGTTTCCTCCGGGTTTCCTCCGGGTTCTCCGGTTTCCTCCCACAGTCTGAAAGACGTGCTGGTTAGGTGCATTGGCCATGCTAAATTCTCCCTCAGTGTACCTAAACAGGTGCTGGAGTGTGGCGACTAGGGGTTTTTCACAGTAACTTCATTGCAGTGTTAATGTAAGCCTACTTGTGACACCATTCATGTCAAGTCATATGACTTTAGCTCATTGATTGGTTCCAGCTATTATTAGGGTAATTTAATTGGTTTTAATTATTTTAACGATAACAATTTTGTTGAAGGGGACAGTTTATAAAAGATCATTGGCTCCTTATTTCATAACCTTGATCAAATTATGAGTGTTGAGTTTTTTATCAAGCTAGGATTTGGCAATCCATGATACTCTGTTACTTACCAAAGGAATCATTAATATTTCTGCAGCTGAAATAATTCCTGTTGATAGCATATTTTCTGGAATAATCTTGGACGTATTCCATTGGTTTAAAATGCAGTCCTCCCAGGACATCCAGCTCTCATAGCTGAGGAACACAAGGCCCTCAGCGTGGGCGATGGAAACTCTGTCACTGGTTAAACAGCTGATTGTGATTGTTCATGGTATTTGCGAGCTACCCAGTGCCTCGAGGAGAATGTACAAACTCCACACAGTGACCCAAGGCCGGAATTGAACCGTCAGGCATGAGACCTACATATAACTATTCTCATGTGCCTAGTCTTAATAAATGAACCACCAGTATGTTTACCCAATCCCTTATGAGTGATTGGTGCCTTGTGTCTTGTACAGTAAGTAAGGCCAAGATATTATATCATTATAATAGCGGGATAGATTCCTGGAAAATGATGGAGAGTAGGAGTGTTGATAAGTTCTGCCTGTGAAATAGCAGAAACTCATTCCCATTGCTTATTTCTAAAGAAATATAGAACAGATGGATATTTTGTTCATACAAAAAATATGTTAACCTGTTGAGGAAGAATACTTAATGAGAAATAGTTAATGCTAATTGAGTGCTCCCATCCTATGGGATTCTTTATTTTACTTCACGATAGTTAGCCCTGAACATGCAGTGATTGCATGTTGATGTGGGATGTAAGGAAGCCTGTGTGCTTTGACAGGAATTATATACAGCTGAATTCGAAGGTTAAGGTGATTTTCTCTTGGTTTTGAAGCACAGCCTTGGACGAGGAGGAATGCAATGTCTTTAATAATGGTCTCACTTTGTTTCCATAACCCCCAAATTCTGCCCTGGCAAATCCTGGAATAGTTTCCTTAATCCATTCAAGCGGAAAGCTTGTGAAATGGAAAGTCTCCTGGGATTCCCCAGAGGACTGCAGAATATTTTGTTGTCTGTTCGTTAGCTTCGCAGGTGTTGAAGTTCGAATCTGAGTGAGGGAATTTTACTTGTTTATGGTAGTGAGGAGGTGTAGGGAAAAGTCTTCATCTAATCAGTGAAATTTGATGAGAAGAAGGATTTGAGATTCCTGGCGTCAGTATCTCAGTGATACCGAGTGCAGTATTGGTTTTTGGAATGATGTTAGTGATCTTGGAAATTCCAACCTTTTTAGAACAGTAATGGGGAAGGCAGTATTCAATTATACCTAACTCTACCTTAATACTGACCTCATGCTATCACAAGGTGACAGTGAGAAACTATTCCAGTTTGCAGCACATTCAGTCTGGCATGCAGTGATATTTATATGACTATTACAAACCAGTCAAAGCAAAAATGAATTATCTATAGATTGCAGAAGTGATTTTTGGACTGTACAGATGTGCTAGTTTTTTTTTCATTGTGCGTAAACAAGTACTAAAGGTGGAATTGAATGCCTGATCCACCTGATCTTATTTTGTAGGGCCTATTTTTGAGTTCATTGATGACTGCTATGTCTTACCTTTATCTGGTTATACATGCTGAGACATATGGTGTATTATCACTCTCTGTGAGTTCCATCTGCTAGGACAGTGTGGCTTGGTTCAGTGGTATCATCGCCACCACTGGGGCAGGAGGTTGTACATTCAATCCACACTCTCGGGCTTGAAAATGTTATCCAAGATGTCACACCAGTCAGAGAGCTGGAGTGCCGCAGTCAGAGGGGACAGCTTTTGTAGGAGATGTTAAACTGAGTTCTCTGTCCCTCTGTTCAGAATGGGTGTAAATGGATCGGTTCTATTTAAAAACACTGAATTCTCCCACAGTCCTAAACAAAATGTTCAAAATACAATCAGACCTTTGTTGCTTACTTGAGGCTTTGCAATATAGAAACATTACACTGTGATCCACAGCATAATAACTGCAACTACACTTCAAAAGTAACTCACCGGTAGAGAAGCATTTTGAGATATTCTGAGGCTGTGAAGTGTTTTATATAAATGCAATCTGTGTATTTTATGTAACAAGTCAGGAACTCCACTGTTGCTGTGATGAGGCTACAATAATTAACAACATTTGTAGCATTTGTGACTCAGAAGTGAATGTGTGCGATAGGTGTGAACTCTCAATAGATTTGCGAGATTTGGAGCCTCTTGTACTTTTCTTCAGTGCATCAGCAATACATGTTGTGTTTCTGGAGAACTGTCTTTTGCGTTCAGGAGAAGCTATGTTTTGTATTGATGGGGAGGTATATTTAGTGTTTGTGTGAGATTACATTTCATGTTCATGGACTGTTGTTTGGTGTTTGTGTAGCATTACTTGAACTCATGCAGGAGTGAATTTTGTATTCCTGGAACACTGCACCCTTTGTCCTATTTGACAAAAGGTTTGAAATGCTTTGATGCTATGATCTGGATTCTTTTGTTAGCATTTAGCCATGGGAAGTGGGTGTCGCTGGCTAAGCCAGCATGAATTGTCAATCCCTAAATCCCATCTTGAACCTCTGCAGTCCATGCGGTGCAGGTATGCCCACAGTGCTGTCAGGGAGGGAGTTCCAGGATTTTGACTCAGTAACTATGAGGTGATATATTTCCAAGTCAGGATGGTGTGTGACTTCCAGTGAAACTGGCAGGTGCTGGTGTTTCGATGTATCTGCTGTTCTTGTCCTTCTAGCTCATCGTGGTTGTGGGTTCAGTAGGTCACAGAGTCATAGAGGTTTACAGCATGGAAACAGGCCCTTCGGCCCAACTTGTCCATGCCGCGCTGTGGAAGGAACCTTGGTGAGTTGCTACAGTGCATCTTGTAGATGGCACACGCTACTGCCACTTTGAGTCAGTAGTGGAGGGAGTGTTTGTTTAGGAATCTGGAGGATGGGGTACCAATCAAGCAGGTGGCTTTGTCCAGGATGGTGTTGTGATTCTTCACTGTTATTAGAGCTGCGCTCATAGGGACACAGGAAGTATAGTGTTTTTTTGCACACTATAGATTCACAACACCAGGTTAAAGTCCAACAGGTTTACTTGGTAGCACAAGCCACTAGCTTTCGGAGCGCTGCTCTGAAGTGGAGTTCTGTTCACAAACAGGGCATTTAAAGACATAAACTCAATTTACAAAATAATGGCTGGAATGCGAGTCTTTACAGGTAATCAAGTCTCAAAAGTACAGACAATGTGAGTGGAGAGAGCGTTAACCACAGGTTAAAGAGATGTGTATTGTCTCCAGACAGAACAGTTAGTGAGATTTTGCAAGCCCAGGCAAGACGTGGGGGTTACAGATAATGTGACATGAACCCAAGATCCCGGTTGAGGCCGTCCTCATGTTTGCGGAACTTGGCTATCAGTCTCTGCTCAGCGACTCTGCGTTGTCGTGTGTCGTGAAGGCCGCCTTGGAGAACGCTTACCCAGAGATCAGAGGCTGAATGCCCGTGACCGCTGAAGTGTTCCCCAACAGGAAGAGAACACTCTTGCCTGGTGATTGTCGAGCGGTGTTCATTCATCTGTTGTCGTAGCGCCTGCATGTTCTCCCTAATGTATCATGCCTCAGGACATCCTTTCCTGCAGCGTATCAGGTAGACAACGTTGGCCGAGTTGCAAGTGTATATACCGTGTACCTGGTGGATGGTGTTCTCACGTGAGATGATGGCATCTGTGTCGATGATCCAGCACGCCTTGCAGAGGTTGCTGTGGTAGGGTTGTGTGGTGTCGTGGTCACTGTTCTCCTGAAGGCTGGGTAGTTTGCTGCGGACAATGGTCTGTGCGGTTATTTGAAGGCAAGAAATGGGGGTGTGGGGATGGCCTTGGCGAGATGTTCGTCTTCATCAATGACATGTTGAAGGCTCCGGAGAAGATGTCGTAGCTTCTCCGCTCTGGCTTCTCTCGTCCAGTACTTCCCCGGAGCGGAGAAGCTACGATATCTTCTCTGGAGCCTTCAACATGTCATTGATGAAGACGAACATCTTCCTGTTGGGGAACACTTCAATAGTCACGGGCATTCAGCCTCTGATCTTCGGGTAAGCATTCTCCAAGGCGGCCTTCACGACACACAACGCAGAGTTGCTGAGCAGAGACTGATAGCCAAGTTCCGCAAACATGAGGACGGCCTCAACCGGGATCTTGGGTTCATGTCACATTATCTGTAACCCCCACGTCTTGCCTGGGCTTGCAAAATCTCACGAACTGTTCTGTCTGGAGACAATACACATTTCTTTAACCTGTGCTTAACACTCTCTCCACTCACATTGTCTGTACCTCTAAGACTTGATTACCTGTAAAGACTCACATTCCAACCATTATTTTGTAAATTGAGTTTGTGTCTTTATATGCCCTGTTTGTGAACAGAACTCCCACTTACCTGACGAAGAAGCAGCGCTCCGAAAGCGCATGGCTTTTGCTACCAAATAAACCTGTTGGACTTTAACCTGGTGTTGTGAGACTTCTTACTGTGTTTACCCCAGTCCAACGCCGGCATCTCCACATCATCACTATAGATTCACCAGGATGTTGCCTGGGATGGAGCATTTGAGCTCGAATGAGAGACTGGATAGACTTGGTTTGTTTTCTTTAGAGCAGAGAAGGTTGAGGGGGACCTGATTGAGGTGTATATGAATATGAGGGATAATGACAGGGTGAGTAAGAAGCGGCTATTCCCCTTGGTTGAAGGGTCAATAACGAGGGGACATAATCGTATGAGGGGCAGGAGGTATGGAGGGGATTGGAGGAAACATCTTTTCACCCAGAGGGTGGTGGGAGTCTGGAATGCGCAGCCTGGGAGGGTGGTAGAGGCTGGAAACCTCACAACCTTTAAAAAGTACGCAATGAGCACTTGAAATGTCAGAACATTCAAGGTTATGGGCCAAATGTTGGAAAGTGGGATGGGTGTAGATTTGGGGTAGTTTTATTGGTGCAGACTCGATGGGCTGAAGGGCCTCTATGACTCTATGATTTCTGACTTGTAGAAGTTGGAGAATCAGGAGGTGAATCATTGTAGAATTCTCAGTCTCTAATTGACTCCTGTAGCCCAAATATTTAGATGACTACTTCAGTTCTGTCAAAGGGTGACTCCAAAAGACATTGATGGTGGGGGGATTTTTGAAGGTTTGGGGAATGTAGTTGAAGTTGTTCTCATTGGAGATGGTCATCGCCTGGAAATTCTTTGATGCAAATGCCATTTGTCAGATATCTGCCCAAATTTGGGTGTTGTCTCTCTGAACACAGCGTAATGATCAGCGAACATCCCCACTGCTGACATTTGTAAGGTTCTCTTTGATTGTTGTAACATCAACAGAAGGGAAATGGAAATACTTGGGGATTAATGTAAATGGCCGTGGATGTTTCTGCTTTTCTTCAGTGGAGGTTCCACAGGCGGTGCTGAGAAATCTCTGGAAACTCAGGGCTGGATTTTCATGCAGGGATGGAAAAATGTATCTCTGGCCATTCCCCAACTTCCGGAATGTGAGCCCCTTTGTACCTGAGAGAGCTGGGTGGGTGGCTGGGGCAGCTTGAGACCTGTGATTGGCTGCAAGCTTGGGTTTGGCCCAAAAGAGTTTGAGTGCGGAGGCGAATGATTCCCATCCTGTACCCAGTCAAAGAGCAGTTAAGAATTGTTCCATCTGGTGTGTAAAATAGCTGCTGCCCTAAAGTCTTCATTTACAGAGCATCACATCAGAGTCATACAAATTTGACAAGCCACATGAAAAGAAAAACAAATAGCATGCACTAAAATTTCCCGATACTTCAAATCCAGAAAATGAACATTCATGACAAAAATTCTGTTTGTCCTTTCCAGCCTTTTCTAATCTCATCTATCCCGGCACATACATGGCACGTGTAGGCTGGAATCTTGTTTGGGGAGATCGGGGGGGGTGGGTGGATTTGGGAGATCGAGGGATCTTGCTGGAGAGTGGGCGAGAGACCCACACTGCCTCTTTTCGGGAAGACACACCAAGCCACAAGCCAATCAGGCACCTACAGAAAGCTGCCAACCAATCAGAAGCTCAGTAACACCACTGGGATGGGCCTGCCTGCTGCAGGAACAGCACCTACTGGAGTCCCAGGATCGCAGAGTGAGCAATGTGGAGGGGGAGGGTTTTTTTGGTGTGGGAGTCGCAGATAAGGTGTGTGACGGGGGGTGGGGGGGAACAGGGGTTTGCAACAAGGCTGTCAGCAGCATCTTCCCTTCCCCATGTGCAGTCCCTCGATCAGGCAGTGAGTACCTTTTCCTGCACCTCCCCCACATCCCCCACCACCCCCAATGTGCTGCATCGCAACAGGCCCGCTCACAGCTGGGTTAATCCAAGTAGCCACAGGGAGGGGAATGGTTAACTTTCGGGACTGAGGGTTGTTCAGTTCTTTGTTTAATTGGCAAAGTCAAGTCTCCCTCATCAGCTATGTGCTGTGAAGGAACAGCTTCTCGGTTGCTTGGAGGTGTCTGTAGTTGTGACGATAGATCCAGTCATTCACTTTCATCATGTGTGATTGAAGTTACAACCGCTCTACACAGATCCCACGTTGCCAAGTGGGCTGACTTTTGAGTATTTACACTCTGACTGGTTCTCTAACATCTCAGCCGTGGCAATGACTGAACTTACTTCACAGAGAAATTGTGTATGTGGAGGTTCACACTCTTTGCTAGGTGGTTCACAACTCCAACAAATCAATCAGTACGTGACCTGTGTACTTGACTTCAGCCATCTTCAGTCACAATTTGTTTAGCTTCAGGTTCATCGGGTAAGCTCTCCCTAACAAAGAACAAAGAACAGTACAGCACAGGAAACAAGCCCTTCGGTCCTTCAAGCCTGTGCTGCTCATTGGTCCATCTAGACCATTCGTTTGTATCCTTCCATTCCCAGGCTGCTCATGTGACTATCCAGGTAAGTCTTAAACGATGCCAGCGTGCCTGCCTCCACCACTCTACTTGGCAGCGCATTCCAGGCCCCCACCACCCTCTGTGTAAAAAAACGTCCCTCTGATATCTGAGTTATACCTCGCCCCTCTCACCTTGAGACTGTGACCCCTCGTGATCGTCACCTCCGACCTGGGAAAAAGCTTCCCACTGTTCACCCTATCTATACCCTTCATAATTTTGTACACCTCTATTAGGTCTCCCCTCATTCTCCGTCTTTCCAGGGAGAACAAGCCCAGTTTACAAGATCTCTCCTCATAGCTAAGACCCTCCATACCAGGCAACATCCTGGTCAACCTTCTCTGCACTCTCTCTAAAGCCTCCACGTCCTTCTGGTAGTGCGGTGACCAGAACTGGACGCAGTACTCCAAATGTGGCCTCACCAGCGTTCTATACAGCTGCAACATCAGACTCCAGCTTTTATACTCTATACCCCATCCTATAAAGGCAAGCATACCATATGCCTTCTTCACCACCTTCTCCACCTGTGCTGCCACCTTCAAGGATTTGTGGACTTACACACCTAGGTCCCTCTGTGTTTCTATACTCTTGATGGCTCTGCCATTTATTGTATAACTCCCCCCTACATTAGTTCTTCCAAAATGCATCACTTCGCATTTATCGGGATTAAATTCCATCTGCCATTTCTCCGCCCAATTTTCCAGCCTATCTATATCCTGCTGTATTGTCCAACAATGTTCATCGCTATCCGCAAGTCCAGCCATCTTCGTGTCATCCACAAACTTGCTGATAACACCAGTTACACCTTCTTCCAAATCATTTATATATATCACAAATAGCAGAGGTCCCAGTACAGAGCCCTGTGGAACACCACTGGTCACAGACCTCCAGCTGGAAAAAGACCCTTCGACTGCTACCCTCTGTCTCCTGTGGCCAAGCCAGTTTTCTACCCATCTAGCCACCTCTCCTTGCATCCCATGAGCCTTAACCTTCTTAACCAACCTGCCATGTGGGACTTTGTCAAATGCCTTACTGAAATCCATATCGACGACATCCACGGCCCTTCCTCTGTTCCTCTGAGGGAACAGTCTCCCTCTGTTCCAATCACCATCTGTAATGGCTTCATCCATAGACTAGACCATCCACAATCACTTCCACTGCTGGTAAACTATTGACTATTACCTGCATTGGTTTATTCCAGAGCAGCGGAAATGCCAAATGGCACACACAGCCATCTGTACCTCCCTCAAGGACATTGTCAGAAAACTGATATTTTTCATCTAACTTCACTTTTATCCTTCACATCTCGGGTTGTAAGACCTTTACTCTGGCAACTTGTGGCAGAATTTCTTCAATGGTTGCAATGGGGTAGTGAGATCTCTTCAAAGTTTTATTTCCTTTGACTCTCTGCACACTCTGGGTTTTTTCACTGTTACCCAGCTGCTAATCCAGTCTCCAGGACTGGTCACTTCCTCAATTATTCACATTCTATCCAGCTCTCCTCTCTCGTCTTTCAGGCTGAACCTGAGGGCTGCTGGAACTCTCCTCCGAAGATGCTGTGTTGGTCTCACACTCTCATCTACTTCAACACAATGTGCACCAGAAAACGATCCAAGACCCATGAAAACACCTTTGTAATTTGTCTGGATCTGTTCATCTGTCAATGGCTTTCTGCCGTGTGAAATACTGTGAACCTCTCCTGGTACATGGAGGGTTACCTTCCTCCAACTGAAATGAGGGAATTTTGCCTAATGTTCCAGTCTCTGGAAGTGAAGCTCTTTGTGGTGATTGTCCCTGTAAGAGCAGCACAGCAGAGTCAGGGTCACTTGGCCTTGGTGACCAATCGGGACTCAGTGTGGAATCACCCCATGGGGAGAGAGGTTCCTAAGCAGAGACATTTTGAGGAGCTGGCTCCAGCCATGAGGCTATAGTATAATTCTACTTAATAAAAGTGCATCTTTATATCGCGCCATAAGGATAAATTATCCTGACTCTCCCTCTGGCCCGACACTTGTGAGTATCCTGTTTTCATCAAAGCCTGAGAACAATAAAGTACTCAACAAAATGCCTCTCTTTGGGTGACCAGACCCATTTGACTTCTCCACAGAGGACTGCACACAATACATCGAATGCCTTGGTTATTATTTCCAAGCAAATGAAATAGAGGAGGAGAAAATGCAGAGTAATTCTGCTCAGTGTTTGTGGAACTCAGACAGATAACATTATTTGCAGTCTTACAGCCCCTAGCATGCCTAACTCCTAATCATTTAGTGAGCTTGTTGATTGAGTGAAGGTTCAGATGCACAGCTTGTTGGTGATGTTGTCTTGCTGGTTAGTAGGTATCATCGACACCACAAACCGCCGGCTCAAAGTGGAGAGAATCTCCAAGAAGATCTCACATATCGACACAGACATCAGGTTTCAACAAAAATGCAAGAAAACAGACAAGATCCCGAAAGGACTACAATCACGAACCCACTCAAGTCGACATACAACACAGACTACGCTGAGAGACTTTGCCGTCGCACCTCTCTCACACTCCTCAACCACCTCATACACCAGCTCTATAGCAGACGCCGCAACATTGAAACCAAGTTAGAGTCCATATTCTCAACTTGCGCTCCGGAGGCAGCGGACCAGCTGTGAGATACCGACAAGCAGATGAGACAATGGAACTATGCCACCTACATGCACACCAAGCACAGGAAACTTGAGAAACATGGCATCGCCACCAGAAGCAACCAAGCCTCCCCCGGTTCCACAGTAGAAAACAGTACCACTACAGGGAAGTCCATTGTCGGATGTTGGAATATGCCCTTCAACCAGATGAAATCGAGGTTCTCAGCTGAGGGCTCAATTTCTGCCCCACCACCAAAATCTTTATATTAGTTGCCAGTCTCTTCTCATACTCTCTTTGTTTCTCCTCTTTGTTTTTTCACTTCTCCACTGAACCTTCTATTTTCAGCCCAGTTCTCAGTTGTACTTTCCACCTGATATCTGTCATAAGCACATTTTCTCTGCTTCATCTTAATCTTTATTTCTTGTATCATCCAGGGAGCCCTGGTATTGTTTACCTTTGCATTGAAGACTGGCAGCTCAGGTACAGTTTAGCCTGCTAATCTTTGGTTGCAGTTAATATAGTTTGATGTCTGTTCTCTGATTTACTTGTCTGTCTCTGAAGCGTCCACATTGCTGAAGGGCTCAGTAGAGTAATGAGAGGGGGGTTGGGAAGAAGGGGCTTAGACAACCCCTCCCCAGCAGCTGGTCTATCTCCAGAACTATTGATTTGATTTGATTTATTATTGTCACATGTATAAGTACACAGTGAAAAGTATTGTTTCTTGTGTGCTGTGCAGACAATGCATACTGTACATAGAGAAGGAAATGAGAGAGTGCAGAATGTAGCATTACAGTCATAGCTAGGGTGTAGAGAAAGATCAACTTACTGCAAGGTAAGTCCATTCAAAAGTCTGATGGCAGCAGGGAAGAAGCTGTTCTTGCATCGGTTGGTACGTGACCTCAGACTTTTGATCTTTTTCCCGACGGAAGAAGGTGGAAGAGAGAATGTCCATGGGGTCCTTAATTATGCTGTCCGCCTTGCTGAGGCAGCAGGATGCGGAGACAGAGTCAATGGATGGGAGGCTGGTTTGCATGATGGATTGGGCTGCATTCACGACCTTTTGTAGTTCCTTGCGGTCTTGGGCAGAGCAGGAGCCATACCAAGCTGTGATACAACCTGAAAGAATGCTTTCTGTGGTGCATCTGTAAAAGTTGGTGAGAGTCAAAGCTGACATGCCAAATTTCCTTAGTCTTCTGAGAAAGTAGAGGCGTTGGTGGGCTTTCTTAACTATAGTGTCGGCATAGGGGGACCAGGACAGGTTGTTGGTGATCTGGACACCTAAAAACTTGAAGCTTTCGACCATTTCTACTTAGGCCCCATTGATGTAGACAGGGGCATGTCTTCCATTACGCTTCCTGAAGTCGATGACAATCTCCTTCAGTTTGTTAACATTGAGGGAGAGATTATTGTCGCCACACCAGTTCACCAGATTCTCTATCTCGTTCCTGTACCCTATCTCGTCATTGTTTGAGATCCGACCCACTATGGTGGTGTCGTCAGCAAACTTGAAAATCGAGTTGGAGGGGAATGTGGCCACACAGTAATAAGTGTATAAGGAGTATAGTAGGAGGCTGAGAACACAGCCTTGTGGGGCACCGGTGTTGAGGATGATCGTGGAGGAGGTGGTGTTGCCTATCCTTACTGATTGTGGTCTGTGGGTTAGAAAGTTCAGGATCCAGAAACCAGGCCATAGAGTTTGGAGATGAGTTTCGAAGGAATAATGGTGTTAGGGTTAGCATTGAGCAGGTAAAGACTGAAGACACATTTGTGTTTGGACTGACTGCAAAATGTTCCATCAATTGAGATTCCCTCCTCAATATTGCCCTGCTAACAGCCCCTCAATATTGACTACCTAATACCCCCTAAATATTGATCCCCGAACATCCCCTCAATATTGACCCCCTAATACCCCTTCAGTCTTGCCCTGCTAATTTCTTTTTATTTATTTGTGGGACATTAGCGTCATTGGCTAGGCCAGCATTTATTGCCCATCCCTAGTTGCCCAAACGCAGTTCAGAGTCAACTACATTGCTGTAGCTCTGGATTCACATGTAGTCATGATGTGGAGATGCCGGCGTTGGACTGGGGTAAGCACAGTAAGAAGTCTCACAACACCAGGTTAAAGTCCAATTGCTTCACATGTAGGCCAGACTTCCTAAAGGACATTAATGAACCAGATGGGTTTTTCTGACAATCGATAACGGTTTCATGGTCATCAGTCAATTCTTAATTCCAGATATTTTTTTATTGAATTCAAATTCCACCACCTGCCATGGTGGGATTCGAACTCAGGTCCCCAGAATATTAGCTGAGTTTCTGGATTAATAGTGTAGTGATAATATCACCAGGCCATCACCTCGTTGTGTCTGATACCCCCTCAATATTTACCTGCTCAGAGTCAATAATAAAGTAACACATCAGTCACCATCTAGATTAGGGTTCTCCACAGACTGGGCACCGTAAGCATTTGAACCGTTGGCATTTGGGCCTGGGGCCACAGCACTGGGTGTAATTGCTGATGAACCTGTCCACATCTATGGATGAACAGAAGCCATCACTTCTGTTCATCCATAGATGAGAAAGCATTGTGTCGTGGGGGTTCCGAGTAAGGCTGGGACAGAAAGGAGAGCGGGAGATCCTCAGGATGGTCCATGAACCAGAAAGCAGAACAAACTAACTGTCTTTGGCATCTCCATAACGTTCACAGCCTGTTGCTTTACCATCTGCTGAAAATCATCAAATAGCTTCTTGTTTCCAACAATATACTCCAGAGACACAGCTCCAAGTCTCCCACCAGTGAGTGTTCAGTTAGAATTAGCTAGGCACCTACATGCACATTCCTCCCGCTCCATCACCAACACCATCATGCCCCCATCCCTACATTACATCACCAATCCTTTACCGTTTTGACCTGTTGCTCTCATAGACTTCAACCTCCTTCAATTCAGTTCATTCTTACTCTCTGTTTGTCTCCTGCCTTTTCCCAAAGAACTCAGTAAGGCACCAAGCCATCCCTCCTTCAAAGAGAAACAACCACTTTCCATCTTCATGCTCACCTGCCCACCTACTTCCTATCTCTCTCCATGCTCACCACTGTTCCTTGTGCATTCACACTAGATCAACAATTATCTCTGTGTTTCCCTCCAGAATGGCACTGAATAAGATGCCAGGCATCCACGCCTTCACCCCAGCTAATTTCATTGACACCTTGCCCCTTACCTGGTTGCTTGTCCTTCCTACCCTCCACCTCAGCTAACCTGTTGTGATGGTGATGTGATCTTACCTTGCTCCTCCTCTTGTGGGTATCTCCACCTGGGTCCACCTCTCTTTCTTCTCTCAAATCTTCATTATCTATCGGTCTCTCAAGCTCCACCTTGAGTTCCTCCTCTGTTCCTGCTGAGCTTCAGGGAATTCAATCTCTATCTCAGCTCCCACTGGGCCCTCACTCTCCTGCTCTCCCTTTAAAATGATACACCAGAGGAGGAGGCCATTCAACCCATCTTGCTGGACCATCTCTTTAATCCCATTTCCCCACTCCTTTGTCAGCTGCAAATGTTCCCTTTCAAGTATTTATCCAATTCCCTTTGAAAAGGGAAGGCACGATAGCACAGTGGATAGTACCGCTGCCTCACAGTGCCAGGAAGCCAGGTTCAATTCCGGCCTTGGGTCACTATCTGTGCGGAGTTTGCACATTCTCCCTGTGTCTACATGGGTTTCCTCCGGGTGCTCTGGGTTTCCTCCCACAGTTTGAAAGACGTGCAGGTTGGGTTGATTGGCTGTGCTTAATTCCCCCTTCGTGTCAAGGAGTTAAACAGGGTAAATTTGTGGGGTTACGGGGATAGGGCCTGGGTGGGATTGTTGTCAGTGCAGGCTTGATGGGCCGAATGGCCTCCTTCTGCATTGTAGGGATTCTATGATTCTACGAAAACTATTCCTGAAACAACTTCTGCCAGCCTTTTAGGTGTTCCTCTGATTCTGATAACTCCCTTCAGAATATTTTTACCCTCATGAGGTATTTGATTCTTTTGTCAATGACCTTAAATCTTGATCCTCTGGCGTTCCTGCTATTTCTCCTGATCTGCTCAATCCAAACCTCTCAGGAATCTTTGCTTCTCAATTCATTCTCGCGTAAATCACCTCTGTTCCCAGGACAAAAAGCTCAGCTTCTCCCATCTCTCTACATGACTGAAGCTGTTTTTCGATTGTACCATTTGAGTAGATCTTCTTTTGCCAGAATTCAACGAAACTTTCCAACTTTCCCTCCCTAATGGCATTGTGGGTCAACACAGTAAGAAGTCTAACAACACCAGGTTAAAGTCCAACAGGTTTATTTGGGAGCAAAAGCTTTCGGAACAGGCTGTTCCATCGTCAGGTGTACACAAACAGGGCACAAAGACACAAACTCAATTTACATGAATAATGATTGGAATGCGAGTCTTTACAGCTAATCAAGTCTTAAAGGTACAGACAATGTGAGTGGAGGGAGCATTAAGCACAGGTTAAAGAGATGTGTATTGTCTCCAGACAGGACAGCCAGTGAGACTTTGCAAGTCCAGGCAAGTTGTGGGGTTACAGATAGTGTGACATGAACCCAATATCCTGGTTTAGGCCGTCCTCATGTGTGCGGGACTTGGCTATCAGTCTCTTCTCAGCGACTCTGCGCTGTCGTGTGTTGTGAAGGCTGCCTTGGAGAACGCTTACCCAGAGATCAGAGTCTGAATGCCCGTGACCGCTGAAGTGCTCTCCAACAGGAAGAAAACAGTCTTGCCTGGTGATTGTCGAGCGGTGTTCATTCATCCGTTGTCGTAGCGTCTGCATGATTTCCCCAATGTACCATGCCTCGGGACATCCTTTCCTGCAGCGTAATAGGTAGACAACGTTGGCCGAGTTGCAAGAGTATGTACCGTGTACCTGGTAGATGGTGTTCTCGCGTGAGATGATGGCATCCGTGTCGATGATCCGGCACGTCTTGCAGAGGTTGCTGTGGCAGGGTTGTGTGGTTGCATTTCCACTCCATCTGACGAAGGAGCAGCGCTCCGAAAGTTTGCTACCAAATAAACCTGTTGGACTTTAACCTGGTGTTGTTAAAACTCTTACTGTGTTCACCCCAGTCCAACGCCGGCATCTCCACATCATGACTACCATCTATTTATAAAGTCAAAGATGCCATTTTTAAAATCAGCATTTTCAATTTATCCTTCCACTTTCAGAGATTGATGTACATTCACCCACGTCGCTCTGTTCCTGTGCCTTCGATTGAAGTTGAATCATTAATTTTTTTAATATTGCCTGCAGAATGTTGTGCATTGATGCAAATTTGGAGTAAATTCCTGTCCCCAAAATTGATGTTGAAAAGGGAGATGGTGGCATAGAGAGGCAATGGTTTTGTCACTGGATTAGTAATCCAGAGGCTGGGGGTGATGCTCTGGATTTGAATTCCACTCCAGCAGATGGTGAAATTTGAATTACTAAAAATCCAGAATTAAAAGTCGAACGGTGACTGTGAAACCCATTGTTGATTGTCGTAAAAATCCATCTGCTTCACTAATGTCCTTTAGGGAAGGAAATCTGCCATCCTTACCTGGTCTGGCCTACATGTGACTCCAGACCCACATGTGGTTAAATGCCTCTGAAATGGCCTAACAAGTCACTCAGTTCAAGGGCAATTAGGGATGGGCAATTAATGTTGGCCCAGCCAGTGATACTCACATCCCTTCACTTTCACTAACTGCTTACTCCAACTCAGATTGGTGGGTGGGGGGGGGGGGGGGTGGGGGGGTGGTCGGCATGTGTCCCGACTGACACTGGGCGCACGCACGCACACACGCACACACGCACACATTCTCACACATTCACTCACACTCACTCACACACTCGCTCACACTCATGAAACCGAGGGACAACTTATCATGACCAATCCACCCAATCCGCACATCTTTGGACTGTGGGAGGAAACCGGAGCACCCGGAGGAAACCCACACAGACACGGGGAGAACGTGCAAACTCCACACAGACAGTGACCCAAGGCTGGAATCGAACCCGGGTCCCTGGAGCTGTGGGGCAGCTGTCCTCATAACTGTGCCACCGTGCCGCCCGTACCCATGTCCCATGAATGGATTTTTAAAAGTTGAGTTAATTTTGGTTAATAAATAGAATTGAGAAAATGCGGGCTGACAATTTAAATCGTTGCATTTAGTAACAGTTACCTGTGAAACCCCATTTTACATAATTTAATTCCCCAAAATCCCTCAAAGGCAATTCAGGGAAGAATCCACTCCTGTGGACCAGTGAAGAAAACTATGATCTTCAGAGGAAGCTCCAAGTAACCGTTATCTCTTTCACATAAATTCTTTGCTGAATATTTATCAGTTGTTGTACATTACTGGTGCCAACAGTTTAAAGTAGAATTGCATGAATAGTTTGGATAATTTCCTCTCACTTCATGTTGCATCAATTAATAGATCACTTAGCCTTCAGTAGGTGCGGCAAATTGCCCAGGTTTCCCTGGAATGACAAGCTGTTGAAGGAGCGAATGCACTGGGGTTAATCATCAATTTACAAGAACATTGCAAGCAGAATGGGTCAGATGTCAAAGCTTTTGTCTCGTGTCTCTGTGTCGTCCTGTGAGAGTTCATTTTATTGCCCCTTTGTCACTGACTGGCATATGGTGTCCCTGGCAGTGATTGGAAACTCACAGTGGCTCTCTCCACTGCACATTGCTGACTGAATGTAAACCATAGTCAAACATAGGATGGCAAAAGCTGACTAAAACAGTAAACAATGCAATGAAAGCTTCAGACTGCCGTTTAAACACTCATGCCTTTTTGTAAAAATGTATGTGTGCAGTAATCTGAATTTTTACTGAATCACAGTCTAGAAACTGACGTTGCTTGGGTGGACTGACATCATTGCGCGATATTTCAGTCGGTGGGTGCACGCGAGAGTCAGAGATTTGCCCACCAACCATCAAACCAGCAATTTAGCCCATTAAGGGGCCAATTAAGAGCAATTTGAACATGGCCTGTCTACTGCAATGGTTGGTGGGTGGGCCAATTGGCCAGACGGCCTTTACATTTTAGCTGCAACCTCGATCCAGGATGGGGTGAACTGTCAGGGCTGAAATCAGCTTTAAAAGGTGTCTGCAGGCTGAGGTTGATTCTTGAATGAGCTGCCAGACACTTTTGTAGCATTTTTCCATTGGAATCTATTTTGTACAGGGTCAGCTACTCTCTGAGACAGGCTCCACATCAGCTGTCCCCCTGTGGGAGCCCATTGGGAACACCAGCCGGGACCCACCCTTCCCTCAGTTCCCATTAATTGGCCAGCTTGTGTGAAATCACCTGCTGCTCAGGTGACAAAACTGCATTGATTAATGTTTATTCCAGCCCGGGGTCACTTCCTTCTCTGTATCTTGTTGGGACGTCTTGTTGAAGTTGTACAAGGCCACACTTGGAATACTGTGTACAGTTCTGGTCACCCTATTATAGAAAGGATATTATTAAAATAGAAAGAGTGCAGAAAAGATTTACTAGGATGCTACCGGGACTTGACGGATTGAGTGATAAGGAGAGGCTGAATAGACTGGGACTTTTTTCTCTGGAGCGTAGGAGGCTGAGGGGTGATCTTATAGAGGTCTATAAAATAATGAGGGGCATAGATCAGCTACATGGTCAATATCTTTTCCCAAAGGTAGGGGAGTCTAAAACGAGAGGGCATAGGTTTAAGGTGAGAGGGGAGAGATACAAAAGTGTCCAGAGGGGCAATCTTTTCACAGAGAGGGTGGTGAATGTCTGGAACAAGCTGCCAGAGGTAGTAGTAGAGGTGAGTACAATTTTATCTTTTAAAAAGCATTTAGATAGTTACATGGGTACGATGGGTATAGAGGGATATGGGCCAAATGCTGGCAATTGGGATTAGCTTAGGGGTTTTAAAAAAAGGGCGGCATGGACAAGTTGGGCCGAAGGGCCTGTTTCCATGCTGTAAACCTCTATGACTCTATCCCGCTGACCTTGCTGGGCATCACACAGCACTGATCACTGCAGATAAATAACACATTGATTCACTGTCAAAAAATCATTTCCTGCCCCCACACCCTGACCCCACACCTCCCTCACACCCTCACCTTACCGTCATCCTGCACCCTCACCTGAACTTCACCCTTGCCCTCACCCTGCACCCTTACCCCACACCCACACCTACCTCACACCCTCACTCTACACCCTTACCCCACACTCTTATCACATCCATACCCTCACCTACCCCTCACCCTGCACCCTTATCCCACACCCTCACCTGTCTTTCACCCTTACCACACGCATACCCTCACCCGAATCCTGCACCCTCATCTTGAACATCACCCCTCATCCTGCACCCTCAACCCACCTTTACCTTCACCACTCCCCCTCACCCTTTCCCTCACCCTCACCCCACCCTTACCCTCATCCTGCATCCTACTCCTGCACTTACCCCCTCACCTGGCACTCTCACACCTCACCCGCCCTTCACTCTCACGGCCCCCCCCCCCCACCACACCCTTACCCTCACCCCTCACTCCACTTCTCCACCCACACCCGGTTTGTGGTGTCTCTGTACTCTGAAGGAAGAGTGATAAAAGACAAGAATGTAGGAGACAGGGTCAACCGGAATAAAGTGTTTCATTCCAGGAATCTGTTCTCAAAGTGTTTCTGTCAGCATTACAGTGTGAAGGATCTTCCCGGACACTGTCTTCCTCTATCTCAGTCGCTTTATGATCTGTGAAGATGTGTTTTTCACGGTTAGGTTAATACGAGCAAGAGGGGGAGAGTCGAATTTCTGACAATGCTCCATATATCTCAGAACTGCTCTGTTATTCTTGGGACGACCTGATAGCTATTGTTGTGTAGACATTAACCTCAGAATAAGACTGCACACAATCCTCCTCACCCAGCTCCTGCACCTCCCCCACCCCCACCCCACAGCGCCTCTCCCTGTACCACCCCCACCCCTCTGCACCCCACCCGCCCGCCCCCCCGCCCCACCCGCCCGCCCGCCCCCCCCGCCCCCCCCGCCCGCCTGCCCCCCCCGCCCCCCCCCGCCCGCCTGCCCCCCCGCCCCCCCCGCCCCCCCGCCCGCCCGCCCGCCTGCCCCCCCCGCCCCCCCCGCCCGCCTGCCCCCCCCGCCCGCCCCCCCGCCCCCCCCGCCCCCCCGCCCCGCCCCCGCCCCCCCCTGCCACCCCGCCCCCCCCGACCCCGCCCCCCCCCCCCCGACCCCGCCCCCCCCCCCCCCCCCGCCGCCCCCCCCCCCTTCATTGCTAGAGGGATGGAGTTTAAAAACAACGAGATTCTGTTGCAGCTGTATCAGGTGCTGGTGAGGCCACACCTGGAGTACTGTGTACAGTTTTGGTCTCCTTACTTGAGAAAGGATATACTGGCACTGGAGGGGGTGCAGAGGAGATTCACTAGGTTGATTCTGGAGTTGAGAGGGTTGGCTTATGAGGAGAGACTGAGTAGACTGGGGCTATACTCATTGGACTGCAGAAGAATGAAGTGAGATCTTATAGAAACATATAAGACAATGAAGGGAATAGATAAGATAGAAGCAGGGAAGTTGTTTCCACTGGCGGGTGAAGCTAGAACTAGGAGGCATGGCCTCAAAATAAGGGGAAGCAGATTTAGGACTGAGTTGAGGAGGAACTTCTTCACACAAAGGGTTGGGAATCTGTGGAATTCCCTGCCCAGTGAAGCAGTTGAGGCTACCTCATTGAATGTTTTTAAGGCAAGGATAGATACATTTTTGAACAGTAAAGGAATTAACGGTTATGGTCAGCGGGTGGGTAAGTGGAGCTGAGTCCACGAAAAGATAAGCCAGATGGCCTACTCCTGCTCCTAGTTCTTATGTAAGCTGGGATTGTGCATGTCAGCACAACGTAAGTTCTTGGCAGGGCAGCAGTGAGGTCAGTATGTTCAAGGGATGGGGTACCTGCGTTTTCCGGATCCGTGGGGGCATGGGGTGAGCGGGCAGCCATGTCTGTGTGGGGGGTGGGTTGGGGGGGCCAGCGATGTCCGAATTGGGGGGGGGGGGCAGCAATGAGGCCAGCGATGTCCGAATTGGGGGGGCAGCAATGAGGCCAGCGATGTCTATGGGGGGGTTGTGGGGGCCAGCGGTGAGGCCAGCAATGGCTGTGGGGGTTGGAGTGCAGTGATCTCGATGCTTGGGGGTCTTTTCAGTGATCTCCCAGAGATGTGCGCATGTGTGGGTTCCCGCTCATCCCGCCGATTTCAGGCTCTTTGGTGTAACTAGGCCTCGCCCCCGAGCGTTTAATGATTATTCATGATTGTGACCTCTGCAGTGCACAGAGTGGGGAGATTCGGGTCTGAAGCTGCACTGAAAAAACAGTCGTGATTTACACCAGTTTTCTTGACAATTCAGCAATTTGGGAGAATCGCACCCAGAGACTTCAGCTTCTTTCTTGCTTGATGCCCCTGCCAAAAACTAAAATCTAAACTGCAGCCTCAGAACTCTCAGACTGAAACCTTAAACTCACTGGCAAAAAAAATTCCAAAAGCGCACTCCCTTTTCTCTTAACAATGCAAGATCGTAAAACTAATCCCAGAGTAAACACAAACAACCCCCATTTAAACTATGGAAGTAGCAATAAAAGGACTCATCGTGGTCAGCCCGGCAACAATAATGACATCACTGAAGCTGTGAGCTGCAGATATCATGTTTAAAAAAAACCTTTCTTAAAGAGACACTGACGTCACAACGGTGACTGCTGAATAAATTCCCAGTCCCCAGCAAACAGCAGCAGTAATCTGCTGATAAAAAGCACAACTACCTGTACGGTGAGTCAAAACAGAGAAAAGCTACCTGCCTAAAGCCAGCCATCTGGATCTTTTCAGATTATTCTCCAGAGAACAGAAAGGTATCTGTCAAGTGCTCATTTTAAATGTCCAAGTGGTAGCCAGAGGTCAGAGGTGAGAGAGCTCAGGGAGTTCTACCTCTTGGCAGATATTCTGGGGCATTTTCCCGCCCTGAAGATGTCTTAGAATTCCAAGCAATCCTTTGACCGGCTCCTTACAGCAAGACCCCAATCAGCATCTCCGTAAAGCTGAGTGCTTTTCTCAGCACTGCCCCTCCATATCAACAGGCAAAGTAAATCACTTTGCTGAATTACATGGTTGCCGACAAATCTCCCTCCCTTAAATGACTGCTGTCAGTGGCTGCAATGTCCCCATGCTGGATTTGTTATTTCACAGCAGCTGCTGGGTTGCACAAAGTTCACAATGAATATGTAATTAGATGGACCGGGAAAGATTTATGGGGCTGTCCCAATGATACTTGGATAGCTGCAAATCCCTCACTGCACCGTTCTGACCTCTCCCTTTCTCATCACTAAAAATAATTGGAAAGAAATGCCAGATCCCCTCTCCCAAACACTATTTTTAATCATTTCTCACGACTGAGTTCCCTTTTGTCAATGTTTCATTACTGCTAGAATTACAACAAAATCAATTTTCACACAGTGTTAAACATTATAATAATGAGACTATTTCGAGATGGGTTCAATAATCAGTTCCCTTCTGTTAATGAGGAAAAGCAAGCATGTTCTGTTAATTGGTGAAAGACACTTAGATTTTATAGTCCTGAATACATTTCAAAATTAGAAAATCAAGTATTTTGAAAGGAAAAACCAGTTTGACTCTGGTGTGATGTGAAATGAACAAAATCAGACGTTGAAGCCAAGTTAAAGGAAGTGGATAAAAGCAAATTGCTGCGGATGCTGGAATCTGAAACCAAAAGAGAAAACGCTGGAAAATCTCAGCAGGTCTGGCAGCTTCTGTAAGGAGAGAAAAGAGCTGAAGTTTCGAGTCCAGATGTCAAAGCTTTGACAAAGGATCATCTGGGTTCGAAATGTCAGCTCTTTCTCTCCTTACAGATGCTGCCAGACCTGCTCAGATTATCCAGCGTTTTCTCTTTTGGTTAAAGGAAGTGGTTTGTTGCAATAAGGCAAGTTGAAGATTATGTTTGTGCATTCCCATAGCACAAAAAAAATTACATAACATTTTAATTCCACAGCGTTTCTGGCTGTCCTCCAAACTCTCTCTGCATCAATACTCCCGCAGTAATCTGATCGCTGACACTCAGTTTGGGTTCCACCAGGGTCACTCAGCTCCTGGCATCATTACAGCCTTGGTTCAAACATGGACAAAAGAACTGAATGCCAGAGATGAGATGAGACTGACAACTCTTCACATCAAGGCAGCATTTGATTGAGTGTGGCATCAAGGAGCCCAAACAAAGCTGGAGTTAATGGGAATCGGGGGAAAACTCTCTGCTGGTTGAAGGCATACCTGGCACAAAGGAGGATGGTTATGGTGATTGGAGGTCAATCATCTCAGTTCCAGGACATCACTGCAGGAATCCCTCAGGGTGGTGTCCGAGGCCCAACCATCTTCAGCTGCTTCATTAATGTCCTCCCTTCAAAGCCATTCATGTTGCCCTGACCTTGTCTAATGTGAAATATTTGGTATTGTTCCTCAGTGCTGCCAACCTCTCGCTACTAGAAAGACTTCAAATGGCTTGATACGCTCAAAAACGATCAACGATCATGTGACATCAAAAGTTCTCATTTGGAATGTGTTTATCATGAAAGCAGCAATGAAATCCTTGGCCCAAGGCCAAACGGACAACAAGGTGATCTCCTTAGTGACTTCAAAGCCAGACCTTGGCCGAGAATACAGCCGCGTCGTAACCAGCCTCTTGGGTGGGATTTTCCATCCTCCTCAGTGTGCTTTGTGGAGTTGGAGGGGGCCAGAAATTGGCTGGCCACAGGATCTTCCAGTCCTGCCATTGTTCACACCCTCCACAGCTGGGGAACTCATGGTAGGTGTTCACCAGAGGCGGGACCAGAAGATCCTGCTGGCAGGAATAGCCAGAAAACATTTGTCCTTGTTCCTTCAGAGAGACAAATACAAGGCCTCATGCCAACCCCCTCGCTCCAAGCACTGGCATCTGCTCAACTAACTTATTGGCTGAGTGAGGGATGGCAAGGACATGCGTCTCACCCACGCTATTATAGCAGCTGATGACTACTTGACGGAGCACCGTCTAATCCACTCCGTGATCAACATCAGTGCAGGCCCACAACAGCAACATAAATAATGCCACAGGAAAATCTGTGCTGAGGAACTCAAAGACTCTGATAAGAGAGTCCCATTCAGCCAATGCCTCACTACCAGCCTGACAACTCCCAGTGACGCAGAGGTGCAGAGTGGGTGGAGGAAGAGCAGGAGATCCAGCAGTTAGTCGATAACCATGATGCACGAGGTTTCTTTAGCACAGTCAAGACCACCTGGACACAAGTACCCAAGACCCCAACCCACTGGCCAAGAACAGAGAGGGAGTCAGCGCCCACTGGAAGGAACACTTTAAACACGTTGTAGGAGGGAATAAACGAGGAGGTTTTGAGTCTGTGTCAGATTTCAGTAAAACAGTTTTATTTCCACATGCATGATGGAAAACTAGCCTGGACCCAGTGAAGTCCAGTCTGTATCTAGGCTGATTCTGAAGATACAAAGGCTGTACATGTTACTTATACTGTTCTCTAGGGTCCAGAGTATTGTAATCCAGGATATCATTGATACGAATAGCTTGAATTGATTATAGTTGATCACATTAGGTGGGCCTATTGTCCTGGGTGCTTCATGTTAATCGGTTGTGTCCAGCTATCCTTGTCTATCTGTTTGTGATACAGAAGTGATGTGTGTAATAAATTGATTTTGATGGTGTGATAACCATCCCACCTCCCCATGTTCTAGCAACAATGGTTTCTCTAGACTCAGTGGAGCCTTGCTAATCTGTACTGACTCGGCATTGTTTGCCAAGGCCTTGAAATGATCTCACCTGTAAAGTAAAGGGTCTGATGTTGCAGCTGTATAGAATGTTGGTTCGGCCGCATCTGGAATACTGCGTCCAGTTCTGGTCGCCACACTACCAGAAGGACGTGGAGGCTTTGGAGAGAGTACAGAGGAGGTTTACCAGGATGTTACCTGGTATGGAGGGGCTTAGTTAGGAGGAGAGATTGGGTAAACTGGGGTTGTTCTCCCTGGAAAGACGGAGGATGAGGGGAGACTTAATAGAGGTGTATAAAATTATGAAAGGCATAGATAGGGTGAACGGTGGGAAGCTTTTCCCCAGGTCGGTGGTGACGTTCACGAGGGGTCATAGGTTCAAGGTGAAGGGGGGGAGGTTTAACACAGATATCAGACGGACATATTTTACACAGAGGGTGGTGGGGGCCTGGAATGCGCTGCCAGGCAAGGTGGTGGAGGCGGACACACTGGGAACGTTTAAGACTTATCTAGACAGCCATATAGAACATAGAACATAGAACATTACAGCGCAGAACAGGCCCTTCGGCCCACGATGTTGCACCGACCAGTTAAAAAAAAAAACTGTGACCCTCCAACCTAAACCAATTTCTTTTCGTCCATGAACCTATCTACGGATCTCTTAAACGCCCCCAAACTAGGCGCATTTACTACTGATGCTGGCAGGGCATTCCAATCCCTCACCACCCTCTGGGTAAAGAACCTACCCCTGACATCGGTTCTATAACTACCCCCCCTCAATTTAAAGCCATGCCCCCTCGTGCTGGATTTCTCCATCAGAGGAAAAAGGCTATCACTATCCACCCTATCTAAACCTCTAATCATCTTATATGTTTCAATAAGATCCCCTCTTAGCCGCCGCCTTTCCAGCGAAAACAATCCCAAATCCCTCAGCCTCTCCTCATAGGATCTCCCCTCCATACCAGGCAACATCCTGGTAAACCTCCTCTGCACCCTCTCCAAAGCCTCCACATCCTTCCTGTAATGTGGGGACCAGAACTGCACACAGTACTCCAAGTGCGGCCGCACCAGAGTTGTGTACAGTATGAACGGAGTGGGAATGGAGGGATACAAAAGAATGGTCTAGTTTGGACCAGGGAGCGGCACGGGCTTGGAGGGCCGAAGGGCCTGTTCCTGTGCTGTATTATTCTTTGTTCTTTGTAACTGTGTTGGCAGTCTGAGATGTTAATTGGGTATGTCTGCCCACAGTTACGGTGGCTCCTGTGTTTTAACCCTTTCTTAGACATTCCTTTTAATGTTGTTACATGCACACCCTGGATTTGCCCCAATACTGGATTCTGTCCTACTACACACCTCGTTAACAGACTCTATCTTCAACGTGAGTGTCCCCGACTCCATACCAGAGCATGTTACCCACCACCATCTCAGTACAACTCCAACCCGGAATGAGGCCATACGACAGCTAAAGAGGTACAAGGCATCAGGAGTGATGGAAACACCACCAAAGCACTAAAACATGATGAAGAAGCACTCCATATACATGACCTCACTTCCCTTACATGCTGGGGGAACATCCCAGGAGATCTTGGAGACGCCACAACTGTCATCATCTTCAAGAAAGCTGATGGGTCTGGCTGCAGCAACTGGAGAGGAATTTGCCTGCTGTCAGCCACATGGAGGGTCATTGCAAGAGTCCTCTTTAATCACCTTCTCCCTGTGGCTGAAGAGCTCCTTTCAGAGTCGCAATGTGGGTTCTGAACACCAAGGGGCACAACGGGCATAACAAACGCAGGAACCGCACCAACCCTTGTACATGGCCTTCTTTGATCTCACAAAGGCTTTCAACACTGTCAACCAGGAGGGATTACGGACCATCCTCCTCTGTTTCTGCTGCCTCCAAACATTTGTCACCATCCTCCATCTGCTGCACGATAACATGGAGACTGTGACTCTGACCAACTGGTCCACCAGAGACTTAATTCACATTCAGACTGGGGTCAAGCAGGGTTGTGTCATCGCACTGACTTTCTTCTCGATTGTCCTTGCTGCAATGCTCCACCTCCCCCTCAGCAAGCTCTCCACTGGAGTGGAATTAAACTACAAAACAAAGAGGTATCTATTCAACCTCTGCCCCTGCAGGTCAGATGCAAGGTCATTCCAGCCTCTGGCATTGAACTACAGTACCCAGGTGCGCACATTTAGAGGCTGAGCTCCAAGCTATTGTCAACACGTTCACTGGGGCTAATGAGGGCATGGGCTTTACACTAGATGTCCGTAAGGCAAAGGTCCTCTTCCAACCTACCCCCTTCACGCAGCACTATCCCCTGGTTATCAGAATCCAGCATGAGGCCTTGGACAATATGGATCACTTTTCAGGCCTTGGGATCCCACTGTCAACAAGGGCAGACATCAACAATGAGGTTCAACAACACCAGTGCAGCCTTCGGTCACCTGAGGAAGAGAATGTTTGAATACCAGTGTTGTGCATGTTGGGGCATCACCCATTTAAGGGAATAGGTTATGTGACCTTGGGTGTGGGGCAGGCTGTTGGGATCCACCCAGAATGGGCAGCCAATGTTTGAAGTGTGGAGTGAATAGACATAATAAAGAGCTGTGTTCCCAGCCGCAGGACTGTGGAGCAGTTATTGAGAAGCCTCAGTAAAACAGGATTTAAGACTGGCGACGAGGACAGTCTATAAAGTGAAGGACAGGAATTTTCAACAAGGGCTGTCTGGGGATCCACAGTGCACAGTAAAGAAGGAAACCCTCGGAGGATGGGTAGGATGACGACATTAAGAGGGTGTCATGGGAGACAGCGAGTGGACGGACTCGAGAGCCAGCAAAGGTTTAAAGTTGGTCTCCACGACTGTTGCTGGCATTGGGTCGTGAGCATTCGAAGGGACTCGATCGTCGGGTGTGGCAATACTGAGTACCGGGGAGAAGCGAGCACAGCAGCCAGCATGGGGAAAAACAGGCTTCGGGCCTTGTCCAGGGGTGGGAAAATCACTGCAGTTGATACAGAGACATGGTGGGAAAGTTTGTGTTGACTGTTCAATGAAGAGGTTGACTCGTGGACAGCCTACATCAAACGGTTCAGTATTTTGTCACCGTGAATAAGTTGCTGGATGACCTCGTGCTGTCAATCTGATTGAGCACAACAGGAAGCAAAATGTTTGGTGTTTTGAGAAACCATCTACAGAACAGAGAAACCAACAGAGAAAATCTTTCAAGGTTGTGTACAGTACTAGAGGGGCACTTTGTGCCAAAGCCATTGGTGTTTGCGGAATGGTTCAGGATTTACAAGCGGGACCAAATGGAGGACGAGACCATTGCCAAATTTGTGGCATCCTCGAAGAGCATCGTGGAGCATTGTGACCTTGGGGCTTTCTTGCCGGATGGGTTACGGGACAGGCTTATATGTGGCCTCCAGCAGGGAGCAATCCAGCGGAGACTGTTGGCTGAACCTCAATTGGACTTTAAGAAGGCATTGGAGATCGCGGTCTCCATGGAATGGCCTGATAGGGAAGTAACACATTTAGGCGAGAGTGCCAGGGTGCACAAGGTGGCAGAGGCACTGAGGAGCCAGTCAGGGGCCGAGGGGGAGATCACATGGAGTCCAGTTGTTGGACAAAAGAAGCTCAGTGCTGGAACTGCCAAAAGATGGGCTACATTGTTCGAAACTGCAGAGCACCAACATTCCAGAAAAGAGTGCGAAATAGTCAGAAGGCAAACACCGAAGGAAGTGGCAACTGGCCAATGTAGATGAGGACAAGGAATCCATGAGGTCGGCCGAGTGAGGGAACCGTGGTTCACAAAAGAGGTGGAATGTCTTGTGAAAAGGAAGAGGGAAGCTTATGTAGGGATGAGGAAACAAGGTTCAGATGGCTCGACTGAGGGTTACAAGTTAGCAAGGAACGAGCTGAAAAAGGGGCTGAGGAGAGCTAGGAGGGGACATGAGAAGTCCTTGGCGGGTCGGATCAAGGAAAACCCCAAGGCTTTTTACTCTTATGTGAGGAATAAAAGAATGACCAGGGTGAGGTTAGGGCCGGTCAAGGACAGTGGTGGGAACTTGTGTATGGAATCAGTAGAGATAGGCGAGGTGATGAATGAATACTTTTCTTCAGTGTTCACCAAGGAGAGGGGCCATGTTTTTCAGGAAGAGAAGGTGTTACAGGCTAATAGGCTGGAGGAAATAGATGTTCGGAGGGAGGATGTATTGGCAGTTTTGAATAAACTGAAGGTCGATAAGTCCCCTGGGCCTGATGAAATGTATCCTAGGATTCTTTGGGAGGCGAGGGATGAGATTGCAGAGCCTTTGGCTTTGATCTTTGGGTCCTCGCTGTCCACGGGGATGGTGCCAGAGGACTGGAGAGTGGCAAATGTTGTTCCTCTGTTTAAGAAAGGGAATAGAAATGACCCTGGTAATTATAGACCGGTTAGTCTGACTTCGGTGGTTGGTAAATTGATGGAAAAGGTCCTTAGGGATGGGATTTACGACCATTTAGAAAGATGCGGATTAATCCGGGATAGTCAGCACGGATTTGTGAAGGGCAAATCGTGCCTCACAAATTTGATAGAATTTTTTGAGGAGGTAACTAGGTGTGTTGATGAAGGTAGGGCGGTTGATGTCACATACATGGATTTTAGTAAGGCGTTTGATAAGGTCCCCCATGGTCGGCTTATGATGAAAGTAAGGAGGTGTGGGATAGAGGGAAAGTTGGCCGATTGGATAGGTAACTGGCTGTCTGATCGAAGACAGAGGGTGGTGGTGGATGGAAAATTTTCGGACTGGAGGCAGGTTGCTAGCGGAGTGCCGCAGGGATCGGTGCTTGGTCCTCTGCTCTTTGTGATTTTTATTAATGACTTAGAGGAGGGGGCTGAAGGGTGGATCAGTAAATTTGCTGATGACACCAAGATTGGTGGAGTAGTGGATGAGGTGGAGGGCTGTTGTCGGCTGCAAAGAGACATAGATAGGATGCAAAGCTGGGCTGAAAAATGGCAAATGGAGTTTAACCCTGATAAATGTGAGGTGATTCATTTTGGTAGGACTAATTTAAATGTGGATTACAGGGTCAAAGGTAGGGTTCTGAAGACTGTGGAGGAACAGAGAGATCTTGGGGTCCATATCCACAGATCTCTGAAGGTTGCCACTCAAGTGGATAGAGCTGTGAAGAAGGCATATAGTGTGTTAGCTTTTATTAACAGGGGGTTGGAGTTTAAGAGCCGTGGGGTTATGCTGCAACTGTACAGGACCTTGGTGAGACCGCATTTGGAATATTGCGTGCAGTTCTGGTCACCTCACTATAAGAAGGATGTGGAAGCGCTGGAAAGAGTGCAGAGGAGATTTACCAGGATGCTGCCTGGTTTGGAGTGTCGGTCTTATGAGGAAAGGTTGAGGGAGCTGGGGCTGTTCTCTCTGGAGCGGAGGAGATTGAGGGGAGACTTAATAGAGGTTTATAAAATGATGAAGGGGATAGATCGAGTGAACGTTCAAAGACTATTTCCTCGGGTGGATGGAGCTATTACGAGGGGGCATAACTATAGGGTTCATGGGGGAGATATAGGAAGGATATCAGAGGTAGGTTCTTCACGCAGAGAGTGGTTGGGGTGTGGAATGGACTGCCTGCAGTGATAGTGGAGTCAGACACTTTAGGAACATTTAAGCGGTTATTGGATAGGCACATGGAGCACACCAGGATGGTAGGGAGTGGGATAGCTTGATCTTGGTTTCAGATGAAGGTCGGCACAACATCGTGGGCCGAAGGGCCTGTTCTGTGCTGTACTGTTCTATGTTCTATGCAGATGGAACAGAGCAGACTGGGAAGACAAGTTGAAGCTGAACGAGGTGAGGTGGATCGGTTCTGGGCGATGCACAAAGTTGAAGGCAGATTAGTAAAGATGGAGGTGGATACGGAGACAGCTGTGTCATTGATTCCAGAGTTAATATACAAAGCAAAGTTGAAGCACCTTTCCTTGAAGCCTGCAACCATTATTCTGAGAACAAATAAAGAACAGTTGGTGCCAAGGAGCAGCTGAGGGAGCAGTGTGCACAGGTGCCTCTGTATGTGGTGACGGGTGATTATCGTGTGTTGTTCAGGCGACGCGAACTGAAACAATTAAAATGAAACTGGGAAGTGGCGAATCAACTGAGGAAATCTCATTCCAGTCTGAAAGATATCTTGGAAAAATATAAGAAGGTGTTTAATGGAACCCTGGGATAAGGAATTAAAGTGACTTTACAAATGAAACCAGGGCTATGCCCGAAGACCATAAAGGCACGTCCTGTACTGTATGCCATTAGACTCAAAGTGGAGGCCGAACTCGAAAGATTAGTCTGTTCGGGGGTATTGGAACCAGTGGCAATGAGTGAGTGGGCCATCCCATCATCCCTGTAATGAAGACCGATGGTTCAGTGAGGCTATGTGCGGACTTTAAAGCCACCATGAACCCTGATTTCTGTGCAGATCAACATCCACTGCCCCTTGTTTAGTGGCCTTGCTGGTGGTCTGAAGTTTACTCTATTGTGGTTTGAAGCGTATTTGCAGGTGGGGGGTGGCTGAAGACTCTCATCCACCATTAACTATTATCACCCAGAAGTAGATATTCCGTTATAAAGGACTGCCTTTCGGGATCACGTCAGCCCCGGCCATATTTCAAAGAGCAATGGAGCAGGTTCTGAGTGGTCTCCCAGGAGTCCAATATTATTTGGATGACATCATGGTGACGGGTTCCAAAGACGAGAAGCATTTGTGGAACTTCGGAGAGACTCTGAAGAGACCGCAGGAACATGGGCTGCAGATTGGAAAAGAAAAGTGTGAGTATTTTAAAGACTCAGCCAAATACTTAAGTCATGTGATCGACAGGGAAGGGTTGCATAAAGCACCAAGGAAGCTGGGGACCATAATGAAGGCACTGAAACTGGAAAACATATCTCAGTTGAGATAAACTATTATGGCAAATTTGTGCCTGACTTGGTGACAGTGTTGAAACCCCTACATCAGTTGTTGATGAAGGGACAGACATGGCAGTGGGTGCCAGAGAGGCTTACCAAGGAGTGAAGGAGATGTTGAAGGAGTCTGGGGTCCTAGTCCATTTTGACCCTGAGTCACCTCTACAGAAGGCCCGTGAAGCATCGCTGTACAGCATAGGAGTGGTGATGTCCCAATGGAGAAGAGAGGTCCATTGCATTCGCATAGGAAAGCAGAAGAGAACAATGCATGGATGGCGCTGGCTATCATTTTTGGAGTTTCCAGGTTTCACCAGTACCTGTATGGCAGGAAGTTTGGGTTGCTGACGGACCTCACTCTAGGATTCCACCTGTGGCCGCAGTTCTGTTGCAGAGGTGGGCGTTGATCTTGCCAGGCCACTCGTATGAAATCTGTTATCGACAGTCGGAACTGCATGCAAATGCGGATGCGTTATCCAGACTACCATTGCCGTAGCCTCCAAATGAGGTTATCCAGATCATTTATTCCTCACAAGATGATAAGGTTTCATTGACAGTGCTGAGGTGAAACAAGCTACAGGAAGGGATCCCAAATTGAGTCAGGTAGTCGACCTAGTCAGCAAGGGGTGAGCAAGCCAATTGAAGGATCCAGAATTGAAACCATTTGTAAGTCAACAGTGGGAGTTGTCCAGTGGGAGTTGTCAGTGCAAGATGGTTGTTGTTTTGGGGCATGTGAGTCATCATTCCCCAGTCTTTGAGACAGAAAGTATTGGAACAATTGCACCAAGGGCACCCAGGGGTGGTGAGAATGAAAGAGGTAGCCTGCAGCTATGTGTGGTGGCAAAGATAGATGTCTGCATTGAGGAGAAAGGCTCGTGCAACTTGTGTGCCAACATCAGAAAGGCACCACCTGTGTCACCATTGATCCCATGGGAATAGCCGAAGCAGCCTTAGGAGTGAGTCCACATAGATTTTGTGGGGACAATAGAAGGTCAGATGCTGCTTCTGGTCGTTGATGCATACTCAAAGTATGAGATCAATGACCACGGAAACTACCTTGGAGAAGCTCAATGACGTGTTTGCTAGGTTTGATTACCCCTACCAAATTGTAAGTGACAACAGAGCACAATTCATGTTGGCAGACTGTGAGGAGCAATGGAACAACACGGTGTTCACCATGTGAAGTCTGTGCTCTATCAGCCTGAAATGAATGGGCTAGTGGAGCATTTTGTCCGATCTGTTAAACACCTCTTGGAGGCTTCATGGTGGGAAGAGTCACTGAGGTGAAGATTGTACCAGTTCTTGAATGTGCACAGGAACACTCCCCATGCAACAACAAAATGCTTTCCGGCTGCGTTGATGTTCAGGAGATAGTTGCGTACAATGTTTGATCTTTTGAGACCTGATAAGACTAGAAGAGTGGTGGAGAGGAACCAAAAGGCTCAGATGGATTGTCGAACTGAACATGCCAAGCTGAGGGCGTTTCAGAAGGGTAAATTGGTACTGGCCAGAAACTAGGCTTTGGGGGAGAAGTGGGTTCCGATTGTAGCTGAGACAGGGCCATTGTCTTACACAGTAGAAATTCAGGATGAGTTAGTGCGGCACCACCATCCAGACCAAGTGTTGGCGGCCCCACACCAGGGGGTAGGGACCCCACCTATAATTTTGGCGGTGTTCTGAACGGTGCCAGAGGAGGTATCAAGAGAGGGAGGCTTGGAATCGACAGCTCCTCTGTTCATGGAGGGGAGGGGAACTCACCATTTCGGACTGACCACAAGCGGGAAGAGGAGACACCATTGGTGGGTTTGTCAAGACCACACTCGCCAGAGAGGATCCAGTCCCCAGGAAACAACCGCCATGGGATTGTCAACGGAAGATGAATATAAAAGTTGGCATATGATGTTGCAGATGTATAGAACGATGGTTTGGCCACATTTGGAATACTGCGTCCAGTTCTGGTCGTCAAACTACCAAAAGGATGTGGAGGCTTTGGAGACAGTACAGAGAAGGTTTACCAGGATGTTGTCTGGTATGGAGGGTCTTAGCTATGAGGAGAGATTGGGTAAACTGGGGTTGTTCTCCTTGGAAAGACAGAGGATGAGGAGCGACCTAATAGAGGTGTATAAAATTATGAAGGGCATAGATAGAGTGAACAGTGGGAAGCTTTTTCCCAGGTCGGAGGTGACGAACACAAGGGGTCACGGGTTCAAGGTGAGGGGGGCAAGGTTCAACACAGATGTCAGGGGGACGTATTTTACACAGAGGGTGGTGGGGGCCTGGAATGCACTGCCAAGCAAGGTGATTGAGGCGGACACGTTGGGATCGTTTAAGACATATCTAGATAACCACATGAACAGACTGGGAATAGAGGGATACAAAAGAACTCTTTGGGAGGCAAGGGATGAGATAGCAGAGCCTTTGGCATTGATCTTTGCGTCCTCACTGTCCAGGGGGTGGTGCCAGAGGACTGGAGAGTGGCGAATGTGGTTCCTCTGTTTAAGAAAGGGAATAGAAATGACCCTGGTAATTATAGGCCGGTTAGTCTTACTTCGGTGGTCGGTAAGTTGATGGAAAAGGTCCTCAGGGATAGGATTTACGACCATTTAGAAAGATGCAGCTTAATCCAGGATAGTCAGCACGGATTTGTGAAGGGCATGTCTTGCCTCACAAATTTGATAGAATGTTTTGAGGAGGTAACTAAATATGTAGATGAAGGTAGTGCAGTTGATGTCATATACATGGATTTTAGTAAGGCGTTTGATAAAGTCCCCCATGGTCGGCTTATGAAGAAAGTAAGGATGTGTGGGATAGAGAGAAGTTTGGCCGATTGGATAGGTAACTGGCTATCTAATGGAAGACAGAGGGTGGTGGTGGATGGAAAATTTTCGGACTGGAAACCGGTTACCAGCGGAGTGCCACAGCGATCAGTGCTTGGTCCTCTGCTATTTGTCATTTTTATAAATGACTTGGAGGAGGGGGCTGAAGGGTGGATCAGTAAATTTGCTGATGACACCAAGATTGGTGGAGTAGTGGATGAGGTGGAGGGCTGTTGTAGGCTGCAAAGAGATATAGATAGAATGCAGAGCTGGGCTGAAAAATGGCAAATAGAGTTTAACCCTGACAAATGCGAGGTGATTCATTTTGGTAGGACAAATTTAAATGTGGATTACAGGGTCAAAGGTAGGGTTCTGAAGAATGTGGAGGAACAGAGAGATCTTGGGGTTCATATCCATAGATCTCTGAAGGTTGCCACTCAAGTGGATAGAGCCGTGAAGAAGGCCTATAGTGTGTTGGCGTTCATTAACAGGGGGTTTGAGTTTAAGAGCCGTGGGGTTATGCTGCAACTGTACAGGACCTTGGTGAGACCACATTTGGAATATTGTGTGCAGTTCTGGTCACCTCACTATAAGAAGGATGTGGAGACACTGGAAAGAGTGCAAAGGAGATTTACCAGGATGCTGCCTGGTTTGGAGGGTAGGTCTTATGAGGAAAGGTTGAGGGAACTTGGGCTTTTCTCTTTGGAGCGGAGGAGGTTGAGAGGAGACTTGATAGAGGTTTATAAGATGATGAGGGGGATAGATAGAGTGAACGTTCAAAGACTATTTCCTCGGGTGGATGGAGCTATTACAAGGGGGCATAACTATAGGGTTCATGGTGGGAGATATAGGAAGGATGTCCGAGGTAGGTTTTTTACTCAGAGAGTGGTTGGGGTGTGGAATGGACTGCCTGCAGGGATAGTGGAGTCAGAAACTTTAGGAACATTTAAGAAGCTATTGGATAGGCACATGGAGTACTTCGAGATGATAAGGAGGAAATAGCTTGATTTGGGTTTCAGACAAAGCTCGGCACAACATCGTGGGCCGAAGGGCCTGTTCTGTGCTGTACTGTTCTATGTTCTATGTTCTATGTCTAACGGTCTAGTGGGCACATGAGCGGCGCAGGCTTGGAGGGCCAAAGAGCCTGTTCCCGTGCTGTATTGTTCTTTGTTCTTTGTTCTTTGACGTCAGGGTAGGGAATGAAATATGGACTATGTTATACTGTAAACATGTGGGTTCTGCACCAAGCACCTGGATGGAAAAAGATGTACAATTGTATGTAAATAGTTTGATGCACTGCTGCTGTTTAGGGGTGTTTGTTGTTTAGAGCAGAGGAGTGTTATGAATGTTGGGGCAAAGCCCCTTTAAGGAAATGATCATGTGACCTCAGGTGTAGGGTGAGCTGTTGGCATTCACCCAGAGTGGGCAGTCAACGTTTGGAGTGTGGAGCGAATAGACCTAATAAAAAGCTGTGTTCCATTACACCTGACTGGGCGGGGGGTAGGAACAGCCTCAATACAAGAGGATTTCACAACCAAGACCCCAGCCCCAGCATTAAGCTCATGGTCCAGACAGCAGTAGTGATTCCTGCCTCCTGTATTGCTCGGAGATGCGAACTATGTATAGCAGACACCTTAAAACCCTGGAGAGGTACCCCACCGCTGCCTACCCGAGATTCCCCAAATCCTTTGGCAGGATAGTCGCATCATTGCTGGGGATTGGGAACAATCGAATGGGGAAATCCCATCTGCATGAAAACGATTTTGGTCCCCCCACCAGATTCTCTGCTCACTCCACCATTCCAGCCCCCCGAAAGCAGGGATGGAAATTCTCCCCAAGTGTGTTAGGCAGCTGTATGGGATTTGTATTCCAGTGAGAGTCAGTGTGTGTGGAACCCGTACCCCAGTGAGAATCAGTGTGTGTAGAACCCATACCCCAGTGAGATTCAGTGTGTGGAACCCATACCCCAGTGAGAGTCAGTGTGTGTGGAACCCGTACCCCGGTGAGATTCAGTGTGTGTAGAACCCATACCCCAGTGAGATTCAGTGTGTGTGGACCTGTAGCCCACTGAGAGTCAGTGTGTGTGGGACCCGTACCCCAGTGAGAGTCAGTGTGTGTGGCACCCGTACCCCAGTGAGAGTCAGTGTGTGTGGAACCCGTACCCCAGTGAGAGTCAGTGTGTGTGGGACCCGTACCCCAGTGAGAGTCAGTGTATGTGGAATCCGTACCCCAGTGAGAGTCAGTGTGTGTGGAACCCGTACCCCAGTGAGAGTCAGTGTATGTGGAATCCGTACCCCAGTGAGAGTCAGTGTGTGTGGAACCCGTACCCCAGTGAGAGTCAGTGTTTGTGGAACCTGTACCCCAGTGAGAGTCAGTGTGTGTGGAACCTGTACCCCAATGAGAGTCAGCATGCATGGAACATGTAACCTAGTGAGAGTCAGTGTGTGTGGAACCCGTACCCCAGTGAGAGTCAGTGTGTGTGGGACCTGTACCCCAGTGAGAGTCAGTGTGTGTGGGACCCGTACCCCAGTGAGAGTCAGTGTGTGTGGAATCCGTACCCCAGTGAGAGTCAGTGTGTGTGGGACCCGTACCCCGGTGAGAGTCAGTGTGTGTGGAACCAGTACCCCAGTGAGAGTCAGTGTGTGTGGGACCCGTACCCCAGTGAGAGTCAGTGTGTGTGGGACCCGTACCCCAGTGAGAGTCAGTGTGTGTGGGACCCGTACCCCAGTGAGAGTCAGTGTGTGTGGGACCCGTACCCCAGTGAGAGTCAGTGTGTGTCGAACCCGTACCCCAGTGAGAGTCAGTGTGTGTGGAACCCGTACTCCAGTGACAGTCAGTGTGTGTGGAACCCGTACCCCAGTGAGAGTCAGTGTGTGTGGGACCCGTACCCCAGTGAGAGTCAGTGTGTGTGGAACCCGTACCCCAGTGAGAGTCAGTGTGTGTGGAACCCGTACCCCAGGGAGAGTCAGTGTGTGTGGAACCAGTACGCCAGGGAGAGTCAGTGTGTGTGGAACCCGTACCCCAGGGAGAGTCAGTGTGTGTGGAACCCATACCCAAAGGAGAGTCAGTGTTTGTGGAACCAGTACCCCAGTGAGAGTCAGTGTGTGTGGGACCCGTACCCCAGTGAGAGTCAGTGTGTGTGGAACCAGTACCCCAGTGAGAGTCAGTGTGTGTGGAACCAGTACCACAGTGAGAGTCAGTGCGTGTGGGACCCGTACCCCAGTGAGAGTCAGTGCGTGTGGGACCTGTACCCCAGTGAGAGTCAGTGTGTGTGGAACCCGTACCCCAGTGAGAGTCAGTGTGTGTGGAACCCATACCCCAGGGAGAGTCAGTGTTTGTGGAACCAGTACCTCAGTGAGAGTCAGTGTGTGTGGAACCCGTACCCCAATGAGAGTCAGTGTGTGTGGGACCTGTACCCCAGTGAGAGTCAGCGTGTGTGGAACCTGTACCCCAATGAGAGTCAGCGTGCGTGGATCATGTAACCTACTGAGAGTCAGTGTGTGTAGAACCCGTACCCCAGTGAGAGTCAGTGTGTGTGGAACCCGTACCCCAGTGAGAGTCAGTGTGTGTGGAACCCGTACCCCAGGGAGAGTCAGTGTTTGTGGAACCAGTACCTCAGTGAGAGTCATTGTGTGTGGAACCCGTACCCCAGTGAGAGTCAGTGTGTGTGGGACCTGTACCCCAGTGAGAGTCAGTGTGTGTGGAACCTGTACCCCAATGAGAGTCAGCGTGCGTGGATCATGTAACCTACTGAGAGTCAGTGTGTGTAGAACCCGTACCCCAGTGAGAGTCAGTGTGTGTGGGACCTGTACCCCAGTGAGATTCAGTGTGTGTGGAACCTGTACCCCACTGAGAGTCAGTGTGTGTGGGACCCGTACCCCAGTGAGAGTCAGTGTGTGTGGAACCCGTGCCCCAGTGAGAGTCAGTGTGTGTGGATCCCATACCCGAAGGAGAGTCAGTGTTTGTGGAACCCGTACCCCAGTGAGAGTCAGTGTGTGTGGATCCCATACCCGAAGGAGAGTCAGTGTTTGTGGAACCCGTACCCCAGGGAGAGTCAGTGTGTGTGGAACCCGTGCCCCAGGGAGAGTCAGTGTGTGTGGGACCCGTACCCCAGTGAGAGTCAGTGTGTGTGGGCTCTCTTTCCTATTAATGTTCTGGTTTCTATGACCTCTGCCTCAATGAGGTTGGGTGTGTTGGGAGCTGTATGAAACCCCACACACTGACTTTCTGTCTCTCACACACACAATCTCTCCATTGCTCTTTGCTCTCAGGCACATGCATGGAGCGAGGGTGGGGTGGAGGTGAGAGAGAGGAAGACACAGAGAGAAATGAAAGAGAAGAGCGTGAGAGAGAGGAGATAAGTGCAGATTTTAATTAAAACCCAATGCACCAGCACTGATCTTTAATCTGCAGCCACAGTCCGAGCAGTCAGCATGACACAGACAGGAAGCAGCAATCGCTTTTGGGGAATGGGATCAGGGTCACAGGATGTCTTTCCTGCTACACAGACCCTTTGGAACTGGAATTCTGCCACAACACCTGTTGCTGATGTTTTTCTCTGACTTGTCACCCTTGCAATTGAATTTTCCAGGATTTGGGGTTTTTTTTTGAATGCTGAACTAAATTGCTTGTGACAAAATACAGAAAAATGGAACAAGTGCGTAACAATTTAATTTCCAGCACATTTTTCCCTATGTAGGGAAGAATGAGACGTTATCATTGCATTTAAATTCACCATAAACTCATATGGAGGAATTGGAAAAATGGTTTTACACAACAAACCATCTCTTTACTTTATAACAGTACAGCTATAAACTGGCAAGATACATAGAATTCATACAGTGCAGGAGGAGGTCATTAGATCCATTGAGTCTGCACTGAGCACAATCGCACCCAGACCCGATCCCCATAGCTCCACATATTTACCCTGCTAAGGGGCAATTTAGCATTGCCAATGCACCTAACCCGCACATCTTTGGAGTGTAGGAGGAAACCGGAGCACCTGGAGGAAACCCACGCAGACATGGGGAGAATGTGCAAACTCCACACAGACAGTCACCCGAGGCCGGAATTGAACTCGGGTCCCTGGAGCTGTGAGGCAGCAGTGCTAACTCCAGTGCCACCATGCCATCAATTCCATCACTATAAAAAATAATAAAAAGAAAGTGTTGAATTCACACTATTTATTTCCATTGAATCTAATCTTACATGCATGTTAGACTCAATGGAAGTAGGATCCTGACAAAGGATTATGTGAAGTGGTTTTGCTGAGGGTGTAGTGGACTTAGAGAGGTGACTAGTCAAGGGGTGTAGCATGGACGAGATGAATCAAAATACTCACCATTGGAAAGGAAAGGATTTTCTCCAACCCTAACCCTCGCTGCATGCAGAATGTACTGCATTAGCTCTGACTTAGAAAAATCTATGGCACAATATTGTTAATGTCACCGGATGTCTAAAACTTAGTTTAACTTTGTTGTGATTGCTAGACTTCAAAATGTTTCCTCAGAAACAATTTTTATCACTTTGGATGTCAGTTGAATGTTTCTGAGCACTTTGAAGGCAATTTGATGATGCGAAATGATCACAAGTGATGACAAATGAAGTCAACTGATAGCTACTTGCGATGTCAAATGCTAATAAAATGATAACTCAGGTGAGCATCCTGGGAAGGCATTGTAGAAGGCAGACACTGGCACAACACCTCATCTTCAGAACAAGGAATAACTACCTGCAAATGCTGGAAAGGCAATGTCAGAGACAGTTGAGGACGTTGCAGGAAGTGTTCAGAGAGAGATGTGGAATCCTGCAGGTAGAGCTGCAGCAATGTGCATTTGGAAGGGGCCCCATGCCCGTGCCCTGTTGGTGATGGCTAATCAATGTTTTCACCAGCGGCAATATGTGCGGCATTTCCCAGGCTGTAACTCCGGAGCCGAAAGACGTTGTGTGAACACCCAAACATGTGAATGAGTTCATTGGGTTCACCACAGATGATGACAGTCAAGTGGCAAAGAACACTGAGCTTCAGTGTCATAGAATCATAGAATCTCTACAGTGCAGAAGGAGATCATTCGGCCCTTCGAGTCTGCTCCGACAACAATCCCACCCCAGGCCCTATCCCCATGACCCCGCTAATCTATCTAGCCTACACATCCCAAGCTTTTCCTGTGCTCATAGACCAGATACATGTTCAAAGAGTGGCTTTATAGGTGACAATGCATGGCCAATCAACCTAACCCGTATATCTTTGGGTTGTGGGAGGAAACCCACGCAGACACGGGGAGAACTCCACACAGATAGTGATCCAAACCGAGAATTGAACCTGGATCCCTGGAGCTGTGAGGCAGCAGTGCTAACCACTGTGCCACCGTGCCGCCCATTGCTTGTTTACGTAGAGTGCAATCAGCCATTGACCTGTATTCATGTGGCAATATGGAGCTCGCTGGGACCAGCCACTGGCAGTGTCACCTATAAAGCCACTCTTTGAACATGTAACTGGTCTATGAGCACAGGAAAAGCTTGTGCGTGTCTGCGTTTATTTCCCAGGGATCTCTCATGACTCTGACATGTGAAACTCGCAGGTCCCAGCCCAGTTTCAGTAAAATCAGGGAAGGTGGTAAAAGAGGGGGAGGTGTGGCATTGTTAGTCAAGGACAGTATTACGGTGGCAGAAAGGACATTTGATGAGGACTCGTCTACTGAGGTAGTATGAGCTGAGGTTAGAAACAGGGAAGGAGAGGTCACCCTGTTGGGAGTTTTCTATAGGTCTCCGAAAAGTTCCAGAGATGTAGAGGAAAGGAATGCAAAGATGATTCTGGATAGGAGCGAAAGTAACAGGGTAGTTGTTATGGGGGACTTTAACTTTACAAATATTGACTGGAAACGCTATAGTTCGAGTACTTTAGATGGGTCAGTTTTTGTCCAATGTGTGCAGGAGGGTTTCCTGACACAGTATGTAGATAGACCAACAAGAGGCGAGGCCACATTGGATTGGTACTGGGTAATGAACCAGGCCAGGTGTTAGATTTGGAGGGAGGTGAGCACTTTGGTGATACTGACCACAATTCGGTTACGTTTAGTTTAGCGATGGAAAGGGATAGGTATATACCGCAGGGCAAGTGTTATAGCTGGGGGAAAGGAAATTATGATGCGATTAGGTGAGATTTAGGATGCATAGGATGTGGAAGGAAACTGCAGGGGATGGGCACAATTGAAATGTGGAGCTTGTTCAAGGAACAGCTCCTGCGTGTCCTTGATAAGTATGTACCTGTCAGGCAGGGAGGAAGTGGTCGAGCGAGGGAACCGTGGTTTACTAAAGAAGTTGAATCTCTTGTGAAGAGGAAGAAGGAGACTTATGTAAAGATGAGACGTGAAGGCTCAGTTAGGGCGCTTGAGAGTTACAAGTTAGCCAGGAAGGACCTGAAGAGAGAGCTAAGAAGAGCCAGGAGGGGACATGAGAAGTCTTTGGCAGGTAGGATCAAGGAAAACCCTAAAGCTTTCTATAGGTATGTCAGGAATAAAAGAATGACGAGGGTAAGATTAGGGCCAGTCAAGGACAGTAGTGAGAAGTTGTGCGTGGAGTCTAAAGAGATAGGAAAGGCGCTAAATGAATATGTTTTGTCAGTATTCACACAGGAAAAAGACAATGTTGTTGAGGAGAATACTGAGATACAGGCTATTAGACTAGAACAAAGAACAATACAGCACAGGAACAGGCCCTTCGGCCCTCCAAGCCTGCGCCGCCCATGTGCCCACTAGACCATTCTTTTGTATCCCTCTATTCCCAGTCTGTTCATGTGGTTATCTAGATAAGTCTTAAACGATCCTAGTGTTTCCGCCTCAATCACCTTGCTTGGCAGTGCATTCCGGGCCCCCACCACCCTCTGTGTAAAATATGTCCCCCTGACATCTGTGTTGAACCTTGCCCCCCTCACCTTGAACCCATGAGCCCTTGTGTTCGTCACTTCCGACCTGGGAAAAAGCTTCCCACTGTTCACTCTATCTATGCCCTTCATAATTTTGTACACCTCTATTAGGTCGCCCCTCATCCTCCGTCTTTCCAGGAGAACAACCTCAGTTTACCCAATCTCTCCTTATAGCTAAGACACTCCGTACCAGGCAACATCCTGGTAAACCTTCTCTGTACTCTCTCCAAAGCCTCCAGGTCCTTCTGGTAGTGTGGTGACCAGAACTGGACGCAGTATTCCAAATGTGGCCTAACCATCGTTCTATACAGCTGCAACATCATATGCCAACTTTTATATTCTATGCCCCGTCCAATAAAGGCAAGCATGCCATATGCCTTCTTGACCACCCTCTCCACCTGTGCTGCCACCTTTAAGGATCTGTGGACTTGTACACCCAGGTCCCTCTGTGTGTCTATACTCCTGATGGTTCTGCCATTTATTGAATAGCTCCCCCTTACATTAGATCTACCGAAATACATCACTTCGCATTTATCTGGATTAAATTCCATCTGCCATTTCTCCACCCAATGTTCCAGCCTATCTATATCCTGCTGTATTCTCTGACAATGTTCATCACTATCCACAACTCCAGCAATCTTCGTGTTGTCCGCAAACTTACTGATCACACCAGCTACAACTTCCTCCAAATCATTTATATATATCACAAACAGCAGGGGTCCCAGTACAGAGCCCTGCGGAACACCACTAGTCACAGACCTCCAACCGGAAAAAGACCCCTCCACTGCTACCCTCTGTCTTCTATGGCTAACACAGTAAGAGTTTTAACAACACCAGGTTAAAGTCCAACAGGTTTATTTGGTAGCAAATACCATAAGCTTTCGGAGCCCTGCTCCTTCGTCAAATGGAGTGGAGATGGAGTGACATTTCCACTCCACCTGACGAAGGAGCAACGCTCCAAAAGCTTATGGTATTTGCGACCAAATAAACCTGTTGGACTTTAACCTGGTGTCGTTAAAACTCTTACTGTGTTCACCTCAGTCCAATGCTGGCATCTCCACATCACTTCTATGGCTAAGCCAGTTCTCCACCCATCCAGCGAGCTCACCTTTTATCCCGTGAGATTTAACCTTTTGCACCAGCCTGCCATGAGGGTACCTTGTCAAATGCTTTCCTAAAATCCATATAGACTACATCCATGGCCCATCCTTCGTCAATCGTTTTTGTCATCTCCTCAAAAAACTCAACCAAATTTGTGAGGCATGACCTCCCTCGTACAAAACCATACTGTCTATCGCTAATGAGATTATTCAGTTCTAAATGCGCATATATCCTATCTCTAAGAACCTTCTCTAACAACTTCCCTACCTTAGACATCAAGCTCCCCGGCCTATAATTACCCTAGTTATCCTTGCTACCCTTCTTAAATAACAGGACTACATTTGCTATCCTCCAATCCTCTGGGACCTCACCTGTGTCCAGTGAAGAGACAAAGATTTCTGTTAGAGGCTCAGCAATTTCATCTCTTGCCTCCCTGAGGAGTCTAGGATAGATACCATCCGGCCCTGGGGATTTGTCTATTTCCTAAAAAACCTAACACTTCCTCCCTTGTGATGCACGACCAATCACGATATGAGGACTCCAGTGAGTGAGTGAATTAACAGGCTTTTATTTGCAAAGAACAGGAGCACACCCTTGCAGCTGACCTGGCCCAGACTGAGGCGAGGAGGAGGAACCATCACCTTTATACCTCGCTCTGGTGGAAAGGGAGGAGTCTCAGGTGGAAAGGGAGGAGTCTCGGGCCAGGTGCAGCATGGGTGTGTCCAGGCATACACATGTAGTTACAGTGGTTCACCACACCTTGTAATTGAGATTTTTTTCTAACGGGTCAACACATCTCTCTGAGACAATACCAGTCAACATGTCCCTCTCCTTTGTGAATACTGATGCAAAGTATTCGTTTAGGATCTCTCTTACCTTCCTTTGGTTCTAAGCATAATTCCCCTCCTTTGTCCCTGAGAGGTCCGATTCTTTCCCTAACAACCCTCTTGTTCCTAACGTATGTGTAAAATGCCTTGGGATTCTCCTTAATCCTGTCTGCCAAGGACATTTCGTGACCCCTTTTTGCCCTTCTAACTCCCTGTTTGAGTACTTTTCTACTTTCTCTGTATTCCTCCAGTGCTCCATCTGTTTTTAGCTGCCTGGACCTCATGTATGCCTCTTTTTTCTTTTTGATTAGACCCACAATTTCACTGGTTATCCACGGCTCCCGAATCCTACCTTTCCTATCCTTCCACTTTACAGGCACATGCCTGTCCTGCAGTCCTATCAACTGCTCCTTAAAAAACTCCCACGTGCCAGATGTGGATTTACCCTCGAACAGCCTCTCCCAATCAACAACCACCAAATCCTGCCTAATCCGGCTGTAGTTAGCCTTCCCCCAAGTCAGCACCTTACCCATAGGACAACACTCATCTTTTTCCATTACTATCCTAAAGTTTACAGAATTGTGGTCACTATTTGCCACATGTTCCCCTACTGCAACTTTGATGACCTGACCGGGCTCATTCCCCAGTACTAGGTCCAGTATAGCCCCCTCTCTAGTTGGACTGTCAACATATTGTTCCAAAGAGCCTTCCTGTACGCATTTTATAAATTCTTCCTCGTCCAGGCCCCCAGCCCTAAGCGATTTCCAGTCTATGTGAGGGAAATTAAAGTCTCCCACTACAACAACCCTATTTTTTCTGCACCTGTCCAGAATCTCCTTACATATCCGTTCCTCAACTTCCCGTGGGCTGTTGGGAGGCCTGTAATATACCCCCAGCATAGTGACTGCGTCCTTCCTGTTTCTGAGCCCCACCCACAGTGACTCGTTACCTGACCCTTCCATATTGTCCACCCTCTGTACCGCTGTAATATGCTCCCTAACCAGCATTGCTACTCCCCCACCTCTCCTCGCTCCTCCTCTCTCTCGCTTAAAACACTTATACCCCGGAATATTCAGCTGCCAGTTCTGTCCTTCTTTTAACCAAGTCTCCGTCACTGCAACCACATCCAAGTTCCGCGCAAGCATTAAGGCTCTAAGCTCGTCTGTCTTGCCCGTAACGCTCCTTGCATTGAAGCAGATGCACTCCAGACCTCCAGGCCCACTGAGGTCATCCTCCCCCAGAATGCTCTTCCTCTTATAGAATCATAGAATCATAGAATCATAGAAACCCTACAGTGCAGAAGGAGGCCACTCGGCCCATCGAGTTTGCACCGACCACAATCCCACCCAGGCCCCACCCGCTAATCCCTTTTTTTTTCTTAGATAGCCTTGTCTTGGCCCTAACCTCGTCCCCAGTCTCTACGCTTATAGACCTATTGTTCTGATCCCCACCCCCCTGCCACATTAGTTTAAACCCACCCGAACCACATGAGCAAAACTCCCAGCTAGGATATTCATACCCATCCAGTTTAGGTGCAACCCGTCCTTCTTGTACAGGTGCCATCCTCTCTTGAAGACTTCCCAGTGATCTATGTATTCGGGTGGCACGGTAGCACAGTGGTTAGCACTGCTGCTTCACAGCTCCAGGGTCCCGGGTTCGATTCCCGGCTCGGGTCACTGTCTGTGTGGAGTTTGCACATTCTCCTCGTGTCTGCGTGGGTTTCCTCCGGGTGCTCCGGTTTCCTCCCACAGTCCAAAGATGTGCGGGTTAGGTTGATTGGCCAGGTTAAAAATTGCCCCTTAGAGTCCTGAGATGCATAGGTTAGAGGGATTAGCGGGTAAATATGTGGGGGTAGGGTCTGGGTGGGATTGTGGTCGGTGCAGACTCGATGGGCCGAATGGCCTCCTTCTGCACTGTAGGGTTTCTATGATTCTATGAAACCCTCCCTCCTGCACCAGTCCTTTAGCCACACATTCAGCTGTGCAGTCTCCCTCTTCCCAGCCTCACTAGCTTGTGACACTGGGAGTAGTCCAGAGATTGCTACCCTAGAGGCCCTGCTTTTCAGCCTACTACCCAACTCCCTGAATTGCTCTCGCAGGACCTCCCTGCTCTTTCTGCCTACGTCATTTGCACCAATGTGGACAATGACGTCTGTCTGGTTACCTGTCTTTTTTAGGATGCTTCCTACCCGCTCAGAGACATCCAGGACCCTGGCACCAGGGAAGCAGACTACCATCCTGGAGTCTCGGTCGCGCCCACAGAACCGCCTGTCTGTGCCTCTAACCATTTCATCCCCCACTACTATTGCTCTCCTGGTTCCCCTCTTTCCCTTCTGAGCCACAGAGCCTGATTCCGTGCCAGTGACCTGGTCATCGTGGCTTACCCCTGGAGGGTCATTCCCCCCCCCCCCCCCACAGTATCCAAAATGGTCTACTTATTTTGGAGGGGGACAACCACAGGGGATCCCATCACTGACTGCTCTCTCCCCTCCTCTCTCCCGTCTGACACCCATCCCTTACTGTTAAGGGGGACAACCACCGGGGTACTCTCTGGTACGTGACCTTTACCCTTCCTAACCGTGACCCACGTGCCTTCCTCCCGTGGCCCCGGTGTGACGACCTGCCTGTAACTTCTATCTATTAACTTCTCATTTTCCCTGAATAGACTAAGGTCATCGAGCCACAGCTCCAGTTCCCTAACGCGGTCTAGATGGGATTGAGGTTCATAAGGAGGAGGTGTTAGCAATTTTGGAAAATGTGAAAATAGATAAGTCCCCTGGGCTGGATGGGATTTATCCTAGGATTCTCTGGGAGGCTCGGGAGGAGATTGCAAAGCCTTTGGCTTTGATCTTTAGGTCATCATTGTCTACAGGAATAGTGCCAGAAGACTGGAGGATAGCAAATGTTGTCCCCTTGTTCAAGAAGGGGAGTAGAGACAACCCTGGTAATTATAGACCGGTGAGCCTTACTTCTATTGTGGGCAAAGTTTTGGAAAGGATTATAAGAGATAGGATTTATAATCATCTAGAAAGGAATAATTTGATTAGGGATAGTCAATACGTTTTTGTGAAGGGTCGGTCATGCCTCACAAACCTTATTGAGTTCTTTGAGAAGGTGACCAAAAAGGTGGATAAGGGTAAAGCGGTTGATGTGGATATGGATTTCAGTAAAGCGTTTGATAAGGTTCCCCATGGTAGGCTATTGCAGAAAATACGGAGGCATGGGATTGAGGGTGATTTAGCGGTTTGGATCAGAAATTGGCTAGCTGTAAGAAGACAGAGAGTGGTGGTTGATGGGAAATGTTCATCCTGGAGTTCAGTTACTAGTGGTGTACCGCAAGGATCTGTTTTGGGGCCACTGCTGTTTGTCATTTTTATGAATGACCTAGATGAGGGTGTAGAAAGATGGGTTAGTAAATTTGCGGATGACACTAAAGTCGGTGGAGTTGTGGACAGTGCAGAAGGATGTTACAGGTTACAGAGGGACATAGATAAGCTGCAGAGCTGGACTGAGAGGTGGCAAATGAAGTTTAATGAAGGAGTAACAGGAATACAGAGCACTGGGCTAATGGTAAGATACTTGGTAGTGTGGATGAGCAGAAAGATCTTGGTGTCCATGTGCATAGATCCCTGAAAGTTGGCACCCAGGTTGATAGGGTTGTTAAGAAGGCGTACGATGTGTTAGCTTTTATTGGTAGAGGGATTGAGTTTCGGAGCCATGAGGTCATGTTGCAGCTGTACAAAACTCTGATGCGGCTGCACTTGGAGTATTGCATACAGTTCTGGTCACTGCATTATAGGAAGGATGTGGAAGCATTGGAAAGGGTGCAGAGGAGATTTACCAGGATGTTGCCTGGTATGGAGCGAAGGTCTTATGAGGAAAGGCTGAGTGACTTGAGGCTGTTTTTGTTAGAGAGAAGAAGGTTAAGAGGTGACTTAATAGAGGCATACAAGATGATCAGAGGATTAGATAGGGTGGACAGTGAGAGCCTTTTTCCTCGGATGGTGATGGCTAACACGAGGGGACATAGCTTTAAATTGAGGGGTGATGGATATAGGACAGATGTCGGAGGTAGGTTCTTTACTCAGAGAGTAGTAAGGGCGTGGAACGCCCTGCCTGCAACAGTCGTGGACTCGTCAACATTAAGGGCATTTAAAGGGTCATTGGATAAACATATGGATGATATTGGAATAGTGTAGATTAGATGGGCTTTAGATTGGTTTCACTGGTCGGCGCAACATCGAGGGCCGAAGGGCCTGTACTGCGCTGTAATGTTCTATGTTCCATGTTCTAGGGTTGATAGCTAGATCCTGGGTGATAAAAGCTGTCGTCCTTCCAGCAGGTCAGTGACAGCAGTGAGGTTTCCTCAGAACGTGGCTGGCACCTCCGCAGAGGGACACCGCAGAGTGCACCAGCAATGAATAGTCGTGGCTGCAGTACGCAGCACAACATGGCCGTGCAACTTGCAAAACCGTCACAAGAGGATGAGGAGCAGCATCCCATCAATGTAACCGGTAATGTTTGTCAACCGTGAGGTTTACCAATACATCTAGCTCTCTGACTAAACTAGTCCCTACAAATGATGATGTGTCTAGATTGGTAAAACCAATATAACGTGCAGTATTTACATGTGACAAATTGAACTTCTTTGAACATCCAATGCCACTTTTCTGCTCTCAGACATTCCTGTGTTTTCTCGTAGGGTGTGACTCGGACTCCACAGCAGAGGTGAAGACAATCCATTCAGTGCATTGTCCCATTGTTGCCTTTCATGACTGTGGCATTAGCTCCACTGAGAGTCAAGGTGTTGAGGGCTCCGGCCTACTGGAGGTCTCCTACATTCGACAAATGATGGCAATGGAATCAATGGTAGAAGGGATCAGGAGAGGCAGCTCATCCTGTTGGTGTCCTGTAGGAGAATCCTGTTGCAGCAAGGACACACTCTCCTCCATCTTGGTGCACAATGGTACCTCCCTATATCCCTGAGGAGAAGGGAACATTCACCTTCCTCCTCCCTAGCCATTGCTATCTGGGCCCATGGCCAGGGTAGCAGAATACAGCTCAGAGCGGATATTGGTCATATGGGACCTGGCTCACAGTGACAGTCCGACCAACCGCTTCATGGAGGAGGTCATGTTCTGACTCACGTGGACCTCTCCATCACCCGTGCAAAGCTGTGCCTGACCTCTACGATATCCGCTATATGTTCTCCTACCCTTTGCTGCATCTCTAGCAGGCTTCTTGTGGTTGCGACCAGAAGCCCCTCCCAGCTTTGCGCTCCACATGGGCCTGGTTCCCAGCAGTCCTCCAGGTGTGGGGGTCTCAGCCACTGGGATGAGTGTGCAATGTGCTGAGCAGAACATGCTCCAGAAACTGAACATGAATTCTCCCCCACCTGTGTGAATGTTGTGGTGAACCATAGATGGTTATCACTATGGGTACTGAACCATAGATGGTTATCACTATGGGTACTTGTACATATGTTACTCTTGTTACTGTTGGGGTTAGGGTTGGGGTGTTCCACCTGTTGATATTGTTCTGTGGTACACTCCGGTTGGCTCCGCCTTCCTACAGGAGTATAAAGGTCACTGCACTGCCTAGTGACCCTTTAGTCTGGGATTGTATTGTTAAGCAGTAAGCTCCATTCTTGTTGCTAATATAAGCCTTTATTTCCCGGGTACGATCCAGCCTCCCGAGTGAATTAATCGCGCATCAAATGTGTGTCTGTTTGTGGAGGTTATGGGGGAGGCAGGTGACAGTGTAGCCTTTGGGTCAGTGGTGTCATTCACCCCCCCCCCCCCCACCCCCCCAGACTTTAGTCTGCTTTCTCTGGGTGTGGCTGTGTCCTGGGTTTGGGATTGCAAGGGCTGAGAGTGGAGAGTAAACAGGGCCTCATGAAGGATCAGCACACTCCACTGCTATCCCTGTAGACAGCAGGGCTAACAGCATCAACGATCTCTGGTATTTACCCACATCCTTTGTGTCACAGCACACATTTTCCACTCATCCTGGGCTCGCCAGGCACTTCTCACCCTTCCCCCAGCCTTCCAACGCTTGACAAGTATTTAAAATTCATGTTGGATTGAGAAATATTTCCCCCATAGACAGCCACTTACCTTTAAGCTCATGCATCCTTTTAATTTTGAACTGAAGGCTTGTATTTGCACATCCCTGATTAAGCTAGCTCCCTGCACACGGCATAGACTATGAATAATTATCCGAATGAGCAGTCATCTCTCTACAGAGCTGCCTCGCTCTGTGCCAACAGCCAGCGGAGAGGCTTAACCTGAATCTGAGCCAAAGACTGGTCTGTATTCCCTGAGCAAGTCAGCCGATGGGCACAGATAATAACATCAGTGAGCAGATTCTAGACAATGGAACATTTATGATGGAAAACAAAGCGAATCCTAACCAGTCGAGTTAAACAATGTGGACATTGTGTAGGTTAATCTGCCAGATTGACAGATTCCTATTTACATTCACTCTATATGCATAAAACACAGCTTTATTTTATACAGGCACTCTGATTTAATTGCCCACCACATAAATCATTGGTTTTTAAAAATTCTATTTATGCGGACATTAAGTCGCTGTTATTTGTGTTATGGTGCTGTTGTGAATGTTTAATTATTTAATATACTATTTATTGTCTTAGTTGTTCTTGTTAGAGTGTTATTGCCTTCCATTTATCTTCACTGAAATATGATCTCAGGCGACCCAAAGGAATTTGTTTAGGTTGTTAGTGATGAATAAGCGGTAAATCGCAGACTGCCACACACAGCCTCATATCCTGCACAGGTTAAAGGTTGGCAGCAGATTGCACAGATCCATTTACAGCAACTGTGTGAAAAGACAAAACCCATTTTGCATTGAATAAAAATGCTCATTAGGGACATAAGTAAAGTGCAGAACTAAAGAAGATCATTCAGGCACCATACAAAGTCTCCCAGCAGAATGTATCAAACCCTAGCACTCATAGAGTCTTCTTCGATTACTTACTCCTTAAGGAGCACTTGAAACTTCTGTCAGAAAAGTCTGGTAAAATATCTGCTTGTCTCCAATGATTTGGGGTTTGGTCTTAACCCAACTGCTAACACAACAGAAATCCTCCCAAATCCTGATTGAATAGTTTTTATAAGATCAGGCATGTGTTACCCTGTGTCCTGCCTGTGAGAAGCAGAGAGCTCTCACTTTGTTGGGTTCTGTGAGGCAAGCTGTCTTCTCTTACACTCCTCAATGTTTATGGTGTGTGGAAGAGTGCAGTGTGAGTCAGTCCTGTACGTCATTTAACTGGGAAGTGTAAAATTGGATAAACCAGGAGGTCTTAAAGGACTGCAGCTCCTGACTAAAGGGAAATTCAGGATCAGGAAGCAGTAGCTGGTTGGATGGAGGTCATTTATGAACATGTTTGCAGTCTTCACAATGATGGAGACTTTGACATTTAGCCCCATTCAGTGAAGATCGAGCAGTTGTAGAGTGGGGCTGAAAGTTAGAGTGAGTCGTTGCAATCTTCCAGGTTTATTTTACCTGGGAGTTATGAGAAGAAGTGCCCATTTGTGTGCATTGATGTTAACTTCTTGAACATGTTCCCTGAGTGAGGGCCTACCGAGACAGTGTAACCCTCTCTCAATGTAACAGCGGGTGCAGGGGGCAGTGAAACCTTATATAAAATTCAGCTCCAAATGAGTAGTGACGATAAGAGCACCACTTGCTGTACAGTGGCAGAGCGGTTATATTTCTGCTCTTACAATCCAGAAGCTTGGGGAGAGCACAAGTTTAAATTCCACCATGCAGTCTGAAAATTTCTGGCATAGCGCCAGGAACCCGCGTTCGATTCCCGGCTTGTGTCACTGTCTGTGCGGAGTCTGCAAGCTCTCCCCGTGTCTGCTCCGGTTTCCTCCCGCAGTCTGAAAGACATGCTGGTTAGGGTGCATTGGCCATGCTAAATTCTCCCTCAGTGTACCTGAACAGGCACTGGACTGTGGCAACTAGTGGATTTTCACAGTAACTTCATTGCAGTGTTAATATATGCCTACTTGTGATATGAATAAATAAACTTAGAAACTTTAAGAGATTAGCTTTATTTAAGTGAACAAAATATATATGGAGATAAAAATGTGTGTCTCTGTAAAACAGGCCATGAAATTGATGGATCATTGTAAGAAAACTAATGTGTTCCCTAATGCCCTGAAGAAAAGGAAGCCTGCCATCCTTACTTGATCGGGCTCATGTGTGATTGTGTCCAGTAGCAATAAGGGTTGACTTTAAACCATATTGCAAAGTGGTTGCGAAAGCCCCTCATCATATCAAACATCAGGACAACTAGCCAGTGATGGCCAGGAAGAGAAATCAGGGGGACTGGTTGCATCTTTCCTTGCCGGGCCTCTTATTCTCCACTGCCCCCCCCCCCCCCCCACCCTCCCCACCATTTGACCCTCTCCCTCAGTCATGCATGATCATTTCTCCCCTGTCAAGATTCACCAATCGATTCACCAATCACAGGAAGGTCCCAGTGAAATGTTAACTCCCATTGTTGACATTTGGTCACAAGTATTGTCTGAAATATATACAGCACAGCTCATTAATATTAAGAGCAGCAATGATACAGTGCAATATTAGTATGTATGCGCCGTATAAGTAATCCCACCATAATGATTAAATAAACCAGAGGGTACAAAGCAACATGCACTATTGTTAATTTGACAGGAAAATATCCTATTGGTTATCTCGAAGTGTGGAGATGATAACACTGAACTCAGTGACTACATACTGCATCAAACCTCACTAACATACTCTGCCCCAAATCCCATGTGATTTTAGTTTTTGTACCAGTCTGCCATGTGGGACCTTGTCGAACACCTTACTAAAGATCATACAAACTACATCCACAGCACTTGTTTCATCGATTATCTTCAAAAAACTCAGTCAAGTTGGTGAGACATGACCTTCCCCATACAAAACCTGCCTAACCTACATGCCACTTATAGTCCATTTTGTTCCAAATGTGCATATATCCTGTCCGTCAGTGTCTTCTCCAAAAGCTTCCCCACCACTGATGTCAGGCTCCCTTGCCTACAATGTCCTGGATTATTCCTGCTTCCTTTCTTAAACAAGGGAAAAACATTGGCTATTCTCCAGTCCTCTGGAACCTCACCTGTGGTCAAAGAGAATGTGAAGATATCTGTTGAGCCCCCAGCTATTTCCCCCCTTGCCTCCCACAGTAACCTGGGATAGACCCCAGCCGGCCCCCAGGACTTGTCTACCTTAATGGAACTTAGGATACTCAACACTTCCCCCATCGATATATTCACATTCTCTAGAGCGTTCACACACCTATCCCTGACCTCAACATCCATCATGTCCTTCTCCTTGGTGAATACCGATACAAAATACTCATTAAGGATCTCACCCACTTCTTGTGGCTCCAGCATAACTTTCCTCCATTGTCCTTGAGTGAAAGTCAGTCATAGAAAGTCATAGAAACCCTACAGTGCAGAAACAGGTCACTCGGCCCATCGAGTCTGCACCGACTACAATCCCACCCAGGCCCTACCCCCATATCCCTACACATTTACCCGCTAATCCCTTTAACCTACACATCTCAGGATACTAAGGGGAAATTTTAGCATGGCCAATTAACCTAACCCGCACATCTTTGGACTGTGGGAAGAAACCGGAGCACCCGGAGGAAACCCACGCAGACACGAGGAGAATGTGCAAGCTCCACACAGACAGTGACCCGAGCCGGGAATCGAACCCAGGTCCCTGGAGCTGTGAAGCAGCAGTGCTAACCACTGTGCTACCGTGCCGCCCACAGGGCCTATTCTTTCTCTTGCTCCCCTCCTGCTCCTAATATATGCATAAAAAGCCTTGGGATTCTCCTTGACCTGTTTGCTAAAGACATTTCATGGCCCCTTTTAGCCGCCTTAATTCCACGTTTAAGCTCCTTCCTACTCTTATTATACTCCTCAAGGGCTTCATCCGTTTTTAGATGCTTAGACCTATCATATACTTCCTTTTCTCTTTTGACTAAGCTTACAATTTCCCTTGTCATCCATGGTTCCTGAATCCTGCCATTTCTATCCTTCATTTTTGTGGGGACATGTCTATCCTGCACTTCAATCACCTGGTCTTTAAAAACCTCCCACATGCCAGACGTGGATTTTCCCTCAACTAGCCGCTCCCAATCCACATTCCCCAGTTCCTGTCTAATTTGGATGTAATTGGTCCTCGTCCAATTAATCACCCTCACTCGACGGCCACTCTTGTCCTTATCCATTATCCGAAATCTTATGGAATTATGGTCTCTAAGTCCAAAATGCTCCCCCACTGAAACATCGATCACCTGGCCCGGCTCATTCCTCAATACCAAGTCAAGTCTGGCCCCCTCACTGATTAGATTGTCAGCATACCGTATCAAAAAGTCCTCCTGGACACATCTAACAAATTGCTCTCCATCCAAGCCTCACCATTTGATAACATTGCCTTTAATATTTAATCGGCCCTAAAGCAATTTGAAACATTGTGAAACGTGCTGTGTAATTTTTTCTTTATTCATTCTCAGGGTGTTTGATGTCGCTGGCTGGCCAGCATTTATTGCCCATCCCTAATTGCCCTTGAGAAGGTGGTGCCGAGCTGCCTTCTTAAACCGCTGCAGTCCACTTGGTGTAGGTACACCCACAGTGCTGTTAGGGAGAGAGTTTCAGGATTTTGACCCAGTGACAGTGAAGGAATGGTGATATATTTCCAAGTCAGGATGGTGAGCAGCTTGGAAGGGAACCTCCAGATGATAGTGGAACTTCCCAGATTTCTCCTGCTTTTGTCCATCTAAATGATAGTGGTTGTGGGTTTGGAAGGTGCTGTCTTCAGTGAGTTCCTGCAGTGCATCTTTGAGATGTGTGTCTGTGTGGAGTTTGCACATTATCCTCGTGTCTGCGTGGGTTTCCTCCGGGTGCTCCAGTTTCCCCCCACAGTCCAAAGATGTGCGGGTTAGGTTGATTGGCCATGCTAAAATTACCCCTTACTGTCCTGAGATGCATAGGTTGGAGGGATTAGTGGGTAAATATGTAGGGATATGGGGGCAGGGCCTGGGTGGGATTGTGGTCGGTGCAGACTCGATGGGCCGAATGGCCTCTTTCTGCACTGTAGGGTTTCTATGATTCTATGAGGTACTGCTGCCACTCTGTATTGGTGGTGGAGGGAGTGAATATTTGTGGAAGGTGTGCCAATCAAGTGGACTGCTTTGTCCCAGATGCCATCATGTATTTGAGTTTTGTTGGAGCTGCACTCATCCAAACAAGTGGAAAGTATTCCATTACACTCCTGATTTCATAGAATCCCTAGAGTACAGAAGGAGCCCATTGAATCTGCACCAAAAGCAATCCTACCCAAGCCTATCCTTGTGACCTCACGTATTTACCTTGCTAGTCCCCCTGATACAAAGGGGCAATTTAGCATAAGAACATAAGAACATAAGAAATAGGAGCAGGAGTAGGCCATCTAGCCCCTCGAGCCTGCCCCGCCATTCAATAAGATCATGGCTGATCTGACGTGGATCAGTACCACTTACCCGCCTGATCCCCATTACCCTTAATTCCCTTACCGATCAGGAATCCATCCATCCACGCTTTAAACATTCAGCGAGGTAGCCTCCACCACCTCAGTGGGCAGAGAATTCCAGAGATTCACCACCCTCTGGGAGAAGAAGTTCCTCCTCAACTCTGTCTTAAACCGACCCCCCTTTATTTTGAGGCTGTGTCCTCTAGTTTTAACTTCCTTACTAAGCATAGCCAATTCACCTAACCTGCACATCTTTGGACTGTGGGAGGAAACCGGGGCACCGTGAGAAAACTCATGCAGACACGGGGAGAACGTGCAGACTCCACATAGACAATGACCCAAGGCCGGAATTGAACCCGAGTCCCTGGCGCTGTGAGGCAGCTGTGCTAACCACTGCGCCACCGTGCCACCAGTAGATGTGTCTTGTAGATGGTGGATAAGCTTTGGGGTATCAGGCGGTGAGTTACTTGCCACCGGATTCCTAGCCTTTGAACTGTTCCTGAAGCCACAGCATTTATATGGCTAGTCCAGTTCAGTTTCTGGTCAAAGGTAACCCTTGGATGTTAGTAGTGGGGGATTCAGCAATGATAATGCCATTGAATGGCAAGGGGCATTAGATCTTCTCTTACTGGAGATGGTTATTGCTTGCCACTTGTCAGACCAAGCCTGGCTATTGTCTAAGTTTGGCTGCATTTGGACATGAACTGCTTCAGTATTTGAGGTGTTGCGAATGGTGCTGAACATTGTGCAATCATCAGCGAACATACCCACTTCTATCTTATGATGGAAGGAATGTCATGGATGAAGCAGTTGAAGATGGTTGGGTCTAGGACACTACCCTGAGGAACTCCTGCAGTGATGTCCCGGGACTGGGAAGATTGACCTCCAATCACAACCACCATCTTACTTTGTGCCAGATATGACTTCAACCAGTGGAAAGTTTCCCCCTGATTCCCATTGACTCCCGCTTTGTTTGGGCTCCTTGATGCCACACTCAGTCAAATGCTGCCTTGATGTCAAGGGAAGTCACTCTCACCTCACCTCTGGAATTCAGCTCTTTTGCCCCTGTAATGAGGTCAGGAGCTGAGTGAACCTGGTGAAACCCAAACTGAGTGTCAGTGAGCAGGTCATTACTAAGCATGTGTCGCTAGATAGCCCTTTAGTCATTTTGCTGGTGATCGAGAGTAGACTGATTGGGCAGTAATTGGCTGGGCTGGATTTGTCCAGCTTTTTGTGTACAGGATGTACCTGGGCAATTTTCCACATTGTTGGGTAGATGTCAGTGTTGTAACTGTACTGGAAGAGCTTGGCTAGGGGAGCAGCAAGTTCTGGAGCACAGGACATTGCCGGAATGTTATCAGGGCCCATTGTCTTTGCTGTAGCCAGTGCCTCCAACCGTTTCTTGATGTCACGTAGAGTGAATCAAATTGGCTGAAGACTGACATCTGAAATGCTGGGGACCACTGGAGCACGGATCACCCACTCGGCACTTCTGGCTGAAGATTGTTGCGAATGTTTCAGCCTTTTGCACTGATGTGCTGTGCTCCCCCATCATTAAGAATGAGGATATTTGTGGAGCCTCCTCCTCCAGTGAGTGCATACAGTCATAGAGCAATATAGCATGGAAACAGGACCTTCGGCCCAACCGGTCCATGGTGCCCTCCCAGCTAGTCCCAATTGTCCGTGTTTGGCCCATATCCCCCTAATCCTTTCCCATCCATGTACTTGTACAAATGCTTTTTAAATGTTGCTTTTGTACCTGCCTCAACCACTTTTTCTGGCAGCTCATTCATGCACCACCCTCTGCGTGAAGAAGTTGCCCCTCAGGTTCCTTTTAAATCTTGGATTAAAGCAAATTTATTGCAGATGCTTGAATCTGAAACCAAAAGAGAAATGCTGGAAAATCTCAGCAGGTCTGGTAGCATCTGTAAGGGGAGAAAGGGGTCATCGGGACTCAAAATGTCAGCTCTTTTCTCTCCTTACAGATGCTGCCAGACCTGCTGAGATTTTCCAGCATTTTCTCTTTTGGCCCTTTTAAATCTTTCCCCTCGCACCTTAAACCTCTGCCCTCTAGTTTTCAATTTCCCTTCCCTGGGAAAAAGACTATGAGAGTTCATCCTATCGATGCCCCTCATGATTTTATACACCTCAATAAGATCACTCCTCATTCTCCTACATTGCAAGGAATAAAGTCCTAGCCTAGCCAACCATTTCCTATAACTCAGGCTCACTATCTTGGCAACATCCTCGTAAATCTTCTTTGCATTCTTTCCAGTTTATCAATACCTATACAACAGTTGTTTAATTCTCCACCACAATTGATGGCTGCATGTGGCAGGACTGCAGAGCTTAGATCTGATCCGTTGGTTGTAGAATCTGCCTATTGCTTGCTGCTTATGCTGGTTGGCATGTAGGTAGTCCTATTTGGGAGCTTCACCAGGTTGACACCTCATTTTTAGGTATGCCTGAGGCTGCTTCTGACATGCTCTCTTCATTGAAACCAGGGTCGTTCCCTGGCTTGGTGGTGATGGTGGAGTGGGGGATATGCTGGGCCATGAAGTTACAGATTGTGCTGGAGTACAATTCCGCTGCTGCTGATGGCCCACAGAGCCTCATGGATGTTGAGTTGCTAGATCTGTTCAAAGTTTATCCCACTTAGTACAGTGGCGATGCCACACCGCACGACGGAGAGTCTCTTCAATGTGAAGATGGAATTTTATCTCACAAGGACGTTTTTAAAAACATGCCCAGGCAGCAGCTTCTGCAGTGGCTGAATGGAGCTCCCTGAGCCTCTGCTGAATTTTGCCAGAGGCCAGTCTTCAATAATGTGAGTCATTGATTGGGGTCCACCACAATCTGGGCTCCCTGCAATGTGCCACTTGTGCTGATTTGCTGCACAAAGGTCTTGGCCAGTGTGTAAGGGTTGAAGGATGCCCAGTGTTGGTGTGGCAGGTTGAAGCAGGGAGAGCAGGCTGTGGGATCTGTGATGAGGAAGTGGTTTTTAATGGTTGTGTGTTGGTTCCATTCCTGCTGCCACAGAAAGATACAAGGCACATACATTCAGAGCAGCCTTAACTCAGGAACTGGATTTCTTTTTCTTCCTAATAAATTGCCTTGAATTGTGAATTTACAGCGCAAAATAAGAAAATCTTATTAATAAATAAAAAACTCCAACAGCTAAAAGGGTGACACTGCCCATTCCACCCCATTGGTCCAAAACCCCTCAAAATTACTGCCCACCCCTCCAATGCCCCCCAATCGAGTCCCACTCCTCCCTAGGGAGTATTGAGGAGCAAAGAGACCTAAGGGTACAAGTCCATAGATCCCTGAAGGTGGCAGCACAGGTAGATAGTGTGGTGAAGAAGGCATATGGAATCAAAATCAGAAAAATGCTAGAAAATCTCAGCAGGTCTGATAGCATCTGTGGGGAGAGAATAGAACCAATGTTTCGAGTTTAGAGGACCCTTTGTCAGAGCAGACATGTAGATTGTAAGGAACTTTTCCCTATCGCTAGTATCTAAGACCAGAGGGCACAGGTTTAAGGTGAGGAGTAAGTGATTTAGAGAGGATCTGAAGAAAAGCTTTTCCACCCAGAGGGTGGTGGAAATATGGAACGTGCTGTTTGAGAGGCTGGTGGAGGCAGGAACTCTCAAAACATTTAAGAAACATCTGGACGAGCACTTAAATCGTCAAGGCATAGCAGGCTATGGACCAAGTGCTGGTAAATTGGATTAGTAAAGATTGGTATTTGATGGCCAGCATAGACATGGTGGGCCGAAGGGCCTGTTTCTATGCTGTATGACTCCAAGAACACCCCCCCCAATTTACCCCATCCTTCCGAGAGCCCCCAATTTACCACCTCATCTCTCCAAGAGCCTTCAACCTACCTCCCCCCGCCTCCAATAACCCACAACTTGCCCCTCCATGCCTCGACCTCCACCACCACTCCACGATGCCCACAGCCTCCTCCCATCCTCCACCATCTCCCCCCTAACACCCAATTGGTTCTAAACCAGACATTTCACATCTGATTTTTCAAGCGAGAACGCGCTGAGTTGACCTTTGAATAGTTTTGTGCTTTTCTGGTGGCCTTTTCAAAAGAATCAGAACCATGAAGCTGCTTGAGAGTCAGAGGCAACTCTGTGAAACTGACCTGACAGGCTAACTTCATTAAAAATCCAACCTGAAGGCTCGGATTCTTTCTAAAGTCAGTTCTTCACTCTGCGGCTCTGCCTCTGGCTGTTCAGAGACAACGAGAAATTCCATTTGGAGCAAAGAGCCTGGGCCCACCCTAGCCCTTAGGGCCTGAGTTGACACTGTCTAAATGTATTATCTCCAAATTTGCAGAGGATACAAAGTTGGGTGGGTGAGTTGTGAGGAGGTTGCAGGGAAGCTTCAGCGTGATTTGGACAGGCTGAGTGAGTGGGCGTATGCATGGTAGATGCAGTATAATGTAGATAAATGTAAGGTTATCTACTTTGGTAGCAATAATAGGAAGGCAGATTATTATTTGAATGGGTGTAAATTGAGAGAGCTTGGAGTCCTCGTGCATAAGTCACTGAAAGTAAGCACGCAGGTGCAGAAGGTGGCAAAGAAAGCAAATGGCTTGTTGACTTTCATAGCAAGAGAATTTGAGTATAGGAATAGGGATGTTTTACTGCAATTGCATAGGGCGTTGGTGAGGCCACACCTGGAATATTGTCTGCAGTTTTGATGTCCTTATTTGAGGAAGAATTTTCTTGCTAGAGAGGCAGTACAGTGAAGGTTTCCCAGGCTGATACCTGGGATGGTAAGTCTGTCATATGAGGAGAAACTAAACCGATTAGGATTAAATTCACTGGAGTTTAGAAGATTGAGAGAGGTTCTGATAGAAACTTATAAAATTTTAAGAAGGTTAGACAGGGTGGATTCAGAAAGAATGTTCCTGATGGTGGGAGAGTCCAGAATTAGGGGTCATAGTTTGAAGATAAGGGGTAAACATTTTAGAACTGAGGTGAGGAGAAATTTCTTCACCCAGAGGGTGGTGAATGCATGGAATTCACTCCCACAGAATGTAGTTGAGGCACAAACATTGTCTGATTTCAAGAAGAAATTAGCTCTTGGGGGAAGGCACGGTAGCACAGTGGTTAGCGCTGCTGCTTCACAGCTCCAGGGACCTGGGTTCAATTCCCGGCTTCGGTCACTGTCTGTGTGGAGTTTGCACATTCTCCTCGTGTCTGCGTGGGTTTCCTCCGGGTGCTCCGGTTTCCTCCCACAGTCCAAAGATGTGCGGGTTAGGTTGATTGGCCATGCTAAAATTGCCCCTTAGTGTCCTGAGATGCGTAGGTTAGAGGGATTAGCGTATAAATGTAAAGGGATATGGGAGTAGGGCCTGGGTGGGATTGTGGTCGGTGCAGACTCGATGGGCCAAATGGCCTCTTTCGGCACTGTAGGGTTTCTATGATTTCTAAGGCAGGATCAGGAAATTGAATTTGATGAGCAGCCATGATCAAAATGAACAGCAGAATAGGTTTGAAGGGCCGAATGGCCTACTCCTGCTTCTAGTTTCTATATTTCTCTCCTGGACCCTGGTGTTTGGCATCATCTGCATTTCCCTTCTCCTGGATCCTAGTGTTTCCCAAGCCTGAGAATGAACAGAAGCACATTTGCTAAGGCCAGATGGTGACTGAGACACAGGGTGATGTTTGGATGACTCACAACTAACTGTTTTCTGTTTACAAGTCTAAGACACATACACTGCCACAGTGAGAGTGCAGGAAGTGTTCAATGCACATTCAAACATCTCATCCAACATGAAAAGATGGCAATTTGATTATTTTGATAAGGCTTGCTGCTCTAATTATTTACTCTGTAGATTGGACAGACTCTCCACCCCTTACCCCCACCCTGATAAATGTGTAGAAGGGATGGGCCAGGGTTAGATTGTTGATGTTTATTCCTTCCTGCGGGTGCTTTATGAGCTACCCAGAAGGACTACACAAAGCTGTCCCAACCTGGAACATTGAGCTGCAAAGGATAGACTGATCAGAAATCACCCGGTGGGGTATATTTATCAGCTAGATTAGGCAATGTGGCAGGGTTGGGGGTAGGGGATGGAGAGTCTGTCCAATCTAGAGTAGAAAATGAGGGCAGCAAACCTTATCAAAAGATTGAATGATTTCAATGACTTCACAAGCAAGAGCAAAAATGGACACACACATATTATCATTCTGCTCTGCAATTTTGAAGCTGCAGAACAAATGTGAGGGCTTCATTATCACCCCAAAAATTGGACAAGTTTATCTCAGTTGAATGGTGAGGGATCTTCCAGGTTGTATTGCCTGCCAACTCCTTGTATTCTGTTTACCCGGAAAGAAATGGGTCCGAATTGTTCACTGTAGAATGTCAGTCATGGATGCTGGGAGGTCCCAGAGGTGGAAGTTATTGCAGACTGCAATATATATATTACAAACAACAGAGGTCCCAGCACTGATCCCTGTGGAACACCACTAGTAAGAAGTCTCACAACACCAGGTTAAAGTCCAACAGGTTTATTTGGTAGCAAATACCATAAGCTTTCGGAGCACAGCTCCTTCGTCAGATGGAGTGGATATCTGTTCTCAAACAGGGCACAGACACAGAAATCAAATTACAGAATACTGATTAGAATGCAAATCTCTACAGCCAGCCAGGTCTTAAATGTACAGACAATGTGGGTGGAGGGAGCATTCAACACAGGTTAACCTGTGTTCCAAATGTGTATAGATCCTATCCCTAAGAATCTTCTCCAACAATTTCCCTATCACTGACATCAAGCTCACTGGCCTATAATTACCTGGGTTATCCTTGCTACCCATCTGAAATAACGGGACAACATTAGTTATCCTCCAATTCTCTGGGATCTCATCTGTGGCCAATGAAGAAACAAAGATTTCAATCAGAGGCCCAGCAATTTCCTCTCTTGTCTCTCTTTGTAATCTGGGATAGATGCCATCTGGCCCTGCGGATTTGTCTACCTTAATTAATACACCTAATGCTTCCTCCTTCATAATGGTGACTTGCTCTAGACAGTTTTCCTACCCCTCCAAGATAGCATCAATCAACATGCCCCTCTTCTTTGTGAATACCGATGCCAAGTACTCATTAAGGATCTCACCCATTTCTTTTGGTTCTACGCATAATTTCCCTCCTTTGTCATTGAGTGGACCAACTTTTTCTCTAGCTACCCTCTTGTTCCTAATATATGTATAAAATGCTTTGGGACTCTCTTTAATCCTGCCTGCCAAGGACATTTTGTGACTTCTTTTTGCCCTCCTAATTCCCTGTTTGAGTTATTTTCTACTTTTCTACCTGTATTCTTCAAGTGCTTCATCTGTTTTTAGTTGTCTAGACCTTATGTATGCATCCTTTTTCTTTTTGACTAGACTCACAAACTCCTGGTCACCCACGGTTCCTGAATCCCTCCTTTCCTGTCCTTCCTTTTCACAGGCACATGCCTGTCCTGCACTCCGATCAACTAAAAGACTCCCACATGCCAGATGTGGATTTACCCTCAAACAGCCTCTCCCAAACAACAGTGTCCAAATCCTGCCTAATCCGGGTTGTAGTTAGCCTTTCCCCAATTTAGCACCTTAACGCTAGGATGACACTCGCCCTTTTCCATGAGTATCCGAAAGCTTACGGATTTGTGGTCACTGTTCGCCACATGTTCCCCCACTGTAACTTTGATGACCTGGCTGGGCTCATTCCCTAGTACCAGGTCCAGTATGGCCCTCTCTCTAGTCAGAATATCTGCATATTGTTCCAAACCCCTTCCTGGATATACTGAACAAATTCCTCACCATCTGGGACCCCCAGCCCACTCAGGTATATCTGAGGTAGCCTCACTTTGCCAGGGAGCCCAGTACGGCCATCGATAGGACTTTGACCTGAAGTGTAGCTCTCTCACAGACACACCCTGCCGCTACTGCGAAAGTCACAACAGCTTTTAACATCTACATAGACTTCCAGCTGGCACTGGACAGATTTTGTGCTCAACCAGACTTTGATTCACTGATGCACTGAGCAGTTGACAAAAGCAGAGCAAGAGTTTGAGCAGGTGGCAGAAACCTCATTGTGCAGCCTCTCATTAACTTGTCACCACTGAGGCCGGGAATAAAGATTCAATTGCATACACAAATAGGAAAGTTTACATTCCATCACTGGGTCATCATAGAATCCCTACAGTGGCCCATTGAGTCTGCACTGACCACAATCCTGCCCAGGCCCTATTCCTGTAACCCCACATATTTATCCTGCTAATCCACTGACACTCGGGTCAATTTAGCATGGCCAATCAACCTAACCCGCACATCTTTGGAGTGTGGGGGGAAACCGGAGCACCCGGAGGAAACGCACGCTGATACAGGGAGAATGTGCAAACTCCACGCAGATAGTGACCTGAGGTCGGAATTGAACCTGGATCCCTGGGGCAGCAGTGGCACAGCACTGTGCCACCGTGCCACCCCAATAATATTCGGATTAATACTGAATGCTTTATTAACCGTGCTCTCAATCTGTCCTCAATAATTTTTACATGTATACACCCAGCTTATGCACCCACTTTCCAATTGGACTCTTTATTTTATATTGTCTCTTTGTATTCTTCCTACTCAAACGAGTTGCTTCCCAATTCCTTGCATTAAGTGGAATCTGCCATTTGCCTGTCCATTCTATCTATCTCCTTCAGAAGTTCCACACTATCCTCATAGTTCACAGTGCTTTCAAATTTTGAAATTGTGTCCTGCACACAACGTTTATCAATTCCTTTCGGAAGTCCATGTACACCACATTGGCATCATTATTCTAGAACATAGAACATAGAAAAGCTACAGCACAAACAGGCCCTTCGGCCCACAAGTTGCGCCGAACATGTCCCTACCTACTAGGCTTACCTATAACCCTCTATCTTACTAACTTCTATGAACTTATCCAACAGTCTCTTAAAAGACCCTATCGAATCCGCCTCCACCACTACCGGCAGCCGATTCCACACACCCACCACCCTCTGAGTGAAAAACGTACCCCTAACATCTCCTCTGTACCTACACCCCAGCACCCTAAACCTGTGACCTCTTGTGGCAACCATTTCAGCCCTGGGTAAAAGCCTCTGAGAACTCACTCTATCAATACCCCTCAACATCTTATGCACCTCTATCAGGTCACCTCTCATCCTTCGCCTCTCCGAGAGGAAAAGACCTAGCTCTCTCAACGTATCCTCATAAGGCATGCCACCCAATCCAGGCAACATCCTTGTAAATCTCCTCTGCACCTTTTCTATGGCTTCCACATCCTTTCTGTAATGAGGCGACCAGAACTGGGCACAGTACTCCAGGTGGGGTCTGACCAGGGTCCTATACAGCTGCAGCATTATCTCCCGATTTCTAAACTCAATTCCTCTATTGATAAAGGCCAGTATTCCATACGCCTTCCAGAGGTTCTCATCAACCTCTGCACAAACCTCCCGCATGCTAGTTAAACATCATTTATCCTTAATTAATCTGTGCTGCTTTTATTGAATTAACCTGTATCTCCCAAGTAGGTGTTCATTTGGGCCTGACATCATTTCTCGAAGCTATCCACCACGAGATTAAACTGACTGACCTGCGGCTGCTGGGCTCACCCTTAAAGACGTTTTTGGAACTTGTGCAAATCTTCACTCCTAGAATATCACCCCCGAGTTGAAAGAAGGTTGGAAAATTATGGTCCGTGCCTCCATAATTTTCATTCTCACCTCTCCCGCTATACATGGATACATCTTATGCACTTTAAGTACAGATAGCCTATCCAATATATCCTCCTTTTCAATTTTAAAACCCTAAATTTTTGAATTCCCTCTTCTTTCACCATGGCTTGGGCAGTACTTTCTCCCTTTGATTAAGACTAATGCTATCCTAATAATATTTGTGCCCAGATCCTGGCCATTGGATCAACAGCAAAAATCAATTATCCAATAGAAATGGAAAAAAATCCCAATTATATCAGATTGCAGTGAGGCTGATCTTTACACACTCCATTCATCATTTCCCTCGGTGCTTATGGAGTGTCACACCTTCTAACGAATTTAGATGTTTTCCACGTAGTATATGCAATCTGAGATATAGATCATCTCGTACTTAAGGAGGTGGACTGAGAAATAGTGGATGCATTGGTGGTCATCTTCCAAAATTCTGTAGACTCTGGAACAGTTCCTATGGATTGGAAGGTAACCAATGTAACCCCACTATTTAAAAAGAGAGGTAGAGAGAAAACAGGGAATTATAGACCAGTCAGCCTGACGTAAGTAGTGGGGAAATGGCTGGAGTCTATTGCCATAGATTTTACAGCAAAGCACTTGGAAAACAATGGCAGCATCAGACAGAGGGTCAGCATGGATTTACAAAAGGGAAATCAGAGAGTGGTTAGCCTGTGGAATTCGCCACCACAGAAGGTAGTTGAGGCCAAGACATTGTATGTTTTCAAGAAGGCATTAGGTATAGCTCTTGGGGTGTAAGGAATCAAAGGATATGGAGGAAAGAGAGAATAGGTTTCTGAGTTGGATGATCAGTCATGATCATAGTGAAAGGCAGAACAGTCTCAAAGGGCTGAATGGCCTCCTCCTGTTCCTATTTTCTATGTCTCTATCAGCTTCAAATTCTTGATTGATCCAACAAACTCTGTACAGGGGCTCCCGCTCCCTACAGCACCTATATTTAAATATGAAATTAGTGAATCATACAATCATAGAATCCCTACAGTGCCGAAGAAGGCCATTCGGCCCATCGAGTCTGCACCGACCACAATCCCACCCAGGCCCTATTCCCATAACCCCACATATTTATCCTGCTAATCCCCTGACACTAGGGTCAATTTAGCATGGCCAATCAACCTAACCCGCACATCTTTGGACCATGGGAGGAAACCGGAGCACCCGGAGGAAACCCACGCAGACACAGGGAGAATGTGCAAAAGACAGTGACACACAGGCAGTGACACGAGGCCGAAATCGAACCCAGGTCCCTGGCACTGTGAGGCAGCAGTGCTAAGCACTGTGTCACTGTGCCATCTTTATTTTCACCACATTAAACAGAGGTAATGACCAGACCTTTCATTATCTCTCCTAAGGTAAGCTATCATGTCTACTAGTCCATTAAAGAGAGACATTCAGTTGTTTGGTGCAGAATGATATCACACAATCCAGGAAGATCACAAGTTTAATTCTTGCTCTGTGATTAATTTACAGGTCTCAGTCAGGCATATTATTATTGGCCTCCGTATCCCTGAGTTACAGAACATTGCAAGAGTTTTAACGACACCAGGTTAAAGTCCAACAGGTTTATTTGGTAGCAAATACCATTAGCTTTCGGAGCGCTGCTCCTTCGTCAGATGGAGTGGAAATCTGCTAATGGTATTTGCTACCAAATAAACCAGTTGGACTTTAACCTGGTGTTGTTAAAACTCTTACAGTGTTTACCCCAGTCCAACGCTGGCATCTCCACATCATTACAGAACATTAACACAGGCATAGATTTCCAGATCTGCTTTCTGCTCAGGCAGTCCTGTTGTAAAAGTGAAGTTTCGATTGTAAGTGAGGACAAGACAGGTCTGGCTGTTATGCTTCCAACACCAGATTAACGTCCAACAGGTTTATTTGGTAGCAAAAGCCACAAGCTTTCGGAGCGCTGCTCCTTCATCAGGTAAGTGGGAGCTCTGTTCACAAACAGGGCATATAAAGACACAAACTCAATTTACAAAATAATGGTTGGAATGCGAATACTTACAGGTAATCAAGTCTTAAAGGTACAGACAATGAGTGGAGAGAGCGTTAAGCACAGTTTAAAGAGATGTGTATTGTCTCCAGACTGGTGTTGTGAGACTTCTTACTGTGTTTACCCCAGTCCAACGCCGGCATCTCCACATTGTGATGCTTCCCACAGTGCAATAGCCTACTGGCAGCCGCACTGTAGGCACAACACTGAAGGATGGCCAGCAACCATGGAACTGTACCCTCGTGTGAGCCAATATCTTCAAGGGCACAGGGGGTGGGATTGTTTTTTAAGAAATGAGCACAAACAATAATGATACATGATGCATATTTCATCTTCAGTGCCTGGCCAGTCATCCTGGTGGAATGAATTCTCTTCCCCCACTGGGCTACCTCCCAATTTTCACTCCAATGATTTTATCTCATTTGATGGTTTTATATTGTTGCAGCAATGCAGTTTGCCTGAAGCCAGAGTGATTTGGCTTCAGCTTCAACCTATCACAAAACCATAAAAATCAATTACATCTTTTATTGTTATTTATCTTGTCAAATAAAGATCAGATCCCGTGTGAAAACAGGCAGCATGAGCCCTTTCCCTGTTATCTGCTGTGAAGATTGCTTTCAGTCCGTGGACAGACCGCTCTCCCCGCACTGCATTCAGTGAATGGAAATGTGTCGTGACCCTTGACAGTTAATCAATGCTCCCAAAACGCTGTCACCTCTGGTAAGAAAAATTGATTCAAATTGTTGCAGTGGGAAACTGTGCCAGCGAGTACGGAGACCGATACATGGAGGATGCTTTTGCCTGAGGTACATTATGTGAGATTTCAATAATTACATCAATAATTCCTAAATTATTTTAAATTATCAGCTCTTCACCTTCTGAGAAAGCATTACAGAAGCGATGAACACTTAGGCACAACTGGTACTGTTAACTTCCCACTGCAAATGGGTCAATTTCCTTTAAAAAATAAAGGGTGGGTTTATCTCAAGCATACCCTAGTGATAGAGAGAATGGCAGTGTATATTGTACAGTATGCAGTGTCCCAGATACTGCACAGAGTAAATCGAGGGCGCAGAATGGCTCCTGGAGTTACAGGAACTGTCCGTTACATGTACAGATGTTGTCGGGCCAATTGTGTACTGGTTAATTTGGTGCCACTCTTTCCCACATGAGATCCATATTTAATACACTGTTGTACAACACACAGCTTCACATTACACTGTGATTGTGGGGTACATACTCACAAAGGGCGTCATGTTGGCTTTCAAACAATTCATTCAAAAATTAGCACAACTTACATTCAGCAGGCTGTAATTCACTATCGCCCACTTAAAGCTCTATCACAGAAAGTGAATTTGTAATCTCCCAACCTGCAGCTGCATTGCTGCAAAGTCTCTCTCAATTTGAGATGTTATTAGAGTTTCTGAATTGAATTACTGTCTGAGCGTCAAACATTTTCTATTGAATTAGTATCTGCTAAAATATTCAGCATGAAAAGTCTCATAAAACTTCCCAGTGTCTCTGGAAGCTCTTTTAACTTCCTCGCCTAACACCACGCATGTGGTATTATTCCATTGAGGGAATTCACTCTCATAAATTCATCAGTAAGGCAATAACTGAAATGTGCAGAGTGGAAGCGCTGGAATGTGAATCTTAATCCATTTCCATTATCCCTGTTATCACTTCATTGGCGGATTCAGAATTTTAAATGTGCTGTTCTTCATGATTAAAAAAAATCAGAATAGAACTCTGAAAGTCAGAGCTCAGTGTGTGAGATGATGACGAGTGCTGATTATATCCCCCCACCCCGTCCCCCAGGCACAAGTTGACAGATCAACAATTATGTTGCAATGTGCTTGTCTATACTGCTAGCTCATTTTCATGCACATACCATTAATTTCATCACACTGGTTGCACTGAATCTGCATTCCATTTCTTAATAGACAATCTGATCAAAATCTCCACAGCTTTACATTGCCAATTACTGGGAAGAGTGTGTGTGCGTGAAAGATTTACTGCATAATGTTTCAGTTTTCTTGTGAAAAACGATAGAATATTTGTCCGTTCCTCCTTGACTTTTACAATAACCATCAGTCCAATACCCAGCAATGAATGTGACAATCGAGGAATCCTCCCCTGACCCCACCTCACACCCTCCCCCGAAAGGACTCCAGCTCATTGTAGCTGCACTGCCCCCTGCTGTTCCTGTCAACTGTTCATTATCTGGAGGCGAACTGACCCTGATCCACTGTCCCCATTTACATCTGAGGAATGGAAAACTGTCTGATTTTTGCTGCTATTGACTGAAGGTCAGCTAAGTCAGCTAAAACAAGGAATCACGCATGATTCCACCCGCAGCTGTACACATCCAGTAGACTTCCCCCCGGGAAATAAGCAAACAAGAGCATAACAGTGAACATTGCTCCGATTAATTTCCTAATCTTCACCCTAAACATCGAGCATTATCATGCGACTCTGGAACAAAGAATCACAGAGTCCCGACAGTGCAGAAGGAGGCTATTCGGCCCATCAAGTCGTGGGCTGTATAGTGAGGGTCTGGGTCTCGGACAGTGAGGGTCTCGGACTCGGAAAGGGTGAGTCCGGGTCTCGGACAGTGAGGGTCCGGGTCTCGGACAGTGAGGGTCTCGGACTCGGAAAGGGTGAGTCCGGGTCTCGGACAGTGAGGATCCGGGTCTCAGACAGTAAGGGTCTGAGTCTCGGACACTGGGGGTCTGAGTCTCGGACAGTGAGGGTCCGGGTCTTGGACAGTGAGGGTCTGAGTCTCGGACACTGGGGGTCCGGGTCTCAGACAGTGAGGGTCTGAGTCTCGGACACTGGCGGTCTGAGTCTCGGACAGTGAGGGTCTGAGTCTCGGACACTGGCGGTCTGAGTCTCAGACAGTGAGAGTCTCAGTCTCGGACAGTGAGGGTTCGGGTATCGGGCAGTGAGGGTCTTGGTCTCGGACAGTGAGGGTTCGGATCTCAGACTGGGACGGTCCGGGTCTCAGACTGTGAGGGTCCGGGTCTCGGGCAGTGAGGGTCTGGGCCTTGGATAGTGAGGGTCCGGGTCTCGGACTGTGAGGGTCCGGGTCTCGGACAGTGAGGGTCTTGGTCTCGGACAGTGAGGGTCCGGGTCTCGGACTGTGAGGGTCTGGGTCTCGGACAGTGACAGTCCGCACCTCGGACAGTGAGGATCCGCATCTCGGACAGTGGGGGTCCACGTCTCGGACAGTGAGGGTCTGGGTCTCGGACAGTGAGGGTCTGGATCTCGGACGGTGAGGATCCGGGTCTCGGATAGTGAGGGTCTCAGTCTCGGACAGTGAGGGTCCACGTCTCGGACAGTGAGGGTCTCGGTCTCAGGCAGGGAGGGTCCGGGTCTCGGACAGTGAGGGTCTGAGTCTCGGACAGTGAGGGTCCGGGTCTCGGATAGTGAGGGTCTCAGTCTCGGACAGTGAGGGTCCGGGTCTCGGACAGTGAGGGTCCACGTCTCGGACAGTGAGGGTCCGGGTCTCGGACAGTGAGGATCCAGGTCTCGGACAGTGAGGGTCCGGGTCTCGGACAGTGAGGGTCTGGGTCTCGGACAGTGAGGGTCCGGGTCTCGGACAGTGAGGGTCCGGGTCTCGGACAGTGAGGGTCCGGGTCTCGGACAGTGAGGGTCCGGGTCTCGGACAGTGAGGGTCCGGGTCTCGGACAGTGAGGGTCTCGGTCTCGGACAGTGAGGGTCTCGGTCTCGGACAGTGAGGGTCTCGGTCTCGGACAGTGAGGGTCTCGGTCTCGGACAGTGAGGGTCTCGGTCTCGGACAGTGAGGGTCTCGGTCTCGGACAGTGAGGGTCTGAATCTCGGACAGTGAGGGTCCGGGTCTCGGACAGTGAGGATCCAGGTCTCGGACAGTGAGGGTCCGCATCTCGGACAGTGAGGGTCCGGGTCTCGGACAGTGAGGGTCTCGGTCTCGGACAGTGAGGGTCTCGGTCTCGGACAGTGAGGGTCTGAATCTCGGACAGTGAGGGTCTGGATCTCGGACAGTGAGGGTCTGGGTCTCGGACAGTGAGGGTCTGGGTCTCGGACAGTGAGGGTCCGCATCTCGGACAGTGAGGGTCCGGGTCTCGGACAGTGAGGGTCCGCGTCTCAGACAGTGAGGGTCTCGGTCTCGGACAGTGAGGGTCTGGGTCTCGGACAGTGAGGGTCCGCGTCTCAGACAGTGAGGGTCCGGATGCCGGACAGTGAGGGTCCGGGTCTCGGACAGTTAGGGTCTGGGTTTTCGGACAGTTAGGGTCCGGGTCTCAGACTGTGAGTGTCCGGATCTCGGACACTGGGGGTCCCGGTCTTGGATAGTGAGGGTCCAGGTCTCAGACAGTGAATGTCTCGGGCTCGGACAGTGTGGGTCTCAGTCTCGGACAGCAATGGTCCGAGTCTCGGATTGTGAGGGTCTCGGTCTCGGACAGTGAGGGTCTCGGTCTCGGAAAGGGTGAGTCCGGGTCTCGGACATTGAGGGTCCGGGTCTCGTACAGAGTGTCCTGGTCACAGATAGTGAGGGTCCGGGTCTCGGACACTGGGGGTCTGAGTCTCGGACAGTGAGGGTCTCAGTCTCGGTCAGTGAGGGTCTGAGTCTCGGACAGTGAGAGTCCACGTCTCGGCAGTGAGGGTCCGGGTCTCGGACAGTGGGGGTCCGGGTCTCGGACAGTGAGGGTCCGGGTCTCGGACAGTGAGTGTCTGGGTCACGGACAGTGAGTGTCTGGGTCTCGGACAGTGAGTGTCTGGGTCTCGGACAGTGAGGGTCCGGGTCTCGGACAGTGAGTGTCTGGGTCTCGGACAGTGAGGGTCCGGGTCTCGGACAGTGAGTGTCTGGGTCTCGGACAGTGAGTGTCTGGATCTCGGACAGTGAACGTGTGGGACTCGGACAGTGAGGGTCCGGGTTTCGGACAGTGGGGGTCCGGGTCTCAGACAGTGAGTGTCTCGGTCTCGGACAGTGAGTGTCTGGGTCTCGGACAGTGAGCGTCCGGGTCTCGGACAGTGAGTGTCTGGGTCTCGGACAGTGAGTGTCTGGATCTCGGACAGTGAACGTGTGGGACTCGGACAGTGAGGGTCCGGGTCTCGGACAGTGAGGGTCCGGGTCTCGGACAGTGAGGGTCCGGGTATCGGACAGTGAGGGCCCGGGTCTCGGACTGTGAGGGTCCGGGGGTCGGAGAGTGAGGGTCTGGGACTCGGACAGTGAGGGTCTGAGTCTAGGACAGTGAGGGTCCGCATCTCGGACGGTGAGGGCCCGGGTCTCGGACAGTGAGGGTCCGGGTCTCGGACAGTGAGGGTCCGGGTCTCGGACAGTGAGGGTCCGGGTCTCGGACAGTGAGGGTCCTGGTCTCGGACAGTGAGGGTCCGGGTCTCGGACAGTGAGGGTCCGGGTCTCGGGACAGTGAAGTTCCGCGTCTCGGACAGTGAGGGTCCGGGTCTCGGACAGTGAGGGTCCGGGTCTCGGACAGTGAGGGTCCGGGTCTCGGACAGTGAGGGTCCGGGTCTCGGACAGTGATGGTCCGGGTCTCGGACAGTGAGGGTCCGGGTCTCGGACAGTGAGGGTCCGGGTCTCGGACAGTGAGGGTCCGGGTCTCGGACAGTGAGGGTCCGGGTCTCGGACAGTGAGGGTCCGGGTCTCGGACAGTGAGGGTCCGGGTCTCGGACAGTGAGGGTCCCGGTCTCGGACAGTGAGGGTCCGGGTCTCGGACAGTGAGGTTCCGCGTCTCAGACAGTGAGGGTCTGCGTCTCGGACAGTGAGGGTCCGGGTGTCGGACAGTGAGGTTCCGCGTCTCAGACAGTTAGGGTCCACGTCTCGGACAGTGAGGGTCCGCGTCTCGGACAGTGAGGGTCCGGGTCTCGGACAGTGAGGGTCCGGGTCTCGGACAGTGAGGGTCCCGGTCTCGGACAGTGAGGGCCCGGGTCTCGGACAGTGAGGGTCCGGGTCTCGGACAGTGAGGGTCCGGGTCTCGGACAGTGAGGTTCCGCGTCTCAGACAGTGAGGGTCTGCGTCTCGGACAGTGAGGGTCCGGGTGTCAGACAGTGAGGTTCCGCGTCTCAGACAGTTAGGGTCCGCGTCTCGGACAGTGAGGGTCCGCGTCTCGGACAGTGAGGGTCCGGGTGTCGGACAGTGAGGGTCCGGGTGTCGGACAGTGAGGGTCCGGGTCCCAGACAGTGTGGGTCCGGGTCTCGGACAGTGAGGGCCCGGGCCTCAGACTGTGAGTGTCCGGATCACGGACACTGGGGGTCTGAGTCTCGGACAATGAGGGTCCCGGTCTTGGACAGTGAGGGTCCGGGTCTCGGAAAGTGAGGGTCCGGGTCTCGGAAAGTGAGGGTCCGTGTCTCGGACAGTGAGGGTCTCGGTCTCGGACAGTGAGGGTCTGAGTCTCGGACAGTGACAGTCCGCACCTCGGACAGTGAGGGTCCGCATCTCGGACAGTGAGGGTCCGGGTCTCGGACAGTGAGGATCCGGGTCTCGGACAGTGAGGGTCTGGGTCTCGGACAGTGAGGATCCGGGTCTCGGACAGTGAGGGTCTGAGTCTCGGACAGTGAGGGTCTGAGTCTCGGACAGTGAGGGTCCAGGTCTCGGACAGTGAGGGTCCGGGTCTCGGACAGTGAGGGTCTCGGTCTCGGACAGTGAGGGTCTGAGTCTCGGACAGTGACAGTCCGCACCTCGGACAGTGAGGGTCCGTGTCTCGGACAGTGAGGGTCCAGGTCTCGGACAGTGAGGGTCCGGACCGGACAGTGAGGATCCGGGTCTCGGACAGTGAGGGTCCAGGTCTCGGACAGTGAGGGTCCAGGTCTCGGACAGTGAGGGTCCGGGTCTCGGACAGTGAGGATCCGGGTCTCGGACAGTGAGGGTCTGAGTCTCGGACAGTGAGGGTCTGAGTCTCGGACAGTGAGGGTCCAGGTCTCGGACAGTGAGGGTCCGGGTCTCGGACAGTGAGGGTCTCGGTCTCGGACAGTGAGGGTCTCGGTCTCGGACAGTGAGGGTCTGGGTCTCGGACAGTGAGGATCCGGGTCTCGGACAGTGAGGGTCTCGGTCTCGGATAGTGAGGGTCTCGGTCTCGGACAGTGAGGGTCTGGGTCTCGGACAGTGAGGATCCGGGTCTCGGATAGTGAGGGTCTCGGTCTCGGACAGTGAGGGTCTCGGTCTCGGACAGTGAGGGTCTGGGTCTCGGACAGTGAGGATCCGGGTCTCGGATAGTGAGGGTCTCGGTCTCGGACAGTGAGGGTCTGGATCTCGGACAGTGAGGATCGTGGTCTCAGACAGTGAGGGTCTCGGTCTCGGACAGTGAGGGTCTCGGTCTTGGACAGTGAGGGTCTCGGTCTCGGACAGTGAGGGTCTCGGTCTCGGACAGTGAGGGTCTCGGTCTCGGACAGTGAGGGTCTGAGTCTCCGACAGTGAGGGTCCGGGTCTCGGACTGTGAGGGTCTGGGTCTCGGACAGTGAGGGTCTGGGTCTCGGACAGTGAGGGTCTGGGTCTCGGACCGTGAGGGTCTGGGTCTCGGACAGTGAGGGTCTGGGTCTCGGACAGTGAGGGTCTGGGTCTCGGACAGTGAGGGTCCGGATCCCGGACAGTGAGGGTCCGGATCCCGGACAGTGAGGGTCCGGGTCTCGGACAGTGAGGGTCCGGGCCTCAGACTGTGAGTGTCCGGATCTCGGACACTGGGGGTCTGAGTCTCGGACAATGAGGGTCCCGGTCTTGGATAGTGAGGCTCCAGGTCTCGGACAGTGAATGTGTTGGTCTCGGACAGTGTGGGTCACAGTCTCGGACAGTGAGGGTCCGGGTCTTGGACAGTGAGGGTCCGGGTCTCAGACAGCAATGGTCCGGGTCTCGGACAGTGAGGGTCCGTGTCTCGGACAGTGAACGTGTGGGACTCGGACAGTGAGTGTCACGGTTTCGGACAGTGAGGGTCCAGGTCTCAGATAGTGAAGGTCCTGGTCTCGGACAGTGAGGGACGCGGTTTCGGACAGTGAGGATCGTGGTCTCGGACAGTGAGGGTTGCGGTCTCGGACAGTGAGGGTCTGGGTCTCGGACTCTAAGGGTCCGGGTCTCGGACAGTGAGGGTCTGGGACTCGGACAGTGAGAGTCCCGGTCTTGGACAGTGAGGGTCAGGGTCTCGGACAGTGAGTATCCAGGTCTTAGACAGTGATGCTCCGGGTCTCAGACAGTGAGGATCCAGGTCTCAGACAGTGAGGGTCCGCATCTCGGACAGTGAGGGTCCGGGTCTCGGACTGTGAGGGTCAAAAAGAAAAAAGAGGCATACATGAGGTGCAGGCAGCTAAAAACAGATGGAGCACTGGAGGAATACAGAGAAAGTAGAAAAGAACTCAAACAGGGACTGAGAAGGGCAAAAAGGGGTCGCGAAATGTCCTTGGCAGACAGGATTAAGGAGAATCCTCAGGCATTTTATACATACGTTAGGAACAAGAGGGTTGTTAGGGAAAGAATCGGACCTCTCAGGGACAAAGGAGGGGAATTATGCTTAAAACCAAAGGAAGTAGGTGAGATCCTAAACGAATACTTTGCATCAGTATTCACAAAGGAGAGGGACATGTTGACTGGTAGTGTCTTCGAGAAATGTGTTGAGTTAAGGCTCCGAAAGCTTGTGGCTTTTTCTACCAAATAAACCTGTTGGACTTTAACCTGGTGTTGTTAAACTTCTTGCTGTATAAACTAGTGAGCAGAGAAAAGAAAGAGAAACAGCGAAGGAGAAAGAAGAAAGAAAGTGAAAGGGAAAAGAGAAAAGATCTTGTGTTGGGCCCCACACCTCGGCAGGGTGGGTGGGTGTAATTAGGTAAAGGGCCAGGGCATGCCCACCAATCGGGGGCGGGGGGGTTCTGTGGGAGCATCCGGGCTCCTGGGGCTATCGGGTATCGACTCACCCGGCTCCATCTGCAGTGTCCCAATATATGCTATAAATGGTTGCTAGGTCTTATAGAACCTAGCAGTGAACCCATGTAGCGTGCATCTCATCTTTTCTAGCTTAATGGTATCTGCCACCTCCTTCACCCACTGTGAATGGGGGTGCACCTGATTTCCACCTAAACAGGATTAGTCGTCTTGCCAGGAGTGTAGTGAAAGCTACAAAATCCCCGACTCATTTGCTGTTGCAAAAAGCCACATCAAGAGGTTCAATATTGTTGTGCCTGCCGCACAGTCTGTTTCAACCTTATCCGGTGGACAAAGAACTGTGAGTAGACATCTTGTTAGTACAACCAATATTTATTTAAGACATACAATCAATAATCACCCTCCCAACCAACAATAAGTTATCTTACAGAAAATACTAAAGTTCAAGTCCAATACAAGACCTTGACTTAACTTTGTGAGACTGGCGAGTACCCAGGCAGATATTGGCCTTTATCTGTGCGCTGGTCTCTGTCGTCCTCTCCGGAGTCTGGTCCTTTGGTCTGGTCTGGCACTCTGGCTCTGGCCTTCCTTCCTTCTCGGGTGTGGTGGCTCTCCTCGTGCTGGTCGTTGCTGGCGATGGTCACCGTTGTTGTCGCTCGTTCATGGGGTCAGAGAGAGAGAGAGAGAGCTTCTGTTGTGCAGAAGCTTTTATCCATCCCTGGTTTCGTGTCCTTTTGGGCGGTCTCCTGATTCTTGTCAATCAATTGATCAGGGCTTGATTACCCTGATCGATAAGAGTCCAATCAGGTGCTGCCACACCGATCTCTGGGTGTGTCCCCAACGGTCATGCCTGTAGATGCTGGAGGCACATGGGTCACATGCCTCCCTCCTAAATAAGGGGTTAAGGTAAACAAGTATGTTTGACCAGAAAGTGTCCATTGTCTTTGGGATTACCTATTTCCTGTTTATTCACTCATCTGAGTTGCAGCTTGTTTATCTCTGTCTTTTAAACTGCAGCCTGTCGTTTTAGTTCTTGCCCAATTGTCCCAGAGTGCTTTACAAATCGCCATTTTAGATGGCCCGTTTGGCCACAATAGCAATGGCAAATAACAGGGGGGAGAGGGGGCATCCTTGCCTCGTGTCCCGGGACAAAGGGCAAAAAGCTGAATGCACATTGTTTGTCCGGACCGAGGCTTTGTGATATTAGACTTTTGGAGGAGAATTGGCGCAGCTGATGAGCTAGGAGCTTGCTTGCCTTGTCCCCATGCTCATAGTGTGTATACTTAGATTTGAACAGCATCTCTTCCGCTTAACATGAGGACAAGGTCTCAAACTCCGGCTGTAGTAGTAAACGTTCCTTATATACCTCTGGGGACGGGCCAGCAGCATACGCAGCATCAACTTGGGCGATACGCCCCAGCAATTCCAATAACCTCCTACCTCTCTGCTTCGCCTCGTGCACTGAATAAGATATGATTAAATAAATAATCATTAAATAAGCCTTCAATATCTCCCATAAGGTATTTGCCGAGACTCCCGGAGCATCATTAAACTCGAAGAAATCATCGACCTGGGTTAACAGAAATCTAACAAATTCATCATCAGAGAGCAGACAAGTATTGAATTGCCAACGTGTACGGGGGCCCATGCTCCTCCCCACTACCAAGTCCATTGTCAAGGAAGCATGGTCCGAGATTACAATGGTAGGAACATGACTGCACAGCCGGGAGCAACTTATTATCGACCAAATAGTGATCTATACGTGCATACGTTCGGTGGACAGGTGAAAAGAAAGAATATTCCCTGCTAGTTGGGTTAAGAAACCTCCATGGGTCCGACACTGCATTTTCCGTGAGAAATGAATTCATAATTTCTGCCGACTTGGAAGATACAGCGGTCCTGGGGGAGGAGCGGTCCTGGGGGAGGAGCGGTCCTGGGGGAGGAGTATTCTGGGGGAGCAGTGGTCCTGGGGGAGGAGCGGACCTGGGGGAGGAGCGGTCCTGGGGGAGGAGCGGTCCTGGGGGAGGAGCGGTCCTGGGGGAGGAGTATTCTGGGGGAGCAGTGGTCCTGGGGGAGGAGCGGACCTGGGGGAGGAGCGGTCCTGGGGGAGGAGCGGTCCTGGGGGAGGAGCGGTCCTGGGGGAGGAGCGGTCCTGGGGGAGGAGCGGTCCTGGGGGAGGAGCGGTCCTGGGGGAGCAGCGGTCCTGGGGGAGGAGTATTCCTGGGGGAGGAGCAGTCCTGGGGGAGGAGTATTCCTGGGGGAGCAGCGGTCCTGGGGGAGGAGTGGTCCTGGGGGAGGAGCGGTCCTGGGGGAGGTGTATTCCTGGGGGAGGAGCAGTCCTGGGGGAGGAGCGATCCTGGGGGAGGAGCGGTCCTGGGGGAGGAGTGGTCCTGGGGGAGGAGTATTCCTGGGGGAGGAGCGGTCCTGGGGGAGGCGTATTCCTGGGGGAGGAGCAGTTCTGGGGGAGGAGCGATCCTGGGGGAGGAGCGGTCCTGGGGGAGGAGCGGTCCTGGGGGAGGAGCGGTCCTGGGGGAGGAGCGGTCCTGGGGGAGGAGCGGTCCTGGGGGAGCAGCGGTCCTGGGGGAGGAGCGGTCCTGGGGAGGAGCGGTCCTGGGGGAGGAGTGGTCCTGGGGGAGGAGCGGTCCTGGGGGATCATAGAATCATAGAATCATAGAAACCCTACAGTGCAGAAGGAGGCCATTCGGCCCATCGAGTCTGCACCGACCACAATCCCACCCAGGCCCTACCCCCACATATTTACCGCTAATCCCTCTAACCGACACATCTCAGGACTCTAAGGGACAATTTTTAACCTGGCCAATCAACCTAACCCGCACATCTTTGGACTGTGGGAGGAAACCAGAGCACCCGGAGGAAACCCACGCAGACACGAGGAGAATGTGCAAACTCCACACAGACAGTGACCCGAGCCGGGAATCGAACCCGGGACCCTGGAGCTGTGAAGCAGCAGTGCTAACCACTATGCTACCGTGCCGCCCATGGGGGAGGAGCGGTCCGGGGCAGGATTCAACCAACAGTTGAAATCTCCGTCCAGTATCAACCGATGTGAATTCAAATCTGGAAGTAGTGCAAACAATGCCCGGAAAAAGTTTTCCGGTCCCAGTTTGGGGCATACACATTGGCGAACACCAGGGGCGTCCAATATAATTTACCTGTGATAATGACGTATCAGCCATTTGAGTCAGAAATGACATTGGCTACTACCGAGGGTAAGGACTTGTGGCTGAGGATTGCCGCCGCCCCCCCATGCCTTGGTGTGAAAAGCTGAGTGAAAGCATTGACCCTCCCATCCTCTACAGAGCCTAAAACAGTCCACTGGCCTGAGGTGGGTCTCTTGGAGGAACGCAATTTGGGTACCCAGTTGTCGAAGGTGTTGAAATATCTTACCGCGCTTAACCGGACGTTCTCTGACATTCCAGCTAGTGAATCGGATCATTCCGAGGTCAGAGCATAAGGGCCTCCTAGCCAGCATTCCACATTCCTAACAGTAGCCTGGTATTCCCCCTCACTGGGGAGTCTCCCCTCAACTGCTGACATCGGCAGACGCCACACGCCAGGCTGCCCCCCCCCCCCCCCCCACCCTCCCCACTGGCCACGGGGAACCAACCACAAGAAAGAGAGGGCGCGCTTGAAAGAGGCCAACCCACACCCACAGAGAAAAAAAGATATAGCAAAGAAGACAGAAGAACAGCCACACAGCCCAAAGCCGCAAACACAGCATCCCCCCCTCCCCCCTGCATGCACCCTCCCACACAGGGCGCCTGTGCCTCCAACACCTCCTTATCGTGGCACCTTCACAGCAAGGGACACGATCTTCACCTCCATTCCCATCGTGGTCACAGGTGCTATAACCTGAAAAGGTCTGTAGAAATATCAAACACTTAACCTAACAGTCGCAAAACCCGTTACCCTTTCCTGGCCGACAATTCGATCTGGGTATAGCATGCAGGTTCATAAAAAACAAATATCAGTTTACACCCGACGTGTGGTCACCCGATTTAAAAGTCTGCTCCACAAATTTCATCGTTGCCGGTGGATCCGTGAACTTGTGCTCAGTTCCATTGTTGAGAGTAATCCTCAAGCAGGCTGGAAAGCGAAGTCCAAACCTGACCCCAGGACAGTCACGCAGAAGTTGTTTGAGATCAGTGAAGGCCGCCCTTCTCCTTGCCACCACCGGGCTAAAATCTGGAAATATCAATAGCCTATTTTCCTGCTACCTCAGAGTGGTTGCCTTGGTGCTTGCCACAGGATTCTGTCACGTGCTGAGGTGTAATGTACTCGTGCAATAATGGGCCAAGGAACTTTTCCCGGTCTGGGCTTTGCTGGTAACACTCTGTGTGCGCGATCCAGAAGCGGCTCATCCTCAAGTTCCAGCACATTCTTCAATAGCCGGGCGACGAAGTGTGTGATATTTGTGCCTTCAATTTCCTCTGGAAGGCCTATCAGATGGATGTTATTTTGTCTTTGGCGTCCTTCCATCTCACCGGTTAAGTCCTTAGGGACTTAACCTCTGATGTCAAATGAGCAACTTGGCTCTCCAGCTTGGAGATAGTGTTTCCCTAAATGCCTCCGAGTCCTCGAGCTCCTTCAAGCGGTTCTCATGGGCAACGGTGACACCTTGGAGAGATTCTCTCAACTTGTCTATCTTGGCCTGCAATTCAGTGGCCCACTGGTCCAACTTACTGTCCAATCTTTGCATGGCCTCCATAATAGCTTCCCTTGTCCTTTCGCTCAGCATGCTCTGTTCACGGATCCCTCCAGGAGAGCGTGCTGGGGACCCCCCTCTGCCCCTGTGGTCCCACTCTTTGATTTTGGTTTGCCTTCTGCCATTTTGCCAGTGCCAGCGCCTGTGGACTTAACTATTTCCTCCAGCCTCGAGCGCTATTTCCTGGTCCATGTATCAAGCTGTCTCGCTGTTCGATCTACCAGAGTTCTTGCATGGATTGCTTTTCACCTTACTTCACCCATAACTGGTTGAACAGAAGCAGCAAAGGGTTCCCAGCCAAGCTGCAAGTTGCAACTTCTCCCTCACTTTAATTCACCCTTGGTTGAGTGAAAAAAGGAACAGCGCAGCGTCCCCAGGTTGATCTGACAGTTGCAGTTTTCATGACACAGGAGTTCTTCCCTGGGCTGCCCCCCACCCCAAACCAATTCACACTTGACTGAGTGAAAAAACTAGAAGACGATTCCAGGCTGAACTGCAAGTCCCAACATACCCTTCATAGAGCTCTAGCTGGAAAAAAAACAATCCAAAAGTAGAAATAGCAGCTTGCAATTTGCAGCAGGACTTCAGTGGCTCCTGCTTCCCACTTTAATTCACCCTTTCTTGGGTGAAAAAAGAACAGAGAGTTTGCAGACAGAGCTGAGATCCGCATCCCCTCCCCCCTGAGCACACACAGTAAATTGCATCCGGCGGGAAGGAATCTAAAAATAACCCTTTCCAGCTAGACTTTTGAAGTTCTCTCTTTGCAACTGCATTCCAGGTATGTTTAAAGCTTGCTTGATGCACATTAACCTCTCTCCAGACCTCAACAAATAGCCAGATTTCAAGAAGGATCTTGCCACCTGTGAATCATGCTTCCTCTCACACCAGCGCCATCTTTGATTCCCCAAGAATTTTTTAAAAATCATGTTCTCTGCCACTTGTCGCTCTCAGCATTGCTGAGTTGTCTGTAGAAGTCCTTTTATGGTGACTTAAATGGGGTTTGTTTATTTTTACTCTGGGATGTTTTATGACCCTGCATTATTCAGAGGAAGACTGGTGGCAGGTCATGTGTTTTTGGACATTTCTTTTGCTTTCTTAGTGAATTCAAGGTTTCATTTTCTGCTTTGGGGCTGGCTGTAGTTTAGTTGTTAGAAGGGAAATCAAGCTGAAAAGAAATGTCTCTCTCTCTCTCGCTGGATAAGTGCTTTGAAAATAGATCCGACGTATGAAGCTCCGAGAGAAATGATTATTTTGGAGGAGTTCAAAAATTCACTTCCTGATGTAGTGAGAACTCATGCGGATGAACAGAGGGTTAAAACTGTGAGGTTAGCAACAGAAATGGCGGATGATTATGAATTAGTTCATAAATCAAAGTTTGGTTTCCAACATCAGTTTCAGCCTGTGAGGAGTCGGAACTGGGGGAAAGAGAAATCCTCAGGTGGTAAAGGTAAAGGAGATCTTTTAGAAGATAACAAAGACAGTGGACCTCAAGTTAAAAAGGAAATATAGAAGGGTGGAAGAGAAATGAAAAGCCTCAGATGTTTTCACTGAAATAAATTAGGCCATGCAAAGTCACAGTGTTGGTGGTTTAAGAAAAGTACTGGGAAGACTGACAGGGTAAAATAGGATAAGCCAGTGGGGTTTGTTAAAGTGGTAACAGAAAGCCCAATTGAAGCAAAGGAGGTGCAAAAGAATGTACAGCTTGATCAGGTATTGATTGATAAGAAGGTGACAGATCTCTTTAAAGAATTTACTTGTGTGGGGAAAGTTGGACATCCCGGACATTCTCTCTTCCGCCTTCTTCCGTCAGGAAAAAGATACAAAAGTCTGAGGTCACGTACCAACTGACTCAAGAACAGCTTCTTCCCTGCTGCCATCAGACTTTTGAATGGACCTACCTTGCATTAAGTTGATCTTTCTCTACACCCTAGCTATGACGGTAACACTACATTCTGCACTCTCTCCTTTCCTTCTCTATGAACAGTACGCTTTGTCTGTATAGCGCGCAAGAAACAAATACTTTTCACTATGTTAACACATGTGACAATAATAAATCAAATCAAAGTTTACTCGTGTACCAGGAGGAGTAGGTAAAGAAGTTAAAATTTTAAGTGATATGGGAGCAAGTCAATTTTTGATGGTAAGAGATGAGGAGTTATGTAGTTTGGAAGGAGTATTATCAGATAAGGTAGTAATATGTGGAATTCAGGGTGAGAAGAGTAGTGTTCCATTATATAAGGTGGGATTGGAGAGTCCAGTGAAGAGTGATGAAGTGCTGGTAGGAGTGATAGAGAAATTATCTTGTCCAGGAATACAGGTTATCTTGGGTAATAATATAGCTGGATCACAGGTGGGAGTGTTGCCTATTGTGGTTGAAAAGCCAGTGGAAAATCAAACAACTGAGTTGTTGAAGGATGCATATCCTGGGATTTTCCTGATTGTGTAGTAACAAGGTCACAAAGTCACAGGTTAAGATAAGAGGAGAAATCAAAGAGTGAAGATAAGAAAGTTGAAGTTCAATTATCAGAAATTATTTTTGATCAGATGGTTGGAAAAGAACAAGAACAGGTGGAGGATGAGGTGGATATTTTTAATTCAGGACAATTGGCAGAGTTACAACAGAAAGATATAGAAATGAAACAGTTGTATTAGAAAGCATACATGGAAGCGGAATCTGAGTGTAAACCTGAATGTTATTATCTTAAAAATGATGTCTTAATGAGAAAGTGGAGACCTTTACATATTCAGATGGATGAAAAGTGGGCAGAAGTTCATCAAATGGAATTGCCAGTAGGGTATAGAAAGGAGGTGGTGTGAGTAGCACATGAGGTACCAGTAGGAGGTCATTTGGGGATAAGGAAAACTAAATCTAAAATTCAAAAATATTTTTATTGGCCTGGACTGCATAAAGATGTGGTTAAATTTTGCCGGTCATGTCACACGTGTCACATTGTTCCCAGGAGCAGGCTGAGGGTAAGAGAGTGGGTTTGCTGACTGTAATTAATTATTTATTTTTTCAGTTAATTTTGGGTTTAAAATCGGAGGTTTTTTTCAAAACCGGAAGTCAGGCCAGGAGTGGCCAGGGGAAGTTTTTGGAGGGTTTAAAAAGGGCTTACCTTGGAGGTTCAGCTTCATTGTTCCCAGGAGCAGGCTGAGGGTAAGAGAGTGGGTTTGCTGACTGTAATTAATTATTTATTTTTTCAGTTAATTTTGGGTTTAAAATCGGAGGTTTTTTTCAAAACCGGAAGTCAGGCCAGGAGTGGCCAGGGGAAGTTTTTGGAGGGTTTAAAAGTGCACCAAAGTATACAGCGGGCAGCAGAGTGAGTGGGAAGTTGAGTGAGCTGTCAGGGCTTTGGCTCACAGGGCTTGGACGAGCAGGGGTGAGTTTTTGTTTCCTTACACTCTTATTAACTTTTCACTGTCTTACTTGACATAAAGTGTCCAGTATGAGTGTGAAACCAATGTGTTGTTCCCAGTGTAGGATGTGGGAGGTCCTGGAGGCATCTGGCCTCCCGGACATCCACATCTGTGAGGGGTGTGTCGAGCTGCGGTTCCTGAGAGACCGTGTTAGGGAGCTGGAACTGCAGCTCGAGGATCTTAGGCTGATGAGGGAGAATGAGGAGGTGATAGACAAGAGCTATCATCAGGTGGTCACACCAGGGCCACGGGAAGAGGCCAAGTGGGTGACGGCCAGGAAGGGTAAGGCTAGGGTGGTTGAGAGCACCCCGGTGGATTTGCCCCTGCACAACAAGTACTCCTGCTTGAGTACTGCTGGGGGGGACAGCCCGCCTGGGGGAAGCAGCAGTGGCCGTGTCTCCGCAGTGGAGTCCAGCCCTGTAACTCAGAGGGCTAAGGAAAAGAGGAGGAAGGCGGTATTAATCGGGGACTCGATGGTGAAGGGGACAGACAGGCGTTTCTGCGGAGGTAGGCGGGATTCTCGCATGGTGGTCTGCCTCCCTGGGGCCGGGATCCAGGATGTCACTAGTCGCGTCCCGGAAATCCTGAGGTGGGAGGGAGAGGAGCCTGAGGTAGCGGTACATATTGGTACCGCTGATGTGGGTAGGAAGGGAGAAGGGGTCATGAAAAGGGAGTACAGGGAATTAGGGAGACAGCTGAGAAAGAGGAAAGCAAAGGTAGTAATCTCAGGATTACTGCCTGTGCCACGGGAAGGTGAGGGCAGGAATGGAGTGAGGTGGAGGATGAATGTGTGGCTGAGGGACTGGTGCAGGGGGCAGGGATTCAGGTTCCTGGACCATTGGGACCTCTTTAGGGGCAGGGGTGATCTGTATACAAAAAACGGGTGGAACTTGAATCACACGGGGACCAATATCCTGGCCGGTAGGTTGGCTAAGGCTACTGGGGAGAATTTAAACTAGATAGGTTGGGGGGAGGGGAGCTAGAAGAGTTGACTAGGATCAAGGAACTAATTGATGGGGGGGAGGATGCAGGGGTAAGGGGAATTACAAAATTAATGGTAGAGGAGAGGGTGCAAGTGAATGAAGGCGGTAATTTAGATAAGGGAGTAGAGGGAGACGGTGTTCGCGACTCATCAAAGCGGGTCCAGATAAAAGCTGGAATAAGGACACTTTGCCTGAATGCACGAAGCATTCGGAACAAGGTGAATGAGTTGATGGTGCAAATCAGCACAAGTGGGTACGATCTAGTGGCCATTACAGAAACGTGGCTGAAAGGTGACCAGGACTGGGAGATGAATATCCAGGGGTATCAGGCGTTTAGGAAGAATAGACAGGAAGGAAAAGGTGGTGGGGTCGCGCTATTAATAAGAGATAATATCAGGGTAGTACTGAGGGATGACATAGGCTCTGAGGAACAAAACGTGGAATCATTATGGGTAGAGATGAGGAATAGTAGAGGGAGAAAGACACTAGTAGGTGTGGTATATAGGCCCCCAAATAATAATGTTGAGGTAGGGAGGGCTGTAAATAAGCAGATAAGGGATGCGTGTAAAAACGGAACGGCAATAATCATGGGGGACTTCAACATGCACATTGACTGGCAGACTCAAGTCGGTAAGGGTGGAATGGAGGAAGAGTTCTTAGAATGCTGTCGGGATAGTTTCCTTGAACAGCATGTTACGGAACCGACGAGGGAACGAGCTATTTTGAATCTGGTATTGTGTAACGAGGTAGGTAGAATTAAGGATCATATTGTGAAGGACCCTCTTGGGTCTAGTGACCACAATATGGTCGAATTTCTGATTCAGATGGAAGAGGAGAAAGTTTGGTCTCAAACCAGTGTCCTCTGTTTGAACAGAGGGAAATATGATAGGATGAGGGATGAATTGGCTAAGGTAGACTGGGAGAGCAGGCTGGCAGGTAGGATAGCTGAGGAACAGTGGAGGATTTTTAAGGAGATCCTTTTCAGTTCTCAGCAAAAATATATTCCAGCAAAAAACAAGGATTGTAAGAAAAGGGAGAACCAGCCGTGGATAACGAAGGAAATAAAGGAGAGTATTAAAATAAAAACAGCTGCGTACAGAGTGGCCAAAAATAGTGGAGAAACAAGTGATTGGGAAAAATTTAAGAAACAACAAAGAGAGACTAAGAAAGCGATAAAGAAAGGAAGGATAGACTATGAAGCTAGGCTAGCAATTAATATAAAAAATGATAGTAAAAGTTTTTATAAATATATAAAAAGGAATAGAGTGGCTAGAGTGAATGTTGGACCCTTGGAGGACGAGAGGGGGGAGTTAATAGTGGGAAATGAGGATATGGCTGAGTCTTTAAATAAGTTTTTTGTGTCGGTCTTCACGGTGGAGGACACAAATAGTTTGCCAAATATTAACGATAGAGGGTTGGCAGCAGGAGAAATACTTAATACGATTAATGTTACCAGAGAGGCAGTGCTGGGTAGACTAATGGGACTGAAGGTGGACAAGTCCCCGGGTCCGGATGGAATGCATCCCAGGGTATTGAAAGAAATGTCAGAGGTAATAGTGGATGCGTTAGTGATTATTTATCAAAACTCGTTGCATTCTGGGGTAGTGCCGGTTGATTGGAAAACGGCTAATGTTACGCCGCTGTTTAAAAAAGGAAGGAGACAAAAGGCGGGTAACTATAGGCCGGTCAGCTTAACGTCTGTAGTAGGGAAAATGCTGGAATCCATTATTAAAGAGGAGATAGCAGGGCATCTGGATAGAAATGGTTCGATCAATCAGACGCAGCATGGATTCATGAGGGGAAAGTCGTGCTTGACGAACATGTTGGATTTTTATGAAGATGTGACGAGGGCGGTTGATGGAGGAGAACCGGTGGATGTGGTGTTTTTGGATTTCCAAAAGGCGTTTGATAAGGTGCCCCATAAAAGGCTGCTGAAGAAGATTAGGGCACACGGAGTTGGGGGTAGTGTGTTAAAGTGGATTGGGGACTGGCTATCCGACAGGAAGCAAAGAGTCGGAATAAATGGGTGTTTTTCCGGTTGGAGGAAGGTAACTAGTGGCGTGCCGCAGGGATCGGTACTCGGGCCGCAACTGTTTACCATTTATATAGATGATCTGGAGGAGGGGACGGAGTGTAGGGTAACGAAGTTTGCAGACGACACAAAGATAAGTGGAAAAGTGAATCGTGTGGAGGACGGAGAAGATCTGCAGAGAGATTTGGACAGGCTGAGTGAGTGGGCGAGGATATGGCAAATGGAGTATAACGTTGAGAAATGCGAGGTTATACACTTTGGAGGAAATAATAACAAATGGGATTACTATCTCAATGGAAACAAATTAAAACATGCTACCGTGCAAAGGGACCTGGGGGTCCTTGTGCATGAGACGCAAAAGCCCAGTCTGCAGGTACAACAGGTGATCAAGAAGGCAAATGGGATGTTGGCCTATATTGCGAGGGGGATAGAATATAAAAGCAGGGATGTCTTGATGCACCTGTACAGGGCATTGGTGAGGCCGCAGCTGGAATACTGTGTGCAGTATTGGTCCCCTTATATGAGGAAGGATATATTGGCATTGGAGGGAGTGCAGAGAAGGTTCACCAGGTTGATACCGGAGATGAGGGGTTTGGATTATGAGGAGAGGCTGAGGAGATTGGGTTTGTACTCGTTGGAGTTTAGAAGGATGAGGGGGGATCTTATGGAGACTTATAAGATAATGCGGGGGCTGGATAGGGTGGAGGCGGAGAGATTCTTTCCACTTAGTAAGGAAGTTAAAACTAGAGGACACAGCCTCAAAATAAAGGGGGGTCGGTTTAAGACAGAGTTGAGGAGGAACTTCTTCTCCCAGAGGGTGGTGAATTTCTGGAATTCTCTGCCCACTGAGGTGGTGGAGGCTACCTCGCTGAATATGTTTAAAGCGCGGATGGATGGATTCCTGAGCGGTAAGGGAATTAAGGGTTATGGGGATCAGGCGGGTAAGTGGTACTGATCCACGTCAGATCAGCCATGATCTTATTGAATGGCGGGGCAGGCTCGAGGGGCTAGATGGCCTACTCCTGCTCCTATTTCTTATGTTCTTATGTTCTTATGATAGGGAAACCTCAAGCGGTGAGCACTCTTAATACCCATTCCAACATTTGAGGAACCATTTACAACGGTCTTAATTGTTTGCGTAAGGACCGCTCTCTAAAACAAAAAATGGGAATCAATATCTATTGACTATAATGGATCTGTCTACTTGGTTTCCAGATATCATTCCATTACGCATATTACAGCTAAAAGGATTGTAGAGGAGTTACTTAATTTTTTTCCTAGATATGGACTGCCCACAGAAAGACAGTAAGAAGTTTAACAACACCAGGTTAAAGTCCAACTGTGTTTACCCCAGTCCAACGCCGGCATCTCCACATCACAGAAAGACAATCAGATCAAGGATCAAATTTTACATCAAAGTTATTCAAGGAGGTTATGGATAGCTTAGGAATAAAACAATTTAAATCAACTGTGTACCAGCCAGAATCGCAGGGAACATTAAGAATGGTGGCATCAAACTTTAAAGATAATGTTGAGGGCTTATTGTCAAGATTATCCAGAGGATTGGGATAAAGGAATTCCATTTGTACTTTTTGCAATTAGGGATGCACCTAATGGGTCTACCAAATTCTGTCCATTTGAATTGATTTTTGATTGTGAAGTAAGGGGAGCACTTAAATTTATTGAAGAGAAATTGGTGAGTTAACATTCCGAGACTACATTATTGGGCTCGGTCTCAAATTCTAGGGAAAGGTTGAATAGGTGAATTGGCTAGGCAACATTTAAAAGTGTCACAGCATGTGATGAAACAGGAAGCGAATAAGAAATCAAAAATTTGTAGTTTTACTAGTGGGGACACAGTTCATAGAAATCATAGAAACCCTACAGTACAGAAAGAGGCCATTCGGCCCATCGAGTCTGCACTGACCACAATCCCACCCAGGCCCTACCACCATATCCTGTCTGCTAATCCCTCTAATCTACACATCCCAGGACACTAAGGGGCAATTTTAGCATGGCCAATCAACCTAACCCACACATCTTTGGACTGTGGGAGGAAACCGGAGCACCCGGAGGAAACCCACGCAGACACGAGGAGAATGTGCAAACTCCACACAGACAGTGACCCAAGCGGGAATCAAACCCAGGTCCCTGGAGCTGTGAAGCAGCAGTGCTAACCACTGTGCTACCGTGCCGCCTACAGGAGGCAGTCTTAGTACTGCTACCAGTGGTAGGCGAACCTTTAAAACAAGGTGTAGTGAGCATTATCAAATTGAAAGGAAATTGAGTGAGATGAATTATTTGATAAGGACACCAGATAGAAGGAAAACTCAGAGTGTGTCATGTGAATATGCTTAAAAGGTATTTTGATAGGGAAGGAGAGCAGAAGGCGAATGTTTTAGTGGTTATAACTCAGAGTGAAGAACCAAATCCAGATGACTCTGAATGGATGTGTCCACTAGTCATTTGACATTCCTCAAATTAATTTGGATAACGAGGATGTTATTAAAAATTGAGATAAATTATTCCGGAGGAAAATTAAACTGACCTGAAAGAGTTATTAATATCACATGGACAAGTATGTGGGAGTAAGTTGGGAAGTACGAAAATGGTTATGTGGGAAATGCTGTTCCAATTAAACAACATTTTTCTAGACTTAAGCCTCTAAAATTGGCACCAGAAGATTGAAAGTATGCTTAAAAATGGCATGATTGAAGTAAATTGCAGTGAGTGGAGCTCACCCATAGTGATGGTACCAAAACTGGACAGTACCCAATGATTGTGTGTGGACTGTAGGAAAGTTAATGCAGTTACAAAATCAGACTCTTATCCTATTCCACGGTTGGAGGATTGCGTTGAGAAGGTGGGACAATCATAGTTGATCTCCAAACTGGATTTACTCAAAGGTTACTGGCAGGTACCTTTATCCGAAAGGGTGAAGGAGATTTCAGCTTTCGTGACATCAACTGGTTTATACCAATTTAAAGTTATGCCATTTGGCATGAAAAATGCCCCAGCCACATTTCACTAATTAACCAATAAAGTCACTTCAGGATTATCCAATTGTGCAGGGTACATAGACGATCTAATGATTTTTAGTCAGACATGGAAAAAACATTTGAAGCATATCGATTGACTTCAGGAGGCAGGCTTGGTGGTAAACCTGGCTCAGAGTGAGTTTGAAAAAGCCCAAGTCACGTTCCTCGGCCATACCATTGGACATGGACAGATGGCCTCATGGGATTTGAAAACAAAAGTTATTAGGGAGTTCCCAATATAGTTGACAAGAAGGGAAATAATGAGATTTCTTGGCCTGAGTGGTTTTACTGTGAATTTGTGCTGAAATTTATCAGCGTGGTTGCTCCATTGACTGACTTGCTAAAGAAGCAGAGCAAATTTCAGTGGACAGTGAACTGTCAACAGGCATTTGACGGCCTGAAGGCTGTGTTAACCACTGCTCCTGTGTTGGCCACGCCAAATTACACAAAACCATTCAAGGTGGCTATCGATGCGAGTGATGTGGGAATATGTGTCATGCTCTTACAAGAAGATGATGAAGGAATAGAGCAGCCTATTGGATATCTTTCCAAAACATTGAATGATCACCAGAAGAAATATTCAATGATTGAAAAAGAGACCTTCAGTTTGGTGCTGGCGTTGCAACATTCCAACATCTATGTTACCAGTAATTTGTCTGCGACAATTGTGCATACTGATCATAATCCGTTGATGTATTTGGAGAAATTTAAGACTAAAAATGCCAGACTGTTTTGATGGAGTCTATTATTGCAGCCATTTAATTTAAAACTAATACATGTGGCAGGAAGAGAGAATGTGATTGCCAATGCTTTGTCACGAATGTGATAAAAAGTGTTTGATGGTGAAAGACAAGGACTGAAATGGACTATATTGCTGTTGTGTTTGCATATTTTGATTTTGTAAACTGTATGTATATTTATTGTAGAGTACTAGTAGTGTGAAATGGAAAGGGATTGAAAAATGTAACCATCTTTGAATGTTGATGGTTCTTTTTTTTTAAGGGGGGGAAGTGTGATGTTAGTGTACATTTAAGAATTTTTTCAAAGAACAAAGAACAGTACAGCACAGGAAACAGGCCCTTCGGCCCTCCAAGCCTGTGCCGCTCCTTGGTCCAACTAGACCAATCGTTTGTATCCCTCCATTCCCAGGCTGCTCATGTGACTATCCAGGTAAGTCTTAAACAATGTCAGTGTGCCTGCCTCCACCACCCTACTTGGCAGCGCATTCCAGGCCCCCACCACCCTCTGTGTAAAAAACGTCCCTCTGATATCTGAGTTATACTTCGCTCCTCTCACCTTGAGCCCGTGACCCCTCGTGATCGTCACCTCCGACCTGGGAAAAAGCTTCCCACTGTTCACCCTATCTATACCCTTCATAATCTTGTACACCTCTATTAGATCTCCCCTCATTCTCCGTCTTTCCAGGGAGAACAACCCCAGTTTACCCAATCTCTCCTCATAGCTAAGACCCTCCATACCAGGCAGCATCCTGGTAAACCTTCTCTGCACTCTCTCTAACGCCTCCACGTCCTTCTGGTAGTGCGGCAACCAGAACTAGACGCAGTACTCCAAATGTGGCCTAACCAGCGTTCTATACAGCTGCATCATCAGACTCCAGCTTTTATACTCTATACCCCGTCCTATAAAGGCAAGCATACCATATGCCTTCTTCACCACCTTCTCCACCTGTGTTGCCACCTTCAAGGATTTGTGGACTTGCACACCCAGGTCCCTCTGTGTTTCTATACTCCTGATGACTCTGCCATTTATTGTATACCTCCTCCCTACATTATTTCTTCCAAAATGCATCACTTCGCATTTATCCGGATTAAACTCCATCTGCCACCTCTCCGCCCAATTTTCCAGCCTATCTATATCCTGCTGTATTGCCCGACAGTGCTCTTTGCTATCCACAAGTCCAGCCATCTTCGTGTCATCCGCAAACTTGCTGATTACACCAGTTACACCTTCTTCCAAATCATTTATATATATCACAAATAGCAGAGGCCCCAGTACAGAGCCCTGCGGAACACCACTGGTCACAGACCTCCAGCCGGAAAAAGACCCTTCGACCACGACCCTCAGTCTCCTATGGCCAAGCCAGTTCTCCACCCATCGAGCCACTTCTCCTTGTATCCCATGAGCCTTAACCTTCTTAACCAACCTGCCATGTGGGACTTTGTCAAATGCCTTACTGAAATCCATTTCAAAAGAAAGGGGCGGCACGATAGCACAGTGGTTAGCACTGCTGCTTCACAGCTCCAGGGTCCCAGGTTCGATTCCCGGCTCGGGTCACTGTCTGTGTGGAGTTTGCACATTCTCCTCGTGTCTGCGTGGGTTTCCTCCGGGTGCGCCGGTTTCCTCCTACAGTCCAAAGATGTGCGGGTTAGGTTGATTGGCCAGGTTAAAAAAAAAAAAGACCCCTTAGAGTCCTGGGATGCGTAGGTTAGAGGGAGTAGCGGGTAAAATATGTGGGGGTAGGGCCTGGGCGGGATTGTGGTCAGTGCAGACTCGATGGGCCGAATGGCCTCCTTCTGCGCTGTAGGGTTTCTATGATTCTTCTATGATTCTATGTTCTCTGCCGCTCTCAGTGTTGCTCAGTTGTCTGTAGAAGACCTTTTATGGCTACTTAAATCTTTATTTTTGCTCTGGAATGTTTTATGAGCCTGCATTATTCAGAGGAAGACTGGTGGCAGGTCATGTGTCTTTGGACAGTTCTTTTCCTTCACAGTGAATTCAGCAAATTGAGCAAGTCTTCTTGCTCTTGTATTCTGTCCCTATTAATAGATTGCAGTATATTGTACACTTTCACCTGTCCTATCACTTTCAATGACTGATGAACATATCTACCCAGGTCCTCTGCACTCCTTTTAGAATTGTGCCCTTTAGTTTATAGTGTCTCTCCGAGTTCTTCCTACTGAACTGAATTACTTCCTGCATTGAACTTCATCTGCCACCTGTCCATTCATTTTACAAACCTTTCTATGTCCTTTTGAAGTACCACAGTATCCTGCTCATAGTTCATAATGCTTCCAAATATTGTTTCAGCCTCAAATTTAAAAGTGTGCCCTCTACACTAGGGTTTATTAAATACCTTTGGAAGTCCATGTACACCTGTGGTGATTGTCCCTTTAAGGGCAACACAGCAGAGTAAGGGTCACCTGGCCTGGATGACCAATCGGGACTCAGAGTGTGGAATCACCCCATAGTCAAAGGGGCAGAGACATTTTGGGGGGTTGGCTACAGCCATGAGACTGCTCTACAATTCTTATTAATAAATACCTTTTGTGTTCACTAATGAAGTTTGTGCAGATGAATCTTTATAATACCACACCCGTATGGGCAGAATTCCACCTTCCATCCCCAGTGGGTTCTAAGGCAGGGGCTCGATGGGAAATGTAAAATTGCCAGGCTTGGAGGGCAATGTTCTTTGTTCTTTTTGCCTGGATGGCATTCCCGATAGGATTCTGCTCGCTCCGATCTGATTGTGATTTTATGCTGGGGCGGGCACGGCCTTGGACAGGAAGCCAGGTCTTGCCCCAATTAAGGCCCATAGTGACCTTTTCCTGCACAGCCTCCATTTTTAGGCTGGCAAGCGATTGATAAATTGGAGCCACCATCAGAGGCCCCCTTCTGACTAAGGCTGCCTTGACCTCAGGGCCCGGTGATCTCCAGACTTCCCTCTCTGAGGCTAAGGAAAAGTTTAAAATTTTGGCCAGTGCCTCTGCAATTTCCACTTACACTCATCTGGTCCTATTATATTCATATTTATGGTATTGTATTACGTGCAGGCAGCATCTCCAATATCTCCTACTTATCACTTTTCAATTTTTCTAGTGTCTGAATTTCTTCCATGGCTTGGGTCAAATCTTTTCCCTTGATAAAGATAGATACAAAGTATTCATTTAATATCAATTATGCCCCCTGTCTCCCTATGTGAATCCTCTTTTTGTCCTTTTGGCCGAATCCTCCTTTTACTACCTGTTCACTATGTGTTGTGCCTATCAAAGACTTTGGGATTCCATTTTATGTTAGCTGCCAGCCTCTTTTCATACCCACTCTTTGCTTCTCTTATTTGCTATTTCACTTCCCTTTTGAACCTTTTATATTCAGTCTGATTCTCAATTTTCTACCTGACACCTGACATAAACAGACTTTTTCTTCTTTATCTTAATCTCTATCTCTTTTATCATCTGGATTTGTTTGCCCTACCATTCGCTTTTGCAGGAATATATCTTAACTGCACCCAAACCGTCTCTTCTTTGAAGGTAACGCATTGTTCAGAGACTGTCTTTTCTGCCAATCTTTGACTCTAATTTATTTGGCCCAGATTTGTTCTCATCCAGTTGAAGTTGGCTTTCCCTCAGTTAATTATTCATACTCTCAATTGTTTCTTGTATTTTTCCACAGTCAGCTTGAACCTTATCATATAATGGTCACTGTTTCCTAAATGTTCTCCCACTGATACCTGATCCACTTGGTCTCTGTACCTCATTCCAATGAACCAGGTCTAGCAGTGTCATCCTTCTTGCTGGATGAAAAACATATTGCTGTAAAAATTCTTCCTGAATGCACTGTAGGAACTCTCAACCTCTCTGTCCTTTACAACACTATCCTAGTCTATAGATGATATAGATGGGCTGGTTAGATAACAGAACAGTGGCAAATGGAATTTAACCCTGAAAAGTGTGAGGTAATGCATTGTGAGTAGACTAACAAAGCAAGGGAATACATAGAAACATAGAAGATAGGAGCAAGAGGAGGCCATTCGGCCCTTCAAGCCTGCTCCATCATTCATTACAATCATGGCTGATTGTTCAACTCAATAGCCTAATCCTGCTTTTTCCCCACAACCTTTGATTCCATTTTCCCCAAGTGCTATATCCAGCCGCCTCTTGAATGCATTCAATGTTTTGGCATCAACTATTTCCTGTGGTAATGAATTCCATAGGCTCACCACTCTCTGGGTGAAGGAATGTCTCCTCACCTCCGTCCTAAATGGTCTACCCTGAATACACAATGAATGGTTGGACCCTAGGATTAGAGGAAATTTGGGGTGCATGTCCATGCATCTCTGAAGTACTTAAGGTGATTAAAAAGGCGTATGGGATACTTGCCTTTATTAACCGAGGCATTGAGTATAAACATTTGAGTTTGTGTCTTTATATGCCCTGTTTGTGAACAGAACTCCCACTTACCTGATGAAGGATCAGCGCTCCGAAAGCTAGTGGCTTGTGCCACCAAATAAACCTGTTGGACTTTAACCTGGTGTTGTGAGACTTCTTACTGTATTTACCCCAGTCCAACGCCGGCATCTCCACATCGTTGAGTAGAAGAGCAGGGAGGTTATGATGGAGCTGTATAAAACACTGATTAAGACACAGCTGGAGGACCATGTGCCATTCTGGTCACTGCACTGGGAAGAAAGTGATTGCACTGGAGAAGGTACAGAGGAGATTCACCAGGATATTGCTTGGGCTGGAGTGTTTCAGCTATCAAGAGAGACTGGGTAGGGCGGAGCTGTTTTCCTTGGAACAAAGAAGGCTGAGAGGAACCTCATTGAGGTATACAAAATTATGAGGGGCATAGATTGGGTGGATAGGAAGGAACTTTTCCCCTTAGTAGAAGGGTTATTAACTGGAGCATAGTTTTAAGTTGAGGGGCAGAGGATATGTGAGGAAAAACGGTTTCACCCAGAGGGTGGAGGGAAGTTGTAACTCTCTACCTGAAAGGGTGATAGAGGGAGGAACCCTCTCAACATTTAAGAAGTATTTAGATGAGCACTTCAAACGCCATAGCATACAAGGCCAAGTGCTGAAAATGGGATTAGAATAGTAGGTGTTTGATGGCCGATGTGAAAACAATGGGCCAAAGGGTCTCTTTCCATATTGTAAGACTCTATAATTCAATATTTGGATAAATAAAGTCCCCTTTTATGACTACCCGATAATTTTTGTAGCTCTCTGTGATTTCCCTGGAATTGTGTTCCTCTACATTTTTGCACGAGGTGATGGTCACTAGACTATCAAGCAATGTTTCTGCACATTTTTTGTTCCTTGGTATCAGCACAATAGATTCTGTCTTTGAGCACTCTGGGACGTCCTCTCCCTCCAGGACTGCACTGCTTTCCTGAATCAATACCACCTCCCCTCCCCCTTTTCTTCCTTTCCTATTATTCCTGAACAGGTTATACCTCGGAATATTTAACTCCCAGTCCTGCCCTTCCTTGAGCCAGATTATCACCATAACATCATATTTCCACAATGCAATCTGCACCTGTAACTCCCCAGTCTTTTTTACTATACTCCGTGCATTCACATACATGCACAGCAACCCTGATTTAGACTGCATTCTGCCATACTCTGAACCCTCCTATTAACTTACTGTTCCCCACTCTGGAGCTTTCTATCTCTCCCAGTATTCTGTACACCTTGGTATTCCTCCCTGATATTACCTCTTGGTTCCCACACTCCCTGCCAACTTAATTTTATTCCTCCCAATAGCAATAGCACTAGATCTCTTCCTCTCTATTTCTTTTGTCAATGATTTTAAATCTATGATATTTAGTTGTTGATTTATTTGCATGAGTAACGTAACGAATTTTCTCAACACTTGCTCGATCAAAACCCCTCACAAATCAAAAAACTTTTATTAAATCATAAAAACCCTACAGTGCAGAAGGATTCAGCCCATTCAAGTCTGCACCGTCAACAATCCCACCTAGGCCTTATCCCCATAACCCCACATATTTACCCCGTTAATCCTTCTAACCTACACATCTCAGGACACTAAGGGGCAATTTAGCATGGCCAATCAACCTAACCCACACATCTTTGGACTGTGGGAGGAAACCGGAGCACCCGGAGGGAACCCACGTAGACACGGGGAGAATGTGCAAACTCCACACAGGCAGTAACCCAAGCCGGGAATCAAACTTGTGTCCCTGGAGCTGTGAGGCAGCAGTGTGCCACTGTGCCTCCTTAACCTTCTCAGGTCTGGTGAGAACAATCTCTGCTTCTGCAATCTTTTCACCACACTGAAGTTCCTTATTAGGGGGGGCTTCTTCACGCAGAGAGTGGTGGGAGTCTGGAATGAGCTGCCGGATAAAGTAGTAAATGCTTTTAACTTTTAACATTTAAGAAAAACTTGGACGGGTTCGTGGATGAGAGGGGTGTGGAGGGATATGGTCCAAGTGCAGGTCAGTGGGACTAGGCAAAAAATGTTTCAGCACAGACAAGAAGGGCCAAAAGGCCTGTTTCTGAACTGTAATTTTCTATGGTTCTATCCCTGGTCTTATCCTGGTAAACCTCTTCTGTCCTCTTCAGGCCAGGGTAATGTAAATGTTACAAAATGTACTCTTTCTAAGTTTATACTGCCATTCATTCTTGCTGATTTTCTCCTTCCATTGCTAGTTTCCCCATTTCATTTGATATGTAGTTTGGAACCTTCCACTGTGTCTACCTCAACCTTCTGTATAACACTGTAACAGTTTCTGATTGTCCAGTTATGGTGGTTCCCAAAGGGTGCGGCGCGCCACACTGGTGTTGTCTTAACACAAAGAGAGATGGCATGAAATCTGGAAACTTCTACGGGTTTCTATACATGAATGTTTAAATGTTTCTTTGATTGTCCTTGAATCTTCCCGCCATCCTCTTGCCGCACCAGTGTGGCGCGCCGCACCTTTGGGAACCACTCACTGTTCCCTTGCAAATTACTGGGAGCTGCATTCCGAGGCTGGGTCAGTGCAATGGAATCTCCTCTCGATTCTGTGCAACCTGTTTAGTGCATTTGAATTCTGCAGCGCCCAAATCTCAATGGAAATCTGTCCACGTTCCCACCTTTGGGAATATAGCATTAAAAAACCCCATCAATATTCAGCCCACAAGTCTTGCTGATCCATCATCTGTCAGAGTGCTGTCTTTACTGTCTTTGCGTTGCTCACTTGTGACATGCAGAGCAGTCCTACAAGGATTAACCCCAATCACAGAGCTCCAAGCGGACTCGTTAATCACTGAAGCAATCAGTGTCCAAGCGATTCCCCTCTTCCCCAGTGCTTTGAAAGTAATGGCAGCCTGTAAGGACAGATCATACATTCATTCAGCTGCTGTTAAACAGGAAGCCCCCAGTCAATAGCCAAAACTAGTCAGTCCCAAGGGTAGCAAAATTGTTTAATGAGTTTACCACCTGGTGTTGTTTTAAAAATATTAAGATAAGGATTTTTTGTAAAGTTTCACAATTCAAACGAATGAAAGGGGATTTTAAAATCGTGACTAAAAAACCTAATAAACTTTATTTCTATTTGCTTACATACATGCGCTGGTGCACATGGAAACACATCCCGTGTCACCCACAGTGAAAAGTATTGGCAATTCTGCTCTGTCTGAACCAGGAGATCATAACCAGACAATTACACAATAATTAAGGACGCTGTTAGAAAAGATTCAGGCCATATCTCTGCTTGCTGCGTTCACAGAGTTATCTTTTTTCATCGCAAGCAGAGATGTTTCGAATCACACTGACTTGATGATCATTTTCATTCCTATGGTAAATTATTCCGCTTTGCTCTTAAAAATGCAGAGGAATAGTCACAAGGATGCTTTGTGTCTGATGTCAAACATGCAAATTAACAAGAAAGCAGATGGCTCCAGTCTGCAGAGCGGGGGACATGAAACAATCCTTTGCCACAGACGAGTCCTTTGACCCACAGAAACAATGAGGAAGGAATCACCGAATAAACACCAGCCAGCTGCCAGCAGGGTATGCCAGTTCTATACCTCTCGCAAACCTGACTGGCATAACAAGTTTCTGCTTTCAGCAGCCGCTGGCTATATACTGAGGGCTGCTTATATTTAAAGATAGGCTACAGTCGGCAGCCATGCGTCTGCTATTTGTGACAAACCCCAGCATTGCCTCCCCTACTGAAGGCAATTTCTGTTTGAAGTTTCCAGTGAATCCGTGAGTGACAGCACAATTCATCCCATTGCCGTGCCGTGCTGAATACCCCAGTGTCATTGTGCCACTCATAATGGGGATGCATGCAATTATAAAACAATACCAATGAGATTACCAATGCAATTTAATAAAAAATGTAAGGAGTTATTGAAGGGTTTGGAAGGGGGAGGGGGAGAGAGGGTGAATTCGAGGTTGTCAAGTAAATGTACATATTTGTAATTAAAAACTGGAGGGATAATCTATTCCAGCCCTTTCACACAGAGAGCCGATTGTTCTCCAGGTTGAGTTGAAGGATTAAAGCTCACCAATCTGCAGTCAGCAATCGATGCAACAGCCCCAGGTCTGTGCTAAAAGAGGCCAGCTCCTCCCCTGCTGCCGCTTGTCATCCTCCATATCACAACCCGGAGCCTAAAACAAATAAGCATTCGGCTGATTTCATTCCCTGCTTTCTCATTCGGTTCAGACACAGTCTGGGGACCTCTCAGTTGCTCAGCCACACATAGGCTACAGGCTGCAGACACACATACCACAATCTGCTCCCAGAACAAGAGCAGGGAAAGGAATGTTTGAATCATAAGAACATAAGAAATAGGAGCAGGAGTGGTTCTCAAAGAAGCTCGACAAAGCCATGATCAGCTCCTGCGCTTTCAGGACTCTTACTGTGTTTACCCCAGTCCAACGCCGGCATCTCCACATCATGACTTTCAGCACTTGCCCAGACACAACCCACCCCTGTCCATTCAGCACTGACCCAGACACAACCCATCCCTGCCCATTCAGCACTGACCCAGACACAACCCTGCCCATTCAGCACTTACCCAGACACAACCCTGCCCATTCAGCACTGACCCAGACACAACCCATCCCTGCCCATTCAGCACTGACCCAGACACAACCCTGCCCATTCAGCACTGACCCAGACACAACCCTGCCCATTCAGCACTGACCCAGACACAACCCTGCCCATTCAGCACTGACCCAGACACAACCCTGCCCATTCAGCATTGACCCAGACACAACCCTGTCCATTCAGCACTGACCCAGACACAACCCTGCCCATTCAGCACTGACCCAGACACAACCCTGCCCATTCAGCACTGACCCAGACACAACCCTGCCCATTCAGCACTGACCCAGACACAACCCTGCCTATTCAGCACTGACCCAGACACAACCCTGCCCATTCAGCACTTACCCAGACACAACCCTGCCCATTCAGCATTGACCCAGACACAACCCTGCCCATTCAGCACTGACCCAGACACAACCCTGCCCATTCAGCACTTACCCAGACACAACCCTGCCCATTCAGCATTGACCCAGACACAACCCTGCCCATTCAGCACTGACCCAGACACAACCCATCCCTGCCCATTCAGCACTTACCCAGACACAACCCTGCCCATTCAGCATTGACCCAGACACAACCCTGCCCATTCAGCACTTACCCAGACACAACCCTGCCCATTCAGCACTGACCCAGACACAACCCTGCCCATTCAGCATTGATCCAGACACAACCCTGTCCATTCAGCACTGACCCAGACACAACCCTGCCCATTCAGCACTGACCCAGACACAACCCTGCCCATTCAGCACTGACCCAGACACAACCCTGCCCATTCAGTACTTACCCAGACACAACCCTGCCCATTCAGCACTGACCCAGACACAACCCTGCCCATTCAGCACTTACCCAGACACAACCCTGCCCATTCAGCACTGACCCAGACACAACCCTGCCCATTCAGCATTGACCCAGACACAACCCTGCCCATTCAGCACTGACCCAGACACAACCCTGCCCATTCAGCACTTACCCAGACACAACCCTGCCCATTCAGCACTGACCCAGACACAACCCATCCCTGCCCATTCAGACTCTGGAGACAATACACATCTCTTTAACCTGTCTTAATGCTCTCTCGACTCACATTGATTGTACCTTTAAGACTTGATTAGCTGTAAGTATTCGCATTCCAACCATTATTCTGTAAATTGAGTTTGTGTCTTTATATGCCCTGCGTGTGAACAGAATTCCCACTCACCTGAAGAAGGAGCTTAAGGCTCCGAAAGCTTGTGGCTTTTGCTACCAAATAAACCAGTTGGACTTTAACCTGGTGTTGTTAAACTTCTTACTGCATTCAGACTTGCTCAGACACAACCTACTCCTGCCCATTCAGCACTTACCCAGACACAAACCTGCCCATTCAGCATTGACTCAGACACAACCCAGCCCTGCCCATTCAGCACTTGCCCAGACTCAACCCACCCCTGTCCATTTACTGCTGTACCCAGTCACAACCCTGGATCCACTGTTGTTTGTTATTTATCTTAATGATTTAGATGATAATTTAGGAGGTATGGTGAGTAAGTTTGCAGATGACACCAAGATTGGTGGCATAGTGGACAGTGAAGAAGGTTATCTAGGATTGCAACGGGATCTTGATTAGTTGGGCCAGTGGGCTGACGAATGGCAGATGGAGTTTAATTTAGATAAATGCGAGGTGATGCATTTTGGTAGATCAGATTGGGGTAGGACTTACTCAGTTAATGCTAGGGCATTGGGGAGAGTTACAGAGCAAAGAGATCGAGGGATACAGGTTCATAGCTCCTTGAAAGTAGAGTCACAGGTGGACAGGGTGGTGAAGAAGGCATTCGGCATTCTTGGTTTCATTGATCAGAACATTGAATACAGTGTTGGGACATCTTGTTGAAGTTGTACAAGACATTAGTAAAGCCACACTTGGGATACTGTGTACAGTTCTGGTCACCCTATTATAGAAAGGGTATTATTAAACTAGAAAGAGTGAAGAAAAGATTTACTAGGGTGCTACTGGGACTTGATGGTTTGAGTTATAAGGAGAGGCTGGATAGACTGGGACTTTTTTCTCTGGAGCGTAGGAGACTTAGGGGTAAACTTATGGAGGTCTATAAAATAATGAGGGGCATAGATCAGCTAGATAGTCAATATCTTTTCCCAAAGGTAGGGGAGTCTAAAACTAGAGGGCATAGGTTTAAGGTGAGAGGGGAGAGATACAAAAGGGTCAAGAGGGGCAATTTTTTCACTCAGAGGGTGGAACGTGCTGCCAGGGGCAGTAGTAGAGGCGGGTACAATTTTGTATTTTAAAAGCATTTAGACAGTTACATGGGTACGATGGGTATAGAGGGATATCATAGAAATAGAATCATAGAAACCCTACAGTGCAGAAGGAGGCCATTCGGCCCATCGAGTCTGCAACGACCACAATCCCACCCAGGCCCTACCCCCACATATTTACCCGCTAATCCCTCTAACCTACGCATCTCAGGACTCTAAGGGGCAATTTTTAACCTGGCCAATCAACCTAACCCACACATCTTTGGACTGTGGGAGGAAACCGGAGCACCCGGAGGAAACCCATGCAAACACGAGGAGAATGTGTAAACTCCACACAGACAGTGACCCGAGCCGGGAATCGAACCCGGGACCCTGGAGCTGTGAAGCAGCAGTGCTAACCACTGTGCTACCGTGCCGCCCTTTGGATATGGGCCAAATGCAGGCATTTGGGACTCGCTTCATGGTAAAACCTGGGCGGCAAGGACAAGTTGGGCCGAAGGGCCTGTTTCGATGCTATAAACCTCTATGACTATATGGCTCTAACCCACCCCTGCCCATTCACTGCTGTACCCAGCCACAACCCATCCCTGCCCATTCATCGCTATTTGCAGCTGTGGTGAATGCCCCTTTAAGGATCAACCTGCAGAGTAAGGGTCACATGACCCAGGGAACCAATTGGGGAGCAGGCCTTGCTGTTCCAGAACATTCTTGGGACCGAGTTGCAGCTTCAGGTGGTAAGTCTCTGGACAATGTAAATAAATCTGTGAATAATTTCCTCAAACTGGTGAATAAGAATGATTACATTGGCAACCTGGGTTAAAGTGACCCTTGAACTGTGAGTATGCAGTTTCTGTTGAGATTGAATGACGTTGAGACAAAGAAGAATATTGACAAAAATCCTTCTATTTGAATGGATCGATCCTTTTGATGCCTCTATGGAGGACTGGACACAATATACAGAGTGTTTGGGCTATTACTTTCAAGCCAACAAAATAGAAGAGGAGTCATAGAACCAGACAGTGCAGTAAGGCCTTTCGGCCCCTCGAGTCTGCACTGACAATAACTACCGCTAAAGTCACGCTAATCCCATTTTCCAGCACTTGTCCCATATCCTTGAATATTATGATATTTCAAATGCTCAACCAAATATTTTTTAAAGGTTGTAAGCTTTCCAGCCTCCACTACCTTCCCAGGCAGTGCATTCCAGCTTTCCACTACCCTCTGAATAAATATCTTTTTTCTCAAATCCCCTCTGAATCTCCTGCCCGTTATCCTATAACTCTGTCCCCTTGTGATTCAGCCCCCAACCAAAGGGAACAGCTGCTCCCTACTCACCCAGTCCATACCCCTCATAATCTTATACACCTCAATCATGTCCCCTCAGCCTCTCCGCTCTGAAGAAAACAATCCAAGCCTAGCCAGTCTCTCCTTATAGCTCAAATGCTCCATCCCAGGCAACATCCTGGTGAATCTCCTCTGTATTCCCTCTAGTGCAATCACATTCTTCCTATAGTGAGGTAACCAGAACTGCACACACTACTCCAACTGTGATCAAAATAACATTCTGTACAACTCCAACATTATCTCCTTGCTCTTATACTCTGTGCCATGACTGATAAAAGCAAGCATCCCATAAGCCTTCTTAACATTCCTATTCACCTGCTCTGCCGACTTCAGGGATCTGTGAATAAGTATCCCAAGATCCATCTGTTCCTCTGAGATTCCCAGTGTCCTGCCATTCGTTAAATACTCCCTCATCTTGTTTCTTCTTCCAAAGTGCATCACCTCGTACCTATTAAAATTAAATATCATCTGCCACTGCTGCCCATCTGACCAACCCATCTATAACTTCCTGTAATCTACAACCATCTTCACTATTAACCACCGTACCAATCTTGGTGTCATATGCAAATTTGCTTATCATTCCCTCCACATTATCATCAATATCATTTACGTATATAACAAACAATAAGTGTCCCAGTACTGAACCTTGTGGTACACCGCTGGACACCAGCATCCAGTCACTCCAACACCCTTCTAACACTACCCTTTGTGTCCTATTACTAAATTGGTTTTGGATCCATCTCAGCAGCTTTCCCTGAATTCTGTGTGCTTTAACCTTCTCAATCAGTCTCCCATGTGGGACCTTTGCTAAAATCCATATAAATTACAACAACTTTGGTATCAGGCAGGAACTTTCAAAAGTTAATTGGGGGAGTCTGTGGGAAGGCAAAGGGACGTCTGGTAAGTGGGAGGCTTTCAAAAATGTATTAACCAGGGTTCACGGTCAGCACATTCCTTAGAGTGAAGGGCAAGGCTGGTAGAAGTAGGGAACCCTGGATGACTCGGGATATTCAGGCTCTGGTCAAGAAGAAGAAGGAGGCACATGACATGCGTAGGCAATTGGGATCAAGTGAATCCCTTGAAGAGTATAGGGGGTGCAGGAGTAGGGTTAAGAGAGAAATCAGGAGGGCAAAAAGGGGACCCGAGATTGTTTTGGCAGATAAGACAAAGGAGAATCCAAAGAGATACGACAAATACATAAAGGCCAAAAGAGTAACAAGGGAGAGGGTAGGGCCTCTTAAGGATCAACAAGGTCATCTATGTGCGGATCCACAAGAGATGGGTGAGATCCTAAATAAATATTTCTTATCGGTATTTACTGTTGAGAAAAGCATGGATGTTAGGGAACTTGGGGAAATAAATAGTGATGTCTTGCGGATATACATATTACAGAGAAGGAGGTGCTGGAAGTCTTAAAGCACATCAAGGTAGATAAATCCCCAGGACCTGATGAAGTGTATCCCAGGACATTGTGGGAGGCTAGGGAGGAAATTACAGGTCCCCTAGCAGAGATATTTGAATCATCGATAGTCACGGGTGAGGTGCCTGAAGATTGGAGGGTGGCAAATGTTGTGCCTTTGTTTAAAAAGGGCTGCAGGGAAAAGCTTGGGAACTACAGGCCAGTGAGCCTCACATCCGTGGTGGATAAGTTGTTGGAAGGTATTTTGAGAGACAGGATCTACAGGCATTTAGAGATGCAAGGACTGATTAGGGACAGTCAGCATGGCTTTGTGAGTGGAAAATCATGTCCCATAAATTTGATTGAGTTTTTTGAAGGAGTAACCAAGAAGGTAGATGAGGGCAGTGCAGTTGATGATGTCTACATGGACTTTAGCAAGGCCTTCGACAAGGTATCGCATGGTAGGTTGTTGCATAAGGTTAAATCTTACGGGATCCAGGGTGAGGTAGCCAAATGGATACAAAAGTGGCTTGATGACAGAATAGGAAGTCTCACAACACCAGGTTAAAGTCCAACAGGTTTATTTGGTAGCAAAATCCACTAGCTTTCGGAGCGCTGCCCCTTCGTCAGGTGAGTGGGAGTTCTGTTCACAAACAGGGCATATAAAGACACAAACTCAATTTATAAAATAATGATTGGAATGCGAGTCTTTACAGGTAATCAAGTCTTAAAGGTACAGACAATGTGAGTGGAGAGAGGGTTAAGCACAGGTTAAAGAGATGTGTATTGTCTCCAGACCGGACAGTTAGTGAGATTTTGCAAGCCCAGGCAAGTCGTTATGGGGGTTACAGATAGTGTGACATGAACCCAAGATCCCGGTTGAGGCCGTCCTCATGTGTGCGGAACCTGGCTATCAGTCTTTGCTCAGCGACTCTGCACTGTCGTGTGTCGTGAAGGCCGCCTTGGAGGATGCTTACCTGAAGATCAGAGGCCGAATGCCCGTGACCGCTGAAGTGTTCCCCAACAGGAAGAGAACACTCTTGCCTGGTGATTGTCAAGCGGTGTTCATCCCTAAGATTAGAGGCCGAATGCCTGGGATCAAGGGGTACAGATTCATTGCTTCTTGAAAGTGGAGTCACAGGTGGACAGAGTGGTGAAGAAGGCATTCAGCATCCTTGGTTTCTTTGGTCAGAACATTGAATACAGGAGTTGGGACGTCTTGTTGAAGTTGTACAAGACATTGATAAGGCCACACTTGGAGTAGAACATAGAACATTGAAAAAATACAGCACAAACAGGCCCTTCGGCCCACAAGTTGCGCCGGTCATGTCCCTACCTACCTAGGCTTATATATAGGCTTACCTATAACCCTCAATCCTATTAAGTCCCATGTACTCATCCAGAAGTCTCTTAAAAGACCCTATTGAGTTTGCCTCCACCACCACTGACGGCAGCTGATTCCACTCACCCACCACGCTCTGAGTGAAAAACTTACCCCTGACATCTCCTCTGTACCTACTCCCCAGCACCTTAAACCTGTGTCCTCTCGTAGCAGCCATTTCAGCCCTGGGAAAAAGCTGTATACAGTACTGTATAGAGTGAATCAGAGGGAGCATGCCACATGTGTGGTGTGATTTTTGTGGCCATAAAAACTTTGGTTAATTAGGCTCAAGATCTTGTCAGAAATCACACTGGAGTTGTCAGTGGGATTCTCTCCAGAACAAACACCTGCCAAATTCTAGTAAATTCACCCCCTCGTGAGTCTGTCTCTTTAACTACAGGATCTCCAATAATGACTGCATTTCTATTCTCTTTCCCTCCTGTACATTCCCTTGCCCATTGCTGCCGGGGTCTGAACAAGATCCCTGCAAGGATTCATCACTCCCAGCAGTCTCCAGTGCTGAGTGCTGGTTTGAGAGTGGTGCCCAGCCCACAGACTGCAGCACTGCCTGTCTCTTCCTGATAGCCACCCACCTGCTTTCCTGACCTCTCACTATCTGTGGGGTGACTACCACCTGGAACACATGGTCCAGAAAACTCTCATCCTGCCGGATGCTCCGCAGTGACTCCAGCTGCCCCTCAAGCTCGGAAGCGTTGAGCTGGAATTGAAATGGCTGGAGACATTTCCTACATGTGGAGATGTATTACCTGGGCTTGCAAAATCTCACTAACTGTCCTGGCTGGAGACAATACACATCTCTTTAACCTGTGCCTAACGCTCTCTCCACTCACATTGTCTGTATCTCTAAGACTTGATTACATGTAAAGACTCGCATTCCAACCATTATTTTGTAAATTGAGTTTGTGTCTTTATATGCCCTGTTTGTGAACTGAAATCCCACTCACCTGATGAAGGGGCAGCGCTCCGACAGCTAGTGGCTTTTGCTACCAAATAAACCTGTTGGACTTTAACCTGGTGTTGTGAGACTTCTTACAACATTTCCTACACACATGGTCACCCAGATGGGTGAAATATGCTGATATGTTCCCACATGGTGCAGGAATAACAACCAAATGTTGTCAGCTGCCCATCCATAGTCTAAAGAAAAAATATCGATATTTCCTTATTTCAAATCTAGTTTAAACAATTAATGTTAAACCATGTTTTGTGACCTTGGCTCTAGGTGACTTTGCTGTGTCCTGTTCCTTCTCTCGGACCATTCCTTATTGAATATCACCTCCTCTTTCACAGTGCAAGATACCCCAGCATGGTGGCACAGTGGTTAGCATTGCTGCCTCACAGTGCCAGTGACCCGGGTTCAATTCGGCCTCGGGTCACTCTCTGTGTGGAGTTTGCATGTTCTCGCCGTGTCTGTGTGGGTTTCCTCCCACAGTCCAAAGGTGTGCGGGTTAGGTCGATTGGCCATGCTAAATTGACCCTTAGTGTCCCAAGATGTGTAGGTTAGGGGATTGGCAGGGTAAATATGTGGGGTTACGGGAATTGTGGGATTGTAGTCAGTGCAGACTCGAAGGGCCGAATGGCTTCCTTCTGCACTGTAGGGATTCTATGATTCTCTGATTCCCAGCTTGGTTCTCTATCCAGGCAAACTGGACTCCCTGTGATTTACAGTGTGAGAAATTGCCATTCTGATATATTTACTAATTAGTGAACACTTATTTCAGAGAAGGTAAAGATGAGAGGTCTGAGAATATCAAACACTTGTTGATCTTTTGACACATGATCAGTTAACCTGGGGTCACTCATTATTGGAATATGATTAGCATATAATGAATGTAATAATGACTTCGTTTCTTACTTTAATATGAGTTGGAAACAGAATGATCAGACAATGAAGAGAATCCACAATCTAAAACATATTTATTGAATATTTTTGCTTGCGAGTCCATGTACATTTTAAATGCAGAAATAGATGATGATTATAAGCTTTGGAAATACAATAGTCAACAATTAACTATTTATCTTCTGACTGTTTCTCACAATGTGTGAGAAATTTGGGCTACAGACCCATTGCTGGAAAGTGGGATTAGGTTGAGACAGACAAGTGGCCTCTTTGTGTGCTGAAATCTTTCTATGATTCTGTTCAATTCTAGCTAAATCGTTACAACGGGGCTCCACTGTATTAGTAAACAGCTCATCAATTTATACATTTTACAAACTGTCCTGAAGTTAGTACCTTCATCCAATCAGGTTTTAGAATTGATGAGGATGATAAGATTTGAAATAAAGCTGCCTCTCACAGAGTCTGAAACGAAACCTTCAGTGTGACCTGAAGAAATCATAGAAATCATAGAAACCCTACAGTGCAGAAGGAGGCCATTCGGCCCATCGAGTCTGCACCGACCACAATCCCACCCAGGCCCTACTCCCACATATTTTACCCACTAATCCCTCTAACCTACACATCCCAGGACTCTAAGGGGCAATTTTTTTTTTAACCTGGCCAATCAACCTAACCTGCACATCTTTGAAGATGTGTCTATTGCAGGAGACAGCTATCCATCAGTGTGTGAATGACATGATGCTTTGTGAATATGACGGTCAGGGTTAGCGCTGAAAGATAGCAGAAACTATTGGGTTTTCTGACTGTCTAACACACTGGATGGAAGCAGAGTGCTTCCCCCTGACTCCACTGCCGGCTTTTCCCGTCATATTTTTTGACATTTAGTCAAAAAGAATCCTGGAGGCTAAGATGGCAATGTCATACTGGTGGGGCAGGCTCTAAATAAGACCACTTGGCCGGCATCCTGAGCTTTCAGAGGTTGGGGTGCCATTTCTAAAGGGCACTCGAATCAAAAAAACAAAAAGAGATAAAGAGGTCCCCTCCCCGTAACCCACCAGGGGGCTGTGGCCTGGGCAGTGCCAGAATACTGCCCGGATATGACCCTCTACTCCCGGGGTCTATAATTACCTGTGCGCCCTAAGCGGTTCCCTTTTGTCAAAAGCGATTGTAAACCCCGCTGATGTGACATCACGCTGTGGGGGGGGGGGGGGGATATAATCTAATAAGGGGCAGTAATAGAGTTGGGAAGCCCACTAATTAGATGGTAATATGTAGTAATGGGGATCCTGACCTTTCATGGTGGGAACCCCATCATGTTATTGGCGGGGGGCGATTATAATGGGGAACCTTGGCTGAGTAAAGGCTGATTGGGGTTTCCCTTTGGATTCTCCATCCCCACCGCTATTCCTGAAAGCAGGGTTGGAAAATCCCCCCAGCTGTGTTTCAGTGATCAGTGTTTTTGATGTGGGTAGGATTTATATAATTCCAGGCTAATCTATCAGGAAAACAACAAGAAGCAGCAGTTATCTCACTGGAACCCAAGTTCCCGAGCAAGGCGCGGGGGGGAGTGCAATGTCCATTATATGATCAAACTCAATATCTGATTAAGAATAGGCTTCGATCTGACGAAGTGACCCTAAATCATTTATATGATTTATTGAATCAAGGTCCAAAGATATGCAGGTTAGGTTGATTGGCCATGCTAAATTGACCCTAGTGTCAGTGGATTAGCAGGGTAGAATCATAGAATCATAGAAACCCTACAGTGCAGAAAGAGGCCATTTGGCCCATCGAGTCTGCACCGACCACAATCCCACCCAAGCCCTACCCCATATCTATCCACTAATCCCTCTAACCAACGCATCTCAGGACACTAAGGGCAATTTTAGCATGGCCAATCACTGAGGGAGGAAACCGGAGCACCTGGAGGAAACCCACGCAGACACAAGGAGAATGTGCAAACTCCACACAGACAGTGACCCAAGCCGGGAATCGAACCCAGGTCACTGGAGCTGTGAAGCAGCAGTGCTAACCACTGTGCTACCGTGCCGCCCTGGTAAATACCTGGGTTATGGGGCTGGGGCCTGGGTGGAATTGATGTAGGTGCAGACTCAATGGGCCAAATGGCCTCCTCCTGCACGACAAGGATTCTATGATTCTAAGGTTTAAGTTTATATTGCAGTGTGAGGGTAATGTTGAGATTCTCTTCCTGGGATAAACCCATCACTTATCTCAAAATGAGTCAATGATGGACACAATGAATAGTGTCTCAACATAATTCAACATTTAACATCAGAAATATGTTTCAGTGTGACTCATGTCACTCTTAAGTCTTTTTTTCATTTAACCCACCCTCCAGCAGTAAGTTATTGTGTTAGTAACTGTGGGCCAAAACACAAGGTGCTGGAAAATTTCAGCAGGTCTGACAGCATCTGTGGAGAGAGAACAGAGCTAATGTTTTGAGTCTAGATGACCCTTTGTCAGAGCTGTAACTGTGGGCTTTGTTTGAGTACTAAGGCATCACTCGCTTTACACCTGGTCAGTGGTACAGATCCTCAACAAAAGAAAATCATTCCAGCACTGGGATTATTGCTTGTGGCGAGCTTTCAAACAGGTAAATTGGCCATGGATAATACATATGAATGTGAGAAAGAAGCTGTTATTATTTGTCTCAGTTTTAACAGGCAAATGTTAGACTCATAATAAAGGCACTGAACATTCAGCGAGAAACCTTGCTCTTTTGAATCATTAATCAGGAAAGATAAGAAATCCACTGAAGACACTGTCATGATCTTCTTTTCCCATCATGGCATTGTAATCTGTTGGTTCAAGCCAAACCTTATCGTTAACCCTCAAGTGGAGAACTGCCCCTCCAGAACTGACCTGATCCATAGTGCCATGATTACAGAAGCTAACTTTCTTGACCAGGTTCATGTTGAGGTTAATGCATAAGTTATTATCTGATGTTGCATGGTACACAAAGTAATAAAAGCCAGTTATGTTACAGGTGAACACGCCTGTCTCGCTGTCATAGTGGTTTTGCTCATTGGATATGATTTTGCTAAACCGGATGTGGGTGTCCCGTGGTGGGTATGCGTACCCTCCTCTCTTTGCAGAAAAGGCAGATTTCAACGTGCTCTTGTGATCTCCTGATCTCCCCATTTCACCTTTGACTCCCGGGTTACCTGGCTCTCCAATTTCTCCTGCGGGCCCCCGGCGACCTCGTTTTCCACTCGGGCCTGAGACTCCTGAATCTCCTTTCTCACCATCTTCACCCCGAAAGAGACCAAAGCCAGAGCTCCCTGTCAAAAAGCATAAATACGAGTGCTGAAAATAAAATCCATCCTGACCCACTTTGAGATGTTTCTGTGACGCGACAAGCTATTTGAATTAAAGTGGTCCAAGCAAACCAATATGTATTGGTGCCAATCTCCAACCTGGTTAAAGAGGGAAAGTTAGTGGCAGAAAGGGCATCTGGCTGTAACACCACCCACCAAATCAAAATCATGGAAGATACATGTTAAGGCGATTAACTGACCTAATGGTGACCCCACGTAACATGGGAAAAGCTGAGAGCGGAAGGAAAGGGAAAAGTGGCTAGAACAGAAAAATGGGACTAATTGGATTGAGAGCCAAGAGCTTGTCTGGTTTCCAGTGGCATAACTTCAGGACCAGCCTCAGGCCTGTCAGAAGAGAAACTGCCCCCAATTCCTTGAAATCAAAGCATACTGACCAATGTGTTTATTAAAGAAATACCTGTCGACAAATACATAAAAATTTACCAGTCAAGCGGTGGACAGGAAGCTGGTGAACTTCCTGACTTCTTTCCAGTCATCTCATGTTAAACAATTCAAATCCATTCTTGTAATCCTCACTTTACTGTTGCAGCTTATAAACTTTTGAGATTGTGGGTCCATGGTTGAGATTACGTAATGATGTGAATTTGACAGACATGATCAAATTGCAGGAATATTTTTAAATATTCAATTGACCATAGATTCCCTACACTGTATAAGAGGTCATTCAGCCCATCAAGCCTACACTGACAACAATCCCATCCTATCCCCGTAACCCATCCTAACCCCGTAACCCATCCTATCCCCGTAACCCATCCTAACCCCGTAACCCATCCTATCCCTGTAACCCATCGTAATTTACCCTGCTAACCTCCCTAACACTAAGGGGCAACTTAGCATGGCCAATCCACCTAAGCCGTACATCTTTGAACTGTGGAAGCACCTGAAGGAAACCCATGCAGACACGGGGAGAATGTACAAACTCCACACTGACAGTCACCCAAGGCCAGAATCGAACCCGGGTCCCTGGCGCTGTGAGGTAACAGTGCTAACCACTGTGCCACTGTGCTGCCCATATATCATGATATAAGTAGAAGATAGCTGTTTGTAATACTTATTCACAGGAAATCTCAACAAAGCTGAGATTAGATTTTGGAGGAATCACAGTATTGAGTGTGTGATTAAGGAGAGGGTTATCTTAAGCTGAGGTGTGTTATAGTTTGGAATGAGCTGTTGTGTAAGTGAGACAGAGACTGTGGGAGCAACATTGTCACCACAATGACAGCAAGTTCCTGTTAACCTATCCTTGTTGAGGTTATTTTCTAGTTGTTGGGATGTGGGTGTCTTTGGCAAGGCCAGAATTTATTGCCTATCATTCTTAACTGAGTGGTTTGCTGGGCCAATTTAGTGAAAAATTAATAATCAACGTTATCGACGTGGATTTGGCATCACACGTAGGTCATTCTGGATAAGGCCACAGCGGGTATCTGTCCTGCAGAAATGTGAGTGAATCAGTTGGTTTCTTAATGAGAATCTGCCAGGTTACGGCCATGGGTGGGACAGTCGCACACTGTAATGTTACAGGACTAGTAACCCATGCACTAATGCTTTGGAAACATCAGTTCAAATCCCACCATGGCAGCTGGGGGAATTTAAATTCAATTAATGAATAAATCTGGAATGAAAAATTTGCTCTTATGAAACTACTGGGTTATAAAAGCCCATCTGGTTCATTATTGCCTGGGAAGGAAATCTGCCATCCATACCCAGTATGGCCTACATGTGATTTCAGACCGACAGCAATCTGGTTGACTCTGATGAGCGTTGTCCTATGGGTAAAGTGCTGAATTGGGGGAAGCCGGATTGGGCAGGATTTGGTGGCTGTTGATTGGGAGAGGCTGTTCGAGGGTAAATCCACATCTGGCATGTGGGAGTCTTTTAAGGAGCAGTTGATAGGACTGCAGGACAGGCATGTGCCTGTAAAGAGGAAGGATAGGAAAGGTAGGATTCGGGAGCTGTGGATAACCAGTGAAATTGTGGGTCTAATCAAAAAGAAAAAAGAGGCATACATGAGGTCCAGGCAGCTAAAAACAGATGGAGCACTGGAGGAATACAGAGAAAGTAGAAAAGAACTCAAACAGTGAGTTAGAAGGGCAAAAAGGGGTCACGAAATGTCCTTGGCAGACAGGATTAAGGAGAATCCTAAGGCATTTTATACATACATTAGGAACAAGAGGGTTGTTAGGGAAAGAATCGGACCTCTCGGACAAAGGAGGGGAATTATGCTTAGAACCAAAGGAAGTAGGAGAGATCCTAAACGAATACTTTGCATCAGTATTCACAAAGGAGAGGGACATGTTGACTGGGAGTGTCTCAGAGAGATGTGTTGACCCGTTAGAAAAAATCTCAATTACAAGAGAGGAAGTGTTAGGTTTTTTAGGAAACATTAAGACAGACAAATCCCCAGGGCTGGATGGCATCTATCCTAGACTCCTCGGGGAGGCAAGAGATGAAATTGCTGGGCCTCTTACAGAAATCTTTGTCTCTTCACCGGACAGAGGTGAGGTCCCAGAGGATTGGAGGATAGCAAATGTGGTCCCGTTATTTAAGAAGGGTAGCAAGGATGACTCGGGTAATTATAGGTCGGTGAGCTTGACGTCCGTGGTAGGGAAGTTGTTGGAGAAGATTCTTAGAGATAGGATATATGCGCAATTAGAACTGAATAATCTCATTAGCGAAGAACAGCATGGTTTTGTACGAGGGAGATCATGCCTCACAAATTTGGTTGAGTTTTTTGAGGAGGTGACAAAAACGATTGACGAGGGAAGGGCCGTGGATGTTGTCTAGATGGATTTTAGTAAAGCGTTTGACAAGGTCTCTCATGGTAGGCTGGTGCAAAAGGTTAAATCTCACAGGATAAAAGGTGAGCTGGCTAGATGGGTGGAGAACTGGCTGAGCCATGGAAGACAGAGGGTAGCAGTGGTGGGGTCTTTTTCCGGCTGGAGGTCTGTGACCAGTGGTGTTCCGCAGGGCTCTGTACTGGGACCTCTGCTGTTTGTGATATATATAAATGATTTGGAGGAAGATGTAGCTGGTGTGATCAGTAAGTTTGCGGATGACACGAAGATTGCTGGAGTTGCGGATAGTGATAAACATTGTCAGAGAATACAGCAGGATATAGATAGGCTGGAACATTGGGCGGAGAAATGGCAGATGGAATTTAATCCAGATAAATGCGAAGTGATGCATTTCGGTAGATCTAATGTAAGGGGGAGCTATACAATAAATGGCAGAACCATCAGGAGTATAGACACACAGAGGGACCTGGGTGTACAAGTCCACAGATCCTTAAAGGTGGCAGCACAGGTGGAGAGGGTGGTCAAGAAGGCATATGGCATGCTTGCCTTTATTGGACGGGGCATAGAATATAAAAGTTGGCATATGATGTTGCAGCTGTATAGAACGATGGTTTGGCCACATTTGGAATACTGCGTCCAGTTCTGTTCGCCACACTACCAGAAGGACGTGGAGGCTTTGGAGAGAGTACAGAGAAGGTTTACCAGGACATTGCCTGGTATGGAGGGTCTTAGCTATGAGGAGAGATTGGGTAAACTGGGGTTGTTCTCCCTGGAAAGACGGAGGATGAGGAGCGACCTAATAGAGGTGTATAAAATTATGAAGGGCATAGATAGGGTGAACAGTGGGAAGCTTTTTCCCAGGTTGGAGGTGACGAACACAAGGGGGTCACGGGTTCAAGGTGAGGGGGGCAAGGTTCAACACAGATGTCAGGGGGACGTATTTTACACAGAGGGTGGTGGGTGCCTGGAATGCACTGCCAAGCAAGGTGATTGAGGCGGACACGCTGGGATCGTTTAAGACTTATCTAGATAACCACATGAACAGTCTGGGAATAGAGGGATACAAACGATTGGTTTAGTTGGGCACATGAGCGGCGTGGGCTTGGAGGTCCGAAGGGCCTGTTCCTGTGCTGTATTGTTCTTTGTTCTTTGAAGTGTCCTCTGAAATGGTCGAGTGAGCACTCAGCTGCCGGTGGCTCAATTAGCGATGCCAATGTCACTCGCATTCAAAGAATAAATAACTCTTTCCCTGATACCAGTATCTGGGGACAAGGCAGGGTTAATGACACTTAATCAGCTTAGAGAATGTAAGTGTCAGCATGGGTATATCCCAGACACAAAAACAGAAATTGCTGAAAATCTCAGCAGGTCTGGCAACATCTGTGGAGACAGAATAGAGCCAACGTTTCGAGTCTGGGTGACCCTTTGTCAGAGCTTCATCATCCAGACTCCAGATCAGACCTGCTGAAATTTTCCAGCAGTTTCTGCTTTTTATTTTCAGGTTCCAGCATCTGCAGTACTTTGCCATATATCCCAGGCCAGCTGCGTTGGTTGGTGAGGGTGAGGACAGTTGTAAGAGGCAGCTTGAATTGGGGGGAGAGCCACACAGCAAGCTGAATGTACTGATGACGTGAGGTGCTGGTACCTTTATAAGTGAATGTTTTCATTGTAGGAGCCTTCTATTTCTCCAAATAGCAGCTCAGGCATTGTGGGCATCTTTGTAGAGCCTGCCTACTGCACGGAGCTGGGCGGCAGAGACCGACCTGGATTCACATCACCCTGAGTGAAGGAGGTGGGAGAAGCGAGACTGACGGATAGTGTTATCCTCCCAGCTGTTCCCACCCAAACACCAATAACAGAGTGAGGTCCAAGCCAACGATTTCAGGATCTCACCCATCCAGCAGGTCCGACCAATTCCACCCCGCGCTCTTTAATATGGAACTCTGCCAGAGCTCTATGAGGAAATTTGGGATCTGTTCCATCCCTAAACAGAAATAAATGGACCCATATTGAAACGAGGAAGGTACAGAGTTATTATTTGAGAGTGGGGCTAATTTTCAACTACACTAGCAAAGAGTTGATAGGCCAGATGTCCTCCTTCAGCTCCATAGACATACAGTTTGCTGTGTAAAATTCCATCACTCTGGTTCTCACTGACACAGTTATAAGATTGTGTTGTATATGTATATGGGTGTTTTGGTCTGAATTGTGAGCACTGGATTGGTTCATTTTGGTTCTGCCTGTTTACCTGGTTCTCCTTTTGCTCCTTTGATGCCATCTCTGCCATCTTTGCCCGGTTCTCCGGGTATTCCGTGACAACCGGGTACCCCAGGGATTCCAGAATTCGTTTCGAAACCTTGGATCAATGAACTCAGCGCCGACAACAGCAACAGCAGAGGAATGTGACTGACTTCCATGGTATGGCTAGAAAATCCAGAATAGGTGCAGGCAGAACAGACTAGAAAACAGGGAGATCTGAATGTTATTCAAAGAAATGCACACTGCACAATTAAAAAATACAGGTAGCATTACACTGAATAAAACTGTCATTTTAAAGGATTAAATCTTTCATTATCAGCCACTTTGAATAAAAGGAGAGTGATTTACATTGAAATTCTCTCCGTCATTTGCCTGTGTGTTGCTCCTTCTAGTGGCGAGTTTGTGATTGTGCCTCAGTGCAGATTTAACGAAAGGCAGTTTTCCACAGATTCCCAAACTGAGGGCCTTGGGGCTGGGCCCTGTTATTTAAGGGACTGTGATTCTGAGGCGGTAGTGGTGGACTGGACACCAACCCCAGTGGTGCACATTCCCAGGTAGACCAACTGGGGTCAAATATAGAACACACTTTAAATTTTGTCAACATGTTTCCTGTCATTGGCCAGTCTGATTCACAGCCTGACTGCCATTCTAATTAACTGACCAATGGACTAACAGCCTGCCAATGGGACGGGCAATGGCAAACACTCCCAACCTAGGACCATAGGACAGGGAGGAAGGAGTGATCATGCAGATAGAAAACAGGAGAGGGAACAGCTCCCCCAGCTCTGCTATCAGAGAAACCAGACAATGGAGTAGTGATTATCTGGAAGAGCAGCTAGTTAAGAAAACTAGAGAAATGAAGGGAAGTTTCCAGATGGCCTGAGATGAAAGATATGAGAAGAGAGGACTGTCCAGTAAAGACAGACCGAGCTCAGAGGAAGGCTGAGATGCCAGAAAGACTCTAACTCTGATTTTCAAATTTGAGAGGTTTTACTCCAGCTTGAGGAACATGAGTTTAAATATGAGTGGGAATCGGTGGCTAGACTTCAAGTGTGTTGCAGCCCTTTTAGGCAAAGAAATCGAATGGGGTTGGTGCAAAATCCTGGAGCTGATTCATTGTTAAAAGTGAAGTGGAAGCTTTAGTTAAACATGTCATTTGAAAAACCTTGACTGGATTTTGGAACGCAGCCTGTTAATGGAAAGCATTAGTATAAGAGCAGAGTTTAAAGTCTGTTTTTGGGAGTGGAGTTTGGAAACTTTCACATGACAATCATCTGGGAGGATTCTGAGGAGAAATCCGCAGACACTAAATTGGGTTTAGAGTGAAGTGTGTGTTTGACCACAGTCATCCTGTGCTTTTACAAAGGACTTTTGTGTGCTAATGAGACCATTGTAGCTTCCAATGTACTGTGTCATCTGTGTTTATCTGAAAACTATCTGTATTTGTTAAGCTAAGGAGCGGGGGAGTAAATGAGTATTGTATTACAATCCAATTTTTCCCCCTTTGTTAAAACTAATTCGTGGTTCTGTGCCTCTGCTCTTTCATGTTTGAGAAAAATTTAAAAGTTCCGGTATTTTGAGCCAAGATTCAATTCTGGGATCTTCCTGTCCAGTTATAACCTCAACTCGGACCATAACACTGTATTAAAGGTAATAGTGCAGAGTACAGTCTGACAGTATGTTGCCTGGCGACAGCCAAGAGTACAGTCTGACTATTAAAGGTAGCAGTACAGCATACAGTCTGACAGTATGTTACTAGGTAATAGTCAAGTGTACAGTTTGACTGTAATAAAGGTAATAATGCAGAGTACAGTCTGACAGTTTGTTGCGAGGTAACAGTAAAGAGTACAGTGTGACAGTATTAAATTAATAGTGCAGTGTACAGTCTGTTTCTGTATTGATGGTAACAGTGCAATGTACAGTCTGTCTGTGTATTGACAGTAAGAGAGCAGTGTACAGTCTGACTGTGTATTGACGGTAACAGTGCAGAGTGCAGTCTGACTGTGTATTGACGGTAACAGTGCAGAGTACAGTCTGACTGTGTATTGATGGTAACAGTGCAGTGTACAGTCTGTGTATTGACGGTAACAGTACAGGGTACAGTCTGTCTGTGTATTGACGGTAACAGTGCATGGTACAGTCTGTGTATTGATGGTAACAGTGCAGAGTACAGTCTGTGTATTGATGGTAACAGTGCAGTGTACAGTCTGTCTGTGTATTGACGGTAACAGTGCAGTGTACAGTCTGTCTGTGTATTGACGGTAACAGTGCAGTGTACAGTCGGACTGTGTATTGATGGCAACAGTGCAGAGTACAGTCTGACTGTGTTTTGACGGTAACCGTGCAGTGTACAGTCTGACTGTGTATTGACGGTAACGGTGCAGAGTACAGTCTGAATGTGTATTGACGGTAACCATGCAGAGTACAGTCTGACAGTGTATTGACGGTAACAGTGCAGAGTACAGTCTGACTGTGTATTGACGGTAACAGTGCAGTGCACAGTCTGTCTGTGTATTGAGGGTAACAGTGCAGAGTACAGTCTGACTGTGTATTGACGGTAACAGTGCAGTGCACAGTCTGTCTGTGTATTGAGGGTAACAGTGCAGAGTACAGTCTGTGTATTGACAGTAACAGTGCAGTGTACAGTCTGTCTGTGTATTGATGACAACAGTGCAGTGCACAGTCTGTCTGTGTATTGATGGTAACAGTGCAGAGTACAGTCTGTGTATTGACGGTAACAGTGCAGTGTAAAGTCGGACTGTGTATTGATGGTAACAGTGCAGAGTACAGTCTGACTATATTGACAGTAATAGCGCAGTGTACAGTCTGACTGTGTATTGACGGTAACAGTGCAGAGTACAGTCTGACTGTGTATTGATGGTAACAGTGCAGTGTGCAGTCTGTGTATTGACGGTAACAGTGCAGAGTACAGTCTGTGTATTGACGGTAACAATGCAGAGTACAGTCTGGCTGTGTATTGACGGTAACAGAGCAGTGTACAGTCTGACTGTGTACTGATGGTAACAGTGCAGAGTACAGTCTGACTGTGTGTTGACGGTAACAGCGCAGTGTAGAGTCGGACTGTGTATTGACGGGAACAGTGCAGAGTACAGTCTGGCTGTGTATTGACGGTAACAGTGCAGTGCACAGTCTGTCTGTGTATTGAGGGTAACAGTGCAGTGTACAGTCTGTCTGTGTATTGATGACAACAGTGCAGTGCACAGTCTGTCTGTGTATTGATGGTAACAGTGCAGAGTACAGTCTGTGTATTGACGGTAACAGTGCAGTGTAAAGTCGGACTGTGTATTGACGGTAACAGTGCAGTGTACAGTCTGTTTGTGTATTGATGACAACAGTGCAGTGAACAGTCTGTCTGTGTATTGATGGTAACAGTGCAGAGTACAGTCTGACTATATTGACAGTAATAGCGCAGTGTACAGTCTGACTGTCTATTGACGGTAACAGTGCAGAGTACAGTCTGACTGTGTATTGATGGTAACAGTGCAGTGTGCAGTCTGTGTATTGACGGTAACAGTGCAGAGTACAGTCTGTGTATTGATGGTAACAATGCAGAGTACAGTCTGGCTGTGTATTGACGGTAACAGAGCAGTGTACAGTCTGACTGTGTACTGATGGTAACAGTGCAGAGTACAGTCTGACTGTGTGTTGACGGTAACAGCGCAGTGTAGAGTCGGACTGTGTATTGACGGGAACAGTGCGGAGTACAGTCTGGCTGTGTATTGACGGTAACAGCAGTGTACAGTCTGACTGTGTATTGACGGTAACAGAGCAGAGTACAGTCTGACTGTGTATTGACGGTAACAGTGCAGTGTACAGTCTGTTTCTGTATTGATGGTAACAGTGCAATGTACAGTTTGTCTGTGTATTGGCAGTAAGAGAGCAGTGTACAGTCTGACTGTGTATTGACGGTAACAGTGCAGAGTGCAGTCTGACTGTGTATTGACGGTAACAGTGCAGAGTACAGTCTGACTGTGTATTGATGGTAACAGTAGAGTACAGTCTGTCTGTGTATTGATGGTAACAGTGCAGAGTACAGTCTGACTGTGTATCGACGGTAACAGTGCAGAGTACAGTCTGACTGTGTATTGATGGTAACTGTGCAGTGTACAGTCTGTCTGTGTATTGACGGGAACTGTGCTGTGTGCAGTCTCTGTATTCACGGTAACAGTGCAGAGTACAGTCTGTCTATGTATTGTCGTTAACAGTGGAGAGTACAGTCTGTCTGTGTATTGACGGTAACAGTGCAGTGTACAGTCTGTCTGTGTAATGACGGTAACCGTGCAGAGTACATTCTGACTGTGTATTGATGGTATCAGTGCAGTATACAGTCTGACTGTGTATTGACGGTAACAGTGCTGTGTACAGTCTGTGTATTGACGGTAAGAGTGCAGTGTGCAGTCTGGCTGTGTACTGATGATAACAGTGCAGTGTACAGTCTGACTATGTATTGACGGTAACAGTGCAGAGTACAGTCTGACTGTGTATGGACGGTAACAGTGCAGAGTACAGTCTGACTGTGTATTGACGGTAACAGTGCAGTGTACAGTCTGTTTCTGTATTGATGGTAACAGTGCAATGTACAGTTTGTCTGTGTATTGGCAGTAAGAGAGCAGTGTACAGTCTGACTGTGTATTGACGGTAACAGTGCAGAGTGCAGTCTGACTGTGTATTGACGGTAACAGTGCAGAGTACAGTCTGACTGTGTATTGATGGTAACAGTAGAGTACAGTCTGTCTGTGTATTGATGGTAACAGTGCAGAGTACAGTCTGACTGTGTATCGACGGTAACAGTGCAGAGTACAGTCTGACTGTGTATTGATGGTAACTGTGCAGTGTACAGTCTGTCTGTGTATTGACGGGAACTGTGCTGTGTGCAGTCTCTGTATTCACGGTAACAGTGCAGAGTACAGTCTGTCTATGTATTGTCGTTAACAGTGGAGAGTACAGTCTGTCTGTGTATTGACGGTAACAGTGCAGTGTACAGTCTGTCTGTGTAATGACGGTAACCGTGCAGAGTACATTCTGACTGTGTATTGATGGTATCAGTGCAGTATACAGTCTGACTGTGTATTGACGGTAACAGTGCTGTGTACAGTCTGTGTATTGACGGTAAGAGTGCAGTGTGCAGTCTGGCTGTGTACTGATGATAACAGTGCAGTGTACAGTCTGACTATGTATTGACGGTAACAGTGCAGAGTACAGTCTGACTGTGTATGGACGGTAACAGTGCAGAGTACAGTCTGACTATATTGACGGTAACAGTGCAGTGTACAGTCTGACTATGTATTGGCGGTAACAGTGCAGAGTACAGTCTGACTGTGTATGGACGGTAACAGTGCAGAGTACAGTCTGGCTGTGTATTGACGGTAACAGTGCAGTGTACAGTCTGACTGTGTATTGACGGTAACAGTGCACAGTACAGTCTGACTGTGTATTGACAGTAACAGTACAGAGTACAGTCTGTGTATTGACGGTAACAGTGCCGTGTACAGTCTGACAGTGTATTGACGGTAACAGTGCAGTGTACAGTCTGTCTGTGTATTGACGGTAACAGTGCAGTGGACAGTCTGTCTGTGTATTGATGGTAACAGTGCAATGTACAGTCTGTCTGACTATTGACGGTAACAGTGCAGTGTACACTCTATTTGTGTATTGACGGTAACAGTGCAGTGTACAGTCTGACTCTATTGACGGTAACAGTGCAGAGTACAGTCTGACTATATTGACAGTAATAGCGCCAGAGTACAGTCTGACTGTGTATTGACGGTAACAGTGCAGTGTACAGTTGGACTGTGTATTGACGGTAACAGTACAGAGTACAGTCTGTGTATTGACGGTAACAGTGCAGAGTACAGTCTGGCTGTGTATTGACGGTAACAGAGCAGTGTACAGTCTGACTGTGTATTGATGGTAACAGTGCAGAGTACAGTCTGACTGTGTATTGATGGTAACAGTGCAGTGTACAGTTGGACTGTGTATTGACGGTAAGAGCGCAGTGTAGAGTCGGACTGTGTATTGACGGTAACAGTACAGAGTACAGTCTGTGTATTGACGGTGACAGTGCAGAGTACAGTCTGGCTGTGTATTGACTGTAAGAGAGCAGTGTACAGTCTGACTGTGTATTGACGGTAACAGTAGAGTACAGTCTGACTGTGTATTGATGGTAACAGTGCAGAGTACAGTCTGACTGTGTGTTGACGGTAACAGCGCAGTGTAGAGTCGGACTGTGTATTGACGGGAACAGTGCAGAGTACAGTCTGGCTGTGTATTGACGGTAACAGCAGTGTACAGTCTGACTGTGTATTGACGGTAACAGAGCAGAGTACAGTCTGACTGTGTATTGACGGTAACAGTGCTGTGTACAGTCTGTTTCTGTATTGATGGTAACAGTGCAATGTACAGTTTGTCTGTGTATTGACAGTAAGAGAGCAGTGTACAGTCTGACTGTGTATCGACGGTAACAGTGCAGAGTACAGTCTGACTGTGTATTGATGGTAACTGTGCAGTGTACAGTCTGTCTGTGTATTGACGGGAACTGTGCTGTGTGCAGTCTCTGTATTCACGGTAACAGTGCAGAGTACAGTCTGACGGTGTATTGATGGCAACAGTGCAGAGTACAGTCTGTCTATGTATTGTCGTTAACAGTGGAGAGTACAGTCTGTCCGTGTATTGACGGTAACAGTGCAGTGTACAGTCTGACTGTGTATTGACGGTAACCGTGCAGAGTACATTCTGACTGTGTATTGACGGTAACAGTGGAGTGTACAGTCTGTGAGTATTGACAGTAACAATGCAGTGTACAGTCTGACTGTGTATTGATGGTATCAGTGCAGTATACAGTCTGACTGTGTATTGACGGTAACAGTGCTGTGTACAGTCTATGTATTGACGGTAAGAGTGCACTGTGCAGTCTGGCTGTGTACGGATGATAACAGTGCAGTGTACAGTCTGACTGTGTATTGACGGTAACAGTGCAGAGTACAGTCTGACTGTGTATGGACGGTAACAGTCCAGAGTACAGTCTGACTGTATATTGACGGTAACAGTGCAGAGTACAGTCTGACTGTGTATTGACGGTAACAATGCAGAGTACAGTCTGGCTGTGTATTGACGGTAACAGAGCAGTGTACAGTCTGACTGTGTACTGATGGTAACAGTGCAGAGTACAGTCTGACTGTGTGTTGACGGTAACAGCGCAGTGTAGAGTCGGACTGTGTATTGACGGGAACAGTGCAGAGTACAGTCTGGCTGTGTATTGACGGTAACAGCAGTGTACAGTCTGACTGTGTATTGACGGTAACTGAGCAGAGTACAGTCGTACTGTGTATTGACGGTAACAGTGCAGTGTACAGTCTGTTTCTGTATTGATGGTAACAGTGCAATGTACAGTCTGTCTGTGTATTGACAGTAAGAGAGCAGTGTACAGTCTGACTGTGTATTGACGGTAACAGTGCAGAGTGCAGTCTGACTGTGTATTGACGGTAACAGTGCAGACTACAGTCTGACTGTGTATTGACGGTAACAGTAGAGTACAGACTGTCTGTGTATTGATGGTAACTGTGCAGTGTACAGTCTGTCTGTGTATTGACGGGAACTGTGCTGTGTGCAGTCTCTGTATTCACGGTAACAGTGCAGAGTACAGTCTGACTGTGTATTGATGGCAACAGTGCAGAGTACAGTCTGTCTATGTATTGTCGTTAACAGTGGAGAGTACAGTCTGTCTGTGTATTGACGGTAACAGTGCAGTGTACAGTCTGTCTGTGTAATGACGGTAACCGTGCAGAGTACATTCTGACTGTGTATTGATGGTATCAGTGCAGAGTGCAGTCTGACTGTGTATTGACGGTAACAGTGCAGAGTACAGTCTGACTGTGTATCGACGGTAACAGTGCAGATTACAGTCTGACTGTGTATTGATGGTAACTGTGCAGTGTACAGTCTGTCTGTGTATTGACAGGAACTGTGCTGTGTGCAGTCTCTGTATTCACGGTAACAGTGCAGAGTACAGTCTGACTGTGTATTGTCGTTAACAGTGGAGAGTACAGTCTGTCTGTGTATTGACCTGGTGGTGTTTTTTGAAGAAGTGACCAAAATGGTTGACGAAGGAAGGGCCGTGGATGTTGTCTATATGGACTTTAGTAAAGCGTTTGACAAAGTCCCTCATGGTAGGCTAGTGAAAAAGGTTGGATCCCATGGGATAAAGGGGGAGGTGGCTAGATGGGTGGAGAAGTGGCTTGGTCACAGAAGACAGAGGGTGGTAGTGGAAGGGTCTTTTTCCGGCTGGAGGCCTGTGACTAGTGGTGTACCGCAGGGCTCTGTATTGGGACCTCTGCTGTTTGTGATTTATATAAATGATCTGGAAGAAGGAGTAACTGGGGTGATCAGTAAGTTTGCGGACGACACAAAACTGGCAGGACTTGCAGATAGTGATGAACATTGTCAGCGGCTACAGAAGGATATAGATAGGCTGGAAATTTGGGCAAGGAAATGGCAGATGGAGTTCAAATGCGAAGTGATGCATTTTGGTGGGAATAATGTAGGGAGGAGCTACACGATAAATGGAAGAACCATAAAGGGTGTAGAGACGCAGAGGGACCTGGGTGTGCAAGTCCACAGATCTTTGAAGGTGACGTCACAGGTGGAGAAGGTGGTGAAGAAGGCATATGGCATGCTTGCCTTTATAGGACGGGGCATAGAGTATAAGAGTTGGGGTCTGATGTTGCAGATGTATAGAACGTTGGTTCGGCCGCATTTGGAATACTGCGTCCAGTTCTGGTCGCCACACTACCAGAAGGACGTGGAGGCTTTGGAGAGAGTGCAGAGGAGGTTTACCAGGATGTTGCCTGGTATGGAGGGGCTTGGTTATGAGGAGAGATTGGGGAAACTGGGGTTGTTCTCCTTGGAAAGACGGAGGATGAGGGGAGACTTAATAGAGGTGTATAAAATTATGAAAGGCATAGATAGGGTGAACGGTGGGAAGCTTTTCCCCGGGTCGGTGGTGACGTTCACGAGGGGTCATAGGTTCAAGGTGAAGGGGGGGGAGGTTTAACACAGATATCAGAAGGACATATTTTACACAGAGGGTCGTGGGGGCCTGAAATGTGTTGCCGGGCAAGGTGGTGGAGGCGGACACACTGGGAACGTTTAAGACTTATCTAGACAGCTATATGAACGGAGTGGGAATGGAGGGATACAAAAGAGTGGTCTAGTTTGGACCAGGGAGCGGCGCGGGCTAATTGTTCCTTGTTTCTCGTTTCAAGGCTTCATTCTATGATCTGCCAGTACAGAGCGAGACTGCGGATAGTTGGGAACCTGTCTCGGGGGCAGGGAATTCATATGGTGTTCGTGGAAGTGGAAATGACTAGGGTTGGGAAGCATTTTCCTATCAGGGCCGGTGTGATCTCCTGGACTCATTTCGATCGCCTCAGGGGGTCGGAGAGGAATTTCCCAGATTTTTTTTTCCCCATATTGGCCCTGGGGTTTTCACTCTGGGTTTTCGCCTCTCCCTGGAGATCACATGGTCTGGAATGGGGGGGTGGGGGTGAGTTAATAGGTTGTGATGAACAAAGCATCGTAGCTGTGAGGGACAGCTCGGTGGATAGGATATTGGTATGTAGATCGGCTGGAAAATTGGGTGGGGATCCTGGATTCAGGATTCAATCCTGGACCAGGGAGCGGCGCGGGCTTGGAGGGCCGAAGGGCCTGTTCCTGTGCTGTATTGTTCTTTGTTCTTTGTTCTTTGTACAGTCTGACTATATTGAGAGTAATAGCGCAGAGTACAGTCTGACTGTGTATTGACGGTAACAGTGCAGAGTACAGTGTGACTGTGTATTGATGGTAACAGTGCAGTGTACAGTCAGTGCCTTGACGGTAACAGTGCAGTGTGCAGTCTGACTGTGTATTGATGGTAACAGTGCAGTGTACAGTCTGTGTGTGTATTGAAGGTAACAGTGCAGTGTACAGTCTGTCTGTGTATTGATGGTAACAGTGCAGTGTACAGTCTGACTGTGTATTGATGGTAACAGCGCAGTGTACAGTCTGACTGTGCATTGACGGTAGCAGTGCAGAGTACAGTTTGACTGTGTATTGACGGTAATAGAGCAGAGTACAGTCTGACAATATTCACAGTAATAGCGCAGAGTACAGTCTGACTGTGTATTGACGGTAACAGTGCAGAGTACAGTCTGACTGTGTATTGATTGTAACAGTGCTGTGTACAGTCTGTGCATTAACGGTAACAGTGCAGAGTATAATCTGGCTGTGTATTGACTATAACAGTGCAGTGTACAGTCTGACTGTGTATTGACGGTAACAGTGCAGTGTACAGTCTGACTGTGTATTGACGGTAACAGTGCAGAGTACAGTCTGACTGTTTTGATGGTAACAGTGCAGAGTACAGTCTGACTGTGTATTGACGATAACAGTGCAGAGTGCAATCTGACCGTGTATTGATGGCAACGTTGCAGAGTACAGTCTGTCTATGTACTTCCGGTAACAGTGCAGTGTACAGTCTGTCTGTTTATTGACGGTAACAGTGCAGTGTAAAGTCGGACAGTGTATTGACGGTAACCGTGCAGAGTACAGTCTGACTGTGTATTGATGGTAACCGTGCAGAGTACAGTCTGACTGTGTATTGACGGTAACCGTGCAGAATACAGTCTGACTGTGTATTGACGGTAACAGTGCAGTGTACAGTCTGTGTATTGATGGTAACAGTGCAGAGTACGGTCTGTGTATTGACGGTAACAGTGCAGTGTACAGTCTGACTGTGTATTGACGGTAACAGTGCAGTGTACAGTCTGTCTGTGTATTGTCGGTAACAGTGCAGAGTACAGTTCTACTGTGTATTAACAGTAACAGTGCAGTGTACAGTCGGACTGTGTATTGACGGTAACAACGCAGTGTAGAGTCAGACTGTGTATTGACGGTAACAGTACAGAGTACAGTCTGTGTATTGTTGGTAACAGTGCAGAGTACAGTCTGGCTGTGTATTGACGGTAACAGAGCAGTGTACAGTCTGACTATGTATTGATGGTAACAGTGCAGTGTACAGTCTGACTGTGTATTGACGGTAACAGTGCAGTGTACAGTTGGACTGTGTATTGACGGTAACAGCGCAGTGTAGAGTCGGACTGTGTATTGACGGTTACAGTACAGAGTACAGTCTGTGTATTGACGGTAACAGTGCAGTGTACAGTCTGACTGTGTATTGATGGTAACAGTAGAGTACAGTCTGACTGTGTATTGATGGTAACAGTGCAGAGTACAGTCTGTGTATTGATGGTAACAGTGCAGAGTACATAGAACATAGAACATAGAACATTACAGCGCAGAACAGGCCCTTCGGCCCACGATGTTGCACCGACCAGTTAAAAAAAAAAACTGTGACCCTCCAACCTAAACCAATTTCTTTTCGTCCATGAACCTATCTACGGATCTCTTAAACGCCCCCAAACTAGGCGCATTTACTACTGATGCTGGCAGGGCATTCCAATCCCTCACCACCCTCTGGGTAAAGAACCTACCCCTGACATCGGTTCTATAACTACCCCCCCTCAATTTAAAGCCATGCCCCCTCGTGCTGGATTTCTCCATCAGAGGAAAAAGGCTATCACTATCCACCCTATCTAAACCTCTAATCATCTTATATGTTTCAATAAGATCCCCTCTTAGCCGCCGCCTTTCCAGCGAAAACAATCCCAAATCCCTCAGCCTCTCCTCATAGGATCTCCCCTCCATACCAGGCAACATCCTGGTAAACCTCCTCTGCACCCTCTCCAAAGCCTCCACATCCTTCCTGTAATGTGGGGACCAGAACTGCACACAGTACTCCAAGTGCGGCCGCACCAGAGTTGTGTACAGTTGCAACATAACGCTACGACTCCTAAATTCAATCCCCCTACCAATAAACGCCAAGACACCATATGCCTTCTTAACAACCTTATCTACTTGATTCCCAACTTTCAGGGATCTATGCACACATACACCTAGATCCCTCTGCTCCTCCACACTATTCATAGTCCTCCCGTTAGCCCTATACTCAACACATCTGTTATTCCTACCAAAGTGAATTACCTCACACTTCTCCGCATTAAACTCCATCCGCCACCTCTCGGCCCAACTTTGCAACCTGTCTAAGTCTTCCTGCAAACTACGACACCCTTCCTCACTGTCTACCACACCACCGACTTTGGTGTCATCAGCAAATTTGCTAATCCACCCAACTATACCCTCATCCAGATCATTAATAAATATTACAAACAGCAGTGGCCCCAAAACAGATCCCTGAGGTACACCACTTGTAACCGCACTCCATGATGAATATTTACTATCAACCACCACCCTCTGTTTCCTATCCGCTAGCCAATTCCTGATCCAATTTCCTAGATCACCCCCAATCCCATACATCTGCATTTTCTGCAGAAGCCTACCATGGTGAACCTTATCAAACGCCTTACTAAAATCCATATATACCACGTCCACTGCCTTGCCCCCATCCACCTCCTTGGTCACTTTCTCAAAAAACTCAATAAGGTTAGTAAGGCACGACCTACCTGCCACAAAACCATGCTGACTATCACCTATCAATTCATTACTCTCCAAATAACTATAAATCCTATCCCTTATAATTTTTTCCAACATCTTGCCGACAACAGAAGTGAGACTCACCGGTCTATAATTCCCGGGGAAGTCTCTGTTCCCCTTCTTAAACAATGGGACAACATTCGCTAACCTCCAATCTTCTGGTACTATACCAGAGGCCAACGACGACCTGAAGATCAGAGCCAGAGGCGCTGCAATCACTTCTCTTGCCTCCCAGAGAATCCTTGGATAAATCCCATCCGGACCAGGGGATTTATCTATTTTCAGACCCTCCAGAATATCCTGCACATCCTCCTTATCAACTGTAATACTGTCTATTCTACTCCCTTGCAACCCAGTGTCCTCCTCAGCTATATTCATGTCCCCTTGCGTGAACACCGAAGAGAAATATTGGTTCAATGCTTCACCAATCTCCTCCGGTTCCACACATAACTTCCCTCTGCCATCTATAACTGGCCCTAAACTTGCCCTAACCAACCTTCTGTTCTTGACATACCTATAGAACGCCTTAGGATTCTCTTTAACCCTATCCGCCAAAGTCTTCTCATGTCCCCTTTTAGCCCTTCTAAGCTCGCTCTTCAACTCCCTCTTAGCCAATCTAAAGCTTTCTAGTGCACTACCCGAGTGCTCACGTCTCATCCGAACATAAGCCTCCTTTTTCTTTTTAACCAACAAAGAAACTTTTTTGGTGCACCACGGTTCCCTAGCCCTACCAATTCCTCCTTGCCTGACAGGGACATACCTATCACAGACTCGCAGTAGCTGCTCCTTGAAAAAACTCCACATGTCGGACGTTCCCAGTCCCTGTAATCTCCTAGTCCAACCTATGTTTCCTAATTCTCTCCTAATAGCCTCATAATTACCCTTCCCCCAGCTAAAACCACTGGCCCGAGGTTCATGCCTATCCCTTTCCATCACTAAGGTGAACGTAACCGAATTGTGGTCACTATCACCAAAATGCACACCAACTTCCAAGTCTAGCACCTGGTCTGGCTCATTTCCCAGCACCAGATCCAATATAGCCTCACCTCTAGTTGGCCTGTCTACATACTGAGTCAAAAAACCTTCCTGCACGCTTTGAACAAAAACTGACCCCTCTAACGAGCTAGAGCTATAATAATTCCAGTCAATATTAGTCAAGTTAAAATCCCCCATAACAATTGCCCTATTACTTTCACTCCTAAGCAGGATTGACTCCGCAATCCTTTCCTCAACCTCTCTAGAACTTTTAGGAGGTCTATAAAAGACTCCCAACAGGGTGACCTCTCCTCTCCTATTTCTAATCTCCGCCCATACTACCTCAACAGATAAGTCCTCATCAAACCTCCTCTCTGACACTGTGATACAATCTCTGACCAATAATGCTACCCCTCCCCCTCTTCTACCTCCTTCCCTACTTCGACTAAAACATTTGAACCCCGGGACCTGCAGCATCCATTCCTGCCCCTGCTCTATCCATGTCTCTGAAATAGCCACAACATCGAAGTCCCAGGTACTGATCCACGCTGCAAGTTCACCCACTTTATTGCGAATACTCCTGGCATTGAAGTATACACATTTCAAACCCTGCTCCACCCCACCTCTGCAATGCCGTGCATTGCAGTCCCCATCCATGCATCCCTCACTTTCAGCCCCACTACAGTCTGTGTATTGACGGTAACAGTGCAGTGTACAGTCTGACTGTGTATTGATGGTAACCGTGCAGAGTACAGTCTGACTGTGTATTGACGGTAACCGTGCAGAGTACAGTCTGACTGTGTATTGACGGTAACAGTGCAGTGTACAGTCTGTGTATTGATGGTAACAGTGCAGAGTACAGTCTGTGTATTGACGGTAACAGTGCAGTGTACAGTCTGACTGTGTATTGATGGTAACAGTGCAGTGTACAGTCTGTCTGTGTATTGTCGGTAACAGTGCAGAGTACAGTCTTACTGTGTATTAACAGTAACAGTGCAGTGTGCAGTCGGACTGTGTATTGACGGTAACAACGCAGTGTAGAGTCAGACTGTGTATTGACGGTAACAGTACAGAGTACAGTCTGTGTATTGACGGTAACAGTGCAGAGTACAGTCTGGCTGTGTATTGACGGTAACAGAGCAGTGTACAGTCTGACTATGTATTGATGGTAACAGTGCAGTGTACAGTCTGACTGTGTATTGACGGTAACAGTGCAGTGTACAGTTGGACTGTGTATTGACGGTAACAGCGCAGTGTAGAGTCGGACTGTGTATTGACGGTTACAGTACAGAGTACAGTCTGTGTATTGACGGTAACAGTGCAGTGTACAGTCTGACTGTGTATTGATGGTAACAGTAGAGTACAGTCTGACTGTGTATTGACGGTAACAGTGCAGAGTACAGTCTGACTGTATATCGACAGTAACAGTGCAGAGTACAGTCTGACTGTGTATTGATGGTAACTGTGCAGTGTACAGTCTGTCTGTGTATTGACGGTAACTGTGCTGTGTGCAGTCTCTGTATTCACGGTAACAGTGCATAGTACAGTCTGACGGTGTATTGACAGTAACAGTGCAGAGTACAGTCTGACTGTATTGACGGTAACAGTGCAGTGTACAGTCTGACTGTGTATTGACGGTAACTGTGCAGAGTACAGTCTGACTGTGTGTTGACGGTAACAGTGCAGTGTACAGTCTGTGTATTGACGGGAACAGTGCAGTGTACAGCCTGTCTGTGTATTGATGGTAACAGTGCAGTGTACAATTTGTCTGTGTATTGACGGTAACAGTGCAGTGTACAGTCTGACTGTGTATTGACGGTAAAAGGGCAGTGTACAGTCTGACTGTGTATTGACGGTAACAGTGCAGTGTACAGTCTGTGTATTGACGGTAACAGTGCCGTGTACAGTCTGACAGTGTATTGATGGTAACTGTGCAGTGTACAGTCTGTCTGTGTATTGACGGTAACTGTGCTGTGTGCAGTCTCTGTATTCACGGTAACAGTGCATAGTACAGTCTGACGGTGTATTGACAGTAACAGTGCAGAGTACAGTCTGACTGTATTGACGGTAACAGTGCAGTGTACAGTCTGACTGTGTATTGACGGTAACTGTGCAGAGTACAGTCTGACTGTGTGTTGACGGTAACAGTGCAGTGTACAGTCTGTGTATTGACGGGAACAGTGCAGTGTACAGCCTGTCTGTGTATTGATGGTAACAGTGCAGTGTACAATTTGTCTGTGTATTGACGGTAACAGTGCAGTGTACAGTCTGACTGTGTATTGACGGTAAAAGGGCAGTGTACAGTCTGACTGTGTATTGACGGTAACAGTGCAGTGTACAGTCTGTGTATTGACGGTAACAGTGCCGTGTACAGTCTGACAGTGTATTGATGGTAACAGTGCAGTGGACAGTCTGTCTGTATTGATGGTAACAGTGCAATGTACAGGCTGTCTGTCTATTGACGGTAACAGTGCAGTGTACAGTCTGACTGTGTATTGATGGTAACAGTGCGATGTACAGTCTGTCTGTCTATTGACGGTAACAGTGCAGTGTACAGTCTGACTATATTGACAGTAATAGCGCAGAGTACAGTCTGACTGTGTATTGACGGTAACAGTGCAGAGTACAGTCTGACTGTGTATTGACGGTTAAGTGCAGAGTACAGTCTGACTATATTGACAGTAATAGCGCAGAGTACAGTCTGTGTATTGACGGTAACAGTGCAGAGTACAGTGTGACTGTGTATTGATGGTAACAGTGCAGTGTACAGTCAGTGCATTGACGGTAACAGTGCAGAGTACAATCTGGCTGCGTATTGACGGTAACAGTGCCGAGTACAGTCTGACTGTGTATTGACGGTAACAGTGCAGAGGACAGTCTAACTGTGAATTGACGGCAACAGTGCCGAGTACAGTCTGACTGTGTATTGACGGTAACAGTGCAGTGTACAGTCTGACTGTGTATTGACGGGAACAGTGCAGACTACAGCCTAACTGTGTATTGACGGTAACAGTGCCGTGTACAGTCTGACTGTGGATTGATGGTAACAGTGCAGTGTACAGTCTGACTGTGTATTGACGGTAACAGTGCAGAGTACAGTCTGACTGTATATCGACAGTAACAGTGCAGAGTACAGTCTGACTGTGTATTGACGGTAACCGTGCAGTGTACAGTCTGACTGTGTATTGACGGTAACCGTGCAGTGTACAGTCTGACTGTGTATTGACGGTAACAGTGCAGTGTACAGTCGGAATGTGTATTGACTGTAACAGTGCAGAGTACAGTCTGACTGTGTATCGACGGTAACAGTGCAGAGTACATTCTGACTGTGTATTGATGGTGACTGTGCTGTGTGCAGTCTCTGTATTCACGGTAACAGTGCAGCGTACAGTCTGTATTGATGGCAACAGTGCAGAGAACAGTCTGTCTCTGTATTGACGGTAACAGTGGAGAGTACAGTCTGTCTGTGTATTGACGGTAACAGTGCAGAATACAGTCTGACTGTGTACTGACGGTAAAAGAGCAGTGTACAGTCTGACTGTGTTGTCGGTAACAGTGCAGGGTACAGTCTGACTGTGTATTGACGGGAAAACTGCAGAGTACCATCTGACTGTGCATTGATGGTAACAGTGCAGTGTACAGCCTGTGTGTTGATGGTAACAGTGCAGAGTATAGTCTGTGTATTGACGGTAACAGTGCCGTGTACCGTCTGACTGTGGATTGACGGTAACAGTGCAGTGTACAGTCTGACTGTGTATTGACGGCAACAGTGCCGAGTACAGTCTAACTGTGTATTGACGGTAACAGTGCAGAGTACAGTCTGACTGTGTATTGACGGTAACAGTGCAGAGGACAGTCTGACTGTGTACTGATGGTAACAGTGCAGAGGACAGTCTGACTGTGTATTGACGGTAACAGTGCAGAGGACAGTCTGACTGTGTACTGATGGTAACAGTGCAGAGGACAGTCTGACAGTGTATTGACGGTAACAGTGCAGAGTACAGTCTGTCTGTGTATTGATGGTAACAGTGCAGTGTATAGTCTGACTGTGTATTGATGGTAACAGTGCAGTGTACGGTCTGACTGTGTATTGATGGTAACAGTGCAGAGTACAGTCTAACTGTGTATTGACGGTAACAGTGCAGTGTACAGTCTGTCTGTGTATTGACGGTAACAGTGCAGTGTACAGTCGGATGTGTATTGACGGTAACAGCGCAGTGTACAGTCGGACTGTGTATTTACGGTAACAGTACAGAGTACAGTCTGTCTGTGTATTGATGGTAACAGTGCAGTGTATAGTCTGTGTATTGACGGTAACAGTGCAGTGTCCAATCGGACTGTGTATTGATGGTAACAGTGCAGTGTACAGTCTGACTGTGGAGTGAAGGTAACCGTGCAGAGTACAGTCTGACTGTGTACTGACGGTAAAAGAGCAGTGTACAGTCTGACTGTGTTGTCGGTAACAGTGCAGGGTACAGTCTGACTGTGTATTGACGGGAAAACTGCAGAGTACCATCTGACTGTGCATTGATGGTAACAGTGCAGTGTACAGCCTGTGTGTTGATGGTAACAGTGCAGAGTATAGTCTGTGTATTGACGGCAACAGTGCCGAGTACAGTCTAACTGTGTATTGACGGTAACAGTGCAGTGTACAGTCTGTCTGTGTATTGACGGTAACAGTGCAGAGTACAGTCTGACTGTGTATTGACGGTAACAGTGCAGAGGACAGTCTGACTGTGTACTGATGGTAACAGTGCAGAGGACAGTCTGACTGTGTATTGACGGTAACAGTGCAGAGGACAGTCTGACTGTGTACTGATGGTAACAGTGCAGAGGACAGTCTGACTGTGTATTGACGGTAACAGTGCAGAGTACAGTCTGTCTGTGTATTGATGGTAACAGTGCAGTGTATAGTCTGACTGTGTATTGATGGTAACAGTGCAGTGTACGGTCTGACTGTGTATTGATGGTAACAGTGCAGAGTACAGTCTAACTGTGTATTGACGGTAACAGTGCAGTGTACAGTCTGTCTGTGTATTGACGGTAACAGTGCAGTGTACAGTCGGATGTGTATTGACGGTAACAGCGCAGTGTACAGTCGGACTGTGTATTTACGGTAACAGTACAGAGTACAGTCTGTCTGTGTATTGATGGTAACAGTGCAGTGTATAGTCTGTGTATTGACGGTAACAGTGCAGTGTCCAATCGGACTGTGTATTGATGGTAACAGTGCAGTGTACAGTCTGACTGTGGAGTGAAGGTAACCGTGCAGAGTACAGTCTGACTGTGTATTGACGGTAACCGTGCAGAGTACAGTCTGAATGTGTATTGTTGGTAACAGTGCAAACTACAGTCTGACTGTGTATTGACAGTAACTGTGCAGGGTACAGTCTGACTGTGTATTGACGGTAACAGTGCAGAGTACAGTCTGACTGTGTATTGACGGTAACAGTGCAGTGTACAGTCTGACTGTGTATGGACGGTAAGAGTGCAAATACAGTCTGACTGTGTATTGACGGTAACAGTGCAGAGTACAGTCTGACTGTGTATTGACGGTAACAGTGCAGAGTACAGTCTGACTGTGTATTGACGGTAACAGTGCAGAGTACAGTCTGACTGTGTATTGACGGTAAAAGAGCAGTGTACAGTCTGACTGTGTATTGTCGGTAACAGTGCAGGGTACAGTCTGACTGTGTATTGACGGGAAAACTGCAGAGTACCATCTGACTGTGTATTGATGGTAACAGTGCAGTGTACAGCCTGTGTGTTGATGGTAACAGTGCCGTGTACAGTCTGACTGTGGATTGATGCTAACAGTGCAGTGTACAGTCTGACTGTGTATTGACGGCAACAGTGCCGAGTACAGTCTAACTGTGTATTGACGGTAACAGTGCAGTGTACAGTCGGACTGTGTATCGACGGTAACAGCGCAGTGTACAGTCGGACTGTGTATTGACGGTCACAGTGCAGAGTACAGTCTGTGTATTGATGGTAACAGTACAGAGTACAGTCTGTCTGTGTATTGATGATAACAGTGCAGTGTACAGTCTGTGTATTGACGGTAACAGTGCAGTGTACAGTCTGACTGTGTATTGATGGTAACAGTGCAGTGTACGGTCTGACTGTGTATTGACGGTAACAGTGCAGAGTACAGTCTAACTGTGTATTGACGGTAACAGTGCAGTGTACAGTCTGTCTGTGTATTGACGGTAACAGTGCAGTGTTCAGTCGGATGTGTATTGACGGTAACAGCGCAGTGTACAGTCGGACTGTGTATTGATGGTAACAGTGCAGTGTATAGTCTGTGCATTGACGGTAACAGTGCAGTGTCCAGTCTGACTGTGTATTGACGGCAACAGTGCAGACTACAGCCTAACTGTGTATTGACGGTAACAGTGCCGTGTACAGTCTGACTGTGTATTGATGGTAACAGTGCAGTGTACAGTCTGACTGTGTATTGTTGGTAACAGTGCAAACTACAGTCTGACTGTGTATTGACGGTAACAGTGCAGGGTACAGTCTGACTGTGTATTGACGGTAACAGTGCAGTGTACAGTCGGACTGTGTATTGACGGTCACAGTGCAGAGTACAGTCTGTGTATTGATGGTAACAGTACAGAGTACAGTCTGTCTGTGTATTGATGATACCAGTGCAGTGTACAGTCTGTGTATTGACGGTAACAGTGCAGTGTACAGTCTGACTGTGTATTGATGGTAACAGTGCAGTGTACAGTCTGACTGTGTATTGATGGTAACAGTGCAGTGTACGGTCTGACTGTGTATTGATGGTAACAGTGCAGAGTACAGTCTAACTGTGTATTGACGGTAACAGTGCAGTGTACAGTCTGTCTGTGTATTGACGGTAACAGTGCAGTGTACAGTTGGATGTGTATTGACGGTAACAGCGCAGTGTACAGTCGGACTGTGTATTGATGGTAACAGTGCAGTGTATAGTCTGTGTATTGACGGTAACAGTGCAGTGTCCAGTCTGACTGTGTATTGACGGCAACAGTGCCGGGTACAGTCTAACTGTGTATTGACGGTAACAGTGCAGTGTACAGTCTGTCTGTGTATTGATGGGAACAGTGCAGACTACAGCCTAACTGTGTATTGACGGTAACAGTGCCGTGTACAGTCTGACTGTGTATTGATGGTAACAGTGCAGTGTACAGTCTGACTGTGTATTGTTGGTAACAGTGCAAACTACAGTCTGACTGTGTATTGACGGTAACAGTGCAGGGTACAGTCTGACTGTGTATTGACGGTAACAGTGCAGAGTACAGTCTGACTGTGTATTGACGGTAACAGTGCAGTGTACAGTCTGACTGTGTATGGACGGTAAGAGTGCACATACAGTCTGACTGTGTATTGACGGTAACAGTGCCGTGTACAGTCTGACTGTGTATTGATGGTAACAGTGCAGTGTACAGTCTGACTGTGTATTGTTGGTAACAGTGCAAACTACAGTCTGACTGTGTATTGATGGTAACAGTGCAGAGTACAGTCTAACTGTGTATTGACGGTAACAGTGCAGTGTACAGTCTGTCTGTGTATTGACGGTAACAGTGCAGTGTACAGTCGGATGTGTATTGACGGTAACAGCGCAGTGTACAGTCGGACTGTGTATTGACGGTAACAGTACAGAGTACAGTCTGACTGTGTATTGATGGTAACAGTGCAGTGTATAGTCTGTGTATTGACGGTAACAGTGCAGTGTACAGTCTGACTGTGGAGTGAAGGTAACCGTGCAGAGTACAGTCTGACTGTGTATTGACGGTAACCGTGCAGAGTACAGTCTGAATGTGTATTGTTGGTAACAGTGCAAACTACAGTCTGACTGTATATTTACGGTAACAGTGCAGTGTACAGTCTGACTGTGTATTGACGGTAAACGTGTAGTGTACAGTCTGACTGTGTATTGACGATAACAGTGCAGAGTACAGTCTAACTGTGTATTGACGGTAACAGCGCGGTGTACAGTTGGACTGTGTATTGACGGTAACAGTACAGAGTACAGTCTGTGTATTGATGGTAACAGTGCAGTGTACTGTCTGACTGTGTATGGACGGTAAGAATGCAAATACAGTCTGACTGTGTATTGATGGTAACAGTGCAGAGCACAGTCTGTGTATTAACGGTAACAGTGCAGACTACATTCTGACTGTGTATTGACGGTAACAGTGCAGAGTACAGTCTGACTGTGTATTGACGGTAATAGTGCAGTGTACAGTCGGACTGTGTATTGACGGTAACAGTGCAGAGTACAGTCTGTGTATTGACGGTAACATTGCAGAGTACAGTCTGTGTATTGACGGTAACAGTGCAGAGTACAGTCTGACTGTGTTTTGACGGTAACAGTGCAGAGTACAGTCTGACTGTGTATTGACGATAACAGTTCAGAGTACATTCTGACTGTGTATCGACGGGAGAAGTGGAGAGTTCCGTCTGACTGTGTATTGACGGTAACAGTGCAGTGTGCAGCCTGTGTGTTGATGATAACAGTGCAGAGTACAGTCTGACAGTGTATTGACGGTAACAGTGCAAAGTACAGTCTGACTGTGTATTGACGGTAACAGTGCCGTGTACAGTCTGACTGTGTATTGATGGTAACTGCAGTGTACAGTCTAACTGTGTATTGACGGTAACAGTGCAGTGTACAGTCTGACGGTGTATTGATGGTAACAGTGCAGAGTACAGTCTGACTGTGTATTGACGGTAACAGTGCAGAGTGCAGTCTGACTGTGTATTGACGGTAACAGCGCAGAGTACAGTCTGAATGTGTATTGACGGTAAAAGTGCAGTGTACAGTCTGACTGTATTGACGGTAAAAGTACAGTGTACAGTCGGACTGTGTATTGATGGTAACAGTGCAGAGTACAGTCTGACTGTGTATTGACGGTAACCGTGCAGAGTTCAGTCTGAATGTTCATTGACGGTAACAGTGCAGAGTACAGTCTGACTGTGTATTGATGGTAACAGTGCAGAGTACAGTCTGTCTGTGTATTGATGATAACAGTGCAGTGGACAGTCTGTGTATTGTCGGTAACAGTGCAGTGTACAGTCCGTCTGTGTATTGACGGTAACAGTGCAGCGTACAGTCTGTCTGTGTATTGACGGTAACAGTGCAGTGTACAGTCGGACTGTGTATTGACGGTAACCCTGCAGAGTACAGTCTGACTGTGTATTGACGGTAACCGTGCAGAGTACAGTCAGAATGTGTATTGACGGTAACAGTGCAAAGTACAGCCTGACTGTGTACTGACGATAACCGTGCAGAGTACAGTCTGACTGTGTATTGACGGTAACAGTGCAGCGTACAGTCTGACTGTGTATTGACGGTAACAGTGCAGAGTACAGTCGGACTGCGTAATGACGGTAACAGTGCGGTGTACAGTCTGACTGTGTATTGACGGTAACAGTGCAGAGTACAGTCTGACTGCGTAATGACGGTAACAGTGCGGTGTACAGTCTGACTGTGTATTGACGGTAACAGTGAAGTGTACAGTCTGTCTGTGTATTGACGGTAACAGTGCAGTGTATGGTCTGTGTATTGATGGTAACAGTGCAGAGTACAGTCTGTGTATTGACGGTAACAGTGCAGTGTACTTTCGGACTGTGTATTGATGGTAACAGTGTAGAGAACAGTCTGACTGTGTATTGACGGTAACCATGCAGAGTACAGTCTGAATGTGTATTGACGGTGACAGTGCAGAGTACAGTCTGAATGTGCATTGACGGTAACCGTGCAGAGTACCGTCTGACTATGTATTGACGGTAACAGTGCAGAGTACAGTCAATGTGTATTGACGGAAACAGTGCAGAGTACAGTCTGTCTGTGTATTGACGGTAACAGTGCAGTGTACAGTCGGACTGTGTATTGACGGTAACAATGCGGAGTAGAGTCTGTGTATTGACGGTAACAGTGCAGAGTACAGTCTGACAGTGTATTGACGGTAACAGTGCAGAGTACAGACTGACTGTGTATTGACGGTAACAGTGCAGTGCACAGTCTGACTGTGTATTGACGGCAACAGTGCAGTGTAAAGCCTGTCTGTGTATTGACGGTTACAGTGCAGAATACAGTCTGACTGTGTCTTGATGGATAAAGTGATGAGTACAGTCTGACTGTGTATTGACGATAACAGTGCAGAGTACAGTCTAACTGTGTATTGACGGTAACAGTGCAGAGTACATTCTGACTGTGTATTGACGGTAACAGTGTAGAGTACAGTCTGACTCTGTATTGACGGTAACTGTGCAGAGTACAGTCTGAATGTGTATTGACGGTAACAGTGCAGAGTACAGTCTGGCTATGTATTGACGGTTACAGTGCAGAGTACAGTCTGAATGTGTATTGACGGTAACAGTGCAGAGTGCAGTCTGGCTATGTATTGACGGTTACAGTGCAGAGTACCGTCTGACTCTGTCTTGACCGTAACAGTGCAGTGTACAGTCTGTCTGTGTATTGACGGTAACAGTGCAATGTACAGTCTGTGTATTGATGGTAACAGTGCACTGTACAGTCTGTGTATTGACGGTAACCGTGCAGAGTACAGTCTGACTGTGTATTGACTGTAACTGTGCAGTATACAGTCTGACTGTGTATTGACGGTAACAGTGCACAGTACAGTCTGAAAGTATATTGACGGTAACAGTGCAGAGTACAGTCTGACTGTGTATTGACGGTAACAGTGCAGTGTACAGTCTGACTGTGTATTGACAGTAACTGTGCAAAATACACTGTCTGTGTATTGACGGTAACAGTGCAGTGTAAGTCTGACTGTGTCTTGATGGATACAGTGATGAGTACAGTCTGACTGTGTATTGACGATAACAGTGCAGAGTACAGTCTAACTGTGTATTGACGGTAACAGTGCAGAGTACATTCTGACTGTGTATTGATGGTAACAGTGCATAGTACAGTCTGACGGTGTATTGACAGTAACAGTGCAGAGTACAGTCTGACTGTATTGACGGTAACAGTGCAGTGTACAGTCTGACTGTGTATTGACGGTAACTGTGCAGAGTACAGTCTGACTGTGTGTTGACGGTAACAGTGCAGTGTACAGTCTGTGTATTGACGGGAACAGTGCAGTGTACAGCCTGTCTGTGTATTGATGGTAACAGTGCAGTGTACAATTTGTCTGTGTATTGACGGTAACAGTGCAGTGTACAGTCTGACTGTGAATTGACGGTAAAAGGGCAGTGTACAGTCTGACTGTGTATTGACGGTAACAGTGCAGTGTACAGTCTGTGTATTGACGGTAACAGTGCCGTGTCCAGTCTGACAGTGTATTGATGGTAACAGTGCAGTGGACAGTCTGTCTGTATTGATGGTAACAGTGCAATGTACAGGCTGTCTGTCTATTGACGGTAACAGTGCAGTGTACAGTCTGACTGTGTATTGATGGTAACAGTGCGATGTACAGTCTGTCTGTCTATTGACGGTAACAGTGCAGTGTACAGTCTGACTATATTGACAGTAATAGCGCAGAGTACAGTCTGACTGTGTATTGACGGTAACAGTGCAGAGTACAGTCTGACTGTGTATTGACGGTTAAGTGCAGAGTACAGTCTGACTATATTGACAGTAATAGCGCAGAGTACAGTCTGTGCATTGACGGTAACAGCACAGTGTAGAGTCGGACTGTGTATTGACGGTAACAGTCCAGAGTACAGTCTGTGTATTGACGGTAACAGTGCAGAGTACAATCTGGCTGCGTATTGACGGTAACAGTGCCGAGTACAGTCTGACTGTGTATTGACGGTAACAGTGCAGTGTACAGTCTGACTGTGTATTGACGGGAACAGTGCAGACTACAGCCTAACTGTGTATTGACGGTAACAGTGCCGTGTACAGTCTGACTGTGGATTGATGGTAACAGTGCAGTGTACAGTCTGACTGTGTATTGACGGTAACAGTGCAGAGTACAGTCTGACTGTATATCGACAGTAACAGTGCAGAGTACAGTCTGACTGTGTATTGACGGTAACCGTGCAGTGTACAGTCTGACTGTGTATTGACGGTAACCGTGCAGTGTACAGTCTGACTGTGTATTGACGGTAACAGTGCAATGTACAGTCGGAATGTGTATTGACTGTAACAGTGCAGAGTACAGTCTGACTGTGTATCGACGGTAACAGTGCAGAGTACATTCTGACTGTGTATTGATGGTGACTGTGCTGTGTGCAGTCTCTGTATTCACGGTAACAGTGCAGCGTACAGTCTGTATTGATGGCAACAGTGCAGAGAACAGTCTGTCTCTGCATTGACGGTAACAGTGGAGAGTACAGTCTGTCTGTGTATTGACGGTAACAGTGCAGAATACAGTCTGACTGTGTACTGACGGTAAAAGAGCAGTGTACAGTCTGACTGTGTGTTGTCGGTAACAGTGCAGGGTACAGTCTGACTGTGTATTGACGGGAAAACTGCAGAGTACCATCTGACTGTGTATTGATGGTAACAGTGCAGTGTACAGCCTGTGTGTTGATGGTAACAGTGCAGAGTATAGTCTGTGTATTGACGGTAACAGTGCCGTGTACCGTCTGACTGTGGATTGATGGTAACAGTGCAGTGTACAGTCTGACTGTGTATTGACGGCAACAGTGCCGAGTACAGTCTAACTGTGTATTGACGGTAACCGCGCAGAGTACAGTCTGACTGTGTATTGACGGTAACAGTGCAGAGGACAGTCTGACTGTGTACTGATGGTAACAGTGCAGAGGACAGTCTGACTGTGTATTGACGGTAACAGTGCAGAGGACAGTCTGACTGTGTACTGATGGTAACAGTGCAGAGGACAGTCTGACTGTGTATTGACGGTAACAGTGCAGAGTACAGTCTGTCTGTGTATTGATGGTAACAGTGCAGTGTATAGTCTGACTGTGTATTGATGGTAACAGTGCAGTGCACGGTCTGACTGTGTATTGATGGTAACAGTGCAGAGTACAGTCTAACTGTGTATTGACGGTAACAGTGCAGTGTACAGTCTGTCTGTGTATTGACGGTAACAGTGCAGTGTACAGTCGGATGTGTATTGACGGTAACAGCGCAGTGTACAGTCGGACTGTGTATTTACGGTAACAGTACAGAGTACAGTCTGTCTGTGTATTGATGGTAACAGTGCAGTGTATAGTCTGTGTATTGACGGTAACAGTGCAGTGTCCAGTCGGACTGTGTATTGATGGTAACAGTGCAGTGTACAGTCTGACTGTGGAGTGAAGGTAACCGTGCAGAGTACAGTCTGACTGTGTATTGACGGTAACCGTGCAGAGTACAGTCTGAATGTGTATTGTTGGTAACAGTGCAAACTACAGTCTGACTGTGTATTGACGGTAACAGTGCAGCGTACAGTCTGACTGTGTATTGACGGTAACAGTGCAGAGTACAGTCTGACTGTGTATTGACGGTAACAGTGCAGTGTACAGTCTGACTGTGTATGGACGGTAAGAGTGCAAATACAGTCTGACTGTGTATTGACGGTAACAGTGCAGAGTACAGTCTGACTGTGTATTGACGGTAACAGTGCAGAGTACTGTCTGACAGTGTATTGACGGTAACAGTGCAGAGTACAGTCTGACTGTGTATTGACGGTAAAAGAGCAGTGTACAGTCTGACTGTGTATTGTCGGTAACAGTGCAGGGTACAGTCTGACTGTGTATTGACGGGAAAACTGCAGAGTACCATCTGACTGTGTATTGATGGTAACAGTGCAGTGTACAGCCTGTGTGTTGATGGTAACAGTGCAGAGTATAGTCTGTGTATTGACGGTAACAGTGCCGTGTACAGTCTGACTGTGGATTGATGCTAACAGTGCAGTGTACAGTCTGACTGTGTATTGACGGCAACAGTGCCGAGTACAGTCTAACTGTGTATTGACGGTAACAGTGCAGTGTACAGTCGGACTGTGTATCGACGGTAACAGCGCAGTGTACAGTCGGACTGTGTATTGACGGTCACAGTGCAGAGTACAGTCTGTGTATTGATGGTAACAGTACAGAGTACAGTCTGTCTGTGTATTGATGATAACAGTGCAGTGTACAGTCTGTGTATTGACGGTAACAGTGCAGTGTACAGTCTGACTGTGTATTGATGGTAACAGTGCAGTGTACAGTCTGACTGTGTATTGATGGTAACAGTGCAGTGTACGGTCTGACTGTGTATTGACGGTAACAGTGCAGAGTACAGTCTAACTGTGTATTGACGGTAACAGTGCAGTGTACAGTCGGATGTGTATTGACGGTAACAGCGCAGTGTACAGTCGGACTGTGTATTGATGGTAACAGTGCAGTGTATAGTCTGTGTATTGACGGTAACAGTGCAGTGTCCAGTCTGACTGTGTATTGACGGCAACAGTGCCGAGTAGAGTCTAACTGTGTATTGACGGTAACAGTGCAGTGTACAGTCTGTGTGTATTGATGGGAACAGTGCAGACTACAGCCTAACTGTGTATTGACGGTAACAGTGCCGTGTACAGTCTGACTGTGCATTGATGGTAACAGTGCAGTGTACAGTCTGACTGTGTATTGTTGGTAACAGTGCAAACTACAGTCTGACTGTGTATTGACGGTAACAGTGCAGGGTACAGTCTGACTGTGTATTGACGGTAACAGTGCAGTATACAGTCGGACTGTGTATTGACGGTCACAGTGCAGAGTACAGTCTGTGTATTGATGGTAACAGTACAGAGTACAGTCTGTCTGTGTATTGATGATACCAGTGCAGTGTACAGTCTGTGTATTGACGGTAACAGTGCAGTGTACAGTCTGACTGTGTATTGATGGTAACAGTGCAGTGTACAGTCTGACTGTCTATTGATGGTAACAGTGCAGTGTACGGTCTGACTGTGTATTGATGGTAACAGTGCAGAGTACAGTCTAACTGTGTATTGACGGTAACAGTGCAGTGTACAGTCTGTCTGTGTATTGACGGTAACAGTGCAGTGTACAGTCTGACTGTGTATTGACGGCAACAGTGCCGAGTACAGTCTAACTGTGTATTGACGGTAACCGCGCAGAGTACAGTCTGACTGTGTATTGACGGTAACAGTGCAGAGGACAGTCTGACTGTGTACTGATGGTAACAGTGCAGAGGACAGTCTGACTGTGTATTGACGGTAACAGTGCAGAGGACAGTCTGACTGTGTACTGATGGTAACAGTGCAGAGGACAGTCTGACTGTGTATTGACGGTAACAGTGCAGAGTACAGTCTGTCTGTGTATTGATGGTAACAGTGCAGTGTATAGTCTGACTGTGTATTGATGGTAACAGTGCAGTGCACGGTCTGACTGTGTATTGATGGTAACAGTGCAGAGTACAGTCTAACTGTGTATTGACGGTAACAGTGCAGTGTACAGTCTGTCTGTGTATTGACGGTAACAGTGCAGTGTCCAGTCGGATGTGTATTGACGGTAACAGCGCAGTGTACAGTCGGACTGTGTATTTACGGTAACAGTACAGAGTACAGTCTGTCTGTGTATTGATGGTAACAGTGCAGTGTATAGTCTGTGTATTGACGGTAACAGTGCAGTGTCCAGTCTGACTGTGTATTGATGGTAACAGTGCAGTGTACAGTCTGACTGTGGAGTGAAGGTAACCGTGCAGAGTACAGTCTGACTGTGTATTGACGGTAACCGTGCAGAGTACAGTCTGAATGTGTATTGTTGGTAACAGTGCAAACTACAGTCTGACTGTGTATTGACGGTAACAGTGCAGGGTACAGTCTGACTGTGTATTGACGGTAACAGTGCAGAGTACAGTCTGACTGTGTATTGACGGTAACAGTGCAGTGTACAGTCTGACTGTGTATGGACGGTAAGAGTGCAAATACAGTCTGACTGTGTATTGACGGTAACAGTGCAGAGTACAGTCTGACTGTGTATTGACGGTAACAGTGCAGAGTACTGTCTGACAGTGTATTGACGGTAACAGTGCAGAGTACAGTCTGACTGTGTATTGACGGTAAAAGAGCAGTGTACAGTCTGACTGTGTATTGTCGGTAACAGTGCAGGGTACAGTCTGACTGTGTATTGACGGGAAAACTGCAGAGTACCATCTGACTGTGTATTGATGGTAACAGTGCAGTGTACAGCCTGTGTGTTGATGGTAACAGTGCAGAGTATAGTCTGTGTATTGACGGTAACAGTGCCGTGTACAGTCTGACTGTGGATTGATGCTAACAGTGCAGTGTACAGTCTGACTGTGTATTGACGGCAACAGTGCCGAGTACAGTCTAACTGTGTATTGACGGTAACAGTGCAGTGTACAGTCGGACTGTGTATCGACGGTAACAGCGCAGTGTACAGTCGGACTGTGTATTGACGGTCACAGTGCAGAGTACAGTCTGTGTATTGATGGTAACAGTACAGAGTACAGTCTGTCTGTGTATTGATGGTAACAGTGCAGTGTACAGTCTGACTGTGTATTGATGGTAACAGTGCAGTGTACGGTCTGACTGTGTATTGACGGTAACAGTGCAGAGTACAGTCTAACTGTGTATTGACGGTAACAGTGCAGTGTACAGTCGGATGTGTATTGACGGTAACAGCGCAGTGTACAGTCGGACTGTGTATTGATGGTAACAGTGCAGTGTATAGTCTGTGTATTGACGGTAACAGTGCAGTGTCCAGTCTGACTGTGTATTGACGGCAACAGTGCCGAGTAGAGTCTAACTGTGTATTGACGGTAACAGTGCAGTGTACAGTCTGTGTGTATTGATGGGAACAGTGCAGACTACAGCCTAACTGTGTATTGACGGTAACAGTGCCGTGTACAGTCTGACTGTGCATTGATGGTAACAGTGCAGTGTACAGTCTGACTGTGTCTTGATGGATACAGTGATGAGTACAGTCTGACTGTGTATTGACGATAACAGTGCAGAGTACATTCTGACTGTGTATTGATGGTAACAGTGCAGAGTACAGTCTGACTGTGTATTGACAGTAACCGTGCAGAGTACAGTCTGAATGTGTATTGACGGTAACAGTGCAGAGTACAGTTTGACTGTGTATTGACGGTAACAGTGCAGCGTACAGTCTGTCTGTGTATTGACGGTAACAGTGCAGTGTACAGTCTGACTGTGTATTGATGGTAACAGTGCAGTCTACAGTCTGTCTGTGTATTGACGGTAACAGTGCAGTGTACGGTCTGTGTATTGATGGTAACAGTGCAGAGTACAGTCTGTGTATTGACGGTAACAGTGCAGTGTACTTTCGGACTGTGTATTGATGGTAACAGTGCAGAGTACAGTCTGACTGTGTATTGACAGTAACCGTGCAGAGTACAGTCTGAATGTGTATTGACGGTAACAGTGCAGAGTACAGTCTGACTGTGTATTGACGGTAACAGTGCAGCGTACAGTCTGTCTGTGTATTGACGGTAACAGTGCAGTGTACAGTCGGACTGTTTATTGACGGTAACCGTGCAGAGTACAGTCTGAATGTGCATTGACGGTAACAGTGCAGAGTACAGTCTGACTATTTATTGACAGTAACAGTGCAGAGTACAGTCTGACTGTGTATTGACAGTAACAGTGCAGAGTACAGTCTAACTGTGTATTGACGGTAACAGTGCAGTGTACAGTCTGTCTGTGTATTGACGGTAACAGTGCAGTGTACAGTCGGACAGTGTATTGACGGTAACAATGCGGAGTCGAGTCTGTATTGACGGTAACAGTGCAGAGTACAGTCTGACAGTGTATTGACGGTAACAGTGCAGAGTACAGTCTGACTGTGTATTGACGGTAACAGCGCAGTGTACAGTCGGACTGTGTATTGACGGTTACAGCGCAGTGTCCAGTCGGACTGTGTATTGATGGTAACAGTGCAGAGTACAGTCTAACTGTGTATTGTCGGTAACAGTACAGAGTACAGTCTGTCTGTGTATTGATGGTAACAGTGCAGTGTACAGTCTGTGTATTGACGGTAACAGTGCAGTGTACTGTCGGACTGTGTATTGACGGTACCCGTGCAGAGTACAGCCTGAATGTGCATTGATGGTAACAGTGCAGTGTAAGTCTGACGGTGTCTTGATGAATACAGTGATGAGGACAGTCTGACTGTGTATTGACGATAACAGTGCAGAGTACAGTCTAACTGTGTATTGACGGTAACAGTGCAGAGTACAGTCTGACTGTGTATTGACGATAACAGTGCAGAGTACAGTCTAACTGTGTATTGACGGTAACAGTGCAGAGTACATTCTGACTGTGTATTGATGGTAACAGTGCATAGTACAGTCTGACTGTGTATTGACGGTAACAGTGCAGAGTACAGTCTGTCTGTGTATTGATGATACCAGTGCAGTGTACAGTCTGTGTATTGACGGTAACAGTGCAGTGTACAGTCTGACTGTGTATTGATGGTAACAGTGCAGTGTACAGTCTGACTGTCTATTGATGGTAACAGTGCAGTGTACGGTGTGACTGTGTATTGATGGTAACAGTGCAGAGTACAGTCTAACTGTGTATTGACGGTAACAGTGCAGTGTACAGTCTGTCTGTGTATTGACGGTAACAGTGCAGTGTACAGTCGGATGTGTATTGATGGTAACAGCGCAGTGTACAGTCTGACTGTGTATTGATGGTAACAGTGCAGTGTATAGTCTGTGTATTGACGGTAACAGTGCAGTGTCCAGTCTGACTGTGTATTGACGGCAACAGTGCCGAGTACAGTCTAACTGTGTGTTGACGGTAACAGTGCAGTGTACAGTCTGTCTGTGTATTGACGGGAACAGTGCAGACTACAGCCTAACTGTGTATTGACGGTAACCGTGCCGTGTACAGTCTGACTGTGTATTGATGGTAACAGTGCAGTGTACAGTCTGACTGTGTATTGTTGGTAACAGTGCAAACTACAGTCTGACTGTGTATTGACGGTAACAGTGCAGGGTACAGTCTGACTGTGTATTGACGGTAACAGTGCAGTGTACAGTCTGACTGTGTATGGACGGCAAGAGTGCATATACAGTCTGACTGTGTATTGACGGTAACAGTGCCGTGTACAGTCTCACTGTGTATTGATGGTAACAGTGCAGTGTACAGTCTGACTGTGTATTGTTGGTAACAGTGCAAACTACAGTCTGACTGTGTATTGACGGTAACAGTGCAGGGTACAGTCTGACTGTGTATTGACGGTAACAGTGCAGAGTACAGTCTGACTGTGTATTGACGGTAACAGTGCAGTGTACAGTCTGACTGTGTATGGACGGTAAGAGTGCAAATACAGTCTGACTGTGTATTGACGGTAACAGTGCAGAGTACAGTCTGACTGTGTATTGACGGTAACAGTGCAGAGTACTGTCTGACTGTGTATTGACGGTAACAGTGCAGAGTACAGTCTGACTGTGTATTGACGGTAAAAGAGCAGTGTACAGTCTGACTGTATTGTCGGTAACAGTGCAGGGTACAGTCTGACTGTGTATTGACGGGAAAACTGCAGAGTACCATCTGACTGTGTATTGATGGTAACAGTGCAGTGTACAGCCTGTGTGTTGATGGTAACAGTGCAGAGTATAGTCTGTGTATTGACGGTAACAGTGCCGTGTACAGTCTGACTGTGGATTGATGGTAACAGTGCAGTGTACAGTCTGACTGTGTATTGACAGCAACAGTGCCGAGTACAGTCTAACTGCGTATTGACGGTAACAGTGCAGTGTACAGTCTGTCTGTGTATTGACGGTAACAGTGCAGTGTACAGTCGGAATGTGTATTGACGGTAACAGCGCAGTGTACAGTCGGACTGTGTATTGACGGTCACAGTGCAGAGTACAGTCTGTGTATTGACGGTAACAGTGCAGTGTACAGTCTGACTATATTGACAGTAATAGCGCAGAGTACAGTCTGACTGTGTATTGACGGTAACAGTGCAGAGTACAGTCTGACTGTGTATTGACGGTTAAGTGCAGAGTACAGTCTGACTATATTGACAGTAATAGCGCAGAGTACAGTCTGTGCATTGACGGTAACAGCACAGTGTAGAGTCGGACTGTGTATTGACGGTAACAGTCCAGAGTACAGTCTGTGTATTGACGGTAACAGTGCAGAGTACAATCTGGCTGCGTATTGACGGTAACAGTGCCGAGTACAGTCTGACTGTGTATTGACGGTAACAGTGCAGTGTACAGTCTGACTGTGTATTGACGGGAACAGTGCAGACTACAGCCTAACTGTGTATTGACGGTAACAGTGCCGTGTACAGTCTGACTGTGGATTGATGGTAACAGTGCAGTGTACAGTCTGACTGTATATCGACAGTAACAGTGCAGAGTACAGTCTGACTGTGTATTGACGGTAACCGTGCAGTGTACAGTCTGACTGTGTATTGACGGTAACCGTGCAGTGTACAGTCTGACTGTGTATTGACGGTAACAGTGCAATGTACAGTCGGAATGTGTATTGACTGTAACAGTGCAGAGTACAGTCTGACTGTGTATCGACGGTAACAGTGCAGAGTACATTCTGACTGTGTATTGATGGTGACTGTGCTGTGTGCAGTCTCTGTATTCACGGTAACAGTGCAGCGTACAGTCTGTATTGATGGCAACAGTGCAGAGAACAGTCTGTCTCTGCATTGACGGTAACAGTGGAGAGTACAGTCTGTCTGTGTATTGACGGTAACAGTGCAGAATACAGTCTGACTGTGTACTGACGGTAAAAGAGCAGTGTACAGTCTGACTGTGTGTTGTCGGTAACAGTGCAGGGTACAGTCTGACTGTGTATTGACGGGAAAACTGCAGAGTACCATCTGACTGTGTATTGATGGTAACAGTGCAGTGTACAGCCTGTGTGTTGATGGTAACAGTGCAGAGTATAGTCTGTGTATTGACGGTAACAGTGCCGTGTACCGTCTGACTGTGGATTGATGGTAACAGTGCAGTGTACAGTCTGACTGTGTATTGACGGCAACAGTGCCGAGTACAGTCTAACTGTGTATTGACGGTAACCGCGCAGAGTACAGTCTGACTGTGTATTGACGGTAACAGTGCAGAGGACAGTCTGACTGTGTACTGATGGTAACAGTGCAGAGGACAGTCTGACTGTGTATTGACGGTAACAGTGCAGAGGACAGTCTGACTGTGTACTGATGGTAACAGTGCAGAGGACAGTCTGACTGTGTATTGACGGTAACAGTGCAGAGTACAGTCTGTCTGTGTATTGATGGTAACAGTGCAGTGTATAGTCTGACTGTGTATTGATGGTAACAGTGCAGTGCACGGTCTGACTGTGTATTGATGGTAACAGTGCAGAGTACAGTCTAACTGTGTATTGACGGTAACAGTGCAGTGTACAGTCTGTCTGTGTATTGACGGTAACAGTGCAGTGTACAGTCGGATGTGTATTGACGGTAACAGCGCAGTGTACAGTCGGACTGTGTATTTACGGTAACAGTACAGAGTACAGTCTGTCTGTGTATTGATGGTAACAGTGCAGTGTATAGTCTGTGTATTGACGGTAACAGTGCAGTGTACAGTCGGATGTGTATTGACGGTAACAGCGCAGTGTACAGTCGGACTGTGTATTTACGGTAACAGTACAGAGTACAGTCTGTCTGTGTATTGATGGTAACAGTGCAGTGTATAGTCTGTGTATTGACGGTAACAGTGCAGTGTCCAGTCGGACTGTGTATTGACGGTAACCGTGCAGAGTACAGTCTGAATGTGTATTGTTGGTAACAGTGCAAACTACAGTCTGACTGTGTATTGACGGTAACAGTGCAGGGTACAGTCTGACTGTGTATTGACGGTAACAGTGCAGAGTACAGTCTGACTGTGTATTGACGGTAACAGTGCAGTGTACAGTCTGACTGTGTATGGACGGTAAGAGTGCAAATACAGTCTGACTGTGTATTGACGGTAACAGTGCAGAGTACAGTCTGACTGTGTATTGACGGTAACAGTGCAGAGTACTGTCTGACAGTGTATTGACGGTAACAGTGCAGAGTACAGTCTGACTGTGTATTGACGGTAAAAGAGCAGTGTACAGTCTGACTGTGTATTGTCGGTAACAGTGCAGGGTACAGTCTGACTGTGTATTGACGGGAAAACTGCAGAGTACCATCTGACTGTGTATTGATGGTAACAGTGCAGTGTACAGCCTGTGTGTTGATGGTAACAGTGCAGAGTATAGTCTGTGTATTGACGGTAACAGTGCCGTGTACAGTCTGACTGTGGATTGATGCTAACAGTGCAGTGTACAGTCTGACTGTGTATTGACGGCAACAGTGCCGAGTACAGTCTAACTGTGTATTGACGGTCACAGTGCAGAGTACAGTCTGTGTATTGATGGTAACAGTACAGAGTACAGTCTGTCTGTGTATTGATGATAACAGTGCAGTGTACAGTCTGTGTATTGACGGTAACAGTGCAGTGTACAGTCTGACTGTGTATTGATGGTAACAGTGCAGTGTACAGTCTGACTGTGTATTGATGGTAACAGTGCAGTGTACGGTCTGACTGTGTATTGACGGTAACAGTGCAGAGTACAGTCTAACTGTGTATTGACGGTAACAGTGCAGTGTACAGTCGGATGTGTATTGACGGTAACAGCGCAGTGTACAGTCGGACTGTGTATTGATGGTAACAGTGCAGTGTATAGTCTGTGTATTGACGGTAACAGTGCAGTGTCCAGTCTGACTGTGTATTGACGGCAACAGTGCCGAGTAGAGTCTAACTGTGTATTGACGGTAACAGTGCAGTGTACAGTCTGTGTGTATTGATGGGAACAGTGCAGACTACAGCCTAACTGTGTATTGACGGTAACAGTGCCGTGTACAGTCTGACTGTGCATTGATGGTAACAGTGCAGTGTACAGTCTGACTGTGTATTGTTGGTAACAGTGCAAACTACAGTCTGACTGTGTATTGACGGTAACAGTGCAGGGTACAGTCTGACTGTGTATTGACGGTAACAGTGCAGTATACAGTCGGACTGTGTATTGACGGTCACAGTGCAGAGTACAGTCTGTGTATTGATGGTAACAGTACAGAGTACAGTCTGTCTGTGTATTGATGATACCAGTGCAGTGTACAGTCTGTGTATTGACGGTAACAGTGCAGTGTACAGTCTGACTGTGTATTGATGGTAACAGTGCAGTGTACAGTCTGACTGTCTATTGATGGTAACAGTGCAGTGTACGGTCTGACTGTGTATTGATGGTAACAGTGCAGAGTACAGTCTAACTGTGTATTGACGGTAACAGTGCAGTGTACAGTCTGTCTGTGTATTGTCGGTAACAGTGCAGTGTACAGTCTGACTGTGTATTGACGGCAACAGTGCCGAGTACAGTCTAACTGTGTATTGACGGTAACCGCGCAGAGTACAGTCTGACTGTGTATTGACGGTAACAGTGCAGAGGACAGTCTGACTGTGTACTGATGGTAACAGTGCAGAGGACAGTCTGACTGTGTATTGACGGTAACAGTGCAGAGGACAGTCTGACTGTGTACTGATGGTAACAGTGCAGAGGACAGTCTGACTGTGTATTGACGGTAACAGTGCAGAGTACAGTCTGTCTGTGTATTGATGGTAACAGTGCAGTGTATAGTCTGACTGTGTATTGATGGTAACAGTGCAGTGCACGGTCTGACTGTGTATTGATGGTAACAGTGCAGAGTACAGTCTAACTGTGTATTGACGGTAACAGTGCAGTGTACAGTCTGTCTGTGTATTGACGGTAACAGTGCAGTGTCCAGTCGGATGTGTATTGACGGTAACAGCGCAGTGTACAGTCGGACTGTGTATTTACGGTAACAGTACAGAGTACAGTCTGTCTGTGTATTGATGGTAACAGTGCAGTGTATAGTCTGTGTATTGACGGTAACAGTGCAGTGTCCAGTCTGACTGTGTATTGATGGTAACAGTGCAGTGTACAGTCTGACTGTGGAGTGAAGGTAACCGTGCAGAGTACAGTCTGACTGTGTATTGACGGTAACCGTGCAGAGTACAGTCTGAATGTGTATTGTTGGTAACAGTGCAAACTACAGTCTGACTGTGTATTGACGGTAACAGTGCAGGGTACAGTCTGACTGTGTATTGACGGTAACAGTGCAGAGTACAGTCTGACTGTGTATTGACGGTAACAGTGCAGTGTACAGTCTGACTGTGTATTGACGGTAACAGTGCAGTGTACAGTCTGACTGTGTATGGACGGTAAGAGTGCAAATACAGTCTGACTGTGTATTGACGGTAACAGTGCAGAGTACAGTCTGACTGTGTATTGACGGTAACAGTGCAGAGTACTGTCTGACAGTGTATTGACGGTAACAGTGCAGAGTACAGTCTGACTGTGTATTGACGGTAAAAGAGCAGTGTACAGTCTGACTGTGTATTGTCGGTAACAGTGCAGGGTACAGTCTGACTGTGTATTGACGGGAAAACTGCAGAGTACCATCTGACTGTGTATTGATGGTAACAGTGCAGTGTACAGCCTGTGTGTTGATGGTAACAGTGCAGAGTATAGTCTGTGTATTGACGGTAACAGTGCCGTGTACAGTCTGACTGTGGATTGATGCTAACAGTGCAGTGTACAATCTGACTGTGTATTGACGGCAACAGTGCCGAGTACAGTCTAACTGTGTATTGACGGTAACAGTGCAGTGTACAGTTGGACTGTGTATCGACGGTAACAGCGCAGTGTACAGTCGGACTGTGTATTGACGGTCACAGTGCAGAGTACAGTCTGTGTATTGATGGTAACAGTACAGAGTACAGTCTGTCTGTGTATTGATGATAACAGTGCAGTGTACAGTCTGTGTATTGACGGTAACAGTGCAGTGTACAGTCTGACTGTGTATTGATGGTAACAGTGCAGTGTACAGTCTGACTGTGTATTGATGGTAACAGTGCAGTGTACGGTCTGACTGTGTATTGACGGTAACAGTGCAGAGTACAGTCTAACTGTGTATTGACGGTAACAGTGCAGTGTACAGTCGGATGTGTATTGACGGTAACAGCGCAGTGTACAGTCGGACTGTGTATTGATGGTAACAGTGCAGTGTATAGTCTGTGTATTGACGGTAACAGTGCAGTGTCCAGTCTGACTGTGTATTGACGGCAACAGTGCCGAGTAGAGTCTAACTGTGTATTGACGGTAACAGTGCAGTGTACAGTCTGTGTGTATTGATGGGAACAGTGCAGACTACAGCCTAACTGTGTATTGACGGTAACAGTGCCGTGTACAGTCTGACTGTGCATTGATGGTAACAGTGCAGTGTACAGTCTGACTGTGTCTTGATGGATACAGTGATGAGTACAGTCTGACTGTGTATTGACGATAACAGTGCAGAGTACATTCTGACTGTGTATTGATGGTAACAGTGCAGAGTACAGTCTGACTGTGTATTGACAGTAACCGTGCAGAGTACAGTCTGAATGTGTATTGACGGTAACAGTGCAGAGTACAGTCTGACTGTGTATTGACGGTAACAGTGCAGCGTACAGTCTGTCTGTGTATTGACGGTAACAGTGCAGTGTACAGTCTGACTGTGTATTGATGGTAACAGTGCAGTCTACAGTCTGTCTGTGTATTGACGGTAACAGTGCAGTGTACGGTCTGTGTATTGATGGTAACAGTGCAGAGTACAGTCTGTGTATTGACGGTAACAGTGCAGTGTACTTTCGGACTGTGTATTGATGGTAACAGTGCAGAGTACAGTCTGACTGTGTATTGACAGTAACCGTGCAGAGTACAGTCTGAATGTGTATTGACGGTAACAGTGCAGAGTACAGTCTGACTGTGTATTGACGGTAACAGTGCAGCGTACAGTCTGTCTGTGTATTGACGGTAACAGTGCAGTGTACAGTCGGACTGTTTATTGACGGTAACCGTGCAGAGTACAGTCTGAATGTGCATTGACGGTAACAGTGCAGAGTACAGTCTGACTATTTATTGACAGTAACAGTGCAGAGTACAGTCTGACTGTGTATTGACAGTAACAGTGCAGAGTACAGTCTAACTGTGTATTGACGGTAACAGTGCAGTGTACAGTCTGTCTGTGTATTGACGGTAACAGTGCAGTGTACAGTCGGACAGTGTATTGACGGTAACAATGCGGAGTCGAGTCTGTATTGACGGTAACAGTGCAGAGTACAGTCTGACAGTGTATTGACGGTAACAGTGCAGAGTACAGTCTGACTGTGTATTGACGGTAACAGCGCAGTGTACAGTCGGACTGTGTATTGACGGTTACAGCGCAGTGTCCAGTCGGACTGTGTATTGATGGTAACAGTGCAGAGTACAGTCTAACTGTGTATTGTCGGTAACAGTACAGAGTACAGTCTGTCTGTGTATTGATGGTAACAGTGCAGTGTACAGTCTGTGTATTGACGGTAACAGTGCAGTGTACTGTCGGACTGTGTATTGACGGTACCCGTGCAGAGTACAGCCTGAATGTGCATTGATGGTAACAGTGCAGTGTAAGTCTGACGGTGTCTTGATGAATACAGTGATGAGGACAGTCTGACTGTGTATTGACGATAACAGTGCAGAGTACAGTCTAACTGTGTATTGACGGTAACAGTGCAGAGTACAGTCTGACTGTGTATTGACGATAACAGTGCAGAGTACAGTCTAACTGTGTATTGACGGTAACAGTGCAGAGTACATTCTGACTGTGTATTGATGGTAACAGTGCATAGTACAGTCTGACTGTGTATTGACGGTAACAGTGCAGAGTACAGTCTGTCTGTGTATTGATGATACCAGTGCAGTGTACAGTCTGTGTATTGACGGTAACAGTGCAGTGTACAGTCTGACTGTGTATTGATGGTAACAGTGCAGTGTACAGTCTGACTGTCTATTGATGGTAACAGTGCAGTGTACGGTGTGACTGTGTATTGATGGTAACAGTGCAGAGTACAGTCTAACTGTGTATTGACGGTAACAGTGCAGTGTACAGTCTGTCTGTGTATTGACGGTAACAGTGCAGTGTACAGTCGGATGTGTATTGATGGTAACAGCGCAGTGTACAGTCTGACTGTGTATTGATGGTAACAGTGCAGTGTATAGTCTGTGTATTGACGGTAACAGTGCAGTGTCCAGTCTGACTGTGTATTGACGGCAACAGTGCCGAGTACAGTCTAACTGTGTGTTGACGGTAACAGTGCAGTGTACAGTCTGTCTGTGTATTGACGGGAACAGTGCAGACTACAGCCTAACTGTGTATTGACGGTAACCGTGCCGTGTACAGTCTGACTGTGTATTGATGGTAACAGTGCAGTGTACAGTCTGACTGTGTATTGTTGGTAACAGTGCAAACTACAGTCTGACTGTGTATTGACGGTAACAGTGCAGGGTACAGTCTGACTGTGTATTGACGGTAACAGTGCAGTGTACAGTCTGACTGTGTATGGACGGCAAGAGTGCATATACAGTCTGAATGTGTATTGACGGTAACAGTGCCGTGTACAGTCTCACTGTGTATTGATGGTAACAGTGCAGTGTACAGTCTGACTGTGTATTGTTGGTAACAGTGCAAACTACAGTCTGACTGTGTATTGACGGTAACAGTGCAGGGTACAGTCTGACTGTGTATTGACGGTAACAGTGCAGAGTACAGTCTGACTGTGTATTGACGGTAACAGTGCAGTGTACAGTCTGACTGTGTATGGACGGTAAGAGTGCAAATACAGTCTGACTGTGTATTGACGGTAACAGTGCAGAGTACAGTCTGACTGTGTATTGACGGTAACAGTGCAGAGTACTGTCTGACTGTGTATTGACGGTAACAGTGCAGAGTACAGTCTGACTGTGTATTGACGGTAAAAGAGCAGTGTACAGTCTGACTGTATTGTCGGTAACAGTGCAGGGTACAGTCTGACTGTGTATTGACGGGAAAACTGCAGAGTACCATCTGACTGTGTATTGATGGTAACAGTGCAGTGTACAGCCTGTGTGTTGATGGTAACAGTGCAGAGTATAGTCTGTGTATTGACGGTAACAGTGCCGTGTACAGTCTGACTGTGGATTGATGGTAACAGTGCAGTGTACAGTCTGACTGTGTATTGACAGCAACAGTGCCGAGTACAGTCTAACTGCGTATTGACGGTAACAGTGCAGTGTACAGTCTGTCTGTGTATTGACGGTAACAGTGCAGTGTACAGTCGGAATGTGTATTGACGGTAACAGCGCAGTGTACAGTCGGACTGTGTATTGACGGTCACAGTGCAGAGTACAGTCTGTGTATTGATGGTAACAGTACAGAGTACAGTCTGTCTGTGTATTGATGATAACAGTGCAGTGTACAGTCTGTGTATTGACGGTAACAGTGCAGTGTACAGTCTGACTGTGTATTGATGGTAACAGTGCAGTGTACTGTCTGACTGTGTATTGATGGTAACAGTGCAGAGTACAGTCTAACTGTGTATTGACGGTAACAGTGCAGTGTACAGTCTGTCTGTGTATTGACGGTAACAGTGCAGTGTACAGTCGGATGTGTATTGACGGTAACAGCGCAGTGTACAGTCTGTCTGTGTATTGATGGTAACAGTGCAGTGTATAGTCTGTGTATTGACGGTAACAGTGCAGTGTCCAGTCGGACTGTGTATTGATGGTAACAGTGCAGTGTACAGTCTGACTGTGGAGTGAAGGTAACCGTGCAGAGTACAGTCTGACTGTGTATTGACGGTAACCGTGCAGAGTACAGTCTGAATGTGTATTGTTGGTAACAGTGCAAACTACAGTCTGACTGTATATTTACGGTAACAGTGCAGGGTACAGTCTGTCTGTGTATTGATAGTGCAGTGTACAGTCTGTGTATTGACGGTAACAGTGCAGTGTACAGTCTGTGTGTTAATGATAGTGCAGAGTTTAGTCTGTGTCTTCACGGTAACAGGGCAGAGTACAGTCTGACTGTGTATTGACGGGAACAGTGCAGACTACAGCCTAACTGTGTATTGACGGTAACAGTGCCGTGTACAGTCTGGCTGTGTATTGATGGTAAAAGTGCAGTGTACAGTCTGACTGTGTATTGACGGTAACAGTGCAGAGTACAGTCTAACTGTGTATTGACGGTAACAGTGCAGTGTACAGTCTGACTGTGTATTGATGGTAACAGTGCAGTGTACAGTCTGACTGTGTATTGATGGTAACAGTGCAGAGTACAGTCTGACTGTGTATTGATGGTAACAGTGCAGAGTACAGTCTAACTGTGTATTGACGGTAACAGTGCAGTGTACAGTCTGTCTGTGTATTGACGGTAACAGTACAGAGTACAGTCTGACTGTGTATTGATGGTAACAGTGCAGTGTATAGTCTGTGTATTGACGGTAACAGTGCAGTGTACAGTCTGACTGTGGAGTGAAGATAACCGTGCAGAGTACAGTCTGACTGTGTATTGACGGTAACCGTGCAGAGTACAGTCTGAATGTGTATTGTTGGTAACAGTGCAAACTACAGTCTGACTGTATATTTACGGTAACAGTGCAGGGTACAGTCTGACTGTGTATTGACGGTAAACGTGTAGTGTACAGTCTGACTGTGTATTGACGATAACAGTGCAGAGTACAGTCTAACTGTGTATTGACGGTAACAGCGCGGTGTACAGTTGGACTGTGTATTGACGGTAACAGTACAGAGTACAGTCTGTGTATTGATGGTAACAGTGCAGTGTACTGTCTGACTGTGTATTGACGGGAACAGTGCAGTGTACAGTCTGACTGTGTATGGACGGTAAGAGTGCAAATACAGTCTGACTGTGTCTTGATGGTAACAGTGCAGAGCACAGTCTGTGTATTAACGGTAACAGTGCAGACTACATTCTGACTGTGTATTGACGGTAACAGTGCAGAGTACAGTCTGACTGTGTATTGACGGTAATAGTGCAGTGTACAGTCGGACTGTGTATTGACGGTAACAGTGCAGAGTACAGTCTGTGTATTGACGGTAACAGTGCAGAGTACAGTCTGTGTATTGACGGTAACAGTGCAGAGTACAGTCTGACTGTGTATTGACGGTAACAGTGCAGAGTGCAGTCTGACTGTGTATTGACGGTAACAGCGCAGAGTACAGTCTGAATGTGTATTGACGGTAAAAGTGCAGTGTACAGTCTGACTGTGTATTGACGGTAAAAGTACAGTGTACAGTCGGACTGTGTATTGATGGTAACAGTGCAGAGTACAGTCTGACTGTGTATTGACGGTAACCGTGCAGAGTTCAGTCTGAATGTTCATTGACGGTAACAGTGCAGAGTACAGTCTGACTGTGTATTGATGGTAACAGTGCAGAGTACAGTCTGTCTGTGTATTGATGATAACAGTGCAGTGTACAGTCTGTGTATTGTCGGTAACAGTGCAGTGTACAGTCCGTCTGTGTATTGACGGTAACAGTGCAGCGTACAGTCTGTCTGTGTATTGACGGTAACAGTGCAGTGTACAGTCGGACTGCGTATTGACGGTAACCGTGCAGAGTACAGTCTGACTGTGTATTGACGGTAACAGTGCAGAGTACAGTCTGACTGCGTAATGACGGTAACAGTGCGGTGTACAGTCTGACTGTGTATTGACGGTAACAGTGAAGTGTACAGTCTGTCTGTGTATTGACGGTAACAGTGCAGTGTATGGTCTGTGTATTGATGGTAACAGTGCAGAGTACAGTCTGTGTATTGACGGTAACAGTGCAGTGTACTTTCGGACTGTGTATTGATGGTAACAGTGTAGAGAACAGTCTGACTGTGTATTGACGGTAACCATGCAGAGTACAGTCTGAATGTGCATTGACGGTAACCGTGCAGAGTACCGTCTGACTGTGTATTGACGGTAACAATGCGGAGTAGAGTCTGTGTATTGACGGTAACAGTGCAGAGTACAGTCTGACAGTGTATTGACGGTAACAGTGCAGAGTACAGTCTGACTGTGTATTGACGGTAACAGTGCAGTGCACAGTCTGACTGTGTATTGACGGCAACAGTGCAGTGTAAAGCCTGTCTGTGTATTGACGGTTACAGTGCAGAGTACAGTCTGACTGTGTCTTGATGGATAAAGTGATGAGTACAGTCTGACTGTGTATTGACGATAACAGTGCAGAGTACAGTCTAACTGTGTATTGACGGTAACAGTGCAGAGTACATTCTGACTGTGTATTGACGGTAACAGTGTAGAGTACAGTCTGACTCTGTATTGACGGTAACTGTGCAGAGTACAGTCTGAATGTGTATTGACGGTAACAGTGCAGAGTGCAGTCTGGCTATGTATTGACGGTTACAGTGCAGAGTACCGTCTGACTCTGTCTTGACCGTAACAGTGCAGTGTACAGTCTGTCTGTGTATTGACGGTAACAGTGCAATGTACAGTCTGTGTATTGATGGTAACAGTGCACTGTACAGTCTGTGTATTGACGGTAACCGTGCAGAGTACAGTCTGACTGTGTATTGACTGTAACTGTGCAGTATACAGTCTGACTGTGTATTGACGGTAACAGTGCACAGTACAGTCTGAAAGTATATTGACGGTAACAGTGCAGAGTACAGTCTGACTGTGTATTGACGGTAACAGTGCAGTGTACAGTCTGACTGTGTATTGACAGTAACTGTGCAAAATACACTGTCTGTGTATTGACGGTAACAGTGCAGTGTAAGTCTGACTGTGTCTTGATGGATACAGTGATGAGTACAGTCTGACTGTGTATTGACGATAACAGTGCAGAGTACAGTCTAACTGTGTATTGACGGTAACAGTGCAGAGTACATTCTGACTGTGTATTGATGGTAACAGTGCATAGTACAGTCTGACGGTGTATTGACAGTAACAGTGCAGAGTACAGTCTGACTGTATTGACGGTAACAGTGCAGTGTACAGTCTGACTGTGTATTGATGGTAACAGTGCAGTCTACAGTCTGTCTGTGTATTGACGGTAACAGTGCAGTGTACGGTCTGTGTATTGATGGTAACAGTGCAGAGTACAGTCTGTGTATTGACGGTAACAGTGCAGTGTACTTTCGGACTGTGTATTGATGGTAACCGTGCAGAGTACAGTCTGAATGTGTATTGATGGTAACAGTGCAGAGTACAGTCTGACTGTGTATTGACGGTAACAGTGCAGCGTACAGTCTGTCTGTGTATTGACGGTAACAGTGCAGTGTACAGTCGGACTGTTTATTGACGGTAACCGTGCAGAGTACAGTCTGAATGTGCATTGACGGTAACAGTGCAGAGTACAGTCTGACTATTTATTGACGGTAACAGTGCGATGTACAGTCTGACTGTGTATTGACAGTAACAGTGCAGAGTACAGTCTAACTGTGTATTGACGGTAACAGTGCAGTGTACAGTCTGTCTGTGTATTGACGGTAACAGTGCAGTGTACAGTCGGACTGTGTATTGACGGTAACAATGCGGAGTCGAGTCTGTATTGACGGTAACAGTGCAGAGTACAGTCTGACAGTGTATTGACGGTAACAGTGCAGAGTACAGTCTGACTGTGTATTGACGGTAACAGTGCAGTGTAGTCTGTGTATTGACGGTAACAGTGCAGTGTACTGTCGGACTGTGTATTGACGGTAACAGTGCAGAGTACAGTCTGTCTGTGTATTGATGGTAACAGTGCAGTGTACAGTCTGTGTATTGATGGTAACAGTGCAGAGTACAGTCCAACTGTGTATTGACGGTAACAGTGCAATGTACAGTCTGTGTATTGATGGTAACAGTGCACTGTACAGTCTGTGTATTGACGGTAACCGTGCAGAGTACAGTCTGACTGTGTATTGACTGTAACTGTGCAGTATACAGTCTGACTGTGTATTGACGGTAACAGTGCACAGTACAGTCTGACTGTGTACTGACAGTAACTGTGCAAAATACACTCTGTGTATTGACGGTAAGAGTGCAGTGTAAGTCTGACTGTGTCTTGATGGATACAGTGATGAGTACAGTCTGACTGTGTATTGACGATAACAGTGCAGAGTACATTCTGACTGTGTATTGATGGTAACAGTGCAGAGTACAGTCTGACTGTGTATTGACAGTAACCGTGCAGAGTACAGTCTGAATGTGTATTGACGGTAACAGTGCAGAGTACAGTCTGACTGTGTATTGACGGTAACAGTGCAGCGTACAGTCTGTCTGTGTATTGACGGTAACAGTGCAGTGTACAGTCGGACTGTTTATTGACGGTAACCGTGCAGAGTACAGTCTGAATGTGCATTGACGGTAACAGTGCAGAGTACAGTCTGACTATTTATTGACAGTAACAGTGCAGAGTACAGTCTGACTGTGTATTGACAGTAACAGTGCAGAGTACAGTCTAACTGTGTATTGACGGTAACAGTGCAGTGTACAGTCTGTCTGTGTATTGACGGTAACAGTGCAGTGTACAGTCGGACAGTGTATTGACGGTAACAATGCGGAGTCGAGTCTGTATTGACGGTAACAGTGCAGAGTACAGTCTGACAGTGTATTGACGGTAACAGTGCAGAGTACAGTCTGACTGTGTATTGACGGTAACAGCGCAGTGTACAGTCGGACTGTGTATTGACGGTTACAGCGCAGTGTCCAGTCGGACTGTGTATTGATGGTAACAGTGCAGAGTACAGTCTAACTGTGTATTGTCGGTAACAGTACAGAGTACAGTCTGTCTGTGTATTGATGGTAACAGTGCAGTGTACAGTCTGTGTATTGACGGTAACAGTGCAGTGTACTGTCGGACTGTGTATTGACGGTACCCGTGCAGAGTACAGCCTGAATGTGCATTGATGGTAACAGTGCAGTGTAAGTCTGACGGTGTCTTGATGAATACAGTGATGAGGACAGTCTGACTGTGTATTGACGATAACAGTGCAGAGTACAGTCTAACTGTGTATTGACGGTAACAGTGCAGAGTACAGTCTGACTGTGTATTGACGATAACAGTGCAGAGTACAGTCTAACTGTGTATTGACGGTAACAGTGCAGAGTACATTCTGACTGTGTATTGATGGTAACAGTGCATAGTACAGTCTGACTGTGTATTGACGGTAACAGTGCAGAGTACATTCTGACTGTGTATTGACGGTAACAGTGCAGTGTACAGTCTGACTGTGTATTGATGGTAACAGTGCAGTCTACAGTCTGTCTGTGTATTGACGGTAACAGTGCAGTGTACGGTCTGTGTATTGATGGTAACAGTGCAGAGTACAGTCTGTCTGTGTATTGACGGTAACAGTGCAGTGTACATTCGGACTGTGTATTGATGGTAACAGTGCAGAGTACAGTCTGACTGTGTATTGACGGTAACCGTGCAGAGTACAGTCTGAATGTGTATTGACGGTAACAGTGCAGAGTACATTCTGACTGTGTATTGACGATAACAGTGCAGAGTACAGTCTTACTGTGTATTGACGGTAACAGTGCAGTGTACAGTCGGACTGTTTATTGATGGTAACAGTGCAGAGTACAGTCTGACTGTGTATTGACGGTAACCGTGCAGAGTACAGTCTGACTATGTATTGACGGTAACAGTGCAGAGTACAGTCTGACTGTATTGACGGTAACAGTGCAGAGTACAGTCTAACTGTGTATTGACGGTAACAGTGCAGAGTACCGTCCGTCTGTGCATTGACGGTAACAGTGCAGTGTACAGTCGGACTGTGTATTGACGGTAACAATGCGGAGTCGAGTCTGTGTATTGACGGTAACAGTGCAGAGTACCGTCTGACAGTGTATTGACGGTAACAGTGCAGAGTACAGTCTGACTGTGTATTGACGGTAACAGTGCAGAGTACAGTCTAACTGTGTATTGACGGTAACAGTGCAGAGTACATTCTGACTGTGTATTGATGGTAACAGTGCATAGTACAGTCTGACTGTGTATTGACGGTAACAGTGCAGAGTACATTCTGACTGTGTATTGACGGTAACAGTGCAGTGTACAGTCTGACTGTGTATTGATGGTAACAGTGCAGTCTACAGTCTGTCTGTGTATTGACGGTAACAGTGCAGTGTACGGTCTGTGTATTGATGGTAACAGTGCAGAGTACAGTCTGTGTATTGACGGTAACAGTGCAGTGTACATTCGGACTGTGTATTGATGGTAACAGTGCAGAGTACAGTCTAACTGTGTATTGACGGTAACAGTGCAGAGTACATTCTGACTGTGTATTGATGGTAACAGTGCATAGTACAGTCTGACTGTGTATTGACGGTAACAGTGCAGAGTACATTCTGACTGTGTATTGACGGTAACAGTGCAGTGTACAGTCTTACTGTGTATTGATGGTAACAGTGCAGTCTACAGTCTGTCTGTGTATTGACGGTAACAGTGCAGTGTACGGTCTGTGTATTGATGGTAACAGTGCAGAGTACAGTCTGTGTATTGACGGTAACAGTGCAGTGTACATTCGGACTGTGTATTGATGGTAACAGTGCAGAGTACAGTCTGACTGTGTATTGACGGTAACCGTGCAGAGTACAGTCTGAATGTGTATTGACGGTAACAGTGCAGAGTACAGTCTTACTGTGTATTGACGGTAACAGTGCAGTGTACAGTCGGACTGTTTATTGATGGTAACAGTGCAGAGTACAGTCTGACTGTGTATTGACGGTAACCGTGCAGAGTACAGTCTGACTATGTATTGACGGTAACAGTGCAGAGTACAGTCTGACTGTGTATTGACGGTAACAGTGCAGAGTACAGTCTAACTGTGTATTGACGGTAACAGTGCAGAGTACAGTCTGTCTGTGTAATGACGGTAACAGTGCAGTGTACAGTCGGACCGTGTATTGACGGTAACAATGCGGAGTCGAGTCTGTGTATTGACGGTACCAGTGCAGAGTACCGTCTGACAGTGTATTGACGGTAACAGTGCAGAGTACAGTCTGACTGTGTATTGATGGTAACAGTGTAGTGTACAGTCTGACTGTGTATTGACTGTAACAGTGAAGTGTACAGTCTGACTGTGCATTGACGTCAACAGTGCAGTGTAAAGTCTGTCTGTGTATTGACGGTAACAGTGCAATGTACAGTCGGACTGTGTTTTGATGGTTACAGTGCAGTGTACAGTCGGACTGTGTATTGATGGTAACAGTGCAGTCTGTCTGTGTATTGACGGTAACAGTACAGAGTACAGTCTGTCTGTGTATTGATGGTAACAGTGCAGTGTACAGTCTGTGTATTGACGGTAACAGTGCAGTGTACAGTCGGACTGTGTATTGACGGTAACTGTGCAGAGTACAGTCTGAATGTGTATTGACGGTAACAGTGCAGAGTACAGTCTGGCTATGTATTGACGGTTACAGTGCAGAGTACAGTCTGACTCTGTCCTGACCGTAACAGTGCAGTGTACAGTCTGTCTGTGCATTGACGGTAACAGTGCAGTGTACAGTTTGTGTATTGATGGTAACAGTGCATAGTACAGTCTGACTGTGTATTGACGGTAACAGTGCAGTGTACGGTGTGTGTATTGATGGTAACAGTGCAGAGTACAGTCTGAATGTGTATTGACAGTAACAGTGCAGAGTACAGTCTTACTGTGTATTGATGGTAACAGTGCAGAGAACAGTCTGACTGTGTATTGACGGTGACAGTTCGGAGTACAGTCTAACTGTGTATCAGCGGTAACAGTGCAGAGTACATTCTGACTGTGTATTGATGGTGACTGTGCAGTGTACAGTCTGTCTGTGTATTGATTGTAACTGTGCTGTGTGCAGTCTCTGTATTCACGGTAACAGTGCAGAGTACAGTCTGACTGTGTATTGATGGCAAAGAGCAGAGTACAGTTTGTCTATGTATTGACGGTAACAGTGGACAGTAGTCTGTCTGTGTATTGACGGTAACAGTGCAGAGTACAGTCTGTGTATTGATGGTAACCGTGCAGAGTACAGTCTATCTGTGTATTGACGGTAACAGTGCAGAATACAGTATGACTGTGTATTGACGGTAACAGTGCAGTGTACAGTCTGACTGTGTATTGACGCTAACAATGCAGAGTACAGTCTGTGTATTGACGGTTCCGTGCAGAGTACAGTCTGACTGTGTACTGACGGTAACAATGCAGAGTACAGTCTGTGTATTGATGGTAACAGTGCAGTGTACTGTCTGACTGTGTATTGACGGTAACAGTGCAGAGTACATTCTGACTGTGTATTGATGGTAACAGTGCATAGTACAGTCTGACTGTGTATTGACGGTAACAGTGCAGAGTACATTCTGACTGTGTATTGACGGTAACAGTGCAGTGTACAGTCTTACTGTGTATTGATGGTAACAGTGCAGTCTACAGTCTGTCTGTGTATTGACGGTAACAGTGCAGTGTACGGTCTGTGTATTGATGGTAACAGTGCAGAGTACAGTCTGTGTATTGACGGTAACAGTGCAGTGTACATTCGGACTGTGTATTGATGGTAACAGTGCAGAGTACAGTCTGACTGTGTATTGACGGTAACCGTGCAGAGTACAGTCTGAATGTGTATTGACGGTAACAGTGCAGAGTACAGTCTTACTGTGTATTGACGGTAACAGTGCAGTGTACAGTCGGACTGTTTATTGATGGTAACAGTGCAGAGTACAGTCTGACTGTGTATTGACGGTAACCGTGCAGAGTACAGTCTGACTATGTATTGACGGTAACAGTGCAGAGTACAGTCTGACTGTGTATTGACGGTAACAGTGCAGAGTACAGTCTAACTGTGTATTGACGGTAACAGTGCAGAGTACAGTCTGTCTGTGTAATGACGGTAACAGTGCAGTGTACAGTCGGACCGTGTATTGACGGTAACAATGCGGAGTCGAGTCTGTGTATTGACGGTAACAGTGCAGAGTACCGTCTGACAGTGTATTGACGGTAACAGTGCAGAGTACAGTCTGACTGTGTATTGATGGTAACAGTGTAGTGTACAGTCTGACTGTGTATTGACTGTAACAGTGAAGTGTACAGTCTGACTGTGCATTGACGTCAACAGTGCAGTGTAAAGTCTGTCTGTGTATTGACGGTAACAGTGCAATGTACAGTCGGACTGTGTTTTGATGGTTACAGTGCAGTGTACAGTCGGACTGTGTATTGATGGTAACAGTGCAGTCTGTCTGTGTATTGACGGTAACAGTACAGAGTACAGTCTGTCTGTGTATTGATGGTAACAGTGCAGTGTACAGTCTGTGTATTGACGGTAACAGTGCAGTGTACAGTCGGACTGTGTATTGACGGTAACTGTGCAGAGTACAGTCTGAATGTGTATTGACGGTAACAGTGCAGAGTACAGTCTGGCTATGTATTGACGGTTACAGTGCAGAGTACAGTCTGACTCTGTCCTGACCGTAACAGTGCAGTGTACAGTCTGTCTGTGCATTGACGGTAACAGTGCAGTGTACAGTTTGTGTATTGATGGTAACAGTGCATAGTACAGTCTGACTGTGTATTGACGGTAACAGTGCAGTGTACGGTGTGTGTATTGATGGTAACAGTGCAGAGTACAGTCTGAATGTGTATTGACAGTAACAGTGCAGAGTACAGTCTTACTGTGTATTGATGGTAACAGTGCAGAGAACAGTCTGACTGTGTATTGACGGTGACAGTTCGGAGTACAGTCTAACTGTGTATCAGCGGTAACAGTGCAGAGTACATTCTGACTGTGTATTGATGGTGACTGTGCAGTGTACAGTCTGTCTGTGTATTGATTGTAACTGTGCTGTGTGCAGTCTCTGTATTCACGGTAACAGTGCAGAGTACAGTCTGACTGTGTATTGATGGCAAAGAGCAGAGTACAGTTTGTCTATGTATTGACGGTAACAGTGGACAGTAGTCTGTCTGTGTATTGACGGTAACAGTGCAGAGTACAGTCTGTGTATTGATGGTAACCGTGCAGAGTACAGTCTATCTGTGTATTGACGGTAACAGTGCAGAATACAGTATGACTGTGTATTGACGGTAACAGTGCAGTGTACAGTCTGACTGTGTATTGACGCTAACAATGCAGAGTACAGTCTGTGTATTGACGGTTCCGTGCAGAGTACAGTCTGACTGTGTACTGACGGTAACAATGCAGAGTACAGTCTGTGTATTGATGGTAACAGTGCAGTGTACTGTCTGACTGTGTATTGACGGTAACAGTGCAGAGTACAGTCTGACTGTGTATTGACGGTAACAGTGCAGTGTGCAGTCTGACTGTGTACTGACAGTAACAATGCAGAGTACAGTCTGACTGTGTATTGACGGTAACAGAGCAGTGTACAGTCTGACTGTGTATTGACGGTAACAGTGCAGAGTACAGTCTGACTGTATTGACGGTAACAGTGCAGAGTACAGTCTGACTGTGTATTGATGGCAACAGAGCAGAGTACTGTCTGTCTATGTATTGACGGTCACAGTGGAGAGTAGTCTGTCTGTGTATTGATGGTAACAGTGCAGAGTACAGTCTGTGTATTGATGGTAACCGTGCAGGATCCAGTCTGACTGTGTATTGACGGTAACAGTGCAGAGTACAGTCTATCTGTGTATTGACGGTAACAGTGCAGAATACAGTATAACTGTGTATTGACGGTAACAGCGCAGTGTACAGTCAATGTGTATTGACGGTAACAATGCAGAGTACAGTCTGACTGTGTATTGACGGTAACAATGCAGGGTACAGTCTGTGTATTGACGGTAACAGTGCAGTGTACTGTCTGACTGTGTATTGACGGTAACAGTGCAGAGTACAGTCTGACTGTGTATTGACGGTAACAGTGCAGTGTGCAGTCTGTGTGTTGACGGTAACCGTGCAGAGTACAGTCTGACTGTGTATTGACGGTAACAGTGCAGAGTACAGTCTGACTGTGTACTGACAGTAACAGTGCAGAGTACAGTCTGACTCTGTATTGACGGTAACTGTGCAGAGTACAGTCTTACTGTGTATTGACGGTAACAGTGCAGAGTACAGTCTGACTGTGTATTGACGGTGACAGTTCGGAGTACAGTCTAACTGTGTATCGACGGTAACAGTGCAGAGTACATTCTGACTGTGTATTGATGGTGACTGTGCAGTGTACAGTCTGTCTGTGTATTGATTGTAACTGTGCTGTGTGCAGTCTCTGTATTCACGGTAACAGTGCAGAGTACAGTCTGACTGTGTATTGATGGCAAAGAGCAGAGTACAGTTTGTCTATGTATTGACGGTAACAGTGGACAGTAGTCTGTCTGTGTATTGACGGTAACAGTGCAGAGTACAGTCTGTGTATTGATGGTAACCGTGCAGAGTACAGTCTATCTGTGTATTGACGGTAACAGTGCAGAATACAGTATAACTGTGTATTGACGGTAACAGCGCAGTGTACAGTCAATGTGTATTGACGGTAACAATGCAGAGTACAGTCTGACTGTGTATTGACGGTAACAATGCAGAGTACAGTCTGTGTATTGACGGTAACAGTGCAGTGTACTGTCTGACTGTGTATTGACGGTAACAGTGCAGAGTACAGTCTGACTGTGTATTGACGGTAACAGTGCAGTGTGCAGTCTGACTGTGTGTTGACAGTAACCGTGCAGAGTACAGTCTGACTGTGTATTGACGCTAACAGTGCAGAGTACAGTCTGACTGTGTACTGACAGTAACAGTGCAGAGTACAGTCTGACTCTGTATTGACGGTAACTGTGCAGAGTACAGTCTTACTGTGTATTGACGGTAACAGTGCAGAGTACAGTCTGACTGTGTATTGACGATTACAGTGCAGAGTACAGTCTGACTGTGTATTGACGGTAACCGTGCAGAGTACAGTCTGACTCTGTTTTGATGGTAACTGTGCAGAGTACAGTCTGACTGTGTATTGACGGTAACAGTGCAGAGTACAGTCTGAAAGTATATTGACAGTAACAGTGCAGAGTACAGTCTGACTGTGTATTGACGGTAACCATGCAGCGTACAGTCTGACTGTGTATTGACGGTAACTGTGCAGTGTACAGTCTGACCGTGTATTGACGGTAACAGTGCAGAGTACATTCTGACTGTGTATTGACGGTAACAGTGTAGAGTACAGTCTGACTGTTTATTGACCGCAACTGTGCAGTGTACAGTCTGACTGTGTATTGACGGTAACCGTGCAGAGTACATTCTGACTCTATTGACGGTACCCGTGCAGAGTACAGCCTGAATGTGCATTGATGGTAACAGTGCAGAGTACAGTATGTCTGTGTACTGACGATAACAGTGCAGAGTACAGTCTGACTGTGTATTGACGGTAACTGTGCAGAGTACAGTCTGAATGTGTATTGACGGTAACAGTGCAGTGTACAGTCTGACTGTGTATTGATGGTAACAGTGCAGAGTACAGTCTGACTGTGTATTGATGGTAACCGTGCAGAGTACAGTCTGAATGTGTATTGACGGTAACAGTGCAGAGTACAGTCTTACTGTGTATTGACGGTAACAGTGCAGTGTACAGTCGGACTGTTTATTGATGGTAACAGTGCAGAGTACAGTCTGACTGTGTATTGAGGGTAACCGTGCAGAGTACATTCTGACTGTGTATTGACGGTAACAGTGCAGTGTACAGTCGGACTGTTTATTGATGGTAACAGTGCAGAGTACAGTCTTACTGTGTATTGATGGTAACAGTGCAGAGTTCAGTCTGACTATGTATTGACGGTAACAGTGCAGAGTACAGTCTGACTGTGTATTGACGGTAACAGCGCAGAGTACAGTCTAACTGTGTATTGACGGTAACAGTGCAGAGTACAGTCTGTCTGTGTATTGATGGTAACAGTGCAGTGTACAGTCGGACTGTGTATTGACGGTAACAATGCGGAGTCGAGTCTGTGTATTGACGGTAACAGTGCAGAGTACCGTCTGACAGTGTATTGACGGTAACAGTGCAGAGTACAGTCTGACTGTGTATTGACGGTAACAGTGCAGTGTACAGTCTGACTGTGTATTGACTGTAACAGTGAAGTGTACAGTCTGACTGTGCATTGACGTCAACAGTGCAGTGTAAAGTCTGTCTGTGTATTGACGGTAACAGTGCAATGTACAGTCGGACTGTGTTTTGATGGTTACAGTGCAGTGTCCAGTCTTACTGTGTATTGATGGTAACAGTGCAGAGTTCAGTCTGACTATGTATTGACGGTAACAGTGCAGAGTACAGTCTGACTGTGTATTGACGGTAACAGCGCAGAGTACAGTCTAACTGTGTATTGACGGTAACAGTGCAGAGTACAGTCTGTCTGTGTATTGATGGTAACAGTGCAGTGTACAGTCTGTGTATTGACGGTAACAGTGCAGTGTACAGTCGGACTGTGTATTGATGGTAACAGTGCAGAGTACAGTCTGACTCTATTGACGGTACCCGTGCAGAGTACAGCCTGAATGTGCATTGATGGTAACAGTGCAGAGTACAGTATGTCTGTGTACTGACGATAACAGTGCAGAGTACAGTCTGACTGTGTATTAACGGTAACTGTGCAGAGTACAGTCTGAATGTGTATTGACGGTAACAGTGCAGAGTACAGTCTGGCTATGTATTGACGGTTACAGTGCAGAGTACAGTCTGACTCTGTCTTGACCGTAACAGTGCAGTGTACAGTCTGTCTGTGCATTGACGGTAACAGTGCAATGTACAGTCTGTGTATTGATGGTAACAGTGCAGTGTACAGTTTGTGTATTGATGGTAACAGTGCATAGTACAGTCTGACTGTGTATTGACGGTAACAGTGCAGTGTACGGTGTGTGTATTGATGGTAACAGTGCAGAGTACAGTCTGAATGTGTATTGACAGTAACAGTGCAGAGTACAGTCTGACTGTGTCTTGACGATAACAGTGCAGAGTACAGTCTTACTGTGTATTGATGGTAACAGTGCAGAGAACAGTCTGACTGTGTATTGACGGTGACAGTTCGGAGTACAGTCTAACTGTGTATCGACGGTAACAGTGCAGAGTACATTCTGACTGTGTATTGATGGTGACTGTGCAGTGTACAGTCTGTCTGTGTATTGATTGTAACTGTGCTGTGTGCAGTCTCTGTATTCACGGTAACAGTGCAGAGTACAGTCTGACTGTGTATTGATGGCAAAGAGCAGAGTACAGTTTGTCTATGTATTGACGGTAACAGTGGACAGTAGTCTGTCTGTGTATTGATGGTAACAGTGCAGAGTACAGTCTGTGTATTGATGGTAACCGTGCAGAGTACAGTCTATCTGTGTATTGACGGTAACAGTGCAGAATACAGTATGACTGTGTATTGACGGTAACAGTGCAGTGTACAGTCTGACTGTGTATTGACGCTAACAATGCAGAGTACAGTCTGTGTATTGACGGTTCCGTGCAGAGTACAGTCTGACTGTGTACTGACGGTAACAATGCAGAGTACAGTCTGTGTATTGATGGTAACAGTGCAGTGTACTGTCTGACTGTGTATTGACGGTAACAGTGCAGAGTACAGTCTGACTGTGTCTTGACGGTAACAGTGCAGCGTGCAGTCTGACTGTGTACTGACAGTAACAGTGCAGAGTACAGTCTGACTGTGTATTGACGGTAACAGAGCAGTGTACAGTCTGACTGTGTATTGACGGTAACAGTGCAGAGTACAGTCTGACTGTATTGACGGTAACAGTGCAGAGTACAGTCTGACTGTGTATTGATGGCAACAGAGCAGAGTACAGTCTGTCTATGTATTGACGGTCACAGTGGAGAGTAGTCTGTCTGTGTATTGATGGTAACAGTGCAGAGTACAGTCTGTGTATTGATGGTAACCGTGCAGGGTCCAGTCTGACTGTGTATTGACGGTAACAGTGCAGAGTACAGTCTATCTGTGTATTGACGGTAACAGTGCAGAATACAGTATAACTGTGTATTGACGGTAACAGCGCAGTGTACAGTCAATGTGTATTGACGGTAACAGTGCAGAGTACAGTCTGACTGTGTATTGACGGTAACAATGCAGAGTACAGTCTGTGTATTGACGGTAACAGTGCAGTGTACTGTCTGACTGTGTATTGACGGTAACAGTGCAGAGTACAGTCTGACTGTGTATTGACGGTAACAGTGCAGTGTGCAGTCTGACTGTGTGTTGACGGTAGCCGTGCAGAGTACAGTCTGACTGTGTATTGACGGTAACAGTGCAGAGTACAGTCTGACTGTGTACTGACAGTAACAGTGCAGAGTACAGTCTGACTCTGTATTGACGGTAACAGTGCAGAGTACAGTCTGACTCTGTTTTGATGGTAACTGTGCAGAGTACAGTCTGACTGTGTATTGAAGGTAACAGTGCAGAGTACAGTCTGACTGTGTATTGACGGCAACAGTGCAGAGTACAGTCTGACTGTGTATTGACGGTAACAGTGCAGAGTACAGTCTGACTGTGTATTGACGGTAACAGTGCAGAGTACAATCTGACTGTGTATTGACGGTAACAGTGCAGAGTACAGTCTGACTGTGTATTGATGGCAACAGAGCAGAGTACAGCCTGTCTATGTATTGACGGTAACAGTGCAGAGTACAGTCTGACTGTGTATTGACGGTAACAGTGCAGAGTACAGTCTGACTGTGTATTGACGGTAACAGTGCAGTGTACAGTCTGACTGTGTATTGATGATTACAGTGCAGAGTACAGTCTTACTGTGTGTTGACGGTAACCGTGCAGAGTACAGTCTGACTGTATTGACGGTAACAGTGCAGTGTACAGTCTGACTGTGTATTGATGATTACAGTGCAGAGTACAGTCTGTGTATTGATGGTAACCGTGCAGAGTACAGTCTATCTGTGTATTGACGGTAACAGTGCAGAATACAGTATGACTGTGTATTGACGGTAACAGTGCAGTGTACAGTCTGACTGTGTATTGACGCTAACAATGCAGAGTACAGTCTGTGTATTGACGGTTCCGTGCAGAGTACAGTCTGACTGTGTACTGACGGTAACAATGCAGAGTACAGTCTGTGTATTGATGGTAACAGTGCAGTGTACTGTCTGACTGTGTATTGACGGTAACAGTGCAGAGTACAGTCTGACTGTGTCTTGACGGTAACAGTGCAGCGTGCAGTCTGACTGTGTACTGACAGTAACACTGCAGAGTACAGTCTGACTGTGTATTGACGGTAACAGAGCAGTGTACAGTCTGACTGTGTATTGACGGTAACAGTGCAGAGTACAGTCTGACTGTATTGACGGTAACAGTGCAGAGTACAGTCTGACTGTGTATTGATGGCAACAGAGCAGAGTACAGTCTGTCTATGTATTGACGGTCACAGTGGAGAGTAGTCTGTCTGTGTATTGATGGTAACAGTGCAGAGTACAGTCTGTGTATTGATGGTAACCGTGCAGGGTCCAGTCTGACTGTGTATTGACGGTAACAGTGCAGAGTACAGTCTATCTGTGTATTGACGGTAACAGTGCAGAATACAGTATAACTGTGTATTGACGGTAACAGCGCAGTGTACAGTCAATGTGTATTGACGGTAACAGTGCAGAGTACAGTCTGACTGTGTATTGACGGTAACAATGCAGAGTACAGTCTGTGTATTGACGGTAACAGTGCAGTGTACTGTCTGACTGTGTATTGACGGTAACAGTGCAGAGTACAGTCTGACTGTGTATTGACGGTAACAGTGCAGTGTGCAGTCTGACTGTGTGTTGACGGTAGCCGTGCAGAGTACAGTCTGACTGTGTATTGACGGTAACAGTGCAGAGTACAGTCTGACTGTGTACTGACAGTAACAGTGCAGAGTACAGTCTGACTCTGTATTGACGGTAACAGTGCAGAGTACAGTCTGACTCTGTTTTGATGGTAACTGTGCAGAGTACAGTCTGACTGTGTATTGAAGGTAACAGTGCAGAGTACAGTCTGACTGTGTATTGACGGCAACAGTGCAGAGTACAGTCTGACTGTGTATTGATGGTAACAGTGCAGAGTACAGTCTGACTGTGTATTGACGGTAACAGTGCAGAGTACAATCTGACTGTGTATTGACGGTAACAGTGCAGAGTACAGTCTGACTGTGTATTGATGGCAACAGAGCAGAGTACAGCCTGTCTATGTATTGACGGTAACAGTGCAGAGTACAGTCTGACTGTGTATTGACGGTAACAGTGCAGAGTACAGTCTGACTGTGTATTGACGGTAACAGTGCAGAGTACAGTCTGACTGTGTATTGACGGTAACAGTGCAGTGTACAGTCTGACTGTGTATTGATGATTACAGTGCAGAGTACAGTCTTACTGTGTGTTGACGGTAACCGTGCAGAGTACAGTCTGACTGTATTGACGGTAACAGTGCAGTGTACAGTCTGACTGTGTATTGATGATTACAGTGCAGAGTACAGTCTTACTGTGTGTTGATGGTAACAGTGCAGAGTACAGTCTGTGTATTGATGGTAACAGTGCAGTGTACTGTCTGACTGTGTATTGACGGTAACAGTGCAGAGTACAGTCTGACTGTGTATTGACGGTAACAGTGCAGTGTGCAGTCTGACTGTGTATTGACGGTGACAGTGCAGAGTACAGTCTGACTGTGTATTGACGGTAACAGTGCAGAGTACAGTCTGACTGTGTATTGACGGTAACAGTGCAGTGTACAGTCTGACTGTGTATTGATGATTACAGTGCAGAGTACAGTCTTACTGTGTGTTGACGGTAACCGTGCAGAGTACAGTCTGACTGTGTATTGACGGTAACAGTGCAGAGTACAGTCTGAAAGTATATTGACGGTAACAGTGCAGAGTGCAGTCTGACTGTGTATTGACGGTAACCGTGCAGCGTACAGTCTGACTGTGTATTGACGGTAACTGTGCAGTGTAGAGTCTGACTGTGTATTGACGGTAACAGTGCAGAGTACAGTCTGACTGTGTATTGACGATTACAGTGCAGAGTACAGTCTGACTGTGTTTTGACGGTAACCGTGCAGTGTACAGTCTGACTGTGTATTGAGGGTAACAGTGCAGAGAACAGTCTGACTGCATTGACGGTAACAGTGCAGAACACAGTCTGACTGTGTATTGACGGTAACTGTGCAGTGTACAGTCTGACTGTGTATTGACGGTAACAGTGCAGAGTACAGTCTGACTGTGTATTGACCGTAACTGTGCAGTGTACAGTCTGACTGTGTATTGACGTTAACTGTGCAGAGTACATTCTGACTGTGTATTGACGGTAACAGTGCAGAGTACAGTCTGACTGTATTGACGGTAACAGTGTAGAGTACAGTCTGACTGTTTATTGACCGCAACTGTGCAGTGTACAGTCTGACTGTGTATTGACGGTAACCGTGCAGAGTACATTCTGACTGTGTATTGACGGTAACAGTGCAGAGTACAGTCTGACTGTGTATTGACCGTAACTGTGCAGAGTACATTGTGACTGTGTATTGACGGTAACAGTGCAGAGTACAGTCTGACTGTATTGACGGTAACCGTGCAGTGTACAGACTGACTGTGTATTGACGGTAACTGTGCAGTGTACAGTCTGACTGTGTATTGACGGTAACAGTCCAGAGTACAATCTGACTGTATATTGACGATAACGGTACAGAGTACAGTATGTCTGTGTATTGACGATAACAGTGCAGAGTACAGTCTGGCTATGTATTGACGGTTACAGTGCAGTGTACAGTCTGTCTGTGTATTGACGGTAACAGTGCAATGTACAGTCTGTGTATTGATGGTAACAGTGCAGTGTACAGTCTGTGTATTGATGGTTACCGTGCAGAGTACAGTCTGAGTGTGTATTGACGGTAACCGTGCAGAATACAGTCTGTGAATTGACGCTAACAGTGCAGTGTACAGCCTGTCTGTGTATTGACAGTAACAGTGCAGTATACAGTCTGACTGTGTATTGATGGTAACAGTGCACAGTACAGTCTGAAAGTATATTGACGGTAACAGTGCAGAGTACAGTCTAACTGTGTATTGACGGTAACAGTACAGAGAACATTCTGACTGTGTATTGATGGTAACAGTGCATAGTACATTCTGACTGTGTATTGATGGTGACTGTGCAGTGTACAGTCTGTCTGTGTATTGATTGTAACTGTGCTGTGTGCAGTCTCTGTATTCACGGTAACAGTGCAGAGTACAGTCTGACTGTGTATTGATGGCAAAGAGCAGAGTACAGTTTGTCTATGTATTGACGGTAACAGTGGACAGTAGTCTGTCAGTGTATTGACGGTAACAGTGCAGAGTACAGTCTGTGTATTGATGGTAACCGTGCAGGGTCTAGTCTGACTGTGTATCGACGGTAACAGTGCAGAGTACAGTATGACTGTGTATTGACGGTAACAGTGCAGTGTACAGTCTGACTGTGTATTGACGCTAACAATGCAGAGTACAGTCTGTGTATTGACGGTTCTGTGCAGAGTACAGTCTGACTGTGTCTTGACGGTAACAGTGCAGAGTACAGTCTGAAAGTATATTGACGGGCAGCGTGCAGTCTGACTGTGTATTGACGGTAACCGTGCAGCGTACAGTCTGACTGTGTATTGACGGTAACTGTGCAGTGTACAGTCTGACTGTGTATTGACGGTAACCGTGCAGAGTACAGTCTGACTGTGTATTGACGGTAACAGTGCAGAGTTCAGTCTGACTGTGTATTGACGATTACAGTGCAGAGTACAGTCTGACTGTGTTTTGACGGTAACCGTGCAGTGTACAGTCTGACTGTGTATTGAGGGTAACAGTGCAGAGTACAGTCTGACTGCATTGACGGTAACAGTGCAGAGTACAGTCTGACTGCATTGACGGTAACAGTGCAGAATACAGTCTGACTGTGTATTGACGGTAACTGTGCAGTGTACAGTCTGACTGTGTATTGACGGTAACAGTGCAGAGTACAGTCTGACTGTGCATTGACCGTAACTGTGCAGTGTACAGTCTGACTGTGTATTGACGGTAACTGTGCAGAGTACATTCTGACTGTATTGACGGTAACAGTGCAGAGTACAGTCTGACTGTGTGTTGACCATAACTGTGCAGTGTACAGTCTGACTGTGTATTGACAGTAACAGTGCAGAATACAGTCTGACTGTGTACTGACAGTAACAGTGCAGAGTACAGTCTGACTGTGTATTGACAGTAACAGTGCAGAGTACAGTCTGACTCTGTATTGATGGTAACTGTGCAGAGTACAGTCTGACTGTGTATTGAAGGTAACAGTGCAGAGTACAGTCTGACAGTGCATTGACGGTAACAGTGCAGAGTACAGTCTGACTGTATTGACGGTAACAGTGCAGAGTACAGTCTGACTGTGTATTGACCGTAACTGTGCAGTGTACAGTCTGACTGTGTATTGACGGTAACTGTGCAGAGTACAGGCTGACTGTGTATTGACCGTAACTGTGCAGAGTACATTGTGACTGTGTATTGACGGAAACAGTGCAGAGTACAGTCTGACTGTGTATTGACCGTAACTGTGCAGTGTACAGTCTGACTGTGTATTGACCGTAACTGTGCAGAGTACAGTCTGACTGTGTATTGACGGTACCTCTGCAGAGTACAGTCTGACTGTGTATTGACTGTAACAGTGCAGAGTACAGCCTGACTGTATTGACGGTAACCGTGCAGAGTACAGTCTGAAAGTATATTGACGGTAACAGTGCAGAGTGCAGTCTGACTGTGTATTGACGGTAACCGTGCAGCGTACAGTCTGACTGTGTATTGACGGTAACTGTGCAGTGTACAGTCTGACTGTGTATTGACGGTAACAGTGCAGAGTACAGTCTGACTGTGTATTGACGGTAACAGTGCAGAGTACAGTCTGACTGTGTATTGACCGTAACTGTGCAGTGTACAGTCTGACAGTGTATTGACGGTAACAGTGCAGTGTAGTCTGACTGTGTATTGACGATTACAGTGCAGAGTACAGTCTGACTGTGTACTGACAGTAACAGTGCAGAGTACAGTCTGACTGTGTATTGACGGTAACAGTGCAGAGTACAGTCTGACTCTGTATTGACGGTAACTGTGCAGAGTACAGTCTGACTGTGTACTGACAGTAACAGTGCAGAGTACAGTCTGACTGTGTATTGACGGTAACAGTGCAGAGTACAGTCTGACTCTGTATTGACGGTAACTGTGCAGAGTACAGTCTGACTGTGTATTGACCGTAACTGTGCAGTGTACAGTCTGACTGTGTATTGACGGTAATAATGCAGAGTACAGTCTGTGTATTGACCGTAACAGTGCAGTGTACTGTCTGACTGTGTATTGACGGTAACAGTGCCGAGTACAGTCTGACTGTGTATTGACGGTATCAGTGCAGTGTACAGTCTGACTGTGTATTGACGATTACAGTGCAGAGTACAGTCTGACTGTGTATTGACGGTAACCGTGCAGAGTACAGTCTGACTGTGTACTGACAGTAACAGTGGAGAGTACAGTCTGACTGTGTATTGATGGTAACAGTGCAGAGTACAGTCTGACTCTGTTTTGACGGTTACTGTGCAGAGTACGGTCTGTGTATTGAAGGTAACAGTGCAGAGTACAGTCTGACTGTGTATTGATGGTAACAGTGCAGAGTACAGTCTGACTGTGTATTGACGGTAACCGTGCAGTGTACAGTCTGACTGTGTATTGAGGGTAACAGTGCAGAGTACAGTCTGACTGCATTGACGGTAACAGTGCAGAATACAGTCTGACTGTGTATTGACGGTAACTGTGCAGTGTACAGTCTGACTGTGTATTGACGGTAACAGTGCAGAGTACAGTCTGACTGTGTATTGACCGTAACTGTGCAGTGTACAGTCTGACTGTGTATTGACGGTAACTGGGCAGAGTACATTCTGACTGTGTATTGACGGTAACAGTGCAGAGTACAGTCTGACTGTGTACTGACCGTAACTGTGCAGTGTACAGTCTGACTGTGTATTGACGGTAACTGGGCAGAGTACATTCTGACTGTGTATTGACCGTAACTGTGCAGTGTACAGTCTGACTGTATTGAGGGTAACTGTGCAGAGTACATTCTGACTGTGTATTGACGGTAACAGTGCAGAGTACAGTCTGACTGTGTACTGACCGTAACTGTGCAGTGTACAGTCTGACTGTGTATTGACGGTCACTGGGCAGAGTACATTCTGACTGTGTATTGACCGTAACTGTGCAGTGTACAGTCTGACTGTATTGAGGGTAACTGTGCAGAGTACATTCTGACTGTGTATTGACGGTAACAGTGCAGAGTACAGTCTGACTGTGTATTGACCATAACTGTGCAGTGTACAGTCTGACTGTGTACTGACAGTAACAGTGCAGAGTACAGTCTGACTGTGTATTGACGGTAACAGTGCAGAGTACAGTCTGACTCTGTATTGACGGTAACTGTGCAGAGTACAGTCTGACTGTGTATTGAAGGTAACAGTGCAGAGTACAGTCTGACTGTGTATTGACGGTAACAGTGCAGAGTACAGTCTGACTGCATTGACGGTAACAGTGCAGAGTACAGTCTGACTGTGTATTGACGGTAACAGTGCAGAGTACAGTCTGACTGCATTGACGGTAACAGTGCAGAGTACAGTCTGACTGTGTATTGACGGTAACAGTGCAGAGTACAGTCTGACTGTGTATTGACCGTAACTGTGCAGTGTACAGTCTGACTGTGTATTGACGGTAACAATGCAGAGTACAGTCTGTGTATTAACGGCAACAGTGCAGTGTACTGTCTGACTGTGTATTGACGGCAACAGAGCAGAGTACAGTCTGACTGTGTTTTGACGGTAACAGTGCAGAGTACAGCCTGACTGTGTATAGACGGTAACAGTGCAATGTACAGTCTGACTGTGTATTGATGATTACAGTGCAGAGTACAATCTTACTGTGTGTTGACGGTAACCGTGCAGAGTACAGTCTGACTGTGTATTGACGGTAACAGTGCAGAGTACAGTCTGACTGTGTACTGACAGTAACAGTGCAGAGTACAGTCTGACTGTGTATTGACGGTAACAGTGCAGTGTACAGTCTGACTGTATTGATGATTACAGTGCAGAGTACAATCTTACTGTGTGTTGACGGTAACCGTGCAGAGTACAGTCTGACTGTGTATTGACGGTAACAGTGCAGAGTACAGTCTGACTCTGTATTGACGGTAACAGTGCAGAGTACAGTCTGACTGTTTATTGAAGGTAACAGTGCAGAGTTCAGTCTGACTGTGTATTGACGGTAACAGTGCAGAGTACAGTCTTACTGTGTATTGACGGTAACAGTGCAGAGTACAGTCTGACTGTGTATTGACGATTACAGTGCAGAGTACAGTCTGACTGTGTCTTGACGGTAACCGTGCAGAGTACAGTCTGACTGTGTATTGACGGTAACAGTGCAGAGTACAGTCTGAAAGTATATTGACGGTAACAGTGCAGAGTGCAGTCTGACTGTGTATTGACGGTAACCGTGCAGCGTACAGTCTGACTGTGTATTGATGGTAACTGTGCAGTGTACAGTCTGACTGTGTATTGACGGTAACAGTGCAGAGTACAGTCTGACTGTGTATTGACGGTAACCGTTCTGAGTACATTCTGACTGTGTATTGACGGTAACAGTGCAGAGTACAGTCTGACTGTTTATTGACCGTAACTGTGCAGTGTACAGTCTGACTGTGTATTGATGGTAACAGTGCAGTGTAGTCTGACTGTGTATTGACGATTACAGTGCAGAGTACAGTCTGACTGTGTACTGACAGTAACAGTGCAGAGTACAGTCTGACTGTGTATTGACGGTAACAGTGCAGAGTACAGTCTGACTCTGTATTGACGGTAACTGTGCAGAGTACAGTCTGACTGTGTATTGACCGTAACTGTGCAGTGTACTGTCTGACTGTGTATTGACGGTAACAGTGCCGAGTACAGTCGGACTGTGTATTGACGGTATCAGTGCAGTGTACAGTCTGACTGTGTATTGACGATTACAGTGCAGAGTACAGTCTGACTGTGTATTGACGGTACCCGTGCAGAGTACAGTCTGACTGTGTATTGACAGTAACAGTGGAGAGTACAGTCTGACTGTGTATTGATGGTAACAGTGCAGAGTACAGTCTGACTCTGTTTTGACGGTTACTGTGCAGAGTACAGTCTGTGTATTGAAGGTAACAGTGCAGAATACAGTCTGACTGTGTATTGATGGTAACAGTGCAGAGTACAGTCTGACTGTGTATTGACGGTAACCGTGCAGTGTACAGTCTGACTGTGTATTGAGGGTAACAGTGCAGAGTACAGTCTGACTGCATTGACGGTAACTGCAGAATACAGTCTGACTGTGTATTGACGGTAACTGTGCAGTGTACAGTCTGACTGTGTATTGACGGTAACAGTGCAGAGTACATTCTGACTGTGTATTGACCGTAACTGTGCAGTGTACAGTCTGACTGTGTATTGACGGTAACTGTGCAGATTACATTCTGACTGTGTATTGACCATAACTGTGCAGTGTACAGTCTGACTGTGTACTGACAGTAACAGTGCAGAGTACAGTCTGACTGTGTATTGACGGTAATAGTGCAGAGTACAGTCTGACTCTGTATTGACGGTAACTGTGCAGAGTACAGTCTGACTGTGTATTGAAGGTAACAGTGCAGAGTACAGTCTGACTGTGTATTGACGGTAACAGTGCAGAGTACAGTCTGACTGCATTGACGGTAACAGTGCAGAGTACAGTCTGACTGTGTATTGACGGTAACAGTGCAGAGTACAGTCTGACTGTATTGACGGTAACAGTGTAGAGTACAGTCTGACTGTGTACTGACAGTAACAGTGCAGTGTACAGTCTGACTGTGTATTGACGGTAACAGTGCAGAGTACAGTCTGACTGTGTATTGACCGTAACTGTGCAGTGTACAGTCTGACTGTGTATTGACGGTAACAATGCAGAGTACAGTCTGTGTATTGACGGCAACAGTGCAGTGTACTGTCTGACTGTGTATTGACGGTAACAGTGCAGAGTACAGTCTGACTGTGTATTGACGGTAACAGTGCAGAGTACAGTCTGACTGTGTACTGACAGTAACAGTGGAGAGTACAGTCTGACTGTGTATTGATGGTAACAGTGCAGAGTACAGTCTGACTCTGTTTTGACGGTAACCGTGCAGAGTACAGTCTGACTGTGTATTGACGGTAACCGTGCAGAGTACAGTCTGACTGTGTATTGACGGTAACAGTGCAGAGTACAGTCTGACTGTGTACTGACAGTAACAGTGGAGAGTACAGTCTGACTGTGTATTGATGGTAACAGTGCAGAGTACAGTCTGACTCTGTTTTGACGGTAACTGTGCAGAGTACAGTCTGACTGTGTATTGAAGGTAACAGTGCAGAGTACAGTCTGACTGTGTATTGACGGTAACAGTGCAGAGTACAGTCTGACTGTGTATTGACGGTAACAGTGCAGAGTACAGTCTGACTGTGTATTGACGGTAACAGTGCAGAGTTCAGTCTGACTGTGTATTGACGATTACAGTGCAGAGTACAGTCTGACTGTGTATTGACCGTAACTGTGCAGTGTACAGTCTGACTGTGTATTGACGGTAACTGGGCAGAGTACATTCTGACTGTGTATTGACGGTAACAGTGCAGAGTACAGTCTGACTGTGTACTGACAGTAACAGTGCAGAGTACAGTCTGACTGTGTATTGACGGTAACAGTGCAGAGTACAGTCTGACTCTGTATTGACGGTAACTGTGCAGAGTACAGTCTGACTGTATTGACGGTAACAGTGCAGAGTACAGTCTGAGTGTGTACTGACAGTAACAGTGCAGTGTACAGTCTGACTGTGTATTGACGGTAACCGTGCAGAGTACAGTCTGACAGTGTATTGACGGTAACAGTGCAGAGTACAGTCTGACTGTGTATTGACCGTAACTGTGCAGTGTACAGTCTGACTGTGTATTGACGGTAACAATGCAGAGTACAGTCTGTGTATTGACGGCAACAGTGCAGTGTACTGTCTGACTGTGTATTGACGGTAACAGTGCAGTGTACAGTCTGACTGTGTATTGACGATTACAGTGCAGAGTACAGTCTGACTCTGTATTGACGGTAACTGTGCAGAGTACAGTCTGACAGTGTATTGACCGTAACAGTGCAGAGTACAGTCTGACTGTGTATTGACCGTAACTGTGCAGTGTACAGTCTGACTGTGTATTGACGGTAACAATGCAGAGTACAGTCTGTGTATTGACGGCAACAGTGCAGTGTACTGTCTGACTGTGTATTGACGGTAACAGTGCAGAGTACAGTCTGACTGTGTATTGACGATTACAGTGCAGTGTACAGTCTGACTCTGTATTGACGGTAACTGTGCAGTGTACAGTCTGACTGTGTATTGACGGTAATAATGCAGAGTACAGTCTGTGTATTGACCGTAACAGTGCAGTGTACTGTCTGACTGTGTATTGACGGTAACAGTGCAGAGTACAGTCTGACTGTGTATTGACGGTATCAGTGCAGTGTACAGTCTGACTGTGTATTGACGATTACAGTGCAGAGTACAGTCTGACTGTATTGACGGTAACCGTGCAGAGTACAGTCTGACTGTCTATTGACGGTAACAGTGCAGAGTACAGTCTGACTGTGTATTGACGGTAACAGTGCAGAGTACAGTCTGACTGTGTATTGACGGTAACAGTGCAGAGTACAGTCTGACTGTGTATTGACGGTAACAGTGCAGGGTTCAGTCTGACTGTGTATTGACGATTACAGTGCAGAGTACAGTCTGACTGTGTATTGACGATTACAGTGCAGAGTACAGTCTGACTGTGTACTGACAGTAACAGTGCAGAGTACAGTCTGACTGTGTATTGACGGTAACAGTGCAGAGTACAGTCTGACTCTGTATTGACGGTAACTGTGCAGAGTACAGTCTGACTGTGTACTGACAGTAACAGTGCAGAGTACAGTCTGACTGTGTATTGACGGTAACAGTGCAGAGTACAGTCTGACTCTGTATTGACGGTAACTGTGCAGAGTACAGTCTGACTGTGTATTGACCGTAACTGTGCAGTGTACAGTCTGACTGTGTATTGACGGTAATAATGCAGAGTACAGTCTGACTGTGTATTGACGGTAATAATGCAGAGTACAGTCTGTGTATTGACCGTAACAGTGCAGTGTACTGTCTGACTGTGTATTGACGGTAACAGTGCCGAGTACAGTCTGACTGTGTATTGACGGTATCAGTGCAGTGTACAGTCTGACTGTGTATTGACGATTACAGTGCAGAGTACAGTCTGACTGTGTATTGACGGTAACCGTGCAGAGTACAGTCTGACTGTGTACTGACAGTAACAGTGGAGAGTACAGTCTGACTGTGTATTGATGGTAACAGTGCAGAGTACAGTCTGACTCTGTTTTGACGGTTACTGTGCAGAGTACAGTCTGTGTATTGAAGGTAACAGTGCAGAGTACAGTCTGACTGCATTGACGGTAACAGTGCAGAATACAGTCTGACTGTGTATTGACGGTAACTGTGCAGTGTACAGTCTGACTGTGTATTGACGGTAACAGTGCAGAGTACATTCTGACTGTGTATTGACCGTAACTGTGCAGTGTACAGTCTGACTGTATTGAGGGTAACTGTGCAGAGTACATTCTGACTGTGTATTGACGGTAACAGTGCAGAGTACAGTCTGACTGTGTATTGACCATAACTGTGCAGTGTACAGTCTGACTGTGTACTGACAATAACAGTGCAGAGTACAGTCTGACTGTGTATTGACGGTAACAGTGCAGAGTACAGTCTGACTCTGTATTGACGGTAACTGTGCAGAGTACAGTCTGACTGTGTATTGAAGGTAACAGTGCAGAGTACAGTCTGACTGTGTATTGACGGTAACAGTGCAGAGTACAGTCCGACTGCATTGACGGTAACAGTGCAGAGTACAGTCTGACTGTGTATTGACGGTAACAGTGCAGAGTACAGTCTGACTGTATTGACGGTAACAGTGTAGAGTACAGTCTGACTGTGTATTGACGGTAACAGTGCAGAGTACAGTCTGACTGTGTATTGACCGTAACTGTGCAGTGTACAGTCTGACTGTGTATTGACGGTAACAATGCAGAGTACAGTCTGTGTATTGACGGCAACAGTGCAGTGTACTGTCTGACTGTGTATTGACGGTAACAGTGCAGAGTACAGTCTGACTGTGTATTGACGGTAACAGTGCAGAGTACAGTCTGACTGTGTACTGACAGTAACAGTGGAGAGTACAGTCTGACTGTGTATTGATGGTAACAGTGCAGAGTACAGTCTGACTCTGTTTTGACGGTAACTGTGCAGAGTACAGTCTGACTGTGTATTGACGGTAACCGTGCAGAGTACAGTCTGACTGTGTATTGACGGTAACAGTGCAGAGTACAGTCTGACTGTGTACTGACAGTAACAGTGGAGAGTACAGTCTGACTGTGTATTGACGGTAACAATGCAGAGTACCGTCCTTGTATTGACGGTAACAGTGCAGTGTGCAGTCTGACTGTGTATTGACGGCAACAGTGCAGAGTACAGTCTGACTGTGTATTGACGGTAACAGTGCAGAGTACAGCCTGACTGTGTATAGACGGTAACAGTGCAATGTACAGTCTGACTGTGTATTGATGATTACAGTGCAGAGTGCAATCTTACTGTGTGTTGACGGTAACCGTGCAGAGTACAGTCTGACTGTGTATTGACGGTAACAGTGCAGAGTACAGTCTGACTGTGTACTGACAGTAACAGTGCAGAGTACAGTCTGACTGTGTATTGACGGTAACAGTGCAGTGTACAGTCTGACTGTGTATTGATGATTACAGTGCAGAGTACAATCTTACTGTGTGTTGACGGTAACCGTGCAGAGTACAGTCTGACTGTGTATTGACGGTAACAGTGCAGAGTACAGTCTGACTCTATTGACGGTAACAGTGCAGAGTACAGTCTGACTGTGTATTGATGGTAACAGTGCAGAGTACAGTCTGACTGTGTATTGACGGTAACCGTGCAGTGTACAGTCTGACTGTGTATTGAGGGTAACGGTGCAGAGTACAGTCTGACTGCATTGACGGTAACTGCAGAATACAGTCTGACTGTGTATTGACGGTAACTGTGCAGTGTACAGTCTGACTGTGTATTGACGGTAACAGTGCAGAGTACATTCTGACTGTGTATTGACCGTAACTGTGCAGTGTACAGTCTGACTGTGTATTGACGGTAACTGTGCAGATTACATTCTGACTGTGTATTGACGGTAACAGTGCAGAGTACAGTCTGACTGTGTATTGACCATAACTGTGCAGTGTACAGTCTGACTGTGTACTGACAGTAACAGTGCAGAGTACAGTCTGACTGTGTATTGACGGTAACAGTGCAGAGTACAGTCTGACTCTGTATTGACGGTAACTGTGCAGAGTACAGTCTGACTGTGTATTGAAGGTAACAGTGCAGAGTACAGTCTGACTGTGTATTGACGGTAACAGTGCAGAGTACAGTCTGACTGCATTGACGGTAACAGTGCAGAGTACAGTCTGACTGTGTATTGACGGTAACAGTGCAGAGTACAGTCTGACTGTATTGACGGTAACAGTGTAGAGTACAGTCTGACTGTGTACTGACAGTAACAGTGCAGTGTACAGTCTGACTGTGTATTGACGGTAACAGTGCAGAGTACAGTCTGACTGTGTATTGACCGTAACTGTGCAGTGTACAGTCTGACTGTGTATTGACGGTAACAATGCAGAGTACAGTCTGTGTATTGACGGCAACAGTGCAGTGTACTGTCTGACTGTGTATTGACGGTAACAGTGCAGAGTACAGTCTGACTGTGTATTGACGGTAACAGTGCAGAGTACAGTCTGACTGTGTACTGACAGTAACAGTGGAGAGTACAGTCTGACTGTGTATTGATGGTAACAGTGCAGAGTACAGTCTGACTCTGTTTTGACGGTAACTGTGCAGAGTACAGTCAGACTGTGTATTGACGGTAACCGTGCAGAGTACAGTCTGACTGTGTATTGACGGTAACAGTGCAGAGTACAGTCTGACTGTGTACTGACAGTAACAGTGGAGAGTACAGTCTGACTGTGTATTGATGGTAACAGTGCAGAGTACAGTCTGACTCTGTTTTGACGGTAACTGTGCAGAGTACAGTCTGACTGTGTATTGAAGGTAACAGTGCAGAGTACAGTCTGACTGTGTATTGACGGTAACAGTGCAGAGTACAGTCTGACTGTGTATTGACGGTAACAGTGCAGAGTACAGTCTGACTGTGTATTGACGGTAACAGTGCAGAGTTCAGTCTGACTGTGTATTGACGATTACAGTGCAGAGTACAGTCTGACTGTGTATTGAGGGTAACAGTGCAGAGTACAGTCTGACTGCATTGACGGTAACAGTGCAGAATACAGTCTGACTGTGTATTGACGGTAACTGTGCAGTGTACAGTCTGACTGTGTATTGACGGTAACAGTGCAGAGTACAGTCTGACTGTGTATTGACCGTAACTGTGCAGTGTACAGTCTGACTGTGTATTGACGGTAACTGGGCAGAGTACATTCTGACTGTGTATTGACGGTAACAGTGCAGAGTACAGTCTGACTGTGTACTGACAGTAACAGTGCAGAGTACAGTCTGACTGTGTATTGACGGTAACAGTGCAGAGTACAGTCTGACTCTGTATTGACGGTAACTGTGCAGAGTACAGTCTGACTGTGTATTGAAGGTAACAGTGCAGAGTACAGTCTGACTGTATTGACGGTAACAGTGCAGAGTACAGTCTGACTGTATTGACGGTAACAGTGCAGAGTACAGTCTGACTGTGTATTGACGGTAACAGTGCAGAGTACAGTCTGACTGTATTGACGGTAACAGTGTAGAGTACAGTCTGACTGTGTACTGACAGTAACAGTGCAGTGTACAGTCTGACTGTGTATTGACGGTAACCGTGCAGAGTACAGTCTGACAGTGTATTGACGGTAACAGTGCAGAGTACAGTCTGACTGTGTATTGACCGTAACTGTGCAGTGTACAGTCTGACTGTGTATTGACGGTAACAATGCAGAGTACAGTCTGTGTATTGACGGCAACAGTGCAGTGTACTGTCTGACTGTGTATTGACGGTAACAGTGCAGTGTACAGTCTGACTGTGTATTGACGATTACAGTGCAGAGTACAGTCTGACTCTGTATTGACGGTAACTGTGCAGAGTACAGTCTGACTGTGTATTGACCGTAACTGTGCAGTGTACAGTCTGACTGTGTATTGACGGTAATAATGCAGAGTACAGTCTGTGTATTGACCGTAACAGTGCAGTGTACTGTCTGACTGTGTATTGACGGTAACAGTGCAGAGTACAGTCTGACTGTGTATTGACGGTATCAGTGCAGTGTACAGTCTGACTGTGTATTGACGATTACAGTGCAGAGTACAGTCTGACTGTATTGACGGTAACCGTGCAGAGTACAGTCTGACTGTCTATTGACGGTAACAGTGCAGAGTACAGTCTGACTGTGTATTGACGGTAACAGTGCAGAGTACAGTCTGACTGTGTATTGACGGTAACAGTGCAGAGTACAGTCTGACTGTGTATTGACGGTAACAGTGCAGGGTTCAGTCTGACTGTGTATTGACGATTACAGTGCAGAGTACAGTCTGACTGTGTATTGACGATTACAGTGCAGAGTACAGTCTGACTGTGTACTGACAGTAACAGTGCAGAGTACAGTCTGACTGTGTATTGACGGTAACAGTGCAGAGTACAGTCTGTGTATTGAAGGTAACAGTGCAGAGTACAGTCTGACTGTGTATTGATGGTAACAGTGCCGAGTACAGTCTGACTGAGTATTGACGGTAACCGTGCAGTGTACAGTCTGACTGTGTATTGAGGGTAACAGTGCAGAGTACAGTCTGACTGCATTGACGGTAACAGTGCAGAATACAGTCTGACTGTGTATTGACGGTAACTGTGCAGTGTACAGTCTGACTGTGTATTGACGGTAACAGTGCAGAGTACATTCTGACTGTGTATTGACCGTAACTGTGCAGTGTACAGTCTGACTGTATTGAGGGTAACTGTGCAGAGTACATTCTGACTGTGTATTGACGGTAACAGTGCAGAGTACAGTCTGACTGTGTATTGACCATAACTGTGCAGTGTACAGTCTGACTGTGTACTGACAGTAACAGTGCAGAGTACAGTCTGACTGTGTATTGACGGTAACAGTGCAGAGTACAGTCTGACTCTGTATTGACGGTAACTGTGCAGAGTACAGTCTGACTGTGTATTGAAGGTAACAGTGCAGAGTACAGTCTGACTGTGTATTGACGGTAACAGTGCAGAGTACAGTCTGACTGCATTGACGGTAACAGTGCAGAGTACAGTCTGACTGTGTATTGACGGTAACAGTGCAGAGTACAGTCTGACTGTATTGACGGTAACAGTGTAGAGTACAGTCTGACTGTGTATTGACGGTAACAGTGCAGAGTACAGTCTGACTGTGTATTGACCGTAACTGTGCAGTGTACAGTCTGACTGTGTATTGACGGTAACAATGCAGAGTACAGTCTGTGTATTGACGGCAACAGTGCAGTGTACTGTCTGACTGTGTATTGACGGTAACAGTGCAGAGTACAGTCTGACTGTGTATTGACGGTAACAGTGCAGAGTACAGTCTGACTGTGTACTGACAGTAACAGTGGAGAGTACAGTCTGACTGTGTATTGATGGTAACAGTGCAGAGTACAGTCTGACTCTGTTTTGACGGTAACTGTGCAGAGTACAGTCTGACTGTGTATTGACGGTAACCGTGCAGAGTACAGTCTGACTGTGTATTGACGGTAACAGTGCAGAGTACAGTCTGACTGTGTACTGACAGTAACAGTGGAGAGTACAGTCTGACTGTGTACTGACAGTAACAGTGGAGAGTACAGTCTGACTGTGTATTGACGGTAACAATGCAGAGTACCGTCCTTGTATTGACGGTAACAGTGCAGTGTGCAGTCTGACTGTGTATTGACGGCAACAGTGCAGAGTACAGTCTGACTGTGTATTGACGGTAACAGTGCAGAGTACAATCTTACTGTGTGTTGACGGTAACCGTGCAGAGTACAGTCTGACTGTGTATTGACGGTAACAGTGCAGAGTACAGTCTGACTCTGTATTGACGGTAACAGTGCAGAGTACAGTCTGACTGTTTATTGAAGGTAACAGTGCAGAGTTCAGTCTGACTGTGTATTGACGGTAACAGTGCAGAGTACAGTCTTACTGTGTATTGACGGTAACAGTGCAGAGTACAGTCTGACTGTGTATTGACGATTACAGTGCAGAGTACAGTCTGACTGTGTATTGACGGTAACCGTGCAGAGTACAGTCTGACTGTGTATTGACGGTAACAGTGCAGAGTACAGTCTGAAAGTATATTGACGGTAACAGTGCAGAGTGCAGTCTGACTGTGTATTGACGGTAACCGTGCAGCGTACAGTCTGACTGTGTATTGACGGTAACTGTGCAGTGTACAGTCTGACTGTGTATTGACGGTAACAGTGCAGAGTACAGTCTGACTGTGTATTGACGGTAACCGTTCTGAGTACATTCTGACTGTGTATTGACGGTAACAGTGCAGAGTACAGTCTGACTGTGTATTGACCGTAACTGTGCAGTGTACAGTCTGACTGTGTATTGACGGTAACAGTGCAGTGTAGTCTGACTGTGTATTGACGATTACAGTGCAGAGTACAGTCTGACTGTGTACTGACAGTAACAGTGCAGAGTACAGTCTGACTGTGTATTGACGGTAACAGTGCAGAGTACAGTCTGACTCTGTATTGACGGTAACTGTGCAGAGTACAGTCTGACTGTGTATTGACCGTAACTGTGCAGTGTACAGTCTGACTGTGTATTGACGGTAATAATGCAGAGTACAGTCTGTGTATTGACCGTAACAGTGCAGTGTACTGTCTGACTGTGTATTGACGGTAACAGTGCCGAGTACAGTCTGACTGTGTATTGACGGTATCAGTGCAGTGTACAGTCTGACTGTGTATTGACGATTACAGTGCAGAGTACAGTCTGACTGTGTATTGACGGTACCCGTGCAGAGTACAGTCTGACTGTGTACTGACAGTAACAGTGGAGAGTACAGTCTGACTGTGTATTGATGGTAACAGTGCAGAGTACAGTCTGACTCTGTTTTGACGGTTACTGTGCAGAGTACAGTCTGTGTATTGAAGGTAACAGTGCAGAATACAGTCTGACTGTGTATTGATGGTAACAGTGCAGAGTACAGTCTGACTGTGTATTGACGGTAACCGTGCAGTGTACAGTCTGACTGTGTATTGAGGGTAACAGTGCAGAGTACAGTCTGACTGCATTGACGGTAACAGTGCAGAATACAGTCTGACTGTGTATTGACGGTAACTGTGCAGTGTACAGTCTGACTGTGTATTGACGGTAACAGTGCAGAGTACATTCTGACAGTGTATTGACGGTAACAGTGCAGAGTACAGTCTGACTGTGTATTGACCGTAACTGTGCAGTGTACAGTCTGACTGTGTATTGACGGTAACAATGCAGAGTACAGTCTGTGTATTTACGGCAACAGTGCAGTGTACTGTCTGACTGTGTATTGACGGTAACAGTGCAGTGTACAGTCTGACTGTGTATTGACGATTACAGTGCAGAGTACAGTCTGACTGTGTATTGACGGTAACCGTGCAGAGTACAGTCTGCCTTTGTATTGACGGTAACAGTGCAGAGTACAGTCTGACTGTGTACTGACAGTAACAGTGCAGAGTACAGTCTGACTGTGTATTGACGGTAACAGTGCAGAGTACAGTCTGACTCTGTATTGACGGTAACTGTGCAGAGTACAGTCTGACTGTGTATTGACCGTAACTGTGCAGTGTACAGTCTGACTGTGTATTGACGGTAATAATGCAGAGTACAGTCTGTGTATTGACCGTAACAGTGCAGTGTACTGTCTGACTGTGCATTGACGGTAACAGTGCAGAGTACAGTCTGACTGTGTATTGACGGTATCAGTGCAGTGTACAGTCTGACTGTGTATTGACGATTACAGTGCAGAGTACAGTCTGACTGTATTGACGGTAACCGTGCAGAGTACAGTTTGACTGTCTATTGACGGTAACAGTGCAGAGTACAGTCTGACTGTGTACTGACAGTAACAGTGGAGAGTACAGTCTGACTGTGTATTGATGGTAACAGTGCAGAGTACAGTCTGACTCTGTTTTGACGGTAACTGTGCAGAGTACAGTCTGACTGTGTATTGAAGGTAACAGTGCAGAGTACAGTCTGACTGTGTATTGACGGTAACAGTGCAGAGTACAGTCTGACTGTGTATTGACGGTAACAGTGCAGAGTACAGTCTGACTGTTTATTGACGGTAACAGTGCAGAGTTCAGTCTGACTGTGTATTGACGATTACAGTGCAGAGTACAGTCTGACTGTGTTTTGACGGAAACCGTGCAGTGTACAGTCTGACTGTGTATTGAGGGTAACAGTGCAGAGTTCAGTCTGACTGCATTGACGGTAACAGTGCAGAATACAGTCTGACTGTGTATTGACGGTAACTGTGCAGTGTACAGTCTGACTGTGTATTGACGGTAACAGTGCAGAGTACAGTCTGACTGTGTATTGACCATAACTGTGCAGTGTACAGTCTGACTGTGTATTGACAGTAACAGTGCAGAATACAGTCTGACTGTGTACTGACAGTAACAGTGCAGAGTACAGTCTGACTGTGTATTGACGGTAACAGTGCAGAGTACAGTCTGACTCTGTATTGACGGTAACTGTGCAGAATACAGTCTGACTGTGTATTGAAGGTAACAGTGCAGAGTACAGTCTGACTGTGTATTGACGGTAACAGTGCAGAGTACAGTCTGACTGTATTGACGGTAACAGTGTAGAGTACAGTCTGACTGTGTACTGACAGTAACAGTGCAGTGTACAGTCTGACTGTGTATTGACGGTAACCGTGCAGAGTACAGTCTGACTGTTTATTGACCGCAACTGTGCAGTGTACAGTCTGACTGTGTATTGACGGTAACCGTGCAGAGTACATTCTGACTGTGTATTGACGGTAACAGTGCAGAGTACAGTCTGACTGTGTATTGACCGTAACTGTGCAGTGTACAGTCTGACTGTGTATTGACGGTAACAGTGCAGAGTACAGTCTGACTGTGTATTGACCGTAACTGTGCAGAGTACATTGTGACTGTGTATTGACGGTAACAGTGCAGAGTACAGTCTGACTGTGTATTGACCGTAACTGTGCAGTGTACAGTCTGACTGTGTATTGACGGTAACAGTGCAGTGTACAGTCTGACTGTGTATTGACGGTTACTCTGCAGAGTACAGTCTGACTGTGTATTGACCGTAACTGTGCAGTGTACAGTCTGACTGTGTATTGACGGTAACTGTGCAGTGTACAGTCTGACTGTGTATTGACGGTAACTGTGCAGTGTACAGTCTGACTGTGTATTGACCGTAACTGTGCAGTGTACAGTCTGACTGTGTATTGACGGTTACTGTACAGAGTGCAGTCTGACTGTGTATTGACCGTAACTGTGCAGTGTACAGTCTGACTGTGTATTGACCATAACTGTGCAGTGTACAGTCTGACTGTGTATTGACCGTAACTCTGCAGTGTACAGTCTGACTGTGTATTGACCGTAACTGTGCAGTGTACAGTCTGACTGTGTATTGACCGTAACTGTGCAGTGTACAGTCTGACTGTGTAATCACGAGCACAGATGTCTAGTTACGAATCACTAGAGGGCGTGAAGTCACCAATAGTTTTCTCGGGCACTCTTTCACATTCAGCTTCCTCAGGCTGCCTTTTAACAATGTGAAACATAGTTTAATCGATGTAGATGCTGGCGACAGATTTCTGCAAGACATGTCTGCAACGACAGTAACAACAAAAGAACCACATCCAACCCTTCTCTGGCCTTTGACAGAATATTGGGCTACTAAAATTGTAGCTGGTTGTGACAATTTTTAAATTTTAACTCTCCGAAGTCTATAATACCACATAATGTTAACTCTTTAACAATAGCTTCACTTTATTCTGCAGTTTACATAAACCATAAAATATTCTCTGCTTCACAAGCCTCTCGTATTACCTTAATATTTCATGGCAAAGTTTCACAGGAAAGCCAATGAACTATTATCTAGCAGTGAAGGGGTTAAGTTTCTATCAAGTTTTCAATCATGCCAAACTATTTATGTTATTAAACCTGTTAACATTTTCACAGATTATTTCAGCAGAATTTTATTTCAGAGATTAAGTTCCTACCTTATTGTATCTTGAAACTTTTGAAGGAGCGCACTCGGAGCAGACTTTAACAGACCCTCAGTGGTTTGCACAATTCTCAATGTTCTTGGTTAACTTGGAGCTTCTGGGTGAGAGGGAGGGAGGGAGGGAAATGTGATGCAAGAGGGCTGTTCATGCCAAGCACTCTGTCTGAACTCTGTTAATGCCAACTTTCAGTTCCCTGTTTTCTTACTTCTGTTATTGTTGGCACCAGTATTATTTGCAAAAGCATTTGTTATTTAATTTCAGCGAGGGATGAGAAAAATATGGTGAATTCAAGCCCAACCTATTTATTTCACTGCGTTTGTCACTTTACAGTGAAGTGAAACATATGGACAGAAAGTGCATTAACTCACAAAACACCAGATATCCTCATGAACCGCCTATCACAAGGTATTAAAGCATTTGAAGAAGTCTTTGCAGAGTCTGAAGATACCATGTCCTGTCTGAACAGCTTTTTGAACAGTTTTGTGAATAGTTTGGAGCAAATTGATGGAAACATCGTGGCCCTAATTGAACATTACCCAGGGCAAGGATAAGGAAGGAAAATTAGCATTTTTATAATGCTTCACATGGCCACCAGACTTTTCAAAACTCTTCACTGGCAATGAAGATTTATTAAAAGTATGGTCATTGTTGTAATGTAGGGAACGCAGCAAGCGAGATGTGCGCAGCACAATCCCATTAACAGCAATGTGACAATAATCAGTTAGTCTACGTTTTGATCGAGGGGTATATTGTGTCCAGGACACCAGGAATAATTCCCCTGTTAGGGGATCTTTAATATTCATCCTGGTAGGCAGATAGGGTCCTTGGTTTAAAATCTCATCCGAAAAAGAAGACACCTCTGGCAGTGCAGCACTCCCTCAGTACTGGACTGGAGGGTCAGTCTTGAATCTTGTACTCAAACCCAAATGCGGGATTTGAGCAGGGAACCTTGTGTCTCAGACATGGAAAAGCTGCCAGCCATGAGTGACATTCTGGTGACTGTTTCCCTGGGACATTGATTGTGTCAGTCAGTGCACCGTGCTAACATTCTCCCGGCTCAGTCGGAAAGATCTTGGCTCAATTTCTATTCCAGTGACTGGAGCTGACAGTTTGCTGCAGTGCTGAGGGAGTGCTGCACAGTTGGAGATGCTGCCTTTTGGTTAAGATGTTTAATCAAGAGTGTTTCCCTCTGCTCGGCTGGACATGAAAGATCCCATGGCACGATTTTGAATAAGAGCTGAGGGTCGATCTGGCCTCGACTAAGATAGACTAAACTAGATTATCTGGTCATTATTTCACTGCTAATATAATGTAGAACTTGCAGAGTACAAATTTACTACTGCCTTTCTTATATTACAACAATAACTACACTTTAAAAAGTGCTTCATTGGTTCTGGTGTGCTTTGGAACACCTTGAGTTTGTGAACGGTATGATATAAGGCTTCATCTTTCCTGGGATTAAACATGTTGAGACATATGTTCGTCATGCAACATCCTTCAATTATGCTCTGAATGGTTCACTAAAGATACAGAAGAAAATAGCGATGAATCAGTGTTCCTGATATTTGCTGCTGCACCAGTTTTGCCCCACACATTCTCACTAACGTTTAAAGTCGTGAGACCCCAGTGTAAGTGATGTAAAATATTAACCAATGTCTTATTGTCTGTGATACAAAGCTGGAATCTTGTTGACTTTCGGAGTTACAAATCACGGTTTGGGATATGTTGTATTGCCTGGCCTGGACCATGACACGTTCAGAGCTGAGGAACTCTTATGATAATTAGCATTGTGTGTGTGAGATGAATCATTCTCTGGCATTCCCCACAGGATACCTGGAAATGCTCGGACTGTAGACAGACAGATTGTAAGGAGATAGAGAGCAGTAGAAAAAATTCCCCTCTCAAATCTCAACTCAGATTCCATATTGGCTCAGTCCATTTAATTTTTCAGATTTTGTACTCTGATTTCTGAAGTTTTCGCATTAGTGGAATGTTTAATGTTATTAATTATTCTTGTTCAGTGCATTCTCAGTCTGGCCTACTCGTGGCTCCCCACCCACAGGAGTATAATTGACTCTTAGCAGCTTTTGTCTGACAAATCACTCAGTTGTGTCAAATCACCGCAAAGAAATGTTTTAAAAGAATGGAACTGGACAGACGATGTGAGATCAACTGAGGTACTGGATAGGACAAAGGCACACCATGTCCAGGCAACCCCGGAAAGGCCTCCTGAGGAGTCTCCAGAGACTTGTGCCATAACTGGGAGTAAAACAGCCTGATGTAGTCATACTGACAGAATCATACCTTACAGAAAATGTCCCAGACATCACTGTCACCATTCCTGGGAATGTCATCATAGAATCCTACAGTGCAGAAGGAGGCCATTCGGCCCATCGAGTCTGCACCAACCAGAATTCCACGCAGTCCTTATCCTCATAACCCTGACACTAAGGGGCAATTTATCATGGCCAATCCACCTAACCCGTACATCTTTGGAGTGTGGGAGGAAATTGGAGCATCCAGAGGAAACCCACGCAGACATGGGAGAATGTGCAAACTCCACACAGTGACTCAAGCCGGGAATCGAACCCAGGTCCCTGGCACTATGAGGCAGCAGTGCTAACCATTGTGCCACCATGCTGCCCATGTCCTGTTCCACTGGTAAAAAAGACCCAGCACAGGTGGCGGCACAGTGTTATACAGTCAGGAGGGGGTTGTCCTGGGAGTCCTCAACATCATCTCTGGACACCATGAAGTCTCATGGCATCAGGTCGAACATGGGCAAGGAAACCTCCTGCTGATTACCACGCATCGTTTCCCGCCCATAGCTGATGAATCAGTTCTCCTCCATATTGAACACCACATGGAGGAATCACTGAGTGTGGTAAGGGTGCAGAATCTACTCTGGGTGAGGGACTTCAGTGTCCAAGAGTGGATCAGTAACTCCACCACATACCGAGCTGGCTGGGTCCTAAAGGACATCGCGGCTAGACTGGGACTGTGACAGGTGGTGAGTGTTAGAATGTAACCGGTGACAACTTTCTATTGGATGTAATGTGACCAATGGTAATAAGCTGTAAGGGTCAGCTGACCCAGTAAACCATGGAACCAATTACAGAATGATGTGATGGGCAGCTGACTCACTATAAATAAGAAGCTGTTTGGAATTGTGGGAGAGCTTGGGGTGACCCAGGGCGAGGCCCCAAATTTGGAGTAATGACATTTCTTTATTAAACTTTTTATTTCATTTATAAAATTTTGAAGCATATGTAAGGTTGAGAAAACAAGGTTCAATTGGCTCGATGGAGGGTTACAAGTTAGCAAGAAATGAGCTGAAAAAGGGGCTTAGGAGAGCTAGGAGGGGGCATGAGAAGTCCTTCGCGGGTCGGATCAAGGGAAACCCCAAGGCTTTTTACTCTTATGTGAGGAATAAAAGAATGACCAGGGTGAGGCTGGGGCCGGTCAAGGACGGCAGTGGGAATTTGTGCATGGAGTCAGAAGAGATAGGAGAGGTGATGAATGAATACTTTTCTTCGGTGTTCACCAAGGAGAGGGGCCATGTTTTTGAGGAAGAGAGGGTGTCACAGGCTGATAGGCTGGAGGAAGTAGATGTTCGGAGGGAAGATGTACTAGCAATTGTGAATAAATTGAAAGTTGATAAGTCCCCTGGGCCTGATGAAATATACCCTAGGAGTCTTTGGGAGGCAAGGGATGAGATAGCAGAGCCTTTGGCATTGATCTTTGCATCCTCACTGTCCACGGAGGTGGTGCCAGAGGACTGGAGAGTGGCGAATGTGGTTCCTCTGTTTAAGAAAGGGAATAGAAATGACCCTGGTAATTATAGGCTGGTTAGTCTTACTTCGGTGGTTGGTAAGTTGATGGAAAAGGTCCTCAGGGATAGGATTTATGACCATTTAGAAAGATGCAGCTTAATCCGGGATAGTCAGCACGGATTTGTGAAGGGCAAGTCTTGCCTCACAAATTTGATAGAATTTTTTGAGGAGGTAACTAAGTATGTAGATGAAGGTAGTGCAGTTGATGTCATATACATGGATTTTAGTAAGGCGTTTGATAAAGTCCCCCATGGTCGGCTTATGAAAAAAGTAAGGATGTGTGGGATAGAGGGAAGTTTGGCCGATTGGATAGGTAACTGGCTATCTAACAGAAGACAGAGGGTGGTGGTGGATGGAAAATTTTCGGACTGGAAGCAGGTTACCAGCGGAGTGCCACAGGGATCAGTGCTTGGTCCTCTGCTATTTGTCATTTTTATAAATGACTTGGAGGAGGGGGCTGAAGGGTGGATCAGTAAATTTGCTGATGACACCAAGATTGGTGGAGTAGTGGATGAGGTGGAGGGCTGTTGTAGGCTGCAAAGAGATATAGATAGGATGCAGAGCTGGGCTGAAAAATGGCAAATGGAGTTTAACCCTGACAAATGCGAGGTGATTCATTTTGGTAGGACAAATTTAAATGTGGATTACAGGGTCAAAGGTAGGGTTCTGAAGAATGTGGAGGAACTGAGAGATCTTGGGGTTCATATCCATAGATCTCTGAAGGTTGTCACTCAAGTGGATAGAGCCGTGAAGAAGGCCTATAGTGTGTTGGCATTCATTAACAGGGGGTTTGAGTTTAAGAGCCGTGGGGTTATGCTGCAACTGTACAGGACCTTGGTGAGACCACATTTGGAATATTGTGTGCAGTTCTGGTCACCTCACTATAAGAAGGATGTGGAGACACTGGAGAGAGTGCAAAGGAGATTTACCAGGATGCTGCCTGGTTTGGAGGGTAGGTCTTATGAGGAAAGGTTGAGGGAACTTGGGCTTTTCTCTTTGGAGCGGAGGAGGTTGAGAGGAGACTTGATAGAGGTTTATAAGATGATGAGGGGGATAGATAGAGTGAACGTTCAAAGACTATTTCCTCGGGTGAATGGAGTGGTAACTAGGGGGCATAACTATAGGGTTCATGGTGGGAGATATAGGAAAGATGTCCGAGGTAGGTTCTTTACTCAGAGAGTGGTTGGGGTGTGGAATGGACTGCCTGCAGTGATAATGGAGTCAGAACCTTTAGGAACATTTAAGAAGCTATTGGATAGGCACATGGAGTACTTCGGGATGATAAGGAGGAAATAGCTTGATCTGGGTTTCAGACAAAGCTTGGCACAACAACGTGGGCCGAAGGGCCTGTTCTGTGCTGTACTGTTCTATGTTCTATAAGTTGGAGTAAGTTTTGTTATATTTTTATTGTCTGCATTTTAAGAGTTCCTTCTGAAAAAACAGTGAAGGAACCAACAAGAGGGAAAAGTCTGCTTTATCTTGTCCTCACTAGTCTACCTGTCAAAGATGCATTGCCCAGGATTGTATGGTAGGAGTGACCACCGCATGTTTCTTGTGGAGACAAAGTCCCATCTTCACATTGAGGATACCCTCCATTGTGTTGTGTGATCACCATGATTAGATCAGATCTAGCAGCTCAAAACTGAGCATCTATGAGGTGTGTGGGCCATCAGCAGCAGCAGAATTGTACTCAAAAATGATCTGTAACATCATGGCCCGGCATATCTCCCACTGTAACATTACCACCAAAGCAGGGATCAATTTGATTTGAACCCTAGTTCAATGGGGACTGCAGGAGAGCATCTATGTATGTGTATTCAAATTAGAAGAAGAATTAGGCCATTTGGCCCCTCGAGTCTTCTCTGTAAGATCATAGTTGATCTGGTTGTAGCCTCAAGACCACATTCTTCCCACTGACAATATCCCTTGACTACCTTATTAGTCAAGTCAAGAATCTATCTCGCTTTCTGCACTGTAGGATTCTATGATTCTACCTTAAAATTATTCAATGACCTTGTCTCTACTGCTCTCTGGGGAAGAGAGTTCCAAAGATTCACAATCCTCTGAGAGAGAAAATTCTGCTCATCTCAAGCTTAAATGGGAGACCTCTTGTTTTTAAACGGTGTCCCCCAGTACTAGACGAGGGGAAACATCCTTTTGACAACAATGCCAGGAGCAGCACCTGGCTGACTGAAAAAAATGGGATGCCGACCTGGTGAAGGTACAGCAAACGAGGACTTGCAAACATCAGAAGCAACATGTTATAGACAGAGCTAAGTGATTGTACAGCCAATGAATCAAATCAAAGTCCTGCCACATCCATGCCTATTCTCAACACATCAGTGTAAAAGATAAAACTGAAGCATTCACAGCAATGTTCAGCCAGAAGTGCCGAGTGGATGATCCATCTCGGCCTCCTCCGGGGATCCCCAGCATCACAGATGTTAATCTTCAGCCAATTTGATTCACTCTACATGACAGCAAGAAATAGCTAAAGACATTGGATACTGCAAAGGCAATGGACCCGGACAATATCCCACTTGGAGGAAGCACTGAGGGTAGTAAGGGCACAGAATGTACTCTGGGTGGGGGACATCACTGCCCATTACCAAGAGTGGATCAGTAATTCCACCACATACCGAGCTGGCTAGGTCTTAAAGGACATTGCTGCTAGACTGGGACTGTGACAGGTGGTCATAGAATCATAGAAACCCTACAGTGCAGAAAGAGGCCATTTGGCCCATCGAGCCTGCACCGACCACAATCCCACCCAGGCCCTAACCCCATATTCCTACATATTTACCCACTAATTCTTCTAACCTACGCATCTCAGGACACTAAGGGGCAATTTTAGCATGGCCAATCAACCTAACCCGCACATTTTTGGACTGTGGGAGGAAACTGGAGCATCCAGAGGAAACCCACGCAGACACGTGGGGAATGTGCAAATTCCACACCGACAGTGACCCAAGCCGGGAATCGAACCCACATCCCTGGCGCTGTGAGGCAGCAGTGCGAACCACTGTGCTACCGTGCCGCCCGGTGGTGAGGGAATAGTCCTGAACTCTCATGTTCCAGAACTACCCGCTCCCTAAGTCAAGCTTTTCCAGTACAGCTACCATGCTGGCATCTATCCAGCGATGTGGAAAATTGCCCAAGTATGTCCTGTACAAAAGAAACAGGACAAATCCAAACTGGCCAATTGCCACCCCATTAGTCAACTCTCAATCTTGAGCCAAGTGTCTGCAGCTGCGATCAAGTGACATTTACACAGCAATAAGCCAATCACCAATCCTCAGATAAAGTATGGCTGCTTCACCAATGATCTTCGCTCCATCAGAAGGTCAGAAGTGGGATGTTTGCTGATGATTGCCCAATGCTCAGCACCATTTACGACTCCTGAGATACTGAAACAATTCATGTCTACATGCAACAAGACCTGGACAATGTCCCAGCTTGGATGACAAGAAGCAATAACATTCATGGCACACAAGTCCCAGCCAATGGCACCTCCAGCAAGAGAGAATCTACCCATTGCCCCTTGCCAATCAATGGCATTACCATCGTTGAATCCCTTGCTATTTAACATTGACCAGAAACTGAACTGGACTAGCCACATAAAACTGAACTGGACTAGCCACATAAAACTGAACTGGACTAGCCACATAAATACTGTGGCTACAAGAGGTCAGAAGCTTGGAACCTTGCGGCGAGTGACTCACCTCCTGGTTCCCAAAGCCTGTCCACCATCTACAAGGCACAGGTCAGGAGTGTGATAGAATACAAGAACAGAAACAGAAAATGCTGGAAAATCTCAGCAGGTCTGACAGCATCTGTGGTGAGAGAATACAGCCAACGCTTTGAGTCTGGAGTCATTGAGTTCAACAACTTCAGAGCGTGAAATCTCCCCTCCACTCCATTTCCATTCATTTTATTTCATTTCTTCTTTACATTTCATTCATCCATTTTTATCACTTTTCATTTTTCTGTTTTTCCACTTCTCCAATCTCGCTCTTCAACTTGTCTCCCAACACCCCCCACCCCCTTTAGGGCAATGTAGTCCCTTAACAATCTGTACCCGTTCTGCCATTCACACATTCTGATCACTTAATGGATACTTTTAGCCCCTTTCTCAGCCTTCATCATCATTATTTGTATTTTCTTTGTCCAATTACAGCCCCCCCTACCCTCATAGTATAAATCTCAAAGAACAAAGAAAATTACAGCACAGGTACAGGCCCTTCGGCCCCTCCAAGCCTGCACCGACCACGCTGCCCGACTGAACTAACTCCGGGGACCATATCCCTCTATTCCCATCCTATTCATGTATTTGTCAAGACGCCCCTTAAAAGTCACTACCGTATCTGCTTCCACTACTTCCCCCGGCAACAGGTTCCAGGCACCCACTACTCTCCGTGTAAAAAATCTGCCTCATACAGCTCCTTTAAACCTTGCCCCTCGCACCTTAAACCTGTGCCCCCTAGTAATTGACTCTTCCACCCTGGGAAAAAGCTTCTGACTATCCACTCTGTCCATGCCCCTCATAATCTTGTAGACTTCTATCAGATCGTTCCTCAACCTCCGTGGTTCCAGTGAGAACAAACCAAGTTTCTCCAACCTCTCCTCATAGCTAATGCCCTCCAGTCAACATCCTGGTAAATCTTTTCTGTACCCCCTCTAAAGCCTCCACATCCTTCTGGTAGTGTGGCGACCAGAATTGAACACGATATTCCAAGTGCAGCCTAACTAAGGTTCTATAAAGCTGCAACATGACTTGCCAATTTTTAAACTCAATACCCCAACCGATGAAGGCAAGCATGCCGTATGCCTTCTTGACTACCTTCTCCACCTGCGTTGCCACTTTCAGTGACCTGTGTACCTGTACACCCAGATCCCTTTGCCTATCAATACTCTTAAGGGTTCTGCCATTTACTGTATATTTTCTATCTGTATTAGACCTTCCAAAATGCATTACCTCACATTTGTCCGTCTCGTCTGATTTTCTTTGCTTTCAGCTCTGACAAAGAGTCATCCAGACTCAAAACAAAATCTAAGAGCTTGTTTTAAGATCTGGACAAACCTTTTGGCCTGGTCATTTGTTGCAGGGTGGTATGGGGCCAACTTCATCTTGGTGATCGGGGTAGTCCACGATAGCTCTTAGCAACCTCTGTCATCTGCAACGCACCTGGGTACCCTTGGTACATTTGGTCCACCTCCTTTCCTCTTAACATGGGAGGAATGACAACTCTCATCCCCCACAATAGACATCCATCTGATGCGGTCAAGTCCCTCCTCCTGGACAGGTAAGGACACAAATCAGGCTGATTTCTATGAATGAAGCAAGGACTGATTAGGGACAGTCAGCATGGCTTTGTGAGTGGAAAATCATGTGTCTCAAATTTGATTGAGTTTTTTGAAGGGGTAACCAAGAAGGTAGATGAGGGCAGTGCAGTTGATGTTGTCTACATGGACTTTAGCAAGGCCTTTGACAAGGAACCACATGGTAGGTTGTTGCATAAGGTTAAATCTCACAGGATCCAGAGTGAGGTATCTAAATGGATACAAAATTGGCTCTTGACAGAAGCCAGAGAGTGGTTGTAGAGGGTTGTTTTTCAAACTGGAGGCCTGTGCCTCAGAGATCAGTGCTGGGTCCACTGTTATTTGTCATTTATATTAATGATTTTGATGAGAATATAGGAGGCATGGAAGTTTGCAGATGACACCAAGATTGTTGGCATAGTGGACAGTGGAGAAGGTTATCTCGGATTGCAACGGGATCTTGATCAATTGGGCTAGTGGGCTGACGAATGGCAGATGGAGTTTAATTTAGATAAATGCGAGGTGATGCCTTTTGGTAGATTGAACCAGGGCAGGATTTACTCAATCAATGGTAGGGCATTGGGGAGAGTTACAGAACAAAGAAATCTAGGGGTACATGTTCATAGCTCCTTGAAAGTGGAGTCACAGGTGGACAGAGTGGTGAAGAAGGCATTCAGCATGCTTGGTTTCATTGGTCAGAACATTGAATGCAGGAGTTGGGCCGTCTTGTTGAAGTTGTACAAGACATTGGTAAGGCCACACTTGGAATACTGTGTACAGTTCTGATCACCCTATTATAGAAAGGATATTATTAAACTAGAAAGGGTGCAGAAAAGATTTACCAGGATGCTACCGAGACTTGATGGTTTGAGTTATAGAAACATAGAAAAACTACAGCACAAACAGGCCCTTTGGCCCACAAGTTGTGCCGAACACATCCCTACCTTCTAGACCTACCTATAACCCTCCATCCTATTACGCTCCATGTACTCATCCAGGAGTCTCTTAAAAGACCCTACTGAGTTCGCCTCCAGCACCACTGACGGCAGCCGATTCCACTCGCCCACCACCCTCTGTGTGAAAAACTTACCCCTAACATCTCTCCTGTACCTACCCCCCGCACCCTAAACCTGTGTCCTCTCGTAGCAGACATTTCCACCCTGGGAAAAAGCCTCTGAGAGTCCACCCGATCTATGCCTCTCAACATCTTATATACCTCTATTAGGTCTCCTCTCATCCTACGTCTCTCCAAGGAGAAAAGACCGCGCTCCCTCAGCCTATCCTCATAAGGCATGCCACTCAATCCAGGCAACATCCTTGTAAATCTCCTCTGCACCCTTTCAATCTTTTCCACATCCTTCCTGTAATGAGGCGACCAGAACTGAGCACAGTACTCCAAGTGGGGTCTGACGAGGGTCTTATATAGCTGCATCATTATCCCCGGACTCCTAAACTCAATCCCTCGATTGATAAAGGCCAGCACACCATATGCCTTCTTAACCACCTCCTCCACCTGCGGGGCCGATTTCAGAGTCCTATGGACCCGGACCCCAAGGTCCTTCTGATCCTCTACCGTACTAAGAGTCTTTCCCTTTATATTGCATTCCTTCATCCCATTTGACCTACCAAAATGGACCACGACGCATTTATCTGGGTTGAAGTCCATCTGCCACTTGTCCGCCCAGTCTTGCATTCTATCTATGTCCCTCTGTAACTTCTGACATCCCTCCAGACTATCCACAACCCCACCAACCTTTGTGTTGTTGGCAAACTTACCAACCCATCCCTCTGCTTCCTCATCCAGGTCATTTATGAAAATAACAAACAGCAAGGGTCCCAGAACAGATCCCTGGGGCACACCACTGGTGACCGACCTCCATTTAGAAAAAGACCCATCTATACCCACTCTCTGCCTCCTTTGGGCAGTCATGATGTGGAGATGCCGGCGTCGGACTGGTGTAAAGACAGTAAGAGGTTTAACAACACCAGGTTAAAGTCCAACAGGTTTATTTGGTAGCAAAAGTCACACAAGCTTTCGGAGCTGCAAGCCCCTTCTTCAGGTGAGTGGGAATTCTGTTCACAAACAGAGCATATAAAGACACAAACTCAATTTACATGAATAATGGTTGGAATGCGAATACTTACAACTAATCAAGTCTTTAAGAAACAAAACAACATGAGTGGAGAGAGCATCAAGACAGGCTAAAAAGATGTGTATTGTCTCCAGACAAGACAGCCAGTGAAACTCTGTGGGGAGCACTTCAACGGTCACGGGCATTCGCCCTCTGATATTTGGGTAAGCGTTCTCCAAGGCGGCCTTCGCGACACACGACGGCGCAGAGTCGCTGAGCAGAAACTGATAGCCAAGTTCCACACACACGCGGACGGCCTCAACCGGGATATTGGGTTCATGTCCCACTATTTGTAACCCCCACAGAGTTTCACTGGCTGTCTTGTCTGGAGACAATACACATCTTTTTAGCCTGTCTTGATGCTCTCTCCACTCATGTTGTTTTGTTTCTTAAAGACTTGATTAGTTGTAAGTATTCGCATTCCAACCATTATTCATGTAAATTGAGTTTGTGTCTTTATATGCCCTGTTTGTGAACAGAATTCCCACTCACCTGAAGAAGGGGCTTGCAGCTCCGAAAGCTTGTGTGGCTTTTGCTACCAAATAAACCTGTTGGACTTTAACCTGGTGTTGTTAAACTTCTTACTGTCATTTGGGCAGGCCAGTTCTGGATCCACCGGGCAGCAGCCCCTTGGATCCCATGCCCTCTCACTTTTTCTGGAAGCCTTGCATGGGGGACCTGATCGAACGCCTTGCTAAAATCCATATAAACCACATCTACCGCCTTCCCTTCGTCAATGTGTTTAGTCACATTTTCGAAGAACTCCACCAGGCTCGTAAGGCACGATCTGCCCTTGACAAAGCCATGCTGAGTATTCTTGAGCATACTAAACCTCTCTAAATGCTCATATATCCTGTCCCTCAGGATCTTCTCCATCAGTTTACCAACCACTGAGGTTAGACTCATCAGTCGGTAATTACCTGGGCTGTCCCTATTCCCCTTCTTGAAAATAGGAACCACATCCACAATCCTCCAATCCTCCGGCACGGTAGCACAGTGGTTGGGCGGCACGGTAGCACAGTGGTTAGCACTGCTGCTTCACAGCTCCAGGGTCCCGGGTTCGATTCCTGGCTCGGGTCACTGTCTGTGTGGAGTTTGCGCATTCTCCTCGTGTCTGCGTGGGTTTTCTCCGGGTGCTCCGGTTTCCTCCCACAGTCCAAAGATGTGCGGGTTAGGTTGATTGGCCAGGTTAAAAAAGAGTCCTGAGATGCGTAGGTTAGAGGGATTAGCGGGTAAATATGTGGGGGTAGGGCCTGGGTGGGATTGTGGTCGGTGCAGACTCGATGGGCCGAATGGCCTCCTTCTGCACTGAAGGGTTTCTATGATTCTATGATTCTCTCCCGTCTCCATCGACGACACAAAGATCATCGCCAGAGGCTCTGCAATCTCTTCTCTCGCCTCCCACAGTAACCTGGGGTACATCCCATCCGGACCCGGCGATTTATCTATCTTGATGCCATTCAAAGATTCCAGCACAACCTCTTTCTTAAAGTCCACATACTCAATCCTTTCAGTCCACCGCACGCCCGCAGTACATCCACCCAGGTCCTTCTCCTCTGTGAAAACCGAAGCAAAATACTCATTGAGCACCTCTGCCATTTCTACTGGTTCCGTGCAGACTTTCCCACCTTCACCTTTTATAGGCCCTATTCCGTCACGTCTCATCCTTTTACTCTTCACATATTTATAGAACGCCTCAGGATTCTCCTTAAGCCTACCTGCCAGGGCCTTCTCGTGACCCCTTCTGGCTCTCCTAATTTCCTTCTTTAGTCCTTATAAGGAGAGGTTGGATAGACTGGGACTTTTTTCTCTGGAGCGTAGAAAGCTGAGGGGTGACCTTATAGAGATCTATAAAATAGTGAGGGTCATAGATCAGCTAGATAGTCAATATCTTTTCCCAAAGGAGGGGAGTCTAAAACGAGAGGGCATAGGTTTAAGGTGAGAGGGGAGAGATACACAAGTGTCCAGAGGGGCAATTTTTTCACACTGAGGGGTGATGAGTGTCTGGAACAAGTTGCCAGAGGTAGTAGTAGAGGCGGGTACAATTTTGTCTTTTAAAAAGCATTTAGACAGTTACATGGGTAAGATGGGTATAGGGGGATATGGGCCAAATGCGGGTAATTGGATTAGCTTCAGGGTTTTAAAAAAAAGGGTGGCATGGACAAGTTGGGCCGAAGGGCCTGTTTCCATGCTGTAAACCTCTATGACTCTAATAGTTTTCCTTTGTCAGACTAAATCCATTATTTGACTTGAGACTGAGTTGTTTCTTATGGTGTTTTGTAATTGGGCTGCTGATACAGCTGCTTTGTTGTCTAGGTGAAGATACATAATTTTCAAATGCCAATCAGGAAAATCTGTTCCTCCAGGAAGAGGCAGCCTCATAGAATCATAGAAACATACAGCGCAGAAGAGGCCTTCGACCCATCGGGTCCAAACTGACACATTAGAAACACCGGAACTTCCACCTAATCCCATCTGTCAGCACTTGGCCCATAGTCCTGAAAGTTATGATGCGCCAAGTGCTCATCCAGATACTTTTTAAAGGATGTGAGGCAACTCACCTCGACCACTCTCCCAGGCAGTGCATTTCCTCACATCCCCCCCAAACCTCCTGCCCCTCATCTTGAACCCATGTCCCCTCGTGACTGACCCTTCAACTAAGAGGAACAACCTCGAAAGAGCATTCGCATTGCCATGTTGTTCAGATTGTCGATATCATATGTGGTAGGAGTATGCTGATAGAAGTAGTGTCCATCATTGTAAGCGTGCTGCTGCTATAGGTGGTATTCCAGTATACGGCCCAAAAATGGCCTATGATCAGTCACAGCACAAAATGCCGGCTGCATAGGAAATGGGAGAATTTCTTCAGGGATCTTATAATTCTATGAGTCTTCATGCCAAGTACGATATTCATTCCTTCCTTTTGGACCTGGGCATATTTTTCCTCTGTTTTTGTCAAAGACCTTGATGCAAAGGTCTTCCTTCTCCATTTTTTTCTCGAGACATGATTTTCTTTCTTGGAGGCTTGCCTAGCCTCTAACTTCCCCGCCAAATCTGGGAATATCATATCCAACTGTGTTCTTAAGCGGCATTCCATTAGTAACTCAGCTGGTGTGACCCCTGTGGGCGTGTTTGGTATGGTATTGTATGACAACAAGATACTAGCTATACATAGAGGTCAATGCCTAATAACCTGCTTTTTTATTGATAATTTGAATGTTTGCATAGGGCGTTCCACTAACCTATTGGAGGCTGGGTGGTAAGATCCTGACCTAACATGGCGAATACCATTTGATTTGACAAATTGTTGGAACTCCTCCGCCGTAAATGCTGTGCCATTGTCTGACACTAAGACCTGCGAGATGCCATGGATGATAAATACCTGCCTCAATTTGTCAATGGTGGCTGTGGCCCTTGTGAACTCCATCAATTGGACATCCAGCCATTTAGAATGAGCATCAAGCAGGATGAGAAACATATGTCCCATGAACGGCCCTGCAAAGCCTTTATGTATTTTTGCCCACGGATTATCCAGCCACTCCCAAGGATGCATATTCTATCAGGTACAGTGCCAGCACTATTTCTTGTTGGACCAGTAGTGAAGGTACTGTCTGTGGCAAAGGCAAACAGCTGAGTGAGTCTGCATTTGATATGTGTGTCCATGGGCAATGCTGGAACCTATAGCTGTATACTGCTAACAATCAAGCCCATCTCTGCACTCTCGCAGAGACAATTCATCAAGCCCTGCAGTGCAGAAGGAAGCCATTTCGGCCCATCAAATCTGCACCCACTCTCCGACGGAGCATCTTACCCAACCCCCCCGTCCTATCCCTGTAACCCCACTTATATACCCCACCAATCATAAGAACATAAGAACAGAAGAAATAGCAGCAGGAGTAGGCCATCTGGCCCTTCGAGCCTGCCCCGCCATTCAACAAGATCATGGCTGATCTGAAGCAAATCAGTTCCACTTACCCGCCTGCTCCCCATAAGCCCTAATTCCCTTACCGATCAGAAAACTATCTACCCGTGATTTAAACATATTCAACGAGGTAGCCTCCATCACTTCAATGGGCAGAGAATTCCAGAGATTCACTACCCTCTGAGAGAAGAAGTTCCCCCTCAACTCTGTTCTGAACCGGCCCCTAGTTCTGGTTTCCCTTCTAAGTGGAAAGAATCTCTCTACCTCTACCCTATCCAGCCCCTTCATTATCTTATATGTCTCTATAAGATCACCCCTCAGCCTTCTAAACTCCAACCGAGTACAGGCCCAATCTGTTCAATCTCTCCTCATAAGCTACACCCCTCATCTCCGGTATCAACCTGGTGAACCTTCTCTGCACTCCCTCCAAGGCCAATATATCCTTTCGCAAATAAGGGGACCAAAACTGCACACAGTACTCCAGTTGCAGCTTCACTAGTGCCTTGTATAGTTGCAGCAAGACCTCCCTGCTTTTATATTCTATCCCCCTCGCGATAGAGGCCAACATTCCATTCGCCTTCTTGATCACCTGCTGCACCTGCAGACTGAGTTTTTGCGATTCGTGCATAAGGACCCCCAGGTCCCTCTGCACAGTAGCATGATGTAATTTTTCTCCATTTAAATAATATTCCAATTTACTATTATTTCTTCCGAAGTGGATAACCTCACATTTGCCAACGTTATATTCCATCCCTCTAGTCTACACATCTTGGGGCACTAAGGGGCAATTTAGCATTGCCAATCCAACTTACCTGCAAATGTTTAGACTGTAGGAGGAAACTGGAGCACCCGGAAGAAACCCACACAGACACGGGGAGAATGTGCAAACTCCACTCGGACAGTTACCCAAGGCCGGAATTAACCCTGGTCCCTGGCGCTGTGAGGCAGCAGTGCTTGCCACTGTGCCGTCAATTGGTGGCACTGGCTTAGCCTCTTGGAATAAACCTAATAATGGTTTGTGATTTTACACTATGATGAAATGTCTTCTATATATATATGTATGGATGGATGAAACTTCTTCACCACATAAATTACCGCCAAACTTTCTTTATCTATCTGGGAATACTTTTTTCCATATCTGATAATGTTCTCAGTGCAAAGGCTTTTCGAAAGCATCAGGCATTCTGTGGGACAAAAACTGCTCCCACTCCATAAGGAGATGCATCACAGGTAACTATCAACGGTCTAGTTGAGTCAAAGTGTATATGCAGTGCTGATGACTGTCAGGTTTGCTTCACTTTTGCAAACACCTCTTTTTGTGCCTCTCCCATCTCCATTACTGATGCCTTTTCCAAAGCTGGTGAAGTACTAATCTACCATTCCGAGGAATGATTTCAACTCTGCTATGTTTTTTGGCTGTGGAACATCCTTAAGGGCTTTCACTTTATTCTCCAAACAATGTAGGTCTTCAGCGTCTATTCTGAAACTCAGATGTGCTTGTGTTTCTGGATAGACTGGATAGGCTTGGATTGTTTTCTCTGGATCAGAGAAGGCTGAGGGGAACATGATTGAGGGGTACGAACAGGTTGAATAGGAAGCAGCTGATCCCCTTGGTTGAGGGATGAATCACGAGGAGGCAGAGTTTTAGGGTAAGGGGCAGGAGATTCAGAGGGGAATCTGGAATGCACTGCCCGGGAAGATAGTGGAGGCCGTAAACATTACAACATTTGAAAGATACCTGGATCAGCGCTTGAAATATCATAACATTCAAGGATATGGGACAAGTGCTTGAAAATGGGATTAGCGCGACTTTAGTGGTTAGTGTTGGTGCAGACTCCATGAGATGAAGGGCCTTTTCTACACCCTGTGACTCTATGGGTGGGATTTTCCTGCTGCGCTCTCCCCAAAACCGCCCGAGGTCAATGGACCTTTCGTGGTCTGCCCGCCCCCACCACGAGCTACGATTCCCATGGCAGGCAAGATGGGAAATCTCCCCCATGTATGTAACTTATCTGCTCAGAAAGTGCATTTCTCTGATTTCAAATGGACACTTTAAACCTTCTCAAAACATCCTCGAAGTTTGATGTGTGTTATTCAGGTGAGGCTCCTGTGATCGGGACATTGTCCATATAAACACGACATTAGGAATTCCCTGTAATAAACTTTCCATCGTACGCTGGAAAATGGCACAGGCCGATGAGACTCCAAAAGGTAAGCATGTGTACTGGTATAACCCTTTGTGGATACTGATAGTAACAAACCTCTGGGAATCTTCATCTATCTCCAGCTGTTGGTATGCGTGACTGAGATCTAACTTTGTGTACTTGAGGCCCCTGCTAATTTGGAGTAAATGTCTTCTATTCTTGGAATGGGGTCACTATCTATCTATCTCAAATAACAGTTAATTTATAATCTCCACAGATCAACCAGTACGATCTGGTTTGAGGATAGGGACTATGGATGGAGCCCATTTAGAGAATTGTACAGGCTTTATGATAAATAAATCTTCTAATAATTAGCCAAATAATAACATCATGGTGGGGCAAGAAATAAACAAAGAAATAACTGATGCATGTAAAAATGTTACAGCAATTACCATGGGGGATTTTAATCTACATATCAATTGGTCAAACCAGGTCGATCAAGGCAGCCTTGAGGAGGAGTTCATAGAATGTATCCACGATAGCTCCCTTGAACAGTGTGTAATGGAACCGACAAGGGAGCAAGCTCTCCTAGATCTGGTCCTGTGTGATGACAGTAAGAGTTTTAACAACACCAGGTTAAAGTCCAACAGGTTTATTTGGTAGCAAATGCCATTAGCTTTCGGAGCATTGCTCCTTCGTCAGATGGAGTGGAAATCTGCTCTCAAACAGGGCACAAAGGCACAAAATCAAGTTACAGAATACTGATTAGAATGCGAATCTCTACAGCCAACCAGGTCTTAAAGGTACAGACAATGTGTGTGGAGGGAGCATTAACCACAGGTTAAAGAGATGTGTATTGTCTCCAGACAGGACAGCCAGTGAGATTCTGCAAGTCCAGGAGGCAAGCTGTGGGGGTTACTGATAGTGTGACATAAACCCAACATCCTGGTTTAGGCCGTCCCCGTGTGTGGAACTTGGCTATCAGTTTCTGCTCAGCGACTCTGCGCTGTCATGTGTCATGAAGGCCGCCTTGGAGAACGCTTACCCGAAGATCAGAGGCTGCATGCCCGTGACCGCTGAAGTGCTCCCCCACAGGAAGAGAACAGTCTTGCCTGGTGATTGTCGAGCGGTGTCTCGGCACTCTACACCAGCATCCCCCCCGATGATGGCATTGCTGCAACAGCCTCAGTACTCAACGCCGACAACTGCCAGTTTCCAGATGCAATTTTACAACTCATCCGCTTCATCCTGGAGCACAATGTCTTCAGCTCCAACAACCAGTTCTTCATCCAGACACACGGAACGGCCATGGGGACCAAATTCGCACCTCAATATGCCAACATCTTCATGCACAAGTTCGAACAAGACTTCTTCACCGCACAGGACCTTCAACCGATGCTAATACACTAGATACATCGATGACATTTTCTTCCTTTGGAGTCATGGTGAACAATCACTGAAACAACTATATGATGACATCAACAAGTTCCATCCCACCATCAGGCTCACCATAGACTACTCTCCGGAATCGGTTGAATTCTTGGACACACGCATCTCCATTAAGGACGGTCACCTCAGCACCTCACTGTACCGCAAGCCCACGGATAACCTCACGATGCTCCACTTCTCCAGCTTCCATCCTAAACACGTTAAAGAAGCCATCCCCTACGGACAAGCCCTCCGTATACACAGGATCTGCTCAGATGAGGAGGATCGCAACAGACACCTCCAGACGCTGAAAGATGCCCTCGTAAGAACAGGATATGGCGCTCGACTCATCGATCGACAGTTCCGACGCGCCACAGCAAAAAACCGCACCGACTTCCTCAGAAGACAAACATGGGACACAGTGGACAGAGTACCCTTCGTCGTCCAGTATTTCCCCGGAGCGGAGAAGCTACGGCATCTCCTCCGGAGCCTTCAACATGTCATTGATGAAGACGAACATCTCGCCAAGGCCATCCCCACACCCCCACTTCTTGCCTTCAAACAACCGCACAATCTTAAACAGACCATTGTCCGCCGCAAACTACCCAGCCTTCAGGAGAACAGTGACCACGACACCACACAACCCTGCCACAGCAACCTCTGCAAGACGTGCCGGATCATCGACACGGATGCCATCATCTCACGTGAGAACACCATCCACCAGGTACACGGTACCTACTCTTGCAACCTGGCCAACGTTGTCTACCTGATACGCTGCAGGAAAGGATGTCCCGAGGCATGGTACATTGGGGAAACCATGCAGACGTTACGGACAACGGATGAATGAACACCGCTCGACAATCACCAGGCAAGACTGTTCTCTTCCTGTGGGGGAGCAATTCAGCGGTCATGGGCATTTAGCCTCTGATCTTCGGGTAAGCGTTCTCCAAGGCGGCCTTCACGACAGCGCAGAGACGCTGAGCAGAAACTGATAGCCAAGTTCCGCACACATGAGGACGGCCTAAACCGGGATGTTGGGTTTATGTCACACTATCAGTAACCCCCACAGCTTGCCTCCTGGACTTGCAGAATCTCACTGGCTGTCCTGTCTGGAGACAAAACACATCTCTTTAACCTGTGCTTAATGCTCCCTCCACTCACATTGTCTGTATCTTTAAGACCTGGTTGGCTGTAGAGATTCGCATTCTAATCAGTATTCTGTAACTTGATTTTGTGTCTCTGTGCCCTGTTTGAGAGCAGATTTCCACTCCATCTGACGAAGGTGCAACGCTCCGAAAGCTAATGGCATTTGCTACCAAATAAACCTGTTGGACTTTAACCTGGTGTTGTTAAAACTCTTACTGTGTTTACCCCAGTCCAACGCCGGCATCTCCACATCCTGTGTAATGAGACAGGAAAAGTTAATGATCTTACAGTTTGGGATCCTCTCGGAAGTAGCGATCACATTATGGTCGAATTTAAAATACAGATGGAGCGTGAGAAGGTAAAATCCAATACCAGTGTCCTGTGCTTAAACAAAGGAGACTATAAAGGGATGAGAGAGGCGTTGGCTAAGATAGACTGGGAGCAAAAACCATCTGGCGATCTTTCACAGTGCTCAGCAAAAGTATAGACCAGTGATAAGGAAGGACTGTAGAAAAAGAGATAATCAGCCATGGATATCTAAGGAAATAAAGGAAGTATCAAATTGAAAGAAAATGCATACAAAGTGGCAAAGATTTGTGGGAAACTGGAGGATTGGGAAATCTTTAAAGGTCAACAGAAAGCCACGAAAAAAACTATACAGAAAAGTAAGATGGATTATGAGAATAAACTAGCTCAGAATATAAAAACAGATAGCAAAAGTTTCTACAAATATATAAAACGAAAAAGAGTTCCAAAAGTAAACATTGGTCCTTTAGAGGACGAGAAGGGGGATGTAATAACTGGAAATGAGGAAATGGCTGAGGCACTGAACAGGTATTTTGTGTCGGTCTTCACAGTGGAAGACACAAATAACATGCCAAAAATTGATGACAGGAAGGCTATGGCAGGTGAGGACCTAGAAACTATCATTATCACGAAAGAGGTAGTGTTGGGCAAGCTAATGGGGCTAAAGGTAGACAAGTCTCCTGGTCCTGATGGAATGCATCCCGGGGTACTAAAAGAGATGGCGGGAGAAATAGCAAATGCACCAGTGATAATTTACCAAAATTCGCTGGACACTGGGGTGGTTCCCGCAGATTGGAAAATAGCAAATGTGACGCCACTGTTTAAAAAAGGAGGTAGACAAAAGGCAGGTAAGTATAGGCAGGTTTGCTTAAATTCTGTAGTAGGGAAAATGCTTGAATCTATCATCAAGGAAGAAATAGCGAGACAGCTGGATATAAATTGTCCCATTGGTAAGACGCAGCATGGGTTCATGAAGGGCAGGTCATGTTTGACTAATTTGGTGGAATTCTTTGGAACATTACACGCGCAGTGGACAATGGGGAACCTGTGGATGTGGTGTATCTGGATTCCCCAGAAGGTATTTGACAAGGTGCTGCACCAAAGACTGCTACATAAGATAAAGGTGCACGGTGTTACGGGTAATGTATTAGCACAGATAGAGGATTGATTAACTAACAGAAAGCAAAGAGTGGGTGTTTTTCTGGTTGGCGATCAGTGACTAGTGGTGTGCCTCAGGGATCAGTGTTGGGACCGCGATTGCTTACGATTTTACATAGATGATTTGGAGTTGGGGACCAAGTGTAGTGTGTCAAAATTTGCAGATGACACTAAGATGAGTGGCAGAGCAAAGTGTGCAGAGGAAGCTGAAAGTCTGCAAAGGGATTATAGATAGTCCAAGTGAGTAGGCCAGGGTCTGGCAGATGGAGTACAATGTTGGTAAATGTGAGGTCATCCATTTTTGTAGGAATAACAGCAAAATGGACTATTATTCAAATGGTAAAAAGTTGCAGCATGCTGCTGTGCAGAGGAACCTGGGTGTCCTTGTGCAAGAATCACAAGGAGTTGGTTTGCAGATGCAGCAGGTCATTAAGAAGGCAAATGGAATTTTGTCCTTCATTGCGAGAGGGGTGGAGTTTAAAAACAGCGAGAACCATAGAAAATTACAGCTCAGAAACAGGCCTTTTGGCCCTTCTTGTCTGTGCCGAACCATTTTTTGCCTAGTCCCACTGACCTGCACTTGGACCATATCCCTCCACACCCCTCTCATCCATGAACCTGTCCAAGTTTTTCTTAAATGTTAAAAGTGACCCCGCATTTACCACTTTATCCGTCAGCGCATTCCACACTCCCACCACTCTCTGCATGAAGATGCCCCCCCTAATATTTCCTTTAAACTTTTCTCCTTTCACCCTTAACCCATGCCCTCTGGTTTTTTTCTCCCCTAGCCTCAGCGGAAAAAGCCTGCTTGCATTCACTCTATCTATACCCATCAAAATCTTATACACCTCTATCAAATCTCCCCTCAATCTTCTACGCCCCAGGGAATAAAGACCCAACCTATTCAATCTCTCTCTGTAACTCAGCTTCTCAAGTCCCGGCAACATCCTTGTGAACCTTCTCTGCACTCTTTCAACCTTATTTACATCCTTCCTGTAACTAGGTGACCAAAACTGTACACACTACTCCAAATTCGGCCTTACCAATGCCTTATATAACCTTACCATAACACTCCAACTTTTATACTCGATACTCCGATTTATAAAGGCCAATGTACCAAAGGCACTCTTTACGACCCTATCCACCTGTGATGTCACTTTTAGGGAATTCTGTACCTGTATTCCCAGATCCCTCTGTTCAACTGCACTCTTCAGAGTCCTACCACTTACCCTGTACATTCTACTTTGGTTTGTCCTTCCAATGTGCAATATCTCACACTTGTCTGCATTAAATTCCATTTGCCATTTTTTAGCCCATTTTTCTAGTTGGTCCAAATCCCTCTGCAAGCTTTGAAAACCTTCCTCACTGTCCACCACAAATCCAATCTTTGTATCATCAGCAAACTTGCTGATCCAATTTACCACATTATCATCCAGATCATTGATATAGATGACAAACAACAATGGACCCAACACCGATCCCTGCGGCACACCACTAGTCACAGGCCTCCACTCAGAGAAGCAATCCTCCACAACCACTCTCTGGCTTCTTCCATTGAGCCAGTGTCTAATCCAATTTACTACCTCCCCATGTATACCTAGCGACTGAACCTTCCTAACTAACCTCCCATGAGGGACCTTGTCAAAGGCCTTGCTGAAATCCAGGTGGACAACATCCACCACCTTCCCTTCATCCACGTTCCTGGTAACCTCCTCGAAAAATTCTAATAGATTGGTCAAACATGACCTACCACGCACAAAGCCATGTTGACTCTCCCTAATAAGTCCCTGTCTATCCAAATATTTGTAGATCCTATCCCTTATCACACCTTCCAATAACTTGCCCACCACCGACATCAAACTTACTGGCCTATAATTTCCTGGATTTCTTTTGGAACCTTTTTTAAACAACGGAACGACATGAGCCACCCTCCAATCATCCGGCACCTCCCCCGTGAATGCTGACATTTTAAATATGTCTGCCAGGGCCCCTGCAAGTTCAACACTAGCTTCCCTCAAGGTCCGTGGGAATACCCTGTCTGGTCCTGGGGATTTATCCACTCTGATTTGCCTCAAGACAGCGAGCACCTCCTCCCCTTTAATCTGTAAAGGTTCCATGGCCTCCCTACCTGTTTGTCCTTTTTCCGTAGACTCCATGCCCGTTTCCTCAGTTAATACGGATGCAAAAAAACCATTTCGTATCTCCCCCATCTCTTTTGATTCCATACACAGTCTACCACTCTGGTCTTCAAAAGGACCAATTTTATCCCTCACTATCCTTTTGCTCCTAACATACCTGTAGAAGTTCTTTGGACTTTCCTTCACTCTGTCTGCCAAAGCAACCTCATGTCTTCTTTTAGCCCTCCTGATTTCCCTCTTAAGTAGCTTCTTGCACTTTTTATACTCCTCGAGCATCTGATGTGTTCCTTGCTGCCTGTACAGTTCATACAACTCTCTCTTCCTCTTAATCAGTGTTACAATCTCCCTCGAGAACCAAGGTTCCTTATTCCTATTTACTTTGCCTTTAATCCTGACAGGAACATACAAACTCTGAACTCTGAAAATTTCTCCTTTGAAGGCCTCCCACTTTCCATTTACATCCTTACCAGAGAACAGCCTGTGCCAATCCACACTTCCCAGATCCCTTCTCATTTCATCAAATTTGGCCTTTTTCCAGTTCAGAACTTCAACCCGAGGACCAGATCTATCCTTATCCATGATCAGGTTGAAACTAATGGCATTATGATCACTGGATCCAAAGTGTTCCCTCACACTCACATCCATCACCTGCCCTAACTCATTTCCCAATAGGAGATCCAATATTGCATCCTCTCTAGTTGGCACCTCTATATACTGATGTAGAAAATTCTCCTGAACACATTTTACAAACTCTACCCCGTCTAAAACTTTAACAGTATGCGAGTCCCAATCTATATGTGGAAAATTAAAATCCCCTACTATCACAACTTTGTGTTTCTTGCAGTTGTCAGCTATCTCTCCGCTGATTTGCTCCTCCAATTCTCGCTGACTATTGGGTGGTCTATAATACAACCCCATTAATGTGGTCATACCTTTCCTGTTTCTCAGCTCCACCCATAGGGCCTCTGTAGACAAGCTCCCTCATCTATCCTGTCTGAGTACCGCTGTAACATTTTCCCTGACCAACAATGCCACCCCCCCACCTTTTATCCCTCTGCCTCTATCCCGCCTGAAACATTGGAACCCTGGAACATTGAGCTGCCAGTCCTGCCCCTCTTGTAGCCAAGTTTCACAAATGGCTATAATGTCATATTTCCATGTGTCTATCCACGCCTTCAGCTCATCTGCCTTCCCCACAATACTCCTGGCATTGAAATAGACACACCTCAAAAGATTATTTCCACCACACTCAACCCTTCCATTTGTGATTTTGCTTGAACTAACCTGTCTTTTTACCCCTGCTCCACTATCTGCTCTGGCATTCTGGTTCCCATCCCCCTGCAAATCTAGTTTAAACGCTCCCCAATAACACTAGCAAATCTCCCTGCAAGTATATTGGTCCCCTTGTAGTTCAGGTGTAACCCGTCTCTCTTGTACAGGTCCCACCTGCCCCAGAAGAGGTCCCAATAATCCAAGAATTGGAAAGGTTATGTTGCAGCTGTATAAGGTGCTGGTGAGGCCACACCTGGAGTACTGTGTACAGTTTTGGTCTCCTTACTTGAGAAAGGATATACTGGCACTGGAGGGGGTGCAGAGGAGATTCACTAGGTTGATTCCGGAGTTGAGAGAGTTGGCTTATGAGGAGAGACTGAGTAGACTGGGGCTATAAGCGTTGGAATTCAGAAGAATGAGGGGAGATCTTATAGAAACATATAAGATTATGAAGGGAATAGATAAGATAGAAGCAGGGAAGTTGTTTCCACTGGCAGGTGAAACTAGAACTAGGGGGCATGGCCTCAAAATAAGGGGAAGCAGATTTAGGACTGAGTTGAGGAGAAACGTCTTCACACAAAGGTTTGTGAATCTGTGGAATTCCCTGCCCAGTGAAGCAGTTGAGGCAACCTCAATGTTTTTAAGGCAAGGATAGATAAATTTTTGAGCAGTAAAGGAATTAAGGGTTATGGTGAGCGGGCGGGTAAGTAGAGCTGAGTCCAGAAAAAGATCAGCCATGATCTTATTGAATGGCAGAGCAGGCTTGAGGGGCCAGATGGCCTACTCCTGCTCCTAGTTCTTATGTTCTAATATCCCAAGCTCTACTTCAACTTATGATGAAGGGTATAGGGCACTGGGTGGACCCAAAAGAATTTGGGTATTGCATCAGGATTCTGATCAATTTTGTTTTTGCCTTTCATCCATCTTAGCTGCTTTTGGAAAACCACAAAATATTTGCACAGCAACTCCTGAAAACTCCTGTCCTGTAGGTTTATTATTTCCAGCCAATTAAATGTTATCTACTTGAGCCAATCCTGACCTATTCGGCAAGGTCTGTGACCTTCAGTTAGCAGGATTGGTAGCTGCACAGTTTGGTTTTTGTCGTACAGAGTAACTGGTACTGACCCTAAGGTCTTCAATGCCTCTCTGCTATATATAGACAATATGGCTCCTGACTCACTCAATCGCAATAGCTGGAGGCCTTTTTGAAGTTAACAAAATACCTGTTCCCCTTTAACTGTGGTCACAGCTCCTGTGTCGACCTGCATTTTAATATCTGCCATTTACATCCAGGCTATTTCTATCGGAGGCACCATATTGAGTTGGAACTGGATTAAGGTATACAACTCGGGTCCTTTTGTTGGACTCCTCATCCCAGTTTCTTTAACGGAGTTAAATTAACCGTTTTGGGGTTATCTTGCACATACTGCCTGACTACTTCACTTTGCGCAACACTTGTATGTGACCCTTCCTTTTACATCTGCAACATACATAATTTCTGCAAGTTTCTTGGGAGTGCGAAAACAAGCTTCCACCCTCATTGCCGTACTCCCCTTCTCGGGTTCTGCAGCACCCGCACTCGGGCTGTTCTTCACAACAGATGTTTCCCGCCACAAGTGGTTCACCTCATTGGGCATGCCTTGTAACTCACTTACACTCTGCTCAACGCAGTCTTCTGATTGAGTCTGTTTATACCACAGACCAAACGGTCTCTTAACATTTCTCCTAAAGCTCGGCTAAATTTGTAGTGCTCTGCTAACCTTCTCAATCTGGTCATAAAGTGTGAGACTGTCTCCCCATCACCTTTCTCTCCCCTATGACGAGTCATACCAGCTGATCCAGGGGGACCTGTCAACAGCACAACTTTTATTAGTGATGACTGGAATCATACTTCTGATTTGAGCTTTATCACGGTTTGATACTTGACAGTCACAGTGTGAAATTATTAGAAAATACAGACAAGCTCCAAACCGTGAAGGGCTCGGGCTTCAGGGTTAGACTGATAACGCCAGTTTTTTTAAGCACCAAGATTAGGAATTTAACAATTGTTCTTGAGAGAGGCAGACACCCACTGGACACAACTCCAACCCTAAATCAATGTCCCTCAGCTCCCATTGTATTTTCCATACATGTACTGAAATCCCCAAATTTCTCAGCTCTCTTAATTTATGCAAGGAGAGGGTGAAATCATAGAATCCCTACAGTGCAGAAGAGGCCATTTGGTCCATCAAGCCTGCACCGACTCTCTGACAGAATATCTTAACCAGGCCCTCTCCCCTGCTACTCCGGTAACCCCACACATTTTCCATGGCTAATCCCCCTAACGTACACATTTCAGAACAGTAAGGAGCAATTTAGCATGGCCAATCCACCTAACCTGCACATCTTTGGACTGTGGGAGGAAACTGGAGGATCCGGAGGAAACCCACGCAGGCACGAAGAGAACGTGCAAACTCCTCACACACAGTGACCCAAGCCGGGAATCGAACCAGGGTCCCTAGCGCTGTGAGGCAGCAGTGCTAACCACTGTGCCACCGTGCAACCCCAAATACAGATGTGTAAACTTACAGTTAAAAATGAAAAATCATTATAACCATTTGTTTTCATGTCTCGTTAGCTTAGAAATCAAGGTCTTTCTAGAGGAATGAGTTATTTGAGATTACTGGTCACTTATTCCCTATTTTCCAGATTGATGTTTTCCTTTCTCTATTAGATATGAGTCGTGTTTTTATTTGAACATATTTTGCATTCTTTATCATTCAAGATTGAATCAAGATTGCAGCACGGCGGCACAGTGGTTAGCACTGCTGTCTCACAGTGCCAGGGACCCGGGTTTGATTCCCGGCTTGGGTCACGGTCTGTGTGGAATTTGCACGTTCTCCCCGTGTCTGCGTGGGTTTCCTCCGGGCGCTCCGGTTTCCTCCCACAGTCTGAAAGACGTGCTGGTTAGGTGCATTGGCCATGCTGAATTCTCCCTCAATGTTCCCAAACAGGCGCCAGAGTGTGGCGACTTGGGGATTCTCACAGTAACTTCATTAAAGTGTTAATGTTAGCCTACTTGTGACACAAATGAAAAAAAACTTTTTAAGAGATTAACTTTATTTAAGTTTGAAAGAAACATATACAGAAGCCTTGTTTGCATCATCAATTTCAGAGCAGGCTGTCTGAAAAAGCTTTGTTAAATTGCTGCATTGTTAAACACATTGCTGAAACCGTGTCACTTCCATATTGAAATTGATGCACCTTTTACTCACAAAAGTAGAGCCACATTTATAAATGTGTGTACTGTTTCATTAAAGGCAAATAAAGAATGTGGAATTGATTTAATGATCTGACTCTCTGCTGTAAACATGCATGCGAAATTCAAACACAAGTTTCAGCAAGTTTAAAAACATGCGATCTATTACACAATTTCTTCAAAATCATATAACAGTAAGTACATAAAGCAGAATAGTGGCAGACTTGTTTATTGCTTAGATCTTGAAACAGTGAGATGGGAGATTTTATAAACGGTAACATATCTAACTGGAATCTTCCTTTGCTCGGAGCTTTCACATACTTATTTTAAAGGGTTCACATCCCTGCTAAAATACGACAGAGGAATTTCAGGTACTGTTAGGTGTAAGCTGGTATCATATGGTGTCCTATCAAAATCCTGGCTATTTACTACATGTTCCGACAGCTGTAATACAGACAAAACTCTGATCAAACACATTACATTAAGCTATGGTGCTATGTTACACTCCAGCTGGTGATCTAATCTGGGAATATGAGGAATCCGTTGAAGACACTGTCAGCTCCCTCCGTTCCCAGGATTGAATTGGACTCTGTCGTTTCGAGATGGACTGCATCGTTTTGTCTCAGTTTAAGGATTACTCCCCCGGAACTCACCTGGAATGAATTGTACACCTGATCGCAGAAACCAACCTGTTTTACCCTATTCAGCATGATGTTGACACAAAGGTTCCCCTTGGAAGTTGCATGATATGAGAAATAATACAGGCCCGGTATTTGACACTGGAATTTCCAATTTCTCGGTGAATAACTCCTTTGTTCGTTGGATATCGTTTTGTCAAATTTTATTGGCTGGCCTTTTCTTGGGCTCATGCTTGTGCTCCTGGCCATGGAAAAGGCTGACTTCAGGGTACTGGTGTGGTCTCCGACATCTCCTTTCCCGCCCTTTTCCCCCTTTGCTCCTCTTTCTCCTTTTTCTCCATTTTGACCTTCAGGTCCCATTTTTCCAGTCATGCCCTCGAAGCCTTGGTCACCCTTCTCTCCTTTGTGACCAACCATCCCAGCTGATCCAGGGGGACCTGTCGACAGCACAACTTTTATTAGTGATGACTGGAATCCTACTTCTGATGTGTGCTTTATCACAGTTTGACACCCTACAGTCACAATTTTAAATAATTAGGAAATACAGACAAGCACCAAGCTGTGATAGGCTCGGCCTCCAGGGTTAGAGCAATGGAACCAAGTTCCTGAACATAGAAAGGCTAAAACAACTTGGCCACCATCTTACAACCTTGTCCTGCCTGACTTCTGGCGAGGTGGTAGATCAGCCAGGAAGTGAAAAATCAGGTTCTTGACTGGATTTTCACCTCCCCTGATCATACCAGCAATGTTTTGCCAGCAAAATGGTTTACATGTCATTAACGAGTCCTGGACGCTATCGCCTGGACTCACTTACCTTTACCACCTCACCAGCCGAGGTTCTCCCCAACATGAATCACCTGTTGTCTCCACCAACAGGAATCAGATATGTTGGCCTCGCCGGGGGGGATCGGAGTCCATTGAAGCCCCTGGATGGTTGGGGGCAGGACTGGGCAGTACCCATGGGACAGTGCCACCTGGCACTGCCCACCAGGCACCATAACTCTGCCAGGGGTAGTGTCAAGGGGGCGGAGCCAGAGGGGGGAAGAACAATGATGGGGGCTGAGACAAGCAGGGAGCTCCACAGAGCTGAGAGGGAGGGAACTCTGCCACGGTGGGAGGGAAGGGGAACTCTGCTGGGGAACAATCGGGCGGGGGGGAAACTTTGCAGTGGGACAATCGGCGGGGGGAAGGGGGAACTCTGCCACCTCCTCGCCGATTTCCCACCTCAATGTCCATGGGGGGAGGGTCCCCAACGTCCATAGGATGGGTTGAGAGGGCAGCAGGAGTTTACCCAGTGCACTCGGAGATCAGGGCGCCTGTGCAATGGCAACAAAAGAATCGCATCCTGGCACTTTATTTACACTCAGTGCCATAAGATTTCATTTTCAAACTCACCCAAAATACAGGTCTGATACACTCCCGTTTTCTTGCGTGTTCAGCACTTAGAATTTTTTGTAAATATCCGTCCCTTGTCTACCTTTCCCTTTACACAAGAATTCCTTGTGAATCTCAATGGGAGGCCAGGGTACTTTGAACCATAGTAAGTTACAGCACAGAAGGAGGGCAGTCATCCCATCTTGTCCATATGAGCCCAAGGACACCCAGGTGCCCTTTTTAATCCCACCTTCCTGCACCCAGCCCAGAGCCCTGTGGATTACAGCACTCAAGGTGCAGATCCAGGTTGTTTTAAAAAGAGTTTAGGGTCTCTGCCTCCACCACCAAATCAGGCAGTGAATTCTAGACACCCACCATCCTCTGCATAAATTAATTCTTCCTCATGTCCCCTCTACACCTTCTGCCACTTCTCTTGAATCTATGTTCCCTGGTTCTAGAATTCTCCACCAAGGGAAACAATTTTATCCTGTCCACTCTATCTCTTCCCCTCATAATTTTGTCCACCTGTATCAAGTCACCCGTCAGCCTTCTTTGTTCCAAGGAAAATAACCCCAACCTATCCAATCTCTCCTCATAGCTACACTTTTCCAGCCCTGGCAACATTCTTGTAAACCTCCTCTGCACTCTCTCCAGAGCAATTACCTCCTTCCTGTAATGTGGTGACCAGAACTGCACAAAATATTCCAGTTCTGGCCTCACCAGTGTCTTATACTTACTTTGATATTCTATACCTTTGCCAATGAAGGACAGCATTCCATATGCCTTCTTTACAACCTTGTCTACTTGAGCTGTTGCCTTTAGAGACCTGTGTACTTGTCCACCAAGATACCTCACTTCATCTACCCCTCTTAGTATATTCCCATTTATTGCGTATTCCTTATATTGTTTGACCTCCCTAAATGCATTGCCTCACACCTCTCTTTGTTGAAATCCATCTGTCACTTTACCGCCCACTCTACCAACCCATTGATATCATTTTGTAGAGTATAGCTCTCCTCTAAACTATCCACTACTCGGCCAATCTTTGTCTCATCTGCAAATTTTCCAATCATGCCCCCCACTTTCACATCCAAATCGTTAATATATAACACAAACAGCAAGGGTCCCAACACCAAGCCCTTGGAAGACCACTTGAAGCAACTTTCCATTCACAAGGGCATTCATCGATCATTATCCTTTGTCTCCTGTTACTAAGACAAGTTTAGATCCAGTTTGGCACATTACCCTGTATCCTTTGGACTTTTACGTTTTTGACCAGCCTGCCATGTGGACTTGACACAGTAAGAGTTTTAACAACACCAGGTTAAAGTCCAACAGGTTTATTTGGTAGCAAATGCCATTAGCTTTCGGAGCGCTGCTCCTTCGTCAGATGGAGTGGAAATGTGCTCTCAAACAGGGCACAGAGACACAGAAATCAAGTTACAGTCTCTCCGAAAGCTAATGGCATTTGCTACCAAATAAACCTGTTGGACTTTAACCTGGTGTTGTTAAAACTCTTACTGTGGTTACCCCAGTCCAACGCCGGCATCTCCACATCATGTGGACTTGAACCAGGGACAGGTTGAAACTAGTACATCTCCAGCAGATTTCTAGCAGGAAACATTAAGAGTGACAGGCATTAAACTGAGCAATGGAAAATCAGCTTTTTATTTTCCAGGTTCCAGGGAGATTTGTAAATGCTCTGAGTCCAGCTTGTGGGAAGGAGTTAATAGCCATTAGCACTATTTCAGGGCCCTAAGGATCAGGACTTCACATTCAATTTATTCCTAGTTGAGACATCTTTACAGCACAAACCTCAAACCACACTCAGATCACACATTCCTGATGATGTGCCCTTGTAAGAATGGTTTTGATTCTCCAGTATTATCGCTTTGATTGGATGGGGTCTGAAAAGCTGAACTCTGTGAATTACCTGGGTTTCCTTTCCGTCCAGGTGAACCATCCCTGCCATTTGTACCAGATGCCCCGGGCCTTCCCGGTTGGCCAGGGCTGCCATGAATGCCAGAAGAAGCTGGGCATGTCTCTTGTGTTGATGATGCCACCACCCACAAGAGGAGCACCAGCACCATGTGGTTCATTTGATGTGACATTGTCTTGTCAGACTGCACTGTAACAACAAACATATGTGTATCATTAGGGTACACTGTTCAGTACTTGAAGCAAATTGTGTCAGCAGTGTATTTTGTCCTGTAGATTCCATGATTTAAATACGCTATTTCCAGGTATGTGGTAACACCACTGTCACTGGAGAACCCGAACAAAAACAGAAAATGCTGAAGAAACTCAGCAGGTCTGACAGCATCTGTGGAGAGAGAATAGAACCAATGTTTCAAGTCTGGATGACCCTTCGTCAGAGCTAGTGTCACAAATAATTCATCACCAAAGTAATTTCAATCTTGGATTCTTTCTGAATTTAAACATTAATGTACACCTTGTCGGTAACTTACCACAACTCTGACAGCTAACAGTGATAAACAATAAATCCCTAAGAAATTAGATTAGCAAGTGGAAATTGTTGTCACAAAACCATTGATTTTAAAGTTGCATTAGCCTCATGAAAGAACTGCTTCCAAACTTTTTGTAAAGTCACTTGAGAATCCATCAAACAGCTGAGTGATGTCACCAGAACCAGATTCAAACTAGAAAACACACCTCCACATTCTCTCAGCCATGCGGGTTCAGATGTGGGCCTTGCCATATGTATTGTTCCCTGTGTGATCTGCAAAATTCTCTGTATAAACATGATGTCCAAGGGACACACCCTGAGTAAATCTCTTGTGATTACCCAAGTGTCCGCAGGATTCACAGTGTTGCATGATGGAGCCCTAGCCGAACACAGATGTCTTTCAAGAGACCAATGGATTCCTTCTGATAGATGATTGGCCAGAAAAACTCAAGATGCTGATTTTAAACCTTGAAATTCCTGCCCCACAACAACAGAGAACTTTAAATCTCACCCAGCAGCCTCTTCAGAGCCAGGATCCAGCTCCAGGTTTAGTCAGGAGTGGCTTTGCAGGTTGGGGGTTGTTGAAACTGTGCCTCTTCTCTCCCTCTATCATGGAGATGGGGGCAGGGGTAGTTGAGACTTCCCTCCCACACCTTCTATCATGGGGAAAAGTTGAAACTGCCCCCTCCATTTCTAGTAATATTGAGGAGATATTGAAACTGCCTCTCCTCCCTCTATAATGGGGAGAGGTGGTGTGGAATTGAAACTGCCTGTTCTCCCCTGCTGTAATTAGGGGGATGAATTGAAACTGCCCCCTTCACTCCTCCTCTCATGGAGAGGGGAGTTGAAACTCCCCCTTTTCTAACTCTATAATGGGAAGGGGGAGTTGAAACTGGCCCTCTTCTCTTCCCTTATCAGGCCTCCGATTGAAATAACAGATCAGGCCCTGATGAGATTATTTGACCTGATCTCCATTGGTAAAGTAGGAACTTGCTATAGGTGTTCTCCCAGCTGCCCAAAGACACAGCTTAGTAATGGGACACAGCGCAAAGGCCACTAGTTTAGACTGGGGAACTGTTGGAATGTTTTATTTGAATTGATTTTAACTTATTTCACCTCAGTGAGGGACAGTTACAATCAGAGCCCACAAGCGCCAGGTTTAATTCCCAGCTTGGGGCACTGTCTGTATGGAGTCTGCACGTTCTCCCTGTGTCTGCGTGGGTTTCCTCCGGGTGCTCCGGTTTCCTCCTACTGTCCAAAAGGACATGCTGGTTAGGTGCATTGGCCATGCTAACTTCTCCCTCAGTGTACCCAAACAGGCGGCGGAGTGTGGTGACTAGGGGATTTTCACATTAACTTCATTGCATTGTTAATGTAAGCTACTTGTGACACTAACAAAATAAAATGTTAAACCTGTGTAAATGCCCACTGCCATACCAACACATGGAGTCATCACCGACTGGCGATTGCCACACGTGGATTGTCTCATATTGTCAGTAAGAGGAACACAGAAAGAAAATTGAAACACCTTCAACATGAAACCCATAGTTTTCCTTCTAAAGGGAGTCGGCAACATGGCAGAAGGTAGGGCTTGCTCGCAGCTCAAGTGTGAAGCAACTCTTCAGGTGAACGCACAGAGCGAAATTGAGTGGAAAAGAGCACACAGCTGTAATTCAGCACACTAACTGAATGCACCTTATTCTGCCAGTGCTGCCCTGGGCACACTGTACTCTAGAGAGACACCCACTCCCAGTGAGGCTCACAGAGCAGTATGTTGCACAGCCTCATGACCTTGCTGCTTTCACTGGGAGTGGCAGTGCATTGGCTCTCAATGCCCTAGGGTAGAGAGAGGGTAATCAGTCAGGATTCCAATTGCCAATCACTCTCTAATGCCCAATGTGGGAATGTGCAAATATGCAGACATGAATGCGGCCAGGACAAGGCTCTGAAGCATTCTATGGTCGAACAGCCTGATTACACTCAAAATTACTGCTGATGAATGAAAAATGGCAATTTGGTTGGGACAGTAGAGAGCATTTTTATCTATAGCACTGTCATCATAGCACTGTGTTAAGATCCCCCTTCTTTCCTGCCCTGAACAGGAGCTGGACGATTATAATGAAGTTAATAATGTGAAGATACAAACAAATCAATTCCTTCAGAATCAGGAATAGGCATTTTTGCAGCAGATTTCAGATTGTATGGCTTTTACAAATATTTTATTGCAAAATGATTTAAGTCTGAATGCATGTCGCAAAAGATCAAAAATTTTACAAATAGATATTCTGATCAGTAACTTATTTAACACTGTCTATCAATAAAAAAAAGTTCAGCTACAAATCTCTTACTAAAGAGTTAACCTTGGATTACCAAAATGTATCCGACGGACTATAAACACTGGCGAATATGTCAATTTAGCATCATTTGTATAAAGTTATATTCACTGAAATGGTGAAGCATTAGAATTTACTGGGTCTTACCTTGAACGCCGTCTGAAAGTTTAGTGAGGATAGGAAGCCGGGGGAGATATTACACAATACTGAAAAGAACTAACACTCCAAAATAGGGAGATTCAAGCTTCTTGCATGAAAGATTGAAACTGGCAGGCAACAATGTGATAAAATCCTTTAGGCAAGCTCCAGTGAGTTCAGCTAACACCAATGCCAAGTTTCACTTCCCTCTTTGGAAGAAATAGATTGTGAGTCATACTCTTTGGCTGTTGAGTTAATTCTGTAGCGAAACACATGTGGAATTTGAAATTACCTTTGAATTTTCTCTAAGAATCTGATTCAAGTGATAGTCTGTTATTTGTGAATACTCTTTCTCCTCTCCACTTTCTCCCCTCCTCTGTTGAAGCTACTGACAGTTCTGAGAATGCAACGTACCTTACTGTAACCCATGCAAGCTACAAGTCTACCTTTGGGACTTTGACAGATTATAATTTAAAGAATAATACAGTGCAGAAAAGGCCCTTCAGCCCATCGGGTCTGCACCAACACATTAGAAACACCTGAACTCCCACTTAATCCCATCTGCCAGCATTTGGCCCATAGCCCTGAATGTTTTGATGTGCCAAGTGCTTATCCAGATACATTTTTGAAGGATGTGAGGCATGGTTTATTGCCCATGGGGAGCATCGCGGCTGTGAAGTTCTCAGGAAGAAACAGTGAGGTTCAGCAATGAGCTGAATCAAAACTATATGTGCGATTAAACATTTACTTTCCTTCTGGACTCTCTCTGCTGGTACATGGCTATGCAGTGGACAAATTGCGCAATGCATTTTTAATACACTACATCCCTCCCTTTCTTAGTAAATGAAAGGTGCACTTCAATGGTTTGTTTCCAAAGCTGTAAACAATAAGCATAAGCATATCTTGAATTTTCAGCACCAGTAGCCCCTATCACATATTGTAACCTCTGTATTAATTTAACAATCCATTCCATTTTAAATAAATAGATCGAAGATTTACTGACCAACTGAAAATTGTTAACTTCATAAGTAATCGCTTAAATATGGTTGCATTTTCTCTCTTGCAGAATAACATCAGATGTGGCCTCATTTAGCTTATATTTTTCATAGAATTCCTAAAATGCAGAAGGAGGCCATTCGGCCCATCAATTCTGCACCAACTCTCCAACAGAGCATCCTACCCAGACACTATCACTGCAACCCCATATATTTACCCCTCTAATCTTCCTAACCTACACACCTTGGGACACTAAGGGGGAGTTTAGCATGACCAGTCCATCTAAGTTGCGCATCTTTGGACTGTGGGAGGAAACCAACACAGACTGGGGAGAACGTGCAAACGCCACACAGTCACCCAAGGCCGAAATTGAACCCGGGTCCCTGGAGCTGTGAAGCAGCAGTGCCTTATCTCATCTGAGATTTCAATGTCGGAATCTGATTTAAGGCTTATGAATGATGTTTTCTGTGCTTTGAAGAATGATGTGTCCCATGTGATGATTTGTGAACTATGTTTAGCAATGATTATTGATTGTTTTTAATTCATTCAGGGATGTGAGCATTGCTGATTGGGCTGGATATTAATTGCACTTCCCAATTGCTCTCACAAAGGTGGTGGTGGTGGTTGCCTTCTTGAACTGTTGCAGTCCAGTAGATACACCCACTGTGCTGTTAGGGAGCAAATTCCAGGATTTTGACCCAGCGACAGTGAAGGAATGGCAATACATTTCCAAGACAAGATGATGAGTAATTTGGAGGGGAACCTCCATGTGAGGGTGTTCCCAAGTATCTGCTGCCTTTGTCCTTCTAGATGATAGTGGTCGTGGGGTTGGAAGGTGCTGCCGAAGAACATACGAAATAGGAGCAGGAGTAGGCCATCTAGCCCCTCGAGCCTGCCCCGCCATTCAATAAGATCATGGCTGATCTGATAGTGGTTTAGTTCCACTTACCCGCCCGCTCCCCATAACCCTTAATTCCCTTATTGATCAAAAATCTATCTACCTGTGACTTAAACATATTCAACGAGGAAGCCTCCACTGCTTCAATGGGCAGAGAATTCCAGAGATTCACTACCCTCTGAGAAAAGAAGTTCTTCTTCAACTCTGTTCTAAACTGACTCCCCCTTATTTTGAGGCTATGCCCTCTAGTTCTTGTTTCCTTTCTAAGTGGAAAGAATCTATCTGCCTCTACCCTGTCGAGCCCCTTCATTATCTTATATGTCTCTATAAGATCCCCCCTCAGCCTTCTAAACTCCAATGAGTACAGGCACAATCTACTCAATTTCTCCTCATAAGCTAACCCCCTCGTCTCTGGTATCAACCTGGTGAACCTTCTCTGTACTCCCTCCAAGGCCAATATATCCTTACGGAGCCCTGGTGAGTTCCTGCAATGCATCTTGTAGATGGTACACACTGCTGCTGCTGAGCATCGGTGGTGGAGGGAGTTTGTTGATGTGATGCTAATCAAGTGGGCTGCTTTGTCCTGGATGATGAGTTTCTTGAATGTTATTAGATCTGCACTCAACCGGGCAAGTGGGGACTATTCCATCACACTCCTGACTTGTGCTTGTCGATCACGGACAGGCTTTGGGGAGTGAGGAGGTGAGTTAATCGCCACAGGATTAACTTCTGACTTGCTCTGGGAGCCACAGTATTTACATGGCAGGTCCTGTTCAGTTTCTGGTCAATGGTAACCCCCAGAATGTTGATAGTGGGGGATTCAGCAATGGTAATACCATCGAATGTCAAGGGTGATGGTTAGATCCTCTCTTGTTGAAGATGGTTACTGCCTGGCACTGTAAATACTGTGGTGTGAATGTTACTTGCCACTTGTCAGCTCAGGTCCAGGCCTTACTGCATTTGGACACGACCCGATCTTATGTCAGAAGGACAGTCATTGGTGAAGCAGCTGAAGATGGTTGAGCCTAGGACAGTACCCTGAGGGATCCTGCAGTTATGTCCTGGAGATTAGATGATTGACCTCCAAACGCTACAACTATTTTCCTTTGTGTGAGGTATGACTCCAACCAGCGGAGGGTTTTCCCCTGGTTCCATTGACTTTGCTTGGGCTCCATGATGTCACATTCAAATGATCTCATGGGAAGTCACTTCTGGCATTCAGCTTTTTTGTCCAAGCTTGAAACAAGGTTATAATGAGGTCATAAGCTGAGTGACCCTGGCGGAACCCAAACTGAGTATCACTGAGCAGGTTATTGCCGAGCAGGTGTGATAGTAATAAGCAGTGCAGGGATCCCCTGTGGTTATCCCCCTCTCTAACAGGTATACCACTTTGGATACTGTTGGGGGGATGGCCTATCCGGGGAAAACAGCGGCAGCTAGGACAGTGTGATAGATGTGTGGGTTAGGTTGATTGGCCATGCTCAAATTGCCCCTTAGTGTCCTGGGATGTGTAGATTAGAGGGATTAGCGGGTAAAATGTGGAGGGATATGGGTGTAGGGCCTGGGTGGGATTGTGGTCGGTGCAGACTCGATGGGCCGAATGGCCTCTTTCTGTACTGTAGGGTTTCTATGATTTCTATGATTTCTATGAGTGACACCAAATGGCTCTGTTCTTCAGTAGGGAGGGTTAAGGTGCAGAAGAGTGATCGTTATAGGGGACTCTCTAGTCTGGGCACAGACAGGCATTTCTGTGGCTGGGAAGGAGACTCCAGGATGGTATGCTGCCTTCCTGCTGCCAGGGCCAAGGATGTCTCTGAACGGGCATGGGACATTCTGAAAGGAGAGGGTGAACAGCCAGAGGCCGTGGTACACATTGGTACTAACGATATAGGCAGGAAGAGTGACAAGATCCTGCAAGGGGAGTTCAGGGAGTTAGGTAGTAAGTTAAAAAAGAGGACCTCCAGGGTTGTAATCTCAGGATTATTTTCTGTGCCACGTGTCAGTGAGGCTAGGAATAGGAAGATAGTGCAACCAAACATGTGGTTAAAGAGCTGGTGTAGGAGGGAGGGGTTCAGATATCTTGATCATTGGGATCTCTTCCGGGACAGGTGGGACCTGTACAAGAAGGACGGGTTACACCTAAACTGGAGGGGCACCAATATCCTGGCAGGTAGATTTGCTAGAGTCACCCGGGAGGGTTTAAACTAGTATGGCAGGGGGGTGGGAACCAGAGCAGTAGGTCAGCAGGAGAAATAACTGAGGGAGAGCTATTGACCAAGGCAGGGAGTAGTTGTTGAACAGAGCAGGACTTGTGGTCTGAAGTGCATTTGTTTCAATGGGAGGAGCATAACAGGTAAGACAGATGAACTTAGAGCTTGGATTAGTACTTGGAACCATGATGTTGTTGCTATTACAGAGATTTGGTTAAAAGAGGGACAGGATTGGCAGTTAAACATTCCAGGATTTAGATGCTTCAGGCAGGAGAGAGGGGTTTGTAAAACGGGTGGGGGAGTTGCATTACTGATGAAGGAGAATATCACAGCTATACTGAGGGAGGACACCTCGGAGGGTTCAGGCAGCGAGGCAATATGTGTAGAGTTCAGGAACAGGAAGGGTGCAGTCACAATATTGGTGGCTTATTACAGGCCTCCCAACAGCCAGTGGGAGATAGAGGAGCAGGTATGCAGACAGATTTTGGAAATATGCAAAAAAACAGGGTTGTTGTGCTGGGTGATAATAATTTTCCCTATATTGACTGGGACTCACTTATTGCTAGGAGCTTGGAAGGGAGAAAATTTGTAAGGACCGTCCAGGAGGGTTTCCTGAAACAGGATGTAAATGGCCCAACTCGGGAAGGAGCTATATTAGACCTGGTGTTGGGGAATGAGCCTGGCCAGGTGATTGAAGTTTCAGTAGGAGGGCATTTCGGGAACAGTGATCATAATTCCGTAAGTTTTAAGGTGCTTGTGGATAAGGACAAGAGTGGTCATTTGGTAAAGGTGTTAAATTGGGGGAAAACTAACCATAACAACATTAGCCAGGATCTGGAGAGTGTAGATTGGGGGAGGCTGTTTGAGGGTAAATCAGCATCCGACATGTGGGAGTCTTTCAAATGTCAGTTGATTGGAATTCAGGATCGGCATGTACCTGTGAGGATGAAGGACAAGTGTGGCAAGTATCAGGAACCCTGGATAACGTGGGATATTATGAGCCTTGTCAAAAAGGAAAAGGAAGTATTCATAAGGTCTAAAAGGCTTAGGAGAGCTGAAGTTCTTGAAGAATGTAAAGAACATAGGAAAGAACCTAAGGAAGGAGTTAGGAAGGCTAAAAGGAGTCATGAAAAGTCCTTGGCAAACAGGATTAAGGAAAGTGCTAAGGCATTTTATACGCGTGTAAAGAGCAAGCGGGTAGCCGGGGAAAGGATTGGTTCACTCAAGGTTAGTGGAGGGAATCTATGCATGGAACCAGAGGAAATGGGTGAGATGCTAACTGAATATTTTGCCTCCGTATTCACCAAAGAGAGGGACTTGATGGATGAGGAGCCTCGGGTAGGATATGTAGATATTCTGGGTCATGTCAATATCAAAGAGGAGGTGGTGTTGGGTTCTTAAAAAGCATTAAAGTAGATAAGTCCCCAGTGCCTGCTGGGATCTATCCCAGAATACTGAGGGAGGCAAGGGCGGAAATTGTTCGGGCCTTAACAGAAATCTTTGTATCTTCATTGGCTCTCCTCCAGTCCTCTGGAACCTCACCTGTAGCCAATGTTGTTCCATTGTTTAAGAAGGGCAGCAGGGATAATCCAGGAAATTATAGGCCAGTGAGCTTTAAGTCAGTGGTAGGGAAATTATTGGAAAAGATTCTTAGGGGAAAGGATTTACTCACATTTGGAAACAAATGGACTTATTAGTGATAGACAGCATGGTTTTGTGAAGAGGAGGTGCCTCACTAACTTGATCGAGTTTTTCGAGGAAGTGACAAAGATGATAGATGAAGGAAAGGCGGTGGATGTTGTATACATAGACTTCAGTAAAGCCTTTGACAAGGTACCCCATGGTAGACTGGTACGAAAGGTGAAGTCACATAGGATTAGAGGAGAGCTGGCAAGATGGATACAGAACTGGCTTGGCAATTGAAGTCAGAGGGTACTTGAGAAGCTGAGTTACAGAGAGAGATTGAATAGGTTGGGACTTTATTCCCTGGAGCGTAGAAGATTGAGGGGAGATTTGATAGAGGTGTATAAGATTTTGATGGGTATAGATAGAGTGAATGCAAGCAGGCTTTTTCCGCTGAGGCTAGGGGAGAAAAAAACCAGAGGGCATGGGTTAAGGGTGAAAGGAGAAAAGTTTAAAGGGAATATTAGGGGGGGCTTCTTCACACAGAGAGTGGTGGGAGTGTGGAATGAGCTGCCAGATAAAGTGGTAAACTTTTAACATTTAAGAAAAACTTGGACGGGTTCATGGATGAGAGGGGTGTGGAGGGATATGGTCCAAGTGCAGGTCAGTGGGACTAGGCATAAAATGGTTCGGCACAGACAAGAAGGGCCAAAAGGCCTGTTTCTGAGCTGTAATTTTCTATGGTTCTATGGTTCTAGGGTAGCAGTAGAAGGGTGCTTTTCTGAATGGAAGGCTGTGACTAGTGGTGTTCCACAGGGATCAGTTCTGGGATCTTTGTTGTTCATAGTATATATAAATGATTTGGAAGAAAATGTACCTGGTCTGATTAGTAAGTTCACAGACGACACAAAAATTGGTGGAGTTGTGGATAGTGAAGAGGATTGTCAGGGAATACAGCAAGATATAGACCGGTTGGAAACTTGGGCGGAGAAATGGCAAATGAAGCTTAATTCGGACGAGTGTGAGATAATGCATTTTGGAAGGTCCAATGCATGCAGGAATTATACACTAAATGATACAACCCTTAGGAGAATTGACAGGCAGAGAGATCTGGGTGTACATGTCCACCGGTCACTGAAAGTGGCAACGCAGGTGGATGAGGTAGTCAAGAAAGCGTGCGGCATGCTTGCCTCCATCGGTCGGGGCATTGAGTATAAAAATTGGCAGGTCATGCTGCAGCTGTACAGAACCTTAGGCCTCATTTAGAATATTGTCTACAATTCTGATCGCCACACTACCAGAAGGATGTGGATGCTTTGGAGAGGATACAGAAGAGGTTTACCAAGATGTTGCCTGGTCTGGCGGGTATTAGCTTTGAGGAGAGGTTAGATCAACTCGGTTTGTTCTCACTGGAACCATTGAGGTTGAGGGGTGACCTGAGAGGTCTACAAGATTGTGAGTGGCACGGATAGAGTGGATAGTCAGATGCTCTTTCTTAGGGTAGAAAAGTCAAGTATGAGGGGACATGGGTTTAAATTGCGTGGGGAAAAATTTAGAGGAGATGTGCGAGGCAAGTGATTTAAACAGAGGGTGGTGAATGTCTGGAACGCGCTGCCCAGGGAGGCGGTGGGAGCAGGTACGATAGCGGCATTTAAGGGGCAACTGGACGAATACATGAATAGGATGGGAATGGAAGGATATGGACTCCGTAAGTGCATACGGTTTTAGTTTAGGCAGGCATCATGATCGGCGCAGGCTTAGTGGGTCGAAGGGCCTGTTCCTGTGCTGTTTGTTCTTTGTTTTTTGTTCAGGTGCTGCTTGATAGCTCTGTTGATGACACCTTCCATCATTTTACTGATGATCGAGAGTAGACTGATTGGGCGGTAATTGGCCAGATTGGATTTGTTCTGTTTCTTGTTTACAGGACATACCTGGACAATTTTCCACCTTGTCGGGTAGATGCCAGTGTTGTAGCTGTACTGGAAGAGCTTGGCTAGGGGTGCAGAAAGCCCTGGAGCACATAGTTCAATACTATTGCTGGAATATTGTCAGAGCCCAAAGTCTTTTCAATATCCAGTGCCTTCAGCCTTTTCTTGATACCTGCGGTGTGAATCGAATTGGCTGGAGACTGACATCATGTTGGGGACCTCTGGAGGAGGCTGAGATTTTGTATTGGCCGCAACAAACAGTTGGAGGTCATAAGAGGTTGTATCAGCGGCACGGTAGCACAGTGGTTAGCACTGCTGCTTCACAGCTCCAGGGTCCCGGGTTCGATTCCCGGCTCGGGTCACTGTCTGTGTGGAGTTTGCACATTCTCCTCGTGTCTGCGTGGGTTTCCTCCGGGTGCTCCGGTTTCCTCCCACAGTCCAAAGATGTGCAGGTTAGGTTGATTGGCCAGGTTAAAAAAAATTGACCCTTAGAATCCTAAGATGCGTAGGTTAGAGGGATTAACGGGTAAATATGTGGGGGTAGGGCCTGGGTGGGATTGTGGTCGGTGCAGACTCGATGGGCCGAATGGCCTCCTTCTGCACTGTAGTGTTTCTATGATTTCTCAATATGACCACCATGCTCCAGAAGCACCTTATTTCCTGGCTTTAGTGGTTTAGCTTTGCAGTTCCTTTTGTTTGATCTTTCTGTTCTGGATTGCATTTGCATACATGCTGATCGGGTAGCTCAGGATATGCACGCAACATGTGGAAAGATCTTCCTGGAGATTTTTCAGTGATTGAATCATGTGGCAGAATTCTCCCGGATAATGTCTGAATGTCATAACAGTGAGGATAATGCAGTGATCTGCGTCGGTCTCTCAGGTGTGTGCCACACTCAGTTACTTTGGGGAGTTGGGAGTGTACCGGGGTGGTGGGCGGCCTAAACGCCAGTGAGCCCAGCTTCAAAATGCTCGGGCGCCATTTCTCAAGGATGCCTCGATCTCACTGGAAGATTTCCTCCCTTCCCCAAGGGCATTGGGAATCACCCCGCCCCCCCCCCCCCGCACTTCAGGACAGTCTTCACAATCCACCCCTGCATGATCCATCCCCACGTAGCATCCCTATCATGGCCGCCACTCAGGCCCCGCCCCTCTCGGCACTGCCCTGGGCACACTGGCAGTATTCAACTGCCACCGCTGGGCTGTAAGGTGGCCACCGTTGGACATTGCGGTGTGCCAGTTGGGCACCATCAGTGTGCCAGATGGATCCCGTCAGGTTGGCACTGCCCGATGGCGCTGACCATTTGGGGGTTTTAATGGTCTTTGAGCCCCCCGGTGCGACCATTGCGCCAGGTCTCTGCTAATGGGGATCAGTTATGATTCTTTCCATTATCGCACTGCACCTGAAAGCCGGTGAATTCTGTGCACTGGGATGTCAAGAGCTAAATGCTACTTCCAATATGCTAATAGGACTCGCCCCTGTCTGGGTGCAATCCCATTCGCACCATTAGGAAAGGGGCGGAGACTCAGAAACTCTTTGCCCCTGGGCACAAAACAGATTTTTAGGCGCACGCGCTATTCTCCGGAACCGGCACAATCCACTAATGGTGTAGTGAGGTCAGAAAATCGCACCATAGAATTGTCACAGTGCAGAAGGAGGCCATTCAGCCTATCATGTCTGCACTGGCTCTCCAAACGAACATCATGACTTCATGCAATACCTTACCTTTTCCCCGGACTCCTGCAGTACATGCCAGACCCAAACCACTCGCTGTGTGGAAAAGCTTTCTCTCACATCATGTTTGCCTCTTTTTCAAATAATCTTTAAATCAACAGTTTCTCCCTCTCTACTCTGTCCAACCTCCTGTGATATCACTATTTGTTTTCTCTTACTCTCCTTTCATATTCAGCACAGGCTGGTTCTGAGCAGTTGAATGGTTCACCACTTCCTCAGTGCCTTCTAGAACCGCTGCAGTCTTTGTGGTGTTGGTGCAACCACAGTGCTGTTCATAGAATCCCTATAGTAAGGAACAAGGCCATTGGGCCCATCGAGCCTGCACCAACAACAATCCCACCCAGGCCCTATCCCCGTAATCCCACGTAGTTACTTTGCTAATCCTCCTGATACTAAGGGGCAATTTAGCATGGCAATCAACTTAACCCGCACATCTTTGGAGTGTGGGAGGAAACCAGAGCACCCGGAGAAAACCCATGCAGACACGGGGAGAACGTGCAAACTCCACACAGACAGTCACCCAAGGTTGGAATTGAACCCGGATCCCTGGTGCTGTGAGAAGGTGGAAGAGAGAATGTCCGTGGTGCGTGGGGTCCTTAATTATGCTGGCTGCTTTGCCGAGGCAGCGGGAAGTGTAGACGGAGCCAACGGATGGTTTTCAAAGGGTCGTGAACAAAGCCTAGTCCATCACTCAAACCAGCCTCTCATCCATTGACACTGTCTACACTTCCCACTGCCTCAAAAAAGCAGCCAGCATAATCAAGGACTCTACTCACCCCGGACATTCTCTCCTCCACCTTCTTCCATTGGGAAAAAGATACAAAAGTCTGAGGACACGTACCAACTGACTCAAGAACAGCTTCTTCCCTGCTGCTGTCAGACTTTTGAATGGACTTACCTTGCATTAAGTTGATCTTTCTCTACACCCTAGCTATGACTGTAACACGACATTCTGCACTGTCTCCTTTCCTTCTCTATGAACGGTATGTTTTGTCTGTATAGCGCGCAAGAAACAATGCTTTTCACTGTATGTTAATACCTGTGATAATAATAAATCAAATTAAAAAGTTGTGAACAGCGGTGTTCGGTGCTGGGGCACTTATTGCTTGTTATATACATTAACGACTTGGATATGAATGTAGGTTGTATAATTAGTAAATTTGCAAATGAAGTGAAAATTGGTGGTGTTGTTGATAGTGAGGAAAGTCTGAGGCTACAGGCTGTTATTGATCAGCTGGTAAGTTGGGCAGAACAATGGCAGGTGGAATTTAATCTTGATAATTGTGAGGTGATGCATTTTGGGACTTCAAATAAGGGTAGGATATACACAATGAAAGGTAGGTCCCGAGGGAGTATTGAAGAACAAAGGGACCTTGTTGTACAAGTCCATAGATCACTGAAGGTGGCAGCACAGGTAGATAGTGTGGTGAAGAAGGTACACAGAATGCTTGCCTTCATTAACCAGGGCTTAGAATATAGGAGCAGGGAGGTCTTGTTACAACTTAATAAAATATTGGTCGGGCCACAGATGGAATATTGTGTGCAGTTCAGGTCGTCACACTATCGGAAGGACGTGATTGCACTGGAGAGGTGCGGAAGAGATTCACCAGGATGCTGCCTGGGATGGAAAGTTTCAGCTGAGGGGAGACTGGATAGGCTGGGGTTGTTTTCCCTGCTGCAGAGGAGGCTGAGTGGGGATCTCATAGAGGCATAGATAGGGTAGATCATAAGGATCTTTTCCTCCATGGCAGAGATATCTAAGGCCAGCGGGCATAGGGTTAAGATGAGGAGTAAGTGGTTTCGAGGGGACCAGAGGGTGGTGGGAATATAGAACATGCTGTCTGAAGCTGGTGGAGGCAGGAATTCTCACAACATTTAAGAAACATCTGGATGAGCACTTAGATCGCCAAGATATAGTAGGCCATGGTCCAAGTACTGGTGAATGGGATTAGTACAGATTGGTATTTGATGGTTGGCATAGACATGTTGGGCCGAAGGGCCTGTTTCTGTGCTGTATGACTCTATACTCTACTGTTGCTGTTGGATGGGGGTCCAGTGTTACTTCTCACTGTCTGAGAGATTCTGAACAAAGTGAAAATCTGGACAAGCTTTGGGATAACTACTTTTAATTGAAGCTGAAGCAAGTATTTCAATGAGTGAGAATCTGCCATAGTCATCAATAACAACAGGCAAGTATCCACTTGTGTGCAAATCTGCAAAGTCGGCACAAGCCTCCCTGGTGCTGGCAGTATCTGAGCAGATTGCCAGGATTTGACATTGTTGATGATTGATTTTGCATTCCACCATTTCTGTCAGCTCTTGGGAAACATACATTTTCCTGAAGGGATTGGTGCTTTTGACATTTCACTGATGACCTTCATGTGCTTCTTCGAGAACACACTCCCTCATTGATTGTGAAATGATGGTACAGTGGTGTGTCGCTGGAGATCAGTGTTTGTAATGGTTGCAGTTTGTGGATGATTTCATTCATAGACACTCTCTCAATCACTTTTTCCAAGTTTTGTAATTTCAAAGCCAGTACATATTGTTAACATGCGTCATCTTGCTTGTTGCCAGTTTGATGTCAGTGTTGGTGACTTTGACACCACCTTTAGGTTTGTGTCGTTGGTTAGATACATGGACCCGAACAGGCGCCAGACTGTGGCAACTAGGGGAATTTCAGAGTAACTTCATTGCAGTGTTAATGTAAGCCTTACTTGTGACTAATAAATAAACTTTGCTTTAAACTGTTGCAAAACAACCTTTTCCTCAGTAGCATTGTTAGCATCGAATGTCAGGAGAGAGGCTGGGATGGGCTTGCGTGGCTAATACTCACATCGGCCAAGGTTCCACAATGCCCCACCCCTCCCTGGCCCATAGCCTGGGTTCTGACGGCAGAAGCGGCTCATCATTGGCTGCCAGCGGGATCTTCCAGTCACCCCAAAGTCTATGGCATTTTGTATGGCTCGCCCACCTCATGCTGCTGCTGGGAGTTGGGGGCGGGGGGGGGAGGGGGGGGGGGGGAGTGAGGAGGTGGTGGGAAGAAGTGGGGGGTGCCTTTGCCAAGACCAGAAGATCCTGCCTGCAATAAGGGCCAGAAAATTCGGGCCAAGGACTCATACTCTCGTATTTTGAGTATCCAACACTCTATTCAAGTAAATGAACAGAGAAAATGCTGGAAAATCTCAGCAGGTCTGACAGCATCTCTGGAGAGAGAATAGAGCTCTTGTTTTGAGTCTGGATAACTGTTTGTCAGAGCTGAAGGCAAGGAAAATAGGATGAGATCTATACTGTTCGATGAGGAGTTGGGGGGGGGGGGGGGGGTTGGTGGGATGGGTAGATTGACAAAGATGTCAAAGACAATTCGACAAAGGGAATGTAAATGGTGGTGATCATGGCCATTGAGAGATCAGAATGTGTAAATGACAGAACAAAGGTAATTAGAACACAAGAACATAAGAACTAGGAGCAGGAGTAGGCCACCTGGCCCCTCAAGCCTGCTCCGCCATTCAATGAGATCATGGCTGATCTTTTCGTGGACTCAACTCCACTTATCCACCCGCTCACCATAACCCTTAATTCCTTTACTGTTCAAATATTTATCTATCCTTGCCTTAAAAACATTGAATGTAGTAGCCTCAACTGCTTCACTGGGCAGGGAATTCCACAGATTCACAACCCTTTGTGTGAAGAAGTTCCTCCTCAACTCAGTCCTAAATCTGCTTCCCCTTATTTAGAGGCCATGCCCCCTAGTTCTAGTTTCACCTGCCAGTGGAAACAACTTCCCTGCTTCTATCTTATCTATTCCCTTCATAATCTTATATGTTTCTATAAGGTCTCCCCTCATTCTTCTGAATTCCAGTGAGTATAGCCCCAGTCTACTCAGTCTCTCCTCATAAGCCAACCTTCTCAACTCTGGAATCAATCAAGTGAATCTCCTTTGCATCCCCTCCAGTGCCAGTATATCATTTCTCAAGTAAGGAAACTAAAACTGTACACAGTACTCCAGGTGTGGCCTCACCAGCACCTTATACAGCTGCAACATAACCTCGCTGTCATTAAACTCCATCCCTCTAGCAATGAAGGACAAAATTCCATTTGCCTTCTTAATTACCTGCTGCACCTGCAAACCAACTCCTTGTGGTTCTTGCACAAGGACACCCAGGTCCCTCTGCACAGCAGCATGCTGCAACTTTTTACCATTTAAATAATAGTCCATTTTGCTGTTATTCCTACCAAAATGGATGACTTCACATTTCCCAACATTGTACTCCATCTGCCAGACCCTCGCCCACTCGTTTAGACTATCTATATCCCTTTGCAGACTTTCAACATCCTCTGCACATTTGCTCTGCCACCCATCTTAGTGTCATCTGCAAATTTTGACACACGACACTTGGTCCCCAACTCCAAATCATCTCTGTAAATCGTAAACAATTGCAGTCCCAACACTGATCCCTGAGGCACACCACTAGACACTGATCGCCAACCAAAAAAACACCCATTTACCCCCACTCTTTGCTTTCTGTTAGTCAACCAATCCTCTATCCATGTTAATACATTACCTGTAACACTGTGCTCCTTTATCTTATGCAGCAGTCGTTGGTGCGGCACCTTGTCAAATGCCTTCTAGAAATCCAGATACACCACATCCACAGGTTCCCCATTGTCCACTGCGCATGTAATGTTCTCAAAGAATTCCACCAAGTTAGTCAAACATGACATTCCCTTCATGAACCCATGCTGCAATTTACCAATGGGACAATTTCATAGAAATCATCATAGAAATCATAGAAACCCTACAGTGCAGAAGGAGGCCATTCGGCCCATCGAGTCTGCACCGACCACAATCCCACCCAGGCCCTACCCCCACATATTTACCCGCTAATCCCTCTAACCTACGCATCTCAGGACTCTAAGGGGCAATTTTTAGCATGGCCAATCAACCTAACCCGCACATCTTTGTCTCGCTATTTCTTCCTTGATGATGGATTTAAGCATTTTATCTACTACAGAAGTTAAGCTAACCGGCCTATAGTTACCCACCTTTTCTCTACCTCCTTTTTTAAACAGTGGCGTCACATTTGCTGTTTTCCAATCTGCGGGAACCACCCCAGAGTCCAGCGAATTTTGATAAATTACCACTAGTGCATTTGTTATTTCTCCCGCCATCTCTTTTAGTTCCCTGGGATGCATTCCATCAGGACCAGGAGACTTGTCTACCGTTAGCCCCATTAACTTGCCTAACACTACCTCTTTCGTGATAATGATAGTTTCTAGGTCCTCACCTGCCATAGCCTTCCTGTCATCAAATTTTGGCATGTTATTTGTTTCTTCCACTGTGAAGACCGACACAAAATATCTGTTCAATGCCTCAGCCATTTCCTCATTTCCAGTTATTACATCCCCCTTCTCATCCTCTAATGGACCAATGTTTACTTTAGCCACTTTTTTCGTTTTATATATTTGTAGAAACTTTTCCTATCTGTTTTTATATTCTGAGCTAGTTTATTCTCATAATCTCATATTTATTCTCATAATCCATCTTACTTTTCTTTATAGCTTTTTTCGTGGCTTTCTGTTGACCTTTAAAGATTTCCATCCTCTAGGTTCCCACTAATCTTTGCCACTTTGTATGCATTTTTTTTCAATTTGATACCTCCTTTATTTCCTCAGATATCCAGGGCTGATTCTCTCTTTTTCAGTAAGAAGTTTATCAACACCAGGTTAAAGTCCAACAGGTTTATTTGGTAGCAAAAGCCACACTAGCTTTCGGAGCTGCAAGCCCCTTCTTCAGGTGAGTGGGAATTCTGTTCACAAACAGAGCATATAAAGACACAACCTCAATTTACATGAATAATGGTTGGAATGCGAATACTTACAACTAATCAAGTCTTTAAGAAACAAAACAATGTGAGTGGAGAGAGCATCAAGACAGGCTAAAAAGATGTGTATTGTCTCCAGACAAGACAGCCAGTGAAACTCTGTGGGGGTTACAAATAGTGTGCCATGAACCCAATATCCCGGTTGAGGCCGTCCTCGTGTGTGCGGAACTTGGCTATCAGTTTCTGTTCAGCGACTCTGCGCCGTCGTGTGTCGCGAAGGCCGCCTTGGAGAACGCTTACCCGAATATCAGAGGCCGAATGCCCGTGACCGCTGAAGTGCTCCCCAACAGGAAGAGAACAGTCTTGCCTGGTGATTGTCGAGCGGTGTTCATTCATCCGTTGTCGCAGACGCTGCGACAACGGATGAATGAACACCGATCGACAGTCACAGGGTTAAGGGCCTGGGTGGGATTGTGGTCGGTGCAGACTCGATGGGCCGAATGGCCTCCTTCTACACTGTAGGGATTCTATGAAGGATTAACTGAAATAATTGTAAATGTAGGGATGCAAAAAAGAGGAGTTTTTTTTTAAAACAAGTCAAAGTGAAATAGATTCAGAATGAATCCTGTTCAACAGGATTATAGGAAATTTTACTCAATGTAACAAAATGTGAAAAGCATGTCTTTAAAAATACTATGTGATTGGAAAACAGTTCATAGAACAGATTTTTCCTGGAGGGAATGTCATTGCCGGGGTTAAATGTCTGTTACAATTTATTAAGCATTATTTTATCCAAGCAGAATACGAGGGTTTTATTAGAATCGACATTCTTCAGGGGAAGAGGAGACAGTTGTCACATTCTTTTATGAGCTGATGATGAATTAATCCAGACTGTGGACTAAACTGTCTGACTGAGCAACAAGACAGCAACAAAGGCCACTCGACTGTCATGGGCGTCATCAGTACAAAACTATATATAGAAACATAGAAAATAGGTGCTGGAGTAGGCCATTCGGCCCTTCGAGCCTGCACCACCATTCAATATGATCATAGTTAATCATGCACTTTTAGTATCCCACTCCTGCTTTCTCTCCATAGCTCTTGATCCCTTCAGCCACAAGTGCCACGTCCAGCTCCCTCTTGAACATATCTAACGAACTGGCCCCAACAGCTTTCTGTGGTAGAGAACTCCACAGGGTCACAACTCTCTGAACGAAGAAGTTCTTCCTCATCTCAGTCCTGAATGGCTTACCCCTTATTCTTCGACTATGATCCCCAGTTCTGCACTTCCCCAACATTGGGAACATTCTTTCTGCATCTAGCCTGTACAGTCCCATCAGGATTTTATGTTTCATAAGATCCCCTCTCATTCTTCTAAATTCCAGTCAGTACACGCCCAGTCGATCCAGTCTCTCTTCATATGTCAGTCCTTCGTATGTCAGTGACCCAGCCTGCACTGCTCTCTGGGGAAGAGAATTCCAGTGACCAATTAGAGAGAGAACTTCTCCATTAGAGAGAGAACTTCTTCTCATATCGGTATTAACAGGGAGATCTCGGATTGTTAAACTGTGTCCCCTGGCTCTAAACTCCTCTAAAAGTGAAAGCATCCTCCTGATATACCCCCTCAGGATTTATGGGCGCGATCTTGAGCTCACTCCTGCCATCCGTGGGAATGCCGATGGGGACTCAAGATCTGGAAGTCACCGATCTTGCCAGCGAGATTGTGATTTTGGACCTACCCCTCCCCTCGCTGATGATGTCATCAGGTTCACGGCCATAAGAGCTTCTACAAATACATAAAGGGCAAAAGAGTAATGAGGGAGAGGGTAGGGCCTCTTTAGGATCAACAAGGTGCGGATCCACAAGAGATGGCTGAGATCCTAAATGAATATTTCTCATCAGTATTTACTGTTGAGAAAAGCATGGATGTTAGGGAACTTGGGGAAATAAACAGTGATGTCTTGAGGAGTGTACATATTACAGAGAAGGAGGTGCTGCAAGTCTTAAAGCGCATCAAGGTAGATAAATCTGCGGGACCTGATGAAGTGTATCCCAGGACCTTGTGGGAGGCTAGGGAGGAAATTGCGGGTCCCCGAGCGGAGATATTTGAATCATCGATAGTCACGGGTGAGGTGCCTGAAGATTGGAGAGTGGCAAATGTTGTGCCTTTGTTTAAAAAGGGCTGCAGGGAAAAGCCTGGGAACTACAGGCCAGTGAGCCTCACATCTGTGGTGGGTAAGTTGTTGGAAGGTATTCCGAGAGACAGGATCTACAGGTATTTAGAGATGCAAGGACTGATTAGGGACAGTCAGCATGGCTTTGTGAGTGGAAAATCATGTCTCACAAATTTGATTGAGTTTTTTGAAGGGGGTAACCAAGAAGGTAGATGAGGGCAGTGCAGTTGATGTTGTCTACCTGGACTTTAGCAAGGCCTTTGACAAGGTACCGCATGGTAGGTTGTTGCATAAAGTTAAATCTCACGGGATCCAGAGTGAGGTATCTAAATGGATACAAAATTGGCTTCTTGACAGAAGCCAGAGGGTGGTTGTAGAGAGTTGTCTTTCAAACTGGAGGCCTGTGACCAGCGGTGTGCCTCAGGAATCAGTGCTGGGCCCACTGTTATTTGAAGTCTTGATGGACAAGGGGATCTGGATGTCCTTGTACACCAGTCAATGCAAGTGGTGAGGCAGATGCAGCAAGCAATTAAGAAGGCAAATGGTATGTTGGCTTTATTGCAAGCGGATTTGAGCTCAGAAGTAGGGGTGTTTTACTAGGATGATGTTTTCCCTGGTTGGGGAGTCTAGAGCAAGGGGGCACAGTCTTGGGATATTGGGTAGATCATTTAGGACTGAGATGAGGAACAATTTTTCACTCCAAGGGTAGTGAATGTATGGAATTCTCTGGCACAGAAGGCTGTGGAGGCCAAACCACTGAATGTACTCAAGAAAGAGGTAGATCATTTTTTTACATTTTAATGGCACCAAGGAGTATGGGGAGAAAGCGGGAATATGGCAATGAGATCAAGGATCAGCCATGATCATATTGAATAGCAGAGCAGGCTCAAAGGGCAGAATGGTCTACTCCTCCTCCTAGTTTCTGAGTTCAAAGTCCAATCAGGAGTAGATTTACCACTCAAAACCCATTGGGAAAGGTAATGTTGGGATGCTGTTGCGGGGTTTTCTCAGAGACTGAATATTGCCGAAACTTCAGCAAATATAAAGACTCGCAAAGTCAATATCCCAGAGATCGCTGGGAGAGATAACATTGGGCACTCCAACACCTCTCAGAGGCCCTGAGCATTTCAATATGATTCTGAAGTTACAATACATCAGACAGGACAACTATACATTTTCAAGTTCGCTTTTCCTGCCTTCCCGTTAGTTATGAACCAGTCATCATTAGTACAAATCAATTATTGTTAACAGTTGTCATATACATTAGCCAATTACGTTCTACCCTCTGACTTCATGGGATTTCATTGGTCTGTAGAATCTGGATGCTTCTTCCCCCTGTCGCTTAACAATCCCTGACGCTTAGCTACGGAATTCAAAGGTACTGTTCTCACCAACTCTCAATGACATCAATGGTCAAGTCGGACAGTTAATATTCCCATATCTGAGAAGCCCTGTCTTATCAGTACAAATTGAACAGCTCTATTCATACTATAACTTTGGGAACCCATACTGTCTGAAACTTATGCTGATAAGAATATACACATTCTGTGGTTTCCTTGTTCCAAAGAATGTGGTTTGTCTCACTCGGCCTTTTTCCCATCGTGCTCTGGAGCAGCCTGCCTTTGGCTAAAGTGTACAGATTACTTTAAAAATACATTTTAAAATCCAAAATACATGTTTAAATTGATAATACTTGTTCAGATCTCTTACGTATTTAAATCTCTTACTATGGTTATATGTGGCTTTATGTAGACAGTACCCCGGTTACTCTGTAAGTCTAATCTGGAGTCAGTTCCATTCAGTGTGAGTAGTTTCATCAGTGTCTTAAACCCCTGATTATATGACATTTCTCCAACAGGTGCACCATTGGTTAGACTTTGTTTCACATGGACAGGTGGATGTTTTGTGCCAATGTCAATTTATCTGATGGAGAGGGATCTACCATCCATACAAACAGGAATTAACGGATTCTGATTGTAGAATGTGCAGTGCTTTTCAAAAGGCCAACAGAAATGTTCCACATTTCTATACTGAGATTTATTCATAAGGACAAAATGTTAACCACTAACAGCTGAAATCCATCACATGCTTTGTAGCCCAGAATGTCAACAAAGTATTAAGAGTCAGTGAAATAGTGGAAGCTACAGAAAGGACACATGCCAGAAGGCCAGGGGAGAAAAACAACGGATTATTGACTTTAACTGACCGATAAATGTTCTGAGGAAACAGAAAAAAATCATGATCTGGGTAGAGTATGTGATGGAAGCCCATTTTTAACTCTCATATAATCTCACAACTTTAAAGTGAAGATAGGAAAGGAGGGAAAAAGGACTAAAAAGATTAGATATTAGCAGGGCTGCAGACAGACAGACAGGCAGGCAGACAGGCAGACAGGAAGATGGATAGATAGACAAATATATAGACAGACAGATAGACAGACAGACGGATAGATAAACAGGTAGATAGACAGATAGATAGATAGATAGACAAACCAAAGAAGAACGTACAGGGTAAATGGTAGGACTCTGAAGAGTGCAGTTGAACAGAGGGATCTGGGAATACAGGTACAGAATTCCCTAAAAGTGACGTCACAGGTGGGGAGGGTCATAAAGAGTGCCTTTGGTACATTGGCCTTTATAAATCGGAGTATCGAGTATAAAAGTTGGAGTGTTATGGTAAGGTTATATAATAAGAAGTTTAACAACACCAGGTTAAAGTCCAACAGGTTTATTTGGTAGCAAAAGCCACACTAGCTTTCGGAGCTGCAAGCCCCTTCTTCAGGTGAGTGGGAATTCTGTTCACAAACAGAGCATATAAAGACACAGACTCAATTTACATGAATAATGGTTGGAATGCGAATACTTACAACTAATCAAGTCTTTAAGAAACAAAACAATGTGAGTGGAGAGAGCATCAAGACAGGCTAAAAAGATGTGCATTGTCTCCAGACAAGACAGCCAGTGAAACTCTGTGGGGGTTACAAATAGTGTGCCATGAACCCAATATCCCGGTTGAGGCCGTCCTCGTGTGTGCGGAACTTGGCTATCAGTTTCTGCTCAGCGACTCTGCGCCGTCGTGTGTCGCGAAGGCCGCCTTGGAGAACGCTTACCCGAATATCAGAGGCCGAATGCCCATGACCGCTGAAGTGCTCCCCAACAGGAAGAGAACAGTCTTGCCTGGTGATTGTCGAGCGATGTTCATTCATCCGTTGTCGCAGCGTCTGCATAGTTTCCCCAATGTACCATGCCTGGTATGTTTTGATGGAAACAATGTACATGCATGGTACATTGGGGAAACTATGCAGACGCTGCGACAACGGATGAATGAACACCGCTCGACAATCACCAGGCAAGACTGTTCTCTTCCTGTTGGGGAGCACTTCAGCGGTCACGGGCATTCGGCCTCTGATATTCGGGTAAGCGTTCTCCAAGGCGGCCTTCGCAACACACGACGGCGCAGAGTCGCTGAGCAGAAACTGATAGCCAAGTTCCGCACACACGAGGACGGCCTCAACCGGGATATTGGGTTCATGGCACACTATTTGTAACCCCCACAGAGTTTCACTGGCTGTCTTGTCTGGAGACAATACACATCTTTTTAGCCTGTCTTGATGCTCTCTCCACTCACATTGTTTTGTTTCTTAAAGACTTGATTAGTTGTAAGTATTCGCATTCCAACCATTATTCATGTAAATTGAGTCTGTGTCTTTATATGCTCTGTTTGTGAACAGAATTCCCACTCACCTGAAGAAGGGGCTTGCAGCTCCGAAAGCTAGTGTGGCTTTTGCTACCAAATAAACCTGTTGGACTTTAACCTGGTGTTGTTAAACTTCTTACTGTGTTTACCCCAGTCCAACGCCGGCATCTCCACATCAAGGTTATATAAGGCATTGGTGAGGCCGAATTTGGAGTATTGTGTACAGTTTTGGTCACTTGGTTACAGGAAGGATGTAAATAAGATTGAAAGAGTGCAGAGAAGGTTCACAAGGCTGTTGCCGGCACTTGAGAAGCTGAGTTACAGAAAGAGATTGAATAGGTTGGGACTTTATTCCCTGGAGCGTAGTAGATTGAGGGGAGATTTGATAGAGGTGTATAAGATTTTGATGGGTATAGATAGAGTGAATGCAAGCAGGCTTTTTCCACTGAGGTTAGGGGAGAAAAAAACCAGAGGGCATGGGTTAAGGGTGAAAGGAGAAAAGTTTAAAGGGAATATTAGGGGGGGCTTCTTCACGCAGAGAGTGGTGGGAGTGTGGAATGAGCTGCCGGATAAAGTGGTAAATGCGGGGTCACTTTTAACATTTAAGAAAAACTTGGATGGGTTCATGGATGAGAGGGGTGTGGAGGGATATGGTCCAAGTGCAGGTCAGTGGGACTGGGCAAAAAATGGTTCTGCACAGACAAGAAGGGTCAAAAGGCCTGTTTCTGAGCTGTAATTTTCTATGGTTCGATATAGAACAGGAGAGAGGGAGGCTGAATATCGACAGCACAGAGAGAAAGTGAAACAGCTAGTAAGAGAGTATGAGAAGAGACCGGCAGCTAACATAAAAGGGAATCCAAAAAACTTTCATAGATCTATAAATAGTGAAAGGATAAAGTTAAAGTAAAGTTTATTTATTAGTCAGAAGTCGGCTTACATTCACAGTGCAATAAAGTTACTGTGAAAATCCCCTAGTCGCCACACTCTAGCGCCTGTTCGGGTACACTGAGGGAGAATTTAGCATAGCCAATGCACCCTAACCAGCACGTCTTTCAGACTGTGGGAGGAAACCGGAACACCCGAGGGAAACCCATGCTGAAACAGGGAGAATGTGCAAACTCCACACAGACAGTCACCCGAGGCCAGAATTGATCCTGGGTCCCTGGCGCTGTGGGGCAGCAGTGCTAACCACTATGCTACCGTGGGAAGTGGGGTTCATTCGCGAATAAAAAGGGGATTTTCACATGAAGCTTCAGGTACTAAATGAATACATTACATCTGCCTTTACCAAAGATAAAATTGTTGACAGAATCATAATGAAAGAGTTGAGGCAATGAATGGGCTAAAAATTTACAAGAGGTACTGGATTAGCTGACCATGCTGAGAGTTGGTAAGCCACCTGAACCAGATCAAATGGATTAAGGAAAGTCCCGGATCTTCCAATCCTCCTTGTGTACAGGCCTGGTGCCAGAGAGCAAAGAACAATACAGCACAGGAACAGGCCCTTCGGCCCTCCAAGCCTGCGCCGCTCCCTGGTCCAAACCAGACCATTCTTTTGTATCCCTCCATTCCCACTCTGTTCATGTGGCTACCTAGATAAGTCTTAAACGTTCCCAGTGTGCCCGCCTCCACCACCTTGCCCGGCAGCGCATTCCAGGCCCCCACCACCCTCTGTGTAAAATACGTCCTTCTGATATCCATGTTAAACCTCTCCCCCCCCCCCTCACCTTGAACCGATGACCCCTCGTGAACGTCACCACCGACCTGGGAAAAAGCTTCCCACCGTTCACCCTATCTATGCCTTTCATAATTTTATACACCTCTTTTAGGTCTCCCCTCATCCTCCGTCTTTCCAGTGAGAACAACCCCAGTTTACCCAATCTCTCCTCATAACTAAGCCCCTCCATTCCAGGCAACATCCTGGTAAACCTCCTCTGCATGCTCTCTAAAGCTTCCAAGTCCTTCTGGTAGTGTGGTGACCAGAACTGGGCGCAGTATTCCAAATGCGGCCGAACCAACGTTCTATACATCTGCAACATCAGACCCCAACTTTTATACTCTATGCCCCGTCCTATAAAGGCAAGCATGCCATATGCCTTCTTCACCACCTTCTCCACCTGTGACGTCACCTTCAAGGATCTGTGAACTTGCACACCCAGGTCCCTCTGCGTATCTACCCCCTTTATGGTTCTGCCATTTATTGTATAGTTCCCCCCTACATTAGTTGTACCAAAATGCATCACTTCACATTTATCTGGATTGAACTCCATCTGCCATTTCTTTGCCCAAATTTCCAGCCTATCTATATCCATCTAGCTCTGACAATGTTCCTCACTATCTGCAAGTCCAGCCAATTTCGTGTCGTCCGCAAACTTACTGATCACCCCAATTACACCTTCTTCCAGATCGTTTATATAAACCACAAACAGCAGAGATCCCAATACAGAGCCCTGCGGAACACCACTAGTCACAGGCCTCCAGCCGGAAAAAGACCCCTCCACTACCACCCTCTGTCTTCTGTGACCAAGCCAGTTCTCCACCCATCTAGCCACCTCCCCTTTAATCCCATGAAATCCAACCTTTTGCACCAACCTACTATGAGGGACTTTGTCAAACACTTTACTAAAGTCCATATAGACGACATCCACGGCCCTCCCCTCGTCAACCATTCTGGTCACTTCTTCAAAAAACTCCACCAGGTTAGTGAGGCATGACCTCCCTCTCACAAAACCATGCTGACTATCGTTAATGAGTTTATTCCTTTCTAAATGCGCATACATCCTATCTCTAAGGATCCTCTCCAACAACTTCCCTACCACGGACGTCAAGCTCACCGGTCTATAATCACCCGGGTTATCCTTCCTACCCTTCTTAAATAACGGGACCACATTAGCTTTCCTCCAATCCTCTGGGACCTCACCTGTGTCCAGTGACGTGACAAAGAATTGCGCCAGAGGCCCAGCGATTTCATCTCTTGTCTCCCTGAGCAGCCTGGGATAGATTCCATCAGGCCCTGGGGATTTGTCAGTCTTTATATTCTCTAACAAACCTAACACTTCCTCCCTTGTAGTGGAATGTGGAAGCTTTCAGAAATGATAATTCAGGACACAATTAGCTGTCACTTGAACAATGTGTTAATTGGTGTGGCATGGTGGCAAAGTGCCTGGCGCTGGCATGGTGGCAAAGTGGTTAGCGCTGCTGCCTCACAGCGCCAGGGACTCAGGTTGAATTCCAGCTTGGTCACTTTCTGTGTGGGTTTTCTCTGGGTGCTCCAGTTTCCTCCCACAGTCCAAAGATGTGCGGGTTAGGTGGATTGGCCATGCTAAATTGACTCTTACTGTCAGGAGGATTAGCAGGGTAAATATGTGGGGTTACGGGGATAGGGCCTGGGTGGGATTGTGGTCAGTGCAGACTCGATGGGCCCAATGGCCTCCTTCTGCACTGTGGAGATTCTGTAATGCTATGAATTGAGTTTAAAGTCTTTTTCAGAATGGTTCCAAGCTATCAGGCAGAATTGTGGTTTTCAGACAAGGAATCAGATTCTCCGATCTCGCTACCAAGAAGACAAAAAGCGGCCTTTAATTTAGTTCTGGTTCACTGTGGTCTCATCCAGGGCACAATGAAATGTGTTGAGACCTGATTGAAGGAACTTAACATGTGCCTTCGTCGGGACAAAAGATGAGAACCACCAGAGAGAAGGACTGTTTCAAGTATCAATGTTGTTTTTGGGAGATGATGTGGTATTTTTTTGTGCACATCACATGACAACAGTTCTCATCTTAGCTTACCTTAGCTTACCATAAAGCATTGAGAAATGGACTTTTAGAGACAGATCCACCTTAATCCACAGAGAAGTAGACAAGAGCTTCCACCCAGGAAGAGAGGGAGAGATATCCAGAAATGACTACATAGGAACATACATAGAAACTAGAAGCAGGGGGATGGCATTGAGCCTGCTCTTCCATTCATTTTAATTCATGACTGATCATCAAATTCAATATCCTGGTCCCACCTTCCCCCATATCCCTTGACCCCTTTAGCCCCAAGAGCTATATCTAATTTCTTCCTGAAATCACACAACTACTTTCTGTGGTAGTAAAGTCCACACACTCACCATTCTCTGGGTGAAGAGAGTTCTCCTCACCTCAGTCCTAAAAGGTTTACCCCTTATCTTCAAACTATGAGCCCTAGTTCTGGACTCCCCCACCATTGGGAACATTCTTTCTGAATCTACCTTATCTAACCCTGTTAGAATTTTATAAGTTTCTGGTCTGCTATAAGTAACTAAGCAGCTAAAAGTTCCACGCCTGCAGAGATACCTTCACTCCTTCCTGTAAACTTGATTTCATCTACAAAACTCACTTGTTAAAGCAACTTCTGGCAATTTGACAGTGGAAGCCATCACAGCTGCAGAAACAACTTGACATCATCAAGACCTTCACTTGCGACAATGCAACATCTCAATTTCCAATTATACCAGGCCTGCACCAAATGTGGGCTAGTCTTGATTCACATTTGTGCGTATTATATCTTTATTTGTAGCTAAATCTTTGGCTGGGATTTTATCCGATATCAAAGAACAAACAAAGAACAAAGAACAGTACAGCACAGGAAACAGGCCCTTCGGCCCTCCAAGCCTGTGCCGCTCCTTGGTCCAACTAGACCAATCGTTTGTATCCCTCCATTCCCAGGCTGCTCATGTGACTATCCAGGTAAGTCTTAAACGATGTCAGCGTGCCTGCCTCCACCACCCTACTTGGCAGCGCATTCCAGGCCCCCACCACCCTCTGTGTAAAAAACGTCCCTCTGATATCTGAGTTATACTTCACCCCTCTCACCTTGAGCCCGTGACCCCTCGTGATCGTCACCTCCGACCTGGGAAAAAGCTTCCCCACTGTTCACCCTATCTATACCCTTCATAATCTTGTCCACCTCTATTAGATCTCCCCTCATTCTCCGTCTTTCCAGGGAGAACAACCCCAGTTTACCCAATCTCTCTGGCAAGGGCTGACGTCTGGCAGGAAAGACGGCATTAATATTGTTGATGGTAATGGGGGCTTTCTCCACCATCTAGTGTGGCGGTGCATCATGAGTAAACAAGTTCACCCAGGTACCCCCTGGCACCCTCCCCCCTCCCTATTGGCATTACCCCTGCTGCCACCCCTACCCCTCCAGCACCATTCTGGCACTCCCCTGCCACTACTGTGGTGCTGCCTTGGCACTAACCGGGCACTACTCTTGTACGACCTGCCCAAGCAGTGCCCAGGTAGCGTCAGGGCTGCTAGCTTGATACAAGAGCACTACCTGGACATGACCCGCTCTCCCCTGAGCACTGCACACATTTAGGCCAATTACTAGGGGGCATAGATTTAAGGTGCGAGGGGCAAGGTTTAAAAGAGATGCACGAGGCAAGTTTTTTACACAGAGGGTGGTGGGTGCCTGGGACTCGCTGCCAGGGGAGGTAATGGAAGCGGATACGATAGTGACTTTTGAGGGGGGTCTGGACAAATACATGAATAAGATGGGAATAGAGGTCCCCGGAAGGGTACGGGGTTTTAATTCGCTTGGGCAGCATGGTCGGCTTGGAGGGCCGAAGGGCCTGTTCCTGTGCTGTAATTTTCTTTGTTCTTTGTTCACTGGAGCATTGCAGCAGGCCGAGGATGGACATGTGGGCATGAGGGCACAATGGTGAGTTTAATTGGTCTGCTATGACCTCTTCATTGGATGGTTGGATCTTAGAAGTGCCTTGTTAAGGTGAACTGGGTTGACACTGATTCTGACTGCGTCATCTTTCTTCACTGTAGCTCATAGAAACCTCTAAAATTCATGGCTGGACAGGGTAAATACAGGAAGGATATTCCCGATGGTAGGGGAGTCCAGAACCAGGAGTCACAGTGTGGAGATATGGGATAAACCTTTTAGGACTGAGATGTGGAGAATTTCTTTCACTTAGGGAGTGGACAGTCTGGGAATTCGCTACCACACAAAGCAGATTAGGCCAAAGGTTTTCAAGAAGGAGTTAGAAATAACTCTTGGGGCTAAAGGATATTGGGAGGGGGAGGGGGTAGTGGTGGGGGGAGCGGGATCAGGCTATTGAGTTGGATGATCAGCCATGATCATAATGAATGGCGGAGACAGCTTGAAGGGCCAAATGGCCTACTTCTACTCCTATTTTCTACGTTTCTATGTTTCTAAAGTCTTGGTTGACTTCATGGAATTAATTGAAACTTGCTCTGCTTGCAGTCCAGGGTGACTGTGTCTTCTGTGTGTAAGGTCTGTCCACCATATGCAGCAAAGTTTACTTTGTTGGTGGAATTGAGTGCAGCACAGGGCTCCATTTTCTTCACTCGTTGCTTTGACAAAATCAAGGGCAGGTCGTGCCTTACGAGCCTGGTTGAGTTCTTTGAAAATGTGACCAAACACATTGACGAAGGAAGAGCGGTGGATGTGGTCTATATGGACTTCAGCAAGGCGTTCGATAAGGTCCCCCATGCAAGACTTCTTGAGAAAGTGAGAGGGCATGGGATCCAAGGGGCTGTTGCCTTGTGGATCCAGAACTGGCTTGCCTGCAGAAGGCAGAGAGTGGCTGTGGAGGGGTCTTTCTCTGCATGGAGGTCAGTGACCAGTGGAGTGCCCCAGGGATCTGTTCTGGGACCCTTGCTGTTTGTCATTTTCATAAATGACCTGGATGAGGAAGTGGAGGGATGGGTTGGTAAGTTTGCTGACGACACCAAGGTAGGTGGTGTTGTGGATAGTTTGGAGGGATGTCAGAAGTTGCAGTGAGACATAGATAGAATGCAAGACTGGGCGGAGAAGTGGCAGATGGACTTCAACCCGGATAAGTGTGTGGTGATCCATTTTGGCAGATCCAATGGGATGAAGCAGCAGTATAATATGAAGGGTACCATTGTTAGCAGTGTAGAGGATCAGAAGGACCTTGGGGTCCGGGTCCATAGGACTCTTAAATCGGCCTCGCAGGTGGAGGATGCGGTCAAGAAGGCGTACTGGCCTTCATTAATCGAGGGATTGAGTTTAGGAGTCGGGAGATAATGCTGCAGCTTTATAGGACCCTGGTTAGACCCCACTTGGAGTACTGCGCGCAGTTCTGGTCACCTCATTACAGGAAAGATGTTGAAGCCATTGAAAGGGTGCAGAGGAGATTTACAAGGATGTTGCCTGGATTGGGGGGCATGCCTTATGAGGATAGGTTGAGGGAGCTTGGTCTCTTCTCCCTGGAGAGACGAAGGATGAGAGGTGACCTGATAGAGGTTTACAAGATGTTGAGAGGTCTGGATAGGGTAGACTCTCAGAGGCTATTTCCAAGGGCTGAAATGGTTGCTACGAGAGGACACAGGTTTAAGGTGCTGGGGGGTAGGTACAGAGGAGATGTCAGGGGTAAGTTTTTCACTCAGAGGGTGGTGGGTGAGTGGAATCGGCTGACGTCGGTGGTGGTGGAGGCAAACTCGTTGGGGTCTTTTAAGAGACTTCTGGATGAGTACATGGGATTTAATGGGATTGAGGGCTATAGATAGGCCTAGAGGTGGGGATGTGATCGGCGCAACTTGTGGGCCGAAGGGCCTGTTTGTGCTGTGGCTTTCTATGTTCTATGTTTTGCCCAGTAGCAATTCTGACTTTCAGTTTGGTGTGAGCAATGTTGAGCATTGTGAATATTTCATCCTTTTGAGTGTTGAATGCTTCCAGGGAGTGAAGGTTTTGATGAATCTCCACCTCATTCACTCTATTTACACGCTGAGCTTTGGAGAGTAGCTGGCTGTAACATGATTTGTTTCTGTTTTGCTAATAATGTCTGGCAGCTGCAGGAGTTCCTCTCCCTCCTGGGTGTCCTCACTGCTGGAACTCCTGATATCTACAATCTTTTCGTGGGTCCACATGGGCAAAATTTCGACATTCAAAGATCAGATGGCCAGGATATTTACATTCCTTGCATTGTGCTTAGATACTGTCTTTACTTGATCCTGCAAAAGCCCTTGAAGAACTTCATTCGCTCCCAAGTATGCAACATGTCTTGTGGTAATAGCTGGTTGATATGGCTTTGATCTGCAACACTTGGCAATGTGATTCCATTTGCCACAATTGTTACAGCATTTCATAGAATCATAGAATCCCTACAGTACAGAAGGAAACCATTCGGCCCATCGAGCCTGTAGCAAAACAATCCTACCCATGACCTATCCACATAACCCCACGTATTTACCCTGCTAGTCCTCCCTGACACTAAGGGGCAATTTAGCATGGCTAATCACCTAACCTGGACATCTTTGGACTGTGGGAGGAAACTAGAGCATCCAGAGGAAAACCACGGGGAGAATGTACAAACTCCACACAGACAGTCACCCAAGGCCAGAAACGAACCTGGGTCCCTGGCGCTGTGAGGCAGCAGTGCTACCCACTGTATCACTGTGCCACCGTGTTCGAACCATATGCTTCTTTTTTGTGGGTGCTGGTTGTTGCAGTTTGAGCAGGGTGCATTTTTTTTACTGCAAAGACTTCAGTTTCTTAATTCTTTAGTGCTCCTCTCAGACTTTCAATCAACATGTAAATATTAATGGTGGATACCATCATGAAGTTTCTTTCAGGGAACTGCTGCTTGCACACACTGTCGTTGTGTATCCCACGCACTGCACGGACTCGAGCAAGTTTGTCAGTGAGGGCACCAGATTCACACTTTCTAGCCAGGACTTTCAGGATTGAGACATACAACTGTATTGATTCACTGGGTTTCTAACTAGCACTGTTGAAAATGTGTCTGTCCATGATTCACTTTTTCTAAGCGGGCAGATTTGTTCTAATTGCTTTAAATTGCGTCAGGGTCCTCTCTTTTCCCCCCTCTGAGAATAGAAGGATTCTGATTTCTCCACAGCCTCCAGGCTTGCCAGGTTCAGCAGCAGGTTCAGTCCAAAGATGTGCGGGTTAGGTTGATTGGCCAGGTTAAAAAATTGCCCCTTAGTGTCCTGGGATGCGTAGGTTAGAGGGATTAGCGGGTAAATATGTGGGGGTAGGGCCTGGGTGGGATTGTGGTCGGTGCAGACTCGATGGGCCGAATGGCCTCCTTCTGCACTGTAGGGTTTCTATGATTCTATGATTCATGTAGGCTGGACTTTCTTCAATGTGTCAGACAGACCGGCACAGCAGTAAATGCAACATTCCTTCTTGAACTGTTTCCAGTTGTTGTCAATGGCATCAAAAGCCAGTGGGTTGATGTGCCAGAGTCCTTGTACCATCTCAGCTAGCTCCTGACACCATGAATTGTTGTGTGCTTGTGCAGGAGTGATGAAGCAGTGGCTTCAGTAGGCTGGGGCTGAAGCTAGATGGGAGTAATCTGTGGAACCCCGCCCCACATCGCATATCAGTACACAGCCCATGTGGCAATATGTGAATGGGTGCACATCCCACAGAAACAATTGTAAAAGGGGTGCAAGAATAGACGGTATATGAACATAAGTCATTGGGCAGCATATTAAGGGAGTGGGGTGGATGGCTCATGAAGGCAAATGGAATTTTGTCCTTTATTGCTAAAGGGATGGAGTTTAAAAACAGCAAGGTTATGTTGCAGCTGTATAAGGTGCTGGTGAGGCCACACCTGGAGTACTGTGTACAGTTTTGGTCTCCTTACTTGAGAAAGGATATACTGGCACTGGAGAGAGTGCACTGGAGAGGTTGATTCTGGAGTTGAGAAGGTTGGCTTATGAGGAGAGACTGAGTAGACTGGCGCTATATTCATTGGAATTCAGAAGAATGAGGGGAGATCTTATAGAAAGAAATAAGATTATGAAGGGAATAGATAAGATAGAAGCAGGGAAGTTGTTTCCACTGGCGGGTGAAATTAGAACTGGGGGGCATAGCCTCAAAATAAGGGGAAGCAGATTTAGGCCTGAGTTGAGGAGGAACTTCTTCACACAAAGGGTTGTGAATCTGTGGAATTCCCTGCTCAGTGAAGCAGTTGAGGCTACCTCATTGAATGTTTTTAAGGCAAGGATAGATACATTTTTGAACAGTAAAGGAATTAAGGGTTATGGTGAGCGGGCGGGTAAGTGGAACTGAGTTCACGAAAAGATCAGCCATGATCTTATTGAATGGCGGAGCAGGCTCGAGGGGCCAGATGGCCTACTCCTGCTCCTAGCTCTTCTGTTCTCACTCCCAGCCCCCTCCCTCTCAGACACAAAATCAGTATAGAGCCGACTTACTCCAGTTCAGCACTCCCAGCAGCCATAACACACTGCCGACGGCTAAAGAACTTGCCAGAGGGATTACTACCTGCCTTTCACTGGAGAGACAGTCCCACTCTTGGGCTTAGTGAACTGAGTGCAAAAGCAAGCGACTAATGGTGAGGCTTTGTAAAACATTGATTCAATGTTTCAACTCGTCTCAACTAGAGAAGTGTGTTCAATTCTCGACAACATGTAAACTTGTAAAGGCTTTAGAGATGAAGGAAAGACGCATGAGAATGATTCCAGGGATGAGAAGCTTCAGTGAAGAGGGTAGATTGGAGATGCTAGGGCTGTTTTTCTTGAAATAGAGAAGATGGAGAGGAGATTGGATAGAGGGGTTCAGAATTAGAGGGAACTAGACAGAGTAAGTCAGAAGGAACTACTCCTATTTGTGGAAGGGTTGAAAACCAGAGGTCACAGATTTGGTGAAAGAGGTGACATGAGGAAAAAATACTTTACTCAGCTGGTGGTTTGGATTTAGAATACACAGCCTGAGAGTGTGAAGGAAGCAGATTCAATCATGGCTTTCAAGAGAAAATTGAATCCTTACCTAAAGGGAAAAAGTTTACAGTGGAGCGAGGCACTCGCTGGGGTAGGGCACGGGCTACATTTCTCTCATAGGCCATAATAGGAACAGGAGTAGGCCATTCAGCCCCTTAAGCCAACTCTTCCATACAATAGATCATGGCTGATCCAACATTCCTCACATCCACTTTCCTGCCCTTTCCTCGTAACTCTTGATTCCCTTCCTGATCAAAAATCAATCCTTTTCAGCCTTAAATACACACAAGGACTCTGCCCCCACTGCTCTATGAGGCAAGGACTCCCAAAAATTCACAACCGTCTGAGAGAAGAAATTCTTCCTCATCTCAGTGTTAAATTGGTGCTTCTTTATTACTCTGCCCTCTGGCCCTAGACTCTCCCATGAGAGGGAAACATCCTCTCAGCATTTACCCTGACAAACCCCTCAATAATCTTCACCTCTTATTCTTCTAAATTCCAATGAGTAGAGTCCCAAGCTGTTTAACCTTTTCTCACAAGACAAGCTCTCCATACTGGGGATCTCTCCACACAACGAACCTTCTCTGAACTGCCTGCAATCTTTCCTTAAATAAGGTGACTAGTACTGCCCGTAATGAGCCGAAGCAGACAAAAAGGGCTGAATAGCCTCATTCTGCACTGTAACTATTCCATGGCGAATAAGCGCCCCCTGGGCGTGAAATACGCAGGAACTGGACCAATCCTGCAAGTGCTACGGTTAAGGAAGAATGCGAGCTGGTTTGGACAACACTCATAAAAGTGCTCTGTGTTTTAAATCTTGTGTTATATTTGAGAGAAAAATATTTTCCTCTTTTTCAATACTTAGACATTTCATTTGGTTTAAATGTTATATAAATAAAAATACTGATGCCTGAGTTGGACCATATTGGGCTTTAGTGATTACCTTAATTGACCAATTACCTGACCATGCAGAAAGTCTTTCAGTTCCCTTTAACATGGGGTGAACAATGCAAACTAGCTTCAAACTGAGTCCCAGCTTTCTGCTAAACATGTTTTGCTTGGTCAAAACTAATTGGGAATATCCTGCTGTGACCCAATTCTCCTTGAATTCCTCGAACGGTAAAATGTGTGGGAACCTAAATAATTAACATTTGACATCGATGTTCGAGAGATGCTCATCAAACTAGTCAAGCTAATAAAAACTGGTGATGTTAATTGCTTTGGATCAACAACAGGTTGTAAACTGCCAACTGATCTACTTTACGGCAAGAACAGAGGTACAAACTATTAGCCCCAGTTTGTTCAGAATGGCTGGAAACTCCACCAGATCCTTCTGGGAATTGGAATTCCAGCTTTATCAATCAAGGCCATTAATAGTTTGGTGAGACCCAGGATGAGAACTCCCAGTTTCTTAGCTGCATTGGGAGCTGGTGTACGATGTTCAGTGAGATGAGTTACATGACACACGGGTTTACAGGAGTCTTGAACAGCTGCTCTTGGGGATGGAGGTGGATGTCATGTCCTAACTATGTTAGGTGTTTACAGCTTTAAACAAAAAAAGATTTGGCTTGCACACATAGATCCAACGTAACAACAACAGATTATTGAGGAGCTGTTGCCTGTACAGAGTAGAAATTGAAACTATGGCAGGAGCCTGGGAAATATCCCAGTGACATCACCATCAAATCATGCGACCAGCTCTCAAAGTGATCATGTAACCACTTAAGTATACAACATCCCTCCCTCATTTCTCCGGTCATGACAACAAATTACTCCAATGTTATGTGTAGGATCTATAATACTCTAGACACAGTACACTGCACCATTAATCATCATATACAGACAATAAGAAAGTCGATCAGGAGAACGTCTAGTCCTCTTTGGGTGTATATGATGTTCCGGAGTTTGACTGTCCTTGACCCTAGAATTATGATTTGAAACTTCAGAGGACACTTCTTCTCTTGGAATCAATTCTGCACCATCCTCACGTGGTATAGTAGCATAGAGACAATCATCAGGGAACTTAGATTCAATCACATCTTCCAGAGGAGTATTCACAACTCTAGGGACTAAAGAAATTGGTACTTCTGGAGATGATTCTGACAAATTATTTCGAGATGACAATTATTGGTCAGAATGGCATCACCAAATTAGTTCATCTTCAGTTTGAACCATGTAAGAAATTGGACCTGTTTTTGTTAGAACAATGGCTGGTTCCCATTTCTCACTCATGGCAGAATTATGTGCTAACACTCAATCTACTTGTTGAAATGAGCGTTGTTTTGCCCTCACATCTTGTCTAGCAACTTGAGATTGGTGTTGACACTCTACTATCTCTGAAGTTTCTCAGTTGAATTACAAAACAAATGTAGTTCTCAACTTTCTCTTTAAGAGTAGTAATGCAGGTGAACTTTGAGTAACCACATGCGTAGTGTTTCTCCAAGGTGCCAAAAATAATTCACATGGTGATAATGAACCTTACTCTCTTGAAGCTTTTAAAGAATGTTTCAAGGATTGTATGAGACTTTCTGCTAATGTATTGGTTAATGGATGATTAACACATTCTGTGTATGGACTTTATCTGCTGAATACCATTTACTTTGAGATAATCCTCAAACGCTTGTGAAGTAAATTGAGAACCATTATCCCACTATAGTCCCCCCCACCCCACCAGGGGTGTTTCAATCCAGCAGGGTTTACAATTGCTCCCCACTTACGGGGAGCTGGCGGCCTGGTCCCACTGGAGTGATGAGGGGCCATCGAGGCACCCCAAAAAGTCGGGGTAAGGGGGTGCCCCCTGGGCATTGCCAGCTTAGCAGTGCCAGCCTGGCCCCCTAGCACTGCCCAAGGGGCAAAGTGGCAATGCCCAAGGGGGCTGGTGGTGGTGGGGGGATTGGGACTGCTGGGGGCAGGGGTGGGGATTGAGGCAGGCTAGGGGGGTGGGTCAAGGCTGAGCCGGACATGTCCGGGAGCCCAGCGATCGGGGGTGGTGAGGTCGCACGGCCAGCGATGTGGGGCTGGCCAGCGTTTGAGCTGGCCAGTAATTGGGAGGCCGGCAGTGTCGGGCTGCTGACGTGTGCTGATCTTGGGGCTGACAGATTGGCGCATGCGCAGTGTCTTATTCAGCGCTATGCTGCCGGCTGCTCCAGCGGGAATAGGTCCCACCCTCAGATTTTTAATGATATTCGCGCTAGGGCTCTCTGCAGTGCATGGAGTGTGGGAGATTCATTTTGAAAGTCCTGCTGAAAAAACAGCGGGATTTACTCCAGTTTTACGCAAATTTGACACTTAGAATTTTGTTGGGAGAATTCCAAACAGGATCTATCCTCAATGTTCCTAACAAAACAAAATCCGAACTCATTACCAATTTTCTTTTTGTAATGTCCTAACTATGTCAGGGGTTGTGGGTTTTAAACAAAAAGATGTGGTTTGCACTCGTAGATTCAAACTAACAACAAGAGGGTTATTGGAGGAGCTGCTGCCTGTACAGAGATAAAATGAAGCAAAGCAGGAGCCTGTGAAACACCCCAATGACCTCACATGATATCATTCAATCTGCAACCATTTAAATATATAATAGTGGAGTTTGTAAGTGTGATGTATCCCTGAGCCTTTCACAGAATTGTAACAGTGCAAAAGGAGTCCATTCAGCCCATTGTGTTTGCACCAACTCTCCAAATGAGCGTCAGCACCCTACCCCTGTATTCCTGCAATACTTTCCAGGGAGCTGGTCACAGAGGAGCTCTCAACCTGTGAAAGGCCAAATCTATTAGTTTCTCTATCTGAGCCTTGGGAGAGCCAGTGGTAGAGATAAGTTGATGGGGATTTGACATCACGGATTTTACACCAATAGCGTCACTTAATTTGTTCAAAATAGTGGCTGGTGTTGATTGTACGTCATGCACTCTGTAAATCAGCAAACTAGAACCTTAACCTCAGCTGTTAAATTCTTTTCTACTGGGGAGTATCTCCAAGAACTCACTCCACAGATAGACATTGGGAAACACAAGTATTTATTCAGGTCTTACTCACTCCACACTCCAACTATAACTGCCCTCCCAGAGCTGATTACCCCATACCCAGGATCACATGAGCCCTTCCCTTAAAGGGCCTACAGCCCAACATACATATCTGCCAATATGTTTTACATAAAGATTGCAGAATGTCCAGTCCAGCCTCTGCATGTTATTTCATAAGGAGGAATCTGAACTCCAGATGCTCACCCTGCTTCCAGATTCCTTTATCTGCCTTTGTGTTTAGCCTCTCTTTAACCTATTCTTAAATGTTGGTACAATCTCTGCATTAATCGCTGCATCTAGTGATGCATTCCATAGTCTCCCAATGCCTTTTTTCAAAAGCTTTTTCCTGTTGTCTTCCATCTCACTTACATATAATCCTATATCTGTGATCTGACAATCTATTCTTTCCAATTACTGGAAAATAAAGGACATTTCTTTGGGAATTCTCCCAGATTAATATAAAGCTGCTCAGTTCAGCTCCCACTCTTTTTGCACCAAAGTTCCACTGGCCAATCACATGCAATGATCAGACTTTAACCTTGGTGAAGGGTAGAATGTTGACTGGAATATTCTCTCAGAATCGTGAAATAGGACAATGTTCCTTTTCTCACATCCACCTGAATAAAACTAGGGTTTAAAATCTGACCAAGAATCTGGTGACTGGCAGTGCAGCAGTGAAATCTCTTTATCTAGATTGACAGAGCACATAATGCACAATGTAAACAGACCCAGCAGTTAAGGGATGAAGCTACAGCCCTTTCAGATTCAGAGATACCAAAAACTGAGCAAAAAAAACACATGAAGCTAGTGTATCATTAAAAGCATTACTGCCTTGATTTGTGGTGAACCCTTCTGAAAACATAAGCCGAAAACCTCCAATCTTGTCTGTGACTGGGATTCTCCGTGGTGGCTGCAGTAAATGAAATTTTGGCTGAGCGCTAAATTCTCTATTCTCGCTGGCAGCGGGGCGGGTACAGATGAGATTAGAGAATCCTGCCCTAATCCTAAGGGAAATAGAACCTTCAAATCATGAGAAAGTAGAGTATTGGAAAAGATGTCCTTGGTTTGGTAAGCGTTGCGTTCTTCTAGTTCTTACAAATGTACCAATCATACAACAAGATTTGATTTGATTTATTGTCACATGTATTGGGATACAGTGAAAAGTATTATTTCTTGCGAGCTGTGCAGACAAAGCATACCATTCATAGAGTACATAGGGGAGAATGAAAGGAGAGAGTGCAGAATGTAATGTTACAGTCATAGCTGGGGTGTAGCGAAAGATCAACTTAATGCAACGTAGGTCCATTCAAAAGTCTGCTGGCAGCAGGGAAGAAGCTGTTCATGAGTCGGTTGGTACATGATCTCAGACTTTTGTATCTTTTTCCCAATGGAAGAAGGTGGAAGAGAGTATGTCTGGGGTGCGTGGGGTCCTTGATTATGCTGGCTGCTTTTCCGAGGCAGCGGGAAGTGTAGACAGAGTCAATGGATAGGAGGCTGGTTTGAGTGATGGACTGGGCTTTGTTCACAACCCTTTGTAGTTTCTTGCAGTCTTGGTCAGAACAGGAATGTGATACATCTGGAAAGAATGCTTTCTATGGTGCATCAGTAAAAATTGATGAGAGTGGTAGCAGACATGCCATATTTCCTTAGTCTTCTGAGAAAGTAGAGGCATTGGTGGGATTTCTTAAGCATAGCATCGGCATGGAGGGGCCAGGTCAGGTTGTTGGTGATCGGGCCACCTAGAAACTTGAAGCTTTCGACCATTTCTACTTCATCCCTGTTGATGTAGACAGGGGCATGTCTTCCACAACGCTTCCTGAAGTCGATGTCTATCTCCTTCATCTTGTTGACATTGAGGGAGCGATTATTGTCACCACACCAGCTCACCAGATTCTCTAAGACTTTCCTGTACTCTGCCTCGTCATTGTTTGAGATCCGACCCATGATGGTGGTGTCATCAGCAAACTTACAAATGGAGTTGGAGGGAAATTTGTCCACACAGACATAGATGTATAAGGAGTATAGTAAAGGGCTGAAGACACAGCCTTGTGGGGCACCGGTGTTGAGGATAATCATGGAGGAGGTGCTGTTGCCTATCCTTACTGATTGTGGTCTGTGGGTTAAGAAGTCCAGGATCCAGTTGCAGAGGAAGGAACCAAATTCCAGGCCATGGAGTTTGGAGATGAGTTTTGTAGGAATAATGGTGTTGAAGGCTGAGCTGTAGTCAATAAATAGGAGTCTGACATAAGTGTCCTTGTTATCTAGGTGTACCAGGGGTGAGTGTAAGGCCAGGGAGATGGCATCTGCTGTGGACCTGTTCCATGCAGGATCTGAGTGCTCATCCAGGTACCCTGTCTGGGCCAGTTACTTTCTGTGGGTTAACTTTCAAGAAGGCCGATCTGACATCTGTGATAGCAACCCCCTCGGAAACAGGTTCGTCCTCGTCTACCGGGGTGGAGGGCGTGCTCTCACTGACCTCTTGCTCAATGCGGGTATAGAATGCAATGACCTCATCGGGGAGGGGTGCAATGTTGCCAGCCATTTTACATCTTGTATTCTGTTATATCATTGGTAAAATAATAAGGTGGGTTCTTTATTTAAAGATAAGACTATATACGAATAATAGTAACTGGGAGGAAATATAGACACTCTGACCTATAGGACTGCTGCTATATTCCATCTCAGAATCACAACCTGACATCCTGTCTCATATTGGGTAGTGATGGACAGCAGTTTAAGATATGGGTCCTTAAAGGTACATGCACATCACAACACGACAGTTCATTGATCCCAGTTGGAAATACAATATCCTACAATGTATCTCAAGTGTATTGTTTTAGGACAAACCAATATTGCTGACAAACCGATATTTTGTCCTGCTTCAGGAGCATACCTGGATGTCAATGTTTTTGTGTAAGGCAGTGTGGTGGGAGGCACACTCTGGCTCATAATTGGCATACATTTCCTGCTCCCATATTGGAACCTGAAGCCCACTCAACACCTGAAAAATGGGCAGACATTGTCGAATTGCTGGGCCAATCTATTTTTGAATATTATTTAAGCTTGGAGACTTGGGAAGAGAAATGGCAGATGGAGTTTAATCCGGACAAGTGTGAGGTAATGCATTTTGGAAGGTCCAATGCATGTAGAAATTACACAGTAAATGGTAGAACCGTTAGGAGCACGGACAGGCAGAGAGGTCTGGGCGTACATGTCCACCAATCATTGAAAGCGGCAACGCAGGTGGATAAGGTAGTCAGGAAGGCATACGGCATGCTTGCCTTCATCGGTTGGGGCATTGGGTACAAAAATTGGCAGGTCATGCTGTAGCTGTACAGAATCTTAGTTAGGCCTCATTTAGAATATTGTGTACAATTCTGATCGCCACACTACCAGAAGGATATGGATGCTTTGGAGAGGATACAGAAGAGGTTTACCAGGATGTTGCCTGGTCTGGCGGATATTAGCTATGAGGAGAGGTTGGATAAACTCAGTTTGTTCTCGCTGGAACGACGGAGGTTGAGGGGTGACCTGATAGAGGTTTACATGATTGAGTGGCTTGAGAGAGTGGATAGTCAGATGCTCTTTCTTAGGATAGAAAATTCAAGTACGAGGGGACATAGTTTTAAGGTGCATGGGGAAAAGTTTAGAGGAGATGTGCGGGGCAAGTGTTTTACACAGAGTGGTGAATGTCTGGAACGCGTTGCCCGGGGAGGTGGTGGAAGCAGCATTTAAGGGGCAACTAGATGAATACATGAATAGGATGGGAATGAAAGGATACGGATTTCGTAAATGCATAGATTTTAGTTTAGGCAGGCACCATGATTGGCATCGGCTTGGAGGGCTGAAGGGCCTGTTCCTGTGCTGTATTGTTCTTTGTTCTTAACATACTGGTCAACCTTTTAGTGACTAATAAACATTGTTTCATCCAATATTTCGTCCCTGGGTGATCAGAAAAGGGTTCAATGTGTTCTAAAGATGATTGATGTGCTGCATGGGAGCGGCAGGCATTTTTGCTGGCGTGCACTGACTGTTAATCACATTGGTATGGTTGTTTTCATGTGGTGCCAGTGAAATGATGGGATGTCACTGCTGCTCCAGTTCCCTTGAGAATGGGAGGCATCAAATACGTTCATCACTGGGCAACATAAGACATGTTCACCTCTGCCTTTGGATGTAACAACTTGTCACAATTTGTAGGAAAATGAAAGAAGGATGGTTCTGAAATGCATTTCAACATGCAGAATCATCCTAATCCCTGTGCCCTTTCAATCAAATAACCTCATAGTAAACTATTTCGCATTGGCATCTTTTGAACAAGAGTATCCCCATGCCAGGACTATGGGGAATGGGTCCCAGATGTCACTGTTCTGGAATTAATATTGGAATTAATTTATCCTTCGATTGAAGGGGAGGTTTCACAGATGTGATTCTCTGGGGGAGGTGATTTAGTGTAGAGAAAGTGTTGCCACGGAGTCCAAAGATGTCCAGGTGAGGTGAATCGGCCCTAATCGATGCACAGGGTTATGGGATAGGGTGTGGGCCCAGGTAAAGTGCTCTTTCAGAGGATCAGTGCAGATTCAATGAGCTGGATGGCCTCCTTCTGCACTGTAGGGATTATATGAATTCTTATAGGAACTCTGTCAAAATCTCTGGATTATCCTCACCCAGTTTACGTCTTGGCATTTGGGCAGATCCATTTGATTTGATTTGATTTATTATTGTCACTTGTATTAACATACAGTGAAAAGTATTGTTTCTTGCGCGCTATACGAAAGGCTAGTCATGGATCCAACTCATTAATGTATGGGTGTCATTGCTTTATGGTGGTTCCCTTGGAGTGAGTGAAATATTGGAATTACACAGGATAGGATGTACAGCACAAGAACTGGCCAATCACAGGATAGAATGTACAACACAGAGACTGGCCAATCACAGGACAGGATGTATAGCACAGGAACTGGCCATTCACAGGATTGGATGTACAGCACAGGAACTGGCCATTCACAGGATTGGATGTACAGCACATGGACTGGCCAATCACATGTTAGGATGTACAACACAGGAACTGGCCATTCACAGGATTGGATGTACAGCACAGGAACTGGCCATTCACAGGATTGGATGTACAGCACATGGACTGGCCAATCACATGTTAGGATGTACAACACAGGAACTGGCCATTCACAGGATTGGATGTACAGCGCAGGGACAGGCCATTCAGACCATGCTGACTCTAGTCCAGCCTCACACCATTTGTTTTCATCCAAATTTACCATCAGAACTATCTAGCTTCAATGTTTTTGTGTAATTCCTTAAATACTTCTCTAATTTTCGCTTAAGTGCACCGAGATTATTCTCTTCAATTATCTCATAGAAACTCATAAAATTCTAACAGGATTAGACAGGGTAGATTCAGAAAGAATGTTCCCGATGGTGGGGGAGTCCAGAACTAGGGGTCATAGTTTGAGGACAAGGGGTAAACCTTTTAGAACTGAGGTGAGGAGAAATTTCTTCACCCAGAGTGTGGTGAATGTGTGGAATTCACTATCACAGAAAGTAGTTGAGGCCAAAATGTTGTCTGATTTCAGGAAGAAATTAGATATAGCTCTTGGGGCTAAAGGGATCAAGGGATATGGGAGGAAAGGGGGACCACTTTTTGGGTGAATTGGGTGTTTCTTGTGAGTTTCCTGTTGGGTTTCTTGCTGGTACATGAACATTTCCGAGTGTTAGAGTCACTTACAGATCCACTATGGGAATTCACGCTGTGTTTTCCAGCTTTTCACAGCTTCAGCTCACTGTGCCAACCCGTAGATCGGCACGGTAGCACAGTGGTTAGCACTGCTGCTTCACAGCTCCAGGGACCTGGGTTCGATTCCCGGCTTGGGTCACTGGCTGTGTGGAGTTTGCACATTCTCCTCGTGTCTGCGTGGGTTTCCTCCGGGTGCTCCGGTTTCCTCCCACAGTCCAAAGATGTGCGGGTTAGGTTGATTGGCCAAGCTAAAATTGCCCCTTAGTGTCCTGGGATGCATAGATTAGAGGGATTAGCGGGTAAAATATGTCGGGGTAGGGCCTGGGTGGGATTGTGGTCGGTGCAGACTCGATGGGCCGAATGGCCTCTTTCTGTACTATATGATTTCTATGATCTCTTGTCCATGTTCTTGAACTTTTAATCAATGTTTGAGTTTGCCGGTGGCTTTCCCTGTTCACCCTGCGATGTCACATCTCTCCATTCACTGGACCCTTTTATGCGATTTTTGATAGTTGTCCTTTGGGTAGAGAGTCCTACCCTGCGCATCAGTATCACTTTGTCTACTGTCATTCACTCCTTATCTACCATATCCTGCTCCTCATAACTGTCAGATATGAGTTAGTGAGGTGTAGGGTGCCTCATCATCATCTACTAATTGCTCAGATTCTGCAAGTTTATAATCAAACCCATTAATCTTGATGAATGGATCCTTCTAGTTCGATAGCATGTTGGAGAATTACTGTCCTGCTATCACATCCTGTCACTTTACCCAAACCTTTCCACTTTTTCTCACCCTCCCTTTTATCATCCACTAAATCCCCAGCGTTAACGTTCATCTCTGAAGATCTTATGTGATGCCCTAAGACTTGCCAAATTTTCTCAGAGTCATCTGCCTTGATCTGTTGTCTCTGTATGTGGAGAGTTCAATACGCAGAAAAGGTGGAACTAATTGTCGTCCGTTCCCAGGCTGAGGAACGATCCCACAGCACCTAAAGCATTTTTGGATTTCTCCCAAAGACCAGCTGATATTGACTATAAGTCCTGACCATTTGCAGAGTCTGCCCACACAGCTCATCAATTACTGTGTGATTTATTCCAAAAAGCCCTTTACTGAAGAAACTTTTAGCTGCAGCATTCATCAATACTGCAGCGGTTCAAGAAGGCAGCTCACCACAACCTTCTCACGGGCAATTAGGGATGGGCAATAAATGCTGGCCTAACCAGCGGTGCTCACATCATTTTAAGTAATTTAAAGAACTGCGATGTTCATATTTTTACACATCCCTCTAAATTTATCATTGAAAAATCCCCCCCCCCGGCCAGTGAGGAATTTAGCCCCTATTCTGGTCCCAATCTGTTTCCCATGATTTCAGCCACGATCGCTCTGTTGTCTTTAACATTTATTACTGTGGACAGACTGAGGGCGGGATTATCCGGCCGGGCTCGCCCCAAAACCAGAAAATCCCGCCCGAAGTCAACGGAACTTTGCATGGTCCACCCCTCGCCCGCTATGCATCCCGTGGCAAGCACAATGGGAAAATTCCCCCTGAATCTTGTTGGCATGCCTGTGGAAAGTAAAATGAAAATATTTCTGTCCTTGTCCCACACTTTAAATCCATAACTGTTAATTTATTAGTACTGTGCAAATGGGAGATTTACAATAGACAGTGATGGTGCTGTCCAACATTTTTTTGCATCTATCACGTTTTTCACTAATCTCTTCAATGAGCTTTATACAGTTCTGCATCCTTTACAAAGAACAAAGAAAAGTACAGCACAGGAACAGGCCCTTCGGCCCTCCGAGCCTGTGCCGATCATGATGTCTGTCTAAACTAAAACCGTATGCACTTTCGGAGTCCGTATCCTTCCATTTCCATCCTATTCATGTATTTGTCTAGCTACCCCTTAAATGCCACGATTGTACCTGCTCCCACCACCCCCCCGGGCAGCGCGTTCCAGACAGTCACCACCTTCTGTGTAAAAAAACTTGCCTTGCACATCTCCTCTGAACTTTTCCCCATGCACCTTAAACCTATGTCGCCAGTACTTGACTTTTCTGCCCTAGGAAAGAGCATCTGACTATCAAATAGGGTTTAATCTGAGACACGAGGGATGAGCAAAGTGTTAATGTAACTTTAAGATGATTTGCTTATTTTTCTAACAAATTCCCATGATCTGATGTCATTAACATTTCTTTAACATTCTGATAGAGATGCTGGGTTTTGTTAAAGAGTTGCAATATTGTCCTGATTGGGTAAATTGCAAATGAACTGACTTTCTACAGACAATTGCTGTATCCTGTTCCATGTCCAATTTCATTTGTGCCTTTTTCATGGATGGGTTGTTCAGTAGCAAGGGTGTCCCACTAGATTCTGATCAAGTGTCTCATCCCAGCTATTCTGCATGCAATCACCACTATTTTCAGCGTGTTGTCATCCATGAATCTGAAGGAACTATAACTTTCATTTTCCTTAAATTATAAGCAAAATATAGCGGATGCTGGAAATTGGAAATGAAAATAGGAAATGCTGGATGAACTCAGCCAGTCAGGCAGCATCTGTGGAGAGAGAAACAGAGTTAACATTTCAAGCCTCCATGAATCTTCGAGATAAACCTCACAAGACTGTGATCGTGAGTCCTCCACCTTCTTGTCAGCGACACTTAAGACTTATTTGGACAGACATATGAACAGACAGGGAATAGAGGATACAGACGGTTGGTCTACTTAGGGCAACGTGATTGGTGCAGGCTTGGAGGGCCGAAGGGCCTGTTCCAATGCTGTTTTTTGTTCTTTGTTCTGTGACATCACTAAATGCCCTGTTTGTGCTACAAAGACCAGTTTCCCCAGGAATCTTTTTAAAGCTTCAAAAGTCTGATCCACAGTGTTCTCTTTCTGAGAATCGAACCTCAATTAAGACCAGAGCCTGATCCACATGTGACATTTCAGCAAAATCCAACAATTTGTAAGCAAGGATTGAATCTGGAAATTCCCAAATAGAATTTCTGTCATTTTTTATATATCCTCGAAATTCCATGAGGTATTTCTCTATGAAATCATCACCTCAGGGGTTGGTGTTGGGACCCTTGTTATTCATTATTTATATAAACTATTTGGGTGTGAATGTATAACATGGTTAGGAAGTTTGCAGATGATACTAACTTAGGAGGTATCGTTGATAGCGAAGAAGGTTATCAAAAATTACAGATGGATCTTGATCAGCTGGGAAATTGGCCGAGGATTGGCAAATGGATTTCAATACAGATAAGTGTGAGGTGTTGCATTTTGGAAAGTCAAACCAGGGTAGGACTTGTACAGTGAATGGTAGGGCATTGGGGGAATGTTGAGGAACAATGGGACTAAGGAGTACAAGTACATAGTTTGTTGAAAGCGGCGTCACAGGTAGACAGGGTGGTAAAGAGGGTGTTTAACACACTGGCCTTCATCAGTCAGAGCATTGAGTATAGAAATTGGGACATTATGTTACAGTTGTATAAGGTGTTGGTGAGGCTGCATTTGGAGTATTGTGTACAACTGTGGTCACCCTGTTAAAGGAAAGACATTGATAAACTGGAAAGAGTGCAAAAATGATTTACGAGGATGTTGCAGGACTGCGTTATAGGGAGCGGTTGGCCAGATGAGGGCTTTATTCCTTGGAATATTGTAGAATGAGGAGTGACCTTACTGAGGTTTATAAAATCATGAGGGGCATGGATAGGATGAACGCACATAGTCTTTTTCCCAGGGAAGGGGAATTGAAAACTAGAGGGCATAGGTTTAAGGGGAGAGGGGAAAGATTTAAAAGGGACCTGAGGGGAACCTTCTTCACACAGAGGGTGGTGCATGTATGGAATGAGCTGCCAGAGAAAGTGATTGAGGCAGGTTCAATAGCAACATTTAAAAGCATTTGGATAAGTACATGGATGGGAAAGGATTAGCGGCATATGGGGCAAACGTGAGAAGTTGGGATGAGCTGGGAGGGCACCATGGTCGGCATGGATGGTTGGGTCGAAGGGCCTGTTTCTGTGCTGTATTGCTCTAAGACTCTCTGACCTGTCTTTCTAAATTTATTGAAATCTGACCATAGCTCATTTGTATTTAATAGATCAACTTTCTGAGAAACTTCAGCCATGTGTTTAAATGAACTATCCAAACACTCCTCAGTGCCCAATAAACTGGCTTCCAGAGCCCAAATAATATGCCAGAGGATGCGCCTGGGTAGGATGCTCTTTCGGAGAGTTGGTGTAGACTTGATAGATTGAATAGCCTCCTTCTGCACTGTAGAGATTCTATGGTTAATGTACAGGATGTGGGTTTCACTGGCAAGGCCAGCATATATTGCCCATCCCTAGTTGCCCTTGTAAAGATGGTGGTGAGCTGCCTTCTTGAGCACGCTTCTGGTATTTGCTACCAAATAAACCTGTTGGACTTTAACCTGGTGTTGTGAGACTTCTTAATAATCATAGAATCATAGAAACCCTACAGTGCAAAAGGAGGCCATTCGGCCCATCGAGTCTGCACCAACTACAATCCCACCCAGGCCCTATCCCCACATATTTACCCGCTAATCCCTCTAACCTACGCATCCCAGGACTCTAAGGGGCAATTTTTAACCTGGCCAATCAACCTAACCCGCACATCTTTGGACTGTGGGAGGAAACCGGAGCACCCGGAGGAAACCCACACAGACACGAGGAGAATGTGCAAACTCCACACAGACAGTGACCCGAGCCAGGAATCGAACCCGGGACCCTGGAGCTGTGAAGCAGCAGTGCTAACCACTGTGCTACCGTGCCGCCCCTGATAATGTAGGTACATCCACAGTGTTGTTCGGGAGGGAACTCCAAGATCATAGAAACCCTACAGCACAGAAAGAGGCCATCTGGCCCATTGAGTCTGCACCAACCACAATCCCACCCAGGCCCTACCCCCATATCCCGAACACATTTTTACCCGCTAATCCTTCTAACCTACGCATCTTAGGACACTAAGGGGCAATTTTTAGCATGGCCAATCAACCTAACCCGCACATCTTTGGACTGTGGGAGGAAACCGGAGCACCTGGAGGAAACCCACGCAGACACGAGGAGATGTGCAAACTCCACACAGACAGTGACCCAAGCCGGGAATCGAACCCAGGTCTCTTGAGCTGTGAAGCAGCAGTACTAACCACTGTGCTACCGTGCTGCCCTATTTGACCCAGCGACAGTGATGGAACAGTGATACATTTCCAGGTCAGGGTGGTGAGTGGCTTGGAGGGGAACCTCCAGGTGATGGTGTTACCTGGTATCTGCTGCCTGTGCCCTTCTCAATGGTGGTGGTTGTGGGTTTGGAAGGTGCTGTCTGAGGAACCTTTGTGAGTTCCTGCAGTGCATCTTGTAGGTGCTACACACTGATGCTACTGTTCGTAGGTGGTGGAGGGAGTGGATGTTTGTGGTTCGGGTAGCAAACAAATGGGCTACTTTGTCCTGGATGGTGTCAAGCTTCTTGATTGCTGTTGGAGCTGCACCTATCCAGGCAAGTGGAGAGTATTCCAACACATTCCTGAATTGTGCCTTGTAGGTGGTGGACGGGCTTTGGGGAGTCAAGAGATGAGATATTCGCCGCATGATTCCTAGCCTTTGACCTGCTCTGGTAGCCACAGTATGTATATGGCTAGTCCAGTTGAGAGTCTGGTCAATGATAACCCCCAGGATGTTGATATTGGGGGATTCAGCGATGGTCATACCATTGAATGTCAAGGAGGCAATGGTTAGATTCCCTGTTGTTGCGGATGGTCATTGCCTGGCGCTTGTGTGCCACAAATGTTAGTTGCCACTTTTCAACCCAAGCCTGGATATTGTCCAAGTCTTGGACATGGGTTGCTCTAGGGTCTGAGGAGTCATGACTGCTACTGAACATTGTACAGTCATTAATGAACATCCCCACTTCTTTGATTTGATTTATTATTGTCAAGTGTATTAGCATACAGTAAAAAGTATTTTTTCTTGCACGCTATACAGACAAAGCATACCATTCATAGAGAAGGAAACGAGAGAGTGCAGAATGTAGTGTTACAGTCATAGCTAGGGTGTAGAGAAAGATTAACTTAATGCGAGGTAGGTCCATTCAGAAGTCTGACGGGAGCAGGGAAGAAGCTGTTCTTGAGTCGGTTGGTACGTAACCTCAAAGTTTTGTATCTTTTCCCGATGGAAAAAGGTGGAAGAGAGAATGTCCGGGGTGCGTGGGGTCCTTAATTATGCTGGCTGCTTTGCCGAGGCAGCGTGAAGTGTAAACAGAGTCAATGGATAGGAGGCTGGTTTGCGTGATGGATTGGACTACATTCACGACCTTTTGTAGTTTCTTGCGGTCTTGGGCAGGGCAGGAGCCAAACCAAGCTGTAATACAACCAGAAAGAATGCTTTCTGTGGTGCATCTGTAAAAGTTGGTGAGAATTGCTTCATCTTCTGAGAAAGTAGAGGTGTTGGTGGGCTTTCTTAACTATAGTTTCAGCATGGGGGGACCAGGACAGGTTGTTGGTGATCTGGACACCTATAAACCTGAAGCTCTCAACCCTTTCTACTTCGTCCCTGTTGATGTAGACAGGGGCATGTTCTCCTCTACACTTCCTGAAGTGGATGACAATCTCCTTCGTTTTGTTGACATTGAGGGAGAGATTATTGTTACCGCACCAGTTCACCAGATTCTCTATCTCATTCCTGTACTCTGTCTCATCATTGATTGAGATCTTACCCACTACGGTGGTGTCGTCAGCAAACTTGAAAATCGAGTTGGAGGGAAATTTGGCGACACAGCCATAGGTATAAGGAGTATAGTTAGGGAGCTGAGAACACAGCCTTGTGGGGCACCAGTGTTGAGGATGATCATGGAGGGGGTGTTGGTTATCCTTACTGATTGTGGTTAGGAAGTTCAGGATCCAGTCGCAGAGGGAGGAGCTGAGGCCCAGGCCATGGAGTTTGGGGATGAGTTTTGTAGGAATAATGGTGTTGAAGGCTGAGCTGTAGTCAATAAATAGGAATCTGACATGGGTGTCCTTGTTATCTAGGTGTACCAGGGTTGACTGCAGGGCCAGGGAGATGGTGTCTGCTGTGGACCTGTTGCAGCGGTAGGTGAACTGTAGTGGATCCAGGCAGTCCGGGAGACATTACCTGACAGTATGATGGAAGAAAGGTCATTGATGAAGCAGCTGAAGATGGTTGGGCCCAGGACACTAGCCTGAGGAACTGCTGCAATGATGTCCTGCATCTGGAATGATTGACCTCCAACAATCAGGAATGACTCCAGCCATTGGAAGGTTTTCCCCCTGATTCCCATTGACCCCAGTTTTGCGAGGGCTCCTTAATGCCATCCTCGGTTAAATGCTATGTTGATGCCAAGGGCAGTCACTCTCACCTCATCTCTTATCCTTGTTTGAACCAAGGCTGTAATGAAGTCAGGAGCTGAGTGACCCTGGTGGAACCCAAACTGAGCATCACTGAGCAGGCTATTGCTTAGCAAGTACCGCTTAATAGCACTACTGATGATCCCTTCCATCACTTTACTGATGATCGAGAGTAGACTGATGGGGCAGTAATTGGCCGGGTTGGATTTGTCCTGTTTCATATGTACAGGACATGTTTTCACTCAATTCCCTAAATTGCTTGCATATTTCTTCCTTCCATTATGAGGTGATGTGTAGATGACACCATTTAATGTATTTGTTCCTTTATTATTATATTTTATCTCAGTTGGTCTGCATTCTTTTTCTATCTGATCATAGAATCATAGAAACCCTACAGTACAGAAAGAGGCCATTCGGCCCATCGAGTCTGCACCGACCACAATCCCACCGAGGCCCTACCCCCACATATTTACCCACTAATCCCTCCAACCTCCGCATCTCAGGACACTAAGGGCAATTTTAGCATGGCCAATCAACCTAACCCGCACATCTTTGGACTTAGCTGTGTCCTTTTTCTCAATTGTCATTATATTATCCCCAAATTACTTTGTGCATAAGCCTCACCTCCTTTCATTATCTTCATTTTAATTCTAAAAGCCTTAGTCAGGTTCTGCCGACTCAGGAATTAGTTCTAACCAGCCACCTAATTAGCTAACTGTGTAGATGTCACCAGCAAGCAACTGTTTTATGACTAAGATGGAAAGAAAGTTAAGTTAAATGCAAACTTTGACTAGAATTTAGAAACAGTTCAATCCTTAAAGTTCCTCCATTCACCAAATTCCCCCAAGATGAGTAACTAGTGGCGTGCCGCAGGGATCAGTACTGGGGCCTCAACTATTTACCATTTATATAGACGATCTGGAGGAGGGGACTGAGTGTAGGGTAACAAAGTTTGCAGACGTCACAAAAATAAGTGGAAAAGTGAATCGTGTGGAGGGCGTAGAAGGTCTGCAGGGAGATTTGGACAGGCTGAGTGAGTGGGCGAGGATCTGGCAGATGGAGTATAACGTTAACAAATGCGAGGTTATTCACTTTGGAAGAAATAATAGCAAATTGGATTATTATCTAAATGGAAAGAAATTACAACATGCTGCTGTGCAGAGGGACCTGGGGGTCCTTGTGCATGAGACGCAAAAACCCAGTCTGCAGGTGCAACAGGTGATCAAGAAGGCAAATGGGATGTTGGCCTATATCGCAAGGGGGATAGAATATAAAAGCAGAGATGTCTTGCTGCATCTGTACAGGGCATTGGTGAGGCCGCAGCTGGAATACTCTGTGCAGTATTGGTCCCCTTATTTGCGGAAGGATATATTGGCCTTGGAGGGAGTGCAGAGAAGGTTCACCAGGTTGATACCAGAGATGAGGGGTGTTGATTATGAGGGGAGACTGAGCAGATTGGGTTTGTACTCGTTGGAATTTAGAAGGCTGAGGGGGGATCTTATAGAGACCTATAAGATAATGAAGGGGCTGGATAAGGTAGAGGTGGAGAGATTCTTTCCACTTAGAAAGGAAACTAGAACTAGAGGGCACAGCCTTAAAATAAAGAGGGGTCAGTTTAGGACAGAGTTGAGGAGGAACTTCTTCTCTCAGAGGGTGGTGAATCTCTGGAATTCTCTGCCCACTGAAGTGGTGGAGGCTACCTCGTTGAATATGTTTAAATCACGGATAGATGGATTCCTGATCGGTAAGGGAATTAGGGGTTATAGGGAGCAGACGGGTAAGTGGAACTGATCCACTTCAGATCAGCCATGATCTTATTGAATGGCGGGGCAGGCTCGAGGGGCTAGGTGGCCTACTCCTGCTCCTATTTCTTATGTTCTTATGTTGTTATGTAAGCAGTCTGTTTACCAGTGTTCCACTGTGCAGGGTGAAGTGCTCTGGACCACCGTTTGTTCCAAATTGGACATGTCAGTCGCACAGCCAACACAAAACATTTCATTATAAAATTGAGAAAGCTGCTGTGTTTCTGGTGAAGTGAATAAATTGCCCACTGGGGACGACAGGAAGAAAATCACATCTTGGATACTATCAGGCATTTTAACTTCCAGCTGGCTAAATTGTCTGGTGACTGACTGGTCCATATGGGATGACATTGGGATGCTCACTCAAATAGCTGTACTCCTGTCACTGGCTGACTCCAAACCGGTAAGAGTTTTAACAACACCAGGTTAAAGTCCAACAGGTTTATTTGGTAGCAAATACCATTAGCTTTCGGAGCACAGCTCCTTCGTCAGATGGAGTGGAAATTGCTTGCATATTTCTTCCTTCCATTATGAGGTGATGTGTAGACGACATTTCCACTCCATCTGACGAAGGAGCAGCGCTCCGAAAGCTAATGGTATTTGCGACCAAATAAACCTGTTGGACTTTAACCTGGTGTTGTTAAAACTCCTACTGTGTTCATCCCAGTCCAACGCCGGTATCTCCACATCATGACTCCAAACCAACAGGGCTGAATAATAGGTGGATCAGATCAGATTCGATCAAGGCACTCATTTTATCGTAGAATCCCTACAGTGCAGAAGGGGGCCATTCAGCTCATTGAATCTGCACTGACTCCTCCCACCCCCTCTGCCCCCCCCCACCCCCCCACCCCCACCCCCCCCACCCCCCCGCCACCCTCCCCCCCCACCCCGTCTAACCCTGCAACTCCATCCATTTTACCATGGTCAATCCACCTAACCTACACATCTTTGGACTGTGGGAGGAAATTGGAGCACCTGGAGGAAACCCACGCAGACAAGGGAAGAACGTGCAAACTCCACATGGACAGAGACCCAAAGTCCTTGGCACTGTGAGGCAGCAGTGCTAACCACTGTGCCATTGTGCCACCAACCTGTGGGTCACAATTGCCCACCTAAAATCAGGCAGCTTGGGGAGAGATGGTTAGTGGTTTGTGAAACAGGCAGAGACAAGCGAAGAAAATGCCTAACTTTCTTCACACAGCCTGGAGGAACAGACATTCTCTCCAGAGTGGAGATTACAGTCACCCTGACAATGTACCTGTGGCCTGGTGGAGATTACAATCACCCTGACAATGTACCTGTGGCCTGGTGGAGATTACAATCACCCTGACAATGTACCTGTGGCCTGGTGCATTGCATAGGTTTCCTCCAGGTGCTCCAGTTTCCTCCCACAGTCTGAAAGATGTGCTGGTTAGGTACATCGGCCGTGCTAAATTCTGCCTCAGTGTACCCGAACAGGCGCCGGATTGTGGCGACTAGGGGGTTTTCACAGTAACTGCATTGCAGTGTTAATGTAAGTCTACTTGTGACGCTAATACAATAAAATAAACTTTAAAAGGTGCAGAGTGTCTCACTTTCCAATGAACAGGGGGACAGCTAAATATTCCCTTTGTTTCAAAAAGAATGGAAGGTTTTATGCTATGGCCTCTTCTGCAGCTGGATCTAACTTATTCCTTCCTCGTTGGATATCACACCATCTGTTTTACTTCTGTGGGACTATGATGAAGATTTGTCAAGGACTTGGCCAGTTCTGAGGTCATTGGACTGCAATGAAGATAAGTTATTGTGCTTGGCAAATTTGATTTTAGATTCCCACAGTTGCTCAACTTTTAATAAAAGAACAGAGAACAGAGTTGAGTTGTTTGTCATGCAACTATTCACTGGTGGACAGATCCAAATTGAAAGGAACTGATTTATTGATACTCAATAAACATGGTTTGGAGTTTTGAAAGTTGAGGCAGGAAGGAGACAAAAATATGTTATAGAATTTTCTGAATATTGCTCCAAACAACAGGAATTCTTCTCATAGAAACCCTGCAGTACAGAAGGAGGCCATTCGGCCCATCGAGTCTGCACCGACCACAATCCCACCCAGGCCCTACCCCCATATCCCCCCGCTAATCCCTCTAACCTACGCATCTCAGGACACTAAGGGGCAATTTCTAACCTGGCCAATCAACCTAACCCGCACATCTTTGGACTGTGGGAGGAAACCGGAGCACCCGGAGGAAACCCACGCAGACACGAGGAGAATGTGCAAACTCCACACAGACAGTGACCCGAGCTGGGAATTGAACCCGGGACCCTGGAGCTTTGAAGCAGCAGTGCTAACCACTGTGCTACCACTTCTGCTACTTCCTTGCCTTTCATTACTTTATCACTTTAATGATTCTTAACTCCAGAAAGAAATAACTCCTGGCACTTATGATAAACATTATTTCCTGAATAAATTAGTATTAAAATCTCACCTGTACCTGATTATGGATCAACAAGTGATTAGTGGATATGAAGTAGACTGAAAATTGTCACGTGTAAAATATTGATGTGCGCATTGCTGTCGTTAGCTAAAGACAGCATGAACCAATTTCCAGTCTAACAGATTGTTGCAGAAGTGAAAATGCTTTTCAATAATGAATAATAATATTCTAAAGTTGGCTCTGTGCTGGCCCCAGCCTCTCTTGCTTTAAAACTTACTGGATGTCTGGTTTTTGGGTGCAGGAGTTGCCTTTGTAACCATGTTGCGGATATTAAATGAGGATCTGCCACCTATCATTAACTGATTGTGCCATAGGGCTGACCATATGCTACATTGCTGGCTACCTCTATATTTTGCAAGGAGCAAAGAGCATGCACTAATGTAGCACAAAGACCACACATCCACCCACCCAAACACTCGCACACAGTCACACTCACATGAGCACGCACTCACACACATGCACACACACTCACATGCACACACTCACATGCACTCACACACAGACGCACACACATGAACTCACACGCACGCACAGCCACACACACACACTCTCACACACACACAAACACTTCACCCAAACACACGCATACACACTTCACCCGAATACGTACATACAGTAACCCCTTCTCTCTCACACACACACAAAACTTCACCCAAATACACACATGCACGTGCACACACACTCTCACAGACACACTCTCACACACACACACACTCTCAGACACACACACACACACACTCTCACACACACTCTCACAGACACACTCTCACACACACACACACACTCTCACACACACACTCTCACAGACACACACACACACACACACATTCACACTCTCTCACATATACACACTCTCACAGACACACTCTCACAGACACACTCACACACACAGACTTCACCCAAACACACACACGCACACATTTGCGCACACGCATACTTCACCCAAATATACATGCCTGGACATCTGGTATCACTGAGAATATTGAGCATGACAAAATGTTCCATCATGATGCCCCTTCTCAACTCCCAGCTCACATTCAGATGGTGTGAAAAAGGATGCCTTTACTTCCCACCCCACCATTTCCCCAATTCCTTCACTCAAAGCTTTGAGTTCCTGCATCAGGTCACCCAAGGGCATGTGTCTGTCCAATCACAGGAGCCTCTGGTGAGCAGAGAGACCAACAGTGCAGTGTTGATGGAGAGACCCTGTTAATTGAGCTAATTCACAGCCATTAGTCCAGCTATTGACACTGATTTAACTCAGACACTATGACAATAAAGTTGGAGTGTAAATATGGTGAATCATCCCAGCGAGTGGACCCCAGAAGATGAAGTCATAGCCAAGTTCTGTTAGAGGTGACTTGGATGAGGAACTCGATGGGGTAGCAGACAGGAGAGCGCTGATCATGATGCTAATGGGGCAAAAGGCTAATGGATTGCACAGCAGGATATTAAAGGAAGCAGCTGGAGAGATAATGGATACACTGGTATTAATCTCCCAAAAATCCTTAAATTCTGGAAAAGTCGCAGAAGATTGGAAAACTGCCAATGTATCACCCTTATTCAAAAAGGGAGAGAGACAAAAAACAGTTAACTATTGGCTTAACATCTCTGTTAACATAGATAGCTTAACATCTCTGATTGGGAAAATGTTAGAATCCATTATAAAGGATATAAAAGCAGAGTATTTAGAAATGTATTATGTGATCAAGCAGAGTCAGCATGGCTTCATAGATACATAGAAACTAAAAGCAGGCATAGGCCATTTGGCCCTTCGAGCCTGCTCCGCCCCGCCATTTATTATGATCATCGAATTCAATATCCTGATCCCTCTTCCTCCCACATCCCTTTAGCCCCAAGAGCTATGTTTAATTTCTTCTTGAAATCAGACAACGTTTTGGCCTCAACTACATTCTGTGGTAGTGAATTCCACACATTCACCACCCTCTGGGTGAAGAAATTTCTCCTCACCTCAGTTCTAAAAGGTTTACCTGTTATCCTCAAACTATGACCCTCAGTTCTGGACTCCCCAACCATTGGAACATTGTTTCTGAATCTACCTTGTCTAACCCTGTTAGAATCTTATAAGTTTCTATGAGATCTCTTCTCACTTGTCTAAACTCCAGTGAATATAATCCTAACCAACTTTCCTCATATGACAGACCTGCCATCCCAAGAATCAACGTGGTAAATCTTCACTGTACTCCCTCTATATGCCAAAACATTGAATATATTCAAGAGGCGGCTGGATATAGCACTTGGGGTGAATGGGATCAAAGGTTATGGGGAGAAAGCAGGATTAGGCTACTGAATTGGACGATCAGCCATGAATGTAATGAATGGTGGAGCAGGCTCGAAGGGTCAAATGGCCTCCTCCTGCTCCTATCTTCCATGTTGAAGGATGTCATTAGCAATGACATCCTTCCTCAGATAAGGACACCAAAACTGAACACAGTACTCCAGGTGTGGCCTCACCAACGCGCCATACAATTGCAGCAAAACATTCCTGTATACTCAAATCCTCTCGCTATGAAGGCCAACATACCATTTGCCTTCTTTACTGCCTCCCTGTCCCTGCGCACTTACTTTCAGCAACTGATGCACGAGGACTCCAAGGTCTCGTTGAGTATCCACTTCTCTCAATTTACACCCATTCAAGTAATAATCTGTCTTCCTATTATTGCTCCAAAGTGGATAACCTCACATTTATCCACATTATACTGCACCTGTCATGCACAAGCCCACACACTCAGCCTGTCCAAATTACATTGAAGTATCTCTGCATCCTCCTCACAGCTCACCCTCCCACCCAACTTTATATCATTTGCAAATTTGGAGATAATACATTCAGTTCCCTCTTCCAAGTCATTCATATATAATGGGAACATTTGGGTTCCCAGCACAGATCCCTGCGGAACCCACCAATCACTGACTGCCAATCAGAAAAAGATCCTTTTATGCCAACTCTTTGCTTCCTATCTGTTAACTAGCTTTCTATCCATCTCAAGACATTACCTGCAATCCCATGCGCATTAACTTTGCATAATTGTCTGCTCTGTGAGACCTTGTCAAGAGCCTCCTGAAAGTCTAAATCGATCACATCCACTGGTTCTCCTTGGTCAACTCTACTAATTACATCCTCAAAAAATTCCAATAGATTTGTCAAGCATGAATAAAGGAGGAATCCTGCCTGACAAATTTATTGGAATTCTTTGAGGTAGTAACAAGCAGGATCGATAAAGGGGAACCAGCATATGTAATATACTTGGATTTCCAGCAAGTGTTTGATACGGTAGTGCACAAAAGACTACTTAATAAAATGGGAACCTATGGTGCTGGGGGTAGAACAAAGAACAAAGAACAAGACAGCACAGGAACAGGCCCTTCGGCCCTCCAAGCCTGCGCTGCTCATGTGCCCACTAGATCATTCTTTTGTATCCCTCTATTCCCAGTCTGTTCATGTGGTTATCTAGATAAGTCTTAAACGATCCCAGCGTATCCGCCTCAATCACCTTGCTTGGCAGTGCATTCCAGGCCCCCACCACCCTCTGTGTAAAATACGTCCCCCTGACATCTGTGTTGAACCTTGCCCCCCTCACCTTGAACTTGTGACCCCTTGTGTTCGTCACCTCCGACCTGGGAAAAAGCTTCCCACTGTTCACTCTATCTATGCCCTTCATAATTTTATACACCTCTATTAGGTCACCCCTCATCCTCCATCTTTCCAGGGAGAACAACCCCAGTTTACCCAATCTCTCCTCATAGCTAAGACCCTCCATACCAGGCAACATCCTGGTAAACCTTCTCTGTAGTCTCTCCAAAGCCTCCACGTCCTTCTGGTAGTGTGGCGACCAGAACTGGACGCAGTATTCCAAATGTGGCCTAACCAACGTTCTATACAGCTGCAACATCATATGCCAACTTTTATATTCTATGCCCCGTCCAATAAAGGTAAGCATGCCATATGCCTTCTTGACCACCCTCTCCACCTGTGCTGCCACCTTTAAGGATCTGTGGACTTGTACACCCAGGTCCCTCTGTGTGTCTATACTCCTGATGGTTCTGCCATTTATTGTATAGCTCCCCCTTACATTAGATCTACCGAAATGCATCACTTCGCATTTATCGGGATTAAATTCCATCTGCCATTTCTCCGCCCAATTTTCCAGCCTATCTATATCCTGCTGTATTCTCTGACAATGTTTATCACTATCCGCAACTCCAGCAATTTTCCTGTCGTCCGCAAACTTACTGATCACACCAGCTACATCTTCCTCCAAATCATTTATATATGTATCACAAATATATATCACAAACAGCAGAGGTATTTTAACAGCAGTCGTATTTTAGCAGGGATTGAGGATTGGCTAACTGATAGAAGTCAGTGAGTTGGGATAAGAGGGGCATTTTCAGGGTGGCAACATGTAACTGGTGGTTAGCACTTCTGCCTCACAGCACCAAGGACCCGGGTTCAATTCCAGCCTTGGATGACTCTGACGCAAATCTTTGTCTCGTCACTGGACGCAGGTGAGGTCCCAGAGGATTGGAGGATAGCTAATGTGGTCCCGTTATTTAAGAAGGGTAGGAAGGATAACCCGGGAAATTATAGGCCGGTGAGCTTGACGTCCGTGGTGGGGAAGTTGTTGGAGAAGATTCTTAGAGATAGGATGTATGCGCATTTAGAAAGGAATAAACTCATTAACGATAGTCAGCATGGTTTTGTGAGAGGGAGGTCATGCCTCACTAACCTGGTGGAGTTTTTTGAAGAAGTGACCAGAATGGTTGACGAGGGAAGGGCCGTGGATGTCGTCTAAACAAAGCGTTTAACAAAGTCCCTCATGGTAGGCTGGTGAAAAAGGTTGGATCTCATGGGATAAAGGGGGAGGTGGCTAGATGGGTGGAGAACTGGCTTGGTCACAGAAGACAGAGGGTGGTAGTGGAGGGGTCTTTTTCCGGCTGGAGACCTGTGACTAGTGGTGTTCCGCAGGGCTCTGTATTGGGACCTCTGCTGTTTGTGATTTATATAAACGATCTGGAAGAAGGTGTAACTGGGGTGATCAGTAAGTTTGCGGACGACACAAAATTGGCAGGACTTGCAGATAGTGAGGAGCATTGTCAGAAGCTACAGAAGGATATAGATAGGCTGGAAATTTGGGCAAAGAAATGGCAGATGGAGTTCAATTCTGATAAATGCGAAGTGATGCATTTTGGTAGAAATAATGTAGGGAGGAGCTATACGATAAATGGCAGAACCATAAAGGGTGTAGATACGCAGAGGGACCTGGGTGTGCAAGTCCACAGATCCTTGAAGGTGACGTCACAGGTGGTGAAGAAGGCATATGGCATGCTTGCCTTTATAGGACGGGGCATAGAGTATAAAAGTTGGGGTCTGATGTTGCAGATGTATAGAACGTTGGTTTGGCTGCATTTGGAATACTGCGTCCAGTTCTGGTCGCCACACTACCAGAAGGACGTGGAGGCTTTGGAGAGAGTACAGAGGAGGTTTACCAGGATGTTGCCTGGTATGGAGGGGCTTAGTTATGAAGAGAGATTGGGTAAACTGGGGTTGTTCTCCCTGGAAAGACGGAGGATGAGGGGAGACTTAATAGAGGTGTATAAAATTATGAAAGGCATAGATAGGGTGAACGGTGGGAAGCTTTTCCCCAGGACGGTGGTGACGTTCACGAGGGGTCATAGGTTCAAGGTGAAGGGGGGGAGGTTTAACACAGATATCAGAAGGACATATTTTACACAGAGGGTGGTGGGGGCCTGGAATGCGCTGCCAGGCAAGGTGGTGGAGGCGGACACACTGGGAACGTTTAAGACTTATCTAGACAGCCATATGAACAGAGTGGGAATGGAGGGGTACAAAAGAATGGTCTAGTTTGGACCAGGGAGCGGCACGTGCTTGGAGGGCTGAAGGGCCTGTTTCTGTGCTGTATTGTTCTTTGTTCTCTTGACTGTGTGGAGTCTGCATGTTCTCCCCGTGTCCGCGTGGATTTCGTCCAGGTGCTTTGGTTTACTTCCACACTCCAAAAATGTGCAGGTTAGCTGGATTGGCCATGATAAATTGCCCCTTGGTGTCAGGGGCACTATATGGTAAATACGTAAGGTTACAAGGGTAGGTCCTGGGAGGGATTGTTGTCGGTGCATGCTCAATGGGCCAAATGGCCTCCCTCTGCACTGTAGGGATTCTATGATTCTAGTGGAGTGCCACAGGATCAGTGTTCGGTCCACAATTATTTACAATATATGCTAATGATAACGAGGGAAATGAATGTACTATTGCCAGGTTTGCAGATGACACAAAAACAGGTGGGAAGACAAGTGGTGAGGATGACACAATGGGCGAGATTTACCACGCAACCTGCTGCAAGTTTCACTATGGTGGGAGTCGGCCCACCATTGGTCAGCAGTGGGATCTTCTGATCCCACCATTGTCAATGGGGTCTCCCATTGAATACACCCCTCACCACTGAGAAACCTGCGACGGCGATGCGCTGTCTTCCAGTCCCACCACCGTGAATGGCAAGAAAGTTCCGGCTAAACAGTCTTCATGGGGATTATGGACAGACTGAGTAAAGTGGTGAAATAGGCATATGGGACACTTGCCTTTATCAATCGAGGCATAGATTACAAAAGTAGGGAAGTCACGTTGGAGTTGTATAGAACTTTGGTGAGGCCACAGCTGGAGTGCAGTGTGCAGTTCTCGTCGCCACATTGCACAGGAGGGGATTCACCAGGATGCTGCCTGGGATGGAACATTTAAGTATGAAGAGAGGTTGGCTAGGCTTGGATTGTTTTCATTGGAGCAGAGAAGACTGAAGGATGACCTGATCGAGGTGAACAAGATTATGAGGGACATGGACAGAGTGGATAGGGAGCAACTATTCCCCTTAGTTGAAGGATCAGTCACGAGGGGACATAGGTTCAAGGTGAGGGGCAGGAGGTTCAGGGGGGATTTGAGGGAAAGCTTTTTTATCCAGAGGGTGGTGATGGTCTGGAATGTGCTGCCTGGGAGGGCAGTAGGGACAGGTTGCCTCACATCCTTTATAAAGTACCCGAATGAGCACTTGGCATATCATAACATTCAAGGCTATGGGCCAAGTGCTGGCAGATGGGATTAGTTGGGAGGTCAGGTGTTTCTTGCGTGTTGGTGCTGACTCGATAGGTTGAAGAGCCTCTTCTGCGCTGTATGATTCTATGATTTACTGGGAGATCATATACATAAAATAATGAAAGCTAAATAATGTGGATGCTGGAAATCTGAAATCTGAACAGAAAATGCTGGTAAACCTCAGCAGGTCTGGCAGCGTCTGTGGAGAGAGAAACAAAGTTAACATTTGGAGTGAGTGAGACTCTTCTTTGGAGCAGTTCGCGCGGTGGTAAACACATCGGACTTTCCCAAGCTGCTGCTGTGAAGTGAATGCGAATCACAGGACTAATAAATCCCATCCCGTCAATGTGGTGGGGACAGTTTATGGCACCCAGCATTAAAGATGCATGTCCATCATATCTCAACATCCCTCCCTTTTCCTAAACTAAACATTTAAAGAATCAAACTATTTACATGATATCAAAATCCACGAACAGTCTGTCTGATTAGATCCATCTACAAAGCAATGAATTTACAAGTCTCTGAACATGTTGATGGTTGGCTTATTCATTTAGACTTAGTGACGATGATCTTTGCTGGAGGTTGTTGCATATTTTCAGACAGCTGATTTGGGTGCTCTGTTTGTGTAGATTCTTTGCCTATCTCCTGTTCTCAATAGGATTATTCAGCGTTTTGGTATTGGTCTGCTTTGTTGTCCTGTCATACTATTTAGAGTTTGTTTCTGATATGATCTTGGCTCTTGGCACATACTGACAACTTCTCATGAATTCCATGTGCCATCAATTGGATGTTGGACTCAAACTTTTTCTCAGATGTTGAGATTGGGCGTGTCTTCACCTGCATGCTGTTCAAGAGCATCTTTCACCTTCCCCTATCTTTTCGGTCATGCATCACGTACCCTTAGGAGTATTGACAAGAATTGTCTGCTGAATAGCAAATCAGGACTTGGATCTAGAGGATGAAGTGTGTACATCTAAGTTCAGATTCTGTCACTCAGCCTGTGTTAAGTGGCCTTCTCCCAGTGTAAGCATAGGGTTTCCCATTAGGCTCCAGTGATCTGTGTGGATCAGCATTGTCCTGCTGATAACATGGATGGTGATCGAGGTCAGGTCTTTAGAAGGCTGTAGGCTTGTGATCGCTGGACCCTTGGTGTTCACTCTATACAATATCCAAGGTAACCAGGGTAAGTTGTTGCAGTGACAATTGTGTGTGTAATAGATCCTAGGAATGGAATCTCTGAGCCATTGTGCATGGTGAACTTGACATTTGTGGGCTCACTTCTGGGGGCATAAACATTTCACTGTGCAAAGTGGGAGGATGTCTACACCTCCAGTGTTGCACATAGGTTATGCTGTCCATGTGGCTGTGGACATGTAATCAGGATGGTGGTGAAGGCTTCTATGGGTCCCACTGTGCCAATAACAATCTTTGGTGTTCACCGTGCTGAATGTCTGCTCACTTTGTGTGTCAATGCTCTGGTCTTTCTCATCATCTGACTATCGCTTGGCTGGGCATTTTGTGGATCTTGTCCTGATGCTGTAACAACTGCTGTTGGTTGGTCCAAATGCTGTTCGTGTCTGATCTCTGCTTGTAGCATCATGAGATGGCCTTTGATTTCTGCATTAATGCTTCCAGTATTCTCTGGTGCTACATGTCCTGCATACAGTGTTAAAATCTGGCTTTTTCTGGGAGCATGTATGAAGCTAAACCATCCACATTGCTCACTCGTCTTGTCTGTATTGTCTGCTGTGTCAATGGTGCGTGAGTTATGCATTACCTGTAGAAGCTGGAGCGTGGCTTCACGCTTGTATATGTTTTGTCATCGAGCTTCCATGTTGTAACCTTTGGGTTAGTCCAAGATTTCTTTCTGGAAAGCTTCTGTTTCAGTATGACTAAGTCAGTTAAACACAATTTGTCTTTAATAAATTCATGTTGACTTTTCTTAATGAATTCACATTTGTCTAAGTGGTTGTTAAATTTGTCCCACCACTGAGGTTAAACTGACTGACCATCCTGGTTCCTAGTCAGTCACCGACTTCCTTTTACCGTCGAGTGCTGCAGAAGACAGTAGGATTTCAAATTTGAAAGAGGTTTTGTAAATTCTTGTTTTCTGCTTGGAATTCGCACCAAGGATAATGTTACATATCACCCTGTGAGGCGACCAAAAGGTCAGTGCCTTCGGCACAAAGAAATTGTTGCAAGGCTGATTGTGAATCAGCTACAATTAAGGGATTATGTGAAAGATTTTGTTCTTCTTCAAATGGTAACAGGACGCGACTGCCCGTGCTTTTCAGGATGAGACTTGATTCTCATTGTGGCTTGTTTGCCCAGGGCACTGGAGGAGACAGCTGCTCAGGGCAGGCTGCTACTCCTGCCCGCTCAAACAAATTGCTTTAAAAAATCTATCAGCACGAGTGCTTCCTAAACTGCAATCTCAATGGTTTCTCAACAAGCCAGGATCAGAGGCATATTATTATACAAACATATTCAGGAAGAAAATATATTCATTTAGACCGACCTGGTGTAGATCCAGAGTAAAGGAAGCTGCAGTATCACTTTAAAATAGTCACGTTCAATAACATAGTGGACACTTGAGTGATTACAAAACAGGATTAGCATCAAAGCGGCCTTGCCAGTGTTTCATAAATGTCATTGAAGCTCCAAGATGAGATTATAACTTTAACGTCCTCCCACATGACATGGTTTTTCGAATGCTCTTTAATCTCCTGTAGCTTTTGATATGGGAGTAAACTTGAGAATATCAGACAACATTTTTTTTAACAAGTCAACTATTTTATTTTGACTTTTCTTAATTCTCAGAAGCTTCTAGCAGTTGATTTTCCCATCTGTCTGCTGCCCTTGTCCTTCTAGGTGGCAGTGGCTGTGGGTTTGGAAGCTGCCTCAGGAGCTTGGTTTGCCAGCAGCGAGTTTTGAGGTTCTCACTGCCAATCAAGTTAGGCCATGCAGATAATAAATAATGACATCCATGCTGACATCACAGTGTGGACAACTTGCACTCTGGACATGAAGGACTGCACCTCAGAGAGTTTTACAAACAGCAGAAAAGTGAATCCAAAAAGCAGCAAGGATGGATAAACAAGAGAGGGACAAAGCAAGTGGAATGGGAATCAAAGACAGGATTAAAGAGAAGTGTTAAAGTTTTTGAAAGTGGTTGGAATTGGGTTAAGCTCCAAAAGATGGGACTATAGAAGCTGACATGGGGTGGAGGGAATGAGAGGTGAAGAGTGTAGTGTTCAATTGTTCTGTGTTTAGCTATGTGAGTCTGTTTACTATTGATGCTCACTGTGTTTGATAGTTAAGCCTGGGTGTGGACTTAGAGTAAAATAAACAAAGTTGTGGAAAAAGCTGGAAACTAGAGTTGAAGTTTGGAGTAGACATTTGAAAGCACTGTGAATAAAACATATTATACACAAAGAAACTAGTGTAATCTCAGCATTGTTCTGATGATATGAAATAAAATAAAACAAAGTACAATGAGGATGCTAGAGAAATATTTAAATTTACCAATTCTTGCTCTTGGGGTCGGATCAGTAAGTTTGCCAATGACACAAAGATTGGCCGGGTGGTTAACAGTGAGGTTGAGTGTCTTGGGTTACAGGAAGATATAGATGAGGTGGTCAAATGGGCAGATAAGTGGCAGATGGAATTTAACCCCGAAAAGTGTGAGGTGATACACTTTGGAAGGAGTAATTTAACAAGGAAGTACACTATGAAAGGTCTGACACTAGGAAGTTCCGAAGAACACAGGGACCTCGGCGTGTTTGTCCATAGATCTCTGAAGGCGGAAAGGCAGGTTAATAGGGTGATGAAAAAGGCATATGGCACACTCGCCTTTATCAATCGGGGTATAGATTACAAAAGCAAAGAGGTCATGATGGAGTTGTATAGAACTTTGGTGAGGCCACAGCTGGAGCACTGTGTGTAGTTCTGGTCGCCACATTATAGGAAGGATGTGAACGCACTGGAAAGGGTGCAGAGGAGATTCACCAGGATATTACATGAGATGGAACATTAAGTTATAAAGAGAGGTTGGATAGGCTTGCGTTGTTTTCTCTAGAGCAGAGAAGACTGAGGGGTGACCTGATTGAGGTGTTCAAGATTATGTGCGGCATGGACAGGGTGGATAGCGAGCAGCTGTTCCCCTTGGTTGAAGGGTCAGTTACGAGGGGACACAAGTTAAAAGTGACGGGTGGGAGGTTGATGGGGGATTTGAGGAAAAACTTTTGTATTCGCAGGGTGGTGATGGTCTGGAATGCACTGCCTGGGAGGGTGGTGGAGGCGGGATGCCTCACATCCTTTAAAATGTACCTGGATGAGCACTTGGCACATCATAACATTCACGGCTATGGGCCAAGTGCTGGCAAGTGGGATTAGGTGGGCAGGTCAGGGCCTTTCATGCATCAGTGCAGACTCGATGGGCCGAAGGGCCTTTCTACACTGTGGTAACCTGTGATTCTTTTCCTTTCTTCACCATGGTTGGAAATCATTGTAACAAATTCCATAACCACCACTTCAGTCATTGACATTCTAGACAAGTGGTTTACAAAATAGATTTGCTGAGACAACCATTAAAGACGAGAGAATGGAGTTTATTTCTGGTCAGTTCACTGAGATCCGAGTACTTGCGAAATTCATCACTATTTGACATTATGATATAATTTGCAAGCAAATGTTGTGTTGAACGATTCAACATGGTGATAAAGGACAATTTGAGCTAGCATGTCAAACAATCAATTTATATCCTACTTTGTACATATCCATCTAGCCCACACTGACTAGAAAGACACCACCAAATTTATGACAGAAGGCAACCTTTGCATGCCACGAACCATTCTTTTGCCACAAGTTAGTGAGAAGGTCAGAGTGAAAACAGAAGAACTTGCAAAGCAACAATTTAAGGCTAAGCTATACTTCCACAGGTGGACAGGCAAAGGAATCACGCGTTGAGGTTGGAGACTAGATTTGCATCAAGTAGCTAAATTGCGACCAGAAACTTGCATCATCTCTGCCTGGAAGCCAAACATCTGCTCAGTACCAAGGCTTTACTGATGAATGACAACAGATCTAATCTCGCTCGCATTATTGACAGTGATTTTAAATTTATGACCTCTGATTATTGATCCACTTTCTAGAAGGGGTGACACGGTCGAATGGTGGCACAGTGCTTAGCACTACTGCCTCACAGTACCAGGGTTCTGGGTTCGACTCCTAGCTTGGGTGATTCTGCGGATTCTGCACGTTCTCCCTGTGTCTGTGTGGGTTTCCTCCGGGTGCTCCAGTTTCCTCCCACAGTCCGAAAGACATGCTGGTTAGGTGCATTGGCCATGCTAAATTCTCCCTCAGTGTACCCAAACAGGCGCCTGTGTGTGGCGACTGGAGGATTTTCACAGCAACTTCATTGCAGTGTTAATGTAAGCCTACTTGTGGCACTAATAAATAAACAAACTTTAAATAAATAAATAGTCTGCTTCTGCACCATAGAAGCCCGAGAGTGCAGAAGGAAGCCATTCGGTCGATCGTCCCTGCACCAACTCTCTGAAAGAGCATCCCACCCTGACCCTTCCCCCACTTCATCCACACAACCTCACGCTAATCACCCTAACCTACACATCTTTGGCACTAAGGAGCAAGTTACCACAGCCAATCCATCTAACCTGCACATCTTTGGAGTGTGGGAGGAAACCGGAGCACCCGGAGGAAACGCACGCTGACACGGGGAGAATGTGCAAACTCCACACAGACAGTCACCCATGCCTGATTCGAATCCGGGTCCCTAGAGCTGTGAGGCAGCAGTGCTAACCACACTGTACCACTGAGACATCTTGCTTTAACTCTGCTCCTCGTATCATCACTATAAATGCTTCCTCTGAAATAGGCTGCTGGGGGTCATTGTCATGCACATTCACTCTAATTGGTCAGAGAACCTGCAGGTCAGATGCAAATACACTGGCCAGGTTAAAAAAGCCACTCATAATCATGGTGCCAAAACCTCCATAGACTGCTGGGCTCCCCATTGCAAGTAGGTCAGAGAGATGAAAGTCATGGATTTTGAATATTTGTGTATTTGAATATTTTAGGCCATATTCCTCCACACTTTACCACACTCATTACAGAATAATTATGCACAGAGAGTTTTGGCTTGACACTTGGTCATGAAAAACACGACAGACCAATTTTTAAAGTAAAGTCTCTAAAGTAGTTAAGTAGTGTAAGATATTACAGAACCTAGGAAATGTCAGTTGTGAATAATTTATAATATTTCGAGGCACCCGATGTGCTTTAGAATTACCTTAAAGTAAAAAGCAATGGACATGAGAATATTCTGTTGCCATTACAGTTTAATGCCAGCGCTGATGAAATGGCCTTGGGAGCTGGATGAACAAAATGAGATGAGGCAGACGTCAGCAAAGCATGAAGATGGGGGTCACTCAGTCTTCATTCTCTAAAACTGAAATTTCTCAGGGAGAGAATTTTATATTGCGTTCTTAATACAAAGTGAAAACCACACTCTGACACAAATAGAAACAGAATCTTCCAGAAATAGCCTTTTAGCTTCACGTGGCCATTCGATTGAATGTTCTCCCCTGCTCGATGGATTGGAAACTTTGGAATGACTTAATATTTCTACCAGAAATTTGAAAAGGAAAAATATAAATAATCTGTGAATTTAATAAAAGTATAATTAAAGAAGTGATAGAAAACATTTAAATTTGCTGATATTTTAAAAATATTTTGCTGCAGGGTCACGTCGGCTTTAGCACTGAACCCCATTTGCCTTCAAGCGCACAGGGTTAACTCTACAAGGGGTGAAATCGGACTCTGAAGTTCCCATTTGATAGATGTTACACAACACCATGGAAAATGGATTTGGAGATGCGCAAACACCCAATCAACAAGAATTCCACTGCCGGCTGTCCCTGGAAAGGGGGCTTGCAGGGTCTGCCGACCCCGTTGAAGCCTTCCATGCCCGCTGAGCACCGTGGGGACTGGTCAATAAGAAGAATGCCAGATTGGTAAAGGGATGTACATGTGCACCAATAACTGCCAGCTGATAGCAGATCAGGCAGATTCTGGTGTCAATCAATCTATAACACTGACTGGAAACCAGAGCATTTCCAAATCCAGTCTCCAGCCTATACACTGGCTTCACTTTCCACAGCTGAATTCAGCATTAAACAGCATGAACCACTCCTCGCCGTGAGCTGTTTGCAAATTCATTGTTCAATTCGTTATTTTGGCTACTGCTCCAATTCTACACATTTTTAGCAGTTTCTTGAATTCTCTGGTGCAACCTATAATAGAAACATAGAAAACTACAGCACAAAACAGGCCCTTCGGCCCCACAAGTTGTGCCGAACATATCCCTACCTTTTAGGCCTACCTATAACCCTCCATCCTATTAAGTCCCATGTACTCATCCAGGAGTCTCTTAAAAGACCCTATTGAGTTTGCCTCCACCACCACTGACGGCAGCCGATTCCACTCGTCCACCACCCTCTGTGTGAAAAACTTCCCCCTAACATTTCCCCTGTATCTACCCCCCAGCACCTTAAACCTGTGTCCTCTCGTAGCAGCCATTTCCACCCTGGGAAAAAGCCTCTGAGAGTCCACCCGATCTATGCCTCTCAACATATTACATACCTCTATTAGGTCTCCTCTCATCCTACGTCTCTCCAAGGAGAAAAGACCAAGCTCCCTCAGCCTATCCTCATAAGGCATGCCACTCAATCCAGGCAACATCCTTGTAAATCACCTCTGCACCATAATGCCATTCTTCCATAGGAGGCAGCTTCCAAATCCACTCCAGCCAGAACAAGGATTGATCCCAATGCTGTTAGGACCAATTTGACATACACCGGCCATTCATCTAATTGACCCAGCTATCCTCCGCATGAGTTGCTGTGGTAACACCAATTTACATGCACATTGCAATCTGGAGCACTGATTGGTGATGGCAGAAGCTCCAATTTCTTTCCATCAGATGGTGGACAAGCAATCTCTCCCACTTTAACCTCCTGCCATTGCAGCGTATTAGAAGGATTTACATGATATCTATTCAGCCGCGTTATGAACACACCTTCCTTGGCCATCAAGTCCTGGAATGGGACTTGAACCTGGAGCTCCTGGCTCAGAAACAGGACACCACCCACTGCGCCACAAGGACATCCTCTTGCTTTCCTTTACGTGGCTAAAGTTTCAATAGTTTACAGGGAATGGTCTGGTTTGTGCTGAAGTACATTTTTATTGTTTTAAAAGTTGTGCTGAAACAAGTTGTTTCCAGACATGGGTGGCAGTGTAGACCTTCCTCTAGGAATTGAATATTACTGGGATAATGAAGAAAGATCAGACAGAGAAGGACAAGCTGCTAAAGGAGGCGGGGGAGAAGGTCTTTCGCCAGAAGGCCATGTCTGCAGAGGGTCTTTAGAGGGTAATTGTGATATCTTCACTTCACAAAAGTGATTGTGACTGAAATTGACCAATTGTTACGGCCACAACTGCGACTTTAAAGCAGGGCAGGGAACAACATTGTATGCAGTTGTGAGAGTCATAAAGGCTCTGAATGTTTGTGGCTGACACCTTCCAGGCTGTTGCAGCATTTTGTAGTTTGCAGTCCGATTCTGCATAAGGAGATCACTGAGGCTCTCTCTACAGAGGGACAACTTATCTCATTGCCTCTAAGACAAGCAGACAGAATGAATACAAGGCTTTGAAGAAATTGCGAGTTTCCCCACAGGGCAGGTTGACAGTTATTGGGTGAACATTGTCTTGTTAATGCCTCGTCTGAACTGGACCATTTTCATGAACCACAAGGATACTCACTGCCTCAATATGCCCATCTTCCCCGCCCTCCGCTTCTTTCACACTACCAAATAGTTCTTACCAAAGGTACAAATAACATCCAATGTGACTGTGTCAAAGGTAAACATTCCTCCTCCTCCTACTCAAGGTGTCTGCAGCCTTTGTCAGAGTTCACCACACTGTCCTCTGTCAATACCTCAATGCAGTTACCAGCTGCACTCGCCTGGAACTGTTCTCATCTATCCAGCCATGGCCAGACATGGTTACCTCAAGGAGGCCATTTGGTGCCAGGTTTCTGCAAGAACAACTCAGTTATTGCCACTCCCCTGCCTTTTCCCAGAGCCCTAAAATATACTTTCCTTCTGCCTCCAGCTCTCTCAGGCACTGTATGTCAGAAATCGTACCCGCTGCATAACAAAACTTTGCTTTCATATCACCTTTGGTTCTTTTGTCAACCATCTTAAATCTGTGCCCTCTGCTTCTTGACCTTCTACCAATGGGAACAGTTTATCTGCTCCCTCTATCCATCATGATTTTGAACACCTCAATCAAATTCAATCTCAATCTTCTCATCATCATGGAGAACAATCCCAATTTCACCCACCGACCTGACATCTCTCACCTCTGGAACCATCCTCCTAAGTTTTTCCGACAGCCTTATGAATACACTTATATCCTTTCTAAAATAAAAAAACAAGCCTAATGCTGCAAAATTAATGAGGAAGAAAGAATAGAAAATTAAGCTTTCGAATATAAGTATGCTTTTACTGAACTGGTGGAACTGCAGTCCTTAAAGCAGAAGAATGTTTCATTAAATTTTTAAACAGTTTTTACCCAACACAGACAATCCTCACAAAAATTTTAGCCACACTTTCACCCAGTTGTGAAAATGAACCTCTGTGTTTCTCTCTTTATAATGATGGTAATTCCGAGTGATGTCAAGTCACTGGCTGTTCAATACCTTGTGCTCAATCGTCACTGAGTCAACGATTGCCAATGAAGGCAATTATGATGAGCTAACATTAGGTTAAATATATTCAATGTCATTAAATATTGACCTTTATATTGTATAGCCTGATATAATAGTTACACTTCTTGTGGCTAACTATCTGTGATGGTGAGAAAGTGACTGATCTGAAATTAAACAGCTGCAGCTGCTTAAAAAACAAGAGGTGTTTGTGATTATCCATAAATACTGAGATGGTGGTTTCCTCATAAATCATCCCGGCCCTGTTGAGGCCACTGTGCAAATCTCGTTTCCTAGAGGGGCTTCCTAATTAGGAGATGGACAGAGGGTGGCACGGTGGCACAGTGGTTAGCACTGCTGCTTCACTGCTCCAGGGACCTGGGTTCGATTCCCGGCTCGGGTCACTGTCTGTGTGGAGTTTGCACATTCTCCTCGTGTCTGCGTGGGTTTCCTCCGGGTGCTCCGGTTTCCTCCCACAGTCCAAAGATGTGCAGGTTAGGTTGATTGGTGAAGTTAAAATTGCCCTGAGATGCGTAGGTTAGAGGGATTAGTGGGTAAATATGTAGGGGTATGGGGTTAGGGCCTGGGTGGGATTGTGGTCGGTGCAGACTTGATGGGCCGAATGGCCTCTTTCTGTACTGTAGGGTTTCTATGATTTCTATGAACCAGCTAGAGTAGAAAGTGACATTAGTTGCAATAATCTTCGCAAACCTTCAAATGGATAATCTTTTCTGGATGTTTGTTAATGATTTTCTCAGATAAGAATAAGAAGCACGTATCCCACAATGCAACACAACCATCACTTCAAACCAGAATCCCTGAGTGGAGTGGCAGGCAGTCGTGAGCATGTTGTGAGTGACTGGGTTAGAGGAAGTAGATTGTAATGGGTGGTAGGGATGTGCTTAATTTTTCTCTTCTAGTATTCCTGCTTATGTCCAATTAAATGAAACATTAAATAGAGAACCCAATGGCCCAGGTTTTGTGACATTCACTGACTGCACTAAGAAATGAAAACTTACCTGATTGGTTGCAACGAGAATTTCAAATATTGCCTTGCAGTGAGGCACAAGCATTTTATTCCGATGTTAAATACTTTAAACACTTTATAAAAACTTTAAACAAACTTTTATATACTTATAATACTTCTATAAACTTCAAAAACTGTTATACGCTTTTAAATAGTTTGAGAAACTTAAAGTTTAAAGTTTATTTGTTAGTCACAAGTAGGTTTACATTCACATTGCAGTGAAGTTACTGTGAAAATCCCATCATCGTCACACTCCGGTGCCTGTTCGGGTACACTGAGGACGAATTTAGCACGGCCAATGCACCTAACCAGCACGTCTTTGGACTGTGGGAGCAAACTGGAGCACCCGGAGGAAACTCATGCAGACATGGGGAGAACGTGTAGATTCCGCACAGACAGTGACCCAAGCTGGGAATTGAACCCGGGTACCTGGTGCTGTGAGGCAGTAGTGCTAACCACTGCGCCACCGAGCCGCAAACTTCAGATGCCCAGCAACTGCCCTGGAGAACCTCCTGGACAAACTGCTCCAGTTTTCAACAGGAGCTGAGAATCTGTCATAGAATTCAAATCTTGAAATATTTAGAACTATCCGAGAAAGAAGCAAACAGGTTTTCCATAAAATAAATTCAGATCCCATCTCACACTTAGTGGTGCACAACTCTCCCTCCACCTCTCAGTTTAGAGTATTCCCCCTCCCACACAGCCTCACATTTCAAACACATGCAGAGAAAGAGTTTGCAAAAAACAGAGCTTTGTAATCCTCAAGACACCAGCAAGACAAAGTACTTTCAGAAAAGAAAGCAGTGTTAAAACACAAGGCCTTATTTATTTTGAATATAGTTTATTAAGTTGATAGTAAACAGTCACCTCTGTTGTAATATACTTTTAAAAGATTGCAGCGTGACGTCCTTAAAAAGGATCCTGCTTTCGTTTTGATTTTGTTTTTAAGTTGAACGGACACTTGGAGCACTGCTGCGGGAGTCTTCACACTTTAGGCCTCAGTATAAATGTGCCCACAGGCCTAGTCTCAATAAGTGAACCCAAAGCATATTTGCACAATTCCTTATGAGCAATTGGTGTCTTTATATCGTTATAAAAACCACACCATCATGTGCAGCAGAGGTTCCCTCTCGACGACATGGTGCTCAGACTGGCCTCAGGATTCAGAACAGGTAAGACAGGGTGAATAGTCTTATTATTCTACCTGACATGATAAGAAGTCTCACAACACCAGGTTAAAGTCCAACAGGTTCATTTGGAATCACAAACTTTCGGAGCGCTGCTCCTTCATCAGGTGAGTCACTGATGAAGGAGAAATGTTCCAAAAGCTCGTGATTCCAAATAAACCTGTTGGCCTTTAACCTGGTGTCGTGAGACATCTTACTGTGCCCGCCCCAGTCCAACCCCGGCATCTCCACATCACACCTGACATGAGACAGCACTCGACATTGTGGTCTGACAGCAATGTAACTACAGCAACAGCGAGCGGGCTGAGAATGCCGTGGTCTGACTGTGCCGAAAGGCTTTGTACACACAGTGCTCAAATAAAGAGTTGGCTAGTAGACGGATCCTTCTTGGTCAGTAAGATGGTACATTGAGAGGACCAGCACCGGGTTCGTTTAGGAAAGACAAGTGACTGAAGTATTGGCCGGATCAATAGAGAGTGAGAGAGAATCAAGCAACAAAAAACTCATAAGAATTGGGCCAGAGAAGGTTGTGACTATAATGGGTGAAGATTCAGAAAACGGTGTGAAAGCGACAACAGTGACTCTTATGCCAGGCATTATAGGAAAAGGAATGTCAAAGGGATCTTGTCAAAATGTCCACCAAGTTCCTATTGTAGTTTGGGATGCTACTATCTGAATTCAAAATTAGCTATGGTTTCTTGATTCAGGTGGGTCTGAACCAAACTAACAGGCCACAAAAAAGTGCCTAGCAATTGGGATTGAAGGTCAACACGGGCTCAATTAATCAGGATTAACATCAGAAGAACTAAAAGATCCCCAAAAGATATGGGGCGGAATTCTCTGGCCATTCACACAGATGGGATTATCTGGTCCCTTTGCAGTAAACGGGGATTTAGCTGAGTGTTGAATTCTCCGCCCAGTAGTGGTGGTGGGATGTGAACGGCTGGAAAATCCCAACCATGGATTCCAATTGGAGATTCACAGTATTGTCATGCTGCAGAATCAGGCCATTCAGCCCATTGTGCTTTGCACCAGCTCTCCAAATAAGCAACATGATTTAGTGTCATTCCTCCGCCTTTTCCCCGTAGCCCACACATTGTTTATATTCATATAATCATCTAATACCCCCTTGAATGTCTCCATTGAACCTGCCTCCGCCACACTTCCAGGAAGTGCAGTTCAGACCCCAACAACTCACTGTGTGAAAATGTTTTCTCTCGCATCACCTTTGCTTCTTTTGCAGATCACCTTAAATCTGTGCCCTCTCGTTCTTGATCCTTTTCCAAGTGGGAACAATTTCTCCCTATTTACTCTGTCCAGTCCCCTCATGATTTTGAACATCTCTATTAAATCTCCTCTTAGCCTTTTTCTCTCCAAGGAGAACAGTCCTAACTTCTTTGATCTATCCCCATAACAGAAGTTTCTCATCCCTGGAACCATTCTTGTAAACCTCTTCTGCACTTTCTCCAATGCGTTCACATCTTCCTATCGTGTGGCACCCAGAACTGTGCACAATATTCCAGCTGAGGTCTAACTAATGTCTTGTATAAGTTCAGCATAACCTCCTTGCCCTTGTATTCTATGCCCCTATTAATAAAGCTCAGGATACTTAACTTAATTACCTGCTCTCTTCACCTGTCCTCAGTAAGAGTTTTAACAACACCAGGTTAAAGTCCAACAGGTTTATTTGGTAGCAAATACCATTAGCTTTCGGAGCGCTGCTCCTTCGTCAGATGGAGTGGAAATGTCTGTGTTCACCCCAGTCCAATGCCGGCATCTCCACATCATGTTCACCTGTCCTGCCAGCTTCAATGATCTATGTACACAGACGCACCCAGGTTTCTCTCCTCCTAAAATTTAAGAATTTTATCTCTTATTTTATATTGTCTCTCCATGTTCTTCCTACCAAAATGCATCATCTCACATTTCCCAACATTGATCAGTGAGTGTGTGCGTGAGTGTGTGCATGTTTGTGTGTGTGCATGTGCGTGCGTGTGTGTTTGCGTGCGCGTTTGTGTGCATGCGTGCGTGTGTACGTGCGTGCGCGCGTGCACACCAGGTCATCTGATGGGTTTTAAAATGCAACAGCAGTGCCACACCTCAAATATTCACAGCTGTTGGTATTGGAAGATCTGGGTTGGGATTTTCTGGTCTCCTCACAGTATGTTTCTCAGCGGCAGGAGGTGGCACACCATTGGCTGGTAGTGGGATCATCTGGTCTCACCACTATCAATGGAATTTTCCATTGAATCCACCCCCGCGGCAGGGGTGCACTGCCCGTAGGATGGGAAAACCCCGCTCGTGTGAACAGTTGGGAGATCTTGCCCAAGGTCCAAGAGGAACGGGCACAGTGCCTACTCAGGACAGCTAGTGGATAAAATAATTTGGACAATTTTTATAGTCATGTTGGATCTCTGTTTTTGCATATCCACTTTATTCTCAATGCAATTTGCAACATAAACATCACAAATTAAAATCTTGGGATTTGGAATGCTGTAAATGTTTAGCAAAGCAGATTTTAAATAGACCTTTGTCCATTTTCATTTTCATAGAATCATAGAATCCACAGTGCAGAAAGAGGCCATTTGGCCCATCGAACCAGCATGGACAACAATCCCACCCAGGTTCTATCCCCATAACCCCACGTATTTACGCTCCTAGTCCCCCTGACACTAAGGGGCAATTTAGCATGGCCAATCCACCTAACCCACACATCTTTGGAATGTAGGAGTGCTCTGAGGAAACCCACGCAGCTACGGGAAGAACGTGCAAACTTCACACAGACAGTCACCTGAGGCCGGAATCAAACCTGATGCTGTGAGGCAGCAGTGCTAACCACTATGCCACCCATTTTCTAAAAATCTAAATCATATAAACCAAAAACAAATTCAGTCGGAGGCAGTTTTACCCAGATTAATGCTCCAGAAAAGCTGTGTGCTTATAGGCAGTTTTCCGACTGCAGTAAACATTCACCCAGGGAGCGTTTCTAAACAGGAACAGATTACCCTCAGTGTCCCACTGGAGGAGTTAACTACAATGAGGATGGGAAGAATGCCATTTCCCTCAACCTGTCAGTGTGAGGAGCTGAGAAACAGCAAGAAGCAGATCTTGAAATAGTGCTGTGCAGAGAATGATGCAGACAAGGCAACGTAGTGAATAAAAGACCATCTTTAGACAGGTTAACATGCCTAAAGAATGTTAGACTGTTGACATTGAACCAAGTACGTTGACATTGAATGACACACAACAATTCAGCAGCCTCTATAAAAATGAGCTTTAGAGACATTCCCTTTCCTGTTTGGAGAAAATTACCGCAGTTTTTATCCCAGCTGAGGATGTATTCATTTCTGCATCATATTGGACAATTCTCAGATACAGAATTTATACAAGAACCCTGAACAAATAACAGCCAAAGACTTAGGAATTGAAGCCACATTCTTTGATGGAATATTCTTGAATCTTTACATGATGGCATAGAGAGAATCTTTAAAATATATGGGCTTAATTTAAGCAAGATGATTTTCAGTGTTTGAAGAACAATACATTTGTCAATAAGCATTCATTAACAGCATTAAATGATACACAAGGTTGTTAGTGGATGACAAGCAGAGATTGTGGTGTGTGTTGCAATGAAATAAATGCACCAACGACTCAAGGGATTGTACAAACATGTTATGGGTTCATTTATTGAGACTAGGCCCAAGGGAACATTTATACAGAGGTATAAATCTTGAAGACACCAGCAGCAGAGTGTGTGCGCTCTGGTTAAAAGCAAAAGTGAAACTAAAACAGAATCATGTGACACGCTTCCTTTTTAGTGATGTCATGTCACAATCCCTTAAAGGCATATTAAAACATCCCCCTTTCTTTTTGACGATACTGACCACCCTTCCAAAGATGTATAATTATTCGCAATAAATGTTCATATTTAGTTTCCATTACATAATTGTAAAGGATTGGTTAATCTATGAGTCTCTACAGTGTGCAGGTGATCTGCTGGTTCACCCAGATCTTGTTACGGTGACCTTGCCTGGGGGTTTCTTTATTTCTCACAGTGAACTGCGGGATTGTTATTCATAGAGTCATAGATTGTTACAGCACAGAAAGAGACTCTTCGGCCAATTGTGAAGTTGCTTCTGGTTTTGTTTGGGACCATGTCGTGGATGCTATAGGTTTGTAGAGCGGTTGAGAAGCTGGAATGGATCTGGCTTACTGTCGGTTGCTCATCACTCCTTTGCGTGTAATAACTTCAGAGGGCCTTGGTTCCAAACAAATCCTTGTCACCTCAGCTTGTTGCTGCGCACGTTGGACATTCTCTTCCATCTTCTTTCGTCGGGAAAAAGATACAAAAGTCTGAGGTCATGTACCAACCGACTCAAGAACAGCTTCTTCCTTGCTGCTGTCAGACTTTTGAATGGACCTACTTCACACTACATTGATCTTTCTCTGCACCCTAGCTATGACTGTAACACTACATTCTACACTCCTTTCCTTCTCATAGAATCCCTACAGTGCAGAAGGAGGCCATTCGGCCCATCGAGTCTGCACCGACCACAATCCCACCCAGGCCCTACCCCCACATATTTACCCACTAATCCCTCTAACCTATGCATCCCAGGACTCTAAGGGGCAATTTTTAACCTGGCCAATCAACCTAACCCGCACATCTTTGGACTGTGGGAGGAAACCGGAGCACCCGGAGTAAACCCACGCAGACACGAGGAGAATGTGCAAACTCCACACAGACAGTGACCCGAGCCGGGAATCGAACCCGGGACCCTGGAGCTGTGAAGCAGCAGTGCTAACCACTGTGCTACCGTGCCGCCCATTATCTCTATGAACGGTATGCTTTGTCTTTATAGTGTGCAAAAAACAATACTTTTCACTGTATGCTAATACATGTGACAATAAATCAGATCAAATCAAACACACATTATGTGTGATCTTGTCCCTACTGTAAACTTGGTAATTTTGCATCCACATTTTTATTGTGCACATTTGCCATTTTCTCTTGTGGGTTTAAAAGTTGCATTTTAGTTTCTGAAATAATAGGAAGGGTTAAAGTAGGTAAAATGGTACACACTAATCTACCAAGCATGAGCTCTGCTGATGATAGAGTAGCTGCACTCTCAGATGTAACATTGCAATGTGTAGATTATAGAATCCCTACAGTACAGAAGGAGACCATTTGGTCTATCATGTCTGCACCGAATCTCTGACAGAATATCTTACCCAGACCCTCTTCTGCTGCCCTATCCCCATAACCCCACACTTTTACCAGGGGATTTACACAGTAACTTCATTGCAGTGTGAATGTAAGCCGACTTGTGATGAATAAATAAACTTTTTTAATCCACCTAACCTACACATCTTGGGTCACTAAGGGGAATTTTCTTTTATGGCCAATCCACCTAACCTGCACATTTTTGGGCTGTGGAAGAAAACCGGAGCATCCAGAGGAAACCCATACAGATGCGGGGAGAATGTGCAAACTCCACAGTCACCCAAGGCCAGACCTGAACCTGGGTCCCAGGTGCTGTGAGGTAGCTGTGCTAACCACTGTGCCGCCCTTATTTTGTTCTGTCTCCATTTGAGAATTCGTGATTTTACCATTTGTTCAGCTAGGCTGTTAGATCTGGAGTAATGAGGAGAAGAAGTAGTGTGATTGATTTTCCACTTCTCACGCATATCCTAAAAAGGTTTACCAATTGACAGTTGTGCTTGATATATTGTGCAATTGTCAAATAATGGAGTATTGGGTAAAGTAGGCGATGAAGATGATGAAGTCAGTACCTGGGATATGAAATGCAATTTTGGACCAAGGATAGGGATTACGTTGTTCTTGTTTTATTGTTTTATCAAACAATTTCTCCATCAAATTTCTCTTTAAATTTATTAAGAACATAAGTTTTACAGTCCCACCCACCACAGGAATCGCTATTCGGGGGGTGGGAGAAATCAAAAATGTTCGGGCGGGCTGTAAAATACGACCCAATGTCTTTATTGCCTCTGATCCTTTATGTGTCGAATGTTAGTGTTGCTGGAACCAATCCAATTGACTGCCACTACAAATTACATTTGCTGTTCACAATTTTGTCATTTGCGAGGTTTCGTAGGATTGTAACCCCTGCGAGCAGCGAAACTTTCCTACGCGTTTGAAATGCCTTGCATTTGTTGATGACAATTTCAATGTCAATAGACTGTCTCTCCTGTGAGAACATCTAGTTATAGAACATCTGTGACATCCAGGAAGATTGATTGTACTGGAACTCCAGGACTAGGGATCCCATGCATGGAATTAGTGAGCTGTTGGTACCCATGTCTGTGGACACCTGTCTTTTAGAATTCACAGGGACAGTATGTTGGCATTCACCCCTGTGCCAATTTTGGGAAATAACAGATGCTTCCCAACTTTATGAGGGCAAATAACCTGAATCTTGGCAAATAGTTCAGATGGTGAGATAGCATTCGTGTTTCCAGGAGATTGATGGTGTGAAATATGTGTATACTGCTCATCATCTCATCATGCACATCTTAGAATGATAGAATCCCTACAGTGCAGAAGGAGGCCATTCAGCCCATCAAGCCTGCAACGATTCTCTTATCCAGGCCGTCTTCCCCACCCTATCCTGTAAGCCAGCACATTGTACCATGGCTAATCCATCTAATCTACACATCTCGGGACTATAAGTATCAATCTAGCATGGCCAATCCACCTAACCGGCACATCATCATCCTTAATGTTTGTCAATGACCACATACATAGTTCATGACAGGACACTGGATAGTTATTCTCACTGCTGGAAGGTACCCATTGTGTATGCTCTGTTTGGACCAGTGCACGGTTCTCTGTAGCTACATCAGCCTCTGCTCTCGTGCACTGTCACTGTCGATGCCCCTTTCTGACACATTCCTTACAGAATTGCTGGGAAGCTGGGCATTTCCTTGGTTCAAGCAGAAGGTCACACCTCCCACACGTCTGGCTAGGTTTAGGTGTTTTGCTGAGTGCATCAGCAATTGGGTCGTAACCAGGGCATGAGAGGATCTCTTCTCACTTATGTTCATCCTTGAGTAACTCTTTGATGTTTTATATTTTGTGTGTCTATCGTCTTCCCTGGACTCAGAGGAGGCGCCAGAGGGCTGGAGAATTGCAAACATGGCAGCATAGGAAATAGGAGCAGGAGGCAGCCATTTGGCCTCTCCATTTGGCCACTCACGCACCCAAACACACCCCACCCACTTACCCATTCACTCACCCACTCAAACAAACACCTGTCCACTCACCCATCCACTCACCCATCCACACACCTGCCCACTCAACCACCCACACACCCACCCAAACACCCACCCATTCACCCACCCATTCACCACCCAAGCACCCACCCACTTGCGCACCCAATCGCTCTCTCGCTCTCTCTCTCACTCGCTCGCTCACTCACTCACTCACTCACTCCAGCAGCAACTAAATAACGGTTGTTCTAATTATCCCATGTAAAAACCAGATTTAATTCCTGACTATCTCCTTTGCCAGTAAGGTGCTTGCGATTCTGCCTGTCCAGTTGTTGGGATTGCACGAAGTCCACACCAAGCTGGTCACAGGGTTATTTCCCTCTGGATTTCACTTACACAATCCTAGTGCCATTTGGGAACTCACTCTCATTTCTCACCACGATTTCTTATTTTGCCCTCTGTAACATTTCCTCTGCTCCTTCCACAGCTCACCAACTTTTATTCATGCCTTTATTACCTCCAAACTTAAATATTGAAATGCTTTCATGACAGGCCACCCACCCTCCCACCTCTGTAAAATTGAGTTCTGTTGCGAACCATTCGCCCATTTCCCTTGTGCTTCCTGTCTATCTTGGCTGCTGGTCTGACAATCAATTCATTTAAAAATTCTCATGCTGCCTTTCAATTTCCTCCATGGCCTTTTCCCTTCGTAACTCTGCACTGTCCCCACTCCCATCCCTCTGAGTTATCTGCATTGCTCTCATTCCAGACGCTTGCATGTTTCCAATGTTCTTCGTTACACTATCTGTGGCCGTGCCTTCAGCTAACTAGCTCAAAGCTCCTTTAACATCTTCACCTCTATCTTCTGTTTTAAGAAATGTCTCTTTGACCAAGCTTGTTGTTGTTCTTCCTAATATCTCTTTAGCTGACTTGTCAATGTTGTTAGATCATGTTCCTGTGACACACTTTGGTAGTTTCACATTTATGGTGCCTATATAAGAGCCATTTGTTACTGCATCAGTCACATTATTTTGATTTGATTTGATTTATTATTGTCACATGTATTAACATAAAGTGAAAAGTGTTGTTTCTTGCGCACTATACAGACAAAGCATACCATTCATAGAGAAGGAAACGAGAGAGTGCAGAATGTAGTGTTAGTGTTAGGTGTAGAGAAAGATCAACTTAATGCAAGGTAAGTTTATTCAAAAGCTTGACAATAGCAGGGAAGAAGCTGTTCTTGAGTCAGTTGATACTTTTGTATCTTTTTCCCGACGGAAGAAGGTGGAAGAGAGAATGCCCCGGGTGTGTGAGGTCCTTAATTATGCTGGCTGCTTTGCTGAGGCAGTGGGAAGTATAAACAGAGTCAATGGATGGGAGGCTGGTTTGCGTGATGGATTGGGTTACATTCACAACCTTTTGTGGTTCCTTGAAGTCTTGGGCAGAGCAGGAGCCATACCAAGCTGTGATACAACCAGAAAGAATGCTTTCTATGGTGCATCTGTAAAAGGTGGTGAGAGTCAGAGCTGACATGCCAAATTTCCTTAGTCTTCTGAGAAAATGGAGGCATTGGTGGACTTTCTTAACTATATGGGGGGGGGACCAGGACAGGTTGTTGGTAATTTGGACACCTAAAAACTTGAAACTCTCGACCCTTTCTACTTCATCCCTGTTGATGTAGACAGGGGCATGTTCTCCTTTACATTTCCTGAAGTCGATGACAATCTCCTTCGTCTTGTTGACATTGAGGGAGAGATTATTGTTGCCGCACCAGTTCACCAGATTCTCTATCTCATTCCTGTACTCTGTCTTGTCATTGTTTGAGATCCAACCCACTACGGTAGTGTCGTCAGCAAACTTGAAAATCGAATTGGAGGGGAATTTGGCCACACAGTCATAGGTGTAAGGAGTATAGTAGGGGGCTGAGAACACAGCCTTGTGGGGCACTGGTGTTGAGGATGATCTTGGAGGTGGTGTTGTTGCCTGTCCTTACTGATTGTGGTCTGTGGGTCAGGAAGTTCAGGATCTAGTCGCAGAGGGAGGAGCCGAGGCCCAGGCCATGGAGTTTGGAGATTAGTTTTGTGGGAATAATGATGTTGAAGGCTGAGCTGTAGTCAATAAATAGGAGTCTGACATAGGTGTCCTTGTTATCTAGGTGTACCAGGGTTGAGTGCAGGGCCAGGGAGATGGCATCTGCTGTGGACCTGTTGCGGCGATAGGCAAACTGTAGTGGATCCAGGTAGTCCTGGAAGCTGGAATTGATTTGTACCATGACTAGCCTTTCGAAACACTTCATAATGATGGATGACTCCCTTCCCATGGACCTCTGCAAAGTAACAATGAAGCCAGCACTTCCTCATGTTTTCATTTTGAGGTTAAGCTGTGACAAAATTATATAACCAATTCGCTCCAATGTGTTCGATCAACTACTGATGGGCTTTGCTGTGAGCTATGTGAGATGCTCACATTTTCCTGATTCCATTGCATTTCCTCACACAGTGACAAGGAGAAGGCCATCAACACTTCAATAAATCAATGTATCATCTCTGACCATTTAAGTTTTCCTTTATAATTTAAAGAATTGTCAGAACTCAGCAAATGATTTATACCTTCTATTGAGCAGAAAACTATACTGATAATGATGTCACCGAAGGAGTCTTGTGGTGCAGTGGGCACTGTCGCTATCTTTGAATCAGAAGCTCCGGTTCGTGTGCCACCGCAGAACATGCCAGCCAACAAAGGTGCCTTCATAACATGGCCAAACAAGATAAATGTTAACCTGCCAAATCCTTCTAACACACGCCAATGGCAGGCAGTCAGAGTGGGACAGATTCCTGATAAGTGGTGTGATGGAGAGAAATTGGAGTCTCTACTAACACTATCCATAGCTCCAGAATGTCTGTAAAAGTGTGTGTTGCCACAGCAATTTGATTCCTTTTGTGGGGGGGGAATGAAAAGGACACCTGATGTGGATCATGCTGATGTGAATGGTAAAGGATTTGATCCCCATCCTGGCTGGGGATTGGGACCTGCCTCCTTGCCCTGGGAGATCGTGGTACTATGGGTTGGATAGAGAACTCAGGAAGAAGAAACAGGCATAACCAACTTTTTCTTTCCTCTGTTTAAGAGATTTGTAAGAAGTTTAACAACACCAGGTTAAAGTCCAACAGGTTTATTTGGTAGCAAAAGCCACACAAGCTTTCGGAGCCTTAATCCCCTTCTTCAGGTGAGTGGGAATTCTGTTCACAAACAGGGCCTATAAAGACACAAACTCAATTTACAGAATAATGGTTGGAATGCGAATACTTAGAGCTAATCAAGTCTTTAAGATACAAACAATGTGAGTGGAGAGAGCATCAAGACAGGCTAAAGAGATGTGTATTGTCTCCAGACAGGACAGCTAGTGAGACTCTGCAGGTCCAGGCAAGCTGTGGGGATTACAGATAGTGTGACATGAACCCAATATCCCGGTTGAGGCCGTCCTCATATGTGTGGAACTTGGCTATCAGTTTCTGCTCAGCGACTCTGCGCCGTTGTGTGTCGTGAAGGCCGCCTTGGAGAACACTTACCCGAATATCAGAGGCCGAATGCCCGTGACCGCTGAAGTGCTCCCCAACAGGAAGAGAACAGTCTTGCCTGGTGATTGTCGAGCGGTGTTCATTCATCTGTTGTCGCAACGTCTGCATGGTTTCCCCAATGTACCATGCCTCGGGACATCCTTTCCTGCAGCGTATCCTTTCCTCATGCAAATTGAGTTTGTCTCTTTATATGCCCTGTTTGTGAACAGAATTCCCACTCACCTGAAGAAGGGGCTTGGGGCTCCGAAAGCCTGTGTGGCTTTTGCTACCAAATAAACCTGTTGGACTTTAACCTGGTGTTGTTAAACTTCTTACTGTGTTTACCCCAGTCCAATGCCGGCATCTCCACATTACGAGATTTGTGCCACACCTCACGCATAAAAGATACTTTGTAAGTTTCCATCATATCCATGACCTGGATTTCAAACAGAGATCAACATAGTTAAATCAATTGTAAAAAAAACATTTTAAAACATAAGAAATAGGATCAGGAATTCATCATATGGCCTGTCACGCAATACAATCATAGAAACCCTACAGTGCAGAAGGAGGCCATTCGGCCCATCGAGTCTGCACCGACCACAATCCTACCCAGGCCCTGCCCCCACATATTTACCCGCTAATCCCGCTAACCTACGCATCTCAGAACTCTAAGGGGCAATTTTTAACCTGGCCAATCAACCTAACCCGCACATCTTTGGACTGTGGGAGGAAACCGGAGCACCCGGAGGAAACCCACGCAGACACGAGGAGAATCATGGCAAATCTTCACTTTACTGCACATTCCCCCATATCTCTGGATTCTGAGAGTACAAGAGTCTATTAATCTCTGCCTTAAATCTATTCAGTGATGGAACATCCACAACCCTCTGAGGAAGGGAGAATTTAGAAGATTGACAACCCTTTGAGTGAAGACATTTCTGCTTATCTCAGTCCTAAATGGTCGGCCCCTTATCCTGAGACTGTGCCTCCATATTTTAGATTCCCCGACCAATGGAAACAATCACTCAGTTTCCATCTTGACAGGCCGTTCAGAATCTCACCGGTTTCTATGAGATTATCTCATTCTTGTAAACTCCAGAGAATATAGACCCAATTTACTCAGCATCTCATCATTGGACAATTTGTCCCAGGGACCAACCTGGTGAACCTTTGCTGTACTGCCTCCAATATGGAGACCAATACAGTATTCCATATGTAGTCTCACAAATACACCATACAATTGTATTCATAGAAATCATTCATAGAAACCCTATAGTACAGAAAGAGGCCATTCGGCCCATCGAGTCTGCACCGACCACAATCCCACCCAGGCCCTACCCCCATATCCCTACATATTTTACCCACTAATCTCTCTAACCTACGCATCTCAGGACTCTAAGGGGCATTTTTTTTAGCATGGCCAATCAACCTAACACGCACATCTTTGGACTGTGGGAGGAAACTGGAGCACCCGGAAGAAACCCACGCAGATACGAGGAGAATGTGCAAACTCCACACAAACTCCACACAGACAGTAGCAAGACTCTTATTCTTGTACTCTAACTCACTCATGATAATGGCCAACATGCCACTTGCTTTCTTAGTCACTTTCTGTACTTCCATGCTAACTTTCTGAGTTCCTTGCACAAATACTCGTCTCTTCGAGCATCAACATTTCACAAGTTTCAAGCCTTTAAAAAGATATTCTGCTTTTCTATTCTTACGAAGACATTACCCCACATTGCACTCCAGTTGTCATCTTGTTGCCAATCCACCTAACCGGTCTATATCTCTTTGCAGCCTCACTGTATCCTCCCCACAGCCGACATTTCCACCCAGTTTTGTAACAACAAACTTAGATACAATACACTCTGCCTGTTTGACTGAGTCATTAATATAGATTTTAAATAGAAAGGCCCCAGCATGACCCTTGTCACTGTCCACTAGTCACAGCTTGCCAATTTGAAAATGTCCCATTTATACACACTCTTTACTTGCAGCTTTGGAACTAAACCTCTAGTCATGCTAATATCTTATACCCAACAGCATGAACTCTTATCTTGCCGAGTAATGTTTTGTGTGACACTGTATCCAATGCTTATTGGAAATCCAGATATGCTACATATCTTGATTACCCTTTATCTACCCGAGTAGTTAAATCCACAAAAAACTCGAGTGGATTTTTTAGAGATAAATCCCCTTTTGTAAAACTATATTGACTTTATCTGACCATGCTATTATTCTCCAAGTACATTGTTCAGACTTTCTTAATAATAGATTCCAGCTCTTCCTTGATGAATGATGTGAGGTTAACTGACTTCCAGTTCCCTGTTTTCTCTCAGCCTCCTTTTTTGAACAGCTGTGTCACATTTGCTCATTTCTATGGTAATCTGCTAGGATCGGTCCAGAATCCCTGGAATTTTGAAAAATCATAGCCAATGCATCCATTATCTTGGTAGCTGTCTCTGCAGCTGTCTATTTTACAACCAAAGGTGTAGACCACCAGATCTTTGGGCTATGTCTAATTTTGCTCCAGTAAGTTTCTCCAGTACTTTTTCTCTGCTGGTATTAATTTTCTAATTTTCCTTACTTTTTAGCACAAAGGTTACCCTCGATCTTTTGTATGTAACCTTGAAGATGGACACAAAATATTTGATATATTTGGCTTTGTTTAAGTTGGGCAGCACGGTGGCACAGTGGTTAGCACTGCTGCCTCGCAGCTCCAGGGACCTGGGTTTGATTCCCGGCTTGGGTGACTGTCTGTGTGGAGTTTGCATGTTCTCCCCGTGTCTGCGTGGGTTTCCTCCGGGTGCTCTGGTTTCCTCACAGACTCCAAAGGTGTGCGGGTTAGGTTGATTGGCCATGCTAAATTGCTCATAGTGTCCTGGGATTTGTAGATTAGTGGGGTAAATGTGTGGTGTTCTGGGGATAGGGCTTGGGGTGGGATTGTTGTCGGTGCAGACTCGATGGGCCGAATGGCTTCCGTCTGCACTGTACGATTTCTATGATTTAAGATTCTGGTTTGTGATTGGCGTATATTGCGTTCAGATGAATGGAAGTCATTTATATTTGGATCGCTATTCCCAGTCGATCTTCTGAAATCCATAGAATAGAATCATAGAATTCCGACAGTGCAGAGGGAGTGCATTCAGCCCAGCGAGTCTGCACCGACTACAATCCCACCCAGGCCCTATTCCCCTAACCCTCATTTACCCTGCTCATCCCCTTGACACTCGGGTCAATTTAGCATGGCCAATCCACCTAACCCGCACAACTTTAGATTGTGGGAGGAAACTGGAGCACCCAAAGGAAACCCACGCAGACACGGGGAGAAGATGCAAACTTCACACAGACAGTGACCCGAGGCTGGGATTGAACCACTGTGCCACCATGCTACTTCGAAATTAGTAATTAATCTGCTTCACAGTGTCACAGTGGTCACAGCACCAGGGACCCGGGTTCGATTCTGACCTTGGGTGACTCTGTGAAATTTGCACATTCTTGCCCTGTCCGTGTGGATTTGCTCCGGGTGCTCTGGTTTCCTCCCATACTCCAGAGATGTGAGTGTTGGGTGAATTGGCCATGATAAACTGCCCCTCGGTGTCCCAAGATATGTAGGTTAAGGGGACTAATGGGCTAAACTAGTGGGGAACCTGTGGATGTGGTGTATCTGGATTTCCAGAAGACATTTGACAAGGTGCTGCACCAAAGACTGCTACATAAGATAAAGGTGCACGGTGTTACGGATAATGTATTAGCATGGATAGAGGATTGGTTAACTACCAGAAAGCAAAGAGTGGGGGTAAATGGGTGTTTTTCTGGTTGGCGATCAGTGACTAGTGGTGTGCCTCAGGGACCAGTGTTGGGACCGCAATTGTTTACGATTTACATAGATGATTTGGAGTTGGGGACCAAGTGTAGTTTGTCAAAATTCGCAGATGACACTAAGATGAGTGGCAGAGCAAAGTGTGCAGAGGATGCTGAAAGTCTGCAAAGGGATATAGATAGTTTAAATTAGTGGGCGAGGCATCTGGCAGATGGAGTACAATGTTGGTAAATGTGAGGTCATCCATTTTGGTAGGAATTACAGCAAAATGGACTATTATTTAAATGGTAAAAGATTGCAGCATGCTGCTGTGCAGAGGGACCTGGGTGTCCTTGTGCAGGGATCTCAAGGAGTTGGTTTGCAGGTGCAGCAGGTAATTAAGAAGGCAAATGGAATTTTGTCCTTCATTGCTAGAGGGATGGAGTTTAAAAACAGCGAGATTATGTTGCAGCTGTATAAGGTGCTGGTGAGGCCACACCTGGAGTATTGTGTACAGTTTTGGTCTCCTTACTTGAGAAAGGATATACTGGCACTGGAGAGGGTATAGAGGAGATTCACTAGGGTTGCTTCCGGAGTTGAGAGGGTTGGCTTATGAGAAGAAACTGAGAAATCTGGGGCTATGCTCATTGGAATTCAGAAGAATGAGGGGAGATCTTATAGAAACACATAATATTATAAAGGGGATAGATAAGTTAGAAGCAGGGAAGTTGTTTCCACTGGCAGGTGAAACTACAACTAGGGGGCATAGCCTGAAAATAAGGGGAAGCAGACTTAGGACTGAGTTGAGGAGGAACTTCTTCACACAAAGGGTTGTGAATCTGTGGAATTCCCTGCCCAATGAAGCAGTTGAGGCTACCTCACTGAATGTTTTTAAGGCAAGGATAGATACATTTTTGAACAGTAAAGGAATTAAGGGTTATGGTGAGCGGGCGGGTAAGTGGAGCTGAGTCCACAAAAAGATCAGCCATGATCTTATTGAATGGCGGAGCAGGCTCGAGGGGCCAGATGGCCTACTCCTGCTCCTAGTTCTTATAAGAACATAAGAACATAAGAAATAGGAGCAGGAGTAGGCCCTTCGAGCCTGCCCCGCCATTCAACAAGATCATGGCGGATCTGAAGCGAATCAGTTCCACTTACCCGCCTGCTCCCCATATCCCCTAATTCCCTTATCGATCAGAAAACTATCTACCCGTGATTTAAACATATTCAACAAGGAAGCCTCCACCACTTCAATGGGCAGAGAATTCCAGAGATTCACTACCCTCTGAGAGAAGAAGTTCCCCCTCAACTCTGTTCTGAACCGGCCCCCCCTTATTTTGAGGCTGTGCCCTCTCGTTCTGGTTTCCCTTCTAAGTGGAAAGAATCTCTCCACCTCTACCCTATCCAGCCCCATCATTATCTTATATGTCTCTATAAGATCACCCCTCATCCTTCTAAACTCCAACGATACAGACCCAATCGTTTAATCTCTCCTCATAAGCTACACCCCTCATCTCCGGTATCAACCTGGTGAACCTTCTCTGCACTCCCTCCAAGGCCAATATATCCTTTCGCAAATAAGGGGACCAAAACTGTACACAGTACTCCAGTTGCAGCCTCACCAGTGCCTTATGTTCTTTATGTTCTTATAAATACAAGGGGTTACAGGAATAGATCCTGGGTAAGATGTTCTCTTGGACAGTTGGTGCAGACTCGATGGGCCAAATGATCTCCTTCTGCATTGTAAGGATTTTATGATTCATTACACAATACTAGATTTGAAATAGCTTTTTCTCGAGTTGTATCGCTGTGGGCAACTGTCACAAAAACATTCTCCAACGTCATCTGCTAGACTACTCTTTACAATTTTATTGATCCAGTCTATTTGAAGATTAAAGTCCCTAACAATTATTAATTGGCTTTGTTACAAGTTCCAATAATTTCTTTTTATGGAAACTAGAACTGTATTAGGCCACATACCAGGCCCATTCCAATAGGTTCCAACCTTTGTACAATTGGCCAAAGCTGTTTGAATTAGATACAGAAGCTACAGAATACAGAATAGCCCATGTTTGTGGCTTTTCCATCATTTGCTGTCAAGGATTGTCATTGACACCACCTCTCCATTGTCCCCATACAAAGCTGCTGGGATGACCTGCCAGCTGAAACCATGTCTGAATTTTTAATTTTTGGAATGCTGCCAGGAACCCCTCCATTTTGAGATAGCCTCATGGCCTTATTCCTGACTTAAAGACTGCCTCCTCGCCCAGCCCTCTGATTGGATTTCCTGCTGCTCAAGTCCACCCGGCGTCCTGAATTGGATGTCCCTCCGGGATGTCCCACGGTGGCACTGTGGTTAGCACTGCTGCCTCACAGCACCAGGGACCCAGGTTCAATTCTGGCCTTGGGTCACTGTCTGTGTGGAATTTGTCCCGTGTCTGCATGGGTTTCTTCTGGGTGCTCCGGTTTCCTCCCACAGTCCAAAGATGTGCGGGTTAGGTGCATTGGCCATGCTAAATTGTCCCTTGGTGTCAGGGGATTAGCAGGGTAAATGTGTGGAGTTATGGGAATGGGTGGGATTGTGGCGGTGTAGACTTGATGGACTGAATGACCTCCTTCTGCACTGTAGGGATGCTATGATTCTATTCTATTCTATGATTCTTAATTCGCCACCCCCAGGAAGGTCATGGGGAATAACCCACCACTCCTGGGTTCCTGATCCAGGATCATGCCGGATGTCCAGGTGGAAACCAACTGAGAGATCCCAGCCCAAGGAGAGGGATTTTCAATATCAGTTCCATACTGATATTGGAGCATTCTCAGCTTGTATCTCCTTAAGATGTATATCCTCATCCTCAAAGAACAAAGAAAATTACAGCACAGAAACAGGCCCTTAGGCCCTCCAAGTCTGCACCGACCATGCTGCCCGACTTAACTAAAACCCTTTACCCTTCCGGGGACCATATCCCTCTATTCCCATCCTATTCATGTATTTGTTAAGACGCCCCTTAAAAGTCACTATCGTATCCGCTTCTACTACCTCCCCCGGCAACGAGTTCCAGGCACCCACCACCCTCTGTGTAAAAAATCTGCCTCGTATATCTCCTTTAAACCTTGCCCCTCACACCTTAAAGTTGTGCTCCCTAGTAATTGACTCTTCCACCCTGGGAAAAAGCTTCTGACTATCCACTCTGTTCATGCCTCTCATAATCTTGTAGACTTCTATCAGGGTCGGTTGGAGAATTGGGCGGAGAGATGGCAAATGGCGTTTAATCCGGACAAATGTGGGGTAATGCGTTTTGGAAGGTCTAATACAGATAGGAAATATACAGTAAATGACAGAATCCTGAAGAGTATTGATAGACAAAGGGATCCGGGTGTACAGGTACACAGGTCACTGAACATGGCAACGCAAGTGGAGAAGGTAGTCAAGAAGGCATATGGCATGCTTGCCTTCATCGGCCGGGGCATTGAGTTTAAAAATTGGCCAGTCATGTTGCAGTTTTATAGAACTTAGTTAGCCTGCTTGGGATATAATGTTCAATTCTGGTCGCCACACTACCAGAAAGATGTGGAGGCTTTGGAGAGGGTACAGAAAAGATTTACCAGGATGTTGTCTGGTATGGAGGGCATTAGCTATGAGGAGATGTTGGAGAAACTTGGTTTGTTCTCACTGGAATGAGGGGTGACCTGTTAGAAGTCTACCAGGGTGGAAGAGTCAATTACTCGGGGGCACAGATTTTTTACACAGAAGGTGGTGGTTGCCTGGAACTCGCTGCTGGGGAGGTACTGGAAGCGGATACGGTAGTGGTTTTTAAGGGGCGTCTTGACAAATACATGAACAGGATGGGAATGGAGGGATATGATCCCCGGAAGGGTAGGGGGTTTTAGTTAAGTCGGGCAGCATGGTCGGTGCAGGCTTGGAGGCCCTGTTCCTGTGCTGTAATTTTCATTGTTCTTTCTTTGTTCTTTGAAAGCTAACCTCCGGCAACACGGAGGTTACATGTGAGGAAGAATCTCACCATGGATTTGAGAGCAGATGTTTGCTGTTTATTTCTGGCCCGTACAGTTGGTGAAGCAATGTCTCTTCTTGTTTGGTGCCTTTCACACCCCGAGAGGATGTTTGCATGGCCAGAAGCAATGTTTCAAACCATAAACGGTAAACAATGGGGAGCTTTTTACAGTAAATCTTTGGCCTGTAATCTAGATTTCCCAATAATGATGAACGGTTAAGCCAATTGGCTTGTTTGTGTGGAAAGTTTCAGTGACTGATCAACATCATGTTTTCGACTTTTGGATAATATCTGTCCCTCCATCCAATTCTCATGCCTGTTTCCAGCGATTGTGCGCTGGACTAAACTGAAAAACAGAACTGTGGAATAGAAATACCCGGCACATTATTAAAAAATGTATCTCCAAAATGTTACAATACCAGTTTGTTTTCCTCTTGAACAAGATTCCTTCTAAAATCCTTGATGTGGAGATGCCGGCGTTGGACTGGGATGGGCACAGTAAGAAGTGCTCCTCAGGATTCACCTGTTCAAGGAGCAGCGCTCTGAAAGCTCATGATTCCAAATAAACCTGTTGGACTTTAACCTGGTGTTGTGAGACTTCTAAAATCCCTGGTTGCGAGGTGACTTGTAAAATAATCTTTCTCACATGGAACTTAACTGAACAGAAAACTATGCTTTTTACCTTATCCGAATTCCTCAGGAATACCAATATCATCCAATCCCCAGTAAATGTCCAAAGAAACACTCCTGCCGTAAGCAGAAAATTATAGTTTTGTCACTGAGTGCAGAAAAGGCCCTTCGGCCTATTTTAGGATTATATTTTCGCTTGGATTGTAAGACAAGTGGGCAAGCAACCATGCAGAGACATGTGAGCGAGGTCAGTGGAGTATGTTGCATTTTAACTCCATTCCTATTGCCAGCATCAGCAAAGCATGTGAACAATATCAGCTAAAAAAGATACTTGAAAACTATGAATTCTTTGATCGAGAACAAACATAATTTCTCCCAGGAGCAAGAATACAAAGGAACAAAGGAGATTTGTAAGCAAGTTTATTAGATGAGGAAAAGGCAAAGCCGAGTAATTTCTAGTCTTTGGGATTCTAACAGGAGCTAAGTTAGATCATAGGTTTGAATATTATTAATGAATGCTGTATCACGTTGATATCAGTGCTCATTTATTCATATTTAGTATAGAAACGTATCGACATTTAGCTAATCATTTATATAATTATTTATTTGTGTAATTTTCAATGTTAGATTTTTTCTTGCAACAAATTGAACACATATATATCATACTCAAGATGAAGGCAAAATACTGTGAGACTGGAATCGGAAACAAAACCAGAAAATGCTGGAAAATCTTAGCAGTCTGACAGCATCTGTGGAGAGAGAATAGAGCCAACATTTCAAGTCAGGATGACACTTTGTCAGAGCTGAAGGTAAAGAAAATCAGACAAGATGGGCGGCACGGTGACACAGTGGTTAGCACTGCTGCCTCACGGCACCAGGGACCCGGGTTCAATTCCCGGCTTGGGTCACTGTCTGTGCAGAGTCTGCTCGTTCTCCCTGTGTCGGCGTGGGTTTCCTCAGGTTGCTTCAGTTACCTCCCACAGTCTGAGACAAGATGGAGAGCGAGGTTTCAGAAGTGGAATTAATAACAATAAGAATAAAAAGTGAAGAAAATGAGATGAAAAGAAGAAATAAAATAAAATAAATGGGAATGGGGTGAAGGTGGAGAGGAGAGTTTCTGCTCTGAAGTTGTTGAGCTCGATGTTGAGCACTTGGAATATAGTGTTCAATTCTGGTCGGCACACTACCAGAAGGATGTGGAGGCTTTGGAGAGGGTACAGACAAGATTTACCAGGATGTTGCCTGGTATGGAGGGCATTAGCTATGAGGAGAGTTTGGAGAAACTTGTTTTGTTCTCACTGGAGTGACGGAGGTTGAGAGGAGACCTGATTGAAGTCTACAAGATTATGAGAGGCATGGACAGAGTGAATAGTCAGAAGCTTTTTCCCAGGGTGGAAGAGTCAATTACTAGGGGGCACAGGTTTAAGGTGCGAGGGGCAAGGTTTAAAGGAGATGTACGAGGCAGATTTTTTACACAGAGAGTGGTGGGTGCCTGGAACTCGTTGCCGGGGGAGGTAGTGGAAGCGGATATAGTAGTGACTTTTCAAAGTCTTGACAAGTACATGAATAGGATGGGAATAGAGGGATATGGTCCCCGGAAGGGTAGGGGGTTTTAGTTAAGTCGGGCAGCATGGTCGGTGCAGGCTTGGAGGGCCAAAGGGCCTGTTCCTGTGCTGTAATTTTCTTTGTTCTTTGATGTTGAGTCCGGAAGGCTGTAAAGTGCCCACTCGGAGGATGAGGTGCTGTTCCTCCAGTTTTACACAAAGGCTACACCATCCCTCAAGCTTCCCTGCATGACTTAAATGACCGGATTTTCTCTGTCGGGCTGTGGTCCTGTGCATCACATCACCTTGCTGATTGTCCCGAATATCTGTAAAGGAGGAAAAGCCACAATTATCAACAACAACAAGGAACCTACGGATGCTTATTCCATCAAATCAGTTTGAAAGTTAGGAACTTGAAATCAACGATAGCCAGAATATAAATTAACTTTCATTCAAACTCAACAAAGTACAGTATATAACTGAAATATAACTGTATATAACTGAAAATAGAACAAACTACAGAAGTCTAAAAATCTATCATGGATTTTATCCATGATTATATGTTAGACATTTCCCACTTGCCAGCCCATACCTCTCTTAGAATCCATTTCAAATACCAAAGGAAAGTTAGAAATGTCACCTGGGCATTCATCCTGCAGGTCATCGACATTACAAACTGATTGGGAGGTGAGAGACAGAGAGTGAGGATAAAGCGCAAGCACTTTGATTGATGAGAGGTGACAAGTGAGGTTCTCCAGGGATCTGTGCAAGGGCCTCAGCTTTTCAGCATATAGATTAATGACTTGGAAGAAAGGAACAAAGAAGTTATAAATGACACGGCATTAAGAGACAGATTAAGTTGTCCAGATGAAGGCAGAATGCTACAAAGCGACAGATTTAGTAAGTGAGCACAAGTATGTCAGACGGAGGACAATCTTTAGCAGTGTCAAGTCATCCATTTTAGATCCAAGGAGACAAATGGGAATAGCTTCCTAATCACAACAAATTAGCAAAGAGATTTGAGTTTCCATGTGTGGAAATCATTATAAGTTCATGTGCAGGTACAAAAAGTAATTCAAAAAGGTTAATAGAATGTTAGCTTGCATCTGAAAGGAACTGGAATACTGTTATCAATGTTTTAATCACAGAAAATGATTTATCTTCAAGGACATTCTGGAACAATCTGTGCTTTAAAAGATACTGTTCCTGAAAGGGGTAATGTAGGACTCTGCTATTCCTGGATCAGTAAGACGTCTCACAACACCAGGTTAAATTCCAACAGGTTTATGTGGTAGCACAAGCCACAAGCTTTCAGAGTGCTGCCCCTTCATCAGGTGAGTGGGAGTTCTGTTCACAAACAGGGCATATAAAGACGCAAACTCAATTTACAAAATAATGATTGGAATGCGAGTCTTTACAGGTAATCAAGTCTTAAAGGTACAGACAATGTGAGTGGAGAGAGGGTTAAGCACAGGTTAAAGAGATGTGTATTGTCTCCAGCCAGGACAGTCAGTGAGATTTTGCAAGCCCAGGCAAGTCGTGGGGGTTACAGATAGTGTAACATGAACCCAAGATCCCAGTTGAGGCTGTCCTCATGTGTGCGGAACTTGGCTATCAGTCTCTGCTCAGCGAACTCTGCACTGTCATGTGTCGTGAAGGCTGCCTTGGAGAACGCTTACCCGAAGATCAGAGGCCGAATGCCCGTGACCGCTGAGGTGTTCCCCAACAGGAAGAGAACACTCTTGCCTGGTGTCGAGCGGTGTTCATTCATCTGTTGTCGTAGCATCTGCATGGTCTCTCCAATGTACCATGCCTCGGGACATTCTTTCCTGCAGCGTATCAGGTAGACAACGTTGGCCGAGTTGCAAGTGTATGTACCGTGTACCTGGTGGATGGTGTTTTCACATGAGATGATGGCATCCGTGCCCTTCGGCCCATCGAGTCTGCACCAACACAATAGAAACATCCGAACTCCAACCTAATCCCACTTGCCATCACTTGGCCCATAGCCTGAATGTTATGATTTGCCAAGTGTTCACCCAGGTACTTTTTAAAGGATGTGAGGCAGCTCGTTTCTACCATCCTCCCAGGCTGTGCATTCCAGACCATCACCACCCTCTGGGTAAAAAAATTTTCCTCACAAGCCCCCCAAACCTCCTGCCCCTCGCCTTGAACCTATGTCCCTTTGTGATTGACCCTTCAACTAAGGGGAACATCTGCTCCCTATCCACTCTGTCCATGTCCCTCATAATCTTGTATACCTCGATTAGGTCACCTCTGAGTCTTCTCTGCTCCAACGAAAGCAGCCCAAGCCTACCCAAACTCTCTTCATAATTTAAATGTTCCAGGGAGCATCCTGGTGAATCTCCTCAGCACCCCTCCAGTGGGTTCACATCCTTCCTATAATGTGGCGACCAGAACTGCACACAGTGTTCTAGCTGTGGTCTCAGCAAAGTTCTATACAAACCCAACATGACTTCCCTGCTTTTGTAATCTATACCCCGATTGATAAAGGCAAGTGTCCCATATGCCTTTTTCACCACCGTACTAACATGCCCTTCAGAGACCTGTGGACAAACATGCCAAGGTCTCTTTGTTCCACAGAACTTCCTAATGTTCTACCATTCATTTGAGTACTTCCTTATCAAATTACCCATTCAAACTGTATCACCTCACACTTTTCAGGATTAAATTCCATCTGTCACTTATCTGCCCATTTCACCATTCCGTCTATGTATGGTGTCGTGGTCACTGTCTCCTGAAGGCTGGGTAGTTTGCTGCTGACAATGGTCTGTTTGAGGTTGTGCGGTTGTTTGAAGGCAGGATGTGGGGATGGCCTTGTGAGATGTTCGTCTTCATCGATGACATGTTGAAGGCTCCGTAGAAGATGTCGTAGCTACGTCGAAGGCATCCTGAAACCCATTCTACAAAGAACCCCCAGCTTTTGTCACGACACTACGGACTTCCTACAGAAACTCAGCACACATGGAGCAGTTGAATCAGGAGCACTCCTTGTCACAATGGATGTCTCGGCACTCTACACCAGCATCCCCCACAATGATGGCATTGCTGCAACTGCCTCAGTACTCAACGCCGACAACTGCCAATCTCCAGATGCAATTTTACAACTCATCCGCTTCATCCTGGACCACAATGTCTTCACCTTCAACAAGTCCGGGTCCATAGGACTCTTAAATCGGCCTTGCAGGTGGAGGATGCGGTCAAGAAGGCGTACGGCGTACTGGCCTTCATTAATCGAGGGATTGAGTTTAGGAGTCGGGAGATAATGCTGCAGCTTTATAGGACCCTGGTTAGACCCCACTTGGAGTACTGCGCGCAGTTCTGGTCACCTCATTACAGGAAAGATGTTGAAGCCATTGAAAGGGTGCAGAGGAGATTTACAAGGATGTTGCCTGGATTGGGGGGCATGCCTTATGAGGATAGGTTGAGGGAGCTTGGTCTCTTCTCCCTGGAGAGACGAAGGATGAGAGGTGACCTGATAGAGGTTTACAAGATGTTGAGAGGTCTGGATAGGGTAGACTCTCAGAGGCTATTTCCAAGGGCTGAAATGGTTGCTACGAGAGGACACAGGTTTAAGGTGCTGGGGGGTAGGTACAGAGGAGATGTCAGGGGTAAGTTTTTCACTCAGAGGGTGGTGGGTGAGTGGAATCGGCTGACGTCGGTGGTGGTGGAGGCAAACTCGTTGGGGTCTTTTAAGAGACTTCTGGATGAGTACATGGGATTTAATGGGATTGAGGGCTATAGATAGGCCTAGAGGTAGGGATATGATCAGCGCAACTTGTGGGCCGAAGGGCCTGTTTGTGCTGTGGCTTTCTATGTTCTAACCAGTTCTTCATCCAGACATACGGAACAGCCATGGGAACCAAATTCACCCCTCAATATGCCAACATCTTCATGCACAGGTTCAAACAAGACCTCTTCACTGCACAGGACCTTCAACCGATGCTATACACTAGATACATCGATACCATTTTCTTCCTTTGAACTTGGTGAACAATCACTGAAACAACTATATGATGACATCAACAAGTTCCATCCCACCATCAGACTCATCATGGACTACTCTCCGGAATCGGTTGCATTCTTGGACACACGCATCTCCGTCAAGGACAGTTACCTCAGCACTTCACTGTACTGCAAGCCCACGGATAACCTCACGATGCTCCACTTCTCCAGCTTCCACCCTAAACACGTTAAAGAAGCCATCCCCTACGGACAAGCCTTCCATATACACAGGATCTGCTCAGATGAGGAGGATTGCAACAGAAAATGATTTATCTTCAAGGACACCTCCAGATGCTGAAAGATGCCCTCATAAGAACAGGAGATGGCGCTCGACTCATCGATCGACAGTTCCGATGCGCCACAGCGAAAAACCGCACCGACCTCCTCAGAAGACAAACACGGGACACGGCGGACAGAGTTCCCTTCATCGTCCAGTACTTCTCCAGAGTGGAGAAGCTACGACATCTTCTCCAGAGCCTTCAACATGTCATCGATGAAGACGAACATCTCGCCAAGGCCATCCCCACACCCCCACTTCTTGCCTTCAAATGACCGCACAACTCAAACAGATCATTGTCCGCAGACAGCTACCCAGCCTTCAGGAGAACAGTGATCACGACACCACACAACCCTGCCACAGCAACCTCTGCAAGACGTGCCGGATCATCGACACGGATGCCATCATCTCACGTGAGAACACCATCCACCAGGTACCCGGTACATACTCTTGCAACTCGGCCAACGTTGTCTACCTGATACGCTGCAAGAAAGGATGTTCCAAGGCATGGTACATTGGGGAAACCATGCAGACGCTACGACAACGGATGAATGAACACCGCTCGACAATCACCAGGCAGGAATGTTCTCTTCCTGTTGGGGAACACTTCAGCAGTCACGGGCATTTAGCCTCTGATCTTCGGGTAAGACACACGACAGCGCAGAATCGCTGAACAGAAATTGATTGCCAAGTTCCGCACACATGAGGACGACCTCAACCGGGATCTTGGGTTCGTGTCACACTATCTGTAACCCCCACGACTTGCCTGGGCTTGCAAAATCTCACTAACTGTCCTGTCTGGAGACAATACACATCTCTTTAACCTGTGCTTAACCCTCTCTCCATTCACATTGTCTGTACCTTTAAGACTTGATTACCTGTAAAGACTCGGATTCCAATTATTATTTTGTAAATTGAGTTTGTGTCTTTATGTGCCCTGTTTGTGAACAGAACTTCCACTCACCTGATGAAGGAGCAGCGCTCTGAAAGCTTGTGGCTTATTCTACCAAATAAACCTGTTGGACTTTAACCTGGTGTTGTGAGACTTCTTACGGTCCTACAACTGAGCCAATTTTGAATCCACTTTGTCAAATTACCCTGTGTCCTATGTGAATTTACCTTCTTCACAAGTCTCCCATGTTGGGCCTTGTCAAATGTTTTGCTGAAATCCATATCAACTATATTGACTGAACTAACCTAGTCGACACACCTGGTCACCTCCTCAAAAAATTCAATCAAATTTGTTAGGCATGACCTCTCTCTGACAAAGCCATGCTGACTATCACTGTTCAAGCCTTGCCTCTCCAAGTGGAGATAGATACTCTCCTTCAGAAGTTTGCCTAATAGTTTCCCTGCCACTGACATGAGACTCACTGCTCTGTAGTTCCCTGGTTTATCCCTACAACCCTTCTTAAATAGTGGATGTACATTAGCTGTTCTCCAGTCATAGACATAGAGTCATCGAGGTTTGCAGCATGGAAACAGGCCCTTCGGCCCAACTTGTCCATACCTCCCAGTTTTTACCACTAAGCTAGTCCCAATTGCCTGCATTTGGCCCATATCCCTCTATACCCATCCTACCCATGCAACTGTCTTATTGCTTTTTAAAAGACAAAATTGTACCCGCCTCTACTACTACTTCTGGCAGCTCATTCTGGACACTCACTACCGTTTGAGTGAAAAAAATTGCCCCTCTGGACCCTTTTGTATCTCTCCCCAGTCCGTTTAAACCTATGCCCTTTAGTTTTAGATACCCCTGCCTTTGGGAAAAGATGTTGACTGTCTACCTCATCTATGCCCCTCATTATTTTATAGATTTCTATAAGATCATCCCTCAGCCTCCTACATCCCAGGGAAAAAAGTCCCAGTCTATCCAGCCTCTCCTTATAACTTAAACCATCGAGTCCCGGTAGCATCCTAGTAAATCTTTTCTGCACTCTTTCTAGTTTAATAATATCCTTTCTATAATAGGGTGACCAGAACTGTACACAATGTTCCAAGTGTGGCCTTACCAATGTCTTGTACAACTTCAACAAGACGTCCCAACTCTTGTATTCAATGTTTTGACCAATGAAACCAAGCATGTGAAATGCCTTCTTCACCATCCTGTCCACCTGTGACTCCACTTTCAAGGAGCTATGAAGCTGTGCCCCTCAATCTCTTTGTTCTGTAACTCTTCCCGGTGTCTTACCATTAACTGAGTATGTCCTACCCTGATTCGATCCACCAAAATGCATCAACCTCGTATTTATCTAAATTAAACTCCATCTACCATTCGTCCGTCCACTGGCCCAATTGATCAAGATCCCATCGCAATCCGAGATAATCTTCTTCACTGTCCACTATGCCACCAACCTTGGTGTCATCTGCAAACTTACTCAGTATGCTTCCTAAATTCTCATCCAAATCTTTAATATAAATAACAAATAACAGTGGACCCAGTACCAATCCCTGAGGCACACCGCTGGTCACAGACCTCCCATTTGAAAAACAACCCTCTACATCCATCCTCTATCTCCTGTCATCAAGCCAATTTTGTATCCAATTGGCTATCTTCCCCTGGATCCCATGAGATTTAACCTCATGCAACAACCTACCATGCGGTACCTTGTCAAAGGCCTTTCTAAAGTCCATGTAGACAACGTCGACTGCACTGCCCTCATCTACCTTCTTGGTTACCCCTTCAAAAACCTCAATCAAATTTGTGAGACATGATTTTCCACTCACAAAGCCATGCTGACTGTCCCTAATCAGTCCTTGCGTCTCTAAATGTCTCTAGATCAGAATAATGTTTTTACCCAGAACAATGTTTTTACCCGGCAAGTGCTTAGTACCTATCTGCACTGTCTGAGAGTGTGGACACAGATTCTATCAGAGCTCACAGCAACTATACCCGCGATAGGGGTAAACAGAATAACATACAGAGGACTGCACTGTGTTTGAAGCAATCTCGAGTATTTCCTTTAACAGTGTATATTTATCCAGCTTGTATTCTCAAACCTCTGACATCTATTTGTCTCCCAGCTACAATAGTGAAAATCAGTGAGGCTGACTTTGTGGAACAATTTGAACCATAAAGATTCTGACAGCAGAGACCCTACAGCATCAGTCAGTGATCTGGGCCGGCTGCTCATCTCTCTCCAGCTTAATGAGTTAGCAATCCAGTACAAGAGAGAGCAGAATTTCAGTAACAATCAAACACAGTCGGCACACCAGAATTTCATTTGATTCACTTTTATTTTGGATTCTAACAGCTCGTAAACTGGAACTTGAATTATTGGTTGACTGTTTTCTGTTTATTCGGGTCCAGGTGTAACTACTGCACTTTAATTAGTGGTCTGGAAATCTTGTATCCCTGCCTCTGAGCCACATGTTTCAGGTTCAAGGAGTTGATAGTCATGGAAGGAGATCTTTTGGAGCAGATAAGTGGGTTAATAATCGCAGCGAGAGTGGGAAAGATTCCTTGTCAGCTATACTTGATGTGGAATGGTGACCCTCAAACAATGACCACTTCTCCATTCCTCTCTCTAACAGACCCCAAAGCTGTGACCCCATGCACGTGACCCAGAACACAAGTAGGTTGGTTATGTTCTCAGGGCCAGTTTGACAATCAGTCAGGAGGGCAGATGATGCTGTTGGGAGGAATGGCCTCGCGGGAAAAAGCAGCAATAGCCAAATTCATTGCACTATGGTTGGCTCTGCTTGATTTGATTTGATTTATTATTGGTGCATGTGTTGGGATACAGTGAAAAGTATTGTTTCTTGCGCGCTATACAGACAAAACATACCATTCATAGAGTACATAGGGGAGAAGGAAAGGAGAGAGTGCAGAATATACTGTTACAGAGAAAGATCCACTTAATATATAAAAGGACCATTCAAAAGTTTGATGGCAGCAGGGAAGAAGCTGTTCTTGAGTCGGTTGGTCGTGATCTCAGACTTTTGTATCTTTTTCCTGATGGAAGAAGGTGGAAGAGAGAATGTCCGGGGTGCGTGGGGCCCTTGATTACACTGCCTGCTTTTCCGAGGCAGCGGGAAATGTAGACAGAGTCTTAGAATCTTAGAAATCTTAGAAACCCAATTGGCCCATCGAGTCTGCACCGACCACAATCCCACCCAGGCCCTACCCCCATATCCCTACATATTTACCCACTAATCCCTCTAATCTACACATTCCAGGACACTAAGGGCAATTTTAGCTTGGCCAATCAACCTAACCTGCACATCTTTGGACTGTGGGAGGAAACCGGAGCACCCGGAGGAAACCCACGCAGACACGAGGAGAATGTGCAAACTCCACACAGACAGTGACCAAGCCGGGAATCGAACCCAAGTCACTGGAGCTGTGAAGCAGCAGTGCTAACCACTGTGCTACCGTGCCGCCCATGGATGGGAGGCTGGTTTATGTGATGGAGTGGGCTACATTCACAACCCTTTGTAGTTTCTTGAGGTCTTGGTCAGAGCAGGAGCCATACCAAGTTGTGACACATCTGGTAAAGATGCTTTCTATGGTGCATCTGTAAAAATTGGTGAGGGACATGCTTCAGGTGAGAGGAGTAAAAAGTGTGGGAATGCAATAGTTGTAGGGGGTTCAATTGTAAGGGGAATAGATAGGTGTTTCTGTGGTCGCAAATGAGGCTCCAGGATGGTATGTTGCCTCCCTGATGCTAGGGTCAAGGATATCTCAGAGCAGCTACAGGACATTCTGGAAGGAGAGGGTGAACAGATAGTGATCATGGTACACATTGGTACAAACGACATAGGTAAACAAAGGGATGAGCTCCCAAAAGCTGAATGTGGAGAGTTAGGAAGTAAATTGAAAAGTAGATCCTCAAAGGTTAGGGTTACTACCTGTGCCGTGTACTTGTCAGAGCAGAAATAGCAGGATATTTCGGATGAATACATGGCTGAAGAGATGGTGTGATGGGCAGGGTTTCAGATTCCTGACACATTGGGACTGGTCTGGAGGAGGTGGGACCAGTATGAAGTGGACGGGTTATACCTGGGCAGAACTGGGACTGATGTCAGAGGGGGAGTATTAGCTAGAGTGGTTGGGGAGGGGGATGAGAACATGGGCTAGGAATCAGACGAGGGTGGAGTCAAGGACAAGAACAAAAGACAAAAAGGGGAATAGGAAAAGTGAGAGGCAGAGAAATCAAATAGGGCCTCAGTAAAAAATACTGGAACGGGGAACTCATGTTAAAAAGATAAGCATTAAGGCTTCATTCCATGAATGAAGCGGATGAATTAATTGCTCAAATAGGTGGCAGATGAAGTTCAATGTGGAGAACTGTGAGGTGATGCATTTTGGTAGGGAGAACATGGAGGGAAAATATAAAATATGGAGTAAAATTCTAAAAGGGGTGCAGGAGCAGAGGGATCTGGGTGTGTTGGTGCATCATTGCAGGACAGGACAGGTGGAGGGAATAGTTAATAAAGTATTTACTATCCTGGGCTTTATTAACAGGACCCATAGAGTAAGAACAAGGAGATTATGCTGAAGTTATACAAGACACTAGTTGGACCTCAGCTGGAATATTGGGTACAGTTCTGAGTGTCACACCATAGGAAGGATGTGAACACGTTGGAGAGAGTGATTCTAGGGATGAGAAACATCAGTTATGAGGATAGATTGGAGAGGTTGGGACTGTTCTCCTTGAGGAGAAGAAACTTAAGAGGAACTTTGATAGAGATGTTCAAAATAGATTGGGAGAAACTGATCCCGCTTGGAAAATTCTCAACAATGAGAGGGCACAGATTTGCAAAAGAAGCGAAAGCGATGCGATGTGATTGAAACAATGTTCAGGGGTGTGAGGAAAAGACAGGGGAATGGCACTAAGTCATGATGCTTGTCTGGAGAGGTGGTGCAGATGCGATGGGCTGAATGGCCTCCTTCTGCACTGTAGCAATTCTGTAATTGTGCTTTCACTCTTCATTGAATAAGTTGAGTGATTATTGTAATCGCAGATTTGACATCTGTTTCTCTCTTTGCTTCTTTTTTTGATTCAGAGACTTTATATTAAACATTGCACTGCATGAACGGCTCCACACAAGATTGGCAATTCAGAGGATTCAACACGTGACTTTCTCAAACTCGGCGAGGTAGGTTCAGTTAGAATTTTGATAGACAATAGACTCAGGGTTATGGGGAGGGGATGGGGGGTTTGGTGAGACAGGAATGTGGAGTTGAGACCACGTTCAGATCAGCCTGATACTATCAAATGGAGCAGCAGGGGTGAGGGGCTGAATGGCCTGACTCTCCTGCTAAGTTCTATGTTGCTCTGTTTCTGGTCAATCCTGGTTTCCATTTAGAGCAGAGGATGGCAATGCGAAAAGATGACAAATCCAGAGTTCGAGCTCCAGTTCATATTTATTCACATTCAGGATGACAGTTCATTCGATTGTCAGATTCCAGTAATAGAATCATACAGTGCAGAGGGAGGCCATTCGGCCCATTGAGTCTGCACTGACCACAATCCCATCCAGGCCCTATCCCCATAAACCCATGTATTTACCCAACTTAGTTCCCCTGGCACTAAGTGGTAATTTATCATGACCATTCAACCTAACCTCATGGACTGTAGGAAGAAACCGGAACATTCGGAGGAAACGCAGACACGGGGAGAATGTGCAAACTCCACACAGACATTGACCCAAGCCAGGAATTGAACTCAGGGCCCTGGCATCATGAGGCCTGTGCTGCTCCCTGGTGTGGAAAATTCCGTAGACCAATGCGCCTTGGAAGGGAAAAGCTCTCCTTATTTCTGTCTTAAATGGAGACCCCTTATTTTTAATAAGTAACTAACCTGCACATCTTTGGAGCGTGGGAGGAAACCAGAGCACCTGGAGGAAACCCATGCAGACATGGCGAGAACGTGCAAACTCCACACAGACAGTGACATGAGGACGGAATCGAACCTGGGTATCTGGTGCTATGAGGCAGCAGTGCTAACAACTGTGCCACCATGCCACCCTAAATATACCTTCCCTGACCGGGAATCGAACCCGGGCCACGGCGGTGAGAGCGCCAAATCCTAACCACTAGACCACCAGGGAGCACATATATCCTTTACATAACATTCTCCCTCCATGTTCTTCCAACACAAGTCAATTACTTCATACTTCTCTACATTAAATTTCATGCCACTCGCCATTCTGTAACAGACATAATAACATAGAGACATAGAAGATAGGAGCAGGAGGAGGCCATTTGGCCCTTCGAGCCTGCTCCGCCATTCATTACAATCATGGCTGATCATCCAACTCAATAGCCTGATCCTGCTTTCTCCCATTACCTTTGATCCCAATCGCCCCATGTGATATATCCAGCCGCCTCTTGAATACATTCAATGTTTTGGTATCAACTACTTCTGTGGTAATGAATTCCACAGGTTCACCACTCTTTGGGTGCAGAAATATCTCCACACTTCCACCCTAAATGGTCTACTCTGAATCCTCGGACTGTGACCCCTGGTTCTGGACTCCCCCACCATCGGAAACATCCTCCTTGCATCTACCGTGTCTAGTCCTGTTAGAATTTTATAAGTCTCTATGAGATCCTTCCTCATTCGTCTGAACTTCAGTAATATATTCTCTGGTTTATAGTTTATCACTATCTTCCTCACAGTTAACAATACTTCTGAACTTTGTGGTAGTTGCAAATGTTGAAATTGGTCCCTGTCCACTCAGATCTGGATGATTAATGTTGATGAAGAAAGCAGTGTCCCAGTACTGACCCCAAGGGAACTCCAGCTTTCTCCAGTCTGAAAAACAACTGCTCACCAAAATACATTTCCCATCACTTAGCAAACGATGTATTCATGCTGCCACTATGCTGTTTATCCTGTACGCATTAACTTTGCTCACAAGCCAGAATGAGAACACCACTGAGTTTCATTCATGTGACGAAGTAGGAAAGGCGCTATATAAATGAAAGTTCTTTCTTTTTTTTATTGGTACCTTTTACCTTTCACTACTTTAATTCTAATCAAAACAGCCAATTCAAATTAAATCCGATCATGGTCTCCACGTGAGGGACAAACCAGATCCAAGCTGACAGGACAAGACTCTGCGTCCCACCTTAGGCTCGATCAAACAAGATCCAAGCTGACAGGATGATGCATTGCAGCCCTTCCCAGGCTTGATCTAACGCTTCTATAACACCAAAAGGCCAAGATGAAAAATTGCATCAGGTAAAACCTCGGTTTAATCTCATTGGCTACCCTGATCCTTTACTCTACCCTAGATTTTGCAATCCACCATCGCAGGCCTCAGCACACCTGCTGTGCACTGGGCTAGCCTCATCCCCAGCCTGATCACCTATTCACATTTCTTAGTCCGAGTGTTGCAATATTTCTCTCCAAATCCATCGATAGAAAGCAGGTGTTGAGATTGAGTGAATGAAACAGCACGGTGGCACAGTGGGTTGGCACTGCTGCCTCGCAGCGCCAGGGACCCCGGTTCGATTCCTGGCTTGGGTCACTGTCTGTGTGGAGTTTGCACATTGTTCCTGTGTCTGCATGGGTTTCCTCTGGGTGCTCCGGTTTCCTCCCATAGTCCAAATATGTGCAGGTTAGGTGAATTGGCCATGCAAAATTGCCCCTAGTGTCAGTGGGATTGGCAGGGTAAATGAGTGGGGTTATGGGGATAGGGCCTGGTGGGCTCGATGGGCCGAATGGCCTCCTTCTGCACTGTAGGGATTCTATGATTCAATGACTCTCTGTCTGAGACTGCTGCTGATTTTCAAATCCACACCAGCCGTCAGCAGAAGAGAATTGAAACAAGGAGAACATTTCAATAAAATTGTATTAATGACCCTGGGAGCCATTTGTCCAGACTCATCACTGACCTGCCTTCAGTACGCGGAAACCAGACTGCTATCCAGCTCTGTCAGAGCCTCAGCAGGACACCACAGCTACAACTGGAACCACTCTATCTGTGGAAGGCATGGTGTCCTCAAAGAGAATTGTTCACACTGTGGGTCAGGTTACCCCTGGGGCATCTACCACATCACAAGTGACACCATTTTATAGGGTGATCTCATCATTGTTCATTCTGTGGAGAGCAGGGGACAGGACTTGGCTCAGGAGGTGGGATCTGAGATTCTGGGTGTGGGAGGCAGGTTCTTTTTCAGCTCAGGAATTCCTCCCAGCAGGAAACAGGCAAAGCTTCTGTTTTCTGAGGGGAGTTGAGAGGTCAGAGATGGTGGCTAGTTTGTCACCAGCACAGGGGGAGGGGGGGTTGCTGGGAATGGAAGTGGATTATCAGGGAAGTGGCCACGTACTGGCCGGTTCTGGTGGCCACTCCTGTGGCCAGTGCCTGTGCATAGCTTCAAAGAATGAAAGAATGTCAATCTTCACAGTAGGTCGGAGCAGATAGAGAGCTGGAACCCAGGATAGGGGAGGGGCCGATGTTCATGTTATTAAAATATCATTGCTGTGTCATAAACCTTTTAAACCTTCAACTTTTTTCAATCAAATAAATATTTTTCCACATGACTAACCTGTTTCTGATAGGCTGGGGATTTTGGCTTCGTGTAGCTCCCAGTGACAGCCCACTCCTAGAAGAAACATAGAAACATAGAAAAACTACAGCACAAAACAGGCCCTTCGGCCCCACAAGTTGTGCCGAACATATCCCTACCTTTTAGGTCTACCTATAACCCTCCATCCTATTAAGTCCCATGTACTCATCCAGGAGTCTCTTAAAAGACCCTATTGCGTTTGCCTCCACCACCATTGACGGCAGCCGATTCCACTCACCCACCACCCTCTGTGTGAAAAACTTCCCCCTAACATTTCCCCTGTATCTACCCCCCAGCAACTTAAACCTGTGTCCTCTCGCAGCAGACATTTCCACCCTGGGAAAAAGCCTCTGAGAGTCCACCTGATCTATGCCTCTCAACATCTTATATACCTCTATTAGGCCTCCTCTCATCCTACGTCTCTCCAAGGAGAAAAGACCGAGCTCCCTCAGCCTATCCTCATAAGGCATGCCACTCAATCCAGGCAACATCCTTGTAAATCTCCTCTGCACCCTTTCAATCTTTTCCACATCCTTCCTGTAATGAGGCGACCAGAACTGAGCACAGTACTCCAAGTGGGGACTGACGAGGGTCTTATATAGCTGCATCATTATCCCCGCACTCCCAAACTCAATCCCTCGATTGATAAAGGCCAGCACACCATACGCCTTCTTAACCACCTCCTCCACCTGCGGGGCCGATTTTAGAGTCCTATAGACCTGGACCCCAAGGTCCTTCTGATCCTCTACAGTACTAAGAGTCTTTCCCTTTATATTGTACTCCTTCATCCCATTTAACCTGCCAAAATGGACCACTACGCATTTATCTGGGTTGAAGTCCTGTGAAAACTCACCTCCTTAGAAGGTGAGTTCTTAAGCTGTTTAATTATCCACATGTAGGAAACTTCACTCTCGCCCCACTTCCCTCATCCCCCCCCCAGCCCCCCTCTTTTCCTGCTCTCCATCTATTCTTACAGAATTCGACAGGATTGGGAATGGGGTGGGATACACAATGTTAGTACTTTTTAAAAAATTATCATTGACCCAGCTTTGGCTCCAAAAAATCTAGTTTTGATTTGATTTATTATTGTCATATGTATTGGGATACAGTGAAAAGTACTGTTTCGTGTGCACTATACAGACAAAACATACCGTTCATAGAGTACATAGGGGAGAAGGAAAGGAGAAGGTGCAGAATATAGTGTCGCAGTCATAGCTAGAATGCAAAGAAAGATCAACTTAACATGTAACTTTTGAAGGGGTAACCAAGAAGGTAGATGAGGGCAGTACAGTTGATGTTGTCTCCATGGACTTTAGCAAGGCCTTTAACAAGGTACCGCATGATAGGTGGTTGCATAAGGTTAAATCTCACTGGATCCAGGTGAGGTAGTCAAAAGGGTCCAAAATTGGCTTGATGACATGGTGGTTGTGATGACTGTGATGGATGTGATGGATGACTTGGGGGTTGTAGAGGGTTGTTTTACAAATTGGAGGCCGTTGAGCAGCAGTGTGCCTCAGGAATCGGTGCTTGGTCTACTGTTATTTGATATTTATATTAATAATTTGGATGAGAATTTAGGAGGCATGATTAGTAAGTTTGCAGATGACACCAAGATTGGTGGCATAGTGGACAGTGAAGAAGGTATTTATAGGATTGCATAGGGATCTTGATCAATTGGGCCAGTGGGCTGACGAATGGCAGATGGAGTTTAATTCAGATAAATGCAAGGAGATGCATTTTGGTAGATTGAACCAGGGCAGGACCTACTCAGTTAATGACAGGGCATTGGGGAGAGTTATAGAACCAAGAGATCTAGGGATACAGGTTAATAGCTCCTTGAAAGTGGAGTCACAGGTGGACTGGGTGGTGAAGAAGGCATCCGGCATGCTTGGTTTCATTGGTCAGAACATTGAATACAGGAGTTGGAATGAAGTTGTACAACTTATCAAGTTGGTAAGGCCACACTTGGAATACTGTGTACAGTTCTGGTCACCCTATTATAGAAAGGATATTATTAAACTAGAAAGAGTGCAGAAAAGATTTTCTAGGAAGCTACCAGTATTTGATTGTTTGAGTTATAATAAGGACAGGCTGGACAGACTGGGACTTTTTTCTCTGAAGCATAAGAGGCTTAGGGGTGAATTTATAGAGGTCTATAAAATAATGAGGGGCATAGATCAGCTGGATAGTAAACATCTTTCCCCAAAGTTAGGGGAGTCTAAAACTAGAGGGCACAGGTTTCAGGTGAAAAGGGTCCAGAAGGACAATTTTTTCACACAGAGGGTGTGAGTCCTGGAACAAGCTGCCAGAGGTAGTAGTAGAGGCGAGTACAATTTTTTCTTTTTAAAAAGCGATTCGACATTTACATGGGTAAGATGGGCCAAACCTGGGCAATTGGGACTAGCTTAGTAGTTTAAAAAAAGGGCAGCATGGACAAGTTGGGTTGAAGGGCATCTATGACTATAAGGTAGGTCCATTCAAAAGTCTGATGGCAGCAGAGAAGAAGCTGTTCTTGAATTGGTTGGGGGGTATGTGACCTCAGACTCTTGTATCTTTTCCCTGATGGAAGAAGGTGGAAGAGAGAATGTCTGGGGTGTGTGGGATCCTTGATTATCCTAGCTGCTTTCATAGAATCATAGAATCCCTATACTGCAGAAGGAGGCCATTCAGCCCATCGAGTCTGCACCAACAACAATTCCATCCAGGCCCTATCCCCGTAACCTCCCATAATTACCCTGCTAATCCCTCTAATTTACGCATTCCAAAACACTAAGGGGCAATTTAGCATGGCCAATGTACCTAATCTGCACATCTTTGGATTGGGGCAGTGGGAAGTGTAGACAGAGTCAATGGATGGGAGGCTGGTTTGAGTGATGGACTGAGCTTCGTTCTCGCTCTTTGTAGTTTCTTGCGGTCTTGGGCAGTGCAGGAGCCGTACCAGACTGTGATACAACCAGAAATAATGCTTTCTATGGCGCATTTGTAAAAGTTGGTGAGTCACAGTGGACATGCCAAACTTTGTTAGTGGCAGGTGTGAGTTGGACAGGATGAAGAACTTTCACCAGTGGGAGTGATGGTTTGAGTGTAAGGAATGCTGCCCAAACACACTGACAGCTTCACAAGCTAAGCCAGTCTGGGTCTGAGCAGAAAGGGCTGGCGTTCAGTCAGTGTGAACTAGCTGTGAGCATTTAGCATGTGGCAGGACTGACTGCTTGCAATTCTGAGTGGAGACGGTGACTATCCTCTGAATCCCAATGAGAATGACCCTGACAGCAAGGATGCCTGAATTGTTCAGTTCCCACTTAGTCCTTTAAGGAAGTCCAGCTATTGAGCTGTAAACAAGCCTGTACAAATGGTTCTGTATAAGATGTCGAAATCAGCGCTTAGGTTTGTGCTGTGTCTAATGGCTTGCCGCCACAAATGTCTGAGAAAGTGAATGACACGATTCCCTGCATCTTTCCCCAATTAAACAACAAACATCTCACCACCTGAGGCTGGGTAATGTGTGAGCTGTGTGGCTGCAGTGGGTTCAGAGATCTCTCACTGTGTAGATTACACTAGATCCATACCTTTGGGCACACAGCCCTGGCTGTAACTGGACCTCTAACTGAGACACCCACCCTGAAATGGGCTGGCTTGAGATTAATTTCCATCTAATGTTTAAAATAAATGCCACCAAGCGACTGACAGACTGTAGCAGCCAAGGCTCAGAGGCTCAGAGAACTGGGATAAGGTCAGTTGATGCTGAGGGTCAGCCTGATGTCCTGTCTAGGAGTGTTCAGCAAAGCAGCAGATGTTCCAGAGGCAGCAGGAGATAAGGGAACATCTGGGGGAGTTACAAGAAATGATGCCATTCTGGTACCAACATCCACCAAGGCTCTGAGTGCCACCAGGTCTCTTGCACATTTGGCCTCCACCATCAAGAGATTGGTGATCCTAATGGAGTGACAGATCAGACAGACGATCTACTGTATACCTACACACATTTCTCTGTCCATGATTTCTATACAGTAAGAGTTTTAACAACACGAGGTTAAAGTCCAACAGGCCTGTTGGACTTTAACCTGGTGTTGTTAAACTCTTACTGTGTTCACCCCAGTCCAATGCCGACATCTCCACATCATGATTTCTATATGCAGTGAGCAGGTGAGATGGGAACAGAGAACCAGGAGTCTGCAGGAGAGCAGCTAGATTCAAATTTGCTTCTGGTTCAGAATTGGGGGCATTCTCTCAGTATGGGCAGTATCTTCTCAGCACCTCTGCCAGTGATACCAGTGCCACAGGTAGCCCTAACAACAGAGGAGGGTGTAGACACTCCTCAGCAAGTCAGGGCCCTCCAGGCCTCAGACTACCAGGGGACAGCCACCATAGTCATCCCATGCTATAGGGCAGCAAGGTCAGCAGCTTGCCTCCACCACAGCTGCAAGTGCAGGGGAGAACCATGTAGAAGCACATGTTGAAATGTAAGAACTAGGAGCAGGATTAGATCATTAACCCCCTCCCCCCCCACCCCATGCAGGGCTGCACTGCCAGTCAGTATGATCATGGCTGATCTGATTACAGCCTCAAAGCCACTTTTCTGCCTGTTCCCCATAACCATTAACTCTCTGGTTGATCAAGGTACTGCCAAACTCATTCTTGAATATATTCAATGATCCAGTCTCTGCTGCTCTCTGTAGAAGAGGGATTCCAAAGATAACGACCCTCTGAGAGAAAAAAATCCTCCTCACCTTCACCTTAAATGGGAGATGCTTTATTCTGAATCAATAACCCCTGGATCTAGATTCTCATGAGGGGAAACATGCTCTCAGCATCTAAGAACAAAAACAAAGAAGAGTACAGCACAGGAACAGGCCGTTTGGCCCACCAAGCCTGCACCAACACATCATGCCATTCTAAACTAAAGACCATTTGTCTTTACGTGGTCCATATCCCTCGATTATATCCACCCTATCAAACCCCCTCAGGACCTGATCGGTTTCAACATGGTCAATAAGATTTGAGGAGAACATTTAGCTGCACTTGGAGGTCATGAGAGAAGAGAATGTCAAATGATGAAGCCTCGAGTTTCTTTTGCCATTGACTAAAGGGTTACTGCATCGATATGTTGGCCGGAATTTTTCCATCCTGCCCGCCACAGGATTTGGAGTGGGCGAGGGGCGGAGCATGGAAAGGTCTGTTGACCTCGGGTGGGATTTTATGTTTTTGGGTATTGAACGAGGCCATAACATCCTGCCCGACGTCTCCTTCCATGTGCTGTGGCCCTTAGTGGATTGCTTCTCTCAAAGGGCTGGTTGTGAGATGCCACGCTCTGTGCAGTCAATGCTTCATCCTTGCGATGTGCAACTGGGTGCAGGGTGATAGAATGGAGAATGAAGGAAGCACTTCAGGACAGTAAGGTTTTATTGGGATGAGAAACGGTCCTTATAAAGTTTAGAAATTACGAGCATGTTTTGAATTTACGATGTCGGTTTTGACTTTACAACACCACGTCAGTCCATCTATTAACACCTTGATAAATATGATTTCTAAATTTTGTATTCTTGGCTGAGACCAGCGAGGTTGTGAAAGCTCCGATCCAGAGAGCGGGCTTGCTGCACTCTGCACTTACCAGACTGTAACCCTGGGCAGAAGGTTGCAGCGATACACCGTCACTGTGCGCCCCCCCAGCCCCCCCCCCCCACCCCCACCCCCCCCCCGCCATCCCCAAATCCTGGATCCCGGACAGTGTGCTGCATGGCTGTGCTAGAGCCCAGGAACCAGAAAACTGTCTTTGAACACCAGAAAATGAAGTGACAATTTGCCAGTAAATCCTGCCTTGGCCCATTGGCTGAGCTCTCATTGATTACAATGGTATCTTTCCAGCGAGCCAGCACTGGGGAATGGTCACTGCCACCAACTTGCAGAGGTCTGAATGCACTGCGACAAATGCTGGAAATGAGGTTGCAATTTGCCGGTAAAAACGGTAGAAGCAGTTTCCCATTTTTATCGCTGTTCCTAAGGGGAAGTCGGTTCCAACTCATTGAACTTTCAACCTACGATACAATTTCCAAGAACCAATTGTGTTGCAAGTCCAAGGGCTGACTGTACAAGGTAAGAGTTAATCATGTTCTTCCTCATCTGTGATAGATACATTTTTGTTAAGGGCTATGGGCCAAAGGCTATGGAGCCTGGTCACAGATCAGCCATGATCTCATTGAATGGCAGAACATGCTTGAGGGGCTGAATGGCCTACTCCTGTTCCTATGTTCAATGTGTTAGTTTCAGAGTTACAATATTTAATAAGAACATAAGAACATCAGAACTAGGAGAAATCAGAACTAGGAGAAAATGTAGGCCATCTGGCCCCTCGAGCCTGCTCCGCCATTCAATAAGATCATGGCTGATTTTTTCATGGACTCAGCTCCACTTACCTGCCCATTCATCATAGTCCTTAATCCCTTTACTGTTCAAAAGTTTATCTATCCTTGCCTTAAAAACATTCAATGAGGTAGCCTCAACTGCTTCACTGGGCAGGGAATTCCACAGATTCACAACCCTTTGTGTGAAGAAGTTCCTCCTCAACTCAGTCCTAAATCTGCTCCCCCTTATTTTGAGGCCATGCCCCCTAGTTCTAGTTTCACCTGCCAGTGGAAACAACTTCCCTGCTTCTATCTTATCTATTCCCTTCATAGTCTTATGTGTTTCTATAAGATCTCCCCTCATTCTTCTGAATTCCAATGAGTATAGCCCCAGTCTACTCAGTCTCTCCTCATAAGCCAACCCTCTTCACTCCGGAATCAACCGAGTGAATCTCCTCTGCACCCCCTCCAGTGCCAGTATATCCTTTCTCAAGTAAGGAGCCCAAAACGGTGCACATTGCTCCAGGCGTGGCCACACCAGCACCTTATACAGCTGCAACATAACCTCACTATTGACACTGTTAACAGACTGTTCTCCTATTGAACTACCTTATGGAATGGACTGAAATTGCAATATTGGACTTTTTTCCAGAAATTCCTTGGCTGCATTGTTACTTTCAGGGTGATTCTCCCTTGTATTCACCACATCAGCATTTAAGATTAATGAAAGCAAAGGCAATCATGGATGTTGAAATGTTCAGCCTGTAATACGTAAGCACTCAGAACAGCTAATAGAGCTGGAAATAATCGTATGTGTGGAGGGGGTGAGAATGACAAGGACAAGGGTATGTAAATGATGATGATAAAGGCTGAGAATGGTGTTAATAGCATCCATTAAGAGATCGGAATGTGTGAATGGCTGAACAAAGGTACAGATTGTCAAAGGACAACCTGAGGAATGTGGCAGTTGGCCTTTGGTGGTGGTGGGGGAGGGGGAGCGAGAACCAGGTTTTAGAAATGGAAAAATAAAAATAAGAATATAAAGTCATAGAAATGGATGAATAAGATGAAAAGAAGAAATGAAATTAAATGGAATTGTGGTGAAGGTGGAGGAGGGGTTTCTTCACCCCATTTCATTTCATTATTTTCATCTTATTTATCCATTTTTATTACTTTATATTCTTATTTTTATTTTCCCAGTTATGAAGCATTGCTGTCCATCTTGTCTTCCACCTCCCCCCCTTCCCAAGGGCCAACTGCCACATTCCCCAGGTTGTCCTTTGCCATTCACACATTCCGATCTCTTAATGGATGCTCTTAGCATCATTCTCAGCCATTATCATCACCATTTACATTCCCTTTGTTCATGTCATTTCATTACAACCCCCCCACCACTACCCTCATGGTATAAATCCTGTCCGACTTTCCTTATATTCAGCTCTGTTGAAGGGTCATCCAGACTCAAAACGTTGGCTCTATTCTCTCTCCACAGACGCTTTCAGACCTGCTGAGATTTTCCAGCATTTTCTGTTTTTGGTTTCAGATTCCAGCATCCACAGTATTTTGCCTTTAATCTGCGTGTTCCTGGATCTATCTAACCTTGGGTCTACACATTCCAGGGTCTGCATGTTCCTCAATCTGCATGTTTCTGTCTCTGCCTAACCCTGGATTGTTTGTCCTGGGTCTGCATATTCCTGGGTCTGCATATTCCTGGGTCTGCATTTTCCAGGGTCTGCTTATTCCAGGGTCTGTATACTCCTGGGTCTGTATATTCCTGTTCGTGTCTAATCCTGGGCTATTTATCCTGGATCTGCAAAAATAATAAATGTTTTTTGTCTGAGTGGAGACTCAATCTGACATAATTGTTTCTGGCTGAATGAATCTTTGAACTGCTAATCCTTATTGCTTGCAGCAGCGATATGTATTCTATGTTTTAATGTAAAGACATAAAGTGAGGATTTGTGTTTGTTCTTTGTGATGGAAGAGATATCTGCTTGCTATTTGATGGGGCAATGAGCATTTATTACAATGGTTTGATGCTTTCATTGAATAAAACCATGTCATACAAACACAGCCCAATGTAACCAACAGAAATTAACATGAGGTTCTGATTATTGTTTTCTACGCAAAGGGTTAGTCCAGTGACGTAGCGTTTTGAAGAATGATCAGGACATGTTAGTGAATGGTTATATTAATAATATCAGCCATTTTACAGCAAGGATCATTAACACAGATTGGAAAGTACAAACAGAAAGAACAGAATTGTTATAGCACAGGAGGAGACCATTCGGCCCTTGTGTCTACACATACTACAATTTATGATTCTGGCTCTGCACCCTCTTTGAAACGTTGATCTAAAAATGTACAGCTTGGGAGATAATGTCAAATCAAAGTTTGTTATTTTACGTTGATGTTCTGTTTCCTGCGACATTTGCATGATCAAATATGTTTCTGTTGTTCATTAGACAGTCGTAACACAAAAATCAGAGTTTCCCAGCAATGTCCGTCATAGATCTGTGTACACGCTGGGAATCACACAGGAGACTGGAAAAACAGTGTCAGTGTGAATAAAGTTTGTCAATTCCAGAGTGATGCTCCCCTGAGGGAGGAGGGGGAGTGGAAAAAGAAAAACATATTCCGAATTGAACGAGAAATCCAGTGGAAGGGAGAAAACTAGGAGGAATAGAGACAACGTTGTGTCTATGACTGGGGGAGAGAGCAATGGGGTCTTGTGATTGGGGGAAGGGAATGGGGTCTCTGGGGGAGAGGGGAACAGGGTCTCTGAGGAAAGGGGAACGGGGACTTGAGGTGGGGGGAGAGAGGAATGGGGTCTATGGGGGAGAGGGGAATGGGGTCTCAGGGTGGGGTAAAGGGATCGGGGTGTTTATGGCTGGGGGAGAGAGGAATGGGGTCTCTGGGGGACAGGAGACCAGTGTCTCAGAATGGGCGGGAACAGGGCCCGTGGGGAGAGGGGAACAGGGTCTCGGAGGAAAGGGAACGGAGTCTTGAGGTGGGGGGAGAGAGGAACGGGGTCTCTGGGGTAGGGAGGATGGGGTCTCTGTGAATTGAAGGTGATGGTGGAGCTAACTGCTCATAAACCATTGTGATTAGCAAGTTAACAAGCCATAATAACAACAGTGATTACCAATGAATATGCAGAATATCCAGAAATTCCTCTAAATTTTACCATAATATTTCGCTGAAGAACTGCTATACCTGCGTTTCTCCAACTTCACTTTCCATTGAGCAAGACAGAAAGTAAACCAGACATTTATATAGTGTCTTTCGTGACCGTATGACATCCCAAGCACTTCATAACCAGCAAGTTTTCGAAATGTCGTTAACTGTTGCAATGTAGGAAACATGGCAAGCTTGTTTGTGCACAGCAAGATCCCACAAATGGCAATGTGATAATTTGAATCTGCAATGCTGATTGAGAGATAAATCTTGTCTTTGGATCCTTCTTCAAATGGGGGGGGGGGGGGGGGGGGTGTGGGTGTTGTGGGACAGATGGGACCTCAGTTTAAGATCTCATTGGAAAGATGGTGCAGCGCTCCCTCAGTACCACACTGAGCTCGAAGGCTGCACCAGTGCCAAACCTGTGTACGGGGCTTGAGTCTACAATTTTCTGACTCAGTTGAGAGTGTGCTGTCATATTAACACTTGATCACTGGCTTGGATATTTTATTTATTTTATCTGACAGCGTATTGAAGCTGTGTCATTGTTTTTTGAATATAATGAGTAGACCCAGGTTCTTCAATGCATTCTCCCTTATTCCTCCGAAAATAGTCTGACTAACAATATGAAAAGACTGGACAAGTAAGTAGGAGATTAGAATTGCCCCAATGATTAGATGCCAACTGTGGGAAGAGTAGATTGAAATGATCGTAGAGTTTGTATTGGGTTGTGTCAATACCCAAGCGCCAATGTGTAAGAAACATCAGCAGGCTGGAATTGAAGAACTTTGGGAAATATTGGATACGAAAGTGTGGGAAAGGATGGATATTTGAGGGAGAGAGGTATTGGGAGGGAGTCACTTTTGGGACCATTCTGATGGATAAAGTGGGACCCAACAGGTTAGGGTGGCACAGTGGTTAGCCCTGCTGCCTCACAGTGCTAAGGACCTGAGTTCGATTCCCGGCTTGGGCCAGTGTCTGTGTGAAGTTTGCACATTCTCCCCATATCTGCGTGGGCTTCCTCCCGGTGCTGCGGTTTCCTCCCACAGTCCAAAGATGTGCTGGTTAGGTTGATTGGCCGTGCTAAATTGCCCCTTAGTGTCCTGAGATGCCTAGGTTAGAGGGAGTAGCAGGGTAATATATGGAGTCACGGGGATAGGGCCTGGATGGGATAGTTGTCGGTGCAGACTCGATGGGCTGAATGGCCTCTTTCTGCACTGTAGGGTTTCTATGATTTCTATGACAGGGCTAGGTGGGTAATTACCAGGGAATGAACACATCTCCCATAAACTGTGTCAGTGGATCATATAAACTGAACATTATTGAATCTCTCTGATCGGCAGTTGAAGCATTTGAAACATTATTCAGCTGGAAACAGAAGAAACCCAGAAAAGACACTGTTGAGGTCTTCTGAGCCAAAAACATTGCTGTGTCCCAGTTTGGTTTCAAGCCACACCTTATCATTTTTATTCAGCTGCAATACTGTTCCACCTGAATTCACCTGATATTTATGCCAGGTGTCTTTACTACCATGAGTGTCACAGAACCCAGCTGCTTTCTGGCCATTTTTCATTATGCTCACACATAGTTTCCCTTCTGACACCATGTTGTAGGTAAAAAAATACCAGCCAGCTTTATAAGTTTCAAATTTTCCATCTCCAGTATTAAAGCAATTTCCCTCATTGGTGATGGCCCTGTCAAATATCACTGGCTTTCCAGGAACAGGGTCGGCAGTGGTGACTTTAACAACAGAGAAAGCTGGTCTCTCTCTCCCCTGTAGACCACCCCCTTGCCCTGATTGTCCCTTTTGTCCTTTTGGTCCGGCTGATCCAGTGTGACCTCTTTGCCCTGCTGGACCAACATATCCTCTGGGGCCAGGTGTCCCTGGTGGTCCTGGATCCCCCTGATGTCCTTTCGTTCCTGCCGTATCAAAGGTCCCGGTATGCATGCCTGTGAAGAAAAGGAATGAGAGATGAGTGAGAATAACTCAGAAAAGCCTTTTCTCATTGTTTCTTCCCACTGATTTGGTTTGATTTATTATTGTCACATGTATTAGTATACAGTGAAAAGTATTGTTTCTTGCGCGCTATACAAAAAAAGCATATCATTCATAGGGAAGGAAACAAGAGAGTGCAGAGTGTAATGTTACTAGGGTGTGGAGAAAGATCAACTTAATGCGATGTAAATCCATTCAAAAGTCTGATGGCAGCAGGGAAGAAGCTGTTCTTGAGTTGGTTGGTACATGACCTCAGACTTTTGTATCTTTTGCCTGACGGAAGAAGGTGGAAGAGAGAATGTCCGAGGTGTATGACAATCCAAATGATCAGATCAGCATTTAGATGTGGTCTGCTGCCTCCTGACAGCTGGGTATCTGCTAAGAATTGCACTCATTTCGGGGCTGAATGGAGAACAGGAAGGCTTGTGAAAATTATTGATTTTCAGCACAGTAGAGACTTGGAGTGTGGAAAATCCTGTGCAAGGAGGGGTGGAGTCTGTCGGGGGGGAGAAAGTGTTTGGACAGACTTTTCATTTGTGCTAACTCCCCACCCATTCAATTTAATGCAAAAGAGTTGTGTCAGAGGGGATCCAGGGATCTGGTGGAAATTGAACCAAATCCACCCAGTTTTAGGCTTGAGAGAATGCAGGGGTTTTGTTTATTTTATTCTTTTATGAGATGTGGGTATCACTGGCAAGGGCAACATTTATTCTCCATACCTAATTGTCCTTGAGAAAGTGGTGGTGAGCTGCCTTCTGGAATCGCTGCAGTCCACATAGTGTCAGTACATCCACAGTGCTGCTAGGGAAGGAGTTGCAGGATTTTGACCCAATGACAGTGAGTGAATAGCAATGTAGTTCAACATCAGAATGGTGAGTGACTCAGAGGGGAACTTGCAGGTGGTGGTGTCCCCATGTACCTGCTGCTCTTGCCTTTCTAGATGGCCATGTGTGTACATCCATGAGTGCATACATGTGTGTGCGTGTGAGTATATGCACATATGTGTAAAAGCAAAGTATGTGACTTTGCATTAAATGGTGGGCGAATGTTTGAGGATAAATAACCATCTTTATTTTTAAACTCACAAAAGCTTGCTACTGAATTATTCAATTGAAATACAAGGGTAAGAAAACAACTTTTTAATGGAGAACATACTGATTACCGGCAGTAAGAGAGCAAAAAATTCTGCCTGTAACATCAGTCATGATTTTATTGAATGCTGGAGAAGGGTCAAGGGGTTGAGTGGCCTACTCCTGCTTATTTCTCAGTCCTGGAAGGACTCCTGTTGAAAAATATGTTGGCTGGAATTTTACCGGCATTCTCCGTTGCCCTCGGGCGGGATCGTACCGGTAAAATTGGGCAGACGTGCCGGTAAAATTCCACTCATTATATTCCCTACTACCCCGTTGTGGGGGCAATGCTGGTTCAGAAAATGGAAGTTCAATATCACAACATCTTTTACATTGCCTCAGTTAGACAATGTTACATCATTTATGTCCATGGACATGGATTCAAATTTTTTTCTAGTTTAGTTCTATTTATTAAATATTTTATTAATTAATCAGAGCAGTGCACTTAGAGGTTTGTGATAACCAAACTGCCATGTGTTACCTGGATCGCCCGTGTCACCATTTTCTCCAGGTCGCCCATTTCTTCCTGGTGCCCCGGGTGCACCAGGCAATCCGTCCTGTCCATTCGGCGCTCGACATACACCTGTACCTGCAGCAGCTCGTGTTATCAGAAGAAACAGCACCAGGCCCATGTGCATCATTGTGTCTGTACAGGACAAGGAAGCACTAACAGTGACACCACAAGTGTTAAATTCATTATTCTTCACGTAACTATACACAGTCGGTGCACTCATGTTAACTGACTCATCTGATGGTGCATTATATTTCAGCGGAAGAAGTCTTTTCCAAAATATATCAGCAACTTATGCACGAGAGGCTGAGAATTCCCGTCCTTAAGCTGCATGGAATTCTGGCAGGCTTATGGGGGCAAAGCTCAGGATTAGGCACAGTTCTTAGATCCACCAGATTTCTATCCAATCAAAACTAAACAGGGAATCTACATCCAAGGTTGCACTTCTTCTATCCCCATGATCCCAGCAGGAATTCTGCGGGGTGGCTAGATGAAGTTGGTGGTCCTGAGTTATCCTGGGAATCACAATCGATGTGTTCCTGATCAATGTTTGTGGAATAGAGTAACAACTGATGCCAGGACTTACGATTCTAGCTAACAGGACTGAACTTGGCAGTGGGGAAGTTTAGAAACTCAGCCACTATTTCATAAAAGCAAAATACTGAAGCTGCTAGAAATCTGAAATAAAAACAGAAAATGCTGGATAAACTCAGCAAGTCTGGCAGCACCTGTGGAGAAAGTTAAAGTTCCCAGTCTAAATGATCCTTCGACAGGACCGTTCAACTGTTGGATCCAAAACGTTAACTCTATTTCTCTCCACAGATACTGCCAGACCTGCTGAGTGTATCCAACATTCTCTTGTTTGGTGCCACTAGTTAATCTTTGGTTTTACCTTAGCTTTCCTCGGAGTGACAGGGGAGCAGTTCTGAGGCAGTTTCAAGCCAGTGGAGTAGATGTGGGAACCACCTCCAATGATCCCAATGCTTGCTGAGATTTAGGACAGGGGCATTGCACTGGCATTGATCTGTAGCTCTGCTCCACCTCACGCAGACAATGCAACAACAACCTTTGGGGATTTCTCTCTCTGACGCACCTTGAGCTCAATACTTTACCCATTTATTAACAAATGGGATAACAGCCTCGTTCATTCATTAGAGAAATGTTATTTGATTGAGGAAGACATATTGTGCCTCGAGGATTATCGATCATCCAATAATCAACCCCTTCATAAAATGAAATCTGGGGGTTTAGTTACTATGATGTGGAGATGCCGGTGTTGGACTGGGGTAAGCACAGTAAGGAGTCTCACAACACCAGGTTAAAGTCCAACAGGTTTATTTGGCAGCGCGAGCTTTCAGAGTCTCGCTCCTTCATCAGGAAGGAGCCTCGCTCCTTCCTCACCTGATGAAGGAGCAGCGTCCAAAAGCTTGTGTTGCCAAATAAACCTGTTGGACTTTAACCTGGTGTTGTGAGACTTCTTACTGGGTTTAGTTACTAACATAGAGGAGAACTTGCATCAGTTATGAACAGTTAAAAATTTGAATCATTCTAATTGTTCTCTTTCAACAGTTTTGTCTTCATGTTCCTGATGTTTCACTGCATTTACGACTGATATTAATGTTTTTTGTTCCGTATGACAGTACATTAGCAAAACTTACGGCCCAAGTGTTTTCCTCAACTTTCTCTGTCTCAGGAATAATGGTTAAGGGGCACCTACAGTAAAACAACTAACAACTAACTCATTGTTCCACAGGAGCAGGCTGAGGGTAAGAGAGTTTGTTTCTAGACTTGATTTATTTATTTATTTTTGAGTGATTTTTGGGTTTAAAATCGGAGGTTTTTTCCGAAACCGGAAGTAGGCCCAGGAGAGGCCTGGGAAGGTTTTTTGGTGGGTTTAAAAGCAGGCCGCACTTTTGAGCGGGCAGCATTGTAGCAGGCTGTGGAGTGAGCAGGGAGCAGAGTGAGAGCTATAAGGGCTTTGGCGCACAGGGCTTCGGCGAAAACAGGCGGAGGCAAGGAAGGTTGTTGTTTTTTTTTCCAAAACTATAAAGGAAATGGCAGGTCTGAGTGAGAGGCCAGTTTGCTGCATTCGGTGTGGGATGTGGGAGTTCCTGGAGACAACTTGCCTCCCGGAGCTCCATATCTGTGCCAGATGCATGGAACTGCAACTCCTGAGGAACCGTATCAGGGAGCTGGAGCTGCGGCTCGATGACCTCAGTTTAGTCAGGGAAAATGAGAAAATAATAGATAGAAGTTATAAGCAGGTAGTCACACCGGGGCCTCAGAAGGAAGACAAGTGGGTCACAGTTAGGAAGGGTAAAAGTCATAAGGGTGATGTACCAGAAAGTACCCTAGTGGCAGTCTCCCATAATAGTAAGGGCTGGGCAACAGATGGGAGAGGGGAAGGGAGTGAGCACTCAGTGGAGGGATCCCCTGTGGTTGCCCTCCAAAATAGGTATATTGTTTTGGATTCTGTGGAGGGGGATGACCCTCCAGGGGTAAGCCACGAGGACCAGATCGCCTGCACAGAGACAGGCTCAGAGGCTCAGAAGGGAAAGAAGGGGATTAGAAGAGAAATAGTGGGGGGGGGATGCGATTGTTAGAGGCACGGACAGGCGGTTCTGCGGGCGCGATCGAGACTCCAGGATAGTAGTCTGCCTCCCTGGTGTCGGGGTACTGGATGTCTCTGAGAGGGTAGGAAGCATATTAAAAAGGGAAGGTAATCAAACAGATGTAATTGTACACATTGGTGAAAATGACGTAGGTAGAAAGAGCAGGGGGGTCATACAAAGAACAAAGAACAGTACAGCACAGGAAACAGGCCCTTCGGCCCTCCAAGCCTGTGCCGCTCCTTGGTCCAACTAGACCAATCGTTTGTATCCCTCCATTCCCAGGCTGCTCATGTGACTATCCAGGTAAGTCTTAAACGATGTCAGCGTGCCTGCCTCCACCACCCTACTTGGCAGCGCATTCCAGGCCCCCACCACCCTCTGTGTAAAAAACGTCCCTCTGATGTCTGAGTTATACTTCGCCCCTCTCAGCTTGAGCCCGTGACCCCTCGTGATACGAGAGCAATTCAGGGAGATGGGTGCTAGGCTAAAAAAATAAGGCCTCTCGGGTAGCAATCTCTGGACTGCTCCCAGTGCCTAGTGCAAGTGAGGCCAGGAACAGGGAGATTCTACAATTGAACATGTGGCTAAAGGACTGGTGCAAGAGGGAGGGTTTCAAATTCATAGATCATTGGGAAGTCTTCATGAAAGGATGGAACATGTACAGAAAGGATGGGTTACACCTTAACTGGAAGGGCACAAATATCCTGGCTGGGAGTTTTGCTAGAGTGTTTTGGCAGGGTTTAAACTAGTGTGGCAGGGAGGTGGGGATCAAAACAGTAGGTCAGTAAGTACTGAGGCTGGGGTCGAGCTGGGGGCCAGGGCAAGGCTAGCTAAGAAGAGCATTCTGTGGCAGGATGACCTGAGTGGGCCTGGAGGTCTGGAGTGCATCTGCTTCAATGCGAGGAGCGTAACGGGTAAGACAGACGAACTTAGGGCCTTAATGCTTACGTGGAATTTGGATGTGGTTGCGGTGACGGAGACATGGTTAAAAGAAGGACAGGACCGGCAGCTGAATATTCCGGGGTATAAGTGTTTTAGGCGAGACAGAGGAGGGGCTAAAAAAGGTGGGGGAGTAGCGATATTAGATAGGGAGCATATTACAGTGGTGCAGAGGGTGGACAATTTAGAGGGGTCGTGTAATGAGCCGCTGTGGGTGGAGTTCAGAAACAGGAAAGGTGCAATCACTATGCTGGGGGTGTACTACAGACCACCCAACAGCCCACGGGAAGTGGAGGAACGGATATGTCAGGAGATTCTGGATATGTGCAGAAAAAATATGGTTGTTGTCGTGGGAGACTTCAATTTCCCTGGTATAGACTGGAAAGTGCTTAGGGCTGGGGGTCTGGACGGGGAGGAATTTGTAAAATGCGTACTGGAAGGTTCTTTGGAACAGTATGTAGATAGCCCAACTAGAGAGGGGGCTATACTGGATCTAGTTCTGGGAAATGAGCCCGGTCAGGTTGTCAAAGTTTCGGTAGGGGAACATGTAGGGATATGGGGATAGGACCTGGGTGGGATTGTGGTCGGTGCAGACTCAATGGGCCGAATGGCCTCTTTCTGTGCTGTAGGGTTTCTATGATTCTATGATGTGGCAAATAGTGACCACAACTCTGTTAACTTTAGGATAGTAATGGACAAGGACGAGTGTTGCCCTAAGGGTAAGGTGCTAAATTGGGTGAAGGCTAACTATAGCCGGATTAGGCAGGAATTGGTGGCCGTTGATTGGGAGAGGCTGTTCGGGGGTAAGTCCACGTCTGGCATGTGGGAGTCTTTTAAGGAGCAGTTGGTAAGGCTGCAGGACAGGCATGTGCCTGTAAAAAGGAAGGATAGGAAAGGTAGGATTCGAGAGCCGTGGATAACCAGGGAAATTGAGGATCTGATCAAAAAGAAAAGAGAGGCGTACGTTAGGTCCAGGCAACTGAAAATAGATGGAGCTCTGGAGGAATACAGAGAGAGTAGAAAAGAACTCAAATGGGGAGTTAGAAGGGCAAAAAGAGGTCACGAAATGTTCTTGGCAGACAGGATTAAGGAGAATTAGGGCGGCACGGTAGCACAGTGGTTAGCACTGCTGCTTCACAGCTCCAGGGTCCTGAGTTCGATTCCCGGCTCGGGTCACTGTCTGTGTGGAGTTTGCACATTCTCCTCGTGTCTGCGTGGGTTTCCTCCGGGTGCTCCGGTTTCCTCCCACAGTCCAAAGATGTGCGGGTTAGGTTGATTGGCCAGGTTAAAAATTGTCCCTGAGATGTGTAGTTAGAGGGATTAGTGGGTAAATATGTGGGGGTAGGGCCTGGGTGGGATTGTGGTCGGTGCAGACTCGATGGGCCAAATGGCCTCCTTCTGCACTGTAGGGTTTCTATGAATCCTAAGGCATTTTATTCATATGTTAGGAACAAAAGAGTTGTCAGGGAAAAAGTCGGACCTCTCTGGGACAAAGGAGGGGAATAATGCTTAGAACCCAAGGGAATAGGGGAGATCCTAAATGAATACTTTGCATCGGTATTCACAAAGGAGTGGGACTTGCTGACTTGGAGTGTCTCAGAGGGAGGTGTTGACCCGTTAGAGAGAATCTCCATTACAAGGGAGGAAGTGTTAGGTTTTTTAGGCAACAGTAAAACTGACAAATCCCCAGGGCCTGATGGCATCTATCCTAGACTGCTCAGGGAGACAAGAGATGTAATTGCTGGGCCTCTGACGGAAATCTTTGTCTCTTCATTGGACACAGGTGAGGTCCCTGAGGATTGGAGGATAGCGAATGTGGTACCGTTATTTAAGAAGGGTAGCAGGGATAACCCGGGTAATTATAGGTCAGTGAGCTTGACATCCGTGGTAGGGAAGTTGTTGGAGAGGATTCTTAGAGACAGGATGTATGTGCATTTAGAACGGAACAATCTCATTAGTGACAGACAGCATGGTTTTGTAAGAGGGAGGTCGTGCCTTACAAATTTTGTGGAGTTTTTTGAGGAAGTGACAAAAACGGTTGACGAAGGAAGGCCCGTGGATGTCGTTTATATGGATTTCAGTAAGGCATTTGACAAAGTCCCTCATGGCAGGTTGGTTAAGAAGGTTAAGGCTCATGGGATACAAGGAGAGGGGGCTAGATGGGTAGAAAACTGGTTTGGCCACAGGATGTGGAGATGCCGGCGTTGGACTAGGGTGAACACAGTAAGAAGGCTCACAACACCAGGTTAAAGTCCAACAGGTTTATTTGGTAGCAAATACCATAAGCTTTCGGAGTGCTGCTCCCTCATCAGATGGAGTGGAAATGTGCTCTCAAACAGTGCACAGAGACACAAAATCAAGTAGAAGTTCTGTAACTTGATTTTGTGTCTCTGTGCACTGTTTGAGAGCACTTTTCCACTCCATCTGATGAAGGAGCAGCGCTCCGAAAGTTTATGGTATTTGCTACCAAATAAACCTGTTGGACTTTAACCTGGTGTTGTGAGACTTCTTATGTTGGCCACAGGAGACAGAGGGTAACAGTCGAAGGGTCTTTTTCCAGCTGGAGGTCTGTGACCAGTGGTGTTCCACAGGGCTCTGTACTGGGACCTCTGCTATTTGTGATATATATAAATGATTTGGAAGAAGGTGTAACTGGTGTTATCAGCAAGTTTGCGGATGACACGAAGATAGCTGGACTTGCGGATAGCGATGAACATTGTCGGACAATACAGCAGGATATAGATAGGCTGGAAAATTGGGCGGAGAAATGGCAGATGGAATTTAATCCAGATAGATGCGAAATGATGCATTTTGGAAGAACTAATGTAGGGGGGAGTTATACAATAAATGGCAGAGCCATCAAGAGTATAGAAACACAGAGGGACCAAGTCCACAAATCCTTGAAGGTGGCAGCACAGGTGGAGAAGGTGGTGAAGAAGGCATATGATATGCTTGCCTTTATAGGATGAGGTATAGAGTATAAAAGCTGGAGTCTGATGTTGCAGCTGTATAGAACGCTGGTTAGGCCACATTTGGAGTACTGCGTCCAGTTCTGGTCGCCGCACTACCAGGAGGACGTGGAGGCTTTAGAGAGAGTGCAGAGAAGGTTTACCAGGATGTTGTCTGGTATGGAGGGTCTTCGCTATGAGGAGAGATTGGGTAAATCATAGAATCATAGAAACCCAACAGTGCAGAAAGAGGCCATTCAGCCCATCGAGTCTGCACCGACCATATTCCCACCCAGGTCCTATCCCCACACATTTTAGCCACTAATCCCTCTAACCTACGCATCTCAGGATATTAAGGGGCAATTTTAGCATGGCCAATCAACCTAACCCGCACATCTTTGGACTGGGCTTGTTCTCCCTGGAAAGGCGGAGAATGAAGGGAGACCTCATAGAGGTGTACAAAATTATGAAGGGTATAGATATGATGAACAGTGGGAAGCTTTTTCCCAGGTCGGAGGTGACGATCACGAGGGGTCACGGGCTCAAGGTGAGAGGGGCGAGGTATAACTCAGATATCAGAGGGACGTTTTTTACACAGAGAGTGGTGGGGGCCTGGAATGCGCTGCCAAGTAGGGTGGTGGAGGCAGACACACTGGCATCGTTTAAGACTGACCTGGATAGTCACATGAGCAGTCTGGGAATGGAGGGATACAAACGAATGGTCTAGTTGGACCAATGAGCGGCACAGGCTTGGAGGGCCGAAGGGCCTGTTTCCTGTGCTGTACTGTTCTTTGTTCTTTGTTCTAAGGATATTCATAGAAATTAGTTTGACATGAATGATTTTATAATTTAATATGAAGCCAATGTATAAATCATTTAGTCTTGTAGATTTTTCTGGTATTTAAAGTTTCAGGACTTGCCCCAGCCCAGCCAATGAAATGGCCAAACAGAATCCATGACCTAATTGTCACTTTCAGCACTTACACTCCGAAAATCTCTGAATAAATGATCAGAAAATGGATAATTAGCTATGCTGTTTCAATTCATTTTAGCGTTTCACTTCCAAACATGAAATTAGGTCATGTTGAGAAAATCATATTTTGCTGAAATTATTGGAGAAGTTGCGAACTGACCGTACTATAGGATGTTGTGTAAGATAAACCTCAGCATAACTATATTCCCTCATATACAAGAGAGAGCAAAGCTGATCCTCTCTGTCTTCACAGCACCACCAACCAGTACAACCACAGAGAACAATCGGCTGAATGCAGAGGAAGAAAAGATAGATCCAGAATTTTTAAACAGCGTATCGAGTGATTATAGAACCCATACCAGCCACAACACCCTGATCACCTTGAGAAACCCCCCTCCACCTCCTATTATACCTTTCCATCAAGCACATTACCCTAACCTTCTGGTCATTTATAATTTTAACTCTCAGCCCCATTCGCACTCTGACCTCTGCCCTCACCCTCTGACACTATTCGCAGCCCACTCGCACTCTGACCTCTGCCCTCACCTTCTAACACTATTCACAGCCCATTTGCACTCTGACCTCTGCCCTCACCCTCTGACACTATTCGCAGCCTCACTTGCACTCTGACCTCTGTCCTCACCCTCTGACACTATTCGCAGCCTCACTTGCACTCTGACCTCTGTCCTCACCCTCTGACACTATTCGCAGCCTCACTTGCACTCTGACCTCTGTCCTCACCCTCTGACACTATTCACAGCCCCACTCACACTCTGACCTCTGTCTGGAGACTGGAGAATCCTGCCCTTGTTTTCTTGACCCATTACCACCCGGATTTGTCTTGTTCCATTGTCCCTTATCACCTGTCTTCTCCCCCTCACAGACCTGTTCTTCACTCCCTCCCTCTTTCTCTGCCTCTGTACTAGCTTCTGTGGCTCTAATACCTTCCAGTTCTGATTATAGATCATCAATCAGAAACATTAACGTTTCTCTCTCCACAGATATAGCCAGACCTGTTGAGTATTTCCAGCGTTTTCTGCTTCTATGATGGAACAACACAGTTTGACAGTGAGATATTTTACACACGGGTTTTTTTATAGAATTTTTTTTATAGAAACCCTACAGTGCAGAAGGAGGCCATTCGGCCCATCGAGTCTGCACCGACCACAATCCCACCCAGGCCCTACCCCCACACATATTTTTACCCGCTAATCCCTCTAACCTACGCATCTCAGGACTCTAAGGGGCAATTTTTAACCTGGCCAATCAACCTAACCCGCACATCTTTGGACTGTGGGAGGAAACCGGAGCACCCGGAGGAAACCCACGCAGACACGAGGAGAATGTGCAAACTCCACACAGACAGTGACCCAAGCCGGGAATCGAACCCGGGATCCTGGAGCTGTGAAGCAGCAGTGCTAACCACTGTTGTGTGCTAGTCAGGGAATATTTACAACAATCAAAATAATTCAAAGATATATATTGATGTATTAATATTTTGATGTAAGTCACACTGCAAATATGTTTCTTGAATAAAATAAAATACTTATTAAATTTCTTGTGGAATTGGAGATTCCTGATTTTTTATCAATATTCCTTCATGTGATGTGAACATTGCTAAAACATTTGTTGCCCATTCATTCTTGCCCTTGAAAAGGTGGTTGTGAACCTTCCTCCTGAACTATCACAGTCCATATGGTTAACGTTCTCACTTAATCTGTTAAGTCGGAGTTCCAGTGGCAAAAACATTCCAATTCGAATGATTTATGACTTGGAGAGGAATTTGCATGTGGTGGCCTCCCATTGTCTTGCCATGTGCTTCTTGGTAGCAGAGATCACAGGTTTGGAAGGTGCTGTTGAAGGAGTTGTGGTGATTGCTACAATGCACCTTATCTCTGGTACACACCACTGCCACTGTGCACTGGAGGTGGGGGAGTGAATGTTTAAGATGGTGGAGGGGATGCTGATCAAAGCTGTTGCTTTGTCTTGGATGGCGTTGAGCTTGTTGAGTGTTGGAGCTGTACCTAACCAGGCAAGTGGGGAGTAATCCATCACACTCCTGACTTATGCCTTGTAGATGGTGGATGGTCTTTGGGGGTCAAGAGATGAACAACTCACAATGGAATTTCCAGTGTTTCGAAGCCAAAGCATTTACATGCCGGGTCCTGGCTCCAGTTGAGTTTCTGGACAGTAGTGATCACCAGGGTGTTGATGGTGGGGATTCAGTGATGGTAAAGCCATAAAACCATAGAAAGCCCACAGCACAGAAAGAGACTGTCCGGTTGCACTGGCTCTCCAAATGAACATCCCACCCAGGGTCTCCCCTCCCCTCCGCCCTATCCCTGCAACCCCACACATTTACCGTGGCCAATCCACCCAACTTGTATATCTTTGGAGTGTGGGAGGAAACCCACACAGACGCGGGGAGTCAGTTACCCAAGGCTGGAATTGAGCCCAGTCCCTGGCACTGTGAGGCAGCAGTGCTAACCACTGTTAGTGATGATTAGATTCTCTTGTTGGAGATGGTCATTGCCTGGCACTTGTGTGGCATGAATGTTACTTGCTATTTTTATCAATCTAAGTCTGGATATTGTCCAGATTTGCTGCATATGGACATTAATATCTGAGGAAGTGTGAATGGAACTGAACAGGGCAATCATCAGCAACCATCCCTACTTCTGACCTAATGATGGTGAGGGTTTATGTGGTGGCACAATGGTTAGCATTACAGCCTCACAGCGCCAGAGACCTGGGTTCAATTCTGGCCTTGGGTGACACTCTGTGTGGAGTTTGCACATTCTCTTGGCCGTGCTAAATTGTCCCTTAGTGCACCAAAACGCATAGGTTTGGTGGATTAGTGGGACAAATGTGTGGGATTATGGGGATAAAGATGGGGCTGCATAAGATACTCTGTCAGAGAGTCAGTGCAGTCGATGGGCCGAATGAATTTTCTGCACTGTAGGAATTCTATGATTCGACAGGGTTAATTTGACTTGAGTAGTCGTGGAAAATGTGCAACTGTCTGTCATATGCCACACCCAATATTGATCTCCACTGAATATCATAGAATCCCTACAGTGCAGAAGGAGGCCATTTGGCCCATTGAGCCTGCACAATCCCACCCAGGCCCTATCCCTGTAACCCCACTTATTTAGCCTGCTAATCCCCCTGACCGTCGGGGCAATATTGCAGTGGGCAGGTAACATGTACCCACACATCCCTGTGCAATGACAAACTTATCCAGAAAGATTCTATTTACCTGTCGAATCGAATCATCACATTCTGACTGCTCTTCTTGTCTTTACACTGATTTCTAACAGTTTAAATAAGGGGTTAAATTACACACAAGACTAACACTCTGGCTGCTTCTGGCACGCATTAGTAAAAAGATAGCTTTAACCTAATGTAAATTATTAATAGTTACTTCATTCATACTGTTTAAATATAAATTGAATGAAATTCATTTCGTTACCAATGCTTCTAAGTTATATAATTTCAGCAAGTAAGGGAGGGCTTGAGAGAAACAGAAAGCAGTGGAAGTTGCAGCAGAATGAGAGAGTGAAATGCATTGAAATTGCCTGGCTGAGACACAACTCATTTAAAACACAGCAAAAACAGCTGAACATGGAGAGACATGACCAAGAAAATTTCTACCCACAGCTCCGAACTTTCTAAACAAATTGAAGATGATGGACAGTTCTCTAAAAGTATAACTTACCTTAGAAAGTAGTCCTCACAGTGAAGGAACAGTCTGTGTGCAGATACTCATAACAAGTTGCTGACTTCTGGGAATGCGTCTCCGCAAGGAGCAGGAGGGAAATTACACTTCAGTTGTGTAACTTTGTCCCGATTACCAATCAGAGCTGAGCCAGAATCAAGCCGTTCTCTGGCTGCCAAGTCTGCCACTGCGACCTCAGTGAAAATCCATGACTTTTTCTGCAAGAAAATAATAAAAAGGGTTGGAATAAAGCACTTCTCCTAAAATTAAGGAACAAATCAGGCTTAATCAGAATATGATTAATAAATCCAAACCTCTGGAAAGAAGATGATTCGAAGTTTCTTATCTTGACCTTGTTGTCAGCGTGTAATCTGTCTGGAATGATTCCTTCACACTGACCCATGGTGTTTGTCTGGAATGATTCCTTCACACTGACCCATGGTGTTTGTCTGGAATGATTCCTTCACACTGACCCATGGTGTTTGTCTGGAATGATTCCTTCACACTGACCCATGGTGTTTGTCTGGAATGATTCCTTCACACTGACCCATGGTGTTTGTCTGGAATGATTCCTTCACACTGACCCATGGTGTTTGTCTGGAATGATTCCTTCGCACTGACCCATGGTGTTTGTCTGGAATGATTCCTTCACACTGACCCATGGTGTTTGTCTGGAATGGTTCCTTCACACTGACCCATGGTGTTTGTCTGGAATGATTCCTTCGCACTGACCCATGGTGTTTGTCTGGAATGGTTCCTTCACACTGACCCATGGTGTTTGTCTGGAATGATTCCTTCACACTGACCCATGGTGTTTGTCTGGAATGGTTCCTTCACACTGACCCATGGTGTTTGTCTGAATGTCATCAGAATTTCTGAATTCTAATCCCACCTCAAAGTCTCTGCAGTTGCTAAATCTGATTTATATCGTACAGTTGTCAACTGTAGAAATGTGTATTCTCCCTTCCCACACTTGGGCTGGTATTGCTGAGAGTGACTGCAGAGTGACAGCCAGTCTAGTGAAATGAAATGGCCCGAACATTAAGCTCACTATCCACCTTGTCCAATTCCAGGTGTGGAAACAAGCTGGAGTGCCACACCTTACACAGGTGATCATTCTTCACATGTTACCCAGAGACTGAGCATCAGCAGGAGACTGACTGCTGGGGCACCAATGCCCAATTCATGTTGTCACAAGGTTATAATGGGTGGGATTTCCAGTCCTCCCCACCTGCGGGATCTTCCAGTCCTGTTGAAGTCGACCCATGCTGCGGGTTTCCTGGTAGTGAGATTGGCAAGCTACACAAACCACAGGCAGGAAACCCACACGGGCTGGGGTGGGGTGGGGGGGTGGGGGGGGGGGGGGGGGAGCGGTTGCTGGAAAATTCTGGCCATGGGGCCATTGTGGCACAGAAGGAGACCATTCAGCCCACTGAGTTCATGCTAGCTCACTGCAGTGTAATCCAGTTTGTTCCATTCCCCACCCTTAATCTTGTGCATTGGGACTGATAAAGGCATCTGATGAAGCACTGCAAAATCAAATTGTCAGCAACATTTAAGCGAGTAGATTAACAGGGCAGGAGCAGAATAGGTTCAACGTTAACCAAGAGACAGAAATCAGACAGTTGGAGTAATAGGAAGCATACAGATTCTGACCCACAGGAATTGGTATTAGGGTCAGGCGTATTACACAGGGCCTCATTTCAAAGTTTGCCAATGTCACAGCACTTGGAAATGTATCAAACGCTGAGGAGGATAGTATTAGATTCCAGAAGGTCTTAGACTGCTGATAAGGAAAGAGACTTTCCAGGTTCCATTTAACAAATTGAAGTGATCACTTAATTGAAGAATGAAGAGTGACATTAGAAACTAATTGGTACAATTGTACATGTGGTGTAGGAACAGGAGTCGACATGCACAGATCTGTAGGACAAGTCAAGAAAGCTGTGAAAGCATATGGATTGTTTTGGCTTTGTTCATAGGATACAAGGATATTATCAGTGACTTTCCAAATCAAAAAAGTAAGCCAGAAGGAGAACATTTTCACAGCTATGGGGAACAAGGTGGGGACAGTTGGATAATCTAACTTATTCTTGCAGAGAACCAGCCCAGTTTTGACATTCTGAAGGGTCTCCTCAGTGCTGTAACCATTGTGTGACTCTTTGATTTGATTTGATTTATTATTAACACATGTATTAGTATGCAGTGAAAAGTATACAGACAAACCATACCGTTCTTAGGGAAAGAAAGGAGAGGGTTCAGAATGTCGTGTTACAGTAATAGCTAGGGCGTAGAGAAAGATCAACTCAATACAAAATTTGGATACAAAACTGGCTCGGTCAAAGAAGACAGAGGGTAACAGTGGAAAGGTGCATTTCTGAATGGAATGCTGTGACAAGTGGTGTTCCTCTGGGATCAGTGCTGGGAACTTTGCTGTTTGTAATATATATCAATGATTTGGAGGAAAATGTAATTGGTTTGATTAGTAAGTTTGCGGACGACACAAAGGTTGGTGGATTTGTGAATAGCAATGAGGACTATCAGAGGATACAGTAGGATATAGATCAGTTGGAGACTTGGGCGGAGAGATGGCAGATGGAGTTTAATCCGGACAAATGTGAGGTAATGCATTTTGGAAGGTCTAATGCAGATAGAAAATATACAATAAATGGCAAAACCCTTAAGAGTATTGATAGGCAAAGGGATCTGGGTGTACAGGTACACAGGTCACTGAAAGTAGCAATGCAGGTGGAGAAGGTAGTCAAGAAGGCATACGGCATGCTTGCCTTCATCAGCCGGGCATTGAGTTTAAAAATTGGCAAATCATGTTGCAGCTTTATAGAACCTTAGTTAGGCCGCACTTGGAATATAGTGTTCAATTCTGGTCGCCACACTACCAGAAGGATGTGGAGGCTTTGGAGAGGGTACAGAAAAGATTTACCAGGATGTTGCCTGGTATGGAGGGCATTAGCTATGAGGAGAGGTTGGAGAAACTTGGTTTGTTCCCACTGGAACGACGGAGGTTGAGGGGCGACCTGATAGAAGTCTACAAGATTATGAGAGGCTTTGAAAGAGTGGATAGTCAGAAGCTTTTTCCCAGGGTGAAAAAGACAATTACTAGGGGGCACAGGTTTAAGGTGCGAGCGGCAAGGTTTAAAGGAGTTGTACGAGGCAGAGGATGGTGGGTGCCTGGAACTCGTCACTGGGGGAGGTAGTGGAAGCTGATACGATAGTGACTTTTAAGGGGCGTATTGATAAGTCCATGAATATGTATTTATCAAGGATATTGTCCCTGGAAGGGTAGGGGGTTTTAGTTAAGTCGGGGAACATGGTCGGTGCAGGCTTGGAGGGCAGAAGGGCCTGTTCCTGTGCTGTAATTTTCTTTGTTCTTTGTTCAATGCGAGGTAGGTCCATTCAAAGGCCTAATGGCAGCAGGGAAGAAACTGTTCTTGAGTTGGTTGGTAAGTGATCTCAGACTTTTATATATTTTTCCCTGACAGAAGAAGGTGGAAGAGAGAATGTCTGGGGTGTGTGGGGTCCTTGATTATGCTGGCTGCTTTTCTGAGGCAGCAGGAAGTGTAGGCAATGTCAGTGGATGGAAAGCTGGTTTGAATGATGGACTGGGCTACATGCACGACCCTTTGTAGTTTCTTGTGGTCTTGGACAGAGCAGGAGCCATACCAAGTTGTGATACAACCAGAAAGAATGCTTTCTATGGTGCATCTGTAGAAGTTGGTGAGAGTGGTAGTGGACATGCCAAATTTCCTTAGTCTTAGTTGGTGGGCTTTCTTAACTATAGTGTCAGCATCGGGGGGTGGACCAGTTTCGATGGGCTGAATGACCTCTTCCTGTACTGCAGGGATTCTATGATTCTATGAAATGAGAGAAGCTGGAGTTCTCTTTTGGGAAGAGAAGATTTGGTCGAGATGTTTAAGATCTTGGAGTAAATAAAGAGGATCGGTTTACCACTGACAGATAACCAGGGAGACAGATTTAATGTTTATTGGTAAAAGAAGAAGTGAGAGAATTATTTTCTGCTTTAAGTTGTGATGATCTGGAACAAATTACCTGAAAGGTGCAATGGATGGAGGGAATTGGATAAATACTCATAGGCAAAGTAGCTGCAGAACTCTGAGGAAATTCTTTCTTTGTGTATTATTTATAACTTCATCCATTTTCCAGAATAAGCCTTTGGCCAATAATAAGAAATGGGCTTACTCTCTGCAGGCTGGGGACTCTGAGGCCAGTGATATTTCACTGTAACTGCACCACAGTTAGAGCAGTTAGCTGGACAGCTAGTTCGTGATGCAGAGAAATGTCAACAGTGTGGGTTCAATTCCTGTACTGCCTGAGGTTATTGTTGAAGGCCCTAACTTCTTAATCTTGGCCTTCACTGAAGGTGTGGTGACCCTCAGGTTAAGTCACCACCAATCAACTCTCTCTCAAAAAAGGGGAAGCGCTGACTTTCATTTCATGAACTTGCCAGAATCCCAGTGCAAATGAACCTACACTTTATTTAACACACTCACTGGAGTAATTTGCTTGTGAACCTGTGTTTGTGCATCAACATTTCACAATATCATAGAACCCTGGAACACCTAGATAACAAGGACACCTATGTCAGACTCCTATTTATTGACTACAGCTCAGCCTTCAACACCATTATTCCCATAAAACTCATCTCCAAACTCCGTGGCCTGGGCCTCAGCATCTCCCTCTGCGACTGGATCCTGAACTTAATAACTCACAGACCACAATCAGGAAGGACAGGCAACAACACCTCCTCCACCACCATCCTCAACACCGGTGCCCCACAAGACTGTGTTCTCAGCCCCCTACTATATTCCTTATACACCTATGACTGTGTGGCCAAATTCCCCTCCAATTTGATTTTCAAGTTTGCTGATGACACCACCGTAGTGGGTTGGATCTCAAACAATGACGAGACAGAGTACAGGAATGAGATAGAGAATCTGGTGAACTGGTGTGGCGATCGACTTCAGGAAACGAAAAGGAGAACATGCCCCTGTCTACATCAATGGGGACGAAGTAGAAAAGGTCGAGAGCTTCAAGCATTTAGGTGTCCAGATCACCAACAACCTGTCCTGATCCCCCCATGCCGACACTATAGTTAAGAAAGCCCGCCAACGCCTCTACTTTCTCAGAAGACTAAGGAAATTTGGTATGTCAGCTTTGACTCTCACCAGCTTTTACAGATGCACCATGGAAAGCATTCTTTCTGGTTGCATCACAGCTTGGTATGGCTCCGGCTCTGCCCAAGACCGCAAGGAACTACAAAAGGTCGTGAATGTAGCCCAATCCATCATGCATCCATTGACTCTGTCTATACTTCCCACTGCCTCGGCAAAGCAGCCAGCATAATTAAGGACCCCACACACCCCAGGCAGTCTCTCTTCCACCTTTTCCATTGGGAAAAAGATACAAAAGTCTGAGGTCACGTACCAACTGACTCAAGAACAGCTTCTTCCCTGCTGCTGTCAGACTTTTGAATGGACTTACCTTGCATTAAGTTGATCTTTCTCTACACCCTAGCTATGACTGTAACACTACATTCTGCACTCTCTCCTTTCCTTCTCTATGAACGGTATGCTTTGTCTGTATAGCACGCAAGAAACAATACTTTTCACTGTATGTTAATACATGTGACAATAATAAATCAAATCAAAATCAAAGAAGCATCAAATCCCTACAGTGCAGAAGAAGGCCATTCAGCCCATTGAGTCTGCACTGATGAGAATCCCACCCTGGCCCTATGCAATTACAGTAAGAAGTTTAACAACACCAGGTTAAAGTCCAACAGGTTTATTTGGTAGCAAAAGCCACACAAGCTTGTGTGGCTTTTGCTACCAAATAAACCTGTTGGACTTTAACCTGGTGTTGTTAAACTTCTTACTGTGTTTACCCCAGTCCACCGCCGGCATCTCCACATCATGCCTATGCAATTACCCTGCTAATCCCCCTGACACGAAGGGACAATTTATCATGGCCAATCAACCCTAACCTGCACATCTTTGGAATCTGGGAGGAAACCGGAGCACCCGAAGGAAACCCATGGAAACATGGGGAGAACATGCAAAACCCACAACTGAGGCCGGAATTGAACCCGGGTCCCTGGTGCTGTGAGGCAGCAGTACTAACCGCTGTGCCGCCATGCCATCCATTATATATTCAGGCTGTGTGTTCTTTGAGGCACACAGTAAAGATTTGCCACGATTCAAATGGCACCACTTCGGTAATGAATGAACTGTGATAGCTGCTGTTCAAAAGGTCAGGCCGAAATCTCACTCAGGCTGAAAGTGGCAGTGTCACGGTGAAACCAACAGGAGATTTTCCCAGAGCCCCACAACAAAAGTTTGCTCTGATATTATTGAGCTGGAGAATCTTTTACCTTATCTTATTCTGCCCCCTTGAGGTTTGTTGAGGTAGAGTAAGCCTTTTACTTCTTTTGTTATTGTTTCCATATTGTGTGTTTGTAGCAGATTTGAATGACAGCATTTCCAACAACACCAGGTTAATTTGTTAAGTCCACAGATCATATTATGTAATGCATGCTGCAGGACAGTCAGAATTGAGCAATTTTTTAAACACTTATGGGCTGTGGGCCTCACTGGCAGGGCCAGCATTTATTACCCATCTCTAGTTGCCCTTGAGAAGGTGGTGACTGAACCGCTGCAATCCATGTGATGTAGGTACACCCACAGTGCTGTTAGGGAGGGAGTTCCAGGATTTTGACCCAGCGACAGAGAAAGAGCGTTGATATATTTCCACAGTAATTTCACTGCTGTGTTAACATAAGCCTACTTGTGTGACACTAAATAAGCATTTAAATAAAGTCAGGATGGTGAGTGGCTTGGAGGGGAACTTCCAAGCAGTGGTGTTCCCATGTATCTGCTGCCCTTGTTCTTCCAGATGGAATTGGTTGTGGATTTGGAAGGTGCTGTCGAAGGAACCTTGGTGAGTTTCTGCAGTGTATCTTGTAGATGGTACGCACTGCTGCTACTGAGCGTCAGTGGTGGAGAGAGTGGATGTTTGTGGAAGGGGTAGCAATCAAACAGGCTATTTTGTCTTGGATGGTGTTGAGCTTCTTGAGTGTTGTTGGAGCTGTACCATCCAGACAAGTGGCGAGTATTCCATTACACTCCTGACTTGTGCCTTGTCGATGGTGGACTGGTTTTGGGGAGTCAGCAGGTGAGTTACACTCTGTAGAATTCCCTAACTCTGACCTGCTCTGGTAGCCACAGTAAGGAGTCTAACAACACCAGGTTAAAGTCCAACAGGTTTATTTAGTAGCAAACGCCACTAGCTTTCAGAGCGCTGCTCCTTCGTCAGGTGAGTGGGAGATCTGCTCTGGTAGCCGCAGTATTTATATAACTAGCCCAATTCTGTTTCTGATCAATGGTAACCCCCAGGATGATGACAGTGGGGGATTCAGACATTAAACATTAAAGGGTGATGGTCATTGCCTGACACTTGTATAGTGTGAATGTTACTGGCCACTTGTCTGCCTAAGCCTGGATGTTGTCCAGGTCTTGCTGCATTTGGACATGAACTGCTTCAGTATCTGAGGAGTGAACATTGTGCAGTCATCAGCAAATATCGTTACTTCAGACCATATGATGGAGGGAAGGTCATTGATGAAGCAACTGAAGATAGTTGGGCCTTGGACACTACCCTGAGGAACACCTGCAGTGATGTCCTGGAGCTGAGATGATTAACCTCCAACAACTACAACCATTTTCCTTTGTGCCAGGTATAACTCCAACCAGTGGAGAGTTTTCCCCAATTCCCATTGACTCCAGTTTACTATGGATCCTTGATGTCATACTCGGTCAAGTGCTGCCTTGATTTCAAGGGCAGTCACTCTCTGCTCACCTCTGATATTCAGCTCTTTTATCCCTTTTGAAGCAAGGTTGTAATGAGGTCAGGAGCTGAGAGGCCCTGGCAGAACCCAAACTGAAGGGAATGGTGTCTGTGAGATCCACAGCTTCTGATTTGTCATGGGTTGGATTTATGCCTCCTGCTGGCAGGTATGTAAAATACATTGAGCGGCCATACATTCAGTTCCTACATTGAAGTCATCAAAAAAATTGCAAAAAGTTGAGGAAACACAAGGAGCCAGGACTGAATCCTGTGGCACTGCACTAGTTACAGATTGCTAACCTGCAAAAGGCCCATTTATCCATAATCTCTGCTTCCTAGAATCATAGAATCATACAGTGCAGAAGAGGCCCTTCGACCCATTGAGTCTGCACTGACACTTGTGAAACACCTGACCTCCCTAATCCCATTTGCCAGCGCTTGGTCCATAGCCAAGTTATGATGTACCAAGTGCTCATCCAGGTTCTTTTTAAAGGATGTGAGTCAACTCGCCTCGACCACCCTCCCAGGCAGCACATTCCAGACCGTCACCACCTGCTGGGTAAAAACATTTTTCCTCAAATTCCCCCCAAACCTCCTGCACTTCACCTTGAACCTGTTCCTCATGATTGAACTTTCAACTAAGAACAAAGACAAAGAACAATACAGCACAGGAACAGGCCCTTCGGCCCTCCAAGCCCGTGCCGCTCCCTGGTCCAAACTAGACCATTCTTTTGTATCCCTCCATTCCCACTCCGTTCATATAGCTGTCTAGATGAGTCTTAAACGTTCCCAGTGTATCTGCCTCCACCACCTTGCCTGGCAGCGCATTCCAGGCCCCCACCACCCTCTGTGTAAAATATGTCCTTCTGATATCTGTGTTAAACCTCCCCCCCTTCACCTGGAACCTATGACCCCTCGTGAACGTCACCACCGACCTGGGGAAAAGCTTCCCACCATTCACCCTATCTATGCCTTTCATAATTTTATGCACCTCTATTAAGTCTCCCCTCATCCTCCGTCTTTCCAGGGAGAACAACCCCAGTTTACCCAATCTCTCCTCATAACCAAGCCCCTCCATACCAGGCAACATCCTGGTAAACCTCCTCTGTACTCTCTCCAAAGCCTCCACGTCCTTCTGGTAGTGTGGCGACCAGAACTGGATGCAGTATTCCAAATGCGGTCGAACCAACATTTTATACATCTGCAACATCAGACCCCAACTTTTATACTCTATGCCCCGTCCTATAAAGGCAAGCATGCCATATGCCTTCTTCACCACCTTCTCCACCTGTGACGTCACCTTCAAGGATCTGTAGACTTGCACACCCAGGTCCCTCTGCGTATCTACACCCTTTATGGTTCTGCCATTTATCGTATAGTTCCTCCCTACATTATTTCTACCAAAATGCATCACTTCGCATTTATCAGGATTGAACTCCATCTGCCATTTCTTTGCCCAAGTTTCCAGCCTATCTATATCCTTCTGTAGCCTCTGACAATGCTCCTCACTATCTGCAAGTCCTGCCAATTTTGTGTCGTCCGCAAACTTACTGATCACCCCAGTTACACCTTCTTCCAGATCGTTTATATAAATCACAAACGGCAGAGGTCCCAATACAGAGCCCTACGGAACACCACTAGTCACAGGCCTCCAGCCGGAAAAAGACCCTTCCACTACCACCCTCTGTCTTCTGTGACCAAGCCAGTTCTCCACCTATCTAGCCACCTCCCCCTTTATCCCATGAGATCCAACCTTTTTCACCAGCCTAGCATGAGGGACTTTGTCAAACGCTTTACTAAAGTCCATATAGACGACATCCACGGCCCTTCCCTCGTCAACCATTCTAGTCACTTCTTCAAAAAACTCCACCAGGTTAGTGAGGCATGACCTCCCTCTCACAAAACCATGCTGACTATCGTTAATGAGTTTATTCCTTTCTAAATGCGCATACATCCTATCTCTAAGAATCTTCTCCAATAACTTCCCCACCACGGACGTCAAGCTCACCGGCCTATAATTACCTGGGTTATCCTTCCTACCCTTCTTAAATAACGGGACCACATTAGCTATCCTCCAATCCTCTGGGACCTCACCTGCGTCCACTGATGAGACAAAGATTTGCGTCAGAGGCCCAGCGATTTCATCTCTCATCTTCCTGAGCAGCCTTGGATAGATTCCATCAGGCCCTGGGGATTTGTCAGTCTTTATATTCTCTAACAAACCTAACATTTCCTCCCTTGTAATGGAGATTTTCTCCAACGGTTCAACACTCCCAGTCAACACATCCCTCTCCTTTGTGAATACCGACGCAAAGTATTCATTTAGGATCTTTAGGATGGGTATAGATAGAGTGAATGCAAGGAGGCTTTTTCCACTGAGGCTAGGGGAGAAAAAAACCAGAGGGCATGGGTTAAGGGTGAAAGGAGAAAAGTTTAAAGGGAATATTCGGGGGGGCTTCTTCACGCAGAGAGTGGTGGGAGTGTGGAATGAGCTGCCGGATAAAGTGGTAAATGCGGGGTCACTTTTAACATTTAAGAAAAACTTGGATGGGTTCATGGATGAGAGGGGTGTGGAGGGATATGGTCCAAGTGCAGGTCAGTGGGACTAGGCATAAAATGGTTCTGCACAGACAAGAAGGGCTAAAAGGCCTGTTTCTGAGCTGTAATTTTCTATGGTTCTATGGTTCTATCTCCCCTACTTCTTTGGGCTCCAAGCATAATTCCCCACTTTTGTCCCTGAGAGGTCCGATTTTTTCCCTGACAACCCTTTTGTTCCTAACGTATGAATAAAATCCCTTGGGATTCTCCTTAATCCTGTCTGCCAAGGACATTTCGTGACCCCTTTTTGCCCTTCTAATTCCCCGTTTGAGTTCTTTCCTACTTTCCTTGTACTCCTCCAGAGCTCCCTCCGTTTTTAGCTGCCTGGACCTAACATACGCCTCTCTTCTCTTTTTGACCAGTCCCTCAATTTCCCTGGTTATCCACGGTTCTCGAATCCTACCCTTCCTATCCTTTTTTACAGGCACATGCCTGTCCTGTAGCCCTAACAACTGTTCCTTAAAAGACTCCCACATGCCAGATGTGGATTTACCCTCAAACAGCCTCTCCCAATCGAGAGCTGCCAATTTCTGCCTAATCCCACTAAAGTTAGCCTTCCCCCAATCCAACACCTTACCCTTGGGACACCACTCATCCTTTTCCATCAGTATCCTAAAGCTAACAGAATTGTGGTCACTATTTGCCACATGTTCCCCTACCGAAACTTTGAAGACCTGACCGGGCTCATTCCCCAGTACTAGGTCCAGTATAGCCCCCTCTCTAGTCGGGCTATCTACATATTGTTCCAATGAACCCTCCTGTACGCATTTTACAAATTCCTCCCCATTCAGAGTCCCAGCTCTCAGCGATTTCCAGTCTATACCAGGGAAATTGAAGTCTCCCACTACAACAACCCTATTTTTCCTGCACCTATCCAGTATCTCCTGACATATCCGTTCTTCCACTTCCCTTGAGCTGTTGGGGGGCCTGTAGTATACCCCCAACATAGTGACTGCGCCCTTCCTGTTTCTAAGCTCCACCCAGAGTGACTCGTTACACGACCCCTCTGAATTGTCCTCCCTCTGCACCGCTGTAATATGCTCTCCAACTAATACTGCTACTCCCCCACCTCTTTTGGCCCCTCCTCTGTCTCGCCTAAAACACTTGTACCCCGGGATATTCAGCTGCCAGTCCTGTCCCTCTTTCAACCAAGTCTCTGTCACCGCAACCACATCCAAATTCCTCGTGAGCATTAAGGCCCTAAGTTCATCTGTCTTACCTGCTATGCTCCTTGCATTGAAGTATAAGCACTCCAGACCCCCAGGCCCAGTGAGGTCATCCTCTCCCAGAGTGCTCTTCTTCTTTGCCAGCCTTGTCCCAGCCCCAAGCTCGTCCCCAGCCTCTACATTTGTAGACCTAATATTTTGATCCCCACCCCCCTGCCATATTAGTTTAAACCCCCCCCGAACTGCACTAGCAAAACTCCCAGCCAGGATATTCGTGCCCTTCCAACTTAGTTGTGACCCGTCCTTCTTGTACAGGTGCCATCCTCTCCTGAAAACTTCCCATTGATCTAGGAAAATGAAGCCCTCCCTCCTGGACCAGTCTTTTAGCCAAGCATTCAATTGTCCTAACTCCCTATTCTTAGCCTTAGGGGAGCAGCTGCTACTTATCCACTCTGTCCAAGCCCCTCGATCTGGTCACTCTTTGAGGCGCAAGGCAGGCTTTTCTGTGGAAGGAGACTCCAGGATGGTATGCTGCCTCCCTGGTGCCAGGGCCAAGGGTGTCTCTGAACGGGCATGGCACATTCTGAAAGGGGAGGGTGAACAGCCAGAGGCCGTGGTACACATTGGTACTAACGATATAGGCAGGAAGAGTGACAAGATCCTGCAAGGGGAGTTCAGGGAGTTAGGTAGTAAGTTGAAAAAGAGGACCTCCAGGGTTGGAATCTCAGGATTATTTCCTGTGCCACGTGTCAGTGAGGCTAGGAATAGGAAGATAGTGCAACCAAACATGTGGTTAAAGAGCTGGCGTAGGAGGGAGGGGTTCAGATATCTTGATCATTGGGATCTCTTCCGGGACAGGTGGGACCTGTACAAGAAGAACGGGTTACACCTAAACTGGAGGGGCACCAATATCCTGGCAGGTAGATTTGCCAGAGTCACTCAGGTGGATTTAAACTGGTATGGCAGGGGGGTGGGAACCAGAGCAGTAGGTCAGCAGGAGAAATAACTGAGGGAGAGCTACAGACTAAAGCCAGTAAGATTAAGAGGAAGAGCAGGCAGGGAGTAGTTGTTGAACACAGGAGGACTGGGTGGTCTGAAGTGCACTTGTTTCAGCGTGAGGAACATAACAGGTAAAACAGATGAACTTAGTTCCAAGTACCAATCCAATCTCTAAGTTCATCTGTTTTACCTGAGCTGGTGTAAGAGGGAGAGGTTCCTGAGCTCTACACATATTGCCTCGCTGCCTGAGGTGTCCTCCCTCACTACAGCTGTGATATTCTCCTTAACCAGTAATGCCTACCCCCACCCCTTTTACATCCTCCTCTATCCTGCCTGAAGCATCTAAATCCTGGAATGTTTAGCTGCCAATCCTGTCCCCCTTTCAACCAAGTCTCTGTAATAGCAACATCATAGTTCCAAGTACCAATCCAATCTCTTATGATGTTGCTATTACAGAGACTTGGTTGAAAGGGGGACAGGATTGGCAACTAAACATTCCAGGATTTAGATGCTTCAGGCAGGATAGAGGAGGATGTAAAAGGGGTGGGGGTGTGCATTACTGGTTAAGGAGAATATCACAGCTGTACTGAGGGAGGACACCTCAGGCAGCGAGGCAATATGTGTAGAGCTCAGGAATAGCAAGGGTGCAGTCACAATGTTGGGGGTTTATTACAGGCCTCCCAACAGCCAGCAGGAGAGAGAGGAGCAGGTATGCAGACAGATTTTGGAAAGATGCAAAAACAACAGGGTCGGTGGTTTTAACTTTCCCTATATTGACTGGGACTCACTTCCTGCTCGGGGCTTGGATGGGGCAGAATTTATGAGGAGCATCCAGGAGGGTTTCCTGAAACAGTATGTAAATAGCCCAACTCAGGAAGGGGCCATATTAGACCTGGTATAGGGGAATGAGCCCGGCCAGGTGATCGAAGTTTCAGTAGGAGAGCATTTCGAGAACAGTTTTCATAATTCCGTAAGTTTTAAGGTGCTTGTGGATAAGGACAAGAGTGGTCCTTGGGCAAAGGTGTTAAATTGGGGGAAGACTAACTACAACAACACTAGGCAGGATTTGGGGAGGATGAAGGACAAGTGTAGAAAGTATCAGGAACCCTGGATAACGAGGATATCCTGAGCCTTGTCAAAAAGAAAAAGGAAGCCTTTGTAAGGTCTAAAGGCTTAGGACAGATGAAGACCTTGAAGAATATAAAGAACTTAAGGATGGAGTTAGGAGGGCAAAAAGGGGTCATGAAAAGTCCTTGGCAAACAGGATTAAGGAAAATCCTAGCACATTTTATACAATGTAAAGAGCAAGAGGGTAGCCAGGGAAAGGGTTGTTCCACTCAAGGATAGTGGAGGGAATCTATGCATGAAACCAGAAGAAATGGGCAAGATACTAAATGAATACTTTGCCTCAGTATTCACCAAAGAGAGGATGAGGAGCTTAGGGTAGGATGTGTAGTTATTCTGGATCATGTAAAAATCAAAAAGGAAGAGGTGTTGGGAGTCTTAAAAAGCATTGAAGTAGATAAGTCCCCAGGGCCTGATAGGACCTACCCCAGAATACTGAGGGAGGCAAGGGCAGAAAATGCTGGGGCCTTGACAAAAATCTTTGTATCCTCATTGGCTACAGGTGAAGTCCCAGAGGACTGGAGAATAGCCAATGTTGTTCCATTTTTTAAAAAGGGCAGCATAGTGGAGCATAGTGGAGAGCATGCCCCTGTCTATCAATGAGAACAAAGTAGAAATGGTTGAGAGCTTCAGGTTTCTAGGTGTCCAGATCACCAATAACCTGTCCTGTGCCTCCATGCCGACTCTATAGTTAAGAAAGCCTCTACTTTCTCAGACTAAGGAAATTTGGCATGTCCGCTACAACTCTCACCAACTTCTACAGTTGCACCATAGAAAGCATTCTTTCTGGTTGTATCTCAGCTTGGTATGGCTCCTGCTCTCTCAAAGACCACAAGAAACGACAAAGGCTCGTGAATGAAGCCCAGTCCATCACTCAAACCACCCTTCCATCCATTGACACCGTCTACACATCCTGTGCCTCGGAAAAGCAGCCAGCATAACCAAGGACCCCACGCACCCCAAACACATTCTTTTTCACCTTCTTCCATCAGGACAAAGAGACAAAAGTCTGAGATCACAGACCAACCGACTCAAAAACAGCTTCTTCCCTGCTGCTGTCAGGTTTTTGAATGGACTTACTTCACATTAAGTTGATCTTTCTCTACACCCACACCTGACTGTGCTATATTCTGCATCCTCTCTATGTACAGTGTGCTTTGTCTGCGCAAAAAACAATACTTTTCACTGTATATTAATACATGTGGACAATAATAAATCAAATAGTAATTGGATTCCTTCTGGGCAAGTTGTCTGAAGCAATTAAATGGAATCAGAATTGATTTCACCAAATACTTGCTGAAAGAACCCAGTGAAAGAGAAATAAAGGAGTATAAAAGCTGGAGTCTGATGATGCAGCTGTATAGAACGCTGGTTAGGCCACATTTGGAGTACTGCGTCCAGTTCTGGTCGCCGCACTACCAGAAGGATGTGGAGGTGTTAGAGAGAGTGCAGAGAAGGTTTACCAGGATGTTGCCTGGTATGGAGGGTCTTAGCTATGAGGAGAGATTGGGTAAACTGGGGTTGTTCTCCCCGGAAAGACGGAGAATGAGGGGAGATCTAATAGAGGTGTACAAGATTATGAAGGGTATAGATAGGGTGAACAGTGGGAAGCTTTTTCCCAGGTCGGAGGTGACGATCATGAGGGGTCACGGGCTCAAGGTGAGAGGGGCGAAGTATAACTCAGATATCAGAGGGACGTTTTTTACACAGAGCGTGGTGGGGGCCTGGAATGCGCTGCCAAGTAGGGTGGTGGAGGCAGGCACGCTGACATCGTTTAAGACTTACCTGGATAGTCACATGAGCAGCCTGGGAATGGAGGGATACAAACGATTGGTCTAGTTGGACCAAGGAGCGGCACCGGCTTGGAGGGCCGAAGGGCCTGTTTCCTGTGCTGTACTGTTCTTTGTTCTTTGTTCTTTGTTCTCTCGTCATAAAAATAGCTATTTATTTCTGTGTGTAAGTATTGTGTGAGAAATGCAACTCTTCTCTATGTTTTAATTATCTAGTGTTAGTACCAAGTATTCTCAGATGTGTTGGATCAGAACACCCTCTGCTCCACAGCACAAATTCAACTCTTTCATCATCTTCTCTGGCTGTTTGTCCTACCTACATAGAACATAGAACATAGAACATTACAGCGCAGAACAGGACCTTCGGCCCACGATGTTGCACCGACCAGTTAAAAAAAAAACTGTGACCCTCCAACCTAAACCAATTTCTTTTCGTCCATGAACCTATCTACGGATCTCTTAAACGCCCCCAAACTAGGCGCATTTACTACTGATGCTGGCAGGGCATTCCAATCCCTCACCACCCTCTGGGTAAAGAACCTACCCCTGACATCGGTTCTATAACTACCCCCTCTCAATTTAAAGCCATGCCCCCTCGTGCTGGATTTCTCCATCAGAGGAAAAAGGCTATCACTATCCACCCTATCTAAACCTCTAATCATCTTATATGTTTCAATAAGATCCCCTCTTAGCCGCCGCCTTTCCAGCGAAAACAATCCCAAATCCCTCAGCCTCTCCTCATAGGATCTCCCCTCCATACCAGGCAACATCCTGGTAAACCTCCTCTGCACCCTCTCCAAAGCCTCCACATCCTTCCTGTAATGTGGGGACCAGAACTGCACACAGTACTCCAAGTGCGGCCGCACCAGAGTTGTGTACAGTTGCAACATAACGCTACGACTCCTAAATTCAATCCCCCTACCAATAAACGCCAAGACACCATATGCCTTCTTAACAACCTTATCTACTTGATTCCCAACTTTCAGGGATCTATGCACGCATACACCTAGATCCCTCTGCTCCTCCACACTATTCAAAGTCCTCCCGTTAGCCCTATACTCAACACATCTGTTATTCCTACCAAAGTGAATTACCTCACACTTCTCCGCATTAAACTCCATCCGCCACCTCTCGGCCCAACTTTGCAACCTGTCTAAGTCTTCCTGCAAACTACGACACCCTTCCTCACTGTCTACCACACCACCGACTTTGGTGTCATCAGCAAATTTGCTAATCCACCCAACTATACCCTCATCCAGATCATTAATAAATATTACAAACAGCAGTCTTTCAGTCTTAGACAGGTGTGGTGAACCATCGTTGGTTCCCACTGGATAGTACTGAGCCAGGGGCTGGCCAGTACTACAAGGATGTACATATGTTACTTTTGGGTTGTGCTATTGTTGCTGTTGGGGTTAGGGTGGGGTTGTTACACCTTTGTACTGTAGTGTTGTGGCACATCCCAGTTGGGCTCCGCCTCCTGGGAGAGGTATAAGAGTCCCTGCTCTGGCCAGGACCCCTTCAGTCTGGGATAGTGTATATAAGTTCTGGTAGCTTCGTTACAGTAAATAAAAGCCTTTCATTTACTGAGCTTCAGGCCTCGTGTTTGAATAGTGCATCAATTTTATTTACTGTCGTTAAACTCTCGTCAAAAAGATAAAAAAAAGAGAGAGAGTATGGAGCGCATCAGGGAGCACCTCTTGCCAACGGGAGACTGGAAGACCTTTTGACTTCAATGCCAGTAAGACAGCCTTCCAGACTGTAGCATTCTCACGTTCCACCTGTCCTTTACCTGCTAGTGCAAAAGCACTGAGAAGATGCTTAGGCTTCTTCTCTTATTATACGCAATGGGTTCCCAACTACGCGGATAAAGCCCGTCTGCTCATTAAGTCCACGACTTTTCCCTTAACGCCAGAGGCCCGATTGGCCTTCGATAAATTGAAAGCTGACATCGCGAAAGCTACGATGCACGCTGTAGACGGGTCCATCCCCTTTCAGGTGGAGAGCGATGCATCTGATTTCGCCCTGGCCGCCACACTTAACCAGGCGGGCAGGCCCGTCGCATTTTTTTCCCGCATCCTCCAAGGCCCCGAAATTCGGCATTCAGCGGTGGAAAAGGAGGCCCAGGCCATTGTGGAGGCCGTCGGGCACTGGCGCCATTACTTGGCGGGAAAACGGTTCACCCTGATCACGGACCAGCGGTCCGTGGCGTTCATGTTTAACAACACGCAGAGGGGCAAGATCAAGAATGACAAGATCTTGCGGTGGAGAATTGAACTCTCCACCTATAACTACGACATCATGTACCATCCAGGGAAACTCAATGAGCCCTCGGATGCCCTCTCGCGTGGAACATGCGCTAGTATACAGGAGGACCGTTTGCACGCCCTCCATAATGACCTGTGCCATCCTGGGGTCACTCGGCTCTACCACTTTATAAAAGCCCGCAACCTGCCTTACTCGGTGGAGGACGTCAGGTCAGTAACAAGGAGCTGTCGGGTTTGCGCGGAATGCAAACCGCACTTTTACCGACCTGACCGGGCACATTTAGTCAAGGCCACTCGTCCCTTCGAGAGACTGAGTGTCGATTTTAAGGGCCCCCTTCCCGCAACAGATCGGAATGTGTACTTCCTCAATATCATTGACGAGTACTCTCGGTTCCCTTTTGTTGTTCCCTGCTCTGATACATCCGCTGCCACGGTTATCAAGGCATTCCGTGATCTCTTTACCCTGTTCGGGTACCCCGGCTACATCCATAGCGACAGGGGCTCGTCGTTCATGAGCGATGACTTGAGGCAATTCCTGCTCTCCTACGGGATTGCCTCTAGTAGGACCACGAGCTACAACCCTAGGGGTAATGGACAGGTGGAACGTGAGAATGCTACAGTCTGGAAGGCTGTCTTACTGGCGTTGAAGTCAAAAGGTCTTCCAGTCTCCCGTTGGCAAGAGGTGCTCCCTGATGCGCTCCATTCTATTCGCTCCCTCCTGTGTACGGCAACCAATGCTACTCCCCACGAGAGGATGTTCTCATTCCCTCAGAAGTCTTCCTCGGGGACCTCATTACCATCTTGGTTGACGTACTCAGGACCCGTCCTCCTGCGGCGACATGTAAGGGCCCGCAAGTCCGACCCGTTGGTCGAACAGGTCCATCTCCTCCACGCCAACCCTCAGTATGCCTATGTAGGATACCCTGACGGGCGAGAGGACACGGTCTCGATCCGAGACCTGGCGCCAGCCGGGGACGTAGCAACCCCTGTCGCTCCCATACCCCCTGTTACAAACCCTTTATCTCTTGTTTCTTCCCCGGACACGGCGCGGGCAGCATCGGGACCATTGCTTAACCATTTTACTCCCATGTACAGCTTGCCTGAGCCCAGAAGATGGTCGCCACCGCAGGGCGTGTCAGGATCCCATGGACTACCGTCACCTCAGGGTCAACCGGCCTGTGAGTCCGTGGAAGAACAGCTGGACGCCGCCTTGGGGAGAACGCCACCGCAAGTGCCTACTCCGGTGTCACCGCCGGTATTGAGGAGGTCACAATGACGGTGCGGTCCCCCTGACCGTCTGAACTTATAGACTGTTGACACTTTATTCTGTTTTTTGTACCCCGCCGGCCTTTGTTCTCAAAGGAGGGGTGAATGTGGTGAACCATCGTTGGTTCCCACTGGATAGTACTGAGCCAGGGGCTGGCCAGTACTACAAGGATGTACATATGTTACTGTTGGGTTGTGCTATTGTTGCTGTTGGGGTTAGGGTGGGGTTGTTACACCTTTGTACTGTAGTGTTGTGGCACATCCCAGTCGGGCTCCGCCTCCTTGGAGAGGTATAAGAGTCCCTGCTCTGGCCGGGACCCTTCAGTCTGGGATAGTGTATATAAGTTCTGGTAGCTTCGTTACAGTAAATAAAAGCCTTTCATTTACTGAGCTTCAAGCCTCGTGTTTGAATAGCGCATCAACAGATAATATTTCTGTTGCCCACTTCAGCCTTTCTTTAAACTTTTCAAGGGGAGATAAAAATCCTACATCACTGTTTATACAAAGGTGGTAAGAAGTTTAAGAACACCAGGTTAAAGTCCAACAGGTTCATTTGGTAGCAAAAGCCACACAAGCTTTCGGAGCTGCAAGCCCCTTCTTCAGGTGAGTGGGAATTCTGTTCACAAACAGAGCATATAAAGACACAACCTCAATTTACATGAATAATGGTTGGAATGCGAATACTTACAACTAATCAAGTCTTTAAGAAACAAAACAGCATGAGTGGAGAAAACACCAAGACAGGCTAAAAAGATGTGTATTGTGTCCAGACAAGACAGCCAGTGAAACTCTGTGGGGGTTACAAATAGTGTGCCATGAACCCAATATCCCGGTTGAGGCCGTCCTCGTGTGTGCGGAACTTGGCTATCAGTTTCTGCTCAGCGACTCTGCGCTGTCGTGTGTCGCGAAGGCCGCCATGGAGAACGCTTACCCGAATATCAGAGGCCGAATGCCCGTGACCGCTGAAGTGCTCCCCAACAGGAAGAGAACAGTCTTGCCTGGTGATTGTCGAGCGGAGTTCATTCATCCGTTGTCGCAGCGTCTGCATAGTTTCCCCAATGTACCATGCCTCGGGACATCCTTTCTTGCAAGAAAGTCCAACAGGACTTGGGACTAGGCAACAAATGGTTTGGCACAGGCAAGAAGGGCCAAAAGGCCTGTTTCTGAGCTGTAATTTTCTATGGTTCTATGGTTTCCTAACTAGGTTAAGATGACTGGCGGAAACGTGAATTTAGTTTAACCCTTAATGAGATACTTAAAGACTGTTTGTATGTGGGATTAATAATGAAGCTAATCAAAAATGCCTGTTGGCTGAAGCCCAACTGGACTTCAAACAGACGTTACAGCTGGCCTTATCATTGGAAAATGCTGCAAGTGGGGCATATGAGTTACAAGGTATCCTGATGGAAGTGGACACACACGCCAGTTCGGCTGAATTTAGGGACCAACACTTGAGCGCAGACGATTACATAGCTCCCTCAGGAAGTATCCAGAATCACAGAACTCCAGGTCTGCCCACAGCACAGCCCCAAAGCAATGCCAAACCGCGACCAGTTACAAGTCCCTTCAGAATCCCACCCATTAGTGCATTGTAATTGTCACTGGTATGCGGAGTCAAAATAGCAAAGCAGCCCTATAAAGTCTAGATTTATAAAATAGAGTTCACACCTTGGAAGATCCAGCCCCAGTCAAGATAAATGTATGGTTAAATAGACATCTGGCAGTAATGGAGGTTGAGATGAGTGTGACTGTGTTGATGGTCAGAGTATTAGTGTTCCATAAAATTCGCTCTGGACTCCAACCCTTAACTTTAATCAAGACTGAGGACCTATAAAGGGGAACCCTTGTGAATTGTGGGTACAACCTGTGTCCCTGTCTCTTATGAAAGGCAACTGGGTTCGGTTACCAGTGATTGCAGTGGCAGGCTCAGGGCCCAAAACTGGTTGGATCTGGCTCAACATCGTTCAGCAATGGTCACCTTAGTGAAGACATGCTTAAGTACCCTGAAGGTTTCCAGAAAGGTCCAAGGACTATCAAAGGAGCCAAGATGATCTTGCATGTTGACCAGAAAGCGATTTTGCAAGGTTCGCCTTATGGGAAAGGTTGGGGAGGAAGAAGTCAGGGATAGCTAGGAGCTGGGGAGAGATTGATAAATATGTCATGGACACAAGACAAAGGGAGTGTTAAAGGTAGCATTAAGGACTAAAGAAATGCAAATAATAGCATTAAAGTTAAGATAGCCAAATGCGTTAATAGGAGTATAAAGATCAATGCTCTTAATCCAATGACAGGGGAAATGTTAGGGGGAAGTTTTTCACACAGAGGGTGGTGGGCGAGTGGAATCAGCTGCCGTCAGTGGTGGTGGAGGCAAACTCAATAGGGTCTTTTAAGAGACTCCTGGATGAGTACATGGGACTTAATAGGATGGAGGGTTATAGGTAGGCCTAAAAGGTAGGGATGTGTTCGGCACAACTTGTGGGGCCGAAGGGCCTGTTTTGTGCTGTAGTTTTTCTGTGTTTCTATGTTTCTAACTGGGACAGGAAATTTGACCACTTGAGGGAAATTAACTTGCAGGGCCATGCAGATAGAGTGGGATTGTAGTACTCACTGCAATGCTCTGCAGAACGTCAACATGGACTCAGTGGGTGAAGTGACCTTCTCCTGTGCCATAATGACTCTGACTTTGAGTGAACTCCAATGGTGCTCAAGAAGCTTGACACTATTCAGGATAAAGTCATTCAATCCACCACGTTCAACATTCACTCCCACCACCACTGCACTGTGGCAGCGATGTGTATTATCATTTCCTTCAAGCGAACCTTCGAAAAATGTGGCCATATGTATGGGAATACCACCACCTACAGGTTTCCCTATAGGGAACTTAGCTTTGAACTCTATCACTGTTCCTTCACCGTTGCTGGGTCAAAATCAAAATCTTGGAATTCCATCCTGAACAACACATGGACTGCAGTGGTTCAAGGGGGCGGCATGGTGGCACAGTGGTTAGCACTGCTGCCTCACAGCACCAGGGACCCGGGTTTACTGTCTGTGCAGAGTTTGCACATTCTCCCCATGTATGCGTGGGTTTCCTCCGGGTGCTCCGGTTTCCTTCCACAGTCCAAAGATGTGCGGGTTAGGTTGATTAGCCATGCTACATTGCAGGAGATTAGCAGGGAATGTATGGGCTTACGGGAATAGGACCTGGGTGGGATTCTGGTCAGTGCAGACTTGATGGGCCGAATGGCCTCCTTCTGCACTGTAGGGATTCTAAGAAGACACCTTCTCGAGGGTAAATCGGGATGCACAATAAATTCTGGCCTAATCAGTGAAACCTACATCCCATGAATGGAGTTTAAAATAATTATTCCTGCCATTGCTGCTTCTTTGGGGCCTGGGTAACAATATTGTTGAAGGGTTTGCAAATAGAGATGCTGTCACGTTTGAGTTGAAGAATGAGAAATTGTGTGGCAGTGTTGAGTGTTGGCCTTTTATCCACCTTCTTGAATAAGATCAGTCCTTTTTCCTCCAGACTTGAACTGTAAAAGCTTCTATTAGAAAATGATACGTAATATTTATTCATTTGATACTTTATTTGCAGTGATCAGATCCGTGGAATAATCTAAGAATTACTTTCTAGCAATAATTGGATAAACTTTATTAATATTTTATTGATTTTTCTCACATGCAACAATTTGATAATTATAATAATTAGTAACTAAATGAATTCAGTTCCAAGGGTTTTGCTCCCCAATAGTTATCCATTACCATTTGTTTTCAAAATGATATATATTTTACTGAATTGAATTTCTGTACAATTATACAGTTCAACGTGATTAGTCAATGACTGAAAGTCTATATGATCTATGGTTTCCTCCAAGTAATTGCTTATTTTCTACAACCCCAATCCATTAGACAAATGTCTATATGTACAGCAACTCTGTCAATTAAACAACCAAGTTCCCAAAAGCACGCCGCCTAGCTCCACATCCTGATCCTGTGGCTGCTTTTCCACTTGCTTGTTCCTAGGAAAAAAAGTAGCATGTGATTAGGATCTTTCCACATTTTTATAAGCTCGGATCAATACTTGAGCAATAAGATGGATGTCACAATGCCCTGCTGGTAACTGAAGAGAGATAACTTTCAGCTGCAGTACGTTTCCAGTCCAATGAGGGACAAGCACGGTTGGACGTAATTCGGGGGAATGAGTTGGTCCAAGTAGATCAGATATCAATGGGGACCATTGTTGCATAAGATTTAGGTTGACCATGGAAAAGGACAAGGAACAATCCAGAGCAGGGATAATTAATTGGGAGAAAGCCAGCTTTGATGGGATGACAATGCATTTAAGTTGAGTGAGTTGGAACCAAATGGTGCTGAACCATGGGCTACCTTCAAAGAGATAGTATTGTGGACAATGTCAGGTATATTCCTTTGAAGGGGAAAGGTAGGACAAATAAATTTAAAGCATCCTGGATGACCAGAGAGTTAGAAGTGAAGATGAAAGTGTGTGTACGGTAGGTGTCAGGTAGAAAATACAGTGGAGAATTAGGCTGAATATAGAAGGACCAGAAGAGAAATGAAAAACTGAATGAGCAAGGAGAAAGCGTGAAAGGAGACTGGCAGCTAACATAAAAAGGGAATTCCAAGGTCTTCTATAAACAGATAAATAATGAGAGTGGCAAAGGAAAGAGTTGGGTCAATTAGGGATAAAAAAGCAGATTTGCATGTGATGCCAGGAGATGTAGCAGAGGTATTAAAGAGTTAACTTTGTATCAGTCTTTGCAAAGGAAGAGAATGCTACCCAGGCCAAGATGAGAGAGGAGGTAACTCATACACTCAAGGAAGTTACAACTGAGAAAGCGAGGATGTTAGAAAGGCTATCTTTACTTAAAATTGATAAGGCACCAGGGCCTGATGAGATGCATCCAAGAATACTGAGGGAGGCAGGAGTGGAAATTTCAGAGGCACTGGTGATAATCTTCCCGTCTTCCTTCAACACAGGGGTGTGGTGCTGGAGGACGGGAGAATAGCGAATATTCAAAAAAGGGGTGCAAGGGTAATGCCGGCAATTACAGACCAGTCAGTTTGACTTCAGTGGTCGGGAAACTTCTGGAAACATTAGTTCAGGACAAAATCAAGCTGTCTTGGACAGCTGCAGGATAATTAAGGAAAGCCAGTGTGGATTCATGAAGGGAAAAATTATGTGGGAGTTTTTTGAAGCAATAACAAAAGGTTGATAAGGGTAATGCTGTTGATGTGGTGTATATGGGTTTTCAAAAGGTATTTGACACAGTGTCACACCACAGACTGAGCAAAATTCTAGCTCATGAAATAAAAGGGAAAGTAGGCACTTGGATAAGAAATTGGCTGAGTGACAGGAAGCAGACAGTATGTGGTAAGTAGTTGTTTTTTCAGATTGGAAGAAGGCTTGTGGTGGAGTTCCCTCGGGTCAGTGTTGGGACTCTTGCTTATTCTGATATCTATTAATGACCTAGACTGTGGTGTTCAGGAAATGATTTCAAAACTTTCAGATGATACGAAGATTGGAAACATTGTCAACTGTGATAAAGATAATCTTAAATCAAAAGGACATAGACATATTGGTGGATTGGGCGGACAAATGACAGTTGAAGTTCCCATGCAGAGAAGTTAAACTGGGCGGCATGGACAAGCTGGGCTGAAGGGTCTGTTTCCACGCTGTAAGCCTCTATGACTCTAAGTGTGAAGTAATTCATTTTGGCAGAAAGAATGTGGAGAGACAGTATAACAAACGGAGAAACATTTCATGGGGCACTGGCATCAGTATTGGAACAGGAGGGATCTATACTGTTGGGATAGTCTCCACCTGAACCGATCTGGGACCAGTGTTGCAGCAGAAAGGATAAATAGGTTGATCACAAGGACTTTACACTAGCAAATGCGGGGAGAGGAAGGGTAAAGTTACAAGAAATATAATGGTTAATGGGACCCTAAGCAGCATGTGAGGGGAAGATAGAGGTTAATAGGATGATCAGGCAGGCCCAGTCTAATGACTACAGAGGGGAAAGGAAACATTAAAAAATCAAAATGTAGGGTGACTGTGGGAGTGAAAGTTGGGGATGAAGCTGAGTGGTATCAGAGATTATTTGATTGGTGATTATTTATCAAAACTCGTTGCATTCTGGGGTAGTGCCGGTTGATTGGAAAACGGCTAATGTTACGCCGCTGTTTAAAAAAGGAAGGAGACAAAAGGCGGGTAACTATAGGCCGGTCAGCTTGACGTCTGTGGTAGGGAAAATGCTGGAATCCATTATTAAAGAGGAGATAGCAGGGCATCTGGATAGAAATGGTTCGATCAATCAGACGCAGCATGGATTCATGAGGGGAAAGTCGTGCTTGACGAACATGTTGGATTTTTATGAAGATGTGACTAGGGCGGTTGATGGAGGAGAACCGGTGGATGCGGTGTTTTTGGATTTCCAAAAGGCGTTTGATAAGGTGCCCCATAAAAGGCTGCTGAAGAAGATTAGGGCACACGGAGTTGGGGGTAGTGTGTTAAAGTGGATTGGGGACTGGCTATCCGACAGGAAGCAAAGAGTCGGAATAAATGGGTGTTTTTCCGGTTGGAGGAAGGTAACTAGTGGCGTGCCGCAGGGATCGGTACTCGGGCCGCAACTGTTTACCATTTATATAGATGATCTGGAGGAGGGGACGGAGTGTAGGGTAACGAAGTTTGCAGACGACACAAAGATAAGTGGAAAAGTGAATCGTGTGGAGGACGGAGAAGATCTGCAGAGAGATTTGGACAGGCTGAGTGAGTGGGCGAGGATATGGCAAATGGAGTATAACGTTGAGAAATGCGAGGTTATACACTTTGGAGGAAATAATAACAAATGGGATTACTATCTCAATGGAAACAAATTAAAACATGCTACCGTGCAAAGGGACCTGGGGGTCCTTGTGCATGAGACGCAAAAGCCCAGTCTGCAGGTACAACAGGTGATCAAGAACGCAAATGGGATGTTGGCCTATATCGCGAGGGGGATAGAATATAAAAGCAGGGATGTCTTGATGCACCTGTACAGGGCATTGGTGAGGCCGCAGCTGGAATACTGTGTGCAGTATTGGTCCCCTTATATGAGGAAGGATATATTGGCATTGGAGGGAGTGCAGAGAAGGTTCACCAGGTTGATACCGGAGATGAGGGGTTTGGATTATGAGGAGAGGCTGAGGAGATTGGGTTTGTACTCGTTGGAGTTTAGAAGGATGAGGGGGGATCTTATGGAGACTTATAAGATAATGCGGGGGCTGGATAGGGTGGAGGCGGAGAGATTCTTTCCACTTAGTATGGAAGTTAAAACTAGAGGACACAGCCTCAAAATAAAGGGGGGTCGGTTTAAGACAGAGTTGAGGAGGAACTTCTTCTCCCAGAGGGTGGTGAATCTCTGGAATTCTCTGCCCACTGAGGTGGTGGAGGCTACCTCGCTGAATATGTTTAAAGCGCGGATGGATGGATTCCTGATCGGTAAGGGAATTAAGGGTTATGGGGATCAGGCGGGTAAGTGGTACTGATCCACGTCAGATCAGCCATGATCTTATTGAATGGCGGGGCAGGCTCGAGGGGCTAGATGGCCTACTCCTGCTCCTATTTCTTATGTTCTTATGTTCTTATGATATTTCAAAATTCCTTGGATTCTGTTAAGGTCCTGGTGGATTGGAAACATGCTAATGTGATGCCCTTATTCAAAAAGGGAGAGAGGCAAATAGTAGGAAACTATAGGCCGGTTAGCTTGACCTCTGGTGGGGAAGTTGCTGGAGTCAATCATTAAGGAGTAGATGACTTGGGCATTTGGAAAGACAAAGCTCAATTTACCATTGTCAGCATGGTTTTATGGCGGGTAACTCATGCTTGACAAACTTGCTTGATTACTTTGTGGACATAACCAGCAAGGTGGATAATGGAGAACTTGTGGATGTGGTATATCTAGATTTCCAGAAGGCATTTGACAAGGTGCCACATAAGACTGATCCAGAAGGTGAGCTAGCAGGGGATTGGGGGTTGAGTACTGGATTGGATTGAGGATTGGCTGACTGACAGAAAGCAGAGGGTCAGGATAAGTGGGTCCTTCTCTGGCTGGCAAAGTGTAACTAGCGGGGTGCTGCAGGAGTCAAATCTCAGACCTCAACTGTTTGCAATCTATATAGAATCTTAGAAACCCTACAGCACAGAGAAAGTCCATTCGGCCCATCGAGTCTGCACCGACCACAATCCCACCCAGACCCTACCCCCATATCCCTACATATTTACCCACTAATCCCTCTAACCTACACATCCCAGGACACTAAGGGCAATTTTAGCATGGCCAATCAACCTAACCCGCACATCTTTGGACATATAAATGATCTGCAAGCAGGAACAGAGTGTAACATAGCAAAATTTGCGGATGATACTGAAATAGTTGGGAAAGTAGGCAGTGAAGAGGAGATAAAGACAGACAGATATAGATAGGCTAGGAGAATGGGCTAAAATTTGGCAGATGGAGTTCAATGTAGATGAGTGCAAGGTTATCCGTTTTGGCCAAGAAAAATAGGAAAGCAAATTTTTATCTAATTGGAAAGCAGATTCAAAATGCATCCGGGTAGAGGGATCTGGGTCTCTTTGTTCATGAATTGCAAAAAGTGGGTATGCAGGTACAGCATGAACTGAGAGAGACAAATGGAATGTTAGCAGTTATTGCAAAAGGATTGGAGTAGAAAAGTAGAGAAGTAGTCAGAGTGCCCCCAGAGCAATGCATCTTGGCAGTGCCAGCCTGGCCCCCTGGCACTTCCCAAGGGGAAAGGTAGCAATGCCCAAGTGGGTACTTTGGCACTGCCCCCGAGGCATCGGGCAGTGCCAAGGGGGCGGGGCCTTATGGGGTGAGATCGGTGGGGTTGGGGAGTGAAGGCAGTTCAGAGGAGGTTCACCGGGGATGAAAGGGTTGATGTACGAGGAGAGATTAAACAGTTTGGGCTTGTACTCGCTGGCGTTTAGAAGGATGAGGGGATCTGATCAAGGTATATAAAATTTTAAAAGGGATTGATAAAGTAAATGTAGACCAAATGTTTCCTTTTTATGGGGCAACCTAGAACAAGAGGTCACAGATATAGTTTGAGAGGTGGTAGATTTAAAACTGAGATGAGGAGGAACTACTTGCAGCGGGTGGTGAATTTGCGGAACTTGCTGTGCCACAGTGCGGTGGAGTCTGAATCGTTAAATGGTTTCAAGAGGGAGCTAGATCTTTTTCTGATACGGGTTAAAGATATATTGGGAACAGGAACGGAGGTGGATTTGAGACCAGGAAGAGATCAACCACGATCTGATTGAATGGTGGAGCAGGCTCAAAAGGCTGAATTGCCTACTTTTGACACGACACTATAGTTAGGAAAGCCCTCCAACACTTCTACTTTCTCAGGAGGCCAAGGAAATTTGGCATGTCCGCTACAACTCTCACCAATTTTTACAGATGCATCATTGAAAGCATGCTTTCCACAGCTTGGTATAGCTCCTGCTCTGTCCAAAACTGCAAGAAACAACGAGAATTGTGAACATAGCCCAGTCCATCACACAAACCAGCCTCCCATCCACTGACTCCATCTACACTTCTCGCTACTTTGGAAAAGCAGCCAGTATAATCAAGGACTCCACATGCCCTGGATATACTTTCTTCCATCGGGCAAAAGTCTGAGATCGCGTACTAACTGACTCAAGAACAACCTCTGCCATCAGACTTTTGAATGGACCTACCATGTATTAAGCCAATCTTTTTCTGTACCCTAGCTCTGACTGTAACACTATATTCTGATTCTGCACCCTATGTACTCTATAAGAACATAATAAGAACATAAGAACATAAGAAATAGGAGCAGGAGTAGGCCATCTAGCCCCTCGAGCCTGCCCCGCCATTCAATAAGATCATGGCTGATCTGAAGTGGATCAGTTCCACTTACCCGCCTGACCCCTATAACCCCTAATTCCCTTACCGATCAGGAATCCATCTATCCGTGATTTAAACATATTCAACGAGGTAGCCTCCACCACTTCAGTGGGCAGAGAATTCCAGAGATTCACCACCCTCTGAGAGAAGAAGTTCCTCCTCAACTCTGTCCTAAACTGACTCCCCTTTATTTTGAGGCTGTGCCCTCTAGTTCTAGTTTCCTTTCTAAGTGGAAAGAATCTCTCCATCTCTACCCTATCCAGCCCCGTCATTATCTTATAGGTCTCTATAAGATCTCCCCTCAGCCTATGTATGGTATGCTTTGTCTGTATAGTGCACAAGAAACAATACTTTTCCATGTATCCCAATACATGTGACAATATCAAATCAAAATTCTGCTCCAAATTACTATGTTCCTAAACTCTGAAGAAAGTGCAGGAACAAAGGGACTTCAGTGTATGCGTACATAAGTCAATAAAGATGGTAGGGCATTTTGAGAGAACTATTAATAAAGTATACAAAGGAGAAAATGCTGGAAAATCTCAGCAGGTCTAGCAGTATCGATAAGGAGAGAAAAATGCTGATGTTTTGAGTCCAGATGACCCTTTGTCAAAGCTTTTATCCATTAATAAATATTTGGTATCCTAAGTTTTATTAACAGAAATAGTGAGTACAAGAGTAAGGATGTCAGGTTGAACTTGTATAAGCTAGGCCTCATCTGGAGTACAACATCCAGCTCTGGGCACACTACCTGAGGAAAGATGTGAGGCATTGGAGAGAGCACAGAGGAGATTCACAAGAATGATTTGAGGGATAATGAATTGTAAGTATAAGGAGAGGTTGGGTCTGTTTTCCTTGGAAAGAAGGAGGCTTAGAGGAGATATGATAGTGATTCAAGATCCTAAAGGGAATGGACAGGGTAAAGAGTGAGAAATTGTCCACTCAAGAGTACATCAAGAACTAGAGGGCACAGATTCAAAATAATGGGCAAAAGGAGTAAACATGGTGTGAGCAAGAAATGTTTTCACCCAGAGCATTATTAGATTGTAGAATGAGATTCCTGAGAGGGTGGTGGAAAGAGGTTAGACTGAAATACTCAAAGGGGAATTGGATTACTGTCTGAAAAAAGAGAATGCACAAGGTGGCGGGGAAGTGCGACTTGGTAGAATGTTCTTTCAGAGAGTCAGTGCAGACTCAATGGGCCGAATGGCCTCCTTCTGCACTGTAAAGTTTCTGTGCCATAGGAATCTGGATCCTGAAATGGTGTGAGAGGGAGAGACATGATGGAAAGTGTATTCAAGCATTTTTCCAATCTCTCCTACCAAGATCCATGATAGGAGTAGGCAAGAAGTCCAAGTTAATATTTTCAAAGTGGAAAGTAAGACTCGATAAATCAGCTTTTTCAAATGTCTAATACTTACAAAAAGTTGAAGGGCAAATAAATCGTATTTTGTAATCTTTACAGAGTTTGAATCTTTGCTCTTTATTCATGCAAATAAATCCAGTCAGAATGCTGCACCTATTAATGCAAACCAGAAAGAGGGTGATAATGTGCTTGATAAAACAAGTTCATACTCTTTAAAACGAAATCAAACTGTGATGACAGGAATAGTTATTTACTCAGGAATAATGTCTCCAGTGCTTGAGGCTGGCTGTCCAGACACTGTCTGTACTTCACAGGCTATTGGATTACTGCAAATCTGATTAGGATATTCTTTCCGAAGATTCTCAAGATCCTCAAAATCTCCAATCCCTGATGGATTATCACGATCAAACCATCGAGTTTTCTTACCACCTGGTTAAAGGAAGAAATGAAATTGAATTGAAGGGTAAGCAATAATAATTGGACTCTTTCAGGTGGAGATTTATTGAACCTGATGGGAGAAGAGGCTCTACGAAATGGAATGATATTTGTGGATACTTTCCAGAATAGAGAGAGAGATCTTCTGGAATGAGAGGATGTAATATAAGAATGAAGAGCAAATGTAGGCGACTTATCCCCTCAAGCCTGCTCTGCCATTCAATATGATCTTTGCTGATCTCATCTTGGCCTCATCTCCACTTTCCTACTTGTTCACATAGCCCTTAAATTAATTAAAATCTGTCCACCTCTTTCTTAAATTTACTCAGTGTCCCAGGCATCCACCACATTCTGGGGTAGCGAATTCCACCGTCTCTCAACCCTTTGAGAGAACTCACCTGATGAAGGGGCAGCGCTCCGAAAACTCGTGCTATCAAATAAACCTGTTGGACTTTAACCTGGTGTTGTGAGACTTCTTACTGTGAGTACCCCAGTCCAACACCGGCATCTCCACATCATGGCCACCACCGACACCGCAAACTGCCGGCTCAAAGTGGAAAGGATTGCCAAGAAGAAGACTCACCTGATGAAGGAGCTGTGCTCTGAAAGCTTGTGTGACCAAATAAACCTGTTGGACTTTAACCTGGTGTTGTGAGACTTCTGTGTCTTTGAGAGAAGTAATTTCTCCTCATCTGTTTTAAAGCTGCTACATCTTATCCTAAAATTACAACCTCTTGTTTTAGATTGCCCTACAAGAGGAAACATTTTCTCCTCATCTACTTTGTCAATCCCCTGATGATCTTGTACACCTCAATTAGATCTCCTCACATTCTTAACTTCAGGGAAAAAGTTTATTTATTAGTCACAAGTAGGCTTACATTAGCAATGGAGTATCGGCCTAAACTGGAATCAATCTAGTGAACCACCTCCAATGCAACTACATTCCTCAACTAAGGGGACCAAAACTGTACACAATATTCTCAGTGCGGTCTCACTAATGCTTTTCACAGTAGCAGCAACACTTCACATTTTATATTTTATTCTTTTAGCAATAGATGCTAATATTCCATTTGTCTTCCTTATTACCTGCTGCACTTGCATAACTAGTTTTCTGTGATTCATGCATGAGGACACCCAGATCCCTCTGCACCAAAGCACTCAAATCTTTCTCCATTTATATAATAATTTGCCTTTGCATTTTTCTGACCAAAATGGATAAGCTCACACTTATCCACATTAGACTCCATCTGACAAACTTTGCCCCATTCACTCAACCTATCCATATCCATTTGTAAATTTCTTACTTCATTATTGAAACTTACTATCCCATCTATTTCTGTGTCATCTGCAAATTTGGTAATGGTCCCTACAATCCCTGAATCCAGGTCATTTACATAGATTGTAAATAGTTTGGGCCCGAGGTCCGAACCCTGTTGAGCTTCACTAGTTACATCTTGCCACCCGAGAAAGACCCATTTAACCCAGCTCTCGGCTTTCTGTTGGTTAGCCAATCCTTTATCAAACTAATAAATTACCCCTAATCCCATGTGAACTAACATTGTGTATTAACCTTTTGTGTGGCACCTTGTCAAATGCCTTCTAGTCGTTCAGATATATTACATCTACAGGATCCTTATTATCCACCTTGCTGTAGAACAAACAAAGAACAAAGAACAGTACAGCACAGGAAAGAGGCCCTTTGGCCCTCCAAGCCTGTGCCGCTCCTTGGTCCAACTAGACCAATCGTTTGTATCCCTCCATTCCCAGGCTGCTCATGTGACTATCCAGGTAAGTCTTAAACGATGTCAGCGTGTCTGCCTCCACCACCCTACCTGGCAGTGCCAAGTAACATAGAAATCATAGAAACCCGCTAATCCCGCTAACCTATGCATCCTGGGACATTAAGGGGCAATTTAGCATGGCCAATCAACCTAACCCGCACACCTTTGGACTGTTTTAATAATATTTACGGCATCTAGGCCTTTTGGCTAAGAAGAAAATGATCTTCAAATAACTCAAACAAATTAGTCAAATGCCCTTCATGAATCCATGCTAACTGTTGGATTGAATTTTGACTTTCTGAATGTCCTGACATATTTCCTTAATATTGGATTTTAACAATTTCCCAATGACCAAAGTTAAACTAATTTGCCTACAGTTTTCTACATTTTGTCTCCCTCCCTTTTTGAATAGGACATGATATTAACATTTTTCCAATCCATGGAACCTTTCCCGCATCCAGGGAAATTTAGAATATTGTAACCAATGGATACGTTATCTCCAATGCCATTTCCTTTAGGACCCTAGGGTGTAGGCCATCAGACCCTGAAGACTTGCCTGCCTTCTATCCCAACAGTTTACTCAGTACTTTATCCCTAGTGTTGATGATAGTTCCAAGTTCCTCCCTTTCTACAACCTCTGTATTTTCTGTTACAATTGGGATGATGCTTGTATCCTCCAACATGAAAACTGAGACAAAATATTGATTTCGTTTCTCAGCCATTTCTGCGTTCCTTGCTAACTCTCTAGCCTCTTCTTCCAAGGGACAAACATTCACTTTAGCTACACTCCTTTATATACTTGCAAAATATATTGCTGTCTGTTTTTATATTTTGCACTCATTTACTTTCATAATTTGCTCTTTTTATTTATTTTTTAGTGACCCTTCTCTTTGTTGACCTGCAAACGCTTCCCAATCAGTGTGCCACTGGCCTTTGCAATATGGGTATGCTTTCATTTTTGTCTTTGCCACCCTTAACTTCCTTGCTTAGCACATCATTCCTTCTTCTTAATGCCTCTACTCCTCTCTGGAATATATTTCAGTTGGGAGGACTTGAATATCTTCTTAAATATCTGCTACTGCTCCTAGACAGAATCTGCATGCCTTGTTTTTTTTAATAGTCTCAACCCTTCCTTCATCATTTTAATATGATGATCTTTCACTCATTTTTCAGGTTTGAAGAGTGGTGTATATCTAAACCTCAAGGCCAGTCTCCTCCAAAGATTACATCGAATTATGTAACAGCCTAACTGCTTTGTGCTGCTCTTTACACTTCAAAGAACCCTTCTTCCATATTACTTAAAATCGCCCAGATCCTTCCATTCCTTTCTTCCTCATGTACTTCTTGAATATTGCTGAAAAGGGAAACATTTTGCTGAAGTTTTTCATTTGGAATTCATCAAGACAAAGACAAGAATGCCAAATTTCATCACAAAAATTTCTAATGCAGGGGAAAAGGGAGCTGATTGGTTTGTCAAGGCATTGACAAGATCTCCAAGCATCTGGATAATTCAACAAGGGTGCAAGATTTATACATATTCCTTTTGTTTGTAGAGAACGGGCCCCCATTATGAATGTATGTGATTTTTAATCAATGTAAATTGACCACGTTATGTGCTCGACTGATTATCTTAAGTTGGTTGTAGCTGTTAGCACATCCAGGACTGTTCGGCAAGTGTTGCCCAATCTAACAGTGGAAATGTAGTGTTGGGATTTGTAAATGTGGGCTGATAGAGGAGAGTCTGTACTCTGCCTATTATGAACAACCAAAGGAACATGCTGTTTGCTTCAATCAGCCAATCGCTGGGCAGTGCAGTCCACACCGGCACAGAAATCCATACGCAAAGTTTCTCAATTGTGTGGTAGGTAAAGTGTCTTTCTGAGTGATGGTCTCATCTGGTTAGTGGCAAATACCACTCAGGTACCACTGCATAGGTGAAATGTGAAAGCGCTTCCTCAACCTATTTTTCACATTTTTGAGATACTTTGCTGTTCCAGGGTAACTTGAAGTAGGTCAGGTACTTTTCAGGTTCAAAAATGGTAGCCTTTGGTCCATTTGCAAGTTTGTGTGATACACATTGGAATAGCCATTGTCCCGCCGGATAGCTTTGATGTGGTCTATATGTGTCAAGCTCACAAGGTGAGCAAAGGACACTTGAATGCTTCTGTTATTCTTCTCAGGCACTCCATATGTCAAGTTCCATATTCTGACTGTTCTGAGGAAAAACCTTCCCTCTGTTCCTTGTTGGATTTACTAATGATTATCATAGATTTGGTGCTCCCACTATTGGACACCCTTACAACTGGGAAGATCTACTCTAGATTAACCCTATCCAACTCTTCTGTAAAACTGTATCCAAGCAACTCTGTCTTATTTCAAGAGAAAAGAGCCTCAGCTTGTTTAGTCTTTCTTGATGATTGGACTCTCTCATCTCTGGTATTGGAGGGGATTCTCACTTGGTCCTGGCAGAAATCGCATTACCCTGGAGAATCGAGTGTTGGATAAAATATCAGCTGCTAAAGCTGTCGTGATGCTCCCAGTCTGTCACACCCTGATTGGGTTCCCGGACAGAACGGGCTGGAACCCGCTAATTAGTCACATAGCCTCTTTTAAATGTGATTTGTGGACTTGAAGCCCAATTCAATATCCTCCCACTATTCGCGCAACTCCCCACCGGGATTTGCACTGGGTGGACTTTGGTACAGGCTCTGACAATCATGGACCTGACGTGTAGGACCCCGGAGGGGGAGTCAAGGAGGTATGTCTAGTGCCCTGTGCCCTCTGCCACTGCCAGGCTGGGCTGCACAGTGGTTAGCATGGTTGCCTCACGGCTCCAGGCAGCTGGGTTCAATTCCAACCTTGGGTCGCTGTCTGTGTGGAGCTTGCACATTCTCTCCGTGTCTGCGTGGGTTTCCTCCGGGTGCTCTGGTTTCTTCCCACAGTCCAAAGATGTGCAGGTTAGGGGGGATTGGCCATGCTAAATTGCCCCTTAGTTTTCCATGACGTTTAGGTTAGATGGATTAGCCATGGTAAAATGTGTGGGCTTGTGGAGGTGAGTGGGGGGGGGAGCGGTTGGATGCTCAGACTCTAAGAGCTGATTGGCCTCTTCCTCACTGTGGGGATTCTGATTCTTCTACGACTGCAATTGAAGGGAAACAAAAGCATTCAAACACTGAGCTCACTATCAAATATTAAAACAATGAGGCTGCGGAAATGACAGTGCTGGGATCAACCCCCAAGACCCTTTGGGGACCTTTCCTCTGCAGCCTGGCAGCGGCAGAGGGAACATAGGCACTGGACTTACCTCCTTGTACCCCCCCCCCTCCACTTGGGTCCAAGGTGCCAGGGTGTCAGTACCGGGGGCAGTGCACCATTGGCACTGCCAAGGCACAGGGTCTGAAGGGGGATAGCGGGGAAGTGACTGGCGGGGGGGAGGGGGGGGGGGGGGGGGGGGTTGGGTCATGCTACCCTCGTGTCTGTGTGGTGTGGGGAGAGGAGGGTGCCCCTCTTTGCTGTGAGGGGTTAGTGGTGCTTCCCTGGTCAGCAGAGGGGGTCACCTTTTCCATTTTTGGGGGGCTTTAAAACTGGTGTCCTGATCTCTGAAAAGCTGGGCTGGCCAGCGTATTTCCCAAGATGCATAAATTTGCATCCATCAGGAGGGAGAATCATGCCTTACACACTGCCAGTGGCAGCATGAAACACTCCAGTTTTCCCACTGGCAATGGGCACTTCGGTTCGATTCGGGGGAATCACGGTCGTCATCTTTATAAATTCCTTTTTTGCAATTTCCCAATATTTCTGTATCATTTCGTAATATTGAGATCCAAACAGTGCATCGTACTACGTGGTCTAAGTTACTATTTAAATTTAATATAATTTATCTGCTTTTGAATTCTATTAATCTAAAAATTGTTGGATTATGGATGTCTTTTTCCAATAAGAGATCTGCCTGGAGGAAAAGACCTTGGATGGGATTTTCCGGCTGAGCTCATCCCAAAGCCAGAAAATCCCGCCCGAGGTCAACAGACCTTTGCCTGGTCTGTGTCTCGCCTGCTCCGATTCCTGTGACGGGCGGATTGGGAAAATTCCACTCCTTATTTTAATAAATACTTTTATTTACATAAGCAACTAAAACGGTTAGATAACATCAGGACACAGCTGATCACAGAATCTCTACAGGGCAGAAGGAGGCCATTCAGCCCATCGAGCCCGTAGTGACTCTCTGAAAGGGCATCTTACTGAGACCCATCCCTGTGATCTATCCACATAACTAATTTGGGGCATTTACCATGGCTAATTGTCCCCAACCTACACATCCTTGGACACTAAAGGGCAATTTAGCATGGCCAATCCACCTAGTCTGCACATCTTTTAAGTTTCTTTATTAGTGTCTCAAATAGACTTACATTAACGCTGCAATGACGTTACTGTGAAAATCCCCTAGTCGCCACACTCTGGCGCCTGTTCGGTTCACTGAGGGAGAATTTAGCACCTAACCAGCACGTCTTTCAGACCGTGGGAGGAAACCGGAGCACCCGGAGGAAACCCACACAGACACGGGGAGAACGCGCTGACTCCGCACAGACAGTGACCCAAGCCGGGAATCAAACCCGGGTCCCTGGTGCTGTGAGGCAGCAGTGCTAACCACTGTGCCATCGCGCCGCCCTTTGGACTGTGGGAGGAAATCCACGCAGATAAGAGGGAGAATGTGCAAACTCCGCACAGTCACCCAAGGCTGGAATCGCTGCGAGGTAGCAGTGCTAACCATTGTGCTGTACTTCATTTAGTATGCTTGTGTTAAAGGGCTTCATATTGAGCCCGGTGATGGAGACCAACCAAGCAAGTTGCTCTGGCCTGGATGGTGCTGATTTCAAGTGTTATTCAAGCAGCAACCATCCATTCAAATGTTAAGAAGCTGTAACATTGTGGTAATCTTACTGAACTAGTAATCCCGAGGAACAGATCTTGATTCAAACATGGCAGCTGGGGGAATTTAAATTCCATTTATTAATAAATGTAGGATAATTCAGTTGATGATCATGAAATTAATTAATTGTTTCAAAACCCCATTTGGTTCACCAGCGTCTTTTAAGAAAGGTGATCTGTCGTCCTTACCTGGTCTGCGCTACATGTGACTCCAAATCCACAGCTATGTGGTTGACTCTTAGTTGAAAATGATCTAGAAAACTACTAAGTTGTTTCAAACTTCTATAAGAATAAAACTGATGGGCCACCTTACTTCAGCCGAGGCATCTGAAAAACAAAGGCACACTGTGCCCAATCAATCCTGCAAGGGATTGATTGGGCACACCAACATCTGGGGATTTGTGCCAAAATTGGGAGACCTGTCCCACAAATGAATCCAGCAACTACCTATTTTAGTCACCAGATCATGTTTTTCAGCCTGTGGGCAGAATCTTGTTGAGGCATCAGGAATCTCACCTATTGGCTGGAAAGCCAGTGAGAAACCCATGTTGTTCCTTTCCTAAAGCCTGCTGAATCACATGCCAATCAGACAGTGGTGGGTTCTCCTCAGGAATCAGGTCCCTGGGTATGGAAGTTTCACCGAGTGAGAGCTGCTGGCTAATCAGAGGCCAGTCCCTCTTGCAATCAGCAGCGCTACAGAGGCAGCCATGTCTGCTGCCAGAAGAACACCCATGGAGTCCCAGGGTCAGTGACATCCAGGACAAAGGTAAGTAACTTGGCGGAGGCTTTGTTGAGGGTTGGGGGATCGCAGGAAGAGGGGAGCAGGGGGTCAGAAGCAAAGACAGGATGGTCCACAACGGCTCCCCCTTCAGCTATCTGATGACTCCGTCCTAGGATGCTGGCAAGCTGCTTTTCTTTCATTCATTTACAGGATGCGGAAGTCACTGGCTTGGCCAGGCATTTTTTGCCCATCCCTATTTGCCCTTGAGAAGGTGATGGTGAGCGGCCTTCTTGATGCGCTACAGACCTGGTGAGTGACGTGGAGTGGAAGGTGTTCCCAGGAATCTGCTGCTTTTGTCCTTCTAGATGGTAGTAGTTGTGGGTTTGCAAGGTGCTGCTTAAGGAGCCCTGGTGTGTTCTTGCAGTGCATCTTGTAGGTGGTACATACTGTTGCCACTGTTCGTCAGTGGTGGAAGATCGAATGTTTGTGGAAGGGGCAGCAATCAAGCAGGCTGCTTTGTCCTAGCTGGTGCTTGTGGATGTTGGAGAATCCTCAGGGAGTCCAGAGGTGAATTATTCACCACAGGTTTCCCAGCTTCTGATCTGATCTCGTAGCCACAGTATTTATATGGCTAGTCAAATTCAGTTTTTGGTCACTGGTAACCACCAGAATGTTGACAGTGGGGGATTCAGTGATCACAATGCCAATGAATGTCCATGGGTGATGGTTAGATCTTCTCTTGTTTGTGATGGTCATTGTCTGGCACTTGTGTGCCGCAAATGTTACTTGCCACTTATCAGCCCAAGCCTGGCTATGGACAGTTGGACACTGACTGCTTCAGTATCTGAGGAGTTGCGAATGATATTGAACATTCCCACTTCTGACCTTATGACAGGAGAATGTCATTGATGAAGCAGTTGAAGAAGGTTAGGTGAAGACACTACCCAGAGGAACTCCTGCAGGAATGTCCTGGAACTGAGATGATTGACATCCAAGCAGCACAACCATTTCGTCAACAGTGATGTGATCAAGAAACTTTTGATGGTGGATATTGAAATAAATTTTGTGTCCTTTAAACCTCAGTGCCTCGAAGAGTTCAGTGTGGAGAGAAACAGTTTCAATGGGATTGATTGACTCACAGTGGGAGTAACTTCTGGGTGGAATAGTCATAGTCATAGAGGTTTACAGCATGGAAACAGGCCCTTCGGCCCAACTTGTCCATGCTGGCCCTTTTTTTTAAACCACTAAGCTAGTCCCAATTGCCCACCTTTGGCCCATTTTATTCCATGGCATCTGTTCTGGTTCCATCATTCTATTCTATGATTTAATTTGTAACATGGTGTGTCTAACCACATACCTCATAAGATAGTTCTTGTAAACTCTATCTTACCGAATATCATCATAAAGGTATTTTTTGTTTGTTATAAACCCTTGGAATCTTGTGGCTTCATTTCAAAAGCAGATGTTTTGAATCTCAAACTATAACTACTTTAAACATAATGTTAATAGTCCCTATCAGCACCCTACCAACAACGGGGGGAATGGGGTGGATCTAGCCAAAGATCATAACAAAAACGTGGGGCTCACTCAGACTGGTCAGCTCAAAGCCCTACCCTCACAGAGTTATCTGATTCTGCGCCACACCCTGTCCTCACCAGGCTATCCGTGTCAGCGCTAGGGCCAGCCCCTTGGGCTATCTAAGTGCCAGGCTTGGGAATAAGTTTATAGAATAAGGCCATTATTTCAAACTTAAATAAAGGCAATTATCAAGGGAATGAAGACAGAGTTAATTAACATGGACTAGAAAAATAGGTTAAAAAATAACATGGTTGAGAAGCAGTGGTAGACATTTAAGAAGACATTTTATAACACAACAAAGATATACTTCATTGAGAAAGCATGAGAAGGATGCATAATTTGTGGCAAACTAGAAGATAACAATAGTATCAAATTGAAAACTAAAGGTATACAATGCTGCCAAGGAAAGTGGTAGGTCAGAAGATTGTACAAATCTTAGAAACCAGCAGAGAATGACTAAAATGAAAAATGAGGGAGTAATAAGAGAAAACTAGCAAGTAAAAGAAAAACAGACAATAAGGGCGGAATTCTCCCAAAAAATTCTAAGTGTCAAATTTGTGTGAAACCTGGAGTAATTCATGTTGGTTTGTTTCAGTGGGAGTTCAGAGAAGAATCTCCCACACTCTGTCTGATACAGAGGCCACCAGCGTGAATATCATTACATTTCAGGGGACGGGGCCTATCCCCGCTGAAGAGGCTCAAATCAGCGTGCTGAGTGGGCCACTGCGCATGCGTCGATCTGTCAACGCTGAAATCCTGCACTGTCAGCCTCACTGATTGCTGGTCAGCTTGATCGCTGGCCAGCCCCACGGCCTCCTCTAGGCTGGCTCTCTGCCCCCGCTACGGCCCAATCGCTGCCCCCCAACCATTCCCAGGCCCAGTCCTGGTCTGCCGCAATCTGTAACCCCCAACCCCATCAGTGCTGCCCCCACTCTCCCAGCCAACCCTGATTGCTGGCCTCCCTCCTTCCCCGACTGATCCTTACTGCAGGTGGCAGCGGAACCCCCCTACTCCACTGATCGCCCCTGAGGCCCTGCCCCAATAGGTCCAACCCCCTTGGCACTGCCCCATGCCCGATGAGCATTGGCACTTTGCCCTTTGGGCAATGAAAGGGGGCCCTGATTGCCCCCCCCACTTCACTTCAGCGGGCTCAGGTCAATAGTTCCCTGAAAGTGGGGAGGGGTAGTGTAATCCCTGCTAAAGTGAAATATTCTGGCAGGGTGGGAGAGGCGAGCGGGACCAGAAACTTCAGTCCCGGGCCTGCAAATCTCATTTAAATTATTTGTAAATGACCATTTTAATGGTCTGTGCGTCTCCCCGCCAATTTCCGGTGCGGAGCAGTCGCCGCCGGAAATGCTAAAGTTAAAGTTTATTTATTAGTCACAAGGAGGCTTACATTAACACTGCAATTAAGTTACTGTGAGATTTCCCTAGTTGCCACAGTCTGGCGCCTGTTCGGGTCAATGCACCTAACCAGCACATCTTTCAGAATGTGGGAGGAAACCGGAGCACCCGGAGGAAACCCACGCAGACACGGGGAGAACGTGCAAACTCCACACAGACAGTGACCCAAGCCGGGAATCGAACCCGAGTCCCTGGCGCTGTGAAGCAGCAGTGCTAACCACTGTGCTATTGTGCCGCTGCTTCTATGCAGCACTGAGAGATGCAAGTGGGAAGCAAACATTCGCACAAACACCACGAATCGGCCGCTGCTGGATTCTCCCAGCCTGCTGCACTTAAAAAATTAGCACAGCGGGATGGAAGAATCGCGGCCTAAAAGTTTCACGAGTGTATAAAAAGGAAAAGAGCTTAGCTATAAAACCTGCCTAATGTAATTCCAATAGTTCCACACAAGCTGTATTTAACCACTTGACTTGGTTTCAATGAATCATTTTAAAAAATTCATTCATGGGACATGGGCGTTGCTGGCTGGCCAGCATTTATTGCCCATCCCTAGCTGCCTTTGAGAAGGTGGTGGTGAGCTGCCTTCTTGAATCGCTGCTGTCCATGTTCTGTGGGTTGACCCACAATACCATTAGGGAGGGAATTAAAGGATTTTGATTCAACGACTGCAAAGGAACGGTGATATATTTCCAAGTCAGGAAAGTGAGTGGCTTGGACGGGAACTTGCAAGTGGTGGTATTTCCATGGATCTGCTGCCCTTGTCCTTCTAGATAGAAGTGATGGTGGGTTTGGAAGGTGCTGTCTAAGGATCTTTGGTGAATTGCTGCAGTGCATCTTGTAGATAGTACACACTGCTGCTACTGAGCATCGGTGATGGAGGGATTGAATGTTTGTAGATGTGGTGTCAATCAAGCGTGCTGCTTTGTCCTGATGGTGTCAAGCTTCTTGAGTGTTGTTGGAGCTGCACCCATCCAGGCAAGTGGGGAGTATTCCATCACACTCCTGACTTATGCCTTGTAGATGGTGGATAGGCTCTGGGGAGTCAGGAGGTGAGTTACTCGTCGCAATATTCCTAGCCTCTGACCTGCTCTTGTAGCCATTGTGTTTATGTGGTGAGTCCAATTGAGTTTCTGGTCAATGGTAACCCCACGGATGTTGACAGTGGGAAATTCGGTGATGGTAACACCATTGAATGTTAAGGGGTGGTGGTTAGAGTGTCTCTTATTGGTGATGGTCATTGCCTGGCATTTGTGTGGCACGAATGTTATTTGCCACACTCGGTCGAATGCGGCCTTGATGTCAAGGGTTGTCACTCTCACCTCACCTCTGGAATTCAGTTCTTTTGCCCATGTTTGAACTAAGGTTGTAATGAGGTCAAGAGCTGAGTGACCCTGGCAAAACCCAAACAGGGCGTCACTGAGCAGGTTATTGCTGAGCAGGTGCTGCTTGATAGCACTGTTGATGACCCCTTCCATCACTTTACTGATGATCGAGAGTAAACTGATTGGGCGGTAATTGGCCGGGTTGGATTTTCCTGCTTTTTGTGTAAAGGGCATACCTGGGCAATTTTCCACATTGTTGGGTAGAATTAATAAGAAAACTAAATTAAAAAGAAAAACTAGAAACATCTGCAAATGAAGAAATCATTACCCATTCTTTTCTTTGGATTTTGTGAGGTATCATAGAAGCCCTGCAGTGCAGAAGGAGGCCATTCAGCCCATCGAGTCTGCACTGACAACAATCCCACCCAGGCCCTATCCCCGTAACCCCACATATTTACCCTGCTAATCCCCCTGACAGTGAGGGACAATTTAGCATGGCCAATCAACCTAACCGGCACATCTTTGGAGTGTGAGAGGAAACCGGAGCACCCGGAGGAAACCCACACAGACAAGGGGAGAACTTGCAAACTCCACACAGACAGTCACCCGAGGCTGGAATTGAACCTGGGTCCCTGGCACTGTGAGACAGCAATGCTAGCCACTGTGCCACCATGCCATATCAATGTTGGGAAAATGGAACGTTTTGCTATATTTTCAGGTCAGCTGCAGTGAATGTTCGGTCACTGTTTTGAATGATAAGTTTGACATTTTGCCAGTTTCAGAAGGAAGAAATGATTGAGAAAACATTTGCTCACACAGCACCACTTCAAAGCTGAGCTACACAGACTATATCAATTCCCCAGGACTGACAGTGCCATGGCCAGTTACCAGCACAGTTCGGACACATTCCTCAATGATGCCATTGAAGAAAGCTCATGGTTCATGCAGGTTATGGTCTGCAACTTTACCTGCCACCAGGGAATCGAGAATCCAAATGGCAGTACTTTGAAACTGAGTCATTGACTCTTAAAGAAAATTGGAGACGACAGGGAGCAATCTCAGCACTTGAAGGGCGGAGGTGGGTGTGAGATTACACTGCAGGCAGATTACTGTCGAGCTTCTACCTCATGGGCAATTTACTAAACAAAATACTCAGAGCTTACACTTGGATACCAGACCCATTCTGCACACAGTATTTCTGTCCTACAATGATTTCACAAACTAGCAACCAAGGAAGGGATTACAGATTCCCTAGTTCAGCAAATTTGGGCTGAAGAGGCTTCCAGGAAGTCAGCAGATGAATGGTGAGAAACAGCCTTAAAATATGATGCAAGCAATGGTCCTCAATTAAATTTTTAGAGGAAATTGGGGGGGCTGAGTGGTGAACAGAAAGGTGGATAATGTTTAGAGTTGTGGAGGCTATAGATAGGATTGTGATCACAATTTGTGGGAGAAATGGTGGCAAATAGAGGAGGGGATATACTAGTTGGCATTAGGGCAGTTGATTCTGATGTTGGTTTGGGAGATTTATTGTAAACTCACCTTGTTGAGGTTTGTTGTGGTCACAGGGGCACCTGGTATTCCTGAATACAGCTGGCCCATTTGCAACTACCAACAGGGTAGCCTAATACTGCAGAGGTGCTTCAAGCAGGTGTTGGGGCCCTTATTTGAATATGCAGAGTGGACACTGTTCACCTATCATTCTACCTACCTCAGTATGGCGAGTGTGTAATGCCATACATCTTGTGCTCAACATTTAGGAAGCATAGGAACTCTTTTTGTGGACAAAGGTACAGTCACATAGTCTCAGGTGACCATGTGCACTGACTGGTGGTGATTTAACCTGAGGATCAGCACACCTCGGGTGAGGGGCATGGTTGAGAAGGGACAGCCTTCATGGGCTCAAATCTCAAGTGTATTATTTTCAATGTGGAAATAAAGAACCTTCCCCATCCATTGACCCTGTCTACACTTCCCGCTGCCTCGGAAAAGCAGCCAGCATAATTATGGACTCCACACACCCCGGACATTCTCTCTTCCACCTTCTTCCATTGGAAAAAAAGGTACAAAAGTCTGAGGTCACATACCAACCGACTCAAAAACAGCTTCTTCCCTGCTGCCATCAGACTTTTGAATGGACTTACCTTGCATTTCTCCACACCCTAGCTGTGACTGTAACACTATGTTCTGCACTCTCCCCTTTCCTTCCCTATGAACGGTATGCGTTCTCTGTATAGCGTGCAAGAAACAATACTTTTCACTGTTTACAATAATAAATCAAATCAAAGAATACTTACAGAAAATTTCAGGGCAGATAAATCGTATTCTGTAATCTTCACAGCTCCCATCTGTTTGATCTGCATTCACACAGGCAAACCCAGTAGAAACACTGCACCTGTTTAATATAGAGTTGGAGTGTGTGATAAAATGGCTATTTCCTTCATCCAAATGCAAATAATAAAAACATGAAAGTAATTTGACAGAACTGCAATTTACTCAGTAACATTGTCTCCGGTGTTTGAGACAGGAGTTCCCGATATTGTCTCTACTTCACAGGCAGTTGCGTTATTACAGATCTGATCAGGATATTCTTTAAGGAGATTCTCAAGAGTTTCATAATCCCCTTTTCCCGATGGATTGTCCCGGTCAAACCATTTGGTTTTGCAGTTACCTGTTTAAAGGAACAAACAAAAGCCAAGTTACAGCAACAGGCTGTCTGCCTGGAATCCTCACTTGTCACATTCATTCCACTCTGGTGAGCAGCTTGATCCAGGTGACCACAGTCACATGTTGAGCTTTCTTTGAAATGCTACTTGCAGAGGGGGTGTGATGTCCTCGCACAGAGCATGTGGATTCTGTTGATGTCGATCACCGTTCACAGAAAGTCAATCCCCTGCTTAGCAGAGTTTTACAAAAACCATTGACCCTGGTTTCCTGCAGCTGACATGTATCTGCTGTGTTTGCCCATAGGAGAGGAATTTCAGCCCATTGGGTGTGTGCTAAGTATGCAGTGTTAATAGAGTGGAAGGGTAGACTCAACAAATAAAATATCCAAAAACTTACAAAAAGAACGAGAACAAGTAAATCGTATTTTGTAATCTTGACAGCTCTGATCTTTTTGCTCTGCATTTACACAGGTGAATCCAGTCAAAATACTGCACCTATTGAATAGAGAATAGGAGGATTTGATTGTATAACTGTTAAACAATTCACACACTTTAAAATAGTGTCACGACATCAACAATTATAAGAACAGGACTGGACCGCGCAGCCCCTCCAGCCAGTCCTCCCATTCAGTTCCATTATGGCTAGTCTGTATCCAATTCCATTAACCCACCCTGGTTTCATAATCCACAATATCCTTCCTAACAAAAATCTATCAATCTAATTTTTGGAATTTTCTCTTGACCTTCCTTTCACTAGTTTTTCAGGGGAGTGAATTCCGGGGTCGGGGGGGAAGAAATATCCAGGGTCCCAGCCACGTGTTTCTTGGCAGCGGGAGGTGGCACACTGTTTCCTAGCAGCGGGATTCTCTGGTCCCGCTGTTGTCAATGGGATTTCCCACTGATGTTACCCCATGCTGCCACAAAACCCATGGGGGGGAGGGGGGGGGGGCAGCGGGACTAGAGATTCCCACTGGTGTGAATGGTTAGAGAATTCCCCCCCTCCTCACCCACGCTGCCACCAGATTTATTCTGCCTTTCGTTGTGAAGAGGTCCTTTCTGACATCACCCTGAACTGCCTGTATCTCATTTAACTTCATACCCCCATCTTCTAGACTCCCCACCAGGGAAAATAGCTTGTCTCAATATAGCCTACCATATTCTTTAATCATCTTGCACATCTCAGTTAGATCCCTGTTTAATTTTCAAGGGAATACATGTGATATCCCTGTAATAGATGACTATATGGGGGGCAGGATTAGTGAGTTTGCAGATGAAGTAAAGATTGGCCGGGTGGTTAACAGTGAGGTAGAGTGTCGTGGGTTACAAGAAGATATAGATTGGGTGGTCAGATGGGCAGATAAATGGCAGATGGAATTTAACCCTGAAAAGTGTGAGGTGATACACTTTGAGGAGCTGTGAGGCAGCAGTGCTAACCACTGTGCCAGCGTGCCGTTTCTTTGGATCAAACTGGAAATCCCTCCCTAACAGCACTGTGGGTGTTCCTAATAAAGATGGACTACAGCAATTCAAGAAGGTAACTCACCACCATGAATAAAAATAAGTTGGATGATCTCACACTTGCCCATCTTGAAGTCCAGCTTTCATAGTTTGGCCTACTTTTTTAATCTGCCTGTGTCCTGTGGCACCTTTCTGCCCCTACTTATTGTGCCATGTGACTTGGTGTCGTCAGCAAACTTGGATATCATGCTCTCCATTTCTTCATCCGAGTCACTGATAAATACATTGAAATGTTCAGGCCCCTTAGGGATCACTGGGGGACACCACTAATCATTTCCTGTCAATTAGTGTAGATATCTATTATCTCTCCTGTTCGTCTAATACCTTCCAGCAATTCCCGAAGCCTGTCAAAAGGTTGCCCCAATCCCACCCAGTTCCATTTTTGCTAACAGTCTTCACTGGAACTTTATCAAGTGTTCTCTGGATGTCCACATAAGATGACAGGAATTGTTACTTACTCGGAGACAATGTCTCCAGTATTTGAAACTGGCACACCTGATACAGTCTCCACTTCACAGGCAGTTGGATCACTGCAGATTTGACCAATATACTCTTTCTGGATACTTGGGAGATCTTCATAATCCCCATTTCCTGATGGGTCATCACGATCAAACCATTGGGTTTTGCAGCTGCCTGGTTTAAAGCAAAACAAAAACTGCACTGTCAGTAACATTCCTACTATTCCAATGTTCACGTGTGACTTAGTGGATTCAAACGAGAAGGAAAAAGTCTCCTATTGGAGACCTGATTTCAAGAAAAAAAAATTAATGAAATATCAATTAATTTCAATTGGTAACTGTTGTGAGATCTTAAGAAAAAACAGCAAAGGATCCATAAATTAAATCAGATGAATTTTGTACTGACCACTGGGAAGAATCAGACACTTTTTTGAGACATTTAACATCCAGTTTGAATATTAAGCAGTTTCAGGTCAGCTATAGCAGGTGCATTGAGTAACAAGAGGGGTGGGGTGGGTATTCCCCGGGGGTGGGAATTCCCCGGGGGTGGGAATTCCCCGGGAGTGGGTATTCCCCGGTCTTGTTTGCTGGGGTGGGGGTGGGTATTCCCCGGTCTTGTTTGCTGGGGTGGGGGTGGGTATTCCCCGGTCTTGTTTGCTGGGGTGGGGTGGGTATTCCCCGGTCTTGTTCGCTGGGGTGGGGGTGGGTATTCCCCGGTCTTGTTCGCTGGGGTGGGGGTGGGTATTCTCCGGTCTTGTTCGCTGGGGTGGGGGTGGGTATTCCCCGGTCTTGTTCGCTGGGGTGGGGGTGGGTATTCCCCGGTCTTGTTCGCTGGGGTGGGGTGGGTATTCCCCGGTCTTGTTCGCTGGGGTGGGGGTGGGTATTCCCCGGTCTTGTTCGCTGGGGTGGGGTGGGTATTCCTCGGTCTTGTTGGCTGGGGTGGGGTGGGTATTCCCCGGTCTTGTTGGCTGGGGTGGGGTGGGTATTCCCCGGTCTTGTTTGCTGGGGTGGGGTGGGTATTCCCCGGTCTTGTTTGCTGGGGTGGGGTGGGTATTCCCCGGTCTTGTTCGCTGGGGTGGGGTGGGTATTCCCCGGCCTTGTTTGCTGGGGTGGGGTGGGTATTCCCCGGTCTTGTTCACTGGGGTGGGGTGGGGTGGGTATTCCCCGGTCTTGTTGGCTGCCGGTGGGAATCCCGATGGCCCGCTGAATTGTGCATCGGGGCTAAATCAGGATTTCCGCCAAGTACAATTCACTGGCCAGTCCCGCCAGCTCCAGTCAGGTTTCTGCCCACAGCAGGCAGGAACCTGATTATTATTCAAGCCCCCTTTTATTAAATGTCATTAGCAGACTTAAAGCTCGATTTAAAGCCCTTCCACGATGTATCCGCGTCCCCAGCGGGAACTGCACTGGGCAGGTTTTGGTACCAATCCAGACAAGCATGATCCTGGCATATTGGACCCTGAACGGGAAAGTGCTCTGCCCAGGTTCCTCTCTGCCGCTGCTAGGCTGCAGAGGGAGGGTGCCTCGGGGATCCGGGGGTTGGAGGTCTTGGCTTGGGGGGACCAGGGGTTCAGCTTGGGACACACCCACCAGATGAGAGTCTCATGCCTGAACTGCCCCTCCTAGTCATTGGAAACCTGAAGATCAATCTTGGTATGGTGATCTCAGGTAGTGCTTTGATTAAAATCATTATCCTCGTCAGTATATTGTGAAAGCTTTGAAGTGGCCTGGTCACTTTAATCTCCATGTTCCCTGGACACATGGCTTCCAAATCACAGTAGCACTCCATTCTGAAATCGGATTCTCCTTTCTCTAAGAATCTGCTGGTGTGGGAAAACCCCTTTGAAGTCCTCTGACTCACAGGAAAAGTTAGTACAACTAGAGGGGGTATTTCCTTCTCCACAGCTGCTCACTCAACCTCATTCTTTTAACATTGCATTTTTTTTCAAATTTTGGAGCCTTCCTAGAAAACTCAAAACCTTTGAAAACTTTTAGTCCTTTGAATTTCCTTGAAATCCATTGAAAACCTTTGATTTAATTCAATTTCACAGTCCAGTACCTTTAATGAGCCTTTGATTGACAGCTTAATGGTTTTTACACAGTGTGCTGGAGCTTTGTTTATTTATCTTTCCCTTCATGGTTGAATACATCAGACGGACTCCCATCATTGTTCCGAACCACAATGTTTATAAACACCCTTGTTCAACTTGACAGTTGAAGGCAACCTCAAAGCAGCAAATGTTTTTAATTCCTGTTTTCTAACCAGAGTGTTTATAGCCTAGGGAGGGTGGGCTATATTGGAGTCTGGTGGAATGGGGGCGAGGGGGCGGTGGGAGAATCGGGTCACCCTCATGCCTGCATTGTGGAGTGGAGTGATCCAGTCTCTTGGTGATGGAAGGGAGGGTCACTCCCTGGGGGGCTGGGGGTGTTCCTCTGGTCAGCAGGGGAACGGAAGGGCGTTGCTTTTTCTGCTGTGGGAAGGGGAGGGGGCTTGTCTCTAAACACCGAGATTGGGTCTCAGAAAAGCTGGGCTGGCCATTGTGTTTTCTGTGATGCGTAAATTTGCATCATTCAGGTGGGTGGATTCCACCTGATGGGCACTGCTAATTCCAGCAGGAAATATTCCAGTTTTCCTGCTGGCAGGGCACTGTGTGCAGTCGGGACAATTTCACCCAAGGGGCGGGATTCTTAGGCTGTTCACCCCAGTGGGATTCTTTGGTCCTGCTGCAGTGAACAGGGATTTGGCTGAGCGCCAAGTTCTCTATCCTCACTGGCAGCAGTGGCGGAGTTTGAACGGCTGGAGAATTCTGGCCAATTCTTCTTACTTCAAATTTGCCAGTTCCAGAATATAAAACATTGCACGCAGGGTAACATGTTTTCTTTGTTCCAGTCTTTCTCATTCATAGAATCTTAGAAACCCTGCAGCACAGAAAGAGGCCATTCGGCCCATCGAGTCTGCACCGACCACAATCCCACCCAGGCCCTACCCCCATACCCCTACATATTTTACCCACTAATCCCTCTAACCTACGCATCTCAGGACACTAAGTGCAATTTTAGCATGGCCAATCAACCTAACCTGCACATCTTTGGACTGTGGGAGGAAACCGGAGCACCCGGAGGAAACCCACACAGACACGAGGAGAATGTGCAAACTCCACACAGACAGTGACCCAAGCCGGGAATCGAACCCAGGTCCCTGGGGCTGTGAAGCAGCAGTGCTAACCACTGTGCTACTGTGTCTTTCAAAATCACTCTCCTATGTAACCTTTCTGAGACACAGGGATTATTTATTAACAATTGCTGTTTGAAAGATCTTTTAGATACTGTTTGTGGTGGATTTGCATATGCCGGAAGCTCACATTGATAAAAATGATTTTGACTTGGACCCGTAACCAGCAGCAGCATTGGCCTCCCAGAATGGACGAAAAGAAATTGGTTTAGGTTGGAGGGTCACAGTTTTTTTTTTTTTAACTGGTCGGTGCAACATCGTGGGCCGAAGGGCCTGTTCTGCGCTGTAATGTTCTATGTTCTAGAAGGAGGAAAAAGTTCAGACTAGTATTCCTATTTCCCCATTTACTGCTTTTTCCATCTGTTTTTCAGGCTTGAGGGGTCAACTCCTCCTCCAAATTCATATGTTTTTTGATCTGTAGCCTTAAATCAAATATTGAGCAGAAGACAATGGGGGTAATTTCCCCAAAAAGTTCTAAGTGTCGAATTCATGTAAAAACTGGGGTAAATCCCGCTGTTTTTTTTTAAAGCAGGATTTTCAAAATGAATCTCCTCACACTCTGTGCACTGCAGAGTGCCCTAGCGTGAATCACAATGGAAATCAGGGGGTGGGATCTATTCCCGCTGGAGAGGCCGGCAGCATAGTGCTGAGCAGGCCATTGTGCATGTGTCAATCTGTCAGTGCCAATCCCACATGTGCAGTAGCCCCGCACTGCCGGCCTCCTGATCACTGGCCAGCCCCGCGACCCCCACATCGCTGGCCACCCCAAGCCTGCCCGGGCCAACCTGGACCCCGCGTCTCTATTTTATCCCGCCCACCTGATTGCTGGCCTCCCTCCCTCTCACTCAGCCCAAATGCAGAGTGGCAGTGGGAAACCCCACCCCCATTAAGCCCTGCCCCACTAAACTTCTAAACTCCAGCGAAAATAATCCAAACTGACTTGATCTCTCCTCATAAATCAGTCCTGCCAGGAATCAGTCTGGTAAACCTTCTCTGCACTCCCTCTATAGCAAGAACATCCTTCCTCAGATAAGGAGACTAAAACTGTACACAATATTCCAGTTGTGGTCTCACCAAGGCCCTGTATAACTGCAGCAAGACATCCCTGGCACAATGTCTGGCACGGAGCTGCCTGCGCCGGAAATCCAGCGTTCGCGGAGGCTGTGGCATCCAGCAGGAAGCCCGCGAAACAGCCTCCGCTCGAGTCCCCAGCCCCACTGTGCTACAAAAGCAGTGCAGCGGGCTGGGAGAATCGTCCCCAATGGGACAGATTTTATTGTGCAGTAGCCCCGCACTGCCGGCCTCCTGATCACTGGCCAGCCCCACGACCCCCACATCGCTGGCCACCCCAAGCCTGCCGGGGCCAACCTGGGTGTGGCTTTTGCTACCAAATAAACCTGTTGGACTTTAACCTGGTGTTGTTAAACTTCTTACTGTGTTTACCCCAGTCCAACGCCGGCATCTCCACATCACAGATTTTATTACCAGGACCCTCATCCCCTATACTGCTACAAAGCTTAAGTGCTTAAGAACAGTTAAATCTCACGGACCAAAGCACTCCAAATAAACATGGCAGGAATTCTCTCAGGTGTTTTGATATCAAAAACAATAGCTTCAGTGGAAAATTAGGTTTCTGCTGATCTTCCACTTGTCTAGGCAGTCAATTGGAAAATGTTGGAGAACAGCAGAAGTACAGCATTAATACAGTGGGCAAATGCATAGCTGATGCAGTATAATGTGGATAAATGTGGGGTTTGGTAACAAAAACAGGAAGACAGCTTACTATCTGAATAGCTATAAACTAAGAGGGGAGTATGCAACGAGACCTGGGTGTCCTCGTACACCAGCCGCTGAAGGTAAGCGCGCAGGTGCAGCAGGCAGCAAAGAAGGCAAATGGTATTTTGGCTTTCATAGTGAAAGGATTCAAGTACAGGAGCAGAGATGTCTTGCTGCAATTATACAGGGCCTTGGTGAGGCCACACCTGGAATACTGTGTAGAGTTCCTTATCTAAGAAAGGATGTTCTTGCTATAGAGGGAGTGCAGAGAAGGTTTACCAGACTGATTCCTGGCAGGACTGACTTATGAGGAGAGATCAAGTCAGTTTGGATTATTTTTGCTGAAGTTTAGAAGAATGAGGGGGAAATCTCAGAGAAACTTATAAAATTCTAAAAAAACTCAACAGGAAAGATGCAGGAAGGATGTTCCCGATGGTGGGGGTGTAATGTAAGCATATGGGGTAAATCTTTTAGGACTGAGATGAGGAGAAATTTATTCACCCAGAGAGTGGTCAGCTTGTAGAATTTGCTACCACAGTAAGTAGTTGAGGCCAAAACATTGTATGTTCTCAAGAAGGAGTTACATATAGCTCTTGGGGCGAAGGGGAATCAAAGGATATGGGGGGGAGGTGGGATCAAGTTATTGAGTTAGATGATCATAATGAATGGTGGCGCAGGCTGGAAGGACCGAATGGCCTACTCCTGCTCCTATTTTCTGTTATGTTTCTATCACCATGCTGTTGATCCGTGGGCCCTCCAGTGTCACCGAGTCAGAGTAATACATTCAGACTCAAAACGTTGGCTCTACTCTCTTTCCACCACAGATGCTATCAGACCTGCTGAGATTTTCCAGCACTTTCTGTTTTTGTTTCAGATTCCAGCATCGGCTCGGCAGTATTTTGCGTTTATCAAATCAGTACAATGATTGGGCTTGGGGAGTACAAGGGCCTCCTTTCCCTAGTGTCACACACCAGTATCTCTCTGGACAGCACAGTGCTGCAGGACTCATGCAGCCTCCATAACCAAAGTCCAGTTTGACTGGGGGCTGGTGACCTGAGGAATACGAGTGGGCAAAATGGAAGGAGGGCTGTGCAGGTGGAGGGGGAAGAGGGAGGGTGAGGGCTCATGGTGGCAGCCAGAGGGGCAAGGGGGTGGACGGAGAAGATGAACAATGGAAGACAGAGGGAAGGGAAGCTGGACCCTGATGAGACTGTATGAAAAGCTCACAAATAAGGGGGTCAAAGGGATAGCACGTCGTTTACTGGAAGGGGATGCACAAAGACTCCAGGTGCAGAGAAGAGGTCCAAAATAGGCAGATGATCGTAGGTGATAAGCTCCGTGGGAGGAGTGATTAAATCGAGGAACCGATTTCTTCTTGAGGCTGCTGGCCTTTTCCCTCTGGATTGGTGCCATCCTGCACAGTCTGGTGAAGACAGCGCGGCTGGAGAGAGTGATGAAAGTGTGAGGGACTGGTATTTAAACTTGGTGCCGGGACCTTCAAACCTGTTCACAGAGAGTGGGTGGCCAAATCAGCTGATGTCCGCCAGGAGGTTCAGAGTGGAACTTGGCTGTGCATAATTAATGAGGTTCCAAGTGCAGAGTCTGGTGTGCGATCCCACCATTCTGGTCAGTAGGACAGGCCTCACAGGAGGCACCTGCCACCGCACTTACTATCAAAATGGGAGAAGTCTGCCCTTAATCGCCACATTATACTGGTGACTACACTTCAGAGGTCACTTCATTTGTTATTAAATATTTGGACATCCTGAGGTCAAAAAAATGTGCTATAAACTTTCTTCAATTCTTCAGCTTCGTCCTTCAAACATATCAAATTGATCCTGTGGGAAAAAAAGGTGCTGTCTTTCCAATTTTATTGGAGCAAAAGTACATTAGTATCCAGAATGAAACTAAAGGTCTAATACAGATAGGAAATATACAGTAAATGGCAGAACCCTTAGGAATATTGATAGGCAAAGGGATCTGGGTGTACAGGTACACAGGTCACTGAAGGTGGCAATACTGGTGGAGAAGGTAGTCAAGAAGGCACACAGCATGCTTGCCTTCATTGGCCGGGGTATTGAGTTTAAAAATTGGCAAGTCATGTTGCAGCTTTATAGAACCTTAGTTAGGCCGCACTTGGAATATAGTGTTCAATTCTGGTCGCCACACTACCAGAAGGATGTGGAGGCTTTGGAGAGGGCACAGAAAAGATTTACCAGGATATTGCCTGGTATGAAGGGCAATAGCTATGAGGAGAGGTTGGAGAAACTTGGTTTGTTCTCACTGGAGCGACGGAGGTTGAGGGACGACCTGATAGAAGTCTACAAGATTATGAGAGGCATGGACAGAGTGGATAGTCAGAAGCTTTTTCCCAGGCTGGAAGAGTCAATTACTAGGGGGCATAGGTTTAAGGTGCGAGGGGCAAGGTTTAAAGGAGATGTACGAGGCAGATTTTTTACACAGAGAGTAGTGGGTGCCTGGAACTCGTTGCCGGGGGAGGTAGTGGAAGCGGATACGGTAGTGACTTTTAAGGGGCATCTTGACAAGTACATGAATAGGATGGGAATAGAGGGATATGGTCCCGGAAGGGTAGGGGGTTTTAGTTAAATCGGACAGCATGGTCGGTGCAGGCTTGGAGGGCTGAAGGGCCTGTTCCTGTGCTGTAATTTTCTTTGTTCTTAACTTAAACATCCTCAAAGAAAGAACTTGCAAATGGATCCGTAAAGATAACTGTAACGAGCAAATGTACCACAACACGGGTTGTCTCTTTCATTCCCACCTTTACCAGCTGATTCTATCAAGCAAGCACACTTGCTCAAAACAGCGAAACATTATCTCGAGAGGAATTGAAATGGAAGTAATGGAGACTCGATCGCATGCTGTTTACTGCCATTAATGTGTCACTGGCTTGTGTACTCATGGAGGTCAATAAGAGCAGGCACCATGGAGCTGGAAGACTCCCTGGATCCTCAAGCATGCAGGAACTTGGTGGAGCAAAGTGTAACAGGTTGTTAAAAGCAAATTACCGTGGATGCTGGAATCTTAAACCAAAAGAGAAAATGTTGGAAAATCTCAGCAGGTCTGGCAGCATCTGTAAGGAGAGAAAAGAGCTGAAGTTTCGAGTCCAGATGACCCTTTGTCAAAGCTGACAGGCTGTTGGTGCCTTCACCTATCCGTTTCATACAGCTTTCACAGTACGCTGTTCAGGACATTTCCAAACACAAATTTCTGCTGCTTATTTCTTACGTAAACATATAAGTTAAGTTTATTTATTAGCGTCACAGGTAGGCTTAGATTAACACTGCAATGAAGTTGCTGTGAAAATCCCCTAGTCGCCACATTCCGGCACCTGTTTGGGTACACTGAGGGAGAATTTAGCATGGCTAATACACTTAACCAGCATGTCATTTGGACTGTGGGGGGAAACTCACGCAGACACGGGGAGATGTGCAGACGTCGCACAGACAGTGATTCAAGCTGGGAATCGAACCCGGGTTCCTGGCACTGTGAGACTGCAGTGCTAACCACTGTGCCACCCTATATAATGAAGCTGCTGTTTTGCAATGTAGATACAGTGTTTGCAAAGCACAAGATAGTACACAGAACAAAACTGACAAATATCCGTTACTTACAGAAGGATTCAGGGCAGGTAAATCGAACTCTGTAATCCTCACAGCTCCCATTTCTCTGCTCTGCATTGATACAAGTGAATCCAGTTGAAATGCTGCACCTGTTTAATGGAGAACGGAATGGTGAGTAAAGAAAGTTCCTGTAACTATTCTTATTACTTTCATCAGACCAAACTTTATGGGGGCCTCCAGAAGTCAGGAACGGAGGTGGCAAGTAGGGGTACTGGGGGGAGGGTGGCGGAGCCCAAATCTACCAGAAACTGATGTTAAATCCTCGATGCTGAAGACACAGCTACCCGGACATGACAACCTCAGGAGACTGACTCTCTCTCCAGGCATCTTTCCCCTTGTTGCTGACGATCTCGCTGCTCGCAGCACTGGTTGCTGTGCCCTGCCAGTGGCCGTCAAAGTCACTGTGGCCTTTACATTCTGTGTGTCTGACACAGCTGCAGACTGTAATGGCTGCACACCACTGCCTATCGTTACTGACCAATATCTGCTTTGCTAAAACTGGACAACACATTTATTTAATGATAGGTGTGGGTCGAGGACATTGAGTTTCTCCTCTTACAGGACTCGACAAAAAAGATGAAGAAACAAATAAGAGGGACAAAGAGGGAAAAAAGAGGCATTGGATAGGTTATCTGTACTTAAAGTTAATAAGGCACTGAGACCAGATGAGATGCTACTCTGGATACTGAGGGAAGTGAGAGTGGAAATTGCCATAATCTTTCATTGTACGGGGGGAATTTTACCATTTTGAGTCTAAGTGCCGAATCCGGGCGACAAATAGATCCGCGCCTGGAATCCTCTTTCCAGCGCGCCCATACGCGTTTTGCCGGCTCCGGCCCGATCTGCGCTGTGGGCGGGGCTTAGTGCTGGCGGACCGATCGGAGCTCTGAACTGCACATACGCAGTTCGAAAAAAATCTGACAGCACACCCAGGCGCGAAAGAAAAAGCAGAAAGCGGAGAGAGCGGCTCTCTGACGGTCATCCTCTGGTCGGGGGAGGGAGGGGTGTGACCGTTCATCCCCTGGGGGGGGGGGGGCGGGGGGGACGAGAGGGGGTGTGACCGATCATCCCCTGGGGCGGGGGGGGGGGGGGGGACGAGAGGGGGTGTGACCGATCATCCCCTGGGGCGGGGGGGGGGGGGGGACGAGAGGGGGTGTGACCGATCATCCCCTGGGGCGGGAGGGGGGGGGGTGGGGGGAGGAGAGGGGGTGTGACGTATCATCCCCTGGGGCGGGAGGGGGGGGGGGTGGGGAGAGGAGAGGGGGTGTGACGTATCATCCCCTGGGGCGGGAGGGGGGGGGGGTGAGGAGAGGGGGTGTGACGTATCATCCCCTGGGGCGGGAGGGGAGGGGGGGGGTGGTGGGGGGGGGAGGAGAGGGGGTGTGACGTCTCATCCTCTGGTCGGGGGGTTCAGCCGCACTCAGACAGGGTTCTGCTGCCCGAGTGCGGCCGATTCCTCCTTGCACCATCCACTACCAGCCACAGCCATCTCTCCCGCTCTCTCGCACCTGCACGGAAGAGTAATCTGTGGATGGTAGTGTACCAGTGATGGTGCCAGGAGGGATCGGCTGCAGACTGGCAGCGGAACCCCCCCGACCAGAGGATGATATGTCACACCCCCTCTCCTCACCCTCCCCCCCCCCCCACCCCCGGCCCAGGGGATGATTGGTCACACCCCCGCCCCTCCCACCCCCCCCCCAGGGGATGATCGGTCCCTTCTCCCATCAATCCAATCTGCAGGGTGGCAGCGGCCCGCCCCGCCCCCCCCCGCCAGCCGATCGCCCTACCCCCTGGCACTGCCAAGTTGTCAATGCCCAGGGGGCACCCACCACCCCGCACCGCCACTGGACTGTCTGGGGGGCCCCCCTTGCCCCCTCCCTTCATTCCAGCGGGGCCAGGCCACTAACTCCCCGAAAGTGAGGAGCTACCCAAAACCCGCTTTCTTGAATGTTTGTACAGCCCTCTCAGTGAGTCCATTCCATGAGAGATGGTGAAAGTGTGGTACACATATATGTTTACAAGTACCTCCAATAGCTAATTGGCTATAATTGAACATTGTGATCAGCTTCTGGTAGTATCATAGAAATCATAGAATCCCTACAGTACAGAAAGAGGCCATTCGGCCCATCGAGTCTGCACCGACCACAATCCCACCCAGGCCCTACCCCCATATCCCTACATATTTTACCCACTAATCCCTCTAACCTACACATCTCAGGACACTAAGGGGCATTTTTTTTAGCATGGCCAATCAACCTAACCCGTACATCTTTGGACTATGGGAGGAAACCGGAGCACCCGGAGGAAACCCACGCAAACACGAGGAGAATGTGCAAACTCCACACAGACAGTGACCCAAGCTGGGAATCGAACCCAGGTCTCTGGAGCTGTGAAGCAGCAGTGCTAACCACTGTGCTACCGTGCCGCCCTCCACTGTGCTACCGTGCCGCCCAACCATTAGCAACGTGTGCCCTGAAAACAGCTGAAGAGGGAGACAAAAAAACCACGAGGAAGATTCATACTGGAGACCAAGCCCAGCCAGTTAGTTTCAGTTAAAAGTTTAAAGTTAGAGTTAAAAAATAGTTACAGTTAAATGAGTTAAACTAAGTGTTGCAACTAACATGAGTTTACATTGTATATTGGTATCTAAAGTGTCTTTTGGTTTGTCAGATAAGGGGAAAATATCTGGGGAAAGGTAAAGTCACCTTGGGTTAGGGGTAATTTATTATCTTGGATAGAAGACTGGCTTTCCAACAGGGGGCAGATAAATGGGCCTTTTTCTGGTTGGCAAGATGTAACTAGTGGGGTGCCACAGGGGCTGGTCCTGGGCCCCAACTGTTTACAATCTATATGAATTACTTGGATACAGGGATAGAAGGTACTACAACCAAATTTACAGATGACACTAAAATAGGTGGGATAGTCAGTTGCGATAAAGAAATAAGCAATTTACATATGGATAGGTTAGATGAGTGGACCAAAATCTGGCAGATGGAGTTTAAGATGGATAAGTGTGAAAAGGGACTTTTCTAAGTCCCTTTTCTAAATGGGGAGGAACTTTCGAGTGTTTCGGTGCAGAGGGATCTGGGTGTCCTCATGCATGAATCACAGAAAATTATTCTGCAGGCACAGCAGGTAATAAGGAAGACAAATGGAATTTTGGCATATTTTGCTCAAGGAAAAAGAGTATAAAAGTAGGGAATTTTTGCTGCAACTATACAAGGTGAAACCACACCTGAAGTATTGTGCACAGTTTGGTCCTGTTACTTGAGGAAGGATATAATTGCGTTCGAGGCATGGGATTGATTCTCGAGATAAGGGGTGTGTCTTACGAAGAGAGATTGAGGAGCTTAGGCCGATACTCTCTCGAATTTAAAAGAATGAAGGGAGATCGAAGTATACAAGATGCTAAAGGGAATTGACAAGGTAGATGTAGAGAAGATGTTTCTTCTTGTGGGGCAATCTAGAACGAGAGATCGTAGCTTTAGAATAAGTGGCCACAGATTTAAAAGAGAGACGAGGAGAAATTTCTGTCAAAGTGCTGTGAATCTGTGGAATTCACTATCCCAGAGTACGGTGGATGCTGGGACATTGAGTAAATTTAAGGAGGAGATAGACAGATTTTTAATTAGTGATGGGTTGAAGGGTTATGGAGAATGGGCAGAAAGTGGAGTTGAGGCCAAGACAAGATCAGCCATGATCATATTGAATGGAGGAGCTGGATCAAGAGGTTGAATTGCTTACTCCTGTTCCTTGTTCTGATGTTCTTATGTACAGTGTACAAAAACTGTGCTACTGACAACTTTGACTTCCGTCTCAGATTGGCCCCAGGGTTCGCACACTTTGGCCCAGTTGGTTGATCAAGCACATGACTTTCCCTGAAACCTCGCTCCCAAATGGGGCTTATTATTACAATGACCTTCCTTCTCCTCTAACATTATCCCCATTAATATTTGGTAATTCAATCGCTGTGATGTCCCTGCAGATTTCTCCCCCATTTCTTGTTCTCACTATCTGAGGACCTACAGAATACCCACAGTAGCGTGATCATGCCCTTTTTGCTTCCCAGCCCTAACCTAATGGATTCTGCCCTTGCCTGCTCCTCTTCCCAACACTACAATAAGTTAGTGTCCATTTTTTTCAGGCCTACATTTTCTGAACAGTCTGTACTCCTTGAATATTAAGCAGTCAGTCCTTGCCATTTATAAACCATTTTTCAATTATTGCCACAACTTTGTATTCCCATCTGGCTGATTGTAGCTAACCAATCGTATTCACCACACTTCCTGTGTTTACAAATTCTAACTTTGTCTTTGTGTTCCTTGTAGTATTACTTGGTCTGTTCCTGTTTAATATGGGACTACTTCATTCCCTCGTATTATCCAAAACTCCTTTCCCACTTTATTCCTCTTTTGACTTCTTAATGCTGGTTAAACCTGCCCAATGACCTCCCTTTGAGGATACCAATCCCATGCAACCCATTCCCTTCTGAACAGTTGCATCTTGTCCTGCCCTAGAACTCCCAAGTCTCCGGAATCTGAAGCCCTCCCTCCTGCGAACACATCTTAAACCACACATATATCATCCCTATGTTCCTTCTAATGGTGTTGCATGGAATAATTCAGGGACCTTTGAGGTCCTAATTTTTAACTGCCTCCCTAGCTCCAGAAAATCTGATCATAGGGCCTGTCTCTCTCTATGTTGTTAGTTTCAGATAAATTAACAGAAATGATTACTGTTGAATATTGTCTCCTGAACTTGAGACTGGAATTCCTGATATTGTCTCCACTTCACAGTCAGTTGGATCACTGCAGATCAGATCAGGATAGTCTTTTCGGAGACTTAGGAGAACTTCAAAGTCCCCTGTTCCTGATGGGTCATCACGGTCAAACCACTGGGTTAAACAACTGCCTGATTAAAAGGAACAAACAAAAAGCACACTGTGAAAAACACTTCTAAATTTGAAAAGGTATATCATGGCTGAGTTGATGCAGAATAATGGCATGGCTTACTTTGTGATTGCTGAGAGATTAATTATTCAGTCGTTAAGTGCAGAAGCTCTTCAGTTCTGTCACATGCATGCCAGCTATTTGAAAAGGCTTTTTAATTTGTCCCTTGCTGTGACCCTACAGCCCAACACAATTTTCCATTTCAATTATATATCAAATTCGCTTTGGAAGGTTACTATTAAACCTTTTCTCAGCACCCTTCACGGCAAGGCGTTTCCGATCTTTATCTTGTTTTGTGTAAAGAAAATCTCCTCATTTTCCCCACTGGTTCTTCTGCTGTTTACCTTAAAACCAAGTCCGATTATCAGTGGAAATAGGTTCCTTATGATCTCCCTTAATTTTCTCTGCTGGAAAGAGAATCTTCTTCTTTAAAAGCACTATATAAATTCAAATTGTTTTTGGAAAATGCAATGGTTTTTATGGGCCCCCAGATAGTCAGCGGGAAATTAAGGAGCAAATATAGAATCAAAGAATCACTACAAGCCATTCGGTTCATCGAACCTGCACTGCCAACTATTCCACCCAAGCCCTATCCCTGTAAACCCACATATTTACCCTGCCAGTCCCCCTGAATTAAAGGGTCAATTTAGCATGGCCAATCAAACTAACCTGCACATTTGTGGAGAGTGTGTGGAAAACGGAGCACCCGGAGGAAACCCACGTAGACACAAGGAGAATGTGCAAACTCCACACAGACACCCGAGGCTGGAATTGAACCTGGGTCCCTGTGACAACATTCCATCCACAAATGTGCATAATTTGCCGAGGTGTGTAAAAATAGCAATAGGGTAAATATAGTAGGTGATTTCAACTCCCATTGCTCTATAGTGAGGAGTGTGAACAGACGCTGAGGGAGGTGGGGGGGTGGGTGGCGGTCTCGCTCCCACACTCTAAAGGCGCTCTCATGGCACTGCCATCATTTTGTGGAAATGCCTCATTGGGGAATCCAACACTGAGAATCTGCCCGAGGTTCACTCACCGATGGCGATTTTCCCATTTCCATTAATGGCAGGGGTGAGTCGGTAACATTGTGAGAGATCCACCAAATCAGGTTTGCGCCTAATTTCTCGCTTCTCACGATCTACCGTCACTGCATATCTGGCGCATTCAGCCTCCCGCCCATTTCTGGCAAGATTCTGAATAAATTATTTAAATGTATGGTACACCTAATTTAAATGAAATTAGCGAGCTCAGCACACAATCTTCCAGGCTTTGTGGCCTTGCCAGGTGAAGTTCCAAGAACGGGGACCAGTCATGACGGCCTCGTCGAAAGGACCAGAGGCCATTTAGGAACCCTGTGAGATCAAGGACAAGGATGAGTATCCCTTGGGCATTGCCAGCCTGGCAGTGCCAGCCTGGGTCTACCCACTGGACAGTGCCAAGGGGTGGTGACAGAGAGGGTAGGGCCAGATGGTTCCAAAGGGGCATGGGCAGGTCCGGGCAGGGCCTGAAAGGGGGGGGGGGGGCTATGCTAGAGCAGCGCCTATGGGGTCAGGCCGAGTGGGTGGCGAGAGCCAGCTGCCACTCAGCACATGGTCGGTCAGAAGGCGGGGGCGGTGGGAGGGGGAGGGGGGGATCAGTCTGGGTGTGTGGGGGCGGGGTCAATATTTCTGAGCAGGGAGCGCTCCGATCAGCCATAGGCCCCCGAGATATCTGGGGGTGTGGGGTGCTTTATTGAGGCCCGGCTGCCGCAGCAGGCAGTTGACAGATCTCTCTCTCAGACCTGTCAGCTTTCTGCTGGTTGCCATTGCCATTGTGCAGCCACATAGTTTTGCATGTGCACAGTGGCCCTCTGTGCTGCTGCAGCAGCCATCCTAGGAGTTAAGCCCTGCCCACTCCCTCTCGCGGCTAGAAAGGGTCTGGTCCATTTTTCCCTACTCTGAGTGCATGAGAGGTGCAATTCGGACTCTCCCGAAAAACGGATCTGAAACTCTCTCTTTTCCATGCTAGCTCGGCACTTAGAATTTTTCTGATAAAATCGCTCCCTCTGTCTCCAAATGAAATGCAGTTGTCCAAACTCCAAAACTCACAGAAAGATTGGGGGCAGGTAAAGCGGATTTTGTAATCTTCACAGCTCGCATCATCTTGATCCGCGTTCACACAGGCAAACCCAGTGGAAATGTTGCACCTGTTTCACACAGAAAATGGGAGAGGGTGAAATTGTAAAATCATTCACTTTGCGTGGAATAACATAAGAGCAGCAATTGTGTGTTTTTTACTGGGCAATGTTCTCTCCGGTCTCTGATGCAGCAATTCCGGATGTTGTCTCCACCTCACAGGCAGTCGGGTTGCTGCAGATCTGATCCGGATATTCTTTCCGAAGATTCACCAGATCTTCATAATCCCCGTTCCCAGATGGATCATCGCGGTCAAACCATTGGGTCTTACAATTACCTGTGAAAGGAACAAATAAAAAGCACCCTCTGAACAATACTTTTCCAGATGGAAGTGAAGAGGATGTAGCAGAGAACGAGTAAGGAGATGGCCTGCTTGAAGCAATATTAAATTTGAAAAGAAAGTTACTGAGTGATTAATTAAAAAGGAAGGACTAATCAAAAGTTCCAGTGATTTCCGAAAAAAGTAATGCAGAAAAACTTCACTTTGTTAGTATTGAGGTATGCACAGACCAAGAAGGTTTGTGACACAGTCTTATATTGTCTTTTCTACTTAGAATTCCTACAGTGCAGAAGGAGGCCATTTGGCCCATCGAGCCTGCACTGACAACAATCCAACCCAGTAACCCCATATATTTATCCTGCTGTTACTCCTGACATTTAGAGGCAATTTATCATGGCCATTCAACTTAATCCACACATCTTTGGACTGTGGGGGGAATCCGGAGCACCCGGAGGAAACCCACGCAGACACAGCGAGAATGTGCAAACTCTGCGCAGACAGTGACCCGAAGCCAGAATTGAACCTAGGTCCCTGGCGCTGTGAGGGAGCAGTGCTAACCACTGTGCCATTGTGCTGTCCTTAACATAAGTTGTACGAACAAGTTGAAGTTAAATTAGATCCACTTGAATCAATGCTAAAACTGATTAAATTATTTTCAATTATTGTACACTAAAGTAGGAGGGAAGAGAGACAAAAACGGGGTCAGAGCTGAATAAAAATGTTCTAACCCAATTCATTGGAAGAAAACACTTCATTCATTGATAAATACCTTTTTACAAATAATTACTAGGGGGAGGGTGTTTGAATGTCAGAGGGGATTCTACGACTGTCTATCGTCTATATGGACTTTAGTAAAGCGTTTGACAAAGTCCCTCATGGTAGGCTGGTGAAAAAGGTTGGATCTCATGGGACAAAGAGGGAGGTGGCGAGATGGGTGGAGAACTGGCTTGGTCACAGAAGACAGAGGGTGGTAGTGGAAGGGTCTTTTTCCGGCTGGATGCCTGTGACTAGTGGTGTTCCGCAGGGCTCTGTATTGAGACCTCTGCTGTTTGTGATTTATATAAACGATCTGGAAGAAGGTGTAACTGGGGTGATCAGTAAGTTTGCGGACGACACGAAAATGGCTGGACTTGCAGATAGTGAGGAACATTGTCAGAGGCTACAGAAGGATAGGCTGGAAATTTGGGCAAAGAAATGGCAGATGGAGTTCAATCCAGATAAATGCGAAGTGATGCATTTTGGTAGAAATAATGTAGGGAGGAGCTATACGACAAATGGCAGAACCATAAAGGGTGTAGATACGCAGAGGGACCTGGGTGTGCAAGTCCACAGATCTTTGAAGGTGACATCACAGGTGGAGAAGGTAGTGAAGAAGGCATATGGCCTTTATAGGATGGGGGCATAGAGTATAAAAGTTGGGGTCTGATGTTGCAGTTGTATAGAACGCTGGTTCGGCCGCATTTGGAATACTGCGCCCAGTTCTGGTCGCCACACTACCAGAAGGACGTGGAGGCTTTAGAGAGAGTGCAGAGGAGGTTTACCAGGATGTTGCCTGGTATGGAAGGGCTTAGTTATGAGGAGAGATTGTGTAAACTGGGGGTTGTTCTCCCTGGAAAGATGGAGGATGAGGGGTGACCTAATAGAGGTGTATAAAATTATGAAAGGCATAGATAGGGTGAACGGTGGGAAGCTTTTTCCCAGGCGTTTAAGACTTATCTAGATAGCCACATGAACGGAGTGGGAATGGAGGGATACAAAAGAATGGTCTAGTTTGGACCAGGGAGCGGCGCGGGCTTGGGGGGCCGAAGGGCCTGTTCCTGTGCTGTATTGTTCTTTGTTCTTTGATCCATCAAAACTTCATAAAAGACTCCGTGTTCCTGGAAAAACCGTATGAACGGCAGAAACTCCAGTTTAGAATCCCTACAAAACAGAAAGAGGCCATTCGGCCCATCGAGTCTGCATTGACAATGATCCCATCTAGGCCCCATCCCCTCAATTTACCCCGCTAACCCCTCTAACCTACGCATCCTGGGACACTAAGGGTCAATTTAGCATGGCCAATGCAGCTAACCTGCACATCTTTGGACTGTGGGAGGAAACCAGAGCACCCAGAGGAAACCCATGCAGACACGGGGAGAACATGCAGACTCCACACAGACAGTCACCCAAGCAAGGAATCGAACCCGGGTCCGTGGCGCAGTGAGGCAGCAGTGCTAACCACTGTGCCACCGTGCTGCCCCCGATCCCTGGCGCTGTGAGACAGCAGTGCTAACCACTGTGTCACCCAAATGCATCTCCATAGTTTCAAATGTAACCTCATATTTACTATACAATTTTTAAAAATTGTCATTGCCAGCACAGCACTGACATCTACTGGACAGGCTGGAAAATTGCCTGGATGAGTGCACATCAAACAACTTGGGTAAAGAATAGTAACGTCACTTGTTAAAGCGGTACTCAAACTCCCTATGAGTAATCACATGGGAAGGGGTTAATTCTCTGGAGTCACTAGCCCCCACTGGGATTCCCAATAGCCTCTTGAATCAAGTTTCTAGATGGTTGTTAAGCCCGTTGTGAGTCTCCCAGTCCGCTGTGCTGGGCCAGATCAGGTTCTTATCCAGGGAGGGCTCAAACCTGATTACAACCGCTTTAAATAAATTTTAATGCAATTATTGGGCTGGAAGAATGATTCACTGCCTCCTGGCATGCTCTCCCACATCCAGCAGAAATCATGCAGGCATCAATTAGTCTTCATCCTGACAATTGGGGACCAGATGACGTGACTCCAAGGGAGGGGCAAGGGGATAGGTACTGCCTCCAACTGTGCCCATGGGCTCCTCATTCACTGCCAGGCTGCAAAAAAGGAGGAGCCCTTGAAGGACTTGGGGGTTAGGGGGGCTTGAGCTTGAGGGAAGGGGATGAACTCAGGGCTCTCCCTCATAATGGGGCTCTTGTGGCTGGACTTCCCGTTCCTCTGGAAAATGTGAAAATCACTCATAGAACGGTGATTTCAGGCATCTTTCTGATAAAAATCTTAATTATTGTCTGTGTTCTGTAAAACCATGGCCTGGTCTCAGTAAAAACCATGCCCCCTGAACACTTGGAGGCCTTCAAAATCACAACAGCATTCCACTCTACAGTAGGGATTGCCCTTGGCTGATTTCTGAAGCCCAAGGTGTTACCAGACCTCATTGAAGTGCTTTGATTGACAGGAGCTATCAGTTTCACCAAGGAGATCGCCTTGCTTTCTTTCAAGCTCAGCTGCTCTGAAACCTTTAAAACTACTTTGATTGACAGGTCCAGAGCAGATCAAAGAGGGGATAGGCCAGATTTGTTTACTCAAGGAACTGATGGTCCATTACCATAGAACCATAGAAAATTACAGCTCAGAAACAGGCCTTTTGACCCTTCTTGTCTGTGCCGAACCATTTTTTGCCTAGTCCCACTGACCTGCACTTGGACCATATCCCTCCACACCCCTCTCATCCATGAACCCGTCCAAGTTTTTCTTAAATGTTAAAAGTGCATTTACCACTTTATCCGGCAGCTCATTCCACACTCCCACCACTCTCTGCGTGGAGAAGCCCCCCCCTAATATTCCCTTTAAACTTTTCTCTTTTCACCCTTAACCCATGCTCTCTGGTTTTTTTCTCCCCTAGCCTCAGTGGAAAAAGCCTGCTTGCATTCACTCTACTAGCTACTAAGAACATAAGAACATAAGAAATAGGAGCAGGAGTAGGCCATCTAGCCCCTCGAGCCTGCCCCGCCATTCAATAAGATCATGGCTGATCTGACGTGGATCAGTACCACTTACCCGCCTGATCCCCATAACCCTTAATTCCCTTACCGATCAGGAATCCATCCATCCGCGCTTTAAACATATTCAGCGAGGTAGCCTCCACCACCTCAGTGGGCAGAGAATTCCAGAGATTCACCACCCTCTGGGAGAAGAAGTTCCTCCTCAACTCTGTCTTAAACCGACCCCCCTTTATTTTGAGGCTGTGTCCTCTAGTTTTAACTTCCATACTAAGTGGAAAGAATCTCTCCGCCTCCACCCTATCCAGCCCCCGCATTATCTTATAAGTCTCCATAAGATCCCCCCTCATCCTTCTAAACTCCAACGAGTACAAACCCAATCTCCTCAGCCTCTCCTCATAATCCAAACCCCTCATCTCCGGTATCAACCTGGTGAACCTTCTCTGCACTCCCTCCAATGCCAATATATCCTTCCTCATATAAGGGGACCAATACTGCACACAGTATTCCAGCTGCGGCCTCACCAATGCCCTGTACAGGTGCATCAAGACATCCCTGCTTTTATATTCTATCCCCCTCGCAATATAGGCCAACATCCCATTTGCCTTCTTGATCACCTGTTGTACCTGCAGACTGGGCTTTTGCGTCTCATGCACAAGGACCCCCAGGTCCCTTTGCACGGTAGCATGTTTTAATTTGTTTCCATTGAGATCGTAATCCCATTTGTTATTATTTCCTCCAAAGTGTATAACCCCGCACTTATCAACGTTATACTCCATTTGCCATATCCTCGCCCACTCAATCAGCCTGTCCAAATCTCTCTGCAGATCTTCTCCGTCCTCCACACGATTCACTTTTCCACTTATCTTTGTGTCGTCTGCAAACTTCGTTACCCTACACTCCGTCCCCTCCTCCAGATCATCTATATAAATGGTAAACAGTTGCGGCCCGAGTACCGATCCCTGCGGCACGCCACTAGTTACCTTCCTCCAACCGGAAAAACACCCATTTATTCCGACTCTTTGCTTCCTGTCGGATAGCCAGTCCCCAATCCACTTTAACACACTACCCCCAACTCCGTGTGCCCTAAAAAGCTTTTTGACTGACAGCTCCAGAGCAGATTAAACAGTTCATCATTGATAGAATCAGTATACGCTCCATTAAGCCTGAAGCTCTTTTCCCTACATCTGTTCCATCTGGCCCCATTTTCATCCTCTTTTTCAAGTCTCTGACTCTTCCTAGAAAGCAGATATGCTTTCTAACACAGTTTTCTTTCTCCCCATTGGCTTTTATTCTTGCTTGCAAAGCTCCTCACTGAACCCATCAGCTATATATTACCGCTTTTCCTTCACTTGCGATTTTTTTAAGCTTCAAGATTGGATAGGCTAGGGTGTTTATCTTTGAGACAGAGGAGACTGAGGGAAGAGTTAATTGAAGTACATAAAATAATGAGGGAGCCTTGACAGAGGGGACTGAAAAATGAATTTCATTCAGCCAGCAGACATCTGATGGGCTGAATGGCCACCCGTCTGCTATAATTTTCTACACATCGATAGCCAATCTCCTCACTTCATCCAATCAGACCCACAGAAGCACCATTCATGTTAGTTCAATGAGATATCAAAATAATTTTACCATTGACATACGAGAGTTTATGTAGCAGTTTACAGAGATATTGGCAGGTTATGTAAGTGGGCAAACAGTTCTCAAATGGGGTATAATGTGGGAAAATGTGACGTTCATTTTGGAAGGGAGAACAAAAGAGCAGTATTTCTTTAATGGAGAAAAACTGCAGAAAGCTGCAACATAAAAGGACTTGGGGGAACTTGTGCATGAAACACAGAAAGCTCGTGCACAAGTGCAGCAGGTAATCAGGAAGGCTAATGGAATAGCGGCCCTTATTTCAAGAGAGTTGGAGCATAAGAGTAGGGAAATCTTGCTGCAGCTGTACAAAGTGCTGGTGAGACAACATCTGGAGCAGTGTGAGCAGCTCTGGTCCCCTTATTTAAGGAAATATAAGGTTCGCTAGGATGATCCCCAGTGTGGAGGGATTGTCTTAGGAGGACAGGTTAAACGGGTTGGGTCTCTACTTTTAAGAATTCAGAAGAATGAGAGGTGATCACATTTCAACATTGGATTATTGAGGGGTTTAACAGGGTAAATGCTGAGAGGATGTTTCCCCTCACGGGAGAGTCTAGGGCCACAGGGCACAGTCTCAGAATTAAGGAGCACCAATTTAACACTGAAATAAGAAGGAATTTCTTCTTTCAGTGGGTTGTGAGTCTTTGGAACATCTTTCCACAGAGAGCTGTGGGGGCAGAGTCCTTGTGTATATTTAAGGCTGAGATAGATTTTTGATGAAGCAGGGAATCAAGGGTTACAGGGAAAGGGCAGGAAAGTGGATGTGAGGAATGTCAGATCAGCCATGATCCTATTGAATGGCAAAGCAGGCTCAAGGGACTGAACGGTGTACTTCTGTTCCTATTTCTTATGGTCTTATAGATGAGGATGCAGAATCTTGTCCATTTGAACAAGAATGCAAGTTTCACAAGTCTGACTTTTGTTGTGGTTCCTTGGATTTGATTGATTGGATTTGGTTGATGAAGGAAGGGCCGTGGATGTCGTCTATATGGATTTCAGTAAGGCATTTGACAAAGTCCCACATGGCAGGTTGGTTAAGAAGGTTAAGGCTCATGGGATACAATGAGCTGCTCATGTGACTATCCAGGTAAGTCTTAAACGATGTCAGCGTGCCTGCCTCCACCACCCTACTTGGCAGCGCATTCCAGGCCCCCACCACCCTCTGTGTAAAAAACGTCCCTCTGATATCTGAGTTATACTTCGCCCCTCTCAGCTTGAGCCCGTGACCCCTCGTGATCGTAAATGAGATGTATGGCATTACACACTCGCCATACTGAGGTAGGTAGAATGATAGGTGAACAGTGTCCACTCTGCATATTCAAATAACACCTGCTTGAAGCACCTCTGCAGTATTAGGCTACCCTGTTGGTAGTTGCAAATGGGCCAGCTGTATTCAGGAATACCAGGTGCCCCTGTGACCACAACAAACCTCAACAAGGTGAGTTTACAATAAATCTCCCAAACCAACATCAGAATCAACTGCCCTAATGCCAACTAGTATATCCCCTCCTCTATTTGCCACCATTTCTCCCACAAATTGTGATCACAATCCTATCTATAGCCTCCACAACTCTAAACATTATCCACCTTTCTGTTCACCACTCAGCCCCCCCAATTTCCTCTAAAAATTTAATTGAGGACCATTGCTTGCATCATATTTTAAGGCTGTTTCTCACCATTCATCTGCTGACTTCCTGGAAGCCTCTTCAGCCCAAATTTGCTGAACTAGGGAATCTGTAATCCCTTCCTTGGTTGCTAGTTTGTGAAATCATTGCAGGACAGAAATACTGTGTGCAGAATGGGTCTGGTATCCAAGTGTAAGCTCTGAGTATTTTGTTTGGTAAGTTGCCCATGAGGTAGAAGCTTGACAGTAATCTGCCTGCAGTGTAATCTCACACCCACCTCCGCCCTTCAAGTGCTGAGATTGCTCCCTGTCGTCTCCAATTTTCTTTAAGAGTCAATGACTCAGTTTCAAAGTACTGCCATTTGGATTCTCGATTCCCTGGTGGCAGGTAAAGTTGCAGACCATAACCTGCATGGCTAGATGGGTGGAGAACTGGCTTGGCCATAGGAGACAGAGGGTAGTGGTCGAAGGGTCTTTTTCCGGCTGGAGGTCTGTGACCAGTGGTGTTCCGCAGGGCTCTGTACTGGGACCTCTGCTATTTGTGATATATATAAATGATTTGGAAGAAGGTGTAACTGGTGTAATCAGCAAGTTTGCGGATGACACGAAGATGGCTGGACTTGCGGATAGCGAAGAGCATTGTCGGGCAATACAGCAGGATATAGATAGGCTGGAAAATTGGGCGGAGAGGTGGCAGATGGAGTTTAATCCGGATAAATGCGAAGTGATGCATTTTGGAAGAAATAATGTAGGGAGGAGTTATACAATAAATGGCAGAGTCATCAGGAGTATAGAAACACAGAGGGACCTAGGTGTGCAAGTCCACAAATCCTTGAAGGTGGCAACACAGGTGGAGAAGGTGGTGAAGAAGGCATATAGTATGCTTGCCTTTATAGGACGGGGTATAGAGTATAAAAGCTGGAGTCTGATGATGCAGCTGTATAGAACGCTGGTTAGGCCACATTTGGAGTACTGCGTCCAGTTCTGGTCGCCGCACTACCAGAAGGACGTGGAGGCGTTAGAGAGAGTGCAGAGAAGGTTTACCAGGATGTTGCCTGGTATGGAGGGTCTTAGCTATGAGGAGAGATTGGGTAGACTGGGGTTGTTCTCCTTGGAAAGACGGAGAATGAGGGGAGATCTAATAGAGGTGTACAAGATTATGAAGGGTATAGATAGGGTGAACAGTGGGAAGCTTTTTCCCAGGTCGGAGGTGACGATCACGAGGGGTCACGGGCTCAAGCTGAGAGGGGCGAAGTATAACTCAGATATCAGAGGGACGCTTTTTACACAGAGGGTGGTGGGGGCCTGGAATGCGCTGCCAAGTAGGGTGGTGGAGGCAGGCACGCTGACATCGTTTAAGACTTACCTGGATAGTCACATGAGCAGTCTGGGAATGGAGGGATACAAACGATTGGTCTAGTTGGACCAAGGAGTGGCACAGGCTTGGAGGGCCGAAGGGCCTGTTTCCTGTGCTGTACTGTTCTTTGTTCTTTGTTCTTTGAAATTGAGCTTAGACTTGTGACAATATCACACTTTGCCAGATCCTCCATGTGGAGAATTAATTAAAGCAGCAGACAGAATCACAGAATACTACAGTACAGAAAAGGCCATTCGGCCCATCGAGTCCACACCAATGCATGAAAGGCCCTGACCTACCCATCTAATCCCACTTGGCAGCACTTGGCCAATAGCCTTGAATGTTATGACGTGCCAAGTACTCATCCAGGTACTTTTTAAAGGATTTGAGGCACTCCACCTCTGTGTATTCCAGACCGTCACCACCCTCTGGGTCAAACTGGTTTTCCTCACATCCCCCCCACCAAACCTCCCACATGATTTTGTTTTCTCCTCATCAATATTCACCTTATTAAGAACTGTTAATAATATTTCAGTGTAATTCGTTGGCACTCTGGAACATCATGAGGACATGATCAAGTGCTACGCAAGAATGCAAGTCTTTTCCAATCATTTTAAGCATCTACAAGCAAGATGTTGGGCAACTGGTCACGAGGAGATTATGCAAGGTCTGGTGTTGGGGTTACTCTCCCTCCCTGTGTGGGGAGTGTTTGATTCTATTATCATGGTTATGTCTGAAAGATAGAATCATTGAGATGCAGTTGCCCTGGTTAAGTCGGAGGGAAATATATATCTATATCCATGCCACTGGGCTACTCAGTAAAATTATCTTTGTTATTTTTAACAATGGGCAACTTTTCCCTGACTAGCATGACTCACACAAGTGGAATTTCTAATCTTCAGACAAACCCACAGGGTCTTGTTATCTTTAAAAGGCACTAATGCCCCTTCCTGGAGCTGCACAGAGCTTCTCTGCATTGCTAATGAACAATTCTGGCCCTAGATATGCTGTCTGGCAGCTATTTGTGACTCCTATTACTCAATGAGGGTTAATAGCCCAAATGTGAGGGAACCATGGTTCACGAAAGAGGTGGAATGTCTTGTGAAAAGGAAGGGGGAAGCTTATGTAGGGATGAGGAAACAAGGTTCAGATGGCTCGATTGAGGGTTACAAGTTAGCAAGGAATGAGCTGAAAAAGGGGCTTAGGAGAGCAAGAAGGGGACATGAGAAGTCCTTGGCAGGTAGGATCAAGGAAAACCCCAAGGTTTTTTACTCTTATGTGAGGAATAAAAGAATGACCAGGGTGAGGTTAGGGCCGGTCAAGGACAGTAGTGGGAACTTGTGTATGGAGTCAGTAGAGATAGGCGAGGTGATGAATGAATACTTTTCTTCAGTGTTCACCAAGGAGAGGGGCCATGTTTTTGAGGAAGAGAAGGTGTTACAGGCTAAAGGCTGGAGGAAATAGATGTTCGGAGGAAGGATGTACTGGCAGTTTTGAATAAACTGAAGGTCGATAAGTCCCCTGTGCCTGATGAAATATATCCTAGGATTCTTTGGGAGGCAAGGGATGAGATTGTAGAGCCTTTGGCTTTGATCTTTGGGTCCTCACTGTTCATGGGGATGGTGCCAGAGGACTGGAGAATGGCGAATGTTGTTCCTCTGTTTACGAAAGGGAATAGAAATGACCCTGGTAATTATAGACTGGTTAGTCTTACTTCGGTGGTTGGTAAATTGATGGAAAAGGTCCTTAGGGATGGGATTTATGACCATTTAGAAAGATGCGGATTAATCCAGGATAGTCAGCATGGATTCGTGAAGGGCAAGCCGTGCCTCACAAATTTGATTGAATTTTTTGAGGAGGTAACTAAGTGTGTTGATGAAGGTAGGGCAGTTGATGTCATATACATGGATTTTAGTAAGGCGTTTGATAAGGTCCCCCATGGTCGGCCTATGTTGAAAGTAAGGAGGTGTGGGATAGAGGGAAAGTTGGCCGATTGGATAGGTAACTGGCTATCTGATCGAAGACAGAGGGTGGGGTGGATGGAAAATTTTCGGACTGGAGGCAGGTTGCTAGCGGAGTGCCACACGGATCAGTGCTTGGTCCTCTGCTCTTTGTGATTTTTGTTAATGACTTAGAGGAGGGGGCTGAAGGGTGGATCAGTAAATTTGCTGATGACACCAAGATTGGTGGAGTAGTGGATGAGGTGGAGGGCTGTTGTAGGCTGCAAAGAGACATAGATAAGATGCAAAGCTGGGCTGAAAAATGGCAAATGGAGTTTAACCCTGATAAATGTGAGGTGATTCATTTTGGTAGGACTATTTTAAATGTGGATTACAGGGTCAAAGGTAGGGTTCTGAAGACTGTGGAGGAACAGAGAGATCTTGGGTCCATATCCACAGATCTCTAAAGGTTTCCACTCAAGTGGATAGAGCTGTGAAGAAGGCCTATAGTGTGTTAGCTTTTATTAACAGGGGGTTGGAGTTTAAGAGCCGTGGGGTTATGCTGCAACTGTACAGGACCTTGGTGAGACCACATTTGGAATATTGTGTGCAGTTCTGGTCACCTCACTATAAGAAGGATGTGGAAGCGCTGGAAAGAGTGCAGAGGAGATTCACTAGGATGCTGCCTGGTTTGGAGGGAAGGTCTTATGAGGAAAGGTTGAGGGAGCTAGGGCTGTTCTCTCTGGAGCGGAGGAGGCTGAGGGGAGACTTAATAGAGGTTTATAAAATGATGAAGGGGATAGATAGAGTGAACGTTCAAGGACTACTTCCTCGGGTGGATGGAGCTATTACAAGGGGGCATAACTATAGGGTTCATGGTGGGAGATATAGGAAGGATATCAGAGGTAGGTTCTTTACGCAGAGAGTGGTTGGGGTGTGGAATGGACTGCCTGCAGTGATAGTGGAGTCAGACACTTTAGGAACATTTAAGCGGTTATTGGATAGGCACATGGAGCACACCAGGATGATAGGGAGTGGGATAGCTTGATCTTGGTTTCAGATAAAGCTCGGCACAACATCGTGGGCTGAAGGGCCTGTTCTGTGCTGTACTGTTCTATGTTCTATGTTATGAAACCCTCTTCTGCGTTTTGTGTGTATGTGAAATAAACCAACCCTTTTATTTTTTCTTATCTCAAATTTACTGTTCAAATTATTCGCAGAGGGTCAGAACACTCCAAACCTAAGTGCTGGGAAAAATTTATAAAAGGAGAAATCAAAAACACCTTTCTGCTTACTGACAGGTAGAGAGTGAAAAAATGTCAGCTGTTTAAATTAATCCCCCTCCTGTCCAGAATAACAGAGATGAGGAATAACTTTTTCTCGCAGAAAGTTCTGAAACCAGTTCCTCAGAAAGTGGTTGAGACAGAGTATTAGAATGTCTTTAAGGCAGAAGTTGACACATTCCTCATAAGCAAGGGGCTGAAAGGCAGAAACTTGAAGTTCACGTTAAAATTATATCAGCCATAATCTTATTGAATCGTGCAGCAGGGATGAAGGGCCAAGTGGCCTCCTCCTGCTGCTAATTTGTATGTTTGTATGTAACCACACTCAAAAAGCTCAAAACCGTCCAGGACAATGTAGCCTGCTTGACTGGCACCTCACCCACAAACATTCCCTTCCTCCGCCACTGAGACGCAGTAGCAGCGGTGTATGCCACCTAAAAGACGCATTGTGGGAACTCACCAAAGGAGAACACCTTCCAAACCCATGACTACTACTATCTAGAAGAATAGTTACCGCTTTGTCACCATAGATCTACTCTCAATCATCAGAAAAGTGATGGAAGGAGTTGTTGATAGTGCAATCAAGGAGCACTTAGCAATAACCTGCTTACTGACGCTCAGTTTGTATTCCACCAGGGCCATTCATCCCCGACCTCATTGCAGCACGATCCTTCTGCCCAATTTACCAGCTGATCAATAATAGTCTGGAGCCTCAGACTATCCTCCTCACGATCAACTACACCGATTTTTGTGTCATCTGCAGACTTACTAATTATACGTTCTGCATTCACATCCACATCCAAGTCAGTGATGTATATAACAAACAGCAAGTGTCCCAGAATCTATCCCTGTGGTACACCACTGGTCCAATCACAAAAGCAGCCCTCCACCGTCAGCCTTTGCCTCCTATTAACAAGCCAATTTTGAATCCAATTTTCCAACTTGCCTTGGATCCTATGGGCTTTAGCCTTTTGGATCAGCCATCGATGTGGGACCTTGTCAAAGGCCTTGCTGATGTCCATGTAAACCACATCAGCTCTGCTACCCTCATCAATATTTTGTTGTTATCTTTCTAAAAAACTCAATTAAATTTGTTAGACAGGATCTCCCACCAACAAATCCATGCTGACTATCCCTGATCAATCCCTGCCTTTCCAAGTGTTGATCAATCCTGTCCCTCAGAATTTTTTCCAATTATTTTCCTACCACAACATTAACTGACCTGTAATTAATTGGCTTGTCCCTGCTGCCTTCCTTGAATAATGGTAGCTCATTAGCTATCCTCCAGTCATCTGGCACTTCTCCTGTGGCCAGCGTAGATTTAAATATCTCCTACAGGGCCCCTGCAATCTCTTCCCTTGCCTCCCATAGCAGCCTGGGATACAGCTCATCAAACCCTGTGGATTAATGCATTTCATGCACCTTTATGCCTGCTAAAATATCTAATACATCTTACTTATTAGAGTCATAGAGGTTTACAGCATGGAACAGGCCCTTCGGCCCAACTTGTCTATGCCGCCCCTTTTTTTAAACCCCGAAGCTAGTCCCAATTGCCCACATTTGGCCCATTTTCCTCTATACCCATCTTAGCCATGTAACTGTCTAAACGCTTTTTACAAGACAAAATTGTATCCGCTTCTACTACTACCTCTGGCAGCTTGTTCCAGACACTCACCACCTTCTGTGTGAAAGAATTGCCCCTCTGGACCCTTTTGTATCTCTCCCCTTAAACCTATGCCCTCTAGTTTTAGATCCCCCTACCTTTGGGAAAAGATATTGGCTATCTAGCTGATCTATGTCCCTCATTATTTTATAGATCTCTATAAGGTCACCACTCAGCCTTCTATGCTCCAGAGAAAAAAGTCCCAGACTATCTCGCCTCTCCTTATAACTCAAACCATCAAGTTCTGGTAGCATCCTAGTAAATCTCTTCTGCACCCTTTCTAGTTTAATAATATCCTTTCTATAATAGGGTGACCAGAACTGTACACAGTATTCCAAGTGTGGCCGTACCAATGTCTTTACAACTTCAACAAGACGTCCCAACTCCTATAATCAATGTTCTGACCAGTGAAACCAAACATGCTGAATGCCTTCTTCACCACTCTGTCCACCTATGACTCCACTTTCAAGGAGCTATGAACATGTACCCCTAGATCTCTTTGTTCTGTAACTCTCCCCAACGCCCTAACATTAACTGAGTAAGTCCTGCCCTGGTTCAATCTACCAAAATGCATCACCTCGCATTTATCTAAACTAAACTCCATCTGCCATTCGTCAGCCCACTAGCCCAATTGATCAAGATCCCGTTGCAATCCGAGATAACCTACTTCACTGTCCACTATGCCACCAATCTTGGTGTCATCTGCAAACTTACTAACCATGCCTCCTATATTCTCATCCAAATCATTAATATAAATAACAAATAACAGTGGACCCAGCACCGATCCCTGAGGCACACCGCTGGTCACAGAACTCCAGTTTGAAAAACAACCCTCTACAACCATCCTCTGTCTTCTGTCATCAAGCCAATTTTGTATCCATTGAGCTACCTCTCCCTGGATCCCGTGAGATTTAATCTTATGCAACAACCTACCATGCGGTACCTTGTCAAAGGTAATCTTAACATGCTCTAGAACTTCACCGTCCCAAATAAAATCACCAGCTACAATGTCTTTCTCAGTGAATACAGATGAAAAATATTCATTTGAGACCTCGCCCATGTCCTCTGGCTCCATGCAAAGATTGCCCCTTTGGTCTTTAATGTCCCCACTCTTTCCCTGGTCATTTCTTGCTCTTAATATTCTTATAAAATGCCTTTATGTTTTCCTTACTCTTATCTGCCAATGATATTTCTTTACTCTTCTAATTTCTCTTTTAAGCACCCCCTACACTCTCTATATTACTGAAGGGCCTCCCCATTTTTAGTGCTTTATACCCAGCATATGCTTCCTTTTCTTTATTGAACCCTCGATATGTTTTGACATCCAGGGTTCCTGGACTTGCCGCCCATGCCCTTTGCTTCTAGAGGAACGTGCTGAACTCTCACTATTTCATTTTTAAAAGATTCCTATCTAAATGTAGATTTAGCTGCAAGTAGTAGCTCCCAGTCTATGTTTGCTAGACCCTGTCTAATGATCTTGAAATTGGCCTTCCCCCCAATTCAGACACTTGAAATTCTGGACTATCCTTATCCCTTTCCATAACGACTTTGAAACTTACAGAGTTATAGTCACTATCCCCAAAGTGCTTCTGTGCAGCTACTGAGCCTCTGACTGAGATGCAAACGAGGATATTGGTGGACAGGCGAAAGGACACCTGAAGGAGCATTTTAAAGATGCATAGCAGCAAAAATGAAGACCGCCCTCTTCTCCCGGCTCAGAGAATTTCATACACCAATTATTCACTCTTCATATGTTCAGAACAGCAATTTAATTCACTCTGACATTTCAGTGTTCCAGAATACAATATATCATTCTATCAGTTTTCAATGCTTAATATTTCACTACCATAATTTCACTCAACCCAACAAAATGAAACTGCTGAGTTATTCAATCACACAGAATCGAAAACACTGGCGATAGAAATATTCACCTGGATTCTACTCTCCAAGAATATTCCAGGTCAGATGGAGAACACATGGTAAATTCTGAGCAGTGAGGATATCCAGCATTTCAATGCCCATTCTGAACTTCCTCCTGCTGCTGAGAGGATGACTGCAATGCTATTGGCCACTCTGCACCAGATACGAAAGTCACTCTTAATCTCTTCAATTCTGTGCTCAAGAAACTCAGCCCAAAACAAAACTCATACATCAACCTAGACCTGATGAGAAAAATATTCCACTCATTGAGGCTGAGATTCTATGGTGCACCTACAGGGGCATGCATGGGGCAGGGCAAGGATGATGTGGAGATGCCGGTGTTGGACTGGGGTAAACACAGTAAGAGTTTTAACAACACCCGGTTAAAGTCCAGCGGGTTTATTTGGTAGCAAATGCCATTAGCTTTCGGAGCGCTGCTCCTTCGTCAGATGGAGTTTTCCACTCCATCTGTGTATCACATTCTAGCCAACAGGTTAACATTACAAAAGCGGATTCTCTTCTCATGATCACATTGCTGTTTGTGGGAGTCGGTTAAATGCAAATTAAATTAAAAAATTAAATTAAAACAACTTGTCACAACAGAACACACAGCCAGAGTACCCATGTCCCTGAGTCACCATACGAAAAGTAATGGTATACCTCAGGAAATATCTTTAAAGACACCTTAAGGCCCCAAATGAGTATGTGATATTGTAAAGGTGATGACAGAAGGCTGCTTTAGTGACCAGTGGTGTACCACACGAATCTGTGCTGGGTCTCCTATTTTTTGTCATTTGTATAAATGACATAGGTGACTATGGGGGTGGGGGGGGCGGGGGCGGGAAGCAGGGAGGGGGGGGTGGTACTGGGTAGGATCAGTAAGTTTGCAGATGAAACAAAGATTGGCCAGGTGGTTAACAGTGAGGCGGAGTGTCTTGGGCTACAGGAAGATATAGACGGAATAGTCAAATGGGCTGAGAAGTGGCAGATGGAATTTAACCCTGAAAAGTGTGAGGTGATACACTTTGGAAGAAGTAATTTGACAAGAAAGTACTCAATGAATGGTAGGACACTCGGACGCTCTGTGGAACAAAGGGACCTTGACGTATTTGTCCACAGATTTTTGAAGGCAGAATGGCATGTTAGTAGTGTGGTGACACTTGCCTTTAGCAATTGAAACATAAATTACAAAAACAGAGAAGTCATGTTGGAGTTGTATAGAACTTTGGTGAGGCCACAGCTGGAGTACTGTGTACAGTTCTGGTTGCCACATTATCGGAAGGATGTGATTGCACTGGAGGGGGTGCAGAGGAGATCCACCAGGATGCTGCCTGGGATGGAACATTTAAGTTATGAACGACAGGCTTGGATAGACTTGGGTTGTTTTCTTTGGAGAAGGTAAGACTGAGGGGTGACCTGATCGAAGTGTACAAGATTATGAGGGGCATGGACAGAGTGAATGAGGAGCAGCTGTTCCCCTTAGTTGAAGGGTCAGTCACGAGGGGACATAGGTTCAAAGTGAGGGGCAGGAGAGTTGGGCGGATGTGAGGAAAAACATTTTTACCCAAAGGGTGGTGACAGTCTGGAATGTGCTGCCTGGGAGGGTGGTAGAGGCGAGTTGCCTCACATCTTTTAAAAAGTACCTTGATGAGCACTTGGCTTGTCATTACATTCAGGGCTTTGGGCCAAGTGCTGGTAGATGGGATTAGGTGGGAGATCAGGTGTTTCTCGATTGTCGGTGCAGACTTGATGGGCCAAAGGTCCTCTTATGCACTGTATGATTCTATGAAAGGACAATATTCACTTCAATTTGGACCCAGAGCTTAGTGTTGAAGACTTTAGTCTCTCTCAGAAGGGGGAGGGGTGACACAGTGGCACAGTGGTTAGCCCTGCTGCTTCACAGTGCAGGAACACAGGTTCGATTCCGGCCTCGGGTGACTGCCTTTGTGGAGTTTGCACATTGTCCCCTTTTCTGCGTGGGTTTCCTCCTACAGTCCAAAAAATGTACAAGCTTGTTGGATTAGTCATGCAAAATTGCCCTTTATTGTCCAAAGATGTGTAGTTTAGGTGGATTGGCCATGCTAATTTGCCCCTTGGTGTACAAAGATGTGTAGGTTAGGTGGACTAGCCATGGTGAATGCACTGGGTTATGGGGATAGGGTGGGGTGTGGGCCTGGGTAGCTGCTCTTTTAGAGGGTTGGTGCAGACCCAATTGCTGAACAATCTATTTCTGCACTGTAGGGATTCTATGATTGATTCTATGAAATGGATCAGTTATCGGGCAAAATTGATAAAATATATGCCATGACAAAACTCTGACCTATCGGGATAAATATAGATTTCAATTTCCAAAATGGAAGGTTAATGTTCAAAATGTCCAATGCTTACAAAAAGATTGAGGGCAGGAAAACCGTATTTTGTAATCTTCACAGCTCCCATCTTCCTGCTCTGCATTCACACAGGCAAAACCGGTAGAAACACTGCATCTGTTTAAAAGAGAGAGAGGGAGGGCATGCTAATGTGTTCGATAAAACAACTCATACTCTTTGAAATAAAGTTATAATATTTAAATAAGATGGGAGGAATTATTGCTTACTCAGGGATGTTGTCTCCAGAGTCTGGAACTTCTGATGTTGTCTCCACCTCACAAGATATCGGGTTCCGGCAGATCTGACCAGGATATTGCTTTTGGAGATTCACTAGGTCTTCATAATCCCCATTGCCTGATGGGTCATCTCTGTCAAACCACAGGGTTTTGCAGTTGCCTAGTTAAATACACACATAAAAAGCACTGTTACAAATGCGAGCTTTACAGGATTATTATATTGTGGAACTGTATCTTTAGATTCAGAGTAAAGAATGAAAGGAGTCTACAGTCTGCCTTACAGTCAGCCTGGGTGGTTTTATTATTGGAGAACATAGGAAGGCTAAGATTGTGTTACCAGGAAGAAGGTACAAGGTGTTCATGCTTGGAAATAATGGGCATGATCTAGCAGTCACATCAGCCATGGGTGCACATCCCATAATACCGGCTAAATCTTGCAAGAAGTCAAAGGCAGGGCTTGTGCTGGTGAGATTTATGATCACAATCTTTCCTGATTTCCCTGCAAACCTAATTTTAATGGATTTAAATCTATTGTAATAATCTTAGCGTGGTCAATGTTGTATCTTCCTGTTGTATTTTCAGCCGACGTGAGGATACAGCCGGGGGAAGATGAATAATCAGAGCAGACGTTACTGCTTGTTGGTGGATTTAAGAAACTGTCTGAAAATTACACCACTGAATGTGCAGCTATTATTTCCAAATTGGAAGATAACAAATCAATTTTACAAGTGGTCGGTACTTACAAAATGATTCTGGGCAGGTAAATCGTATTTTGTAATCTTCACATCTCCCATCCTTTTGGTCTTCATTCACACAAACAAATCCTGAGGAAATGGTGCATCTAGAACATAGAACATAGAACAGTACAGCACAGTACAGGCCCTTCGGCCCTCGATGTTGTGCCGAGCTTTGTCCGAAACCAAGATCAAGCTATCCCACTCCCTATCATTCTGGTGTGCTCCATGTGCCTATCCAATAACCACTTGAAAGTTCATAAAGTGTCCGACTCCACTATCACAGCAGGCAGTCCATTCCACACCCCAACCACTCTGAGTAAAGAACCTACCTCGGACATCCCTCCATTATCGCCTATATCACATTCCTCCTATATCTAATATATCCCTCCTATATCCCTCCTATAGGGGCGGCACGGTAGCACAGTGGTTAGCACTGCTGCTTCACAGCTCCAGGGTCCCGGGTTCGATTCCCGGCTCGGGTCACTGTCTGTGTGGAGTTTGCACATTCTCCTTGTGTCTGCGTGGGTTTCCTCCGGGTGCTCCGGTTTCCTCCCACAGTCCAAAGATGTGCGGGTTAGGTTGATTGGCCAGGTTAAAAATTGCCCCTTAGAGTCCTGAGATGCGTAGGTTAGAAATCTGAGCAGATTTCCACTGCATCTGACAAAGGAGCAGCGCTCCGAATGCTAATGGCTTTTGCCAACAAATAAACCTGTTGGACTTTAATCTGGTGTTGTTAAAACTCTTACTGTGTTTACCCCAGTCCAACGCCGGCATCTCCACTTCTATGAGATAGCCAGTTACTTATCCAATCGGCCAAATTTCCCTCTATCCCACACCTCCTTACTTTCTTCATGAGCCTACCATGGGGAACCTTATCAAACGCCTTACTAAAATCTATGTATATGACATCAACTGCTCTACCTTCATCTACACATTTAGTTACTTCCTCAAAGAATTCAATCAAATTTGTGAGGCAAGACTTACCCTTCACAAATCCATGCTGACTATCACGGATTAAGCTGCATCTTTCCAAATGGTCATAAATCCTATCCCTCAGGACCTTTTCCATTAACTTACTGACCACCGAAGTAAGACTAACCGGCCTATAATTACCAGAGTCATTCCTATTTCCTTTCTTGAACAGAGGAACAACATTCGCCACTCTCCAGTCCTCTGGCACTATCCCCGTGGACAGTGAGGACCCAAAGATCAAAGCCAAAGACTCTCCAATCTCATCCCTTGCCTCCCAAAGAATCCTAGGATATATCCCATCTGGCCCAGGTTTTTCAAAATTGCTAATATACCTTCCCTCAGAACATCTACCTCCTCCAGCCTATCAGCCTGTATCCCATTTTCATCCTCAAAAACATGGTCCCTCTCCTTGGTGAACACTGAAGAAAAGTATTCATTCATCACCTCTCCTATCTCTTCTGACTCCATGCACAAGTTCCCACTACTATCCTTGACCGGACCTAACCTTACCCTGGTCATTCTTTTATTTCTCACATAAGAGTAAAAAGCCTTGGGGTTTTCCTTGATCCGACCCGCCAAGGACTTCTCATGCCCCCTCCTAGCTCTCCTAAGCCCTTTTTTTTTAGCTCATTCCTTGCTAACTTGTAACCCTCAATGGACCCAACTGAATCTTGTTTTTTCATCCTTACATATGCTTCCTTTTTCCTCTTGACAAAACATTCAACCTCTTTTGTGAACCATGGTTCCCTCACTCGGCCATTTCCTCCCTGCCGGACAGGGACATACATATCAAGGACACGCAGTATTTGTTCCTTGAACAAGCTCCACTTTTCATTTGTGCCTTTCCCTGACAGTTTCTGTTCCCATCTTATGCTCCCTAATTCTTGCCTAATCGCATCATAATTACCCCTCCCCCAATTATAAACCTTGCTCTGCCGTAAGGCCCTATCCCTCTCCATTGCAGTAAAGAAACACACCGAATTGTGGTCACTATCTCCAAAGTGGAGCTCTCCCACAATCAAATCTAACACTTGGCCCGGTTCATTTCCCAGTACCAAGTCCAATGTGGCCCCACCTCTTGTCGGCCTATCCACATATTGTGTCAGGAAACCCTCCTGCACACACTGTACAAAAACTGCCCCATCCGAACTATTCAACCAATAAAGGTTCCAATCAGTGTTTGGAAAGTTAAAGTCACCCATGACAACTACCCTGTGACCTCAACACATATCCATAACCTGCTTTGCAATTTCTTCCTCCACATCTCTATTACTATTTGGGGGCCTATAGAAAACCCCCAACAATGTGACCGCTCCTTTCCTATTTCTAACTTCAGCCCATATTACCTCAGTAAGCAGATCCCCCTTAAACTGCCTTTCAGCAGCCGTTAAACTATCCTCTTTTACCACCTTCCCTACTCTTACTGAAACATCTATACCCCGGAACTTCCAACAACCATTCCTGTCAACCATTCATCTGTTTAATACAAAATGATACAAAATAATACAGAAGAGTGATATTCTAGTGTACAATAATACTATTTGAAAAGAGTATGAAACATCAGAACAGGTATTTACAGGGCAATGTTATCTTCAGAGCTTGACGCTGGAACTCCTGATGTTGACTCCACTTCACAGGCAATTGGATTACTGCAGATTTGATCAGAATATTCTTTCTGGAGACTCACAAGATCTTCATAATCCCCATTTCCTGATGGGTTATCACGGTCAAACCATTGGGTTTTGCAATTACCTGATTCAAGGAGTAGACAAAATGTGATGTAATTTTTGGAGAGTTTCTCGAATCCACCAACAGCAGTAAAGTCTGCTCTGATAAGTCATTCTCACCGGCTATGCTAGAAAAATAATTCCTGGATCCGTAGGAGGCTGCATGATGTGCCTCTTTAACTAAGAATCGTCTCCCTCCTGTATCCAATTGTGACAGCCAACAAAACCAAATAGCACTTTTCTCTGCTAACCACACAGAATTGTAGTCTTTCTGAGATTGATTGATTTATAAGGAAGCCTGTAACTTGATCTCAAGATAGAATTGAAAGGTTCGGTATAATAGATAGAGAGTAGATATTTTAACAAATGAAAAGTAATTACTTAGAAAAGTTTTAATCGATGATTGTAGAGAGAGCTTAATAGAAAGTAAGAATCAGTACCGAGCAACAGAAAACATTCCAGATCCAGAAGAAACACTGCATAAACATTGGGTGACAATTCTTTTCATAGAAACCCTACAGTGCAGAAAGGGGCCATTTGGCCAATCAAGTCTGCACCGACCACAATCCCACCCAGGCCCTACCCCCATATATTTACCTGCTAATCCCTCTAAACTACGCATTTTTTAGGACTCTAAGGGGCAATTTTTTTTTTTTAGCATAGCCAATCAACCTAACCCGCACATCTTTGGACTGTGGGAGGAAACCGGAGCACCCGGAGGAAACCCACGCAAACACGAGGAGAATGTGCAAACTCCACACAGACAGTGACCCAAGCTGGGAATCGAACCTAGGTCCCTGGAGCTGTGAAGCAGCAATGCTAACCACTGTGCTACCGTGCCGCCCTGTCCATTCCAGCTTTTCTCATCTCCTTTCTAAGTCAGGCTGATTAAATAGAACATAGAACATAACAGCTCAGTACAGGCCCTTCGGCCCTCGATGTTGCGCCGACCAGTGAAACCAATCTATAGCCCCTCTAATCTACACTACAAAGAACAAAGAACAATACAGCACAGGAATAGGCCCTTCGGCCCTCCAAGCCCGCGCCGCTCCCTGGTCCAAACTAGACCATTCTTTTGTATCCCTCCATTCCCACTCCGTTCATATGGCTGTCTAGATAAGTCTTAAACGTTCCCAGTGTGTCCGCCTCCACCACCTTGCCCGGCAGCGCATTCCAGGCCCCCACCACCCTCTGTGTAAAATATGTCCGTCTGATATCTTTCTTTGACACTATTCCAATATCATCCATATGTTTATCCAATAACCATTTGAATGCTCTTAATGTTGACGAGTCCACTACTGCTGCAGGCAGGGCATTCCACGCCCTTACTACTCTCTGAGTAAAGAACCTACCTCTAACGTCCTATATCTCTCACCCCTCAATTTAAAGCTATGCCCCCTCGTGTTAGCCATCACCATCCGAGGAAAAAGGCTCTTACTATCCACCCTATCTAATCCTCTGATCATCTTGTATGCCTCTATTAAGTCACCTCTTAACCTCTAACGAAAACAACCTCAAGTCCCTCAGCCTTTCCTCATACGATCTTCCCACCATACCAGGCAACATCCTGGTAAATCTCCTCTGCACCCTTTCCAACACTTCCACATCTTTCCTATAGTGCGGCAACCAGAACTGTACGCAATACTCCAAGTGCGGCCGCACCAGAGTTTTGTACAGTTGCAGCATGACCTCCTGGCTCCGAAACTCAATCCCTCTACCAATAAAAGCTAACACACCATATGCCTTTTAACAACCCTAAGAACCTGGGTGCCAACTTTCAGGGATCTATGTACATGGACACCCAGATCCCTCTGTTCATCCACGCTACCAAGTATCTTTCCATTAGCCCAGTACTCTGTATTCCTGTTGCTCCTTCCAAAGTGAATCACCTCACACTTTTCCACATTAAACTCCATTTGCCACCTCTCAGCCCAGCTCTGCAGCTTATCTATGTCCCTCTGTAACCTGCCACTTCCCTCCGCACTGTCTACAACTCCACCGACTTTAGTGTCATCCGCAAATTTACTAATCCATCCTTCTACGCCCTCATCCAGCTCATTAATAAAAATGACAAACAGCAGTGGCCCCAAAACAGGTCCTTGCGGTACACCACTAGTAACTGAACTCCAGGATGAATATTTCCCATCAACCACCACCCTCTGTTTTCTTCCAGCTAGCCAATTCCTGATCCAAACCACTAAACCACCCTCAATCCCATGTGTCCGTATTTTCTGCAATAGCTTACCATGGGGAACAATATCAAACGCTTTGCTGAAATCCATATACACCACATCAACCGCTTTACCTTCAACCACCTCTTTGGTCACTTTCTCAAAGAACTCAATAAGGTTTGTGAGGCACGACCTACCCTTCACAAAATCGTGCTGACTATCCCTAATCAAATTATTCCTTTCTAGATTATTATAAATCCTATCTCTTATAATCCTTTCCAAAACTTTGCCCACAACAGAAGTAAGGCTCACCGGTCTATAATCACCAGGGTTGTCCCTACTGCCCTTCATGAACAAGGGGACAACATTTGCTATCCTCCAGTCTTCTGGCATTGTTCCTGTAGACAATGACGACACAAAGATCAAAGCCAAAGGCTCTGCAATCTCCTCTCTAGCCTCCCAGAGAATCCTAGGATAAATCCCATCCGGCCCAGGGGATTTGATCTATTTTTACCCTTTCCAGAATTGCTAACACCTCCTCCTTATGAACCTTAATCCCGTCCAGTCCAACAGCCTACACCTCAGTACTCCCCTCGACAACACTGTCCCTCTCCTGTGTGAATACTGACAAAAAATATTCATTTAGTGCCTCTCCTATCTCTTCTGACTCCACGCACAACTTCCCACTACTGTCCTTGACTGGCCCTAATTTTACCCTAGTCATTCTTTTACTCCTGACATACCTATAGAAAGCTTTAGGGTTTTCCTTGATCCTACCTGCCAAAGACTTCTCATGTCCCCTCCTGGCTCTTCTTAACTCTTTCTTTAGGTCCTTCCTGGCTAACTTGTAACTCTCAAGCGCCCTAACTGAGCCTTCACGTCTCATCTTAACATAAGTCTCCTTCTTCCTCTTCTCATGAGATTCACCTCTTTAGTAAACCACGGTTCCCTCACACGACTGCTTCCTCCCTGCCTGACAGGTACATATTTATCGAGGACGCGTAGTAGGTGTTCCTTGAACAAGCTCCACATTACAATTGTGCCCATCCCCTGCAGTTTCCTTCCCCAACCTGTGCCACCTAAATCTCGCCTAATCGCATCATAATTTCCTTTCCCCCAGCTATAACTCTTGCCCTTTGATATATACCTATCCCTTTCCATCGCTAAGGTAAACGTAATCGAATTGTGGTCACTATCACCAAAGTGCTCACTTACCTCCAAATCTAACACCTGGCCTGGTTCATTACCCAGTACCAAATCCAATGTGGCCTCGCCTTTTGTTGGTCTATCTACATACTGTGTCAGGAAGCCTTCCTGCACACATTGGACAAAAACTGACCCCTCCAAAGTACTCGAACTATAGCTTTTCCAGTCAATATTTGTAAGGTTAAAGTTCCCTATAACAACTACCCTGTTACTTTCTCTCCTATCCAGAATCATCTTTGCAATCCTTTCCTCTACATCTCTGGAACTTTTCGGAGATCTATAAAAAACTCCCAACAGGGTGACCTCTCCTTTCCTGTTTCTAACCTCAGCCCAAACTACCTCAGTAGATGAGTCATAGAAATCATAGAATCATAGAAACCCAACAGTACAGAAAGAGGCCATTCGGCCCATCGAGTCTGCACCGACCACAATCCCACCCAGGCACTACCCCCATATCCCTACATATTTTACCCACTAATCCCTCTAACCTACGCATCTCAGGACACTAAGGGGCAATTTTAGCATGGCCAATCAACCTAACCCGCACATCTTTGGACTGTGGGAGGAAACCGGAGCACCCGGAGGAAACCCACGCAGACACGAGGAGAATGTGCAAACTCCACACATAGAACATAGAACATTACAGCGCAGAACAGGCCCTTCGGCCCACGATGTTGCACCGACCAGTTAAAAAAAAAAAACTGTGACCCTCCAACCTAAACCAATTTCTTTTCGTCCATGAACCTATCTACGGATCTCTTAAACGCCCCCAAACTAGGCGCATTTACTACTGATGCTGGCAGGGCATTCCAATCCCTCACCACCCTCTGGGTAAAGAACCTACCCCTGACATCGGTTCTATAACTACCCCCCCTCAATTTAAAGCCATGCCCCCTCGTGCTGGATTTCTCCATCAGAGGAAAAAGGCTATCACTATCCACCCTATCTAAACCTCTAATCATCTTATATGTTTCAATAAGATCCCCTCTTAGCCGCCGCCTTTCCAGCGAAAACAATCCCAAATCCCTCAGCCTCTCCTCATAGGATCTCCCCTCCATACCAGGCAACATCCTGGTAAACCTCCTCTGCACCCTCTCCAAAGCCTCCACATCCTTCCTGTAATGTGGGGACCAGAACTGCACACAGTACTCCAAGTGCGGCCGCACCAGAGTTGTGTACAGTTGCAACATAACGCTACGACTCCTAAATTCAATCCCCCTACCAATAAACGCCAAGACACCATATGCCTTCTTAACAACCTTATCTACTTGATTCCCAACTTTCAGGGATCTATGCACACATACACCTAGATCCCTCTGCTCCTCCACACTATTCATAGTCCTCCCGTTAGCCCTATACTCAACACATCTGTTATTCCTACCAAAGTGAATTACCTCACACTTCTCCGCATTAAACTCCATCCGCCACCTCTCGGCCCAACTTTGCAACCTGTCTAAGTCTTCCTGCAAACTACGACACCCTTCCTCACTGTCTACCACACCACCGACTTTGGTGTCATCAGCAAATTTGCTAATCCACCCAACTATACCCTCATCCAGATCATTAATAAATATTACAAACAGCAGTGGCCCCAAAACAGATCCCTGAGGTACACCACTTGTAACCGCACTCCATGATGAATATTTACTATCAACCACCACCCTCTGTTTCCTATCCGCTAGCCAATTCCTGATCCAATTTCCTAGATCACCCCCAATCCCATACATCTGCATTTTCTGCAGAAGCCTACCATGGTGAACCTTATCAAACGCCTTACTAAAATCCATATATACCACGTCCACTGCCTTGCCCCCATCCACCTCCTTGGTCACTTTCTCAAAAAACTCAATAAGGTTAGTAAGGCACGACCTACCTGCCACAAAACCATGCTGACTATCACCTATCAATTCATTACTCTCCAAATAACTATAAATCCTATCCCTTATAATTTTTTCCAACATCTTGCCGACAACAGAAGTGAGACTCACCGGTCTATAATTCCCGGGGAAGTCTCTGTTCCCCTTCTTAAACAATGGGACAACATTCGCTAACCTCCAATCTTCTGGTACTATACCAGAGGCCAACGACGACCTGAAGATCAGAGCCAGAGGCTCTGCAATCACTTCTCTTGCCTCCCAGAGAATCCTTGGATAAATCCCATCCGGACCAGGGGATTTATCTATTTTCAGACCCTCCAGAATATCCTGCACATCCTCCTTATCAACTGTAATACTGTCTATTCTACTCCCTTGCAACCCAGTGTCCTCCTCAGCTATATTCATGTCCCCTTGCGTGAACACCGAAGAGAAATATTGGTTCAATGCTTCACCAATCTCCTCCGGTTCCACACATAACTTCCCTCTGCCATCTATAACTGGCCCTAAACTTGCCCTAACCAACCTTCTGTTCTTGACATACCTATAGAACGCCTTAGGATTCTCTTTAACCCTATCCGCCAAAGTCTTCTCATGTCCCCTTTTAGCCCTTCTAAGCTCGCTCTTCAACTCCCTCTTAGCCAATCTAAAGCTTTCTAGTGCACTACCCGAGTGCTCACGTCTCATCCGAACATAAGCCTCCTTTTTCTTTTCCCCACACAGACCCAAGCCAGGAATTGAACCCAGGTCCCTGGAGCTGTGAAGCAGCAGTGCTAACCACTGTGCTACCGTGCCGCCCTTTTTGTAAATTGAGTTTGTGTCTTTATTTGCCCTGTTTGTGAACTGAAATCCCATTCATCTGACAAAGGAGCAGCGAGCGCTCCGAAAGCTAGTAGCTTTTGCTACCAAATAAACCTGTTGGACTTTAACCTGCTGTTCATAGAAATCACAGAAACCCTACAGTACAGAAAGAGGCCATTCGACCCATCGAGTCTGCACCGTCCTCATCAAATGTCCTTTCTGCCACCGTAATACTGTCCTTGACTAACAATGCCACACCTCCCCCTCTTTTACCACCTTCCCTGCACTTCCTGAAACATCTAAACCCTGGAACCTGCAACAACCATTCCTGTCCCTGTCCTATCCATGTCTCCGAGATGGCCACAACATCGAAATCCCAGGTACCAACCCATGCTGCAAGCTCATCCACCTTATTCCGGATGCTCCTGGCGTTGAAGTATACACACTTCAAACCGCCTTCCTGCCTGTCAGTACACTCCTGCGACCCTGAAACCTCATCCATGACCTCACTACTCTCAACCTCCTGTACACCAGAGCTACAATTCAGGTACCCACCCCCCTGCTGAATTAGTTTAAACCCTCCCGAAGAGCATTAGCAAATTTCCCCCCCCAAGATATTGGTACCCCTCTGGTTCAGGTGCAGACCATCCTGTTTGTAGAGGTCCCACCGACCCCAGAAAGAGCCCCAGTTGTCCAGGTATCAGAAACCCTCCCTCCTGCACCATCCCTGTAACCACGTGTTCATCTGCTCTCTCTCCCTGTTCCTCTCCTCACTATCACGTGGCACGGGTAACAAACCAGAGATAACAACTCTGTTTGTTCTAGCCCTAAGCTTCCACCCTAACTCCCTGAATTTCTGCCTTACATCCCCACCCCTTTTCCTACCTATGTCTTGAGTGGACTCTGGCTCCTGGGAGGCAACACACCAACTGCGAGTCTCTCTCGTTCCCGGAGAATCTCCTATCCGTCCCTTTAACTATGGAGTCCCCAATGACTAAGCCTCTACTTCTCTCTCCCCTTTCCTTCTGAGCAACAAGGACAGACTCTGAGCCAGTGACCTGTACCCCATGGCTTATCCCTGCTAAGTCCCCCCCCCCCAATAGCATCCAAAAGTGTACTATCCCCAATTTCTACTACATTTCTTTTTTTTCCCCCCACTTAAACAGCTCCCTGTACCCTGGTGCTGTGGTCAGTTTCCTCATCCTCCCTTTCCCTACCCTTCTGAGCTGCCGGGCTGGACTCTGTGCCGGAGGCACGGCCACTGTTGCTTCCCCCAGGTAGGCTGCTCCCCCCAACAGCACTAAAACAGGAGTACTTATTTTTAAGGGGCACAGACACTGGGGTACTCTCTAGTACCTGACCTTTCCCCTTCCTAACTGTGACCCACGTGTCTTCCTCCTGTGGCCCCGGTGTGACCACTTGCCTGTAACTCCTATCTATCAGCTGCTCATTTTCCCTGACCAGACGAAGGTCATCGAGCCGCAGCTCCAGTACCATAACGCAGTCCCTTAGGAGCTGCAGTTCGATGCAACCAGCGCAGATATGGACGTCCGGGAGGCTAGCTGACTCCAGGAACTCCCACATCCGACACCGAGAACAACAAACTGGAATAAGGGAATTTTAAAATGAATTTGTAATTTCTGGAAGTAAGGCTGTGACTGGTCACAATGTTTCACTTCAGATCTTTATAGAGTCATCCAGTCAGAGGTTTACAGCATCGAAACAGGCCCTTCGACCCAAGTTGTCCATGCCACCCCTATTTTTTAACCACTAAGCTACTCCCAATTGACTCTTAACCCTCTGTATCCATCTTGCCCATGTAACTGTCGAAATGCTTTTTAAAAGACAAAATTGTACCCGCCTCTATACTACCTCTGGCAGCTTGTTCCAAACACTCACCACCATCTATGGGAAAGAAAATGCCCCTCTGGACCCTTTTTTATCTCTCCCCTCTCACCTTAAACCAATGCCCCCTAGTTTTACACTTCCCTACCTTTGGGAAAAGATATTGACTATCTAGTTGATCTATGCCCCTCAATATTTTAGAGATCTCTATGAGATGGTATTTTGATGGTATCAGGCAGGAACTTTCAAAAGTAAATTGGGAGAGTCTGTGGGAAGGCAAAGGAACGTCTGGTAAGTGGGAAGTTTTCAAAAATGTATTAACCAGGGTTCAGGCTAAGCACATTCCTTTTAGAGTAAAGGGCAAGGCTGGTAGAACTAGGGAACCCTGGATGACTTGGGATATTGAGACCCTGGTCAAGAAAAAGAAGGAGGCATATGACATGCATAGGTAACTGGGATCAAGTGGATCCCTTGAAGAGTATAGAGGGTGTAGGGGTAGAGTTGAGAGAGAAATCAGGAGGGCAAAAAAGGGACACGAGATTGATTTGGCAGATAAGGCAAAGGAGAATCCAAAGAGATTCTAAAAAGGTACTGCATGGTAGGTTGTTGCATAAGGTTAAATCTCACGGGATCCAGGGTGAGGTAGCTAAATGGATACAAAATTGGTTTGAAGACAGAAGCCAGAGAGTGGTTGTAGAGGATTGTTCTTCAAACTGGAGACCTGTGATCTGCGGTGTGCCTCAGGGATCGGTGCTGGGTCCACTGTTATTTGTCATTTATATTAATGATTTGGATGAGAATATAGGAAGCATGGTTAGCAATTTTGCAGATGACACCAGGATTGGTGGCATAGTGGACAGTGAAGAAAGTTATCTCGGATTGCAATGGGATCTTGATCAATTGGGCCAGTGGGCTGACGAATGGCAGCTGGAGTTGAACTTTGATAAATGCAAGGTGATGCATTTCGGTAGATTGAACCAGCGCAGGACTTACTCAGTTAATGGTAGGGCGTTAGGGAGAGTTACAGAACAAAGAGATCTAGGGGAAAGGTTTATGGCTCCTTGAAAGTGGAGTCACAGATGGACAGAGTGGTGAAGAAGGCATTCACCATGCTTGGTTTCACTGGTCAGAACATTGAATACAGGAGTTGGGACGCCTTGTTGAAGTTGTACAAGACATTGGTAAGGCCACACTTGGAAAATTCTATAAAGTTCTGGTCACCCTATTATAGAAAGGGTGTTATTAAACTAGAAAGACTGCAGAAAAGATTTACTAGGATGCTACCAAAACTTGATGGTTTGAGTTATAAGGAGAGGCTGGATAGACTGGAACTTTTTTCTCTGGAGCGTAGAAGGCTGAGGGGTGACCTTATAAAGGTCTATAAAATAATGAGGGGCATAGATCAGCTCGAGAGTCAATATATTTTCCCAAAGGTAGGGGGTCTAAAACTAGAGGGCATAGGTTTAAGGTGAGAGGGGAGAGATACAAAAGTGTCCAGAGGGGCAATTTTTTCAGAGGGTGGTGAGTGTCTGGAACAAGTTGCCAGAGGTAGTAATAGAGGCGGGTACAATTTTGTCTTTTAAAAAGCATTTTGACAGTTACATGAGTAAGATGTGTATAGAGGGATATAGGTCAAATGCGGGCAATTGGGACTAGCTTAGGGGTTTAAAAAAAAAAGGGTGCGTGGATAAACTGGGTTGAAGGGCCTGTTTCCATGCTGTAAACCTCTATGACTCTATGATGCTATAAATACATAAAGGGCAAAAGAGTAACTAGGGAGAGGGTAGGGCCTCTTAAGTATCAACAAGGTCATCTATGTGCAGATCCACAAGAGAGGGGTGAGATCCTAAATGAATCTTTCTCATCGGTATTTACTATTGAGAAAAGCATGGATGTTAGGGAACTTGGGGAAATAAATAGTGATGTCTTGAGGAGTGTACATATAAAAGAAGAGGTGCTGGAAGTCATAAAGGGCATTAAGGTAGGTAAATCCCCGGGATCTGATGAAGTGTATCCCAGGACGTTGTGGGAGGCTAGGGAGGAAATTGCGGGTCTCCTAGCAGAGATATTTGAATCATCGACAGCCACTGATGAGGTGCCTAAAGATTGGAGGGTGGCAAATGTTGTGCCTTTGTTTAAAAAGGACTGCAGGGAAAAGCCTGGGAACCACAGGCTAGTGAGCCTCACATCTATAGTGGGTAAGTTGTTAGAAGGTATTCTTAGAGACAGGATCTATAGTCGTTTAGAGAGGCAAGGACTGAGTAGGGGCAGTCAGCATGGCTTTGTGAGTGGAAAATCATGTCTCACAAATTTGATTGAGTTTTTTGAAGGGGTAACAAGAAGGTCGGTGAGGGCAGTGCAGTTGATGTTGTCTACATGGACTTTAGCAAGGCCTTTGACAAGATACCACATGGTAGGTTGTTGCATAAGGTTAAATCTCGCAGGATCCTGGGTGAGGTAGCCAAATGGATACAAAACTAGCTGGATGACAGAGACAGAGGGTGGTTGTAGATGCTTGTTTTTCAAACTGGAGGCCTGTGAGCAGTGGTGTGCCTCTGCATTTATCATGCATCATTTGGTATTTATATTAGTTAATATACTAATTTTTGCCAGGACCTTACATGATATTGAGAGTAGGAAGGTGGGGCAGTATCTATGTGGGTCATCAAATGGTTTTCCTTGCTTGGAAAAGGTTACTATCTTGGAATGGTGCCTGACCGTTGAAAGGCAAGGTGGCTGACAGAAATCCAACCACTAGGTTCCTGATCCAAATGGCAAAAAAACACACTGGGAAAATATCAAGTGATGTTGCCTACATAAAAAAGCAGTTGTTTCCAAAGTGGAAGGTAAGAATCAATAAACCATCTTTTACAAAACTGTAGTACTTACAAAAAGATACAGGGCAGATAAATTGTATTCTGTAGTCTTCGCACGTGCCATCTTCTTGCTCTTCATTCACACAAGCAAATCCAGAAGTTATGCTGCACCTGTTGAATAAAGAGTCGGAGGATGTGACAATATTTTTACTAAAACAGTCTCTCAGGAGGCTCACATCAGGTCAGGTGGCAGCAGGCATTTGCCGTCTGCTGGAACAGGATCTGCTGGAACAGCACTTGCTGGAACAGAACTTATTGGGTTGGTAGCCAATTTCCCAGTCACCAGCAGAAATACAGTTTCTGGTCCTCAATTGTGTAAGACTGGCGGCTGCTGGCCTGTTTACCATCAATGTAACTGTGCCTGTGATGATGCCAGTCTGAGTGAACAGCCACTTGGGTTTGCAGCTATGATTTACTTTCCATGTATTCAGGACATCATTGGCAGCACAGTGGCAATTCGCGCAAGCCCAGATCACCGAGAAATATTAACCCAACTGCATCAGCTTTTATTCCATCAATGTGTACAACCACAAAAAGATATTTTTTGTACGTGTGTGAAAATATGCCAGGCAACTATCAAGATGCTTTCACTCTGTAGCAATGCACCTCCATAATCACTTCCAACCTCAAAACACAGTTACCAATTGGCTGCCCAGAGACAAGGAAATTTGGTTGATGACACCGTAATGAACCCAACCGGTGAGGCTGAGGAGTGATAGAGTGAAAGCAATGTGACAATCTGATGTGATGCTAAGCAAACCATCAGCATGTTGATGATGGTGATCAAGTAATGGGCAGATCTGAAGGTGTCGTGAGTAAGCACCAGCGAGGATCTTCAGAATGGTCATGGTGACCTGCACACTGCACAATGTTGCACAGCATCGAGACTTGGGCTTGCAGGAGGACAAAGGACAGAACATCAAGCTTCTACAGGCAATTTGGAAGAGGACGACACAGAATGCATGAGGGCATGCCATATGCCATAGCTACCTGCAATGCACTCATTGTGAGGTTTAGTTTTGTTTCATCAGTCAACCCGTGTGAAAAACACATTGAAAAATTGCCCCCTCTCCCCTCCAACCTCGTCCACAAACACTCTCCCAACAAATCCAGTGATCATAATGCCATTAGTTTCAACCTGATCGTGGATAAGGATAGATCTGGTCCTCAGGTTGAAGTTCTGAACTGGAAAAAGGCCAAATTTGATGAAATGAGAAGGGACCTGGGAAGTGTGGATTGGCACAGGCTGTTCTCTGGTAAGGATGTAAATGGAAAGTGGGAGGCCTTCAAAGGAGAAATTTTGAGAGTGCAGAGTTTGTATGTTCCTGTCAGGATTAAAGGCAAAGTAAATAGGAATAAGGAACCTTGGTTCTCGAGGGAGATTGTAACACTGATTAAGAGGGAGAGAGAGTTGTATGAAATGTACAGGGAGCAAGGAACAGATCAGATGCTCGAGGAGTATAAAAAGTGCAAGAAGCTACTTAAGAGGGAAATCAGGAGGGCTAAAAGAAGACATGAGGTTGCTTTGGCAGACAGAGTGAAGGAAAATCCAAAGAGCTTCTATAGGTATGTTAGGAGCAAAAGGATAGTGAGGGATAAAATTGGTCCTCTTGAAGACCAGAGTGGTAGACTGTGTATGGAACCAAAAGAGATGGGGGAGATACTAAATGGTTTTTTTGTATCCGTATTTAATGAGGAAACGGGCATGGAGTCTACGGAAATAGGGCAAACTGTTAGGGAGGCCATGGAACCTTTACAGATTAAAGGGGAGGAGGTGCTCGCTGTCTTGAGGCAAATCAGAGTGGATAAATCCCTAGGACCGGACAGGGTATTCCCACGGACCTTGAGGGAAGCTAGTGTTGAACTTGCAGGGGCCCTGGCAGACATATTTAAAATGTCAGTATTCACGGGGGAGGTGCCGGATGATTGGAGGGTGGCTCATGTTGTTCTGTTGTTTAAAAAAGGTTCCAAAAGAAATCTGGGAAATTATCGGCCAGTAAGTTTGACGTCGGTGGTGGGCAAGTTATTGGAAGGTGTGATAAGGAATAGGATCTACAAATATTTGGATAGACAGGGACTTATTAGGGAGAGTCAACATGGCTTGTGCGTGGTAGGTCATGTTTGACCAATCTATTAGAGTTTTTTGAGGAGGTTACCAGAAAAGTGGATGAAGGGAAGCCGGTGGATGTTGTCTACCTGGATTTCAGCAAGGCCTTTGACAAGGTCCCTCATGGGAGGTTAGTTAGGAAGGTTCAGTCGCTAGGTATACATGGGGAGGTAGTAAATTGGATAAGACGCTGGCTCAATGGAAGAAGCCAGAGAGTGGTTGTGGAGGATTGCTTCTCTGAGTGGAGGCCTGTGACTAGTGGTGTGCCGCAGGGATCGGTGTTGGGTCCATTGTTGTTTGTCATCTATATCAATGATCTGGATGATAATGTGGTCAATTGGATCAGCAAGTTTGCTGATGATACAAAGATTGGAGGTGTAGTGGACAGTGAGGAAGGTTTTCAAAGCTTGCAGAGGGATTTGGACCAACAAGAAAAATGGGCTGAAAAATGGCAAATGGAATTTAACGCAGACAAGTGTGAGATATTGCACTTTGGAAGGACAAACCAAAGAAGAACGTACAGGGTAAATGGTAGGACTCTGAAGAGTGCAGTTGAACAGAGGGATCTGGGAATACAGGTACAGAATTCCCAAAACGTGACGTCACAGGTGGATAGGGTCCTAAAGAGTGCCTTTGGTACGTTGGCCTTTATAAATCGGAGTAATGAGTATAAAAGTTGAAGTGTTATGGTAAGGTTATATAAGGCATTGGTGAGGCCGAATTTGGAGTATTGTGGACAGTTTTGGTCACCTAGTTACAGGAAGGATGTAAATAAGATTGAAAGAGTGCAGAGAAGGTTCACCAGGATGTTGCCGGGACTTGAGAAGCTGAGTTACAGAGAGAGATTGAATAGGTTGGGACTTTATTCCCTGGAGCGTAGAAGATTGAGGGGAGATTTGATAGAGGTGTATAAGATTTTAATGGGTATAGATAGAGTGAATGCAAGCAGGTTTTTTCCGCTGAGGCTAGGGGAGAAAAAAACCAGAGGGCATGGGTTAAGGGTGAAAGGAGAAAAGTTTAAAGGGAATATTAGGGGGGGCTTCTTCACGCAGAGAGTGGTGGGAGTGTGGAATGAGCTGCCGGATAAAGTGGTAAATGCTTTTAACATTTAAGAAAAACTTGGACGGGTTCATGGATGAGAGGGGTGTGGAGGGATATGGTCCAAGTGCAGGTCAGTGGGACTAGGCATAAAATGGTTCAGCAGAGACAAGAAGGGCCAAAAGGCCTGTTTCTGAGCTGTAATTTTCTATGGTTCTATGGGTCTAAGTAAGGCTTACATGAACACTGCGATGAAGTTACTTTGAAATTCCCCTAATCGCCACATTCCGGCGCCTGAACTGGTGCATGAACATAAGAACATAAGAAATAGGAGCAGGAGTAGGCCATCTGGCCCTTCGAGCCTGCCCCGCCATTCAACAAGATCATGGCTGATCTGAAGCGAATCAGTTCCACTTACCCACCTGCTCCCCATATCCCCTAATTCCCTTATCGATCAGAAAACTATCTACCCGTGATTTAAACATATTCAACGAGGAAGCCTCCACCACTTCAATGGGCAGAGAATTCCAGAGATTCACTACCCTCTGAGAGAAGAAGTTCCCCCTCAACTCTGTTCTGAACCGGCCCCCCCTTATTTTGAGACTGTGCCCTCTAGTTCTGGTTTCCCTTCTAAGTGGAAAGAATCTCTCCACCTCTACCCTATCCAGCCCCTTCATTATCTTATATGTCTCTATAAGATCACCCCTCATCCTTCTAAACTCCAACGAGTACAGACCCAATCTGTTTAATCTCTCCTCATAAGCTACACCCCTCATCTCCGGTATCAACCTGGTGAACCTTCTCTGCACTCCCTCCAAGGCCAATATATCCTTTCGCAAATAAGGGGACCAAAACTGCACACAGTACTCCAGTTGCGGCCTCACCAGTGCCTTGTACAGTTGCAGCAAGACCTCCCTGCTTTTAGATTCTATCCCCCTCGCGATAAAGGCCAACATTCCATTCGCCTTCTTGATCACCTGCTGCACCTGCAGACTGAGTTTTTGCGATTCGTGCACAAGGACCCCCAGGTCCCTCTGCACAGTCGCACGATGTAATTTTTCTCCATTTAAATAATATTCCAATTTACTATTATTTCTTCCAAAGTGGATAACCTCACATTTGCTAACGTTATATTCCATCTGCCAGATCCTCGCCCACTCGCTCAGCCTATCCAAATCTCTCTGCAGACTTTCCGCGTCCTCCACACAATTCGCTTTCCCACTCACCTTCGTGTCATCAGCAAACTTGAATACCCTAGATTCAGTCCCTTCCTCCAGATCATCTATGTAAATGGTAAACAATTGAGGCCCCAGCACCGATCCCTGCGGCACGCCACTGGTCACCAACTGCCAACCAGAAAAGCACCCATTTATCCCAACTCTCTGCTTCCTGTTAGATAGCCAATCCCCAATCCACGCCAACACCTTACCCCTAACTCCGTGTACCCCAATCTTCTGCAGCAACCTTTTGTGAGGCACCTTATCGAACGCCTTCTGGAAATCTAAAAACACCACATCCACCGGTTCCCCTCTGTCAACCGCACTAGTGACATCTTCATAAAAGTCCAGTAGATTCGTCAAACACGACTTTCCCTTCATGAATCCATGCTGCGTCTGCTTGATCGAACCATTCTTATTCAGGTGCTCTGTTATTTCCTCTTTAATAATGGACTCTAGCATCTTCCCAACTACGGACGTTAAGCTAACCGGCCTGTAGTTACCCGCCTTTTGTCTACTTCCTTTTTTAAACAGCGGCGTAACAGTAGCTGTTTTCCAGTCAGCCGGCACTACCCCAGAGTCCAGCGAATTTTGATAAATTACTACTAACGCATCTGCTATTACCTCAGCCATTTCTTTCAGTACCCTGGGATGCATTCCATCCGGGCCCGGGGACTTGTCTACCTTCAGTCCTATTAGTCTACCAAGCACCACCTCCTTAGTAACAGTAATTGTATTAAGGACCTCCCCTCCCACCAACTCTCGATCTCTAATATTCGGCAAACTATTTGTGTCTTCCACCGTGAAGACCGACACAAAGAACTTATTTAAAGTCTCAGCCATTTCCTCGTTTTCCACTATTAAATCCCCCCTCTCATCTTCCAAGGGTCCAACATTCACTCTAGCCACTCTATTTCTTTTTATATACTTGTAAAAACTTTTTTCCAAGTATATAAAATCTGCATGAACTGTGTGACAGCGTACCATCAGCAGGAGTGACCTCTTCTGAGCTGTAATCATTGTTATGCTGCACAACCTTGTGTGGGATGCCTGAAGAGCCCATGGTAGATTATAGACATAAATTTGAATGTCAGGATAAGAGTGTCTAATCTTTATACGTATAATCATATTACACTCACTGCCAACATTAAGGCAATGTTTGTGTCTTTATTTTCTATCATACGGTTGTCACGAAGAAGTCTTGCCTCTGATGGCCATTCATGCCAAGCCTCCACTGACTTCCACTATCTCACCTCTACAGCTGTCAGTTAAATGCTAGCTGGATGGCCACCACCACCAGTACTCTCCCATGGTCTCTGTTTACATCTGCAGGAGGGAACAATGAGAGGCGTAAGTGAGAATGAAAGCATGTGTTGAATGGATGGCAGGGTGGAAAGCATTTGGTGAATGAGACAATAAGGGCGAGACATGGCATTGCAGAGCCATGAGGGTGAGTGTCAGTGATAGATGGGGATGTGAGGTAGTTAATTGATAGAAAGGGGAGGGTGCATCTGCAAGGCTGGTTAGTGGGAGTGATGTGAATCAGGCTTGACAGTGCAAAGTGAGAGGGTAGAGTGATGTTCACACAAGTGAGTGTGCCACTGTACCCCCCTTCCTGCCCTGCTGAGGTCATTAAACTGCATTCAGCACTGAATCCAGGAACAAGGTACCACACTCTTGCTGCAGATCACTTGGGCAACTTTCAGTCAGTCAGACCTTTGTTTCATCAGCAGACTTCTCTGTACCTTGAATAATGAAGAGCATCAGCAACACATCCAAGAGTTAATGCTTCATAAACACTCATTCCGTTGGACACCTGGATTCCTTCAACCAAGTCATTCTGTTGTTCTCCTAACTCAAATATCCATCAAACAGCATGTCTGGAATCTTCCTTTAAGTATGGAAGTTGAAGTTGTCTCATGCGGGTCATCACCACCCCGTTCCCTGATAATGGGGTGGGAAAGCCAGAAACTCAACGGTAACGCAGTAGCTGCTAACACAAACACTGAACTTACTTCCAGGTTTCTCAGGCACTACCGGCCCCACCTCCCTGCTCCCAGCGAGATGGGAACCTAAAATCCAGCCCAAAGAAGACACAGTATCAAATATGCTGAGAGGAATCATTATTTACTGAGGGATGTTGTCTCCGGTGTCTGAGGCAGGAACTCCTGATGTTGTCTCCACTTCACAGGCAACCGGTTTGCTGCAGATCTGACCAGGATATTCTTTCCGGAGATTCACAAGATCTTCATAATCCCCATTCCCTGACGGGTTATCACGGTCAAACCACTCAGTTCTGCAGCTGCCTGATAAATGCAACAGAAGAAAAGCACAGTTGTGAGAAATACTTAAAGATTATTGGGTGCAAAATTGAAGGAGATAGCTCTGACTCCTGTTGATGACCAATTTAAAGATTACACAGAATAATCATTCTTTTTAACCCATGATGACGCTGATTAAGTTTGTTTATTAGTGTCACAAGTAGGCTTACATTAACACTGCAATGAAGTTCCTGTGAAAATCCCGTAGTTGCCACACTCCGGCGCCTGTTCAGGTACACTGAGGGAGAATTTAGCATGATCAATGCAACTAAACAGCACGTCTCTCTGACTGGGAGGAAACCGGAGCATCCGGAGGAAACCCACACAGACACGGGGAGAACGTGCAGACTCCGCACAGACAGTAACCGAAGCCGGGAATTGAACCCGTGTCCCTGGCGTTGTGAGGCAGCAGTGCTAACCACTGTGCCAATAAAAATCTCAGTATTTAGTAACAGCTATCATTCAGTGCCAACTCTCCAAGGCAAACTTTCTAAATATGGGTAAAATTTCTATCCCGACTCCAGTCTTTCTATTTCCCTTTAACAATGCATACTTAATACAATGTTCACTTTAAAGAAAATATTATTCTGTGGACAAAAACGACCCTTCGCCCTTCAACCCATCCCCCAGGCCACTGCTCTCATCCCCTCCCCTCCCTCCCAGAACCAGGATAGGGTCCCTCTTGTCCTCATTTTTTCACCCCACCAGCCTCCACATTCAAAAGATCATCCTTCGCCATTTCCACCAACTCCAGCATGGTGGCACTACTCAACACATCTTCCCCTCATCCCTCCTGTCAGCATTCTACATGGACCATTCTCTCCAGGGCATCCTGATCCGCTCCTCCATCACACCCAACACCTCACCCCCTGCCTATGGCACCTTCCCATGCAATTGAAGTAGGTGCAACACCTGCTCTTTTATCTCCTCCCTGCTCACCATCCCAGGGCCCAAAGACACCTTTCAGGTGAAGCAGTGCTTCACGTGCACTTTCTTCTATCTGTCTATTGCATTCGCTGCTCCCAATGCGGCCTACTTTACACCGGAGAGAACAAACGCAGACTGGGTGACCGCTTTGCAGAACACCTCTGGTCCATCCGCAAGCAGCAGGAGAAACAAGCAGACAGGGAAACCAGGAAATCCCGGCACCAGGCGAGAGGGTGTCCCACAGTTTAAGGACTGACTAGCACATAACACTGTGTGTGCAGCCAAGGAGCCCGCCCCAAGCAGGGTTAACGAAACAAACAGAGTGTGGAATGCCCAGATCAAAGGGTAAAGTCACCCCAAAATAGAATGTATCAGATAAGTCAGGCTGAAGAAAAAGAACTAGCCCAATTAAATTGTGTAACCACATCAAAGGTAGCCCCAATACAGATCCAGTTCCAAGTGAATAGAAACCCATTGAACGTGGAGGTGGACACGGGGCAGTGGTACCCATTGTAGGGGAACATGAATTTAGAAGATTAAGATTGAGCATCTTATCACTCAAGTTGAGAGACACTAAGGCAAAGTCAGCAACATATACAGGAGAACTATTACGCATAATCGGGACCACTGTAGCCCCAGTCAATATGGGCAACAAACTGATCAGCTCCCATTAATAGTGGTGCAATGACCAGGACCCAACCTGTTGGGAAGGGACTGGTTACAAAAAACCACTTGGATTGGGGCAAAACTTCAAGATGGGCACTAGTAACCTAGACAAGGTAACAGGAAAGAACCCAAAAGTTTCCAGGCAAGCTTCAGAAAGATAAAAGGGGTGTGGTGGACCTCAGTTGTGCCTTTGTCCTATATGGACCACCGTTGTGTGTGCTTGTCATACCTGGACACATCCCCTTCCAGTTTGGGTCCTCCCCTCAGCACCTAGTATAAAGGTGGCTGTCTCCTCCCCCTTGTTCAGTCCAGGTTGGTTATATGTTGGGATCTGCTCCTGATTCTGTTGTGAATAAAAGCCTACACTTATATTGGCATATCGGTAGTCTTTCACCTTATTGATAGTGCATCAAGGGGCCAAGTCAAAGATTTACATAGACCCGGATGCCCAACCGAGATGTTTTAAGGCAAGACCAGTTCCATGCACTCTGTGAGTGAAAAGTAGAGACCGAGCTGAAATGATTGGAAGAGCTGGGGATTATTCAACGCGTACAATTCTGAGTGGGCCGCACTGGTAGTTCTGATGCTAAAGCCAGATAACACAATCTGCCTGGGTAGTGATTATAAAGTGACAATGAACAGAGCGTCTTGTTTGGACAAATATGTGATGCCGCGAATAGAGGACCTCAATGCAAAATTATTTGGAGGCCAGATCCTCACAAAGTTCGATATGAGTCACGTGTACCTCCAGTTTGAATTAGAAACATCATCAAGAAAATACATGCCAGTAAACATGCACAGGGGATTGAACGAATTACGAATATACTCGTCTACGTTTTGGGGTATCATCAATGTACGCCATCTTCTAAAGCGTAATGGAATGCATACTGCAAGGAATACTCTGCGTAGCAATTCACCTAGACGATGTTCTAATCACAGGATCCACTGTCAAGGAACACCACAAAAAATTAGAAGCCTTGCAATGGTTTTCAGAAGCCGGGTCTGACTAAAAGAGAAAAAATGTTTTCCAGGCAGCTGAAGTAAGTACCTCAGATACAGGGTCGACAAAGATGGTCTACACTCAGTCCAGGAAAAGGTAAGAGCCATAAAAGAGGCTCCAACACCAAGAAATATGATAGAATTAAAATTGCTTCTCAGCCTCGTAAACTATTACAGATAGTTCATTCCAAACTTGGCAACCTTACTGGCACTCCTATGTACACTGTTAAGACCACTGGTGAAAACAGTCAGTGCCTCTCCCTATGGAATAGGTGTGATCCCATCACACCGATGGAGCACTGGGATGGAGCGTCCGATTGCATATGCCTCACAGAGATTGGCCGATGCGGAAGGAAGGTCTGCACAGATTGAAACGGAGGATTCGGCAATGGTATTCGCAGTGAAGAAATTTCATCAATACGTTTATAGTCAACATTTTACCATTATAACAGATCACAAACCTTGGTTGGGCCTTTTTCTGAGCATAAATCAATTTTCCCCATAGTGTCAGCTCAAATACAGCAGTGGGCGCTATTGTTAAGCGCCCATGAGTACATCTTGGAACATAGACCAGGGGTACAGATCACCAATGCAGATGCCCTGAGCCCACAAGCTTCCCCTAACCACCGAAAATGGACAAAATTCTAATGGCATTGAATTTTATGGATACCTTACCAATTTCGGCCAAACAAATCAAAGCTTGGACTCAGAACGATCCCGAATTGGCCAAATCAAGCCACGTTATATTAATTGGAGGAATGTCCGACACAAGACATGAAGCCGTATGCGACAAAGTACCCGAAATTAAGCATAGAAGGTGGCATTATCCTATGGGGAGCCCAGTTAGTTATCCCCCAGCCGCCCAAAGGCCTATCCTTCAACAACTTCACAGTAGGCATGCAGGGGTATCAAAAATGAAGATGTTAGCGAGAAACTGCATCTGGTGGCCTGACATAGATGGGGATGTAGAGAAGATGGTAAAAACATGCAGAATGTGCTAAAAGAATGTGCCAAGACCTCACCAATAGCTTCCCTGTACCTGGGAATGGCCAGGAAGACCTTAGGTTCAGGTGCACGTGGATTTCACAGGATTATTTATAGGTCCAATGTTTCTGATATTAATCTACGCTCACTCTAAGTGGATTGATGTACACTGGATGGCATCCACCACACCCAATAGCACAATAGAGAGACTTAGATAGTCTTTCTTAGACAGAAAACAAACGGAGTAAGACCTGTCCGCACGGCTCCGTACCATCCATCATCAAACGAATTAGCGGAGCGAGCAGTCCAAGTCTTCAAAAATGGAATGAAAAAACAGACAGGTTCTATAGACACAAAATAGGCACGATTCCTTCTTAATTATAGGACGGCACCACACATAACAAGAGGATTAGCACCAGCAGGATTACTGATGGGCAGGCGCCGACGGACCAGGCTAAGCTTTACCTTACCGAACTTAAGTGGAAGAATTGAAGGAAAGCAAGAAGCCAGAAAAGCAGCCATGATGGACAAAAGGCTGATAGAGTTTTTTCACCATGGGGACACTGTCCAAATGCGAAACTTTGGAGACTTCACCCCATGGACAGCAGGAACGATCCTTTCAAGAACAGGGCCAACGTCCTATACAATAGGGGAGAATGTGCAAACTGCACACAGACAGTCACCCGACTGTCACCCGAGGCCAGAATTAAAACCAGGTCCCTGGCGCTGAGGCGGCAGTGCTAACCACTGTGCCACCGTGCTGTCCGTATGTATTCATAGAATACAAGTTCCCGGGTGATTGGTAATTACCTTAACAGGTGGAACTCCTGTACCGAGCTCTTGAGAAAGCAGGCCCCTGAGTGGGTCTATTAATATATTGCCCAGATGGTACCTATTTCTGTTCAACACAGACTTGTGATTTTGCTTTACCTGATTTTGTGCAATAAAGCACCATTTTTTATAGCTGACTCCTGGAGTTATGAAAGTGCACTTGGTTAATGGTCTATCAGTTGTATTAAGATTAAGATTATACAGGTGCAGGGCATTGATTGATTAAGTACCTGGAGGACATATAAAGAAAGACTTGCATTTATTGGTTCTCAAAGGAGCTATAAAGAGAGACATCTGAGATAATGGCAGCTGGTTAAAGAGGAGACAGATTTTTATAATGCTTCATCCTGTAAATAACTGGTATTAAGTGAAGAATTGGGTCTACTTTCCTACTTCATCATCTGACTTCACAATGATTTAACATGATATCTGGAGCATCATCGCATTGTCTATCCCACAGCATCTTGGGGTCTCATCCCTCTGAGCCACAATGCAGTAGTCTTCCAGTATTCATTGTGCCACAACCGTTTACTGTCAATACAGTTGCAGCACAGCATGGTGGCACAGTGGTTAGCACAGCTGCCTCACAGCTCCAGGGACCCGGGTTCGATTCCTGGCTTGGGTGACTGTGCGGAGTTTGCACATTCTCCGCATGTCTGCGTGGGTTTCCTCCGGGTGCTCCGGTTTCCTCCCACAGTCCAAACATGTGCGGATTAGGTTGATTGGCCATGCTAACGTGCCCCTTAGTGCCCCGCAATGCATAGGTTAGAGGGATTAGCAGAGTAAATGTGTGGGATTACGGGGATAGGGCCTGGGTGGGATTGTTGTCAGTGCAGATTCAATGGGCCGAATGGCCTCATTCTGCACTGTCGGGATTCTATATCTATATCTAGTTGCATCTCAATTAATTAAGGCCTTCAGTTGATGTTAAAATGCAAAGCAAATTTACAGCAATTAGTGTATTTCACATTATTAGCAACGTTTGGGGAAACAATCAATAAATTATAATTATAAATATCAAATGATTGGGGACTCATCAGTTAGAGGGATAGATAGGAGGTTCTGTAGCAGCAAAAGAGACTCACTGATGGTATGTTGCCTCCCGGGTGCCAGGGTCTGTGATGTCTCGGACCGTGTTTTCAGGATTCTTAAGGGGGAGGGGGGACAGTCATAAGTCGTGGTACACATCGGTACCAACGACATAGGTAAGAGAAGGGACGGGGATTTAAAACAGGAATTTAAGGAGCTAGGGTGGAAGCTGAGAGGCAAGACAAACCATGTTGTCATCTCTGGTTTGTTGCCGGTGCCACGTGCTAGCGGGTTGAGGAACAGGGAGAGAGTGCAGATAAACAGGTGGCTGCAGGGATGGTGTAGGAGGGAGGGTTTCAGCGACTTGGATAATTGGAACACATTCTGGGGAAGGTGGGACCTGTACAAACAGGACGGTTTGCACCTGAACCAGAGGGGCACCAATATCCTGGGAGGGAAATTTGCTACGGCTCTTCGGGGGGGTTTAAACTAATTTGTCAGGGGGATGGGACAAGGAGCTGTAGTTCAGAAGTCAGTGTTGAGTGTAGTGAGGTACTGAGGAAGATATCAAGGTCGCAGGAGTGTACCGGCAGACAGGAAGGTGGGTTGAAGTGTGTCTACTTCAATGCAAGGAGCATCCGAAATAAGGTAGGTGAACTTGGAGCGTGGATTGGTACTTGGGACTACGATGTTGTGGCCATTACAATGGTAGTGGTGGTGAAGGCGGATTCGATAGGGTCTTTTAAGAGACTTTTCGATAAGTTCATGGAAGTTAGTAAAATAGAGCGTTATAGGTAAGCCTAGTAGATAGGGACATATTCGGTGCAACTTGTGGGCCGAAGGGCCTGTTTGTGCTGTAGCTTTTCTATGTTCTATGTTCTATTACGGAGACATGGTTAGAACAGGGACAGGAATGGTTGTTGGAAGTTCCGGGGTATAGATGTTTCAGTAAGAGTAGGGAAGGTGGTAAAAGAGGTGGAGGAGTAGCATTGTTAATCAAGGATAGTTTAACGGCTGCGGAAAGGCACTTCGAGGGGGATCTGCCGACTGAGGTAATATGGGCTGAAGTTAGAAATAGGAAAGGAGTGGTCACATTGTTAGGAGTTGTCTATAGGCCCCCAAATAGTAATAGAGATGTAGAGGAAGAAATTGCAAAGCAGATTATGGATAGGCGTGGGGGTCACAGGGTAGTTGTCATGGGTGAATTTAACTTTCCAAATATTGATTGGAAGCTTTATAGGTCGAATAGTTCAGATGGGACAGTTTTTGTGCAGTGTGTGCAGGAGGGTTTCCTGACACAATATGTGGATAGGCCGACAAGAGGTGGGGCCACATTGGATTTGGTACTGGGTAATGAACCGGGTCAAGTGTTAGATTTGGTTGTGGGAGAGCACTTTGGAGATAGTGACCACAATTCAGTGTGTTTCGTTATTGCAATGGAGAGGGATAGGGCCGTACAGCAGGGCAAGGTTTATAATTGGGGCAGGGGTAATTATGATGCGATTAGGCAAGAATTAGGGAGCATAAGGTGGGAACAGAAACTGTCAGGGAAAGGCACAAATGAAAAGTGGAGCTTGTTCAAGGAACAAATACTGCGTGTCCTTGATAGGTATGTCCCTGTCAGGCAGGGAGGAAATGGCCGAGTGAGGGAACCATGGTTCACAAAAGAGGTTGAATGTCTTGTCAAGAGGAAGAAGGAAGCGTATGTAAGGATGAGAAAACAAGGTTCAGTTGGGTCCATTGAGGGTTACAAGTTAGCAAGGAATGAGCTGAAAAAAGGGCTTAGGAGAGCTAGGAGGGGGCATGAGAAGTCCTTGGCGGGTCGGATCAAGGAAAACCCCAAGGCTTTTTACTCTTATGTGAGGAATAAAAGAATGACCAGGGTGAGGTTAGGGCCTGTCAAGGACAGTAGTGGGAACCTGTGCATGGAGTCAGAAGAGATAGGAGAGGCGATGAATGAATACTTTTCTTCAGTGTTCGCCAAGGAGAGGGGCCATGTTTTTGAGGATGAGAGTGTGGTACAGGCTGATACGCTGGAGGAGGCAGATGTTCTAAGGGAAGATGTATTCGCAATTTTGAAAAACCTGAAGGTCGATAAGTCCCCTGGGCCAGATGAGATATATCCTAGGATTCTTTGGGAGGAGATTGCAGAGCCTTTGACTTTGATCTTTGGGTCCTCACTGTCCACGGGGATAGTGCCAGAGGACTGGAGAGTGGCGAATGTTGTTCCTCTCTCAAAGAAAGGAAATAGGAATGACTCTGGTAATTATAGGCCGGTTAGTCTTACTTCGGTGGTCGGTAAGTTAATGGAAAAGGTCCTGAGGGATAGGATTTACGACCATTTAGAAAGATGCAGCTTAATCCCGGATAGTCAACACGGATTCGTGAAGGGTAAGTCTTGCCTCACAAATTTGATTGAATTCTTTGAGGAGGTAACTAAGTGTGTAGATGAAGGTAGAGCAGTTGATGTCATATACATGGATTTGAGTAAGGCATTTGATAAGGTCCCCCATGGTCGGCTCATGAAGAAAGTAAGGAGGTGTGGGATAGAGGGAAATTTGGCCGATTGGATAAGTAACTGGCAATCTCATAGAAGACAGAGAGTGGATGGAAAATTTTCAGACTGGAGACCAGTTACCAGCGGTGTACCACAAGGATCAGTGCTGGGTCCTCTGCTATTTGTGACTTTTATCAATGACTTGAGGAGGGGGCTGAAGGGTGGGTCAGTAAATTTGCTGATACGCCAAGATTGGTGGAGTAGTGGATGAGGTGGAGGGCTGTTGTAGGCTGCAAGGAGACATTGATAGGATGCAGAGCTGGGCCGAAAAATGGCAGATGGAGTTTAACCCTGATAAGTGCGAGGTGATTCATTTTGGGAGGACAAATTTGAATGTGGATTACAGGGTCAAAGGTAGGGTTCGGAGGAATGTGGAGGAACAGAGAGATCTTGGGGTTCACATCCACAGATCTCTGAAGGTTGCCACTCAAGTGGATAGAGCCGTGAAGAAGGCCTATAGTGTGTTAGCTTTTATTAACAGGGGGTTTGAGTTTAAGAGCTGTGGGGTTATGTTGCAACTGTACAGGACCTTGGTGAGACCACATTTGGAATATTGTGTGCAGTTCTGGTCACCTCACTATAAGAAGGATGTGGAAGACTGGAAAGGAGATTTACCAGGATGCTGCCTGGTTTGGAGGGTAGGTCTTATGAGGAAAGGTTGAGGGAGCTACGGCTTTTCTCTTTAGAGAGGAGGAGGTTGAGAGGCGACTTAATAGAAGTTTATAAGATGATGAAGGGGATAGAGTGGACGTTCAGAGACTATTTCCTTGGGTGGATGTAGCTGTTACTAGGGGGCATAACCAAAAGGTTCGTGGTGGAAGATATAGGAGGGATGTACGAGGTAAGTTCTTTACTCAGAGAGTGGTTGGGGTGTGGAATGGATTGCCTGTGTGATAGTGGAGTCGGACACTTTAGGAACTTTCAAGCGGTTATTGGATAGGTACATGGAGCACACCAGGATGATAGGGAGTGGGATAGCTTGATCTTGGTTTCGGAAAAGGTTCGGCACAACATCGTGGGCCGAAGGGCCTGTACTGTGCTGTACTGTTCTATGTTCTATGACATTTGGCCATTTGAAAGAGAAAATGTTTGCAAAGTGGAAGGCAACAATCAATGAAGCAATTTTTCTGAATGTCTAATACTCACAGAAAGATTCAGGGCAGAAGAATCTAATTCTGTAATCCTCACAGCTCCCGTCCTTTTGCTCTTCATTAACACAAGCAAAGCCAGAAGAAATGCTGCACCTGTTTAATACAAAAAGGCAAGGTTTCATATTGTTGTTTTTTAAAGAAATTCATAATAGGGCTGGACTTCAATGCACAGGAGTGGGGCTTTTTGGGGCCAGTGTCAGCAGGGAACCGAATTAATACCAGTGAAATTGACAGAGTGTTAGAAAGCTTGCTCCAACTTGCCACCTTCCACATTTAACCTTGACACTTTAGGCTCCATGAGAACAACTTTGTCAGGGGAAGCGGATTGTCAAGTTCAATATGTCAGCTGCTCAACAAAAATGTCTTTTGCAATTTGTGATTCAATGGATTTCCTGTAAATTATCAGGAAAAAGCAAAGTGAGCAAGCAGCTGACAGGCATCAGTGCACCACCTGAGGACATCAGAGCCTCACAAGGCTCATGGTGTGACCTCAGCTCACATTATGACATTCTTGACCAGCTGGTAAGTGAACTTGGTGGTACCTCTTGGGTGTTGAACAAGATTAAACTAAATTGGCAACCAATTCACCAATTGGTTAATGGAAGGAACATATTACAGAAACTCTTGGAGAAATACAAGGAGGTGTTTGTAAATACTTTCGTGGAAATGACCGGAGCCAAGGCATGGCTTAAAATAAAACCTGATAGCATCCCAAAATGCATCAAGGCAAGAACTGTGCCATGTGCTATCAAGCCAAACGTTGAAGTGGAACTTAAAACAATAATCAGAGATGGACTGATCCAGTCTGTGACGATGCATGATTGGGCAACTCTAATCATCCCTGTCATTAAACCAGATGGTTTGATAAGAATTTGGGGTGACTTCAAAACAGCGATAAATCCAGTGCTGTGTGTTGACCAATATCCCTTAGCAGTAATTGAGGACCTGTTCACTGGATTGTCTGCGTGTCAACTGGACAGTGCGATTGAATTGTCCCAAGCTTACCTCCAAATGAAGGTGACAACTGACACTTTGTTTTCCTCTGAACTCGAACTTGTGGATAAACCTAGGACAAAAAGAACCTAACTGCACTGTGGTGGCCACTGAGGAAGAGAGTTTCCTGTACATTCAGCTTATGAAGAGAAAGGTGAATACTATATATCCTCACAAAGAATCATTCCGGTATAAATGCCTTCTGTTTGGCATTACATCAGCACTGGACCTATTCCAAAAATCCATGGATCAAATCCCAAGTGGCCTGAATGGTGTCCAGTGTTATCTGGATGACTTCCTAGTCAGGGAAAAATATTGGAGGAAACACTGGAATGTCTGCAAAAGCACAATCTTTGTGTGAAGAAAGGAAAATGTGAATTTTCGTGCCAAGACCTCAGAATATCTGCCCTGAATATCATGTTTGGAATCAAGTGATTTCATCATGACCTGCATGGAAGACATTGGACATTGTGAAAGACTGTGGTGTGTGAACAATGATCTTTGGTCCATACAAAGGAAAAGGAATATCTCTAGCTGTGAGTGGTTTGCAGAGATGGCCCCTCATCTTATCAGCGCACAATTACCAGATTAAATACAGAAGATCTGAGCAACAGGCGGACGCCGATGCTCTATCACGTCTATCAATTTGGGGCAAAGACGAATCACAGGAGAACTATGTGAACATCTTGTACTTATGCCAGGTTGATGGTTTACCTATTACAGTCTCTCCAGTGCAAAGATGCACAAAGTTAGATCCGGTGATGGGGAAGGTCATGGACATGATCTTGAAAGGAATTTCATCGAATAAATAGAGGAGCAATCAAGAATCCAAGGTATACTGAACAAGGGAACTTCATAGAATCATAGAATCCTGATAGTTCAGAAGGAGGTCATTCGGCCCATGGAGTCTGCACCGACTCTCGGACAGAACATCCCACTTAGGGCCCGATTCCTGTAACCCCATGTATTTACTCCACAAATCCCCCTAACTTACACATCTTTGGACACGAAGGAACAATTTACCATGGCCAATCCACCTAAGCTGTACATCTTTGTGCTGTGTGATGCGCGATTAAATCACTCGGGGGGCTAGATCGTACCCGGGAAATAAAGGCTTTTATTAATAACAAGAATGGAGCATACTATATACAATACAATTCCAGACTAAAGGGTCACCAGGCAGTGCAGTGACCTTTATACACCTCCAGGTAGGCGGAGCCAACTGGAGTGTATCACAGAACAATATCAACAGGTAGAATACCCCAACCCTAACCCCAACAGTGACAACAGTAACATATCTACAAGTACCCATAGTGCTGACCATCTATGGTTCAGTACCCATAGTGGTAACCATCTATGGGTTCACCACATTCACCCCTCCTTTAAAACAAAGGCCGGCGGGGCAAAGAAAAAACAGAACGAACTGTCCATATATTCACAAGTTCAGTCGTATTGGAGGACCGCACCGACTCTGCGACCTCCTCAACACTGGTGGTCGCGCCGGTTCTGGTGACCGTGATGACCCTCTCTCTAAGGCGGTGTCCAGTGACTCCTCCAGTTCCTTATGGACAGGTGGACCACGAGGTGGCGACAATCTCCTGGACTCGAGCACGCCTCGAGGTGGCGACAATCTCCTGGACTCAGGCAAGCTGTACACGGGAGTAAGAGGATTAAGTGGTGGTCCCGATACTGCCCGCGCCGTGTCAGGAGGGGAGATAAAGGTCAAGGGATCCCTAACCAGGGCTGTGGGAGCGACAGGGGTTTCCAAGTCCCCTGCAGGCGCCAGATCTCGAATAGAGACCGTATCCTCTCGCCCGTCAGGATATGCCACATAGGCATATTGAGGGTTGGCGTGGAGGAGATGGACCTGTTCAACCAAAGGGTCGGACTTGCGGGTCCTAACATGCCGCCGCAGGAGGACAGGTCCTGAGTACATCAATCAAGACGGCAATGAGGTCCCAGAGGAAGACTTCCTAGGGAAGGAAAACATCCTCTCATGTGGAGTAGCGTTGGTTGCCGTACACAGGAGGGACCGGATGGAATGGAGCGCATCAGAAAGTACCTCTTGCCAACGGGAGACTGGAAGACCCTTAGACCTCAACGCCAGTAAGACAGCCTTCCAGACTGTAGCATTTTCTCTTTCAACCTGCCCGTTACCCCTAGGGTTGTAACTCGTAGTCCTACTTGAGGCAATCCCTTTTGAGAGCAGGTATTGCCTCAAGTCGTCACTCATAAATGACAAGCCCCTATCACTGTGGATATAGCTGGGATAACCGAACAGGGTGAAAAGATCCCGTAATGCTTTGATAACCGTGGCAGCGGTCATGTCTGAACAGGGAATGGCAAAGGGGAATCGTGAGTACTCATCAATCACGTTGAGGAAGTACACGTTCCGATCTGTCGAAGGAAGGGGGCCCTTGAAGTCCACACTCAGTCTTTCAAAAGGGCGAGTGGCCTTAATGAGGTGTGCCCTGTCAGGTCGATAGAAGTGCGGTTTGCATTCAGCACATACCTGGCAGCTTCGGGTTATTGACCTGACATCCTCCACTGAGTAGGGTAGATTCCGGGCCTTTACGAAATGGAAGAGCCGAGTGATCCGCGGATGGCAGAGATCATTGTGGAGGGCCTGTAATCGATCCTCCTGCACACTTGCACATGTTCCACGCGACAGGGCGTCTGAGGGCTCATTGAGCTTCCCTGGACGGTACATGATATCATAGTTGTAGGTGGAGAGTTCGATTCTCCACCTCAAGATTTTATCATTTTTGATCTTGCCCCGTAACGTGTTGTTGAACATGAATGCCACGGACCGCTGGTCCGTGCGCAGGGTGAATCGTTTTCCCGCCAAGTAATGGCGCCAATGCCGGACGGCCTCCACAATGGCCTGAGCCTCTTTTTCCACCGCGGAATGCCGAATTTCGAGGCCTTGGAGGGTGCGAGAGAAAAAGGCGACGGGCCTGCCCGCCTGGTTAAGTGTGGCGGCCAGGGCGAAATCAGATGCATCACTCTCCACCTGAAAGGGGATGGACTCATCGACAGTGTGCATCGTGGCTTTCGCGATGTCAGCTTTTATCCCTTCAAAGGCTAAGCGAGCCTCTGCTGCTTGGGGAAAAGAGGTAGACTTTATGAGCGGACGGGCTTTGTCCGCATAATTGGGAACCCACTGTGCATAGTATGAAAAGAAACCTAAGCATCTTCTCAGTGCTTTGATGCTAGTGGGTAGGGGAAGTTCAAGGAGGGGACGCATACGGTCTGGATCAGGGCCAAGGACCCCGTTTTCCACCACGTATCCGAGAATTGCTAGGCGGCGCTTGCTAAATACACACTTCTCCCTGTTGTAGGTCAGATTCAGGCGAGACGCAGTGCGTAAAAATCTAAGGAGATTGGCATCGTGGTCCTGCTGGTCATGGCCGCAGATAGTGACGTTGTCCAGGTACGGGAAGGTAGCCCGCAGCCCGTTTTGGTCCACCATTCGGTCCATTGCACGCTGGAAGACCGAGACCCCATTCGTGACGCCAAAGGGAACCCTTAAAAAGTGGTAAAGACGACCATCCGCCTCAAGGGCCGTATATTTTCGGTCCTCTGGGCGAATGGGGAGCTGGTGGTAAGCTGACTTCAAGTCAATAATGGAGAACACCCGGTACTGCGCAATCTGGTTGACCATGTCAGATATGCGCGGGAGAGGATACGCGTCCAGCTGCGTGTATCTATTAATGGTCTGACTATAGTCTATGACCATCCGGGGTTTGTCTCCAGTTTTAACCACCACGACTTGCGCTCTCCATGGACTAGTGCTAGGTTGAATGATCCCTTCCCTGAGGAGGCGCTGAACTTCAGATCGAATAAAGATCCGATCCTCAGCGCTGTAACGCCTGCTCTTAGTTGCGATGGGCTTGCAGCCTGGCACGAGATTCTCGAATAAAGATGGTGGGGTGATTCTGAGTGTCGAGAGGCTACACGTGGACCGCGCTGGGCAATTTGGAGGCTGCTGTTCTCCCACTGAAAGTGGAGGGAGTGGCCCATCGTACTGCAGGGTTACACTCCTCAGGTGGACCATAAAGTCTAGTCCCAGGTGTATCGGAGCGCAAAGGTGCGGTAACACGAGGAGCCTGAAGTTCTCATAAACTGTGCCCCGCACCGTTAGCTTGACCACGCAGCTCCCAAGCATGGTAACAGATCGGGACCTCGACGCCATCAAAATTGTCTGTCTGACAGTCCGTACTCGGAGACCGCACCGTTTCACGGTGTCAGGGTGAATGAAACTCTCCGTGCTCCCGCTGTCAAACAAACAATGAATTAGACGTCCATTTACCTCTATGCCCATCATGGACTTGTCGAGTCTGTGAGGCTTGGCCTGGTCCAGGATGATTGACGCCACCATTGGGTCTTGAGTGCAACTGCAGGCAGCTGATATGGTTGATGATGATGACCCCTGCTGGTCGTCTGCGGTCAGTGCCAACCAAAATGGCTGCGCCCATGGATCGCACGTGGTCGGTGGCGTTAAAAGTGACGGCGCTAAAAGTGGCGGCCCCTGCAGGTTACACGTGTCTTGCGTCTTCGTCGTCAGGAATGGTGGCGCGCTGGAATCGCACGTGGTGGAAGACCTCGAAGAAGCTGGAGACAAGGAGACAGGCTCTGGAGAATCACATGCCGCGCTGCTAAGCTTGGAGGGTGGTTTAGCCCTGCAGACTTTGGCATAATGCCCTTTCTTCCCACACGCGGAGCAAAATACCGTTCTGGCTGGACATCGCTGCCGAGGGTGTTTCGCCAATCCACAGAAATAGCACCGCGGGCCTCCTGGAGCTGCCGCCATCGTCAGGTCCGAGGTTGAAAGCACAATCGCGCAGTTTTTCGGAGCCGCTGGGTAGAGTTGAGTCGGTGGCTGTACTTGCCACAATGTTCCCACGTGGTCGGTGGGGTACATTTCTAGACTTCTGGAGGCCGTTTCCATCGTGTCAGCCAATTCCACCGTCTTAGCTAGGTCTACGTTACCTTGCTCTAGCAGCCGCAGGCGAATATACGATGAGCTGATTCCCGCCACGAACGCATCTCGGATCAAGTCGTTAGTATACTGGGCCGCTGACACTGGCTTGCAGTTGCAGGCTCTGGCTAGCTGCTGAAGTTTGCGCAGATACTGTCCTGTCGTTTCGCCGGGCTGCCGCCGTCGAGTGGCTAGAAGGTGTCGAGCATGAATCTTGTTTGGCGGTTTGTTGTACAGTTTCTTAAGTAGTTTGATGGCCCCTTTGTAGTCTTGGGCATCGCGGATTGATGAGTATACAGTGTCGCTTACCCTTGCGTGGAGGACCCGCAGTCTATCGGCGTCGTTTTGAATGGCTGTTGAGGCATCGATGTAGTCTTGAAAACACTTTAACCAATGGTCGAAAGTGTTCGACGCTCCCGCTGCACGTGGATCTAAGGTACGCCGATCGGGTTTCAACATTTGCTCCATGGTTTTTTTTTTACCAAAATTTGTTATTAATAAAATTGATGCGCGATTAAATCACTCGGGAGGCTGGATCGTACCCGGGAAATAAAGGCTTTTATTAATAACAAGAATGGAGCATACTATATACAATACAATCCCAGACTAAAGGGTCACCAGGCAGTGCTGTGACTTTTATACTCCTCCAGGTAGGCGGAGCCAACTGGAGTGTACCACAGAACAATATCAACAGGTAGAACACCCCAACCCTAAAACCAACAGTAACTACAGTAACATATCTACAAGTACCCATTGTGCTGACCATCTATGGTTCAGTACCCATAGTGGTAACCATCTATGGTTCAGCACACTGTGGAAGCAAACAAGAGCATCTGGAGGAAGCCGAGGCAGACACCGGGAGAACATGCAAACTTCCCACAGACAGTCACCCATGGCTGGAATCAAACCCGGGTCCCTGGCGCTGTGAGGCAGCAGTGTTAAACTTAAATAAACAGGACAAAATGGAGTACTTCTGAGGGGGATTACAGTGATAATTCCTCCATGCTTGTGGAGTCATACACCGAACAAATCCAGGAAGGACATCCAGGAGTCATTCATTTGAAAGAACTCACAAGGAGTTATTTCTGATGGCCAGGACTAGACTCACACATTGAAGAAAGTGTAGGACGGTGTCAGTCTTGTGCAAGGATACAAAATACTCCACCTCATCAACCACTTCACCCATGGGATTGGCCAAAACAGCCTTTGCAAAGCGCACATATTAATTTTGTGGAACCAATTGAAGGATCCATGTTTCTTGTCCAAGTGGATGCACATTCCAAATGGCCTGAAATCATGATGATGAAATTGACGACTACTGAAAAGACAACTGAGCGACGAGACAAAGTACCTGCACAGTTTGGCAAATTGGAGCAATTAGTTAGCAATAATGGGACTCAGTTCATGTCAAAAGAATTTGTGGACTACCCCAGAAACCTTGGCATACAGCACATCAGAACTGTGTTACCATCCTTCCACCAATGGATTGGCAGAGACGTTGGTACAGTAATTGAAGAATGAATTTAAAGCATCAAAGGATGAGAAACCATGAGCCAAAAGAGTAACCAACTATCTCATATCCTACAGAAACATAGCCCATGCGACATACAATAGCCCATACCAAGAAACGACTCTTCAACTGAGAAATACTGCCAAAATCTCGCAATTTCTTCTGTGTAAACCCATGATGACAGAGTTTGGAGGTGACAAAAAGAGAATTTTTGATTTGATTTGTGATTGTCACATGTATTAGTATACAGTGAAAAGTATTGTTTCTTGCATGCTATACAGACAAAGCATACCATTCATAGAGAAAGAAATGAGGGAGTGCAGAATGTAGTGTTACAGTCATAGCTAGGGTGCAGAGAAAGATCAACTGAGTGTGAGGTAGGTCCATTCATAAGTCTGATGGCAGCAGGAAGAAGCTGTTCTTGAGTTGGTGGGTACATGACCTCAGACTTTTACATATTTATCCCGACAGAAGAAAGTGGAAGAGAATATGTCTGGGGTTCTTGGGGTCCTTAATTATGCTGCTTCTTTGCCGAGGCAGCAGGAAGTGTAGACGGTGTCAATGGATGGGAGGCTGGTTTGCAGAGTCAGTATCTGAAATATCAATATCTGACACTCGGTGTTTGGAAATCCCTGAACCTATGATCACGACTGTGTCGAATTCCGATTCGACACCAGTTGAACCAACATCATCTGGAGAAGCTGAAGAAGAACCAGCCTGATCAGATGATGTGTCTGAGCCAAGTGGCGAACAGACTACCGAGAACATGCAAGTAAAGCCTCCTGAAGGAAGGATTCTGCTTGAGCGTGAGCGACTATGAGGGAGAGACATGGCATTGTAGAGAGATGAGGGTGAGTGTCAGCGGTAGATAGACAGATGGGAATAGAAAAAACATAGAAAACATAGAAAACTACAGCACAATACAGGCCCTTCAGCCCACAAAACCGAACATGTCCCTACCTTAGCGATAACTAGGCTTACCTACAACCCTCTATCTTACTAAGTTCCATGTACTTATCTAAAAGTGTCTTAAAAGACCCTATCGAATCCGTCTCCACCACCGTTGTTGGTAGCCCATTCCACGCACCCACCACCCTCTGAGTGAAAAACGTACCCCTGACATCTCCTCTGTCCCTACTCCCCAGCACCTTAAACCTGTGTCCTCTTGTGGCAACAATTTCAGCCCTAGGAAAATGCCGCTGACTGTCCACTCGATCAATACCTCTCAACATCTTATACACCTCTATCAGGTCACCACTCTTCCTTTGTCTCTCCAAGGAGAAAAGACCGAGCTCACTCAACCTATCCTCATAAGGCATGCTCCTCAACCCAGGCAACATCTTTGTAAATCTCCTCTGCACCCTTTCTATGGCTTCCACATCCTTCCTGTAATGAGGTGACCAGAACTGAGCACAGTACTCCAAGTGGGGTCCGACCAGGGACCTAGAAAGCTGCAACATTATCTCACAACTCCTAACCTCAATTCCTCGATTGATGAAGGCCAGGACACCATATGCCTTCTTAACCACAGCCTCAACCTGCACAGCTGCTTTGAGTGTCCTATGAACTCGGACCCCAAGATCCTTCTGATCTTCCACACTGCCAAGAGTCCTACCATTAATATTATATTCCGCCATCTTATTTGACCTGCGAAAATGAACCACCCCACACTTATCTGGGCTGAACTCCATCTGCCACGTCTCCGCCCAGTCTTGCATCCTATCAATGTCTCGCTGCAACTTCTGACATCCCTCCACACTATCCACAACACCTCCAACCTTTGTGTCATCAGCAAACTTACCAACCCATCCCTCCACTTCCTCATCCAGGTCATTTATAAAAATCACAAAGAGTAAGGGTCCCAGAACAGATCCCTGGGGCACTCCACTGGTGACCGACCTGAATGCAGAATATGACCCATCTATAACCACTCTTTGCCTTCTGTGGGCAAGCCAGTTCTGGATCCACAAAGCAATGTCCCCTTGGATCCCATGCCCCCTCACTTTCTCAATAAGCCTTGCATGGGGCACCTTATCAAATGCCTTGCTGAAGTCCATATATACTACATCTATTGCTCTTCCTTCATCAATGTGTTTAGTCACATGCTCAAAAAACTTAATCAGGCTCGTAAGACATGACCTGCCTTTGACAAAGCCATGCTGACTATTCTTAATCATATTATACCTCTCCAAATGTTCATAAATCCTGCCTCTCAGGATCTTCTCCATCAACTTACCAACCACTGAGGTTAGACTCACTGGTCTATAATTTCTAGGGTTATCTCTACTCCCTTTCTTGAATAAAGGAACAACATCCGCAATCCTCCAATCCTCCGGAACCTCTCCCGTCTCCATTGATGATGCAAGGATCATCGCCAAAGGCTCAGCAATCTCCTCCCTCGCCTCCCACAGTAGCCTGGGGTACATCCTGTCTGGTCCCGGCGAATTATCTAACTTGATGCTTTTCAAAAGTTCCAACACATCCTCTTTCTTAATATCTACATGCTCAAGCTTTTCAGTCCGCTGCAAGTCTGCACTACAACCACCAAGATCCTTTTCCATAGAGAATACTGAAGTAAAGTATTCATTAAGTACCTCTGTTATTTCTCCCGGTTCCATGCAAACCTTCCCACCTATTCTTTCACGTCTTATCCTCTTGCTCTTCACATACTTGTAGAATGCCTTGGGGTTTTCCTTAATCCTGCCTGCCAAGGCCTTCTCATGACCTCTTCTGGCTCTCCTAATTTCCTTCTTAAGATCCTTCCTAAGAGCCGTATACTCTTCTAGATCTCTAATATTACCTAGCTCCCTGAACCTTTTGGAAGCTTTTCTTTTCTTCTTGACTAAATTCATTCCAACCTTTGTATACCACGGTTCCTGTAACCTACCATAACTTCCCTGTCTCACTGGAACGTTGCTATGCAGAACTCCAGACAAATATTCCCTGTAAATTTGCCACATTTCTTCCGTACATTTCCTTGAGAAAACCTCTTTCCAATTTAAGACTCCAATTTCCTACCTGATAGCCTCATAATTCCCCTAACTCCAATTAAACACTTTTTTTTACCTTGTCTGATCCTATCTCCCTCTAATGCTATTGTAAAGGAGATAGAATTATGATCACTATCTCCAAAATGCTCTCCCACTGAGAGATCTGACACCTGCCCAGGTTCATTTCCCAATACCAAATCAAGTATAGCCCCTCCTCTTGTACGCTTATCTACATACTGTGTCAAGAAACCCCCCTGAACACACCTAACAAACTCCTCCCCATCTACACCCCTTACTCTCGGGAGATTCCAATCAATATTTGGGAAATTAAAATCTCCCATCACGACAATTCTGTTATTATTACACCTTTCCAAGATCTGTTTCCCTATCTGCTCCTCAACATCCCTGTTACTATTGGGCGGCCTATAGAAAACACCCAGTAAAGTTATTGACCCCTTCCTGTTCCTAACCTCCACCCACAGAGACTCCGTGGACAATCCCTCCATGGTGTCCATCTTTTCTGCAGCCGTGACACTATCTCTGATCAACAGTGCCACTCCCCCACCTCTTCTGCCTCCCTCCCTGTCCCTTCTGAAGCATCTGAAACCCCGGCATTGAAGTAACCAGGCCTGTCCCTGAGTCATCCAAGTCTCTGAAATGGCCACCACATCATATTTCCAAGTAGTGATCCACGCTCTAAGCTCATCCACTTTGTTGACAACACTCCTTGCGTTAAAATAGACACATCTCAAACCTTCGGTCTGAGTGCTCCCCTTCTCTATCTGGGATTTTAACTTTCCAAATATTGATTGGAACCTTTGTAGGTCAAATAGTTCGGATGGGGCAATTTTTGTGCAGTGTGTGCAGGAGGGTTTCCTGACACAATATGTGGATAGGCCGATAAGAGGTGAGGCCACATTGGATTTGGTACTGGGAAATGAACTGGGCCAAGTGTAAGATTTGGTTGTGGGAGAGCACTTTGGAGATAGTGACCACAATTCGGTGTCTTTTGTTATTGCAATGGAGAGGATAGGGCCTTACGGCAGGGCAAGGTTTACAACTGGGGGAGAGGTAATTATGATGCTGAAGTAGGCCATTTTCCAAAAGCCATATTTTTATTATCTCATCAATATTCACCTCATTAAACAAACTCATTTATTGGACTGATTGGCACCATTCATAACGTGCCCACAATGCAGAGGGGAACACCCGAATGGACATTCGTTTAAATCCCCCTCTGCACAGCTGAGAGACCTTTAATTTCAAAGCCGACAAAAGATCCTTATTCTGCCCAGCAACAGCACGAAGCTGCATTTTAAACCGGCCTTTGGCCAGAAAATCGGGATATCTGTGAGTCAAGACCTGGAGTGGGATATATGGCATAGCTGGACTGTCAGTAAAATATTACGGGAATAAAATGGCCAAGGCAGGCAAAGAAACTTAATAAACCAGGATAAAAAGAATAAAAGATTAGATTAAATCCCCCTACACACAGCAGGACAAAATGACATGAACACCTAATCTCGCAAGCATAGAATACGGACACAAAACAGCAGAGGTCGATTTAGATAAGGGGACACGTCGAGAGGATAATGGGAAACACATTAAAACACCGGGGCAAGAACAGGCAGTCCCATTAACACGGACACACACCATACAGATGCAAATTGACAAGCCTCCCAGGGAACTTCCTGACCAGACAGACCACTTTTTAGGTATTGTAAAAATGTATGAGCAAATGTTCCCGCTCGAATTTGGATTCCTATAAATATCCAGAGCAAATGTATAACTATTGAGATCAACGTGGCCAAGCCACTGTTTCTGAGCTGGTTACGAGGTTCTCCCTGGGATCCCAGTAATTGTACAATATAGAAAAACGCTTTGAACCTTGCCTTGCGACTCGACTTCCTTGAATGCACTGGTACAAGGGATTTTTCCCTACAACAATGCGATTCGGCAAGAATTAGGGGGCATAAGTTGGGAACAGAAACTGTCAGGGAAAGGAACTAATGAAAAGTGGAGCTTGTTCAAGGAACAAATACTGGGTGTCCTTGATAGGTATGTCCCTGTCAGGCAGGGAGGAAATGGCTGAGTGAGGGAACCATGGTTCACGAAAGAGGTGGAATGTCTTGTGAAAAGGAAGAGGGAAGCTTATGTAGGGATGAGGAAACAAGGTTCAGATGGCTCGATTGAGGGTTACAAGTTAGCAAGGAATGAGCTGAAAAAGGGGTTTAGGAGAGCTAGGAGGGGACATGAGAAGTCCTTGGCGGGTAGGATCAAGGAAAACTCCAAGGCTTTTTACTCTTATGTCAGGAATAAAAGAATAACCAGGGTGAGGTTAGGGCCGGTCAAGGACAGTAGTGGGAACTTGTGTATGGAGTCAGTAGAGATAGGCGAGGTGATGAATGAATACTTTTCTTCAGTGTTCACCAAGGAGAGGGGCCATGTTTTTGAGGAAGAGAAGGTGTTACAGGCTAATAGGCTGGAGGAAATAGATGTTCGGAGGGAGGATGTCCTGGCAGTTTTGAATAAACTGAAGGTCGATAAGTCCCCTGGGCCTGATGAAATATATCCTAGGATTCTTTGGGGGGCAAGGGATGAGATTGCAGAGCCTTTGGCTTTGATCTTTGGGTCCTCGCCGTCCACGGGGATAGTGCCAGAGGACTGGAGAATGGCGAATGTTGTTCCTCTGTTTAAGAAGGGGAATAGAAATGACCCTGGTAATTATAGACCGGTTAGTCTTACTTCGGTGGTTGGTAAATTGATGGGAAAGGTCCTTAGGGATGGGATTTACAACCATTTAGAAAGATGCGGATTAATCCGGGATAGTCAGCACGGATTCGTGAAGGGCACGTCGTGCCTCGCAAATTTGATTGAATTTTTTGAGGAGGTAACTAAGTGTGTTGATGAAGGTAGGGCAGTTGATGTCATATACATGGATTTTAGTAAGGCGGTTGATAAGGTCCCCCATGGTCGGCTTATGATGAAAGTGAGGAGGTGTGGGATAGAGGGAAAGTTGGCCGATTGGATAGGTAACTGGCTGTCTGATCGAAGACAGAGGGTGGTGGTGGTGGATGGAAAATTTTCGGATTGGAGGCAGGTTGCTAGCGGAGTGCCACAGGGATCAGTGCTTGGTCCTCTGCTCTTTGTGATTTTTATTAATGACTTAGAGGAGGGGGCTGAAGGGTGGATCAGTAAATTTGCTGATGACACCAAGATTGGTGGAGCAGTGGATGAGGTGGAGGGCTGTTGTAGGCTGCAAAGAGACATAGATAGGATGCAAAGCTGGGCTGAAAAATGGCAAATGGAGTTTAACCCTGATAAATGTGAGGTGATTCATTTTGGTAGGACTAATTTAAATGTGGATTACAGGGTCAAAGGTAGGATTCTGAAGACTGTGGAGGAACAGAGAGATCTTGGGTCCATATCCACAGATCTCTAAAGGTTGCCACTCAAGTGGATAGAGCTGTGAAGAAGGCCTATAGTGTGTTAGCTTTTATTAACAGGGGGTTGGAGTTTAAGAGCCGTGGGGTTATGCTGCAACTGTACAGGACCTTGGTGAGACCACATTTGGAATATTGTGTGCAGTTCTGGTCACCTCACTATAAGAAGGATGTGGAAGCGCTGGAAAGAGTGCAGAGGAGATTTACTAGGATGCTGCCTGGTTTGGAGGGTAGGTCTTATGAGGAAAGGTTGAGGGAGCTAGGGCTGTTCTCTCTGGAGTGGAGGAGGCTGAGGGGAGACTTAACAGAGGTTTATAAAATGATGAAGGGGGTCGATAGAGTGAACGTTCAAAGACTATTTCATCGGGTGGATGGAGCTATTACAAGGGGGCATAACTATAGGGTTCGTGGTGGGAGATATAGGGAGGATATCAGAGGTAGGTTCTTTACGCAGAGAGTGGTTGGGGTGTGGAATGGACTGCCTGCAGTGATAGTGGAGTCAGACACTTTAGGAACATTTAAGTGGTTATTGGATAGGCGCATGGAGCACACCAGGATGATAGGGAGTGGGATAGCTTGATCTTGGTTTCAGACAAAGCTCGGCACAACATCGTGGGCCGAAGGGCCTGTTCTGGGCTGTACTGTTCTATGTTCTATCACCTGCCTATCCTCCCTCTCACACTGTCGGCAAGCTTTCTCTATTTGTGAGCTAACCTCCTCTCTCCCAGTCACTTCAATTTGATTCCCACCCCCCACCCATTCCAGTTTAAACTCTCCCCAGGAGCCTTAGCAAACCTCCCCGCCAGGATATTGGTCCCCCTGGGATTCAAGTGCAACCCATCCTTATCGTACAGGTCACACCTGCCCCAAAAGAGGTCCCAATGATCAAGTGATGTGAGGTAGTTAATAGATAGAAAGGGAAGGCTGCATCTGCAAAGCTGGTTAGTAGGAGTGATGTGAAGCCGACTTGAGAATGCAAAGTGAGAGGGTAGAGTGATGTAGAGTGAGTGTGCCACTATACCCAGCCTTCCTGCCCTGCTGAGGTCATTAAATACATTCAGCACTGAATCCAGGAACAAGGTACCACACTCTTGCTGCACATCACATGGGCAACTTTCAGTCAGTCACACCTCTGTTTCATCAGCAGACCTCTCTGTATCTTGAATAATGAAGAGTATCTCCATGTGGGTCTCTTACAACCCCAGCAACGCATCCAAGAGTTAACGCTTCATAAACACTCATCCGTTAGACACCTGGATTCCTTCCACCAATTCATTCTGTTCTTCTCCTCACTCAAATATTCATCAAACAGCATGTTTGGAATCTTCCTTTAAGTATGGAAGTTGAAGTTGTCTCATGCGGGTCATCACCACCCCGTTCCCTGATAATGGGGTGGGAAAGCCAGAAAACTCAACGGTAACGCAGTAGCTGCTAACACAAACACTGAACTTACTTCCAGGTTTCTCAGGCACTACCGGCCCCACCTCCCTGCTCCCAGCGAGATGGGAACCTAAAATCCAGCCCAAAGAAGACACAGTATCAAATAAGCTGAGAGGAATCATTATTTACTGAGGGATGTTGTCTCCGGTGTCTGAGGCAGGAACTCCTGATGTTGTCTCCACTTCACAGGCAACCGGTTTGCTGCAGATCTGACTGGGATATTCTTTCCGGAGATTCACAAGATCTTCATAATCCCCATTCCCTGACGGGTTATCACGGTCAAACCACTCAGTTTTGCAGCTGCCTGATAAATGCAACAGAAGAAAAGCACAGTGAGAGCAATGCTTTGAAAGATGGTCTTGAAGAGTTTATTTTATTGGGTGTAGAATTGAAGGAGCTAGATTTGGCTCCTGTTGATGACCAATTTAACGATTACACAGAATAATAATTACTGTTAACCCAAGATGGAACTGAGAGCTTAATAAAAGAAAATAAAATTCCAAGTATTTCGCAATAGCTATCATTCAGTGCCAAGTTTCCAAGGCAAACTTTCTAAACATGGGTAAAATTTCTATCCCCCACTCCACTCTTTCTCCTTTCCTTTTTAAACTGCGCTCTCAATACAATATCCACATGAAACAAAATATGGACTTTGTTCTGTGGATATGTAGTTACTGGCAGCTGGACTGAAACTGTTCATGGTATTTACATGGTATTCATGGTATTTACCACCAGATAAGAAATTGGAGCCTGACCCAATAAAAATGTTTGCCCTGCAACCATTTGATCGACAAAAGGCTGTTAATTGACTTGAGAAAGGGTGTACAGTCCTCAACGACAGGAAGTCTTGCCTACAAGAGGTTGCTTTTCTTCATTGCTGACTGCACCACCAGAAGTAGTGACCACTGCCAGTTGTTCAGTGAGGCCTGTCAGAAGTATCCTGCACTGGGGGTCTCATTGATTATAGGTGTCCTGGTGATAGTCAAGAAGCTGAACTGGACTAACCATATCAATACTGTGGCTACAAGAGCAGGTCAAAGGCTAAGAATTCTGTGGTGAGTAAATCACCTTTTAGGGGTGATCTTACAAAAAAAAATCTAAGTCCTGGATGCGCATGAAAACAGGAGAGTTTCTGACCCGTTTTGTGGGTGAGTTCAAATATGCTCTCATAAGCACTTAGACTAAAAAACAACCCAGGCTGCGACTGTCCAAAGGGCACCCTCCCTGCCCTTGACCTCCCCTGGGGGCCTCAATGGTCTCCGGTTCTCCCGGCGAGATCATCACAACAATTTACCCAGTTGCTGGGGACCATTCGTGATCCTTGCCAGCGTTAACCAGTAGAACCGGAAGCCATTGAGGCCCACCGGGGTGGTTAAGGGCAGGAAGAGTACCCCTTGGTCAGTCCCAGCCTGGCACTGCCAGCCTGGCATCCTGGCACTGCCAGTGCGGCAGAATCTCCCAGGTGCATTGATTCAATGATAAACATATTTAAATTTAATTTAAATAAATTATTCCGCCTCATGCCAGAAATGGGCACAAGGCTGACCTTGTCCAATATCCCGTGTGGAGGAGCAAGAAATCAGGCGTGAACCTGATTTCTCGGCTATCTCTTGATCCTACCATCTCACCCTGCCCATTGGCCTTTGACTCCCCAAAGCCTGTCCACCATCAACGTGCGCAAGTCAGGAATGTGGTGGAATACTTGTCACTAGCCTGGATGCATGCAGCTCCAACAACACTCTAGAAGCTCGACACCATCCAGGACAAAGTGGCCCGCTTAATTGGCACCCCTTCCACAATTATTCAATCCTTCCACAACCGATGAACAGTGGCAGTATAATGTACCATTTACAAAATGCACTGCAGAAACTCACCAAGTCTGGTTAGAAAGCACAAGGGCAACAGAGACCTGAGAACACCATAGAACATAGAATATAGAACAGTACAGCACAGAACAGGCCCTTCGGACCACGATGTTGTGCCGAGCTTTATCTGAAACCAAGATCAAGCTATCCCACTCCCTATCATCCTGGTGTGCTCCATGTGCCTATCCAATAACCGCTTAAATGATCCTAAAGTGTCTGACTCCACTATCACTGCAGGCAGTCCATTCCACACCCCAACCACTCTCTGCGTAAAGAACCTACCTCTGATATCCTTCCTATATCTCCCACCATGAACCCTATAGTTATGCCCCCTTGTAATAGCTCCATCCACCCGAGGAAATAGTCTTTGAATGTTCACTCTATCTATCCCCTTCATCATTTTATAAACCTCTATTAAGTCTCCTCTCAGCCTCTTCCGCTCCAGAGAGAACAGCTCGAGCTCCCTCAACCTTTCCTCATAAGACCTACCCTCCAAACCAGGCCGTATCCTGGTAAATCTCCTCTGCACTCTTTCCAGCGCTTCCACATCCTTCTTATAGTGAGGTGACCAGAACAGCACACAATATTCCATGACCTGAAGGTTCCCCTCCAAGTCACTGACCATCCTGACTTGGAAATACATCGCCGTTCCTTCATTGTTGCCTGGTTGAAATCCTGGAATTCCTTCCTGAACAACACTATGGGTGCACCTACACTTCTGGGACAGCAGCAGTTCAAGAAGGCAGCTCACTACCACCTACTCAAGGGCAAGGAATGGTCAATAGATGCTACCTCCCCAGTGAAGTCCACCTTCCATAAATGAATTCAAAAACATCTGACTCTGGTAAAGAGGGTAGAGTTGAGGGGCCAGGCTAAAAAGACCACAACAGGAAGGAATCTTAGAAGGGGTTAAACCTTCTACTTCAATGCCTCTACTTCCTCAGAAGACTAAGGAAATTTGGCATGTCCGCTAAGACATTCACCAACTTTTACAGATGCGCCATAGAAAGCATTCTTTCTGGTTTATTCACTGCTTGGTATGGCTCCTACTCTGCACAGGACCGCAAGAAACTCAAAAGGTCGTGAATGTAGCCCAATCCATCATCTAAACCAGCCTCACATCCATTGACTCTGTCTGTACTTCCCGATGCCTCGGCAAAGCAGCCAGCATAATTAAGGACCCCACGCACCCCGGACATACCCTCCTCCACATTCTTCCGTCGGGACAAAGATACAAAAGTCTGAGGTCACGTACCAACTGACTCAAGAACAGTTTCTTCCCTGCTGCCATCAGACATTTGAATGCACCTACCTTGCATTAAGTTGATCTTTCTCTACACCCCAGTTATGACTACACCACAGCCAACACTACATTCTGCATGAGAGTCATCGACTCTCTCATTTCCTTCTCTATGAACAGTATACTATGTCTGTAAAGCACGCAAGAAACAATACTTTTCACTGTATACTAATACTTGTGACAATAATAAATCAAATCAAATTAAATCCAAAGAGGGGGCACACTGATGGCCCAGTGGGTGTTTTTTGTGAGCCTCTCCCATTGCCGTTAAATTTCAGCGAACGTTGGCTGCTCAATTCCCTTTCCTATAACTCACAAAGTTTCAGCAGGGCAGGGTGGCCAGGCTCAGTGTCCACTGGATTTTACATGATACCCCTAACCCACCCTCGAAATTCAGACCTATATCTCTTTTCAGATCCTTCCAGCAGAACACGAGAACACAAGAAATAGGAGCAGGAGTATACATATGGCCCATTGAACCTGCTTAGGTATTCAGTGTGATCATGGTTGATCTTGGGCTTTAACTCCACTTTACTGCCCGTCCCCAATAGCCACTGATTCCCTGTGAGACCAAAAATCCATCAGTCGTAGCCTTAAATATATTCAAGATGGAACACCCTCTGGGTTCAAGTTTTCTCCTCATCTCAGTCCTGAAATGATCAACACCTTATCCTGACCCTGTGTCCCTGTGTTTGAAATTCCACAGCCAACAGAAATAATAGTGGATACAGTCATATCCCTTTAGAATCTTGTAGCTTTAAATTGGATCACCCTTCATTCTTCTAAACTTCAGAGAACATGAAGCTAATTTACTCAGCTTTTCTGCTGGAGTAAAATTGGTCCCGGTGAATGGTAATGTTTTAGCTCGAGTGCCAATCCCTTTCCCACTGGAGCATATACATTGATATTGATAAATGTTTGGACATGGATGTTGGTACCAGAAATAATACCCAAAGCAGAACATAATTTATGTCATAGAAAGCACAGGAAGTCTGTGTTAGCACATATCCAGTTAATATTGGTGATTGTTTATGGGTTTCACACAACATAATTCAGATTTTTCAAAAGCTCCTTTTTATGGCATAGTCTGTCTGGGCAATTTTCCTACTACCTTTGAAGATATGTGATTGTCCACTCTATTAATAGCATGTCAGTTGTGTTAAGCTTAAGATTATTCAAGTGGAGGGCATTGATTGATTGAATAAGTTCCTTGAGCACATATAAAGAAAGACTTGCCTTTATTGGTTCTCAAAAGAGCTATAAAGAGAGACATCTGGGATAATGGCTGCTGGTTAAAAGGACAGTAAGGAGTCTAACAACACCAGGTTAAAGCCCAACAGGTTTATTTGGTAGCAAACGCCACTACTTTCGGAGCATTGCTCCTTCGTCAGATGGAGTGGAAATTGGAGATGGAGATGGAGTGGAGATTTCCACTCCATCTGACGAAGGAGCAGCGCTCCGAAAGCGAGTGGCGTTTGCTACCAAATAAACCTGTTGGTCTTTAACCTGGTGTTGTTAGACTCCTTACAGTGCTTACCCGAGTCCAATGCCGGCATTTCCACATCATGGTTAAAAAGGAGGCCGATTTTTATAATGCTTCATCCTGTAAATGTACTCATATTAAGTGAAGGATTGGGTCTACTTTCCTACTTCACCATCTGACTTCAGAATGAATTAATACACTACTTGGAGCATCATTGCATTGTCTATCCCACAGCATCTTGGGGTCTCACCCCTCTGAGCCACAATGCAGTAGTCTTCCAGTATTCATTGTGCCACAACCGTTTACTGTCAATACAGTTGCAGCATGGCACGGTGGCACAGTGGTTAGCACAGCTGCCTCACAGCTCCAGGGACCCGGGTTCGATTCCTGGCTTGGGTGACTGTGTGGAGTTTGCACATTCTCCACGTGTCTGCGTGGGTTTCCTCCAGGTGCTCTGGTTTCCTCCTATTGTATAAACATGTGTGGGTTAGGTTGATTGGCCATGTCAAATTGCCCCTTAGTGTCCCGGGATGCAAAGGTTAGAGGGATTGGCAGGGTAAATGTATGGGATTGCAGGGATAGGGCCTGGGTGGGATTGTTGTCGGTGCAGATTCAATGGGCCAAATGGCCTCATTCTGCACTGTCGGGATTCTATATCTATATCTAGTTGCATCTCAATTAATTAAGGCCTTCAGTTGATGTTAAAATGCAAAGTAAATTTACAGCCATTTGTGTCTTTCACATTATTCGCAACGTTTGGGGAAACAATTAATAAATTATAATTATAAATATCAAATTATATTTGGCCATTTGAAAGAGAAAATGTTTGCAAAGTGGAAGGCAACAACCAATGAATCAGCTTTTCTGAATGTCTAATACTCACAGAAAGATTCAGGGCAGAAGAATCTAATTCTGTAATCCTCACAGCTCCCGTCCTTTTGCTCTTCATTAACACAAGCAAAGCCAGAAGAAATGCTGCACCTGTTTAATACAAAAAGGCAAGGTTTCATATTGTTGTTTTTTAAAGAAATTCATAATAGGGCTGGACTTCAATGCACAGGAGTAGGGCTTTTTGGCGCCAGTGTCAGCAGGGAACCGAATTAATACCAGTGAAATTGACAAGAGTGTTAGAAAGCTTGCTCCAACTTGCCACCTTCCACATTTAACCTTGGCACTTTAGGCTCCATGAGAACAACTTTGTCTGGGGAAGCGGATTGTCAAGTTCAATATGTCAGCTGCTCAACAAAAATGTCTTTTGCAATTTGTGATTCAATGGATTTCCTGTAAATTATCAGGAAAAAGCAAAGTGAGCAAGCAGCTGACAGGCATCAGTGCACCACCTGAGGACATCAGAGCCTCACAAGGCTCATGGTGTGACCTCAGCTCACATTATGACATTCTTGACCAGCTGGGAAGTGAACTTGGTGGTACCCCTTGGGTGTTGAACAAGATTAAACTAAATTGGCAACCAATTCACCAATTGGTTAATGGAAGGAACATATTACAGAAACTCTTGGAGAAATACAAGGAGGTATTTGTAAATACTTTAGTGGAAATGACCGGAGTCAAGGCATGGCTTAAAATAAAACCTGATAGCATCCCAAAATGCATCAAGGCATGAACTGTGCCATGTGCTATCAAGCCAAACGTTGAAGTGGAACTTAAAACATTAATCAAAGATGGACTGATCCAGTCTGTGACAACGAATGATTGGGCAACTCTAATCATCCCTGTCATTAAACCAGATGGTTTGATAAGAATTTGGGGTGACTTCAAAACAGCGATAAATCCAGTGCTGTGTGTTGACCAATATCCCTTAGCAGTAATTGAGGACCTGTTCATTGGATTGTCTGCGTGTCAACTGGACAGTGCGATTGAATTGTCCCAAGCTTACCTCCAAATGAAGGTGACAACTGACACTTTGTTTTCCTCTGAACTCGAACTTGTGGATAAACCTGGGACAAAAAGAACCTAACTGCACTGTGGTGGCCACTGAGGAAGAGAATTTCCTGTACATTCAGCTTATGAAGAGAAAGGTGAATACTATATATCCTCACAAAGAATCATTCCGGTATAAATGCCTTCTGTTTGGCAGAACATCAGCACTGGACGTATTCCAAAAATCCATGGATCAAATCCCAAGTGGCCTCAATGGTGTCCAGTGTTATCTGTATGACTTCTTAGTCAGGGAAAAATATGAACAGGAACACTTACAAAACTTGGAGGAAACAGTGGAATGTCTGCAAAAGCACAATATTTGTGTGAAGAAAGGAAATTGTGAATTTTCATGCCAAGATCTCAGAATATCTGCTCTGAATATCATTTTTGGAATCAAGTGATTTCACCATGACCTGCATGGAAGACATTGTACATTGTGAAAGACTGTGGTGTGTGAACAATGATCTTTGGTCCATACAAAGAACCATAGAACCATAGAAAATTACAGCTCAGAAACAGGCCTTTTGACCCTTCTTGTCTGTGCCGAACCATTTTATGCCTAGTCCCACTGAGCTGCACTTGGACCATATCCCTCCACACCCCTCTCATCCATGAACCTGTCCAAGTTTTTCTTAAATGTTAAAAGTGACCCCGCATTTACCACTTTATCCGGCAGCTCATTCCACACTCCCACCACTCTCTGCGTGAAGAAGCCCCCCCTAATATTCCCTTTAAACTTTTCTCCTTTCACCCTTAACCCATGCCCTCTGGTTTTTTTCTCCCCTAGCCTCAGCGGAAAAAGCCTGCTTGCATTCACTCTATCAAAACCCATCAAAATCTTATACACCTCTATCAAATCTCCCCTCAATCTTCTACGCTCCAGGGAATAAAGTCCCAACCTATTCAATCTCTCTCTGTAACTCAGCTTCTCAAGTCCCGGCAACATCCTTGTGAACCTTCTCTGCACTCTTTCAATCTTATTTACATCCTTCCTGTAACTAGGTGACCAAAACTGTACACAATACTCCAAATTCGGCCTCACCAATGCCTTATATAACCGGCACGGTAGCACAGTGGTTAGCACTGCTGCTTCACAGCTCCAGGGTCCCGGGTTCGATTCCCGGCTCGGGTCACTGTCTGTGTGGAGTTTGCACATTCTCCTCGTGTTTGCGTGGGTTTCCTCCGGGTGCTCCGGTTTCCTCCCACAGTCCAAAGATGTGCGGGTTAGGTTGATTGGCCAGGTTAAAAATTGTCCCTTAGAGTCCTGGGATGCGTAGGTTAGAGGGATTAGTGGGTAAAATATGTGGGGGTAGCGCCTGGGTGGGATTGTGGTCGGTGCAGACTCGATGGGCCGAATGGCCTCCTTCTGCACTGTAGGGTTTCTATGTTACTTACCATAACACTCCAACTTTTATACTCGATACTCCGATTTATAAAGGCCAATGTACCAAAGGCACTCTTTACGACCCTATCCACCTGTGACGTCACTTTTAGGGAATTCTGTACCTGTATTCCCAGATCCCTCTGTTCAACTGCACTCTTCAGAGTCCTACCATTTACCCTGTACGTTCTACTTTGGTTTGTCCTTCCAATGTGCAATATCTCACACTTGTCTGCGTTAAATTCCATTTGCCATTTTTTAGCCCATTTTTCTAGTTGGTCCAAATCCCTCTGCAAGCTTTGAAAACCTTCCTCACTGTCCACTACACCTCCAATCTTTGTATCATCAGCAAACTTGCTGATCCAATTGACCACATTATCATCCAGATCATTGATATAGATGACAAACAACAATGGACCCAACACCGATCCCTGCGGCACACCACTAGTCACAGGCCTCCACTCAGAGAAGCAATCCTCCACAACCACTCTCTGGCTTCTTCCATTGAGCCAGTGTCTTATCCAATTTACTACCTCCCCATGTATACCTAGCGACTGAACCTTCCTAACTAACCTCCCATGAGGGACCTTGTCAAAGGCCTTGCTGAAATCCAGGTAGACAACATCCACCACCTTCCCTTCATCCACTTTCCTGGTAACCTCCTCGAAAAACTCTAATAGATTGGTCAAACATGACCTACCACGCACAAAGCCATGTTGACTCTCCCTAATAAGTCCCTGTCTATCCAAATATTTGTAGATCCTATTCCTTATCACACCTTCCAATAACTTGCCCACCACCGACGTCAAACTTACTGGCCGATAATTTCCCGGATTTCTTTTGGAACCTTTTTTAAACAACGGAACAACATGAGCCACCCTCCAATCATCCGGCACCACCCCCGTGAATACTGACATTTTAAATATGTCTGCCAGGGCCCCTGCAAGTTCAACACTAGCTTCCCTCAAGGTCCGTGGGAATACCCTGTCCGGTCCTGGGGATTTATCAAAGGAAATGGAATATCTCTAGCTGTGAGTGGTTTGCAGAGATGACCCCTCATCTTATCAGCGCACAATTACCAGATTAAATACAGAAGATCTGAGCAACAGACGGACGCCGATGCTCTATCACGTCTATCAATTTGGGACAAAGACGAATCACAGGAGAACTATGTGAACATCTTGTACTTATGCCAGGTTGATGGTTTACCTATTACAGTCTCTCCAGTGCAAAGATGCACAAAGTTAGATCCGGTGATGGGGAAGGTCACGGACATGATCTTGAAAGGAATTTCATCGAATAAATAGAGGAGCAATCAAGAATCCAAGGTATACTGAACAAGGGAACTTCATAGAATCATAGAATCCTGATGGTTCAGAAGGAGGTCATTCGGCCCATGGAGTCTGCACCGTCTCTTGCAGAGCATCCCACTCAGGCCCGATTCCTGTAACCCCAAGTATTTACTCCACAAATCCCCCTAACTTACACATCTTTGGACAGGAAGGAACAATTTACCATGGCCAATCCACCTAAGCTGTACATCTTTGTGCTGTGGAAGGAAACAAGAGCATCTGGAGGAAACCCAGGCAGACATCGGGAGAACATGCAAACTTCCCACAGTCACCCGTGGCTGGAATCAAACCCGGGTCCCTGGCGCTGTGAGGCAGCAGTGTTAAACTTAAATAAACAGGACAAAATGGAGTAATTCTGTGAGGGATTACAGTGATAATTCCTTCATGCTTGTAGAGTCATACACCGAACAAATCCAGGAAGGACATCCAGGAGTCATTCATTTGAACGAAATTACAAGGAGTTATTTCTGATGGCCAGGACTAGACTCACACATTGAAGAAAGTGTAGGACGGTGTCAGTCTTGTGCAAGGATACAAAATACTCCACCTCATCAACCACTTCACCCATGGGATTGGCCAAAACAGCCTTTGCAAAGAGCACATATTAATTTTGTGGAACCAATTGAAGGATCCATGTTTCTTGTCCAATTGGATGCACATTCCAAATGGCCTGAAATCATGATGATGAAATTGACGACTACTGAAAAGACAACTGAGCGACGAAACAAAGTACCTGCACAGTTTGGCAAATTGGAGCAATTAGTTAGCAATAATGGGACTCAGTTCCTGTCAAAAGAATTTGTGGACTACCCCAGAAACCTTGGCATACAGCACATCAGAACTGTGTTACCATCCTTCCACCAATGGATTGGCAGAGATGTTGGTACAGTAATTGAAGAATGAATTTAAAGCATCAAAGGATGAGAAACCATGAGCCAAAAGAGTAACCAACTGTCTCATATCCTACAGAAACATAGCCCATGCGACATACAACAGCCCATAGTGACACACGACTCTTCAACTGAGAAATACTGCCAAAATCTCGCAATTTCTTCTACGGTGTAAACCCATGATGACAGAGTTTGGAGGTGACAAAAAGAGAATTTTTGATTTGATTTGTTATTGTCACATGTATTCGTATGAAATATCAATATCTGACACTCGGTGTTTGGAAATCCCTGAACCTATGATCACGACTGTGTCGAATTCCGATTCGACACCAGTTGAACCAACATCATCTGGAGAAGCTGAAGAAGAACCAGCCTGATCAGATGATGTGTCTGAGCCAAGTGGCGAACAGACTACCGAGAACATGAAAGCAAAGCCTCCTGAAGGAAGGATTCTGCCTGAGCGTGTGTGGCTATGAGGGAGAGACATGGCATTGCAGAGAGATGAGGGTGAGTGTCAGCGGTAGATAGACAGATGGGAATAGAAAAAACATAGAAAACATAGAAAACTACAGCACAATACAGGCCCTTCAGCCCACAAACTTATGCCGAACATGTCCCTACCTTAGCGATAACTAGGCTTACCAAGAACCCTCTATCTTACTAAGTTCCATGCACTTATCTGAAAGTCTCTTAAAAGAGCCTATCGAATCCGCCTCCACCCCCGCTGCTGGTAGCCCATTCCACGCACCCACCACCCTCTGAGTGAAAAACGTACCCCTGACATCTCCTCTGTACCTACTCCCCAGCACCTTAAACCTGTGACCTCTTGTGGCAACCATTTCAGCCGTAGGAAAAAGCCTCTGACTGTCCACTCGATCAATACCTCTCAACATCTTATACACCTCTATCAGGTCACCACTCTTCCTTCGTCTCTCCAAGCAGAAAAGGCCGAGCTCACTCAACCTATCCTCATAAGGCATGCTCCTCAACCCAGGCAACATCCATGTAAATTTCCTCTGCACCCTTTCTATGGCTTCCACATCCTTCCTGTAATGAGGCGACCAGAACTGAGCACAGTACTCCAAGTGGGGTCCGACCAGGGTCCTATATAGCTGCAACATTATCTCACGACTCCTAAACTCAATTCCTCGATTGATGAACAAAGAACAAAGAACAGTACAGCACAGGAAACAGGCCCTTCGGCCCTCCAGGCCTGTGCCGCTCCTTGGTCCAACTAGACCCCACTTGGAGTACTGCGCGCAGTTCTGGTCACCTCATTACAGGAAAGATGTTGAAGCCATTGAAAGGGTGCAGAGGAGATTTACAAGGATGTTGCCTGGATTGGGGGGCATGCCTTATGAGGATAGGTTGAGGGAGCTTGGTCTCTTCTCCCTGGAGAGACGAAGGATGAGAGGTGACCTGATAGAGGTTTACAAGATGTTGAGGGGTCTGGATAGGGTGGACTCTCAGAGGCTATTTCCAAGGGCTGAAATGGTTGCTACGAGAGGACACAGGTTTAAGGTGCTGGGGGGTAGGTACAGGGGGGATGTCAGGGGTAAGTTTTTCACTCAGAGGGTGGTGGGTGAGTGGAATCGGCTGACGTCGGTGGTGGTGGAGGCAAACTCGTTGGGGTCTTTTAAGAGACTTCTGGATGAGTACATGGGATTTAATGGGATTGAGGGCTATAGATAGGCCTAGAGGTGGGGATGTGATCGGCGCAACTTGTGGGCCGAAGGGCCTGTTTGTGCTGTGGCTTTCTATGTTCTATGTTCTAGACCAATCGTTTGTATCCCTCCATTCCCAGGCTGCTCATGTGACTATCCAGGTAAGTCTTAAACGATGTCAGCGTGCCTGCCTCCACCACCCTACTTGGCAGCGCATTCCAGGCCCCCACCACCCTCTGTGTAAAAAACGTCCCTCTGATGTCTGAGTTATACTTCGCCCCTCTCAGCTTGAGCCCGTGACCCCTCGTGATCGTCACCTCCGACCTGGGAAAAAGCTTCCCACTGTTCACCCTATCTATACCCTTCATAATCTTGTATACCTCTATTAGATCTCCCCTCATTCTCCGTCTTTCCAAGGAGAACAACCCCAGTCTACCCAATCTCTCCTCATAGCTAAGACCCTCCATACCAGGCAACGTCCTGGTAAACCTTCTCTGCACTCTCTCCAATGCCTCCACGTCCTTCTGGTAGTGCGGCGACCAGAACTGGACGCAGTACTCCAAATGTGGCCTAACCAGCGTTCTATACAGCTGCATCATCAGACTCCAGCTTTTATACTTATGAAGGCCAGTAGATCATATGTCTTCTTAACCACAGCCTCAACCTGCACAGCTGCTTTGAGCGTCCTCTGAACCCGGACCCCAAGATCCTTCTGATCTTCCACACTGCCAAGTGTCCTACCATTAATATTATATTCCGCCATCCTATTTGACCTGCCAAAATGAACCACCTCACACTTATCTGGGTTGAACTCCATCTGCCACTTCTCCGCCCAGTCTTGCATCCTATCAATGTCTCGCTGCAACTTCTGACATCCCTCCACACTATCCACAACACCTCCAACCTTTGTGTCATCAGCAAACTTACCAACCCATCCCTCCACTTCCTCATCCAGGTCATTTATAAAAATCACAAAGAGTAAGGGTCCCAGAACAGATCCCTGGGGCGCTCCACTGGTGACCGACCTGAATGCAGAATATAGAACATAGAACATAGAACATAGAACATTACAGCGCAGAACAGGCCCTTCGGCCCACGATGTTGCACCGACCAGTTAAAAAAAAAACTGTGACCCTCCAACCTAAACCAATTTCTTTTCGTCCATGAACCTATCTACGGATCTCTTAAACGCCCCCAAACTAGGCGCATTTACTACTGATGCTGGCAGGGCATTCCAATCCCTCACCACCCTCTGGGTAAAGAACCTACCCCTGACATCGGTTCTATAACTACCCCCCCTCAATTTAAAGCCATGCCCCCTCGTGCTGGATTTCTCCATCAGAGGAAAAAGGCTATCACTATCCACCCTATCTAAACCTCTAATCATCTTATATGTTTCAATAAGATCCCCTCTTAGCCGCCGCCTTTCCAGCGAAAACAATCCCAAATCCCTCAGCCTCTCCTCATAGGATCTCCCCTCCATACCAGGCAACATCCTGGTAAACCTCCTCTGCACCCTCTCCAAAGCCTCCACATCCTTCCTGTAATGTGGGGACCAGAACTGCACACAGTACTCCAAGTGCGGCCGCACCAGAGTTGTGTACAGTTGCAACATAACGCTACGACTCCTAAATTCAATCCCCCTACCAATAAACGCCAAGACACCATATGCCTTCTTAACAACCTTATCTACTTGATTCCCAACTTTCAGGGATCTATGCACACATACACCTAGATCCCTCTGCTCCTCCACACTATTCAAAGTCCTCCCGTTAGCCCTATACTCAACACATCTGTTATTCCTACCAAAGTGAATTACCTCACACTTCTCCGCATTAAACTCCATCCGCCACCTCTCGGCCCAACTTTGCAACCTGTCTAAGTCTTCCTGCAAACTACGACACCCTTCCTCACTGTCTACCACACCACCGACTTTGGTGTCATCAGCAAATTTGCTAATCCACCCAACTATACCCTCATCCAGATCATTAATAAATATTACAAACAGCAGTGGCCCCAAAACAGATCCCTGAGGTACACCACTTGTAACCGCACTCCATGATGAATATTTACTATCAACCACCACCCTCTGTTTCCTATCCGCTAGCCAATTCCTGATCCAATTTCCTAGATCACCCCCAATCCCATACATCTGCATTTTCTGCAGAAGCCTACCATGGTGAACCTTATCAAACGCCTTACTAAAATCCATATATACCACGTCCACTGCCTTGCCCCCATCCACCTCCTTGGTCACTTTCTCAAAAAACTCAATAAGGTTAGTAAGGCACGACCTACCTGCCACAAAACCATGCTGACTATCACCTATCAATTCATTACTCTCCAAATAACTATAAATCCTATCCCTTATAATTTTTTCCAACATCTTGCCGACAACAGAAGTGAGACTCACCGGTCTATAATTCCCGGGGAAGTCTCTGTTCCCCTTCTTAAACAATGGGACAACATTCGCTAACCTCCAATCTTCTGGTACTATACCAGAGGCCAACGACGACCTGAAGATCAGAGCCAGAGGCTCTGCAATCACTTCTCTTGCCTCCCAGAGAATCCTTGGATAAATCCCATCCGGACCAGGGGATTTATCTATTTTCAGACCCTCCAGAATATCCTGCACATCCTCCTTATCAACTGTAATACTGTCTATTCTACTCCCTTGCAACCCAGTGTCCTCCTCAGCTATATTCATGTCCCCTTGCGTGAACACCGAAGAGAAATATTGGTTCAATGCTTCACCAATCTCCTCCGGTTCCACACATAACTTCCCTCTGCCATCTATAACTGGCCCTAAACTTGCCCTAACCAACCTTCTGTTCTTGACATACCTATAGAACGCCTTAGGATTCTCTTTAACCCTATCCGCCAAAGTCTTCTCATGTCCCCTTTTAGCCCTTCTAAGCTCGCTCTTCAACTCCCTCTTAGCCAATCTAAAGCTTTCTAGTGCACTACCCGAGTGCTCACGTCTCATCCGAACATAAGCCTCCTTTTTCTTTTTAACCAACAAAGAAACTTTTTTGGTGCACCACGGTTCCCTAGCCCTACCAATTCCTCCTTGCCTGACAGGGACATACCTATCACAGACTCGCAGTAGCTGCTCCTTGAAAAAACTCCACATGTCGGACGTTCCCAGTCCCTGTAATCTCCTAGTCCAACCTATGTTTCCTAATTCTCTCCTAATAGCCTCATAATTACCCTTCCCCCAGCTAAAACCACTGGCCCATCTATAACCACTCTGCCTTCTGTGGGCAAGCCAGTTCTGGATCCACAAAGCAATGTCCCCTTGGATCCCATGCCCCCTCACTTTCTCAATAAGATTTGCATGGGGCACCTTATCAAATGCTTTGCTGAAGTCCATATATACATCTATTGCTCTTCCTTCATCAATGTGTTTAGTCACATGCTCAAAAAATTCAATCAGGCTCGTAAGGCATGACCTGCCTTTGACAAAGCCATGCTGACTATTCTTAATCATATTATACCTCTCCAAATGTTCATAAATCCTGCCTCTCAGGATCTTCTCCATCAACTTACCAACCACTGAGGTTAGACTCACTGGTCTATAATTTCCAGAGTTATCTCTACTCTCTTTCTTGAATAAAGGAACAACATCCGCAATCCTCCAATCCTCCGGAACCTCTCCCGTCTCCATTGGTGATGCAAAGATCATCGCCAAAGGCTCAGCAATCTCCTCCCTCGCCTCCCACAGTAGCCTGGGGTACATCTCATCCGGTCCCGGCGAATTATCTAACTTGATGCTTTTCAAAAGCTCCAACACATCCTCTTTCTTAATATCTACATGCTCAAGCTTTTCAGTCCGCTGCAAGTCTGCACTACAACCACCAAGATCCTTTTTCATAGAGAATACTGAAGTAAAGTATTCATTAAGTACCTCTGCTATTTCTCCCGGTTCCATACAAACTTTCCCACCATCACACTTGATAGGTCCTATTCTTTCACGCCTTATCCTCTTGCTCTTCACATACTTGTAGAATGCCTTGGCGTTTTCCTTAATCCTGCCTGCCAAGGCCTTCTCATGACCCCTTCTGGCTCTCCTAATTTCCTTCTCAAGATCGTTCCGAAGAGCCGTATACTCTTCTAGATCTCTAACATTACCTAGCTCCCTGAACCTTTTGTAAGCTTTTCTTTTCTTCTTGACTAAATTCATTACAGCCTTTGTATACTACAGTTCCTATAACCTACCATAACTTCCCTGTCTCATTGGAACGTTGCTTTGTAGAACTCCAGACAAATATTCCCTGAAAATCTGCCACATTTCTTCCGTACATTTCCTTGAGAAAACCTCTTTCCAATTTAAGCCTCCAATTTCCTGCCTGATAGCCTCATAATTCCCCTTACTCCAATTAAACACTTTTTTACCTTGTCTGATCCTATCTCTCTCCAATGCTATTGTAAAGGAGATATAATTATGATTACTATCTCCAAAATGCTCTCCCACTGAGAGATCTGCCACCTGACCAGGTTCATTTCCCAATACCAAATCAAGTACAGCCTCTCCTCTTGTAGGCTTATCGACATACTGTGTCAAGAAATCCTCCTGAACACACCTAACAAACTCCTCCACATCTACACCCCTTACTCTCGGGAGATTCCGATCAATATTTGGGAAATTAAAATCTCCCATCACGACAATTCTGTTATTATTACACCTTTCCAGGATCTGTTTCCCTATCTGCTCCTCAACATCCCTGTTACTATTGGGCGGCCTATAGAAAACACCCAGTAAAGTTATTGACCCCTTCCTGTTCCTAACTTCCACCCACAGAGACTCCGTGGACAATCCCTCCATGGTGTCCATCGTTTTTGCAGCCGTGACACTATCTCTGATCAACAGTGCCACACCCCCACCTCTTTTGCCTCCCTCGCTGTCCGTTTTGAAACATCTGAAACCCGGCTCTTGAAGTAATCAGTCCTGTCCCTGAGTCATCCAAGTCTCTGTAATGGCCACCACATCATATTCCCAAGTAGTGATCCACGCTCTAAGCTCATCCACTTTGTTCACAACACTCCTTGCGTTAAACTAGACACATCTCAAACCTTCGGTCTGAGCGCTCCCCTTCTCTATCACCTGCCTATCTTCCTTCTCACACTGTCGGCAAGCTTTCTCCATTTGTGAGCTAACCTCCTCTCTCCCAGTCACTTCAATTTGATTCCCACCCCCCAACCATTCTAGTTTAAACTCTCCCCAGTAGCCTTAGCAAACCTCCTCGCCAGGATATTGGTCCCCCTGGGATTCAAGTGCAACCCATCCTTATCGTACAGGTCACACCTGCCCCAAAAGAGGTCCCAATGATCAAGTGATGTGAGGTAGTTAATAGGTAGAAAGGGAAGGCTGCATCTGCAAAGCTGGTTAGTGGGAGTGATGTGAAGCAGGCTTGAGAATGCAAAGTGAGAGGGTAGAGTGATGTAGAGTGAGTGTGCCACTATACCCAGCCTTCCTGCCCTGCTGAGGTCATTAAATACATTCAGCACTGAATCCAGGAACACGGTATCACACTCTTGCTGCAGATCACATGGGCAACTTTCAGTCAGTCACACCTCTGTTTCATCAGCAGACCTCTCTGTATCTTGAATAATGAAGAGTATCTCCATGTGGGTCTCTTACAACCCCAGCAACACATCCAAGAGTTAACGCTTCATAAACACTCATCCGTTAGACGCCTGGATTCCTTCCACCAATTCATTCTGTTCTTCTCCTCACTCAAATATTCATCAAACAGCATGTTTGGAATCTTCCTTTAAGTATGGAAGTTGAAGTTGTCTCATGCGGGTCATCACCACCCCGTTCCCTGATAATGGGGTGGGAAAGCCAGAAACTCAACGGTAACGCAGTAGCTGCTAACACAAACACTGAACTTACTTCCAGGTTTCTCAGGCACTACCGGCCCCACCTCCCTGCTCCCAGCGAGATGGGAACCTAAAATCCAGCCCAAAGAAGACACAGTATCAAATAAGCTGAGAGGAATCATTATTTACTGAGGGATGTTGTCTCCGGTGTCTGAGGCAGGAACTCCTGATGTTGTCTCCACTTCACAGGCAACCGGTTTGCTGCAGATCTGACCAGGATATTCTTTCCGGAGATTCACAAGATCTTCATAATCCCCATTCCCTGACGGGTTATCACGGTCAAACCACTCAGTTCTGCAGCTGCCTGATAAATGCAACAGAAGAAAAACACAGTGAGAGCAATGCTTTTAAAGATGGTCTTGAAGAGTTTATTTTATTGGGTGTAGAATTGAAGGAGCTAGATTTGGCTCCTGTTGATGACCAATTTAACGATTACACAGAATAATAATTACTGTTAACCCAAGATGGAACTGAGAGCTTAATAAAAGAAAATAAAATTCCAAGTATTTCGCAATAGCTATCATTCAGTGCCAAGTTTCCAAGGCAAACTTTCTAAACATGGGTAAAATTTCTATCCCCCACTCCACTCTTTCTCCTTTCCTTTTTAAACTGCGCTCTCAATACAATATCCACATGAAACAAAATATGGACTTTGTTCTGTGGATATGTAGTTACTGGCAGCTGGACTGAAACTGTTCATGGTATTTACATGGTATTCATGGTATTTACCACCAGATAAGAAATTGGAGCCTGACCCAATAAAATGTTTGCCCTACAACCATTTGATCGACAAATGGCTGTTAATTGACTTGAGACAGGGTGTACAGTCCTCAACGACAGGAAGTCTTGCCTACAAGAGGTTGCTTTTCTTCATTGCTGACTGCACCACCAGAGGTAGTGACCACTGCCAGTTGTTCAGTGAGGCCTGTCAGAAGTATCCTGCACTGGGGGTCTCATTGATTATAGGTGTCCTGGTGATAGTCAAGAAGCTGGACTGGACTAACCATATCAATACTGTGGGTACAAGAGCAGGTCAAAGGCTAAGAATTCTGTGGTGAGTAAATCACCTTTTAGGGGTGATCTTACAAAAAAAATTCTAAGTAATGGATGCGCATGAAAACAGGAGAGTTTCTGACCCGTTTTGTGGGTGAGTTCAAATATGCTCTCATAAGCACTTAGACTAAAACACAACCCAGGCTGCGACTGTCCAAGGGGCACCCTCCCTGCCCTTGACCTCCCCTGGGGGCCTCAATGGTCTCCGGTTCTACCGGTGAGGTCGTCACAACAATTTACGCTGTTGCTGGGGACCATTCGTGATCCTTGCCAGCGTTAACCAGTAGAACCGGAAGCCATTGAGGCCCACCGGGGTGGTTAAGGGCAGGAAGAGTACCCCTTGGTCAGTCCCAGCCTGGCACTGCCAGCCTGGCATCCTGGCACTGCCAGTGCGGCAGAATCTCCCAGGCGCATTGATTCAATGATAAACATATTTAAATTTAATTTAAATAAATTATTCCGCCTCATGCCAGAAATGGGCACAAGGCTGACCTTGTCTAATATCCCTTGTGGAGGAGCAAGAAATCAGGCGTGAACATGATTTCTCGGCTATCACTTGATCCTACCATCTCACCCTGCCCATTGGCCTTTGACTCCCCAAAGCCTGTCCACCATCAACGTGCGCAAGTCAGGAATGTGGTGGAATACTCGTCACTAGCCTGGATGCATGCAGCTCCAACAACATTCTAGAAGCTCGACACCATCCAAGACAAAGTGGCCCGCTTAATTGGCACCCCTTCCACAATTATTCAATCCCTCCACCACCGATGAACAGTGGCAGTATAATGTACCATTTACAAAATGCACTGCAGAAACTCACCAAGGCTGGTTAGAAAGCATAAGGGCAACAGAGACCTGAGAACACCATAGAACATAGAATATAGAACAGTAGAGCACAGAACAGGCCCTTCGGCCCACGATGTTGTGCCGAGCTTTATCTGAAACCAAGATCAAGCTATCCCACTCCCTATCATCCTGGTGTGCTCCATGTGCCTATCCAATAACCGCTTAAATGATCCTAAAGTGTCTGACTCCACTATCACTGCAGGCAGTCCATTCCACACCCCAACCACTCTCTGCGTAAAGAACCTACCTCTGATATCCTTCCTATATCTCCCACCACAAACCTATAGTTATGCCCCCTTGTAAAAGCTCCATCCACCCGAGGAAATAGTCTTTGAACGTTCACTCTATCTATCCCCTTCATCATTTTATAAACCTCTATTAAGTCTCCCCTCAGCCTCTTCCATTCCAGAGAGAACAGCCCTAGCTCCCTCAACCTTTCCTCATAAGACCTACCCTCCAAACCAGGCAGCATCCTGGTAAATCTCCTCTGCACTCTTTCCAGCGCTTCCACATCCTTCTTATAGTGAGGTGACCAGAACTGCACACAATATTCCATGACCTGAAGGTTCCCCTCCAAGTCACTGACCATCCTGACTTGGAAATACATCGCTGTTCTTTCATTGTTGCCTGGTTGAAATCCTGGAATTCCTTCCTGAACAACACTATGGGTGTACCTGCACTTCTGGGACAGCAGCAGTTCAAGAAGGCAGCTCACTACCACCTTCTCAAGGGCAAGGAATGGTCAATAGATGCTACCTCCTCAGTGAAGTCCACCTTCCATAAATGAATTCAAAAACATCTGACTCTGGTAAAGAGGGTAGAGTTGAGGGGCCAGGCTAAAAAGACCACAACAGGAAGGAATCTTAGAAGGGGTTAAACCTTCTACTTCAACGCCTCTACTTCCTCAGAAGACCAAGGAAATTTGGCATGTCCGCTAAGACTTTCACCAACTTTTACAGATGCGCCATAGAAAGCATTCTTTCTGGTTCATTCACTGCTTGGTATGGCTCCTACTCTGCACAGGACCGCAAGAAACTACAAAAGGTCGTGAATGTAGCCCAATCCATCATCTAAACCAGCCTCACATCCATTGACTCTGTCTGTACTTCCCGATGCCTCGGCAAAGCAGCCAGCATAATTAAGGACCCCACGCACCCCGGACATACCCTCCTCCACATTCTTCCGTCAGGACAAAGATACAAAAGTCTGAGGTCACGTACCAACCGACTCAAGAACAGTTTCTTCCCTGCTGCCATCAGACATTTGAATGCACCTACCTTGCATTAAGTTGATCTTTCTCTACACCCCAGTTATGACTACACCACAGCTAACACTACATTCTGCACGAGAGTCATAGACTCTCTCGTTTCCTTCTCTATGAACAGTATACTATGTCTGTAAAGCACGCAAGAAACAATACTTTTCACTGTATACTAATACTTGTGACAATAATAAATCAAATCAAATTAAATCCAAAGAGGGGGCACACTGATGGCCCAGTGGGTGTTTTTTGTGAGCCTCTCCCATTGCCGTTAAATTTCAGCGAACGTTGGCTGCTCAATTCCCTATCCTATAACTCACAAAGTTTCAGCAGGGCAGGGTGGCCAGGTTCAGTGTCCACTGGATTTTACATGCTACCCCTAACCCACCCTCGAAATTCACACCTTTATCTCTTTTCAGATCCTTCCAGCAGAACACGAGAACACAAGAAATAGGAGCAGGAGTATACATATGGCCCATTGAACCTGCTTAGGTACTCAGTATGATCATGGTTGATCTTGGGCTTTAACTCCACTTTACTGTCCGTCCCCAATAGCCACTGATTCCCTGTGAGACCAAAAATCCATCAGTCGTAGCCTTAAATATATTCAAGATGGAACACCCTCTGGGTTCAAGTTTTCTCCTCATCTCAGTCCTGAAATGATCAACACCTTATCCTGACCCTGTGTCCCTGTGTTTGAAATTCCACAGCCAACAGAAATAATAGTGGATACAGTCATATCCCTTTAGAATCTTGTAGCTTTAAATTGGATCACTCCTCATTCTTCTATACTTCAGAGAACATGAAGCTAATTTACTCAGCTTTTCTGCTGGAGTACAATTGGTCCCGGTGAATGGTAATGTTTTAGCTCGAGTGCCAATCCCTTTCCCACTGGAGCATATACATTGATATTGATAAATGTTTGGACATGGATGTTGGTACCAGAAATAATACCCAAAGCAGAACATAATTTATGTCATAGACAGCACAGGAAGTCTGTGTTAGCACATATCCAGTTAATATTGGTGATTGTTTATGGGTTTCACACAACATAATTCAGATTTTTCAAAAGCTCCTTTTTATGGCATAGTCTGTCTGGGCAATTTTCCTACTACCTTTGAAGATATGTGATTGTCCACTCTGTTAATAGCATGTCAGTTGTGTTAAGCTTAAGATTATTCAAGTGGAGGGCATTGATTGATTGATTAAGTACTTTGAGCACATAAAAAGAAAGACTTGCCTTTATTGGTTCTCAAAAGAGCTATAAAGAGAGACATCTGGGATAATGGCTGCTGGTTAAAAGGACAGTAAGGAGTCTAACAACACCAGGTTAAAGCCCAACAGGTTTATTTGGTAGCAAACGCCACTACTTTCGGAGCATTGCTCCTTCGTCAGATGGAGTGGAAATTGGAGATGGAGATGGAGTGGAGATTTCCACTCCATCTGACGAAGGAGCAGCGCTCCGAAAGCGAGTGGCGTTTGCTACCAAATAAACCTGTTGGTCTTTAACCTGGTGTTGTTAGACTCCTTACAGTGCTTACCCGAGTCCAATGCCGGCATTTCCACATCATGGTTAAAAAGGAGGCAGATTTTAATAATGCTTCATCCTGTAAATGTACTCATATTAAGTGAAGGATTGGGTCTACTTTCCTACTTCACCATCTGACTTCAGAATGAATTAATACACTACTTGGAGCATCATTGCATTGTCTATCCCACAGCATCTTGGGGTCTCACCCCTCTGAGCTACAATGCAGTAGTCTTCCAGTATTCATTGTGCCACAACCGTTTACTGTCAATACAGTTGCAGCATGACATGGTGGCACAGTGGTTAGCACAGCTGCCTCACAGCTCCAGGGACCCCGGGTTCGATTCCTGGCTTGGGTGACTGTGTGGAGTTTGCACATTCTCCACGTGTCTGCATGGGTTTCCTCCGGGTGCTCTGGTTTCCTCCTCCTGTCCAAACATGTGTGGGTTAGGTTGATTGGCCATGTCAAATTGCCCCTTAGTGCCCCGGGATGCATAGATTAGAGGGATTAGCAGGGTAAATGTATGGGATTACGGGGATAGGGCCTGGGTGGGATTGTTGTCGGTGCAGATTCAATGGGCCGAATGGCCTCATTCTGCACTGTAGGGATTCTATATCTATATCTAGTTGCATCTCAATTAATTAAGGCCTTCAGTTGATGTTAAAATGCAAAGTAAATTTACAGCCATTTGTGTATTTCACATTATTCGCAACGTTTGGGGAAACAATTAATAAATTATAAATATCAAATGATATTTGGCCATTTGAAAGAGAAAATGTTTGCAAAGTGGAAGGCAACAACCAATGAATCAACTTTTCTGAATGTCTCATACTCACAGAAAGATTCAGGGCAGAAGAATCTAATTCTGTAATCCTCACAGCTCCCGTCATTTTGCTCTTCATTAACACAAGCAAAGCCAGAAGAAATGCTGCACCTGTTTAATACAAAAAGGCAAGGTTTCATATTGTTGTTTTTTAAAGAAATTCATAATAGGGCTGGACTTCAATGCACAGGAGTGGGGCTTTTTGGGGCCAGTGTCAGCAGGGAACCGAATTAATACCAGTGAAATTGACAGAGTGTTAGAAAGCTTGCTCCAACTTGCCACCTTCCACATTTAACCTTGGCACTTTAGGCTCCATGAGAACAACTTTGTCAGGGGAAGCGGATTGTCAAGTTCAATATGTTAGCTGCTCAACAAAAATGTCTTTTGCAATTTGTGATTCAATGGATTTCCTGTAAATTATCAGGAAAAAGCAAAGTGAGCAAGCAGCTGACAGGCATCAGTGCACCACCTGAGGACATCAGAGCCTCACAAGGCTCATGGTGTGACCTCAGCTCACATTATGACATTCTTGACCAGCTGGGAAGTAAACTTGGTGGTACCCCTTGGGTGTTGAACAAGATTAAACTAAATTGGCAAGCAATTCACCAATTGGTTCATGGAAGGAACACATTACAGAAACTCTTGGAGAAATACAAGGAGGTATTTGTAAATACTTTAGTGGAAATGACCGGAGCCAAGGCATGGCTTAAAATAAAACCTGATAGCATCCCAAAATGCATCAAGGCAAGAACTGTGCCATGTGCTATCAAGCCAAACGTTGAAGTGGAACTTAAAACAATAATCAAAGATGGACTGATCCAGTCTGTGACGACGAATGATTGGGCAACTCTAATATATGTTAATGGAATAGGAAGACTTACTTCATTTTGATCCTAATTTAAAAACACAACTCGCATGTTGACACATTGCCCTTTGGAGTGAGTGCAGTGGTTTCACATATGATGCCAAATGGAGATAAAAGATTATTAGCTTCGCTTCAAGAACATTGACAAGCACTGAACAAAACTATGTTCAATTGGAAAAGGAAGCTCTGAATTTCATTTTTGGAATCAAGTGATTTCACCATGACCTGCATGGAAGACATTGTACATTATGAAAGACTGTGGTGTGTTAACAATGATCTTTGGTCCATACAAAGGAAAAGGAATATCTCTAGCTGTGAGTGGTTTGCAGAGATGGCCCCTCATCTTATTAGTGCACAATTACCAGATTAAAGACAGAAGATCTGAGCAACAAGCGGACGCCGATGCTCTATCACATCTATCAATTTGGGACAAAGACGAATCACAGGAGAACTATGTGAACATCTTGTACTTACGCCAGGTTGATGGTTTACCTATTACAGTCTCTCCAGTGCAAAGATGCACAAAGTTAGATCTGGTGATGGGGAAAGTCATGGACATGATCTTGAAAGGAATTTCATCGAATAAATCATTGTTCCACAGGAGCAGGCTGAGGGTAAGGGAGCTTGTTTGTGCACTAATTTATTTAATTATTTTTCAGTTAAATTTGTGAAAAAAATCGGAGGTTTTTTTTCAAAACAGGAAATAGGCCCAGCAGCAGCCTGGTAAGGTTTTGGAGGGTTTAAAAGTAGGCCGCGCCTTTGAGCGGGCAGCGTCGTTAGCGGGCAGCGGAGTGAGCAGGGGACAGAGTGAGAGCTGAAGGGCTTTGGCTCAAAACAGGCTTCGGCGAGAACAGGCAGAGGCGAGAGTAGGTTATTTTTTTCTTTTCAGAAAGTTTATTCCTGTATTTCCCCAGAGCAAAAAAAACTGCCAGGCAAGATGTTGGAATGCTCCTCTTGCAGGATGTGGGAGATCAGGGAGACCTCCGGTATCCCTGACGACAGCACCTGCAAAAGATACATTCAGCTGCAGCTGCTAGCTAAGCGTGTTAGGGAACTGGAGAAGGAGCTTGATGACCTCCATCTAATTCGGGAGAATGAGACGTATATAGACAGTAGCTTTAGGGAGATAGTTACACCTAAGCAGCAGAGCACAGGAAATTGGGTTACTGTAAGGAGAGGAAATGGCAGTGTGAAAGGACAGGCAGAGCAGGGTTCCCCTGTGGCCATACCCCTCCACAACAGGTATACTGAATTGGATACTGTTGTGGAAGATGCTTTACCTGGGACAAGCTGCGACAGCCGGAACTCTGATACTGAGTCTGGTTCTACAGCGCAAAAGGGTGGGATGAAGAAGAGGAGAGCAGTACTGATAGGGGACTCGATGGTCAGAGGTACGGACCGGAGGTTCTGTGGTCGGGACAGAGACTCCTGCATTGTTTGTTGCCTCCCAGGTGACAAGGTCAGCGATGTCTCTGATCGCGTGCACAGCGTTCTAAAGAGGGAAGGTGATCAGCCAGATGTCGTGGTACACATCGGTACCAATGACGTGGGAAGGAAGAGTGAGGAGGTCCTAAAGAGTGAGTACAAAGAGCTTTGAAGGAAGTTAAAAAGCAGGACCCCGAGGGTAGTAATCTCAGGATTGCTACCTGAGCCACATGCCAGTGAGGGCAGGAGTAGGATGCTTGGGCGGATGAACACGTGGCTGAGGAACTGGTGCAGGGGGCAGGGTTTCCAATTCTTGGATCATTGGGACCTCTTCTGGGGCAGGTGGGACCTGTACAAGAGAGACGGGTTACACCTAAACTACAAGGGGACCAATATACTTGCAGGGAGATTTGCTAGTGTTATTGGGGAGCGTTTAAACTAGATTTGCAGGGGGGTGGGAACCAGAGTGCCAGAGCAGATAGTGGAGCAGGTGTAAAAAGACAGGTTAGTTCAAGCAAAATCACAAATGGAAGGGAAGAGTGTGGTGGAAATAATTTTTTGAGGTGTGTCTATTTCAATGCCAGGAGTATTGTAGGGAAGGCAGATGAGCTGAAGGCGTGGATAGACACGTGGAAATATGACATTATAGCTATTAGTGAAACTTGGCTACAGGAGGGGCAGGACTGGCAGCTCAATGTTCCAGGGTTCCAATGTTTCAGGCGGGATAGAGGCAGAGGGATAAAAGGTGGGGGGGTGGCATTGTTGGTCAGGGAAAATGTTACAGCGGTACTCAGGCAGGATAGATTAGGGAGCTTGTCTACAGAGGCCCTATGGGTGGAGCTGAGAAACAGGAAAGGTATGACCACATTAATAGGCTTGTATTATAGACCACCCAATAGTCAGCGAGAACTGGAGGAGCAAATCAGCGGAGAGATAGCTGACAACTGCAAGAAACACAAAGTTGTGATAGTAGGGGATTTTAATTTTCCACATATAGATTGGGACTCGCATACTGTTAAAGGTTTAGACGGGGTAGAGTTTGTAAAATGTGTTCAGGAGAATTTTCTACATCAGTATATAGAGGTGCCAACTAGAGAGGATGCGATATTGGATCTCCTATTGGGAAATGAGTTAGGGCAGGTGATGGATGTGAGTGTGAGGGAACACTTTGGATCCAGTGATCATAATGCCATTAGTTTCAACCTGATCGTGGATAAGGATAGATCTGGTCCTCGGGTTGAAGTTCTGAACTGGAAAAAGGCCAAATTTGATGAAATGAGAAGGGATCTGGGAAGTGTGGATTGGCACAGGCTGTTCTCTGGTGAGGATGTAAATGGAAAGTGGGAGGCCTTCAAAGGAGAAATTTTGAGAGTGCAGAGTTTGTATGTTCCTGTCAGGATTAAAGGCAAAGTAAATAGGAATAAGGAACCTTGGTTCTCGAGGGAGATTGTAACACTGATTAAGAGGAAGAGAGAGTTGTATGAAATGTACAGGCAGCAAGGAACAGATCAGATGCTCGAGGAGTATAAAAAGTGCAAGAAGCTACTTAAGAGGGAAATCAGGAGGGCTAAAAGAAGACATGAGGTTGCTTTGGCAGACAGAGTGAAGGAAAATCCAAAGAGCTTCTATAGGTATGTTAGGAGCAAAAGGATAGTGAGGGATAAAATTGGTCCTCTTGAAGACCAGAGTGGTACACTGTGTATGGAACCAAAAGAGATGGGGGAGATACTAAATGGTTTTTTTGCATCCGTATTAACTGAGGAAACGGGCATGGAGTCTACGGAAATAGGCCAAACTGGTAGGGAGGCCATGGAACCTTTACAGATTAAAGGGGAGGAGGTGCTCGCTGTCTTGAGGCAAATCAGAGTGGATAAATCCCCAGGACCGGACAGGGTATTCCCACGGACCTTGAGGGAAGCTAGTGTTGAACTTGAAGGGGCCCTGGCAGACATATTTAAAATGTCAGTATTCACGGGGGAGGTGCCAGATGATTGGAGGGTGGCTCATTTTGTTCCGTTGTTTAAAAAAGGTTCCAAAAGAAATCCGGGAAATTATCGGCCAGTAAGTTTGACGTCGGTGGTGGGCAAGTTATTGGAAGGTGTGATAAGGGATAGGATCTACAAATATTTGGATAGACAGGGACTTATTAGGGAGAGTCAACATGGCTTTGTGCATGGTAGGTCATGTTTGACCAATCTATTAGAGTTTTTCGAGGAGGTTACCAGGAAAGTGGATGGAGGGAAGGCGGTGGATGTTGTCTACCTGGATTTCAGCAAGGCCTTTGACAAGGTCCCTCATGGGAGGTTAGTTAAGAAGGTTCAGTCGCTGGGTATACATGGGGAGGTAGTGAATTGGATTAGACACTGGCTCAATGGAAGAAGCCAGAGAGTGGTTGTGGAGGATTGCTTCTCTGAGTGGAGGCCTGTGACTAGTGGTGTGCCGCAGGGATCGGTGTTGGGTCCATTGTTGTTTGTCATCTATATCAATGATCTGGATGATAATGTGGTAAATTGGATCAGCAAATTTGCTGATGATACAAAGATTGGAGGTGTAGTGGACAGTGAGGAAGGTGTTCAAAGCTTGCAGAGGGATTTGGACCAACTAGAAAAATGGGCTGAAAAATGGCAAATGGAATTTAACGCAGACAAGTGTGAGATATTGCACTTTGGAAGGACAAACCAAAGAAGAACGTACAGGGTAAATGGTAGGACTCTGAAGAGTGCAGTTGAACAGAGGGATCTGGGAATACAGGTACAGAGTTCCCTAAAAGTGACGTCACAGGTGGATAGGGTCGTAAAGAGTGCCTTTGGTACATTGGCCTTTATAAATCGGAGTATCGAGTATAAAAGTTGGAGTGTTATGGTAAGGTTATATAAGGCATTGGTGGGGCCGAATTTGGAGTATTGTGTACAGTTTTGGTCATCTAGTTACAGGAAGGATGTAAATAAGATTGAAAGAGTGCAGAGAAGGTTCACAAGGATGTTGCCGGGACTTGAGAAGCTGAGTTACAGAGAGAGATTGAATAGGTTGGGACTTTATTCCCTGGAGCGTAGAAGATTGAGGGGAGATTTGATAGAGGTGTATAAGATTTTGATGGGTATAGATAGAGTGAATGCAAGCAGGCTTTTTCCGCTGAGGCTAGGGGAGAAAAAAAACAGAGGGCATGGGTTAAGGGTGAAAGGAGAAAAGTTTAAAGGGAATATTAGGGGGGGCTTCGTCACGCAGAGAGTGGTGGGAGTGTGGAATGAGCTGCCGGATAAAGTGGTAAATGCGGGGTCACTTTTAACATTTAAGAAAACTTGGACGGGTTCATGGATGAGAGGGGTGTGGAGGGATATGGTCCAAGTGCAGGTCAGTGGGACTAGGCAAAAAATAGTTCGGCACAGACAAGAAGGGCCAAAAGGCCTGTTTCTGAGCTGTAATTTTCTATGGTTCTATGGTTCTAAATAGAGGAGCAATCAAGAATCCAAGGTATACTGAACAAGGGAACTTCATAGAATCATAGAATCCTGATAGTTCAGAAGGAGGTCATTCGGCCCATGGAGTCTGCACCGACTCTCTGACAGAGCATCCCACTCAGGCCCGATTCCTGTAACCCCATGTATTTACCCCACAAATCCCCCTAACCTATACATCTTTGGACACGAAGGAACAATTTACCATGGCCAATCCACTTAAGCTGTACATCTTTGTGCTGTGGAAGGAAACAAGAGCATCTGGAGGAAACCCAGGCAGACATCGGGAGAACATGCAAACTTCCCACAGACAGTCACCCGTGGCTGGAATCAAACCCGGGTCCCTGGCGCTGTGAGGCAGCAGTGTTAAACTTAAATAAACAGGACAAAATGGAGTACTTCTGTGGGGGATTACAGTGATAATTCCACCATGCTTGTGGAGTCATCCACCAACCAAATCCAGGAAGGACATCCAGGAGTCATTCATTTGAAAGAACTCACAAGGAGTTATTTCTGATGGCCAGGACTCGACTCACACATTGAAGAAAGTGTAGGACGGTGTCAGTCTTGTGCAAGGATACAAAATACTCCACCTCATCAACCACGTCACCCATGGGATTGGCCAAAACAGCCTTTGCAAAGAGCACATATTAATTTTGTGGAACCAATTGAAGGATCCATGTTTCTTGTCCAAGTGGATGCACATTCCAAATGGCCTGAAATCATGATGATGAAATTGACGACTACTGAAAAGACAACTGAGCGACGAGACAAAGTACCTGCACAGTTTGGCAAATTGGAGCAATTAGTTAGCAATAATGGGACTCAGTTCATGTCAAAAGAATTTGTGGACTACCCCAGAAACCTTGGCATACAGCACATCAGAACTGTGTTACCATCCTTCCACCAATGGATTGGCAGAGACGTTGGTACAGTAATTGAAGAATGAATTTAAAGCATCAAAGGATGAGAAACCATGAGCCAAAAGAGTAACCAACTGTCTCATATCCTACAGAAACATAGCCCATGCGACATACAATAGCCCATACCAAGAAACGACTCTTCAATTGAGAAATACTGCCAAAATCTCGCAATTTCTTCTACGGTGTAAACCCATGATGACAGAGTTTGGAGGTGACAAAAAGAGAATTTTTGATTTGATTTGTGATTGTCACATGTATTAGTATACAGTGAAAAGTATTGTTTCTTGCATGCTATACAGACAAAGCATACCATTCATAGAGAAAGAAACGAGGGACTGCAGAATGTAGTGTTACAGTCATAGCTAGGGTGCAGAGCAAGATCAACTTAGTGTGAGGTAGGTCCATTCATAAGTCTGATGGCAGCAGGAAGAAGCTGTTCTTGAGTTGGTGGGTACGTGACCTCAGACTTTTACATATTTATCCCGACAGAAGAAAGTGGAAGAGAATATGTCTGGGGTTCTTGGGGTCCTTAATTATGCTGCTTCTTTGCCGAGGCAGCAGGACGTGTAGACAGTGTCAATGGATGGGAGGCTGGTTTGCAGAGTCAGTATCTGAAATATCAATATCTGACACTCGGTGTTTGGAAATCCCTGAACCTATGATCACGACTGTGTCGCATTCCGATTCGACACCAGTTGAACCAACATCATCTGGAGAAGCTGAAGAAGAACCAGCCTGATCAGATGATGCGTCTGAGCCAAGTGGCGAACAGACTACCGAGAACATGAAAGCAAAGCCTCCTGAAGGAAGGATTCTGCCTGAGCGTGTGTGACTATGAGGGAGAGACATGGCATTGCAGAGAGATGAGGGTGAGTGTCAGTGGTAGATAGACAGATGGGGATGTGAGGTAGTTAATAGATAGAAAGGGGAGGGTGCATCTGCAAGGCTGGTTAGTGGGAGTGATATGAAGCAGGCTTGATGATACGAAGTGAGAAGGTAGAATGATGTTCACATGCGAATATAAGTGAGTGTGCCACTATACCAACCCTTCTTGACCTGCTGAGGTCATTAACTATATTCAGCACTGAATCCAGGAACAAGGTACCACACTCTTGCTGCAGATCACATGGGCAACTTCCAGTCAGTCAGACCTCTGTTTCATCAGCAGACCTCTCTGTATCTTGAATAATGAAGAGTATCTCCATGTGGGTCTCTTACAACCCCAGCAACACATCCAAGAGTTAACGCTTCATAAACACTCATCCGCTGGATGCCTGGATTCCTTCCACCAATTCATTCTGTTCTTCTTCTCACTCAAATATTCATCAAACAGCATGTTTGGAATCTTCCTTTAAATATGGAAGTTGAAGTTGTCTCATGCGGGTCATCACCACCCCGTTCCCTGATAATGGGGTGGCAAAGCCAGAAACTCGACAGTAACGCAGTCGCTGCTAACACAACCACTGAACTTACTTCCAGGTTTCTCAGGCACTACCGGCCCCACCTCCCTGCTCCCAGCGAGATGGGAACCTAAAATCCAGCCCAAAGAAGACACAGTATCAAATAAGCTGAGAGGAATCATTATTTACTGAGGGATGTTGTCTCCGGTGTCTGAGGCAGGAACTCCTGATGTTGTCTCCACTTCACAGGCAACCGGTTTGCTGCAGATCTGACCAGGATATTCTTTCCGGAGATTCACAAGATCTTCATAATCCCCATTCCCTGACGGGTTATCACGGTCAAACCACTCAGTTTTGCAGCTGCCTGATAAATGCAACAGAAGAAAAGCACAGTGAGAGCAATGCTTTTAAAGATGGTCTTGAAGAGTTTATTTTATTGGGTGTAGAATTGAAGGAGCTAGATTTGGCTCCTGTTGATGACCAATTTAACGATTACACAGAATAATAATTACTGTTAACCCAAGATGGAACTGAGAGCTTAATAAAAGAAAATAAAATTCCAAGTATTTCGCAATAGCTATCATTCAGTGCCAAGTTTCCAAGGCAAACTTTCTAAGCATGGGTAAAATTTCTATCCCCCACTCCACTCTTTCTCCTTTCCTTTTTAAACTGAGCTCTCAATACAATATCCACATGAAACAAAATATGGACTTTGTTCTGTGGATATGTAGTTACTGGCAGCTGGACTGAAACTGTTCACTGTTGATGGTATTTACCACCAGATAAGAAATTGGAGCCTGACCCAATAAAAATGTCTGCCCTGCAACCATTCAATGGCCAAATGGCAGTTAATTGACTTGAGAGAAGGTGTACAGTCCTCAAAGACAGGAAGTCTTGCCTGCAAGAGGTTGCTTTTCTTCATTGCTGACTGCACCACCAGAAGTAGTGACCACTGCAAGTTTTTCAGTGAGGCCTGTAAGAAGTATCCTGCACTGGGGGTCTCATTGATTATAGGTGTCCTGGTGATAGTCAAGAAGCTGGACTGGACTAACCATATAAATACTGTGGCTACAAGAGCAGGTCAAAGGCTAAGAATCCTGTGGTGGGTAAATCACCTTTTAGGGGTGATCTTACAAAAAAAATTCTAAGTCCTGGATGTGCATGAAAACAGGAGAGTTTCTGACCCATTTAGTGGGTGAGTTCAAATATGCTCTCGTAAGCACTTAGACTAAAAAACAACCCAGCTGCGACTGACCCAAGGGGCACCTTCCCTGCCCTTGACCTCCCCTGGGGGCCTCAGTGGTCTCCGGTCCTACCGGCGAGATCATCACAACAATTTACCCAGTTGCTGCGGACCATTTGTGATCCTCGCCAGAGATAACTGGTAGAACTGGAAGCATTGAGGCCCACCGGGGTGGTTAAGGGCAGAAAGGGTGCCTCTTGGGCAGTCCCAGCCTGGCAGTGCCACTGCGATAGAATCTCCCGGGCTTATCAATTCAATGATAGGCATATTTAAATTTAATTTAAATAAATTATTCCACCTCATGCCGGTAATGGGCATAAGGCTGACCTTGCCCGATATCCTGTGTGGAGAGGCACGAAATACCACGTGAACATGATTTCTCGGCTATCTCGTGATCCTACCGTCTCACCCTGCCCTTTGGCCTTTGACTCCCCAAAGCCTGTCCACCATCAATGTGCGCAAGTCAGGATTGTGGTGGAATACTCGCCACTAGCCTGGATGCATGCAGCTCCAACAACACTCTAGAAGCTGAACACCATCCAGGACAAAGTGGCCCGCTTGATTGGCACCCCTTCCACAATTATTCAATCCCTCCACCACCGATGAACAGTGGCAGTATAATGTACCATTTACAAAATGCACTGCAGAAACTCACCAAGGCTCCTTAGAAAGCGCAAGGGCAACAGAGACCTGAGAATACCATGACCTGAAGGTTCCCCTCCAAGTCACTGACCATCCTGACTTGGAAATACATTGCCGTTCCTTCATTGTTGCCTGGTTGAAATCCTGGAATTCCTTCCTGAACAACACGATGGGCATACCTACACCTCTGGGACAGCAGCAGTTCAAGAAGGCAGCTCACTACCACCTTCTCAAGGGCAAGGAATGGTCAATAGATGCTGCTTACCCAGTGAAGCCCACCTTCCATAAATTAATTTAAAAACATCTGACTCTGGTAAAGAGGGTAGGGTTGAGGGGCCAGGCTAAAAAGATCACAAGAGGAGGGAATCCTAGAAGGGGTTAAACCTTCTACTTCAACATCTCTACTTTCTCAGAAGACTAAGGAAATTTGGCATGTCCGCTATGACTCTCACAAACTTTTACAGATGCACCATAGAAAGAATTCTTTCTGGTGCTTTCACAGCATGGTATGGCTCCTGCTCTGCCCAAGACCGCAAGAAACTACAAAAGGTCGTGAATGTAGCCCAATCCATCATGCAAACCAGCCTCCCATCCATTGACTCTGTCTGTGCTTCCTGCTGCCTTGGCAAAGCAGCCAGCATAATTAAGGACCCCACGCACCCTGGACATACTCTCCACCTTCTTCCATCAGGAAAAAGATACAAAAGCCTGAGGTCACGTCCCAACCAACTCAAGAACAGTTTCTTCCCTGCTGCCATCAGACATTTGAATGCACCTCCTTGCATTAAGTTGATCTTTCTCTACACCCCAGTTATGACTACACCACAGCTAACACTACATTCTGCACTAGAGTCATAGACTCTCTCGTTTCCTTCTCTATGAACAGTATACTTTGTCTGTAAAGAGCGCAAGAAACAATACTTTCCACTATATACTAATACTTGTGACAATAATAAATCAAATCAAATTAAATCCAAAGAGGGGGCACACTGATGGCCCAGTGGGTGTTTTTTGTGAGCCTCTCCCATTGCCGTTAAATTTCAGCGAACGTTGGCTGCTCAATCCCCTCCCTCCAACTCACAAAGTTTCAGCAGGGCAGAGTGGCCAGGTTCAGTGTCCACTGGATTTTACATGCTAGCCCTAACCCACCCTCGAAATTCAGACCTATATCTCTTTTCAGATCCTTCCAGCAGAACACGAGAACACAAGAAATAGGAGCAGGAGTATACATATGGCCCATTGAACCTGCTTAGGTATTCAGTGTGATCATGGTTGATCTTGGGCTTTAACTCCACTTTACTGCCCGTCCCCAATAGCCACTGATTCCCTGTGAGACCAAAAATCCATCAGTCGTAGCCTTAAATATATTCAAGATGGAACACCCTCTGGGTTCAAGTTTTCTCCTCATCTCAGTCCTGAAATGATCAACACCTTATCCTGACCCTGTGTCCCTGTGTTTGAAATTCCACAGCCAACAGAAATAATAGTGGATACAGTCATATCCCTTTAGAATCTTGTAGCTTTAAATTGGATCACCCTTCATTCTTCTAAACTTCAGAGAACATGAAGCTAATTTACTCAGCTTTTCTCCTGGAGTAAAATTGGTCCCGGTGAATGGTAATGTTTTAGCTCGAGTGCCAATCCCTTTCCCAGTGGAACATATACATTGATATTGATAAATGTTTGGACATGGATGTTGGTACCAGAAATAATACCCAAAGCAGAACATAATTTATGTCATAGACAGCACATGAAGTCTGTGTTAGCACATATCCAGTTCATATTGGTGATTGTTTATGGGTTTTACACAACATAATTCAGATTTTTCAAAAGCTCCTTTTTATGGCATAGTCTGTCTGGGCAATTTTCCTACTCCCTTTGAAGATATGTGATTGTCCACTCTATTAATAGCATGTCAGTTGTGTTAAGCTTAAGATTATTCAAGTGGAGGGCATTGATTGATTGAATAAGTTCCTTGAGCACATATAAAGAAAGACTTGCCTTTCTTGGTTCTCAAAATAACTATAAAGAGAGACATCTGGGATAATGGCTGCTGGTTAAAGAGGAGGCTGATTTTTATAATGCTTCATCCTGTGAATAACTGGTATTAAGTGAAGGATTGGGTCTACTTTCCTACTTCACCATCTGACTTCAGAATGAATTAATACACTACTTGGAGCATCATCGCATTGTCTATCCCACAGCATCTTGGGGTCTCACCCCTCTGAGCTACAATGCAGTAGTCTTCCGTATTCATTGTGCCACAACCGTTTACTGTCAATACAGTTGCAGCATGACATGGTGGCACAGTGGTTAGCACAGCTGCCTCACAGCTCCAGGGACCCGGGTTCGATTCCTGGCTTGGGTGACTGTGCGGAGTTTGCACATTCTCCATGTGTCTGCATGGGTTTCCTCCGGGTGCTCTGGTTTCCTCCTATTGTCCAAACATGTGTGGGTTAGATTGATTGGCCATGTCAAATTGCCCCTTAGTGCCCCGGGATGCATAGGTTAGAGGGATTAGCAGGGTAAATGTATGGGATTGCGGGGATAGGGCCTGGTTGTCAGTGCAGATTCAATGGGCCGAATGGCCTCATTCTGCACTGTAGGGATTCTATATCTATATCCAGTTGCATTTCAATTAATTAAGGCCTTCAGTTGATGCTAAAATGCAAAGCAAATTTACAGCCATTAGTGTATTTCACATTATTCGCAACGTTTGGGGAAACAATCAATAAATTATAATTATAAATATCAAATGATATTTGCCCATTTGAAAGAGAAAATGTTTGCAAAGTGGAAGGCAACAATCAATGAATCAACTTTTATGAATGTCTAATACTCACAGAAAGATTCAGGGCAGAAGAATCTAATTCTGTAATCCTCACAGCTCCCGTCATTTTGCTCTTCATTCACACAAGCAAAGCCAGAAGAAATGCTGCACCTGTTTAATACAAAAAGGCAAGGTTTCATATTGTTGTTTTTTAAAGAAATTCATAATAGGGCTGGACTTCAATGCACAGGAGTGGGGCTTTTTGGGGCCAGTGTCAGCAGGGAACCGAATTAATACCAGTGAAATTGACAGAGTGTTAGAAAGCTTGCTCCAACTTGCCACCTTCCACATTTAACCTTGGCACTTTAGGCTCCATGAGAACAACTTTGTCAGGGGAAGCGGATTGTCAAGTTCAATATGTCAGCTGCTCAACAAAAATGTCTTTTGCAATTTGTGATTCAATGGATTTCCTGTAAATTATCAGGAAAAAGCAAAGTGAGCAAGCAGCTGACAGGCATCAGTGCACCACCTGAGGACATCAGAGCCTCACAAGGCTCATGGTGTGACCTCACATTATGACAGACATTCTTGGAACAAGATCAACTGGCAAGAGGACTTAGTGGTCACAATTTATCACTGACTATGGAATCAAAGCTTCCCCACAGTGCAAAAGGAAGTCATTTGCTTCATTGAGTCTGCACCAACAACAATTTCTTTCCCCATCCCTATCCCAACCCCACATATTTACCCTCATAAAACCCCTGACACTAAGGAGCAATTTACCATGTCCAGTCAAGTGATGAAGGATAGTCAGCGTGGCTTTGTGCATAGGAAATTGTGTCTTACAAATTTGAGAGTTCTTTTGAAGAGGTGACCAAGAAAATAGTGGAGCTCAGTGCAATAGATGTTGTCTACATGGACTTTAGCAAGGCCTCTGACAAGGTACCACATGGTAGACTGGTCAGTAAGATTAGATCACATGGGACCCAGGGAGAACTAGCCAAATGGATACAAAATTGGCTTGCCGATAGGACACAGACGGTGGTGGTAGAGGGTTGTTTTTCAGACTGGAGGCCTGTGACCAATGGTGTGCCACAGGGATCAGTGTTGGGTCCACTGTTATTTGCTATTTATATAAACAATTTGGGTGAGAATATAGGAGGCACGGTTAGTAAGTTTGTGGATGACACCAAAATTGGTGGTGTAGTGGAAAGAGAAGAAGGTTTATCTGAGACTACAAAGGAATCTTGATTAACTGGGCCAGTAGACTGACGTACGGCAGATGGAGCTTAATTCAGATAAATGCGAGGTGTTGCATTTTTCTAAGACATACCAAGGCAGGATGTACACAGTTAATGGGGAGTGTTGTCGAACAGAGAGACCTCAGGTTGCAGGTACATAGTTCCTTGAAAGTGGCGTCACAGGATGGTGAAGAAGGCATTTGGCACACTTGCTTTCATCAGTCAGGGTACTGAGTACAGGTGTTGGGACGTTATGTTACAACTGTACAAGACATTCGTAAGGCCACATTTGGAGAAGTGCGTACAATTCTGGTCGCCCTGCTACAGGAAGGATGTTATTAAATTGGAAAGGGGGCAAAATATATTTACAATGATGATACTGGGACTGGAAGGTTTGAATTATAAGCAGAGACCTTACAATTATAAGCAGAAACCTTCCAGTCCCGGGACTCTTTCCCCCTGGAGTGTAGGAGGATGAGGGGTGACATTGTAAGAACATAACAACATAAGAACTAGGAGCAGGAGTCGGTCATTTGGCCCCTCGAGCCTGCTCCGCCATTTAATAAGATCATGGCTGATCTTTTCCTGGACTCAGCTCCGCTTACCCACCCGCTCACCATAACCCTTAATTCCGTTACTGTTCAAAATCTATCTATCTCTGCCTTAAAAACATTCAACGAGGTAGCGTCAACTGCTTCACTGGGAATTCCACAGATTCACAACCCTTTGTGTGAAGAAGTTCCTCCTCAACTCAGTCCTAAATCTGCTCCCCCTTATTTTGAGGTTATGCCCCGAGTTGTCATCTCACCCACCAGTAGAAACAACCTCCCTGCTTCCATCTTAACAAAGGTTTATAAAATCATGAAGGGCATAGATAAGATGAATAGCCAAGGTCTTTTCCCCAGGGTAGGGGAGTCCAAAACTGGAGGGCATAGCTTTAAGGTGAGAGGGGAAAAATTTAAAAGGGGCCTGAGGGGCTACTTTTTCACACAGAGGGTGGTGCGTGTATGGAATGAGCTGCCAGAGCGAGTGGTAGAGGCAGGTGCAATTACAACACTTAAAATACATTTGGGCAGGTACATGGATGGGAAAGGTTTAGAGGAATATGGGCCAAACGCAGGCAAATGGGACTAGTTCAGTTTAGCAAACCTGGTCAGCATGGATGTGTAGGGCCAAAGGGCCTGTTTCTGTGCTGCATATCTCTATGACTCTAAATGTGTGTAAGTATGCCAGGCAACTATCATGCACCATCCTGTACCACCTTCGTAATCACTTTGTATCTCAAACCAGAGTTACTGAGCAGCTGCCTGGATACAAGAAAATGTGGTTGATGACAATGTGATGAAGCAAATTAATGAGGCTTAAGAGTGATACAGTGAAAACTCAATAACAACATGTTGATGATGCTGTACCTGGGCAGAATGGGCGGTGCCCTTATTTAACATCAGCAAGGGTCTTCAGAAGACCTGTGTGCATATGTTTGATGCTCTATGCAGATGCCAATCTTTCTGACGTATTGTAAACCAATGCATCTCTGCACATGGTTACATGGTGACATCATTAAAGGCATTTGGGAGATTTTCCCTCGTTTCCACCAGAGACTGCAAGCAGGTGACACCTATGGAATAAAGCTCCACTGACTGCTCATTTTTAAAAATTCTTTCATGGGATGTGGGTCTCACTGGCTGGGTCAGCATTTATTTCCCATCCCTAATTGCCCTTGAACTGAGTGGCTTGCTGGGCCAGATCAGAGGGGCAGTTAAGAATCAATTACATTGCTGTGGCTCCAGAGTCACATGTAGACTAGACCAGGTAAGGAAGGTGGATTTCTTTCCTTAAAGGACATTAGTGAACCTGATGTGTTTTTATGACAATTGACAATGGCTTCATGGTCATGGTTAGACTTTTATTGAATTCAATCTTTGCTGTATAAGTGAGTTGACCACTGAGTTGAGCAGGCTACTCTGGCTTTGGTATTGTGTAATGAGGAGGGATTAACTGATGACCTCACAGTTAAGGACCCTCTGGGAAGTAGTGATCATGGTATGATCGAATTCAAAATTCAGTTTGGGGGTGAGAAAATGGAGTCTCACACTAGCGTTCGGGAATTAAGAAAAGGATATTGCAGAGGCATGAGGACAGATTTGGCCGGGGTAGAGTGGGCAGGACAGGGCTAAAAGGTCAGACAGTGGATGAATATTGGCAGTTGTTTAAGGAGATACTCAATTTCTCACAACTAAAATATATCCCAGTGAGGAAGAAAGATGGTAAGGGGGTTATAAAACATCCATGGCTAAACAAGAAGGTCAAGGACAATATAAAGACAAAAACTAAGGTATACCATATTGCAAAGGCCAGTGGCAGGCTGGAAGATTGGGAAACTTTCAAACATAAACAAAGGGTTACTAAAAAAGTAATAAAAATAGCTAAGGTAAATTACGAAAGAAGCCTAGCGCAAAATATCAAAAAGGATAGCAAAAGCTTCTATAAGTATATAAAAGGGAAGAGAGTCGCTAAGGTGAATGTTGGTCCCTTGGAAGATGAAACAAGAGAGTTAATAGTGGGGAACACTGAAGAGATGCTAAATCAATTCTACAAGTATATAAAGGGCAAAAGAGTAACAAGGGAGAGAGTAGAACCTCTTAAGGATCAACAAGGTCATCTATGTGCGGATCCTCAAGAGATGGGTGAGGTCCTAAATGAATATTTCTCATCAGTATTCACTGTTGAGAAAGCATGGATGTTAGGGAACTTGGGGAAATAAATAGTGATGTCTTGAGGAGAGTGCATATTACAGAGAGAGAGGTGCTGGAAGTCTTAAAGCGCATCAAGGTAGATAAATCCCCGGGACCTGATGAAGTGTATTCCAGGACATTGTGGGAGGCTAGAGATGAAATTGCGGATCCTCTAGCAGAGATATTTGAATCATCGATAGTCACGGGTGAGGTGCCTGAAGATTGGAGGGCGGCAAATGTTATGCCTTTGTTTAAAAAGGGCTGCAGGGAAAAGCTTGGGAACTACAGGCCAGTGAGCCTCACATCTGTGGTGGGTAAGTTGTTGGAAGGTATTTTGAGAGACAGGATCTACAGGCATTTAGAGAGGCAAGGACTGATTAGGGACAGTCAGCATGGCTTTGTGAGTGGAAAATCATGTCTCACAAATTTGATTGTGTTTTTTGAAGGGGTAACCAAGAAGATAGATGGGCAGTGCTGTTGATGTTGTCTACATGGACTTTAGCAAGGCCTTTGACAAGGTACCACATGATAGGTTGTTGCATAAGGTTAAATCTCACAGGATCCAGGGTGAGGTATCTAAATGGATACAAAATTGACTTCTTGACAGAAGCCAGAGGGTGGTTGTAGAGGGTTGTTTTTCAAACTGGAGGCCTGTGACCAGCGGTGTGCCTCAGGGATCAGTGCTCGGTCCACTGTTATTTGTCATTTATATTAATGATTTGGATGAGAATATAGGAAGCATGGTTAGTAAGTGTGCAGATGACACCAAGATTGGTGGCATGGTGGATAGTGAAGAAAGTTATCTCCAATTGGAATGGGATCTTGATCAATTGGGCCAGTGGTCTGATGAATGACAGATGGAGTTTAATTTATCTAAATGCGAGGTGATGCATTTTGGTAGATTGAACCGGGCAGGACCTACTCAGTTAATGGTAGGGCGTTGGGGAGAGTTACAGAACAAAGAGATAGAGGGGTACAGGTTCATAGCTCCTTGAAAGTGGAGCCACAGGGGGACAGGGTGGTGAAGAAGGCATTCAGCATGCTTGGTTTCATTGGTCAGAACATTGAATACAGGAGTTGGGACGTCTTGTTGAAGTTGTACAAGACATTGATAAGGCACACTTGGAAAATTCTGGTCATCCAATTATAGAAAGGATATTATTAAACTAGAAAGAGTGTAGAAAAGATTTACTAGGATGCTACCGGGACTTGATGGATTGAGTTATAAGGAGAGGCTGGATAGACTGGGACTTTTTTCTCTGGAGCGTAGAAGGCTGAGGGGTGATCTTATAGAGGTCTATAAAATAATGAGGTACATAGATCAGGTAGATAGTCAATATCTTTTCCCAAAGTAGGGGAGTCTAAAACGAGAGGGCATAGGTTTAAGGTGAGAGAGGAGAGATACAGAAATGTCCAGAGGGGCAATTTTTTCACGCAGAGGGTGGTTAGTGTCTGGAACAAGCTGCCAGAGGTAGTAGTAGAGGTGGGTACAATTTTGTCTTTTAAAAAGTGTTTAGACAGTTACATGGATAAGATGGGAGAGGGATATGGGCCAAATGCGGGCAATTGGGATTAGCTTAGGGATTTTAAAAAAAAAGGTGGCATGGACAAGTTGGGCCGAAGGGCCTGTTTCCATGCTGTAAACCTCTATGATTCTATGACTCTAATACTTGGCCTCAGTTTTCACAGTGGATGACACTCGTACCATTCCAATAGGAACAGGCAAGTCAGAGGCAATAGAAAGGGTAGAACTTGGAACAATCAACAGCGATAGGGAAAAGGTAGTCAGCAAACTATTGGGATTGAATGCAGACAAGTTTGGGCTTGATGGCCTACATCCTCGGGTATTAAAGGAAGTGGTGGTGGAGATAATGGATCCATTGGTTATAATATTCCAAATTCCAGGACACAGGAAATGTTCCAGTAGATTGGAAAAATGCTAATGTAACGCCCTTATTCAAAAAGGGAGGGAGGCAAAATGTGGGAAGTTACTGACCAGTTAGTTTAACATCTGTTATTGGGAAAGTGTTAGAATCAATTATCAAGAAAGCAATATCAGGACATTTGGAAAGTCAAAACGCTATCCATCAGAGTCAGCATGGTTTTATGAAGGGCAAGTCATGTTTGACTAATTTGCTAGAGTTCTTTGAAGATGTAACAAGCAAAGTAGATAATGGGGATCCTGTAGATGTAGTATATCTGGACTTCTGGAAGGTGTTTGATAAGGTGCCGCACAAAAGGTTAATTCACAAGGTTAGATCACATGGAATTAGGGTTAATTTATTAGCTTGGATAGGTGACTGGCTGATGGACAGAAGACAGAGAGTCAGGATAAATGTTTTTTTTCTGGATGGCAAGAAGTAACTAGTGGGATCGCAGGGTTTGGTCCTTGGGCCCCAGCTATTTACAATCTATATTCACAACTTGGATGCAGGGATAGAAGGCTCTATAGCCAAATTTGGAGATGACACAAAAATAGGCAAGACAGTAAATTGCAATGAGGAAATAAGGACCCTACAAATGGATATAGATAGGTTAGAAGAGTGGGCCTAAATGTGGCAGATGGAGTTTAACATGGATAAGTGTGACGTCATGCATTTTAGTCGGAAAAATGGGAAGGCGACTTATTATCTAAATGGGGAGAGACTTCGGAGTGTTCTGGTGCAGAGAGATCTTGGTGTCCTCGTTCATGAGTCACAGAAAACTAGAATGTTGGCATTTATAGCTAAAGGAATAGAATATAAAGGTAAGGAAGTATTGTTGCAACTATACAAGGCATTGGTGAGGCCGCACCTGGAGTATTGTGCACAGTTTTGGTCTCCTTATTTGAGTAAAGATGTAGTGGCATTGGAGGCAGTTCAGAGGAGGTTCACGAGATTGATTCCAGAGATGAAGGGTTTGTCATAGAATCATAGAAACCCTACAGTGCAGAAGGAGGCCATTCGGCCCATCGAGTCTGCACCGACCACAATCCCACCTAGGCCCTACCCCCACATATTTACCGGCTAATCCCCCTAACCTACACATCTCAGGACTCAAAGGGGCAATTTTTAACCTGGCCAATCAACCTAACCCGCACATAAGAGAGATTTAACAATATACTCTGTGGAATTTAGAAGAATGAGGGGAGATCAAATTGGGGTGCATAGGATGATAAAAGGTATGGATAAAGTAGACGTGGAGTGCATGCTTCCTCTTGTGGGGCATTCTAGGATGAGATGTTATAGTCTTAGGATAAGGAGTAGCAAATTTAAAACAGAGTTGAGGAAAAACTACTTTTCCCAAAGGGTTGTGAATCTGTGGAATTCACTACCCCAAAGTGCGGTGGATGTTGGGACAGTGAGTAAATGTAAGGAGGAGTTAGACAGATTTTTAATTGGTAATGGGTTGAAGGGTTATGGGGGAAAGGCAGGAAAATGGGGATGAGGAGTACATCAGCCATGATCGAGTGGCGGAACAGACTCGGTGGCCTAATTCTGCTCCTATACCTTATGAACTGATGACCACTTTAATAGAACATAGAACATAGAACAGTACAGCACAGAACAGGCCCTTCGGCCCACGATGTTGTGCCGACCTTCATCTGAAACCAAGATCAAGCTATCCCACTCCCTACCATCCTGGTGTGCTCCATGTGCCTATCCAATAACCGCTTAAATGTTCCTAAAGTGTCTGACTCCACTATCACTGCAGGCAGTCCATTCCACACCCCAACCACTCTCTGCGTGAAGAACCTACCTCTGATATCCTTCCTATATCTCCCACCATGAACCCTATAGTTATGCCCCCTCGTAATAGCTCCATCCACCCGAGGAAATAGTCTTTGAACGTTCACTCGATCTATCCCCTTCATCATTTTATAAACCTCTATTAAGTCTCCCCTCAATCTCCTCCGCTCCAGAGAGAACAGCCCCAGCTCCCTCAACCTTTCCTCATAAGACCGACACTCCAAACCAGGCAGCATCCTGGTAAATCTCCTCTGCACTCTTTCCAGCGCTTCCACATCCTTCTTATAGTGAGGTGACCAGAACTGCACGCAATATTCCAAATGCGGTCTCACCAAGGTCCTGTACAGTTGCAGCATAACCCTACGGCTCTTAAACTCCAACCCCCTGTTAATAAAAGCTAACACACTATATGCCTTCTTCACAGCTCTATCCACTTGAGTGGCAACCTTTAGAGATCTGTGGATATGGACCCCAAGATCTCTCTGTTCCTTCACAGTCTTCAGAACCCTACCTTTGACCCTGTAATCCACATTTAAATTAGTCCTACCAAAATGAATCACCTCACATTTATCAGGGTTAAACTCCATTTGCCATTTTTCAGCCCAGCTTTGCATCCTATCTATGTCTCTTTGCAGCCTACAACAGCCTACATTATTATGCAGCCTCTTTGCAGCCTACATAATAATAAATGACAAAACTGGTGATGAAGATGTTTCTCCAGTAAAAATATTCAAGAAACAATTCAGACCTGGATCTCGAGTCAAGGATGGATTTTCAGAAGACCATTCTCCCAAACCTGGCCATTGGAAATTGGTTTTTAACCTTTGCTAAGGGTGTGCATTAATCTTAAATCGATAAAATGTACTCTGGACCATTCCTTAAGTTTTTTCACTTGACCATGACCTTGGGAATGCTCGGAGCATCAGAGGCAGGGAAAGAAATAAACTTCAGCCAGCGCTTCGATGCTAATACTAGTCGATTAACACAATCACAACTATACCCTTAATACCGCAAACTATTCTCACTGTCTCCCAGGCTCGAAAAGAAGCAGTCACTCCAGGAAGCAGGCCTGCAGGTGAGAGTAAAACAACACGATCCCAGGGCCCTCCTCCCCAGCTTACTGCTTGCAAATGTCCAATCTCTGGAAAACAAGCTGGACAAACTTAAAGCCAGACTCACTTTTCAAAGAGAACTGAGAGACTGCTGTGTTCTGTTTCACGGAGACGTGGCTCACTCCTGCTTCACAACCAGAGGGCTTCTCAATCCATCGAATGGACTGTACAGCGGCCTCAGTTAAGACTTGGGGAGGTGGGGTCTGCTTCCTAATCAACACCTCATGGTGCTGAGACGGAGCAACACTGGCGGGTTTCGGCTCCCCGGACCTAGAGTACCTGACGCTAAAATGCTGCCCCTACTATATTCCTTATACACCGACGACTTGTGGCTAAATTCCCCTCCAATTCGATTTTCAAGTTTGCTGATGACACCACTGTAGTGGGTCGGATCTCAAACAATAACGAGACAGAGTACAGGAATGAGACAGAGAATCTGGTGAACTGGTGCGGCAACAATAATCTCTCCCTCAATGTCAACAAAACGAAGGAGATTGACATCGACTTCAGGAAGCATAAAGGAGAACATGCCCCTGTCTACATCAACGGGGACGAAGTAGAAACGGTCGAAAGCTTCAAGTTTTAGGTGTCTAGATCACCATAGAACCATAGAAAATTACAGCTCAGAAACAGGCCTTTTGGCCCTTCTCGTCTGTACCGAACCATTTTTTGCCTAGTCCCACTGACCTGCACTTGGACCATATCCCTCCACACCCCTCTCATCCATGAACCCATCCAAGTTTACATTTACCACTTTATCCGGCAGCTCATTCCACACTCCCACCACTCTCTGCGTGAAGAAGCCCCCCCTAATATTCCCTTTAAACTTTTCTCCTTTCACCCTTAACCCATGCCCTCTGGTTTTTTCCTCCCCTAACCTCAGTGGAAAAAGCCTGCTTGCATTCACTCTATCTATACCCATCAAAATCTTATACACCTCTATCAAATCTCCCCTCATTCTTCTACGCTCCAGGGAATAAAGTCCCAACCTATTCAATCTCTCTCTGTAACTCAGCTTCTCAAGTCCCGGCAACGTCCTTGTGAACCTTCTCTGCACTCTTTCAACCTTATTTACATCCTTCCTGTAACTAGGTGACCAAAACTGTACACAACACTCTAAATTCAGCCTCACCAATGCCGTATATAACCTTACCATAACACTCCAACTTTTATACTCGATACTCCGATTTATAAAGACCAATGTACCAAAGGCACTCTTTACGGCCCTATCCACCTGTGACGTCACTTTTAGGGAATTCTGTACCTGTATTCCCAGATCCCTCTGTTCAACTGCACTCTTCAGAGTCCTACCATTTACCCTGTACGTTCTACTTTGGTTTGTCCTTCCAATGTGCAATATCTCACACTTGTCTGTGTTAAATTCCATTTGCCATTTTTCAGCCCATTTTTCTAGTTGGTCCAAATCCCTCTGCAAGCTTTGAAAACCTTCCTCACTGTCCACTACACCTCCAATCTTTGTATCATCAGCAAATTTGCTGATCCAATTTACCACATTATCATCCAGATCATTGATATAGATAACAAACAACAATGGACCCAACACCGATCCCTGCGGCACACCACTAGTCACAGGCCTCCACTCAGAGAAGCAATCCTCCACAACCACTCTCTGACTTCTTCCATTGAGCCAGTGTCTAATCCAATTTACTACCTCCCCATGTATACCTAGCGACTGAACCTTCCTAACTAACCTCCCATGAGGGATCTTATCAAAGGCCTTGCTGAAATCCAGGTAGACAACATCCACCGCCTACCCTTCATCCACTTTCCTGGTAACCTCCTCGAAAAACTCTAATAGATTGGTCAAACATGACCTACCATGCACAAAGCCATGTTGACTCTCCCTAATAAGTCCCGGTCTATCCAAATATTTGTAGATCCTATCCCTTATCACACCAACAAAATGTCCTGGTCCCCTCCATGCCGACACTACAATTAAGAAAGCCCACCAACATCTCTACTTTCTCAGGAAACGAAATTTGGCATATCAGCTATGACTCTCACCTATGTTTACAGATACACCATAGAAAGCATTCCTTCTGGCTGTATCACAGCTCCTGCTCTGCCCAAGACCGCAAGAAACTACAAAAGGTCGCGAATGTAGCCCAATCCATCACGCAAACCAGCCTCGCATCCGTTGACTCTGTCTGCACTTCCCACTTCCTTCGCAAAGCAGCCAGCATAATTAAGGATCCCCCACGCACCCCAGACATACCCTCTTCCACCTTCTTCCGTTGGGAAAAAGATACAAAGTCTGAGGTCACATACCAACCGACGCAAGAACAGCTTCTTCTCTGCTGCCATCGACTTTCGAATGGACCTACCTTGCATTAAGTTGATCTTTCTCTACACCCAAGCTATGACTGTATCACTACATTCTGCACTCTCTCCTTTCCTTCTCTATGAATGGTATGCTTTATCTGTATAGCGCGCAAAAAACAATACTTTTCACTGAATGCTAGTACATGTGACAATAATAAATCAAATCAAAAATCAGTGGACTCAAAATCTCCTAAAAAATAAGCAAGGTAAGAAAATAAGGGAGCAGGCTGTGTAAGAACAAGTTTAGTTCCTGAAAGTTCTTTAACACTAAAATTTGCTGTTGAGATCACTGTGCCACTAAAGAAGCTTTCCAAATCCGAGTTGGTGCCAAGAGACACAAGATGAATACTGAGAAAAGAAAATCTTGCAACACGCCACCATGCCATAGGCCTAGGTGGGACATTCCCCTCAGGAACACTGGTGTCGAGAAACCTATTCAAAAAGGGAGGTAGAGAGAAAACAGGGAACTATAGACCAGTGAGCCTACCGTTGGTACTGGGGAAGTTGCTAGAGTCGATTATCAAGGATTTCATAACTCGGCATTTGGAAGGCAGTGGTATAATCAGACAAAGTCAGCCTGGTTTTACAAAAAGGAAATCATGCTTGATGAATCTATTGGAATTATTTGAGGACCTAACTAGACCGAGGAGAACCAGTGGATGTGGGATCTTTGGACTTTCAGAAGGCTTTCAACAAGTTCTCACATTACAAACTACTATGTAAAGTTAAAGTACATGGGATTGCAAGTAATGTCTTGAGATGGATAGAAAGCTGCTTAGCAGATAGGAAGCAAAGAGTTGGCATAAATGGGTCTTTTTCTGATTGGCAGTCAGTGACTAGTGAAGTTCCACGGGTATCTGTGCTCGGACCTCCACTGTTCACATGATATATTAATGATTTGGAAGAGGGGACTGAATGTATTATCTTGAAATTTGCAGATGATACAAGGTTGATTGTGAGGGTGAGCTGTGAGAAGGATGCAGAGATGTTTCAGCGTGATTTGGACAGGCTGTGTGTGTGGCACCTGCATGACAGTTGCAGTATAATGTGGATAAATGTGAGGCTATCCACTTCGGTAGCAATAATAGGAAGACAGATTATTACTTGAATGGGTGTAAATTGAGAGAGGTGCATACTCAACGAGACTTTGGAGCCTTCGTGCATCAGTCGCTGAAAGTAAGTGCGCAGGTACAGCAGGCAGTAAGGAAGGCAAATGGTATGTTGGCCTTCATAGCGAGAGGATTTGAGTAGAGGGATAGGGATGCTTTCTTGCAATTATATAGGGTGTTGATGGGGCCACAGCTGGAGTATTGAGTGCAGCTTTGGTGTCCTTATCTGAAGAAGGATGTCCTTGCTATAGAGAACGGCACGTGGCACAGTGGTTAGCCCTGCTGCCTCACAGCGCCAGGGACCCGGGTTCGATTCCCGGCTTGGGTCACTGTCTGTGTGGAGTTTGCATGTTCTCCCCGTGTCTGCGTGGGTTTCCTCTGGGTGCTCCGGTTTCCTCCCACAGTCCAAAGATGGTCAGGTGGATTGGCCATGCTAAGTTGACCTTTAGTGTCAGGGGGTTTGCTAGAGTAAATGCATGGGGTTATGGGGATAGGGCCTGGGTGGGATAGTGGTCGGTGCAGACTCGATGGGCCGAATGGCCTCCTTCTGCATTGTGGGATTCTATGATTTGTAAGAGTCCAGCAAAGGATTATTAGGTTGATTGAGACATTGGTACCGTTATTGAAGAATGTCATTAAAGCATCAAAGGATGAGAAACCATTAGCCAAAAGAGTAACCAACTTTCTCATATCCAACAGAAACACAGCCCATGCAACATACAATAGCTCATAGCAAGAAACTATGCTTCAATTGAGAAATACTGCCAAAATACTCACAATTTCTTCTACGGTGCAAACCCATGATGAGAGAGTTTGGAGACGACAAAAAGAGAATTTGCAGAGTCAGTTAACTGAAATATCAATATTAGACACGGTGTTTGGAAATCCTGAACCTATGATTACGACTGATTCAACACCAGTTGAACCAACATCATCTGGAGAAGCTAAAGAAGAACCAACCTGATCAATGATGTACCTGAGCCAAGTGGTGAATAGACTACCGAGAACATGAAAGCAAAGCCTCCTGAAGGAAGGATTCTGCATGAGCGTGTGTGACTATGAGGGAGAGACATGGCATTGTAGAGAGATGAGGGTGAGTGTCAGCGGGAGATAGACAGATGGGGATGTGAGGTAGTTAATAGAAAGGGGAGGGTGCATCTGCAAGGCTGGTTAGTGGGAGTGATGTGAAGCAGGCTTGAGAATACAAAGTGAGAGGGTAGAATGATGTTCACATGCGGATATAAGTGAGTGTGCCACTATACCAACCCTTCCTGACCTGCTGAGGTCATTAACTACATTCAGCACTGAATCCAGGAACAAGGTACCACACTCTTGCTGCAGATCACATGGGCAACTTTCAGTCAGTCAGGCCTTTGCTTCATCAGCAGAATTCTCTCTATCTTGAATAATGAAGAGTATCTCCATGTGGGTCTCTTACAACCCCAGCAACACATCCAAGAGTTAACGCTTCATAAACACTCATCCGTTAGACGCCTGGATTCCTTCCACCAATTCATTCTGTTCTTCTCCTCACTCAAATATTCATCAAACAGCATGTTTGGAATCTTCCTTTAAGTATGGAAGTTGAAGTTGTCTCATGCGGGTCATCACCACCCCGTTCCCTGATAATGGGGTGGGAAAGCCAGAAACTCAACGGTAACGCAGTAGCTGCTAACACAAACACTGAACTTACTTCCAGGTTTCTCAGGCACTACCGGCCCCACCTCCCTGCTCCCAGTGAGATGGGAACCTAAAATCCAGCCCAAAGAAGACACAGTATCAAATAAGCTGAGAGGAATCATTATTTACTGAGGGATGTTGTCTCCGGTGTCTGAGGCAGGAACTCCTGATGTTGTCTCCACTTCACAGGCAACCGGTTTGCTGCAGATCTGACCAGGATATTCTTTCCGGAGATTCACAAGATCTTCATAATCCCCATTCCCTGACGGGTTATCACGGTCAAACCACTCAGTTCTGCAGCTGCCTGATAAATGCAACAGAAGAAAAACACAGTGAGAGCAATGCTTTTAAAGATGGTCTTGAAGAGTTTATTTTTGTTTCATCTTGCGCAGAACAGAAAGTGAATTTTTTTAATAGTTCGATGCCTTTTGCTAAGCAAGTTGACAAGTAATTATGCAGTTGGTCTGACATTATGGTCACTAAGGGTGTTTGAAAAGAAAGTCCATTGAAAGCAGGTGTTTGACCAGTCTCTTCACCTCCTGTAATCATAGAATCATAGAAACCCTACAGTGCAGAAGGAGGCCATTCGGCCCATCAAGTCTGCACCGACCACAATCCCACCCAGGCCCTACCCCCACATATTTACCCACTAATCCCTCTAACCTACGCATCTCAGGACTCTAAGGGGCAATTTTTAACCTGGCCAATCAACCTAACCCGCACATCTTTGGACTGTGGGAGGAAACCGGAGCACCCGGAGGAAACCCACACAGACACGAGGAGAATGTGCAAACTCCACACAGACAGTGACCCGAGCCAGGAATCGAACCCGGGACCCTGGAGCTGTGAAGCAGCAATGCTAACCACTGTGCTACCGTGCCGCCCAGGATCCAAACACAACCTACTCAGTATCACATTCCCCCATTAGTTCCTGCAATCACTCAGTATATGATATATTGCATTCAATCCCAACAACAAACACAAATAATTACTTTATTCAAACGTATAGAGACATTGCAGCACTACCTGGAGAGTAATTAGTCTTGATATTAACCCCATAGTTTTGTAATTTATAATTCATTGAATCATGCACAACTTTCTCAGCAGTCAAGTTCTTCACTGAAAGAGACACAGAAACTGTCAGCTCCACATTTTTAAGTTTGTGTTTCCGTATGGGCCAGGAAGAGGCAGGAACGCTTCCCAGGCCTTAAGGGAAGTCCCCAACATCACTTTTACTGATTGCAAGCTCTTTCTAACCAGAGTTACTGACCAGCTGATATCTCCTCCTTTCTCTATTCCGATTTCCAACCTCTCTTTACAGTCTCCCTTCCTCCAAGGGAAGGTGATGACCGAAGGGTATTATCACTGGACTATTCATCCAGAAACTCAGCTAATGTTCCTGGGACCCAGGTGCAAATCCCACCACAGCAGGTCGTGGCATTTGAATTCAATAATAAAAAATTGGAATAAAGAATCCACAGATATTGATGAAACCATTGTCGATTGTTGGAAAACCCCATCTGGTTCACTAATGTCCTTTAGAGAAGGAAACTTGCTGTCCTTACCTGGTCTGGCCTATATGTGACTCCAGAGTCACAGCTATATGGTTGACTCTCAACTACCCTCTGAAATGGCCTAGCAAGCCACTCAGTTCAAGGGCAACTAGGGATGGGCAAAAATGCTGGCTCAGCCAGTGACACCCATGTTCCACGAATGAATGAGAAAAAGCAAAATTTGACTTCTCCCCATTGTGGGGTCTGGCCATAAAGTTTCCCCGAGTGCGATTTCCTACCACTAGTTTTCTCTCCTTGCCTCAGGTCAGGCAGCTGATTTGACCAGTGGCTGGGCTTGTTCCATTGAGTTCAGCGGGACATTCACAGTCCCAGTCTTGCTGGGATTCTCAGTCATTTTCTGCCCCGTGCACCCCCTCCTCACCCCTCAGTGAAATATCAAGTCCATTGTTTCCAAAGTGCAATGTAACATTCAATAAATCAGCCCAGACAAATGTCCAATACTTACAAAATGTTTCCGGGCAGATAAAGCGTATCCTGTAATCTTCACAACTTCCATCTGGTTGCTCGTTATTCACACATACAAAGCCAGAAGAAATGTTGCACCTGTTAAACACAAAACAGGAGTGTGTAATAAAGTAGTTATCAAATTAATACCTGCTCTTTGAAACAAAGACACAGTGCAACAACACCACAAATACCTTGCATTTATATAACATCTTTAATACAGAAAGATTGCTGACAGTGCTTCACAGGAGCATTACTAATCAAAGTTTGACACCGAGCCACATTAGGACACCAAGGAAGATTTTAAGGAATGTCTGAGATACAGGGAGAGAGGATTAAAGGAGGATATTTCATATCAGGGCAAACCATTTGGTGAAGCGATGGAAATTGGGGGTGCACAGGTTGCTCAAATTAGAGGAAAGCAGATATCTCAGGGGATTGTGGGCTGGACGTGGGTACAAAGAAAGGCAAAGCCATCGAGGGATTTAAAAATAAGGATGAGAATTTTAATGTTGAGGTGTTGTCAGCTTAGGTACCAAACAAGTTAAGTTAACGGAGTGTAGAAATGGAAAGTTGCCCAGGACAGCACAGAAATACAGAAATAGTTCAGCTGAGAGATTTCACCAACAGAACTCAGGCAAGGCTGGAGGTGTTAGATCTTACAGCGATGGAAGATCTTACTGTGATAGAAGTAGGCAGTCTTGATGATGAAGACGATTTCATGTTGGTTTTCTGGGCGGCACGGTAGCACAGTGGTTAGCACTGCTGCTTCACAGCTCCAGGGACCTGGGTTCGATTCCCGGCTTGGGTCACTGTCTGTGTGGAGTTTGCACATTCTCCTCGTGTCTGTGTGGGTTTCCTCTGGGTGCTCCGGTTTCCTCCCACAGTCCAAAGATGTGCGGGTTAGGTTGATTGGCCATGCTAAAATTGCCCCTGGTGTCCTGAGATGCGTAGGTTAGAGGGATTAGTGGGTAAAAGTGTAGGGATATGGGGGTAGGGCCTGGGTGGGATTGTGATTGGTGCAGACTCGATGGGCCGAATGGCCTCTTTCTGTACTGTAGGGTTTCTATGATTTGTTGTTGAAAGTTTCAGTGCTCCAACAGTGCAAAGTGACTGATTCAGCTTCAGTCTAAGGTGGCTAAATAACAGGATTGGTGACAGCCATTATGTTTGATCTTCATAATATTAATTGGAGAAAACTTCTCCTTCTCCAATATTTAGCGTTGGCCAATGGGCAAGGGAGGGTTTGAGAGAGGTACAGTTGAGGAATAATAGAGCAAGAAAAATTATTTACTCAGAGATGTTGTCTCCAGTACTTGATGCTGGAGCCCCAGATGTTGTCTCCACTTCACAGGCAGTCGGGTTGCTGCAGATCTGATCCAGATATTCTTTTTGGAGGTTCACAAGATCTTCATAATCCCCGTCGCCTGATGGGTCATCGCGATCAAACCACTGGGTTTTACAGTTGCCTGATTTATGCAACAAACAAAAAAGATATTGTGAGCGATACTTTTAAAGATGGAATTGAAGGGATTGGTTAAATGGGTGCAGAATAGAAAGTGAAAACCAACATGGCAATCAAATTCGAACTGTTAACATTAATCTGAATCACACACTCGCCATCCAACTGAGCCAACTGGCCTCCAGAGGTACATGACAAGTACAAGTCACTGTTAGCTTCATGTCGGTGATAGGAAAGCTTTAGAATCTTTACTGAAAGAAGTAACATCCAGAAAATGAAAATGTAATAAAAACAAATAAAGAAAGTTCATACATGATCAACCTTATTGAGTTGTTTGAAGAAGTAACAGCAAGAGTAGACAGTGTTATGCAGTCTATGTACTTTACATGAACTTTCAAAAGGCCTTTGTTGAGGAACTATGTAAGAAACTTATGATTAAGGCCAAGGCATGTGGAGCCAGCAGAAGAATGGATATCAAACTGACAACAGAACAGAGTAGAGGTTGAAACTCGTTCTGCAGAATAGCAGAAAATAAGTGGTATTCCACAGTGGTCAGTTCTGGGGCCATTGTTACCCATAGTTACCTACTTGACGTAAGGGCCGGAATTTTACCACCCCGCCCGTCATGGGAATCGGAACAGGTGAGGGGCGGACCATGGGAAGGTCCATTGACCTTGGGCGGGACTTCATCATTTCGGGACGAGCAAGGCCATAAAATCTCACCTAAGTAGTTTGGACTCTGAAATTGGAAATAGATCAAATTGTGGGTGGCTAATATTAAGAAAGACTATGACAAAATAAAATATGTTAACAAACTTGTAGTATGACAGATGAATTTCAACATTGAAAATGCAAGGTGTTGCAGTTAGTGGGAAAAATAGAAACCATTACCTTTGGGAAGTAAAAGCCTAAATGGGGTCAATGCGTAAAGGAAGCTAGGGTATTGAATCAGTGTTATTTCAGCACTGTGGCCCATCATGTTTGCACCAGCTCTCCAATGAGCATTTCACCGAGTACTATTCTCCCGTCATCTCCAGGTAACTCCGCATATTGTTTCTTCCTAAATAATCATTTAATTCCCCCTGGAATACCCCAGTTGAGCCTACATCTATCTCATTCTCAGGCAGTGCATTCCAAACCTTAACCACTCAATGTGTGAAAAAGGTTTTCTCATGTTGTTTTTACTTCTTTTGTCAATTATTTAAAATCTGTTCCCTCTCATTTTTGATCCTTTCATGTGTGGGTCACTCTCTCCCTATCTACTCTGCCCAGCCCCTCAAGATTTTAAATACCTCTATCAAATCTTCTCGCTAAGGAAAAGAGTCCCAATTTCTTCAATTTTATTTACCAACTAAAGTTCTTCATCCCTGGAGACATTCTTATAAACCTCTTCTGCATTCTTTCCAGTACCTTCACATTCTTCCTATAGTGTGGCACCCAGAACTGAATGCAATATTCCAGCTGAGGTCTAACTAGTGTCTTATGCATTCTCAACATAACCTCCTTGCTTTTGTACTCTGTGCTCCTATTAATAAAACACAAGATACTATGTGTTTTATTAACAGCTCTCTCCATCTATCATGCCACCTTAAATGACTTATGCCAATATGCACCCAGGTCCTTCTGTCCTGCACACCATTTAGAGTTGTATTCTTTATTTTGTAGTCACTATAACTAAGAGGGAATGCAGGAGAAACCCCTTTAGTCAGCGAGTTGTAAGAATGTGGAACTCACTACTACATGGAGAGGTTGAGTGAATAGCACAAATATATTTAAGGTGCCAAAACATTGAATGTATTCAAGAGGCGGCTGGATATAGCAATTGGGTGATTGGGATCAAAGGTTATGGGGAGAAAGCAGGATTAGTCCATTGAGTTGGATGATCAGCCATGTTCGTGATGAATGGCGGAGCAGGCTCAAAGGGTCAAATGGCCTCCTCCTGCTCCTGTCTTCTATGTTTCTATGAAGCTAAATGAGCACGAATGAGAAAGGAGGAAAAGGATATGTTGATAAAATGAGATTAATTTGGAGGAGGATTGTGTGGGATAAAAACCTGTTGTCTCCAATTTTCCGTGTTGTAAATCTGTGTAATCCTCTGAATTTCTAGTTGCTGAAAATTCTGAGATTGATCAATCTCTTTAATTTAAGCAGAACTGAAACAATAATGCAGATTAAGAGGATGACAGAACTTTTTAATGAATACTTTGTATTTATTTTTAAAGTAGAGGTAAAGTGGACAAAATACCAGGGATAAAAAGGGAATCTAAAAATAAATCAAGACGACAAACTTACTGGATATAATTTTTAAAATGGTACCGTAGAAAATGAGACTGAAGATCGACAAATAACTAGTACCTGATGTTTTGCACTGTAGTGTCTTAAAAAAATTAAGGTATGAAAATTGTAGATGCATCTGTTATAATGGTTACCACAGGCAGCAAATCTGTTATCATTCATTCCCAAATACCCAAATGTTTGTCTTGTTTGACCACTAACAATGATGGAACCTTGGGCCCTCTAGACATTGGGTCCCTATCACTAGTCGGTAGTCGGTAAGTACTCATTAGACCGTAAACCCTAGTAGGCTCTTGATGTGTAATACTGCAATAACATCATTCAGCTTTAACAACATACTGAAATAATCTCTGACTTGAACATACAGCTGGTTGTGGAGCACTTATTACCATGTTTCCAAAGTGAAAGATAATTAACATAATTTTACAATGGCTCAACACTTACAAAAAGCTTCAGGACAGGTGAATCGTATTCTGTAATCTTCACAGATCCCATCATCCTGCTCTGAATTCACACAAGAAAATCCAGTCAAAATGTTGCACCTGTTTAATACACAACGGGAGGGTTTGATAATGTCTTTCCTAAAATAATTATTAGTTTTTGAAATGAAAGGCACAATATTAAAATAGGATGGCAGAAATCATTATTTACTCAGGGATGTTGTCTCCAGTGCTTGACACTGGAACTCCTAATGTTGTCGCCACTTCGCAGGCAATTGGATTATTGCAGATCTGTTCAGGATATTCTTTCCGAAGATTCGCAAGATCTTCATAATCACCAATGTCTGATGGGTCATCTCGATCAAACCACTGGGTTTTGCAGTTACCTGGGAAAAAGCAAAGAGGGCATTGGGAGAAACATTTTCAAGGCGGGATTGAAGGGTTTGATGGAAAAGATGTGGAGTAGAAAGAGAAAAGTTTTGACCTTTTTTGCTGATGACCAAGCTTAAAGATAATTACAAAGAATATTTATTAGTTTCAACTTGTGATTGGTCAGAGAGCTCAATAAAAAACAAAAATCATAGTATTGATTAACAAAAACATTCTACACCAGCTCCGGATGATATTCGTCTCCATTTCTCACTTCCTTCCATTCCTATATTTACTATAGTGTGGTATATAGAATATACTATAATCTGGAATTAAAATGGTGATTGTTATAAATCTGCTTCACTAATGTCCTATATGGAAGGAAATCTGCCATCCTACCTACTCTGGCTACGTCTGATTCCAGACCCACAGCAATGTGGTTGACTCTTTATTAAATTATTTTTTTTACAATGTAGGATGTAGCACATACTATAGTTACTATGATGCAGGATGTAGTGTATACTATAGATACCATACATGTTTTTTATTCATTCGTGGGACATGGGGGGGATCACTAGTTGGCTACTGCCCATCCCTAGTTGCACTTGAACTGAGTAGCTTGCTAGGCCATTTCAGAGGGCATTTGAGAGTCAACCACATTGCTATGGCTCTGGAGTCACATGTAGGCCAGACCAAGTAAGGACAACAGATTTCTTTCTCTAAAAGATATTAGTGAACCAGATGGGTTTTTCTGACAATTGACAATGGTTGCATGGTCATCTGTAGATTCATAATTCCAGATATTTTTTATTGAATTCAAATTCCACCACCTGCCATCGTGGGATTTGAACCCGGGTCCCCAGAACATTAGCTGAGTTTCTGGATTAATATAGTCTAGCAATAGTGTCACACTGGGGACATTTCTGCTACAAACGACTTCTCTTTGGCATCACATTGGAGATGGGGTGGGTGGGATTGTTGTCGGTGCAGACTCGATGGGCCAAATGACCTCCTTCTAGGGATTCTATGATTCAATGAAGATTAGCACATGCCTCCCGAAGATACACAAGGCAAACACACCCGGCCGTCCCATCGTATCGGGCAATGGGACCCTGTGCGAGAACCTCTCCGGCTATGTCGAGGGCATCCTGAAACCCATTGTACAAAGAACCCCCAGCTTTTGTCACGACACGACGGACTTCCTACAGAAACTCGGCACACATGGAGCAGTTGAACCAGGAGCGCTCCTCGTCACAATGGATGACTCGGCACTCTACACCAGCATCCCCCATGACGATGGCATTGCTGCAACGGCCTCAGTGCTCAGCGCCAACAACTGCCAGTTTCCAGATGCAATTTTACATCTCATCCGCTTCATCCTGGACCACAATATCTTCACCTTCAACAACCAGTTCTTCATCCAGACACAAGGAACAGCCATGGGGACCAAATTCGCACCTCAATATGCCAACATCTTCATGCACAGGTTCGAACAAGACTTCTTCACCGCACGGGACCTTCAACCGATGCTATACACTAGATACATCGATGACATTTTCTTCCTTTGGACTCATGGTGAACAATCACTGAAACAACTCTATGATGACATCAACAAGTTCCATCCCACCATCAGACTCACCATAGACTACTCTCCGGAATCGGTTGCATTCTTGGACACACACATCTCCATTAAGGACGGTCACCTCAGCACCTCACTGTACCGCAAGCCCACGGATAACCTCACGATGCTCCACTTCTCCAGCTTCCACCCTAAACACGTTAAAGAAGCCATCCCCGACGGACATGCCCTCCATATACACAGGATCTGCTCGGATGAGGAGGATCGCAACAGACACCTCCAGACGCTGAAAGATGCCCTCATAAGAACAGGATATGGCGCTTGACTCATTGATCAACAGTTCCAACGCGCCACAGCGAAAAACCGCACCGACCTCCTCAGAAGACAAACACGGGACACAGTGGACAGAGTACCCTTCGTTGTCCAGTACTTCCCCGGAGCGGAGAAGCTACGGCATCTCCTCCGGAGCCTTCAACATGTCATTGATGAAGACGAACATCTCGCCAAGGCCATCCCCACACCCCCACTTCTTGCCTTCAAACAACCGCACAACCTCAAACAGACCATTGTCCGCAGCAAACTACCCAGCCTTCAGGAGAACAGTGACCATGACACCACACAACCCTGCCACAGCAACCTCTGCAAGACGTGCCGGATCATCGACACAGATGTACACAGTACATACTCTTGCAACTCGGCCAACGTTGTCTACCTGATACGCTGCAAGAAAGGATGTCCCGAGGCATGGTACATTTGGGAAACTATGCAGACGCTGCGACAACGGATGAATGAACACCGCTCGACAATCACCTGGCAAGACTGTTCTCTTCCTGTTGGGGAGCACTTCAGCGGTCATGGGCATTCGGCCTCTGATATTCGGGTAAGCGTTCTCCAAGGCGGCCTTCGTGACACACGACAGCGCAGAGTCGCTGAGCAGAAACTGATAGCCAAGTTCCGCACACACGAGGACGGCCTCAACCGGGATATTGGGTTCATGTCACACTATTTGTAACCCCCACAGTTGCCTAGACCTGCAGAGTTTCACTGGCTGTCTTGTCTGGAGACAATACACATCTTTTTAGCCTGTCTTGATGCTCTCTCCACTCACATTGTTTTGTTTCTTAAAGACTTGATTAGTTGTAAGTATTCGCATTCTAACCATTATTCATGTAAATTGAGTTTGTGTCTTTATATGCTCTGTTTGTGAACAGAATTCCCACTCACCTGAAGAAGGGGCTTAGAGCTCCGAAAGCTTGTGTGGCTTTTGCTACCAAATAAACCTGTTGGACTTTAACCTGGTGTTGTTAAACTTCTTACTGTGTTTACCCCAGTCCAACGCCGGCATCTCCACATCATCAATGAAGATTACCCAGGGGATTGGAATAAAGGAATTCCATTTGAACACTTTGCAATTTGGGATGCACCTAATGAGTCAACCAAATTCAGTCCATCTGAATTGATCTTTGGTCATGAGGTAAGAGGACCACTCAAACTGATTAAGGAGAAACTGGTGAGTCAGCATTCTGAGACTACATTATTGGACTAGGTATCAAATTTTAGGGAAAGGTTGAATAGGTGAATAGCTCGGCAATATTTAAAGTGTCACAGCTTGTGATGAAACAGGAAGCGTATAAGATATCAAAAATTTGTAGTTTTGCTAGTGGGGATACAGTCTTTATCATCGTAACAACAAACTGAGTTTGGACTTGGAATCAACATATGATTAAGGACTGAAGGAGTATTTTGGAGATGAAGCAGTTTGTCGCAAATGTGGTAAAAAGGAATGTTTGATTATGGAAGACAATGACTGAAAAAGTAAAGTTTATTTATTAGTCACAAGTAAGGCTTACATTAACATTGCAATGAAGTTATTGCGAGATTCCCCTAGGCGCCACACTCCGGCGCCTGTACAGGTCAATGCACCTAACCAGCACGTCTCTCAGATTGTGGGAGGAAACCGGAGCACCTGAAGGAAACCCACGCAGACACAGGGAGAAAGTGCAAACTCCACACGGACAGTGACCCAAGCTGAGAATCGAACCCGGGTCCCTGGCGCTGTGAGGCAGCAGTGTCAACCATTGTGCCACTGTGCCACCCTAAATGGACTATATTACTGTTGTATTTGCATGTTTTGATTTTGGAAAAAGTAAAGTCAAAGTTTACTTTATTAGTCACAAGTAGGCTTACATTTACACTGCAATTAAGTTACTGTGGAAATCCCTTAGTCGCCACAGTCTGGCGCCTGTTTGGATACACTGAGGGAGAATTTAGCATGGCCAATTCACCTAACCTGCACATGTTTGGACTTTGGGAGGAAATTGGAGCACCCAAAGGAAACCCACGCAGGCACAAGCCGGGAATTGAACCCGGATCCCTGGCACTGTGAGACAGCAGTGCTAACGTCCGTAATTGGGAAATTGCTGGAATTCATCATTAAAGAAGAAATAGCAGGACACCAGGAAAAAAAATGGTTCGATCAAGCAGACACAGCATGGATTCATAAAGGGAAAGTCGTGTTTGACGAATTTATTGGATTTTTATGAAGGTGTAACGAGTGCAGTTGACAGAGGGGAACCGGTGGATGTGGTGTTTTTGGATTTCCAGAAGGCGTTCGATAAGGTGCCTCACAAAAGGTTGCTGCAGAAGATTAGGATACACGGAGTTGGGGGTAAAGTGTTAGCGTGGATTGAGGATTGGCTATCTAACAGGAAGCAGAGAGTTGGAATAAATGGGTGCTTTTCTGGTTGGCAGTTGGTGACTAGTGGCGTGCCGCAGGGATCGGTGCTGGGGCCTCAACTGTTTACCATATACGTAGACGATCTGGAGGAGGGGACCAAGTGTAAAGTAACAAAGTTTGCGGATGACACAAAGATGAGTGGGAAAGCGAACTGCGTGGAGGATGCGGAAAGTCTGCAGAGAGATTTGGATAGGCTAAGTGAGTGGGCGAGGATCTGGCAGATGGAGTATAACATTGACAAGTGTGAGGTTATCCACTTTGGAAGGAAGAATAGTAAAATGGACTATTATTTAAATGGTGAAAAATTACAACATGCTACTGTGCAGAGGGACCTGGGGGTCCTTGTGCATGAATCGCAAAAACTCAGTTTGCAGGTGCAGCAGGTAATCAAGAAGGCAAATGGAATGTTGGCCTTTATCGCGAAGGGGATGGAGTATAAAAACAGGGAGGTCTTGCTGCAATTGTACAAGGTACTGTGTGCAATTTTGGTCCCCTTATTTGCGAAAGGATGTATTGGCCTTGGAGGGAGTACAGAGAAGGTTCACCAGGTTGATACCGGAGATGAGGGGGTTAGTTTATGAGGACAGATTGAGTAGATTGGGCCTGTACTCATTGGAGTTTAGAAGGCTGAGGGGAGATCTTATCGAGACATATAAGATAATGATGGGGCTAGACAGGGTAGAGGCAGAGAGATTCTTTCCACTTAGAAAGGAAACAAGAACTAGAGGACACAGCCTCAAAATAAGGGGGAGTCAGTTTAAGACAGAGTTGAGGAGGAACTTCTTCTCTCAGAGGGTAGTGAATCTCTGGAATTCTCTGCCCATTGAAGCAGTGGAGGCTACCTCGTTAAATATGTTTAAGTCACAGGTAGATAGATTTCTGATCAATAAGGGAATTAAGGGTTATGGGGAGCGGGCAGGTAAGTGGAACTAAACCACTATCAGATCAGCCATGATCTTATTGAATGGCGGGGCAGGCTCGAAGGGCTAGACTCCTGCTCCTATTTCTTATATTCTTATGTTCTCAACCACTGTGCCACCCCATTTATTTATTTAGAGTACTTGTAGTATAGTAGAGTACTAGAAACTGAAAGCGTTTGAAAAATAAAACCATCTTTGAGTGTTGATGGTTCATTTTTTTTTAAATAAGGGGGAGGTGTGACGTTAGTGTACTTCGAAGAGATTTTTTAAAAATCATGTTTTCTCACAGCTTTTCTCATTGCTGCCGAGCTTTCTACCAGATGGCCTATTATTGCTACTTCAATGAGTTTATTTTTACTGTGGAATCTTTTATAGCTCTGCATTGTTAGGAGAAAAACTGGTCGGCAGATCAGGTGACCAGGAGCTTTTTCATTTTCAGTTCTGAGCTGCAGGTTTTAGTTATTAAAAGAGACAGCAAGCTGAAAAGAAGTGTCTCTCTCTCTCTCTCCCTGGTATTGGAAATTCTGTGTGTTAGCTGAAAGCCTTCCTGGAGTAGAACATCTGCTGTTGGTGACTTGACCAGAGTCTACCTGGGGTTCTGTTCTGACATCAAACTGTTCTGGGTGTGTTAGGAGAAACACTAGAACTTACAAGACTGAGAGTTTTCAATTCTCCAACCAAAGGACTCAATTCCAGTATCACGTGAGCTTTAGTCTTTGCTGTGTTGAACCTGTTTAAAGGGTTCTGTCTGTAGCAAGGGTTTTGTTTGATTGGAACCTTTTAGATATATTTGTTAAGGATTATTATTATTATATTATCATGGTTGTTTTGTTTTGGTTTGTAATTGATAAAAGTTATTGCTAATTTTCTTTCCATACATGTTAACTGTATTCTTAAATCAATTTTGTTTGATTAAAGCTCCCGAGTGGGTCTTTTGAATTATACCTAAAGTGAAACATATCATGTTTTTCCTAGCCAAATTCAAGATGCAAAACCCATGATCCAGGCGGGCTCCATAAAACACTTTGGAGTTTCTTACCTGAACCATAACACTGTACATAGTTTTGTGCAGAGTTGCTGGCTGGCCAGCATTTATTGCCCATCCTGAGTTGCCCTTGTACTGAATGGTTTGCTAGGCCATTTCAGAGACTTGCTAAAGCATTTGAGTGTCAACCACATTGCTGTGGCCTTGGAGTCACATGTGGGCCAGACTGGGTAAGGATGGCAGATTTCCTTCCCTAAAGGGAAGATGGGCTTTTCCGACAATTGACAATGGTTTCATGGTCATCCGTCGATTCTTAATTCCAGATATTTTTTATTGAATTCAAATTGCACCAGCTGCTGTGGTGGGATTCAAACCCTGGGCCCCAGAACGTTAGTTGAGTTGCTGGTGATGGTCTAGCGATAATACCACTAGACCATCATCTCCCCAACTTAAAGGAGCATAACACCCCAACTATGTTTGTAGTTGGGGCGTTATGCTCCTTTAAGAGAGCAAATCAGGTAACCCGGGGAACAAGTTCCACCCAGGGTGGAGCTTAGGGGAGTCAGTCTTGGACTGACTGTGCTACTGTTAGGACATTCAATAAACTGTTCCTTGTTTGAATTATACTGACCTATCTTATGGTCTTTTTGCAGTCTATAATTAGACCCAAACATAATAACAGGTAGTCCTCTGCACACATAAGAACATAAGAACATAAGAAATAGGAGCAGGAGTAGGCCATCTGGCCCTTCGAGCCTGCCCCGCCATTCAACAAGATCATGGCTGATCTGAAGCGAATCAGTTCCACTTACCCGCCTGCTCCCCATATCCCCTAATTCCCTTATCGATCAGAAAACTATCTACCCGTGATTTAAACATATTCAATGAGGAAGCCTCCACACTTCAATGGGCAGAGAATTCCAGAGATTCACTACCCTCTGAGAGAAGAAGTTCCCCCTCAACTCTGTTCTGAACCGGCCCCCCCTTATTTTGAGGCTGTGCCCTCTAGTTCTGGTTTCCCTTCTAAGTGGAAAGAATCTCTCCACCTCTACCCTATCCAGCCCCTTCATTATCTTATATGTCTCTATAAGATCACCCCTCATCCTTCTAAACTCCAACGATACAGACCCAATCTGTTTAATCTCTCCTCATAAGCTACACCCCTCATCTCCGGTATCAACCTGGTGAACCTTCTCTGCACTCCCTCCAAGGCCAATATATCCTTTCGCAAATAAGGGGACCAAAACTGCACATAGTACTCCAGTTGCGGCCTCACCAGTGCCTTGTACAGTTGCAGCAAGACCTCCCTGCTTTTATATTCTATCCCCCTCGCGATAAAGGCCAACATTCCATTCGCCTTCTTGATCACCTGCTGCACCTGCAGACTGAGTTTTTGCGATTCGTGCACAAGGACCCCCAGGTCCCTCTGCACAGTCGCACGATGTAATTTTTCTCCATTTAAATAATATTCCAATTTACTATTATTTCTTCCAAAGTGGATAATCTCGTTCTACAACTCGTATTCAGGTTTGGACACTGGTGAGAGTGATAGTTTTTCTGGAATGTGCAGCCAGAGCCAACTACACTGCACCATGTGTGGCTTTGAAAGCAATAGTAATTGGGGATTTAATAGTTAGGGGAACCAATCAGAGGATTGTTGGGCTGGAGGAGATTATAAAAATAATGAATAATGAGTTCCACAAAAAAAATAAGGAAAATCTTGTAATTCAAAATGATTCGGATAATGAAATTCACAACTTGTGTTGGTTTAATAGTGACCTGGCTGAAAATCTGGCTGAACACATGGTCCTGCTTTTAACAGGTTTGTTTGTTAAACCTTGTTCAAGGTCCCCTGAATGGAGGTGTGAAATGGTGTCTGGGGGGGGTTGTCGTGGTGGACAGGGGAGGTTTAGTCTTGATTAATTACTGAAAGGAAACACTCAGCCCGAACTCAGTGCATCCTGCAGTAAAACAACTAAGTGTTAGATTCCGATGCGAATACCATGGATCAATCTTCCAGGGCAATTCACACTCAGAAATTCCTCAATGTTTAATATGCACAGTTCAATTCTAACTAGCGACTGAAATAATCTTTTTCTTATTTAAGCATTCAGCAAGATATAAACATTGAAGGTCGAACCACTCTTTCCAAAGTGGGCAAGTTCAATAAATCAACTCTGACAAACTTTGAATACTTACAAAAGGTTTCAGGACAGGTAAACCGTATTTTGTAATCTTCACAGCTCCCATCTTCCTGCTCTTTATTCACACAGGCAAATCCAGTGGAAATGCTGCAGCTGTTTAATACAGAACAGGAGTCGTGAAAATGCAGTTGTGATGAGTCACGCTCTCTGTAATAAAGACATCAAAATACAAATAGAAAAAAATATTATTTACTCAGTAACATTGTCTCCAGTGCTGAAGACTGAAATTCCGGATGTTGTCTCCACCTCACAGGCAGTCGGGTTGCTGCAGATTTGATCCGGATATTCATTTTGGAGATTCACCAGCTCTTCAAAATCGCCATTGCCTAATGGGTCATCGCGATCAAACCATTGGGTTTTACAATTACCTGGTGAAAGGAACAGGCAATACTCTGCAGAGGTTAGAGTTGAAGGATTTGACATAGCTGTAGCAGAGCAAGAGAAAAAACCTCAATAGATAGATTCTGTGTGAAGGTGATCTAGCCACAGAAAAATTAAACAAAATTATAATCAGCTTCAGTAGTTTTTTTTTGCAATTGCGGAATCCTTTTACAGATCTAGCACTCAGATTTAGCAACATACCATCTCAAGTCGGATGGATCCAATAGTAATCAAAGGTCTGTCATTTGTACAACTTAAATTTGATTCCTTCATCAGCCGGTTATCTTCCTTGGGGCTGTGCACAGCTGTGCAGACTGGAACTCCCTCAAACCTCTCACCCGCCAAGTGAAATTGACATCATCCAATCTTCAGAGGATTTCAAAGGAGTCTGATCACACCTGCAGCTTCTGACAGGGAAGTTTGCTGTCGAATGGAGCGCTGCAATGATTTAAAATCCTGACAGGTGACCAGGGCACATGGAGGTTAAACTGACTTGGCAGCTTCAGAATTTTCACAGCTGATAGGCAGGAATGATGATGTTGATCACAGGGCTGCCTGAAATCACCATGCCAGGGGCTATCTTCAGGTATTCATGATGTGGAGATGCCGGCGTTGGACTGGGGTAAACACAGTAAGAAGTTTAACAACACCAGGTTAAAGTCCAACAGGTTTATTTGGTAGCAAAAGCCACTAGCTTTCGGAGCCTTAAGCCCCTTCTTCAGGTGAGTGGGAATTCTGTTCACAAACAGGGCATATAAAGACACAAACTAAGTAAATTGAATTTGTGTCTTTATATGCCCTGTTTGTGAACATAATTCCCACTCACCTGAAGAAGGGGCTTAAGGTTCCGAAAGCTTGTGGCTTTTGCTACCAAATAAACCTGTTGGACTTTAACCTGGTGTTGTTAAACTTCTTACTATCTTCAGGTATGCCAGGGGTAGAAGGATGTGGAGATGCCGGCGTTGGACTGGGGTGAACACAGTAAGAGTTTTAGGGGTAGAAGGGGCAGTCCAGTCATGACACCCCAATCTGGCACAGAGTGATGAGGTCAACCCCTTGCCCCAGACCGAGCCCATCCAACCCTCAAGACCGTTGAAGGACCCATCCATTGCAGCCTGGCAGCAGCAGAAGGGCACATGGCCACTGGATCTACCTGTTTGAGCCTCCTCGGGGCACAAAGCACCAAGCTAGGTGTCAATGCCAGGAGACGTGGCCTGAGGGAGGCTGAGTAAGGGGCTTGAGGGAGAAGGGGGCAGAGTGGTAATTCTGAGAGGGAAGGCAGGCTGTGTGGGGGGGCTGGTTTGGATAAATCTCATGCCTGCATGGCGTGGTGGGAAGAGGATGCCTCTCTTTGCTGAGGGGTTGTTGGTGCTTGCACGACCCTTGGGATCCAACACGCCAGGTCCTCGCTTTTGAAGATCTGTACAAAAGCCCACTTGGTGCAGATCTGGCTGAAGCGGCAAGTGAATTGCGGGAGCTATTTCGATTGGGCTTAAATCAGAATCCATTCGGCCCATCGAATCTGCACCGACCACAATTTAGGCCCTATTCTCATAATCTCACATATTTATCCTGCTAATCTCCTGACACTAGGGTCAATTTATTATGGCCAATCAACCTAACCCGCACATCTTTGGACTGTGGGAGGAAACTGGAGCACCCGGAGGAAACCCACCCAGACATGGGGAGAATGTGCAAACTCCACACAGATAGTGACCCGAGGCCAGAATAGAACCCGCGTCCCTGCCGCTGTGAAACAGGGACCTGGATTCAAGCCCACTAATTATATTTAAAGTAGTGAACTTGAATATGCATCTGATTCCTGCCCACGTTATACCAACAAGTTTTTTGTCCTGAGTATTATAAGGATATATAGAAGCAGTTAGAATCCTCAGATCGCAGAATACAGAAGGAGGCCATTCCTTTGGACTGTGGGAGGAAACCGGAGCACCTGGAGGAAACCCATGCAGATACGGGGAGAATGTGCAAACTCCAACAAACAGTGACCCAAGCCGGGAATTGAACCCAGGTCCCTGGCGCTGTGAGGCAGCAGTGCTTACTACTGTGCCACCGTGCCGTCCCAAAACTAATGTTTGGAAAATAATGTTGACTAAATTTATTTGTTAAAGATCACATAGTCCCTTATGATCAACAGGGGGAGCCTCATTTCATTCCTGAAGTGAAAGGTTCAGTCTGGAGCGGCATGATGGCACAGTGGTTAGCACTGCTGCCTCACAGCGCCAGAGACTTGGGTTCGATTCTCGGCTTGGGTTATTGTCAGTTTGGAGTTTGTGCATTCTCCCCGTGTCTGTGTGGGTTTCCTCTGGGTGCTCTGGTTTAAGAGGAGATTCACCAGGTTAAAGGTTGTAGGTGCTGGAATCTGAAACAAAAACAGAAAAGGCTGGAAAATCTCAGCAGGTTTGACAGCATCTGTGGAGAGAGAATCAAGCCAAGATTCGAGTCTGGATGATCCAGAATGTTGCCTGGGATGAAGCATTTGAGCTATAAGGAAACTCTGGATAGGCTTGGATTGTTTTCTTTAGTAAGGAGTCTAACAGCACCAGGTTAAAGTCCAACAGGTTTATTTGGTAGCAAACGCCACTAGCTTTCGGAGCGCTGCTCCTTCGTCAGATGGAGTGGAAATCTGCTCTCAAACAGGGCATACAGAGACACAAAATCAAGTTACAGAATACTGATTAGAATGCGAATCTCTACAGCCAACCAGGTCTTAAAGATACAGACAATGTGAGTGGAGGGAGCATTAAGCACAGGTTAAAGAGATGTGTATTGTATCCAGACAGGACAGCCAGTGAGATTCTGCAAGTCCAGCAGGCAAGCTGTGGGGGTTACTGATAGTGTGACATGAACCCAACATCCCGGTTTAGGCCGTCCACATCGGCATTTCCACATCTTTAGAGCAGAGAAGGCTGAGTGGGACATAATTGAGGTGTGTAAGATTATGAGGGGTATGGACAGAGTGAATAGGGAGCAGCTGTTCACCTTGGTTGAGGGGTCAATCATGAGGGGGCAGAGTTTTAGGGTGAGGGGTAGGAGATTCAGAAGGGATTTGAGAAAAAAGATCTTCACTCAGAAGGTGGTGGGAATCTGGAATGCACTGCCTGGGAAGGTAGTGGAGGCCAGAAACTTTTCACCTTTAAAAAGTATTTGTATGAGCACTTGAAGCATCATAACATTCTAGGATATGGGTCAAATGCAGGAAAATGGGATTAGCACGACCTTAGTGGCAGTTATTGTCGATGGGCCGAAGGGCTTTTTCTGCACTGTATGACACTACGGGCACAATCTTATGAAAAACTTCTAAGTGCCGAACATGCGAGAAGACGGGAGGGATTCGCACTGGTTTCTTTTGGCAAGATGTGAGTCGCAATCTTACTGCACTCAGTGCAAATAAAGCGCCCGGGTGCGATTCTTGCCAGTGGGGGGAGGGGGGCCTCGGGGTCCCGATCTCCCAGTGTTCTGGGAGATCTCCTACTGCATCTTCCCCCCCACCCGCCCCACGAACTTCGCCACCCCCATGCCAGTCTACACCTCCCCCACCTGCCCCACAGACAATCTCCACCCTTGTAACCCCCTATCAATCACCCCTGTGTGTAGAGTTCCCCCTTAAAGTCACTCCCCCAATCAAAGCCTTACCCCCATTCAGGACCGACCCCTCGCTCAGGCCCCATGCCCATGGCACTGCCCTTGGTTATGGTGCCCGATGGGCAATGCCAGGGTGCAAGGTGCTCTGCCAGGCTTGCAGTGCTCCATGGGCACTGTCTAGCCATGTTCCTGAACACCTGGTGGCTCCAATGGCCTCCAATCCCCCCGGCGAGACCATCACATCTGCTCTCCACTTATGGAGAGCTGCTGTGATTCTCGCTGGTGAGAAGCTTGACCAGTGAGCTGGATGGTAACATTTGGGACTCCTAAAAATATTGAAATTGACCTTGTGCCAAAAGGGCGCAAAGCTGATTTTGCCGGCAAAACAGGGCTGGTACGATCGGGGGAGTCAAGAAAGCAGGTACATCTGAATTTTCACCTCTCACCCAATTGTACCACCTCGCCTTGCTGAACGACATGCGGGATGAGGTTGCAAGATTGTGCCCCATGACTCTATAATCCCAGATGGCCACAGGCTGCTCTCCCCTTTGAGGGGGAGAGCTGACCAGTGGTGATTGAACCTGAGCAGCAGAACTACTCAAGGTGAGGGGCAAGGTTGATATTCGTGAATAACCTCAGCCGGTACGGGAATTGAATTCACGCTGTTGGCGTCTCTCTGTATCACAAACCAGCTGTCCAGCCAACTGAGCTAAACCAATCCCTCGAGAGTAGAACCTCAAAGTGGCAGGTTGCAGTCAATAAATCAACTTTTACAGATGTCCAATACTTACAAAAAGATTCAGGACAGGAAAATCGTATTCTGTAATCTTCACAGCTCCCGTCATCCTGCTCTGCATTCACACAGGCAAATCCAGAAGAAATATTGCACCTAATAAAGGACGGGAGGGAATGATAGCTTAAGAGGTAAATCAAAACATATTCTTTAAAATAAAGACACACTATGAAAATAAGGTGGTAAGAATAATTATTTACTGAGGGATGTTGTCTCCAGAGCTTGAGGCTGGAATTCCTGATGTTGTCTGCACTTCACAGGCTGTCGGGTTCTGGCAGATCTGACCGGGATATTCATTCCGGAGATTCACAAGATCTTCAAAATCTCCATTCCCTGACGGGTTATCACGGTCAAACCACTCAGTTTTGCAGTTGCCTTAATTATGGAACAAACAAAAAACATACTTTGAGGAACGTGACTAAGATGAAATGGAAGATTTTGATTTAATGGATGAAGGACAGGAAGAGCAATGTATCGACAATTGGACTCTTTTTGTCGAAGGCTCCTTAGACAGCACGTTGAAACCTGCAACCTCCACCAGCTTAAAGAACAAGGTAGCAGGAGCATGGGAACACCACAACCTGATAGTTCCCCTGCAAATCACACACCATTGACTCTGTGTACACTTCCCGCTGCCTCGGCAAAGCAGCCAGCATAATTAAGGACCGCACGCAGCCCGGACATTCTCTCTTCCACCTTCTTCTGTCGGGAAAAAGATACAAAAGTCTGAGGTCACATACCAACCGACTCAAGAACAGCTTCTTCCCTGCTGCTGTCAGACTTTTGAATGGACTTACCTTGCATCAAGTTGATCTTTCTCCACACCCTAGGTATGACTGGAACACTACATTCTGCACTCTCTCGTTTCCTTCTTTAGGAAAGGCATGCTCTGAATGTGTAGCGCGCAAGAAACAATACTTTTCACTGCATACTCATAATGTGACAATAATAAATCAAATCAAAATCAATCCTGACTTGGAAATATTTCGCTGTTCATTCACTGTCGCTGGGTCAGAATTCTCGAATTCTCTCCCTAAAGGCACTGTGGCGTACCTGCGACACATGGACTGCAGCAGTTCCAGGAGGCAGCTCATCACCACCTTGTCAAGGGCAATTAGGGATGGGTGGTAAATACTGACCCAACCAGCGATCCTCAAATCCTACACATGAATAAGAGGAAAAACAGACGATGCACACTGATGCCACCGGGATTTTTTAAAAAATTCACTCGTGGGACATGGGCGTTGCTGGCTGGCCAGCATTTATTGCCCATCCCGAGCTGCCCTTGAGAAGGTGGTGGTGAGCTGCCTTCTTGAATCGCTGCAGTCCATGTGTTGTGGGTTGGCCCACAATGCCATTAGGGAGGGAATTCCAGGATTTTGATGGTGGATGAGTGAACGTTTAAGTGGTTGGTGAGTTACCAACCAAATAGGCTGCTTCCATGGATAGTGTCAAGTTTCTTGAATGTTGTTAGAGCTGCACTCATCCAGGCAAGTGGAGAGTATTCCATCGCACTCCTGATTTGTGCCTTGTTGATGGTGGACAGACCTTGAGAAGTCAGGTGGTGAGTATTGTTGTCATTGCTAACATGCTGTGACAATAGTATGGCACAATGGCAGAGTGGCTACCATTGCTGTCTCACAGTGCCAGGAACCCGGGTTCAATTCTGGCCTCGGGTGACTGTGGAATTTGCACGTCCGCCCCGTGTCTGCGTGGGTTTCCTCCAGGTGCTCTGGTTTCCTCCCACATTCCAAAGATGTGCGGGTTAGGTGGATTGGCCATGGTAAATTGCCCCTTAGTGTCAGGAAATTAGCAGCGTAAATGTGTGGGGTTACGGGGATAGGACCTAGAACATAGAACATTACAGCGCAGTACAGACCCTTCGGCCCTCAATGTTGCGCCGACCTGTGAAACCAATCTAAAGCCCATCTAACCTACACTATTCCAATAGGGTCATGTTTATCCAATGACCCTTTAAATGACCTTAATGTTGACGAGTCCACTACTGTTGCAGGCAGGGCATTCCACGCCCTTACTACTCTCTGAGTAAAGAACCTACCTCTGACATCTGTCCTATATCTATCACCCCTCAATTTAAAGCTATGTCCCCTCGTGCTAGCCATCACCATCCGAGGAAAAAGGCTTTCACTGTCCACCCTATCTAATCCTCTGATCATCCTGTATGCCTCTATTAAGTCACCTCTTAACCTTCTTCTCTCTAACGAAAACAGCCTCAAATCACTCAGCCTTTCCTCATAAGACCTTCCCACCATACCAGGCAACATCCTGGTAAATCTCCTCTGCACCCTTTCCAATGCTTCCACATACTTCCCATAATGCGGTGACCAGAACTGTACGCAATACTCCAAGTGCAGCCGCACCAGAGTTTCGTACGGCTGCAACATGACATCATGGCTCCGAAACTCAATCCCTCTACCAATAAAAGCTAACACACTGTACACCTTCTTAACAACCCTATCAGCCTGGGTGCCAACTTTCAGGAATCTCTGCACACGGACACCGAGATCTCTGCTCATCCACACTACCAAGTATCTTACCATTAGCCCAGTACTCTGTATTCTTGTTACTCCTTCCAAAGTGAATCACCTCACACTTTTCCGCATTAAACTCCATTTGCCACCTCTCAGCCCAGCTCTGCAGCTTATCTATGTCCCTTTGTAACCTGCAACAACCTTCCGCACTGTCCACAACTCCACAGACTTTAGTGTCATCCGCAAATTTACTATTCCATCCTTCTTCGCCCTCATCCAGGTCATTTATAAAAATGACAAACATCAGTGGCACCAAAACAGATCCTTGCGGTACACCACTAGGAACTGAACTCCAGAATGAACATTTCCCATCAACCACCACCCTCTGTTTTCTTACAGCTAGCCAGTTCCTGATCCAAACCACTAAATCACCCTCAATCCCATGCCTCCGTATTTTCTGCAATAGCCTACCATGGGGAACCTTATCAAACGCTTTACTGAAATCCATATACACCACATCAACTGCTTTACCCTCATCCACCTCTTTGGTCACCTTCTCAAAGAACTCAATAAGGTTTGTGAGGCACGACCTATCTTTCACAAAACCGTATTGACTATCCCTAATCAAATTGTTCCTTTCTAGATGATTATAAATCCTATCTCTTATAATCCTTTCCAAAACTTTGCCCACAACAGAAGTAAGGATCACCGGTCTATAATTACCAGGGTTGTCTCTACTCCCCTTCTTGAACAAGGGGACAACATTTGCTATCCTCCAGTCTTCTGGCACTATTCCTGTAGACAATGACGACATAAAGATCAAAGCCAAAGGCTCTGCAATCTCCTCCCTAGCTTCCCAGAGAATCCTAGGATAAATCCCATCCGGCCCAGGGGACTTATCTATTTTCACACTTTCCAGAATTGCTAACACCTCCTCCTTATGAACCTCAATCCCATCTAGTCTAATAGCCTGTATCTCAGTATTCTCTTCGACAACATTATCTTTTTCCTGTGTGAATACTGACAAAAAATATTCATTTAATGCCTCTCCTATCTCTTCAGACTCCATGCACAACTTCCCACTACTGTCCTTGACTGGTCCTAATCTTATCCTAGTCATTCTTTTATTCCTGACATACCTACAGAAAGCTTTAGGGTTTTCCTTGATCCTACCTGCCAAAGACTTCTCATGTCCCATAAGACCATAAGACCATAAGACATAGGAGCGGAAGTAAGGCCATTCGGCCCATCGAGTCCACTCCACCATTCAATCATGGTTGATTTCAACTCCATTTACCCGCTCTCTCCCCATAGCCCTTAATTCCTCGAGAAATCAAGAATTTATCAATTTCTGTCTTGAAGACGCTCAACGTCTCGGCCTCCACAGCCCTCTGTGGCAATGAATTCCACAGACCCACCACTCTCTGGCTGAAGAAATTTCTCCTCATCTCTGTTCTAAAGTGACTCCCTTTTATTCTAAGGCTGTGCCCCCGCGTCCTAGTCTCCCCTGTTAATGGAAACAACTTCCCTACGTCCATCCTATCTAAGCCGTTCATTATCTTGTAAGTTTCTATCAGATCTCCCCTCAACCTCCTAAACTCCAATGAATATAATCCCACGATCCTCAGACGTTCATCGTATGTCAGGCCTACCATTCCTGGGATCATCCGTGTGAATCTCCGCTGGACCCGCTCCAGTGCCAGTATGTCCTTCCTGAGGTGTGGGGCCCAAAATTGCTCACAGTACTCCAAATGGGGCCTAACCAGTGCTTTATAAAGCCTCAGAAGTACATCCCTGCTTTTGTATTCCAAGCCTCTTGAGATAAATGACAACATTACAGTTGCTTTCTTAATTACGGACTCAACCTGCAAGTTTACCTTTAGAGAATCCTGGACTAGGACTCCCAAGTCCCTTTGCACTTTAGCATTATGAATTTTGCCTCATGGCTCTTCTTAGCTCTCTCTTCAGGTCCTTCCTGGCTAACTTGTAACTCTCAAGCGCCCTAACTGAGCCTTCATGTCTCATCTTTACATAAGTCTCCTTCTTCCTCTTCACAAGAGATTCAACTTCTTTAGTAAACCACGGTTCCCTCGCTCGACCACTTCCTCCCTGCCTGACAGGTACATACTTATCAAGGACATGCAGTAGCTGTTCCTTGAACAAGCTCCACATTTCAATTGTGCCCATCCCCTGCAGATTTCTTCCCCATCCTATGCATCCTAAATCTTGCCTAATCGCATCATAATTTCCTTTTCCCCAGCTATAACACTTGCCCTGCGGTATATACCTATCCCTTTCCATCGCTAAAGTAAACGTAACCGAATTGTGGTCACTATCACCAAAGTGCTCAGCTACCTCCAAATCTAACACCTGGCCTGGTTCATTACAGTAAGAAGTCTCACAACACCAGGTTAAAGTCCAACAGGTTTATTTGGTAGCAAATACCATAAGCTTTTGGAGCACAGCTCCTTCGTCAGATGGAGTGGATATCTGTTCTCCAACAGTGCACAGACACAGAAATCAAGTTACAGAATACTAATTAGAATGCAAATCTCTACAGCCAGCCAGGTCTTAAAGGTACAGATAATGTGGGTGGAGGGAGCATTCAACACAGGTTAAAGAGATGTGTATTGGTTCATTACCCAGTACCAAATGCAATGTGGCCTCGCCTCGTGTTGGCCTATCTACATACTGTGTCAGGAAACCCTCCTGCACACATTGGACAAAAACTGACCCATCTAAAGTACTCGAGCTATAGTGTTTCCAGTCAATATTTGTAAAGTTAAAGTCCCCCATAACAACTACTCTGTTACTTTCGCTCCTATCCAGAATCCTCTTTGCAATCCTTTCCTCTACATCTCTGGAACTTTTCGGAGACCTATAGAAAACTCCCAACAGGGTGACCTCTCCTTTCCTGCTTCTAACCTCAGCCCATACTACCTCAGTAGACGAGTCCTCATCAAACGTCCTTTCTGCCACCGTAATACTGTCCTTGACTAACAATGCCACACCTCCCCCTCTTTTACCAGACCTGGGTGGGATTGTTGTCATTTAGGCTCAATGGGCCGAATGGCCTCCTTCTGCACTTTGGGATTTCATGGTTCTAATATTTGTTTGATAAATTTGTTTTACTATTTTGGATTTGAAGTTGGTGTTTACCTTTAAAGTGATGTGCATATAAGACCAATAAGTCCAGACTGAATGAAGGTAATCAGATCGTGGTAAGCAGGATTGGAGTCTGGTTAGAAGCAAAGGGACGACGTAGGTAAAAAGCTTCTCAATGAACTGCTCGAATTCCGAAGCTCAACCAATGAGAGGCACTGCTTCTGCTCCTCCTCTTCCCATTCTTGTTGTTGCCCAGGTGATGGCAGATCCCTCATGAAAAGAAGGTTGGGGAACATGCTGATGGTAATGAAGATGGATATCCATTCAGGCTGCACTGCTAAACTCCTCCGGCAAGCTTCAGGCTGTGGAAGCATTATTTTTCACACCAATTCTTTGCTTAATGATGCATCGCGTGGCATTGTAAGCCTTAACTGCCTCGATGCCCAGTTTCATTTGCTACCAAATAAACCTGTTGGACTTTAACCTGGTGTTGTTAAAACTCTTACTGTGTTTACCCCAGTCCAACGCCGGCATCTCCACATCAGTTTCATGTGAGCAGACATGAGACCTTGTCGCCCAGTGGCCCACCTGTAACTTAATTCCTGGCCTATTGGGAATAAAGGTGGCATCAAAGATTATCAGAGTCTTGAGTACTGTCAAGATATGGCGCACACATGCCTGCATGATATGATGTGGTCACAAACTAGTTGAACACTGAGGTAATGGAATCCATGATTGATAAAGGTGCCAGGCTGGTTAGAAGAAACATGCAAGACAATGCATGCTGTTGCTTCAGAGAGCCTCAGTGACTGCCCTGAAAGAGCACTGTACTGTCAGCTAGAATGCTGGCTAAAACAGAGTTTGTAGACATAAACAGTATTTGCGTGAGACTTGTAACTACAACAAGTTAGTGACAACCTCCTTGGCGAAGTAAATGTGTCAGAGACATTGCTGTTGAGTAAAGTTAATGGAGGTGAAATACTCCCTGTTTGGCCACTTAAGGAATCGGCCTTCTGTCTCGTGCTCTCCTCTTCCTTCCTGAACTCTGTTCTCTCCTTGTTTTTTCCCCCCGTATCTTCCAGCTCTCAATCCTGAGATTATAGATGATGGATAAGTACAACCTGAACAATCTGAAAACTGACCATGTCCAATTAGCCAACTATTCAGCCTTTGCTTTATGGACAAAGTAGGTTCAAAATTGGTCATATTATTTTGCTTCCTTCAAGTGATTATCTTAATGGGGAGAAACTGCACTGTTGAAAAGTTTACATTTGTAATGTGAATATTGCCCGAGTCTTCTGAGACCATGGGAGTGAATTTCCCGTGGCGTCCACCATGGGAATTGTAGCAGACAAGGGGCAGACTATGGAAAGGTCCGTTGACCTTGGGCGGAATGTTCCAGTTTCAGGGTGAGCGTGACCAGAAAACCCCGCCCCATGACTGAAACAAAACATTTTCTGAAGTAGCCTTGGTAACTCGAGCAAAATAGTTAATATTCTTTTTTAGACAAATTGAAATTTCCAGAATGATAAAACACACAAAGATCTTAACTTGAATAATATTTTGTTTGTAAAATAATCAGGATATGCAATGCTGATGTCATTGCTAATGTTATTACCTATACCAATACAATGTTGAGCGTAATTTAGCCTGTAATTAGTGACCGTTCCCTGCCCACCATATTGAAAGCTTAGGAGGGCATTGAATGGTGGTAAAATGGACCTAGTTTCTATGCCAATATTTTGGGTTGTAATGTCTGGTGACATTGAGTCAATGGTCCAATACATTACACTAAGGTAGTCCATGTATCATATTGCACAAACACACATCACTTCTAACCAGAGGCTGTGTAGTAATTCGCCAAAACCAGTTTCTTGTCACTAAAGGTACTTTATCGTACACCAAAGAGAAGGGCCGCTTACAGTAAGACAGTCTACACCTCGGGACCCACAGTGCCAATTCGGGCTGAACAGCAAGTGCTCACTCAATAAGGAAGCTCTACTCCACGAAGTCCACAGGGAGGTCTATCGATGATCCCCCACACCCTTCAAAGCTGAACAGGCTGAAATCATACTATCTTATAGCTTTGAGGATTAGGCCATTTGGTCCATCATATCAGCTCTTGGAAAGAGCCATCCAATTAGTCCTGGACTCTTGCACTTTTCCAAAACAAATTTTCTTTCCTTTGTGAACTTGCCCAACTTCCCTTTGAATGTTACTATTGAATCTGCTTTCCTACCTTCACGGAAAATGCATTCAAGGTCACAATAACTTGCTCCAAGAAAAAAGATCTCTGGCTTTTCTATTAGTTATCTTAAATTGCTTTCCCCTGGATATGTAGCAGACATATGTCCTGCATATGTAAATAGTTTTTCCTTATTGCTCTATCAGAATCCTTTATGATTTTGAATATCTCTAATAAATCTTGACATAACCTTCAATGTTCAGAGAGCAAACTCAACTTCTCTTGGTTCTTCTCATAGTTGGATTTCCTCATCCCTGGTACCTTTCAAGTAAATCTCTATATCATCTTCAAAGCATTGACATCCTTCCTGAAGTGGAATACCAAGGCTTAAACAGGAATTTTTATATCTTAAATCACAAACCAAAAACTGCAATATTAAAAGTGGAATTAGATTTCAAAAGTGGAAGGTAATGCAGATCAGTTTTTAAAATTTTCCATTACTTACAATAAGACTCTGGACACATAAAGCGTATTTTATAATCTTCACAGCTCCCATCAGTTTGTTCATCATTCACACAGGCAAATCCATGTGAAATACTGCACCTGTTCAGTACAGAATGGAAAGGAATGAGAATGTGACACAATTTATACTTTTTTGAATGAAGTGATAATAACAAAGTACAATGGCAGCAATCATTGTTTACTCTGAGGTGTTGTCTCCAGAGCCTGAGGCAGGAATTCCGGATGTTGTCTCCACTTCACAGGCAGTCGGGTTACTGCAGATCTGACCGGGATATTGTTTCTGGAGATTCTGAAGATCTTCATAATCCCCTTTCCCTGATGGGTTATCGCGGTCAAACCACGGGGTTTTGCAGCTGCCTGATAAAAAGAATAAACAAGTCTACATATTACACTCTAAAGATGGATCGGATGGAATCAGAAAAACATACAACACAGGAAAAGGACAGTCGGCCTATTTGTGCATCTACTGGTTCTTTGAAAAGAGCAATCATTCTTAGTTCCACATCCTCACATTTTGTGCATAACCCTATAAATTCCTCATCCACAAGGACATGCCTAAAGTCTGGACACCTGGAAGTCTTCAAAATCTGCAGCATTCCATTCCACATTAGGGATTGGCCCAGGTGTTAAAAGTGCTCTTATAGAATGACCTGTCAGGACTTCCCAGGAGAACCCCTTGATTTCTCTCATAGCCCAGAGCTGCTTTGATTGTCAGTTTCACTGGGGAGTACCCTTCAACATTGAAAGGTTAGCATTTGGTGTCTGCATCCTTTGAGGTGCTTTGATTGGCAGGTATGGATACTAGCAAAGACCATTGTTTGTTTTTCTTTCTCTTCATGCTTGGATGCATCTCGAGTGCTTTGTAAACATTGCAGTTAGAAAAGAGGAAGTTAAACCTGGTAAAATATTGGACCTAGCACAATGTTTATAAACATTCAGCCTTTGACGGACAGGTTGAATATGGCCTTTGAGAGCAAGCAAGGGAAATCCTGACAGACCATTTCGATAAGAGCACTTTAAAGAAGGCTTTCAACACCTAGGTCATGCCTCATGTGGAACGGTGAGCTGTGATGATTTTGAAGGCTCTCGGGTGTCCAAGGGACATAGTTATCAAAGTGATCAATGCACTTCAAAGTTTTCAGAGGACGGAGACAATAATGATATCTAACCCCAGAATGGTGTCAGAATTCACCAGCCTGAAACTGAACAACACCTTTCCCAGGGCAACAAGGACAGGTGCAGCCACGAGACCCCCATCCTGGGGTAGAATCCAAGGTCAGTTCTTTATCCGCAGACCGAGTCCACCCAACCTTGGGGGAATCTCCTGCTGCATCCTGGCAATAGCAAAGGGGCACCAATTACTTCCCTGCCCTCCCTCAGAGTACAAGGCATCAGGTCGGGGTGTCACTGCCAGGATGGCAGGGGGCAATGCAAGGTTAGCATTGGGGTCATGACGGTACTTCATCTGGTAGTGTCTCTCTTGTGGCGAGGGTGTAAAGGTTTCAGCCTGGTGGAGGGGTGGGTTGGGTCTACGTGGTGTGTGTGTGGGTGTGTGGGCGGTGGTGGGGGTGAGGAGGATCACTGTTCTTTCAGTAGTCAGGGGGAGAATGACCCTCTGTGCTGAGTGGTTAGGGGGGCTCCCCTTGCCAGTGGGGCTGGCCATGTCTGTTGTGGAGGGGAAGGTGCTTGTCCAGCAGCACAGAGATGGGTCTGTAATGTTGGGCTGGCTGGTTTTATTTCCAGGGTGCATAAATTTAAATGATAAAGTTGGGAGAATCCTACCTGACAGGCGCTGCTAACAGTCATGGGAAACATTTTGGGTTTTTCTGCTGGTGGAAGCACTTAGAGTGCAGACAAGTGAATTGTGCCCATCATCTTTCGCTGCTCACTGCGGAGTCTCCTTCACATTAGGAAGACCGAACGTGATTAAGTGGCTCTTGTGCAGAACGCCTCAGTTCAGTCTGTAGATATGGGGTGAGGTCTTCCGGCTGTTCATGCAGGTGTCATTGGAACATCTGCTGTGGGTTGCCCAGTGGTGTGGGATGGATTCAATGGGAAATCCCATTGAAAGCAGCGGGATCAGAACATTCCGCTACTGGCCATTCCTGTTTGTGTTTTGTTTTTGGATGTTGCTGATTATTCCATTTTCTCATTTACACCTTTTCATAAGACCATAGATATAGGAGCAGAATTAGGCCATTCGGCCCATCGAGTCTGCTTCGCCATTTGATATTGGCTGATAAGTTTCTCAATCTCATTCTCCCCGCCTCTTCCTTATAACCTTTGATCCCCTTAACAGTCAAGAATCTATCTCTGTCTTAAATACACCCAATGACCTGGCTTCCACAGCCTTCTGTGGCAATGAATTCCATAGATTCACCATTCTCTGGCGGAAGAAGTTCCTCCTCCTCATTCTTCCTTAACAGCGAATCAGAAGGCAGCAGGGAGATATCACAGAGGAATTCTGGGAGATTTTAGCACAGTCACCAGTGAGCAATTTTGAGCCCTGTATCTGAGGAAGAATATGCTGGCCTTTGACAGGGTCCAGACGAGGTTCACGAGAATGATCCAGGAATGAAAAGCTTGCCATATGAGGAGCATCTGAGAATTCTGGATCTATACTCGATGGGGTTTAGAAGGATGAGGGGGGATCTCATTGAAACTTACAGAACAATGAAAGGCCTGGATAGAGTGGACGTGGAGAAGATGTAGGAGAGACAAGGATCTAGGGGCACAGCCCCTTAGAACCGAGGAGGAATTTCTTCCGGCAAAGGGTAGTGAATCTGTGGAATTTATTTCCACAAAAGGCTGTGGAGGCCGGATCATTGAATGTATTTAAGACAGAGATAGATAGGTTCTTGATTGGTAAAGGGAAAAGGCGAGAGAATGGGGGTTGAGAAAATATCAATCATGATCAAATGGCAGAGCAGACTCGATAGGCCGGATGCCCTAATTCTGCTCCTATCTCTTATGGTCTAATGGTCTTATAAGATGTTCATTTACTCTGGCTCTTTAGAGTGGCACCCAATCCTGGCTGATGGCAATGTTCAAAATCAAGCTGCAATCTATTTGTCCCAGAGTGACACAATATATTGATAAGTATAAATGTTTTGACAGAAATATAACTGTAAAGAATTGATAAATGGATCCTTATTTACAGATAAGAAAGATGGTACATCTTCAATAACACAAACCCAGATAAAACTGGGACAGTGGGCTTGCAATGAGTATTTTCAAATTTACTCAAGGTATTTGCGGGTTCCAAATGGTTGGAAATAATGAAATTCACAACACAGTTGCTTCAGCAGAAAATGGGTCGAAAACTGATCTTTGAACATGACTTTAACAGATTGTTTTGTGGAAACTCATTTAGGTCCTAATGATACAATGGGAGAGTCTCTTTTCATTCCTGAGGAGTGATGCTTTGATTGAACTCAGGTCTCTTGCAGAAACGTAACTGTGATTAGAATCTCTGATTATTGGGGACTTTGTGTACTTTTATTGTTCATTCATGGAATTTGAGTATCGCTGTGGGTATCATTTGTTGACCATCTTTAATTGCATAACACCTATGAATGTGACGGTTCAATTAAAATGTTCATGGGGCGGTACGGTGGTTAGCACTGCTGCCTCACAGCACCAGGGACCCAGGTTCAACTCCGGCCATGGGTCACTGTCTGTGTGGAGTTTGCACATTCTCCCCGTGTCTGTGTGGGTTTCCTCCGGGTGTTCCGGTTTCTTCCCAAAGTCCAAAGGCATGCAGGCTAGGTGGATTGGCTATGCTAAATTGCCCCTGAGTGTCCCAAGATGCATAGATTAAGGGGATTAGCGAGGTAAATATGTGGGGTTCCAGGATAGAGCCTGGGTAAGATGCTCTATTGGTGAGCTGTTGCAGACTCAATAGGCTGAATGGCCTCCTTCTGCGTTGTAGGGATTCTCTGATTCTATGTGCAGTTTTTCTAGAATAAGGTCCTCAATGTTTATTATTTCACCAATGCCATTTAGAACCATAGAACCATAGAAAATTACAGCTCAGAAACAGGCCTTTTGGCCCTTCTTGTCTGTGCCGAACCATTTTTTGCCTAGTCCCACTGACCTGCACTTGGACCATATCCCTCCACACCCCTCTCATCCATGAACCCGTCCAAGTTTTTCTTAAATGTTAAAAGTGACCCCGCATTTACCACTTTATCCGGCAGCTCATTCCACACTCCCACCACTCTCTGCGTGAAAAAGCCCCCCCTAATATTCCCTTTAAACTTTTCTCCTTTCACCCTTAACCCATGCCCTCTGGTTTTTTTCTCCCCTAGCCTCAGCGGAAAAAACCTGCTTGCATTCACTCTATCTATACCCATCAAAATCTTATACACCTCTATCAAATCTCCCCTCATTCTTCTACGCTCCAGGGAATAAAGTCCCAACCTATTCAATCTCTCTCTGTAACTCAGCTTCTCAAGTCCCGGCAACATCCTTGTGAACCTTCTCTGCACTCTTTCAACCTTATTTACATCCTTCCTGTAACTAGGTGACCAAAACTGTCCACAATACTCCAAATTCAGCCTCACCAATGCCTTATATAACCTTACCATAACACTCCAACGTTTATACTCGATACTCCGATTTATAAAGGCCAATGTACCAAAGGCACTCCTTACGACCCTATCCACCTGTGACGTCACTTTTAGGGAATTCTGTACCTGTATTCCCAGATCCCTCTGTTCAACTGCACTCTTCAGAGTCCTACCATTTACCCTGTACGTTCTACTTTGGTTTGTCCTTCCAATGTGCAATATCTCACACTTGTCTGCATTAAATTCCATTTGCCATTTTTCAGCCCATTTTTCTAGTTGGTCCAAATCCCTCTGCAAGCTTTGAAAACCTTCCACACCTCCAATCTTTGTATCATCAGCAAACTTTGTATCATCAGCAAACTTTAATCTACCAAGAGGTGGAAATTATCTTCTTATTTAAATATACACAAAACCTCAACATTATTCTTTCAAATTGGAAGCTGCACTTAATAGATCAACGTTTACAAATGACCAATACTTACAAAAAGATTCAGGGCAGGTAAATCGGATTCTATAATCAGCACAGCTCTCACCAGCTTGCTCTTTATTCACACAAGCAAATCCAGTCAAAATGTTGCACCTGTTTAATTCAGAATGGGAAACTGTACTGATATAGTTGCATAAATGATCCATACTATATGAAATAACATGCCACTATCAACATAGGATGGCAGGAATCATTACTCACTCAGGGATGTTGTCTCCAGAGCTTGACGCTGGAACTCCTGATGTTGTCTCCACTTCACAGGCTGTCGGGTTATGGCAGATTTGATCGGGATATTCATTCCGGAGATTCACAAGATCTTCATAATCCCCATTCCCTGATGGGTTATCGCGGTCAAACCACTCAGTTTTGCAGTTGCCTGAATTATGGAACAAACAAAAATCTCACTGTGAGGGACATTGCTAAGAAGGAATTAAACGTTTCAATTTAATGGATGAAGAACTAGAAAGAGAAGTATCAATAATTGAACTCTTTCCGTTGATGACCAAAGTGAAATTGAATTACATAGCATAATAATTAATTTCAGTCTGTGGTTGCTAAGAGAACCTAAGTAGAATGAAAGATCTAGCATCAGAGATTCATCTTGTTCCCTGTGAAAGAATTACATGTTTATCCGTGAGTGGAATTTAATATTGTTTTGGGAATGGAATGATTCAGTCTTCACATCCAAGGTTACAATCAGAAACACTCAAGTCAGCTGTGTAATGCCCTCATGATGTTGGGGGTTGTGGGTTTTACATAAAAAGAAAAGATGGGTTGGCACATGTAGATTCAAAACAACAACAACAAGGTTTATTGCAGGAGCTGTTGCCTGTACAGAGTAGAAAATGAAACTAAGGCAGGAGCCTGGGAAATGCCCCAATGACATGACCATCAAATGATGTGACTGGCCCTTAAAACAATCATGCAATGACTTAAATATATAACAACCATTCCTCTTTACTTCTATCGTCATGACAAAATTACTGCTGTGTTATACACAGTATCAATAGTACTTTGGACACGTACTATGCACCATGAATGATTGTACGAAAGTCGATCAGGAGGAGGTCTATTCCTCTTTGGTTGTACATGACATTCTGGAATTTGGCTGTCCACAACCCTAGAAGTATGGTTTGGAACTTCAGTAGACACTTCTTCTCTTGGAATCAATTCTGCATCATTCTCACGTGGCATAGTAGCAAAGACACAATTATAAGGAACTCAGATTCAACTAAGTCTTCTGTAGTAGCATTCACAACATTAGGGAGGAAAGAAGTTGGTACTTCCTTTTGATTTGATTTGATTTATTATTGTCACGTTAGTACACAGTGAAAAGTATTGTTTCTTGCGCACTATACAGACAAAGCATTATGTACATAGAGAAGGAAAGGAGAGAGTGCAGAATGTAGTGTAACAGTCATAGCTAGGGTATAGAGAAAGATCAACTTAATGCGAGGTAGGTCCATTCAAAAGTCTGATGGCAGCAGGGAAGAAGCTGTTCTTGAGTCAGTTGGTACATGTTCTCAGACTTTTGTATCTTTTTCCCAATGGAAGAATGTAGAAGAGAGAATGTCGGGGTGTGTGGGGTCCTTAATTATGCTCGCTGCTTTTCCGAGGTAGTGGGAAATGTAGACAGTATCAATGGATGGGAGGCTGGTTTGCGTGATGAACTGGGCTTCATTCATGACCCTTTGTAATTTCTTGCGGTCTTGGATAGAGCAAGAGCCATACCATGCTGCGATACAGCCAGAAAGAATGCTTTCTATGAGGCATCTGTAAAAGTTGCTGAGAGTCATTGTAGACGTACCAAATTTCCTTAGTCTTCTGAGAAAGTAGAGGCATTGGTGGGCTTTCTTAATTATAGTGTCGGCATGGGGGACCAGGACAGGTTGTTGGTGATCTGGACAACTAAAAACTTGAAGCTATTGACCATTTCTACTTCGTCCCCATTGATGTAGACAGGGGCATGTCCTCCATGACAGGAAAAAATTTGAAGTGCAGAACAAGCGAGAAGATGGGAGGGAATTGCACCAGTTTCTTTTGGCAAGATGCGAGTCACGATCTTACTGTACTCAGTGCAAAAAAAACATCCGGGTGCGATTCTCGCCAGCAGGGGGAAGGGGCTTTCAGAGCCTAAGATAATTGCACAGGGTTCCCGATGTCTCAGTGTACTGGGGGATTTCTACTGCACCTACCCCTCCACCCACCCCATGGTCATCACCACCCCCTGTGTCGGTCTACACCCCTCCCCCGACCTACCCCACGGACATCTCCGCCCCGTCCCCCCCCCGTCAATCACGGCCCCCACCCCCCCCCCCACCCCTCCGTCTGCAGAGTTCCCCTTCCCCCCCACCGATCACTTCTGTCTGCAGATTCCCACCTTCCATTCCCGATCAACCCTCTGTGCAGACTTCCTCCCCTTCCCTGATCACCACCCCTGCAGCGTTCCCCCCTTCCCCCATGAACACCACCCTTGCAGCGTTCCCCCCTTTCCCCTGAACACCACCTCTGCGATCACCATCCCTGCAAAGTCACCCCCTGAGTCATAGCCCCACCCCCATTCAGGATCCACCCCTCACTCAGCCCCATGCCCATGGCACTGCCTCTGGCACAGTTACGGTGCCTGATGAGCAATGCCAGGGTGCGAGATGCTCTGCCAGGTTTGCACTGCTCCATGGGCACTGTTCAGCCATGCCCCCGAACACCCGGTGACTTCAATGGCCTCTGATCCCCTGGTGAGACCATCACGTCTGCTCTCCACTGATGGAGAGCTGCTGTGATTCTCGCCGGTGAGAACCTTAACCGGCGAGCAGGTGAGTGTACGTGAGCCCGGACGATAGTGTCTGGGACTCACTAATGACAGGCAAATATTGAAATTGACCTTGTGCCAAAAGGGCGCAAAGCCGATTTCTCCGGCAAAACAGGGCCGTTACGTCTGGGAGAGGTGAGAAACCAGGTACATTGGTCGGTGCCAGGACTGCCAGCGAGAACAAAAGTTGCACAGGCAGCTCCCCTACACCCATAGGAATGGCCAGGTAGACCATGGAGTTGGCTGCACGTGGATTATGCAGGCCCATTCATGGTTTTGATGTTCTTGGTCATAGTGGGCGCCCACTCCAAAGTGGATGGACGTACATAGGGTGCACTCGGCGACCACAACAATAACGGTTGAGAAAATTCGCACCTCATTTGTGAGACATAGGATCCCGGACATGCTAGTCTCTCACAATGGACCGACTTCCGCTAGCCAGGAGTTCACCCGGTTCATGAAGTCGAATGGGGTGTGGAGGGATATGGTCCAAGTGCAGGTCAGTGGGACTAGGCATAAAATGGTTCGGCACAGACAAGAAGGGCCAAAAGGCCTGTTTCTGAGCTGTAATTTTCTACGGTTCTATATCAGGATGTCACCATACCATCCGTCATCGAACGCCCTTGTGGAGAGAGCGGTTCAGACTTTAAATAGCCAGGGCATCAATGGACACCAAACTCTCTGCTGGTTATTTGATTATAGAAACCACCCCCCCCCCCCCCCCCCCCCCCCCCGCCCCCCCCCACCTCACCACGAGAATAGCACCCGCAGAATTGCTCAAGAGCAGATGACTCCGCACCAGATTAAGTTTGCTATTCCTAAACCCTGGACAGGAAGGTGGAAAAGCAACAAGAAGCCCAGCACAGAGGTCACGACAATAGCAGCCGGGAGATTCATTTGGAGGCTGCTGAGAAAGTTTGGGTAAAGAATTACGCAAATGGTCCCACATGGTTCCTGGAAGGGTTGTGTCTATGACGGGCCTGTATCCTACAGAATACGCATGGGTGAGGCCATCCTGAAAAAACATCTGAACCACGTATGGGCCTCGAAATCACAATTTGTCCTACAGCCAACTATGCTCAGCAAACTCAGAACTGAGGACAGTCCTCCCAGACCGGTCAGCCTCACCTCTCCATTGCCCATAGTTAGGACCTCGAAGTCCAAAATGAACATTGCAATGAAGCAACGGCTACTCTTCTGCCACCTGAGGAAGGGGGTGAATTAGAACTCCAGCGCTTGCCTGTTAGATACACTCCTCCCACGTCGGAAGCCAAGTTGGAGGGCAGCAAGGTGGCACAGTAGTTAGCACTGCAACCTCATAGCGTCAGGGACCCAAATTCGATGCCCGGCTTGGGTCACTGTTTGTGCAGAGTCTGTACGTTCTCCCCATGTCTGCGTGGGTTTCCTCCAGGTGCTCTGGTTTCCTCCCACAGTCCGAAAGATGTGCTGGTTAGGTGCATTGGCCATGCTAAATCCCCCCTCAGTGTACCCGAACAGGTGCCGGAGCGTGGCAACGATGGGATTTTCACAGTAACTTCATTGCAGTGTTAATGTAAGCCTACTTGTGACTAACAAACTTTACTTTTACTTTAATCTGTACCCATCTCAAGAGGCACATGAGACACATGAACTGCCGAGATTTCTCAGACTTGGGGAGGAGGGGTGTACTAACTTCAATGAGGCAATAGAGGTTGGCCTCTTCGAGTACGAATTCCCTGACTGAGGTCACAATTGCGTGTTTGGCAACGGGCAGCTGAGGGAGTCGTCTGACCCGACTGTCTGCCCCTCCACTGCGGCTATATTCACGATCGGGTGTCCCTGGAGAGGCAGCATGCAGAATCCAAGGGTACCGTTGATGCCTTCCATGCCCGCTGGGCACCGCAGGGACTGGGGTGCATTATTGACCCCTTTAATCACATTTTGATTTGATGTTTTAAGTTTCCTTTCCACTTTGTCCTTTGTTTCGGGCGGTTCTCCTCCTTTTTGGGAGCTGCCCCTTATAATTTATCCCCTTGTTAATTTGATTTAATTTATTTGGTTGGCCAAGAAGATTGGTCATAATTGCCTGCCCAATCAGGGAGCCTCACTGTCTATAAATATGTGAATGTCAGGTCTTCTGGCACTACAGATTCTGACTGTGTACCTGAAGCACTCTAAGAGTGGAATAGAGTTTGTAGATAAAGGGAATCTGGTGAAGGGACATCGGCCTCTGAGGAGTTATTTCACTTTTAAAGCAACCATGCAGCCATTTAAATATATAATAAGCTGCAGCTTGCATTGCAGAGGAGCTCGAAGTCTGTCTGTTCTCTGTCCCAAATTTGGCATTTGCCAGTTACAGTAGTAAATCTCTTCGAACTGGGTGTAATATAGTTACTCGATGTCCCAGTGCACTGTTACTAATCAAAAGTCCTTGTGCACCAATAGTGTAAATTCTACCCTGATACTGGAATAATCATTTTTAAATGCATTTACAGAAGGTGGGCGTTGCTGGCTAGACCAGCATTTATTACCCATCCTGAGTAGGCCTTGAGACGTACAGCCCTTTAAACCTATCGCAACACTCTAGCTATGAATGTGAAACCAATCTTTCAAATTGGAAGTTCGCAGTCAATAAATTAATTTGCATAAGTGTCCAATACTTACAAAAAGATTCAGGGCAGATAAATCGTATTCTGTAATCTTCACAGCTCCCATCTGTTTGCTGTGCATTCACACAGGCAAACCCAAAAGATACACTGCAGCTGTTCAATACAAAATAGGGGAGTGTGTTAATGGGACGGGTAAACAACTCTTTGAAATGAACTAACATCACCAAAATAAGCTGAGAGGAATCATTATTTACTCTGGGATGTTGTCTCCAGTGTCTGAGACAGGAACTCCTGATGTTGTCGCCACTTCACAGGCAGTCGGGTTGTTACAGATCTGATCCGGATATTCTTTTCGTAGACTCGCAAGGTCTTCATAATCACCATTTACGGATGGGTCATCGCGATCAAACCACTGGGTTTTACAGTTGCCTGAATTATGGAACAAACAAAATCTTATGCTTTTAGCAGTACTTTTAAAGATGGAATAAATATGTGACACGATGGTGCAGAGTAGAGGAGAACAGATTTAATATGTTACCAGAGCTCACCTAGCTAGAAAGAACATAATTACAATTTGTTTCAACAAATAGTTGCTCGGAGAAGGTAATAGCTCCTCAAAAAGGGGATGGCTGAGTGATAGGAATTATGCCGTATTTCTGAGTAAAATCTTTGGTAGAGGAATCTTTAGCATTCAGTGTTCTCTCAAGCACTCAAGTCAGTTTGGTCATATAGTCAAAGATCCCCTTATTCTATTCCACAATTTTAACTTATTCATAACTTCAGTGAAACATCTTGTGAACCAAGTAAACAGGAGTTCTTTATCCCTGAAGCAAAACTCAAAGCAGATCATTTATATTGTGGCTATTTGTGGCATGTTGTGTGTGAATTGCATTTTCTCTTTGTCCATGAGGACTACACATTAGAGATATGACTTTAGCATCAGGCACCTTAAAGCAGAAGAAGATGATATATCAACACAAATTCTTTCTTTTCTTCCTTGTTCATCCTTTCCTTATTGTAACTGAGAGGCAAAATAGCTAGAGAATGATCAAGCTCTCCTCAGTTTTGATCCCTTGCAGCAACAGTGAGAGAAGATACCTTGATTTTTGAGACTGACATTTAATCTTAGTTGGATAACAATATTCAAAGCCAACTCTCCCACCATTGTTTTCTGTTGGAATGGTATAATTTGATCATGATAAATGTTTTGTCAAAATGCAAGTGTGGAAAAGACATGGAACAGAAAATTATTTAAAGATGAAAAATTAACTAGTTAAAACTTGGGGACTAAACAATGGGTTTGTAAAGAGTAAATTTGAATGCTTGAGGACTTAGGTGATTCCACATGCCTGAGTTAATCTTCCTGCAGATTTTGCAGAGATAGAGACCTCTGGTGAACTGGTGTGACGACAATAATCTCTTCCTCAATGTCAACAAAACAAAGGAGATAGTCATCGACTTCAAGAAGCATAGTGGAGGACATGCCCCTGTTTACAGCAATAGGGTCGAAATGGAAATCGTCGAGAGCTTCAAATTTTTATGTGGCACAGTGGTTAGCACTGCTGCCTCACAGCGCCAGAGATCTGGGTTTGATTCTTGGCTTGGGTCACTGTCTGTGTGGAGTTTGCATGTTCTCCCTGTGTCGGTTTCCTCCGGGTGCTCCGTTTTCCTCTCACAGTCCAAAGATGTGAGGGTTAGATGGATTGGCCATGCTAAATTGCCCCTTAGTATCAGGGGGACTAGCTAGGGTAAATGCAAGGGGTTGTTGGGATAGGGTCTGGGTGGGATTGTGGTCAGTGCAGACTCAATGGGTTGAATGGCCTCCTTCTGCACTGTAAGATTCTATGACTCAATGAGATCACCAATACCCTGTCCTGGTCCCCCCATGCCGATGCTATAGTTAAGAAAGTCCACCAGCACCTCTACTTTCTCTGAAGGCTAAGGAAATTTGGCATGTCCGCTACGACTCTCACCAACTTTTACAGATGCACCACAGAAAGCATTCTTTCTGATTATATCACAGCTTGGTATGGCTCTTGCTCTGTCCAAGACTGCAAGAAACTACAGAGGATCATGAATGAAGCCCAGTCCAGCACTCAAACCAGCCTCCCATCCATTGGACTCTGTTTACACTTCCCACTGCCTCGAAAAAGCAGCCAGTATAATCAAGGACCCCATGCATCCTGGACATACTCTCTTCCACCTTCTTCCATCAGGAAGAAGATACAAAAATCTAAGGACACGTACCAACCCACTCAAGAACTGCTTCTTATCTGCTGCCATCAGACTTTTGAATGGACCTAACTTGCATTTAGTTGATCTTTCTCGACATCCTAGCTACTACTGCAACATTACATTTTGCACCTTCTCCTTTCCTTCACTATGAACGGTATGCTTTGTATAGTGCGCAAGAAACAATACTTTTCACTGTATACTAATACATGTGACAATAATAAATCAAATCAAATCAAACAGCATGTTTCAGTCAGTCTGCCAGTAACACAGTTCATTCAGAATTGTGCTGGAGATTCAGTTCACAGTTCCTCTACAAACACAATTCTTTGTTGTAATAATTGTGGGGGTCTACAATTACCTGGTAGGTAACCCTGCAGCCTCTTAGCATCCTCCTCACTGCCACCCAGTTTAGTGTCGTCTGCAAATTTGGAGATATTCCTTCGTACAAATCATTAATGTATATTGTGAACAGCTGGGGTCCCAGCACCGAACTCTGCAGTATCCCACTAGTCACTACTTATCACTCTGAAAAGGACCCGTTTATTCCTACTCTCTGCTTCCTGTCTGTCAACCAGTTCTCTATCCATGTCAATACATTACTCCTCATACCACGAGCTGTAATTTTGCTCACTAATCTCTTGTGTGGGGCCTTGTCAAAAGCCTTTTGAAAGTCCAGATACACAACATCCACTGACTCACCCTTGTCCATTCGACCGTTCACATCCTCAAAAAATTCCAGAAGATTTGTCAATCACAATTTCCCTTTAGTGAAGCCATGCTGACTTGGACCTATCCTGTCACCACTTTCCAAATGCTCAGTTATTGCATCCTTAATAATTGACTCCAGCATTTTCCCCATCACCGGTGTCAGGCTAACTGGTCAATAATTCCCAGTTTTCTCTCCCTCCTTTTTTAAAAGGTGGGGTTACATTAGCTACCCTCCAATCCATTGGAATTCTTCCAGAGTCTATAGAATGCTGGAAAATGATCATCAATGCGTCCACTATTTCTAGGGCCACTTCTTTAAATACTCTGGGATGCAAAGCATCAGGTCCCTGGGGACTTATCAGGTTTTAATCCCAGCAATTTTCCCAATAGAATTTCCTGACTAATAAAGAGTGTTTATCGTGATTGGCATTGATCACAATGTTTTACTAGATTTTCAATATCCATATCAATGCTTGGCCACCAAATGTAACTTGTTGCGAGCATCTTTATTTTAATCTGATCTGGGTGAGTATTTTGTAATTCCTGCAATAACATTCCTCTTGCTGGGCCAGGAACCACTATTCTGAACCTTAGCTCTAATATTCCTCACAGCTCAGTCCATCTTTGCGGAGCTAGAAAGGTTTGAATTGGTCTGACATGTCGAAGTGCCAGCAATGGAAAACCATCCGCTTTACTCTGGACAGGACTGGGTCACTTGGAGTTCAATTCCGTGTTTGTATTGATGACATCGGCAGCGTTTCCAAGAGTTTGAGGGCTAACTGCATTTCTAGTGGTACTGTTGGTGATGATATTGTTCAAAGAAGTGGAAGGCAACTCAGGGCATCTGTGTTTGTTAGCTTGGTACCTTGTTTATGTTGGAGCATGTAATTGTATGCTGCTAGAAGTAAAGCCCACTGTTGGACTCTGGCTGATACATTAGTGAGAATTGGCTTGACTTTGTGAAATAATCCTAATAGTGGTTTGTGATCAGTGATGATCATGAATTGACACCCATAAACATACTGGTGGAATTTTAAAAAAACTTTTTCTCAATTTGGGAGTATTTTCTATGTTTAAGTAATTTGTGCCGCAAACTAATCTGTCTCGCAGCATGTCACCTAGCCAAGTCCAAATTCTCATGACTCAGATACTTTTCTTAGTCTTGCTATACATTTTGCAACTGACTCCCCTGGGTCACTTATAGCAGAGTTAAACTTAAAACGCTGCATGATGGCCAATTCGTTGAGGCTTATAATGATAGAACATAGAACAGTACAGCACAAGACAGGCCCTTTGGCCCTCGATGTTGTGCCGAGCTTTGTCCAAAACCAAGATCAAGCTATCCCACTCCCTATCATTCTGGTGTGCTCCATGTGCCTATCTAATAACCGCTTGAAAGTTCCTAAAGTGTCCGACTCCACTGTCACTGCAGGCAGTCCATTCCACACCCCAACCACTCTCTGAGTAAAGAACCTACCTCGGACATCCCCCCTATATCCCCCACCATGAACCTTATAGTTATGCCCCCGAGTAACAGCTACATCCACCCGAGGAAATAGTCTCTGAACGTCCACTCTATCTATCCCCCTCATCATCTTATAAACCTCTATTAAGTCGCCTCTCATCCTCCTCCGCTCTAAAGAGAAAAGCCCTAGTTCCCTCAACCTTTCCTCATAAGACCTACCCTCCAAACCAGGCAGCATCCTGGTAAATCTCCTCTGCACTCTCTCCAATGCTTCCACATCCTTCTTATAGTGAGGTGACCAGAACTGCACACAATATTCCAAATGTGGTCTCACCAAGGTCCTGTACAGTTGCAGCATAACCCCACGGCTCTTAAACTCAAACCCCCTGTTAATAAGCGCTAACACACTATAGGCCTTCTTCACGGCTCTTTCCACTTGAGTGGCAACCTTCAGAGATCTGTGGATATGAACCCCAAGATCTCTCGGTTCCTCCACATTCCTCAGAACCCTGCCGTTGACCCTGTAACCCGCATTCAAATTTGTCCCACCAAAATGAATCACCTCGCACTTATCAGGGTTAAACTCCGTCTGCCATTTTTCGGCCCAGCTCTGCATCCTATCAATGTCTCTTTGCAGCCTACAACAGCCCTCCACCTCATCCACTACTCCACCAATCTTGGTGTCATCAGCAAATTTACTGACCCACCCTTCAGCCCCCTCCTCTAAGTCAATGATAAAAATCACAAATAGCAGAGGACCCAGCACTGATCCCTGTGGTACACCGCTGGTAACGGGTCTCCAGTCTGAAAATTTTCCATCCACCACCACCCTCTGTCTTCCATGAGGTAGCCAATTACTTATCCAAACGGCCAAATTTCCCTCTATCCCACACCTCCTTACTTTCTTCATGAGCCGACCATGGGGAACCTTATCAAAGGCCTTACTAAAATCCATGTATACGACATCAACTGCTCTACCTTCATCGACACACTTAGTTACCTCCTCAAAGAATTCAATCAAATTCGTGAGGCAAGACTTACCTTTCACAAATCCGTGTGATCATTAAACAAAGCTACAAGGTGGTCAAAAGACTGAGTATCCAGAGTTCCCGAGGATATTAAATTTCTAAGATTTCAGGTAGGATTTTACGGCCCCACTCGGGCAAGACCGGAAATTCCCACCCGAGGTCAATGGAGATTTCCATTGTCGCACCCTCGCCTGCCACGGAATCGGAGCAGGCGAGGTGGTAGGGTTCCGGTCTACAAGTCTGAAGTCCACATATCATAAGCAAAATGACTTTTTACTTCTCCTGTAATTTCATTAGCGGTGAGAAATAGCAGTGTCTTTCAATATATTGAGCCCAGTGTTCAGTTTCCGGATCAAAAGGATGGATTTTCTCAAAAAGCAGCTTTTAAAAAAAAATTTACTGTTGCTGCAGAGATTTTGTTTATAACATGCAAACGTTTCCCCCTTTGATTCCAGGAGCTGGTGACTGTAGTCCCAATTTACCTCATCACCAAACGCCTGTAGACCAAATGTATGTAGACAGAAATTTGTCTACATACATGGATTTTCACAAAAAAAGCCCCATCTGGTTCACTGATGCCCTTTAGGGAAGGAAGTCTGTTGTCTATACAGAGTCTGGTCTACATGTGACTCCAGACTCATAACAATGCAGATGGCTCTCAACTTCCCTCTGAAATGGCCGAGCAAAGAAAAAAAATCAAAGAAGAAAAACAGGTAATGGACATCTGACATCACCACAAACACCAGAAATGACAAGTACATTCTGCCCAGTCAACCCAAAGTTCTCTTCACTCGAATCCAGGGACGTGTGCCAAAATTCGGAGAGTTGGCACAAGACTAGTAGGCAACAGACTGACATAGTCATAGTCCGTGAATCATACACTACAACAAATGTCTTCCAATCCTCCATCACTATTCCTGGCTACATCAATACAGTTGGGAGGGAGTGGCTCTGGAAGTACCCAACATTGACCCCAAAGTCTCAGCATCAAAGTCAAACATGTGCAAGGAAACCTCTTGCTAACCACTGCCTTCCTCAGCTAATCAATCAGGACTCCTCCATGTTGAACAACATTTTGAGTAAGCACAGAATGTAGTCTGGATTGGGGACTTCGATGTCCATAGCTAGAGTGGCTCAGTACTACCATCACTGATTGTATCCTAAATGATATACCTGACAAGACTGAGTGTGTGGCAAGTGTGAGAGAACCATCTCAAGAGACAAACTTGCTTTAACTCACTTTCTTAGTTAACTTGTTAATATTGGTAAGAGTGACCACTGCTCAGAGCTTGTGGAGACAAAAGGCCAAATTCTCTGACCTCAGCCGCGGTTGGGATTCTCTGGTCCTGTTGCAGTGAATGGAGAATTGCCTGAGTGCCAAATTCTCTGGGAGACCGGAGTTGATGCGGACCATGACCAACCTTCCGAAGCACTTCATAATGATGGATGTCAGAGCCACCAGGAAGGCGCAAGAGAATTCCTGAACATTGTAGAATTAAATGTACGAGAGAATGCAGGATAACAGGTTCCGAAAGAAGAGATTAAAACCCTGCAAGTTGGAGATTTTTGGAGAAAATTCCAAGACAAGCTCTTTGAAGATTGGAAACATAGAAAGATGAAATATCAGGGAGATTGGTTGACTCAATGTTATGGATGCCTGAATAGGTTGTTGAGAAATCTGTGGGATCTATTTTGTAGCATTTGGCATTTGGCATTTATTATGCAGTGTGGTGGGTTCACTCTCAGTTTGCCTGTAAATTCACATGTACTTCAGGTTTACCCTGAATGCTAGAGTAAAGCTAGATGTTGTAAATTGTTTTATCTTTTTGAAATCATGGGTGGAATTTCTCCACAATAATTCGAAGTGTCATAACAGTGAGAATATGGAGTGATCCGCACCAGTCTCTCAGGCGCACTCTGCACCCCAATCCTCCCACACTCAAAGTCATTTTTTTGGAGAATGGTGAGTTGTGCATTGGTACTGGGCAAGGCGGGGCCTAAACATGCCAGTGAGCCACCTGCAGAGAGCTCGGGCGCCATTTCGTAAGGACACCCTGATCTCACACTGCACTTGGAGATGACCCCCCCCCCACCTCACTGCTGGCATGTTTCCCTGTCCCCAACACAGGCCACCCACATTAGTGCATCAGGGCCCTCCCATCAGGTGCCCCTGCTGGTTCCCCTGCATGATCCACCCTTGCACGACACCACCCCTCACACAGCACCGCCCCCCCGCTTTTGTCATGACAATCATCCAGGCCCTATCACCAGGCAATGTTCCTGACACACCGGCAGTGCACAACTGTCACATTGGCAGTGCTTGGTGGCCACTACCAAGGTGCATGGAGGCACCACGAAGATGTCTGGTGGGCATTGCCAAGGTGTCCAGTTGGCAGCACTAGGTGGACACTAAACATAAGAGCTAGGAGCAGGAGTAGGCCATCTGGCCCCTCGAGCCTGCTCCGCCTTTCAATAAGATCATGGCTGATCTTTTCGTGGACTCAGCCCCACTTACCCGCCCGCTCACCATAACCCTTAATTCCTTTACTTCAAATCTTTATCTATCTTTGACTTAAAAACATTCAATGAGGTAGCCTCAACTGCTTCACTGGGCAGGGAATTCCACAGATTCACAACCCTTTGTGTGAAGAAGTTCCTCCTCAACTCAGTCCTAAATCTGCTTCTCCTTATTTTCAGGCTATGCCCCCTAGTTCTAGTTTCACCCACCAGTGGAAACAACTTCCCTGCTTCTATCTTATCTATTCCCTCCATAATCTTATATGTTTCTATAAGGTCTCCCTCATTCTTCTGAATTCCAGTGAGTAATAGCCCCAGTCTACTCAGACTCTCCTCATAAGCCAACCCTCTCAACTCTGGAATCAACCTAGTGAATCTCCTCTGCACCCCCTCCAGTGCCAGTATATCCTTTCTCAAGTAAGGAGACTAAAACTGTACACAGTACTCCAGGTGTGGCCTCACCAGCACCTTATACAGTTGCAACATAACCTCGCTGTTTTTAAACTCCATCCCTCTGGCAATAAAGGACAAAATTCCATTTGCCTTCTTAATTACCTGCTGCACCTGCAAACCAACTCCTTGTGATTCTTGCACAAGGACACCCAGGTCCCTCTGCACAGCAGCATGCTGCAATTTTTTACCATTTAAATAATAGTCCATTTTGCTGTTATTCCTACCAAAATGGATGATCTCACATTTACAAACATTGTACTCCATCTGCCAGACCCTCGCCCACTCACTTAAACTATCTATATCCCTTTGCAGACTTTCAGCGTCCTCTGCACACTTTGCTCTGCCACTCATCTTAGTGTCATCTGTGAATTTTGACACACTACCCTTGGTCCCCAACTCCAAATCATCTATGTAAATCGTAAACAATTGCAGTCCCAAAACTGACCCCTGAGGCACACCACTAGTCACTGATCGCCAACCAGAAAAACACCCATTAACTCCTACTCTTTGCTTCCTGTTAGTTAACCAATCCTCTATCTGTGCTAATACATTACCCGTAACACCGTGCACCTTTATCTTATGCAGCAGTCTTTGGTGCGGCACCTTGTCAAATGCCTTCTGGAAATCCAGATACACCACATCCACAGGTTCCCCATTGTCCACTGCGCATGTAATGTTCGTAAAGAATTCCACCAAATTAGTCAAACATGACCTGCCCTTCATGAACCCATGCTGCGTCTTACCAATGGGACTATTTATATCCAGATGTCTCACTATTTCTTCCTTGATGATAGATTCAAGCATTTTCCCTCCTACAGAAGTTAAGCTAACCGGCCTATAGTTACCCGCCTTTTGTCTACCTCCTTTTTTAAACAGTGGCGTCACATTTGTAGTTTTCCAATCTGCGGGAATCACCCCAGAGTCCAGCGAATTTTGGTAAATTACTACTAGTGCATTTGCTATTTCTCCCGCCATCTCTTTTAATACCCTAGGATGTATTCCATCAGGACCAGGAGACTTGTCTACCTTTAGCCCCATTAACTTGCCCAACACTACCTCTTTCGTGATAATGATAATTTCTAGGTCCTCACCTGTCATGAATTTTTGGCATGTTATTTGTGTCTTCCACTGTGAAGACCGACACAAAATACCTGTTCAATGCCTCAGCCATTTCCTCATTTCCAGTTATTACATCCCCCTTCTCATCCTCTAATGGACCAATGTTTACTTTAGCCACTCTTTTTCGTTTTATATATTTGTAGAAACTTATGCTATCTGTTTTTACATTCTGAGCTAGTTTATTCTCATAATCCATCTTACTTTTCTTTATAGCTTTTTTCATGGCTTTCTGTTGACCTTGAAAGATTTCCCAATCCTCCAGTTTCCCACTAATCTTTGCCACTTTGTATGCATTTTCTTTCAATTTGATATCCTCCTTTATTTCCTTAGATATCCAGGGCTGATTATTTATTTTTCCTACAGTCCTTCCTTATCACTGGTATATACTTTTGCTGAGCACTTGGAAGATCACTTTGAAAGTCCTCCACTGTTCCTCAATTGTCCCACCATAAAGTTTTTGCTCCCAGTCTACCTTAGCCAACTCCCCCCCTCATCCCATTGTAGTCTCCTTTGTTTAAGCATAAGGCACAATGGTTAGCACTGCTGCCTCACAGCTCCAGGTCCCCGGGTTCAATACCAGCCTTGAGTCACTGTGTGCGTGGAGTTTGCACGTTCTCCCCGTGTCTGCATGGGTTTCCTCCGGGTGCTCCGCTTTCATCCCATTATTCAAAGATCTGCAAGGTTGGTGGATTGGCCATACTACATTGCCCCATAGTGTCCCAAGATGTGTATGTTAGGTGGTTTATGGGCAATCTTTGGGAGCTCTGGGACTATGGCAGCATAGAGTGCCTAGCTAAGACAGGTTAGATAGTCGGTGCAGACTCAATGGGCCGAATGGCCTCTTCAGCACCGTAGGGATTCTATGATTCAATGCCTCCAACCACGTGATGGGTTTCAATGGCCTCTGTGGCACCTGGCGTGACCACCGCGCCAGGTCTGCACTACTGGAGAACTGTAGCAATTTGCACCGTTATGGCTGGAAGATTCCATGCGATGGGTTTCAAATGCTACTTTTAATATGCTAATCAGCTTTGCCCCATTAGAAAGTTGCTGGGAAGATCGTAAACCATTTCATGCTGGGCGCAAATCAGATTTTTAGCTTCACACGCTATTTTCCGCAAATCGCATCATACATTTTGCTTGCTTAAAACAAAAATAGCAAAATACAGCACTGAATGTGGAACCATAAAGTGGAATGTTAACAGTCAATAAATCAGCTTTTACAAATGTCCAACACTTACAAAAAGATTCAGGACAGGTAAACCGTATTTTGTAATCTTCACAGCTCCCATCTTCCTGCTCTGCATTCACACAGACAAACCCAGTGGAAACGCTACAGCTGTTCAATGGATAATAGGAGGGTGAGTTAATGGAATTGCTAAAACAAAGTGACAACATCAAACTCAGATGGAGAGAATCATTATTTACTCAGAAACATTGTCTCCAGAGCAGGCAACCGGATCCCCCGACGCTGTCTCCACCTCACAGGCAGTCGGGTTGTTGCAGATCCGACCAGGATATTCCTTTCGGAGATTCACAAGATTTTCATAGTCCCCTTTTCCTGATGGATCGTCACGGTCAAACCACGGGGTTTTACAGCTGCCTAATTTCAAGAGTAAAAACCAAATAGTTTGGAGACACGAGATGGTGGTTGAGGAATAGAAAACAAGCTTTAATAATTGGACAGAGAATTTAAATCGAATTTTAACTAGTTTCAGCAAGTACTTAGAATAGAATCATTGAATCCCTACAGTGCAGAAGGAGGCCATATGGCCCAGCGAGTCTGCATCGACCACAATCCCACAAAGGCCCTATCCCCGTAACCCCATATGTTTACCCTGCTAATCCCCCTGACATTAGGGTAAATTTAGCATGGTCAATCCACCCAACCCACAACATCTTCGGACTGTGGGAGGAAACCAGTGCACCCGGAGGAAACCCATGCAGACACGGGGAGAACATGCAAACTCCACACAGTCACCCAAGGCCGGAATTGAACCCAAGTCCCTGGCGCTGTGAGACAGCAGTGCCAACCACTGTGCCACCGTGCTGCACACCTACTGAGAGATCTGAGTGGAAGGGGGATGGGGAAGCTTCTAATGTCAGAAACTAACACTTGCTTCTGTGTATAAGTATTGAGAAGACTGTAACTGTCATCTGTTTTAGTATCCAGTGTTAATGTAATAGCTTGGCCCCTTTAGGAAATGGTCCTTCGCGGGCCAGGTGACTGGGCCAGAACCAATGGAGCACAAATGAGCGAATATCGGCCAATCGGAAGTGTGGGCACCTTCCCATGGCTGGAAGTTGGCAGAGCAAGTTGGGGAGTTGGGGAAGACCCGTGTTGTTGTGTTGCAAATCCTTCAGTTGTAAATAGTTTTTTCTCATTGAAAAAGTATTTTTGTTTTATACCTGCCATACTGAGTTGTATCAAGTTATCACTCTGGCAACGAGAACAAACAGGATCAGTCGTTGAAAGCTCAAAGTGCAGAGTTAGAGTGGGAGGAAAGTGATCACCCAAAGATCAAAGGGTTTTAAAGATGCTGATGCTCAGGAAAATAGAGCCAGTCAATCCTGGAGTCGAGAGTTGGGGGCAGTAGGTTGAGGGACTACATTATTTTTTTGCAGCAACAAAATAACAACTGACGCAAAGCAGAAGGTGACATTGCTCACAGTCTGTGGCCCATAGACTTAGGGCTGGATTCTCCTGCCTCATCAGATGGCCCAGTGGAATACAGAGGAATATGGGCCAAATGCGGGCAATTGGGACTAGCTTTGGGGTTTTAAAAAACAGGGCGGCATGGACAAGTTAGGCCGAAGGGCCCGTTTTCATGCTGTAAACATCTATGACTCTATACTCAATGCCCTGACCGATGAAGGCAAGCATGCCGTATGCTTTTTTGACTACCTTCTCCACCTGAGTTGCCACTTTCAGTGACCTGTGTACCTGTACACCCAGATCCCTCTGCCTATCAATACTCTTAAGGGTTCTGCCATTTACAGTATATTTCCCATCTGTATTAGACCTTCCAGAATGCATTACCTCTCATTTGTCTGGATTAAACTCCATCTGCCATCTCTCCGCCCAAGTCTCCAATCAACCTATATCCTGCTGTATCCTCTGATGATCCTCATCGCTATCCGCAATTCCACCAACATTTGTGTCGTCCACAAACTTACTAATCAAACTAGTTACATTTTCCTCCAAATCATTAATATATATTACAAACAGCAAAAGTCCCAGCACTGATGCCTGAGGAATGCCAATAGTCACAGCCCTCCATTCAGAAATGCACCCTTCCATTGCTACCCTCTGTCATCTATGACCAAGCCAGTTCTGTATCCATCTTGCCAGCTCACCTCTGATCCCATGTGACTTCACCTTCTGCACCAGTCTGCCTGAGGGACCTTGTCAAAGGCCTTACTGAAGTCCATGTGGACAACATCCACTGCCCTACCCTCATCTTCGTCACTTTCTCGAAAAACTCGATCATGTTAGTGAGACATGGCCTCCCCTTCACAAAACCATGTTGCCTCTCGCCAATACGTCCAGTTATTTCCAAGTGGGAGTAAATCCTGTCTTGAAAAATCCTCTCCAATAATTTCCCTACCACTGATGCAAGGCTCACTGGCCTGTAATTACCTGGATTATCCTTGATACCCTTCTTAAACAAAGGAACAACATTGGCTATTCTCCAATCCTCTGGGACCTCCCCTTAGCCAGTGAGGATACAAAGATTTCTCTAAAGGCCCCAGCAATTTCCTTCCTTGCCTCTCTAAGTATTCTGGGGTATATCCCATCAGGCCCTGGGGGCTTGTCTACCTTAATGTTTCTCAAGAACCCCAATAACTCCTCCTTTTTGATCTCAACATGGTGCAAACTATCTACACACCCTTCCCCAGACTCATCATCCACCAAGTCCTTCTCTTTGGTGAATACTGACGCAAAGTACTCATTTAATACCTCACCCTCATCTTCTGGCTCCATGCACAGATTCCCTCCCCTGTCCTCGAGTGGGACAGGGGAGGGAATCAGCACAGGAGGTGGGGAGACAGGCTTTACAATCGGCAACATTGTTCATACACTTCGACCTAAGCAAGTCATAAGCAATCACTTGTGATGCTTCGCCGTATGGAGTTGGAGCAGTCCTATCCCATAGAATGGCAGATGCCTTAGAAGGCATAGGGGACACTTGCCTTTATTAGTCATGGCATAGAAGGTCATCACTGAGCAAGGAGGTAATATTGGAGCTGTACAGAATGTTAGTTTGGCCACAGCTGGAATACTGTATGCAGTTCTGGTTACCTCACTATAGGAAGGATGTGATTGCGCTTAAAAGGGGTATAAGAACATAAGAACATAAGAAATAGGAGCAGGAGTAGGCCATCTAGCCCCTCGAGCCTGCCCCGCCATTCAATAAGATCATGGCTGATCTGCCGTGGATCAGTACCACTTACCCGCCTGATCCCCATAACCCTTAATTCCCTTACCGATCAGGAATCCATCCATCCACGCTTTAAACATATTCAGCGAGGTAGCCTCCACCACCTCAGTGGGCAGAGAATTCCAGAGATTCACCACCCTCTGGGAGAAGAAGTTCCTCCTCAACTCTGTCTTAAACCGACCCCCCTTTATTTTGAGGCTGTGTCCTCTAGTTTTGACTTCCTTACTAAGTGGAAAGAATCTCTCCGCCTCCACCCTATCCAGCCCCCGCATTATCTTATAAGTCTCCATAAGATCCCCCCTCATCCTTCTAAACTCCAACGAGTACAAACCCAATCTCCTCAGCCTCTCCTCATAATCCAAACCCCTCATCTCCGGTATCAACCTGGTGAACCTTCTCTGCACTCCCTCCAATGCCAATATATCCTTCCTCATATAAGGGGACCAATACTGCACACAGTATTCCAGCTGCGGCCTCACCAATGCCCTGTACAGGTGCATCAAGACATCCCTGCTTTTATATTCTATCCCCCTCGCAATATAGGCCAACATCCCATTTGCCTTCTTGATCACCTGTTGTACCTGCAGACTGGGCTTTTGCGTCTCATGCACAAGGACCCCCAGGTCCCTTTGCACGGTAGCATGTTTTAATTTGTTTCCATTGAGATAGTAATCCCATTTGTTGTTATTTCCTCCAAAGTGTATAACCTCGCATTTATCAATGTTATACTCCATTTGCCATATCCTCGCCCACTCACTCAGCCTGTCCAAATCTCTCTGCAGATCTTCTCCGTCCTCCACACGATTCACTTTTCCACTTATCTTTGTGTCGTCTGCAAACTTCGTTACCCTACACTCCGTCCCCTCCTCCAGATCATCTATATAAATGGTAAATAGTTGCAGCCCGAGTACCGATCCCTGCGGCACGCCACTAGTTACCTTCCTCCAACCGGAAAAACACCCATTTATTCCGACTCTTTGCTTCCTGTCGGATAGCCAGTCCCCAATCCACTTTAACACACTACCCCCAACTCCGTGTGCCCTAATCTTCTTCAGCAGCCTTTTATGGGGCACCTTATCAAACGCCTTTTGGAAATCCAAAAACACCGCATCCACCGGTTCTCCTCCATCAACCGCCCTAGTCACATCTTCATAAAAATCCAACATGTTCGTCAAGCACGACTTTCCCCTCATGAATCCATGCTGCGTCTGATTGATCGAACCATTTCTATCCAGATGCCCTGCTATTTCCTCTTTAATAATGGATTCCAGCATTTTCCCTACTACAGACGTTAAGCTGACCGGCCTATAGTTACCCGCCTTTTGTCTCCTTCCTTTTTTAAACAGCGGCGTAACATTAGCCGTTTTCCAATCAACCGGCACTACCCCAGAATGCAACGAGTTTTGATAAATAATCACTAACGCATCCACTATTACCTCTGACATTTCTTTCAATACCCTGGGATGCATTCCATCCGGACCCGGGGACTTGTCCACCTTCAGTCCCATTAGTCTACCCAGCACTGCCTCTCTGGTAACATTAATTGTATTAAGTATTTCTCCTGCTGCCAACCCTCTATCGTTAATATTTGGCAAACTATTTGTGTCCTCCACCGTGAAGACCGAGACAAAAAACTTATTTAAAGACTCAGCCATATCCTCATTTCCCACTATTAACTCCCCCCTCTCGTCCTCCAAGGGTCCAACATTCACTCTAGCCACTCTATTCCTTTTTATATATTTATAAAAACTTTTACTATCATTTTTTATATTAATTGCTAGCCTAGCTTCATAGTCTATCCTTCCTTTCTTTATCGCTTTCTTAGTCTCTCTTTGTTGTTTCTTAAATTTTTCCCAATCACTTGTTTCTCCACTATTTCTGGCCACTCTGTACGCAGCTGTTTTTATTTTAATACTCTCCTTTATTTCCTTCATTATCCACGGCTGGTTCTCCCTTTTCTTACAATCCTTGTTTTTTGCTGGAATATATTTTTGCTGAGAACTGAAAAGGATCTCCTTAAAAATCCTCCACTGTTCCTCAGCTATCCTACCTGCCAGCCTGCTCTCCCAGTCTACCTTAGCCAATTCATCCCTCATCCTATCATATTTCCCTCTGTTCAAACAGAGGACACTGGTTTGGGATCAAACTTTCTCCTCTTCCATCTGAATCAGAAATTCGACCATATTGTGGTCACTAGACCCAAGAGGGTCCTTCACAATAAGATCCTTAATTCTACCTATCTCGCTACACAATACCAGATCCAAAATAGCTCGTTCCCTCGTCGGTTCCGTAACATGCTGTTCAAGGAAAGTATCCCGACAGCATTCTAAGAACTCTTCCTCCATTCCACCCTTACCGACTTGAGTCTGCCAGTCAATGTGCATGTTGAAGTCCCCCATGATTATTGCCGTTCCGTTTTTACACGCATCCCTTATCTGCTTGTTTATAGCCCTCCCTACCTCAACATTATTATTTGGGGGCCTATATACCACACCTACTAGTGTCTTTCTCCCTCTACTATTCCTCATCTCTACCCATAATGATTCCACGTTTTGTTCCTCAGAGCCTATGTCATCCCTCAGTACTGCCCTGATATTATCTCTTATTAATAGCGCGACCCCACCACCTTTTCCTTCCTGTCTATTCTTCCTAAACGCCTGATACCCCTGGATATTCATTTCCCAGTCCTGGTCACCTTTCAGCCACGTTTCCGTAATGGCCACTAGATCGTACCCACTTGTGCTGATTTGCACCATCAACTCATTGATGGTATAGAGGAGATTTACCAGGATGTTGCCTGGGATCGAGCATTTGAGCTATAAGGAGAGACTGGGTAGGCTTGAATTGTTTTCTTCAGAGCAGAGAGGCTGAAGGGGACATGATTGAGGTGTATAAGATTATGAGGGGTATGGACTGGGTGAGTAGGGAGCAGCTGTTCCCTTTGGTTGGGGGCTCAATCACAAGGGGACAGAGTTATAGGATAACGGGCAGGAGATTCAGAAGGATTTGAGAAAAAAGATATTTACTCAGAGGGTGGTGGGAATCTGGAATGCACTGCCTGGGAAGGTAGTGGAGGCTGGAAAGCTTACAATGTTTTAAAAATATTTGGATGAGCATTTGAAACATCATAATATTCAAGGATATTGGACAAGTGCTGGAAAATGGGATTAGCGTGACTTTAGTGGTAATTATTGTCAGTGCAGGCTCGAGGGGCCGAAAGGCCTTACTGCACTGTCTGGTTCTATGACTCCTCCTCTATTTTGTTGGCTTGAAAGTTATAGCCCAAACACTCTGTATATTGTGTCCAGTCCTCCATAGAGGCATCAAAAGGATCGATCCATTCAAATAGAAGGACTTTTGTCAATATTTTTCTTTCTCTCAACGTCATTCAATCTCAACAGAAACTGCATACTCACAGTTCAAGGGTCACTTTAACCCAGGTCGTCAATGTAATCATTCTTATTCACCAGTTTGAGGAAATTATTCACAGATTTATTTACGTTGTCCAGAGACTTGCCACCTGAAGCTGCAACTCGGTCCCAAGAATGTTCTGGAACAAGGCATGTTCCCCATTTGGTTCCCTGGGTCATGTGACCCTTACTCTGCTGGTTTATCCTTAAAGGGGCATTCACCACAGCTGCAAATAGTGGTGAATGGGCAGGGATGGGTTGTGGCTGGGTACAGCAGTGAATGGGCAGGAGTGAGTTAGAGCCATAGAGTCTTACAGCATCAAAACAGGCCCTCCGGCCCAACTTGTATGGAAAGGGAGAATAGGAAGCAACTTAGTTGGGGGGGTCAATCGTGAGGGGACATAATTTTAGGACGAGTGGCAGGAGATTCAGAGAGGATTTAAGAAATGTTGTTTTCACTCAGAGGGTGGTGGGAATCTAGAATGCACTACCTGGGAAGGTAGTGGAGGCTGGAAACGTTACAAACTTCAAAAGGTATCTGGATGAACACTTGAAACATCATAACATTCAAGGATATGGGACAAGTCTGGGAAATGGGCTTAGTGCGACTTTACTGGTAGTTATTGTCGGTACAGATTCAATGGGCCGAGGGGCCTTTTCTGCACTGTATGACTCTGAGATATGGTGGAAACGGCAATTGCATTTGCTTTGAGGACTTTGTCAGACACAGGGAAAAAATACTCACAAATCAACAAAGAAAGTTTAGCAGTCATCTATGCTGTGAAGAAATTTCACCAGTACATCTACAGACGGCACTGCACCATTGTGTCAGACCATAAGGCATTGCCTGGGCTTCTCCATGAGGATAAACCAGTGCCCCCTATTGCCTCAGCCAGGGTGCAGAGATGGGTCTTGCTGCTGGCAGCAGATAGTTATACTTTCCAGCATTCTGATGGACAGTTCTGATGGTCTTAATATCTCACTACTGTCCAATATCCTACTGCTGTCCAATATCTCACAAATGTACAATATTCCATCACTATACAATATCTCACCATTGTCCAGTATCCCATCACTATCCAATATTTTACTACTGTCCAATGTTTCACCACTGTCCAACATCTCACTACAGTAAAATATCCCACCACTGTACAATATTCCACTATTGTAAAATATCTCACAACGATCCAAAATCTCACAACCTTACCATGTCTCACTTTGGTACAATGTCCCACTACTGTACTATATTCCACTATTGTAAAATATCTCACTAGGGTACACCATTGTACATTATCTCACCACTGTACAATATTCCATCACTGTCCAATATCCCAGCACTGTCCAACATTTCATTATTGTACAATATCCCACTATACAGTATCTCACTGTCCATTATCCCATCATTGTACATTATTTCAATATTATACAATACCCCACTACTGTACAATATCTCCCCACAGTCCAAAATCTCACGAGTGTACAATATCCCACTACTATACAATATCTCACTACTGTAGTATTCTTGTGTACAATATTCTATAACTGTACAATATCTTACTATTGTCCAGTATTCCATCACTGTACAATAATCCAGCACTGTACATTATTTCACTACTGTCCAATCTCTAACCTCCAACATCCTACCACTTCCTGTACAGTATCCCACTAGTGTGCAGTGTCCCACAACTGTACAATATCTCAGTGCTGTCCAATATCCCACCATTATCCAATATTCCACTGCTGTGCAATATCTAACTATTGTCCAATAAGACAATATATAAATTGTATAAATTTATACAGTATATATAGATGATTTGGAGGAAAATATAACTGGATTGATTAGTAAGTTTGCGGACGACACAAAGGTTGGTGGATTTGCGGATAGCAATGAGGACCATCAGAGGATACAGCAGGATATAGATCAGTTGGAGACTTGGGCGGAGAGATGGCAGATAGGAAAGATACATTAAATGGCAGAACCCTTAAGAGTATTGATAGGCAAAGGGATCTGGGTGTACAGGTACACAGGTCACTGAAAGTGGCAATGCAGGTGGAGAAGGCAGTCAAGAAGGCATACGGCATGCTTGCCTTCATCAGCTGGGGTACTGAGTTTAAAAATTGGCAAGTCATGTTGGCGCTTTATAGAACCTTAGTGAGGCTGCATTTGGAATATAGTGTTCAATTCTGGTCGCCACACTACCAGAAGGATGTGGAGGCTTTGGAGAGGGTACAGAAAAGATTTACCAGGATGTTGCCTGGTATGGAGGGCATTAGCTATGAGGAGAGGTTGGAGAAACTTGGTTTGTTCTCACTGGAGCGACGGAGGTTGAGGGGAGACCTGATAGAAGTCTACAAGATTATGAGAGGCATGGACATATCTGGTCATCCGTTTTGGTAGGAGTAATGGCAAAATGGACTATTATTTAAATGGTAAAAAATTGCAGCATGCTGCTGTGCAGAGGGACCTGGGTGTCCTTGTGCAAGAATCACAAGGAGTTGGTTTGCAGATGCAGTAGGTAATTAAGAAGGCAAATGGAATTTTATAGAGTCATAGAGGTTTGCAGCATGGAAACAGGCCCTTCGGCCCAACTTGTCCATGCCACCCTTTTTTAAAAACCCCGAAGCGAATTCCAATTGCCCGCATTTGGCCCATATCCCTCCATACCCATCTTACCCATGTAACTGTCTAAATGTTTTTTAAAAGACAAAATTGTACCCGCCTCTACTACTACCTCCGGCAGCTTGTTCCAGACACTCACCACCCTCTGTGTGAAAAAATTGCCCCTCTGGACACTTTTATATCTCTCCCCTCTCACCTTAAACCTATACCCTCTAGTTTTAGACTCCCCTACATTTGGGAAAAGATATTGACTATGTAGCTGATCTGTGCCCTCATTATTTTATAGACCTCTATAAGAACACCCCTCAGCCTTCTACGCTCCAGAGAAAAAAGTCCCAGTCTATCCAGCCTCTCCTAACAATCAAGTCCGGGTAGCATCCTAGTAAACCTTTTCTGCACTCTTTCCAGTTTAATAATATCCTTTCTATAATATGGTGACCAGAACTGTACACAGTATTCCAAGTGTGGCCTTACCAATGTCTTGTACAACTTCTGCTAAAGGGATGGAGTTTATAAATAGCAAGGTTATGTTGCAGCTGTCTCGGGTGCTGGTGAGGCCACATCTGGAGTACTGAGTACAGTTTTGGCTTCCTTACTTGAGAAAGGATATACTGGCACTGAAGGGGGTGCCGAGTAGATTCACTAGGTTGATTCCGGAGTTGAGAGGGTTGGCTTATGAGGAGAGACTGAGTAGACTGGGGCTATACTCATTTGAATGGGGGAAGACCTTATAGAAATATATAAGATTATGAAGGGAATAGATAAGATAGAAGCAGGGAAGTTGTTTTCACTGGCAGATGAAACTAGAACTAGGGGGCATGACCTCAAAATAAGGGGAAGCAGATTTAGGACTAAGTTGAGGAGGAACTTCTTCACAAAAAGGTTTGTGAATCTATGGAATTCCCTGTCCAGTGAAGCAGTTGAGGCTACCTCATTGAATGTTTTTAAGGCAAGGATAGATACATTTTTGAACAGTAAAGGAATTAAGGGTTATGGTGAGCAGGCGGGTAAGTGGAGCTGAGTGCACGAAAAGATCAGCCATGATCTTATTGAATGGCGGAGCAGGCTCGAGGGACCAGATGGCCTAATCCTGCTCCTAGTTCTTATGTTCTTACTATGTTCTTATTATGTTTTTATTATTATCTAACACTCGCTAAGTCCATTTTCCAGCCTTACTTCCCTAAGCGTTAATTTCCCCTCCTGATTAAAAACCTCTCAATCTCAGCCTTGAAAATGACAAGGATTTGGCTACCTGGGGTAAAGAATTCCAAAGATTCACCACTCTTTGAGAAAGGTGAGATAAGTGTGGTAAGGCCACACTTGGAATACTGTGCAGAAAAGATTTATTAGGACACTACCAGGACTTTAAAAAAAGGCTTAAAAGAAGACTTGACAAAAGATCATCTGGACTCGAAGCATCAGCTCTTTTCTCTCCTTACAGATGTTGCCAGACCTGCTGAGATTTTCCAGCATTTTCTCTTTTGCTACCGGGACTTGGAGGCTTGAGTTATAAGGAGAGGCTGGATAAACTGGGACTTTTTTCCCTGGATTTTAGGAGACTTAGGGGAGATCTTATAGAGATCTATAAAATAATGAGGGGCTATCTAGATCAGCTAGATAGTCACCATCTTTTGCCAAAGATAGGGAAGTCTAAAACTGGATGGCATAGGTTTAAGGTAATAGGGGAGGGATACAAAAGGGTCCAGAGGATGGTGCATGTCTGGGACAAGCTGCCAGAGGAGGTAGTAGAGGCAGGTACAATTTTGTCTTTTAAAAAGCATTTAGACAGTTACATAGGTAAGATGGGTATAGAGGGACATGGGCCAGAGGCGGTAATTGGGACTAGCTTAGTGGTTTAAAAAAAAGGCGTCATGGATAAGTTGGGCTGAAGGGCCTGTTTCCATGCTGTATGACTCTATAAAAGAAATTCTTCCTCAAATCCATCCTAAATGAGCACTTGCTTATTCTGCAACTATGCCCTCTGGTCCTACACTTTCCCCTGAGTGGAAACATCCCCCACCATTAACTCTGTCGAACCCCCTAAGAATTGACTATTTTCAATCATATTACCACTCATGCTTCTGAACTCCAAGGAGTATAGACACCATGGGTGGGATTCTCCGGCCGCACTCGTCCGAAAACCGGACAATCCCACTCAACGTCAATGGCCCTTTGCGTGGTTCGCCCCGCGCCCACTACCATTCCCGTGGCGAGCAGGACCGGAGAATTCCCCCCAAGCTGTTTAATCTTTCCTCATATTGCAGTCCCTCCATACCTGGGATCACCCCAGTAAACCTCCTGTGTGCTGTGCCCAATTATAATGTCTCTTTCCTTAAATAAGGGTATTGAAGGTGAACACAGTTTTCGAAATGTGGCCTCACTCATACCTTGTACAGTTGCAGCAACATCCCTTTACTTTTGTATACCAGCCCTCTTGAAATAAAAGCCAGAAATCCATTTGATTTCCTTAATACCTTCTGCAACTGTAGGCTAGCTTTCTGGGTTTCATGCAGCTTTCTGTCTCACCAGCTCAATATCCCACTAATGTACAGTATCTCATTACTGTAAAATATCTCACTGCATTCCAATGGGAATCATGATGTGGAGATGCCGGCGTTGGACTGGGGTAAACACAGTAAGAGTTTTAACAACACCAGGTTAAAGTCCAACAGGTTTCTTTGGTAGCAAATGCCATTAGCTTTCAGAGCGCTGCTCCTTCTTCAGATGGAGTGGATATCTGCTCTCAAACAGGGCATACAGAGACACAAAATCAAGTTCTGTAACCACTCCATCTGATGAAGGAGCAGCCCTCCGAAAGCTAATGGCATTTGCTACCAAATAAACCTGTTGGACTTTAACCTGGTGTTGTTAAAACTCTTCCACTGGGAACACAGTTTTAGGGTAAGAGATGAGAGAATCAGAGGGGATTTGAGAATTTCTTTTCACTCAGAGGGTGGTGGGAATCTGGAATGCACTGCCTGAAAAGATAGAGGAGACCGAAAACCTTACAACCTTCAAAAAATATTTGGATGAGCACTTTAAGTATCATAACATTCCAGGATATGGGACAAGTGCAGGAAAATGAGATTAGTGTGCCTTTAGAGGTAATTATTGTCAGTGCAAACTTGATGGGCTGAAGGGCCTTTTCTGAGCTGTATGACTCTATGACTCTAATATCTGTCTACTGTCCCATATCCCACTATTGTACAATTTCCCAGTACTGTATAATTTCCCACTACTGTACCATATCCCACTACTGTACAATTTCCCAGTTTTGCATCCACAATTTCAACTGGGAGAATGAAGCTATCAAGTTGTTACTGAAATAGGCAACTAAAATAGAGCATTTATTTGTTAAACATTAAGGGGTGAAGCTGATCTACATTAGTCACATGGAATGGGCTGATATCAAATCGGCAGCCGAGCTTCCACTGCATCAGTTTATATTTTCCATTCACTTGGAAACTTTTCTCATTTAAAAAAAATTCAAATCAAGTAAAAGTGGCAGTGAGACTAGTTATGATCTCATTGAATGGTGGAGCAGACTTGATTGGCCAAATGGCCTACTTTTTCTCCTATAGCTTAAGGTTGGTCCTCAAGCTACACCCTGAGGAACTCCTGCAGTGATGCTCTGGAACTGAGATGACTGACCTCCAATAATCACAAACATCTTCCTTTGTGCCAGATATGACTCCAGCCAGCACAGACTTTTTCCCCTGATTCCCATTGATTCCAATTTTGCTAGGGCTACTTGATACCACACTCAGTCAAATGCTGCCTTGCTGTCAAGGGCAGTCACTCTCACCACAACTCTGGAGTTCTGCTCTTTTGCCCAAGTTTGAGCCAAGGCTGTTATGAGGTCAGGAGCTGACCTGAAACCTGAAACGTGAACTGAGCACCAGTGAGCAGGTTATAGCTCGGCAAGCCTTCCTGCTCTCTTTATTGAACCAGGGTTGATCCACTGTCTTGGCGGAAATGGTAAAGTGGGGGATATGCCAGACCATGAGATTACAGTTTGTGGCTGAGTACAATGCTGCTCCTCATGGTTGACCAGTCTTGAGTTGCCACAGCTGTTGAACGTCAATCCCATTGAGCATTGTGGCAGTACCATACAACAGGATCGCGGGTATCCTCAGTGTGAAGATGGGTCTCCATCTCCAGAAGGACTGTGCAGTGGTTGCTCCTACCAATACTGTCATGGGCAGATGTATCTGTGGCAGGTGGTGAGGATGAGGTCAGATATGTTTTTCTCTCTTATTGGTTCCACCCCCACCTATTACAGTCCCAGTCCAGCAGCTGTGGTGCTTTAGGACCCAGCCAGCGCAGTCAATAGTGGGTCGACCTAGCCACTCATGGTGATGGACATTGAAGTCCCCCCACCCAGAGTTCATTCTCAATGCCACCCTCACTACTTCCTCCTAGTGTTGTTCAACATGGAGGATTAATGATTCATCAGCTGAGCAGGGGTGGTATGTGGTAATCAGCAGGAGGTTTCCTTGCCCATGTTAGACCTTATGCCATGAGACTTCCAGAGTAATGTTGAGAACTCCGAGGTCAACTCTCCCCCACCCCCCACCCCCCCACCCTGACTGTATACCAATGTGCCACCACCTCTGCTGGGCCTGACCTTCCAGTCGACAGGGATGGCGAAAATTGTATCAGGAACATTGGAAATTATGACTCTGTGAGTTTGACTGTGTCGGGTTATTGTTGTACTAGTCTGTGGGATAGCTCTTCCAACGTTGGCACAAGCACCCAGATGTTAGTAAGGAGGGGATGACAGGGTGAGTGACCATAAGAAATAGGAACACGAGTATTACGTTTGGCCCCTTGAACCTGCTCCAATAGGATCATGGCTGATCCGTCGTTCCCCACATCTACTTTTCTGCCCTTCCCCCATAACCCTTGATTCCCTTAATGATCAAAAATCTATCTAACTCAGCTTTAAAAATACACAAGGACTCTGCCCCCCACTGCTCTCTGTGGAAAGACATTCCAATGACTCGCAACCCTCTGAGAGAAGAAATTGGTTAGGTGGATTGACCATGCTGAATTGCCCCTTAGTCTCCAAAGATATATGGGGTAGCTGGATTAGACATGGTAAATAGTGGGGAGTTGCAGGGATAGGGTGGAAGCGAGGGCTTGGGTGGATGTTCTTTCGGAGAATTGATGGGCTGAATGGCCTCTTCCTGCACTATAGAGATTCTATACATTAAAACTGTAACATTGAACCAAAGCCATGAATTTGAAAGTGCAATGTATGGTAAATCATCATTTACAAATGCTTAACACTTACAAAAAGCTTCAGGGCAGCTGAATCGTATTTTGTAATCTTCACAATATCCATCATTTTGGTCATTATTTATACAAGCAAATCCAGTAGAAATGCTGCACCTGTTTAATGTGGAATAGGAGGAGAATAATGTCAAAGCTAAAAGAATCATACTCTTCAAATAAAGTCACATTATCAAAATCAGATCATTATTTACTCAGGGATGTTGTCTCCAGAGTTTGAGTCTGGAATTCCTGACGTTGTCTCCACCTCACAGGCAGTCGGGCTGTTGCAGATCTGACCAGGATATTCTTTCCGAAGATTCACAAGATCTTCAAAATCTCCACTGCCTGATGGATCGTCTCTGTCAAACCATCGGGTTTTGCAGTTGCCTTGTTTATGGAACAAAACAAATTCTGCTCTTTTAGCACACTTTTAACAAAGAACAAAGAACAGTACAGCACAGGAACAGGCCCTTCGGCCCTCCAAGCCTGCGCCGATCATGATGTTTGCCTAAACTAAAACTGTTTGTACTTACAGAGTCCGTATCCTTCCATTCCCATCCTATTCATGTATTTGTCTAGTTGCCTCTTAAATGCCGCTATCGTACCTGCTCCCACCACCTCCCCGGGCAGCGCGTTCCAGACATTCACCACCCTCTGTGTAAAACATTTGCCTCGCACATCTCCTCTTAACTTTTCCCCACGCACCTTAAACCTATGTCCCCTTGTACTTGACTTTTCTACCCTAGGAAAAAGCATCTGATTATCCACTCTGTTCATGCCACTCATAATCATGTAAACCTCTATCACGTCACCCCTCAACCTCCGTCGTTTCAGTGAGAACAAACCAAGTTTATCCAACCTCTCCTCATAGCTAATACCCTCCAGACCAGGCAACATCCCAGTAAACCTCTTCTGTACCCTCTCCAAAGCATCCACATGTAATAATAATAATAATATCACTCTTCTGCACCTTGACCCTCCCTGCTGAAGAACAGAGCCATTTGGTGTCACTGTCCGAGCTGTTACTGTTTTCCCCGGATAGGCCATCCCCCCCAACAGTATCCAAAGCGGCATACCTGTTAGAGAGGGGGATAGCCACAGGGGATTCCTGCACTGCTGCCTGCCCTTTGTAGCGGTCACCCATCTATCTACCTGCACCTTGGGTGTGACCACATCTCTAAAGTTCCTATCTACAAAGGTATAATTGAAAGTGCTATGTGCAGAATAGAAAGGAGAAAATGTTAGTAATTGGATTTCTTCTGGGCAAGTTGTCTGAAGCAATTAAATGGAAACAGAATTAGTTTAATCAAATACTTGCTGAAAGAACCCAGTGAAAGAGAAATAAAAGAAGTCTCTCGTCATAGAAGTAACTATTTATTTCAGTGTGTAAGTATTGTGTGAGAAATGCAACTCTTCTCTATGTTTTAATTATCTGGTGTTAGTACCAAGTATTCTCAGATGTGTTGGATCAGAACACCCTCTGCTCCACAGCACAAATTCAACTCTTTCACCATCTTTTCTGGCTGTTTGTCCTACCTTTCAGTCTTAGACAGGTAATATTTCTGTTGCCCACTTCAGCCTTTCTTTAAACTTTTCAAGGGGAGATAAAAATCCTACATCACTGTTTATACAAAGGTGGTCATGATGCCGGCGTTGGACTGGGGTCAACACAGTAAGAAGTCTCACAACACCAGGTTAAAGTCCAACAGGTTTATTTGGTAGCAAAAGCCACTAGCTTTTGGAGCGCTTGCTGCCCCTTCGTCAGGGAGTGGGAGTTCTGTTCACAAACAGGGCATATAAAGACACAAACTCAATTTACAAAATAATGATTGGAATTCGAGTCTTTACAGACTTTGCTGAGTCTTAGGGCAACAGGGCATACAGAGACACAAAATCAAGTTACAGAATACTGATTAGAATGTGAATCTCTACAGCCAACCAGGTCTTAAAGGTACAGACAATGTGAGTGGAGGGAGCATTAAGCACAGGTTAAAGAGATGTGTATTATCTCCAGACAGGACAGCCAGTGAGATTCTGCAAGTCCAGTAGGCAAGCTGTGGGGGTTACTGATAGTGTGACATGAACCCAAGATCCCGTCCTCATGTGTGTGGAACTTGGCTATCAGTTTCTGCTCAGCGACTCTGCGCTGTCGTGTGTCATGAAGGCCGCCTTGGAGAACGCTTACCCGAAGATCAGAGGCTGAATGCCCGTGACCGCTGAAGTGGAAACATTGTCTGTATCTTTAAGACCTGGTTGGCTGTAGAGATTCGCATTCTAATCAGTATTCTGTAACTTGATTTTGTGTCTCTGTATGCCTTGTTTGAGAGCAGATATCTGCTCCATCTGACGAAGGAGCAGCGCTCCGAAAGCTAATGCTACCAAATAAACCTGTTGGACTTTAACCTGGTGTTGTTAAAACTCTTACTATACAAAGGTGCACAGTTTTCCTTGTAACCTGGCCAACACCTATCCCTCAACCAACACCGAAAATGGATGAATTAATTATTGTTCATGTGCCTTGCTCTGTGCAAATTGGCAACACGTTTCCTGCATCAGAACAGTGATTACTCTTTGCAAACTTGGGGTCTGAGTTGTAAGTTTGCAAAGTATACTTTTTGAATGAGCTCTTTGCTTGTTTCAAATAGCCTAAGAGTACTTTCCTGCAATTTTACCCACAGCACAGTTGTTGAAAGAATGGTGACCTGCCTCAATAAAGGGCAAGAATGGGTGGGTAATAAATATCCCTGGATAAAAAGTATTCAGGAAAGATAGGAAAGTAAAGAAGGATTAGGGATCACTGTCAGGGGAATATTATAGTGCTGGATGGAGAGGATGTCCTGGAGGGGTCAAAGCATAATCTATTTGGTTAGAGCTAATAAAAAATAAAGATACTATTACGCTCCTGGCTGTATTTGACAGAGCACCAACTGGTGGAAAAGATACAGGAGAGAAAACTGGCAGGGGAATTACAGAGAGGAGCAAGTTCTATAGATCAATGATACTGGATGTAATGACTTTAACGAGGTGGAACTGTTAGAATATGAGCTCCCTGATTGAGGCAGTTAATGCTGTCCAGTCCGGGAGCCCTGCAGAGGTATATAATGTGAAGTGTCTAAGTTACTGGCACTCAGGGTGTATACTCTGTACTGGAAATACTCAGTTGGATCTGGTTCTGTAAGGCAGATAAAGTGTCAGTGGTAAACTGTTAGGGGATGGGGGTCACAGTATCGTACGGTTTAGTTAGCCATAGAAAAGGCTAAGGAGCAATCTAATGTAATGTTTGGAGGCGGGCTAATTTCAGTGGGCTGAGAACACATCTACCCCAGGTAAATTGGAATTGAGGATTGGCAGACAAAACTGGAAGGGAACTTTGGGATGCACTCCGAGACTGAAAGGTCAGACAAACAGCCAGAGCCCTCCGGATGACAGAAAAGACAGAGAGTAAGATGCAGCTGAAAAAAGGGGCACATAACAGATTGATAATACAAGTGAGAACCAGACTGAATACAGATATGAAAAAGGAAATATGAGAGGCAGAGAGAGATATGAGGACAGATTGGTATCTAAAAAGCCTGACAGCTTCCAAAGCAACTGGGAAGAACTGAGATAAGCCTTCTATCCAGATCGCTTTGATACAGACTGGCCTCCTTAGCTGCATCCAAATGTTTCCAGGGTTGACAGACCGACTCAATCCTTGCCCCACTTCCCCAGGGCTAAAATTGGGTGTAAGGTGCTCTTAAAGATGAGGCAGGTCTCCTAAATTGGGAAACATCCCAACTTGAGCTATCTGCATCAATAGTGAATCTCAAGCCCATGGAGTACAAAAACAAGGAAGTTGTGATGAACCTTTATAAATTGCTACTTCTGTGACAACTGGAGTTATCCATCCAATTCTTGGCACTCCACTTTTGAAAGAATGTCCAGGTGTTAGAGATGACAGAAAAGGTTAATGAGAATGGTTCCAGGGATGAGGAACTTTAGTTAACTAGATAGACTGGTGAAGCTGGGCTTCTTCTCCTTGGAGAAGACAAGATTAAGAGGAGACTTGATTTTGCGAATGCAAAATGTTTCCAGTGATCTTCCACAGGGCTCTGTGTTGGGGCCCTTGCTGTTTATTATATATATTAATGATTAAGAAGGCATATGGAATGCTTGCCTTCATCAGCCGGGGCACTGAGTACAAGAGTTGGCAAATCATGTTGCAGTTATATAAAACCTTGGTTAGGCTACATTTGGAGTAGTACATGCAGTTTTGGTTCCCACACTACCAGAAGGAAGTAGAAGCTTTGGAGAGAATACACAGAAGGTTTACCAGGATGTTGCCTGGTCTCGAGGGTGTTGGCTATGAGGAGAGGTTGAATAAACTAGGATTGTTTTCACTGGAAAGATGGAGGCTGAAGGGAGACCCAAGGCATAGAGAGGGTGGATAGTCAGAGGCTTTTTCCCAGGGCGGAAGTGTAATTACAGGGGAGCACAGGTTCAAGGTGAGAGAGGGAAAGAAGGGAGATGTGTGGGGGAAGTTTTTCATGCAGAGAGTGGTGGGTGCCTGGAATGCGCTGCCACAGGAGATGGTGGAAGCAGGGGAAAGGCCTGTTCCTGTGCTGTCCTGTTCTTTGTTCTATTTAGACTTAAATGTGGGTGGCATGATTGTGAAATTTACAGATGACACAAAATTTGGCTGTGTAGTTGATAGTGAAGAGGATAGCTGTCAGCTCCAGAATGATATCAAGGGTTTGGTTGAGTGGGCAGAAAAGTGGCAATTTCAAGTTCAATTTGGAAAAATGTGAGGTAATGCATTTGGGAAGGGCAAATAAAGCAAGGGAATAGTCAAAAAACAGGAAGATATTGAGAGGGCTGAAAAAGTGAGAGACCATGGAGTCCAGAGTCACAGAGATATACAGCTCGGAAACAGTCCCTGCGGCCCAACTCATCCATGCCGACCAGGTTCCGTCAACTGAACTAGTCCCATTTGCCTGCGCTTAACGCATACCCCTCCAAATCTTTCTGATCCACGTACCTGTCCAAATGTCTTTTTAAATGTTGTAATTGTACCGCCTCTGGCGGGTCATTCCATACACACACCACCCTCTGTGAAAAAGTTGCCCCTCAGGTGCCTTTTAATCTTTCCCATCTCACCTTAAACCAATGCCCTCTAGTTTTAGGCTCTCCTACTCTGGGAAAAAGGCCTTGGCTATTCACCTTATCTATGTCCCTAAGTATGAGAAGAGACGTGGTCAATGCAGGACTGAGGGTGTTGTACCTAAATGCGCGCAGTATACGGAACAAGGTCCAAAGATGTGCGGGTTAGGTTGATTGGCCATGCTAAAATTGCTCCTTAGTGTCCTGGGATGCGTAGGTTAGAGGGATTAGTGGGTAAAATATGTAGGGTTATAGGGGTAGAGTCTGGGTGGGATTGTGGTCGGTGCATACTCGATGGGCCGAATGGCCTCTTTCTGTACTGTAGGGTTTCTATGATTCTACGGTAAATGAGCTTGTTGCGCACATTGAAATTGGCCAGTACGATGTTGTGGGCATCACAGAGACGTGGCTGCAAGGAGATCAAGGCTGGGATCTAAATATCCAAGGATATGTGTCCTATCGGAAGAACAAGCAGATGGGCAAAGGGGGCGTGGTTGCATTGTTAGTAAGGAATGAAGTTAAATCGCTAGCAAGAAGTTATATTGACAGGATCAGAAGGCATAGAATCCCTGTGGGTAGAGTTGAGGATATCGCAAAGGTAAAAAGACCCTGATAGGAGTTATGTACAGGCCCCCTAGCAGTATTCAGGATGTGGGGCAGAAAATAAATCAGGAGACAGAAAAGGCAATATAAAAAGGCAATATTACAATAATCATGGGGGACTTCAATATGCAGGAGGACTGGGAAAATCAGGTAGGTAGTGGATCCCAAGAAAAGGAATTTGTGGAATGTCTAAGAGATGGTTTTTTGGAGCAGCTTGTGACAGAGCCTACTGGGGAACTGGCAATTCTGGATTTGGTGATGTGTAATGAGGCAGACTTGATTAGGGAACTTAAGGTGAAGGAACCCTTAGGGAGCAGTGACCACAATATGATAGAATTTACCCTGCAGATTGAGATGGAGAAGCTGGAGTTAGATGTAACAGTATTACAATTAAATAAAGGTAACTACAAAGACATGAGGGAGAAGCTGGCCAGAGTTGATTGGAAAGGGAGCCTAACAGGGAAGACAGGAAAACAGCAATGGCAGGAGTTTTTGAGAGTTATTCAGGAGGCACAACAGAAACTCATCCCTCGGGGGAGGAAACATGCTGAGGGGAGGACGAGGCATCCATGGCTGACGAGGGAAGTCAAGGATAGCATAAAAGCAAAAGAAAAAGCATACCAAGTGGCGAGGATTAGTGGGAAGCCAGAGGATTGGGAAGCCTTTAAAAGCAAGCAGAGGACAACTAAAAAAGCAATAAGGGGGGAGAAGATTAAATATGAGTGTAAGCTAGCTAGTAATATAAAAGAAGATAGGAAAAGTTTTTTCAATATATAAATGGTAAGAGAGAGGCAAAAATAGCCATTGGACCACTGGAAAATGAGGCTGGAAAAGTAATAATAGGAAACAAAGCAATGGCAGAGAAACTGAATTGTTACTTTGCATCAGTCTTCACAGTAGAAGACACCAGTGGGATGCCAGAGCTCCAGGAGAGTCAGGGGGCACAGGTGAGTGTAGTGGCCATCACTAAGGAGAAGGTTCTGGGGAAACTGAAAGGTCTGAAGGTGGATAAATCACCTGGACCAGATGGACTATACCCCAGGGTTCTAAGAGATAGCTGAGGAAATTATGGAGGCATTGGTGGTGATCTTTCAGGAATCACTGAAGGCAGAGAGGGTACCAGAGGACTGGAAAGTAGTGAATGTTTAAGAAGGGAGGGAGGCAGCAGACAGGAAATTATAGGCCGATTAGCCTGACTTCGGTCATTGGCAAAATTTTAGAGTCCATTCATAAAGATGAGATCGCAGAGTACTTGGAAGTGCATGATAAAGTAGGACTGAGTCAGCACGGCTTTGTCAAGGGGAGGTCATGTCTGACAAATCTGTTAGAGTTCTTCGAGGAGGTAACAAGAAAGCTAGATAAAGGAGAGCCAGTGGACGTGATTTATTTAGATTTCCAGAAGGCCTTTGACAAGGTGCCGCATAGGAGACTGTTAAATAAGTTAAGAGCCCATGGTGTTAAGGGTAAGATCCTGGCATGGATAGAGGATTGGTTGACTGGCAGAATGCAGAGAGTGGGGATAAAGGGGTCTTCCTCAGGATGGCAGCAGTGACTAGTGGTGTGCCTCAGGGGTCGGTGCTGAGACCACAACCTTTCACAATATACATTAACGATTTGGAGGAAGGAACTGAGGGCACTGTTGCTAAGTTTGCAGATGATACAAAGATATGTAGAGAGAGACAGGTAATATCGAGGAAGCAGGGGGGCTGCAGAAGGACTTGGACAGGTTAGGAGAGTGGACAAAAAAGTGGCAGATGGAATACAATGTGGAAAAGTGTGAGGTTATGCACTTTGGAAGGAGGAATGGAGGCATTGACTATTTTCTAAATGGGGAACTGCTTAGGAAATCAGAAACACAAAGGGACTTGGGAGTCCTTGTTCAAGATTCTCTTAAGGTTAACGTGCAGGTTCAGTCGGCAATTAGGAAGGCAAATGCAATGTTAGCATTCATGTCGAGAGAATACAAGAGCAGGGATGTACTTCTGAGGCTGTATAAGGCTCTGGTCAGACCCCATTTGAAGTATTGTGAGCAGTTTTGAGCCCCATATCTAAGGAAGGATGTGCTGGCCTTGGAAAGGGTCCAGAGGAGGTTCACAAGAATGATCCCTGGAATGAAGAGCTTGTTGTATGAGGAACGGTTGAGGACTCTGGGTCTGTATTCATTGGAGTTTAGAAGGATGAGGGGGGATCTTATTGAAACTTACAGGATACTGCGAGGCCTGGATAGAGTGGACGTGGAGAGGACGTTTCCACTAGTAGGAAAAACTAGAACCAGAGGGCACAACCTCAGGCTGAAGGGACAATCCTTTAAAACAGAGATGAGGAGGAATTTCTTCAGCCAGAGAGTGGTGAATCTGTGGAACTCTTTGCCGCAGAAGGCTGTGGAGGCCAGGTCATTGAGTGTCTTTAAGACAGAGGTTCTTGATGAATAAGGGGATCAGGGGTTATGCGGAAAAGGTAGGAGAATGGGGATGAGAAAAATATCAGCCATGATTGAATGGCGAAGCAGACTTGATGGGCCGAGTGGCCGAATTCTGCTCCTATGTCTTGTGGTCTTATGGCCCCTCATGATTTTATAAATCTCTATAAGGTCCTGTAAGTTTCAATAAGATCCCCCCTCATCCTTCTGCACTCCAGGGAAAAACATCTCAGCCTCTCATAATTCAAACCTTCCAGTCCCGGTATCATCTTATAAATCTTTTTTGCCCCCTTTCCAGTTTAATAACATCCTTCCTATAGCAGGGTGACCAGAATTGTATACAGTATTCCAAATGTGGCTCACCAATGTCTTGTACAGTTTTAGCATAACATCCCAACTCCTATACTCAGTGCTCTGACCAATAAAGGCAAGTGTACCAAATGCCTTTTTCACCTCCCTGTCTACCTGTGACGCTTCTTTCAAGGAACTATTTACCTGCACCCCGAGGTCTTTCTATTTGACAACTCTCCCCAGGATCCTACCATTAACTGTACAGTCCTGCCCTGGTTTGTCTTACCAAAACACAACACCTCGCATTTATCTGATTTAAACTCCATCTGCCACGCCTCAGCCCACTGTTGATCAAGATCTCATTGTAGTCTTAGATAACCTTCTTCACTGTCCACTACACCACCAATTTTGGTGTCATCCACAAACTTACTTACCATGTCCCCTATATTCTCATCCAAATTGTTTAAAGGTAAAGTAAAGTTGATTGATTAGTCACAAGTAGGTTGACATTCACACTCCAATGAAGTTACTGTGAAAATCCCCTATCGCCACACTCCGGTGCCTGTTCGGGTACACTGAGGGAGAATTTAGCATAGCCAATGCACCTAACCTGAATATCTTTGGGCTGTAGGAGGAAACTGGAGTACCCGGAGAAAACCCATGCAGACACGGGGAGAATGTGCTGACTCCGCACAGGCAGTGACCCAAGCCAAAATAATACACAATTTTAGACCCAGCACCGATCCCTGTGGCATACTGCTGGTCACAAGCCTCTCGCCTAAAAAACACCCCTCTACCACCACCCTCTGTCTTCTACCAGCAAGCCAATTTTGTATCCAATTGGCTAGTTCTCTCTGGATCCCATGCGATCTAACCTTACTGACCAGTCTACCATGCGGTACCTTGTTGAAGGCCTTGCTAAAGTCCATTGTACATAACATGTTCTGCACTGCTTTCATCTATTTTCTTCTGAGACACGATTTGCCACACACAAAACCGTGATGTCTATCCCTAATCAGTTCTTGCCTCTCCAAATGCATGTAGATCCTGTCTCTCAGAATCCCCTCCAACAACTTACCCACCACTGACATTAGGCTCACCGCTCTGTAGTTCCCTGGCTGTTCCCTGCCGCCTTTCTTAAACAACGGCACAATATTTGCCGCCCTCCAGTCTCCTGGCACCTCACCCCGTGGCTGTCAATGGTACAAATATCTCCGTCAGGGGCACTGCAATTTCCTCGCCGGCTTCCCACAATGCCCTGGGAGACACTTGATCAGGTCTCGGGGATTTATCTACCTTTATGTGTTTTAAGGCCTCCAGCACCTCCTCTTCTGTAATGTGAACCCTTTTCAAGACATCATTATTTACTTCCCCAAGTTCCCTTGCTTCCATGTCTTTTTCCATGGTAAATACTGACGAGAAATATTAGTTTAGGATCTCACCCATCTCCTGTGGCTTCACACATAGATGACCTTGTTGATCTTTAAGGGGCCCTATTCTCTCCCTAGCTGCTCTTTTGCCCTTAATATACTTGTAGAATCTCTGAATTCTCTTTTTACCTTGCCTGCCAAAGTTATCTCATGTCCCCTATTTGCCCTCCTGATTTCCCTTACTCCTACACCCCCTATACTCCCCAAGGGATTCACTCGACCCCAGCTGCGTATACCTGTCATATGCTTCATTTTTATTAATCAGAGCCTCAATAGCTCTATGCAGTGTTCCCTACTTCTGCCAGCCTTGCCCTCCACACGAATAGGGACATGCTGGCCCTGGACTCTCGTTATCTCACTTTTGAACTTGCCAGACATTCCTTTACCTGCAAACAGCCTCCCCCAATCAACTTTTGAAAGTTCCTGTCTAATACCATCAAAATTGGCCTTGTCCCAATTTAGAACTTTATCTTGTGAATAAGGTGGTCAAGAAAGCACATGGAATGCTTTCCTTTATTGGACAAGATATTGAATACAAAAGCAAAGGATGTAATGATGGAACTGTATAAAATGCTGGTGAGGCCTAGCTTCAATTCTGTGTGCAGTTCTGGTCAGCGTGTTACAGGAAGGACAAAATTACTCTGGAGAGAGTGCAGAGGAGATTTCCAAGAATGTTGCCAGGACGTGAAAATTGCAGCTATGGGGAGAGATTGGATAGGCTAGGGTTGTTATCCTTAAAACAGAGGAGGTTAAGGGGTGAACAAATTGCGGTGTACAAAATTACGAGGGACCTCGATAGACAAGAAAGACCTGTTTTCCCCGAGCTGAGAGGTCAGTTACCAGGGGGCCTAGATTTAAGGCGATTGGTAGAAGGATTAGAGGGGACATGAAGAAAATCTGTTTCACCCAGAGGGTGGTGGGTGTTTGGAATTCACTGCCTAAGTTGTTGGTTGAGGCTGAAATGCTCAGCCCATTTAGAAGGTACCTGGACCTGTACCTGAAACGCTGTAACCTGCCAGACCAGAGGGGAGGTGATGGCCCAGTAATGTTCTCGCTAGACTATTAATCCAGAGACTCAGCTAATGTTCTGGGGACCCAGGATCGAATCCCGCCATGGCAGATGGCGGAATTTGAATTCAATTTTAAAAAATCTGGAATTAAGCATCTACTGATGACCATGAAACCATTCAACACAGAAAAGTACATCACAGGAACAGGCCTTCTGGCCCTCCAAGCCCATGCCAATCATGATGCCCTCACTAAACTTGTGGGAGGAAACCGGAGCACCTGGAGGAAACACACGCAGATACGAAGAGAACGTGCAGACTCCACACAGACAGTGACCCAAGCTAGGAATTGAACCCGGGTCCCTGGTGCTGTGAGACAACAGTGCTAACCACTGTGCCGCCTCAAAGACCAAAATCATTGTCATCTTATTGAAACAGACAGCTAACCTATGGGAATTAGGAGCAGAAGTCGGCAAATTCAGCCCTTCGAGCCTGCTCTGCCATTCAATCAGGTCATGGCTGGTCTCTCCCTGGTCTCAAATCCACCTCCCTGCCTGTTCCCCATATCCCTTTAACCTGTTTTTTTTAATATCAGAAATATATCTATCTCCTTCTTGAAACTATTTGATGATTCAGACTCCACCGCGCTATGGGGGCAGCGAGTTCCACAAATTCACCACCCTCTGTGAGAAGTAGTTCCTCCTTATCTCAGTTCTAAATCTACTGCCTCGCAATTTATACTTGTGACCTCTTGTTCTAAAGTTTAAAGTTTATTTATTAGTGTCACAAGTAGGCTTACATTAACACTGCAATGAAGTTACTGTGAAAATCCCCTAGTCGCCACACTCCTGGAACAGAGGAGGCTAAGGGGTTACCAAATTGAGGGGTACAAAATTATGAGGGACCTCGATAGATAGGAAAGACCTGTTTTCCCCTAGCTGAGAGGTCAGTTACCAGGGGGCCTAGATTTAAGGTGATTGGTAGAAGGAGTCACTCATCTGATGAAGGAACAGCGCTCCAAAAGCTCGTGATTCCAAATAAACCTGTTGGACTGTAACCTGGTGTTGTGAGACTTCTCACCATTGCATTGACAGCAGAGCCCCTCTTTCCAAAGTGGGCATGTAAAGTTCAATAAGTCGACTTTTACAGATGTCCAGTACTTACAAAAGGATTCAGGACAGGTGAATCGTATTCTGTAATCTTCACAGCTCCTGTCATCCTGCCCTGAATTTACACAGGCAAATCCACTAGAAATGCTGCAGCTGTTTAACAGATAATGAAGAAAAGAAGATTTGTATTTACATCACACTTTTTATAAGCACCACATTTTCAAAGTGCTTTACAGCCAATGAAGAACCTTTTAGAGATGTTCTCACTATGGTGATGCAGGAAACATAAGGTAAGATTTTCTGATTTAAACGATTTTAATCAGGCAATTGAGGTTGGCTTGCTTGAATATGAACTCCCTGATTAAAGGCCACAAAAACATGCCCTTAATTAAAGGTCAAATTGATGTTTCAGTCAGTTCCTCTGGCACTCTGGATGTAGACTGCATACTGAGAGCACTCTGTATAGTGTTGTTGGATCTTGGAAATAAAGGAATTTTGGTGAAGGGACTTCCACCTCCGAGGAATTATTATACTGACCCTGACAGTGGGGGGCCTGCATTACAGCTCCCCATATCATAGAAATCATAGAAACCCTACAGTGCAGGAGGAGGCCATTCGGCTCATTGAGCCTGTACCGACAAGAATCCCACCCACGCCTTATCCCCATAACCCCGTGCATTTACCTTAGCTAGCCCCCCTGACACTAAGGAGTAATTTAACATGGTCAATCAACGTAACCTGCACATCTCTGGACTGTGGGAAACCGGAGCACCCGGAAGAAATCCATGCACACATGGGGAGAACATGCAAACTTCACACAGTCACCCGAGGCTGGAGTCGAACCCAAGTTCCTGGCGCTGTGAGGCAGCAGTGCTAACCACTATGTCACCATGCCACAAATGTTCCCATTCCTCCTGGGATGATGCCCTCCAGTGTCAGGGCTGGAAAATCCTGCTTGCGATATAGTTTGCAAAACAATTTGTGATCTTTGAAATAAAGTGACAACTTGAAAATATGTTGAGGGGAATCTATTTACTCAGGGATGTTGTCTCCGGTGTTTGAGGCTGGAGTCCCAGATGTTGTCTCCACTTCACAGGCAGTTGGGTTGATGCAGATCTGATCAGGATATTGTTTGCGGAGATTCACAAGATCTTCATAATCCCCTTTGCCTGATGGATTATCACTGTCAAACCACTGGGTTTTACAATCATCTGGTGAAAGGAGCAAATAAAAAACAAAATGTAAAGAATACTTATGGGCATATAAAAAGTATATAACCCTGCCCCTTGCAGAACAAAAATGTTTCTGATGAGACTGGAAAACCAATCTATATCAAATTGGAACAAATTCTACTGAAGGACTCTGTGAAAAGAATCGTGATCTCAAAACACTGAATTCTGATGAATGTTATTACTGACAGTAATATTAGGTGAGTAAAATGATTTACATATTATGATCTTTGATAATAAGTGAAATTGATAGCTGTGTGTAATTCTATAACAAAGCCTTCAAGTTTGGTTGTTTCTGGGAAATTTGGTCATTGCTTCTTTGCTAAAAAGCAACAATTCTTTATGTTGGGTTCTTCCTTTTGATTTTCCCCAACTCCAGTTAATAAGTTAATAATAATAGTACATGTGCTGGGTTCCCAAACACTGACAACAAGGACTTGTCGCAAACAATACTTTATTCCGTTGATGAGCAGCTACTTCCTGCTTGTACTCTGTTCACGCTCCCATGGAGAGCTCGCACGCTCCTGACACGTGACCCTTTTTGTAGTTGCATCATCACATGACCACTTGATTAACCTCTTCCCTGTTTACATTGGGACAGCTGGAGGTGCTGAGATGTGAAAGTGTAATGTGCACAAACAGAAACTCTGTACAAACCACTCTATAATGTACAGATTGAAGAAGCTAACTGTACATTACTATTTACATATTGATGCACTATCAACACCCAGAGACGGAATCTGGAATAATAGGCTTTTATTAACTATAAAAGGGAACTAATTCTACAGTAAACTCTAACCGAAGGACCGGACCAGAATGAGGCGAAGGGGAGGAGCAGCCACCTTTATACCCCAGTGAACAGGGGAGGAGCCTCAGGCAGGGGTGTGTCCAGTCACCAGAACATGACAGTGGTTATCAGAACATAACAGCGGTTATCAGGACATAACAGTGGTTTACCACACATATGCTGGGCAGAATCTTACAGAATTTGGCACAGTGTCAGTTCCGGTGTGAACAACCGAGTGATTCCCACCAACGCTGCTGGTGGGATTTCTGTCCGAATCTTACACATCATGAGCAAGAATTTTATGTACGTGAGAATCAGACCGTGCTTGCAGCATGCTCCCTCTGATTCACCTGCCCTACCCTACCGTAACTTAATCACTGCAGTCTCTGGGGAGCTCCAAAGAAAGGATTCCCCAGCACTTGTTCCACATCGACTGCAGGGGATGGCAGGCAAGAAGTCTGCACCTCACTCTTCAGTGGGAGGCCTGAGCAAACTGCAATAGAAGCGGGATGCACCCTACCCAAGCCCCAGGAGAAGGCCTTCCATCAGGGTCACCACCCCTTCCCAGGTTGCAGTGGCAGGCCCAGTGCGTGAAAGCTCACACCTAGAGGATGGGACGATCTTCTTCATTTAGCCAGGATAAGTCAGCCACCTCCAGTCTATCTCTGGACCTACTCATGCACCCCTCCCAACTCCAACTCCATCTCTCACCCAGACACCTTGGTGGGTGGGAGGGGGGGGGGTGGGGGTGAGGTGCAGGAGTTGGATTGTCAACACCAGGAATGGTGGGGCCTTCCTCTCTCTCCCACAATCACCATGTTCCGCCCTATTCACTGCCATGCTTCTCAAACTCCAGCTCCCATTCATACCTTCCACACCTCATCATCATCTTCAATCTCACAACTCAAGCCTACACTCTCCTTACCTGTGTCATTGAAGGACAAACTCAACCACAATAAGCATGGGCAGTTGAAACTAGTTGGAGTATTGTTGGAGCAAATAATCCTCACACATTTTGAGGAGAGAACACTCGAGCTAGCCAGAGAGGAGGAAGAGTGTACCTGTCTTCCTGGTGAAGTGGGGGCAGTAGATAAACGTGAGAGTCCTCAAGAGTCATAGAGTTGTACACCAACAATAACTACCAGTAAAGTCACACTAATTCCATTTTCCAGCGCTTGTCCCATATCCTTAAATGTTATGATGTTTAAAGATTTCATCCAAATACCTTTTAAAGGTTTCCAACCTCCACTACCTTCCCAAGCAGTGCATTCCAGATTCTCACCACCCTGAGTGAAAATGCATTTTCTCAAAATGGCTCTGAGTCTCCTTCCTCTTATGACTCCCTCAACCAAGGGGAACAGCTGCTTCCTATTCCCCCTACACATGCCCCTCAATCTTACACCTGCGCTTCAGCCTTCTCTGCTCTAAAGAAAACAATCCAAACCTATCCAGTCTATTCCTTATTGCTCAAATTCTCCATCCCAGGCAACATTCCTGGTGAATCTCCTCTGTAACCTCTCTGAGTGCAATCACATCCTTCCTATAGTGAGGTGAGCAGAACTGCACGCAGTACTCCAGCTGTGGCCTAACCAACACTTTGTACAGCTCCAACATAACCTCCTAACTCTTATACTCTATGCCACGACTAATTAAAAGCAAGTGTCCCATTTGCCTTCTTAACTACGCAGTTTACCTGCTCTGCCACCTTCAGGAATCTCTGAATAAGTATCCCAAGATCCAACTTTTACAGATACACCATAAAAGACATTCTTTCTAGTTGTATCACAGCTTGGTATGGCTCTTGCTTTGTCCAAGACTGCAAGGAACTACAAAAGGTCATGAAAGAAGCCAATCCATCACGCAAACCAACCTCCCATCCATTGACTCTGTCTACACTTCCCGCTGCCTCAGAAAAGCAGCCAGCATAATTAAGGACCCCACGCACCCCGGACACTCTCTCTTCCACCTTCTTCCGTCGGGAAAAAGATACAAAAGTCTGAGGTCACGTACCAACTGACTCATGAACAGCTACTTCCCTGCTGCCATCAGACTTTTGAATTAACGTACCTTGCATTAAATTGATCTTTCTCTACACCCTGGCTATGATTGTAACACTAATTCTGCACTCTCTTGTTTCCTTCTCTATGAACGGTATGCTTTGTCAGTATAGTGTGCAAGAAACAATACTTTTCGCAATATGCTAATACATGTGACAATAATAAATCAAATCAAATCAAAATTAAATCTCTTTCGCTGAGCTTCCTAGTATCCTGCCATTGATTAAATACTCTCTTGTCTTCCAAAGTACTTCACCTCACACTTATCAGGGATAAATACTGTCCATCTGACCAACCCACATATATCTTCCTGTAGCCTGTGAGTTAACCTGGGTGGTGCCAGAGGACATTGGTAGAGTGTTGAATGAATACTTCACATCCTTCTTCACCCAAGAAAATGAGGATGATTGTATGGAATTCAGGGAGAGGGACTGTGAGGTTCTTGAGCAAATTGACATATAGAACATAGAACATAGAACATTACAGCGCAGTACAGGCCCTTCAGCCGCGATGTTGCGCCGACCAGTGAAACCAATCTAAAGCCCCTCTAATCTACACTATTCCAATATCATCCATATGTTTATCCAATAAAATGGAATATGGAAGGACAATGTATTGGAGGTGTTGGCAGCCTTAAAAGTGGATAAATCTCCAGGTCCAGATGAACAGTGCCATAGGCTGCTGTGTGAGGCAAGGGAGGAGATTGTAGGGGCTCTGACTCAAATTTTCAATTCCTCTCTGGCCACAGGGGAGGTCATGATGTGGAGATGCCGGCATTGGACTGGGGTAAACACAGTAAGAAGTTTAACAACACCAGGTTAAAGTCCAACAGGTTTATTTGGTAGCAAAAGCCATTAGCTTTCAGAGCCTTAAGCTCCTTCTTCAGGTGAGTGGGAATTCTGTTCACAAACAGGGCATATAAAGACACAAACTCAATTTACAGAATAATGGTTGGAATGCGAATACTTACAGCTAATCAAGTCTTAAAGGTACAAACAATGTGAGTGGAGAGAGCATTAAGACAGGTTAAAGAACGTAGAACATCACAGCGCAGTACAGGCCCTTCGGCCCTCGATGTTGCGCTGACCAGTGGTACCAATCTAAAGCCCCTCTAATCTACACTATTCCAATATCATCCATATATTTATCCAATAACCACTTGAACGCTCTCAACATTGACGAGTCCACCACTGCTGCAGGCAGAGCATTCCACGCCCTTACCACTCTCTGAGTAAAGAACCTACCTCTAACATCTGTCCTATATCTCTCAATTTATACCTTCAATTTAAAGCTATGTCCCCTCGTGCTAGCCAACACCATCTTAAGAGATGTGTATTGTCTCCAGACAGGACAGCCTGTGAAAATCTGCAAGTCCAGGCAAGCTGTGGGGATTACAAATAGTGTGACATGAACCCAAGATCCCGGTTGAGGCCGTCCTCATGTGTGCGGAACTTGGCTATCAGTTTCTGCTCAGTGACTCTGCGCCGTCGTGTGTCTGAAGGCCGCCTTGGAGAACGCTTACCCGAATATCAGAGGCTGAATGCCCGTGACCGCTGAAGTGCTCCCCAACAGGAAGAGAACAGTCTTGCCTGGTGATTGTCGAGCGATGTTCATTCATCCGTTGTCGCAGCGTCTGCATAGTTTCCCCAATGTACCATGCCTCGGGACATCCTTTCCTGCAGCGTATCAGGTAGACAACGTTGGCCGAGCTGCAAGAGTATGTACTGTGTACCTGGTGGATGGTGTTCTCACGTGAGATGATGGCATCTGTGTCGATGATCCGGCACGTCTTGCAGAGGTTGCTGTGGCAGGGCTGTGTGGTATTGTGGTCACTGTTCTCCTGAAGGCTGGGTAGTTTGCTGCGGACAATGGTCTGTTTGAGGTTGTGCGGTTGTTTGAAGGCAAGAGGTGGGGGTGTGGGGATGGCCTTGGTGAGATGTTCGTCTTCATCAATGACATGTTGAAGGCTCCGGAGGCGATGCCGTAGCTTCTCCACTCCGGGGAAGTACTGGACGACGAAGGGTACTCTGTCCACCGTGTCCTGTGTTTGTCTTCTGAGGAGGTCGGTGCGGTTTTTCGCTGTGGCGCGTTGGAACTGTTGATCGATGAGTCGAGCGCCATATCCTGTTCTTATGAGGGCATCTTTCAGCATCTGGAGGTGTCTGTTGCAATCCTCCTCATCCGAGCAGATCCTGTGTATACGAGAGCTTGTCCGTAGGGGATGGCTTCTTTAACGTGTTTAGGGTGGAAGCTGGAGAATTGGAGCATCGTGAGGTTATCCGTGGGCTTGCGGTACAGTGAGGTGCTGAGGTGACCGTCCTTAATGGAGATGCGCGTGTCCAAGAATGCAACCGATCCCGGATTTGTCCATTTTTAAGCCCGTCAAAGCCTCTAATACCTTCTCATCCCCTATGTCAAACTGTGCAAGTTCCTCATGTCCCCTTTCCTGAATTCTGTACTTGCATTCTCCTTTTCCTCAAGAAGACCTATGAGAAAGATTCAGTAAACACCCTTCCAATGTCCTGCGGCTTTACACACAGATTGTCCCCTTGGTCTCTAATGGGCCCTCCTCTTTCTCTGGTTAACCTCTTCCCCATAATGTAGTTACAGAATATCTTACAATTCTCCCTAATCTTGTTCACAAGTCATTTTTCATGTCCCCTTCTAATTGTTTTCTTTAGTTCCCTCTTGCACTTCCTATATTCCTCTAGGGCCGCAGCTGACTTGCTGCCTTTGGACTTGCTAAAAATGTTTTTCTTCTTCCTCATCCAGTCCTGAATTGTCCTAGACATCCCGGGTTCCCTGAACTTTTTGTTCCCCCTGTAGGGAACATGCTTGAGCTGCACTCTCCCCATATCTTTTTTCAATGCCCCCCAGTGATCCTGCAAAGGATCTATTCCCAGTCAACTTTGGCCAGATCCTGCTTTATTTTAATAAAATCTAATAGTAACCCCCCGTATGGTGGAGCATAAAGAAAGAAATAATTGGAGCTTGTCAGAAAGGTATGGTGATAATCGTGGGAGATTTTAATTTACATGCAGACAGAAAAAGTCAGACGGGCAAAGGTAGCCTAAATGAGGAATATCTCAGACTGTTCTCAGACAGTTTCTTAGAACAGCGTGCTCTGGGCCAGCCAGAGAACTGGCGACACTAGACCTGGTACCGTGCTATGAGATTAGAGGAAGTAATGATCTCAAAGTGAAAATTCCCCTCGCTGGCAGTGGAAAGTTAGCTTAATGTCTGTCTTAATTAATGTAGGGAAAATGTAAGTATTATTAAAAGAAGTTTCAGCGGGCTGCTTGGATAAATTCAAGTTAATCCGGCAAAATCAACATGGTTTTGTGAAAGAGAAATCATGTTTAACCAAATTATTGGAGTTATTTGAGGAGTAACCTGTGTTGTGGATAAGGGGAACCAGTGATTGTACTGCACTTAGATTTCCAGAAGGTATTTGATAAAATGCCACATCAAAGGTTACTGCTGAAAATAGAAGCTCATGTTACAGGGGGTAACATATTGGCATGGATAGAAGATTGGCTGGCTAACAGGAAGCAGGGAGTGGGCATAATTATGGTTTATCAGGTTGGCAAGATGTAACATGTGGTCTGTCACAGGGATCAGTGCTGAAAGCACAACAGTTTACAATTTATATCGATGATTGGATGAAGGAATTGAAAGGTTGATTGCCAGATTAGCTGGTGACATAAAGATATACAAAAAAAGAGGTTACCGTGGGGCGGCACGGTAGCACAGTGGTTAGCACTGCTGCTTCACAGCTCCAGGGACCTGGGTTCGATTCCCGGCTTGGGTCACTGTCTGTGTGGAGTTTGCACATTCTCCTCGTGTCTGCGTGGGTTTCCTCCGGGTGCTCCGGTTTCCTCCCACAGTCCAAAGATGTGCGGGTTAGCTTGATTGGCCATGCTAAAAATTGCCCTTAGTGTTCTGAGATGCGTAGGTTAGAGGGATTAGTGGGTAGATCTGTAGGGATGTGGGGGTAGGGCCTGGGTGGGATTGTGGTCGGTGCAGACTCGATGGGTTGAATGGCCTCTTTCTGAACTGTAGGGTTTCTATGGTTTCCATGGTTTCTAAAAATAAGTTGCGAAGAGGATAGAAGGAGGCGACTAAAAGATATAGGAGGTGACCATACTGGCTCGTCAAGCCGGGCAGTCGATGTGGGAGAGCCGGCAAGATCGCGAGAGAGGCAAAAAAGCGAGTTGGTGCTGGGTTTCTTCCCTTTTGCGATCTTACCGGCCCTGCATTGCAGGCGTGATCAGCTTCATGCCCGGGAAGGGCGCAAGGCTGATTTAAATATTTCAATATTTATTTAAATATTATTCGTGAGTCCCAGAACCAATCATCCGGGCTCACTTGTCTTAATGGTCTCTTCGGTGGAGAAACTCACTGGCAAAGATCACATGTGGACCCAGCAACGGGGACCTGTCGTGATGGGCTCGCCGTTAGGACAGGAGGTCATTGAGACCCATGGGTAGTCGGGGTAGGGGTGAGCAATGCCCCTTGGGCCCTGCACCAGGGCGGGGTGATCATCTGGGGGTGAGGGTGTTATCGGACGATATCTAGGGGTGTGGGGGAGTGGCGATCAGCCATGCAGGCCAGCGATCAGGGGAGGTTGGGGGGACGATATCCAGGTGGATGGAGGGGGGTGCAATATCCAGGGTATTGGGGGGACTGACAGATTTCTCTGTTCTGTTGCACAGAACATTGAGAGATCCGCACTTGCGCAAAAGCACCCTCTAGTGTGAGCAGCCAGCTTTCCAGTGAGAATAGATTCCATCCACCCTCTCTACTCGTGTGGTTGACTCTCAAATGCCCTTGGATGGGCAATAAATACTGGCAGCTAGCGATGCCCAAGTCCCATGAATGAATTTTTAAAAAATCAAACTTTGCCTCTTTTTCTACACTAAATGGCATAAGAATGCTGAAACAATAGGTGCAATTTGCTCTTATTTTCACGCTCATTTGGCACTTAGGGTTATGGACAAAGATCTGGCAAATGCAGTATAAGTGGGAAAATGTGAAATTGTCCATTTTGGCAGGAAGCATAAAACACAAATTATCAAAATGGTGAGAAATTGCAGAGCTCTGAGAAGCAGAAGGATCTGGGTGTCCTAGTGCATGAATCAAAAAAAGTCAGTGTGCAGGTATAGCAAATAATTAGGAAAGCTAAAAGAATGTTAACATTTACTGTGAGGAAATTGAATACAAAAGTAGGGAGATTCTGCTTTAGTTGTACAGGGCACAGGTGAGGCCACATTTGGAGTACTGTGTACAGTATTGGTCATCTTATTTGATGAAGGATATAAATCTGCTGGAAGGAGTTCAGAGAAGGTTTACCAGACTAATACCTGGAATGGGCGGGTTGTCTTATGAGGAAAGGTTGGACAAACTGGGCTTGTATTCACGAGAGCTCAGAAGAGTAAGAGGCGACTTGATTGAAACATATAGAATCCTGAGGGGTCATGGCAGGGTGAATGTGGAGAGGATGTTTCCTCTTGTAGGAGAATCTAGAATTAAGGGTCACTGTTTAAGAATAAATGGTCTCCCATTTACAATGCAGGTGAAGCATTTTTTTTCTCTCAGAGAGTTGTGTGTCTTTGGAATTCTCTTCCTGAAAAGACAGTGGAAGCAGAGTCTTTGAATATTTTTAATGCAGAGGTGGATAGATTCTTGTGAAGCAGGAGGCCGATAGGTTATTGGGGGTAGATGGGATGCAGATTTGAAGTTACTATCTGATCAGCCATAATCCTATTAAATGATGGAGCAGGATCGAGGGGCTGAATGGCCTACTCCTACTCCTTGTTCGTATGTGCAAAGATTCATTATGATGGGCCTTGCATGAAGAAATGTAACAATGAAGAAAAAGGTGAAAATTTGGGGTTGTTCTGATCTTCCACATGAATGCTCAACACACAAAAAAGTGCCCAAACATTCATGCAAATTTCCCAAAGCCTTTTGGAATTTGACATGCTGAAAGAAGAGAAGCCAAAAAAATCTAGTGCAAGAAGAATTCAAAAATCTGCAGCATTAAAATTCAATACATCGGCTTTTTGAAATACTTACAGTTAGACTCAGGGCAGGTAAATCGAATTCTGTAATCATGACAAATCCTGTCAGTTTGCTGTGCATTCACACAAGCAAATCCCCCAGAAATGGTACACCTGATTAATAAAGTGGAGGCGGTGGTAATGTCATTGTTAAAACAACTCATATGATCTGAAATCAAGTCATAGCATCAAAAGAAGCTGAGAGGAATCATTACTTACTGAGGGATGTTGTCTCCGGTGTCTGAGGCAGGAACTCCTGATGTTGTCTGCACTTCACAGGCAGTCGGGTTGTTGCAGATCTGATCCGGATATTCTTTTCGTAGATTCACAAGATCTTCATAATCCCCATTCCCTGACGGGTTATCACGGTCAAACCACTCAGTTTTGTAAGCGCCTGGATAAAGTAGTAACAAATTTAGTGATAAAATTGCATTTCATACAAGAGGATAACTAGGGAAAGGGTAGGACCACTCAAGGGTAAAGGAGGGAACATGTGGTTTGAGGCAGAGGATGTGGACGAGATCCTAAATGAGTACTTTGCATCGGTATTCACCAAGGAGAAGAACATAGGGGATAGTGAGATTGTTGTGGAGCATGCTAATATGCAAGGGTATTTTGAGATCAAGAAAGAAGTGGCGTTTTGATTTGATTTATTATTGTCACATGTATTAGTATACAGTGAAAAGTATTGTTTCTTGCGCACTATACAGACAAAGCATACCGTTCATAGAGAAGGAAAGGAGAGAGTGTAGAATGTAGAGTTACAGTCATAGCTTGGGTGTAGAGAAAGATCAACTTAATGCGAGGTAGGTCCATTCAAAAGTCTGATGGTAGCAGGTAATAAGCTGGTCTTCTGTCGGTTGGTATGTGACCTCAGACTTTTGTATCTTCTTCCCGACAGAAGAAGGTGGAAGGGAGTAGGATCAGGGTACATGGGGTCCTTGATTATGCTGGCTGCTTTTCCGAGGCAACAGGAAGTGTCGACAGAGTCAATGGATGGGAGGCTGGTTTGCGTGATGGACTGGGCTTTGTTCACGACCCTTTGTCGTTCCTTGCGTTCTTGGTCAGAGCAGGAGACATACCAAGCTGTGATACAACCAGAAAGGATGCCTTCTGTGGTGCATCTGTAAAAGTTGGTGAGAGTCGTAGCGGACATGCCAAATTTCCTTAACCTCCTGAGAAAGTAGAGATGTTGGTGTGGGCTTTCTTAACTATTGTGTTGGTATGGAGGGACCAGGGCAGGTTGTTGGTGATCTGGTCTCTTGAAGAGCATTAAGCTGGATAAGTCCACAGGGCCTGATGGAATCTACCCCAGATTATTGAGAGAGGCAAGAGAGGAGGTTGCTGGGGCCCTGACAAAGACCATTGTATCCTCATTAGCCACTGGAGAGGTCCTGGATGACTAGCGAGTAGCAGAGTTATTCCTCTGTTCAAGAAAGGAAATAGGGATAATCCAGGAAAATAGAGACCGGTGAGTCTCACATTACTGATTGGGAAACTATTGGAGAGGACTTGTAGGGATAGGATTTACACGCATTTGGAAAAGCATGGCCTAATTAGGGAAAGTCAGCATGGCTTTGTGTGGGACAGATCATGTTTTACTAATTTGATTGATTTTTTTCAAGGAGGTTATGAAGGTGATCGATGAGGGTAGAGTAGTGGATGTTGTCTACATGAATTTTAGTAAGGCTTTCAACAAGGCCCCTCAAGGTAGCCTCATCCAGAAGATTAAGGTGCATGGGGTCCACGATGACTTGGCCGCTTGGATTCAGAATTGGCTTGCCCAAAGAATTCAGAAAGTGGTGGTGGAAGGGTGTTTTTCTGGCTGGAGGTTGTGACTAATGGTGTTCCACAAAGATCCGTACTGGGACCTCTGCTGTTTGTGGTATATATAAATGACTTGGATGAAAACATAGATGGGTGGGTTAGTAAATTTGGAGATATAATAACTCCAAGAGTCAGCTGTACAGGAACAGTACTTTTATTGCACAAAATAAAGTAAAACAAAACCACAATTATGTGGTGAACATAATTGGTCCCAACCAAGACAAAAGGAACCACTCGGGTCCTGCTTTATACAGGCTCGGTATACGAGCTCCATCTTGTTGGTTAATTACCAATCCCAAGGTAGCTTGTATTCAACAAGTCCCACAGGGAGGTCAATTAGTGATTCCCATCAGCAGACGACACAAAGATAGCTGGAATTATGGATAGTATAGAAAGTTGTCAAACGATACAGCAGGATATAGATCAGCTGCAGATATGGATTGCAAAATGACAGATGGAGTTTAATCTGGGCATGTGTGAGGTGCTGCACTTTGGGAGATTAAATGTTAAGGGTAAGTATACAGTTAATGGCAGGACCCTGAACAACACTGATGTGCAGAGGGATCTTGGAGTTCAAGTCCATAGCTCCCTGAAAGTGACCACACAAGTAGATAGGATGGTAATGAAGGCATATGGTATGCTTGCACTTATTGGTCGGGACGTTGAGTACAAGAGTCAGGATGTCATGTCACAGCTTTATAAAACTTTGGTTAGGCCACACTTAGAATCTTGCATTCAATTCTGATCACCACATTACAGGAAGGATGTAGAGGCATTGGATACGGTGCAGAAGAGGTTTACCAGGATGCTGCCTGGATTAGAAGGTATGTGTTGTAAGGAGAGGCTGGACAAACTAGGGTTATTTTCTCTGGAGGACACTGAGGGGAGACCTGATAGAAGTCTGTAAAGGTTATGAGAGGCATAGATAGGATTGACAGTCAGAATCTTTTTCTCAGAATTGAAATGTCTAATACATATCTCCACAGCATTAGCCTGGGTCTCTGGATTCAGAGTCTAGTGATATTACCACTAGACCACTGTCTCACCTCAACGCTGATGACTATTGGAAGCAGGTTTCCTGGAATCTTTTAAGCACATGTAGAATGAAGGGGCAGGCAGATTGTTGATTCTTTCATAGAATAGAATCCCTACAGTGCAGAAGGAGGCCATTCAGCCCATCGAGTCTGCACTGACCACAATCCCACCCAGGCCCTATTCCCACAACCCCATGCATTTACCCCAGCGAGTCCCCATAACACTAAGGGGCAATTTAGCATGGCCAATCCACCTAACCCGCACATCTTTGGACTATGGGAGGAAACCGGAGCACCCGGAAGAAAGACATGCAGACATGGGGAGAATGTGCAAACTCCACACAGACAGTCACCCAAGCCGCGATACGAACCGGGTCCCTGGCACTGTGAGGCAGCGGTGCTAACCACTGTTTTCAGGATGGGTGATCTTGTTCTCATCGTTTTAATAATTTTTCAATAAAGGAAAGCTCCATAGCATTGACTTAGTCATAGAGTCGTACAGTGCAGAAAATGCCCTTCGGCCCATCGAGTCTGTACTGACAATAACAACGACTAAAGTAGCTCTGATCCCATTTTCCAGCACTTGCCCCATATCCTTGAATGCTATGATGTTTCAAGTGCTCATTCAAATACTTTTTAAGGTTGTATGGTCTCCGGCCTCCACTACCTTCTCAGGCAGTGCATTCCAGATTCCCACCACCCTCTGAGTAAAAGAAAATGTTTTCTCAAATCGCCTCTGAATCTCCTGCTCCGTACCCTAAAACTATGCCCCCTCATGACTGACTCCCTCAGCTGAGGGGAACAGCTACTTCCTATTAACCCTCACAGAGGTGATTATGGTCTGAAATTGTCGAATTCAATAAGTGGGGAAGGTTGCAAAGTGCCAAACTGAAAGAGTCGGTGCTATTCCTTGAATTTGTTTGGAGCTTCACTAGAACATGGAAGTCGACCGAGGACAAAAATATCAGTGTGAGAGCAAACAGGTCAATTAAAATGGTGAGCAATACATAGTTCAGGGACATGGTGGAGGTATTCCACAAAGAAGTCACCCAATCCGAATGTACTTTGAACAATGAATAACTGTATTTTAAATTGAAAAAAGTACATGTAAATTGCTGCTTCATCTGGAAGGAATGTTTGGCACATTGGATGGTGAGTTAGAGGAGAGGTAAAAGGTCAGCTGTTACATTTCCTGTTCTTATGAAGAAAGGTGCTGTGGAGACAGGACAGGAGTGGGGTGATTGAGGTGTGGATCAGAGTCCCATCAGAATGCTGAAAAGGAAAAAGGCAGGGTTTTGTGTTGCATGGTGGCATAAGGCTGGAGGTGGTGGAAATGGGGGAGGATGATGAGAGTGGTGCCATGGAAGGTGAGAACGAGAGAAACCTTCCCATGATTCTGTGAAGGAGGGGATAGGGAGAAATACGGGAAGTTGGGAGGCCCATCACAAAAGCACTGTCAGGGAAGGTTGCTTCATCTGAACAGATACAGGGGCAAACTCTAAAGGAGGTGATAATCAAAGGGACCTCGGTGTACATGTGAATAAGTTATTAAAGGCAGCAGGGCATATTGAGAGAGCAGTTAAAGCGTACAGAAACATAGAAGCAGAAGTAGGCCATTTGGCCCTTCGAGGCTGCTCCGCCATTCACTTTGATCATGGCTGATCATCAAATTCAATACCCTAGGTTTTATTACTAGAGGCATTCCGTACAAGAATAAGCAGGTCGTGTTGAACTTGTATGAGATACTAATTAGGCCTAAATTGGATTGCTGCATCCTTTTCTGGGCACCATAGAGTCATAGAGGTTTACAGCATGGAAATAGGCCCTTCAGCCCAACTTGTCCATGCCACCCTTTTTATTAAACCCCTAAGCTGATCCCAATTGCCTGCATTTGGCCCATATCCCTCTATACCCATCTTATCCATGTAACTGTCTAAATGCTTTTTAAAAGATAAAATTGAACCCGGCTCTACTACTACCTCTGGCAGCTTGTTCCAGGTACTCACCACCCTCTGTGTGAAAAAATTGCCCCTCTGGACACTTTTGTATCTCTCCCCTCTCACCTTAAACCTATGCCCTCTAGTTTTAGACTCCCCTATCTTTGGGAAAAGATATTGGCTATCTAGCTGATCTATGTCCTCATTATTTTATAGACCTCGATATGATCACCCCTCAGCCTCCTACGCGCCAAAGAAAAAAGTCCCAGTCTATCCAGCCTCTCTTATTACTCAATCCATCAAGTCCCGGTAGCATCCTAGTAAATCTTTTTTGCACTCTTTCTAGTTTAATAATATCCTTTCTATAATAGGGTGACCAGAACTGTACACAGTATTCCAAGTGTGGCCTTACCAGTGTCTTGTACAACTTCAACAAGACGTCCCAACTCCTGTATTCAATGTTCTGACCAATGAAGCATGCTGAATGCCTTCTTCACCACTCTGTCCACCTGTGACTCCACTTTCAATGAGCTTTGAACATGTAGCCCTAGATCTCTTTGTTCTGTAACTCTCCTCAACGCCCTTAACCATTAACGCCATTAACTGAGAAAGTCCTGCCCTGGTTCAATCTACCAAAATGCATCACTTCGCATTTATCTAAATTGAACTCCATCTGCTATTTGTCAGCCCACTGGCCCAATTGATCAAGATCCCATTGCAAATGGAGATAACTTTCTTCACTATCAACTACGCCACCAATCTTTGTTTGTTACCAGAGCCAATCTTGTTGGCGTAGTGGATAGTGAAGAAAGTTATCTTTGAGGAGGGATAGAATCATAGAATCCCGACAGTGCAGAAGGAGGCCATTTGACCCATCGAGTCTGCATGACCACAATGCCACCCAGGCTCTATCCCTTAACTCCAAGTATTTAACCCTCCAAATCCCCCTGACACGAAGGGATAATTTACCGTGGCCAATCCACATAACCTGCACATATTTGGACTGTGGGAGGAAACCGGAGCACCCAGAGGAAACCCACGCAGACACGGGGAGAATGTGCAGACTCTGCACAGACAGTGACCCAAGCCAGGAATCGAACCTGGATCCCTGGCGCTGTGAGGCAGCAGTGATAAACCACTGTGCCACCGTATTAGTGTGAAGGCATTGGAGAGAGCACAGAGGAGATTCACAAGAATGATTCCAGGGATTAAGAACTGGAGCTCTGAGAGATTGGAGAGGTTGGGTCTGTTTTCTTTGGAGAAAAAAAGGTTGAGAGGAGACTTGATAGAGATATTCAAGATCCTGAGTGGTATGGACAGGGAAAATAGTGAGAAACTGTTCACTCAAAAACTATAAGGTATAGATGTGCATAAGCATTATAAATAATGTGAGGAAAAATGTTTTCATGATGTGGAGATGCCGGCGTTGGACTGCGGTAAACACAGTAAGAAGTCTCACAACACCAGGTTAAAGTCCAACGGGTTTATTTAGTAGCACAAGCCACTAGTTTTCGGAGCGCTGCCCCTTCATCAGGTGAGTGGGAGATCTGTTCACAAACAGGGCAGAGAACAACACAAACTCAATTTACAAAATAATGGTTGGAATGCGAGTCTTTACAGGTAATCAAATCTTAAAGGTACAGACAATGTGAGTGGAGAGAGGGTTAAGCACAGGTTAAAGAGATGTGTATTGTCTCCAGCCAGGACAGTTAGTGAGATTTTGCAAGCCCAGGCAAGTTGTGGGGGTTACAGATAGTGTGACATGAACCCAAGATCCCGGTTGAGGCCGTCCTCATGTGTGCGGAACTTGGCTATCAGTCTCTGCTCAGCGACTCTGCGCCGTCGTGTGTCGTGAAGGCCGCCTTGGAGAACGCTTACCCGAAGATCAGAGGCCGAATGCCCGTGACCACTGAAGTGTTACCCAACAGGAAGAGAACACTCTTGCCTGGTGATTGTCGAGCGGTGTTCATTCATCCGTTGTCGTAGCGTCTGCATGGTCTCCCCAATGTACCATGCCTCGGGACATCCTTTCCTGCAGCATATCAGGTAGACAACGTTGGCCGGGTTGCAAGTGTATGTACTGTGTAACTGGTGGATGGTGTTCTCACGTGAGATGATGGCATCCGTGTCAATGATCCGGCACGTCTTGCAGAGGTTGCTGTGGCAGGGTTGTGTGGTGTCGTGGTCACTGTTTTCCTGAAGGTTGGGTAGTTTGCTGCAGACAATGGTCTGTTTGAGGTTATACGGTTGTTTGAAGGCAAGAAGTGGGGGTGTGGGGATGGCCTTGGCAAGATTTTCGTCTTCATCAATGACATGTTGAAGGCTCCGGAGAAGATCATAGAATCATAGAACCCTACAGTGCAGAAAGAGACATTCGGCCCATCGAGTCTGCACCAACCACAATCCCACCCAGGCCCTACCCCCATACCCCTACATATTTTATCCACTAATCCCTCTAACCTACGCATTTCAGGAAACTAAGGGGCAATTTTTATCATGGCCAATCAACCTAACCCGCACATCTTTGGACTGTGGGAGGAAACTGGAGCACCCGGAGGAAACCCACGCAGACACGAGGAGAATGTGCAAACTCCACACAGACAGTGACCCGAGCCGGGAATCAAACCCAGGTCCCTGGAGCTGTGAAACAGCAGTGCTAACCACTGTGCTACCGTGCCGCCCCAAGATGTCGTAGCTTTTCCGCTCCGGGGAAGTTCTGCACACGTGAGGATGGCCTCAACCGGGATCTTGGGTTCATGTCATACTATCTGTAACCCCCACGACTTGCCTGGGCTTGCAAGATCTCACTAACTGTCCTGGCTGGAGACAATACACATCTCTTTAACCCGTGCTTAACCCTCTCTCCACTCACAGTGTCTGTACCTTTAAGACGTGATTACCTGTAAAGACTCGCATTCCAACCATTATTTTGTAAATTGAGTTCATGTCTTTATATGTCCTGTTTGTGAACAGAACTCCCACTCACCTGATGAAGGGGCAGCGCTCCAAAAGCTAGTGGTTTGTGCTACCAAATAAACCTGTTGGACTTTAACCTGGTGTTGTGAGACTTCTTAAAATGTTTTCACCCAGAGGATGGTTGGAGTCTGGAATGAACTTCATGAGAGGGTAGTGGAAGAAGGTTCGAGTGAGGTATTCAAAAGGGGATTGGATTGCTTTCTGAAAAGAAATAATGTGTAAGGTTATGGGGATAAGGCAGAGAAGCGGGACTAGATAGGATGGTCTTTCAGAGAGCCAGTGTTGATTCAATGGGCCAAATGCACAGTAAAGATTCTGTGAATCTCTCGCTTTCACACAGAATCATCTAGAAAGCCAAGTGCAGCAGACACCTGGGAACACCACCATCTGAAGGTTTCCTTCCAAGTCACACATCATCCTGACTTGGAAATATATCGCCTTTCCTTCACTATTGCTGAGTCAAAATCCTGGGACTCCCTCCCTAACAGCACTGTGGTATACCTACACCACATGGACTGCAGCATTTCAAGAAGGCGGCTCACCACCCATTTCTCAAGGGTAGTTAGAGGTGGCTAATAAATGCTGACAGTGCCAGTGACATCCACTGCCTGTGAAAAATTAAAGAATATTGTGCAGTGGGTTATTTGACTCTTGGAATGAAGGTGCAAATGTTACAACTGCTCTGTGGACTGAGTGAAATTGTGGAAAGTTGTCCTCTTGCTCCATTGGAGGGGACACAGGCTTATTTGGCCAGAACATAACGTTGTCAAATGGGCGTCCATGCTGTTACCTATCTGGTTTCTGCAATGGAGATCCACCAACTCTCGAACTTGGCCTTGAACAGAATTCTATGCCAATGAACGTGTTAATGAAAATGTGTTGTTCCCAGAGCCAGTCGGCACTGAGTGCTGCCAATATGTGAATTAATTTGCAGCAGAACTTAAATTGAAACATACTGGATGAAGAATTGAAGATTATACCTTGGATATTACTGTCAATTTTTATATAAACTAGAATGGATCAAAAAGCAAATTGTTTGGAGAGATACCTTGGCATTCAAAAGCATCACCTGGAAACAGAAACAAAAAGCTCAGTTAAATGCCATTTGAACATTATTCAAAATGAATAAAAAGATCTCTTCATCAAAACATAAATAATAACACTTACTGTTGGTGCAAAGTATGGAAGTAATTATGAATATCTGGAATTAGATATAAAGATTCAGTTAAACATTTCAGCACACCTGACTAATAAATATTCACTGTAGAGAGTGATAATTAAACCAATGAAATGCAACTTGCAATGTGCATAGCGGATATACAGATCTCTTTCAATAAGATCCTACAGAATATCTATAGTTAACAAACTCACACAGAGGAGGTTCCACAAAGGAACTCTGTAGACAAGTAATTATTATTCACTACATCAGCAAACCAACATGTAATGCATTGACCTGACATTCATGTGTCCTATAATTTCAACTGAAATATTTCCCCATTGATTAAAGACAGAGGACTGTCATTTATACAGTTCATCATTTGTACACTTGTAGAATTCTCAACAATATTTTGCATTTATATAGTAGCATTCATGTGAGAAGCTGTGAAAGATTTTCACAGTGGGTGCAACAGGTCAATGTGAAGAGCCCAGTGTGTCAGTGGAGGGAGTTAATGTGTTTCCCACTCTTTACGTGCTGGTTTGTTTCTCACTTTTAACCCACACCATTGGGTAGCAGCAATGCAAAAAAAATGTTTCAGTCTCTCCGTGTTAGTGCACAATTTCTGCAAGTCCTCGACTCTGCCTCCTCATGGTAACAAACACAAACTGGGTCATTCGCAGCCTCAGGCTAAACCTTCTGAAAAATCTGGAGGAGAAGGGTCGATCCCAGGCAAGCAGCGTGCAGGCCCATAGGACGGCTCTGTGGCATTGTGATTAGCACTGCTGCCTCACAGATATGAGGGAATCATTCCTCTGTCTTGTGGGTACCTTGGGAGAGTTGATGGTTAAGGGAGTAAGCCCTAATAAAAAATCTGGAGTGGAGCCCAAAGGTGAACTCATCTTTCTGACAAGTCCTGCAACCAAACCAATACCAAATGACATTCTTTGCATTACTTTGGACCCAGGTGAGGGAGGTTGAGAGGGGAACCCGAACAGGATCTCCATAAATGTTGCCCAGGCTTGTACCCTGGAGAGGAAACTCTGGTTTCACTTCAGGGTGTTAACACAACACAGGAAACAGCAGTTGAGAAAAACTCCACTCGACTGGCAAAGAGGTCAGGTGCTACAGAATGTCCCAGATGATGGGACACTTCATGAATTTGCAGTCATCTTTGCGCAGGGGACATGCTAATCTTCTCCATATCATTCCAATTTTATTATATGTGCTGCTGAAGCAAACACATCTCAGACGATGGGAGAGACCACTGTGTCCCACTGGTCAGCCAATGCCTCTTAAATCGGACAGACCCACATTTAGTAAGGTGCTGACCTTCCGGTCTATTGGCTTCAGTCAGTACTTAGGTGGAAATTGACGGAATCACACCAGTCAAACAAACAAAAGGAAAGAAGGTGTCAACTTCTCAATGATAAGACCCTCGCACAAATGTTTCAGAATGTGTTCTCTCTCCATCCTATTCTCAACTGAAACAGGGCCAGTTCACCTCATGAGTATTGATACTCCAATGCTGTGCTCCACTACATGAAAGATCAGTTCAATGAAGCGCTTGACACTGCTATCAGCAGAATCACTAAAGCAGACTATCTTTCCCTATTGGGGGATTTCAACGTAGGAGTGGTCGCAGACCATGAAGCCAAGCCCTCCTGCCTCAGAAATCATGGCCTGGGAAAAATAAATGAGGATGAACAGAGACTTCTTGAGCTTTGTTGCTACTGTGAGCTTTGTATAACTAATTTCTTCTTTCAGAACAAACCATGTCACGAGGTGTCCTGGAGAACATAAGAACTAGGAGCAGGAATAGGCCATCTGGCCCCTTGAGCCTGCTCCGCCATTCAATAAGATCATGGCTGATCTTTTTGTGGACTCAGCTCCACTTACCCGCCCGCTCACCATAACCCTTAATTCCTTTACTGTTCAAAAATGTATCTATCCTTGCCTTAAAAACATTCAATGAGGTAACCTCAACTGCTTCACTGGACAGGGAATTCCACAGATTCCCAACCCTTTGTGTGAAAAAGTTCCTCCTCAACTCAGTCCTAAATCTGCTTCCCCTTATTTTGAGGCTATGCCCCCTAGTTCGAGTTTCACCCGCCAGTGGAAACAACTTCCCTGCTTCTATCTTATCTATTCCCTTCATAATCTTATATGTTTCTATAAGATCTCCCCTCATTCTTCTGAATTCCAATGAGTAATAGCCCCAGTCTACTCAAACTCTCCTCATAAGCCAACCCTCTCAACTCCGGAATCAACCTAGTGAATCTCCTCTGCACCCCCTCCAGTGCCAGTATATCCTTTCCCAAGTCAGGAGACCAAAACCGTACACAGTACTCCAGGTGTGGCCTCACCAGCACCTTATACAGCTGCAACATAATCTCGCTGTTTTTAAACTCCACCCCTCTAGCAATGAAGGACAAAATTCCATTTGCCTTCTTAATTACCTGCTGCACCTGCAAACCAACTCCTTGAGATTCCTGCATAAGAACACCCAGGTCCCTCTGCACAGCAGCATACTGCAATTTTTTACCATATAAATAATAGTCCATTTTGCTGTTATTCCTACCAAAATGGATGACCTCACATTTACCAACATTGTACTCCATCTGCCAGAACCTCGCCACTCACTTAGACTATCTATATCCCTTTGCAGACTTTCAGCATCCTCTGCACACTTTGCACTGCCACCCATCTTAGTGTCATCTGCGAATTTTGACACACTACACTTGGTCCCCAACTCCAAATCAACTATGTAAATCGTAAACAATTGCAGTCCCAACACTGATCCGTGAGGCACACCACTAGTCACTGATCACCAACCAGAAAAACATCCATTTACCCCCACTCTTTGCTTTCTGTTAGTTAACCAATCCTCTATCCATGCTAATACATTACCCGTAACACTGCGCACCTTTATCTTATGTAGGAGTCTTTGGTGCAGCACCTTGTCAAATGTCTTCTGGAAATCCAGATACACCACATCCACAGGTTCCCCATTGTCCACTGCACATGTAATGTTCTCAAAGAATTCCACCAAATTAGTCAAACATAACCTGCCCTTCATGAACCCATGCTGCGTCTTACCAATGGGACTATTTATATCCAGATGTCTCGCTATTTCTTCCTTGATGATAGATTCAAGCATTTTCCCTCCTACAGAAGTTAAGCTCACCGGCCTATAGTTACCTGCCTTTTGTCTACCTCCTTTTTTAAACAGTGGCGTCACATTTGCTGTTTTCCATTCTGCAGGAACCACCCCAGAGTCCAGCGAATTTTGGTAAATTACCACAAGTGCATTTGCTATTTCTCCCGCCATTTATTTAGTGCCCTGGGATGCATTCCATTAGAACCAGGAGACTTGTCTACCTTTAGCCCCATTAACTTGCCCAACACTACCTCTTTCGTGATAATGATAGTTTCTAGGTTCTCTCCTGCCAGTCTTCCTGACTATGAGAGATCAGGACATTGGCACATGTTGGGTCTGATCACGAGGTATGACACTATTAACAGCAGCCTCAACGCACCCAGCTACCACAACACTGACCGTGACACCAATCGCTCATTGGTATGTGTCAGGGTTGGTAACAATGTGATTCTTTGATTTAAAGCAAAGAAGCCGGCTGTATATTGGAGAATGATGTTAAGGAGCACGGAGGGTTAAAAACAGCACAGCCTTATTTACAGATGTGTGTTTGCTTACATGGTGCTTCTTCTCTGCCTGTTTCCTGCACTTGGGGTTTCACTTAGAATCATAGAATCCTACACTGCAGAAGGAGGCCATTTGGCCCATCGAGTCTGCACTGACCACAATCCCACTCAGGCCCTATCCCCATAACCCCATGCATTTACCCTAGCTAGTTCCCCTGACACTGAGGGAAAATTTAGGATGGCCAATCCACCTAACCCGCACATCTTTGGACTGTGGAAGGAAACCGGAGCACCTGAAGGAAACCCACACAGACACGAGGAGAATGTGCAGAATCCACACACACAGTGACCCAAGCCAGGAATCAAACTCGGATCCCTGGCGTTGTGAAGCAGCAGTGCTAACCCCTGTGTCACCCCACTTCACTTCTGGTGAATACATTAATACAACAGAGCTCAGTAAGTCAATAGGGATTAATACAAATACATAACATAGTAAAAATACATACATACATACATAACAAGGCCTTCCCTGTATCACCATCAGCCACACTGCCTTACCAGATAGAAACTAGCAGTTCCTCAACTTGATCGAATAGATACTCTCGGTCATTGTCACACAGAGCGGAGAAGTGAAATGGAACATATTTTGAGACACTAATAAAATAGCAAGCTCAGCCTTTGGGAGCAAGAGTCGAAAGATGCTGAATGTTTTGAGGCTAGTTTGAATATAACGGAACGTCTTAATGAAGCCAAGTGGTCTGCTCTCATCAATTACATGAGTGGTGAGAAAACTCTGAATGCACTAAAAGTCACCCCAATAAATTGCGATAGATAGGTGGTGCGCCAATGGCTGCTGATTACCACTTTGTCAGAACATAGAGATGTCCTCTGTCACAGAGAATATTAGCGGCACGTATGTTGGGATCAAAAAAGGCATGATGTGGAGAAGCCGGCGTTGGACTGGGGTAAACACAGTAAGAGTTTTAACGACACCAGGTTAAAGTCCAACAGGTTTATTTGGTAGCAAATACCATTAGCTTTCGGAGCGCTGCTCCTTCGTCAGATGGAGTGGAAATCTGTTCTCAAACAGGGCACAGAGACACAAAATCAAGTTACAGAATACTGATTAGAATGAGAATCCCGACAACCAACCAGGTCTTAAACATACAGGCAATGTGAGTGGAGGGAGCATTAAGCACAGGTTAAAGAGATGTGTATTGTCTCCAGACAGGACAGCCAGTGAGATTCTGCAAGCCCCACAGCTTGCCTCCTGGACTTGCAGAATCTCACTGGCTATCCTTTTGTGTCTCTGTGCCCTGTTTGAGAGCAGATTTCCACATGGCATTTGCTACCAAATAAACCTGTTGGACTTTAACCTGGTGTTGTTAAAACTCTTACCATCAAAAAAGGCAACAGGCTATCAGCTCCTTTGAAAACAGGCTAGGGGAACCGAATGCAATAAACAGTTGGAAAAATGGTGAGACACTACCTTAAGTTGGGGAACTTAAAGCATATCTGTCATAAATAGGTTGGATTTGGAACCCACAGTGCAGAAGTTTCACGAAGCTACTTTGTCATGGGCAAAGCTTCATGTACTGTTGCTGTATCAGCTGAACTCAACAATCATGGGAAACTGGCATCGACGCAAACTTCCGTGTCTCTGCTGGAGGGAGGCGTACTGCTCCTGGATATATGTGATGCAAAGATTGTGACCCTGGACAAGAACAAATACAAATGCAGTGATTGAAACAACTATTGTGACGTTTCCTGCTGAGTATCTTAGAAAAGATATTTGCCCATTTTGTCCTTATCAGACTGCATATCCAGGCTGAACACATCTATCCTAAATACCAGTGTGAGCTCAGGACTGAAAGGCCCACACTTGTTTTGCTCTTCTCAGTCTAACAACTGCAAGAGAAATCCCATCATGAGGTCAGAAGTGGGGATGTTGGCTGATGATTGCACAATGTTCAGCATCATTTGTGACTCCACAGATACTGAAATAGTCCATTCCCAAAATGGAGCAATACCTGGTCGACATCCAGGCTTGGGCTGACAAGTGGCAAGTAAGATTCACCCCACACAAAGGTCAGGCAATGACCATCTCCAACAAGAGAGAATCAAACCATCGTCCCTTTGATCATCTACTCAGCCTATGAATTGTTCTTGTAGAGAGCCAGAACAGACACAATGGCCGCTATTTTACCATTTTTATTTTAAGTGCTGGGTGGACTTGAAACTGGAAGTGTTTCAGATCTGACTTTGAGGCCCGTTCTGAGGTGCCCCCATAACCACTCTGCCTCCACAAATATCAGCAAGGCCGAATCTTGCTGCAGAAGCCTGTGGCGTGGCTTAATGCGCAAGAAATCCTGCAGCTCCGTTCACAGCCTCCAATTGCGCATGTGCAAAAAAATATATATAATAATGCGGCTCCCCTGCCACATCCCTCTTGGGCCGGATAGTGCCTCCCCTTGGCCCCCTTAGACATTGCCCCCTCCCCAACATTATTGATCCCCTTATCCCCCCCTCCCTCGCCACCCAGACCGATTGCGGTCTCCTCCCCGCCTCCCTCCAGCGATCGCAGGCAGAGTGGCAGCGGCCCCATCCTCCCCCCCCGACTGATCACAGCCAGAGTGATCCCGCCACCCACTCATCCCACCCATCTCAAGCAGAGTAATCCCACCTCCCCCTCCCGCACCCTCCTGCACAAGGCCCCCATCTCCCCCTGACTCCGATGGCTGTGTGACACCTTCCCTCTTTCTCCCCTGTCCTCAATCATCACTGAGGCACTGATCCACACCCCCCAAACACCACTGCCCCACCCCCCCCCCACCCTCCCTCCACTCCCCGCCCCATCAGCACACTTGCAAGTGCTCACTCCCTCAATGCTAACAAGCAAGCTGCATGTAACTTGCTGGAATGCTCTGCCAAACTCCATTGTTCCACTGGAGCAAGCTGAGAGGGAGTGATTGGAGGCAGCAGTGCTGGTGAGAGATTAATGGAATTGTTTATTTATTTAATTAGTCAGCTAGTGTGTGTTTTTTTTGGCCTTTACTTTTGCAGTAGAATTTTAAGTTTAAAGTGAAAACTGGAAGTGGGCTGCTAAGGAGTCTGGGAAGGGTTTTTGAAGCGCGTGAAGTATAAAAGGTAGGCTGCAGTATACAGCGGGCAGCGTCGGGAGCGGGCAGTGGAGTGAGTGGGAAGCAGAGTGTGAGCTATAAGGCATTGGCTCACAGGGCTTTGGGGGACAGGGCAAGCAGGGGTGAGTTTAAATTCATTTCTGCACTTTCTACCTGGTACTGGCAAGGTATCTAGAGGGGATGGGTGTGCAGGCAGTGCTATGTTCCTCTTGCACTATGTTTGAGGTGAGGGACGACGACAGTGTCCCTGCTGATTACACCTGTGGGCAGTGCACCCATCTGCAGCTCCTCCAAAACCGTGTTAGGGAACTGGAGCTGGAGTTGGATGAACTTAGGATCATTAGGGACGCAGAGGTGGCCATAGACAGAAGCTTTAGGAATACAGTTACTCCGATGAATGAAAACAGATGGGTGACGGTGAGAGGGGCTGGGAGGAAGCAGTCCGTGCAGGGATCCCCGGTGGTCGTTCCCCTTAGCAACAAGTATTCCGCTTTGGATACGGTTGAGGGGGATGACATACCAGTGGTGAGCCGCAGTGAGAGGATATCCAGCACTGTGTCCGTCTCTGTGGCTCGGGAGGGTAAGGGGCAGAGCGGGAAGGCAATAGTTATTGGGGACTCGTTAGTTAGAGGGATAGATAGGAGGTTCTGTGGCAGCAAAAGAGACTCACGGATGGTATGTTGCCTACCAGATGCCAAGGTCAGTGACGTCTCAGACCGTGTTTTCCGGATTCTGAAGGGGGAGGGGAAACAGTCACAAGTCGTGGTACACATTGGTACCAATGACATAGGTAAGCGAAGGGACGGGGATTTAAAGCAGGAATTTCTGGAGCTGGGCTGGAAGCTGAGAGCCAAGACAAGACATGTGGTCATCTCTGGTACGTTGCCGGTGCCACGTGATAGCGAGTTGAGGAACAGGGAGAGAGTGCAGTTAAACATGTGGTTGCAGGGATGGTGTAGGAGGGAGGGTTTCAGATACGTGGATAATTGGAACACATTCTGGGGAAGGTGGGACCTGTACAAACAGGACGGGGTGCACCTGAACCAGAGGGGCACCAATATCCTAGGAGGGAAATTTGTTACGGCTCTTCAGGGGGGTTTAAACTAATTTGTCAGGGGAGTGGGAAAAGGAGTTGTAGTCCAGAAGTCAGTGAGGGTGGTGAGGTATTGGGGAAGGTATCAGGGTCAAGGGTGGGTACCAGTAGACAGGAAGGTGGGTTGAAGTGTGTCTACTTCAATGCAAGGAGCATCCGGAACAAGGTAGCTGAACTTGGGGCGTGGATTGGTACTCGGGACTATGATGTTGTGGCCATTACGGAGACGTGGGTAGAACAAGGACAGGAATGGTTGTTGGACGTCCCGGGGTATCGATGTTTTACTAAGTGTAGGGAAGCTGGTAAAAGAGGTGGAGGAGTGGCAATTGTTAATCAAGGATAGTTGAACGGCTGCGGAAAGGCACTTTGAGGGGGATCTGCACACTGAGGTAATATGGGCTGAGGTTAGAAATAGGAAAGGAGCGGTCACGTTGTTAGGAGTTTACTATAGGCCCCCAAATAGTCATAGAGATGTGGAGGAAGAAATTGCTAAACAGATTATGGATATGTGTGGGGGTCACAGGGTAGTTGTCATGGGGGACTTTAACTTTCCAAATATTGATTGGAGCCTTTGTAGGTCAAATAGTTTGGATAGGGCAGTTTTTGTGCAGTGTGTGCAGGAGGGTTTCCTGACACAATATGTGGATAGGCCGACAAGAGGTGAGGCCACATTGGATTTGGTACTGGGAAATGAACCGGGCCAAGTGTTAGATTTGGTTGTGGGAGAGCACTTTGGAGATAGTGACCACAATTCGGTGTCTTTTGTTATTGCAATGGAGAAGGATAGGGCCGTACGGCAGGGCAAGGTTTATAATTGGGGGAGAGGTAATTATGATGCGATTAGGCAAGAATTAGGGGGCATAAGTTGGGAACAGAAACTGTCAGAGAAAGGAACTAATGAAAAGTGGAACTTTTTCAAGGAACAAATACTGGATGTCCTTGATAGGTATGTCTCTGTCAGGCAGGGAGGAAATGGCCGAGTGAGGGAAACATGGTTCACGAAAGAGGTGGAACGTCTTGTGAAAAGGAAGAAGGAAGCTTATGTAGGGATGAGGAAACAAGGTTCAGATGGCTCGATTGAGGGTTACAAGTTAGCAAGGAATGAGCTGAAAAAGGGGCTTAGGAGAGCTAGGAGGGGACACGAGAAGTCCTTGGCGGGTCGGATCAAGGAAAACCCGAAGGCTTTTTACTCTTATGTGAGGAATAAAAGAATGACCAGGTGAGGTTAGGGCCGGTCAAGGACAGTAGTGGGAACTTGTGTATGGAGTCAGTAGAGATAGGCGAGGTGATGAATGAATACTTTTCTTCAGTGTTCACCAAGGAGAGGGGCCATGTTTTTGAGGAAGAGAAGGTGTTACAGGCTAATAGGCTGGAGGAAATAGATGTTCGGAGGGAGGATGTCCTGGCAGTTTTGAATAAACTGAAGGTCGATAAGTCCCCTGGGCCTGATGAAATGTATCCTAGGATTCTTTGGGAGGCAAGGGATGAGATTGCAGAGCCTTTGGCTTTGATCTTTGGGTCCTCACTGTCCACGGGGATGGTGCCAGAAGACTGGAGAATGGCGAATGTTGTTCCTCTGTTTAAGAAAGGGAATAGAAATGACCCTGGTAATTATAGACCGGTTAGTCTTACTTTGGTGGTTGGTAAATTGATGGAAAAGGTCCTTAGAGATGGGATTTACGACCATTTAGAAAGATGCGGATTAATCCGGGATAGTCAGCACGGATTCGTGAAGGGCAAGTCGTGCCTCACAAATTTGATATAATTTTTTGAGGAGGTAACTAAGTGTGTTGATGAAGGTAGGGCAGTTGATGTCATATACATGGATTTTAGTAAGGCGTTTGATAAGGTCCCCCATGGTCGGCTTATGATGAAACTGAGGAAGTGTGGGATAGAGGGAAAGTTGGCCGATTGGATAGGTAATTGGCTGTCTGATCGAAGACAGAGGGTGGTGGTCGATGGAAAATTTTCAGATTGGAGGCAGGTTGCTAGCGGAGTGCCGCAGGGATCAGTACTTGGTCCTCTGCTCTTTGTGATTTTTATTAATGACTTAGAGGAGGGGGCTGAAGGGTGGATCAGTAAAATTGCTGATGACACCAAGATTGGTGGAGCAGTGGATGAGGTGGAGGGCTGTTGTAGGCTGCAAAGAGATATAGATAGGATGCAAAGCTGGGCTGAAAAATGGCAAATGGAGTTTAACCCTGATAAATGTGAGGTGATTCATTTTGGTAGGACTAATTTAAATGTGGATTACAGAGTCAAAGGTAGGGTTCTGAAGACTGTGGAGGAACAGAGAGATCTTGGGGTTCATATCCACAGATCTCTAAAGGTTGCCACTCAAGTGGATGGAGCTGTGAAGAAGGCCTACAGTGTGTTAGCTTTTATTAACAGGGGGTTGGAGTTTAAGAGCCGTGGGGTTATGCTGCAACTGTACAGGACCTTGGTGAGACCACATTTGGAATATTGTGTGCAGTTCTGGTCACCTCACTATAAGAAGGATGTGGAAGCGCTGGAAAGAGTGCAGAGGAGATTTACCAGGATGCTGCCTGGTTTGGAGGGTAGGTCTTATGAGGAAAGGTTGAGGGAGCTCGGGCTGTTCTCTCTGGAGCGGAGGAGGCTGAGGGGAGACTTAATAGAGGTTTATAAAATGATGAAGGGGATAGATAGAGTGAACGTTCAAAGACTATTTCCTCGGTAGGATGGAGCTACAAGGGGGCATAACTATAGGGTTCGTGGTGGGAGATACAGGAAGGATATCAGAGGTAGGTTCTTTACGCAGAGAGTGGTTGGGGTGTGGAATGGACTGCCTGCAGTGATAGTGGAGTCAGACACTTTAGGAACATTTAAGCGGTTATTGGATAGGCACATGGAGCACACCAGGATGATAGGGAGTGGGATAGCTTGATCTTGGTTTCAGATAAAGCTCGGCACAACATCGTGGGCTGAAGGGCCTGTTCTGTGCTGTACTGTTCTATGTTCTATAACTGCCTGCAGCTGATCTGTCCTAACAAGGGGCAGCTCCATAAAAGCCCCAAGGATGCACAGGCAGTGCAGGAAAAAGATGACCAAATGCTCAGCACCGAGATTCACTGAGGGCGACCTCGGGAGGCTGCTGTATGCGGCAGAGCAAGGTGGGACATCCTCTTCCCCCACAGGAGAGCGCAGACCCAAGCAAAGCGGCCTGGAGACAGTTGCCGCCTTAGTTAGTGCCATGGCACTGGCCCTCAGAACAGCAAAAAGGTCGATGACCTCATCTGGACAGCAAGGGTGAGTGCCTAACCCCATCTAGCATCTTCTCCCAAATCTCCCCCAGATCCCCCCACCCCCAGCACCCTGCATGCTTCCAGCCCCTGACCCCGACCCCCAAGCACCTCCTTCCTACCGTGCCCCCCACCCCCTCCCCCCAAGGTCCAGGGCCTCCAGAGGATGTCCGCCAAACGCATCACAGGCCACAGGGCGAGGTAGGCAGCTGGCCCCCTTCACCTCCGATGTACATTCTGGGGAGACATGTAGATGTAATGGTTGGCCATGTAAGGTTAGGAAGTTATAGTTGCACTAAGATGGCACAGGCGAAGGGCTGCATCAGTTTGATAGATCTTTAAACTGTTTTCTGTTCACGCATTTTTATGTTAGAATTTATTATTTAAACACTTAATTGTAATCATTCAGTGTTTTTTCACCACTCACCTGTGACTAATTTGTCTCAGATTTGCCTTGAACATGAATCCTGTTCCCCTGACGGTCGCCGGAGGGATGTTTCATGTTGATGTCAGTTGGGGAGGCCCCTCAACAATGTGTCACTGAGAAAATGAGGCCATTGGTTCCCCAGAACCCACGAGTGATTCCCTCCCCTCCTCCAGCCCACCCACCCCAGGGCCCTGTATGGGGGCTTACAGATCCCTTACCCATTACACAGACGTGGGCCTAGGTGCCAGCGTGCATGCAGAGCTCAGGTAGGAGTCAGATGAGTTTGCACTAGAACATCATCATAATGGTGCTTGGCAAATTGTCATCACCCTCCTGCCTGCCCAGGAAACTCGCTAACACAGCGTCCCCAGGCCCACCACTCTGATGTGACGAAGTGGCAGGAGACAAAAGGATTTTGGCGGGATGGGGGGTGAATGGAACACACGTGCACAGACACAGGCCCCTAGTTAGTGAAGTGCCTGGTGATCATGGCCTCCCTAGCCGCCCTGGCATGCCTTATTCTATCTGCCAACCCTCCAGTACCTGGGTGGTGTCTCTCTTCCTCCTCCTCCTGCTGGTGGGCCTCCACATCCTCCTCCTCCTCCAAAAGGTCTCCTCTCTGCTGCGCCAGGTTGTGTAGGGCACAGCAGACCACCACAATGCGGGAAGAAATCAGGGGGCTGTATTGAAGGGCCCCACCAGAGCGGTCCAAGCACCTGAACCGCATCTTCAGGAGACCTATTCACCTCTCCATTATAGAGCAGGTGGCAACTTGGGCCTCATTACACTGGGTCTCTGCCTCAGTCACAGGCCTTCGCACAGGCGTCATTGACCATGTCCGAAACGAGTAACCCATGTCACCCACGAGCCACCCCTGCAGCCTGGGCTCCTCCTCAAAGGCCAACGTAATGTCTGAGCTCCTCAGAATGAAGCTGTCATGCACTCTGCTGGGATGTCTCGCGCAGACGTGCATAATGTTTATCTTGTGTTCACAAATCAGTTGGACATTTAGGGTGTGGAACCCCTGTCTATTGATGAATCTTTAAGGATTCTGCAGAGGGGCCTTGAGGGCGACGTGGGTGCAGTTGATGGCCCCTGGAACATTAGGCATAACCGCAATGGCTGCGAACCCTGCAGCCCAGGCTTCCTGATGGGCACGTTCCAGGTTAAATTTGATATACTGCCCAGCCCAAGCATACAGCGCATCCGTGACCTGCTTGACACAGGTGCGCGCAGCTGACTGGGAAATGCCATATACATCTCCGCTGGGGGTCTGGAAGGAGCCAGTGGCATAAAAGTTCAGAGCGGCCGTCAATTTGACAGCCACCGAAAGTGGGTGCCCTCCCTGCCCCGAGGTGCCAGGTCCTGCAACAAGTGGTACAGGTGTTGCACTGTCTCCTTTCAGAGCCGGAGCCATCGGCAGCACACGGTGTCCAACATCTGTTCAAATGACACTCGTGTGCAGAACTGCCGGGGTCTCCGCTCTCTCCTTCTCCTGCACCCCGCACTTTGGGCAAATGACTCAAAAAACAAAATGTCCGCCCTGAAAGGAGACATTCAACATGCTCAGTTTCATTGGTCAGAACATTGAATACAAGAGTTGGGACGTCTTGTTGAAGTTGTACAAGACACTGGTAAGACCACACTTGGAATACTGTGTATAGTTCTGGTCACCCTATTATAGAAAGGATATTATTAAACTAGAAAGAGGGCAGGAGAGATTTACTAAGATGCCGCCGGGACTTGATGGTTTGAGTTATAAGGAGAGGCTGGATAGACTGGGACTTTTCTCTCTGGAGCGTAGGAGGCTGAGGGGTGATCTTATAGAGGTCTATAAAATAATGAGGGGCACAGATCAGCTGGATAGTCAATATCTTTTCCCAAAGGTAGGGGAACCTAAAATGAGAGGGCATGGGTTTAAGGTGAGAGGGGAGAGATACAAAAGGGTCCAGAGGGGCAATTTTTTCACACAGAGGATAGTGAGTGTCTGGAACAAGCTGCCAGAGGTAGTAGTAGAGGCGGGTACAATTTTTTCTTTTAAAAAGCATTTAGATAGTTACATGGATAAGATGGGTATAGAGGGATATGGGCCAAATGCGGGCAATTGGGACTAGCTTAGGGGTTTAAAAAAAAGGGCGGCATGGACAAGTTGGGCTGAAGGACCTGTTTCCATGCTGTAAACCTCTATGACTCTATGACCTCCTGTAAGCAGCATGGAGCCGTCCAACAGTAGGCACTTACCTCTTCACTAACCCTCACTGATGGAGCGCCCAATTCAGACTCTTATGGAGCATGTCTATTCCAGACCGATCCGGATTGGGCGAAAGCAGTGATAATGGCAGACATGCCGGTAAAGTGGGGCATGCAGCATGTTAAGTGGATTGAAATCAAAGCAATTACATTTAAATGGATGTCGTGCCCATTTTGAGTGGGCTCCCGATTGTGGCCATCTTCAGGCCTTGGTAAGGTGGGAATCACCGCAGAGGCGGGCGCGGATCGTGCTACTCGCCTCACGCCCAACTTTACCACATTTTCGTGCCCAGAAATGGGCGCAATTCAATGGTAAAACCGCCCCCAATGTGTTGAATGGCCTCCTGCTGTATGCTACAATCATTCTATGATTCTGTGGTTCGATGTTGTTGTCTTTTTGCTCCCTGATGTGAAGCCCTCGGGCACCTAAATCTCTCGAATGCTTCCCAAGCGTGACAACACTGCAGCAAGATACAAATTCAAGTTGCACATAAAACTGAACCAGTTATAACATTCATACCTTCAAAGAGGTTCACAACAAATTCTTCTCTAACCTACATTCACAGTGAAGAGGGAACAGTTTGTTTATCTAAATAGGATGTTGGTGAACTTACCAAAATCATTCTGACAATTTCCCTCCAATTCTGGAAAACAAAATTCATTAACACAATCCATTAAAATAAAAACATGGCATCAACATTGTGAGGAAACATCACCGTGTGAATTTGGTGTGGATAGTCAATATCACAATATACATAAATGATTTCCAAAGAAGCCCTACCGTGCAGAAGGAGACCATTCAGCCCATCAAGTCTACATCGACTCTCTGACACATGAGAGAACCAAGTGTGATTTTTCTAGGTTTGTCCACACCCTAGCTATGACTGTAACACTACATTCTGCACTCTCTCCTTTCCTTCTCTATGTACGGTATGCTTTGTCTGTATAGCGCGCAAGAAATAATACTTTTCACTGTATACTAATATGTGACAATAATAAATTGGGGGGAGGGGGACCCTCTGTTACTCTGCATGTGATCGGTGGGGAAGGGGGGCGGGACTGCAATCAGTGAGGGAGGGCGGCGGGGCCATGATTGTTGAGGGAGGGAGGGAGTCTGCAATCAGTTTGGGCAGCGGGAGGACAGCGGGGTCTGCAGCCTGGGCCGTGGGGCCCCACAATTGTGGGAAGGGGAGAGCTAGTTGAGGCTGCCTGCAGTAGAAGGGGCCTGTCAGCTCTCTGTCTGTCAGACCCCTGCTACTGTTAATGTGCATGTGCAGCATTAGAGGTCTGCACATGCGCAATATCTCCCTCTACAGGCTGTCAGGCACATTAAGCCCCGCCCACAGTCTCTTAGGCCAGAAACAGACGAGTCCAGAATTTCAGAGACAGAGTGTATAAGGTTGGGCCTGAAAACACACCCAAAAGAGAGATCTGGAACTCTCCCAGTTTTACACCCGCCCCACACGTAGAAAGAATCTCATAAAATTCCGCCCATAGCAGCCAAACAACTGACTGAAAAGGTTTCTGGAAGCTGCCACCAGAAAAATATGCCTAATGTTTCACCCTATTGTGGGGCCCAGGCAGTTCAGGAATCCAGTTTCTGGCTTCTCATTCGACCACCGCTCAGTCCACTTCCAATTGGTACCCCTCCCTTCCCAAGATCCACCTGAGAAGCTCCTGCAATTTGCTAGCTGCCTCTGTGGCCCTGCTCCAGTTCGCAGCCTCATTACTTTTCATGGATCAAATCCTGGTGTCCAGGCCCAAGTATTATCCATCAGACATGGACCCATTCTGTGAATGCATCTACACCTGACTTCAATTTTGTTTTCACATTTAGGGTTTTAATAACATCACAATTATTCCTGTCATCTGTGACATTGTTGGCAAGACCACCAATATCTTCATCCAGATAATGAATGGTGACAGTGGAGAGTAACAGTCCAGGAGGACCCTTACAGGACGCTACTAGTGACCAGCCTCCATGCAAAAACTATGAAAATGCAATCAATTTCCCATCCAGTTCAGAATCTGCTCTTTCATCATCTAAAGTTACCTACTGTATGTTACCATGTCAAAGACTTGTTTTGAATGAATTCCGACAGGACTACTTTGACATGCCCATCCGATAGCAATCTCCTCTGTAAATTTAACCTAGTTGGTGGACACAGCCTTCTCTTCCAAAAGCTATGTTGAGAATTATTGATAATCAGGTGACCACATAGGAGCGTTTCCAATTCCCTTATTGGAAACATACTTCCAGAATACACCAGACAATTGATGGTGTATCTGGATTTTCAAAAAACTTTTGAGAGGTTAGTGTGCAAAATTAAAGCACATGGCATTGGCGGTAATATATTGGCATGGAATGAGAATTGATAAGCTGACAGGAAACAGAAAATAAAAATAAATTGTTATTGTTCGGAATGGCACGCAGTGACGAGTAGGGTCCCACAGGGATCAGTGCTTAGGCCCCAGCTATTCACAATGTACATCAATGACTTCCATAGAATCCCTACAGTGCAGAAGGAAACCATTCAGCCCATCAAGTCTGCACCCACTCTTTGAAAGATGAGGGAACTCCATGTAATATTTCTAAGTTTGCTGATGAGTCAAAACAAGATGAAAAAATGAGTGGTGAGGAGGAAGTAAAGAGGACTCAATGGTGATTTAGACAAGTTGAGTGAGAGGCCAAATGCATGATAGATAAGTGTGAAGTTATCCACTTCAGAAGGAGAAGCAGAATGGCAGAGTATTACTTAAATGGTGATAGATTGGGAAATAGTGAAGTGCAGAAAGTGCAAGGTGGAGCTTAAGAAAGCAATTAGGAAAGCAAAGAGGGAATATGAGAAAGCTCTGGCTGGTAAAAGTAGGGAAAATCCCAAGATATTCAGTAAGTATATCAATGGGAAGTGGATAACGAGAGAAAGAGTAGGGCCCATTATGGACCATGGGGTCAATCTGTGGGTAGAGCCAGAAGACATTGGTAGAGTGTTGAATGAATACTTCACATCCATCTTCAGCCAAGAGCAGGAGGAAGAAGGTATGGAATTCAGGGAGAAAGGCTGTGAGGTTCTTGAGCAAATTGACATAGGGAATGACAAAGTATTGGAGGTGTTGGCAGGCTTAAAAGTGGAAAAATCTCCAGGTCCGGATGAATTGTGTTCCAAGCTGCTGTGGGTGGCAAGGGGAGAAATTGCAGGGACTCTGACACATTTTCAATTCCTCTCAGTTAATGGAGGATGTGCCAGACTGGAGAACAGCTAAATGTGGTTCCACGATTTAAGAAGGGTTGTAGAGATAAGCCAGGGAACAACAGATCAGTAAATCTCACATCAGTGATAGGGAAACTATTAGAAAAAATTCTGAAAGACACCACCTATTTCTACTTGGAGAGGCATGGCTTGATCAGGGATAGTCACCATGGCTTCAGCAGAGAGAGGTCATGCTTAACAAATTTGATTGAATTTTTTGAGGAGGTGTGTCGATGAGGGTAGTGCAGTCGATTTAGTTTATATGGATTTCTGCAAAGCCTTTGACAATGTCCCTCATGGGAGACTTACAAAGAAGGTAACTTCACATGGGATACAGGTAACTTGATAAAGTGGATTCAAAATTGCCTCAGTTGTAGGAGACAGAGGGTGATTATAGAAGGTTGAATTAGTGACTGATAGCCAATGACAGGTGGCGTATCACGGGATTAGTGCTGGGTCCCCTGTTCATAGAATCCCTACAGTGCAGAAGGAAGCCATTCAGCCCATCGAATCTGCACTGACTCTCGGTGCATCATAGCCTATCCCCATAACCTTGTGCATTTAACCTAATCTACAAAACTGTGGACACTAAGGGGCAATTTAGCATGGCCCATCAACTTAACCTGCACATCTTTGGACTGTGGGAGAAAACCGGAACACCCAGAGGAAAATCATACAGACATGGAGAGAATATGCAAACTCCACACAGGTAGTATCTCAAGGCTGGAATTGAACACGGATCCCTGGCACTGAGGCAACAGTGCTAAACATTGTGTCACGGTACCACCCTTACTATTCGTCATATATATAAATGACATAAGTGATAATGTAGGGGGGGGGTGGGTGGCGGGGGGTGGAGGGGGGGCTGTAGGATTAGTAAGTTTGTGGATGTCAGAAAGATAGGCCGGGTGGGTAACGATGAGGCGGAGTATCTTGGACTACAAGAAGATATAGACGGAATGGTCAAATGGGCAGATAAATGACAGATAGAGTTTAACCCTGAAAAGTGTGAGGTGATTGGAAGAAGTAATTTGACAAGGAAGTACTCAATGAACAGCATGGCACTAGGAGGTTCTGTGGAGCAGGGGATATATTTGTCCACAGATCTCTGAAGACTGACGGGCATGTTAGTAGGGTGGTCACAGTAAGAAGTCTCACAACACCAGGTTAAAGCCCAACAGGTTTATTTGGTATCACAAGCTTTCGGAGCGCTGCTCCTTCAGGAGCGAAGGAGCAGCAAAGGAGCAATGCTCTGAAAGCTTGCGATACCAAATAAACTTGTTGGACTTTAACCTGATGTTGTGAGACCTCTTACTGTGCCCACCCCACTCCAACGCTGGCATCTCCACATCACAGTAGGGTGGTGAGAAAGGCATATGGGACACTTACCTTTATCAATCGAAGCATAGATGACAAAAGCAGGAAAGTCATGTTGGAGTTGTACAGAACATTGGTGAGGCCACAGCTAGAGTACTGTGTGCAGTTCTGGCCGCCATATTATACAAAGGATGTGATTGCACTTGAAGGGAGTGCAGAGGAGATTCACCAAGATGCTGCCTGAAGAGAGGTTGGGTTGTTTCCATTGGAGATCCAGTGAACTAGCTAGATGGATTCAGGACTGGCTTGGCCATAGAAGACAAAGGGTAGCGGTGGAACGGTGTTTTTCTGAATGGAGCTCTGTAACTAGTGGTGCTCCGCAGGGATCAGTGCTGGGACCTCTGTTGTTTGTAATGTATATAAATGACTTGTAAGAAAACGTAGCTGGTCTGATTAGCAAGTTTGCGGATGATACTAAGATTGGTGGCATTGCGGATAGTAATGAAGATTGTCAGAGAATTCAGCAGGACATAGATAGGCTGGAAAATTGGGTGTAGAAACGGCAGATGGAATTTAATCCGGACAAATGCAAAGTGATGCATTTTGGTAGATCCAATTCAGGTGGGAGCTATAAAATTAATGGCAGATCCATCAGGAGCATTGACACACAGAGAGATCTGGGCATGCAGGTCTACAGATCCTTAAAAGAGTCACCTATAGAGCAGACCAGGTAAGGGTGACAGATTTCCTTCCCTAAAAAGATGCCACTTCTTAGTTTCATCGGCTCTTTTCCCATTTACTGGAGAGTGTAGAATCTCCAAAAGAGAGGACCAGCTGTTCTCTCCGTACTCTGCACTGGAAGTCTTAGCCTACCTTGAGCACAAAAGCTTATTGGTCAAGCTTTCTAGAGTCCTACTATCCTGGGTTGTTGGTAACATCGCTTTTCTTCAAAACAGACTATTTTGAGAACATATGGGCCCTAAAGCCAACACTTGGAAGAGGCAGAGCAATGATTCACCTCAAGGATCAGTACTGGCCCCCACCCTGTTCAACCTGTACATAAATAACCTGCCAGCCACATGTTGATCTATGCAGATGATATCTGCTGTGCTTACCAAGCGAGAGATTTCAAGGACATTAACAGTGTTCTTAATGGCGATCTTAGTAATCTCTCTGTCCACTGCCAAAACTGGTGCCCAAAACATGTGTTGCCAAAACCGTATCATGTGTTCATCACCTTAACAATGCAAGAAGTCACCAAGAACTTGATCTCTACCTAAACGACAGCTGCGGCAAAAACCACCCTACATCCACCTTGATGTCATTTTGGACATCAGACTGACCTACAAACCATACCTCCAGAAAATCTCAGCTGTACTGAAGACTCACAACAATCTCATCAGCAAAGGAATCTCTTGGGGAGTAAACATCAGAACCTCCTCTTTGGCTCTCTGCTACTCAGTAGCTGAGTACTGTGCTGCTGTCTGGAAGAACTCTGCATGCTGCAAACAGCTAGATGTCCAGCTGAATGAGACCATGAGGAACATCTCAGGAGCAATCCGTTCAACAAATTGGCTATCTGTGCTCTGCAATCATGCGCCACCACAACTCCATTGTGAAGCTAGCACAGCATGACTGCGAGGAAAGAGTGTACAAAAATCCAGACCTGCCTGTGGTAGAAGACACCACCCCCCCACCCAGCAAACGCCTCATCTCAAGGCAGCCAATCTGGACCAACCTGCCCGAGCCAGGCAGTTCTGCTGTAGACCTGTGGAAGGATCTGTGGCACAACACCAACAACACAGCCCAAAATCAGCACCTGCTTGATGATCCCACATTGGAAACCCCAGGCTTTGACCTCCCGCATGCTGGGGTCGGACCTGCTGTAACACCCTCTTTTCCTGGGGACACTGACTCACCTCTGCACAACTGTCGTGAAGTGCAAACCATGGTACATATAATCAACAAGTGCCTGAGCTGTGCTTCAGTGGCAGTCTCACTACCCTACACCAGGCCAATGAGGAAGCTGCTAACTGGCTGAAGCATTTCATATTGCGCACCTAGCTGTTTATCAGTGCATATGATGGTAGCAGTATCAGCCTAGATTACAGGCTCCATTCTCTGGGTGAGACTCAAAGGCAATTATTCTAAGGACTATAGCTGACATTTGGAGGAATAAATATCAAGAGTTACTGGAAGATAGAATTTACCAGTACAATAAAATTTCTTCACAGAGTTCAGGGTTAGCTCCCATACAGGAACAGAGCTTCCAGATCCTTTTTATATATGAAGAGCTCATTAAATGCTTTGTTAGTCTAGAGTTGTATTGAGTCATTAACACATTTATAACATTTAACACATTTATTGTTGGCTTTCATAGCGAGAGGATTTGAGTATAGGGAGAGGGATGTTTTGCTGCAATTGTACAGGGCATTGGTGAGGCCACATCTGGAGTATTGAGTACAGTCTTGGTGTCCTTATCTGAGGAAGGATGTCCTTGCTATAGAGTGAGTGCAGCAAAGGTTTACCAGGCTGATTCCTGGGATGGCAAGTCTGTCATAAGAGGAGAGACTAAGTCAGTTAGGATTATATTCACTGGAGTTTAGAAGAGTGAGAGGGGATCTCATAGAAACTTATAAAATTCTAACAGGGTTAGACAGGGTAGATTCAGAAAGAATGTTCCCGATGGTGGGGGAGTTCAGAACTAGCGATCATAGTTTGAGGATAAGGAGTAAACCTTTTAGAACTGAGGTGAGGAGAAATTTCTTCACCCAGAGGGTGGTGAATGTGTGGAATTCACTAACACAGAAAGTAGTCGAGGATGTAGTCGGGCAAACCCAGGGAGTGTGGGCTGCAGCAGGGAGAGGAGTGTATGGAAAGGGTTAAACAGACGGCACTGTGGTATCCACACTCACTGCAGGCAGACAGGACAAAATACAAATAACTATATCTCAGACGGCACTAAAACAGTCACACCCCAGGTGGTATCACTCCCAGGTTACAGCAACTATATGAGAATTGATATCACTTATCAAGATTCCAAAAGATCTAGAGAAACCATTGTGCCTCTGAAATCTTAATCAATTATACAGGACAGTTAACACTCCATCGAAATCAGTTTGACATACACAACGCTCTGATATTGTAAACAGGTAGATAGGAGATGTCCAGAAAATGATTAAAAACTGAAGCACACAAGACAATGGAAAAGTATAATGTTATCAAAAACAGAACTGTAACCAATTCAAAGTAACAATATGATGACTTGATGTAAATATAATGCTTTTGTAATGTAACAAAAGGGGTGTAAGAATTATGCTCAGTAGAGTAGCTCGGAAGCAAGCTATAGTTACAGCCATGAGTTCTGCTTTCCCTCATGCATGTTGAATAAAGCCGAATTTGTTGAAATTCTACATGGTCTTGGGAGACTCAGTTCGTTCATTCCCTCCTCCGAGATCAAAACATCGTCTGATTTCAAGAAGAAATTAGGTATATCTCTTGGGGCTAAAGGGGTCAAGAGAAATGGGAGGAAGGCGAGATCAGGATATTGAATTCGATGATCAACCACGATCAAAATGAATCATGGAGCAGGCTCGAAGGGCTGAATGGTCGGCTCCTGCTTCTAGTTTCTATGTTTCTATGTAAAGAACCTTGCTAACATTTCTTAATAAATAGTGAAAGTAGGAAATTTTTCTTTCTTGACATACAGATAATGCTATTGGACAGGATTAATATAATGTACAACACACAATTTTATAACTTACCTCTAAAACTACAGTCTGACCCATAAATTATTAATCCATAGAATTCCTACAGAGCAGAATGAGGCCATTCAGCCCATTGAGTTTGCACTGACTCATATTATTCAGGTGTACCCCCCCACCCTATCCCTGCAACCCCGTGCATTGACCATGTTAGAATGTTAAGGGCAATTTAGCATGGTCAATGAGGAGCCCACACTCCCTGGGTTTGCCCGACTACATCCTCAACTACTTTCTGTGGGAGTGAATTCCACACATTCACCACCCTCTGGGTGAAGAAATTTCTCCTCACCTCAGTTCTAAAAGGTTTACCCTTTATCCTCAAACTATGACCCCTAGTTCTGAACTCCCCCACCATCGGGAACATTCTTTCTGAATCTACCCTGTCTAACCCTGTCAGAATTTTATAAGTTTCTATGAGATTGGATTATTGGGGGTAGATGGGAATGTGAAACTCATTACAAACAGATTAGCCTTGTCCTTATTGAATGGTGGAGCAGGCTCAAGGGGCTGAATGGCCTACTTCTGCTTCTACTTCATGCTTCTACATCACCAAGTGGAAAGCTGAAGGTGACCAAAACAGCTGGAAGAAGCCACAGTTTGCACATTCTCCCTGTGTCTGCGTGGGTTTCCTCCAAGTGCTCCGGTTTCCTCCCACAGTCCAAAGATGTGCGGGTTAGGTGAATTGGCCATGCTAAATTGCCCCTTAGTGTCAGGGGGACTAGCTGGGGTAAATGCATGGGGTTATGGGGATGGGGCCTGGGTGGGATTGTGGTCAGTGCAGACTCGATGGGCCAAATGGCTTCTTTCTGCACTGTAGGATTCTATTCTATGATTGAGATCCCCTCTAATCTGCACATCTTTGGACTGTAGGAGGAAACCGGAGCACCCAGAGCAAACCTACGCAGACACGGGGAGAACATGCAAACTCCACACAAACAGTAACCCAAGCCAGGAATCAAACCTGGATCCCTGGAGCTGTGAAGCAGCAGTGCTAACCACTGCCACCATGCCGTGTTGCTCACAACAAGCCATGCAGATCAGAGTCTACTAAACTCAACTGGACAGGTATATTGCACCTGTGATACTTTCCTTCAATTATTCTAAAATGTCTTCATGTCTCCCAGTCACAGACCTGAAAAGTTAACTTTGTTTCTCTCTCCACAGATTGGGATCAATAGTGGAATAGGAGGTGTTCAAAGAGTTCTAATTATGTAAATATTTTACCGTAAGTACCACAATTGTTACAAAGGTTAAATAGAAAGGTTTAGCAGACCAATGTTCCAATCAATAAGCAGCATCATTTTCTTAGTTATTATGTTCAGAAAATTATACTAAGCATACAACACAATGATCATCAACATTTGATAAAGCATTATTTAACTTTACAAAAGAGTTCAGATTTAAGTACTGGTTAATCACTGGATAGTCACCTTTAGTGTCTATAGTACACACCTTACACAGGCATACACTGTTACAGCTCCTCGAACCTTCCTCAAAATGCTTTCCTTTAATCTCCTTTTAATTTTGTTTGCAAATTGTGATCTTCGCTCCTTTAGCAAAGCTGCAGACTTGTGAAATGCCTCGGTGGAGAGTGGTAGGCAGGTGGAAAGGAACAAATTCCTTCCTTATAAACGTCACCAGGTCAGAGCAAACAGATTGGTTGAGAAAGTGAACTGTTTGCAAATTGATGAAAAGCTTTGCAATCTGATAACGATAAACAGTGACATCGAGAAGGCATTCCAGTGCTAACATTATGGTAAGAAAAAAAAAATTTGTGCAAAGAACCAGTTTAGCCGTGGCTCAGTGGCAACACCCTCTTCTCTGGGTCAGATTTTATGGTTTCAATTCTACTCCATTGACTTAAGTGTATATCTGTGTTGACACTCTGACACTTCAATGTAGTATTGAGGAAGTTATAGGCCAGTAAGTTTGACGTCGGTGGTGGGCAAGTTATTGGAAGGTTTGATAAGGGATAGGATCTACAAATATTTGGATAGACAGGGACTTATTAGGGAGTCAACATGGCTTTGTGTGTGGTAGGTCATGTTTGACCAATCTATTAGAGTTTTTCAAGGAGGTTATCAGGAAAGTGGATGAAGGGAAGGCAGTGGATGTTGTCTACCTGGATTTCAGCAAGGCCTTTGACAAGGTCCCTCATGGGAGGTTAGTTAGGAAGGTTCAGTCGCTGGGTATACATGGAGAGGTAGTAAATTGGATGAGATACTGGCTCAATGGAAGAAGCCAGAGAGTGGTTGTGGAGGATTGCTTCTCTGAGTGGAGGCCTGTGACTAGTGGTGTGCCGCAGGGATCGGTGTTGGGTCCATTGTTGTTTGTCATCTATATCAATGACCTGGATGATAATGTGGTAAATTGGATCAGCAAGTTTGCTAATGATACAAAGATTGGAGGTGTAGTGGACAGTGAGGAAGGTTTTCAAAGCTTGCAGAGGGATTTGGACCAACTAGAAAAATGGGCTGAAAAATGGCAAATGGAATTTAACGCAGACAAGTGTGAGATATTGTACTTTAGAAGGACAAACCAAATAGAACGTACAGAGTAAATGATAGGACTCTGAAGAGTGCAGTTGAACAGAGGGATCTGGGAATACAGGTACAGAATTCCCTAAAAGTGACATCACAGGTGGATAGGGTCGTAAAGAGTGCCTTTGGTACATTGGCCTTTATAAATCGGAGTATCGAGTATAAAAGTTGGAGTGTTATGGTAAGGTTATATAAGGCATTGGTGAGGCCAAATTTAGAGTATTGTGTACAGTTTTGGTCACCTAGTTACAGGAAGGATGTAAATAAGGTTGAAAGAGTGCAGAGAAGGTTCACAAGGATGTTGCCGGGACTTGAGAAGCTGAGTTACAGAGAGAGATTGAATAGATGGGGACTTTATTCCCTGGAGCGTAGACGAGGGGAGATTTGACAGAGGTGTATAAGATTTTGATGGGTATAGATAGAGTGAATGCAAGCAGGCTTTTTCCACTGAGGTTAGGGGAGAAAAAAACCAGAGGGCATGGGTTAAGGGTGAAAGGAGAAAAGTTTAAAGGGAATATTAGGGGGGGCTTCTTCACGCAGAGAGTGGTAGGAGTGTGGAATGAGCTGCCGGATAAAGTGGTAAATGCAGGGTCACTTTTAACTTTTAAGAAAAACTTGGACAGGTTCATGGATGAGAGGGGTGTGGAGGGATATGGTTGATGCGCTATCAATAAGGCGAAAGACTACCGGTGTGCCAATACAAGTGTAGGCTTTTATTCACAACAGAATCAGGAGCACATCCCAACATATAACCGACCTGGACTGAACAAGGGGGAGGAGACAGCCACCTTTATACTAGGTGCCGAGGGGAGGAACCAAACTGGAAGGGGATGTGTCCAGGTATGACAAACACACACAACGGTGGTCCATATAGGACAAAGGCACAACTGAGGTCCACCACAATGGTCCAAGTGCACGTCAGTGGGACTAGGCAAAAAATGGTTCGGCACAGACAAGAAGGGCCAAAAGGCCTGTTTCTTGAGCTATAATTTTCTATGGTTCTATGGTTCTAAGTGCTGAACCGTCAGAGCTAATCTCCTTAGTCCTGGGTGCATTTAATGCCACTCCTCCTAGGTGCCAACACAGCCCAAGTTTTATTTTAGTCTTGACACAAAAGCAACTTGTTTTCACACCAGTTTTCCAATGTTGTTCCTCTTGCAAACCGCAACTTAATCTATGGACTAGTGGCAACTGAAGATGGATCCTTAAAGATGCAAAGACCTTTTCAGAAGCTATCTTTGGTTTCAGATTCCTTTATTTATATTGTGGCAAAATGGGCCACCTAAAATGATGATTTACAGATCATGCTGGGATAATTGGACAAGCACTGAAACAGGCAGGCTGCAACCTCAAAAGAAAAGGACAGAGAGAAACAGAGAGAAGGCTGCAGCTCAGATAACTGAATACACAGGAAATAGGCCATCCCAAAGACAATGGACACTCTCTAGTCAAACATACTTGTTTACCAGACAAAGGGGAGACTTAGCCCCTTATTTGGGTGGGAGATATGTGACCTACGTGCCTCCAGCACCTACAGGTATGGCCGTTGGCTACACACCCAGAGGTCGGTGTGGCAGCACCTGATTGAACTCTTACTGATCAGGGCAATCAAGCCCTGATCGATTGATTGGCAAGAATCAGGAGACCACCCAAAAGAATACGAAAACAAGGAGGGATAAAAGGTGTTGCACAACAGAAGAAGCTCTCTCTCTCTCTCTGACCCACGAACGGCAACAACAACAGTGACCATCACCAGCAACGACCAGCACGAGGAGAGCCACCACACCCAAGAAGGAAGGAAGACCAGAGCCAGAGTGTCAGACCAGACCAAAGGACCAGACTATGCAGAGGCTACCGAGACCAACACACGGATAAAGGCCAATATCTGTTAGGTACTTGCCAGCCACGCAACAGTTAAGTCAAAGTCTAGTATTGGTCTTGAACTTTAGTATTCTGTACGATAACTTATTTTTGATTGGGTGGGTGATTATTAATTGTGTGCAAATAAATATTGTTGTACTCACAAGAAGTCTACTCGCAATTCTTTGTCCACCGTATAAGGGCTAAAACAGACTGTGTGGTAGGTGCAGCAACAGTATTTTGCATGTTACATTTCTTCCTACTGCTATTTAACCTTGATTTCTTTGCCTTGCAATACTTCATTGCTTCATTTGTTTATCTTTTAACACAACAGCCTTGTTGACATCAGCAGCATTTTGACCAGTAGCGTATTGATGATGTCAGTAATCTCACTGGCATGCTAGTAGTATTATCACTCAACTATTAATCCAGAAACTCAACTAATGTTCTGGGGACCTGGATTCGAATCCCGCCACAGCAGATGGTGGAATTTGAATTCAATAAGAAAAGTCAGGAATTTAGCATCTACTGATGACCATGGAACATTGTCGATCGTCAGAAAAACCCACCTGGTTGACTAATGTCCTTTAGGAAAGAAAATTTGCCGTCCTTATCTGGTCTGGCCTACATGTGACTCCAGAGACACAGCAATGTGGTTGAGTCTCAATGCCCTCGTGCAACTAGGGATAAATGCTGGCCTAGCCAGAGACACCCATGTCCCACGAATGAATAAAAATACCTCAGAACTGTCGGAGGAACAATGCATGAAGCAGCAGCATTATAGCCGGGGGGCTTAACAATTAAACTGGGCCATTTTCTCTTGCCTGGTGTCTTTAACATTGGACTCCAATAAATCTCAGGATAAACTTTGTGTTCATACTGCAGAATGAAACCTAACCCAGCGGGAGCACATATCAGAAACACATAAAAATGCAGCTCAGGAACATATTGCTTTTTCAGTAGTGCTGAAGAGTTTTATGTTATGAAGTAACTGCACTGTGGGCGTACCTACACCTCGGGGTCTGCAGCGGTTCAGGAAGGCAGCTCACCACTACCTTCTCAGGGGCAAATAGGGATGGACAATGAAATCGCTGGCTGAGTCAGTAACACCTACATCCTGGGGACAAATAAAAATTAACTCCTTCGCAGCGTTCTGACATCCAACACTTTAAATTTCTGCTCATTCTATCAAAACTGTAACTCTAACTCTTTAAGGAATAGAAATGAATCAGTGGGTGGTATTTATTGGAGGTGACAGGAGTCTCATCCACCAGCTGGAGATCCAGCCCCTTTCTCCTCTTTTTTGGAAAGTCCACTGAATTGATTACCTCTCAGACACTTGGACCTTCTCCTGGATCAAGGAGCTCAGGTGCAGAATCCCACTCCAGAGGGCTACCAGCCAATCAGAGGCTAGCAGCTCTGCATTGCTCAGCAGTGCTACTGGGAGAGTGGTGGTAGCTGCCGGTAATGTACCCACTAAAGGTGCAGGATCACTCAATGAACACAGGCCACAATTGAGTGATTGTGGGATGTGGATTGCAGAGGGAGGTGGAGGTGGAGGTTGCAAGAGCACATTGGTAGCTCTCAGCATGCTCCTCCCCTTCCCGATGCCAGGGTCCTCGATCTTGCACTGAGTGCCTTTGAACCCTGCCCAAAACACTCAATAGGGTAGTAATTGTCAAATTACTCCTTCCTAAGTGTATCACCTCATACTTTTCAGGATTAAATTCCATCTGCCACTTACTTACCCATTTGTCCATTCCGTCTATATCTTCTTGTCGCCCAAGAAACTCAACCTCACTGTTTATCACCCGTCCAATCTTTGTGTCATCCGCAAACTTACTGATCCTACACCCCACATAGTCATCAATGACGTTTATATAAATGATGAATAATAGGGGATCCAACACAGATCCCTGTGGTACGCCACTGGACACTGGCTCCCAGTCACTAAAGCAGCCTTCTGTCATCACCCTCTGTCTCCGACAACTGAGCCAATTTTGAATCCACTTTATCAAGTTACCATGTACCCCATGTGCATTTGCTTTCTTTACAAGTCTCCATGTGGGACCTTGTCAAAGGTTTGGCTGAAATCCATATAAACTACATCAACCGCACTATCCTCATCTACACACCTGGTCACCTCCTCAAAAAATTTAATCAAATTTGTTAGGCATGACCTCCCTCTGATGAAGCCATGCTGACTATCCCTGATCAAACTTTGCCTCTCCAAGTGGAGATAGATGCTCTCCTTCAGAAGTTTCCAATAGCTTCCCTACCACTGACGTGATACTCATTGGTCTGTAGTTCCCTGGCTTATCTCTACAAACCTTCTTAAATAGCAGGACCACATTAGCCATCCTCCAACCATCTGGCATCTCCCCTGTGTAAGAAGTCTCACAATACCAGGTTAAAGTCCAACAGGTTTATTTGGCAGCACTAGCTTTCGGAGTCTCAGGCTCCTTCACCAGGTGAGTGAGGACTTGTGTTCACAAACAAGTCACATTCCGACACAAACTCAATTTACAAGATAATGGTTGGAATGCAAGTCTTTACAGGTAATGAAGTCTTAAAGGTACAGACAATGTGAGTGGAGAGAGGGCCAAGCACAAGTTAAAGAGGTGTGTATTAAGAACAAAGAACAGTACAGCACAGGAAACAGGCCCTTCGGCCCTCCAAGCCTGTGCCACTCATTGGTCCAACTAGACCAATCGTTTGTATCCCTCCATTCCCAGGCTGCTCATGTGACTATCCAGGTAAGTCTTAAACGATGTCAGCGTGCCTGCCTCCACCACCCTACTTGGCAGCGCATTCCAGGCCCCCACCACCCTCTGTGTAAAAAACGTCCCTCTGATGTCTGAGTTATACTTCGCCCCTCTCAGCTTGAGCCCGTGACCCCTCGTGATCGTCACCTCCGACCTGGGAAAAAGCTTCCCACCGTTCACCCTATCTATACCCTTCATAATCTTGTACACCTCTATTAGATCTCCCCTCATTCTCCGTCTTTCCAAGGAGAACAACCCCAGTCTACCCAATCTCTCCTCATAGCTAAGACCCTCCATACCAGGCAACATCCTGGTAAACCTTCTCTGCACTCTCTCTAACGCCTCCACGTCCTTCTGGTAGTGCGGCGACCAGAACTGGACGCAGTACTCCTAATGTGGCCTAACCAGCGTTCTATACAGCTGCATCATCAGACTCCAGCTTTTATACTCTATACCCCGTCCTATAAAGGCAAGCATACCATATGCCTTCTTCACCACCTTCTCCACCTGTGTTGCCACCTTCAAGGATTTGTGGACTTGCACACCTAGGTCCCTGTGTTTCTATACTCCTGATGACTCTGCCATTTATTGTATAACTCCTCCCTACATTATTTCTTCCAAAATGCATCACTTCGCATTTATCCGGATTAAACTCCATCTGCCACCTCTCCGCCCAATTTTCCAGCCTATCTATATCCTGCTGTATTGCCCGACAATGCTCTTCGCTATCCGCAAGTCCAGCCATCTTCGTGTCAACCGCAAACTTGCTGATTACACCAGTTACACCTTCTTCCAAATCATTTATATATATCACAAATAGCAGAGGTCCCAGTACAGAGCCCTGCGGAACACCACTGGTCACAGACCTCCAGCCGGAAAAAGACCCTTCGACCACTACCCTCTGTCTCCTATGGCCAAGCCAGTTCTCCACCCATCTAGCCACTTCTCCTTGTATCCCATGAGCCTTAACCTTCTTAACCAACCTGCCATGTGGGACTTTGTCAAATGCCTTACTGAAATCCATATAGATGACATCCACGACCCTTCCTTCATCAACCGTTTTTGTCACTTCCTCAAAAAACTCCACCAAATTTGTAAGGCACGATCTCCCTCTTACAAAACCATGCTGTCTGTCACTAATGAGATTGTTCCGTTCTAAATGCACATACATCCTGTCTCTAAGAATCCTCTCCAACAACTTCCCTACCACGGACGTCAAGCTCACCGGCCTATAATTTCCTGGGTTATCCCTGCTACCCTTCTTAAACAACGGGACCACATTCGCTATCCTCCAATCCTCAGGGACCTCACCCGTGTCCAAAGAAGCGACAAAGATTTCCGTCAGAGGCAATTTCATCTCTCGTCTCCCTGAGCAGTCGAGGATAGATGCCATCAGGCCCTGGGGCTTTGTCAGTTTTAATGTTCCCTAAAAAACCTAACACTTCCTCTCTTGTAATGGAGATTTTCTCTAACGGGTCAACACCTCCCTCCGAGACACTCCCGGTTAACACGCCCCTCTCCTTCGTGAATACCGATGCAAAGTATTCATTTAGGATCTCCCCTATTCCCTTGGGTTCTAAGCATAATTCCCCTCCTTTGTCCCTGAGAGGTCCGATTTTCTCCCTGACAACTCTTTTGTTCCTAACGTATGAATAGAATGCCTTAGGATTCTCCTTAATCCTGCCTGCCAAGAACATCTCGTGACCTCTTTTTGCCCTTCTAACTCCCCGTTTGATTCTTTCCTACTCTCTCTATATTCCTCCAGAGCTCCATCTGTTTTCAGTTGCCTGGACTTAACGTACGCCTCCCTTTTCATTTTAATCAGATCCTCAATTTCCCTGGTTATCCACGGCTCTCGAATCCTACCTTTCCTATCTTTGTCTCCAGCCAGGACAGTTCGTGAGATTTTGCAAGCCCAGGCAAGTCGTGGGGGTTACAGATAGTGTGACATGAACCCAAGATCCCGATTGAGGCTGTCCTCATGTGTGTGGAACTTGGCTATCAGTTTCTGCTCAGCGATTCTGCGTTGTTGTGTGTCGTGAAGGCCGCCTTGGAGAACGCTTACCCGAAGATCAGAGGCTGAATGCCCATGACTGCTGAAGTGTTCCCCAACTGGAAGGGAACACTCCTGCCTGGTGATTGTCGAGCGGTGTTCATTCATTCGTTGTCGTAGTGTCTGCATGGTCTCCCCAATGTACCATGCCTCGGGACATCCTTTCCTGTAGTGTATCAGGTAGACTATGTTGGCCGAGTAGCAAGACTATGTACCGTGTACCTGGTAGATGGTGTTCTCACGTGAGATGATGGCATCCGTGTCGCTGATCCGGCACGTCTTGCAGAGGTTGCTGTGGCAGGGTTGTGTGGTGTCGTGGTCACTGTTCTCCTGAAGGCTGGGTAATTTGCTGCGGAAAACGGTCTGTTTGAGGTTGTGCGGTCGTTTGAGGGCAAGGAGTGGGGGTGTGGGGATGGCCTTGGTGAGATGTTCGTCTTGATCGATGACATGTTGAAGGCTCCGGAGAAGATGCGGTAGCTTCTCTGTTCCGGGGAAGTACTGGACGACGAAGGGTACTCTGTCCGCTCTGTCCCGTGTTTGTCTTCTGAGGAGGTCGGTGCAGTTTTTCGCTGTGGCACGTCGGAACTGTCGATCGATGAGTCGAGCGCCATATCCTGTTCTTATAAGGTCGTCTTTCAGTGTCTGTAGGTCTGTTGCGATCCTCCTCATCTGAGCAAATCCTGTGTATACGGAGGCCTTGTCCGTAGGGGATGCTCCACTTCTCCAGCTTCCACCCTAAACACGATAAAGAAGCCATCCCCTACGGACAAGCCCTCCGTATACACAGGATCTGCTCAGATGAGGAGGATCGCAACAGACACCTACAGACGCTGAAAGATGTTTATGAACCAGGTGAACTCCTGACTGGCGGAAGTCGGTCCCTTGTCAGAGACGAGCACCTGCGGGATCCCATGTGTCAAAAATAAAGTGCGAAGTTTCTCTGCCGCTATTGTTGTGGACCATGGCTGATCTGATTATGATTTAAAAGCCACTTTCTTGCCTACCCCATAGAATCATGGAATCCCTAGACTGCAGAAGGAGGCCATTCAGTCCATGTGTCTACATCGAATCGCCCACAGAGCATCCACCTATCCCTGTAACCCCACATATTTATCCCGCTACTTGCTAATCCCCTAAAGGGCAATTTACCACGGACAGTTCACCTAACCTGCACATCTTTGGACTGTAGGAGGAAACCGGAGCACCTGGAGGAAACCCACACAGACACGGTTAGTACATGTAAACTCCACACAGACAGTCACCCAAGGCCGGCATTGAACCCGGTGCCTGGCACTGTGAGGCTACATTGCCAATCACTGTGCCACCATGCCATCCTTTGATTTTTTGTCAGTAAAGAAACTGTCTCAAAATTATTGAATAACACTACCCTACCACTCTCTGGAGAAGAGAGTTCCCCATGTATAGGTTTTTGTTTGATCTGGGCATCAGTGGTTAGACTATTTATTGCCCATCTGTCATTGCTGTTGAGAAGGTGGTGGTGAGCTGCCATCTTGAATGCCTTCTTCTGTATGTTGTCCGAGGTTCAAGGTATCTCTATGACCCTGCAGTCTCACTCAACCAGCAGCACATGTAATGAATTTTACCCAATCGCCTCTGCATATATCAGACAAAAGGACAACACACATGAACCTATAGTAAATAAACAATTCACAACTTTACTCCAAACAGTGAAAGACTTCAGTTTTACAACTTTAACAATTCTCTCCCTCTCACTATTCGATCGTTTAGAAATCCATATACTTCCCGAATGCTTGTGATTCGTCAGTTCGTTGAATTCTCGAGTCCGTCTCTCTTTCGTCACAAAGTGAGATGCTGTAGTCTCTGCCATGTCCAGACATGCCTCTGGGAAGGTTGGAGAGGGGGAGGGGTGGGAGGGGGTGGGGTCAGACCGATCCTTGCTAGAGTTTTGTTCTTATACTCTGGTGGCTGTCTTCTGGAATCTTCCAAGGATCAGGTCTATCAGGTGCTTTGGTTTGATTAGTTTCACATCATTATAGGTGGGTTTCAATGGTGGATCCTTCCCTTTGTGTTAGTGTGCTGTATACCTGGATGTCTGGTTTCAGCTTCTAATGTGAATCTAGTTTTTTTGTTTTACTGACGCCGGGCTGCCCCATGTATCTAGTGGTGACTTGTTTCTCAGGAAATGTATAACTGCCCTTTTGCGCATGCGAATGTGTCCTGGTACACCTCTGGTTTTCAACTGTCTGAGCTTGAATGTTGCAGAATCTCCTGGCAGATTTGTCTCAGTGTGTTTGGATTGAGGTAATCCCAGCATACCTTGACTTTGGGCCAATTTCTGCACCCTGTTTTTATGTCAGCTGCTGTGCTTGTATTTCTGGCCTCATGGCTGTTTGCAGTTGGTTCCCTTCCAATGATTCTATTTCACTCGAGCAGTCGGAGGCTGCTACATATAATCCGTGTGGTCCACTCACAGTGCTGTTAGGGAGGTGGTTCTGGAAGTTTGACCCAGCGACAGTAAAGGAACAGCAATATATTTCCAAGTCAGGATGGTGAGTGACTTGGAGGGGAACCTCCAGGTGGTGGTATTCCCAGGAAGCTGCTGCCCTTGTCCTTCTAGGTGGTAAAGGGCATGGGTTTGCAATGTGACATTGGTTTATAACAGAGTTTCCTCTCTCTCCATAAAATCAGCACCACGGAAAAACCGTGACCAACATCACTGAAAACTGTGTCTGCAGGAGGAAGAGGCATTAGACTTAACAGAGGACTGAGCAGGATACCCTGTAAAAGAGGCTGAGGTTGAAGATGAGCTGATGAGAGGGGATAATAAATGCTGGTCAGTGCTCATCATACACACTTTTAGCTTCAACTGCTTCCCTAAACGAGTGAAATGCCTTTACACTCACCTGCTGGTTCTTTGAGAGCAATGTCATTGTCGTGCAGCTAGACCAGCTCTTCTATCCCCCACATCCTTGGAGGAAGATGCCAACCACTCTGATGACCTCCTGGGCACTTGCAGACCCACAGCTGCTGCTACGTCCTCACCAGTTCCGTCCTGACATCTTACCTGTGTGAGCGAATGACACAGAAACGCCCACTCATGAGAAATGAGTTGAACATTCAGAATGGTTGTGATTGAATCAATGGGCATTAGAGAAAATGAAAACGTGAGAGAGGAAGAAAGGGTGGGAGTGGGAGGAGGAGGTGAGCAGTTGCCGAGAGAGGAATGACTGCCTGACATTAAGAGATGAAGGAACTTGGATTCTGAGCTCAAGGTTGAAAAGAGCAATACTTTGGGAACATGTATGTCATGTAGAGGCAGTGCAGTAATTGGAAGGATATTGCATGCATCTGCAATGCACTGTCAGAAAGTTCTTACAACTGAGGCGGCCTGCAAGATTGCTCTGCCATCAAGATACCAGAAAATTTTCTAAGGACATTGGAGTCTTGTGAAATGAAAAATACTCATGCTTCAATAGATATCTTGGAAGTCAGCCTGAACACTACACTTTGCAAGGCTTCCGAGATCACACTATGTCTATTCACTCCGTGATAACATTGACTAATAGCATCTATAAGCCTGTGCCCTGCAACAAGTGAAGCATTAAGGAGTATTCAACTTGTCCAGCCTGCTCTGTCCTTCAGTTGGGTCATTGCAGATCTGTATCTCAACTCAACTTTTTTGCCTTTGCTCTATATCTCTTGGTATGCTTACCTAATCTATCAATCTTAGTCTTGAAAGATCCAATTAACTCAGCATTCATAGAGGATAGAATTTCATGGGCAACGTGCATGTTCAGCGGGCAGAACCAGAAGTGGCCGCATTTCCTGTTCCTGCGTGCGATTAATTAGAAATTGCAATATTACGATGGTTGGCCACTGGCCACTTAAGTGGCAGCCTGCATGAATTGTGCATGCATTGTACTGGATAGTATCAAGCTTCTTGAGTATTGTTGGAGCTACACTCATCCAGGCAAGTGGAGAGTATTCCTTAACACTTCTGACCTGAGCCTTGTAGGTGTTGGACAGACTTTGGGGAATCAGGAATTGAGTTACTCACCAGAGGATTCCCAGCCCCTGACCTACTCTTAAAGCCATAATATTTATATGGCTGGTCCTGTTCAGTTTCTGATCAATGGTAACCACTGGATGATGGGCAGGTGGATGGAAGAATAGAGTGGGTAAACTTGGAATTGATTACACAGTCAACAAAACTAACTGCTGTCTTCATAGTCATAGATCAGATATTCTCTCATTGTCATAGAGGTTTATACCATGGAAACAGGCCCTTCAGCCCAACTTGTCCATGCCGCCACTTTTTTTTAACCCCTAAGCTAGTCCCAATTGCCTGCATTTGGCCCATATCCCTCTATACCCATCTTACCCATGTAACTGTCTAAACGCTTTTTAAAAGACAAAATTGTACCTGCCTCTACTACTTCCTCTGGCAGCTTGTTCCAGACACTCACCACCCTCTGTGTGAAAAGATTGCCCCTCTGGACACTTTTGTATCTCTCCCCTCTCAGCTTAAACCTATGCCCTCTACTTTTACTAGCCAAACTTTGGGAAAAGATATTGACTATCTAGCTGTTCTGTGCCCCTCATTATTTTGTAGGTCTCTATAAGATCACCCCTAAGCCTCTTAGGCTCCAGAGAAAAAAGTCCCAGTCTATCCAGCCTCTCCTCATACTTAAACCATCAAGTCCCAGTAGCATCCTAGTAATTCTTTTCTGCACTCTTTCTAGTTTAATAATATCCTTTCTATAATAGGGTGACCAGAACTGTACACAATATTCCAAGTGTGGCCTTACCAATGTCTTGTACAACTTCAACAAGACGTCCCAACTCCTGTATTCAATGTTCTGACCAATGAAACCAAGCATGCTGAATGCCTTCTTCACCACTCTGTCCACCTGTGACTCCACTTCCAAGGAGCTATGAACCTGTACCCCTAGATCACTTTGTTCTATAACTTTCCCCAACGCCCTACCATTAACTGAATAAGTCCTGTCCTGGATCGATCTACCAAAATGCATCATCTCGCATTTATCGAAATTAAACTCCATCTGTCATTCATCAGCCCACTGGCCCAATTGATCAAGATCCAGTTGCAATCTGAGATAACCTTCTTCACTGTCCACTATCATCAATCTTGGTGTCATCTGCTAACTTACTAAACATGCCTACTAAATTCTCATCCAAATCATTAATATAAATGACAAATAACAGTGGACCCAGCACTGAACCCTGAGGCACCCTGGTCACAGGCCTCCTGTTTGAAAAACAACCCTCTACAACCATCCTCTGGCTTCTGCATTCAAGCCAATTTTGTATCCATTTGGCTACCTCACCCTGAATCCCGTGAGCTTTAACCTTATGCAACAACCTACCATGTGGTACCTTGTCAAAGGCCTTGCTAAAGTCCATGTAGACAACATCAACTGCATTGCCCTTACCTATCTTCTTGGTTACCCCTTCAAAAATCTCAATCGAATTTGTGAGACATGATTTTCCATTCACAAAGCCATGCTGACTGTCCCTAATCAGTCCTTGCATCTCTAAATGCCTGTAGATCCTATCTCTCAAAATACTTTCTAACAACTTTCCCACTGCAGATGTGAGGCTCACCGGACTGTAGTTCCCAGGCTTTTCCCTGCAGCCCTTTTTAAACAAAGGCACATTTGCCACCCTCCAATCTTCAGGCACCTCACTCATGACTATCGATGATCCAAATATCTCTGCTAGGGGACCTGCAATTTCCTCCCTAGCCTCCCACAGTGTCCTGGGATACACTTCATCAGGTCCCGGGGATTTATCTACCTTGATGCGCTTTAAGACTTCCAGCACCTCCTTCTCTGTTATATGTACACTCCTCAAGACATCACTATTTATTTCCCCAAGTTCCCTAACATCCATGCTTTTCTCAACAGTGAATACTGATGAGAAATATTAGAACATAGAAAAAATACAGCACAAACAGGCCCTTCGGCCCACAAGTTGCGCCGGTCATGTCCCTACCTACCTAGGCTTATATATAGGTTTACCTATAACCCTCAATCCTATTAAGTCCCATGTACTCATCCAGAAGTCTCTTAAAAGACCATATCGAGTTTGCCTCCACCACCACTGACGGCAGCCGATTCCACTCACCCACCACCCTCTGAGTGAAAAACTTATACTCCTTCATCCCATTTGACCTACCAAAATGGACCACTACACACTTATCCGGGTTGAAGTCCATCTGCCACTTCTCCGCCCAGTCTTGCATCCTATCTATGTCACGCTGCAGCTTCTGACATCCCTCCAACCTATCCACAACACCACCAATCTTCGTGACTTCGGCAAACTTACCAATCCATCCCTCCACTTCCTCATCCAGGTCATTTATGAAAATGACAAACAGTAAGGGTCCCAGAACAGATCCCTGGGGCACTTCACTGGTGACCGACCTCCATTCAGAAAAAGACCCGTCTACAACCACTCTCTGCCTTCTGCAGGCAAGCCAGTTCTGAATCCACAAGGCAACAGCCCCTTGGATCCCATGCCCTCTCACTTTCTCGAGAAGTCTTGCATGGGGGACCTTATCGAACGCCTTGCTGAAGTCCATGTAAACCACATCTACCGCTTTTCCTTCGTCAATGTGTTTAGTCACATCTTCAAAGAACTCCACCAGGCTCGTAAGGCACGATTTGCCTTTGACAAAGCCGAGAAATATTCATTTAGGATCTCACCCATCTCTTGTGGATCTGCACATAGATGACCTTGCTGATTCTTAAGAGGTCTTACTCTCTCCCTCGTTACTCTTTTGCCCTTTATGCATTTGCAGAAGCTCTTTGGATTCTCCTTTGCCTTATTTGCCAAAACAATCTTGTGTCCCCTTTTTGCCCTTCTGATTTCTCTTTTAACTCTATTCCTACTCTCTCTATACTCTTCCAGGGATCCACTTGATCCCAGCTGCCTATGCATGTCATGTGCCTCCTTCTTCTTCTTGACCAGGGCCTCAATATCCCAAGTCATCCAGGGTTCCCTCCTTCTACCAGCCTTGCACTTCATTCTAAGAATGTCTCGAGGCATGGTACATTGGGGAGACCATGCAGATGCTACGACAATGGATAAATGGACACCGCTCGACAATCACCAGGCAGGAATGTTCCCTTCCTGTCAGGAAACACTTCAGCAATCAAGGGCATTCAGCCTCTGATTTTCGGGTACGCATTCTCAAAGGCGGCCTTCAAGACACATGACAGCGCAGAATCGCCGAGCAGAGACTGTTAGCCAAGCTCCGCACACATGAGGACAGCCTCAACCGGGATCTTGGGTTCATGTCACACGATCTGTAACCCCCATGACTTGCAAAATCTCACCAATTGTCCTGGCTTGAGACAATTCACACTTCTTTAACCTGTACTTAACCTTCTCTCCACTCGCATTTTCTGCACCTGTAAAGACTTGATTATCTGTTAAGACTCGCATTCCAACCATTATCTTGTAAATTAAGTCTGTGTCTATATATGCCCTGTTTTTTGTGTCGGTCTTCACAGTGGAAGACACAAATAGCTTACCAATAATTGACGGTCATGGGACTGTAGGGGGTGAGGACCTTAAAACGATCACTGTTACTAAAGAGGTAGTGCTGGGTAGGCGAATGGGACTAAAGGTAGACAAGTCCCCTGGTCTGGATGGAATGCATCCCTGGGTACTAAAAGAAACGGCAGAAGAAATCGCAAATGCATTAGTTGTAATTTATCAAAATTCACTGGAACCTGGGGAGGTGCCAGCTGATTATTTGGCAAATAAGGCAAAGGAGAATTCAAAAAGCTTCTGCATAACATAAAGGTACACGGAGTTGGGGGTAAAGTGTTAGTGTGGATTGAGGATTGGCTAACTAACAGAAAGCAAAGAGTCGGAATAAATGGGTGCTTTTCCGGTTGGCAATCAGTGACTAGGGGCGTGCCGCAGGGATCTGTGCTGGGGCTTCAACTATTTACCACATACATAGACGATCTGGAGGAGGGGACCAAGTGTAGGGTAACAAAGTTTGCGGATGACACAAAGGTGAGTGGGAAAGCAAATTGCGTGGAGGACACAGAGAGTCTGCAGAAAGATTTGGATAGGCTAAGTGAGCGGGCAAGGATCTGGCAGATGGAGTATAATGTTGGTAAGTGTGAGGTTATCCACTTTGGAAGGAATAACAGTAAAATGGACTATTATTTAAACGGTGAAAAATTACAACATGCTACTGTGCAGAGGGACCTGGGGGTCCTTGTGCATGAATCACAAAAACTCAGTTTGCAGGTGCAGCAGGTAATCAAGAAGGCAAATGGAATGTTGGCCTTTATCGCGAGAGGGATGGAGAATAAAAGCAGGGAGGTTATGCTGCAACTGTACAGGGTACTGGTGAGGCCGCACCTAGGGTACTGTGTACAATTTTGATCCCCTTATTTAAGAAAGGATATATTAGCTTTGGAGGGGGTACAGAGAAGGTTCACCAGGTTGATTCCAGAGATGAGGGGATTAGCTTATGAGGAGAGATTGAGTAGACTGGGCTTGTACTCATTGGAGTTTAGAAGGTTGAGGGGAGATCTTATAGAGACTCGGTCTTTACTGCGGATAGTTGGGAACCTGTCTCGGGGGCAGGGAATTCATATGGTGTTCGTGGAAGTGGAAATGACTAGGGTTGGGAAGCATTTTCCGATCAGGGCCATTGTGATCTCCTGGACTCGTTTCGATCGCCTCAGGGGGTCGGAAAGGAATTTCCCAGATTTTTTTTCCCCATATTGGCCCTGGGGTTTTCACTCTGGGTTTTCGCCTCTCCCTGGAGATCACATGGTCTGGAATGGGGGGGTGGGGGTGAGTTAATAGGTTGTGATGAACAAAGCATCGTAGCTGTGAGGGACAGCTCGGTGGATAGGATATTGGTATGTAGATAGGCTGGAAAATTGGGCGGGGATCCTGGATTCAGGATTCAATCCTGGACCGGGGAGCGGCGCGGGCTTGGAGGGCCGAAGGGCCTGTTCCTGTGCTGTATTGTTCTTTGTTCTTTGAGACATATAAGATAATGAAGGAGCTAAACAGGGTAGAAGCAGCGAGATTATTTCCACTTACAATGGAAAAAAGAACTAGGGGGCATAGCCTCAAAATATGGGGGAGTCAATTTAGAACAGAGTTAGGGAGGAACTTCTTCTCCCAGAGGGTAGTGAATCTTTGGAATTCTCTGCCCAATGAAGCAGTAGAGGCTACCTTGTTAAATGTGTTTAAGTCACAGATAGATAGATTTTTAACCGTTAAGGGAATTAAGGGTTATGGGGAGCGGGCGGGTAAGTGGAACTGAACCCACTATCAGATCAGCCATGGTCTTGTTGAATGGCGGAGCAGGCTTGAGGGGCTAGATGGCCTACTCCTGCTCCTATTTCTTATGTTCTTATGTTCTTATTGTGAATCCAATCCTCCACTCAGCTGATGAAGGAGCAGCGCTCTGAAAACTCGCGCTACCAAATAAACCTGTTGGACTTTAACCCGGTGTTCTGAGACTTCTTACTGTGCCCACCCCAGTCCAACACCGGCATCTCCACATCATTTATAAACCTCATAAGTGGCTTATTTAGTCTCTTTGAAAACATTTACTGCATCTTTGATTTGATTTGATATTTTAATATCACATGTATTAGCATACAGTGAAAAGTATTGTTTTACACTGTACAGACAAAGCATACCATTCATAGAAAATGAAACAAGGGAGTGCAGATTATAAAGTTACAGTCACAACTAGGCTGTAGAGAAAGATCAGCTTAATGCAAGATAGGTCCATTCAAAAGTCTGATGGCAGCAGGGAAGAAACTGTTCTTGAGTCAGTTGGTACGTGACCTCAGACTTTTGTATCTTTTTCCTGAAGGAGGAAGGTGGAAGAGAGAATGTCCGGGGTGTGTGGGGTCCTCGATTATGCTGGCTGCTTTGCAGAGGCAGCAGGAAGTGTAGTCAGAGTCAATGGATGGAAGGCTGGTTTGTGTGATTGTGAATGCGAGGTAAGTCTATTCAAAAGTCTGACAGCAGCAGGGAAGAAGCTGTTCTTGAGTCAGTTGGTATGTGACCTCAGGCTTTTGTCCCTTTTTCCCGAAGGAGGAAGGTGGAAGAGAGAATGTCTGGGGTGCATGTGGTCCTTAATTATGCTGGCTGCTTTGCCGAGGCAGCGGGAAGTGTAGACAGAGCCAACGGATGGGAGGCTGGTTTGCGTGATGGATTGGGCTACATTCACAATCTTTTGTAGTTCCTTGCGGTCCAGGGCAGAGCAGGAGCCATACCAAGCTGTGATACAACCAGAAAGAATGCTTTCTATGGTGCATCTGTAAGAGTTGGTGAGAGTCGTAGCTGACATGCCAAATTTCCTTAGTCTTCTGAGAAAGTAGAGGTCTTGGTGGGCTTTCTTAGCTATAGCGTCGGCATGGGGGGGACCAGGACAGGTTGTTGGTAATCTGGACCACCTAAAACTTTGAAGCTCTTGACCCTTTCTACTTCGTCCCTGTTGATGTAGACAGGGGCATGTTCTCCTTTACGCTTCCTGAAGTCGATGACAATCTCCTGAGTTTTGTTGGCGTTGAGGGAGGGATTATTGTTGCCAGTTCACCAGATTCTCTATCTCATTCTTGTACTCTGTCTCATGATTGTTTGAGATCCGACCCACTACGGTAAATCAAATCAAATCAATTCAATTCAAATCAAATCCCTAATTCCAACATGAGACTACCACATAGAAAAAAATGGCAGTTTTGAATTTGTTAAATGCTTCATAACTTGAAGTTACGAGGTGTCAATGGTGTACTGGTATTGTCACGGGACTTGTAATCTAGTAGACCAGATTAATGCTCTGGGGACTTCGGTTCGAATCCCACCACTGCAATTCAGTTAATATTCAATTTTCAATTAGAAGCAGTACAGGTGACCATGGGATTGTTGTTGATTGTTGCATATTTACTATTATCTGATTCACTAATATTATTCAGGAGGGTAATCTGCCGTCCTTACCTGGTCTGACCTACATGTGAGTCTGGATTCACAGCAATGTCATTGACTCATAACTGCCCTATGAAATGGGTTAGCAAACCACTCAGTTCAAGGACAAGTTGAGATGGGTAACAATTGGTGGCCTTTCCAGCAACAGCGTTGCCCACATCCCATGAACGAATAAAGGAAAATAAGTTGAAATTTCTATCTGGAGACACAGTGCAGTTGGATTCTATTATCTAACTGAAGAGGTAATTCCTCTGAAAGGTGTGAAGGAACCATTTGACCAAAGGGTACTAAATGGATGCTGTGCTCATAATGGGCCTTGACTGAATCTATTCAGGCTGACCGCTTTCCATCCAAGACAGACTGCTTGAGTGGGGGAAGATATGGAATTCCTATTGCAGTCACTCATGTGCCCAATATAAAATCCATTCAAATGTGGATTTAAACATTATTCGTGAGCCCGGGACAGAATCATCCAGGCTCACTTGCCTCGGTGGCCTTGCCGGGAAAGGTTCTCTCCAGTGAGGATCATATATGGTCCCCATCAACAGTGACCAGATGTGATGGCCTCGCCAGTAGAACTGGAAACCATTGCGGTCTCCTCAGGATGTTGGGGACAGAGGGGAGTGCCTGCCTACAAAGCCTTCCAACAACCTTTTATTGCGTGAGTGTTGACACAGGAAAGGGTGAGATTATCACAATGTTTATTTATTGTTGTCACAAGTAGGCTTACATTAACACTGCAATGAGGTGACTGTGAAAATCCCCTAGTCGCCACACTCCAGTTTGGGTACACCGAGGGAGAATTTAGCATGGCCAGTGCACCTAACCAGCACGTCTCTCAGACTGTGGGAGGAAATCGAAGCACCCGGAGGAAATCCATGCAGACAGAGAGAACGTGCACAGACAGTGACCCAAACCGGGAATCGAACCCATGTCCCTGGCGCTATGAGGCAGCAGTGCTAACCAGTGTGCACCCGTGCCACCCATAATGCTCAACATCATCAGCAGTAACGCCAAATTGAAAGTCAAGATTGACACTGGAGCGAAGGAGAATGTACTATCCAGCCAAAGGTAACAGGAAATAGACACTTATGCAGCACCAGAAGCGAGGTACTGTCCTCTCTCAAATTCAGTATCTCACAAACAGTCCTTACAGGTGGACATCACATATAGGCAACTACACAATGCCATCATAAGGGCTGGTCAGAATCCTCAAGGGAACTTCTCCATGAATTCCGCACATTCTTTACCATCAGAAAGGAACTCACCATACAGGATGGACTGATATTGTATGGCCAGTGATTCACCATCACTACTGCCCTCCTAGAGGTAATACACACAACATTTGCACCAAAGGTACCCCGGGTTGGAAGCAACCAGATACAGGACCAAGGACCCTCCAGGTCCCCTGACCTGTCTCATTTGCAGTCACACCCTCCTGTTCCTGACCTCTGAGTAAATCGGGGGACCCTACGCTAAGTGGTGTGACTGCCTCCTTGTACAAAGCAAGGTACACCTGTTGCTTGCCCCCTCCCTGATGTGTCGCAGTGTCAGCCTCCAGCTCAATGACTCTGAGCTGAAGTTCCTCATGGTGCACACACTTCCTGCAGACATGTTTGCCCCGGAACACAAGGTTATCCAGGAGCTCTCACATGCTAAAACATTAAATGTATTCAAGAGGTGGCCAGATATAGCACTTGGGGCAAATGGGATCAAAGGTTATTGGGAGAAAGGAGGATTAGGCTACTGAGTTGGATGATCAGCCATGATCATAATGAATGGTGGAGCAAGCTCTAATGGCCAAATGGCCTCATCCTGCTCCTATCTTCTATGTTTCTATGCTGCAGCTTGACACGTCACTGTCCTGTTATCTTGAATGTTTTAAATAATTACTTAGTTATAGTATTCACTTATTTAACTCGCTTTCTTACACATTTTATGAATTTGGCCTTCAGTTTGTATACTAGTTTGAACCTTAGGGATAGAATTCAACTTAGCCACTGACCAGATACTCACCAGCTAGCTCCTTTCCCTGTAACTGAGTAAGAGCCAATTCCTAAAGAGTGAGAAAGATAGAAAAAGGAAAGAAAAAGTAAACAAAGATCTCCTTCACCAAACTCCCCCACAGAGTTTGCTTCTGAGAAGGTGGTGGTGAGCTGCTTTCTTACACTGCTTCAGTCCATGCGGTGTAGGTACACCCACAGTGCTTGTGGGGAGGGAGTTCCAGGATTTTGACCCAGCGACAGTGAAGAAAAAGCAATATATTTCCAGATCAGGATTTGTGTGTCTTAGAAGGAGCTTCCACAGGGTGGTGTTCCCATGTGTCTGCTGCTCTTGTACTAGATGGTAGTGGTTGTGGGTTTGGAAGGTGCTGCCTAAGCAACCTTGGTGAGTTGCTGCAGGACATCTTGTAAATGATACACACTGCTGCCACTGTATATCGGTGGTCAAGGGAGTGAATGTTTCTGTAAGGGGTGCCAATCAAACATGCTATTTTGTCCTGGATGGTAATGAGCTTCTTGAGTGTTGTTAGAACTGAACTCATCCAGATAAGTGGAGAATATTTCCTCACGCACCTGACTTATGCCTTATAGATGGTGGACAGGCTTTGAGGAGTCAGAAGGTGAGTTACTCGCTGCAGGATTCTTACCTCTGAATTGCTCTAATAGTACAGTAAGAAGTCTCACAACACCAGGTTAAAGTCCAACAGGTTTATTTGGTAGCACAAGCTTTCGGAGTGTCGCTCCTTCTTCAGGTGAAGACTTCTTACTGTGCTTACCCCAGTCCAACGCCGGCATCTCCACATCATTGCTCTGATAGCCACAGTGCACTTGTAGAATCATAGAATCGTGCAGAGCAGAAGGAGGCCATTTGGCCCATCAAGTCTGCACCAAATACAATCCCACCCAGGTCCTATCCCCATAACTGCATGCATTTACCCTAGCTAGTCCCCCTGACACGCAGGGGCAATTTAAGAATGGCATATGGCGTGAATGTTACTTGCCACTTGTCAGTCCAAACCTGGATATTATCCAGGTTTTGCTGCATTTGGACACAGACTCCTGAAGTACCTGAGGAGTCACAAATGGTGCTGAGCATTGTGCATTCATCAGCGAACATCCCCACTTCTGACTTCATGATGGAAGGAAGGTCATTGATGAAGGAACTGAAGATGGTTGGGCCTAGAGAACACTATCCTGAGGAACTCCTGCAGTGATGCTCAGAACTGAGATAATTGACTTCCAACAACCAGAACCATGTTCCTTTTTGCTAGACATGCCTCCAACCAGTGGAGAGTTTTCCTCCTAATTCCCATTGACTCCAGCTTTTATAGGGCAGCTGATGAAAATACTTGGCCAAATGCTGCCTCGATGCCAAGGACAGTCACTCTCTATCTCTGAGTCCTGAGAGCATTGTGCAGAGCTGTCCCTCTCCACCTGCCTCTGTTCAGTCTCTTTGCCAAAGACACTGGGACAGCAACAGCCCTCCCCCCATCTATCTGATGCAGTGTCTCTGTGGACCATTAACCACACCCTCTGTCCTCCTGCTAAATCCAGAAGCTCAGCACAACACCTCTAGAAACACTCCACAGTTTCAGAACCTTTGCTGTAGCAGAAGTTATTCTAAATTACCTGCAAGTTTGACACTTTGCCCTTTAAATAGTGTTAGTGTTGGACCCCACTTGCAGCTGGTGGCATGTTCTTTAGTGAGTGACAGGAAAATTAACCTTGTATGATCCCAGTTTGCAATTCCACTGGTTGGGCAGAGTAACACTATGACAGTATCAGTTGGGAGGCTAATGGTACATGCCCAGGATACCTGCTGGCCTTCCCTTCCTATATTGGCCATGCTGGAGCCGCAACACACCTCACTGGGAGAGCTTCCAGCTATGGTAGTGCCTCTCCACGATCCAAACTTACACCCTTACATGATAAAATTCAAAGTTGTAAACTGAGGCAGAACTCTGAGGATTAGAAGTAGGGAAAAGGCCTAACAATCTGGCGTCAACATAACATGCTGCTATGTATAGGCATTTGCCCTGCTCAAGGTTGTAATCTCCTCAAGGGCAGAACAGGTCACCCTACAGCTGACGAACCAAGCTGCTATTGTTCTTGTGGGCTCAGAGTTCTCACAGGGAACACCACAACCATGAAAGCAACCCAAATCTGAACACCCTGGATTTAGAAATCAGGTTGCATTATTTATATTCTTCATATCATTTAATATAACACTGTAGAGCTGTTACCCAACACCCAATACTGTTATTGGCCAGCATACGAAGAACAAAGAAAAGTATAACACAGGAACAGGCCCTTCGGCCCTCCGAGCCTGTGCCGATCATGATGCCTGCCTAAACTAAAACCGTATGCACTATGGAGTCCGTATCCTTCCATTCCCATCCTATTCATGTATTTGTCTAGTTGCCCCTTAAATGCCGCTATCGTACCTGCTCCCACCACCTCCCCGGGCAGCGCGTTCCACGCATTCACCACTGTCCATGTACAAAATGTGCCTCGCACATTTCCTCTAAACTTTTCCCCACACACCTTAAACCTATGTTCCCTAGTCCTTGACTTTTCTACCCTAGGAAAGAGCATCTGACTATCCACTCTGTCCACGCCACTCATGATCTTGTAAACCTCGATCTGGTCACCCCTCAACCTCCGTCATTCCAGTGAGAACAAACCGAATTTATCCAACCTCTCCTCATAGCTAATACCCTCCAGACCAGGCAACATCCTGGTAAACCTCTTCTGTATCCTCTCCAAAGCATCCACATCCTTCTGGCAGTGTGGCGACCAGAATTGTACACAATATCCTAAATGAGGCTAACTAAGGTTCTGTACAGCTGCAGCAAATAAATCCTTTATAGAAAACACTCACATGTGAATCACACACAGAGTTATTGTCGCCAGACTAGCAACTCTGTACTGCGATGGTCAAATTAGAAATATTATTGAGACAAGCGACAGCAAAAATCAACCAAACCTATTATGCAATTTTGTTTACAGATTACAGTACAAACACTGAAAAATTCATTCATTGTTCATTACCATCTGACTCATTGCTCAATACCCAGCCCATCCTGGTCCAGGCTATTCCACATTCTATTTCCCAATTTGCTGGGAATTTGTTGATCAATGGTAGGAGATTATCAATAGAATCATAGAATCATAGAAACCCTACAGTGCAGAAGGAGGCCATTCGGCCCATCGAGTCTGCACCGACCACAATCCCACCCAGGCCCTACCCCCACATATTTTACCCGCTAATTCCTCTAACCTACGTATCCCAGGACTCTAAGGGGCAATTTTTTTAACCTGGCCAATCAACCTAACCCGCACATCTTTGGACTGTGGGAGGAAACCGGAGCACCCGGAGGAAACCCACGCAGACACGAGGAGAATGTGCAAACTCCACACAGACAGTGACCCGAGCCGGGAATCGAACCCGGGACCCTGGAGCTGTGAAGCAGCAGTGCTAACCACTGTGCTACCGTGCCGCAACTCTCAACTCTCTTGAGCTTGGGTAAGGGGAGAATTGGCCAGGGTGCCTGCTCCTGTTCTATATTTTCTGACAACCAAATGTACCTCTGTAGATGTTGTTTGAAGAAAACTTCAGATTCGATTGTGATGCTCCCCATGTTAATGAATTGCTGACACTTGTTTAGTCTCGCGCATGAAGAATGAGCACTGGAACATCGAGACACCAGGACGCTTGTGTGGAGCTGACCGTTCCATCAGCACCTTTGTGACCTTTTGCAGATGGTACTTTATCCGCTAAATTTGTGTTGGAAAGTAAAAACAGAAACATTCTTTCATTTATGATATCACAACAAGAGCACTGATGTTCCGCAATTCTGTTGTGACATCACTGGTGTTTAGTTCCTTACCGAGATAAGATACAACAATAATTATCATAGAATCATACAGTGCAGAAGGAGGCCATTTGGCCCATCAAGTCTGCACTGACCAAACTTCCACCCAGGCCCTATCCTCATGACCCCATGCATTTACCCTAGCTAGGGCCCCTGACACTAAGGAGCAATTTAGCACGGCCAATCCACCTAACCCGCACATCTTTGGACTGTGGGAGGAAACCGGAGCACCCGGAGGAAACCCACGCAGACACGGGGAGAACGTGCAAACTCCACACAGACAGTGACCCAAGCCGGGAATCGAACCCTGGTCCTTGGCGCTGAGAGGCAGCAGTGCTAACCACTGTGTCACCGTGCCGCCCCACAATTGTAATGCCTCAGAGTTTAAAATCATTCAAATTATTATTTCAAACCATTCTAATGGATAGAGAGACTCATGTCGTCCCTCCATATTGATTGAAGTTGTAATTGATGCTTTTACCCACTAACCAATATAATGTCCTCTGAAGTCATTTATTATCATTTATTTTCAAGTTAGTGGGAGTTACAACAGATAACGTTCGGATTTTAATACTTTTTAAGGAATTCATTCATGGGATGTGGTCATTGCTGGCTAGGCCAGCATTACCTATCCCTTATTGTTCTTGAGAAGGTGGTGGTGAGCTGCCTTCTTGAAACCTTGCACTCCAAATGGTGTGAGTGCACCCACAGTGCTATTAGGGGGAGAAATTCCTGCAAAAGTAAAGGAACAGCAATATATTTCCAAATCAGAATGATGAATGACTTAGAGAGGAATCTCCAGGCAGTGGTATTGCCAAGTGTCAGCCATGTCTACCATCTTGTCCTTCTAGATGGTAGTGGTCGTGGGTTTGGAAGGTGCTATCTGAGGAACCTTGGTGAGTTGCTGCAGTGCATCTTGCAGATGGTACACATGGCTGCCACTGTTTGTTGTGGTGGAGGGAATGAATGTTTGTGAAAGGGGTAGCCATCAAGCAGGCTGCTTTGTCCTGAATGGTGTCAAGTTTCATGAGTGTTGTTGGAGCTGCACACATCCAGGGAAGTGGAGAGTATTCCATTATGCACTGATTACTAATCAGTCTCACAATGCTCTGTATCGGTAGGTGTTACAAAGGGGAGGTTGATCTCCTCTCTGAGAACTAACACTCAACCACTCAAAGAGAAATATCTCCCCTCTCTACCAGGTATACCATTTTGGATACAGTTGGGGGACATGGCCTATCAGGGGAAAACAGCAGCAGCTAGGTCAGTGGCACTATGACTGGCTCTGTTGTTCAGCAGGGAGGGTCAAAGCACAGAAGAGTGATAGTTATAGGAGACTCTATAGTCAGGGGTGCAGACAGGTGTTTCTGTGGCCAGGAAATAGACTCCAGGATGGTATGTTGGTTCCCTGGTGCCAGGGCCAAGGGTGTCTCTGAACAGGCATGGCACATTCTGAAAGGGGAGGGTGAACAGCCAGAGGTCATGATACATATTAGTACAAACAACATAGGCAGGAAGAGTGACAAGATCCTGCAAGGGGAGTTCAGAGAGTTAGGTAATAAGTTTAAAAAAAAGGACTTCTAGGGTTGTAATCTCAGGATTACTTCCTGTGCCATGTGCCAGTGAGGCTACACAGTGAAAAACCACACCGATGTCCTCAGAAGACAAACACGGAACATGGCGGACAGAGTACGTTTCATCGTCCAGTACTTCCCTGGAGCGGAGAAGCTACGATATCTTCTCCGGAGTCTTCAATATATCATCGATGAAGACAAACATCTCGTCAAGGCCATCCCCACATCCCCACTATTTGCCTTCAAACAACTGCGCAACCTCAAATAGACCATTGTACGCAGCAAACTATCAGCCTTCAGGAGAACAGTGACCACGACACCACACAACCCTGCCACAGCAACCTCTGCAAGACATGCCGGATCATCGACATGGATGCCATCATCTCACGTGAGAACACCATCCAGCAGGTACATGATACATACACTTGCGACTCGGCCAACGTTGTCTACCTGATACGCTGCAGGAAAGGATGTCCCGAGGCATGGTACATTGGGGAAACCATGCAGACGCTATGACAACGGATGAATGGACGCCGCTCGACAATCACCCTTCCTGTTGGGGAACACTTCAGCAGTCAGGGGCATTCTTTGGGTAAGCATTCTCCAAGGCGACCTTCAAGATACACGACAATGCAGAATCACCGAGCAGAAACTGATAGTCAAGTTCCACACATATGAGGTTGTCCTCAACCAGGATCTTGGGTTCATATCACACTCTCTGTAACCCCCACGACTTGCCTGCGCTTGCAAAATCTCACTAACTGTCCTGTCTGGAAACAATTCACACCTCTTTAACCTGTGCTTAACCCTCTCTCGATTTGCATTGTCTGCACCTGTAAAGACTTGATTACCTGTTAAGACTTGCATTCCAACCATTAACTTGTAATTCAGTTTGTGTCTATATATGCCCTGTTTGTAAAACAAATCCTCCACTCACCTGATGAAGGAGCAGTGCTCCAAAAGCTCGTGCTGCCAAATAAACCTGTTGGACTTTAACCTGGTGTTGTGAGACTACTTACTGTGCCAAGGTTATGAGTGGCATGGACAGAGTGGCTAGTCAGATGCTCTTTCCTAGGGTAGAAAAGTCAAGTACTGGGGGACATAGGTTTAACGTGCCTGGGGAAAAGTTTAGAGGATATGTACAAGGCAAGCTTTTTACACAGAGGGTGGTGAATGTCTGGAATGCTTTGCCTGGGGAGCTGGTGGGAGCAGATATGATAGCGGCATTTAAGGAGCAACTAGACAAATACATGAATAGGATGGGAATGCAAGGATACGGACTCCATATGTGCATAAGGTTTTAGTTTAGGCAGGCATCATGATCGGCGCAGGTTTGGAGGGCCCACGGGCCTGTTCCTGTGCTGTACTTTCCTTTGTTCTTTGTTGTTCATAACCTGTTGAAGAGTTTGTGAGAAGGGGGATTATCTGCACTTCAATAGCTATTAGTGGTCAAATCAACATAACTACCTGAGACTCTCTCTATAAAGCAAGAAGTAACACTTGATTTTATCTAACTAACAGTAAGCAGGTTAACTAAACTATTAACAAACTGAACAAAACACTATTCTCATGGAATGCTGTTTAGATAATTGCAATTCCCACTTATAACTCGTTGCCGGGGGAGGTAGTGGAAGCGGATACGGTAGTGACTTTTAAGGGGCGTCTTGACAAGTACATGAATGAGATGGGAATAGAGGGATATGGTCCCCGGACGCGTTGGGGGTTTTAGTTAAGTCAGGCAGCATGGTCGGTGCAGGCTTGGAGGGCCGAAGGGCCTGTTCCTGTGCTGTAATTTTCTTTGATCTTTGTTATTAATTTAAAAAATTTTTTTAAGTCACACTCAAAATGCAATCAGATTTGCCATCTTCCTTCTTCTGTCTTCTTTGCTAACTTCGTATTTGTTCTGTTCTTCTGTTGGTACCTTTTTGATTGAGATGAGGCTTTCTTTTAAGACATCAATTTGGCTGTAACGCTGGCAGAGAACAGTTACTGTCTGTGTCCCTCTCTCCCTTTGAAAGCTGTGAACTGTGGCAGTCGCTAGCAGGCAGTCTCCTAGCAGTTTGGAGCTGGGAGCCAGTTTTATATCCCTGATGCCATAGCAAAATTCACACAAGAAGATTGGCTTACAGGTTTTCAAAACATCAAATTCAAATCCGATAGGTTGCTGCTGTTCAAATGCCTATTTCAAATTGATTGGTTAAAATTCCAAAACATGTTCTGATTCAAATGCCTAAAGATTGTTACCAAAGCAACCCTGTTGATTTTGCCTCTGATACATTGTTCCAGTCGGCTACTGGATTCACACCTGCATCTCTTTTTTTTTAAACTCTAAGTGCAGAAAAAAACAAAACCACCTTTTAAAAAGACAATTTTTAACTCTTAGCATTTTTACAATTTTTTAATAATTTTACAAACACTAACTTCGCAACACATCCCCTTTAAGAAAAAAAAGTCAAATTTTGTGATGTAAGTAGCCTGTCCAACTTTTTCCACACAATCTTCCAGCCTTGGAATTGGGTGTGAATCAGATCTAGTCACAGCGTTGACCTTCCGATAATCTACGCAGAATTGTTGAGTACCATCAGGTTTGGGAACCAACACGATCGGCGAACTCCACTCGCTTTGACTCAGCTCTATGATGTCGTCTTGTAGCATCGCTTCCAATTCCTTCTGAACCTGCGCTGCTTTGACAGGATTAAGCCGATAGGGTTGTTGTTTTATCGGAACAGCATTCCCTACGCCAACCTCATGCACTACATCATTAGTCCTCCCCATTCTATTTCTACATAGATCCTCATAGCACTGTAACATGTCTTTCAATTCAATTCTCTATTCCTGAGACAGTTAGCTCACTACCCTATTCCATTCCTTAAGGACTTGTTCATCAAAATCCACATCATCTGGATTTGATTCCTCACTCTGAGTGGCAGTAACTAATACTTGTTTCTCTGGTTCCTTTTCCCTGTCATGCTACTGCTTTAGCACGTTCACATGATATTGTTTCCTATCTGGCATTTTCACCAGATAATTACCAAACTTAACCTTTTCTAAATCTGATAGGGACCACTAAACCTCACTTTGAAGGGATCTCCTATCACTGGTAATAGCACCAATACTTTATCCCCATGGGCAAACGTATACATTTTAGATTTCTTATCTGCCTCTTGTTTCATTAGGCGATGTGCTATTTTCAAAGGTTGTCTAGTCAATTCACTTACTCTGTTTAATCTTTCTCTCACCTCAGTTACATAATCTAACTGTGAGATTTCTGATCTTAGATCGACCAACTTTTCCTTAATAGTTTTAAAGGACCTCTCACTTTGTGTCCGAATATCAACTCAAATGGAGTAAACTGAGTCGATTCATTTGGAACATCTCTAATAGCAAATAATAGAAATGGGATACTTTAACTCAATCCTTTTGGTAATCTTGGCAATAAGCCCTTAACATGGTCTTCATGATCTTTCCAATGCTCCCTGGGATTCAGGATGATTCCGCACTTGAGGTAAAGAGCTTGATGCCGAGACTATCCATTACCTCCTTAAACAACTTGGCAGTAAAATTGGGCACTTGATCTGATTGAATCTCTCTGGGTAATCCAAAATGAGTAAAGAAAGCAATCAACTCCTCCACAACTTTTTTTGTCTTGATATTCCGTAAAGGAATTGTCTCCGCAAACCTGGTGGACACATCCATTACGGTTAGCAAATACTGGTTCCCACTTTTGGTTTTAGGGAGGGGATCTACCCAATCAATTATAACTCTTGTAAACGGTTCTTCGAATGTGGGAATAGAGTCATAGAATCATAGAGGTTTACAGCATGGAAACAGGCCCTTCGGCCCAACTTGTCCATGCCGCCTTTTTTTTTAAACCCCTAAGCTAATCCCAAGTGCCCGCATTTGGCCCACATCCCTCTATACCCATCGTATCCATGTAACTATCTAAATGCTTTTTAAAAGACAAAATTGTACCCGCCTCTACTACTACCTCTGGCAGCTTCTTCCAGACACTCACCACCCTCTGTGAAAAAATTGCCCCTCTGGACACTTTTGTATCTCTCCCCTCTCACCTTAAACCTATGCCCTCTAGTTTTAGACTCCCCTACCTTTTGGAAAATATATTGATTATCTAGCTGATCTGTTCCCCTCATTATTTTATAGACCTCTATAAGATCACCCCTCAGCCTCCTACGCTCCAGAGAAAAAAGTCCCAGTCTATCCAGCCTCTCCTTATAACTCAATCCATCAAGTCCCGGTAGTATCCTAGTAAATCTTTTCTGCACTCTTTCTAGTTTAATAATACCCTTTCTATAATAGGGTGACAAGAATTGTACACAGTATTCCAAGCGTGGCCTTACCAATGTCTTGTACAACTTCAACAAGATGTTTCAACTCCTGTATTCAATGTTCTGACCAATGAAACCAAGCATGCTGAATGCCCTCTTCACCACTCTGTCCACCTGTGACTCCACTTTCAAGGAGCTATGAACATGTGCCCCTAGATCTCTTTGTTCTGTAACTCTCCCCAACGCCCTACCATTAACTGAGTAAGTCCTGCCCTGGTTCAATCTACCAAAATGCATCACCTCGCATTTGTCTAAATTAAACTCCATCTGCCATTTGTCAGCCCACTGGCCCAATTGATCAAGATCCCATTGCAATTGGAGATAACTTTCTTCACTGTCCACTGTGCCACCAATCTTAGTGTCATCTGCAAACTTACTAACCATGCCTCCTATATTCTCATCCAAATCATTAATATAAATGACAAATAACAGTGGACCTAGCACTGATCCCTGAGGCACACCGCTGGTCACAGGCCTCCAGTTTGAAAAACAACTCTCTACAACCACCCTCTGGCTTCTGTCAAGAAGCCAATTTTGTATCCATTTAGATACCTCACCCTGGATCCCATGAGATTTAACCTTATGCAACAACCTACCATGCGGTACCTTGTCAAAGGCCTTGCTAAAGTCCATGTAGACAACATCAACTGCACTGCCCTCATCTACCTTCTTGGTTACCCTTTCAAAAAACTCAATCAAATTTGTGAGACATGATTTTCCACTCACAAAGCCATGCTGACTGGGTATCAAAGGTATCAAAGAATAGGTATCAAAGGTGCTGGTTTTATCACCGCCTGTGGCTTTCCTACCATCTGACATGTATGACAAGTATGGCAAAATTCAACCACATCTTTATGTAATCCAGGCCAATAAAAACGCTTCTATATTTTAGCCTGAGTCTTCCTCGCTCCTAGATGACCTCCTGTAGGTAATTCATGTGTTACCCGCAATACTTCCTGTCTGTATTCTACTGGCAACACAATCTGGTGAACTTCCACTTATTTCTTATTGCACTAACCTGCCAAGATCTCCATTTCTGTCATATGATTTTTTCCTCAAAGTAAGAGCATTCTGGAATACACTCTGATTCCTTTTCTGGATAGGCTTTATGATATAAATCCTTTATTGTCTCACCTTTCTGTTGTAACTCCATTCATCTTTCAGAATTAAACACCTCTGCCTGATCCTCTACCTGGTTAGGTTTTTCCTTTACCATCTCATCAAACAGAGTGTCAGCTAACTGGACCTCAAAGAACAAAGAACAGTACAGCACAGGAAACAGGCCCTTCGGCCCTCCAAGCCTGTGCCGCTCCTTGGTCCAACTAGACCAATCGTTTGTATCCCTCCATTCCCAGGCTGCTTATGTGACTATCCAGGTAAGTCTTAAACGATGTCAGCGTGCCTGCCTCCACCACCCTACTTGGCAGTGCATTCCAGGCCCCCACCACCCTCTGTGTAAAAAACGTCCCTCTGATGTCTGAGTTATACCTCGCCCCTCTCAGCTTGAGCCCGTGACCCCTCGTGATCGTCACCTCCGACCTGGGAAAAAGCTTCCCACTGTTCACCCTATCTATACCCTTCATAATCTTGTACACCTCTATTAGATCTCCCCTCATTCTCCGTCTTTCCAAGGAGAACAACCCCAGTCTACCCAATCTCTCCTCATAGCTAAGACCCTCCATACCAGGCAACATCCTGGTAAACCTTCTCTGCACTCTCTCCAATGCCTCCACATCCTTCTGGTAGTGCGGCGACCAGAACTGGACGCAGTACTCCAAATGTGGCCTAACCAGCGTTCTATACAGCTGCATCATCAGACTCCAGCTTTTATACTCTATACCCTGTCCTATAAAGGCAAGCATACCATATGCCTTCTTCACCACCTTCTCCACCTGTGTTGCCACCTTCAAGGATTTGTGGACTTGCACACCTAGGTCCCTCTGTGTTTCTATACTCCTGATGACTCTGCCATTTATTGTATAACTCCTCCCTACATTATTTCTTCCAAAATGCATCACTTCACATTTATCCGGATTAAACTCCATCTGCCACCTCTCCGCCCAATTTTACAGCCTATCTATATCCTGCTGTATTGCCCGACAATGCTCTTCGCTATCCGCAATTCCAGCCATCTTCGTGTCATCCGCAAACTTGCTGATTACACCAGTTCCACCTTCTTCCAAATCATTTATATATATCACAAATAGCAGAGGTCCCAGTACAGAGCCCTGCGGAACACCACTGGTCACAGATCTCCAGCCGGAAAAAGACCCTTCGACCACTACCCTCTGTCTCCTATGGCCAAGCCAGTTCTCCACCCATCTAGCCACTTCTCCTTGTATCCCATGAGCCTTAACCTTCTTAACCAACCTGCCATGTGGGACTTTGTCAAATGCCTTACTGAAATCCATATAGACGACATCCACGGCCCTTCCTTCATCAACCGTTTTTGTCACTTCCTCAAAAAACCCCACCAAATTTGTAAGGCACGACCTCCCTCTCACAAAACCATGCTGTCTGTCACTAATGAGATTGTTCCTTTCTAAATGCACATACATCCTGTCTCTAAGAATCCTCTCCAACACCTTCCCTACCACGGACGTCAAGCTCACCGGCCTATAATTTCCTGGGTTATCCCTGCTACCCTTCTTAAACAACGGGACCACATTCGCTATCCTCAAATCCTCAGGGACCTCACCCGTGTCCAAAGAAGCGACAAAGATTTCCGTCAGAGGCCCAGCAATTTCATCTCACGTCTCCCTGAGCAGTCGAGGATAGATGCCATCAGGCCCTGGGGCTTTGTCAGTTTTAATGTTCCCTAAAAAACCTAACACTTCCTCTCTTGTAATGGAGATTTTCTCTAACGGGTCAACACCTCCCTCCGAGACCCTCCCGGTTAACACGCCCCTCTCCTTCGTGAATACCGATGCAAAGTATTCATTTAGGATCTCCCCTATTCCCTTGGGTTCTAAGCATAATTCCCCTCCTTTGTCCCTGAGAGGTCCGATTTTCTCCCTGACAACTCTTTTGTTCCTAATGTATGAATAGAATGCCTTAGGATTCTCCTTAATCCTGCCTGCCAAGAACATCTCATGACCTCTTTTTGCCCTTCTAACCCCCCGTTTGAGATCAACTCCTTCATCTTTCTCTTTTGTTCACCCTTCCTGTTTTAACTCATGGCTGTGGGATCTTGTCACCACACAATCCGGAAAAATTCCAGGGTATTTTTCTTTTAAGTCCTCAGTTCGCTGGTTTTCTTTTGGCTTTTCCACTATAATGGGCATCACTCCCATCTGTGCTCCAGCTATATCGTTTCCAGGGATAAATTGTATTCCTGGAATAGCTAAGTTTTCTATCACTCCCACTATCACTTCCCCAGTCTTGGTTTGACTTTCCATCACGAGTTTCCTAGCAAATATTTAATCCTCAACATCACAAAAATATATTCCCAGATAATTGTCACATTGCTGTATATGGAATCTTGCTGTGTGTAAAATTGTTCCTGGGTTTTCTTTTAACAATTACTATGTTTTTTTAAAAAAAAATGTCATGGACTAAATTTCTTTGGGACATCCTGTGGTCATGATAAGAGCTATGAAAATGTAAAATTATATTTGCAGGGTGTCACAGCGGAGGTCTCATGGTGCAGTTGGTAGTGTCCCTGCCTCCGAGTCAAAAGCTCTGAGTTTGATCCCAACCCTGGATGATTGCTGGAATTTTATCGCCTCGCCTGCCCGAGGCACATAAGACCCCGCCCGATGCCAACAGAGAATGCCTTTCGGTGAACCTAGCCCACCCCATTTTTGGGGCGGGTGAGGCGGTAAAATTCCAGCCAGTGTGTCCATAACGCTTGAGTATCAACCTGAAACAGCCTTCCAAGACATGCCAATGGCAGGTGGTGAGAGTGGCACAGACTCCTGGTCAGGTATGCTTGATGCACAGTGAACCCCCTCAAGCCTTTGACAACAAGCTAACTACCTGACACAGGAAAATGGAAACAGATGAAAGTCTGCCTTGCGCCTGTGCGCATTCCAATGGCATGGCGCTCCTCTGTAATATTTCAGTCAATGGGCACACCTGAGAGTTGGAAACGTGCCTGCCAACAAGGGAAATTAGATCTATTACTCCTGCATCTGACCTGAATTTTACATGGCCTGTGCGCTTTTACACTTGGCACATGGGCCAAGCGGCCAGGCAGCGTTCACGTTTTTTCACCATTCCCAATCCAAGGTGGGATAAAATACCCGAGGTGAAATTGTTTGAGGGCTGAGGTGATACATGTTTTGTTACCAGTTGCTTGATTCTGAACGATAGAGAGAATTTGCAGTGTTTGTTTTGGTGCAAATGCCATTTGAGCAATACCGCAGCTCCCGGGGGCCGCTGGCGGCCTTCAGAGAGCTCACTGGAAATGCCAACCTGCTCCATAACTGGCAACACTCAGCCTTTCAGAGCACACGTTTCATGCTAACTGGCTTTTATTTGGTCTCTGGGGCCAGACGTGTCTGTTTCTGAGCCCACCAAGTGTGTGCACCCGTCAGGCAAGAAATTCAGACCAATATCTCCTATTGGCTTTGTAGACTCTTCATCAACTTCAGCTACATCCTTCAACTGGATTGTTCTCCTTTGACAGGTAGGTTACTTCAATGTAACTTGAAGATAATTTTATTTTTCTCTCTAAATCTTATCACCTGATGTCACTACTACTGGTTCCACACTCAGATCATAAAGCTTTGTTAAAGGGATCCACCAATGTCCTGACTGGGTAAACTTCAGATCAACTGACTTTCTAAAAATAATTACCTTATCAAGCTCAATGCCAAGTTTCATTTCTGCCCTTTTCAAAGAAAATTTACTCAATCTCCATAAAACCCTAAGACTAGAAGGCCATTCGGCCCATCAAGTCTGCACTGAATCTCCAACAGAACATTCCACCCAGATTCAATCCGTGCAACCCCACATATTTACCCCTGTAATACCCCTTACACGTATTTGGACACTAAGGGGCAACTTAGCATGGCCAATCCACCTAACCTGCACATCTTTGAATGCTAAGGGGCAAGTTAATATGGCCAATCCACCTAATCTGCACATCTTTGGACTGTGGGAGGAAACCGGAGCACCCAGAGGAAACCCACGCAGACATGGGGAGAACGTGCAAACTCCACACAGACAATGACCCCAGGCCAGAATTGAACCCGGGTCCTATTCAATGAAATCATGACTGGTCCAGAGCTCCTGCACTCGGAAGTGGACAGCCTTCTGATGTCTGGTCCGGCTGTTGAATTGCGCCTCATAGAGTACAAATCAATCCGATTGTGATCGGAGGGTGGGTTTGAGGCTGACAGGTGGTCAGCAAACGCCCAATCAGTTTTGGAGGTTGGGATGTCCGGCCTCCCAGATCATTGCCCGTGATGCAGAATGACTTCAAATTGGAGTTTCAGAGATCCATCAGAAGTCCAAACTTCCTGGGCATTTCCCACTGGGGACTCCTGAGGAGCATTTTGGGGACACCACTGGCATACGACCATCTGGAGATCAGAAGTTCTTGGCTAATGAGAAAGGTAACCAGGCCCAGTGTCTCAGCTGGGGACTGAGCGCTTGCAACTTAAGGACAGATGAAGAGTCAGACCCGACATTGGGGCAGGTCCATTTTTTTGTCCCTTGTGGGCACCTAAAAGGACCATTAGGACCTGTAAAAACTTAAATCAAGGTCTCATGCTTTGAAGTCTCAGCACAGAAATTGGATGGTGATTGGCAAAACTAATAAGGAGGATTCTTCAACAGCAACAAGCACTTCTTTTCTTTGGGTCTCAAAGTGCTGCTCCAACATCCTATTCATCCTTCACTGTGGCCTCCCAATTGCTGGCCTCTGCTCCCTGTTCAATAAGGCCTGATTACTGAAGACCGTCCCCAGTGGTCCTTTGCTGCAGCCCCCAGATGTTGTCTTTCCCACTTGGCAGCTGATCAGACTGGCTGGCTGCAGAAAGGAAACGGAGGAAGATATAAATGAGACACTGCCATTAAATTCAGCAGGGCTCCACCTCCCTGAGAACGCCCCCAACTGGCCCCCGTTACCACACTCTCACACTCCCTCCCTATAAAAGGGCGGCACAGTGGTTCGCATTGCAGCCTCACAGCGACAGGAACACAGGTTCGATTGCTGGCTTGGGCCACTGTCTGCGTGGAGTTTGCACATTCTCCCCGTGTCTGTGTGGGTTTCCTCCGGGTGCTCCGGTTTCCTCCCACAGTCTGAAAAATGTGCTGGTTAGGTGCATTGGCCATGCTAAATTCTCCCTCAGTGTACCCGAACAGGTGCCAGAGTGTGGCGATTAGGGGATTTTCACAGTAACTTCATTGCAATGTAAATGTAAGCCTACTTGTGACTAATAAATAAATAAACTTTAACCTTTGAATATCGAAGAATGGGGATAATTCCGGCACATTCTGGTAAAGGAGCCTGACCCGCTGGTTAGCTTCTTTATCTCAAGTTGCACTTGACAAGATTCACAGAAAAGATTGACTAGAAACGTTTAGCTCATTAACAGAGCTGGTGTGATATCTGTTGTCTGATGAGCCATTGGAAGCATTAGAAAACGGTTACAATTCAGGACCAACTGCCCTTTCCAGTCCTGTACCTTCTGTAAAACAATGATTGTGTTCTCCCTACCAGGGAGCACAGAGCCACCTTATGGAAGATTGGTGAAATGCATGTGGTCAGTTGAGATAGTGAATTAATGGGAAGAAGGGTCCAGGAATTCTAGGATTCACAGCCATAATATCCCATCAAATTTGGGATTGTGAAAATCTTGTAAACTCTGAGTAAAACTGATTGAACCAATCTGAAAAGCGTGATTATCTTCGCTGCTGCTGTCTAATTAGCCTACTCGACAAAAGTCATTGGTCCAAACCATCACTCTGAAAGATTAGAGACTGGAGAGAAGGTGAAAGTTCAGAGATTTTTTAGCAAGATTCAAAAGTGACAAGCTAGACATAAGCAAGCGCTAGCCTTGTCAGTGATGCCCACATTCCATCTCTCTCACTCTCTCTCATATGAAGATTTGAAAAAGGTTTGAGAGTTCACATGAGAACATGATGATGTGGCAATGATGCAGGAAATCTCTAACAAATCAATAAGGTTTTTAGACAGTAGACATTTAGACACTGACAGGATTACTAGCAAAGGGTTAAATGATTCTTAAAATAAGACTGTAAGCTAACGAGAGAATAGATTACACACATGTGAATGCAGTAAGCGAATTAAACAAGCAATTATGATTTAAAACATATCTGCTGATATTTTAAGTGTGTTTTAATTATTATATGAATTATTGTTCACTTCAGCCGAAGGCAGGTTACTTGCAAGGTGTGATGGTCAAGGTGAATAGTTCAGAAGCAAAACCCTGTAGTTAGCAAAATTCATATCAGAAAGTTTCTTATGCGGGAACACATATTGCAACATTTATGAATAGGTGTATTCATTGTCCTGACTCAGGATGGAAACGTGCCCGGACGCAGGATCACATTTCTATCCAGTTTGGCAATGATCTGGTGGGAATATCCACTTTGACCCCTGGAGTGGGCGTCTCGGGTAACTTGGAAATGGGGAAGTGACTTTAGACAAGATAGGAGTTAGCATCCAGAATTAATAGATGACTGAGCTATCATTATGTTGGATGGTGAGATGCAATTGGCTGAGGTGCATGACAGGTATTATTATTGATTTGTGTATAGTAAAGGTGATTGATTTTAAGCTAATGTAAGGCGGGAATGATTAATAAGAAAAACTATAATTGATCTGTTTTGAACTGTAAGGGTCAGATCTATTCGGAGTGGTCTGGCTGCTCCACCCGAGAGTTGAGTCGATCCTCCGATGATCTTCTATCAGCTGCTGGTTTAATAAAGTTTCACCTTTGATTCAGAAACATTGGCTTTGTGAGTCTCGTATTGTTTAAGTTTTCCTGACAGTACTGGTCACCTCGGGTACCCCATGACAGACTATATAAGAGATCATGTGGTGGGAGTTTTCCCTGGGATCTCGGGCAGAGCACAAGTGCTGTATGTAATTGTTGAGCTCAGGAATAAACTGCCTGTGCTGGAAGTCCTTGATGTTGGTGATTTAAGGAACCCACGATGTTCTACATGGTGTCAGAAGGCGGCATGGTAGCACGGTGGTTAGCACTGCTGCTTCACAGCTCCAGGGTCCCGGGTTCGATTCCCGGCTCGGGTCACTGTCTGTGTGGAGTTTGCACATTCTCCTCGTGTCTGCGTGGGTTTCCTCCGGGTGCTCCGGTTTCCTCCCACAGTCCAAAGATGTGCGGGTTAGGTTGATTGGCCATGATAAATTGCCCCTTAGTGTCAGGAGGATTTGCAGGGCAAATACGTGGGGTTACGAGAATAGGACCTGGGTGGGATTGTGGTTGGTGCAGACTTGATGGGCCAAATGACCTCCTTCTGCACTGTAGGGATTCTATGACATTTAAATTCGATAAAAATCTGGAATTAGAAGTCTCATAATGACCATGAAACCATTGTTGATTGTCGGAAAAACCCATCTGGTTCACTAATGCCCTTTAGGGAAGGAAATCTGCTGTCCTTACCTGGTCTGGCCTACATGTGACTCCAGATCTACAGCTATGTGGTTGACTCTTGAATGCCCTCAGGGGTGGTGAATAGATACTGGCCCAGCCAGCAACACCCGCATCCCATGGATTAAATCTTTAAAAAGCTGTTCGATCCTCCAGGCGTAGGTGTGGTCCCTTTAATGGGGAGATCCTTGAGGGCCACGTGATCAAGCTGGACCCTCTCTGGAGGGGCTGCGCAAGAAGCCGAGCCAATCGGGAGCAAGGGCGCGCATCCTGGGTTGGAGAGGAGCCTCAGTTGGAGCCAGGGAGGAGAAGAGAGTGGACATGTATTCAGTTCTGTCAGACCCTTGATTGGATATTGTTGTTAATAAATCAATTATTGTTGGAAGACACATATGAATTGCCTTCAAATTTATCACACTGGTGACAAGGAAAAACTTTGTTAGTTGTTGGGATATTGCAATGTGCAGCTAGAGGGGAAGGAGACTGAGCGTCGAAGCTATGAAGGAGTAAGGTACATATACCGCATATAAATGTCTTTAATTGGAAAGATTGAGCTGTTTGACCCAAAAGTGGAAAACTTGGGACAATATATCAAAAAGCTGTGCTATTTCTTTGTAGCTAATGAAATCACAGCAGAGGAAAATGATGGGAGGGCACAGTGGCAAAGTAGCTAGCACTGCTACCTCACAGCACCAGGGATCCAGGTACAATTCCGGCCTTGGTCCGTGTGGAGTCTGCAATTCTCCCCGTGTCTGCATGGGTTTCCTCCCACACCCCAAAGATGTGCAAGTTAAGTGGATTGGCCATGGGATAGGGATAGGGCGGGGGAGAGAGTCTGGGTAAGGTACTCTGTCAGAAATTCAGTAGACTCGATGGACTGAATGGCCTTCTTCTGCACTGCAGAGATTCCATGAAAAGTTTATACTGCTCACAGTCTGTGGCCTGTAAACTTACATTGTGGTCTGCAAAAGCTTTTGATGACAATCTGGTGGTCCGCAGAAAGGAAAAGGTTGGGAACCGCTGGACTAGATGATACAGTACCATCAACAGTTGTGCTCTGAGAAGTGTACCAGTAAACATGAAGCAGAAAGTTGTTAATGAGTTGCATTGGATGACAGCACTGGGTGTCATAACTCCAGCAGATGAGGTCACAGAAGAAGTTTCTGCAATGTGGCCGCAGTGAACAACATGACAGTGTCAGGATCAGCACTGACCCAGTAAGTTGAACAAGGTGCTGCTCAGACCACATCACCCTATGAACACGATGGAACAGATAACAGCAGACATGACAAATGCCAAGGTGTTCAGCATTCTCAATGTGAAATGTAGGTTCTAGAAGGTCCCGTTAGTTAAAGAATCTTCGAACCTAACCACATTCCTGTCTGTGATAGACAGTTATCGGTTTATTTGTGTGCCCAATAGGATCTCCACTGGCAGTGAGGTCTTCCAGCGATGCATGGAGCAACTCTTTGCAGGCCAACCTTGTGAAATTATTGTTGTGAACATCCTGGTTTGGAGTCGGACTATATAAGAACATGGTGCACATCTTGACCATGTCCTTGAAAGAATCAGGACTATCCACTTCAAGCTTAACCCTGCAAAATGCTGATTTAGGGTCACCTAGGTTCCTTATATGGGCCATCTGTTAAAAGCCCGATTCAGACAAGACAGGGCTATGTGACAAATAGCCATCCCTGTGGACAAGCATTCTTTACAGCACTTCCTTCGTATGACAAAATGTCTTTCAAAGTTCATTCCATGTTATAGTGAGGTTACTGAACCTTGTTGTCAGCTCCTCCACCAGAATGTCTAATGTTACTGGCAAGAGCATCACACAGCAGTCTTCAACAGATCCAAACAGACACTCAGCCCCGCTGGTGCTACAATACGTTGAGTTCGAGCACCCATACTCTTTTCAGCAGACGCATCCCAGCACAGACTTGGCACAATCTACATCCAGAATGTCGGACCAATTGCCTTTGCTTCAAGGGCCCTCACTGACACTGAGACTTATTATGCACAGGTTGAAAAGGAACTCTTCACTCTACTCTTGGCCTGTCAAGAATTTCATGACTTCATCTATGGTTATCTTGCAACTGTTAAAACAGATCAGCAATGCTTCATAACTCTTATCGAAACCCTCTCTAAACTGCATCTACACAGCTGCAATGCATGATGCTAAAGCTGCAATGCTACAATCTTCGCCTTGTCCACAAACATGGTAAGGAGCTGTACTTGGCTGATCCTCTCTCCAGAACCTTCTTGCCTACCACAGACCAGACAGATCGTAAAGGAGGCATAGGGCCATAATTTCCATCCTGAATCCCGGCCTACGGGGATTATGCGCAGTGCATGCACATTGGGACAGTACAGAAGTCCTGCGCACAGACATGTGCGCTGAAAACGTGGCAAGTTCAAACCTCCGGCAGGATTGAAATGCTGCGCTGAGAGCCCTCAAAGAAAGCCGGTAGGACAGCACTAACTTTGATTACTTGACCTTGATGATAGGTGATTATTTATTATTATTTATTTACTCACTTTTTTCTGGTCTAGCTGCAGTGAGTAGAGGCAGCAGACATTCTTTAGGTGGGTTAATTTTTTTGTAACTGTGTTAAAAGGTGTTTAATATATATACTGCACAGAAAGTGAAAGGAAGATGTATTTATTTTTACAACTTTGTCATGGCATACTGTCAATGCCATTGAAAAGTACGTTCATATCTAACAAAGTGGATTTGCAGTGTCTGGAAAAGATTTCAGTCAAAGTCCATTTGGATTTTGCTCTGTATATTAAGCAGTGTTGTTTATCCCAGTTTTAAGAGTCTCCCTGATGCAATGTTGATCCTTAGAAGCTTCTTATGATATAGGGTGTAATGGGTTCTACATTTACACTGGGAAGTATGCAACTTGGCTTGAGGAAAGTGTTTTCCTTAAGATGACATATGCAAGCCTCCTGGTCTCACAAGAAAACCCATCAAAGGGAACTTTTCAAATTGGTTACAAGTTTGAATCCCTGGGGACGGAGAAAGAGGGTTGGGTTTACTGGACTGGATCAAAGGGCTACATGACACATGATAAGGGCCTGGCACATGTGAGCACTGTTAAAATCTGTTCAGAATCAAAGCATTACACAGTGTTTGCCTGTCGGACTCTTGAGCCTTTTTACAGATTACAGCAAGGTAATGGTCGATGTCCTGCCATTGGAGGAAACCTTTAAAGTTGTATAAGTAGGCCCAACCCAGTGGTGTTTCACCACACCTAATACTGAGATAATCTCTGGAGGCCTACTCTGTGGATACAACCATAGCTTCTGTCTGCAATTTGTTAACAGTGGGAGAGTTTCACCTGCCAGGGAAGACCTCAGGCTACTTACTTTGGGCCTGGTTGGATGATTCGCTTTAAATTGGTGAGACACCAGGCAAAGTGATCTGGCAGGCCGTGAAAGAACCAACGGAGATTGCTCAAGAGTATGTCAAGCGCCCTTTATTTCAGGCAAGGGAAGGATCCAGGTAAACCTAGCAACCCAGACTGCAACCCGGGTAGGGCAATCAGGGACACACCACTGGTGGGATATATTCCGCAGTGCAGCAACCAAAGAGGAAAGAGTTGAATCTACAGCAAACGCCTCATCCTGGTAACCAAGATAGAGTCCATATTCTCAACTTGTGCTCAGGACGCAGACCAGCTGCAAAACACTACCAAGCAGACAAGACAAAGGAACTATGCCATCTACATGCACACCAAGAACAGGAAACTTGAGAAACTCGGCATCACCACCAGCAGCAACTAAGCCTACCCTGGTTCCACAGTAGAAAAAGTACCACCTCTGGGGAGTCCATTGTCAACTTGTTGGACTACACACTTCAACCAGATGAAATCGAAGTTCTCAGCCGAGGGCTCAATTTCTGCCCCACCACCAAAATGGACCCCATCAGTTTCGCAGTGGACACAGAGGAATTCATCAGGCGAATGAGGTTGCGGGAGTTCTTCCACAAACCCCAAGAGGCCAACAGCGAACACAATGAGACAGCCAATGAATCGGAACAGCCGACAGAGAGATCTGCGATGCAGCAACCAAAGAGGAAAGAGTCGAATTGGACTCCTCCGGAAGGCCGCTGCCCTCGACTCGATATGTATGCCCAAGCCGTCAGGAGATGCGTCAATGCCAGATTCATGAGCCGTACTCACCATACAGCCCCGAATGTCACTCAAGCACAACACAACGCCATCCACGCTCTCAAGACCAACCGCAACATTGTCATCAAATCAGCAAAGGAGGGGCCACCGTCATACTGAACAGAATGGATTACTGCAAAGAAGTGTACCGACAACTGAACAACGAGGAACACTACAGACAGTTACCCGCAGATCCGACCAAAGAACACACCCGTCAACTCAACAGACTGATCAAGACCTTTGATCTGGAGCTTCAGAGCACCCTCCGTGCTCTCATCCCACGTACTCCCCGCGATGGAGATCTCTACTGCCTCCCAAAGATACACAAGGCAAACACACCCGGCCGTCCCATCGTATCAGGCAATGGGACCCTGTGCGAGAACCTCTCTGGCTACGTCAAGGGCATCCTGAAACCCATTGTACAAAGAACCCCCAGCTTTTGTCGTGACACTACGGACTTCCTACAGAAACTCAGCACACATGGAGCAGTTGAACCAGGAGCACTCCTCGTCACAATGGATGTCTCGGCACTCTACACCAGCATCCCCCATGACGACGGCTTTGCAGCAACTGCCTCAGTACTCAACGCTGACAAAGGCCAATCTCCAGATGCAATTTTACAACTCATCTGCTTCACCCTGGACCACAATGTCTTCACCTTCAACAACCAGTTCTTTATCCAGACACACGGAACAGCCATGGGGACCAAATTCGCACCTCAATATGTCAACATCTTCATGCATAGGTTCGAACAAGACCTCTTCACCGCACAGAACCTTCAACCGATGCTATACACTAGATACATCGATGACATTTTCTTCCTTTGGAGTCATGGTGAGCAATCACTGAAACAACTATATGATGACATCAACAAGTTCCATCCCACCATCAGACTCACCATGGACTACTCTCCGGAATCAGTTGCATTCTTGGACACATGCATCTCCATCAAGGATGGTCACCTCAGCATTTCACTGTACCGCAAGCCCACAGATAACCTCACGATAACCTTCTCCAGCTTCCACCCTAAACATGTTAAAGAAGCCATCCCCTACGGACAAGCCCTCCGTATACACAGGATCTGCTCAGATGAGGAGGATCGTTGAAAGATGCCCTCATAAGAACAGGATATGGCGCTCGACTCATCGATCGACAGTTTCGACGCGCCACAGCGAAAAACCGCACTGACCTCCTCAGAAGACAAACATGGGACACGGTGGACAGAGTACCCTTCGTCTTCCAGTACTCCCCCAGATGACATCTTCTCCAGAGCCTTCAACATGTCATCGATGAAGACGAACATCTTGCCGTCCCCACACCCCCACTTCTTGCCTTCAAACAACCGCACAACCTCAAACAGACCATTGTCCGCAGCAAGCTACCCAGCCTTCAGGAGAACAGTAGCCACGACACCACACAACCCTGCCACAGCAACCTCTGCAAGACGTGCCGGATCATCGACATGTATGCCATCATCTCACGTGAGAACACCATCCACCGGGTACATGGTACGCTGCAGGAAAGGATGTCCCAAGGCATGGTACATTGGGGAAACCATGCAGACGCTATGACTACAGATGAATAAACACCACTCGACAATCACCAGGCAAGAGTGTTCTCTTCCTGTTGGGGAACACTTCAGCAGTCACAGGCATTCAGCCTCTGATCTTCGGGTAAGCATTCTCCAAGGCGGCCTTCACGACACACGGCAACGCAGAATCGCTGAGCAAAAACTGATAGCCAAGCTCCGCACACATGAGGACGACCTCAACCGGGATCTTGGGTTCGTGTCACACTATCTGTAACCCCCACGACTTGCCTGGGCTTGCAAAATCTAACTGTCCTGGCTGGAGACAATACACATCTCTCTAACCTGTGCTTAACCCTCTCTTCAATCACATTGTCTGTACCTTTAAGACTTGATTACCTGTAAAGACTCGCATTCCAACCATTATCTTGTAAATTGAGTTTGTGTCTATATATGCTCTGTTTGTGAACAGAACTCCCACTCACCTGATGAAGGGGCAGTGCTCCGAAAGCTTGTGGCTTGTGCTATCAAATAAACCTGTTGGACTTTAACCTGGTGTTGTGAGACTCCTTACTGTGCCCCACCCCAATCCAACGCCGGCATCTCCACATCAGAGATATATTCTTCCCAGGGACAGCAGGCAACCGTCTAACTGATTGGTGGAAGATAAGCAGAATTGGGATGACAATTGGTCCCGGCATAATGCTCTTATGGACCATGATTACATGCTGTTAGCTACGAAAAACGGCCAAGGCAATGACTACTCTTCCGCATGTCCCAATGGCACCCTTCCAGGTATAGAATAGGGCAAAGTTGGCAGCTGATACTTTCAGTTGGGTGCTTTAGGACACCCCCATGACTGGCCATTCGAAGGATCCGGAACAGTATCCTTAACATTGGCCAATCTGGCCAGGAGATTATTCGGATGAGGAGGGTAACGATATCCACAAGTCACAAAGTATGTCTTTGTAAAATGTAACCATCGTTGCGAATTATTTCTTTGTAAACTGAAACCCTCATCACGAATTATTTTTATGTAGCATGTAATACGAGATATTTCTCTGCAATATGGCAGTTTCGAAGCTGGTCGCCAGGGAGATTTCTAAGAGAGACTTATGGTTACAAAACTCAAATCAGTGGAATTTAGTGGTGACCTTGGGTATAACCAAAGGCAACAGGTAGGAATAATTGTGGAAGGATAAATTTATGGGAACATAGGCAGCAGCAAAACAAGTAGAAAGGGTTAAAGCCGCAGCCAGGGTGAAATATGAAAGTTTACTGCAGGAAGACAAACTGTGAGTAACCACCCTGCCCCCGCCCCTCTCCCCCCCGCCCCCCCCCCCCCCCCCCCCCCCCCCCACCCCCCCGCCCCCCAGATAGAAGCAGACAGCTACACACCAGGGGCTGGGTATCAGAGATAGTAACAACAATGGAGATCCAAGGCACTGTTTACCATGACTCCACCATGTCTGGGAGGAATGCAGTAAGTCTTTGTCCCCCCCAGAAAATCAAATCAAAAACCAAGAAAATGGTCAACAAGATGATAGTTATAGTAATTAATAAATTTATGTGTCAGAAGGTGCTTATAATGAGTTCATATCACACAAAGAACAAAAGAACAAAGAAAATTACAGCACAGGAACAGGCCCTTCGGCCCTCCAAGCCTGCACCGACCATGCTGCCCGACTGAACTAAAACCCCCTACCCTTCTGGGGACCATATCCCTCCATCTCCATCCTATTCATGTATTTGTCCAGACGACCCTTAAAAGTCACTATCATATCTGCTTCCACTACCTCCCCCGGCAGCGAGTTTCAGGCACCCACCACCCTCTGCGTAAAAACCCTGCCTCGTACATCTTCTTTAAACTTTGCCCCTCGCCCCGTAAACCTGTGCCCCCTAGCAATTGACTCTTCCACCCTGGGAAAAAGCTTCTGACTATCCACTCTGTCCATGCCCCTCATAATCTTGTAGACTTCTATCAGGTCTCCCCTCAATCTCCGTCGTTCCAGTGAGAACAAACCAAGTTTCTCCAACAAGGTTCAGTTGGCTCGATGGAGGGTTACAAGTTAGCAAGAAATGAGCTGAAAAAGGGGCTTAGGAGAGCTAGGAGGGGGCATGAGAAGTCCTTGGCGGGTCGGATCAAGGAAAACCCCAAGGCTTTTTACTCTTATGTGAGGAATAAAAGAATGACCAGGGTGAGGCTGGGGCCGGTCAAGGACGGCAGTGGGAATTTGTGCATGGAGTAAATGAGATAGGAGATGTGATGAATGAATACTTTTCTTCGGTGTTCACCAAGGAGAGGGGCCATGTTTTTGAGGAAGAGATGGTGTCACAGGCTGATAGGCTGGAGGAAGTAGATGTTCGGAGGGAAGATGTACTAGCAATTTTGAATAAACTGAAAGTTGATAAGTCCCCTGGGCCTGATGAAATATATCCTAGGATTCTTTGGGAGGCAAGGGATGAGATAGCAGAGCCTTTGGCATTGATCTTTGCGTCCTCACTGTCCATGGGGGTGGTGCCAGAGGACTGGAGGGTGGCGAATGTGGTTCCTCTGTTTAAGAAAGGGAATAGAAATGACCCTGGTAATTATAGGCCGGTTAGTCTTACTTCGGTGGTCGGTAAGTTGATGGAAAAGGTCCTTAGGGATGGGATTTACGGCCATTTAGAAAGATGCAGCTTAATCCGGGTTAGTCAGCACGGATTTATGACGGGCAAGTCTTGCCTCACAAATTTGATAGAATTTTTTGAGGAGGTAACTAAGTGTGTAGATGACGGTAGTGCAGTTGATGTCATATACATGGATTTTAGTAAGGCGTTTGATAAAGTCCCCCACGGTCGGCTTATGAAGAAAGTAAGGATGTGTGGAATAGAGGGAAGTTTGGCCGATTGGATAGGTAACTGGCTATCTAACAGAAGACAGAGGGTGGTGGTGGATGGAAACTTTTCGGACTGGAAACCGGTTACCAGCGGAGTGCCACAGGGATCAGTGCTTGGTCCTCTGCTATTTGTAATTTTTATAAATGACTTGGAGGAGGGGGCTGAAGGGTGGATCAGTAAATTTGCTGATGACACCAAGATTGGTGGAGTAGTGGATGAGGTGGAGGGCTGTTGTAGGCTGCAAAGAGATATAGAAAGGATGCAGAGCTGGGCTGAAAAATGGCAAATGGAGTTTAACCCTGACAAATGCGAGGTGATTCATTTTGGTAGGACTAATTTAAATGTGGATTACAGGGTCAAAGGTAGGGTTCTGAAGAATGTGGAGGAACAGAGAGATCTTGGGGTTCATATCCATAGATCTTTGAAGGTTGCCACTCAAGTGGATAGAGCCGTGAAGAAGGCCTATAGTGTGTTGGCGTTCATTAACAGGGGGTTTGAGTTTAAGAACCGTGGGGTTATGCTGCAACTGTACAGGACCTTGGTGAGACCACATTTGAAATATTGTGTGCAGTTCTGGTCACCTCACTACGAGAAGGATGTGGAGACACTGGAAAGAGTGCAAAGGAGATTTACCAGGATGCTGCCTGGTTTGGAGGGTAGGTCTTATGAGGAAAGGTTGAGGGAACTTGGGCTTTTCTCTTTGGAGCGGAGGAGGTTGAGAGGAGACTTGATAGAGGTTTATAAGATGATGAGGGGGATAGATAGAGTGAACGTTCAAAGACTATTTCCTCGGGTGAATGGAGCAGTAACTGGGGGGCATAACTATATGGTTCATGGTGGGAGATATAGGAAGGATGTCCGAGGCAGGTTTTTTACTCAGAGAGTGGTTGGGGTGTGGAATGGACTGCCTGCAGGGATAGTGGAGTCAGAAACGTTAGGAACATTTAAGAAGCTATTGGATAGGCACATGGAGTACTTCGGGATGATAAGGAGGAAATAGCTTGATCTGGGTTTCAGACAAAGCTAGGCACAACATCGTGGGCCGAAGGGCCTGTTCTGTGCTGTACTGTTCTATGTTCTATCCTCATAGCTAATGCCCTCTATACCAGGCAACACTCTGGTAAATCTTTTCTGTACCCTCTCCAAAGCCTCCACATCCTTCTGGTAGTGTGCTAACCAGAATTGAACAACATATTCCAAGTGTGGCCTAACTAGGGTTCTATAAAGCTGCAACATGACTTGCCAATTTTTAAACTCAATACCCCGGCTGATGAAGGCAAGCATGCCACATGCCTTCTTGACAACCTTCTCCACCTGCGTTGCCACTTTCAGTGACCTGTGTACCTGTACACCCAGATCCCTCTGCCTATCAATACTCTTAAAGGTTCTGCCTGCACACAGGTAGAAACAATCAACACAGGAAATAAAGGGGGAAACAGTACAAAATAATATCACCGGGGCAACTGAAATAGCAGCATTGTATGAGATCGCCTACTCAGGAAAACTGGACCACAGATCTCATCATCATCAATCACAAGTATAGTTCTGTAATGTCAAAAGCTGAATTAACAGATAATGGCCCAATCGGAACATTAGATGTACACATTGTAACATGAAAGAGTATAAGAATGCTGTTCGAATCCATCTGAGCAGATTCACTCAGAGGAATAGCCCTGAGTTGTTTCTGTGGGTGCTCCCTTGTATATATAGTACAAGTTTGAATAAACCTCTTGTTGAAACCCTGTACGGTCTCGAAGACTCCACTTGTTTGGTCCCTCCAACAACAATGAGCCAACAACAATAGAATTCACTGCTAAAGAAATAGCAAAAATAAATTTAATAATTCAACATACCTTTATAATAGTTGGAAACCATTATGATCTCTCTGTCTTCACTGTAAGCTGCTGTTTCAAAGCTGGACCTCAATGGGTGTTCAGAGTCTGGCCCTGTCAATAGCGGGCGTGACTAGAGCCCTCCTGTACCAGGTTGCAGAGATTGTCCTGCTGAAGGCCAAAGACTGCTGCTCCCATCGGGCATTAGATCACAATTTTTGAACACAGATAAGTGTGCACCAAATTTTATTTTTGGTGGCTCGTGGCTTTCCGCCGCTTGGAGGAAGTTGTCGCTAGGCAAGCTGCACTGTCTTTCACAACACCATGTTGACTCTGCCTGATTACCTTAGGCTTATTCAAATACGGTGCTGTCATTTCTTTAATAATAGCTTCTAACATTTTCCCTATGACAGATGTTAGGCTAACAGGTCTGTAGTTTCTCACTTTCTGTCTCCCTCCCTTTTTGGATAAAGACATTTGCTGTCTTCAAATCTAATGGGACCTTCCTTGAATCTAGGGAGTTTTAGAAAATTAAAACCAATGCATCAACTATCTCACTCGCCATTTCTTTTAAGACCTTGGAATGAAGTCCTTCTAGACCCAGGCACTTTTTATACCGCAGCTTCAACAATTTACTCAGTATCACTTCTCTGATGACTGTAACAGAAAAGATGGTGGTGCAGTCATATTGTCACTGGACTGGTAACCCAGAGACCCAGAATAAAGGCTGAGCACCTGGGTTCAAATCCCACCATAGCAGATGATGAAGTTTGAATTCAATAAAAATCTGGATTTAAAAGATCATGAAATGATTCTTGTAAAAAACCCACCTGGTTCACCAATGTAAAGAATTTCCTTCCTTGTCTGGCCTTGTCTGCTCAGGGAGACGAGAGATGAAATCGCTGGGCCTCTGACGCAAATCTTTATCTCGTCACTGGACACAGGTGAGGTCCCAGAGGATTGGAGGATAGCTAATGTGGTCCCGTTATTTAAGAAGGGTAGGAAGGATAACCCGGGAAATTATAGGCCGGTGAGCTTGACGTCCGTGGTAGGGAAGTTGTTGGAGAGGATTCTGAGAGATAGGATGTATGCGCATTTAGAAAGGAATAAACTCATTAACGATAGTCAGCATGGTTTTGTGAGAGGGAGGTCATGCCTCACGAACCTGGTGGAGTTTTTTGAAGAAGTGACTAGAATGGTTGACGAGGGAAGGGCCGTGGATGTCGTCTATATGGACTTTAGTAAAGCGTTTGACAAAGTCCCTCATGGTAGGTTGGTGCAAAAGGTTGGATCTCATGGGATAAAGGGGGAGGTGGCTAGATGGGTGGAGAACTGGCTTGGTCACAGAATAAGAAGTTTAACAACACCAGGTTAAAGTCCAACAGGTTTATTTGGTAGCAAAAGCCACACAAGCTTTCGGAGCTGCAAGCCCCTTCTTCAGGGGCTACCAAATAAACCTGTTGGACTTTAACCTGGTGTTGTTAAACTTCTTACTGTGTTTACCCCAGTCCAACGCCGGCATCTCCACATCTTGGTCACAGAAGACAGAGGGTGGTAGTGGAAGGGTCTTTTTCCGGCTGGATGCCTGTGACTAGTGGTGTTCCGCAGGGCTCTGTATTGGGACCTCTGCTGTTTGTGATTTATATAAACGATCTGGGAGAAGGTGTAACTGGGGTGATCAGTAAGTTTGCGGATGACACGAAAATGGCTGGACTTGCAGATAGTGAGGAACATTGTCAGAGGCTACAGAAGGATATAGATAGGCTGGAAATTTGGGCAAAGAAATGGCAGATGGAGTTCAATCCAGATGAATGCAAAGTGATGCATTTTGGTAGAACTAACGTAGGGGGGAGCTATACGATAAATGGCAGAACCATAAAGGGTGTAGATACGCAGAGGGACCTGGGTGCATGTCCACAGATCCTTGAAGGTGACGTCACAGGTGGAGAAGGTAGTGAATAAGGCATATGGCATGCTTGCCTTTATAGGACGGGGCATAGAGTATAAAAGTTGGGGTCTGATGTTGCAGTTGTATAGAACGTTGGTTCGGCCGCATTTGGAATACTGCACCCAGTTCTAGTCGCCACACTACCAGAAGGACGTGGAGGCTTTAGAGAGAGTGCAGAGGAGGTTTACCAGGATGTTGCCTGGTATGGAAGGGCTTAGTTATGAGGAGAGATTGGGTAAACTGGGGTTGTTCTCACTGGAAAGACGGAGGATGAGGGGTGACCTAATAGAGGTGTATAAAATTATGAAAGGCATAGATAGGGTGAACGGTGGGAAGCTTTTTCCCAGGTCGGTGGTGACATTCACGAGGGGTCATAGGTTCAAGATGAGAGGGGGGAGGTTTAACACGGATATCAGAAGAACGTATTTTACGCAGAGGGTGGTGGGGGCCTGGAATGCGCTGCCGGGCAAGGTGGTGGAGGCGGACACACTGGAACGTTTAAGACGTATCTAGATAGCCATATGAACGGAGTGGGAATGGAGGGATACAAATGGTCTAGTTTGGACCAGGGAGAGGCGCGAGCTTGGAGGGCCGAAGGGCCTGTTCCTGTGCTGTTTTGTTCTTTGTACATGTGACTCTATATCCACAGCAATGTAGTTGACTCATAACTGCCTTCGTAAATGTTCTCACAAGCCAAGTTCAAGGGTAATTAAGGATGGGCAATAAATGCTTGCCCAGATAGTGACACGTATATTGCATGAATGAATTTCTGAATTTCATTTCACTTCCTGATTTAAAACTACCTCTAGGGTGTTACTTGTATCCTCTGTAGTGATGCAAAGTACCTTTTCAATTCTTCAGATCCACTTTTGAGAGAAACAATGCTCATTTTGTTAACTTTTCTTTTTTAAATAGTCATAAAAATTCTTTGTAAGGTGACTCGATGTGGCTCCAACAACAAGAAGGGTTTATTAATCTAGTATAAATATTTAAACAAGTCTGCTCTCTGCTCCTCCGAGGCTCCAACGGAGATCCTCCCCATCCCAGGACATGCACCCTCGCTCCTGATTGGCCCGGCTTCCCAAGCAGCCGCTCCATTGGGTCCGTCCAGCCTGACCACATGGCCCAGAATGGATCGCCTCTTAAAGGGGTCACATTACCACAGTCCCTCCCCCCCCAATTCCTGAGCTCACCCAAGAGTGAAAACAGAAGAGAAACAACATTATACACGGGTACAAGTGTTGCAGCCCTTTCTGGAAGTATCTGAATGCTTGTTCACTTATGACCATGGCCGCAGCTCCTGTGTCGACCTCCATCTTCAGGGGTCAGCTGTTGATCATCAGGATTATCTCGATATTTGGCACCTTGCTGAGTTACACTTGGTTTAAAGTATAAGATCTCCCCAAAGCTGGGCTGAATTCACAATGCTCTGCTGAATGTCGCAGTCTGGCCACGAAGCCAGAGACCATCTCCTTTGGTTCCCTCACAGCCAAATGAAAGGTATGTCCTCAACATGATTGAAGATCATGAGTTAAAATGATCCTTGATCAGTCCCACTATGTGTCCTCATGTGTGCGCAACTTGGCTATCAGTTTCTGCTCAGCGACTCTGCGCTGTCGTGTGTCGTGAAGGCCGCCCAAGGACGGCCTAAACCGGGATCTTGGGTTTATGTCACACTATCAGTAACCCCCACAGCTTGCATCCTGGACTTGCAGAATCTCACTGGCTGTCCTGTCCTGTCTGGAGACAATACACATCTCTTTAACCTGTGCTTAACGCTCCCTCCACTCACATTGTCTGTATCTTTAAGGCCTGGTTGGTTGTAGAGATTCGCATTCTAATCAGTATTCTGTAACTTGATTTTGTGTCTCTGTATGTCCTGTTTGAGAACAGATATCCACTTCATCTGACGAAGGAGCAGCGCTCCGAAAGCTAATGGCATTTGCTACCAAATAAACCTGTTGGACTTTAACCTGGTGTTGTTAAAACTCTTACTGTGTTTACCCCAGTCCAATGCCGGCATCTCCACATCATTTTATAAGAACATAAGAACATAAGAACTAGGAGCAGGAATGGGCCATCTGGCCCCTCCAGCCTGCTCCACCATTCAATAAGATCATGGCTGATCTTTTTGTGGACTCAGCTCCACTTACCCGCCCGCTCACCATAACCCTTAATTCCTTTACTGTTCAAAAATGTATCTATCCTTGCCTTAAAAACATTCAATGAGGTAGCCTCAACTGCTTCACTGGGCAGGGAATTCCACAGATTCACAACCCTTTGTGTGAAGAAATTCCTCCTCAACTCAGTCCTAAATCTGCTTCTCCTTATTTTCAGGCTATGCCCCCTAGTTCTAGCTTCACCCGCCAGTGGAAACAACTTCCCTGCTGCTATCTTATCTATTCCCTTCATAATCTTAGATGTTTCTATAAGATCTCCCCTCATTCTTCTGAATTCCAATGAGTATAGCCCCAGTCTACTCAGTCTGTCCTCATAAGCCAACACTCAACTCCAGAATCAATCGGGCGGCACAGTAGCACAGTGGATAGCACTGCTGCTTCACAGCTCCAGGGACCTGGGTTCAATTCCTGGCTTGGGTCACTGTCTGTGTGGAGTTTGCACATTCTCCTCGTCTGCGTGGGTTTCCTCCGGGTGCTCCGGTTTCCTCCCACAGTCCAAAGATGTGCGGGTTAGGTTGATTGGCCATGCTAAAATTGCCCCTTAGTGTCCTGAGATGCGTAGGTTAGCGGGTAAATATGTAGGGATAAGGGAATAGGGCCTGGGTGGGATTGTGGTCGGTGCAGACTCAATGGACCAAATGACCTCTTTCTGCACTATAGGGTTTCTATGATTCTATCAACCTAGTGAATCTCCTCTGCACCCCCTCCAGTGCCAGTATATCCTACTCAAGTAAGGAGACCAAAACTGTACACAGTACTCCAGGTGTGGCCTCACCAGCACCTTATACAGCTGCAACATAATCTCGCTGTTTTTAAACTCCATCCTTCTAGCAATGAAGGACAAAATTCCATTTGCCTTCTTAATTACCTGCTGCACCTGCAAACCAACTCCCTGAGATTCCTGCACAAGGACACCCAGGTCCCTCTGCACAGCAGCATGCTGCAATTTTTTACCATTTAAATAGTCCATTTTGCTGTTATTTCTACCAAAATGGATGACCTCACATTTACCAACATTGTACTCTATCTGCCAGACCCTCGCCCACTCACTTAGATTATCTATATCCCTTTGCAGACTTTCAGCGTCCTCTGCACACTTGGCACTTCCACCCATCTTAGTGTCATCTGCGAATTTTGACACACTACACTTGTTTTCTCTTGTTGTCTCTAATTTCTCCCTCCTTATCAATGTTTTAGTCATCCTTTTCTATTCCAATCTTCTGTCCTATCGTTGCACAATGATGTGATGTAGCAATGCTTTATACCATGATTATGATAAATGTGAATGTGATGCTGGAGATTTTTGATCGCTCCACAATCACCAGCAATCGGTCACTTGATGCTGAAATCAACAACACATTTCAAAAGCTGCAACTATTGTGTCCAAGCTGGGTAAGAGAATGTGTGTCAACAGCTACCTGACTGAGAAGTCAAACTGTGAGCCCACCAAGCCTGTGTTCTCAGCACACTCCTCTGCAATACATACTGAGACCTGGATGACACAGGCTGGCAGGAGAAAGGAGTGAACAGTTTTCACTTTCTCTGTCTCACATGTAACCTCAACATTTCCTGGCAGGGCAAGGTCACCAACTCAATGGTCCTGGATCATGGTCATTCTATCAGCATACACTCATTGCTAAACCAATACATTCTGTGCTGGCTTGGCCATGTTCATCAGGCCATCTACCCAAAACCTTTTCTACAGTGAACTGGGCACTGGACCATGACCTACTGGATGCCTGTTCCTCTGCTACAAGGGTAGGTGCACAACATGAACACATTGGACAATGACACTGACAGAGACGGTCAATTACAGCCATGGCCTCTGGAGGCTGACTGTTTGGGAGGGCATTATAAGGAGCGATCAGAAACGAGTAGATGCCTCAGAGAAAACAGAGGCCGTGAATCATAGAGTCCCTACAATGCAGAAGGAGGCCATTCAGCCCATCGTGTACCTTTTCAGCCCACTGACCTTCTCGGCAGCGACTGTCATACTAGAGTGGAGCTCCTGATCTGCACCAGACGATATTTAACACAGTCATCCACCATACGCAAACCATTGCCGCAGAGGTGGAAAGCTGCAAGTGATGGATAGGATTATTGAAAAAAGTTTTCAGATCACCAACAACCTGTCCTGGTCCACCCATGCCTACACTATAGTTCAGAAAGCCCACTAACGCCTCTACTTTCTCAGAAGATTAAGTTTTACAAGTGCACCAAAGAAAGCATTCTTTTTGGTTGCATCACAGCTTGGTATGGCTCCTGCTCTGCCCAAGACCGCAAGAAACCTTAAAAGGTCATGAATGAAGCCCAATCAATCACGCAAACCAGCCTCCCATCCATTGACTCTGTCTACACTTCCCACTGCCTCGGCAAAGCAGCAGCATAATCAAGGACACAACACACCCCGGACATTCTCTCTTCCACCTTCTTCCTTCTGGAAAAAGATACAAAAGTCTGAGGTCACATACCAACTGACTCAAGAACAGCTTCTTCCCTGCTGCTGTCACTTTTGAATGGACCTATCTTGCATTAAGCTGATCTTTCTCTACAGCCTAGCTGTGACTGTAACTTTATGTTCTGCACTCCCTCGTTTCCTTCTCTATGAATGGTATGCTTTGTCTGTACAGCTCGAAAGAAACAATATTTTTCACTATATGCCAATACATGTGACATTAATAAATAAAATAAAATCAAAGATGCAATAAATGTCTTCAAGAGACTAAATAAGCCACTTATGAGGTTTATAAATGATGTGGAGATGCCAGCATTGGACTGGGGTAGGCACAGTAAGAAGTCTCACAACATCAGGTTAAAGTCCAACAGGTTTATTTGGTAGCACGAGCTTTCGGAGCACTGCCCCTTCGTCAGGTGAGTGGAGGATTGGGTTCACAAACAGGGCATATATAGACACAAACTCAATTTACAAGATAATGGTTGGAATGCAAGTCTTAACAGGTAATCAAGTCTTTACAGGTGCAGACAATGCGAGTGGAGAGAAGATTAAGTACAGGTTAAAGAGGTGTGAATTGTCTCAAGCCAGAACAGTTAGTGAGATTTCGCAAGTCGTGGGGGTTACAGATAGTCTGACATGAACCCAAAATCCCGGTTAAGGCCATTCTCATGTGTGTGGAACTTGGCTATCAGTTTCTGCTCGGCAATTCTGCGTTGTCGTGTGTCTTAAAGACCGCCTCTGAGAATGCTTACCCGAAGATCAGAGGCTGAATGCCCGTGGCCACTGAAATATTCCCCAACAGGAAGGGAACACTTCTGCCTGGTGATTGTCGAGCGGTGTTCATTCATCCGTTGTCATAGCATCTGCATGGTCTCGCCAATGTACCATGCCTCGGGACATCCTTTCCTGCAGCACATCAGGTAGACAACGTTGGCCGAGTTGCAAGAGCATGTACCATGTACCTGGTGGATGGTGTGAGATGATGGTATGAGATGATGGCATCCGTGTCGATGATCCGGCACGTCTTGCAGAGGTTGCTGTGGCAGGGTTGTGTGGTGTCGTGGTCACTGTTCTCCTAAAGGTTGGGTAGTTTGCTGGTGTTTGCTGGTAACCTGGTGTTGTGAGACTTCTTACTGTAGTTTGCTGCGGACAGTGGTCTGCTTGAGGTTGCACGGTTGTTTGAAGGCAAGTAGTGGGGTTGTGGGGATGGCCTTGGCGAGATGTTCGTCTTCATCGATGACATGTTGAAGACTCTGGAGAAGATGTCCGGGTGCCATCATCTCACATGAGAACACCGTGCACTAGGTACACGGTACATACTCTTGCAACTCAGCCAACGTTGTCTACCTGATACGCTGCAGAAAAGGATGTCCCGAGGCATGGTATGTTGGTGAGACCATGCAGACGCTACAATGGATGAATGGACACCGCTCGACAATCACCAGGCAGGAGTGTTCCCTTCCTCTCAGGGAACACTTCAGCAGTCAAGGGCATTCAACGTCTGATCTTCGGGTAAGCATTCCAAGGTGGCCTTCAAGACACACGACAACGCAGAATTGCTGAACAGAAACTGATCGCCAAATTCCGCACACATGAGGACGGCCTCAACCAGGATCTTGGGTTTATGTCAGACTATCTGTAACCCCCACAACTTGCAAAATCTCACTAATTGTTTTGACTTGAGACAATTCACACCTCTTTAACTTGTACTTAATCCTCTCTCCAGTCACATTGTCTGCACCTGTAAAGACTTGATTACCTGTTAAGACTCACATTCCAACCATTATTTTGTAATTGAGTCTGTGTCAATATATACCCTGTTTGTGAACCCAATCCTTTACTCACTTGATGAAGGGGCAGCGCACCAAAAGCTCGTGCTACCAAATAAACCTGTGACTTTAACCTGGTGTTGTGAAACTTCTTACTGTGCTGAGGATTATAAATCAACTGACAATATATTGGTTCATGTTTGAAAAAATATCTTTATACCCAATCTCCTGATATAAAAATAGAAGCATATTATTTAAATTGTGATAGATTGCAGAGCTCTGAGATTCAGAGGGATCTCGTGCATGAATCACAAAAGGTTAGTATGCAGGTACAGGAAGCAATTAGGAAAGTTAATAGAATGCTATTGTTCATTGTTCACTCACCTGATGAAGGAACAGTGCTCTGAAAACTCGTGATACAAAATAAACCTGTTGGACTTTTTTAACCTGGTGTTGTGACACTTCTTACTGTGCCAACCTCAGTCCAACACCAACATCTCCACTTCATTGTGAGGGGAATTGAATACAAAAGTAGGGAGGTTTTGTTTCAGTTGTATAGGGCACTGGTGAGACCACATCTGTAGTACTGTGTACGGTATTGCTCCCCTTATTTAGGTAATGGTGTAAATGCATTGGAAACAGTTCGGGGAAGGTATACTAGACTAATACAAGGAATGGATAGGTTGTCTTATGAGGAAAGATTGGACAGATTAGGCTTGAATCTAATGGTGTTTAGAAGAGTAAGAGTCACCTTGATTGAAATATATAAGGTCTTGAGGGGGTTTTGACAGGGTGGATGTGGAGAGGATGTTTCCTCTTGTGGGAGAATCTAGAACTTGGGGTCACTATTTGAAAATAAGGAGTTACTCATTTAAGACAGAGATAAGGAGAACTTTTTTCTCAGAGGGTTGAGAGTCTCTGGAACTTTTGTTCTCAAAAGGCAGTGGAAGCTGGAATATTCTTAAGGCTGAGGTGGATAGATTCTTGATTAACAAGGGGGGGTGGAATGAACCGGGCCAAGTGTTGGATTTGGTTGTGGGAGAGCACTTTGGAGATAGTGACCACAATTCGGTGTCTTTCATTATTGCAATGGATAGGGCCATACGGCAGATAAAGGTTTATAATTGGGGGAGGGGTAAATACGATGCGATTAGGCAAGAATTAGGGAGCATAAGATGGGAACCGAAACTGTCAGGGAAAGGCACAAATGAAAAGTGGAGCTTGTTCAAGGAACAAATACTGCGTGTCCTTGATAGGTATGTCCCTGTCAGGCAGGGAGGAAATGGCCGAGTGAGGGAACCATGGTTTACAAAAGAGGTTGAATGTCTTGTCAAGAGGAAGAAGGAAGCGTATGTAAGGATGAGAAAACAAGGTTCAGTTGGGTCCATTGAGGGTTACAAGTTAGCAAGGAATGAGCTAAAAAAAGGGCTTAGGAGAGCTAGGAGGGGGCATGAGAAGTCCTTGGCGGGTTGGATGAAGGAAAACCCCAAGGTTTTTTACTCTTATGTGAGAAATAAAAGAATGACCAGGGTGAGGTTGGGGCCAGGCAAAGACAGTAGTGGGAACTTGTGCATGGAGTCAGAAGAGATAGGCGAGGTGATGAATGAATACTTTTCTTCAGTGTTCACCAAGGAGAGGGGCCATGTTTTTGAGGATGAGAATGTGATACAGGCCGATAGGCTGGAGGAGGTAGATGTTCTGAGGGAGGATGTATTAGCAATTTTGAAAAACCTGAGGTTCGATAAGTCCCCTGGGCCAGATGAGATATAACCTAGGATTCTTTGGGAGGCAAAGGATGAGATTGCAGAGCCTTTGGCTTTGATCTTTGGGTCCTCACTGTCCACGGGGATAGTGCCAGAGGACTGGAGAGTGGCGAATGTTGTTCCTCTCTTAAAGAAAGGAAATAGGAATGACCCTGGTAATTATAGGCTGGTTAGTCTTACTTCGGTGGTCGTTAAGTTCATGGAAAAGGTCCTGAGGGATAGGATTTATGACCATTTAGAAAGATGCAGCTTAAGCCGGGATAGTCAACACGGATTCGTGAAGGGTAAGTCTTGCCTCACAAATTTGATTGAATTCTTTGAGGAGGTAACTATGTGTGTAGATGAAGGTAGAGCAGTTGATGACGTATACATGGATTTTAGTAAGGCGTTTGATAAGGTCCCCCAAGGCCGGCTCACGAAGAAAGTAAGGAGGTGTGGGATAGAGGGAAATTTGGCCGATTGGATAAGTAACTGGCTATCTCATAGAAGACAGAGGGTGGTGGTGGATGGAAAATTTTCAGACTGAAGAACAGTTACCAGCAGTGTACCACAGGGATCAGTGCTGGGTCCTCTGCTATTTGTGATTTTTATCAATGACTTGGTGGAGGGGGCTGAAGGGTGGGTCAGTAAATTTGCTGATGACACCAAGATTGGTGGAGTAGTGGATGAGGTGGAGGGCTGTTGTAGGCTGCAAAGCGACATTGATAGGATGAGAGCTGGGCCGAAAAATGGCAGATGGAGTTTAACCCTGATAAGTGCAAGTTGATTCATTTTGGTAGGACAAATGTGAATGCGGATTACAGGGTCAACGGTCGGGTTCTGAGGAATGTGGAGGAACAGAGAGATCTTGGGGTTCATATCAACAGATCTCTGAAGGTTGCCACTCAAGTGGATAGAGCCGTGAAGAAGGCCTATAGTGTGTTAGCGTTTATGAACAGGGGGTTTGAATTTAAGAGCCGTGGGGTTATGCTGCAACTGTACAGGACCTTGGTGAGACCACATTTGGAATATTGTGTGCAGTTCTGGTCACCTCACTATAAGAAGGATGTGGAAGCATTGGAGAGAGTGCAAAGGAGATTTACCATGATGCTGCCTGGTTTGGAGGGTAGGTCTTATGAGGAAAGGTTGAGGGAGCTAGGGCTTGTCTCTTTAGAGCGGAGGAGGATGAGAGGCGACTTAATAGAGGTTTATAAGATGATGAGGGGATAGATAGAGTGGACGTTCAGAGACTATTTCCTCGGGTGGATGTAGCTGTTACTAGGGGGCATAACTATAAGGTTCATGATGGGAGATATAGGAGGGATGTCCAAGGTAGGTTCTTTACTCAGAGAGTGGTTGGAGTGTGGAATGGACTGCCTGTGATAGTGGAGTCGGACACTTTAGGAACTTTCAAGTGGTTATTGGATAGGCACATGGAGCACACCAGAATGATAGGGAGTGGGATAGCTTGATCTTCGTTTCCGTCAAAGCTCGGCACAACATCGAGGGCCGAACGGCCTGTACTGTGCTGTACTGTTCTATGTTCTATGATATTGGGGGTAGGTGGGAATATGGAGTATACTTCCCGCTTCCTCGGCAAAGCAACCAGCATAATTTCCCCGGACATTCTCTCTTCCACCTTCTTCCTTTGGGCAAAAGACACAAAAGTCTTAGGTCACATAGAACATTACAGCACAGAACAGGCCCTTCAGCCCACGATGTTGTGCCGAGCTTTATCTGAAACCAAGATCAAGCTATCCCACTCCCTATCATCCTGGTGTGCTCCATGTGCCTATCCAATAACCGCTTAAATGTTCCTAAAGTGTCTGACTCCACTATCACTGCAGGCAGTCCATTCCACACCCCAACCACTCTCTGAGTAAAGAACGTACCATAGAAACCCAACAGTACAGAAAGAGGCCATTCGGCCCATCGGGTCTGCACCGACCACAATCCCACCCAGGCCCTACCCCCATATCCCTCCATATTTTACCCCTAATCCCTCTAATCTACGCATCCCAGGACACTAAGGGGCAATTTTTAGCATGGCCAATCAACCTAACCCGCACATCTTTGGACATCTCGGACATCCTTCCTATATCTCCCACCATGAACCCTATAGTTATGCCCCCTTGTAATAGCTCCATCCACCCGAGGAAATAGTCTTTGAACGTTCACTCTATCTATCCCCTTCATCATTTTATAAACCTCTATTAAGTTATTGGATAGGCACATGGAGCACACCAGGATGATAGGGAGTGGGATAGCTTGATCTTGGTTTCAGATAAAGCTCGGCACAACATCGTGGGCCGAAGGGCCTGTTCTGTGCTGTACTGTTCTATCTAATGTTCTATCTATCTAAGTCTCCCCTCAACCTCCTCCGCTCCAGAGAGAACAGCCCTAGCTCCCTCAGCCTTTCCCCATAAGACCTACTCTCCAAACCAGGCAGCATCCTGGTAAATCTCCTCTGCATTCTTCCCAGCGCTTCCACATCCTTCTTATAGTGAGGTGACCAGAACTGCACATAATATTCCAAATGTGGTCTCACCAAGGTCCTGTACAGTTGCAGCATAACCCCACGACTCTTAAACTCAAACCCCCTGTTAATAAAAGCTAACACACTATAGGCCTTCTTCACAGCTCTATCCACTTGAGTGGCAACCTTCAGAGATCTGTGGATATGGATCCCAAGATCTCTCTGTTTCTCCACAGTCTTCAGAACCCTACCTTTGACCCTGTAATCCACATTTAAATTTGTCCGACCAAAATGAATCACCTCACATTTATCAGGGTTAAACTCCATCTGCCATTTTTCAGCCCAGCTTTGCATCCTATCTATGTCTCTTTGCAGTCTACAACAGCCCTCCACCTCATCCACTGCTCCACCAATCTTGGTGTCATCAGCAAATTTACTGATCCACCCTTCAGCCCCCTCCTCTAAGTCATTAATAAAATTCACAAATAGCAGAGGACCAAGCACTGATCCCTGTGGCACTCCGCTAGCAACCTGCCTCCAGTCCGAAAATTTTCCATCCACCGCCACCCTCTGTCTTCGATCAGATAGCCAGTTACCTATCCAATCGGCCAACTTTCCCTCTATCCCACACCTCCTCACTTTCATCACAAGCCGACCATGGGGGACCTTATCAAACGCCTTACTAAAATCCATGTATATGACATCAACTGCCCTACCTTCATCAACACACTTAGTTACCTCCTCAAAAATTCTATCAAATTTGTGAGGCACGACTTGCCCTTCACGAATCCGTGCTGACTATCCCGGATTAATCCGCATCTTTCTAAATGGTCGTAAATCCCATCCCTAAGGACCTTTTCCATCAACTTACCAACCACCAAAGTAAGACTAACCGGCCTACAATTACCAGGGTCATTTCTATTCCCTTTCTTAAACAGAGGAACAACATTCGCCATTCTCCAGTCCTCTGGCACCATCCCCGTGGACAGTGAGGACCCAAAGATCAAAGCCAAAGGCTCTGCAATCTCATCCCTTGCCTCCCAAAGAATCCTAGGATATATTTCATCAGGCTCAACGTACCAACCGACTCAAGAACAGCTTCTTTCCTGCTGCTGTCAGACTTCTGAATGGACTTACCTCGCATTAAGTTGATTTTTCTCTATGCCTTAGCTATGACTGTAACGCTACATTCTGCGCTCTCTCGTTTCCTTCTCTATGAATGGTATGTTTTGTCTGTATAGCGTGCAAGAAACAACACTTTTCACTGTATCCTAATAATGTGACAATAATAAATTAAATCAAATCAAGTTACAATCAGATCAGCCATGACCTAACTGAATGGTGGGGCAGGCTCCAGGGGCCTCCTCCTAATTCACATGCTGCTGTATTTGTGATTTTGTCAGCTGGTGGACTGGCATGTATGAACATATTATCCTCTTCTTGTGCCACAACAATTCTGAGATATTATCTTTGTCACATTGCTCTTTTACAGTCACTGCCCTTTCAGAGGCTCCAGGATGAGCAGGGAGCTGTATCAATGCAAGTCTGCCAACCCTGCCGGCACTGTGGCTGAAAGCCAGGACTGAGCCTGCGCACTGTTGCTGAATCACCAGAGCTGAGCCTGCGCACGATGACCGAGCTGCCGGCACTTCACCTGTGCATTGTGACCGATCTGAGCTTGCGCACTGAGACCGAACCGCTGGCACTGAACTTGGGCACCGAGACCGAACCGCCGGCACTGCGCTTGCGCACCGAGACCGAACCGCCGGCACTGCGCTTGCGCACTGAGACGGAGCTGCCGGCACTGAGCTTGCGCACTGAGATTGAGCTGCCGGATTGGTGTGATGTGACTGCGGGAAGAGGTGGTTCCGGGTTCAGAGGTCCAGGTGGCCGGAAGTGGTTTGAGTGTGAGTGCCGGCCGGCTGCTCGGAGATGCTGGAGAAGTGGGAGCGGAGGAGCGCGGGCAGGTCAGTGAGGAGAGCGGGCCCGGGCCAGGGAGAGCCTAGTCAGCCCAGCCCAGCCCGCAGAGCTGCAGGTTGGCTGCTGATTGGGCTGCATGTGGAGTATTTCAGTGTTTATCGCTCTGTGATTACAGAATTGATTCTGTGTCCAGCTTCCTCCCACTTCCAGCTCCAATCATCCAATAGGAAAGAGCAATTGGATCAAAGCTGCCCACAAGCTGCTGTGGAGTTCAGTGCAGACTCCCCCTAAATCCCACTGTTTGGACACACAGTGGATCATTAGTGATAATTTCCGTTAGATTTTGGACAGGAAAGTCCCCCAGAATAATCCCCCCTATCCAAGGAGAGGGAGACACAAACAGGAGCTTACACACCAGTGAGCTTGACAGCTGTCATGGGGAAGGTGCTGGAATCAATCATTAACGAGCTGGGCACTGAGGCTCCAGGTATTTGGGAAGAGTCAGCAGGGTTTCTTTAAATGGATGCAGTAATCTCCAAGGCAAGCATTAGCTTCAGCAGTGGCTGAATGGAGCTCCCGGAGCTTCTGCTGAATTTTGTGAGGGGCCAGTTTTCAATGATGTGAATCATTGATTAGCGGGGGCACCATAGTCTAGTTTCTCTGTAAGATGCCAATTTGCTGTACAAAGGCCTTGGCCAGTGTGGAAATGGTTGAGGAGAACCTCATAGAATCATAGAAACCCTACAGTGCAGAAAGAGACCATTTGGCCCATCGAGTCCACACAAACAGTTTAACAACATATTGATCAGAAGTTTTTTGTATGTCTGTATTCAATTAAGGGTAACACCAAGGTAAATGGGCTGCAGTTGTAATTCAGTTTCTTCCAATTCAAGGAGATGTTGAGTTCTTGCTTGGTGTTAAGGAGAATCCTAAGGCATTCTATTCATACGTTAGGAACAAAAGAGTTGTCAGGGAGAAAATCGGACCTCTCAGGGACAAAGGAGGGGAATTATGCTTAGAACCCAAGGGAATAGGGGAGATCCTAAATGAATACTTTGCATCGGTATTCACGAAGGAGAGGGGTGTGTTAACCGGGAGTGTCTCGGAGGGAGGTGTTGACCCGTTAGAGAAAATCTCCATTACAAGAGAGGAAGTGTTAGGTTTTTTAGGGAACATTAAAATTGACAAATCCCCAGGGCCTGATGGCATCTATCCTCGACTGCTCAGGGAGACGTGAGATGAAATTGCTGGGCCTCTGACGGAAATCTTTGTCGCTTTGGACACGGGTGAGGTCCCTGAGGATTTGAGGATAGCGAATGTGGTCCCGTTGTTTAAGAAGGGTAGCAGGGATAACCCAGGAAATTATAGGCCGGTGAGCTTGACGTCCGTGGTAGGGAAGTTGTTGGAGAAGATTCTTAGAGACAGGATGTATGTGCATTTAGAACGGAACAATCTCATTAGTGACAGACAGCATGGTTTTGTAAGAGGGAGGTCGTGCCTTACAAATTTGGTGGAGTTTTTTGAGGAAGTGACAAAAACGGTTGATGAAGGAAGGGTCGTGGATGTTGTCTATATGGATTTCAGTAAGGCATTTGACAAAGTCCCACATGGCAGGTTGGTTAAGAAGGTTAAGGCTCATCGGATACAAGGAGAAGTGGCTAGATGGGTGGAGAACTGGCTTGGCCATAGGAGACAGAGGGTAGTGGTCGAAGGGTCTTTTTCCGGCTGGAGGTCTGTGACCAGTGGTGTTCCGCAGGGCTCTGTACTGGGACCTCTGCTATTTGTGATATATATAAATGATTTGGAAGAAGGTGTAACTGGTGTAACCGGCAAGTTTGCGGATGACACGAAGATGGCTGGACTTGCGGATAGCGAAGAGCATTGTCGGGCAATACAGCAGGATATAAATAGGCTGGAAAATTGGGCGGAGAGGTGGCAGATGGAGTTTAATCCGGATAAATGCGAAGTGATGCATTTTGGAAGAAATAATGTAGGGAGGAGTTATACAATAAATGGCAGAGTCATCAGGAGTATAGAAACACAGAGGGACCTAGGTGTGCAAGTCCACAAATCCTTGAAGGTGGCAACACAGGTGGAGAAGGTGGTGAAGAAGGCATATGGTATGCTTGCCTTTATAGGACGGGGTATAGAGTATAAAAGCTGGAGTCTGATGATGCAGCTGTATAGAACGCTGGTTAGGCCACATTTGGAGTACTGCGTCCAGTTCTGGTCGCCGCACTACCAGAAGGACGTGGAGGCGTTAGAGAGAGTGCAGAGAAGGTTTACCAGGATGTTGCCTGGTATGGAGGGTCTTGGCTATGAGGAGAGATTGGGTAGACTGGGGTTGTTCTCCTTGGAAAGACGGAGAATGAGGGGAGATCTAATAGAGGTGTACAAGATTATGAAGGGTATAGATAGGGTGAACAGTGGGAAGCTTTTTCCCAGGTCGGAGGTGACGATCATGAGGGGTCACGGGCTCAAGCTGAGAGGGGCGAAGTATAACTCAGATATCAGAGGGACGTTTTTTACACAGAGGGTGGTGGGGGCCTGGAATGCGCTGCCAAGTAGGGTGGTGGAGGCAGGCACGCTGACATCGTTTAAGACTTACCTGGATAGTCACAGGAGCAGCCTGGGAATGGAGGGATACAAACGATTGGTCTAGTTGGACCAAGGAGCGGCACAGGCTTGGAGGGCCGAAGGGCCTGTTTCCTGTGCTGTACTGTTCTTTGTTCTTTGTTCTTGTTCTCTTTGTGTTGGCATTGTGGAGGGGGAATATACCAGAGACTGTTTTGTTGCTGCTGGGCTCAAGTTGCTATGTCATATAGTAGTTGGCCAGCTTTGCAACATCATTGTTTAAGAGAAATAATGTTTAACCAATTCACTGGAGTTGTTTGAAGGAGTAACATATACTGTGGATATAGAGGAGCCTGTAGATATACTGTATTTGGATTTCCAGAAAGCATTTGATAAGAATCATACAATACCGACAGTGCAGAAGGAGGCCATTTGGCCCATCGAGTCCACACAAACTCTCCTCTGGAGCATTTTCCCCAGGCCCTATCCCCATAATCCCCCTGACCTACACAGCATCAGCCTACCTTCTCATCTTTGGACTGTGGGAGGAAACCGGGGCACCCGGAGGAAACCCACCCAGACACAGGGAGAACATGCAAACTGCGCACAGTCACCCAAGGCTGGAATCAAACCCGGGTTCCTGGTGCTGTGAGGTAGCAGTGCTAATCACAGTGCCACCACAAAGCACAGTGTGACTGCCAGTGCAACTTTTGCACAACTTCCAAGATTCCTGTCGGGGAATTGAACCCCAATCATTCGCGTGTCAGGCGGGAATATTAACCACTATACTAACGCGGATAAAGTGCCACGTCAGATTATTGCAAAAAATAGATGTTCATGGTGTCAGGGGTAACTTATTAGCCTGGATTGAAGATTGGCAGGCTGGCTGAAAACAGAGTATGTATAAATGTGTCTTCGTCTGATTGGCAGAATGCGATGAATGGAGTCCTGCAGGGGTTTGTGCTGGGGCCTCAATTTTTTACAATTTATATCAATGACTTAGATGAAGGCAGTGAAGGCATGGTAGCTAAACTTGCAGATGGTTCAATGAGTGGGCAAAATCTGGCAGATGGAGTATAATATGGGAAAATGCGAAGTTGTTCACATTGGCAGGAAGAATAAAAATAGAGAGAGTTGCTTAACTGGAGACGGACTGCAGAATGCTGAGGTGCAGAGGGAAAAAGGATTTAGGTGTTCTCGCACATGGATCACACAAAGCTAGCATGCAGGTACAGCATATAATCAAGAAGGCTAATGGAATGCTATCCTTTACTATGAGAGGAGTTGAACATAAAAGATCGCTCTGAAAAGAGTGATATGGACTTGAAACTTTAACTATTTTCTCTCCACAGAGACCTGCTGCCAGACTTGCTGAGTTTTTTTTCCAGCAGTTTCTGTTTTTGTTTCAGATTCCAGCATCTGCAGTATTTTGCTTTTATAAAAGTAAGGATGTTATGCTTCAGTTATACAGGGCATTGGTGAGATTGCATCCCCAATACTGTGTGCAGTTTAGGACATAAGAGTTAGGAGCAGAAGTAGGCAATTCAGCCCTTGGCGCCTGCTCCAATCCGATCATGGCTAATCTCTTCCTGGTCTCAAATCCACCTCCCCATATTCCTTTAACACTGTTTTTATCTCAAGCAAGTTTGTCAAGCATGAATTACCCTTCTTAAAACCATGCTGACAATGGTGGATTGACTCATTTGTTAAACAAAAATCTGTCTATTCAGCCTTGAATATATTTCAGTGACCCAGCTTCCACTGCTCTCTCTGTAAGCAAATTCCAAAGATCAATGAGCCTCAGCTCCACTTTAATTTGGAGACCCCTTATTTTCAAACTGTTCCCCTATGAGAGGAAACATCCTCTCAGCATCTACCCTGTCCCCCCACTGCCCCTTTCCCCATCCCTCAGAATCTTACATTTTACTTTTGGTGTCAGAGGGATGGATGTTGCTGGATAACTTTTGGTGATATTGGTTGAGGAAGGAATGTTGATTTGATACAGGGGATGTTATGGGAATGTAGTTGAGGGATAAGGTCAGTTATATCTTATTGGATGGCGGAGCAGCCTTGAGGGCTGAGTGATCTACCCCGTTCCTATTTCTTATGCTAACTCTTACAATATCTGACCAAGCAACAGAGCCTTAGTTTCTTGCTCTGTTAGAAAGAGGAAGGCACGTCTGGCAGTGCAGCACTCCCTCTGTACTGTGTTTTGATCACAATGTTGACTTGGAACCTTGAAGCCACGGTGCTCTAGCCAGAAGCATATGCCAACCATGCTGAGCAACCTCCACCTACCTGAGCACACAGCTACATATAGTAGGCAATACTCTGTCCTGTGTTTCACTGCCGTTGCTCATTGTTAACGCATCCTGATAATTCATCAGAAGCCATGAAACGGAAATGTCAAATGAGTATTCTGTTTAACTTTTCAGAAGATCCAAACTGCTGTGAAATTCCTGACGAGTATCTTGGTTAAAGTGGCATCACCTAAAATGGTTTAAGCTCTGGTATTTCACTTCTTGACTTCTCCGTGATTTTAAAATTGTTCAAAGTGAAGGCAAGAGCAGCCATGATGTGGAGATGCTGGCGTTGGACTGGGGTAAACACAGTAAGAAGTCTCACAACACCAGGTTAAAGTCCAACAGGTTTATTTGGTAGCACAAGCCACTAGCTTTCAGAGCGCTGCCCCTTCATCAGGTGAGTGGGATTTCAGTTCACAAACAGGGCATGTAAAGACACAAACTCAAGCTCGCCAGAGGGGGATGAATCAGTCCAAATGTGATTACATTAATCTAACACTGGGCATATTCCTGTGTCTCTACTTGCTTACTGTACAAGTTATACCATGAGCATGTAATGGATCAAATCTTTGGTTTATACTGTTAACTTGTTTGGTTCTGGAGGCTAATGGACACTATCAGTAGGTCATGTTGTGTTTTGGTAAACTGAAATGGTTCAAGTGATTGCTGAATCTCTAAGTGATATGATGCAGCATTTTTATAAATGTAAAATTAAAGCAAAATATTGCTGATGCTGGAAATTAGAAATGAACAGAAAATTCTGGAAGTTCTTGGGTTTGGCAGCATCTGTGGAGGGAGAAGCATCCTGTTCACTTTCATTAACTTAGTCCTGAAGAAAGATCATTGTCCTGGAACGTAACCCTGAGTATTTTCAACATTTTCGAGTTTTATTTGTAAACTAGTCACAAAACATTTGTGGTGAAATGAACATTTTTATTTCGACAAGATTTCTTTAGACTCCCATCCTGGCCGTCCCACCCCGGCCACCCCACCCCAGTATGGTATGTTGGCCTTCACTGCAATCAGACTTGAGTACAAGAGCAAGGATGTCTTACTGCAGCTGGACAGGGCCTTGGTGAGGCCATGCCTGGAGTATTGCATGCAATTTTGGTCTTATGGGCGGCACGATGGCACAGTGGTTAGCACAGCTACTTTACAGCACCAGGGACCTGGGTTTGATTCCTGGCTTGTGGAGAGTTTTCTCCCCGTGTCTGAATGGGTTTCCTCTGGGTGCTCCAATTTCCTCCCACAGTCCAAAGATGTTAGGGTTATGTTGATTGGTCATGCTAAATTGCCCCCTAGTGTCAGGGGACCTAGCTCGGGTAAATGCATTGGGTTATGGGGATCGGGCTGGGTGGAATTGTAGTTGTTGCAGACCCGATGGGCTGAGTGGCCTTCTGCACTGTAGAATACTATGATTCGATGATTCTTATCTAAGAAAGGAAATATTTTCCATAGAGGGAGTACAGTGAATGTTCAGGCTGATTGTTGGGATGGCAGGATTGTCATATGAGGAAAGATTGGGTCAATTGACCCTATATTCACTGGAAGTTAGAAGAATGAGAGGGTCTGATTGAAACCTATCAACTTTTGACAGGGTCACAGTCTCAGGATATGAGGGAGGCCATTTGAACTGAGCTGTAGAGAATTTTATTTTTACTTAAGAAGGTGGTGAACCTCTGGAATTGTTAACCACAGAAGGCTGGGAAGTCACTGAACATGTTTCAGAAGGAAATGGATAGTTTTCTATGTATGTCAAGATGGGGCTGGAGTGAGGTGATTTCTTGCAAGCTGAGCCCAACATACCTTCTAATTCTATCTTTTACTCTTGTTCTATGCTTCTAATACATTATTCTAGCTCTTTTAAACTCTCCAACAATGCTCAAATTCAATCTCTTGTCGATTTGGCAATCCTTAGGCGGAAAAAGCTTTTTCCCTGCTGCCATCAGACTTTTGAATGGACCTACCTCGCTTTACATTGATCTTTCTCTGCACCCTAGCTATGAATGTAACACTACACTCTGTACCCTCTCCTTTCCTTCCTTTGTACGGTATGTTGTTTGTGTAGCGCGCAAGAAATAATACTTTTCACTGTTTACAAATATATGTGACAAGAAATCAAATCAAAATCAGGGAGTATGGGGAGGGCACAGAAGTATGGTGTTGAGATAGAGGGTCAACCATGGTCATAGTGAAAGGTGGAACAGGTCCAAGGGCTGAATGGTCACCTCCCGCTTCTATCCTCTATGTTTTTTACTTGTGCTGAACTGATTTGTTATAAAATATAAATGGGGGGTAGGTACAGAGGAGATGTCAGGGGTAAGTTTTTCACTCAGAGGGTGGTGGGTGAGTGGAATCAGCTGACGTCGGTGGTGGTGGAGGCAAACTCGTTGGGGTCTTTTAAGAGACTTCTGGATGAGTACATGGGATTTAATGGGATTGAGGGCTATAGATAGGCCTAGAGGTGGGGATGTGATCGGCGCAACTTGTGGGCCGAAGGGCCTGTTTGTGCTGTGGCTTTCTATGTTCTATGTTCTATAAAGCAATTATGTTGATATGTCACAAGAATCTTTCTTTATTGTTTAAAGGTAGCATCTGGAAAAGTTACCTTGAGGAAGCTGCCTGACAGTATGGAGTTGCCAAACTACAGCAGGCAACTGATGCAGCAGTTGTACACCCTGAGAAAGGAGGAACTGTTCTGTGACTGCACTTTACTTATCGGAAGCACTCCGTTTAGAGCGCACAAACTCGTACTGGCCGCCTCCAGTTTGCTCTTTAAATCTCTGCTGGACAACACAGACACAATTTCCATTGACCAGGCTGTCGTCTGCCCAGCAGAGTTTGCTGTTCTTTTGGAGATGATCTACACGGGGAAAGTTCCACCAGGGAAGCACAACTTTACGAAAGTGGTTTCTGTTGCTGACAATTTGCAAATGTTTGACATCGCTGTGAGCTGCAAAAACATCGTAGCAAATCTAATGAAGCACACTGCGGAAAATGAAATGTGTATCTCTAGCCCTGCTGTAGGTGAAGCTGTACAGCATCTAGAGAGACACAGTCCAGCAGACACAACTCAATATTGCTCAGAGCAAGAATCCAACAAGATTGAGGAGCCTGCTCCTAATGTTACTGAAATAACTGGGACAGCTGAGCAAAACTTGTCTCTGGAAGGATTAAGCTCTGCTGGTTTCGAAGGCTTAGAAAGCACTGGAGTTGCACTTCCCTCTGAGGAGAATATTCTCTTTGGTGATACTGTTGCTCCAAAACAAAGTGCTGAGCACCAAGAAGGTTTAGCAGAAAGCAATATCGCCGACATCCAAGCTGTTAGTAATTCCCCAGTTTGTACTGAGGATGAAGAAATGGTCAGTGAGCCAGCCAACTTGAAAGGGAAGCTCACAATATCAGGTATAGTATAGTACTGTAATGTTTTCCTCGATTGATCTTTGAAACCACAATCAGCAGATGATTATCAATGAAAAGTCATTCAGTGAGTTTCAGTCAATGAAGCAGTTGGGTTGATAGGAAATCTCTCTCAAACTCTCTCAATTAGAGTTGGGAAAGAATCCTATTGTACCAACAATGAATATGTGTGTGCCATGTTCTAGTTTTTGTTTACTATTTCAGGTCAATTCTTTGTAGCAGGCTGTTGGTGAGACCACATCGAGAGTACTAAAGTTTAAAGGTTTATTTATTAGTGTCACAAGTAGGCTTATGTTAACAATGCAATGAAGTTACTGTGAAAATCCCCTAGTCGCCACACTCCGGCGCTTGTTCAGGTACACCTGAGGGAGAATTTAGCGTGGCCAGTGCACCTAACCAGCACGTCTTTTGGACTGTGGTAGGAAACTGGAACACCCGGAGGAAACCGACGCAGACACAGGGCGAACGTGTAGACTCCATGCAGACAGTAATCCAAGCCGGGAATCAAACCTGGATCGGTCCCTGGTGCTGTGAGGCAGCAGTGCTAACTACTGTGCCGCCGTGCTGTGTATAGTTTTGGTCTCCTTCTTTAACAAAGGGCATAATTGAGTTAGAAGCAGTTCAGAGAAGTTTCACTTGACTCATTCCTGGGTTGGCGTTTTATATGAGGAAAGGTTGGACAGGCCGGGCCCGTATTCATTGGAGTTTAGAAGAATGAGAGACGAAACATAAAACATCCTGAGGGGACTTAACGGGGTGGATGCTGAGAGGATTTTGTAAAAAAATCATTCATGGGATATGGGCGTCGCTGGCTGGCCAGCATTTATTGCCCATCCCTAGTTGCCTGAGAGCAATTGAGAGTCAACCACATTGCTGCGGCTCTGGAGTCACATGTAGGCCAGACCAGGTAAGGATGGCAGATTTCCTTCCCTAAAGAGCATTAGTGAATCAGAAGGGTTTTTCCAACAATCGACAAAGGGTTTCATGGTCATCAGTAGATTCTTAATTCCAGATATTTTTTATTGAATTCAAATTCCACTACCTGCCGTGGCGGGATTCGAACCTGGGTCCTCAGAACATTAGTTGAGTTTCTGGATTAATAGTCTAGCGGTAATACCACTAGACCATCGCCTCCCCTTGTGGGGGGGTCTAGGGACACAGGTTAAAAATAAGAGGTCCCCCATTTAGGGGGCGGCACGGTAGCACAGTGGTTAGCACTGCTGCTTCACAGCTCCAGGGTCCCGGGTTCGATTCCCGGCTCGGGTCACTGTCTGTGTGGAGTTTGCACATTCTCCTCGTGTCTGTGTGGGTTTCCTCCGGGTGCTCCGGTTTCCTCCCACAGTCCAAAGATGTGCGGGTTAGGTTGATTGGCCAGGTTAAAAAATTGCCCCTTAAGAGTCCTGGGATGTGTAGGTTAGAGGGATTAGCGGGTAAAATATGTGGGGGTAGGGCCTGGGTAGGATTGTGGTCGGTGCAGACACGATGGGCCGAATGGCCTCCTCCTGCACTGTAGGGTTTCTATGATTTCTATGATTTCTTAAGATGGAGATGAGAATTTTTTTCTGAAGGTCGTGAGTCTTTGGATTTCTTTTCCCTGCAGAGCGTTTTTTAAGGCAAAGGTAGATAGATTTTTGACTGACAAGGGAGTCAGTGGTTGTCTGAACTAGGGAGAACGTGGAGGTGAGGCCACGATTACATCAGGCATGATCTTACTGAATGGAGCAGCAAGCTCAAGAGCATAAATAGCGGAATTTGGATGTTCCTATGTAACGCTCCAATGTTAGTTTATAAATTCTGTAATGTTTGAAGATTTATAGATCATCTTGAAGTAATTTCCCAATTCAGTAGAATGAAAGAGTTTGAGTTTATACGCCAGTTCTTTTGTCTCCAACATGTCCCAAGGTCAGTGAAACATTTTTGAAATGTTTGTGGTGTTAGTGGAGGTACTGTCTATGTTGCAGTGCACCTTGTAGATTGGGCATACTGCATCCACCGGAAGGAAGATAGTGAAGAGAGTGGATCTTTAAAGTGATGAATGAGATGCTTTGTCCTGGATGATGTCGAACTCAGTGTTGTCGCAGTTGCACTCATCCAATCACACTCCTGACTCGTGTCTTATAGGCGGTGGAAAGCCAGGAGTCAGGCAACAGAACACCATTTTGTCTGTCCGGAGGCTGTCAGCTTTGATATCAGATCAGTAGTGTGATAGTTGTTGTGCCTTCTAAGTTCCATTATTCATCATAGACAGGGACATCCAGATTGGCTGATTCAAAGGCAACTGTAAACACACTGCTTTGTTCCAGACAACCATGTGTCAGAACTGGAAAGATTGTGATAGTTACAGGTTGTAACACTGTCCCCTAAGGGAGCTGATTGGTCAGTGATGAGTTAATGCATATGATATTGTTTTAATTAATACTTTCTTAAGTCGGCTAAAAATTAGCAGCTTTAGTATTGTTCAGGGAATTTTGACATTGGTGTTAAGTGATCAAATATTTGATCACTTAATGTTCTGCGAGATGTGTTTAAAATGACCTGTTTTGTACAACCTGTGCCAAACTTGATTGGATTTTGCCAATATACTGTGAAGCTCCTGCAGGAATAATGTTGTTTTTTGTTTCTGTGAGCAGAAGAGCCCAGGAATCTCACAGAGCTGGAGTTCCTCTCGCAACACAAACGAGATCTAGCAGAGGCTGTTCAGGACCTGCGTGCTTTAGTGGATTCTGTGGTTAAATGTGATGACATCCCGCTAGCAGAGAAAAAGGTATTGATCAATATTTGATATCCATGTTTGAAACAATTGTCTCATTGTCTCTTCCCTTGCTGTTTATTCTCACTTCCCCCTTCCGTACACAGGAAAATGCTTCCATCCCATCCTTGATATTAACTGCTGTTTCCCTGTTAAATGTACTTGTTCCACTCCTACCTCTCTCCCTCCGTTAAAGAATGGGCTAAACTCCTCCGATGTGAGGCTGGCACGGTGAAGAAAATCACTGAAGATGCATCACTAGGTTTCCATATTGTGGATACATGATAGAAGTGTACAAATGTCGATTACTTTACCTGTGTATAGATTTGGAAATAGTTAAATCACTGGGATAAAAGATAGTATGGTGATTGACAAAGCTTAACCGGTATCCACCTGCTGTGTTCTGCTTCAGGTATTCTTAGACTGCTGTAAAGAGGCAGAAAGTGGTGAAGTTTTCTGCAGGTTACTGGATAAAGTTACAGAAGAGAAGACTTTGCAACTAGAAACCCTGATATTTGTGCTTGAGCAGAGCAAAGAAGCTTACCCAAGGCTGCAAACTGTGCTTCAGAACTTAAACCGAAACCTACCCATAGAACGCTTAATACTAACTGGTGAGTTCCTGCATCAGTAACTAATAGTCGCTTGTTAGTACTGAACTTGAATGCTGCTGAAAAAATGCTGTTGAAGCTTTTTCTCTTGTACTCATCAGGACAGATGCTAAATTTCAAAGAGAAAAATTAATATATACATTTGAATATATGTAGCTTCTAGCAAGTGTAAGTCAGCTATATTAACTACTCAGCACGGGATTTGGTAGTGGAGTGGTATTGTAACATATCCTCCACAAAGTGCCAGAAAATAAGATTTCCAAAAAGAGATAATCCAATCATTGGTGCAGTCATGATGAGGTATCCTCCTCCTGCGCCGGAACAATTCTGTGGCCACCCCTTCACATTCAATAGCATTACCATTGCTGAATCCCCCACTATCAGCATCCCGGGGGTTGCTATTGACCAGAAACTTAGCCAAGTAAATACTATGGCTACAAGAGCAAGTCAGAGGTTGGGGATTCTTACCTCCTGAGTGCCCAAAGCTTATCTACCATCTACAAGGCAAAGGTCAAGAGTGTGATGGAATACTCCCCACTTGCCTAGGTGAGTGCAGCTCCAACAAAAATCAAGGAGTCCGATACCATCAAGGGTAGTTTTCTAGATTGGCACTGCAACCACCAACTTTAGCATTCACTTCCTCCACCACTGACACAGTGTAGAAGCATTGCAGCAACATGTCAAGCCGCTTTTGAAAGCAGCTTCCAAATCTGCAACCTCTAGCAAGCTGAAGGAGAAGTGCAGGACGTGAATGGGAACTTCACCAACTACAAATTCCCCTTCACACCACACGCCATCCTGACTTGGAACTAGTCTGCTGTTCCTTCACTGTTGCTGGCTCAGAATCCTAGACTCGCTTCCTAATAGCACTCTTGATGTATCTAAACCACATGGACTGCAGTATTTCTGCCACCACCTTCTCAAGATAATTCGGGATGGGTGAGTTTATTTTCTCTCTATCCTGTTTTAGGCTGGGCTAAGATTTGCTTACATTTTTAACCAGCTTGTCCGAATTCATAGAAACCCTACAGTACAGAAGGAGGCCACTCGGCCCATCGAGTCTGCACCGACCACAATCCCACCCAGGCCCTACCCCCATATCCCCACAGATTTACCCACTAATTCCTCTAACCTACGCATCTAAGGACACTAAGGGGCAATTTTAGAATGGCCAATGAACCTAACCCGCACATCTTTGGACTGTGGGAGGAAACCGGAGCACCCGGAGGAAACCCACGCAGACACGAGGAGAATGTGCAAACTCCACACAGAAAGTGACCCAAGCCGGGAATCGAACCCAGGTCCCTGGAGCTGTGAAGCAGCAGTGCTAACCACTGTGCCACCGTGCCACCCCGAATCTTTTCTAGCTTTAAACCAAATTTGGAAGTGCGGACATTCATTTATTCTAACATAATTCCTAGCATCCAACCAATGCTTCAGTCAAGGGCAACATGGTGGCATGGTGGTTAACACTGCTGCCTCACAGCGCCAGGGACCTGGGTTCAATTCCAGCCTCGGGCGACTGTGTGGGATTGTTGTCAGTGCAGTCTTGATGGGGCAAATGGCCTCCTGCACTGTAGGATTCTATGAATGCTATGGAACTAATTTGATTCAGAAACCTTTACTTCTTTAGTTGAATCTTATGATTTGTTAAAACAGATATTTTTGCAAATTTTAGAGAATGTAATCATGCCCAAATCTGGATTTTCTAATATGGTCCAGTTTGTACCCAAACAGTTTGAAATGGGTGTTAGGTGAAGTGTGGTATTTGAATCCCACTTTGAGGCGAGCACAGCTTGAAGTTCAGATTTGGGCAGGTCCAAGGTGGAGAATGCATGAGGAGGAACAGGAATAAAGGGGCTTAAGAGCCAGCAGACAAAATTAAAGGGAAAGGAAATCGGAAATCAAGCACAAGCCTACAGGCACCTGAACGTGCAGCCCCGTTGTTGGATGCCTGGTGAAATGGAGGTGATGCTGAATGAGATGTTTGCTCTCTGTGCCACTCCACAGTCCTGCTCCCTTAGGTCAGCATCACAGCAAGCTGGAAGGAGCTAGGTTCAAGGTTCTGACTGCAGTGGACCAACCCTGTCACTGAATGTGCCAGCAGAATGCTGCATGGCAGCTACAGGTCACCTTGCAGATCCCTATCTCACTCAGACCCTGTGAGGGCAATTCCCCAGGGTCATTGTCAGGGAGCTGTGCCTGTAGGAATGATTGAAGCTGATCAGGGCAAACTGACTGATCGCCCAAGTGTGCTCGTCTCATTGGAGCATGATGTACTGCAATTCCGAAGAAGCATCCAGCATTATGGCCAGTCAAATAGTCAGCTAATGGGTAGTTTGGATATTTGTCATCCGAGCAGATTGTGTTGTGCTCCTAACCTTTCCTGATCCCTAAATTATTGTTAGCCAGAGAAACATCATGATGGGCAGCAGCGGTCAGTGAGTAAGTACCCAGATTACATGTGCAGGCACTGAGGAGGTGACAAGACAAATATTAGAACCTTAAAGCTGAGTTTGGAAATCTTTTCTATAAACTTTTCTATAAATAAGTTTTACCAAAGGTTGCCAGTACGTGTACACCTTTATCAGACACTGACTTCAGACAGTTGAAAAATATACATTTTAATTAGGCCTGCCAAAATGTTACTTTCATGTAAATTGACAATTTCTGAAACTGAGGAAGATATTGGACAATGTATGGGACCTAATTGGAAAGGATTCATGTGAAAGAGAGTGAGAATTCTGAAATCAACTTTTAAACATACTTGAGTGAGTACTATGACTTTCGCAGTTCTATCCAAAAATGTATTTGCTATAAAGTTGTATGGACTTTGTAAACGAAATTGAATGATAGAATGATACAATACAGAAGCAGTCATTCAGCTCATTGCACCTTGGCCAATGGTTCTTAGAGCTATGGAATTGGAGTAGTACTACTTCTCTGTTCTTTCTTCAATGTCCTGCAATTACTTTTATGAGAGATTGTTTCCCCTGGCCAGGAAATGTAAAATCCAAGGGGACAATCTCAGGAAAAGGGGCTGATAATTTAGGACAAAGACGAGGAAAAACCTCTTCACTTGAAGGATTGTGATGATAGTGTCCTATTGCTGTAGATATTTTTTTATATAGCTTTTTTACGTTTAAGGGCCTGTTTTAACGTTAAGTTTTATTCTAAAGATTTAGGACAGATGTCAGAGGTAGGTTCTTCACTCAGAGAGTAGTAAGGGCTTGGAATGCCCTGCCTGCAGCAGTAGTGGACTCGCCAACATTAAGAGCATTCAAATGGTTATTGGATAAACATATGAATGATATTAGAATAGTGTAGGTTAGATGGGCTTTAGATTGGTTTCACTGGTCGGCGCAACATCGAGGGCCGAAGGGCCTGTACTGCGCTGTTATGTTCTATGTTCTAAAGGCAGTTGGTATGTCTGGTGGGAATGCAGCTCAGATGTTGGGAAAGCAGGATAATTACTCATTTTAGACATGTAGTGTTTACTTAGGAGAGAGCTAATGGACTTGTTCACTAATTGTTTACAAAAAGAAAAACGTCCATGGTGTTTTTTATTGAAGGAATGGAATGTGGATTTAGGTATGCAGGGTCATGTGATAATGTGGTTAATGTGAGGAGCTAGGTATGTGGCAGAGAAAAGCAGCTTTTGAGTTCTGAGGCGCATGAAAGGAGGGGTACAGAGGGATCCAGGCAGTTGGTCTTGGTAGGACAACGTGATCAGCGCAGGCTTGGTGGGCCGAAGGGCCTGTTCCTGTGCTGTACTGTTCTTTGTTCCGGCGAGGGTTTGTTTTAAGATAGAGATTTATAAGCTCCACTCTCCACAAAATCTCTCTCAAAACTTCAAGGCTGTTTACACTCATTATAGCAAGTACATTTATGGGTGCTAACTGTATTTAAAGTGGTCTGTAAGAATCTGTAAGAATGTTTCTTATTTGGAACTGAAACAGTAATAAATTAGAAATTAGAGTTGTTTATTTTCATGTTTAAATGTTGTTCAACGGGTAATAGTTAAGCTGCTTCTTGTTAGAGTTACGGTTAAGCTGTTAGTATACAGTTTGTTTTACTATAAAAAATCCCGAGTTTGTCAGTGGAATGACTCCTGGAATGAAGCATCCTATACTCACATTTTATGCCAAAATAAAAGAATTGTTGGGGCCCAGCCTGACTTCATAGGGTGGCATGGTGACACAGTGGTTAGCACTGCTGCCTCATAGCGCCAGGGATCTGAGTTCGATTCCTGGCTTGGGTCACTGTCGGCGTGGAATTTGCACGTTCTCCCCGTGTCTGCGTGGGTTTCCTCCAGGTGCCCCATGTGCTGGCTTGGTTCATTGACCCGAACAGGCGCTGGAGTGTGGCGACTAGGAGAATGTCAGGTAACTTCATTGCGATGTTAATGTAAGCCTTACTTGTGACTAATATAAATAATAATGTAATTTGGAATTCTAGTCCAGGGCCCTAACATGAGTCTTTGGAACTCTCTACTTCAGAGTGTTGTGGATACTTCATCATTGAATACATTTAATGCTGGGATAGACAGATCATAGAATCCCTACACTGCAGAAGGAGGCCATTCAGCCTATCGAGTCTGCACCTACAACAATCCCGCACTGTCCTCGTAACCCCACATATTTACCCCGCTAACCCCTCTAACCTACGCATCCTGGGACACTAAGAGGGAATTTAGCATGACCAATCAACCTAACCCCCACATCTTTGGACTGTAGGAGAAAACTGGAGCACCCAGAGAAAACCCACGCAGACATGGGGAGAACGTGCAAACTCCACGCAGTGACCGAAGCCAGGAATCGAACCCAGGTCCCTGGAACTGTGAGGCAGCAGTGCTAACCACTACACTGCCCACAGATCTTTGGGGTTCCTGGGAATTAAGGAATCCTGGAAGCAGGTGGGAAATTGGAATTGAAACTCAAAATCAGCCATGATGATATTGAATAGCAGCGCAGATTCAATGGACCACATGGTTTACTCCTACTCATATATCTTGTGTCCCATTTTCCTTTTCAAGCATACTTGTAATTGTCGTGAAGTTTCTACCTAATCTGCTTCTTCAGCCGCCTTCTGCCTTTCAGTCTGGGAATTGCACGTACAAGATGTGCTATGTATGAAAAACTTTCCTAATCTCTCCCTGATTCTTTTGCTGATTACCTTAAATCTGCCCTTCTGATTAATAACCTTCCTTCCCTTGAAAAGATGTTTCCCCCCTTGATCAAAAATCCTCATTATTTTGAAACTGATAGAGCTCCGCAAAACATTTGCAGGACACTAGTCTACTTAAAATCCAATCATCTTGTCCAGGCTGCCAATCCCTTCCCCTCTCCTCCTCCCATGCTACCCCGCTTTCCAAGCCTTTCCGTCCTTCCCATGCACTCTTCTAATGCCAACCCCTCCTCCCACTTCCTTGCCATGCCACCCCTCATGTCATTCCCATCCCATGAAATTTCCATATTGACCCTCGTCTGTGCACCGTCTTATTGCGAACCAGTTAGGGAGCAGGAACCTCTTGTTTAAAGCAAATGCGTTTGAAATTCCAGTTACCCATAAGGAGAATAAAGCAACTAAAATAATAAACATGATAGACTTTACAGTACATAGTCAGTAAAGCAAAACAATCTACAATATCTATCTTGTACTCACATTCAGGATGAGCAAGAGGTAGGTATGAATTAACTGTGCTCGATGCTTCATACTTTTCTGAGATTGTTCCACAGGATTCACAAAGCTTCCCACCTCCAATTACCAACACAATTCCAACTCTTCCACAAACAATTAGCTTCCCTAAGCTGGTGCTGCTCCTGAGTTCTCTGAACTGCAGTCCCCAGCTGCATCGAGCTATAAATGGCTCCCAAGGCTTTTCCTGAGCCCTATCCCTCTCTGTAACGGAACCAGTGACCTTCTGCTATTTTCTCAGCTCCCCACAACTTCTGAGACCTAACTACACCAAATGACTCCCGGAGCTTCTCGATGACCTGCACACCTCATCAGGTCCAAACTACCATCCTCAGCTGGACCAATGGCTCTTAGGTCATCTTCTGGATCGACTGCCAGAAGCCTGCTAACAGCAGCACCTTTTGGGTACCTAGCCTCTTGCCCTGCTGCAGAATACTCAGATAAATTGAATCTAGCAAATCTTCTTACGTTCCACCCATCTCTGTGATGAAGTATCCTTTTCGCTCAAAACTTAAATTTAGCTCTAACTTCTAAACCTCGCACATTATCGGGTTACTGAAACAACCGTGTAAAAGTATTTTACTTTTTCTTCTAGCTCCATCAAAGCAGAAGGATTCGCAGGTGTTGGCTGTTCCTGAGCTAGTTGGTCTATATTTTCTTTGTTTCCGGTCACCGGTTGTCATGGTTAGGGTGCAGAATTTGCTGTGTGAGGAAATGCCGAGATTGTACCAGAAAATGATGCAGCATGTAGGAACATTAACACATTGTCCCACTGCTGCAATGAGTCACTTTTCAAATCAATTATGACGCTAAAAGATTTTTGTCTGTGCATGCATTTCCTGCCCTAAAAAAAAAATCTTGTCACCGTTCTTGGACATTGTGGGTTAACATTGAGCATGCCTGTGGAATTGACCATTGTAAAATGTTTTGAAGATGCTGCAGTTACAGGCTGCTGTCAGTAAGTGGTGATGTAGTTCTACTGCTTCCTGTATCCCCTGTGTTACACCATGAGAAGTTTCACGAGAAGCTGCTTCCTTGTACAATTAATATTATGGAAAAGAAAATTCAGGATCTGCACTAACTGTACTGACTTTTGTTATTTAACTGATTTTTAACATTTTGTAGCCAGAATAAATATTGACAATAGTGTAATACTGTGGCAGTTTCACCTTTTTATGTGCAAGACGGTTCATGGACGAAAAGAAATTGGTTTAGGTTGGAGGGTCACAGTTTTTTTTTTAACTGGTCGGTGCAACATCGTGGGCCGAAGGGCCTGTTCTGCGCTGTTATGTTCTATGTTCTATGTTCTAAGACCTGTTACTTTAGTTCATTTTAATTATTGCTGCAACATTTTCTTTTGTTTAGATTAGCACTTATGTTTCTGAACTCCTTGTTATTATCTGGAGGCAGTGCAGACCACTTTGCAATTTGGATGGTGAAATGCTCTGGGCAGATCCTGCACAGAGAGTAAGTTGGCAGATAAATGAGAACTATTAGGAGACTTTTTTTTAAAGATTGAAGTGGCCATGCATTTAATTGTTGGAATCTAAGGGAAAGGTCTATCTACCCTGCCTGCCCCTTGCTTCATCTGCCACATTTCAACAAGGTACATAGTTTTTGTTTTTTATATAACATGTTTTTTATACAATGTTGTTTTTTTATATAAGATTTGTGAACAAGTGAAGAGGGCACTCAGTAGTGTACATGCCTCCACCATGCTGTCTTAACGTTAGTACAATAATGCAACTAATTCTTGAGACTATCCCTGCCTGGTTGATGTTCTGTAACAGCAAAGCTGTAAAAAAAAATCTTTGAGAGCTTCTATCTCACTGAGGATGTTTCAGGCCAGTGCACATCCAACAACCTGCTCCAAAAACTCTGCTCACGTTTTGACAGCTGTGATTAAATTTCCCCACGGCAGCTAAGGCAATTTACAACATTTTAAAGCAATCAACTTTCTAAATAAAACCACCCATGGTATTTTGAAAAATAGCCAATCTGCCTTATCTTACAATGTTAATGGATCCTTTAAAAAATATTCCAGGTTCCAGACCCAAGTCTTTGGCAAAAATTAATCAATGAGTGATTGAGCCATACCCTTTCCGTGTACCAAGTTGCATTGAAAATTATCCATTAGTGTTTGTAATATATTGTTTACAGACTAACAAACAGGGTGAAGGTGATGGCAGTCATTAGAGATAGAGAACTATTTGATGTTTCTAAATTAAACTTTAGAAGCATTAGCAGTCAAGCGTTTTCAATTTGCCTACATAATGACAAAATAAAAATTAATGGTTCGAGACTTGCCTTTCATTATGTTCATTGGTGAATAAAGGTAATGTTTTCATCTGTTTGTTAGTCCGTTTGCCTGGCTCCAAAATGAGGCGGCACGGTAGCAGAGTGGTTAGCACTGCTGCTTCACAGCTCCAGGGACCTGGGTTCGATTCCTGGCTCGGGTCACTGTCTGTGTGGAGTTTGCACATTCTCCTTGTGTCTGCGTGGGTTTCCTCCGGGTGCTCCGGTTTCCTCCCACAGTCCAAAGATGTGCGGGTTAGGTTGATTGGCCATGCTAAAAATTGCCCCTTAGTGTCCTGGGATGTGTAGGTTAGAGGGATTAGCGGGTAAAATATGGAGGGATATGGGGGTAGGGCCTGGGTGGGATTGTGGTCAGTGCAGACTCGATGGGCCGAATGGCCTCTTTCTGCACTGTAGGGTTTCTATGATTCTATTCTATGAACAATATTAGTTAAACAGCATAAGTCACGTTTGCAGGACTGCAGTTTAACTTCTCATCGGAAACACAGCATCTCCAACAGTGCAGCACTCCCTTTGTCAAAGAACAAAGAACAATACAGCACAGGAACAGGCCCTTCGGCCCTCCAAGCCCGCACCGCTCCCTGGTCCCAACTAGACCATTCTTTTGTATCCCTCTATTCCCACTCCGTTCATATGGCTGTCTAGATAAGTCTTAAACGTTCCCAGTGTGTCCGCCTACACCACCTTGCCTGGCAGCGCATTCCAGGTCCCCACCACCCTCTGTGTAAAATATGTCCGTCTGATATCTGTGTTAAACCTCCCCCCCCCCCCTTCACCTTGAACCTATGACCCCTCGTGAACGTCACCACCGACCTGGGGAAAAGCTTCCCACCGTTCACCCTATCTATGCCTTTCATAATTTTATACACCTCTATTAAGTCTACCCTCATCCTCCGTCTTTCCAGGGAGAACAACCCCAGTTTACCCAATCTCTCCTCATAACTAAGCCCCTCCATACCAGGTAACATCCTGGTAAACCTCCTCTGTACTCTCTCCAAAGCCTCCACGTCCTTCTGGTAGTGTGGCGACCAGAACTGGACGCAGTATTCCAGATGCAATCGAACCAACGTTCTATACATCTGCAACATCAGACCCCAACTTTTATACTCTATGCCCCGTCCTATAAAGGCAAGCATGCCATATGCCTTCTTCACCACCTTCTCTACCTGTGACGTCACTTTCAAGGATCTGTGGACTTGCACACCCAGGTCCCTCTGCGTATCTATACCCTTTATGGTTCTGCCATTTATCATATAGCTCCTCCCTACATTATTTCTACCAAAATGCATCACTTTGCATTTATCAGGATGGAACTCCATCTGCCATTTCTTTGCCCAAATTTCCAGCCTATCTATATCCTTCTGTAGCTTCTGACAATGCTCCTCACTATCTGCAAGTCCTGCCAATTTTGTGTCGTCCGCAAACTTACTGATCACCCCAGTTACACCTTCTTCCAGATCATTTATATAAATCACAAACAGCAGAGGTCCCAATACAGAGCCCTGCGGAACACCACTAGTCACAGGCCTCCAGCTGGAAAAAGACCCTTCCACTACCACCCTCTGTCTTCTGTGACCAAGCCAGTTCTCCACCCATCTAGCCACCTCCCCCTTTATCCCATGAGATCCAACCTTTTTCACCAGCCTACCATGAGGGACTTTGTCAAACGCTTTACTAAAGTCCATATAGACGACATCCACGGCCCTTCCCTCGTCAACCATTTTGGTCACTTCTTCAAAAAACTCCACCAGGTTAGTGAGGCATGACCTCCCTCTCACAAAACCATGCTGACTATCGTTAATGAGTTTATTCCTTTCTAAATGCGCATACATCCTATCTCTAAGAATCTTCTCCAACAACTTTCCCACCACGGATGTCAAGCTCACCGGCCTATAATTACCCGGGTTATCCTTCCTACCCTTCTTAAATAACTCCAGTGGGAGTACAAGAGATGTTGTGTTTAAGTCTCTGGAGTGGGACTTTACTCTACCACTGTCTGGCTCTGAAGCAAGTGTCCTCCCATTAACTTGTGTTGTGCATACAGCCCTACCGTTACTGAGAAGAATATAGGTTTTGCTTTCTGCTTGCTTCAGTTGTACTAGCTAGGGATTTGAGATGTACTGGTGTGGGAGTGTAAGTCTGACATCTGAACAATGGGCGGAATTTAAAACAAATTGTTATTTTTGACCATATCCAAAAATGTCATTGCTGGTTCAGAGAGTTGTTTGTGGAAGCCTTGGGAGCTAGATTGATGCAGGAGAAACCAAGAGGATTAATATTATAAAAGCTAAATACTATGGATACTGGAAGCCTGAAGTAAAAGCAGAAAATATTCAAAATAACTGAGCAGGTCTGACAGCATCTGTGGAGAGAGGAACAGAGTTAATGTTTCAGGGTTATAACCTTCCATCTGAATGTGAATAATATTGGGCCTGATTTTACCATTTTCATTCCAAGTGCTGAATCTGGGCGTAATGCAGATCCAACTTAGAAATCTGCTTTCAGGCGCCCCCATATCCACTCAGCCTGAAAAAAAAATCGCAGGTCTGAATCGTGCTGTGGGTGGGGCTTAGCACGCCCGAAATGATCGGAGCTCTGAACTGCGCATGTGCAGTTAGAAAAAAATTTGAAAAAGCGCACCCGTGTCAGATCGCTCCCGAGCCACAGAAAGCGGAGGAAGCGGCCTGGGAGCAAAAAGCGGGAGTGATGGCCCCCACAGACATTATTGTCCCCCTTATCCACCCATCCCGCTACCCAGACCGATTGCTAGCCCCCCCCCACCGATCGCCCACAGAGTGGCAGTGGACCTCGCCCCCCCACCCAAGAGAACGACCTGGCCTCACTCGCCCGCCCCCTCCCCTCCCCCCCGCTCCCCAGACAACGATCTGGCCTCACTCCTCTCCCTCTGCCCCCCCAACCAGAGAATGATCTGACACCCCCCCCCCCGCCACCACCACTGATCTGAGTCAGAGGGCCGTTGGAAGCACTGAACTTGCTCTCCAGCAGCTGGAGCGCCCCGATTCAGACTTTTATTCAACAGGTTCATTTTGGCGCGATTCCGGATCGACGAATGCGGCGGTAAATGGGGAAATGCTGATAAAGTTGGGCAGGCAGTTCATTAATTCAATTGAAATGCATGCAAATGCATTTAAATCGGCGTTGCGCCCGTTTTGGGCGTGAAGCGGATCGCCGCCATTCCCGGGTTTTGATCAAGTGGCAATCTGCGCGGACGCGGGCGCGCTAATGGCCTCGCGCCCGACTTTACCACATTTGGGGCATGACGCAATAGTAATATCAGGCCCACTGTCTTGCATAGAAACATAGAAGATAGGAGCAGGAGGGGACCATTTGGCCCTTTGAGCCTGCTCCACCATTCATTATGATCGTGGCTGATCGTCCAACTCGATAGCCTCATCCTGCTTTTTCCCCATAACCTTTGATCCCATTCGCCCCAAGTGCTATATCTAGCCATCTCTTGAATACATTATCTTCATCTGGCTTAGTGTGAAAGAATGACTTTACCTTTGATTCAGACCTTGTTTGTTCATAAATTGGCTTCTGTATCTCATTTCATTTGGAGCTAATGGATTGGTTGTTTCTAATATTTAGGTCGGATTGATAGTGAAGATTTTCTGCTCAACCTTTACTTACACAAAGAGGAGGTTCTGGAATGTGTGACGGACCTGAACCCTTTATTGGATTGCCTGGCCTCTGCTGAAGGAATGGTTTTCAGTGAGGAGGAAAGAAAGGTAATTTTCCTTGTGTTGTATTTATTTATCCAGCCAGTTTTGAAATGTTTTACCTTCTGTCTGTATTGAAAAGGAAAGGCAACCTCGTTCTGTCCTCTTCGGTAATCTGAAACTGAAGTGCCTCTTCCTTTAGAGATACAGAAATGAACAACACAAGGTAATTTGGCCAATCATGTCTGGGTTGGCTCTTTGCTAGAGCAATTCAAAACAAGTCTTGCTGGCCTGCCTGCTCCTCATTTCTTTAACATTGAACCAGATGATTTTCTACGTTCACCTTCAAAGATCAGATTATTTCGGCCTCATCTACTCTCTCTGGAAAAGCATCGTATGCTTTCACAATTATCTTCAAAAACATTTCTTCTAATCTCTCACTTTACTGTTTAATTAATGGTGGTGTTGTTATTCAATAATAATCTTACCTTCTTCGTGCTGTCAAAATCTTTCATGCTTTTAAAAACTTCTGTCATGCCTTGTATGTCTTCCCTGCTCGAATAGGTAATGGTCCAGTATTTCAAGCCTTTCCTCGTAACAACAGGGTATCACTCTGATGGAACTATGACTTTATTAGGGTGTCTAAAACTGCAGGTCATCTCTAACTCTAGCCTACAAAAGTGATCAAGGCCCAAGTATATTTAAATCTGTTTAATCACAGACATTTTCTTCAGGGTATCCATCAGCCTGCCTTTTTCTAATTGAGTGCCGAATGTTTGCGACCTACCCTTGCCTAACTCACAAACATTACCAATGTGACTGTATTTGCATTTATTTAACGTTGCTCATTAAATCAGCTTATAATAGCTGAATAGGTAATGAAATAAGCTTTCTGAAGCTTTCAAAGTGTCAGTCAAGCCAGCTAGCTTTCATTGGCAGAGCTACTGTGAGTAGATTTGGGAATAAACTTGTGGCTTAGTCCAGTAGTACACACTCGAGAGCTAATATACCATCATTTCAGTATTTTTACACCACCTTAATGTTTTCTTGCAGATGTTATTGAAATGATATTGTGCCTATGCAGCACATCCAAGTTTATTTTAAATAGTGATGTGCTTGAAAGATTTTACCCTGCTCATGATGTTGCTCTGAGAGTTAAGTTACTAATATATTAAAAAGTTAACTGAGCCAAGGATTCCTTTCCTATTAAGTTCAGTGCCAAATATCAGAAACCAGCAAAAGGTTGAATGCATGAGGCTTAATTTAAAGTTAGCAGACATACAGAAGACACAGAAATCACCTGGTGTAGGAACAATAATAAACAATTATGGGATGAAATAGTTCACATTATTTACCCTTTCAGCAAACGATGTGAATATAGAATAAAGTTTGATTTGTTACATTTAATAGCACAGAAACAGACCATTCGGCCCACTGACCTATGCTGGTGTTAAACCTAGCTTTCCTTAAAGATACCAGCGTACTTCAAATCACAGTAAGAAGTCTCACAACACCAGTTTAAAGTCCAACATGTTTATTTGGTAGCAAAATCCACTAGCTTTCGGAGCGCTGCTCCTTCGTCAGGTGAGTGGGAGTTCTGTTCACAAACAGGGCATATAAAGACACAAACTCAATTTACAAAATAATGGTTGGAATGCAAGTCTTTACAGGTCATCAAGTCTTAAAGGTACAGACAATGTGGGTGGAGAGAGGGTTAAGCACAGGTTAAAGAGATGTGTATTGTCTCCAGCCGGGACAGTTAGTGAGATTTTGCAAGCCCAGGCAAGTCGTGGGGGTTACAGATAATGTGACACGAACCCAAGATCCCGGTTGAGGCCGTCCTCATGTGTACGGAACTTGGCTATCAGTCTCTGCTCTATTTCAAATCAGCCACTCCATGTGCAAGCAATCTCTGCGTAAAGGTTTTTCTGAATTCATTATTGCAATTTTTAAATAACTATATTATTTATGGCCCCTAGTTTTGGATTCCTAGGAAATGGAACCATCTGTATCTAACCTGTCAGTCCCCTATGTCATTTTAAAGACCTATAACGTCAGCATTCTCTTTTCCAGATAAAGCAGCCGAAACCTATGCAGTCTTTCCTCACCTCTATATTTCTAGCACATCTATTTTTCCCTGCGTGGTTCAATATCTTTCTTTGTAATATGGATATCAGAACTGTATTCAAAATGTGACTGAATATTGTTTAAGCAATTGGTGTGTATAGCACGAGTGCAGGTGATCTCGACTTTTTCTTCAGAAAATGTACTGTTTCCAGATTGTCCTGTTACCTCCAAGACCTGTAGTTATGGTTGTTAATGTGTTGATGTATAGGTGGTTGTGGAATGCTGTCAGGGTGAGACCGCCAGAGGCGCCATGGCCAAGTTATTGAAGAAAGTAATTGAAGAGAGACTGCTCAGCGCTGCGACTGCAGTGAATCTTCTCCAGACAATGAAAGAGGCTTACCCTATGCTGCAGTCCCTGCTAAGGACGCTCACAGAACCGGCAATGGCTGCAAAGTCAGGTTAGTTACAGGAGAATCCCCTGAAGAGATCACTGGTGATTCAGTGAAGTCGATGAGTGCAAAATATTGTCGTAAACTGGTGAGCTGCCACAAAGTACTTTAATTTGATCAATTTAAAATGGTCTCATTGAAATGTACAGAATTGTTCGCATCAACAGGTCGGTTCTTTACTCAGAGAGTAGTAAGGGCGTGGAATGCCCTGCCTGCAACAGTAGTGGACTCGCCAACATTAAGGGCACTTAAATGGTCATTGGATAAACATGTGGATGATATTGGAAGAGTGTAGGTTAGATGGGCTTTAGATTGGTTTCACTGGTCGGCGCAACATCGAGGGCCGAAGGGCCTGTACTGCGCTGTAATGTTCTATGTTCTAACCCTGTCAAGTTTTCCAAGAGGCTATTCCTTCCAGCTGAAGGATCTAGATCATAGGCTCAGGATAAAGGGTCAGCCACTGAACACTGAGATGAGGAGCAATTTCTTCACTCAAAGCTTTGTGAATCTTTGAATTCTCTACCTTGAGAGCTGTGGAATCCTGGTCATTGAGTATATTCAAGACTGGGTTTTTACACCCTATGAGAATTGAAGATGAGGATATAGAGGGAAAGCGGAGTTGAGGTAGAAGATCAGGCTTGAGGGGTATTAAGGCTTCTTCTGTTCCGATCGTAGATTAATGCAGCAGTAGCAAACTATTTTTTCCTGAGCCTGCGTAACTTACAACTTCTAGCAATACATGTTCCTTTTCTGTTGTTAATTGTTAGATTTATTCTTCAACAAATGCATTCAGCATTTCAAGCCCAATTCAAAATCTGTAGTGTGTTTTTGCTGTCTTCTGGAGTCATGGAGGATTATATGAGGAATGAATAAAATTTCTAGCTGAATTAAACTGCAGGGGGTTTATTGCTGAAAAAAGAGGCAAGTTATCAAAGTTTGCTCTCTTGCACTCATCAGGACAATTGCAAGAATTCCAAATTTCAAAGGGAACAAACATTTATATTACATGAGAAAAGGGGTGTTTCATGCATTATAAATTGTTGTTTAGAATTCTTGCATCTGTTCTGATGAGTGCAAGAGAAAAGCTTCTCTTTTTTTTTTAGCAACATTCAAGTTCTGTATTACCAAGGGACAATTTGAAGAGGGTTTGATCCTGAGGCATGCCATGCATTTATCTGGAGACCTGTGCAAGTGACAACATTCTTTGACATAGCGAGAAGAATTCACCCATCAGAATAGCCCGAGACCCTGAAACCCCAAAAATATATGAACAATTTGAAAAACCACCAAAAGGAACAACAGCCATTGGACACTTGATAATCTGGTGGAGCTATATGAATGAATGCTTGTGTGGTGATAGTGTGCTATTGATACAAACATATGTAATAATGTTTAAGGCAAATGTTTAAAATTTAGCTTTATGTTACCGATAGTTGGTGTGTCTGGAAAACATTTAGATTGGATGCTAAGAGGGCAGGATAATTAATTTTAGCCATGTAGGCCCAAATTTTATCGCCACAGGAATCGGAGCGGGTGGGGAACGGACCATAAGAAGGTCTGTTGACCTCAGGCAGGATTTTGCGGTTTTGAGATGAGCGAGGCCATAAAATCCTGCCTGTAGTGCTTGCCAAGATGGAGCTAATGAACTTTTGTTTACAGAAAGGAAAAGGAGTGTGGTTTATGTAGGTATTGTCATGTGATGCTGTGGTTAATGGGAGGAGCTAGGCCTGTAGCAGAGTGCAGCTTTTCAGTTCTAGCTGGGCTTTGGTTGTATAAGCTGTGCTGAAACTCATTCTCTCTGAAAGCTTCAAGACTGACTACATTCATTATGGAAAGTATATTTGAGTGCTAACTGTATTTAAAGTGACACTGTAAGTCTGTAAGAGGAAGGTTGCTTATTTGGAGCTGAAACAGTAATAAGTTAGAAATTAAATTTGTTTCCTTTCATTTTTAAATATTGTTCAACTGTTAATAGTTAAGCTGCTTCATTTGTTAGAGTTATAGTGAAACTGTGTTATTAAATAAAGTTTGTTTTACTCTAAAATATCTCTAATTTATCAGTGGAATAACTTCTGGAGTGCAACATCATATCCTCACATTTATGCCAAAACAGAAAAATTGTTGGGGTTTAGTCTGGCTTCCTAATGTAATTTGGGATTCTAGTCCAAGACCCTAACACTTGGGTACAGCAGTAAGTATGCTTACGAAACATAACTTAGTAATGTACAATATCATCTATGCTCAAAAGCAGTTATATAATAGTTTATAGCCTGGGTCTGCCAGCCTCCATTGTAAGGGTGTTATTAGATCTTAACCAGATCTGCATCTGACGCATGCAAGTACAAAAAATGACTCTACCTCAACCTCAGGTTTGTTGTCCAATTACAGTTACAGCTCTGTTCATGGAGTGATGATAAATAGAGGAAGCAAGGAGTCAATGTGATTCTGCATGGACAAGAGAACATGGTTGTAATGGAGCCAAAGAATTCTGGATCAATAGCAGATAAAAGGGGAGCATTGTAGATCAAAGACAAAAATAAACTATTTGGACTTATTTTGCCCTGTAGGAAGAGAGATCAGTGCTTGATCGTTTTGCTGAAATTACATAAGCATGTACAGGATTAACAAATGTATCAATGTATCAGCGATTATCTTGGAATGTTTCCTATAGAACAAAAACAGAAAATATGTTACTGGGTACAGTGTGGGACTCGTGCATGACTCTAATTACGGGGCGGCACAGTGGCTAGCACTACTGCCTAGCAGCGCGAGGGACCTGGGTTCAGTTCCCAGCTTGGGTCACTGTCTGTGCAGAGTCTGCATGCGTTTCCTCCGGATGCTCTGGTTTCCTCCCACAGTCCAAATGACATGCTGGTTAGGTGTATTGGCCATGCTAAATTCTCCCTCAGTCTATCCGAATGGGCACCGGAGTGTGGCGATTAGGGGGTTTTCACACTAACTTTTTCACACTAAGCCTACTTGTGACACTATTAAATAAACTTTAACTTTAAACTTAAAACAAACTTCACAGAACCTACACGGGGGGAGATTGATGGTGGCCTATGATGCTCTATAATGAGTAGAAGTTGTAGTTAGAAAACCTTAAAAGCAGGTAGCACAGTGTGCTTGAGTTTAAAGTCAGACTCAAGAAGAGTGCAACAGAAATTCTCAAATTTAAGGAGATTAATGCAATAATTAAATTGAAGAGATTAAGAGACTGGGCAGGCAAGCTAAAATAGAAAACTAAGACTATTTATGCGACTTAGTTCTTTTATGTGATGTCACTGGTTGGGAAAGCATTATTGCCCATCCCTAATTGCCCTTGTGAGCTGCCTTGAACTGCTGAAGCTAATTTGGTGTAGTACATCCACAATGCTGATAGGAAGGGAGTTATCAGATTTTAATCCAGTGACAGTAAAGGAATAACAATATAGTTCCAAGTCAGGATGACATGTCGCTTGGAGAGGAGCTTGTAAGTAGTGATATTTCCATGTATCTGCTGCCCTTGGTCTTAGATGTGGTAAATGTTGAGGGTCTAGAAGGTGCTGTTGAAAGAGCCTTGGTGAGTTGCTGCAGTGCACCTTGTAGATGGTGCACATTACAGCCATCATGCGCCTGTGAATGGAGTGAATATTTAAGGTGGTGGACGGGGTGCCAATTAAGCCATTGTCCTGGATGGTGTCAAGCTTCTTGAATGTTGTTAAAATACTTTCATATTTATTTTTAAACAATGACTGGGCACCTAAAGAAACTGTTGGATTCTGAATGATCCCAAGGGTCACTGATTTTCCACGGCATGGAAATTTGTGTGTCCTCAATACAAGCTTGTGATCAATTATAGACATGCAATTTTCAGTCAGGGAACTTGATCTTCAATATGTTTGCAGAGTTTTTGGTGGTATTACAAAGATTGGTCTGTAAGCTTGGGAAACATAAAACGGCTATAACTTCTGAAGTGGATCATAAATTCACTGAATAAGAAGAAATGAAAGATATTCATGAGAAGCGTTGACTACATCTGTGGAACAATTGAACAACGTACAGGACGAATTAAGTAGTCTTGGACGTTGGACTGAAATGTTGTTTAAAGTATGTAAGTAAAAGCATAAGACTGGGTTAGGTGGGGAAAATTGCAAATATAATCTAAAATATTAAACTAAAGATAAAACACGAGGGAAATCTCAGTATTGTTGAATATTCACTGAAAAAGGTCATCTGCGTATGTGACAGCAGTAGAAAAAGAAAGCATTATTAAAAGTGTAGTACTAGAGAGAGAGATCATACAGTGACCACAAATTTATACAAATAACATTGTTCCTACTCCACCTGCTAGCTGTAGCACAGTGAGACATCCATACACTGGAGGCAAAGCAGTAAAACACAACTAAACTGATAGCTGAGCTGCAAAACCGAGTCTGCAGAAACTCAATCTGTTCCGCTGGAAAAGAGTGGAATATTCATATTCAATTATTTAGAAATATTCAGAAAATAACCATAGAATGGTTGCAGCACAAAGAAAGGCGAGATGACCCATTGAGCTTGTGCTGTTTCTTTGTGTGAGCAATTAGCTAGACCATTTTCTGTAACACTGCAAGTCTTTCCCCTTCAGGTGCTTATCTGACTCAACTTTGGAAAGCTGCAATGGAATATGCCTTAACATCCTTTGAGTTTCCTGAAACATTTTCCTCATGATTTTGAATACGTCTATGCAGCCCCAACTTCTTCAATATCACCATATAACTGAAGTTCCTTATCCCTGTAACCATGCTGCACTCTCTCTAAAGCCTTCACATTCTTCTAAATGTATGGTGCTCTGAATTAGACACAATATTCCAGTTGCAGCAGTGTTTTATAAAGGCTTGTCATAACTTTCTTGCTCTTAATAAATCGATGCTTTTATTTATGAAGCCCAGGATCCCATTTGGTCTTTTAACCACCTTCTCAATCTGATCTACCAGTCAAGACAGTAAAATATAAATATAGGGATATGGGCCAGGATAATATTTGGTAAAATAGCAAGGGGACACGTGTTGAAGCACCATGTGACAAAAGGTGAACAGATGGTTTAGTTGCGGATGCAGCATATGGAACTGAGGATCTGGAGATGCAGTAGAATAGAGTGGATGCTATGTGCAAACTTCAGGGGGACACAGTCCAAAGATATGTAGGTTAGGTGGATTAGCCATGGTAAATGTGCAGGGTTAACAGGTTAGGGCGGAGGGGAGGGCCTTGGTGAGATACTCTTTCGGAGAGTCGGTGCAAACCCAATGGGCCGAATGACCTCTTTCTGCACTTGAGGTACTATGACAGCTTTCGGATTTGGTACCAGTGTGTGAGCGACAGAAATTATTTATTTTTCTTTGGGAACAAAGAACAAAGAAAATTACAGTACAGGAACAGGCCCTTCAGCCCTCCAATCCTGCACCGACCATGCTGCCCGACTTATCTAAAACCCCCTACCCTTCTGGGGACCATATCCCTCTATTCCCATCCTATTCATGTATTTGTCAAGACGCCCCTTAGAAGTTACTACTGTATCCGCTTCCACTACCTCCCCCGGCAGCGAGTTCTAGGTACTCACCATCCTCTGTGTGAAAAATCTGCCTCGTACATCTTCTTTAAACCTTGCCCCTCGCACCTTAAACCTGTGCTCCATAGTAATTGAGGGAGGTGGCTTCCTTATTTGCTAATATTGTGACACCTCCCCACAATCTGACAGTTTTCCATGTAAATGATTATTTTTGACAATGCAATTTGATTGACGTTTTGGCCAAATCAACATATGAAGATTGGAGAGGAGCCGAAGTAAATATACCGTGTCATTGCAACTTTTGAATTTCATTCCAATACTTAAAATTTCAGTTCTCCTTTTGAGTTTAATATGTATATCCCATATCACATTATGCCTACTCTCTTCTTTATATTGGTAACCTCTTGCAATCACCCGAACTATTGGTTCCTCTGGCTTTAGTCTCTGGAACTCCATCTCGTCTTCCACTGCTCCACTGCAGTGGATGTGCTTTTAGCCACCTGGGCTCTATGTTCTGAAACATGTTCTGAAATTTGCTCCTTGAGAACACTTCTTGGTTACTATCTGAGGTTGAACCAAATCGTTCACAACTGTAGTGTTCTCGTTGATCCTTTGCTGGGCTTCTAGCTCCATATTCTCTCTGTCACTAAAAATGCCTTTGTGGCATCACCTGTATATGCTCTTTCCTCAGCTCATCTGCTGTTCAAACAATCATCCTTTTTTTTTCTTTGGATTCAACTAATCCAGTGTTTTTGCAGCTGGCGCCTCATTTTCAGTAAATTGGACTTGATCCAAGTCTTTGCTGCCTGTATCCTAACTTGCAGCAAGTCCCACTCACCCACTACCCCTTTACTCACTGAGCAACATGGGTTCCAATTTAAGCAACACTTCAAATTTCAATTTCTCATCCATGCTTTCCAATCCTCTACGACAGTGGTTCCCAAACCTTTTTCACTGGGCCGCACTTTCGGAATAAAAATTTGCCTGCGCCACACCAAATTTTTTATTGATAAGAAATACATTCAAAAACAAAAAAAAAACAACTCCTAGCAGTGCTTGATTCATAACATAGAACACAACTACTTTATAATATGATCATGGGACATCCAGAAAGTATAAAACAATGCATCACTTGATGCTCTTGCTCTCACTTTGCAAAAACATCTATCCATGTTTAAATGTTTCTTTGTCCTTGAATCTTCCTGCCACACTTGCCATCCTCTCTCGCCGCACCAGTGTGGCGCGCCGCACCCTTTGGGAACCACTGCTCTACGACCTTATCTCTTCCAATTTCTAATCTTCTACTTGTATGTTACCAAAACTGGCCCCTTGCACATTTCCAATTTTCAGTGCTCCACCATTGGTATCCTATCTGAAGTTTTGCCCCTAAACCTTATTCTCACTCTCCTTAATGAGCCATTCCTTAAAGGTTACTTAATTTTCTTGCCATCTAATATGTCCTCACATTGATTTCAAATTCTGTTTCTTTATGCTCTTATAAAGCATTCTGGGATGTTTTACTGTGTTGGGGCACATTAGGGTGTACTATATTAATGCAAGTTGCTTGCCTTTGCTCCATCATTTCTTCTTTAGAAAGAGAACCCTCTCTTTACCTGTAGAACTATCCTTCCACTGACCACAAAATTAATTCGCCCTTAACACAAAGCCACTAGAGACGGGGCTACACTGGACCTACTACTGGGGAATGAGCCCAGCCAGGTCATCAAAGTTGCAATGGGGGAACACGTGGCGAATAGTGACCACGATTCCGTAAGCTTTTGGATACTGATGGAAAAGGACGAGTGTTGTCCTAAGATTAAGGTGCTAAATTGGGGGAAGGCTAACTACAACCAGATTAGGCAGGATTTAGAGGCTGTTGTTTGGGAGAGGCTGTTTGAGGGTAAATCCACATTTGGCATTAGGGTGTACTATATTAATGCAAGTTGTTTGCCTTTGCTCCATCATTTCTTCTTTAGAAAGAGAACCCTCTCTTTACCTGTAGAACTATCCTTCCACTGACCACAAAATTAATTCGCCCTTAACACAAAGACATTAAAGTAGACAAATCCCCCAGGGCCAGTTGACATCTATCCCAGATTACTGAGTGAGGCAAGAGATGAAATTGCTGGGCCTCTAACTGAAATCTTTGTTTCTTCGGTAAGGTACCAGAGGATTGGAGGATAGCCAATGTTGTCCCGTTATTTCAGAAGGGTAGCAAGGATAACACGGGTAATTATAGGCCAGTGAGCTTGATGTCAGTAATGGTGAAACTGTTGGCGAAGATTCTTAGGAATAGGATCTATACACATTTGGAACTGAATGGTCTTGTTAGCGACAGACAGCATGGTTTTGTACGTGGGAGGTCATGACTCACTAATTGAGTTTTTGAGGTGACAAAAATGATTGAAGAGAGAAGGGCTGTGGATGTGGTCTACATGGACTTTAGTAAGACATTTGACAAGGTCCCTCATGGCAGGCTGATCGGTGTAGGCTTGGAGGGCCGAAGGGCCTGTTCCTGTGCTGTACTGTACTGTCCTTTGCTCGCTCTTTCTTTGTTCTTTGTCTCCTGACTGTACAGAAAGTCTATTCCCATGGAGGGAGTTCCTTGCTGTACCAATTGTGGATATCAGCTCTCAAAGATTCAGCTAACCAAAGCTCATTTTTAATTTTCAATTTCTAAACTCAAAACCTTTCCACCCCAATCTTTTCTGTTCTCACTTGGTGCTCCTCTTTCCTTGTGCCTTTATAAAGCAATTTGGACTTTTTTTTTACCTTAATGGCACTATATAAATGCAAATAGTTGTTGTATTGATCCTCGCAGTAACATTGTCAAATGGGTGATTAGTTAAAAGAAGGGAAAAGTTGAAAAGGTTATTTAAATTTTTCAACAGAAGTGAAGAGCCCAGAAGATTATGGGTTTGACTTGCTGAGGCGGTATCAAGATAACATTGTTGATGCAGTAACGGACCTCCAACCTCTGAATGACATCCTATCTGTTGCTGAGGACATATCTGATGGTGAGAAAGAGGTATGAAGTAAATTTATTTTTATATGGTCAAGTATGAGGTGGCATGAATAAATATTCCGTGCAAACTACGGTACAAGTGGCCATGCAGCTGTCCAGAACTTGCCGTGTAGGGGGAAAAATAGGTGCAAGAAGTGTGGATGTGCAGCCACTCACCAGTCTTAATGGGACTATACTTTGAAACTTGCACACAACAAAGGAAAATTAGAAAGAACATTATTTTGGGTTGGTCTTTTATGTTCTTGGCATATCAATAGATGTGGGTCTACTGCGTTTTTTCATCCAATGATATCTAGATCAGTGAGAAAGATCTACTTTTGTTTCACTTTTCAATCTCGTTTTTGCCAACAACTTGTATGTGTTATAGGGAATTAAAGAAATGACTTAGTTTGTGTGTATTGTGTCCAGTCAAGGTAACAATATAAGTTGATATAACGAGACGGCAGGAAGAAGGACTAAGTCATGAGTCAAATGGAAAAAAACATTTTTATTGTTTTTTTTTAGTTTAGATATTGAAAATTAAAAATGAGCTTTGTTTAAGTTATTATATTGTGGTCAAGGAGTAACCAATAGACTGTGTTCAGAGAATATCCACAACCAGTATGACAGGAACCACCCCCGCATGGAATAGGCATGTTGTGTTGGTCAGGAGGCAGCTTCTTTGTGCTGAAGGAAAGTGTGTTTTGTCATCAGTGAAAGGCAAAGAAAGGGCTTTGGGTGTCACAGGAAAACAGATGATCAGTGGCTTGGAGATGATTGTTCTTCATGCCAGAAATGGTTAATATCTTAAGTGTCTGACCTGTTGGGAGGCTATTGGTTACAGGTCAGCATGTCTTAAAGAAGATTCCAAAGCCTTCTGTCGGTTAGCTGTAAATCTTTATTAACTGCTAGAACTATTTACACTTGTATAGTCAGGACCTGTCTCCATGCTTGGGTCTAGACACATCTCTGCTCAACACCACACTGATCCTAGGTCTGGGTCATGTGCCTCCTTGCATCACTGTGTGGGTGGCACAGTAATGGGACCCACATTAATCCTATATGTGCCAGACCCTGATACAACCAAAGGTCTTCCCCGGCTTAATGGATTGCTTCAGCTGTCTCCACTACTCTCCCTCCACCTGGACCCCTCTACTAATCTTTTCATTGAGAGCTACTGGAGTGACATTGGCCATCTTAATTTCTCTGCTCCTCACATTCACTTGTCCTCTCCTTCCACCCTACCAGCCTGCACGAAGTGATTGTGACAAAATCTAAGTCAATTTAAGCTAATTTTCTGACATGATGGCAGTATGAATAATGTGGGAATACAACAGGCTCATTGGGATTGATGCAGATTCGTGAGTAACTCCAGTTTTGATGTAGTAGTTTGTTTGGACTATTAAGATTGCAATGCTGTGGTCCTGCATAGTTGTGAACAGTTCAGGAGAACCTGAATTTTATCCAGCACGAGCTCTTTGTGTTTGGAAGTGTTGAAAAAGTAATGTAATATGCAGTGAGCATTGTTGAATATCTGGGGCCCTACTGACATCTTGTCGTGAAAATTGTCATTAGGCTCATAGGTGTGACCAGATGTAAACACAAGATCTACTGTATATAATGTAATATCTCTGAGATGTCCTGTCTATCTGTTCTGCACAACTACATAGATCTCAAAACGATTGTACCTCCCTTCTGCAGCTGCTGTCTCTAAAACAGAATCATAGAAAAAGACCCTTCGGCCCATCACATCTGTACCGGTCAAAGACAAACCACCTAACTATTCCAATCTAATTTTCCAGCCTTGTACAAGGTGTGGCTTCACAAGTGCACATCTAACTACTTTAGTGATTAACATCCCTGCTGTGCAGAAGGAGGCCATTTGGCCCATCGAACCTGCACTGACAATAGTCCCACCCAGGTCCTATCTCCGTAACCCCACGCTAATTCCCCTGATACTAAGGGTCAATCAACCTATGGCATGTCCCATGTCCCCCCTCAGTCTCCTCTGCACCGAGGAAAACAACCCCAGTCTATCCAATCTCTCTTCATAACTAAAACTCTCCAGCGCAGGCAACATTGTGGTAAATCTCCTCTGCACCCTTTCCAAAGCTATCATATCCCTCCAATAATGTGGATTTCCGGACTGCACACAGTACTCTAGCTGTGGCCTAACCAACGTTTTATATAGTTCCGGCATAACCTCCCTGCTCTTAAACTCTATGCCTCAGCTAATAAAGGCAAGTATACCATCTTAGAAATCTTAGAATCCCTACAGCACAGAAAGAGGCCATTTGGCCCATCGAGTCTGCACCGACCACAATCCCACCCAGGCCCTACCCCCATATCCCTACATATTTACCCACTAATCCCTCTAACCTACGCATCCCAGGACATTAAGGGCAATTTTAGCACGGCCAATCAACCTAACCCGCACATCTTTGGACTGTGGGAGGAAACTGGAGCACCAGGTGCTGACACTGAGAAAATGCTAACTCCACACAGTCACTCTTCAAAAGGCCAGGGAGGAATTAAAAGTTATTGCCAGAGTCTCTGCTATTTCCTCCCTTGCCTCATTCAGCAGCCTTGGATATATTTCATCCGGCTTTGGAGATTTATCCACTTTTAAGCCTGCCAGACCACTCAGAGCCTCCTCTCTGTCGATGTTAATTTCTTTAGCTGTGTCACAGTCCTTTCCCTAATTTCTATACTCACATCGTCTCTCATTAGTGAATACTGACACAAAGTATTTATTTAGAACCCTACCCATGTCCTCCGGCTCCACACTCGAATTACCACTGTGGTCCTTAATGGGCCCTACTCTTTCCCTTGTAATTCTTTTACCCTTAATGTACTTGTAAAACAACTTGTCCTTTATTTTACCTGCCAGTATTCTTTCATGTCCCCCTTTTGCTCTCCTCGTTACCTTTTTAAGTTATCTCTTGCACATTTCATACTCGAGAGCTTCTCCTGTTTTGAGCCCTCGATGTCTGCCATAGCCTCCCTTTTTCTCTTTGTCCAATGTTGTATATCCCACAATATCCAGGGATCGCTGGATTTGTTGGTCCCACTCTTTTTCTTTATTGGAACATGTTGGCCCTGTACTCTCCCTGTGTGTCTCACTGTTCTGTTACAGATTTATCTAAAATCTCTGCTCCCAATCCACTCTGGTCAAATAATACCCAATCTTATTAATATCAGCCTTCGCCAATTTAGAGCTTTGATTTCAGGCCCATCCTTGTCCTTTTCCATAATGAATCTTTATCTAAAGGAGTTATGATCGCTGTCTGCACAATGCTCCTGTCGAAATCTCGACTTCCAAGTTTGACTTTAACACAAACACACATTAACACAAGATACTTAACCGACAGATTGTCTTTATTTACTTGCTAGCAAGGGGAGAGTCTTGACACAATGGGTCAGAGACACCACTCCACCGGACAGAGAAAATCATCCTGGTTTATACAATCCTGCAGCTCAGTCAGTTGGACACAATCCAATCAAGTGTTACAAATGACATGCTTTACGTATTGATCCAATAGAAAAAATACTGAACCACCCTGATCTATGAGATCACGAAACCTCGTGGGATACCCCAATATATCATCCCTAAACCTGTCCTCTTGTCTCTTATTCAGATATCATGTCTCTATTTTGATAGCAGCCTCACAAAGCATCCTCACTAAAACAGTCTCACATGGGCAACATTTAATTGATAAAGGGGGGCCTACTAAAGCCATTAGTATTTTATGGCCATGTCAGTGAAGTTAACTGAATCTCTAAGGGATGTGGTCAACTCAACTTGCCTTCAGGATATTCCCCAATTATAGCCCTGATAAGTTTGTTTATTCATGATGTGGAGATGCCGGCGTTGGACTGGGGTGAACACAGTAAGAAGTCTCACAACACCAGGTTAAAGTCCAACAGGTTTATTTGGTAGCAAATACCATAAGCTTTTGGAGTGCTGCTCCTTCGCTGCTTAACGAAGGAGCAGCGCTCCGAAAGCTTATGGTGTTTGCTACCAAATAAACCTGTTGGACTTTAACCTGGTGTTGTGAGACTTCTTAGTTTGTTTATTGCCAACATAATGAAACACGTGTATATTGCTTATCAATTCAATGACTAAGCATTTTATCACTACCTACAATTTTGAGGGATATCACCATGTTACCATTAATCCTTGTCAGTTCCCACTAAGTTCCCTTCCATAACTTTTTCATTAGCTGTGATATTAATATCTTTCTGACTCTGTTTTAGAAACTTTGATTAGAAACTGTGAAGGCAGCCTCATTAAAACTTACTCTTGTCTCAGTTGTTTCTGATCAGGTGTCTGGTGCGGCAATTAAGTGCCCTTTATGGCCTTGTGATTCCAACAGTTGGATGCTTTAAAGAACTGTACCTAACATATGTTTAGTATCAAAGGGCACTCTGTGCATCTAAGTTTTTGTTTAACTTCTAAAAATGTATAGAAGATGTGTATATATATATATATATTTATGGACTAATTCAAGGTATTACATATACCTTTAAAACTACAAAGTATTTAAAACACCTCATTACAATTACTAACAAACTTGCTCCCCTTTGATTTAAAGTGAATTCTACATCTAAGTTGATTAAATAAAAACCCTGGCAGAATCTGCCAATTTTATAGTAGCCCTTTTCTTTTCTATCTTTCTACATTCCCCCCACTGATACTTCAACCACTTTCCCAGCTTCATTACCAAAAAGTAAATCCAGGACCCTAATCCTAACCCTCTTGTAGGACCTTCTACAGACTGGCTTAGAAAGTTATCCTGGCCGCATTTTTAAGAATTCCGCTCCCTCTAACCCTTTCACACTTTGACTTCCCCGGTAAATGTCGGGGAAGTTGAAAATCCCCACTATCACTACCCTATTACTTTTACACTTCTCTGAAATTTGCCTACATATCTGCTCTTCTATTTCTCTCAGCCTGGTAGGGGGCCTATAGAACACTGATTGCTCCTTTTTGGTTTTTAAGTTTGACCCATATGAAGAGTCATTTGAAGAGTCTTCTAAGATGTCGTCCCTCCTTGCTGCTGCAATTGATTTCCTGATCAAAATTGCAACATCACCTCCTCTTTTACCTCCTTCCCTGCCTCGTCTGGAGATCGTATACCCTGGAATATTGAGTTGCCAATCCTGCCCCTCTCTCAACGATGTCTCAATGACAGCAATGACATCACACCTTCATGGTTTGATTTGTGCCTCAGCTCATCTGCCTTGTTCGTCAGACTCCTTTCATTAAAATAAATACCAGCCAACCTTGCCAAACTCTCTTATGCCTTATCTGGCCTATAATTTCTATGCTTTCCTGACTCATTTGCTGTCTCTTCTAATTTTGGCTGTGCCTATCCTCCTGCTGATCCTTCTCTCAAGATCCCACTCCCCTGCCAAGTTAGGTTAAACCCTCCACTACAACATGAGCAAACCTCCCTGCAAAGACGCTGGTCCCATTTCGAATCAGGTGCAACCCGTCCACCTTGGTCCGACTGTCTCCAAAACCAGTCCCAATGTCCCAGGAAGCCAGTGTCCCAGAAATGTAAAGCCCTCCCTCCAGCACCATCACTCCATCCACGCATTCATCTAGATCAACCTTCTGTGTCTAAACTCACTGTTTAGTGAGTTTAGACATGGCACTGGAAGTAATCCAGAAGTTACTGCCTTCTGGGTCCTATTTCTAAATCTAATTTTCTGCTCTCCAAATTCTGCTTGCAGGACCCCATCTCTCTTTCTAGCTACATTTTGAAAATAATGGTTTAGAAACATCAATTTTAATGCATTCCAGGAGATCTTGTGACCCTGGCACGAACAAATCCAGAAATCTGATTACAGAACTCCCCAGAAATAACCACAGATCCTTTCGCAGATCCCAGTTTGAAAATCCATGTACATTTTCTGAAAATAAAATGTAGACTGAAGCTCTGCTATCTCTCTTTTTAGTTTTTCATTTACTGTACTGGGCTCCATGTTGTATCATTTCTCCTACTCATCTCAGAACTATTTTGATACTGGGTGTTAATATTATGAAGAGTACAGGTATTTAGTGGCTGTGGTCCTGGACTAGTGATCCATAGTGAGTTGCTTGTGGAATCGTTCCATGTCTGTAATCCCTCTAGATCACTCGACAGTAGTTATTAATCACTGATGAACCAATCAGATAGCCAATGTGTTTTTGTTCTTGTATTTTGTCTATGTCCTGTTGCAGTGTGCTTCCCAGTTGTTTGGTCTCTTTTAAAGCATTAACTATTTTATTTTGCCTGCGCTCTCCATTGAACTAGAATTGATCCCGAGGTTGGTGGTAATGGTAGAGTGGGAAATATGCCAGGCCATGTGGTTACAGAGTGGGGTTGAGTATAATTTGGCTGCTGCTGATGGCCCACAGCGCCTCATGGATGCCCAGTGTTGAGTTGGCAGATCAGTTTTAAGTTTATCTCATTTAGCACAGTGGTAGTGCCATACAACATGATGGAGCGAATCCTCAATGTGAAGCCGGGTCACCGTCTCCACAAGAACTGTGTGGTGATCACTTTTACCAATACTGTCATGGACAGATATAGCTGCAGCAGGCAGGTTGGTGAGGATGAAGTATGTTTATCCCTCACCACATGCTGCAGTCCCAGTCTAGCAGCTAAGTCCTTTAGGACCCGACCACTACTACCGAGGCACACTTGGTGATGGACGTTGAAGACCCCCACCCAGGGTGCATTCTGCACCCTTGTCACACTCAGTGCTTCCTCCAAGCGGTGTTCAACTTGGAGGAATACTGAATCATCAGATGAGGGGGGGTGATATGTGGTGATCAACAGGAGGTTTCCTTGCCCATGTTTGACCTGGTGCTATGCGACTTGATGGGGTACAGAATCGATGTTGAGGATTCCCAGGACAACTCCCTCCTGACTGTATACCACTTTTCCACTATCATTTCTTTGCGTTTTCTTTTACAACAATTGACAATACTTTCATCATTAGACTTTTTTAAAATTCCAGATGTTTTATTAGCTTTTAGGTTCCACCATCTGCTATGGTGGGATTCGAACCAGACTCCCCAGAGGACAACCCTGAGTGTCTGGATTATTAGTCAAGTGATAATACCATTTTATTAAGTGATAATACTTATTATTAGAGGAAGTTCATCCTTTCAGATAATTCCCAAGTCCAGTTAATTCCAAAAGTGATTGGGTTCTGAGTAGAGCGTTTTTTGCTTCTAAAAGCCAAAATAGTTGATCTTTAGCATAAACTTTGTCTATTCTGACCATTTTAGTTGGTCAGTTTAAGGAGTGCATCAACTCTGTTGTTCCACACTTGTAGAATAGGTTGGCTGATTAGATATTTTAAAACTTCATTGTAATTTTTGGGTACTGAATTGAACAATTTTTTGCAAGTCCCTCTGTTTACATCCATGTGTTGCTTTTCTAATCTCTGCCATGCAAATAGCTTCAGAGAACTGTTCGCTAACTGCAAGTTTTAAAACTCCTCATGTAGAGTTAAGGTTGCCAATTGGTTTTGGGGAAGTGGGCGGGAGGGGGGGGGTTACGTTCTGGTGCAAGGGGATGCACATGAGACGCTGTGGATTGGAGGGTGCTGCCAGTGATTAACGTGTCGCTGTCCCCATGCGCACCCGCATCGAGAGAAGTGGCGCAGAATCTCACTGACAGCTATGAATGTTGGTGGTTTTCTTTTTAAGGCTACGGTTTAAATCATTGAGAAGCAACAAGATTCATTGTTTCCTCCCATCTCCCACCAGTGGTGTTAATGTACAACATATAGCAGGTGTGAGGTTACCTGGAATTATCTCAGCAATGATGGCTGCTTGGTCAGCATCCCTGCTCTGGCCAAGTCGCAGTGATATTGACCTGAAAGAATAGGAGTAAAAGTTCTAAACTAGGGGAAGATAAATTTTGCAAAACTGAGGGGGGAGCTATTGAAAGTGGACTGGAAACAGCTATTAGAAGAGAAAACAGTCTCAGATCAGTGGGAGGCATTTCTACAGGCACCGTGTCGATATATCCCCACAGAAAAAAGGCAGCACTGCCAAATCTACATCCCCCTGGTTATCCCAAAACTCTAACAGTTTTAACAACACCAGGTTAAAGTCCAACAGGTTTATTTGGTAGCAAATGCCATTAGCTTTCGGAGCGCTGCTCCTTCGTCAGATGGAGTGGAAATCTGCTCTCAAACAGGGCACAGCGACAGAAAATCAAGCTACAGAATACTGATTAGAATGCGAAGCTCTACAGCCAACCAGGTCTTAAAGATACAGACAATGTGAGTGGAGGGAGCATTAAGCACAGGTTAAAGAGATGTGTATTGTCTCCAGACAGGACGGCCAGTGAGATTCTGCAAGTCCAGGAGGCAAGCTGTGGGGGTTTGGGGGTCACTGATAGTGTGACATAAACCCAACATCCCGGTTTAGGCCGTCCTCATGTGTGCGGAACTTGGCTATCAGTTTCTGCTCAGCGACTCTGCGCTGTCATGTGTCAACGCTTACCCGGAGATCAGAGGCTGCATGCCCATGACCGCTGAAGTGCTCCCCCACAGGAAGAGAACAGTCTTGCCTGGTGATTGTCGAGCGGTGTTCATTCATCAGCGTCTGCATGGTTTCCCCAATGTACCATGCCTCGGGACATCCTTTCCTGCAGCGTAACAGGTAGACAACGTTGGCCGAGTTGCAAGAGTATGTACCGTATACCTGGTAGATGGTGTTCTCACGTGAGATGATGGCATCCGTGTCGATGATCCGGCACATGGAGTTTAATGCGGAAAAGTGTGAGGTGATTCACTTTGGAAGGAGTAACAGGAATACAGAGTACTGGGCTAATGGTAAGATACTTGGTAGTGTGGATGAACAGAGGGACCTGGGTGTCCATGTGCATAGATCCCTGAAAGTTGGCACCCAGGTTGATAGGGTTGTTAAGAAGGCGTACGGTGTGTTAGCTTTTATTGGATTGAGTTTCAGAGCCAGGAGGTCATGCTGCAACTGTACAAAACTCTGGTGCGGCCGCATTTGGAGTATTGCGTACAGTTCTGGTCGCTGTATTATAGGAAAGATGTGGAAGTGTTGGAAAGGGTGCAGAGGAGATTTACCAGGATGTTGCCTGCTATGGTGGGAAAATCGTATGAGGAAAGGCTGAGGGGCTTGAGGTTGTTTTCGTTAGAGAGAAGAAGGTTAAGAGGCGACTTAATAGAGGCATACAAGATGATCAGAGGATTAGATAGGGTGGATAGTGAGAGCCTTTTTCCTCAGATGGTGATGGCTAGCACGAGGGGACATAGCTTTAAATTGAGGGGTGAGAGATATAGGACAGATGTTAGAGGTAGGTTCTTTATTCAGAGAGTAGTAAGGGCGTGGAATGCCCTGCCTGCAGCAGTAGTGGACTCGTCAACATTAAGAGCATTCAAATGGTTATTGGATAAACATATGGATGATATTGGAATAATGTAGATTAGATGGGCTTTAGATTGGTTTCACTGGTCGGCGCAACATCAAGGGCTGAAGGGCCTGTACTGCGCTGTAATGTTCTATGTTCTATGAAATGTTAACTCTGTTTCTCCCTCCACAGATGCTGCCAAACCTGCTCAGTTTTTCCAGCGTTTTCTGTTTTTATTTTAGGTTTCCAGAATCTGTCTTGCTTTTATTATTTAAAAAGGGTGTGAATGATAGGCCAGAAAATTATAGGCTGGTCTTTGATGGTGGACAAATTATTGGAATCAATCCTGAAGGGCCGGATAATCTGTCATTTAGAAAAGCATGATTGATCAGGATTAGTCAGCATGGTTTTGTTCAGGGAAGATTGTGTATTAACAGCTTAATCAGATTTTTTGTGCAAGTAACAAGGATTGATTAGAGTAGTGCAGTGGATGTTGTCTACATAGAGTTCACTAAGGCATTTGACAAGGTCCCACATGACTGACTGGTCAGAGCAGTAAATGTCCGTGGGATACAGGGAAATGTGGCAGGGTGGATCCAAAATAGACTCAGTGACATGAAACAAAGGGTAATGATCGATGGATGTTTTTGTGAATGGAAAACAGTTTCCAATCATGTTCCACAGGGCTCAGTTGTTGCATAAATTAATGATTCAGACGTAAATTTGGGTGGCATGATCGGGAAATTGGCAATGTTGTTAATGAAGAGGAAAGCTCCAGATATATATCAATGGTTTGGTTGAGTGGGCAGAGAAGTGGCAAATGGAATTCAATCCCGAAAAGTGTGAGGTGATGCATTTGGGAGGGCAAACAAAGCAAGAGAATACTCGATAAACGGGAAGATATTGAGAGAGATTGAAGAAGTCAGAGACCTTGGGAATGCATGCTCTCAGGTTCATGAAGGTGCTTGGACAGGTAGGTACTGTCATAAAGAAAGCACATGGAACGTTTTCCTTTATTGGATGAGGTATTGAATACAAAAGCCATGTAATGATGAAACTGTATAAAATGCTGGTTAGACCATAGCTGGAATTTTGTATACAGTATCACATTACATAAAGGACATAATTGCTCTGGAAAGAGCGCAGAGGAGATTTAGAAGAATGTTGCCATCTCATGGCATGGTAGCACAGTGGCTAGCACTGCTGCCTCAGTGCCAGGGTCCCAGGTTCAATTCCTCGGGTCACTGTCTGTGTGAAGTTTGTACGTTCTCCCTGTGTCTGCGTGGGTTTCCTCCGGGTGCACCGGTTTCCTCCCACAGTCCAAATTTCACCATTTGTTGGAGCAGCCAGTGATCTATGCTATGGCTTCTCTTGCACATTGTTAGTGTAACACTCTTGCACATTGGGTTGGGCCCCATGGTACTGAGAAAATGGGTAATTTGCTTCAAGGCTGCTCCTTGCCTGACTTTATCAGGCCAACGAATGTAATTTGTCCTTTTGCTTTTCTATCTGCCAGCATTGATCTGCTAAGCAGGTGCATGTTTATCTTGTTAGATGTTTTGTTTTAAACAGATGCTGATTGGATGATCTTTTTGCATTTCTGTTGCACACTCTTCATTTAAAGCTTCCCAATGTTCACAAATTTCTTTTAAAGTTGTAACTGGGCGAATATTGAATTTTTAAAAAAATAATGGCTGACCAGGATTTCACATACTTTGCACCTTCTAGTGCACTGCACTGCCTCGCAATTTTCAGTAGAATTTTAAAAAGAATCATCCACTTCTGCTTAAACAAAGATTGGAGCAGTAATGTATGTATAGCTTTTAATTCAAGTTCAGTGCCGTTCCAGTTGCCTTGTTAATGGATTCATTTTTGTTGAAGTTCTGTTGTGTATCAACAATGGATTCTCTGAGGGAAGTACAGCTCGTGAATTGGTGCAGTAAATTCCCATTGTTTTTTTTGCTAATCTTCGTTAAATGCTAGGCACAGTAACTCTGACAGTGCAGTGCCAACCGTTTTTGTTGCTTTGGTTGCTATGGTACGATACACAGCAGCCAGTCAAAATGCAACACACTTCTTCTGAATACTGCAACTTCACTGTTGTGCGGAGGTGTTGCAAAAGGTATCGTGTGTGATTTTAAAGTGATTTAATTTTTTTTTACATTTTGGTTATTGACAGAGAATTGAAGATCTTATGAAAGGGAAAGATGTGGTGGATTGTGTTGGCGATTTGATGGAAGCAGTGTTGGAGAAGCAAACGTTGGCAGCACTCACTGTCTGGAAGCTGCTCATCCGGATGAAAGAGGCTGCGCCAAAGCTGTGCACTCTGCTAACTGAGCTCCAAAGAGAACCAGAGAGTTTCCAGCTTATTTTATCTGGTGAGTCTTTCAATTAGCAATACTAGAATTAGTACTGGATAATTGTAAATAAAATACAATCAATGAAAATAACCCATTTGATGCAAGGGGAAAAGGGTGCTTTCCTATGTGCTTTTCCTATGGGCGGCACGGTGGTTGCACTGCTGCCTCACAGCGCCAGGGACCCGGGTTCAATTCCGGCCTTGGGTCACTGTCTATGTGGAGTTTGCACGTTCTCTCCGTGTCTGCGTGGGTTTCCTCCCATAGTCCAAAGATGTTCGAGTTAGGTTGATTGGCCATGCTAAATTGCCCCTTAGTGTTAGGGTGACAAGCAGATACATGGGGTTGTAGGGATAGGGCCTGGGTGGGATTGTTGTCAGTGCAGGCTTGATGGGCCAAATGTCCTCCTTCTGCACTGTAGGGATTCTATTCTATTCTATTCTGTTTTAAAGTGAATTGACACTGTGATGTGATTCAGTGTTATACTGGTGAATTATTGGTCAAAATTTTAGAAATATTATGTTACGATTTTGGTCCAAAAATGGATCAAAGAGCTAAACTCTAGAGGTGAGGTGAGAGTGACTGCCCTTAACATCAAGGCAGCATTTGACCGAGCGTGACATCAGGAGACTTTGCAAAACTTGAGTCAATGTGAATGGGGCAAATATCTCCACTGGCTGGAGTCATTCCGAGCACAAAGGAAGATTGTTGTGGTTGTTGAAGATCAATCATCTCAGCCCGAGGACATCACTGCAGGGGTTCATTATTTGGGTAGTTCCCTCGGCCAAACCAGCTTAAGTTGCTTCATTAATGAGCTTCCCTCCATTAAAAGGTCAGAATTGGGAATGTTCGCTGATTCTCCCAATGGTCTGCACCATTCACGATTGCTCAGATACTGAAGCAGTCCATGTCCAAATGCAACAAAGTTTGGGCTAATAAGTGACAAGTAACGTTCGTGCCACAAGTGCCAGGCAATGACCATCCCCAACAAGAGAGAATCTAACCAGCTGCTTGTGACATTTAATGGCATTACTATTGCTGAATCCCCCTCTCACCATCTTGGGTTACCATTGACCAGAAACTGAACTGGAAGAGCCATGGAAGTACTGTGGCTACAAGAGCCGATCAGAGGCTGGGAATTCTGTGGTGAGTAACTCACCACCTGATTGCCTGAAACTTGCCCACCACCTATGATGAATTCTCTCCAGTTGCCTGGATGAGTGTAGCTCCAGCAAGGCTCAAAAAACACAACATCAGCTAGGACAAAGCCACACGCTTGATGGGCACCACATCCACCACCTTGTATGTTTACTCCTTCCGTTAATGCAATGTGGCAGGAGTATGTACCATGTACAAGATGCACTGCAGAAACTCACCAAGGCTCCTTCAACCGCATCTTCCAAACCCACCAACCTTTACCACCTAGACAGGTAAAGCCAGTGGAAGAGTGGGAATATTTATCACCTGCAGCTCCCCCTTCAAGCCACTCATCATCCTGACTTGGAACTATATCACCATTTCTTCACTGTCGCTCGACCATGATCAAGAACAAGAACAAAGAACAATACAGCACAGGAACAGGCCCTTCGGCCCTCCAAGCCCGCGCCGCTCCCCGGTCCAGGATTGAATCCTGAATCCAGGATCCCCGTCCAATTTTCCAGCCTATCTACATACTAATATCCTACCCACCGAGCTGTCCCTCACAGCTACGATGCTTTGTTCGTCACAACCTATTAACTCACCCCCACCCCCCCATTCCAGACCATGTGATCTCCAGGGAGAGGTGAAAACCCAGAGTGAAAACCCCAGGGCCAATATGGGGAAAGAAAATCTGGGAAATTCCTCTCCGACCCCCTGAGGCGATCGAAACGAGTCCAGGAGATCACAATGGCCCCGATCGGAAAATGCTTCCCAACCCTAGTCATTTCCACTTCCACGAACACCATATGAATTCCCTGCCCCCGAGACAGGTTCCCAACTATCCGCAGTCTCGCTCTGTACTGGCACCAGCAAGATGATCATAGAATGAAGCCTTGAAACGAGAAACAAAGAACAATTAGCCCACGCCGCTCCCTGGTCCATACTAGACCACTCTTTTGTATCCCTCCATTCCCACTCCATTCATATAGCTGTCTAGATAAGTCTTAAACGTTCCCAGTGTGTCCGCCTCCACCACCTTGCCCGGCAACACATTCCAGGCCCCCACGACCCTCTGTGTAAAATATGTCCTTCTGATATCTGTGTTAAACCTCCCCCCCTTCACCTTGAACCTATGACCCCTCGTGAACGTCACCACCGACCCGGGGAAAAGCTTCCCACCGTTCACCCTATCTATGCCTTTCATAATTTTATACACCTCTATTAAGCCTCCCCTCATCCTCCGTCTTTCCAAGGAGAACAACCCCAGTTTCCCCAATCTCTCCTCATAACCAAGCCCCTCCATACCAGGCAACATCCTGGTAAACCTCCTCTGTACTCTCTCCAAAGCCTCCACGTCCTTCTGGTAGTGTGGCGACCAGAACTGGACGCAGTATTCCAAATGCGGCCGAACCAACGTTCTATACATCTGCAACATCAGACCCCAACTTTTATACTCTATGCCCCGTCCTATAAAGGCACGCATGCCATATGCCTTCTTCACCACCTTCTCCACCTGTGACGTCACCTTCAAAGATCTGTGGACTTGCACACCCAGGTCCCTCTGCGTCTCTACACCCTTTATGGTTCTTCCATTTATCGTGTAGCTCCTCCCTACATTATTCCCACCAAAATGCATCACTTCGCATTTATCAGGATTGAACTCCATCTGCCATTTCCTTGCCCAAATTTCCAGCCTATCTATATCCTTCTGTAGCCTCTGACAATGTTCCTCACTATCTGCAAGTCCTGCCAGTTTTGTGTCGTCCACAAACTTACTGATCACCCCAGTTACTCCTTCTTCCAGATCATTTATATAAATCACAAACAGCAGAGGTCCCAATACAGAGCCCTGCGGTACACCACTAGTCACAGGCCTCCAGCCGGAAAAAGACCCTTCCACTACCACCCTCTGTCTTCTATGACCAAGCCAGTTCTCCACCCATCTAGCCACCTCCCCCTTTATCCCATGAGATCCAACCTTTTTCACTAGCCTACCATGAGGGACTTTGTCAAACGCTTTACTAAAGTCCATATAGACAACATCCACGGCCCTTCCTTCGTCAACCATTTTGGTCACTTCTTCAAAAAACACCACCAGGTTAGTGAGGCATGACCTCCCTCTTACAAAACCATGCTGACTATCGTTAATGAGTTTATTCCTTTCTAAATGCGCATACATCCTATCTCTAAGAATCTTCTCCAACAACTTCCCCACCACGGACGTCAAGCTCACCGGCCTATAATTACCCGGGTTATCCTTCCTACCCTTCTTAAATAACGGGACCACATTGGCTATCCTCCAATCCTCTGGGACCTCACCTGCGTCCAGTGACGAGACAAAGATTTGCGTCAGAGGCCCAACGATTTCACCTCTCGTCTCCCTGAGCAGCCTTGGATAGATTCCATCAGGCTCTGGGGATTTGTCAGTCTTTATATTCTCTAACAAACCTAACACTTCCTCCTTTGTAATGGAGATTTTCTCCAACAGTTCAACACTCCCCTCAGAGACACTCCCAGTCAACACATCCCTCTCCTTTGTGAATACCGACGCAAAGTATTCATTTAGGATCTCCCCTACTTCTTTGGGCTCCAAGCATAAGTCCCCACTTTTGTCCCTGAGAGGTCCGATTTTTTCCCTAACAACCCTTTTGTTCCTAACGTATGAATAAAATGCCTTGGGATTCTCCTTAATCCTGTCTGCCAAGAACATTTCGTGACCCCTTTTTGCTCTTCTAATTCCCCGTTTGAGTACTTTCCTACTTTCTTTGTACTCCTCCAGAGCTCCCTCCGTTTTTAGCTGCTTGGACCTAACATACGCCTCTCTTTTCTTTTTGACCAGTCCCTCAATTTCCCTGGTTATCCACGGTTCTCTAATCCTACCCTTCCTATCCTTCTTTTTTACAGGCACATGCTTGTCCTGTAGCCCTAACGACCGTTCCTTAAATGACTGCCACATACCAGATGTGGATTTACCCTCAAACAGCCTCTCCCAATCAAGAGCTGCCAATTTCTGCCTGATCCCAATAAAGTTAGCCTTCCCCCAATCCAACACCTTACCCTTGGGACACCACTCATCCTTTTCCATCACTATCCTAAAGCTAACAGAATTGTGGTCACTATTTGCCACATGTTCCCCTACCAAAACTTTGAAGACCTGACCGGGCTCATTCCCCAGTACCAGGTCCAGTATAGCCCCCTCTCTAGTCGGGCTGTCTACATATTGTTCCAACGAACCCTCCTGTACACATTTTACAAATTCCTCCCCATCCAGAGTCCCTGCCCTCAGCGATTTCCAGTCTATACCAGGGAAATTGAAGTCTCCCACTGGGTACTGGGACTCCCTCCTAACAGCACTGTGGGTATACCTTCATCAAATGGACGACAGTGTTTCAAGAAGGTCATCACCACCAACACCTAAGAATAATTAAGGATAAGCTATAAATACTGGCCTAGCCAGCAATGGCCATATTCAGTGCATGTGGGTGCAACTATGAATTCCACATTGTGCCGGTCTCCCACTTCTGCAGATTCTAGCGGTACTTTGGGAGCTGATAGCATAAATCATTGGCCATTGTTGACACCAACAATCTCTTGTTGCTAATTACAACTGCAGGTGTCTGCAGCTGTGGGCTGGTATAACCTATGTTGGTCAAGCCACAATTCAGCACACACCTACCATAAAGTTAGTTGGAGTTTCGGAAGAAGTTATAGATCCCACTGCCTGTGGCTACTATAACTGAGATGCATTGAATAAAGGCGCACTCAAATTCTGACAAGTGTTCTCGAGAAAGTTTGCCTAATGATGATGTTCACAAACATTGAGATTGTAGATTTTGTAGGTGATTTTGGTATTGACACTGATGTATTTGTTTCTGATTTAAATCGATTCTGGTGAATAGTCATCGGCTTCCCTATTAGCTTTACGGGTTTATTTATACCAGGAGTAACTGTGACTGGTCCTATACTGGTCCCTTTTATACAATGTGTTAAATTTGAAAGCAGCAGGAGAAGATGTAGACGTAAAATTTTCATCAGGCTTGAATGATTTTAAAACAGTTCTGTATGTATCGATCTGTACACAGTGTATTTAATTGAGAGTGAGTACTTGGCTGTAGGTGTGGACTGACATTTTTTACTGATCTTTTCCAGTGAGTGACAAGGAAAGTAAAGCTGTGGATATTTTGAAAAGACATAGACAGCTGATCACTGATGCAATTGATGATATCAGTCCACTTCTGGATTGTTTTATGACTGATGTGGAGAATCTTCCCACTGAAGCAATAGAGGTGCTTTATTTTCATGTGTTCAACGCCTTTACGTGAGCTTATAGTCTTTTCTTTACTCAAAAAATGTTAAACTGTTTGTGATAAATTCATGTTAAGTTGCTTTTCTGTGTAATTTGCATGGGGCCATCAGGTGAAGTGGGGTAAAGGAGTGAGGAGCAATTTGACCAGGATCGTATAATCTGCCTTTATCCATAACTTTTTATATATATCTGCATTGTGGAATAAGAAAGCTTACCGTATTTTAGGACATCCAATTCAGTATGCAAAACTGAATTGCTCTTGTGCGACCATTGACTAGAAAGTGTAATTGCAGTGTGGCCATTTCCATTATACAGGTGAACACGAGTTTGACACAGTGAACAGTTGATGCACAAGTGTGCCAAGAAAGTGACAGTAGGATTTGTTAGTTTATTAGAATCATAGAAACCCTACAGTGCAGAAAGGCCATTTGGCCCATCGAGTCTACACTGAACACAATCCCACCCAGGCCCTACACCCATATCCCGACATATTTACCCGCTAATCCCTCTAACCTACGCATCTCAGGAGACTAAGGGGCAATTTTTAGCATGGCCAATCAACCTAACCCGCACATCTTTGGACTGTGGGAGGAAACAGGAGCACCCGGAGCAAACCCACGCAGACATGAGAATGTGCAAACTCCACACAGACAGTGACCCAAGCCGGGAATCGAACCCAGATCCCTGGAGCTGTGAAGCAGTAGTGCTAAGAGCTGTGTTACCGTGCCGCTCCGAACTACCGTTCAGAAGCTATAATTAGCAAGAATATATGGAAACACAAAATCTCTACAGTGCAGATAGATATGGCACAGACAGCACGATGGCACAGCTCTGCTGCCTTACAGCAGCCTCGGGTGACTGTCTCTGTGGAGTTTGCACATTCTCCCCATGGTCTGTGTGGGTTTCCTCCGGGTGCTCCGGTTTCCTTCCACAGTCCAAGATGTGTGGGTTAGGTGGACTGGCCATGGTAAATTGCTCCTTATTGTCAGGGGGACTAGCAGGGTAAATACGTAGAGTTACAGGGATAGGGTCTGAGTGGGATTGTTGTCGGTGCAGGATCGATTGGCCAAGTGGCCCCGTTCTACACTGTAGGGATTCTATGATTCTATGCCATTTGGCGCATTGAGTCTGTACTGACTCTGAAAGCGCATCTCCCCTCAACCCTATCCCCGTAACTCCGCGTATGTTCTGTGGCGAATCCGCCTAACCTGCACATCTTTGGATGCAAACACGGAGAATGTGCAAACTCCACACAAGGCCGGAATCAAACCCGGGTCCCTGGGTCTGTGAGACAGCTGTGCTAACCACCGTGCCACCCTTTCCAGTTGTTGAAATGTTTTCCTGTCCAATGTAGCATTTCGAGATGGTAGCTTACTGTAAATTTTCTGCCAGTCTAATTCTGTATTTGTCTGAACTCAGTGCATTTAAAATGACATTGTTGGTAAGTTTTAATATGCAGCAGCTTCATGCACTGAATATGAGGTGGAATCCCGACTCTTAACAGAGAATGTTATAGAGTTCCACGTTATAGTGTTCATAGAATCATTGGAAATAAATAAATCTCAGTGTAAAAAGCAAAATGCAGCAGATGCTGCAATTCTGAACTAAAAACAGAAGATATCGGATCAGGCAGTATCTGCAGAGACAGCAAGGCTGAACACTTTGTCAGAACCAGAAACTAGATATGGGAGCATAAGAATTAGGAGCAGAGGGAGAGCATGCTGGCCGTCGAACCAGCTCTGCAATTCAATATGATCAAGATGCTTTAACTCCAGTGTCCTGCCTCTTCCCCATTTATTCCCCAAAATGTGTCTGTCCCAGTCTTAAATATATTCAACAACGCTGCAAGCACCACCCTTTGAGTGAAGAAATTTCTCCTCATCTCAGTCCTAAATGATTGGCCCCTTATCCTGAAGCCTCGAGGGGAGGGGGGTGGGGGGGAAGCAGTCAATGGTTATGTTCATGAGGTGAGATGATATAGGGTGGAGGAGCCGAGTGTACAGCAGAAGTATTTGCACAGATTAGTTGAATCAAATGACCCGTTCCTGAGCTGTAATTGCCAGATAATTCTATTTAATATTAAAGCTGAACAGCTTACAGGATGCAACTGAGCCAAGGTAAATGGGGCAGGGAGAAAAAAGTCTGTGGGGGCCAAGAAATGATTAAATGCCACAAGTGGTAGTTATAGTAAATATCCAGTCCTCCGATGTCCTTGCAGATAGATAATTTTTGATAATTTTGCATGACATTAGAAAGGAACTGTTGTACATTTTTGATCAAGTTTCCCTCTAATTTCTCTCTTCTTTGCTGAAGGTGGAGTTCTTGCTGAAGTTGAAATTTCTTGTTGCCAGGCCCTTTGGCCATATGTCCATCACAGATGAAACCTTCCTTATACAACTTACCCCACACTTTATCATTTGACCTATACTAATTCCTTTTTCCACACTTTAACCCATAGTTATATCATTTAACCCCTCGTTCTGCAAGGTACTCCCCATTATATAATTTAAAGGCAGGTATACAATTTAAGCTGTAGTTATACATACATGTATAACTAAACCCTTAGTTATGCAGTTTCAGCTGTCACTTTGCCATTGGAAATTATGGTAAGTGCAATATTGTAAGATAATTGGAATCTTTTTATAGCTTTGCACTATTTGAAGCATGTTTAAAATCTGCTTTTCATCGTCTTATCCCAAACATCATCACATGGTAGAATGAAGCAAAACTTAGAAATAAACAGCTCTGTATTGTGACTCTTTCACCAGTGAAGCAACTCTTTGTTGTACCCACTCCTCATATGAATAGAATGAAGCAAAGGGGAAACCATACACAGGAAAGTATTTTGAGTTAAAATGCTAATGTGGTTAAATAACAAGGGATGAGAAGAAATGAGACATATTGTGAAGAATAAAAGATGTATAGGAGGTTGAAAGTAGCAAAAGATGTTCCAACAAATAGTAAAACTGGTGAATAGGGGGTGGGGAATGTGGATGGTGCGAGTGTCACAGGAAGAGAAAAGCAGCTTGACATCACGGTTGCAGACCATCCTACCTGCACAGTTCTCAGCTGCTCCCTTTCCCTGTTGCAGAAATGTCAGCATCTACTGCCAGGGAAAAATGGGAAATGTTTAGTTGCTTGTTATTTTATCCCCTCTCTTCCTCCTCTCCCTCATTCTCATCTGTAATATCTTCCCATTTGAAAAGTCGACCTTTGTTCTTTCACTAAAGCTGCTACAGCTGAGTGTTTTTGCTGTTTTAAACTTTAGTTTCACTTTCCCATGATGATGCATTCGCTGCCTTTAAACCTCTCTCGTTTTTTAAAAAAAATGTTTTAAATCTATATCACTTGTGTGCTTCAGTTCATGGTTTTTGAATCAGGACTTCACATTATTTAGAATCATAGAGATTTACAGCATGGAAACAGGCCCTTCGGCCCAACTTATCCATGCTGCCCCTTTTTAACCCCTAAGCTAGTCCCAATTGCTCGTTTTTGGCCTATATCCCTCTATGCCCATCTTACCCATGTAACTGCCTAAACGCATTTTAAAAGACAAAATTGTACCTGCCTCTACTACTACCTCTGGCAGCTTGTTCCAGACACTCACCACCCTCTGCGAAAAAATTGCCCCTCTGGATCCTTTTGTATCTCTCCCCTCTCACCTTAAACCTACGCCCTCTAGTTTTAGAGTCCCCTACTTTTGGGAAAAGATATTGATTATCTAGCTGATCTACGCCCCTCATTTTATAGACCTCTATTAGATCACCCCTAAGCCTCTTACGCTGCAGAGAAAAAAGTCCCAGTCTATCCAGCCTCTCTTTATAACTTAAACCATCAAGTCCCGGTAGCATCCTAGTAAATCTTTTCTGCACTCATTCTAGTTTAATAATATCCTTTCTATAATAGCGTGACCAGAACTGTACACAGTATTCCAAGTGTGGCCTTACCAATGTCTTGTACAATTTCAACAAGACGTCCCAACTCCTGTATTCAATGTTCTGACCAGTGAAACCAAGCATGCCGAATGCCTTCTTCACCACTCTGTCCACCTGTGACTCCACTTTCAAGGAGCTATGAACGAGTACCCCAGATTTTTTTGTTCTATAACTTGCCCCAACACCCTGCTATTAACTGAGTAAGTCCTGCCTTGGTTTGATCTACGAAAATGCTTCACCTCGCATTTATCTAAATTAAACTCCATCTGCCATTTGTCAGCCCATGAGCCCAATTGATCAAGACCCCGTTGCAATCCTAGATAACCTTCTTCACTGTCCACTATGCCACCAATCTTGCTGTCATCTACAAACTTACTAAACATGCCTACTAAATTCTCATCCAAATCATCAATATACCAATCATTAATACAAATAACAGTGGACCTAGTACCGATCCCTGAGGCATAATACTAGTCACAGGCCTCCCATTTGAAAAACAACCCTCTACAACCACCCTCTGGCTTCTGTCATCAAGCGAATTTTGTATCCATTTGGCTACCTCTCCCTGGATCCCGTGAAATTTAACCTTATGCAACAACCTACTATGCGGTACCTTGTCAAAGGCCTTGCTAAAATCCATATAGGCAACATCAACTGCACTGCCTCATCTACCTTCTTGATTACCCCTTCAAAAAACTCAATCAAATTTGTGAGACATGATTTTCCACTCACAAAGCCATGCTGACTGTCCCTAGTCAGTCCTTGCGTCTCTCAATGCCTGTAGATCCTGTCTCTCAAAATACCTGCTAACAACTTACCCACTACAGATGTGAGGCTCACTGGCCTGTAGTCCCCAGGCTTTTCCCTGCAGCCCTTTTTAAACAAAGGCACAACATCTGCCACCCTCCAATCTTCAGGCACCTCACCTGTGGCTGTCGATGATTCAAATATCTCTGCTAGGGGACGTGTAATTTCCTCCCTAGCCTCCCACAGTGTCCTGGGATACACTTCATCAGGTGTCGGGGATTTATCTACCTTGATGCGCTTTAAGACTTCCAGCACCTCCTTCTCCGTTAAATATACACTCTTCAAGACATCACTATTTATTTCCCCAAGTTCCCTATCTTTGTGAGTGGAAAATCATTCCCCAAGATCTGACCCATCTCTTGTGGATCCACACATAAATGATCTTGTTGATCCTTACTCTCTCCCTAGTTACTCTTTTGCCCTTTATGTATTTGTAGGAGTTCTTTGGAGTCTCCTTTGCCTTATCTGCCAAATCAATCTCATGTTCCCTTTTTGCCTTCCTGATTTCTCTCTTAACTCTACTCCTACACCCTCTATACTCTTCAAGGGATTCGCTTGATCCCAGCTGCCTATGCATGTCATGTGCCTCCTCCTTCTTCTTGACCAGGGCCTCAATATCCCCAAGTCATCCAGGGTTCCCTACTTCTACCAGCCTTGCCCTTCACTCTAAGAGGAATGTGCTTACCCTGAACCATGGTTAACACACTTTTGAAAGCCTCCCACTTACCAGACGTCCCTTTGTCTTCCCACAGACTCCCTCAATTAACTTTTGAAAGTTCCTGCCTGACCATCAAAATTGGCCTTGCCCCAATTTAGAATTTTAACTTTTTTTAACCTAGGGAAATTCAGAGTGCTTCATGCTTTTAGAGCGCAATGTTCCTGATCTCTCAATACCTGAAAATAACGTCAAGCCCCATTTTTGCTCCATGCTGCCGGTGATGTAAAGGGGCTTAAATGGAGCTGCCATTTTAGTTACATTGATATCATTGGTCAGTCGATATTAAATATAACTAAAGTTTGGATATTTTTACTACAGCCCTTTCAGGTTAAATGTGTGCATTCTTATGTATGTTGGCATATATTTATAGCAATGGTCAGAGAGTGTGCTTTATTGAAATGAAAAGGTGCACATTCTGCAGGATGCTTGTAATATAAAATCTTTTACCTTGTATATTTGATTCTTTTATTAAAATGTAAGTAATGTGGATGAAATGATGTTGTGCAATATTGCAGTATTAATGCATTGAAGTAAAGTTGATGTCTCCACTATTTAAGCAGGTTGCAGCATTGTTAAAATAGGCAGGTATGTCCTCCCATCACACTGCTGGAGTGTGCAGTCGTGGTCACAAACACAAGGAGGTTGTGAGGTGGGAATTGACCACCTGTAGGGAAGTCTCCCTCTGAGAGCTGGTAGTTTTGTGGCAGAGCCTGTTCCTCCTGTGACCTTTTCCCAGTCTTAGTTCTCAATGTGAGGCAGCAGTGTCTGTTTTTCAATATTTGCGGTAAATACAGCATGAATATAACTGCAGAGTTTGGGAGGATAGTTTGATGATGTGGTGGCTGAGGATGCAGGTTGCTTGGGTAGCTGGAGGATAGTTTTTTGGAAGAACGGTAAAAACTCTTTAGAAAGATTTTTTTCTTCTTGCTCTGACTGACCTGTCCTGCCCTGTCTCAGCTGCTTGCCCAACCCTGCCTGCCATTCCTGTCCTGTCCCAACCACTCTGCCCCATAGAATTGACTCTTAGGCAAAAGGCCACGGAAAACTAATTGGATTTTCAAAGGGGATTGCAATGGTTGATTAAGAGTTCTAGATCATCAGCAACATGTATTTTCTTTCTAGTTCCGATTTGGGGACAAGCAGCTCTATTGTTATTTTGAGTGGAATTATGATTCCACCTTCAACAAGAGCTTGGGAAAGTCCTGCAAATCTACATTCTTCAAATGACTGACTTAATAATGTTGATGTAATAATCCATAATATTTGAGTTAAAATCAGAACACCGTGTACAGTATTCAGATTAGAAATTTAGGTTTGCAGTTGTTCAGTTTAAGAAAAGCAACAAACAAATTTAATGGCCAAGTAGGCAGCAGGAAAGAGAGTACTAGATACAAAGTGCTAGATACAAAACAGATAGTTAGTGTTCCCAGCCAATCTGGGAACCACTCCTTTGAAGAAAAGCAAAGACTTGACTCAAAGTAAACCTTTTTCATATAACGCCATTGACTCATTCATACGGGAACACCACTCCGTGTGATTTCACCTCATTTACGTTTGGTTGGTAAAATTCTATATGTTACAAAGATTAATTGATTTCTGTTAGTTGCAGAATGTGCCATCGCAGCACTTAAACATATGCAGCTAGAAGGTACTTCTGTATTGGGAGAGGAAGTTGGAGAGTATGCAGATTGTTTATTCATACGAGTAAGGGATAGGGCAGCAAAAAAAGAACAAAGAACAGTACAGCACAGGAAACAGGCCCTTCGGCCCTCCAAACCTGTGCCGCTCCTTGGTCCAACTAGACCAATCGTTTGTATCCCTCCATTCCCAGGCTGCTCATGTGACTATCCAGGTAAGTCTTAAACGATGTCAGTGTGCCTGCCTCCACCACCCTACTTGGCAGCGCATTCCAGGCCCCCACCACCCTCTGTGTAAAAAACATCCCTCTAATATCTGAGTTATACTTTGCCCCTCTCACCTTGAGCCCGTGACCCCTCGTGAACGTCACTTCTGATCTGGGAATAAGCTTCCCACCGTTCACCCTATCTATCCCCTTCATAATCTTGTACACCTCTATTAGATCTCCCCTCATTCTCCGTCTTTCCAGGGAGAACAACCCCAGTTTACCCAATCTCTCATAGCTAAGACCCTCCATACCAGGCAACATCCTGGTAAACCTTCTCTGCACTCTCTCTAACGCCTCCACGTCCTTCTGGTAGTGCGGCGACCAGAACTGGACGCAGTACTCCAAATGTGGCCTAACCAGCGTTCTATACAGCTGCATCATCAGACTCCAGCTTTTATACTCTATGCCCTGTCCTATAAAGGCAAGCATACCATATGCCTTCTTCACCACCTTCTCCACCTGTGTTGCCACCTTCAAGGATTTGTGGACTTGCACACCTAGGTCCCTCTGTGTTTCTATACTCCTGATGACTCTGCCATTTATTGTATAACTCCTCCCTACATTATTTCTTCCAAAATGCATCACTTCGCATTTATCCGGATTAAACTCCATCTGCCACCTCTCCGCCCAATTTTCCAGCCTATCTATATCCTGCTGTATTGCCCGACAATGCTCTTCGCTATGCGCAAGTCCAGCCATCTTCGTGTCATCCGCAAACATGCTGATTACACCAGTTACACCTTCTTCCAAATCATTTATATATATCACAAATAGCAGAGGTCCCAGTACAGAGCCCTGCGGAACACCACTGGTCACAGACCTCCAACCGGAAAAAGACCCTTCGACCACTACCCTCTGTCTCCTATGGCCAAGCCAGTTCTCCACCCATCTAGCCACTTCTCCTTGTATCCCATGAGCCTTAACCTTCTTAACCAACCTGCCATGTGGGACTTTGTCAAATGCCTTACTGAAATCCATATAGATGACATCCACGGCCCTTCCTTCATCAACCGTTTTTGTCACTTCCTCAAAAAACTCCACCAAATTTGTAAGGCACGACCTCCCTCTTACAAAACCATGCTGTCTGTCACTAATGAGATTGTTCCTTTCTAAATGCACATACATCCTGTCTCTAAGAATCCTCTCCAACAACTTCCCTATGACGGACGTCAAGCTCACCGGCCTATAATTTCCTGGGTTATCCCTGCTACCCTTCTTAAACAACGGGACCACATTCGCTATCCTCCAATCCTCAGGGACCTCACCCGTGTCCAAAGAAGGGACAAAGATTTCCATCAGAGGCCCTGCAATTTCATCTCTCGTCTCCCTGAGCAGTCGAGGATAGATGCCATCAGGCCCTGGGGCTTTGTCAGTTTTAATGTTCCCTAAAAAACCTAACACTTCTTCGCTTGTAATGGAGATTTTCTCTAACGGGTCAACACCTCCCTCCGAGACACTCCCGGTTAACACGCCCCTCTCCTTCGTGAATACCGATGTAATTATAATCAGAGTAACTATAGAGGCTGTTGTTGCAATATCCGCTACATAGAGATGTTGTTACCATAAGTATCGACTCCTTTATGCGACCTAATGGGAGAAAAATAGTAGGTCGGCATCAATATTTTACAGTATTCCTGGCTGGATGTAACAGCCCTGAATCTGGTTGAAGGAGTATCCGGAGTTCCAGGTTTACTTGATCCTTATATAAGGAAACTTACTCATCTGATCAGTAATTATTCAAGAGATGTGACTTGTTCAGTACAGACTAGAATACTTAACATGAATTTAACATTGCCCTAAAGAAGCTGATTTTATACATTCTATTGTATCATTTGGATGGTTTATATTTCTTCCTACTGTCAGATTTTGAAGAGCTGCTGTTACAAGGAGAGTGCTGGTCAGTCATTAGAAAGCATTCTGGGTAAAATTCTAGAAGAGCGACTCATTCCTGCCCTGACGTTCTGTAGACTCTTGCATATGATCAGTGAGTCCCATCCGTCCCTTGAATTGGTAATAAAGGCGATGGAGCATGCAGGTAACCGTTCAATGAAGGGTTTACATATATAGTGCAAGTAGCATTTTAAAGTTTTGGCTTCTGGTATTAGAAAACTAATATTCAGTTCCATTGCTGGTCCATTTGTTTGCTTTGCACTAATACAGCTACATGGAATAGTTCAAGTTTCACTCTGATTTTGATGCAAGATAATTTTCAGGTGCTCCCCATTAATTGTTGGCTGTTGCCTGCACTCCTTTACAAAGCTGGAATGTTGATGCGTGGGAACTTTCCTGATTTTCTGTGTTGTATGTCAATCTGATTACTTGACTGCTTCCTTACTTTTCCCAAACCCCTACGAGCACACCTCCCAGTTCTTAGCCTGCACCGCTTCACGTAGTGAACTTGCTAAATGTTTAACACGAGCATTCCTGAAAGCTGATGCTGATCCACAAAGTTGAGTGTTTGCAATATATTCCTTCAGTGATAACGAGTGAATCTATTGATAGTACGAAACAGCCAAACTTGAAAACTGAATTTGAAACAACAGAAAATACTAAAGGATTTACAGTTAAGAAAGGTGGAAGTGCGTTTCCCCTCTATCTTGCCTGAAAAAAGTGCTCTTGTGCATGCCCCTTGGACTGTTCTTCCAGCACTAACTTCTGACAGAGGTGGGATAGTCCTTTGCAGATTTAAAACCCACTCACAGGGGGCTCACACTGCACCACCAACCAAATCACCGACAAAATTTAGCTGAAAATTTATATAATGGTCCAGCAATCATTGCTTTAAAATAAAGTACAGAATTCAGATATTTTAGGATGTGATGTAAAATCAATATCTAGAAGTTTATATTTAGATATTTGATAGACTTCCTTGGTTATCACTGAAGGATATACATGCTGTAGAACAGAGCATGTGGCACTCTTTTTGGTTAATGTAGCTTATCAGAATGAAGAGCGAAAACACCTTGTTGGAGGAATGAATGGCAGCCTTTTGTCTGCTGTACCAGTCTGGATTTTTCCAATTTCTTTTCCAAGCTCTACGTGGACCCTTAAGTTTAGTACCAAATTTTGAATAGTGCATACAGTGAACTCGCACCTATTTGCAGCTGAGCTGAGAGGTTCTCAATTCTTTTCAACTTCAAAGTCGAGAGGAAAAGCTTTTCATTTATCATATAAACAGAAATTGGTGGAAATACTCAGTTTATGTTTCAGAAGTTCTGATGACCACTCTCCACAGGTATTGCCAGACCTGCTGGGTATTTCCAGCATTTTCTGTTCTGATTTCACATTTCCAACGTCGGGAGTATTTACTTTTTATATTGAAGCTTTTTGTTTGTTAGATTGGACCAAGAGTAACCCAGAGCTGAAAGGATTTTTAATCTGTTAAACTCTGCTCTTGAGTCCCCTAAACTGCAGCAGCTTTTTATTAAAACTAAATAGTTAAAGCTATAGCTGGAAGTTTAAGCTTATAGGTGTCTCAAGTTTACATATTGTCTTTATACAGAATGCAGGCAGTGATGTTGCATGTTTTTGCATGGGCGGCATGGCAGCACTGTGGTTAGCACTGCTACCTCACAGCGCCAGGGACCCAGGTTCGATTCCCGGTTTGGGTCACTGTCTGTGCAGAGTCTGTATGTTCTCCCCATGTCTACGTGGGTCTCTTCCGGGTGCTCTGGTTTCCTCCCAAAGTCCAAAAGACGTGCTGGTTAGGTGCATTGTCCATGCTAAATTCTCCCTCAGTGTACCCAAACAGGCGCCGGAGTGTGGCGACTAGGGGATTTTCACAGCAACTTCATTGCAGTGTTAATGTAAGCCTAGTTGTGACGCTCATAAATAAACTTAAACTTAAGTTAAACTTTTCAGAGGAAGTATGAAAACTTTTTGCAAATGTGTTTTACAATATTCATTTTGAACAATTTGTAGAATTGTTATTGGAAATATAAATTCTGAAGCCCGTAAGTGGAATTCTCTACCTTTTTCAGGATTAATGAAAGAATCAGTAAGTGACATGGAAGAGGATCAGAAAGAAGATCCGATGGATCAGGAAGAGAGAAGTGAAGATGCAGAGCACCCAGAGGGCAGTGGCTGTGACAGAGAGGGTGACAGCGAACCAATCGCAGATCAGAAAGAAGTGAAGCGCAAACCTGGGGCCAAGCAGACTTTTACCTGCAACGCGTGTGGCAAAACGTTTACATTTAAATGTCGCCTTGAGCTGCACCTCACGCGCTGCCGCAGCAGTGGTCACCTTAAAGGAACAAGCTGTGAGGAATGTGGCGAGACCAGAACTTCCCAGAAGGATCTAGAAAAGCATAGAGTAGAAGTGCACAACGCACCAAAGGGAAAGAAGAGGCGGTTGCCTGTGACTTGTGACATCTGCGGGAAATCCTTTGCCCACCAGTCAGGTTAGAAAGCAGCTTTGAGATTCTTTTATACAGTTGGTTGAGTCATAAATAACAAATCAGTTAGAGAGAATGCTCAAACTTGTGAAAGCTGAAAGTGATTGGAAGAAGATGAATCAAAATATTGAATGCATATTTTCGGGAAGTATTCACTTGGTGAGGATATGACTATCTAATATTTGCAACATACCCAAAATCTTAAGAGGACTTAATAATCAGTGTGACGCTGAAGTTTAAATTTAGAAAACATAGACCCAATAAATCATCTGGTCCAGATTATGTATATCCCAGGGTGCAGAAGGAGACTTGGGGAGGAGGCATGTAAGAAACTGTCTGTTGTCTGGTAGGAATCGTTGGCTGTTGATGAGACTTTGCAGCATTGGAACTAAGCAAATGCAGCAATGCTATTGACGGTTGTCAGTCACAAGCCCAATATCTGAAAGTTCAACAGCCTCAGAAAGGATCTGTGCATGAGCCAAGCCCCCACTGGTTAAACAAACTTCAAAAATACCCCTTTCCATTGGTACGCATCTTTCCTGATACAAGACAAACTCAAACCTGGTTTATCAGTACCTGCACTACATCACTCATCCCTTCTTCATATTCCACTGCATCTCACATTTGTTCCCTTCCCAACACCCCATTGCTGACTCCCACCCTCCTCATCGCTATCCCTTACCCCCATGCTTGGTCGGTAGGTGGCACCAGTGAACACTGTTTATTGCCTTTCCCTGTTTGTCCCAAGAACGTTAGGAATCAACCACATCGTGAAAAATCGGAGCCACAGGTCAGACATGGAAGGGTTCCCTGCCCTAAAGAACTTATATTATAAACCTGTCATTAGCATCGACTGAACAATCATTGATTTTCATGGTCACTTACTGATGTCTACCCTCAAATTGTGGAGATGCCGGCGTTGGACTGGGGTAAACACAGTAAGAAGTTTAACAACACCAGGTTAAAGTCCAACAGGTTTATTTGGTAGCAAAAGCCACACAAGGTTTCGGAGCTCCAAGCCCCTTCTTCAGGTGAGTGACCTGAAGAAGGGGCTTGGAGCTCCGAAAGCTTGTGTGGCTTTTGCTACCAAATAAACCTGTTGGACTTTAACCTGGTGTTGTTAAACTTCTTACTGTGTTTACCCTCAAATTACCAGACATTTAAAATTCAATTGCACACATTGCTATGGTGGGATTTGAACTTTAGCCTCTTGGATGTTTGTCCAGAACTGTGTCCACTAAGCTATCACACCCTTCAGAAAAAGCATCACCTCAGGAGTTTCAAACTCACTTTCCATTATCTTATAACCCATGCGCCTTCCTCAATACATACAGTGAGTTTGTCCTCGCCTCTAGCTTACTTTGGGTTATATTTAATATTTATACCAATATCTTTCTCTGCAGGAATGCAATATCATAAACGCTCTGATCACTTCGATGAGAAACCTTTCTCTTGTCGTGAATGTGGGGCAAAATTTGCAGCAAATTCCACCCTAAAGAATCACATGAGGCTCCACACTGGAGAGAAACCATTCTTCTGCAAACATTGTGATATGACGTTTATGCAGGCTGCCGCACTTGCTTATCACATGAAGAAAAAGCACTCAGAAGGTGGGAATGGTATCACTTCACTGCAAAGTTGTCATTCTGAAAATTGTTGTGTTATTGACTTTTCCAGGTGTAATTGAAAGATTTGTCTGTGGTTTTCCAATTTGGGATCTGCTCTGCTGTTTTTCAGTTATGCCCAGAGCCAGAAACCGTTCATTAACGAGAGGAGGCTATCATACAGGTTCAGTCTGGAGAAACATAGGGGCAATTCTCCCACAAGTGCTGAATTAGTGGGAAAACTGTTCTAGGTCAGTTATTAATGACTTAGAGGAGGGGGCTGAAGGGTGGATCAGTAAATTTGCTGATGACACCAAGATTGGTGGAGTAGTGGATGAGGTGGAGGGCTGTTGTAGGCTGCAAAGAGACATAGATAGGATGCAAAGCTGGGCTGAAAAATGGCAAATGGAGTTTAACCCTGATAAATGTGAGGTGATTCATTTTGGTAGGACTAATTTAAATGTGGATTACAGGGTCAAAGGTAGGGTTCTGAAGACTGTGGAGGAACAGAGAGATCTTGGGGTCCATATCCACAGATCTCTAAAGGTTGCCACTCAAGTGGATAGAGCTGTGAAGAAGGCATATAGTGTGTTAGCTTTTATTAACAGGGGGTTGGAGTTTAAGAGCCGTGGGGTTATGCTGCAACTGTACAGGACCTTGGTGAGACCGCATTTGGAATATTGCGTGCAGTTCTGGTCACCTCACTATAAGAAGGATGTGGAAGCACTGGAAAGAGTGCAGAGGAGATTTACCAGGATGCTGCCTGGTTTGGAGTGTCGGTCTTATGAGGAAAGGTTGAGGGAGCTAGGGCTGTTCTCTCTGGAGCGGAGGAGATTGAGGGGAGACTTAATAGAGGTTTATAAAATGATGAAGGGGATAGATCGAGTGAACGTTCAAAGACTATTTCCTCGGGTGGATGGAGCTATTACAAGGGGGCATAACTATAGGGTTCATGGTGGGAGATATAGGAAGGATATCAGAGGTAGGTTCTTCACGCAGAGAGTGGTTGGGGTGTGGAATGGACTGCCTGCAGTGATAGTGGAGTCAGACACTTTAGGAACATTAAAGCGGTTATTGGATAGGCACATGGAGCACACCAGGATGGTAGGGAGTGGGATAGCTTGATCTTGGTTTCAGATGAAGGTCGGCACAACATCGTGGGCCGAAGGGCCTGTTCTGTGCTGTACTGTTCTATGTTCTATGTTCTAGGTCGCGACAGTTCTGACAGTTCAGCTGCTCACCTGAACCTCCGCACTCTGTGCACTGAAGAGGTCCCAGTCGTGAATCTCATTAAAAACCCAGGGGGACGGGGCCTATTCGCGCCAGAGTTTGACAGTTCTGGAGATCTGTGCATGCGCAGTGGCCCCAAACTGTCAAACTCCCGTTTGCTGGCCAGCTCGGGACCCCCGCAGTGCTGCCCCTCCAGTCCCCCCCTCCCACCCCCTGTCCCAGAGCGCCCCGATGCCCAGGCCTCAGCAGTGGCGACCCCCCCCCACCCTGGCAGACCCCCCTGACTCCCCCCTCCCGGGGTCAGATCCCCCCCGAGAGGCAGCCCGCCCCAATCGCTGCCCTCCCTCCATCCCAGACCGATCCCAATGCCGAGTGGCAGCGGGACCCTCACCAATCGCATTGCCCGATGCCTGATGGGCAGTGCCAAGGTGCCCCAGGGCATGGGCACTTTGCTCCTTGAGCAGTGCCAGGGTACATAGGCTGGCACTGCCAGGGTGCCCAGCTCAGGGCATACCACCCCCTGTCACCCGACTCCCTGGAGGGCCCCGATTGCCCCCCTTCATTCCGACAAGGTCTCCTGCTAGCTCTCCAAATGTGGGGAGCTAGTCTGAAGCCCGCCGGAATGAAGTACTCCTGGCTGGATGAGAGATTCGATCGGGACCTGTAAGGTCCCAATAATTAACAAATCAACTTATTTAAAATAGAATTAAAAAAAGATTTAAATTACTTACCTGCCTTCCTGCTGATTTCCAGTGTGGTCCTGGGAGATGTGCATGCGCAAAACCCTATTCAAGGCCGCAGATGCATGTCTCCCAGCCAGACCCACCAGAAAAGCGGTGGGTGCGGATGGGAGAATCGCGGCCATGGTGTCTTGACTGGTAAGTGGGTAGACGAGGCAGGAATTGACCACAAGAGACTAGCCTGGGCAGACGTATTAATGGATAAAAATGGGATGAACAATGAAATCTGTGTCATGGTTTTATAAGCCCCTTAATCTCCTACACCTTTTACAATTGCATAGGTAAAATGTACGGGTGTCAGTACTGTGAAGCAGTGTTTGCCCAGTCAATTGAATTGACGCGCCATGTACGGACCCATACAGGGGACAAGCCATATGTCTGTCGGGAATGTGGCAAAGGATTCAGCCAGGCCAATGGGCTCTCCATGCACCTACGTTCATTTCACAGTGAGTATGAGTGAGGTACTCTGTACTAACATCATATGTTTGAAAACTGCTGCATGTTGCCTCACTGCTTTTTATGTATCATTTTAAGCAATGAGATAAGAAAGCGGAGTAACTGATGTGCCTTCACATTGTGTGAAATCTATCAGAACTTAATTGATGACATCAATCCAACGATATAGAATCCAAATGGATTTTCAGGTGGCATTTGATGTTTCTTTAGAAATCTCTTCAAAATGCAGCGAATGAAAATACAACAAAACTTACTCCAACTTATAAATCAAAGAAAGGGTTTAATAAAGAAACATCATTACTCCAAACTTGGGGCCTTGCCCTGGGCCACTCCAAGCTCCCCACAATTCTACATAGTCCCTTATTTGTAGTGAATCAGCTGGTCAGCTGACTATTACATCACTCAGTAATTGGTTCCATGGTTTAGTAGGTCAGCTGACCCATACATCTTGTTCCCATTGGTCACATCACGTCCAATGCAAAGTTGTCACTGGTTATATTCTAACATTTGATAGAATTTATTCAGTTTTGAAGGGGATAAAAGGATGTGGAATTAAAAGCTAGAAAGGGAAAGCATCCAGCATCCTAATGCTAAATAGAGGAACACTATCTGGAAACATTGCTGTGCAGTTCATTGTTGGTTGTTTCATTTCCTGCACCAAGTAGCGCACAAGGCAAACTTTCATCTATTCCCATAGCGAATATTTCCCTGGAACAGGTCACTAGCCTGTCACTCGAGGCTTATAGCTTGGAAGGCACCACTTCACATCAGGCATGGCTGACCAGAAGTCTGACTGCCGGCCATTGGCACATTGGAAGGATTATATAGATTGATACTCAACCTGTTTGGCTGCATTATGAAAACACTTTCCTTGGCCTAAAAGCCCTAGGTGGTATTTGAACCCAGAGCTCCCCGCTGCGCCACAAGAACTCACGTATACAGTTCACACTGATCATGAATTACAATGGAACTGCCATGGTGATGTTCACAATCTGTCAATGGATAGCTTAGAAAGTCAGAAGTGTTACAGCATGAAACAGCTTTGGTCACACTTAAAATAAAATTGTCTCACTCCAGGGCACACTCTTAACATAGAACAGTACAGCACAGAACAGGCCCTTCGGCCCACGATGTTGTGCCGAGCTTTATCTGAAACCAAGATCAAGCTATCCCACTCCCTATCATCCTGGTGTGCTCCATGTGCCTATCCAATAACCGCTTAAATGTTCCTAAAGTGTCCGACTCCACTATCACTGCAGGCAGTCCATTCCACACCCCAACCACTCTCTGCGTAAAGAACCTACCTCTGATATCCTTCCTATATCTCCCACCACGAACCCTATAGTTATGCCCCCTTGTAATAGCTCCATCCACCCGAGGAAATAGTCTTTGAACGTTCACTCTATCTATCCCCTTCATCATTTTATAAACCTCTATTAAGTCTCCCCTCAGCCTCCTCCGCTCCAGAGAGAACAGCCCTAGCTCCCTCAACCTTTCCTCATACGACCTACCCTCCAAACCAGGCAGCATCCTGGTAAATCTCCTCTGCACTCTTTCCAGCGCTTCCACATCCTTCTTATAGTGAGGTGACCAGAACTGCACACAATATTCCAAATGTGGTCTCACCAAGGTCCTGTACAGTTGCAGCATAACCCCACGGCTCTTAAACTCCAACCCCCTGTTAATAAAAGCTAACACACTATAGGCCTTCTTCACAGCTCTATCCACTTGAGTGGCAACCTTTAGAGATCTGTGGATATGGACCCCAAGATCTCTCTGTTCCTCCACAGTCTTCAGAACCCTTCCTTTGACCCTGTAATCCACATTTAAATTAGTCCTACCAAAATGAATCACCTCACATTTATCAGGGTTAAACTCCATTTGCCATTTTTCAGCCCAGCTTTGCATCCTATCTATGTCTCTTTGCAGCCTACAACAGCCCTCCACCTCATCCACTACTCCACCAATCTTGGTGTCATCAGCAAATTTACTGATCCACCCTTCAGCCCCCTCCTCTAAGTCATTAATAAAAATCACAAAGAGCAGAGGACCAAGCACTGATCCCTGTGGCACTCCGCTAGCAACCTGCCTCCAATCCGAAAATTTTCCATCCACCACCACCCTCTGTCTTCGATCAGACAGCCAGTTACCTATCCAATCGGCCAACTTTCCCTCTATCCCACACCTCCTCACTTTCATCATAAGCCGACCATGGGGGACCTTACCAAACCCCTTACTAAAATCCATGTATATGACATCAACTGCCCTACCTTCATCAACACACTTAGTTACCTCCTCAAAAAATTCTATCAAATTTGTGAGGCACGAATTGCCCTTCACGAATCCGTGCTGACTATCCCGGATTAATCCGCACCTTTCTAAATGGTCGTAAATCCCATCCCTAAGGACCTTTTCCATCAATTTACCAACCACCGAAGTAAGACTGACTGGTCTATAATTTCCAGGGTCATTTCTATTCCCTTTCTTAAGCAGAGGAACAACATTCGCCACTCTCCAGTCCTCTGGCACCATCCCCGTGGACAGTGAGGACCCAAAGATCAAAGCCAAAGGCTCTGCAATCTCATCTCTTGCCTCCCAAAGAATCCTAGGATACATTTCATCAGGCCCAGGGGACTTATCGACCTTCAGTTTATTCAAAACTGCCAGGACATCCTCCCTCCGAACATCTATTTCCTCCAGCCTATTAGCCTGTAACACCTTCTCTTCCTCAAAAACATGGCCCCTCTCCTTGGTGAACACTGAAGAAAAGTATTCATTCATCACCTCGCCTCTCTCTACTGACTCCATACACAAGTTCCCACTACTGTCCTTGACCGGCCCTAACCTCACCCTGGTCATTCTTTTATTCCTGACATAAGAGTAAAAAGCCTTGGGGTTTTCCTTGATCCGACCCGCCAAGGACTTCTCATGTCCCCTCCTAGCTCTCCTAAGCCCCTTTTTCAGCTCGTTCCTTGATAACTTGTAACCCTCAATTGAGCCATCTGAACCTTGTTTCCTCATCCCTACATAAGCTTCCCTCTTCCTTTTCACAAGACATTCCACCTCTTTCGTGAATCATGGTTCCCTCACTCGGCCATTTCCTCTCTGCCTGACAGGGACATACCTATCAAGGACACCCAGTATGTGTTCCTTGAAAAAGTTCCACTTTTCATTAGTGCCTTTCCCTGACAGTTTCTGTTCCCAACTTATGCCCCCTAATTCTTGCCTCATCGCATCATAATTACCTCTCCCCCAATTATAAACCTTGCCCTGCTGTACTTTGCCTGCTTCTTCTTTTTGAGTGACTCTCTACCTTTGTTTTTTAATTCTCTCTCTGCATGGCTCTCATATATTTGGCTATTCTTATTAAGAGCACATTCCCTAACTTTCTATAACTACTTCAGTGGATGGCACGGTGGCACAGTGGTTAGCTCTGCTGCCTCACAGCGCCAGGGACCTGGGCTCGATTATGGCCTTGGGTCACTGTCCATAGAACCATAGAAAATTACAGCTCAGAAACAGGCCTTTTGGCCCTTCTTGTCTGTGCCGAACCATTTTATGCCTAGTCCCACTGACCTGCACTTGGACCATATCCCTCCACACCCCTCTCATCCATGAACCCGTCCAAGTTTTTCTTAAATGTTAAAGGTGACCCCGCATTTACCACTTTATCCGGCAGCTCATTCCACACTCCCACCACTCTCTGCGTGAAGGAGCCCCCCCTAATATTCCCTTTAAACTTTTCTCCTTTCACCCTTAACCCATGCCCTCTGGTTTTTTCTCCCCTAGCCTCAGCGGAAAAAGCCTGCTTGCATTCACTCTATCTATACCCATCAAAATCTTACACACCTCTATCAAATCTCCCGTCAATCTTCTACGCTCCAGGGAATAAAGTCCCAACCTATTCAATCTCTCTCTGTAACTCAGCTTCTCAAGTCCCGGCAACATCCTTGTGAACCTTCTCTGCACTCTTTCAATCTTATTTACATCCTTCCTGTAACTAGGTGACCAAAACTGTACACAATACTCCAAATTGGGCCTCACCAATGCCTTATATAACCTTACCATAACACTCCAACTTTTATACACGATACTCCGATTTATAAAAGCCAATGTACCAAAGGCACTCGTTACGACCCTATCCACCTGTGACGTCACTTTTAGGGAATTCTGTACCTGTATTCCCAGATCCCTCTGTTCAACTGCACTCTTCAGAGTCCTACCATTTACCCTGTACGTTCTTCTTTGGTTTGTCCTTCCAAAGTGCAATATCTCTCACTTGTCTGCGTTAAGTTCCATTTGCCATTTTTCAGCCCATTTTTCTAGTTGGTCCAAATCCCTCTGCAAGCTTTGAAACCCTTCCTCACTGTCCACTGTCTGTGTGGAGTTTGCACGTTCTCCCGGTGTCTGCATGGGTTTCCTCCCACGGTCCAAAGATGTGCAGGTTAGGTGGGTTGGCAATATTAAATTCCCCGTTTGTATCCCAAAATGTGTAGGTTAGGTGTATTTGCCATGGTAAATGCATGGGGTTTTGGCAATGGGACAGAGGGGAGGGCCTAGGTGGGATGCTTTTTTGGAGAAAAGCAAATTACTGTGGATGCTGGAATCTGAAACCAAAAGAGAAAATGCTGGAAAATCTGACCCCATCCGGACTCGAAACATCAGCTCTTTTTTTCTCTCCTTACAATGCTGCCAGACTTGCTTAGATTTTCCAGCATTTTCTCTTTTGCTCTTTTGGAGAGTTGTTGCAAACTTGATGGGCCAAATGGTGGCCTCCTGCACTGTAGGGATTCTAATTCAGTATTCCTCGTCTTTCTGGCACTTGGAGAAACATAATTTGTTTCACTGCCAAATGGCTATTCAGATAGCTGAAGGTTTTGCTGTCAGTGCAACAACTTCCATTTAAATTGCACCTTTGGACTACTGAAACTTTCCAAGGTGCTTCAGAGAAACTTTAATAAATAAAATTTGACTTTGAACCAGGAAAAATTAGGACAGAGAAGTAAAAGCTTAGTCAAAGATATGGGTTTTAAGGGACATCTTTAAAAAAAAAAGAGACAGAGTGATTTAGGGAACAAATTCCTGAACTTGGGATCTAAGCAACTGAAGGCATGGTTACCTATGTTTGAGTGATTAAAATAGAGCTTAGGCAAGAAGCTAGAATTTGAAGAGTCCTGAGATCTCAGAGGGTTGTACCGCTGGAGGGGAATACAAAGATTGGGAGGAGGAAGTGATGAAAAGATCTGAAAACAAGGATAATAATTTTAAAATTACTGAACCAGAAGCCACTGTAAGTAAGTGAGCGTAAAGCTGTTGGGTGATTGGGAATGGTACAAATTAGAATGCTTGGAGCAGAGCTTTGAATGAGCTCAAGTTTACAGTGAGGAATTGGAATTTTCTGGCTTCAGGTTCCTTGCTCATCATGGCTGAAACCAAGGTGGTTCAGGGAAATTCATTGGCGTCTGGATCAATGGCAGCAGTATCTGAAAAGTTTTCGAGCAAGGGTTTCAAATCTGTTTTGGTGAGATGGTTTCAAGGAGTCTGCCAAAAGTCATCAGAAAAATCTTATACCAGAAAATTAACTGCTTACCATCCAAAAGCAAAGCCTATATTTGCCCCAGTGGTTTACGTCAAGAGGCAGCTGATATATTACTTGGGACGAATGGGAGCAAAGGTTATGGGGAAAAAGCAAGATTAGGCTATTGAGTTGGACAATCAGCCGTTATTGTGATGAATGACGGAGCAGGCTCGAAGGGCCAAATGGCCTCCTCCTGCTCCTATCTTCTATGTCTATGTCTATATCCACCTAAAGTCGGGTCATTGCATTCTGAAAGTTTTGAAACGGTTTGACTGCAGGTTTCACAGTAGATGAAACAGAAAAATGTGGCCTGGGGTCGGATGTGATAAAATTGTTTAAAACAGAACTCAAACCCTCCCCAACCCACCCATTCTGGGTATAGCAGAGGCAGGCTGGGTCCGATTGGCAATTTAAATATTTTAATAAGGCTGGGAGCCTCGTATTAAACATGTTTTGTAAGTTTAACCTTGGCTGACCAATTTCCCAAGCCTTTTGAAACCTGGCAGCTCAAGAAGAGCATGGAAAAGGTGGCTTTCCAGCACTGATTGTGGGTCAGGAGGGGCTACCACTTGCCCAACCCCCAAGCTCAGTTCCTTCACTTGGATTGTGCATTCCCTCCCCCCACGGTGCGATGGCAGATCAAATCCTCAGTCCTACCTTACCTGCCTTCGCCCTTAAACCCAAACCTGCTGGCAAATGCTGCCTGCCTACCTGAGGCTGCAGCCTGCTCCTGAGGGCCCCCTGCCTGGCCTGAAGTCCAGCCTGTCAATTAGGCTGATATTACATGCAGGGACACTGCAAGAAGAGGTAAGACTTGGATTTTCCTTGTCCTCTACACAACCCGGCCCCATCAGTGTCAGGGCTGAACTTTTTGAAATTGTGGGTTCAGTCTCTGTAGATGGATGGATTTTGCAACAAAATCAGCGCTGGGGAGAACTGAACTGCTGGCCTGTTAGTCTGATATTTGTTTTATTATTGTGACATGCATTGGCATACAGTGAAAAGTATTGTTTCTTGCGCACTCTACAAAGTATAACGTACATAGAGAAGGAAAGGAGAGAGTGCAGAATGTAGTGTTACAGTCACAGCTAGGATGTAGAGCTGCCACTGTTGATGCAGAATCTATTTCAGAGCTTATGAATGAACAGTTTGGAACTGAGGTGTTTGATCTCCATGAAACTAGTTGTGCAAACAAAAGTCCGTTGTTAATTGTCAACGTTGGCAAAATGTGAGGCATGCTTTATGAAGCAGTGCTTTATTTATCATTATAAGTGACTGGGAATTGAAAAGAATCACAAATTTGAGAACTCCTGATCAATGTGATAAATCTAATGTGTTGTAAAACTGATCAAAATGCACAGCCAGCCAACCACACCAATTCCAAGCACGAGAATTGCTCACTCCAAGTCAGTGATCATTTTGAGCAATTTGTTAACAGAATCCATACCTTTCTTTGTAAGTTAAGGACCTATTCCTAAATGGGACAGTGTATTTTGGCACCAGATTAATAGCGTAGACAGAATTAGCTGATGGGAGTGTTTTTCTGATCATTTCAGATGTTGAAGACCCGTATGATTGTCAGAAGTGCCGGATGAGTTTTCGAACTCCAGAGGAGCACAAGAAGCACATCCAAGAGGTGCATCCTCCCGAGTACAATCCCTGTGACATTTGTGGGAAGAACTTTAGTGCTCCGTCGCTTCTCGAAAGACACATGGTCACGCATATTGGTGGAAAGCCATATAACTGTGATATTTGTGACAAGGCCTATCAGGTGGGCAGTTTGAACAGACATTCTTTTTTTCATTCATTCATGGGACATGGGCGTCACTGTCTAGCCAGCATTTATTGCCCATCCCTAGTTGCCCTTGAGAAGGTGGTGGTGAGCCGCTACCTTGAATTGCTGCAGTCCATGTGCTGTGGGTTGACCCACAATGCCATTAGGGAGGGAGTTCCTGGATTTTGTCCCAGCGACTGCGAAGGAACAGTGATATATTCCCAAATCAGGATGGTGAGTGGCTTGGAGGAAAACTTACAGGTGGTGGTGCTCCCATGTATCTGCTGCCCTTGTCCTTCTAGATGGAAGTGGTCGTGGGTTTGGAAGGTGCTACCTAAGGATCTTTGGTGAATTGCTGCAGTGTATCTTGTAGATAGTACACACTGCTGCTACTGAGTGTCGGTGGTGGTGGGTGTGGATGTTTGCAGATGTGGTGCCAATCAAGCGGACTGCTTTGTCCTGGATGGTGTCAAGCTTCTTGAGTGTTGTTGGAGCTGCACCCATCCAGGCAAGTGTGCCATCACACTCCTGACTTGTACCTTGTAGATGGTGGATAGTCTTTGGGGAGTCAGGAGGTGAGTTACTCGCCGCAGTATTCCTAGTCTCTGACCTGCTCTTGTAGCCACTTTTTTTTTGGCGAGTCCAGTTGAGTTTCTGGTCAATGATAACCCCCAAGGCTGTTGACAGTGGGGGATTCAGTGATGGTATGCCATTGAATGTCAAGGGGCGGTGGTTAGAGTGTCTCTTATTGGTGATGGTCAATGCCTGGCATTTGTGTGGCGCAATTTTTACTTGCCACTTGTCAGCCCAAGCTTGGATATTGTCCAGATCTTGTTGCATTTGGATATGGACTGTTTCAGTATCTGAGGAATCGCGAATGGTGCTGAACATTACACAATCATTGGCAAACACCCCCACTTTTGACCTTATGATGGTCGTTGATGAAGCAGTTGAATATGGTTAGGCCCAGGACACTACTCTGAGGGACTCCTGCAGAGATGTCCTGGAGTTGAGATGACTGACCCTCCGTAACCACAACCATCTTCCTATGTACCAGGTATGACTCCAACCAGCAGAGTGTTTGCTCCCTGATACCCATTGATTCTAGTTTTGCTGGGGCTCCTTGATGCCACACGAGGTTGAAGGCAGCCTTGATGTCAAGGGCTGTCACTCTCAGCTCTTTTGTCCATGTTTGGATCAAGGCTGTAATGAGGTCAGGAGCTGAGTGATCCTGGTGAAACCCAAATGGGCGCCACTGAGCAGGTGCTGCTTGTTAGCACTGTTGATGACCCCTTCCATCACTTTACTGATGATCGAGAGTAGACTGGACAGTAATTGGCCGGGTTGGGTTTGTCTTGCTTTTTGTGTACAGGACATACCTGGGCAATTTTCCACATTGTTGGGTAGATGCCAGTGTTATAACTGTACTAGAAGAGCTTGACTAGGGGAGTGGCAAGTTCTGGAGCACAAGTCTTCAGTACTGTTGCCAGAATGTTATCAGGCCCATTGCCTTTGCAGTATCCAGTGCCTCCAACCGTTTCATTATATCATGTGGAGTGAATCAAATTGGTTGGAGACTGGCATCTGAGATACTGGGGACCACTAGAGGAGGCCGCGATGGATCATCCATTAGGCACTTCTGGCTGAAGATTGTTGCGAATGTCTTATCTTTTGCACTGATGTGCTGGTCTCCTCCATCATTGAGGGTGGTGATTTTTGTGGAGCCTCCTCTTCCAGTGAGTTGTTTAATTCTGAGGACCAAGCATTGGACCACATTTTAATTTTGAGTTTGCATGTGTTTTGATTAATTATAGTAACAGTATCTGAAAGGTACTATAGATATAGACCTCAACTATATCAATGTTGCGTTACGCTCCAACAGAAATTGCTTTGTCCCTAGAAGTCCTTAGTTTCCCTGTTGTAACCAGAGGTCCATATATATTCAATCATTTAACCGTCGACTGTAGCATTAAAATTGCTGCCCAGACACATTGTGATTTGATTCCTTGAACTCGGGAGCAAGTATTGCCCAGTTATAGGTTCTATACAGTTAATATGATTTATACATTTCACTTTCGTAGGATTGAATATCCACTCAAAAGTATTCCACTTCACTGCTTGTTCCAAACTTCTCAATTTCTGAAGTCAGTAATTCACTCTGAAGTACACCCAACTCAGGAGCCCACCACTATCTCAGCCAGGTGGCTGTGTGTGCGTGTGGCTCTAAAAGCAGGCACAGAATGTTGGAAATTCTGTGGCGAGTAACTCAACTCCTGATTTCCCAAAGCCTGTCCACCATCGACATATCAATAATGAGATGGAATGCTCTCCATTTACCTGGATGAGTGCAAACCTACAAAATGGACTACAGTTGAGTTGTTTGGCAAGTGTCAAGATTCCTTTGACAGTACATTCAGCACCCATGAGCTCTGGCATATAGAAAAACAAGGGCAACGGATGCTTGGGAATACCATCACTTGTAAGATCCACTTCAAGTCGCACAACATCCTGACATGAAAATATATCTCTGTTCCTTCACTGTCACTGGGTTAAAATCCTGAAACTACCTCCCTAACAGCACTGTGGGTGGACCTACACCTCATGGGCTGCAGCGGTTCAAGTACGCTGCTCACTACCACCTTCTCAAGGACAGTTAGGGAAGGGCAATAAATGCCAACCAGCCAGTGATGCCCACATGGCTCAACATAAAAAAGAGAATAAAAATCATTTTAAAACCAAGAAAAAACTGCAGAGACTGGAAACTGAACATTTTAAAATGCGAGAATTAGTTAGTGGGACATATATGGAGAGAACAGGGCAGTTAACATAAGATAAGTAATCCTAATCTTATCTTGATTGGCACTCTGTTGTATATAAGTGCAGATCAGTATTTCACATATATTGAGCTCTGGCTGTAGTGTGGATTGCTGCAACTTACATTCTCAGCTCTATGTTCATCCTGCTTCCAGAACTGTACTTGCTGCCTGCTGTGGGGCAAGTTACAAACCACCTAAATCAAAGGTCAAGATGGGTCAAGGCTGATCCTCTGGACTCCCTGACACATGCATCTTGAATCGGTTCTGGGCCAGGTCTGGAACAAGCTGCCAGAGGTAGCAGTAGAGACGGGTACAATTTTGTCTTTTAAAAAGCATTTAGACAGTTACAACGGGCAACTGGGACCAGCTTGGTGGTTTAAAAAAAAGGGGACATGGACAAGTTGGGCTACAGGGCCTGTTTCCATGCTGTAGATCTCTATGACTCTCTGACTGTAAGTGTATCTGCTAGATAGATGGCTTTGATCGATCAGTTGAATGTGGATTACAGGGTCAAAGGTAGGGTTCTGAAGACTGTGGAGGAACAGAGAGATCTTGGGGTTCATATCCACAGATCTCTAAAGGTTGCCACTCAAGTGGATAGAGCTGTGAAGAAGGCCTATAGTGTGTTAGCTTTTATTAACAGGGGGTTGGAGTTTAAGAGCCATGGGGTTATGCTGCAACTGTACAGGACCTTGGTGAGATCACATTTGGAATATTGCGTGCAGTTCTGGTCACCTCACTATAAGAAGGATGTGGAAGCACTGGAAAGAGTGCAGAGGAGATTTACCAGGATGCTGCCTGGCTTTGAGGGTAGGTCTTATGAAGAAAGGTTGAGGGAGCTAGGGCTGTTCTCTCTGGAGTGGAGGAGGCTGAGGGGGAGACTTAATAGAGGTTTATAAAATGATGAAGGGGATAGATAGAGTGAACGTTCAAAGACTATTTCCTCGGGTGGATGGAGCTATTACAAGGGGGCATAACTATAGGGTTCGTGGTGGGAGATATAGGAAGGATATCAGAGGTAGGTTCTTTACGCAGAGAGTGGTTGGGGTGTGGAATGGACAGCCTGCAGTGATAGTGGAGTCAGACACTTTCGGAACATTTAAGCGGTTATTGGATAGGCACATGGAGCACACCAGGATGATAGGGAGTGGGATAGCTTGATCTTGGTTTCAGATAAAGCTCGGCACAACATCGTGGGCCGAAGGGCCTGTTCTGTACTGTACTGTTCTATGTTCTAATTGCTATTCACTAAAAAAACTTGAATGTTGTCAGCAGGTGGGTAAATTGGAGGCAGGAGATGGGAAATTTTTCCTATGAAATATGCCAGTTGGTTGGAAGGTCCCCACATGACAAATTCAGACCCCAAAACATTTTCCATGAGACAAAATCTTGAACTCTAGCCAAGGGGAAGTTCAGAATAAATGTTTAATATTGAATACAGAGCCGGCATCTTTCACTGTTGTTGGTTCTGGCCCTATTTTTGTTCTGACATTAGGATCCTTCCACCTAAAGACTTGAACCTTCAGAAATCTTAATTTCCTTAATTACAGTGGTAGAATTCGATGTTTACACTTCAATGCATTCACTGAGGAAATTTGGAGACAATAATAATGGAATTAATTAGGATTCGGGAAAATATGATTGAATAAATGAAAGCCAGCTAGGATTTTAAGTTAATAAGAGCAACAGAAAATGCTGGAAATTACTCAATACCTGGCAACATCTGTGGAGACGAATAGAGGTAACATCTCAAATCGATAAGCTTTCATCAGAACTGATTTTAAGTTATTTGCTAAAGTAACAGACGGGTTTGACGGTAGAATGGTTGATGTGTATATGGACTGTCAAAGGGCAGATGACGTGGGACACAGCCTTAGAATAAGAGGTAGGTCATTTAGAATTGAAACGAGGAGGAATTTCTTCATTCAGGAAGGACGATGAATCTTTGGAATTCTTGACCTCAGAAGGCTGTGCAGGCTCAATCATTGTGAATGTTGAGACAAAGGTCAACATATTTCTAGATGTTAAAGATATCAGAAAATTTGGGGATAAGGAGAGAAAATGGCATTAAGATAGTAGATCAGCCATGATCTAGTTGAATGGTGGAGCAGACACAAAGGGCAAAATGGCCTATTCCTCTTTCCTATGTTGCAACTGCCTATCCACAGTTTTCCAAGCTAATTCTACTAGTTCCTTTCTGCCACAAGGCTCTGTGAGGATCACTATAGATTTCTTTCATTAGAGCAAATCTTCCAGCTGCCCCTCCCTCATGAAATCCAAACTGAAGTGTTTGCTTGTCAACAAACACACACAAACAAAATAATTAAAATTCCATTCCGAATCACTATCACCATAACAGCTTCGCATGTATTTGAAATCATCAAACCAGAAATGCAAACAAATTATTTTACCTTCAACATAACTCTTTGGTTTTGAAACCATACTAATAATTTATATGGCTAAGAGATGTAGGTGTCCCTTCTCCAGAGCACAGGTTCCTCTTGTTGCTGTGGAGAGCTCTTGTTGCTGTGGAGAAAGGCAGAGCTGTGACTGGTGACAGGATTTTTGGGGTAAGAATTAGTTTTAAGTACTTTTCCGCGGGTGTTATTTATTTATTTAATTTAGTTTTAAATTTTGGCGCGCAACCGGCAGTGGCCGCGGGGTTTACTGGGAAGGGTCTCTTGAGTTTTTTTTTAGTGCAGAGGAGGTTTAAAAGGCAGGTCCCACTATCTAGCGGGCAGCGGAGTGAGACGGAGCTGAGTGAGAACTGAGGGGCTTTGGCTCATCGGGCTTAGGCAGAAAGGGCGAGCAGGGGTGAGTTTCTTATTTTTAAAAAATTTTATTTATAAGTTACTTTTCTCCGGGTACCTTGGTAGAAATAATTTGGAACAGAGAGGAATAATCTTCATTCACTTTTTTCCCTGTGTTTAAAAGGGCAATTATGACTGTCAGGCCAGTATGTTGTTCCCAATGTAGGATGTGGGAGGTCCTGGAGGCTCCTAGCCTCCCGGACGACCATATCTGTGCTGGGTGTGTTGAGCTGCGGTTCCTAAGGGACCATGTTAGGGAACTGGAATTGCAGCTCGAGGACCTTCGCCGGGTTAGGGATAGTGAGGAGGTCATTGACAGGAGCTATCGGCAGGTGGTCACACCGGGACCACGGGAGGAGGGTAACTGGGTAACAGTGAGGAAGGAGAAAGCTCGGGTGATGGTGAGCACCCCGGTGGATGTGCCCCTTAATAATAAGTACTCCTGTCTGAGTACTACTGGGGTGGACAGCCCACCTGGGGGAAGCAGCGGTGGCAGTGTCTCTGGAGCTGAGCCTGGCCCAGTAGTGCAAAGGGGTAAGGAAAGGAGGGTAGTGCTAATTGGGGACTCTACGGTGAGAGGGTCAGATAGGCGTTTTTGCGGACACAGACGGGACTCTCGGATGGTGGTTTGCCTCCCTGGTGCAGGGGTCCGGGATGTCTCTGGTCGAGTCCCAGAAATCCTGAAGGGGGAGGGAGAGGAGCCCAAGGTCGTGATGCATATAGGTACTGCTGACATAGGTAGGAAGAGGGAAGGGGTCATGAAAAGAGAATATAGGGAGTTGGGTAGACAGCTGAGAAAGAGGAATGCAAAGGTAGTAATCTCGGGATTGCTGCCTGTGCCGCGGGAGAGTGAGAACAGGAATCGGTGGAGAATTAATGCGTGGCTGAGGGACTGGAGCAAGGGACAAGGATTTGGGTACTTGGATCATTGGGACCTCTTTAGGGGCAGGTGTGACCTGTTTAAAAAAGACGGGTGGCACTTGAATCCCAGGGGGACCAATATCCTGGCGGGAAGGTTGGCTAAGGCTACTGGTGAGACTTTAAACTAGAAAGGTTGGGGGGAGGGAATAGAAATGAGGGGACTGAGAGCGAGGAGGTTAGCTCGCAAATAGATAAGGAATGTAGACAGGGTAAGAGGGAGGTTAGACGAGTGAGGGAGAAGGGAAGTGCTCAGGCTGAAGGTCTGAGATGTGTCTATTTTAATGCCAGGAGTGTAGTGAATAAAGTGGATGAGCTTGGAGCGTGGATTGCTGCTTCGAATTGTGATGTGGTGGCCATTACGGAGACTTGGATGTCTCAGGGACAGGACTGGGTGCTTCAGGTGCCGGGTTTTAGATGTTTCAGGAAGGACAGGGAGGGAGGCAAGAGAGGGGGGGGAGTGGCACTGTTGATCAGGGATAGTGTCACGGCTGTAGAGAAGGTGGACGCCGTGGAGGGACTGACTACGGAATCTCTGTGGGTGGAGGTTAGGAACAGGAAGGGGTCGGTAACTTTGCTGGGTGTTTTCTATAGGCCGCCCAATAGTAACAGAGATGTTGAGGAGCAGATGGGGAAACAGATCCTGGAGAGATGTAGGAATAACAGAGTTGTCGTGATGGGAGATTTTAATTTCCCAAACATAGATTGGAATATCCCTAGGGCTAGGGGTTTGGATGGAGAGGAGTTTGTTAGGTGTGTCCAGGAGAGTTTCCTGACACAGTATGTGGATAAGCCTACTAGAGGAGAGGCTGTTCTTGATCTGGTGCTGGCTAATGAACCTGGACAGGTGGAGGATCTCTCGGTGGGTGAGCATCTTGGGGATAGCGATCATAATTCTATCTCCTTCACGATAGCATTGGAAAGAGATAGGGTCAGGCAGGCTAGGAAAGTGTTTCTCTGGAGTAAAGGGAAATACAGTGTCATCAGGGAGGAAATTAGACGGGTAAATTGGAAGGAGGCATTCTTGGGGAAAAGTACCGAAGGAAAGTGGAGGATTTTCAAGGAATGTTTGTCTGGAGCTCTGCATGACAACGTTCCGATGAGACAGGGGGGTGTTGGTAGGGTACGGGAACCGTGGTGCACGAAGGTTGTGATGAACCTGGTGAATAAGAAAAGAGAGGCGTACAGAAGGTTCAGAGAGCTAGGAGGTGTTAAGGATTTAGAGGAGTATACGCGATGTAGGAAGGAGCTTAAGAAGGAAATTAGGAGAGCGAGAAGGGGTCATGAGAAGACCTTGGCGGGTAAGATTAAGGAGAATCCCAAGGCTTTCTACAAATATGTCAAGAGTAAAAGGATGAGATGTGAAGGCATAGGACCCTTAAAAGGTGAAGGGGGAAAAGTTTGTGCGGAACCGTTAGAAATGGCGGAGGTGCTTAATGAATACTTTACCTCGGTATTCACGGTGGAAAGGGATCTGGGTGGTTGTACTGCTGGATTGCGGAGGACAGAAAGGATCGAGCATGTGGACATAAAGAAAGAGGATGTGTTGGAACTATTGAATGGCATCAAGGTTGGTAAGTCGCCGGGACCGGATGGGATGTACCCCAGGTTACTGTGGGAGGCGAGGGAGGAGATTGCGGAGCCTTTGGCGATGATCTTTGCATCGTCGATGGAGACGGGAGAGGTTCCGGAGGATTGGAGGATTGCGGATGTGGTCCCTATATTCAAGAAAGGGAACAGGGACAGCCCGGGAAATTACCGACCGGTGAGTCTAACCTCAGTGGTTGGTAAGTTGATGGAGAGGATCCTGAGAGACAGGATTTATGATCATCTAGAGAAGTTTAGTATGATCAAAAGTAGTCAGCACGGCTTTGTCAGGGGCAGGTCGTGCCTTACGAGCCTGGTTGAGTTCTTTGAAAATGTGACCAAGCACATTGACGAAGGAAGAGCGGTGGATGTGGTCTATATGGACTTCAGCAAAGCGTTCGATAAGGTCCCCCATGCAAGACTTCTTGAGAAAGTGAGAGGGCATGGGATCCAAGGGGCTGTTGCCTTGTGGATCCAGAACTGGCTTGCCTGCAGAAGGCAGAGAGTGGCTGTGGAGGGGTCTTTCTCTGCATGGAGGTCAGTGACCAGTGGAGTGCCCCAGGGATCTGTTCTGGGACCCTTGCTGTTTGTCATTTTCATAAATGACCTGGATGAGGAAGTGGAGGGATGGGTTGGTAAGTTTGCTGACGACACCAAGGTAGGTGGTGTTGTGGATAGTTTGGAGGGATGTCAGAAGTTGCAGCGAGACATAGATAGAATGCAAGACTGGGCGGAGAAGTGGCAGATGGACTTCAACCCGGATAAGTGTGTGGTGATCCATTTTGGCAGATCCAATGGGATGGAGCAGCAGTATAAAATGAAGGGTACCATTCTTAGCAGTGTAGAGGATCAGAAGGACCTTGGGGTCCGGGTCCATAGGACTCTTAAATCGGCCTCGCAGGTGGAGGATGCGGTCAAGAAGGCGTATGGCGTACTAGCCTTCATTAATCGAGGGATTGAGTTTAGGAGTCGGGAGATAATGCTGCAGCTTTATAGGACCCTGGTTAGACCCCACTTGGAGTACTGCGCGCAGTTCTGGTCACCTCATTACAGGAAAGATGTTGAAGCCATTGAAAGGGTGCAGAGGAGATTTACAAGGATGTTGCCTGGATTGGGGGGCATGCCTTATGAGGGTAGGTTGAGGGAGCTTGGTCTCTTCTCCCTGGAGAGACGAAGGATGAGAGGTGACCTGATAGAGGTTTACAAGATGTTGAGGGGTCTGGATAGGGTGGACTCTCAGAGGCTATTTCCAAGGGCTGAAATGGTTGCTACGAGAGGACACAGGTTTAAGGTGCTGGGGGGTAGGTACAGGGGGGATGTCAGGGGTAAGTTTTTCACTCAGAGGGTGGTGGGTGAGTGGAATCGGCTGACGTCGGTGGTGGTGGAGGCAAACTCGTTGGGGTCTTTTAAGAGACTTCTGGATGAGTACATGGGATTTAATGGGATTGAGGGCTATAGATAGGCCTAGAGGTGGGGATGTGATCGGCGCAACTTGTGGGCCGAAGGGCCTGTTTGTGCTGTGGCTTTCTATGTTCTATGTTCTATGTTATTCAACTCTCCTCTTTTACCCTCCTATGACCTGGGCGCTATATACATAGCTTAAATTTTTTATTATGTAGACCTTCTGGCTCCCTTGCAAACCTAGAGATGGGGGTCATTTGTTATTTAAGTTTTACACCTCTACCACTGACCTTTCTCTTTATTCTAGGCCAAGATGAAAGAAGGAAAGTAATTGGATAGTTCTATAAAAGAACTGTGAGTTTGAGCTATGATGAGAGGCTGGATATGTTTGGGTTGTTTTCTTTTTGTGGAGATGCCGGCGTTGGACTGGGGTAAACACAGTAAGAAGTCTAACAACACCAGGTTTAACCTGGTGTTGTTAGACTTCTTATTGTTTTCTTTAGAGCAGAGAAAGGTGGATAGGAAGCAGCTGTTCCCCTTAGTTGAATGGTCAATAATGAGGGGGCATAGTGTTAAGATAGGTTTAGAGGAGACTGGAGGAAAAATGTTTTCACTCGGAGGGTCGTAGAGGGGGGGGGGGGAACCTCACAACTGTCAAAATGTACGTGGAAGAGTACTTGAAATGTCAGAACATTCAAGCCTATGGGTCAAGTGCTGGAAAGTGGGGTTAGTGTAGATTATTGTAGTTTTGTCAGTGCAGCCTCAATGGGCTGAAGGGCCCCTTATGTACTATATGACTCTACGATGGACTAGACGATAAGATGTTGCTTTCATGTACAGCATGGTTCAGTTAGGAGGTAGTTGACATGTGATTCATTTTTTATGTTTGAATCCAATTTCTTTGCAAAGATGATAAGTTTCTGGCTAACTGACCAGGTAGGTTGAAATTAAAGAGAGAATTGTTGAAGATACATTTAGAAGAGAAGCTAAGTGAACTGAAGCCCCGAGGACCAGCCTGCCCTTTCTCATCCATGACTTTTCTAATGTGTTTTTTATCATATCTTTTGCAGCAACTGTCGGGGCTTTGGTATCATAATCGTACCCACCACCCTGACATCTTTGCAGCACAAAATCACCGCTCTCCAAAGTTTGCCACTCTGGTGTGCTCAGCATGTGAGAAGTCCTTTGGCAGCACAGCATCTCTGAATAAGCACGTGAAGTCCTACCATTCAGGTAATATCTATCTTTCTGATTTTGTACCTCTCTCAATCTCCGTGTGTAAATGTGTGGCTTGACATTGGTTCACACAGAGGAGGAAAGCCTTGTATTTGATCCCTTACCCTGGAGTGATAATTGATGCTAGTCCCGGGAGTGTCAGCGTTCATGGCAGTAATGATTTGGGAATAAAGGCAAAATACTGCGATGCTGGAATCGGAAACAAAAACAGAAAATGCTGGAAAATCTCAGCAGGTCTGACAGCATCTGTGGAGAGAGAATAGAGCCAACATTTTGAGTCAGGATGACCCTTCGTCAGAGCTGAAAGCAAAGAATAGCAGAGATTTATACTGTGATGGTTGGGGGCGGGGTGGGGGTGGTGGTGCAGAAGCTGTAATTGGAGAAGGGGAATGTAAATTGGTGATGAAAGGCTGAGAAAGGTGCTAAAAGTGTCCATTAAATGATCCGAATGTGTGAATGGTAGAACAAAGGTACAGATTGTTAAGGGACAAATGGAAGGGTAGAGTGTGGTGGAAATAATCTTTTGAGGTGTGTCTATTTCAATGCCAGGAGTATTGTGGGGAAGGCAGATGAGCTGAAGGCGTGATAGACACATGGAAATATGACATTATAGCCATTTGTGAAACTTGGCTACAGGAGGGGCAGGACTGGCAGCTCAATTTTCCGGGGTTCCAATCTTTCAGACGGGATAGAGGCAGAGGATAAAAGGTGGAGGGGGTGGCATTGTTGGTCAGGGAAAATGTTACAGCGGTACTCAGGCAGGATAGATTAGGGAGCTTGTCTACAGAGGCCCTATGGGTGGAGCTGAGAAACAGGAAAGGTATGACCACATTAATGGGGTTGTATTATAGACCACCCAATAGTCAGCGAGAATTGGAGGAGCAAATCAGCGGAGAGATAGCTGACAACTGCAAGAAACACAAAGTTGTGATAGTAGGGGATTTTAATTTTCCACATATAGATTGGGACTCGCATGTTAAAGGTTTAGACGGGGTAGAGTTTGTAAAATGTGTTCAGGAGAATTTTCTACATCAGTATATAGAGGTGCCAACTAGAGAGGATGCGATATTGGATCTCCTATTGGGAAATGAGTTAGGGCAGGTGATGGATGTGAGTGTGAGGGAACACTTTGGATCCAGTGATTATAATGCCATTAGTTTCAACCTGATCATGGATAAGGATAGATCTGGTCCTCGGGTTGAAGTTCTGAACTGGAAAAAGGCCAAATTTGATGAAATGAGAAGGGACCTGGGAAGTGTGGATTGGCACAGGCTGTTCTCTGGTAAGGATGTAAATGGAAAGTGGGAGGCCTTCAAAGGAGAAATTTTGAGAGTGCAGAGTTTGTATGTTCCTGTCAGGATTAAAGGCAAAGTAAATAGGAATAAGGAACCTTGGTTCTCAAGGGAGATTGTAACACTGATTAAGAGGAAGAGAGAGTTGTATGAAATGTACAGGCAGCAAGGAACAGATCAGATGCTTGAGTATAAAAAGTGCAAGAAGCTACTTAAGAGGGAAATCAGGAGGGCTAAAAGAAGACATGAGGTTGCTTTGACAGACAGAGTGAAGGAAAATCCAAAGAGCTTCTATAGGTATGTTAGGAGCAAAAGGATAGTGAGGGATAAAATTGGTCCTCTTGAAGACCAGAGTGGTAGACTGTATATGGAACCAAAAGAGATGGGGGAGATACTAAATGGTTTTTTTTGCATCCGTATTTACTGAGGAAACGGGCATGGAGTCTACGGAAATAGGGCAAACAGGTAAGGAGGTCATGGAACCTTTACATATCAAAGGGGAGGAGGTGCTCGCTGTCTTGAGGCAAATCAGAGTGGATAAATCCCCAGGACCAGACAGGGTATTCCCACGGACCTTGAGGGAAGCGAGTGTTGAACTTTCAGGGGCCCTGGCAGACATATTTAAAATGTCAGTATTCACGGGGGAGGTGCCAGATGATTGGAGGGTGGCTCATGTTGTTCCGTTGTTTAAAAAAGGTTCCAAAAGAAATCCGGGAAATTATAGGCCAGTAAGTTTGACGTCGGTGGTGGGCAAGTTATTGGAAGGTGTGATAAGGGATAGGATCTACAAATATTTGGATAGACAGGGACTTATTAGGGAGAGTCTACATGGCTTTGTGCGTGGTAGGTCATGTTTGACCAATCTATTAGAGTTTTTCGAGGAGGTTACCAGGAAAGTGGACGAATGGAAAGCAGTGGATGTTGTCTACCTGGATTTCAGCAAGGCCTTTGACAAGGTCCCTCATGGGAGGTTAGTTAGGAAGGTTCAGTCGCTAGGTATACATGGGGAGGTAGTAAATTGGATTAGACACTGGCTCAGTGGAAGAAGCCAGAGAGTGGTTGTGGAGGATTGCTTCTCTGAGTCGAGGCGTGCGACTAGTGGTGTGCCGCAGGGATCGGTGTTGGGTCCATTGTTGTTTGTCATCTATATCAATGATCTGGATGATAATGTGGTCAATTGGATCAGCAAGTTTGCTGATGATACAAAGATTGGAGGTGTAGTGGACAGTGAGGAAGGTTTTCAAAGCTTGCAGAAGGATTTGGACCAACTAGAAAAATGGGCTGAAAAATGGCAAATGGAATTTAACGCAGACAAGTGTGAGATATTGCACATTGGAAGGACAAACCAAAGTAGAATGTACTGGGTAAATGGTAGGACTCTGAAGAGTGCAGTTGAACAGAGGGATCTGGGAATACAGGTACAGAATTCCCTAAAAGTGACGTCACAGGTGGATAGGTTCGCAAAGAGTGCCTTTGGTACATTGGCCTTTATAAATCGGAGTATCGAGTATAAAAGTTGGAGTGTTATGGTAAGGTTATATAAGGCATTGGTGAGGCCAAATTTGGAGTATTGTGTACAGTTTTGGTCACCTAGTTACAGGAAGGATGTAAATAAGATTGAAAGAGTGCAGAGAAGGTTCACAAGGATGTTGCCGGGACTTGAGAAGCTGAGTTACAGAGAGAGATTGAATAGGTTGGGACTTGATTCCCTGGAGCGTAGAAGATTGAGGGGAGATTTGATAGAGGTGTATAAGATTTTGATGGGTATAGATAGAGTGAATGCAAGCAGGCTTTTTCCGCTGAGGCTAGGGGAGAAAAAAACCAGAGGGCATGGGTTGAGAGTGAAAGGAGAAAAGTTTAAAGGGAATATTAGGGGGGGCTTCTTCACGCAGAGAGTGGTGGGAGTGTGGAATGAGCTGCCGGATAAAGTGGTAAATGCGGGGTCACCTTTAACATTTAAGAAAAACTTGGACGGGTTCATGGATGAGAGGGGTGTGGAGGGATATGGTCCAAGTGCAGGTCAGTGGGACTGGGCAAAAAATGGTTCGGCACAGACAAGAAGGGCCAAAAGGCCTGTTTCTGAGCTGTAATTTTCTATGGTTCTATGGACGGGCTGAGGAATGTGGCAGTTGCCCGGGGAAAAAAAGGGGTGGGGGGTGGTGGGGGGCCGGGGAGGGGGCGGGCAGTGGAGAGAGAGGTGGGGGTGGTGGTGGCGTTGTGCGGTTGGAGACCAGCTGGAGAGTGAATTTGGAGAAGTGGAAAAATAGTAATTAAAAATAGATGAATGCGATAAAAGCAGAAATGACATAAAATAAATGGAAATGGAGTGGAAGCGGAGGGGAGAGTTCAGGCTCTGAAGTTGTTGAACTCAATGTTCAATCCGGAAGGCTGTCATGTGCCCATTCGGAAGGTCTGGGTCCTGCTTGCAGACGATCTGAAGGTGTTCTGCAAAGCCAGGCTGCGTTTGGTCTCTCCAATGTAGAATATACCCCATTGGGAGCAGCGAATGCAATAGACCAAATTAAAAGAGGTGCATGTGAAGCAATGCTTCACCTGAAAAGAGTGTTTGGGCCCTGGGATGATGAGCAGGGTGAAGGGGCAAGTGTAACACCTTCTGCAATTGCATTGAAAGATGTCGTGGGCAGCGGGTGAGGTGTTGGGTGTGATGGAGGAGTGGAACAGGGTGTCCTGGAGAGAACGGCCCCTATGGAATGTTGATAGGGGGAGAGAGGGGAAGATGTTTTGAGTAGTGCCACCATGCTGGAGTTGATGGAGGATGATCCTTTGAATGTGGAGACTGGTGGGGTGAAAAGTGAGGATAAGGGGGACCCTATCCTGGTTCTGGGGGGGAGGGGAGGGGTGAGTGCGGTGGGTCAGACACGGTTGAGAGCCCTGTCAACCACAGCGGGTGGAAAACCACAATTGAGGAAGAAGGAAGACATATTGGCAGTGCTATTTTGGAAGGTAGCATCATCAGAACAGATGTGGCAGAGGTGAAGGAACTGAGAATGGGATGGGGTCCTTACAGGATGTGGGGTGTGAAGAGCTGTAGCCAGGGTAGCTGTGGGAGTTGATGAGCTTGTAATGGGTACAGGTGGACAGTCTATCAGCAGAAATGGAGACAGAGAGGTCAAGGAAGGCAAGAGAAGTTTCAGATGGGCCATATGAAGGTGATAGGTGAAAATTGGAAGCAAAATCGATAAATCTTTTCCAGGTCCAGACAAGGACCTGGAAAAATGATTTGGGAATGTTGGGTTGCAAAGCATGCTGGATACACCAGGTTAGGTTGTAGTGAAACCATTCATGATTTATTTGAAGTTATGTATGTTAACATGCAGCTGCAACAACTCCCTGGTTGAATAACTTAATCACATTCTGTAGACCTATGAGTGAAGAATCCCACTGCCATGGATCTGCTGTCTCAGAAAGAATTAGGGGAGGAAAAGCAACATCCCTGGTTTCCTTAGAGCTTACTTTAGTGTTAAATCAAAGTATGTTGCAGTTTGAACCTTGATTTTTGTCTCAGATATCGATGTTAATATTCTTCTACATGTGTAATGCATGATATGTTCAACTTATTTTGCAATTTAACCTCTTCCCTGCTTTTCATCCCTATTAGTTGTTTAACACTCTCCTAAGGGTTCTCTCTTTTTAGTGAAGGGGTGCAGTAACTTTTACAGGGTAATAAATGTGAACAGTCCAATCAGGCAGGTTGTGTCAGTTGGAATATAAATTGTCTTTCATTGTAATAATTGCACAAGTATTTGCTGCATAAATGTAGGTGGAATTGTCCCTAATGGTGTGTGCTATTTTCAAAATATGAGTGATTTGATTCCGAGTCCAAGTCTGGCTCTGCAGTGAATGCATCTCTCTGTATCCTGTCCAATATGTCCTGACTGTCAGTATTGGAAAAGGGCGTAAATTCAGCCCTGATCAGTTGTTACCCTGAGCACAATTCTCTTGTTTGCAAAGTAGTACACATGTTACTCTTTCAGCGCTCATCAATCCATGATTTTCCCAACACTAAAGTAAATAGAAACACTCAGGTTGGTGATAGCAGAAGTGGGAAAGCCCTGATCATAACTCTTGAAGTACCAGATAAAATATTCAATCTAGAATGCAACAATGGTAATAAGGTAAACTATTACCTGATTAATATTGAATTCTAACCACCATTTCCTTTCTCTGTTGATGAAATATTGCATTTTATTCTCTCAGATATCAAGATGTTGGAGTGTGAGAAGTGTAAAGACACCTTTGCCACACAAGCACTGTTGCACATACACATGAAGTCCAAACATTCGGGTATGTTAAGCTGGGTAGCATTAACCCATTTAGACTCCCCCATAATGGATAACTGCACTGATGCTGGATTCTCAGAGTGAATGCTCCTGTGCTGTTGGCAACTGCTTAATTTCACATGAAATGTCAGATTGCAGTGACTATTCACTGCAATCTGACGTTTCATGTAAAATTAAGCAGTTGCCATGTTAAGAATGTAACGGATATTTTTTATCGATCATGAAATGATGTATGCACATTAGTGCAGTTTTTTGATTACTATAAAACCTGGTTTTAAGACCAGGTATAAGACCATAAGAAATAGAAACAGGAGGAGGACATTCGGCCCTTCAATGCCGCTCCTCTCAGTAGGATCATGGCTAATCCAATATTCCTCACTTCCGCTTTCCTGCCCTTCCTTCATTGTCTTTGATTCCCTTCCTGATCAAAAATCTATATATCTCAGTCTTAAATATACACAAGGACTCAGCCCCCACTGCTCTCTGTGTGAAGAAGTTCCAAAGACACTCAACTGAGAAGAAACTCCTCCCCATCTCAGTCTTAAATTAGCATCCCTTTATTCTGAGACTGTGCCCTCTGGTCTTAGACTCTCCCATGAGGGGAAACATCCTCTCAGCATTTACCCTATCAAGCCCATTAAAAATCTGAAATATTTCAATGAGATCACCTCTCATTCTTCTAAATTCTTGTTTAACCTTTCCTCATAAGTCAATCCCTCCATACCAGGATTATCCTAGTGAACCTTCTCTGAACTGCCTCCAGTTCCTTAAATAAGGCCACCAGAACTGCTCACAGAACTCCAGCTGTGTTCTCACCAGTACCTTGTACTCCCAACCCTCTTGAAATAAGGGCCAACATTCCATTAGTCTTCCTGATTGGTTGCTGCACCTGTGATGGCTTTCTGTATTTCATGCACAAGTGCCCCCAAGTCCCTTTGTGTTGCAGCTTTCTGTAGCTTTTCTCCATTTAAATAATACTCTGTTCTTTTGTCCTCCCTTCCAAAATGAACAACTTCATATTTTCCCACATTATATTCCGTTTGCCAATTTTTTGCTAACTTAACCTATCAATATCTCTGTAAACTGCTTGTATTCCTCTCGCAGCTTGTCTTTCCACTTCCTTCTGTGTTGTTTGCAAATTTGGCTAAGGTATATTCACTTCCTTCCTCCAAGTCATTAATATATATATATTGTAAACACTTAGAGTTCCAGAACTGATCCCTGTGAAACCCCGCTGGTTAAAGGTTGCCAACCTGAAAAATAACCCCTTATCCCCCACTTGTATCCTGCCCATTAGTGAATTTTATATCCATGCCAATATACTATCTCTAACACCATGGACTCTAAACTTATGACTTAACCTTGTGTAAGGTACCTTGTTGAATGCCTTCTGGAAGTCCAAATGCAACACATCTACTGGTTCCCCTCTATTATTCTGGTTGAGACTTCCTCGAAAAACTCTAATAAATTAGTCAGACATGATTTCCCTTTCACGAAGCCATGTTGACTTTGTTAGATTTCTGAATTTATCCCAGCCCACTGACCTTTGCTCCCTTATATGCTTTTTCTTTCAACTTAGCTTCCTTGGTTAGCCATGGTTTGTTTATCCCTTTCTTAAAATCTTTCCTCCTTACTGGGATATATTTTTGCTGAGTCATAAATTACCTCCTTAAATGTTTGCCACTGCTTGCTTACTGTATTTCCTGCTATTGTATATCCGCCCAGTGCACTTTAGCTAACACTATCCTCATTTCATTTAAATTCCCTTTATTTAAGTTAAACACAGCAGTTTCTGACCCAAGTTTCTCATTCTCAAACTGAATATTACATTCTATCATGTTATGATCACTACTTCCTCGGGGATGTTTTACTCTGAAGTCATTTGTTAAACCTGCTTCATTACCCATGATCAGATCCAAGATAGCCTGTTTGACTCCATGACATATTGCTCTCGGAAGCTATTCCTAATGCACTCTATTAATTTGTTGTCATAGCTTCCCTTTCCAACATGATTAACCTAATCAACATGAAGATTAAAGTCAGCCATAATTATTGCTCTCATCTTTTTACATGTTCCTATTATTTGTTGATTTTCTAGTGCAGCTACTGTTTAGGGCTCTATACACCATTCCTGTCAATGCCTTCATTCCCTTGCTGTTTTTTTTACCTCCACCCAAATGGACCCTTCATCTTCCAAGCCTATAGGGAAAAAGATACAAAAGTCTGAGGTCATGTACTAACCGACTCACGAACAGCTTCTTCCCAGCTGCTGTCAGACTTTTGAATGGACCTACCTCGCATTAAGTTGATCTTTCTCTACACCCTAGCTATGACTGTACCACTACATTCTGCACTCTCTCATTTCCTTCTCTATGAATGGTATGTTTTGTCTGTATAGCCCGCAAAAAACAATACTTTTCATTGCATGTTAATGAATGTGACAATAATAAATCAAATCAAAATCAACTGACCTAATTTTGTTTCTTGCTAACAAAGCTACTCCTCCAACTTTGCTTCCTTCCTTGTCTTTCTGAAATGTCAAATATCTCTGCTATTAAGTTCCCAGTTTAGATCTTTTAACCATGTATATCATGGCTATGAGATCATTTGGTTGATTTGTGCCATCAGTTTATCAACCTTATGCCGAATGCTTTGTGCTTTAAGATATAAAGTTTTTAGGCTTGCCTTTTTGCCATTTTTAATCATCCTAATTTTTCTTTGTACTGTGACCCTATTTGCCCCTCACCCTTGATGACCCTGTCTACTGTTTTAGCATTTTACTGTTCTTACTTTTATTACTGTCCTTTTTTCTCTTTCCCTTGCTCCTTGCTTAGCTTCCTAACCCCTGCCACTCTAGTTTAAACCCTCCCCAACCACAGTAGCAAATACTTGCCCTCGGACATCAGCCCTGGTCTTGCCCAGGCATAATCTATCCTGTTTGTACTGCTCCCACCTCCCAATGCCCCAGGAATCTGAACCACTGCACCACCCCCCCCCCCCCCCCCCCCCGCCCCCATCTTTCCAGCCATGTAGCTGTTTCTACTCTGACTAGCATGTGACACTGGTAGTAATCTTGAGATCACTATCTTTGAGGTCCTACTTTTCAACTTCCTAACTCTCTCTATGTTCAGTTTTCAGGACCTCATCCCTTTTTCTAACCTATGTCATTGTTACCGATGTGTACCATGACCACTGGCTGTTCTCCCTCCCTCTCCAGAATGTCTTGTAACCGCTCCAGGCATCCTTGACCTTAGCACCAGGGAGGCAACATACCATCTTGGAGTCTTGTTTGCAGACAGAAACGCCTATCTATTCCCCTATAACTATTGAATTCCCTCACTTTCTCCTCTTGTGTGCAACAGAGTCAACCATGGTGTCATTAATTGGACTGTTGCTGCTATCCCGAGAGGTCATTACCCCCACCAGCTGTATTCAAAGCAGTATATCTGTTCTGCAGGGGGTTCCTGCACTGTCTATCTACTTCTCACAGAATCATAGAATCCTACAGTGTAAAAGGAGGCCATTCGGCCCATCGAGTTGACATCGACCACAATCCCACCCAGGCCCTATCCCCATAACCCCATGCACTTACCCTAGCTAGTCCCCCTGACACTAAAGGGCAATTTAGCATGGCCAATCCACCTAACCCGCACATCTTTGGACTGTGGGAGGAAACCCACGCAGACACGGGGAGGATGTGCAAACTCCGCACAGTGACCCAAGGCCAGAATTGAACCCGGGTCCCTGGCGCTGTGAGGCAGCAGTGCTAACCACTGTGCCACCATGCCATACCATTCTTTCCGTTGCCTGATGGCCACCCATTCCATTTCTGCCTATGGATTCTTAGCCTGCAGTGTGACCACCTCTCTGGACATGCTATCCATTATACTCAGCTTCACAGTTGCTCCACAGTGTCCCCAGCCACCGCTCCAGCTCCGAAACCTGGGCTTCCAGGAGGATCAACTAGAGACACTTCTCGCGAGGGGGGTGGGGCAAACAGGGTGGGGGTGGCCCGCGAAGGAGAGAGAGGAGAGGGAGTAAACACTGCTGCTGGACAGCTATGGAACAACTGCAGTTGTCCTGCAGCTTGTGTTTCCTTTTATCTCATAGACTTATAGAACTGCTTTGTAATGTGTTTGCCTTATTTTTGTTTCTGTTGGAGCATCTGTGCTCATTCCTCCAGTCATTGCATTGAGGGTGAGGTCCAGAAGAGATCTTAGAAGTGAGCTGGTGAGGATTAGTTCGATAAAATATCTGCACAGTGGGGCAGTATTGAAGTGCACAGCATGGAGATTGAACAGCCTTCAAAACATAAAGGAGAAAGCTAGGATTATGTCATGAACATTTTTCATAATTGGCAATTTTCTCCCTGGTTGCCTTCAAGCAAAGAATATGTCAGATTCCAAAAATGTTCTTTGATATTGGCTTGCAAAGCCAAATTAACCTAAACCAAGGAGCCTAAAACTTTGGCACACTAATCAATACAATGTCTATCCTTTGATAGCAGGGATGTGGCTGAATATTCTACAATTCTTAATTGGGTATGTGACTGCATTGGACCCTTAACCCATGGAAATAACACTATTATAGAAACAAAGAAATACTAAAAATATTCAGATTAGGCAGGTAGAATGAGTGATAAGACACCTTTATGGCCTTTATTAACTGAGCAATAGAATATAAGAGCAGGGAGATTATACTAGAACAGTACTGAGGCCTCAGCTAGAGTACTCTGTACAGTTCTAAGAGGGCACAGTGAAGATTGTCAAAGATATTGCCAGACGGGAATGTTAACTATAAGGAAAGCTTGGATAAACTGGAATTGTTTTCTTTGGAGTCTGAGGGAAGATTTAATTGAGATGTATGAAATTGTAGGACCGAGACCTACAATTTCATTGGCGGCACAGTGGTTAGCACTGCTATCTCACAGCGCCAGGGATCCAGGTTTGATTCCCAGCTTGGGTCACTGTCAGTGTGGAGTTTGCACATTCTCCCTGTGTCTGCGTGGGTTTCCTGCGGGTGCTCCGGTTTCCTCCCACAGTCTAAAAATGTGCGCATTAGGTGGATTGGACACGCTAAATTGCCCCTTAGTATTAGGGGGACTGGCTGTGGTAAATGCATGGGTTTATGGGGATAGGGCCTGGGTGGATTGCGGTCGGTGTAGACTCGATGGGCCGAATGGCCTCCTTTTGCACTGCAGGGATTGTATGACACAGGGAATGCGCATGATCTATTTCCCTTAGCAGAGCGATCAATGACCAGGGACCAATGCATTTTAAATACTTGGATATGCATTTGACATGCTGTAACACACAAGCTGGAAATTGGAGTCAGATTGGAGAGCTCTTTTTTTGAGCCTAATGGCAGCCTCTTGTGCCATATATTCCTATCATTCTATGACCTGAAACTTTTAACTCTTTCTCTCCACAGAAGTTGCCAGACCTGCTGAGTATTTCCACTGTTTTCTGCTTTTATTTCAAATTTCCAGCATCCACAGTATTTTAATTTTATATTAATGAACCTATTGTTGGAGTATAAAGTTAAATAAAACATATCGTGCAACTTTATCATTAAAATCGTGCATACAGTTGAACTAATTGTATCATACAGTACAGAAGGAGGCGGAATGGCTGCCTTCTGTACTGTCATGATTCTATGGAAGTTCGCTAACTCCTATGTCGCAGAAGACTGTTATCTTTCCCCCTGTCACTGCAATACAAATATGTTTTTTTTTTGCAGAGAAGCATTTAACAAATGGAATTTAATTTGCTTAATATTACTTCACATTGACTTGTGCTGGCACTAAGTATGAACTTTTCTTATTAGGAATCCATCCATTTAAATGTTCGTACTGCTCGTCGACATTCAGGTTTCCTGGGGCTTTGCATCATCATTTGAGCACAGAACATTCAACTGCGCAAACCAGCACTTTTGTGTGTGGGGATTGTGCCCAGCTGTTCACCTCACAGCAGGACTTGGAGGAACATCAGAGGAGCAAGCACGCTGGAATACTGTTTGCTAATGTTCAGGAAGCAGCTCAGATGGTAAATGTTCAGTCAGATATTGGGACTGGCAAAACTGTGCTCTTGGGTATTGAAGTGCTAAATGCCTTTGTGATTCTAAATAGCTTTGCTTTTCTATATTATTCTAATGTGGACTACTGTTGTTTGGCTGCTGTATTTTAACCTGCTCTGCCTGTCTTCCATGACATAGCATATCCTTGTGCCATTCCGTTCCTTCAATATTTTAACATTTTTCTATTTATTTCTACTGTGCCCTAGTTAACTTGGTAATCACGCTCCAGCACCTCCGGCCCCACCAGGAGTATTTCTCTCCAGTGGGATTCAGACTAGCTCCCCACTTTCGGGGAACTAATGAGACGATCCTGCTGGAGCGAAGGGGGGGACAATCGGAGCCCCCCCCCCCCAGAGGGGTCAGGCGGCGGGGGGGGGGGGGGGGGGGGGGGGGGGGGGGGTGGTGCCCCCTAGGCATGGGCACCCTGGCAGTGTTGGCCTGCGCTGCCCTAGGGGCAAAGTGCCCATGCCCAGGGGGCACCTTGGCACTGCCCATCAGACATGAGGCAGTGCCAGGGGGTTAGGCCTATTGGGGGCAGGGCCTAGGGGGCGATTGTTGGGAGTGGGGGGTACCGCTGCCACTCTGCCATTGCGATCGATGGAGGCTGGAGGGAGGCCAGCAATCGGGGGTGAGGTCATCAGCCGGGGGGAGCGTCTGCCTCCAGGGTGGTGGGGGGGGAGGGGTCTGCCAGGGGGGTGGTGTCGTCACTGCTGGGGGGAGAGCGGGGTGGGGATTGGGGGGGGGGGATGTGGGGGGTTCAGAGTTAGATCCCGAATGGATGAGGGGGGGGCTGCAATTGGGCCGTGGGGGTTTGGAGGGGCAGCGCTGGGGGGGTCCCGGGCTGGCCAGCAATCAAACTGGCCAGCAAACCAGAGGCTGATAGTTCCGGGCCTCTGTGCATGTGCAGTGGCTCTGAACTGTTAGTCTCCCGGACTGGAATAGGCCCCGCCCCTGAAATCTAATGATATTCACGCTGTTGGCCTCTGCAGTGCACAGAGTGTGGGAGATTCTAGTGTGAACTCCCACTGAAAAGACCAGTATGATTCACTCCAGTTTTCTCGTGAATTCAACGTTTAAAACTTTATTGGCAGAATACCGGCCTATTAGTCCCACTTCCTGCTGTTTACCATAGCAGTGTGATTTTTTCTTATCAATTTGTACATTCATTTTTTCTAAAGTTTCCATTGAATCTGCATCCACCACACTTTGAAGTGTGCATTCCAGATTGCAACAACTCGATATATTTTGACAACAATTCTCTCTGTATCCCGCTTTGATTTTAAACCTGTGTCATGTATTCCTGCCTGTAGAAAAGTTTTGCCCTTTTTAATCCGAGTCCCTGATAATTTTGAATCTGTCTGTTATAGTTGCCCCAATTTTCTCTGCTCCAAGGAAAATCATTCCAGCTTCTCTTGTCTCTCCACAGAGAGTTATAGAATTGAGTAATAGAAGGGGACCCATTGAGTTTGTAGTCATTCTCTCAAAAGGTAATCTAGTTAGTTCCATTCCCCACTCTTTCCATGTTGCTGCAAGTTTTTCCCCTTCAAATATTCATCCAGTTCCCTCTTGGCAAGGGAATTATTGTTAAAACTGTATCCACATTAGGCACTACATTCCAAATCCTAACACATCTGAAGTTCCATGGTAAGCCATTGCCCCTCAATGTTATCTTTTGTTTCCCCATGTTTAACATGTTCTTTATGCACCACTTCTACCATCCCTCTCCTGTCATCCTCCTTCATCAGCTCTGAAGGACACTCTTTTCTTTAATAGCCTGTAACCTCAGTTCACGCACCTCACTGCTTCTGTCCAGCAGTGCTATTATTTACTTAGATGGAATTCCTTCTCTCGTACAAAGTGCCTTTCCACAAACTGTTTTCTTGTCGTGCCCTTCTGTAAATTGGGAATCTATCTTTCTTCTGCTTTGACCAAGTCTTTTACCATTCTAGTTACTTTGTGATTTTTCTTCAACGCATTTCCAATTCTTTAAACTTATTTTGTACATTCCTAAACATCAGTTGCTGCTCTACCTGTATTCCATTTGACAGCAACAGGACAGTGCTTAAGACTGTAAATGGTGACCATAGAATCTCTACAGTGCAGAAAAGGCCATTTGGCCCATCGGGTCTGCATCGACTCTCTAACAGGGTATCTTACCTAGGCCCTCTCCCCGTAACTCCACACATTTCTCATGGTTAATCCATCTAACCTACACATCTTGGGACACTAAGGGCAATTTAGTTTAGCCAGTCCACCTAACCTACACATCTTTGGACTTGTGGGAGGAAACCGGAGCGCCCAGAGAAACCCATGCGGATAGGGAGAGAACGTGCAGACTCCACACAGACAGTCAGCCAAGGCAGGAATTAGAGGTAGCATTGCTAACCACTGTGCCATCATGTCACCCACAATAAATCTTCATTCCCTGACCGGTAGAGGAGAGCTAAGGGTGACATGGTGGCACAGTGGTTAGCACTGCTGCCTCACAGCGCCAGGGACCCAGGCTCAATTCCAACCTTGGGTTACTGTTTGTGCGGAGTTTGCACGTTTTCCCTGTGTCTGCATGGGTTTCCTCCGGGTGCTCCGGTTTCCTTCTGCACTCCAAAGATGTGCGAGTTAGGTGGATTGGCCAAGCTAAATTAACCCTAATGTCAGGGGTTTAACAGGGTAAATATATGGGGTTCCGGGGATAGGGGCTGGGAGGGATTGTGGTCGGTGCAGGCTTGATGGGCCAAATGGCCTCCTGTAGGGTTCTATGATTTATGAAGTTTCCTCCAATCCACCACACCTCATGTTAAATATAATGTGCTCAATGTTTCAGTTTTTCTTTAGTCAAACAAACACCTTGTGCTTGACAAATCAATGCACCTGACCAGGTTGCAATGATTTTGTGGATGCCTCCCTTGACACACAGGTGATGCAAGGCTTTCATCAATGGCAACAACCTTAGATCAGTGATGCTGAGCTGAGGCCCTCATTGCGTCCACTGCTGTGTATTGAAAATCAGGCTAACAAGGCAGAAACACCAGGCAAAAGCACATACTCGGAATAATTGAATGAACTTATTTTCCTTAATTGCCAGAAGGTTTTATGCAATACTTTATGTTCTAAGGAGCAGTTATCATTTGTAAATTTAAACAATGTACAGTGCCATTCTCTTATTGTTATTTAATGAAAGTGCTATTACACCAATTATTCAAAACAAATTTCAATGGAATCCCGCAGTGCATAGAGTTGTAGCATTGTACATGCCGTCGTGCTGCTTTTATTTCAGACTATTGAATGGGATTTATTATGGTGCGAGATAAAACGCTAATACACAATACAGGAAGATCTACATGGGCTTGATCACCTATTGGAAGCGGAGAGCCAAGACAAAACATGTGGTCATCTCTGGTACGTTGCCGGTGCCATGTGATAGCGAGTTGAGGAACAGGGAGAGAGTGCAGTTAAACATGTGGTTGCAGGATGGTGTAGGAGGTAAGGATTCAGCTACGTGGATAATTGGAACACATTCTGGGGAAGGTGGGACCTGTACAAACAGGACGGGGTGCACCTGAACCAGAGGGGCACCAATATCCTGGGGAGGGAAATTTGTTACGGCTCTTCAGCGGGGTATAAACTAATTTGCCAGGGGGCTGGGAAAAGGAGTTGTAGTCAGGAAGTCAGTGTTGAGGGTAGTGAGGTATTGGGGAAGGTATCAAGGTCAAGGGTGGGTACCAGTAGACAGGAAGGTGGGTTGAAGTGTGTCTTCTTCAATGCAAGGAGCATCAGGAACAAGGTAGATGAACTTGGGGCGTGGATTGGTACTTGGGACTACGATGTTGTGGCCATTACGGAGACGTGGGTAGAACAAGGACATGAATGGTTGTTGGATGTTCTAGGGTATAGATGTTTCAGTAAGTGTAGGGAAGCTGGTAAAAGAGGTGGAGGAGTAGCATTGTTAATCAAGGATAGTATAACGGCTGCGGAAAGGCACTTCGAAGGGGATCTGCATACTGAGGTATTATGGGCTGAAGTTAGAAATAGGAAAGGAGCGGTCATGTTAGGAGTTTGCTATAGGCCCCCAAATAGTAATAGAGATGTGGAGGAAGAAATTGCTAAGCAGATTATGGATATGTGTGGGGGTCACAGGGTAGTTGTCATGGGGGACTTTAACTTTCCAAATATTGATTGGAACCTTTGTAGGTCGAATAGTTCGGATGGGGCAGTTTTTGTGCAGTGTGTGCAGGAGGGTTTCCTGACACAATATGTGGATAGGCCGACAAGAGGTGGGGCCACATTGGATTTGGTACTGGGAAATGAACCGGGCCAAGTGTTAGATTTGGTTGTGAGAGAGCACTTTGGAGGTAGTGACCACAATTCGGTGTCTTTTGTTATTGCAATGGAGAGGGATAGGGCCTTACGGCAGGGCAAGGTTTATAATTGGGGGAGAAGTAATTAAGATGCGATTAGGCAAGAATTAGGGGGCATAAGATGGGAACAGAAACTGTCAGGGAAAGGCACTAATGAAAAGTGGAACTTTTTCAAGGAAGAAGTACTGTGTGTCCTTGATAGGCATGTCCCTGTCAGGCAGGGAGGAAATGGCCGAGTGAGGGAACCATGGTTCACAAAAGAGGTGGAATGTCTTGCAAAAAGAAAGAGGGAAGCTTATGTAGGGATGAGGAAACAAGGTTCAGATGGCTCAATTGAGGGTTACAAGTTAGCAAGGAATGAGCTGAAAAAGGGGCTTACGAGAGCTAGGAGGGGACATGAGAAGTCCTTGGTGGATCGGATCAAGGAAAACCCCAAGGCTTTTTACTCTTATGTGAGGAATAAAAGAATGACCAGAGTGAAGTTAGGGCCAGTCAAGGACAGTAGTGGGAACTTGTGTATGGAGTCAGTAGGGATAGGAGAGGTGATGAATGAATACTTTTCTTCAGTGTTCACCAAGGAGAGGGGCCATCTTTTTGAGGAAGAGAAGGTGTTACAGGCTAATAGGCTGGAGGAAGTAGATGTTCGGAGGGAGGATGTACTAGCAGTTTTGAATAAACTGAAGGTCAATAAGTCCCCTGGGCCTGATGAAATATATCCTAGGATTCTTTGGGAGGCAAGGGATGAGATTGCAGAGCCTTTGGCTTTGATCTTTGGGTCCTCACTGTCCACAGGGATGGTAGTCATGATGTGGAGATGCCGGCGTTGGACTGGGGTAAGCACAGTAAGAAGTCTCACAACACCAGGTTAAAGTTCAACAGGTTTATTTGGTAGCAAATACCATAAGCATTCGGAGCAATGCTCCTTCGTCAGATGGAGTGGTCTCTGTCTGTACCATGTCACACTGTCAATAAGCATGCAACAGGTCAGAGAACAACCCTTTGCTCCACAAGTCAATACTCAGCATGCAGCACCCAGTTCTCCCTCCCACTCAATCTCATAACACCCACAAAGAAAAAATATATCCCCAAATTCAGTGAAAATTGTTCACGCTTCTCAGTGGCAAGGATAAGAGGCGAGTTTATGTTTTAGAACATAGAACAGTACAGCACAGAACAGGCCCTTCGGCCCACGATGTTGTGCCGAGCTTTATCTGAAACCAAGATATCCCACTCCCCATCATCCGGGTGTGCTCCATGTGCCTATCCAATAACCGCTTAAATGTTCCTAAAGTGTCTGACTCCACTATCACTGCAGGCAGTCCATTCCACACCCCAACCACTCTCTGAGTAAAGAACCTACCTCGGACATCCTTCCTATATCTCCCATCATGAGCCCTATAGTTATGCCCCCTTGTAATAGCTCCATCCACCCGAGGAAATAGTCTTTGAACGTTCACTTTATCTATCCCCTTCATCATTTTATAAACCTCTATTAAGTCACCCCTCAACCTCCTCCGCTCCAGAGAGAACAGCCTTAGCTCCCTCAACCTTTCCTCATAAGACCTACCCTCCAAACCAGGCAGCATCCTGGTAAATCTCCTCTGCACTCTTTCCAGCGCTTCCACATCCTTCTTATAGTGAGGTGACCAGAACTGCACACAATATTCCAAATGTGGTCCCACCATTCAGAAAGTGGTTGGGGTGTGGAATGGACTGCCTGCAGTGATAGTGGAGTCAGACACTTTAGGAACATTTAAGCGGTTATTGGATAGGCACATGGAGCACACCCGGATGATGGGGAGTGGGATAGCTTGATCTTGGTTTCAGATAAAGCTCGGCACAACATCGTGGGCCGAAGGGCCTGTTCTGTGCTGTACTGTTCTATGTTCTAAATCATAAACTCGCCTCTTATCCTTGCCACTGAGAAGCGTGAACAATTTTCACTGAATTTGGGGATATATTTTTTCTTTGTGGGTGTTATGAGATTGAGTGGGAGGGAGAACTGGGTGCTGCATGCTGAGTATTGACTTGTGGAGCAAAGGGTTGTTCTCTGACCTGTTGCATGCTAATTGACAGTGTGACATGGTACAGACAGCAACCACATTCACAAGCACTAAAGCAATGAGTGGTGTGGGTGTTTAATAGACGGAAGCTATTTGGCCCATCGGATTTGTGCTGTCTCTTTGATAGAGCAGACTTGTTTAGTCCTGCTTTTAGAACATAGAACATTGAACAGCACAGCACAGAACAGGCCCTTCGGCCCACGATGTTGTGCCGAGCTTTATCTGAAACCAAGATCAAGCTATCCCACTCCCTATCATCCTGGTGTGCTCCATGTGCCCATCCAATAACCGCTTAAATGTTCCTAAAGTGTCTGACTCCACTATCACTGCAGGCAGTCCATTCCACGCCCCAACCACTCTCTGCGTAAAGAACCTACCTCTGATATCCTTCCTATATCTCCCACCACGAACCCTATAGTTATGCCCCCTTGTATTAGCTCCATCCACCCGAGGAAATAGTATTTGAACGTTCACTCTATCTATCCCCTTCATCATTTTATAAACCTCTATTAAGTCTCCCCTCAGCCTCCTCCGCTCCAGAGAGAACAGCCCTAGCTCCCTCAATCTTTCCTCATAAGACCTACCCTCCAAGCCAGGCAGCATCCTGGTAAATCTCCTCTGCACTCTTTCCAGCGCTTCCACATCCTTCTTATAGTGAGAACGGCACACAATATTCCAAATGTGGTCTCACCAAGGTCCTGTACAGTTGCAGCAGAACCCCACGGCTCTTAAACTCCAACCCCCTGTTAATAAAAGCTAACACACTATAGGCCTTCTTCACAGCTCTATCCACTTGAGTGGCAACCTTTAGAGATCTGTGGATATGGACCCCAAGATCTCTCTGTTCCTCCACAGTCTTCAGAACCCTTCCTTTGACCCTGTAATCCACATTTAAATTAGCCCTACCAAAATGAATCACCTCACATTTATCAGGGTTAAACTCCATTTGCCATTTTTCAGCCCAGCTTTGCATCCTATCTATGTCTCTTTGCAGCCTACAACAGCCCTCCACCTCATCCACTACTCCACCAATCTTGGTGTCATCAGCAAATTTACTGATCAGCCCCCTCCTCTAAGTCATTAATAAAAATCACAAAGAGCAGAGGACCAAGCACTGATCCCTGTGGCACTCCGCTAGCAACCTGCCTCCAATCTGAAAATTTTCCATCCACCACCACCCTCTGTCTTCGATCAGACAGCCAGTTACCTATCCAATCGGCCAACTTTCCCTCTATCCCACACCTCCTCACTTTCATCATAAGCCGACCATTATCAAACGCCTTACTAAAATCCATGTATATGACATCAACTGCCCTACCTTCATCAACACACTTAGTTACCTCCTCAAAAAATTCAATCAAATTTGTGAGGCACGACTTGCCCTTCACAAATCCGTGCTGACTATCCGTAGCTTTCAAGTTACACGTCCGCAAATGTCAACCTTTTTGTAATTATTTGTGGAATCAGCTTCCGCCACCTTTTCAGGTTAAACATTGCAAATTATTCTCAATTCTTGAGTGAAAAAGTTTCTCCTCATCTCCCCTGTCGGTCGTTTTGCCAATGATTTTAAACCTATGACCTCTGGTGCAGTCACTAGCGAGGATTGTTCATAATGCTTGAGTTGAGGCCTAATCATTGGTTTCTCAAGTTCTAGCATGATCTCATAGAGTCAAAGAGGTTTACAGCATGGAAACGGCCCTTCAGCCCAACTTGTCCATGCTGCCCTTATTTTTTTTTTAACCCCCTAAGCTAATCCCAATTGCCTGCATTTGGCCCATATCCCCTATACCCATCGTACCCATGTAACTATCTAAATGCTTTTTAAAAGATAAAATTGTACCCGCCTCTACCACTACCTCTGGCAGCTTGTTCCAGACACTCACCACCCTCTGTGTGAAAAAATTGCCCCTCTGGACACTTTTTGTATCTCTCCCCTCTTACCTTAAACCTATGCCCTCTAGTTTTAGACTCCCCTACCTTTGGGAAAATATGTTGACTATCTAGCTGATCTGTGCCCCTTATTATTTTATAGACCTCTGCAAGATCACCCCTCAGCCTCCTACGCTCCAGAGAAAAAAGTCCCAGTCTATCCAGCCTCTCATTATAACTCAATCCATCAAGTCCCGGTAGCATCCTAGTAAATCTTTTCTGCACTCTTCCTAGTTTAATAATATCCTTTCTCTAATAGGGTGACCAGAAATGCACACAGTATTCCAAGTGTGGCCTTACCAATGTCTTGTACAACTTCAACAAGACGTCCCAACTCCTGTATTCAATGTTCTGACCGATGAAACCAAGCATGCCGAATGCCTTCTTCACCACTCTGTCCACCTGTGACTCCACTTTCAAGGAGCTATGAACATGTACCCCTAGATCTCTTTGTTCTGTAACTCTCCCCAACACCTTACCATTAACTGAGTAAGTCCTGCCCTGGTTCAATCTACCAAAATGCATTACCTCGCATTTATCTAAATTAAACTCCATCTGTCATTCGTCAGTCCACTGGCCCAATTGATCAAGATCCCGCTGCAATTGGAGATAACCTTCCTCACTGTCCACCATGCCACCAATCTTGGTGTTATCTGCAAACTTACTAACCATGCCCCCTATATTCTCATCCAAATCATTAATATAAATGACAAATAAGAGTGGGCCCAGCACTGATCCCTGAGGCACACCGCTGGTCACAGGCCTCCAGTTTGAAAAACAATTCTCTACAACCACCCTCTGGCTTCTGTCAAGAAGCCAATTTTGTATCCATTTCGATACCTCACCCTGGATCCCGTGAGATTTAACTTCATGCAACAACCTACCATGCGGTACCTTGTCAAAGGCCTTGTTAAAGTCCTTGTAGACAACATCAACTGCACTGCTATCATCTACCTTCTTGGTTATCCCTTCAAAAAACTGCTTTAGTATTCTATGCCTTTTACGCACTCACCTGAAGAAGGGGCTTGCAGCTCCGAAAGCTTGTGTGGCTTTTGCTACCAAATAAACCTGTTGGACTTTAACCTGGTGTTGTTAAACTTCTTACTCTGTTTATGAACCCAGGGAACTCATGTTTTTTTAACAAATTTATCAACTTGCCCTGCCACCTTTAAGGATTTGTTTATCTGGACACCAAGCCCTCTGCTCTTCTACACATTTCAAAGTGATGCCATTTATAATATACTATCTTTCCAAAGATTATCACTTCACAATTCTCCACGTTAAAGACCATCTGCTGTATTTCATCATCCTGTCTGTCACCCTGAAGCCTAGAACTCTGCTCATCACTAATACTTTACCATGGCTTGTATCACCTGCAAACTTTACAGTGCTCCCGACATCCAAGTTGAGGCCGTTTATAAAATTGACAAGAGTAATGGACCCAAAACTGACCCTTGGGAGCTCCACTGCAAATTACCTGCTAATCTGAAAAACATTCATCCAACACAAGCACTTGCTCCATGTCACGTTGGCGTAGGTGGCATATTGCAAAACACAATTCAAAAAATACATTGTGTGTTTGGGACAAATTCTTGGAGAAATTTGAAGAGGGAGTCAGGGCCAGTGGAATATCTTACCATCTTACCTTTTGGGTGCAATTTTTTTATGGTATTGAAATAAAATACTGGGAACACTCTGCAGAATGTGAAACTTGGTAAAGACAGCACCTCTGAAAGGGGAAGGCAAGGTTAATGACTCCGGTCTGTGGGCCCTTCAGCACTGGGCGATGTTGCAAATGGACGATCTTAATTTTCCTCCTTCATAAATTGTCTGTAGCATCATGTGGTTCTGACAAAGGGCAATGGATCAGAAACATTAACCCTTTTCTCCTCTCTCCACAGATGCTGTTTTAACCACAGTGTTTGGTTTTATAATGCATTATTGAGATTGCCATGTACTTTCTGTTTCTTTAATGTAGGTTATCCAAGCATCAGAACAAATGACTACCACTGAACAGGTCATATCCCTGGAGGATACTGATCTCAGCGGTGTTGGATCGCAGGTGTTTGTGGCATTGCCCGATTCCCAAAATAATTCCTCAGGACCCCATGAAATTGTGGCTGTGAGTGTGAATGATTTACTTGATGGGTCTGTGACGCTTATCTGTGGAGATACCCCATGAAAAATAGAAGGTTTAAAAATAGATGATCTAAACACAATGGCAAGACTTCCAGCGATATGAAGAAGATATTTTTCTTCACAATTTGATCGATGATCATGGATCATATCAACTTTAGATCTCATTTGAGTGCTTCAACAATGATTTTAATGTAAGTTTAGAAACTTAATCAGTGTAAGTATCTGGTAACTCCCTGAATGTTTGTCATGTTAATATCCATTTTAAAAATGAAATTGTTGAGCTGAGGTTGCAGTGAGTCCAGTAGTACCAACACTGGACGATGCATTTCAAATCCAAACCTCATTCCTTTCATACTATCACAGTTCCTTAAACAATTGCTGAGGATGTGTGGAGAGGTTTCTCTGATTGCCAAATGATTAACCTGACAGACACAGAGGGCCCCAGGTTCGGTCAATGAACTATATTCTCAGGCACATGTTGGTGGATCGCACAGTTGCTTTTGCCGTTCCCATCGAAGGGAGGGGGAATAAGCCAGGGGTCTTGGCATCTGTCGGAAAGGTATGTTGAATGTCCTGCCAACAATCATGGTGCAGACTCTCGGGCACTGGCTGCTCTCTGATATCACAACCATAAATATATCCTAGTGTGCATCTGCCTCAGGCTGCCTGAGGAGAATAAAGGATACAGATCATCATTTAGGATAGGGCAGAGGGAAGGATCTGGATGAGATGCTCTTTCAGAGAGTCAGTGCAGACTCGATGGGCCGGGTGGCCTCTTTCTGCACTGTAGGGATTCTATGGTCCTATGGACTCTGGATTATTCAGGATGTGTTCTTACTCAACCAATTTATAATAGTGGCACCAGAGAGGCACTGCCATTTCATCAATGTTTATGCCTCTCTTAAAGGTTACTACAGTTTACCGATGCTGAAATGTCTTGCAAAGTTTGCACAAAATACATGAAGTTATGTTTATACAGTGGGCTTATAAATGAAAGGGAAAATCCAGTCTGTTAATGATCATTCACCAACTATCAAATTATCTCTGAGTTTGTTATAACCAGTTTTAACACACCAGTCCTCTAAAGCAGCGTGCTTTGTTTATTTTGCACCTATTCATTAAAATGAAGAGGAACCCATCTGTTGTTTGTGTGTGTAAAATGGACTCCAGTTTGAATCAACGTTGGACTGTAATTACACTTGGAGACATGCAGCACAGGTTGACTATCTGTGCACTGATACATGCATTCAATTACTTAGAAAAAGGAGCAGGTTCCCAGTCCACATCCTTTTGATTTGATCAAATTGATTTCAGTTGGAAGTCATTCTTCTGGAGAAGTCCATTTCTTTTCCAGATTGAAAGTGAATCGCAATGCTGAGTTGGAAAGAATGATCCACTCTGTGTGCCTATTAAAGAATATCAATTTACATTTTTACTCTGTCAGCACTTATTTCTCCTGTGACCTGCCAGTATATTCATGAAAAGGTGCTGTTAATTGTTCTGAAAATCAATATTTTGACTTACGGTTTGCTAATGGGGCCGCTCGGGATTTGATTTGCACATGTCTGTGTGTACAGTAGTGATCAAATGTTATTATCCAGATTAGTATTCATCTCAAAGGTGACAGCCCAAGTCAGATTTAAGCATTCACATTAGTAAAGAGCAATAGATTGTACATGCTCTCTGTACTTTATGGACAATGGAGGAAAAGTGGCTGAGGTTTCATATTGGACAAACTGCCAAAACATTGTACACTAGAAAAGGAAACATCTAGCTAATGGCTGCAAATTTGAATAATTACATTTTGAATACTGTGAACTGGGAAAGTCCCAAATTAGAATGTCTAGTGATAAGTGAGATACAATAGTGAGACGAGACTCACCCTGGCTCATAGAGGAAACAATTCAGGCTGAACCGGGGGACTTGGTTTCAACCCTAACACCGCTTTCTGAAAGAAAAGGTAAGATGGAACAAGTTGGACTCAAAAATACAACAGGGCAAGAATTCAGAGACAGATTTCAGGCATGCAAAAGGCAGACCGTAGGATGGACCTCTCAGAAGCATGGCCAACGGCTGAGCAGGTTTGTCAAGGTCAGGATACTAGATTTGTTTAAATTGACTTGGTGCTGTAATGTACTGTGGAATGATGACATTAAATGAGATGAAGGTCCTTCTGCCTCTGTGTCTGTGTCGATGTTTTTTTTTAAAGAATAGAGTATAAATATTTTTATCCAGTTCTCAGCAGACACTCCTTAATCCTTCACTATTTAAGCTGTCTTTTTGGCAGAGGCAGCAAGGATAGAGTGTAGGAAGTGAAAATGGATCACTGCAGGAATGCTGATCTGAGGTTTGAATTGAGAAAGGTTGATGCAATCGGAAAGTAGTGCTGAACTATTGATATTACTTTGTGATCTGCTGACAGTTTTACTGACTAAAACTTTAATGTTTCATTCCCTCTGCGCTGCCTTTTGTCACTCTTATTAGTAGATTTATATCATAAACATGCACATTTTGAAAGCTGGATACCCCATCCAGTACTCAAATGGTTAAATAAACTGAACTGGAAATTGGGAGATATCTTGTCCAATCAATTTAGGATCTTAAATAATATACTTAATGGGGTCAACTGAATTTACAAGCCATGAAATGGGTGCTGAGGATGTGAGACTGGATGGCTAATCGAAAGGACAAGCTTGTAATGTTGTCATGGAATAATATTTAATTGTGACAGGCAATTATAGCTGGAGTAGCAAGTTTATGCAACCTTACGGAACCTTTCAACTGTCTGAACCAAAAGTGTTATCATTGGATAAAGTAATGCAATTTTGTCTGTCTCCTCCATTAACCTTGTCAAACCAGAGACTGTTGATATACCTTAAAGGAAGCAATTGCTGCTTATAACCTGAACTATTAAAATATCCTTGCATCCTCGATGCTCTTCAAGTGCTTCCCTCAGTCATTAGATCATGGGTTTTTCTTCCCCACAGTCTGCTGTGACAGGCAGCAATGCTGATTTCTGTGCCAGAGTAAAATTGGAAACTCCCATGGACAGTATTGCAAAGGTGTTTAACCGATAGACTGGATATTGAGAATTCATTGGTGTTACAACCTGAAAAATATTCTCATTGTAGCCTTGAAATAAGTTGGGGGATATTAAAATACAAGTTTATTTTTGAAAAAGAAATAAATGTCCTTCATAATGAAGGGGACTGGGAAATTGATGACAGCAACTTATGTTCTGGTGACCAAGGTGAAGATTGTATTAAATGCTCATTGCAAACAATGGCTGTTGTTCCATTGTGTTTGGTTATTGTGATCAGGTGGTTTAAATGGAGTTTCCACCAGACCCTTATTGAATATTTGGCTGCATCAGAAGGGGAAAGAGTTTGGGAAGAGAACGAAGCAGAAACTGCACAATGAGCTGTTAACATTACACCGTGTTGCACATTGAGAACTGATACCTGATCTCGTGTTTTCAAAACCTGTGCGGAATGCTTCTCAAAAATGTACAATGAATAAAAATACCAGTTTACATCTAATGTAATAATTTCTGTAAGATTTATTAAAGTTTTCATGATGAAACTAGAAAGTATTGTTTTGATCTGCTTTCACTCATGTCTCATGTTGTCTAATATTAGAATTCAATCTAGTAGGGTTTTTAGAGAAATAGTTTGATAGAATTAATCCCTATATTGCTGACCAGATAACTGAATGGGCTGCCATTCAAATGACCTGAAAACACTGGGATGCTGCCTTTTATAATAGCTTGTAGTTACTTTGAAACCATTTGCAGTTGCAGCAGACAAATGGAGCCTCAATTTAATGTTTCAACCGAAAGGTGACACTTCCAGCAGTGCGGCACTCCAGCAGTAATGCATTGGAGTGTCAGCTTTGATTTTTGTGCTTAAGTTCTGGGGTACCTTCAATTCCCCTTGACATAATGGTGCTTTTGTTAAAGAACAAAGAACAATACAGCACAGGAACAGGCCCTTCGGCCCTCCAAGCCTGTGCCGCTCATGTGCCCAACTAGACTATTCATTTGTATCCCTCTGTTCCCAGTCTGTTCATGTGGCTATCTAGGTAAGTCTTAAATGATCCCAGCGTATCCGCCTCAATCACATTGCTTGGCAGTGCATTCCAGGCCCCCACCACCCTCTGTGTAAAATACGTCTCCCTGACATCTGTGTTGAACCTTGCCCCCCTCACCTTGAACCCGTGACCCCTTGTGTTTGTCACCTCCGACCTGGGAAAAAGCTTCCCCACTGTTCCATAAAGAGTTTGTTTTACTATACTAATCTGTCTTTTTAATGTGGCTGTTTGGCTATCTACAGCAGTTGTTTGCAAAGTTGCTATAAAGTTGCATTACACCATAATAAAGTTGCATTACAACATTAAATTAATGTTAATTTTAAACAATGTTTTTGAATGTGTTATCAATAATGGTCAGTGCCCCGTTTAAGAACAAATTTTCATGTGTTTTGCCAGCTGCATTAGTTGATGGTGGAGTCTAGCAGCAAGGACCATAAGTCATCATTCCAATGACATTGTGCAAAGCTGTATAGCTTGGGATGCAAGCTCCAAAAAAACTGACCTTCAATTAGCCACAGTCAAAATAAGATGGTACATGCATGATCTGGCGCTGAGAGATTGCTGGCCATGCACAGCCTTGTCCTGAACTGATTGGCAAAGCTTACTGCGGACACTTAAGGATTGGAACAAGACTTGAATGAATCAAACCCCTGCCATTGCCCCACAGTAGATCTCTGGGTCAGTACAGAGACTGAGCCTCAGATGCCAAGCAAGAATTTGGAAAAATCAAACTTACCAACCAGATCTTCTTCAGTATTCCTCAGGAGTTGGGGAAAGCCCAAGATCCTTCAGACAGACTATCTCGAGCATTCATTTGTTTGTTGGAAACTTAATTCCAGGTGATTCAACGACAGGGCACAAGTCATCGTAATAAAAGTGATTTGGGTACTATGATAGTGCTGGTGTATTGTGCCATCAGCATTGACCAGAGAGCAGATCAGCTGCTCCATCTTTCCATCCCTCCACTTATTGCAGAAGTTGTATTGCAGTGGGAAAGACTGGGATGTCCATGAATTGCAGACTTGAGAGTTAAATTCCATTTGAATACACTTAATTAGACTGAAGAAATTGAGCATGTTTGCTGTCTCATTGGTATCAGAAATTAGAATCCATCACACAGGTAAGTGACTAGCATTAAACTTTTTTTAACTGCCAACAAGTGAGATAAATAGTTGAATTCAAAATTCAACTTTCTTGAACTACCATTAACTGAAGAAAGTTGTGTAAACCCACTCTCACCTCTTGTCACAAAACATGATGCGGAGATACTGGTGTTGGACAGGGTTGGGCACAGTAAGAAGTCTCACAACATCAGGCCGCCTCCTGCACTGAAAAAGGTTTGTAATCCCAACACTGGTAATTTTATCTTTCCTGCACACACATCTGTTCTAGCTCATATAAAAAGACTTTTTACTTCAATAAAGCTTTCAAATTGTCCACTTGTTTTTATACATTTACTTGAATTTAAAGCAGTTTAAGAGAGAACTAGAAGTTACCATTGCAACCAATTGAATTTTGATTTGATTTGACTTATTGTCACGTATTGGGATACAATGAAAAGTATTGTTTCACGCTATACAGACAAAGCGTACTGTTCATAGAGAAGGAAAGGAGCGTGCAGAATGTAGTGTTAGGATGTCGAGAAAGATCAACTTAATATAAGGTAGGCCCATTCAAAAGTCTGATGGCAGCAGGGAAGAATGTGTTCTTGAGTCGGTTGGTATGTTATCTTAGACTTTTGTATCTTTTTCCTGATGGAAGAAGATGGAAGAGAGCATATCCTGGGTGTGTGGGGTCCTTGATTATGCTGACTGCTTTTCCAAGGCAGCGGGGAGTGTGGACGGAGTCAATGGATGGGAGGCTCTTTTGCATGATGGACTGGGCTACATTCACAACCCTTCGTAGTTTCTTGTGGTCTTAGAGCAGGAGCGATACAATGCTGTGATACATCGGGAAAGAATGCGATCATGGCGCATCTATAAAAGTTGGTGAGAGTCGTAGTGGACATGCCAAATTTCCTTAGCCTCCTGAGAAAGTAGTCATTGGTGGGCTTTCTTAACTATAGCATTGGTGTGGAGGGACCAGGACAGGTTGTTGGTGATCTGGACACCCTAAAAACCTGAAGCTCTTGACTATTTCCACTTCACCATTGATGTAGACAGGGTCATGTCCTCCACTATGATTGAATACAGGAGTTGGAATGTCTTGTTGAAGTTGTACAAGGCATTGGTAAGGCCACACTTGGAATACTGTGTGCAATTCTGGTCACCCTATTATAGAAAGGATATTATTAAACTAGAAAGAGTGCAGAAAAGATTTACTAGGATGCTACCGGGACTTGATGGATTGAGTTATAAGGAGAGGCTGGATAGACTGGGACTTTTTTCTCTGGAGCGTAGGAGGCCGAGGGGTGATCTTATAGAGGTCTATAAAATAATAAGGGGCACAGATCAGCTAGATAGTCAATATCTTTTCCCAAAGGTAGGGGAGTCTAAAACTAGAGGGCATAGGTTTAACGTAAGAGGGAAGAGATACAAAAGTGTCCAGAGGGGCAATTTTTTTACACACAGGGTGGTGAGTGTCTGGAACAAGCTGCCAGAGGTAGTAGAGGCGGGTACAATTTTATCTTTTAAAAAGCATTTAGATAGTTACATGGGTACAATGGGTTTAGAGGGATATGGGCCAAATGCTGGCAATTAGGATTAGCTTAGGGGTTTTAAAAAAAAGGGCGGCATGGACAAGTTGGGCCGAAGGGCCTGTTTCCATGCTGTAAACCTCTATGACTCTATGATCCAGAAACCAAATGATTTTGGCCATTCAATTTTCCACATTGTAATTTATCTCGTACCGAGAGATAAAATTATCGACGCACCCTTTTATCTATTGAAACACCCTTTTATCAATCACAATTGGGTTTACTTCCACTGAAATATTTAGAAAACTAAAGCCATTATTTTTAGTCCCTGCCCTAGCTGCCAATACAATCCCATCCCTGACAACTCCCCCAGATTGTTCACAACTTTTGTGCCATGCTAGACCCAGAGTTGAACATGTTCTAGTGATTTCCGCCTCTGTAAAAACTTTCAGTTCTGCCTCTGTTAGCTCTCAGCTTGGCTGTTCCAACACACTTCCACAAATTACCCTCCAAAAGGTTATAGTCAGCCAAAGCTTTGACCTTATTTGCACTTTTTTACCCATCACCTCTGGGCTCGCTAACCCACATTGGCTCCTGGTCAAGGATCACCTCAATTTTAAAATTCTCATCCTTGTTTTCAAACCCCTTTGTTGCTTTGTCCCTCCCTGTCTCTGAAATTTCCTCAAGACCCATCGTGCTGCGAGATATCTGCATTCATATAATTCAGGTCTCTCGAGCGTCTCCCACTTTAACTGCTTCACTGTTGGTGACCATACCTTCATCTGCCAGGGTCCCAAGCTCTGGAATTCCCTCCCCAAACCCCTCCAACTTTCCCTCCCCAAACCCCTCCAACTTTCCCTCCCCAAACCCCTCCAACTTTCCCTCCCCAAACCCCTCCAACTTTCCCTCCCCAAACCCCTCCAACTTTCCCTCCCCAAACCCCTCCAACTTTCTTCCTTTAATACTGGGGACACTGTGGAGCATCTGCGAGGCGGAGAATAAGGCAGGCTGTGGAGAGGCAGAGGCTGTGGAGCATCCGTATTGTGGATAACACGTACAGAGAGGTGGTCACACCTCAGACTCAGACTCTGCAGGCAGGAAGGGAATGGGTGACCACTAGACAGAGCAAGACAGGTAGTGCAAGTATCATTCCCCTGAAAAACAGATATACCGTTTTGGATATTATTGAGGGGAATGACCTCTTGGGAAAGCAGCAGCAGCCAAACTCATTGCACCATGGTTGGTTCTACTGCAGAGGGGAGGGGTAAAAAGTGTGCCAGTGCAATAGTCACAGAGGACTCAGTTGTAAGAGGAATAGACAGGCGTTTCTGTGGACGCAAAGGAGGTTGGGCGGCACAGTAGCACAGTGGTTAGCACTGCTCTTCACAGCTCCAGGGACTCGGGTTCAATTCCTGGCTTGGGTCACTGTCTGTATGGAGTTTGCACATTCTCCCTGTATCTGCGTGGGTTTCCTCCGGGTGCTCCAGTTTCCTCCCACAGTCCAAAGATGTGCGGGTTAGGTGAATTAGCCATGCTAAATTGCCCCTTAGTGTCCCGAGATGTGTAGCTTAGAGGGGTTAGTGGGTAAATATGTAGGGATACGGGGATAGGGCCTGGGTGGGATTGTGGTCGGTGTAGACTTGATGGGCCGAATGGCCTCTTTCTGCACTGTAGGGTTTCTATGATTCTATGATTCCAGGGTGGTATGTTGGCTCCCTGGTGCAAGGGTGTCTCGGTGTGGGTACAGGATATTCTGGAGGGGGAGGGTGAACAGCCAGTGGTCGTGGTACACATCGATACAAATGATATAAGTTTTAAAAAAGGGATGAGGTCCTAAAAGAAACAGGGAGCGAGGAAGAAAGGTAAGAAATTGGACCTCAAAGATAGTGATCTCAGGATTACTACCGGTACCACGTGCTAGTCAGGGTAGAAATGACAGGATATATCGGATGAATACGTGGCTGAAGAGATGGTGTCAGGGGAGGGTTTCAGATTCCTGGGGCATTGGGACCAGTTCTGGGGAAAGTGGGACCCAGATAAATTGGATGGGCTACACCTGGGCAGGACTGGAACTGATGTCCTCGGGGGACTGTTTGCTAGAGTGGTTGGGGAGGGTTTAAACTAATATGCCAGAGGGATGGGAACCTCCATAAGGAGTCAGAGAAGGAGAAAGCAAGGACAAAAACAAAAGGTAGAAAAGGAAATAAGAGAAGTGTTAGGCAGAGAAACCAAGGACAAAATTCAAACAGGGCTATAGAGAAAAATGTTGGGAGCAAGACAAACAATGTTAAAAATATAAGCTTAAAGGCTCTGAGCCTTAATGTGTGGAGCATTTGCAATAAAGTGGATGAACTAATTGTGCAGATAGATTTAAACGGGTACGATATCATTGGGATTATGGAGACATGGCTGCAAGGTGACCAGGGATGGGAACTGAATGTCCCAGAGTATTCAGTATTTAGATAGAACAGGCATAAAGGAAAAGGTGGTGGAGTGGCAGTGCTGGTTAAAGAGGAAATTACCACAATAGTGAGAAAGAATATTAGCTCTGACAACGTGGAGTCTGTATGGGTGGAGTCAAGAAATACCAAGGGGCAAAAAACATTAGTGGGTGTCTGTGGTGAACCATAGATGGTTACCACTATGGGTACTTGTACATATGTTACTCTTGTTACTGTTAGGGTTTGGGTGTTCCACCTGTTATTATTGTTCGTGTGGTACACTCCATTCGGCTCCGCCTCCTTACAGGGGTGTAAAGGTCACTGCTACTTCCTAGCAGTCTTTAGTCTGGGATAATATTGTTAAGTAGCATGCTCCTATTTGTCGTGAATAAAAGCCTTTATTCCCGGGTACGTTCTAGCCTCCCGTGTGAATTAATCGCGCATCAATTTTATTCACGACAAATACTGAACATTTTGTTCGAACAAAATGGAGCAGATGCTAAAGCCCGATCGGCTAACCTTGGATCTGCGTGCCGCTGGGGCGTCGAACACTTTCGACCATTGGTTGAAGTGCTTCGAGAATTACGTTGAGACCTCGGCAGCAGTCCAGTCCGACGACGACAGATTGCGGGTCCTCCACGCCTGGGTGAGCGACACTGTGTATGCAACAATTCGCGATTCCCAAAATTATAAAGATGCTGTCGAATTGCTCAAGAAGCTGTATAACAAACAGCCGAACGAAATTCATGCTCGTCACCTATTAGCCACTCGATGGCGGCAGCCCGGCGAAACTACGGGACAGTACCTGCGCGAACTTCAACAGCTAGCCAGAGCTGCAACTGTAAGGCGGTGTCGGCTACTCAATGCACCAACGACCTCATTCGGGACGCGTTTGTGGCGGGAATCGGCTCATCCTATATCCGCCTGCGGCTGCTAGAGCAGGGTAACCTGGACCTGGCTAAGACGGTAGAATTGGCCGACGCAATGGAAACGGCCTCCAGAAGTCTCGAAGCCTACCCCATCGACCACATGGGAACAGCGTGGCAAGCACAGCCGCCGCCTCAGCTGTACTCGGCGGCTCCACGGACAGGCGGCTGTCGTGAATAAAATTGATGCGCGATTAATTCACACGGGAGGCTAGAACGTACCCGGGAATAAAGGCTTTTATTCACGACAAATAGGAGCACACTACTTAACAATATTATCCCAGACTAAAGACTGCTAGGAAGTAGCAGTGACCTTTACACCCCTGTAAGAAGATGCTCCCAACTTCACACCTGACGGCTGCGGCTGCTCCTGGAGGCCCACGGTGCTATTTCTGCGGTTTGGCGAAGCATCCTCCAAAGATGTCCGGCCAGGGCGGTGTTTTGCTCCGCCTGTGGAAAGAAAGGGCACTATGCAAAGGTGTGCCGAGCGAAGACCCCTTCCAAGCCCAGCAGTGCTGCGTGCAACTCCCCAGGATCCATCTCCTCGTCTCCGGCCTCGTTGATGTCTTCAGCCACGTGCGATCCACGGGCGCCGCCATTTCCTATGACGACGACGCCAGCCACGTGCGACCTGCGGGTGCCGCCATTTTCAACATGCTCGACCGTGTGCGATTCATGGGCGCAACCACTTTGGTCGACACCGGCCGCAGGGGACCAGCAGGGGTCCTCGTCGTCGGCTATCTCAACTGCCTGCAGTTACGCTCGGGATCCAACAGTGGCGTCAATCATCCTGGACCAGGCCAAGCCTCACAGACTCGACAAGTCCATGATGGACATAGAGGTAAACGGGTGCCTGGCGCGTTGCCTGTTTGACAGCGGGAGCACGGAGAGCTTCATCTACCCGGATACAGTAAAACGGTGCGCTCTCCGTGTGCAAACTGTCAGGCAGACAATCTCCATGGCCTCGAGGTCCCGATCTGTCCTCGTTCTTGGGAGCTGTGTGGTAACTCTAACGGTGCGGGGCACAGTCTACGAGAACTTCAGGCTCCTCGTGCTACCGCACCTTTGCGCTCCGGTACTTCTGGGGCTAGATTTATGGTCCACCTGAGGAGTGTGACCCTGCAGTACGATGGGCCACTCCCTCCACTTTCAGTGGGAGAACAGCAGCCTCCAAATTGTCCAGCGCGCTCCACATGCAGCCTCTCAACACTTAAAATTACCCCGCCTTCCCTATTCGAAAATCTCATGCCAGGCTGCAAGCCCATCGCAACTAAAAGCAGGCGTTACAGCGCTGAGGATTGGATCTTTATTAGATCTGAGGTTCAGTGGCTCCTCAGGGAAGGGGTCATTCAACCTAGCACTAGCCCATGGAGAGCACAAGTCGTGGTGGTCAAGACCGGAGACAAGCCCCAGATGGTCATAGACTATAGTCAGACCATTAATAGGTACACGCAGCTGGACGCGTATCCTCTCCCGCGCATATCTGACATGGTCAACCAGATTGCGCAGTACCAGGTGTTCTCCACCATCGACTTGAAGTCAGCCTACCACCAGCTCCCCATTTGCCCAGAGGACCGAAAATACACGGCCTTTGAGGCGGATGGCCGTCTCTATCACTTTTTAAGAGTCCCTTTCGGCGTCACTAATGGGGTCTCGGTCTTCCAGCGTGAGATGGACCGAATGGTGGACCAAAACGGGCTACGGGCTACCTTCCCGTACCTGGACAACGTCACTATCTGCGGCCATGACCAGCAGGACCAGAACGCCAACCTCCAGAAGTTTTTACGCACTGTGACTCTCCTGAACCTGACCTATAACAAGGAGAAGTGCGTATTCAGCAAGCACCGCCTAGCAATCCTCGGATACGTGGTGGAAAACGGGGTCATCGGCCCCGATCCAGACCGTATGCGTCCCCTCCTTGAACTTCCCCTACCCACTAGCATCAAAGCACTAAGAAGATGCTTAGGCTTCTTCTCGTACTATGCACAGTGGGTCCCCAATTACGCGGACAAAGCCCGTCCGCTCATAAAATCTATCTCTTTTCCCCTGACAGCAGAGGCTCGCCTAGTCTTTGAAGGGATAAAAGCCGACATCGCGAAAGCCACGATGCACGCTGTCGATGAGTCCATCCCCTTTCAGGTGGAGAGTGATGCATCTGATTTCGCCCTGGCCGCCACACTTAACCAGGTGGGCAGGCCCGTCGCCTTTTTCTCTCGCACCCTCCAAGGCCCTGAAATTCGGCACTCCTCTGTGGAGAAAGAGGCTCAGGCCATTGTGGAGGCCGTACGGCATTGATGCCATTATTTGGCTGGCAAACGGTTTACCCTGCTCACGGACAAAAGGTCCGTGGCCTTCATGTTCAACAACACGTTAAAGGGAAAAATTAAGAATGATAAAATCTTGAGGTGGAGAATCGAACTCTCCACCTACAACTATGATATCATGTACCGTCCGGGGAAGCTCAATGAGCCCTCAGATGCCCTGTTGCGTGGAACATGTGCCAGTGTGCAGGAGGACCGGTTACAGGCCCTCCACAATGATCTCTGCCATCCGGGGATCACTCGGCTCTTCCATTTTGTAAAGGCTCGGAATCTGCCCTATTCCATAGAGGATGTCAGGTCGATAACTCGATGCTGCCAGGTTTGTGCAGAGTGCAAGCCGCACTTCTACCGGCCTGACAGGGCACACCTCATTAAGGCCACTCGCCCTTTTGAACGACTGAGTGTCGACTTCAAGGGGCCCCTCCCTTCGACGGATCGGAACGTGTATTTCCTCAACATTGTTGACGAATTACTCCCGATTCCCCTTTGCCATCCCCTGTTCTGACATGTCCTCTGCCATGGTCATCAAAGTCCTGCGGAGTCTTTTTACCCTGTTCGGCTACCCCAGTTATATCCACAGTGATAAGGGTTCGTTGTTTATGAGCGACGACTTGAGGCAATACCTGCTCTCTAAGGGAATTGCCTCAAGTAGGACTACAAGTTACAACCCCAGGGGTAACGGACAGGTCGAGAGAGAAAACGCTACAGTCTGGAAGGCTGTTTTACTGGCGCTACGGTCTAGGGATCTTCCAGTCACCTGTTGGCAAGAGGTACTTCCTGATGCACTCCATTCGATCCAGTCCCTCCTGTGTACGGCAACCAACGCTACCCCACATGAGCGGATGTTTGCCTTCCCTAGGAAGTCTTCCTCTGGGACCTCACTGCCGTCTTGGTTGACATACTCAGGACCTGTCCTCCTGCGGCGACCCTTTGGTTGAACAGGTCCATCTCCTCCACGCCAACCCTCAATATGCCTATGTGGCATATCCTGACGGGCGAGAGGACACGGTCTCTATCAGAGATCTGGTGCCTGCAGGGGACCTGGAAGCCCCCGTCACTCCCGCACCCCTGGTTAGGATTCCTTTGCCCATTCTCTCCCCTCCTGACACGGCGCGGACAGCATCGGGACCTCAACTTAACCCTCTTACTCCCGTGTGCAGCTTGCCTGAGTCCAGGGGATTGTCGCCATCTCGAGGTCGGCAGTCGGGAGAGGAACTGGAGGAGTCAGTGGACACCACCTCGGAGAGAGGGTCGTCACCACGGTCACCAGAACCGGCACTGGAGCCAGTGCTGCGGAGGTCGCAGAGATGGTGCGGACCCCCGAAACGGCTGAACTTGTGAACATGTGGACAGTTCGTATTGTTTTCTTACCCCACCGGTCTTTGTTTTTAAAGGAGGGGTGAATGTGGTGAACCACAGATGGTTACCACTATGGGTACTTGTACATATGTTACTCTTGTTACTGTTGGGGTTAGGGTTTGGGTGTTCCACCTGTTATTATTGTTCATGTGGTACACTCTGTTCGGCTCCACCTTCTTACAGGGGTATAAAGGTCACTGCTACTTCCTAGCAGTCTTTAGTCTGGGATAATATTGTTAAGTAGTGTGCTCCTATTTGTCGTGAATAAAAGCCTTTATTCCCGGGTACGTTCTAGCCTCCCGTGTGAATTAATCGCGCATCAGTGTCATATATAGACCCCAAACTGCAGTGATGTTGGGAATGGCATTAAACAGGAAATTAGAGATGCATGTGATAAGGGAATATCGGTGATCATGGGTGATTTTAATCTGCACATAGATTGAGCAAATCAAATTAGCCACAATGCCGTAGAGGAGGAATTCCTGGAGTGTATACGGGATGGTTTTCTTGACCAATATGTGGAGGAACCAACTAGAGAGCAGGCCATCTCAGACTGGGTACTGTGTAATAAGAAGGCAATCATTGCCAATCTAGCTGTGCGAGACCCCTTGGGGATGAGTGCCCATAACATGATAAAAAAATGTTATCAAGATGGAGAGTGAAGTAGTTGATTCAGAGACAAAAATGCTGAATCTTAATCAAGGAAACTGAAGATATGAGGCATGAGTTGGCCTTGATAGATTGGGGAGAGTTACTTAAAGGAATGACAGTGGATAGGCAATGGCAAACATTCAAGGAACACATGGGGGAACTGCAGCAACTGTTTATTCTTGTCTGGTACAAAAGCAAATGGGTAAGAGGGTCAATCCATGGCTTACAAAGGAAAATAGAGATAGTATCTGATCCAAGGAAGAAGCATACAGATCGGCAAAGAAAAATAATAGGTCTGAGGATTGGGAGCAGTTTAGAATTCAGCAAAGAAGGACTAAAGGATTGATTAAGAAGGGGAAAATACAGTACGAAAGTAAGCTTGTAGGGAACATAAAGACTGACACTAAGAGTTTCTATAGACACGTGAAGAGAAAGAGGTTGGTGAAGACAAATATAGGTCCCCTACAGACAGAAACGGGAGAATGTATAATAGGGCACAAAGAAAAGGCTGAGCAACTGAACACATACTTTGGTTCTGTCTTCACAAAAGAGGACACAAATCAGATACCAGAAATGTTGGAGAGTGCAAGATTTAGTGAGAGGGAAGAACTGAGGGAGATCAATATTAGTGGGGAAATGGTGCTGGGAAAATTGGTGGGATTGAAGGCGGATAAATCCCCAGGGCCTGATAATCTACATCCCAGAGTACTTAAGGAAGTGGCTCTAGAAATAGTAGATGCATCTTCCATGATTCTATAGACTCTGGAATAGTCCATGCAGATTGGAGGGTAGCTATTGTCACTCCAATATTCAAAAAGGGAGTAGAGAGAAAACTGAATTATAGACCAGTAAGCCTAACATTGGTAGTGAGGAAAATTCTTGAATCCATTATCAAGGGAGGTTATTATCAGGCTCTTGATTAATAAGGGGATCAGGGGTTATGGGGAAAAGGCAGAAGAATGGGGATGACAAAAGTATCAGCCATGATTGAATGGCGGAGCAGACTCGATGGGCCGAGTGGCCTAATTCTGCTCCTGTGTCTTATGGTTTTATGGTCTAAGGGCTTCATGGCAGAACATTTAGAAAGCAGTGGCAGGATCAGACAGAATGTGGAGATGCCGGCGTTGGACTGGGATAAACACAGTAAGAAGTCTCACAACACCACGTTAAAGTCCAACAGGTTTATTTGGTAGCACAAGCCACTAGCTTTTGGAGCACTGCTCCTTCATCAGGTAAGTGGGAGTTCTGTTCACAAACAGGGCATATAAAGGCACTTTACATGGTGTCTTTAGGACAAAGAGTTCCTTCAGAATGATCTGGACAGGTTGGTTGAGTGGGCAGATCAATGGCAGATGCAGTATAATTAGGATAAATGTGAGGTTATTCACTTTGGAAGCAAAAACAAGAAGGCAGATTGCTTCCTGAATGGCTGTAAATTGGGAGAGGGGAGTGTGCAGCGGGACCTGGGTGTCCTTGTGCACCAGTCGCTGAAGGTAAGCCAAAAGAGAAAATGCTGGAGAATCTCAGCAGGTCTGGCAGCATCTGTAAGGAGAGAAAATAATTTTGAAAAGTTTTGAATCCAGATGACCCTTTGTCAAAGCTGAAGATAAGCATGCAGATGCAGCAGGCGGTAAAGAAGGCAATTGGTATGTTGGCCTTCATTGCGAGAGGTTTTGAGTACAGGAGCAGGGATGTGTTGTTGCAGTTATACAGGGCCTTGGTGAGGCCACACCGAGAGTATTGTGTGCAGTTTTGGTTTCCTTTTCTGAGGAAGAATGTTGTTGCTCTCGAGGGAGTGCAGCGAAGGTTTACCAGGCTGATTCCAGGGATGGCGGGACTGATGTATGAGGAGAGATTGACTAGGTTACGATTGTTTTCCCTGGAGTTCAAACGAATGAGGGGGGAATTTCATAGAGACTTATAAAATTCTAACAGGACTAGACAGGATAGATGCAGGGAGGATGTTCTCGATGGTGGGGGAGTCCAGAACCAGGGGTCACAGTCTGAGGATTCGGGGTAGACCATTTAGGATGGAGGTGAGGACTCATTTCTTCACCCAAAGAGTGATGAGCCTGTGGAATTCATTACCACAGGAAGTAGTTGATGCCAAAACATTGAATGTATTCAAGAGGCGGCTGGATATAGCACTTGGGGAGAATGGGATCAAAGGTTATGGGGAGAAAGCAGGATTAGGCTATTGAGTTGGATGATCAGCCACGATCATGATGAATGGCGGAGCAGGCTCGAAGGGCCAAATGGCCTCCTCCTGCTCCTTTCTTCTATGCTTCTCTGAGTCGATGTTTCTAAAACACTGCTTAAAACTGACCACCTTGACCGGCTACCCTCATGTGACTCTGTTAAATAAGCAAAATATCGCCGATGCTGGAATCTGAAACATTTTGTATTTCCCAAAAGATTTTGGGAAAATTCAGGAGGTCTGGCAGCAAATGTAAGTCTCTCAGCGTCTGGTGGTGGGGCAAAAATTAAGCCCTCGGCTGAGAACTTCGATTTCATCTGGTTGAAGTGTGTAGTGGTGGTGGGGCAAAAACCTTTGATTCCATTCGCCCCAAGTGCTATATCCAGCCGCCTCTTGAATACAGTCAATGTTTTGGCATCAACTACTTCCTGTGGTAATGAATTCCACAGGCTCACCACTCTTTGTGTGAAAAAATGAGTCCTCACCTCCATCCTAAATGGTCTACCCCGAATCCTCAGACTGTGACCCCTGCTTCTGGACTCCTCAACCAGGATATTGGGTTCATGCCACACTATTTGTAATCCCCACAGCTTGCCTGGACCTGCAGAGTTTCACTGGCTGTCTTGTCTGGAGACAATACACATCTTTTTAGCCTGTCTTGATGCTCTCTCCACTCACATTGTTTATATCTTAAAGACTTGATTAGCTGTAAGTATTCGCATTCCAACCATTCGTGTAAATTGAGTCTGTGTCTTTATATGCCCTGTTTGTGAACAGAATTCCCACTCACCTGAAGAAGGGTCTTAAGGCTCCGAAAGCTTGTGTGGCTTTTGCTACCAAATAAACCTGTTGGACTTTAACCTGGTGTTGTTAAACTTCTTACTGAGCAAATGTAAGGGCAGCACGGTGGCACAGTGGTTAGCACAGCTACCTCACAGCGCCAGGGACCCGGGTTTGATTTCCGTCTTGGATCACTGTCTGCGCGGAGTCTGCACGTTCTCCCCATATCTGCGTGGGTTTCCTCCAGGTTTCCTCCCACAGTCCAAAGATATGTGGGTTAGGTGGATTGGCCATGCTAAATTGTCCCTTAGTGTCATGGGTATTGCTAGGGTAAATACATGTGGTTATGGTGATAGGGCCTGGGTGGAATAGTGGTTCATGCAGACTTGATGGGTCGAATGGCTGCCTTCTGCCCTATAGGATTCTATGATGATTCAAAGTTGACGTTTTGAGCCCACTTGACTGTTCATCAGAACACTATGACTACTGTGACTTAAATTTTGTTTTACAATGCAACTATGAAAATATCATGAATGGGATGTTATATATCTGAATACAAATTGCTAAGACTTTGCTTCTTGTTCTATTTGTGCTGAGTCACTTAGCTTTCTGTTTTAATGAGTAATGAGATATAAAATAAATGAAAATCATTAAATATGTCCTTAAATTCTATATCAATTTAGATCAATTTTAATGATATTAATGGACCCTCACATGTTAAAGGATTCCGTGATGAATCATAGGAAATGAAACATTAATGTGAGAAACAGGAAGTTTTTTGTCTGTAACCTGGCCGATATTTTCCATACACACTGGCTGATAATCTCACAGAGTCACCTGTCACCGGCTGGGCCAGCATTTATTGCCCATCCCTTATTGCCCTTGAAGGGCCAGTTAAGAGTCAGTCACATTGCTTTATTTATTCAAATAAAAATATCTTGTGAGGGGGATTTTGTGAACTTGTGACATTTAAGAAACATGTATATTTAAATTTCCTTTTCAAAAATATTCCCCCCACCGGTCTTGCTAACGTTGATGAATCCATCTGATCTCATTGGACAGAAATGCTTATGTGAGAGGGAGATTCTGAAACCTGCCTCCCAGGATTATTACTTATGATAGGATCAGTTTCAGTTGCAGTTTAGTATAGCTGATGACACATTACTATTTTCTATTTCACGTGGAGGGTAAAGTCTGTGAACTGTGTACACCTATTTACTAAAGAAATTTAAAAAGTTGTGTTTATATAGTGTCTCACAACATCATGAACATCACAAAGTGCTTTAAAGCCAATAAAATATGTTTGGAGTACGATCACTACTGTGCGTGGCAAACTCTACAGCAAACTTGTGCACAGCAAGCTCCCTTGAAAAATACAAGCAAATAGATGACTAGCTAATCTATTTTCTGTGATATTTGTTGTGTGTGAATGCTGTGTGTTTACAAGCAAAGCCATGGGATCCTTAACATCCAACTATTATTTTTCCAAAAGTCAGCACCTCCAGCAGTGAAGCACTCTCTCAGTGATACACTGAGGCATCTGCCTGCATGATGTGCTGAACTCCACACTGCGGATTGATTTGAACCAGCAATGTTCTGACTCTGAGACCCGAAGGCCAGTGACTGAGTCAGCCACACCTCCTGTTTAATAATTCTGTTTATTTATGGTCTGTGTCACAGTGTAATGAAATGACTTCAGAAGTGGGGAAAGTTTGTGGAAGAGATTGAAAAATTGAACCAAACTGTGTCCAGTTTCCTGGCTTACAGTATATTATCTAGATATTGGGTGGGTACAGACACACACCAGTCATGGGGAGTGAGGCTCACTGACTTTAAAACCACAATTTCATCAGAAACTTTTCTGCCCAATGGAATATATTGTGGTTTCAACACTGAAAATTCAGCTGAATATTTTATAATTTGGACATTGTGTGACATTAATACTGAAGTCGCAGCTAATCCCTAATGACTACTTTTGTATTCATACAACTATTGCTTCATTAGAAAGTGTCCAGAGTCTATCTATATATATATATATCCTTCATCGAGTCAATATTTCCTTGGTGTGAAATGACTGGAAGAATTATTGTCTTTGAATGATTAATAACCCAATAATTGTTGCTCAACAGATATTAAACATGAATCATAGAATAGAATCCTACAATGCAGAAGGAGACCATTCGGCCCATCGAGTCTGCACCGACCACTATCCCACCCAGACCCTATCCCTACAACCCCATGCATTTACCCTAGCTAGTCCCCCTGACACTAAGGGGCAATTTAGCATGGCCAATCCACCTAACCCACACATCTTTGGACTGTGGGAGGAGACCGGAGCCCCCAGAGGATACTCACGCAGACACGGGGAGAACATGCAAACTCCACACAGACAGTGACCCAAGCCGGGAATCGAACCCTGGGTTCCTGGCGCTATGAGACAGCAGTGCTAACCATTGTGCCACCGTGCCACCCCAGAAGATGCTCCTCCTTTGCTGGTCTGACCAATCTGACTACACTGCAATGATGAATCGTGTTAATACTATAATGCTATAATTTGTGTTTGGTTGCAGCCCTGATGAATTACCAATGTGCCAATGCTTATTCTGCTGTGGAAGTTGTCAGATCACCTGCTCTAAGTGGAACAAACAAGCACCTGTAATACAAAGAGGGAATAATTGTTCTCTGTGAAATATTATAGCTTTTGATGAATTTATTCCGAGAAAGACAGCTGCATTATTTTAGCAAAGTATGCAGTTTAGTTTCTAGTTAATCTGCTCTCCCATCAGACTGGCAGATCTAATTCAGCGTGTGTATTCACATAGGAACTGAAATTCCAACTTACTTTTCTCATTAAACACCTGGATGATCTGCTTTGCACATGGAACAATAAGTTGATAGATCAGAAATGACCTCCTATGGTAAGTTGTTTTATGGCCTCTCAAGAAATAGTTTCCTTAATAGCAGACCTGCTACTTAATTATGTTTTATTGTTGATTTATGAACAGACAGTGGCAATGCTATTTCCCGTAATGTGCAGGCAACAATTCTATCTCGCTGTGTCTATCCATCACAAGAAAGATCCTCACATCAGTCATCAGACATCTCATGTTAAACTGCCTCCATCTTCGGAACGGTTATTTTAGACTGAACCTTCATAGCAGATTATATAGCTCCGTAACTACTCTTAAATATAAATATGCTACAATCCACTAAGACAAATGTGCAAACTAAACACTGACACTGCAGCAAAATGCAAGGAATTGCAACGACAGTCATAAATCAAACACACTTTCCTTTCTGCGCTTTGGGACCATTTAAGTTCCTTTGTTTTATTTTAGCTGTGTAACGTGTTCTCAACAGTTGTGGGTGTGTGTGTTAAATACAGTTTGCCTTTCTTGTCTGTTGGATTTTTAGTTAAAAATGGATTGTTACATGGCTGGACTTTGCTGATAAGCAGTTGTAAATTCCCCATTCATTGATCTCTTTGGAGCTGCTATCTTATTCTTACTTCTCTTCTAATTGACAAAGCACATTTGACATAAAGATTGTATTTATATGGTATTTATATGGTATTTTGCATTTTTCATGGTATCAGAATGTCCCAAAGTGCTTTACAATCAGTGAAGTAGTTTTGCAGTGGAATCCATGGTGTATTTTAGGGATTATTGGTAAATATCAAAATGGCTCAATAGCAATGGACAGTAAACTAAACTACCTCAAGAATGTTCACACTAATAAAACATCTCGTGTAGTCCTATTGTTTGACCCCTTAAGAAGTATTTTCATCTCTAATATGCAAATAACAACCTGGAAAGGTTTCTTGCAAGCCTCTTATACAACCTACACAATTTTCATTCCAGTAAAATGAAAGTGAACCATTTCCCCTGGAATTATGTGGTTCATTTGTCATCCATAATCCAGATCTTTATTTTTAATTCATTCATTGGCTGTGGGTGTCACTGGCTAGTTGCCATTCCTATTTGCCCTGAGAAGGTGGTGGTGAGCTGCCTTCCTGAACAGCTGAGGTGTAGGTATACCCATAGTGCTGCTAAGGAGGGAGGTCCAGGATCTTGATCCAGCAACAGTAAAGGAACGGTGATACATTTGCAAGTCACAGTGGTGAGTGACTTCGATGGGAACTTCCAGGTGGTGATGTTCCCATCTGCTGCCCTTGTCTTAAGTGATGGAGGTGGCGGGTTTGGAAGGCGCTGTCAATGGAGCCCTGGTAAGTTCCTGCATCTTGAAGATGGTACATGCTGCTTGTCTTGTGAACTTGTCCTTGTTCCTTAAAGTTTGGAAGCTGTGTCATGTGTGCAGAGCATTACAACTAAGGACAGGATGGCCCATAACTTCCAACGCGGCGGGAAGTCATGGGCCACTAAAAATAGTTCAAAAATTGCGATCTAACTCAAGATGGGAGCAGCAGTCATTGGACGTCAGTGGGACAATCTCCGCAGCCTGGCGCAGGAGGACTCTCGCCATGCCGGCTATTGATGGGGCCAGACTGGGAATGCCCATTGAGGTCCAGCTTTGAGCTTACAATGGAGACAGAGAGATCCTAACGGTTCCCAGCTATTATAAGGTATGTTGAATTATTAAATTTATTTGTGCTAATTCTTTAGCAGTGAATCCTATTATTATTGGTTAATTTAAAGTGTAGTTCTTAATTATATTTTTATGATTGAAGATGAGTATTATTTAATATGTATAAATGAATATAGGTTTTGTTATTTGTTCTAAATCTGTGAAATTACTATTTAAACCTGCATTATATTGTTATGTAATTTTATATGTGGCATGCTTATAATGTTCATATGTTTTAATTGAGAATATGGAAAATGAAAACAAAATTGGGAAGAGAGGTCAGACCTTCTCGGACTATAATTTGGGTATCTTATTGTATGAGCTTAAACAATGGAGAGTTCACATTTTACACTGTGGAAAATCAAAACCAAGTGATTATCATTAATACCCTTCTGGTTTGTTTACTTCATTTATAATTATCTCATATTTAAATGTTGTGTTTTGATGTTTCAATAAAGCATTTGTAAAATTTTGGAAAGTTTAATGGAAAACATTTATTTACAAAATAGTGTTAAAAGTACAAAATTTTGATAAGGTGTTAACATTTACCTAATTACTTTAGCAGCTGCAGTGTGACATTTTACTTACCTCACCTTTTCAAATTTCTTGCAATAAAATACATTTTTTCTCTTTTCGATAAAGATCGGTGATTTTTTTTACTCTAACGCAGCAGGTCTGTTGTCTCGGTAAACAAGGAGGTAAGGGAGGGAGGAATGTGAGGAGGATGGGGAGAGGGGTGGGGGAAAGCAGGTTGAGGGCAGGGGGAGGGAGGGGGGTTTGGACATAGTAATTGTATATTTTACATGTAGCCTGACTCTTCTCTCATGATCTCTGCACCTATGTCGAAACCTCAAAAGAACTGCAGTGATTTTAAGAAGCCAAGCTAAAAGTGTGATGTACCAGCGGTGGTGGAATATGACTCTAGATTTACAATCTCACTGGATTCTGCAGTACCTGTCAGACAGATATTTCACATCAACTTACAGGGGACTTGCATGTGTCATCTTGAGGAATACACTTTCCTAAAGCATTTGAAACAGCCAAGTTGCATACTTCCCACTGTGCCTCACGTTGAGTGCCTTGGTTTTTATGGCAGCACAGTGGTTAGCACTGTGGCATCACAGCGCCAGGGACCCGGGTTCGACTTCCGGCTTGGGTCACTGTCTGTGTGGAGTCTGCACATTCTCCCTGTGTCTGCATGGGTTTCCTCCGGGTGCTCCGGTTTCCTCCCACAGTCTGAAAGACGTGCCGGTTTGGTGCATTGACCGTGCTAAATTTTCCCTCAGTGTCCCCGAACAGGTGCTGGAGTGTGCCGACTGGGGGATTTTCACAGTAACTTCATTGTAGTGTTAGTGTAAGCCTACTTGTGACTAATAAGTAAACTTGAAATAGAAACATAGAAACATAGAAAACTACAGCACAGAATAGGCCTTTCGGCCCCACAAGTTGTGCCGAACATATCCCTACCTTTTAGGCCTACCTATAACCCTCCATCCTATTAAGTCCCATGTACTCATCCAGGAGTCTCTTAAAAGACCCTATTGAGTTTGCCTCCACCACCACTGACGGCAGCCGATTCCACTCGCCCACCACCCTCTGTGTGAAAAACCTCCCCCTAACATTTCCCCTGTACCTACACCCCAGCACCTTAAACCTGTGTCCTCTCGTAGCAGCCATTTCCACCCTGGGAAAAAGCCTCTTAGAGTCCACCCGATCTATGCCTCTCAACATCTTACATACCTCTATTAGGTCTCCTCTCATCCTACGTCTCTCCAAGGAGAAAAGACCGAGCTCCCTCAGCCTATCCTCATAAGGCATGCCACTCAATCCAGGCAACATCCTTGTAAATCTCCTCTGCACCCTTTCAATCTTTTCCACATCCTTCCTGTAATGAGGTGACCAGAACTGAGCACAGTACTCCAAGTGGGGTCTGGCGAGGGTCTTATATAGCTAAAATGTAGAACTGTTTCTATAAACTTGCGTAATTGTATTTTCTATTGACTTCAGAATCTGGCCGACAGTAGAATAAACAACAACATTGATTGTTTCAGTTTGGATTGTGCAGGGTGGGTCAAAATCACCTCATAGTGCACTGAGAATCTTAGACTGATACATCTAGATCTCCCCCTGGCTTCACAGACTGACACTTAATATATTTACATGATATTAATTCTTCGCCTGTTGTTTAACACAGATGTCACACTATTTTCTTTGACCATTGCTAAAGGAACAGGCAAAGGGTTAAAGACTGAAACCAATTCACTAATATTCAGACACGAATTAATTTTAAAAATCTGATAAGAATGGAATATGAGTTTTTCTTGTGGTCACAAGTTCTGTGTTATTTAATCCTTTCACATGGCAGATTATCAGGAGCCGAGGAGTATTTGTTGGAGTAGGTACCCTGGTCTACTCTGGGTGCAGGAGTGCTCTGAGTGTTAGAGCAGTCCACTACGTTTCTGTGGAGCTTTCTGCTGCCCTGAGGTCATGAAAGGTGCTTTTGAAATGCAAATGCTTCCTCCTTGCAATAATCTTGCAAAATGGCCGATTCTATCAGGAAATCAAGGTGCCGTAACAGTTCAAATATTTTGCAGGTTTTACATTATAAATTGAAAATATATTTTTATCATGAAGCTGACTCTGAAATCTTTCACATCAAACCGATCACAGATCAATCCATTCCAAAAGATAATTTTTGAAGTTTTGCGTTACGAAGCATAATGTTCAGCTGAAGCTGTGAATTGCAGCCAGAGGTAAAATTCTGGTTAACGAATATCATCTAAAACGCCTCTCTTCTTCTCCATGAGAGAGATCAAAGGTAGATTGAGTGGCCACTTTGCGGAACATCTCGAGTCGGTCTGAAAGCATGACATTCTTGCTCCCAGCTGCCCTTTCTGTCCACGATCTACTCCAGGTTCCAGTGAGACTCAATGCAAGCTCGAGCAAAAGCATTTCATTTTTGGATTTGCATTTTACAACTTTCTGAATGCAACATTGATCTTAACAATTTTAAATTGTAACCCTCGCCACATTTTGGTTCATTATGTTTGCTGACTCTGCCTTTTTCCTCTTGATTCTTTCTTAATCCCTTTACTTTGCATTTGGATGGCTACCATCTTGCCATTCACACCTCATCTCGCCACACCTTTTGCTTTTACTTGTCCCATTACCAGACCTTTTGGCCTTGTTTCCATTAAATCGTTTGTCATTGAATCTTTCCACTCATTCACCCTATCACAGACATTCCTTTTTGTTCTCTCCCCCTCACCCCCACCACTTTCACTTCTTCAGAACCTATTACATCCTGAACTTTTCCCAGTCCTGATGATAGGTCCTAGACCTGAAACATTCTCTCTCCAAAGATACTGCCAGACCTAATGAATGTTTCAGTTTTGATCTCATCTAAACACTTTCATAGAATCTCTTCGGTGCAGAAGGAGATCATTCAGCCCATCGAGTATACAGCAACCCTCTAAAAGAGCATCTTACACATGCCTTATCCCTGTAACTCCATGTATTTATCCCACTAATACACACATCTTTGGAGTGTGGGAGGAAACCAGAGCACTTGGAGGAAATCCACACAGACACGGGGAGAACATGTAAACTCCACACAGACAGTGAGCCAAGGCTGGAATCGAACCTGGGTCCCTGGCGCTGTGAGATGGCAGTGCCACCTTGCCACTCTTTAGCTCTTCATTTCTAATTCACTTGTCGTTGTCCATTAGTCTTAATTTTATCTTCAGTAGGTTAAATTTGTGGAGGAAAAATAAATTTTATATCAGGAATTTGTAAAAGGGTTTGAATGTGACTGCATTGCAGGGTTATAATCTCACATTTCACCAGCAGATGACAGTATCATATCACAAATCAATTTTCAAATGCTGGCAATGTTGAATCAGTAACAGGTTCACACAAGATCACGTAATAGTCTATCAATTCTGTGATGCTTCAAACTCAGGATTTATAACGTATGATTAAAATAATTACAATATAAATGTGATTAAAATAATGGTTTTTATTCTCTTATTTTGAATGAACAAAACTCTGGAATTAAAATCGAGATGGAAGTGTAAATTTCACAGGATGTGGCATTGATTCTTACTGTCCATTACACAGGTGAACATGATGTATAGATTTAAAGAGGTCAGTCAGCTGGGTCAGAACAGCTCATGTTATGAGTAGATTTAACATATTGCAGTTCAGAAACACTGGTGAAGTCACTGGTTTCTTCCCAGCTGAGTGCAGAAAAAGTCTGCCTGGTCCAATGTCTGCCCTCTTTACCTCAGGACAAGATTACTGTTCATCTCGGCTTATTTTGGTCAGTGAGGTTTGTCAAACAGAGGGAAAGCCATCAAGGAGCAGAACTGAGAGAAGACCACCCAGAAAGAGCTTCCATTTCCCTGATGTGAAGCTTATGTCATGGAATCATAGAATCATAGAATCCCTGTAGGAATAAACCTGTTGGACTTTAACCTGGTGTTGTTAAACTTCTTACTGTGAGTCAAGAAGGCAGACGGCATGCTTGCCTTCATCAGTCGGGGCATTGAGTTTAAAAATTGACAAGTCATGTTGCAGCTTTAAAGAACCTTAGTTAGGCCTCATTTGGAATATTGTGTACAATTCTGGTCACCACACTACCAGAAGGATGTGGATACTTTGGAGAGGGTACAGAAGAGGTTTACCAGGATGTTGCCCAGTCTGGGGGGGTATTAGCTATGAGGAGAGGTTGGATAAACTTGGTTTGTTCTCACTGGAATGAGGGAGGTTGAGGGGTGACCTGATAGAGGTTTACAAGATTATGAGTGGCATGGACAGAGTGGATAGTCAGATGCCCTTTCCTAGGGTAGAAAAGTCACATACTAGGGGACATAGTTTTATGATGCGTGGGGAAAAGCTTAGAGGAGATGTGTGAGGTATGTATTTTACACAGAAGGTGGTGAATGTCTGGAACGCGCTGCCTGGGGAGGTGGTGGGAACAAGTACAATACTGGTATTTAAGGGGCAACTAGACAAATACATGAATAGGATGGGAATGGAAGGATACGGACTCCATAAGTGCATCCGGTTTTAGTTTAGGTAGGCATCATGATCAGCTCAAGCTTGGAGGGCCGAAGGGCCTGTTCCTGTGCTGTACTTTTCTTTGTTCTTTGCAGAAGAGTCCACTCAGCCCATCGAGTCAACACCAACTCTCTAAAAGAGCATACTAACCAAGCCCACTTATCCACCATATCCCTGTGACCTCACACATTTCCCCTGGCCAATCCACCCAGCCTACACATCTTTCGATACTAAGGGGTAACTTAAAATGGCCAATCCACCTAACCTGAACACCTCTTCCCCCTCAGGGATTTAATGCACTAGGGGCTTCGGTTCAGTTTTCCAGCAGCTTTCTAAGAGTTCCAGTTCACTTTTAGGATGCAGAGTTTAACCTGGTAAAACAAAGCAGTACAGATCATTGAATAATCTCCTCGTTGTTTATCCAGCTAGGGTTGTAGGGATATGTGAAGTCAGCAGGAAAAGTCCCAATGGGAGCCTCAGATCCCATCAGTGGTTCAGGCCGACTGATTAACCACCAAGACTCTCCTCAACCATTGGCTACTGGTTGAGGTATTGGATTGACCATATCTGCTGCAGGGCATTGATTCTAAGCTTCCATCACCAACAGTGTTTTATTTGAACTAACTTAATCCCAATTACCTTCCGCTTCCAAGATAAAGGGTGATGAGTTATTCATTAAACAGCTGGAATGGTTTGCTTGTTCTCTTGATGAGCTGCCATTTCCCAAGCAGTGATAACCTCACTAGAATGAATGATAATTATTTCATTGTCGTTCATCCCAGAGGTTGGGAGAGATTAGTGAAACGTTGCTGGTTATGAATACATTCCAGTGTATTGGAAACAAGCAAATGCAGAGAATTGTTCAGTGTGGTAGGAACATAGACAGGAATTGGGGAATTGTCTAGCCTTCGAAATATATACTGCTTGATTCAAGTCCTTTTAACTGTTAGTCTTTATTTACAGCAAATATTTACACATTTTGTCCTCCAATCAAAGTTAGAGTTTCTCTTCTTCCAGATCTCTCTTACTCTGCAATCATGTGACCTGACATCATTATTACTTCAGCATCATGCATGCTTCTGATAACTCTTTCATCTACAGATCCCCCCAAGTCTTTAAGCCCATCATATTTACCTCCCCCTACATCTCTCCCCACTTAAAGGTCTAAGGTTTCACAGGGTTAGTCTCTGACGTGCCCTGAACAATCCCCCTGATCACCTTCTTTTGAGGTGGAGGATATTCCATATTTTCCCTTCTGTCGGTGTGAGTGATGTAGTCCTAACTGGTTCTGAAGTTTGTAGTAAATCTTTATCGATCTTCAGGAACTGAATAATAAGTCCAAGGTTCCCTTGATTTTCTCTGTTAGGATATGAAGGTAGTTTCTCCTTTTGAGACCCTGTTCCGTCTCAAACCAGTCTTGGTTGTGGAGTTTTTTCAATGACTGTGGCTTCACTTTGTTGGTTTTGGATCCAGAATGGACTCCATCCCATTCTCTCAGTTCCTTTGCCTCCGCCGCATCTGTTCTGATTATGCCAATTTCCAAAATAGCGCTGTAGATATGTCTTCCTTCTTCCTCAGTTGTGGGTTTCCTTCCACTGTGGTTGACAGTGATCTCAACGGCATCCAACCCATCCCCCGGGCCACTGCACTCACCCCCTCCCCTCCCTCCCAGAACCAGGATAGGGTCCCCCTTGTCCTCACTTTTCACCGAACCTGTCTCCGCATTCAAAGGATCATGCTCCGCCATTTTTGCCAACTCCCGCATGTTGCCAGTACTCAACACATCTTCCCCTCACTTCCCCTGTCAGCATTCCACAGGGACTATTCCCTTTGAGACACCCTGTTCCACTCCTCCATCACACTGAATACCTCACCCCCTGCCCACGACACCTTCCCATGCAATCGTAGAAGGTGCAGCACCTGCCCCTTCAGCTCCTCCCTGCTCACATTCCAGGGACCAAACACTCCTTTTCAGATGAAGCATTGCTTCACCTGCACCTCCTTCAATCTGGTCTATTGCATTCGCTGCTCCCAATGCAGTCTAGTCTACATCGGAGAGACCAAATGCAGACTGGGTGCCCGCTTTGCTGAACACCTTTGGACCATCCGCAAGCAGGATCCAGACCTTCCTGCCACTTGCCACTTCAACACCACCCTGCTCTCCTGTCCACATGTCCATCCTTGGCCTTTTGCAATGTTCAAGTGAACCCCAATGCAAACTGAAGGAACAGCACCCCATCTTCCGATTGGGCACCTTACAACCTTCTGGACTGAACATTGAGTTCAACAACTTCAGAGCATGAACTCTCCCCTCCACCTTCAGCCCATTTCCATTCATTTTATTTCATTTTGTTTCATCTCATTCATCCATTTATCATCCCTCTCTCTTACTTCCATTTTTCCAGTTCTCCATTCCAGCTCTCCTTCTTGCTCACCCCCCCCCCTCCCCCCCACCCCCCCAGGGCAACTGCCTCATTCCTCAGGCAGTCCCTTAACAATCTGTACCTCTGTCCTGCTATTCACACATTTTGATCACTTAATGGACACTTTTTGGCACCTTCTCAGCCTTCAGTGTCCTCATTTACATTCCCTTTTTCCCGTTCCTCCCCCACCCCCTAACCCTCATTGTATAAATCTCTGCTGGTTTTCTTTGCTCTCAGCTCTAATGAAGTGTCATCCAGCTGGAAACTTTGGCTCTATCCTCTCCCCAGAGATGCTGCCGGACCTGCTGAGATTTTCCAGCATTTTCTGTTTTTGTTTCAGATTCCAGCATCCGCAGTGTTTTGCTTTTATCCAGATTCTCTCGCTGGGTTTAACACTGATCACTCACGTGCTGTACGCCTGTAATTAAAGCTCTGATCCGGGTTGTTTCTCTCTTTTTCCTCACGCGGTTTTACCCTCTAGTGGTTGCTGGAGCTGATGTTGAGTTTGAGTTTTCTGTCAAAAGTTGTGTTCACATTCTCCTGTCCATGATGTAGTGATCAAAGAGAACAAAGAACAGTACAGCACCGGAACAGGCCCTTCGGCCCACCAAGTCTGTGCCGACACAGATGCCTCTCTAATCTAATATTTTCTTACCTCTACGTGGTCCATATCTCTTTACTCCCGGCCTATTCATGTATCTATCCAGATGCCTCTTGAACGTTGTTATAGAATCTGCTTCCACCACCTCCTCCGGCAGCAGGTTTCCAGCATTCACCACCCTCCGTGTGAAAAACTTTCCCCTTACATCTCTTTTAAACTTTCCCCCTCTCACTTTCAACCTGTGCCCCTGAGTAATTGACCTTTCGACCCTGACTCTGACTATCCACTCTATCCAAGCCTGTCATAATCTTGTGAATCTCTATCAGGTCCCCCCCCATCCTCCGACACTCCAGTGAAAGCAGGATTTATGAAAATCCCAAAGCTTTTTATACATATATAAAGAGCAAGAGGGTAGCGAGGGAGAGGGTTGTCCCACTCAAGAACAAGGGAGGGAATCTATGCATGGAACCAGAGGAAATGGGCGAGGTATTAAATGAGTACTTTGCGTCAGAATTCACCAAAGAGAAAGACTTGGTGGATGATGAGTCTGGGAAAGGATGTGTAGATAGTTTGAGTCATGTTGAGATCAAAAAGGAGGAGGTATTGGGGTTCTTGAGAAACATTAAGGTAGACAAGTCCCCAGGGCCTGATGGGATATACCCCAGAATACTGAGAGAGGCAAGGGAGGAAATTGCTGGGACCTTGAGAGAAATCTTTGTATCCTCACTGGCTACAGGGGAGGTCCCAGAGGATTGGAGAATAGCCAATGTCATTCCTTTGTTTAAGAAGGGTAGCAAGAATAATCCAGGTAATTACAGGCCGGTGAGCCTTACATCAGTGGTAGGGAAATTACTGGAGAGGATTCTTCGAGACAGGCTTTATTCCTACTTGGAAATAAATGGACGTATTAGTGAGAGGCAACATGGTTTTGTGAAGGGGAGGTCGTGTCTCACGAAGTTTGATTGAGTTTTTCAAGGAAGTGATGAAGATGATTGATGAGGGTAGGGCAGTGGATGTCGTCTACATGGACTTCAGTAAGGCCTTTGACAAGGTCCCTCATGGCAGACTAGTGTAGAAGGTGAAGTCGCATGGGATCAGAGGTGAGCTGGATACAGAACTGGCTCGGTCAAAGAACACAGTAAGGAGTCTAACAACACCAGGTTAAAGTCCAACAGGTTTATTTGGTAGCCTTCGGTCAAGGAAGACAGAGGGTAGCAGTGGAAGGGTGCGTTTCTGAATGGAGGGCTGTGACAAGTGGCGTTCCTCAGGGATCAGTGCTGGGACCTTTGCTGTTTGTAATATATCATAGAAATCATAGAAACCCTACAGTGCAGAAGGAGGCCATTCGGCCCATCGAGTCTGCACCGACCGCAATCCCACCCAGGCCCTACCCCCACATATTTACCCGCTAATCCCGCTAACCTACGCATCTCAGGACTCTAAAGGGCAATTTTTAACCTGGCCAATCAACCTAACCCGCACATCTTTGGACAGTGGGAGGAAACCGGAGCACCCGGAGGAAACCCACGCAGACATGAGGAGAATGTGTAAACTCCACACAGACTAGTGACCCGAGCCGGGAATCAAACCCGGGACCCTGGAGCTGTGAAGCAGCAGTGCTAACCACTGTGCTACCGTGCCGCCCCATGATTATATATAAATGATTTGGAGGAAAATGTAACTGGATTGATTCGTAAGTTTGCGGATGACACAAAGGTTGGTGGATTTGCGGATAGCGATGAGGACCATCAGAGGATACAGCAGGATATAGATCAGTTGGAGACTTGGGCGGAGAGATGGCAGATGGAGTTTAATACAGACAAATGTGAGGTAATACATTTTGGAAGATCTAGTACAGATAGGAAATATACTGTAAATGGCAGAACCCTTAAGAGTATTGATAGGCAAAGGGATCTGGGTGTACAGGTACACAGGTCACTGAAAGTGGCAATGCAGGTGGAGAAGGTAGTCAAGAAGGCATATGGCATGCTTGCCTTCATCGGCTGGTGTATTGAGTTTAAAGATTGGCAAGTCATGTTGCAGCTTTATAGAATGTTAGTTAGGCCGCACTTGGAATATAGTGTTCAATTCTGGTCGCCACACTACCAGAAGGATGTGGAGGCTTTGGAGAGGGTACAGAAAAGATTTACCAGGATGTTGCCTGGTATGGAGGGCATTAGCTATGAGGAGAGGTTGGAGAAACTTGGCTTGTTCTCACTGGAGCAACAGAGGTTGAGGGGCGACCTGATAGAAGTCTACAAGATTATAAGAGGCATGGAAAGAGTGGATAGTCAGAAGCTTTTTCCCAGGGTGGAAGAGTCAATTACTGGGGGGCATAAGTTTAAGGTGCGAGGGGCAGGTGCTGCACCGTCCCTTTTCCATCCAGTGAAAACAATCCAAGTTTGTTCAACCTTTCTTCATAGCCCATATCCTCCAAACCAGGCAACATCCTGGTAAATCTCTTCTGTACCCTTTCCAATGCATGAACATCCTTCTGGTAGTGTGGCGACCTGAATTGTAGACAATACCCCAAATACGGCCTAACCAAAGACTTATACAGCTGCAACGTGACTTTCCAATTCCTATACTCAACACCCCAACCGATGAAGGCCAGCATGTCATTCACCTTCTTGACCACCTTGTCCACCTGAGTTGCCACCTTTAGGGAACTGTGGATCTGCACGCCTAGATCCCTCTGTGTGCTAACATTTCTAAGGGCTCTACCATTTAATGTGTGCTTTCCTTCTGCAGTAGACCTTCCAAATCACATCACCTCACATTTGTCCGGGTTAAATTCCATCTGCCATCTTTCAGGCCAGGTCTCCAGCTGATTTATATCCTGCTGTATCCTCTGACAATCCTCCTCACTATCCACTACTCCCCCAATTTTTGTATCATCTGCAAATTTACTAATCAGACCACCTACATTTTCCTCCAAATCATTTATATATTACAAACAATAGAGGCCCCAGCACTGATCCTTGTGGAACACCGCTTGTCACAGACCTCCAATTAGAAAAGTACCCTTCCACTGCTACTCTCTGTTTTCTATGTCCAAGCCAGTTTTGTATCCATTTTACCAGCTCACCTCAGATCCTTAAACTACGAGGTTGCTTGAACACAAACACCAGCAAAGGCCAGACAACCCACAACAAAAATAAACCCTAAACAGACCCAAAGGTGAATCAAACATCCCCGAGACTTTTCGCAAACAAATGCCAATGAGGGAGCCGACAGAGCAGGAGAAGGAGGATACAAGAGAACCACAAGAAGGAAGAGAAGGTATGGAACAAGGAGGTGGTACATGAGATCAACTCCGAGGACACAAGGCAAACAAATAAGGTAGAACCATGATAGACAGCAGAAAAGCCAGCATTGTGAGAAGACAGACATGTAAGCCAAAGATGTGAAATCATTCATCTATGAGCAGCACAGTAGCACAGTGGTTAGCACTGTTGCCTCACAGGGCCAGGAACCCAGGCTAGACTCCTGGCTTGGATCTCTACCTGTGCGGAGTCTGCACATTCTCCCCGTTCCCTCGTATCCTCCTTCTCCTGCTCTGTCAGCTCCCTCATTGGCATTTGCTTGGGAAAAGTCTCGGGGATGTTTGATTCACCTTTGGGTCTGTTTAGGGTTTATTTTTGTTGTGGGTTGTCTGGTCTGCGTGGGTTTCCTCCGGGTGCACCGGTTTCCCCCCACATTCCAAAGATGTGCAGGTTAGGTAAATTGGCCATGCTAAATTCTCCCTCAGTGTATCCTTCCACAGTAACTTCATTACATTGTTAATGTAAGCCTACTTGGGACACTAATTAATAAATAAATTGTCAATGAAGTAATTTTTGTACTGCTAACAAAAGGCCTGGCCTCATGCCAAACCCATAAACCATCCAGATAAATGAGAATGTCCCGACACTAACTTGCTCCGTCAACTAGTGCCCCCACACCAATCTGGTACATACTACCCGAATCCGCACAACACCATACTGCCCACCACAACATAAAACACCCACAAATAAAAAGTCACCTCCTCCCACCAGTTCCGGGAACCTCCCTCCCCCGTAACAGACAAACAGGGGAGGAAAAAGTGCCAAGACATGGGAAGACAACAAACCACCCTTCAACCTACAACCTACCTCCCTGCTTTTTATCGCAACATGCCTTCGAATGTCAACATCCTCCTTTCTCCACTCACCATCCACCACATCCTTCTCCTTTGTGAATACGGATGCAAGGTACTTGTTAAGGACCTGACCCAATTCACCTGACTCCACACACAAATTCCCTCCACCATCCTTGTGTGGATCTACCCCTTCTGTAGCTACCTTCATTCTCCTTATATATGCATACAAAGCCTTGGGATTCTCCTTAATCCTGCCTGCCAAGGACATTCCATGGCCCCTTTTTTCCCTCCTAAGTCCCTGTTTAAGCTCTTTCCTGCTATCTTTGTGTTCCTCAGGAGCCTTATCCGTTTTCAATTTCCTGAAATTTATGTATGCCTCCTTCTTCTTTTTCACTAAGCTCACAATCTCTCTTGTCATCCAGGGTTCCCGAATCTCGCCATCTTTATCTTTCATTTTTACAGGGACATACTTGTCCTGAATTGTTAACAAATGACTTTTAAAAGACTCCCACATATCAGATGTGGATTTACCCTCAAACAGCTGCCCCCAGTCTACATTCCCTAGCTCCTGCCTAATACTGTTGTTGTTAGCCTTCCCCCAGTTTACTAATTTCACTTGGGACTACTTCTATCCTATTCTACATATATCTTGAAACTTATAGAATTGTGCTCACTGTTCCCAAAATGGTCCCCCACTGAGACATCAATCACCTCTCTGGACTCATTTCCCAGAACCAGATCTAAGATAGCCCCTTCCCGAGTTGGACTATCTACATATTGTCTCAAGAAGCACTCTTGGACACTCTGAACAAACTCTGCCCCATCCAAGCCCCTGGCACTAAAGGAATCCAAGTGTATGTTAGGGAAGTTAAAATCACCCATCATAACAACCCTGTTGTTTTTACATCTTCCTATAATCTGCTGAGATATCAGTTCCTCTACTTCACGCTGGCTGTTGGGAGGTCTATTGTACAACCCCAACAGTGTGATTGCACTGCTCCTGTTCCTGAATTCTGCCCATATGGCCTCACTGCATGATCCCACCAAGGTGACCTCCCTCTGTATAGCTGTGACATTCTCCTTCATCAATAAAGCAACACCCCCACCTCTTTTGTAACCCTCTCTACCTTGCCTGAAGCATCTAAATCCTGGAATGCTAAGCTGCCAGTCCTGCCCTTCTTTCATCCAAGTCTCCATAATTGCCATCATTGTTCCATGTAGTAATCCAAGCTTTCAATTCATCCACCTTACCTGTCATACTCCTTGCATTAAAGCAAACACACCTCACACCATTTGTCCTGACATGTTTTGTACACTCTCCCTGTGTTTTATTTCTCTTAGCCTTACTGGACTCAATCACTGAGTTCTCCACCGTCTCTGCACTCTGTACTGTGGCCCTTTCTTATTTTTGTCTCTGATTTCTCTGTCTTCCACTTTTCCCCTTACTGCCTTTTGATTCTGTCCCTGCTTTACTTCCCTCTGACTTCCTGCATCGGTTCCCATCCCCCTGCCACATTAATTTAAACCCTCCCCAACAGCACTAGCAAGCACTCCCCCTAGGACATTGGTTCCAGTCCTGCCCAGGTGCAGACCATCCGATTTGTACTGGTCCCACCTCCCCCAGAACCAGTTCCAATGTCCCAGAAATTTGAATCCCTCCCTCTTGCACCATCCCTCAAGCCACATATTCATCTTAACTATCCTGACATTCCTACTCTGACTAGCACATGGCACTGGTAGCAATCCTAAGATTACTACCTTTGAGGTCCTACTTTTTAGTTTAACTCCAAACTGCCTAAATTCAGTTTGTAGGACTTCATCTCAGACTTACCTGGATAGTCACATGAGCAGTTTGGGAATGGAGGGATACAAACAAATGGTCTAGTTGGACCAAGGAGCGGCACAGGCTTGGAGGACCGAAGGGCCTGTTTCCTGTGCTGTACTTTCTTTGTTCTTTGTTCTTTGTTCTTTTACCTATATTGTTGGTCCCTGTGTGCACCACAACAATGTCCCGACACTAACTTGCTCCGTTCACCCTCCCCCTCCAGAATGTCCTGTAGCCGCCTTGAGACATCCTTGACCCTTGCACCAGGGAGGCAACATACCATCCTGGAGTCTTGTTTGTGTCCGCAGAAATGCTTGTCTATTCGTCTTACAATTGAATCCCCTATCACTATAGCTCAGCCACTTTTTTTCTTGCGCTCCTGTGCAGCAGAACCAGCGACTGTGCCATGAACCTGGCTGCTGCCACCTCCCCCTGGTGAATCATCTCCCCCAACAGTATCGAAAACGGTATATCTATATCGGAGGGAGATGACTGCACTACCTTTCTATTCTTCCTCTGTCTGGTGGTCACCCATTCCCTATCTCCCTCAGTAATTTTTATCTGCGGTGTGACCAACTCACTGAATGTGCTATCCACGACTTTCTCAGCATCGCGGATGCTCCAAAATGAATCCATCCGCAGCTCCAGAGCTGTCAAGTGATCTAACAGGAACTGCAGTTGGGCCACATTTGGAATACTGCGTCCAGTTCTGGTCGCCGCACTACCAGAAGGATGTGGAGGCTTTAGAGAGAGTGCAGAGAAGGTTTGCCAGGATGTTGCCTGGTATGGAGGGTCTTAACTATGAGGAGAGATTGGGTAAACTGGGCTTGTTCTCCCTGGAAAGACGGAGAATGAGGGGAGACCTAATAGAGGTGTACAAAATTATGAAGGGTATAGATAGGGTGAACAGTGGGAAGCTTTTTCCCAGGTCGGAGGTGACGATCACGAGGGGTCACGGGCTCAAGGTGAGAGGGGCGAGGTATAACTCAGATATCAGAGGTACGTATTTTACACAGAGAGTGATGGGGGCCTGGAATGCGCTGCCAAGTAGGGTGGTGGAGGCAAACACGCTGGCATCGTTTAAGACTTACCTGGATAGTCACATGAGCAGTTTGGGAATGGAGGGTTACAAACGGATGGTCTAGCTGGACCAATGAGCGGCACAGGCTTGGAGGGCCGAAGGGCCTGTTTCCTGTGCTGTACTGTTCTTTGTTCTTTTGACATACTTCTTGCATGTGAAGGAGCCAGGGGCATCGGAAGGGTCCCTGAATTCCCACATCGCACAAGAGGAGCATGACTCAGGTCTGGGACCTCCTGCCATGACTTAACCCTTAAGTTTACTTCCAACAACAACAACAACAACTACAATGCCAAGAGAAAAAAAAGAGAAAATAAGAACTATTTACCAGTCACCAGCCAATCACTTACCTGCTGGCTGTGACGTCACAGTTCAATTTCTTTCTACCTTTCACTTGCCCTCGAGTCTCCCTCGCAGGTTCGCCTCCCCGCTCCTCCCGAAGATGAACAACTCTTTCCCCTCAGCACCAAATTCCCACTCAGCTCCAAATTCCCGATATTGCCAATCAGCTGCGTCTGTTGGTCTTGCGTCACTTTCTGACCTGTAATGTCTTTTTTTTGGTGAGAGGAGGAGGGAAACACGAATGTAGGATTTCAGGCTTAACCGCTCCTTGACAGCACTTACTTCTCCCAGAATGCACCTCAGTGAAGTCTCTCTGCCGCCTCTGTAATGGTGAAGATCAATAATTCACAAGAGCTTGATTGAAGTATTTGTTTGTTTTTCTTTAACAAATCCTAATGGTTCGAATACCCCCCTCCCTCTATTTCCACCCCCCTCCCCCCACAGCCACCCCGCTCAGCGTCCTTGTTCGATTGAGGAGAGTGAGGTGAACTGGTCACACGAACAAAGCCATGTTAGTTACAACGTTTGGAATAGCTCATTAGCAAATTGCAGCCTATTGTCAGACACTACTGTGTCTACTTCAACGCAAGGAGCATCCGGAATAAGGTAGGTGAACTTGGAGCGTGGATTGGTACTTGGGACTACGATGTTGTGGCTATTGCAGAGACATGGTTAGAACAGGGACAGGAATGGTTGTTGGAAGTCCCGGGGTATAGATGTTTTAGTAAGAGTAGGGAAGGTGGTAAAAGAGGTGGAGGAGTAGCATTGTTAATAAAGGATAGTTTAACGGCTGCGGAAAGGCAGTTCGAGGGGATCTGCACACTGAGGTAATATGGGCTGAAGTTAGAAATAGGAAAGGAGCAGTCACGTTGTTGGGGGTTTTCTATAGGCCCCCAAATAGAGATGTGGAGGAGGAAATTGCAAAGCAGATTATGGATATGTGTGGAGGTCACAGGGTAGTTGTCATGGGTGACTTTAACTTTCCAAATATTGATTGGAACCTTTATAGGTCGAATAGTTTGGATGGGGCAGTTTTTGTACAGTATGTGCAGGAGGGTTTCCTGACACAATATGTGGATAGGCCGACAAGAGGTGGGGCCACATTGGACTTGGTACTGGGAAATGAACCGGGCCAAGTGTTAGATTTGGTTGTGGGAGAGCACTTTGGAGACAGTTACCACAATTCGGTGTCTTTCATTATTGCAATGGAGAGGGATAGGGCCTTACGGCAGGGCAAGGTTTATAATTGGGGGAGGGGTAATTATGATGCGACTAGGCAAGAATTAGGGAGCATAAGATGGCAACAGAAATTGTCAGGGAAAAGCACAAATGAAAAGTGGAGCTTGTTCAAGGAACAAATACTGCGTGTCCTTGATAGGTATGTCCCTGTCAGGCAGGGAGGAAATGGCCAAGTGAGGGAACCATGGTTCACAAAAGAGGTTGAATGTCTTGTCAAGAGGAAAAAGGAAGCGTATGTAAGGATGAGAAAACAAGGTTCAGTTGGGTTGCTTGAGGGTTACAAGGTAGCAAGGGGTGGGCTAAACAAAGGGCTTAGGAGAATTAGGAGGGAGCATGAGAAGTCCTTGGCGGGTCAGATCAAGGAAAACCTCAAGGGTTTTTACTCTTATGTGAGAAATAAAAGAATGACTAGGGTGAGGTTAGGGCCTGTCAAGGACAGTAGTGGGAACTTGTGCATGGAGTCAGAAGAGATAGGAGAGGTGATGAATGAATACTTTTCTTCAGTGTTCACCAAGGAGAGGGACCATGTTTTTGAGGATGAGAGTGGGATACAGGCTGATAGGCTGGAGGAGGTAGATGTGCTGAGTGAAGGTGTATTAGCAACTTTGAAAAACCTGAGGGTTGATAAGTCCCCTGAGCCAGATGGGATGGTGGTGGATGGAAAATTTTCAGACTGGAGACCAGTTACCAGCGGTGTACCACATGGATCAGTGCTGGGTCCTCTGCTATTTGTGATTTTTATCAATGACTTGGAGGAGGGGGCTGAAGGGTGGGTCAGTAAATTTGCTGATGACACCAAGATTGGTGGAGTAGTGGATGAGGTGGAGGGCTGTTGTAGGCTGCAAAGAGACATTGATAGGATGCAGAGCTGGGCCGAAAAATGGCAGATGGAGTTTAACACTGATAAGTGCGAGGTGATTCATTTTGGTAGGACAAATTTGAATGCGGATTACAGGGTCAACGGCAGGGTTCTGAAGAATGTGGAGGAACAGAGAGATCTTGGGGTTCATATCCACAGATCTCTGAAGGTTGCCACTCAAGTGGATAGAGCCGTGAAGAAGGCCTATAGTGTGTTAGCGTTTATTAACAGGGAGTTTGAGTTTAAGAGCCGTGGGGTTATGCTGCAACTGTACAGGACCTTGGTGAGACCATATTTGGAATGTTGTGTGCAGTTCTGGTCACCTCACTATAAGAAGGATGTGGAAGCATTGGAGAGAGTGCAGAGGAGATTTACCAGGATACTGCCTGGTTTGGAGGGTAGGTCTTATGAGGAAAGGTTGAGGGAGCTAGGGCTTTTCTCTTTAGAGCGAAGGAGGATGAGAGGCGACTTAATAGAGGTTTATAAGATGATGAAGGGGATAGATAGAGTGGACGTTCAGAGACTATTTCCTCGGGTGGATGTCGCTGTTACTTGGGGGCATAACTATAAGGTTCATGGTGGGAGATATAGGAGAGATGTCCGAGGTAGGTTCTTTACTCAGAGAGTGGTTGGGGTGTGGAATGGACTGCCTGCTGTGATAGTGGAGTCGGACACTTTAGGAACTTTCAAGCGGTTATTGGATAGGCACATGGAGCACACCAGATTGATAGGGAATGGGATAGCTTGATCTTGGTTTCGGACAAAGCTCGGCACAACATCGAGGGCCGAACGGCCTGTACTGTGCTGTACTGTTCTATGTTCTATGTACTACGCTATCCAGACTGTGACGTGTTGAATAAATTCTCTTGATGGATTGAATGTCTGTTTCTGCAGTGATAGTACGCAATCAGTTTACTTCAATCCACTAGGAGCAGTAATCAATGGCAATAAGGAAGGATTTTTCCTTATATTCAAATCCTCAAACACTCCCATGACCTTGGGAAAGGTAGAAGTTGATAGTGGTTTTCTTAGTTTGCAGAATCACAGAACCTTTACAGTGCAGAAGGAGGCCAGTTGGTCCATCAAGCCAGCACTGTCTCTCTGAAAGAGTATTCTACCCACTTCCGCTCCCCTTCCTTATCCCCATAATCTTCTGTGTTCTTTCTTTTTATGTCTGTTTGCGGCACAACTAAGACAGTTAGAAATAATTTCTCCTATAGAACAAGTAATGCCTGGCCACCAGACTAGTTGTTGTGTCCACACACGACACTTTACAATTCCTGGATCACCTTGATGAAATGTTTGAGGTGCTCTCAGTATGGCCATTCTGTCGTTGAAGATTAGTAAGTTGTCAATGCTGCTAAAATGCTGGTGTAGTTTCAGATCACTCATGATGCATATAAACATGAACAAGGAGCAGGAGTAGGCCATTTGGGCCCTTGAGACTGCTCCACCATTTAATAAGATCATGTAGATCTGACAATAATCTCAAACCTGCATTCCACCTTCCCCTGATAACCTATCACCCTCTCACTTACCAAGAACCTACCCATGTCTGCCTTAAAAATATTCAAAGGGTGCGATCTTACCTGCTGTTCACGCCATGCTCCTGTTTCAGCGAGGTCTGAGAATTTGGCGGCCAGCCAAATCTCCATTCATGCAGCGGGATGGGAAAATCCCACCGGCATGAACGGTGGTAAGATTCCGGCCAAAGATTCTGCTTCCAATGCCTTTTCAGGAAGAGAGTTGTAGAGACTCGCAACCCTCTGAGAGAAAGAATTCCACTTCATCTGTTTTGTAAATGGGTGGCTCCTTATTCTTAAACAGTGACTCATAGTTCTCGATTCTCCTACAAGGGGAAACATCCTCTCCATATCCACCTTGTCAATAACCCCTCAGGATCTTATATCTTTCAATCAAGGCGCTTCTTATTCTTCTAAACTCCAGTGGATACAAGCCTAACCTGTCCAACTTTTCTTCACAAGACCCACACATTCCAGGTATTAGTCTGGGGTATAATCTGAACATCTTTCCAGACATTGTCTCAGATTTGAAGATTGTTCATCTTGTTTCTGGGCTTGTTTTATTTCCTGCAGCTTTTTTCAGTAGAAATGCTGAGTGGGTGAGGATGGAGATGCCTCAAACACCTTGATGAAGTGTGAATCCTCTTGTCTGATTCCTTCTGATGGTATTCATGACAGTGTATCCGCTGATGTTTGACAGTTTCCTTGTACACGCTCTGTGATGGCAATCTCAATCTCATCAATCTTAATCGGAACCGCTGGATTTTGGGCAGTATCTTCACAATTTCTTTCATGTTCAGAAGGTGATGGGTTACACCTTGTAGGCGGGCATAAATTTTGTGGGTATTAGGATTAGAATATTTCTTAAACTATAACTCGATAAATGAAGCAAAACAGGACAGCATTCAGCCAGAAAGGTGTGAGTAAGGCAAGCAGGCATCTTTTAAACACAGAAACCAGGTTGACAAAGACTCAGGAACTCGCATCAATATGCTATTCAGAAAATATCTTGAGACCTGGAAAACTTCCTGACATCCCATCAAACACCCATTGTCCAAAGGAATTCAGAGACATAAAGCAATTATCACACTCTTAAACCAAACTTTACATATTAAAACTCTAGACCAGAAAACCCATTAACGGGATAACTATAAAAGAAAACCATTTACATATCAAAACAGATCGTTACTATAACTATACTCCGTTTTGGCAGGCAGGCAGAGTACTTTGCGGGACTGTCTTGTCTGTGTCCTGATTGTACCTCCGTCGACGTAAAAAACTATAATAAACTGTGCTGTTATCGATCTTGGCTCTGGGTGCGAGTGGTGTGGTATCTGTTCACTCGCGCTAACAATTGGGGGCTCGTCCGGGATAGTGACCGCCGCTGGAACATCGCCTCTCAAACACTGGGTGAGTATCTTTACTCATTTAAAGTCCGTGGGAATTCCCAGTGCCAGCGGTGTTCCACGGCTGCCGCGATCTGAACTTGTGAACAGAGCCCGATCGAGAGCTGCACAGCGGGGTAGGTTCTTCTTTGGGCGGGTGAGCGGGGTCGCGAATTGTAATTGATTGTGTACTGTTGCATTCCGTGTATCCCTGACAGCGGACCCGACCAGACATTAGCTGACCCAAAAGGTACCTAAGGAAGACAAGGGTTAAGTGGCCGGGAGGCCGGGAGGACGTCCAGGGTTAGGGCCAATGAACGCGGACTCACGAAGTTCGGTTTAAGTCCGGGCGCTGCAAGTCGGGTAGGACCTCTGCAGGCGCGAAAGTCTGGGCCACTGGAAACAGATCCGCGAGGAGTCTGCTACATGTCCGGGCGCTACTAAGTCTGGAGCCTCTGTGAGTGCTTCGGGCACTACAAGCAGGAGACCTCTGGTAGCGCGAAAGAACGGCTACACGCCGGGGGAACTCCTACCTGCGGTCAATCCCACGCTTGTCCGCACCCAGGTCAGGGTGATTCCCGGGGAGATAGGGAAACGGCGAGCCTCTGTGGATTGATTTAGCGGTAGGATTTGGTCAGGAAAGAGTGGCCCCCGGCCCCTGTAGTCGTGGTCAGAGCCCCCCCCCCCCCCTGTCTCTGTGAGCGGTGATCTCCCCGTTACATGCAGGACGGGCTCTGCGTGTTACTGCTGAAGGTTTAAAGGTACTGACAGTGGAAACACCAAACCAGGAACCCCAGGGATACCTACACAAGTATCTGTGGGAAGCACCAAACCAGGATTAGTACACCACTGATCTTAGCTAAGAGATTCGACATGGATAGCATTGAGACCATTTTTGAATGGGGGCCGGAAGGGTCCCTCACCCGCTATCTAGCAGATAAAAACAAGAACCTAATTAAAAGCATGATTAAAACAGGGTGGAAACCCCAAGACCCCCTTGAGAGCCAACGGGAATGGTGGGCAACGGAAAAGAGGAACAAGGATGATAAGGCTTGGATCCTCATACTGAAGGCACACCTCACCCTAGCAGGGCGAGTCCATAAATACGTTCAGGATAAACAAGAAAAGGCTGAACAGAAAAAGCATGCTGCTGTGATGGCTATTAACCCCGTGTTGCCGGCACTGACCGACTTCTCCCGTGAAGCCCCATACGAGGAATGTCCCGATTGGGAGTGCTTAATAGACGAGACAAGTCCTCGGTGCCCAACAGGGGGGAGTCCCCCGGTAACCACCGATCCCCCAAACGCCAAAGCAGCACCTCTTAAGATCGAATGTATCCCAGGGGGACAAGGGAGAGACGGGCGAGGAAGGCAGGCCCAAATTAAAATGACTTATGTGTCACTCTCGCCAGGGGACACTATGAAATTACTAGAAAAGCTCCCAACCCTGCAGCCCAGGCACAGTAACGCAATTTTTTGGCAAAAGATGAAAGAGATGCAACTGTGCCACAACTTACACAACCGAGATATAGCAGGGTTAGTAAGAGCCAAGATGCCCGAGAATCACTGGGCTCGGCTCCGGGCAGAACACCAGAATGGGACTTGGTGTGCAGACCTAGACGGGAGCCGCCGGGAGCAGGAACAGGCTCTGACAGGCTTTAAAAACGATATCATCCTGACCATGGGGGAGGTCCCCGTGAGTTGGAGTGTAATAGTAGGAGTAACGCAGAAAAAGGAGGAAGGGGCTCAGGAATACGGGCGACGAAAATTCGATGCCTTTGTAGCCCACGGAGGAATGCCAGATGCAGATAGACAGAACCCGGCATTCCTCCAGTTATATAGGGATGGGCTGAGCCCAGCACACCAAGCTATCCTAAAGACAGGATTGGTAAACTTTAACACCTTCGATGAATTAGAAAACTGGGCTGTCACTGTAGACAACCAGCAAAAGAAAAGACAGGGCGCCAGAGCAGGGATATCAGCGGTAGGAACTGAAGGAGGAAATTGCTACAGGTGCGGGGAATTAGGCCATTTCAAAAGGGAATGCCGAGCTATAATCCCGCACCCTCCTAATACATGTAATAAGTGCGGCAGAATCGGACACACCGAATCTACCTGCAAAGACAGAAGGATCCCAAGGAGAAAGGGAGCGCCCCCGAAGAGACTGGAGAAAACCCCGGCAAGCGCCCCAGATATAAGGGAGAATGAGGTGGTTTCGGACCCAGCGCACCTCAGCCACCAGCAGCTGCTGGACATTATACAAACCTTGGCGGCACAAAAATCTGCATGAGTGGCATCGGCCCCCGCCCCGGGAACGGACCCCCGTATCTGGGTGAATGCATCGTTAGGGGGCCGGCGATGCAAAATATTAATAGATACGGGGGCTTCGATATCCCTCACCAACATGGCACTACCCACCACCCACCGTTCCATAGTAGTAGTAGGAATAGGGGGGGATAGGACTATAGCATATCAGAGCGAAGCAGTGTTACTTGAGGTAGAGGGGATCATACTCCCCGTACACTTCTGGGTGGGCCCAAATGAAGAAGGGACAATTTTGGGAATAGACCTCCTGGGAGAGTTAGGAGCAGTGGTGGACGCTTTCAATAAGCGCCTGCTGTGGACGGCAAGGAAAGAACACAAGAGCGGGATCCAAGGATACTGGGTCCCTAATAAGAACGTAGCAGCCATAGGCATGGGGGCTCCGGCTCCGACGGCCCGAGACTGGAAGAAGGAGGGACTAGTGGGACTCTTATGTCAAGCACTACCCCGGGTCTGGGCTACAGGCAAGCAAGACTGCGGTCTCGTCACAATCCTTCCTTTACAAATACAAGGACCAGCCCATGCCCCTCATAAACAATATCCCATAAAACCCGAGGCGTTACAGGCAACCGAAACAATCGTCCAGGCTTTGGTTAAACGGGGCATCCTGAGACCCACCGTGTCCCACACAAATTCCCCGATGTGGCCCGTCCGTAAGCCAGACGGGAACTACCGACTAACCATCGACTATACCGCCCTGAATAAGGTCACCCCAAAGGAACACCCTATCGTTGCGAGCCCGGCCACTATATTTAACGGACTGCGACCTGAATATTGTATCTTCTCCGTGCTAGACATAGCAAACGGATTCTGGTCAATTCCACTCCACCCAGACTCCCAGGAGAAGTTTGCCTTCACCTGTGGAGGTAGACAGTACACCTGGACCCGTCTCCCCCAGGGATTCCACAATAGCCCCAACATATTCCACCGGGTTATGAGCAAAGCCCTCGAAAATTGTAACTTATCCCCCTATGAGAGCGCTTTTCTCCAATATGTGGATGACATCTTGATCGCCTCCACTAACCCGACGGGGCATTTGGGAGCCCTGTCAGTAATCCTGCGGGGCTTACAAACAGCAGGATTTAAGGTTAACCCAACCAAAGCACAACTCGCAAAACCAGAGGTCCGATATCTGGGGCATTACATAAGTCAGGGAAAGAAAACCCTTCCCACGGACCGAAAAACAGCAATTGCCAACATGACCCGTCCGAACACAGTTAGGGGGGTGCGTAGGGTAATGGGACTCTTTAATTACTGTCGGAATTTCATCGATCAGTTTGCATCCATAGCAGAACCTATCCAGCGATTGGTAAAAGGGGGGAGGCCGGGGGCAGAAATCATTGAATGGGGACCCGAACAAGAAACAGCATACTCCCACCTGAAATCAGAATTATTAGCGGCCCCAGCCTTATGCCTGCCCAACATAGCGAAACCGTTCCATCTTTTTTATAATGCGGAGGACGGATTCTATAGCTCCGTTGTGACTCAAGAAAGTGGGGGCACCATGAGACCTGTAGCATATTATTCGGTGCGGCAGTCCCCGATAGCCAAAGGACTACACAAATGTGTGGCAGCCCTGGACTGTGCCGCATGGGCAGTCAGGGTGTGCGAACCCATTACTATGTTAGGACAGATCATCCTGCACACAAAACATACAATAGTAGAATTATTAAACACAGGTCGACTCCGAACTGTTTCAGATGCTCGAAGGGCAACTTGGGAGGCAGTGCTCCTTCCTCAGGACCAATCTATTAAAATCGTACGAGATACCGGAAGAAACCCAGCAGAGGGGTTCCTTCCAGACGGCAGTCCACATCACTGTCCGATTAACCCAGACATGGATACAGAGGACGGGATTAGTGATCAGCCACTGGAGAACCCCGATATAATACTATACGTAGACGGGTCCCGAAGGCAGGTGGAGGGACAGTACCGCACAGGATGGGCAGTGGTAGATCAGGAAGGAACACTAATAGCAAAGGGCACCATGGGGGGGGAGACCTCTGCTCAAGTGGCCGAGCTTATAGCATTAACAAAGGCCCTTAGCGCAGGAAGGGACAAAAGGGTAAACATATACACGGACAGTCAATATGCGTTCGGGGTGGTTCACGACTATATGATAGCATGGAATAGGCGCGGATTCATTACCGCAGCGGGGGGACACATAAAACATGAAAATATAATTCGAGACCTGGCCACAGCATCCAGACTACCCTCAGAAGCAGCCGTAATTAAAATAAAAGCCCATCAAAAGACAAGGACTGTAGAGCAGAAGGGGAACCAACTAGCAGATGCCGCTGCTAAAGCTGCAGCAGGGGAAGCCCTCCCACAGATAGCTGCCATCACCTCTTCCCCCATGGAAGAGATGGATGTTCATAAACTACAGGGTAGCGCTGACCCAGACGAGGTGGCGCGGTGGAAACAGACCGGGGCATCCTTAGACGAAGATGGTATATGGAGGAAAGGACATCAAGTAGTCGCCCCCTCATTCATACAGGCGGAACTACTTCGACTCCACCACGAACCAAACCACTCCGGACGGGATGGGACCCTAGCTCGTTTATCAGGAGATTGGTGGTGGCCAGGGATGGGGCGGGATGTAGCTAAGCACTGCCAAAGATGCATCAATTCTCTTGATGGATTGAATGTCTGTTTCTGCAGTGATAGTACGCAATCAGTTTACTTCAATCCACTAGGAGCAGTAATCAATGGCAATAAGGAAGGATTTTTCCTTATATTCAAATCCTCAAACACTCCCATGACCTTGGGAAAGGTAGAAGTTGATAGTGGTTTTCTTAGTTTGCAGAATCACAGAACCTTTACAGTGCAGAAGGAGGCCAGTTGGTCCATCAAGCCAGCACTGTCTCTCTGAAAGAGTATTCTACCCACTTCCGCTCCCCTTCCTTATCCCCATAATCTTCTGTGTTCTTTCTTTTTATGTCTGTTTGCGGCACAACTAAGACAGTTAGAAATAATTTCTCCTATAGAACAAGTAATGCCTGGCCACCAGACTAGTTGTTGTGTCCACACACGACACTTTACAATTCCTGGATCACCTTGATGAAATGTTTGAGGTGCTCTCAGTATGGCCATTCTGTCGTTGAAGATTAGTAAGTTGTCAATGCTGCTAAAATGCTGGTGTAGTTTCAGATCACTCATGATGCATATAAACATGAACAAGGAGCAGGAGTAGGCCATTTGGGCCCTTGAGACTGCTCCACCATTTAATAAGATCATGTAGATCTGACAATAATCTCAAACCTGCATTCCACCTTCCCCTGATAACCTATCACCCTCTCACTTACCAAGAACCTACCCATGTCTGCCTTAAAAATATTCAAAGGGTGCGATCTTACCGGCTGTTCACGCCATGCTCCTGTTTCAGCGAGGTCTGAGAATTTGGCGGCCAGCCAAATCTCCATTCATGCAGCGGGATGGGAAAATCCCACCGGCATGAACGGTGGTAAGATTCCGGCCAAAGATTCTGCTTCCAATGCCTTTTCAGGAAGAGAGTTGTAGAGACTCGCAACCCTCTGAGAGAAAGAATTCCACTTCATCTGTTTTGTAAATGGGTGGCTCCTTATTCTTAAACAGTGACTCATAGTTCTCGATTCTCCTACAAGGGGAAACATCCTCTCCATATCCACCTTGTCAATAACCCCTCAGGATCTTATATCTTTCAATCAAGGCGCTTCTTATTCTTCTAAACTCCAGTGGATACAAGCCTAACCTGTCCAACTTTTCTTCACAAGACCCACACATTCCAGGTATTAGTCTGGGGTATAATCTGAACATCTTTCCAGACATTGTCTCAGATTTGAAGATTGTTCATCTTGTTTCTGGGCTTGTTTTATTTCCTGCAGCTTTTTTCAGTAGAAATGCTGAGTGGGTGAGGATGGAGATGCCTCAAACACCTTGATGAAGTGTGAATCCTCTTGTCTGATTCCTTCTGATGGTATTCATGACAGTGTATCCGCTGATGTTTGACAGTTTCCTTGTACACGCTCTGTGATGGCAATCTCAATCTCATCAATCTTAATCGGAACCGCTGGATTTTGGGCAGTATCTTCACAATTTCTTTCATGTTCAGAAGGTGATGGGTTACACCTTGTAGGCGGGCATAAATTTTGTGGGTATTAGGATTAGAATATTTCTTAAACTATAACTCGATAAATGAAGCAAAACAGGACAGCATTCAGCCAGAAAGGTGTGAGTAAGGCAAGCAGGCATCTTTTAAACACAGAAACCAGGTTGACAAAGACTCAGGAACTCGCATCAATATGCTATTCAGAAAATATCTTGAGACCTGGAAAACTTCCTGACATCCCATCAAACACCCATTGTCCAAAGGAATTCAGAGACATAAAGCAATTATCACACTCTTAAACCAAACTTTACATATTAAAACTCTAGACCAGAAAACCCATTAACGGGATAACTATAAAAGAAAACCATTTACATATCAAAACAGATCGTTACTATAACTATACTCCGTTTTGGCAGGCAGGCAGAGTACTTTGCGGGACTGTCTTGTCTGTGTCCTGATTGTACCTCCGTCGACGTAAAAAACTATAATAAACTGTGCTGTTATCGATCTTGGCTCTGGGTGCGAGTGGTGTGGTATCTGTTCACTTGCGCTAACAATTGGGGGCTCGTCCGGGATAGTGACCGCCGCTGGAACATCGCCTCTCAAACACTGGGTGAGTATCTTTACTCATTTAAAGTCCGTGGGAATTCCCAGTGCCAGCGGTGTTCCACGGCTGCCGCGATCTGAACTTGTGAACAGAGCCCGATCGAGAGCTGCACAGCGGGGTAGGTTCTTCTTTGGGCGGGTGAGCGGGGTCGCGAATTGTAATTGATTGTGTACTGTTGCATTCCGTGTATCCCTGACAGCGGACCCGACCAGACATTAGCTGACCCAAAAGGTACCTAAGGAAGACAAGGGTTAAGTGGCCGGGAGGCCGGGAGGACGTCCAGGGTTAGGGCCAATGAACGCGGACTCACGAAGTTCGGTTTAAGTCCGGGCGCTGCAAGTCGGGTAGGACCTCTGCAGGCGCGAAAGTCTGGGCCACTGGAAACAGATCCGCGAGGAGTCTGCTACATGTCCGGGCGCTACTAAGTCTGGAGCCTCTGTGAGTGCTTCGGGCACTACAAGCAGGAGACCTCTGGTAGCGCGAAAGAACGGCTACACGCCGGGGGAACTCCTACCTGCGGTCAATCCCACGCTTGTCCGCACCCAGGTCAGGGTGATTCCCGGGGAGATAGGGAAACGGCGAGCCTCTGTGGATTGATTTAGCGGTAGGATTTGGTCAGGAAAGAGTGGCCCCCGGCCCCTGTAGTCGTGGTCAGAGCCCCCCCCCCCCCCTGTCTCTGTGAGCGGTGATCTCCCCGTTACATGCAGGACGGGCTCTGCGTGTTACTGCTGAAGGTTTAAAGGTACTGACAGTGGAAACACCAAACCAGGAACCCCAGGGATACCTACACAAGTATCTGTGGGAAGCACCAAACCAGGATTAGTACACCACTGATCTTAGCTAAGAGATTCGACATGGATAGCATTGAGACCATTTTTGAATGGGGGCCGGAAGGGTCCCTCACCCGCTATCTAGCAGATAAAAACAAGAACCTAATTAAAAGCATGATTAAAACAGGGTGGAAACCCCAAGACCCCCTTGAGAGCCAACGGGAATGGTGGGCAACGGAAAAGAGGAACAAGGATGATAAGGCTTGGATCCTCATACTGAAGGCACACCTCACCCTAGCAGGGCGAGTCCATAAATACGTTCAGGATAAACAAGAAAAGGCTGAACAGAAAAAGCATGCTGCTGTGATGGCTATTAACCCCGTGTTGCCGGCACTGACCGACTTCTCCCGTGAAGCCCCATACGAGGAATGTCCCGATTGGGAGTGCTTAATAGACGAGACAAGTCCTCGGTGCCCAACAGGGGGGAGTCCCCCGGTAACCACCGATCCCCCAAACGCCAAAGCAGCACCTCTTAAGATCGAATGTATCCCAGGGGGACAAGGGAGAGACGGGCGAGGAAGGCAGGCCCAAATTAAAATGACTTATGTGTCACTCTCGCCAGGGGACACTATGAAATTACTAGAAAAGCTCCCAACCCTGCAGCCCAGGCACAGTAACGCAATTTTTTGGCAAAAGATGAAAGAGATGCAACTGTGCCACAACTTACACAACCGAGATATAGCAGGGTTAGTAAGAGCCAAGATGCCCGAGAATCACTGGGCTCGGCTCCGGGCAGAACACCAGAATGGGACTTGGTGTGCAGACCTAGACGGGAGCCGCCGGGAGCAGGAACAGGCTCTGACAGGCTTTAAAAACGATATCATCCTGACCATGGGGGAGGTCCCCGTGAGTTGGAGTGTAATAGTAGGAGTAACGCAGAAAAAGGAGGAAGGGGCTCAGGAATACGGGCGACGAAAATTCGATGCCTTTGTAGCCCACGGAGGAATGCCAGATGCAGATAGACAGAACCCGGCATTCCTCCAGTTATATAGGGATGGGCTGAGCCCAGCACACCAAGCTATCCTAAAGACAGGATTGGTAAACTTTAACACCTTCGATGAATTAGAAAACTGGGCTGTCACTGTAGACAACCAGCAAAAGAAAAGACAGGGCGCCAGAGCAGGGATATCAGCGGTAGGAACTGAAGGAGGAAATTGCTACAGGTGCGGGGAATTAGGCCATTTCAAAAGGGAATGCCGAGCTATAATCCCGCACCCTCCTAATACATGTAATAAGTGCGGCAGAATCGGACACACCGAATCTACCTGCAAAGACAGAAGGATCCCAAGGAGAAAGGGAGCGCCCCCGAAGAGACTGGAGAAAACCCCGGCAAGCGCCCCAGATATAAGGGAGAATGAGGTGGTTTCGGACCCAGCGCACCTCAGCCACCAGCAGCTGCTGGACATTATACAAACCTTGGCGGCACAAAAATCTGCATGAGTGGCATCGGCCCCCGCCCCGGGAACGGACCCCCGTATCTGGGTGAATGCATCGTTAGGGGGCCGGCGATGCAAAATATTAATAGATACGGGGGCTTCGATATCCCTCACCAACATGGCACTACCCACCACCCACCGTTCCATAGTAGTAGTAGGAATAGGGGGGGATAGGACTATAGCATATCAGAGCGAAGCAGTGTTACTTGAGGTAGAGGGGATCATACTCCCCGTACACTTCTGGGTGGGCCCAAATGAAGAAGGGACAATTTTGGGAATAGACCTCCTGGGAGAGTTAGGAGCAGTGGTGGACGCTTTCAATAAGCGCCTGCTGTGGACGGCAAGGAAAGAACACAAGAGCGGGATCCAAGGATACTGGGTCCCTAATAAGAACGTAGCAGCCATAGGCATGGGGGCTCCGGCTCCGACGGCCCGAGACTGGAAGAAGGAGGGACTAGTGGGACTCTTATGTCAAGCACTACCCCGGGTCTGGGCTACAGGCAAGCAAGACTGCGGTCTCGTCACAATCCTTCCTTTACAAATACAAGGACCAGCCCATGCCCCTCATAAACAATATCCCATAAAACCCGAGGCGTTACAGGCAACCGAAACAATCGTCCAGGCTTTGGTTAAACGGGGCATCCTGAGACCCACCGTGTCCCACACAAATTCCCCGATGTGGCCCGTCCGTAAGCCAGACGGGAACTACCGACTAACCATCGACTATACCGCCCTGAATAAGGTCACCCCAAAGGAACACCCTATCGTTGCGAGCCCGGCCACTATATTTAACGGACTGCGACCTGAATATTGTATCTTCTCCGTGCTAGACATAGCAAACGGATTCTGGTCAATTCCACTCCACCCAGACTCCCAGGAGAAGTTTGCCTTCACCTGTGGAGGTAGACAGTACACCTGGACCCGTCTCCCCCAGGGATTCCACAATAGCCCCAACATATTCCACCGGGTTATGAGCAAAGCCCTCGAAAATTGTAACTTATCCCCCTATGAGAGCGCTTTTCTCCAATATGTGGATGACATCTTGATCGCCTCCACTAACCCGACGGGGCATTTGGGAGCCCTGTCAGTAATCCTGCGGGGCTTACAAACAGCAGGATTTAAGGTTAACCCAACCAAAGCACAACTCGCAAAACCAGAGGTCCGATATCTGGGGCATTACATAAGTCAGGGAAAGAAAACCCTTCCCACGGACCGAAAAACAGCAATTGCCAACATGACCCGTCCGAACACAGTTAGGGGGGTGCGTAGGGTAATGGGACTCTTTAATTACTGTCGGAATTTCATCGATCAGTTTGCATCCATAGCAGAACCTATCCAGCGATTGGTAAAAGGGGGGAGGCCGGGGGCAGAAATCATTGAATGGGGACCCGAACAAGAAACAGCATACTCCCACCTGAAATCAGAATTATTAGCGGCCCCAGCCTTATGCCTGCCCAACATAGCGAAACCGTTCCATCTTTTTTATAATGCGGAGGACGGATTCTATAGCTCCGTTGTGACTCAAGAAAGTGGGGGCACCATGAGACCTGTAGCATATTATTCGGTGCGGCAGTCCCCGATAGCCAAAGGACTACACAAATGTGTGGCAGCCCTGGACTGTGCCGCATGGGCAGTCAGGGTGTGCGAACCCATTACTATGTTAGGACAGATCATCCTGCACACAAAACATACAATAGTAGAATTATTAAACACAGGTCGACTCCGAACTGTTTCAGATGCTCGAAGGGCAACTTGGGAGGCAGTGCTCCTTCCTCAGGACCAATCTATTAAAATCGTACGAGATACCGGAAGAAACCCAGCAGAGGGGTTCCTTCCAGACGGCAGTCCACATCACTGTCCGATTAACCCAGACATGGATACAGAGGACGGGATTAGTGATCAGCCACTGGAGAACCCCGATATAATACTATACGTAGACGGGTCCCGAAGGCAGGTGGAGGGACAGTACCGCACAGGATGGGCAGTGGTAGATCAGGAAGGAACACTAATAGCAAAGGGCACCATGGGGGGGGAGACCTCTGCTCAAGTGGCCGAGCTTATAGCATTAACAAAGGCCCTTAGCGCAGGAAGGGACAAAAGGGTAAACATATACACGGACAGTCAATATGCGTTCGGGGTGGTTCACGACTATATGATAGCATGGAATAGGCGCGGATTCATTACCGCAGCGGGGGGACACATAAAACATGAAAATATAATTCGAGACCTGGCCACAGCATCCAGACTACCCTCAGAAGCAGCCGTAATTAAAATAAAAGCCCATCAAAAGACAAGGACTGTAGAGCAGAAGGGGAACCAACTAGCAGATGCCGCTGCTAAAGCTGCAGCAGGGGAAGCCCTCCCACAGATAGCTGCCATCATCTCTTCCCCCATGGAAGAGATGGATGTTCATAAACTACAGGGTAGCGCTGACCCAGACGAGGTGGCGCGGTGGAAACAGACCGGGGCGTCCTTAGACGAAGATGGTATATGGAGGAAAGGACATCAAGTAGTCGCCCCCTCATTCATACAGGCGGAACTACTTCGACTCCACCACGAACCAAACCACTCCGGACGGGATGGGACCCTAGCTCGTTTATCAGGAGATTGGTGGTGGCCAGGGATGGGGCGGGATGTAGCTAAGCACTGCCAAAGATGCATCAATTCTCTTGATGGATTGAATGTCTGTTTCTGCAGTGATAGTACGCAATCAGTTTACTTCAATCCACTAGGAGCAGTAATCAATGGCAATAAGGAAGGATTTTTCCTTATATTCAAATCCTCAAACACTCCCATGACCTTGGGAAAGGTAGAAGTTGATAGTGGTTTTCTTAGTTTGCAGAATCACAGAACCTTTACAGTGCAGAAGGAGGCCAGTTGGTCCATCAAGCCAGCACTGTCTCTCTGAAAGAGTATTCTACCCACTTCCGCTCCCCTTCCTTATCCCCATAATCTTCTGTGTTCTTTCTTTTTATGTCTGTTTGCGGCACAACTAAGACAGTTAGAAATAATTTCTCCTATAGAACAAGTAATGCCTGGCCACCAGACTAGTTGTTGTGTCCACACACGACACTTTACAATTCCTGGATCACCTTGATGAAATGTTTGAGGTGCTCTCAGTATGGCCATTCTGTCGTTGAAGATTAGTAAGTTGTCAATGCTGCTAAAATGCTGGTGTAGTTTCAGATCACTCATGATGCATATAAACATGAACAAGGAGCAGGAGTAGGCCATTTGGGCCCTTGAGACTGCTCCACCATTTAATAAGATCATGTAGATCTGACAATAATCTCAAACCTGCATTCCACCTTCCCCTGATAACCTATCACCCTCTCACTTACCAAGAACCTACCCATGTCTGCCTTAAAAATATTCAAAGGGTGCGATCTTACCGGCTGTTCACGCCATGCTCCTGTTTCAGCGAGGTCTGAGAATTTGGCGGCCAGCCAAATCTCCATTCATGCAGCGGGATGGGAAAATCCCACCGGCATGAACGGTGGTAAGATTCCGGCCAAAGATTCTGCTTCCAATGCCTTTTCAGGAAGAGAGTTGTAGAGACTCGCAACCCTCTGAGAGAAAGAATTCCACTTCATCTGTTTTGTAAATGGGTGGCTCCTTATTCTTAAACAGTGACTCATAGTTCTCGATTCTCCTACAAGGGGAAACATCCTCTCCATATCCACCTTGTCAATAACCCCTCAGGATCTTATATCTTTCAATCAAGGCGCTTCTTATTCTTCTAAACTCCAGTGGATACAAGCCTAACCTGTCCAACTTTTCTTCACAAGACCCACACATTCCAGGTATTAGTCTGGGGTATAATCTGAACATCTTTCCAGACATTGTCTCAGATTTGAAGATTGTTCATCTTGTTTCTGGGCTTGTTTTATTTCCTGCAGCTTTTTTCAGTAGAAATGCTGAGTGGGTGAGGATGGAGATGCCTCAAACACCTTGATGAAGTGTGAATCCTCTTGTCTGATTCCTTCTGATGGTATTCATGACAGTGTATCCGCTGATGTTTGACAGTTTCCTTGTACACGCTCTGTGATGGCAATCTCAATCTCATCAATCTTAATCGGAACCGCTGGATTTTGGGCAGTATCTTCACAATTTCTTTCATGTTCAGAAGGTGATGGGTTACACCTTGTAGGCGGGCATAAATTTTGTGGGTATTAGGATTAGAATATTTCTTAAACTATAACTCGATAAATGAAGCAAAACAGGACAGCATTCAGCCAGAAAGGTGTGAGTAAGGCAAGCAGGCATCTTTTAAACACAGAAACCAGGTTGACAAAGACTCAGGAACTCGCATCAATATGCTATTCAGAAAATATCTTGAGACCTGGAAAACTTCCTGACATCCCATCAAACACCCATTGTCCAAAGGAATTCAGAGACATAAAGCAATTATCACACTCTTAAACCAAACTTTACATATTAAAACTCTAGACCAGAAAACCCATTAACGGGATAACTATAAAAGAAAACCATTTACATATCAAAACAGATCGTTACTATAACTATACTCCGTTTTGGCAGGCAGGCAGAGTACTTTGCGGGACTGTCTTGTCTGTGTCCTGATTGTACCTCCGTCGACGTAAAAAACTATAATAAACTGTGCTGTTATCGATCTTGGCTCTGGGTGCGAGTGGTGTGGTATCTGTTCACTCGCGCTAACACACCTGATATGGAGGGGGACTAATATCCTGATGGGGATATTTGCTGGAGCCACTTGGGAGGGTTTAAATTAGTTTGGCGGGGGGTATGGGACCCAAAGCAGTAAAGAGACAGAAGAGAAGGTTAAGGACAGCATGGAAGTTAAAGAGAGCACATTACATAGTAAAGGCAGTGTCAGTAATCCTAGTACTAGACAGATCAGGCAAAAGCAGGACAGAGATCAAGGGAAGTCTAGAGTAAACTGCATTTATTTCAATGCAAGAGGCAAGGCAGATTAGCTCAGGACATGGATGGGTACATGGGACTTGGATATTATAGCTATAACTGAAACATGGCCAAGGGAGGAACAGGACTGGCAGCTCAATGTTCCAGGGTACAGATGCTATGGAAGAGATAGAACAGGAGACAAGAGAGGAGGGGGAGTTACGTAATTGATTAGGGAAAACATCACGGCCGTACTGAGAGGGTTATATCTGAGGGTTCGGCCACTGAGTCTATATGGGTAGAACTGAGAAATAAGAAGGGGGAAATCACTTTGATAGGATTGTACCACAGGCCCCCAAATAGTCAGCAGGAAATTGAGGAGCAAATATGTAAGGAGATTACAGATAGCTCCAAGAAAATTAGGGTGGTAATAGTAGGGGACTTTAACTTTCCCAACATTGACTGGGACGGCCATAGCATTGGAGTTTTGGGTGGAGAAAAATTTGTTGTGTATTCAGGAGGAATTTCTCATTCAGTATGTGGATGGCCCAACTAGAGAGGGGGCAAAACTTTACCTCCTCTTGGGAAATAAGGAAGGGCAGGTGACAGAAATGTGATTGAGGGATCATTTTGGGGAGCAGTGACCATAATTCCATTAGTTTTAAGAGAGCTATGGAGAATGATAGGTCTGGCCCAAATGTTAAAATTCTAAGTTGGGGCAAGGCCAATTTTGATGGAATTAGACAGGGACTTCCAAAAGTTGATTGGGGAAGTCTGTTGGCAGGCAAAGGGACGGCTGGTAAGTGGGAGGCTTTCAAAAGTATATTAACCAGTGTTCAAGTTAAGCATATTCCTTGAGAGTGAAGGGCAAGGCGTGTAGAAGTAGGGAACCGTGGATAACTCTGGATATTGAGACCCTGGTCAAGAAAAAGAAGGAGGCACATGACATGCATAGGTAACTGGGATCAAGTGGATCCCTTGAAGAGTATAGACGGTGTTGGACTAGATTTAAGAGAGAAATCAGGAGGGCAAAAAAAGGGACACAGGATTGCTTTGGCAGATAAGGCAAAGGAGAATCCAAAGAGATTCTGCAAATACATAAAGGCCAAAAGAGTAATGAGGAGAGAGTAGGACCTCTAAAAGATCAACAAGATCATCTATGTGCGGATCCACAAGAAATCGGTGAGATCCTAAATGAATATTTCTCATCAGTATTTACTGTTGAGAAAAGCATGGATGTTAGGGAACTTGGGGAAATAAATAGTGATGTCTTGAGGAGTGTACATATTACACAGAAGGAGCTGCTGGAAGTCTTAAAGCGCATCAAGGTAGAATAATCCCCAGGACCTGATGAAGTGAATCCCAGGACGTTGTGGGAGGCTAGGGAGGAAATTACGGGTCCCCTAGCAGAGATATTTGAATAATCGACACCCAGAGGTGAGGTGCTTGAAGATTGGGGGGTGGCAAATGTTGTGTATTTTTTAAAGAAGGGCTGCAGGGAAAAGCCTGGGAACTACAGATCAGTGAGCCTTATGTCTGCAGTGGGTAAGTTGTTAAAGGTATTTTGAGAGACAGGATCTACAGGCATTTAGAGACGCAAGGACTGATTAGGGACAGTCAGCATTGCTTTGTGAGTGGAAAATCATGTCTCACAAATTGATTGGGTTTTTTGAATGGGTAACCAAGAAGGTAGATGAGGGCAGTGCAGTTGATGTTGTCTACATGGAATTAGCAAGGCCCTTGACAAGGTATCGCATGGTAGGTTGTTGCATAAAGTTAAATCTCACGTGATTCAGATGAGGTAGCCAATTGGATACAAAATTGGCTTGATGACAGAAGACAAGGGATTGTTGTAGAGGGTTGTTTTTCAAACTGGAGGCCTGTGACCAGCGGTGTACCTCAGGGATTGGTGCTGGGTCCATTGTTATTTGTCATTTATATTAATGATTTGGATAAGAATTTAGGAGGCATGGTTAGTAAGTTTGCAGATGACACCAAGATTGGTGGCATAATGGACAGTGAAGAAGGTTATCTAGGATTGCAATGGGATCTTGATCAATTGGGTCAGTGGGCTGACGAATGGCAGATGGAGTTCAATTTAGATAAATGCGAGGTGATGCATTTTGGTAGATTGAACCAGGGCAGGACTTATTCAGTTAATGGTAGGGTGTTGGGGAGAGTTACAGAACAAAGAAATCTAGGTTCATAGCTCCTTGAAAGTGGAGTCACAGGTGGACAGGGTGGTGAAGAAGACATTCGAAATGCTTGGTTTCATTGGTCAGAACATTGAATACAGGAGTTGGGATGTCCTGTTGAAGGTGTACAAGACATTAACAAGGCCACACTTGGAATACTGTGTACAATTCTGGTCACCCTATTATGGGAAGGGCATTATTAAACTAGAAAGAGTGCAGAAAAGATTTACTAGGATGCTACTGGGACTTGATGGCTTGAGTTATAAGGAGAGGCTGGATAGACTGGGACTTCTTTCCCTGGAGCGTAGGAGACTTAGGGGTCATAGAACATAGAACATAGAACAGTACAGCACAGAACAGGCCCTTCGGCCCACGATGTTGTGCCGAGCTTTATCTGAAACCAAGATCAAGCTATCCCACTCCCTATCATCTTGGTGTGCTCCATGTGCCTATCCAATAACCGCTTAAATGTTCCTGAAGTGTCTGACTCCACTATCACTGCAGGCAGTCCATTCCACACCCCAACCACTCTCTGAATAAAGAACCTACCTTGGACATCCTTCCTATATCTCCCGCCATGAACCCTATAGTTATGCCCCCTTGTAATAGCTCCATCCACCCGAGGAAATAGTCTTTGAACGTTCACTCTATCTATCCCCTTCATCATTTTATAAACCTCTATTAAGTCTCCCCTCAACCTCCTCCACTCCAGAGAGAACAGCCCTAGCTCCCTCAACCTTTCCTCATAAGACCTGCCCTCCAAACCAGGCAGCATCCTGGTAAATCTCCTTTGCCCTCTTTCCAGCGCTTCCACATCCTTCTTATAGTGAGGTGACCAGAACTGCACACAATATTCCAAATGTGGTCTCACCAAGGTCCTATACAGTTGCAGCATAACCCCACGGCTCTTAAACTCCAACCCCCTGTTAATAAAAGCTAACACACTATAGGCCTTCTTCACAGCTGTATTCACTTGAGTGGCAACCTTCAGAGATCTTATAGAGACCTATAAAATAGTGAGGGGCATAGACCAGCTAGATAGTCAACATCTTTTCCCAAAGGTAGGCGAGTCTAAAACTAGAGGGCATAGGTTTAAGGTGTGAGGGGAGAGATACAAAAGGGTCCAGAGGGGCAATCTTTTCACACAGAGGGTGGCAAGTGTCTGGTGCCAAAGATAGTAGAGGCGGGTACAATTTTGTCTTTTAAAAAATATTTAGACAGTTACATGGGTATGATGGATATAGAGGGATATGGCCAAACGCAGGCAATTGGAACGAGCTTAGTTGTTTAGAAAAAAAGGGCGGCATGGACAAGTTGGGCCGAAGGGCCTGTTTCCATGCTGTAAACCTCTATGACTAATAGTTTATGGTCTGTTTTGATTTTGAAACTCAATCCTTAGTCTGAAAATTTTTCACAAGCCTACATTGCTGCCAATACTTCCTTTTCTATTGTGGTGTATTGTTGACCTGGAGACTGGTGTCCACTTGCTACCTCTCTGCCCTTGAAAAAAATCTGTCCCCAGAACTGTAAGCAATGTATTTGCTGCTACAAAGGCCATCAGAATGTGCCAAGATTTCAGAAGAGATTAGAAGCTGTTTATTCCATTCAGAAGTATTTTTCTGGTCCACGTTTCAGCCTCACTGTTGACCTTCTCGCAACAGCTGTCTCAAAGCCCTTTGACCTCCGCTAAATTCAAGATGCATCAAAGGATGCTGAGGGAAGTGAGAGTGGAAATTTCAGAGGCACTGATGATAATCTTCCAGTCTTCCTTAGACATAGGGTTAGTGCTGGAGGACTGGAGAATAGCGAATGTTACACCCTGGGGTGCAAGGGAATGCTAGCAATTACAGTTCAGTCAGTTTGACTTCATTGATAGGGAAACTTCTGGAAACTATAGTCTTAGGAAAAATCAGTGGTCACCTCGACATGGTAAGAAGTCTCACAACACCAGGTTAACGTCCAACAGGTTTATTTGGTAGTAAAAGCCAGTAGCTTTTGGAACACTTGCTGCTCCTTCGTCAGGTGCGGTAAGGAGCAGCAAGCGCTCCGAAAGCTAGTGGCTTTTGCTACCAAATAAAACTGTTGGACTTTAACCTGGTGTAGTGAGACTTCTTACTGTGTTTACCCCAGTCCAACGCCGGCATCTCCACATCATCACCTAGACATGTACAGGATAATTAGAGAAAGCCAGCATGGATTCATTAAGGGAAAATCATGCATAACTAACTTGTTGGAGTTTTCTGAGGAGTTAACAGAGAAGGTTGATCAGGGTAGTGCTGTTGATGTGGTATATATGGATTTTCAAAAGGTATTTGACACATTTCCACAAAACAGACTTGTGAGCAAGATTCTAACTCATGAAATAAAAGGGACAGTAGGCACTTGGACAAGAAATTGGCTGAGTGACAGGAAGCAGAGGGTATGTGGTCAATAGTTGTTTTACAGATTGGAGGAGGGTTTGTAGTGGAATTCACTGGGATCAGTGTTAAGACCCTTGCTCATCCTGATATCTATTAATGACCTAGACTGCGGTGTTCAGGAAATGATTTCAAAATTTTCAAATGATACGAAGATTGGAAACTTGTCAACTGTGATGACGATGATCTTGAATTTCAAAAGAACATAGACATGGTGCTGGATTGGACAGACAAGTGACAAATGTGCCAAAATTCTACCGCCCACCATGGAATTGGAGCAGGCGAAGGGCAGACACTGGGAATGTCCATTGACCCCAGGCGGGAATTTCCGGTCTTGCTCGAGGAAGGCTGTAATATTCCGCCCATGAAGTTCAATGCAGAAAAGCATGAGGTAAATCATTTTGGCAGGAAGAATGCGGAGAAACAGTATAAAATAAAGGGAGAACCTCTAAAGAAAGCGCAGGAACAAAGGGACTTCCGTGCATGTGTACATAAGTCATTGAAGATGGCAGGGCATTTTGAGAGAGCTATTAATAAAGTATATGGTATCCTAGGTTTTATTAACAGAAACATTAACACGTCATCTGACGAAGGAGCAGCACTCCAAAAGATTGTGATTTCAAATAAATCTGTTGGACTATAACCTGTTGTCGTGTAACCTCTCATCTTAAACAGAAGCAATGAGTACAAGAGTAAGGGAGTCATGTTGAACTTGTGTAAGATACTAGTTAGGCCTCATCTGGAGACTTTGTCCAGTTCTGGGCACCATGCTTGAGGAGGGATATGAAGGCATTGGAGCGAGCACAGAGATTCACAAGAACAAAGAACAAAGAAATTTAAAGCACAGGAACAGGCTCTTTGACCCTCCAAGCCTGCACTGACCATGCTGCCCGAATGATTCCAGGGATAAAGAAGTGGAGCTCTGAGAGATTGGAGAGGTTGGGTCTGTTTTCCTTGGAGAAAAGAAGGCTGAGATGAGACTCGATAGAGATATTCAAGATCCTGAGGGGTATGGACAGGGTAAATAGTGAGAAACTGTTCCCGCTCAAAAGAGCATCAAGAAATAGAGGGCACAATTTCAAAATAATGGAGAAAAGGAGTAGAAGTGATGTGAGGAAGTATTTGTTCACCCCCAGGGTGGTTGGAGTCTGGAATGAAATTCCTGAGAGGGTGATGGAGGCAGGTTGATCAAGGAATTCAAAAGGGAATTGGATTGTTATCTGAAAAGAAAGAATGTGTAAGGTTGGGATCTGGGTGTGCAAGTCCACAGATCCTTAAAGGTGGCAGCGCAGGTGGAAAAGGTTGTGAAGAAGGCATACGGCATGCTTGCCTTTATTGGACGGGGCATAGAGTATAAAAGTTGGCATATGATGTTGCAGTTATATAGAACATTGGTTAGGCCACATTTGGAATACTGCGTCCAGTTCTGGTCGCCACACTACCAGAAGGATGTGGAGGCTTTAGAGAGAGTGCAGAAAAGGTTTACCAGGATGTTGCCTGGTACGGAGGGTATTAGCTATGAGGTGAGATTGAGTAAACTAGGGTTGTTTTCCCTGGAAAGACGGAGGTTGAGGGGCGATCTAATAGAAGTTTATAAAATTATGAAGGGCATAGATAGGGTGAACAGTTGGAAGCTTTTTCCCAGGTCAGAAATGACAAACATAAGGGGTCACAAGTTCAAGATAAGGGGAAGGTTCAATACAGATATGTGGGGGACATATTTTACACAGAGGGTGGTGGGGGCCTGGAATGCACTGCCAAGCAAGGTGGTTGAGGCAGACATGCTAGGATCATTTAAGACTTATCTAGATAGCCATATGAACAGACTGGGAATAGAGGGATACAAACGGATGGTCTAGTTAGGAACACATGAGCGGCGCAGGCTTGGAGGGCTGAAGGGCCTGTTCCTGTGCTGTACTGTTCTTTGTTCTCTTTGTTCTTTGTTGCGGGGATAAGGCAGAGAAGTGGGTTGATTGATCTTTCAGAGACAGTGCAGACTTGATGGGCCGAATGAGTTCTTCTGCACTGTAAAGATTCTGTGATTCAGTCCACAATGTTTCCAAGTTTTGAATCATTCACAGTCTTTGAAAATATACCTAGTACACCAAGCTCTACATCATTATTGCTCAGCAGCAGGTTCACATGTTCTCTGTGAGTTACCTGCTTCTGGTCACTGGAAGCAGCCAAGGAGGCCAGGTGATGGGCATGAATCGGGTTGATATAAGACACATCATTATTGGATGCCTGAGGTGTGCAGGCACTGCCAGTGTGCCCACTCACAAAGCTGCCTCCCACAGACCCGATGACATAGGTGGGGTCAGTGATGGAATTCACTGGGGGCCATGATCCCAGTATAATCACTGGGATTTTCAGTTCCAGTTTTATAAAGTTTATTTATTAAAGTTTATTTATTAGTCACAAGTAAGGCTTACATTAACACTGCAATTAAGTTACTGTGAAATTCCCCTAGTCGCCACACTCCGCCGCCTATTCGGGTCAATGCACCTAACCAGCACGTCTTTCAGAATGTGGGAGGAAACCGGAGCACCCGGAGGAAACCCACGCAGACACGAGGAGAATGTGCAAACTCCACACAGACAGTGACCCAAGCCGGGAATCGAACCCAGGTCCCTGTCACTGTGAAGCAACAGTGCTAACCACTGTGCTACTGTGCCTGAGCTTCTAATGTTAAATTCAGAACATGGACCTGAGGAGGATAGCATTTCTGCAGGATTGTAACTTTATAATGAAGTCCCAGTGGGAATTCCAAAGGAATCCATCCAAGAAATGTACATAACCAGAGGAGATCCGCTTCATCGACAGCGCTCCTAGTGATGCCCAGTGTTCAGATCTTCATTGGGTGTAGTAACAGAGACCTGAACACGACAATACACAGAACACCAATTCATGGTACAACTCTTCAACATTGCAATAGGAGAACACAGTCCAATTGCAAAGTAGAACAGCAGCAGGTTCTTGCATTCTGAGAGCCATAAACCTTAACTTGATTTGTGATAGTCAATAAAGATGCCAAACTAATGAAGAGCTCAAAGCTATTCAGAACAGGAGGAAGTCTCACAACACCAGGTTAAAGTCCAACAGGGTTATTTGGAATCACGAGCTTTCGGAGCACTGCTCCTTCATCAGATGAGTCAATTCAAAACAGTCCACTTGATTGGCAACTTGTTATCAGCTTCAACATTCAATCCCTTCACCACTGTTGCTCAGTAGCTGCAATGTGTATCATTTACAAGGTGCACAGCAGGAACAAGGCTCCTTCGACTGCACCTTCCAAACTCATGACTGCCACCATCTAGAAAGACAAGGACAGCAGGTACCTGGGAACGCCACCATCTGCAATTTCACTCAAAGTCACTCACCACCCTGACTTGAAAAAATATCTCTGTTCCTTCCCTGTCCCTGGGTCAAAATCCAGGAACCTCCTTCTCCAACAGCACTGTGGGTGTACCTATACCACATGGACTGCAGCAGTTCAAGAAAACAGCTTACCACTACCTTCTCAAGGACAATTTGAAATGGGCAATAAATGCTGTCCTGGCCACTGTTGTCCACACCCTTTGAATGAATTAAAAACAGTCCTGGCTCTGTGATCTTTCTTTGGGATCATGATCTGGGATCGCTTTCTGGAATCTCTCTAGGATCTCCCTGAATCAATCTCTGGGATCTCTCCCTGGGATCTGTACACAGTGGGCACATTCACTCAGTCCAGATCCACCACTGCATCAATGCATGTTTCCCCATCTGGCCCACTCATTGGGTGAGCTGTGAGGTTCCAGAGATTGCCCAACTTTGCCTCAGATTTTCCTCCAGGGATCTGGCTGAACACAACTTGCACGGGAACCCTCCTGCCGGCCTGCACTAGCAGATGGTTACTCCCCCACTATTCTTGTGAGTTTCTGACTGGAATTCCACAATTCAGATTGGAAATGTGAGAGGAGAAATCATACACTTATTTCTAACTGTGTTTTCTAAAGTTTAGACTATGGGACATCCTAGTATTTAAAAATAATTTAAACATTTCCTCTCCCCATACGGTTTCCCTCGCTGTCAGAGTACTTGTATTCTGCTTTCAAATCTCTGCCTCTGTGAAGGACTGTCTGGAGTTAAACACAAGTGACTGTTAGTTTACAAAATCTCCCCCACCTCACCCCTCCTGATGGGAAACACCAGCCCTGCAGTGTGATAGTCTGATGTTTCAGCAAAGACTGCCACCTCCCCTGTGGGTAAGTGTAGCTTCTTAAAGCTGATCTCATTATCCTGTCACTTTGCTCCACTGGATATCTGCTGATTCAATAGGTTTTGAAGGTTCAAGTTTTACATCAGACACCAGAGCAGATATTGAGGCCGGCACTCCCAGTGCGATACTGAGGGAGTGCCGGACTGTCAAGCGGTGTAATCCTTTCAGTGAAACATTAATCCCTGTCTGTCCAATTAGGAGCACATTAAAGGTTCAGCAGCAGAATTTGAAGAAGGGCTGAGCTAGTCTCTCCTGATGTCCGAGGCAATATCTATCCCTCAACCACCGAAACAGATTGTCCTGATCAGCTGGGAGCTTGCTGTACACAAGTGGGAGGCGATGCCCTAATGAATGGTGTTATCGCTAGACTATTAATCCAGAAACTCAGCTAATGTTCTGGGGACCCGTGTTCAAATCCTGCCATGGCAGATGGGGGAATTTGAATTCAATAAAAAATATCTGGAATTAAGAATCTACTAATGACTATGAAACCATTGTCGGAAAAACCCATCTCATTCACTAATGTCCTTTAGGGAAGGAAATCTGCCATCCTTACCTGGTCTGGCCTACATGTGACTCCAGAGCCGCAGCAATATGGTTGACTCTCAACTGCCCTCGGGCAACTAGGGATGGGCAATAAATGCTGGGCCCAGCCAGCGACGCCCATGTCCCATGAATGAATTAAAGGAAACGTCGGTCACATTTCCCTGAATTACAACTTTAAAAGTTCACCCCTGGCAGTGAAGCAATTTGTAGAATCTTCAGGCTGTGAAAATAAAGAACTTGTCCACAGTGTGAACCAATTGATGATGATTTGACAAAGTTCAAATATTGGATTTAGTGGGCCAGGACCAGGAATCTGCTTGTTCAACCAATTTACCAGGGGCTTGTTATCAAACAACTTAGCAAAGATGAGGAATTAGACTCAGAATGCAGACTACCCCAAATGACAAAAAAATCCAAAGGTGTTTTACCAATACATCAAAAGCAAAAGAATAAATATGGATAAGATTGGGCCTCTCAGAGATCTACATTGTAAACTTGTGGGTTGATTCAGAAGATGTGGGCAATGAGTACTTTGTCCCTTCTTCACTAAGGCGAGGGATGATTCAGAGATTCTAGTTAAGGAGGAGTGTGAAATATTAGATACAATAAGCATAGTGAGAGGAAGTACTGGAGAGACTGACATTCTCTCTAATTGTCCATTCTCTCCATTGCTCCTCCAATTCGATTTTCAAGTTTGCTGATGACACCACCGTAGTGGGTCGGATCTCAAACAATGACAAGACAGAGTACAGGAATGAGATAGAGAATCTGGTGAACTGATGCGGCAACAATAATCTCTCCCTCAATGTCAACAAAACGAAGGAGATTGTCATCGACTTCAGGAAGCGTAAAGGAGAACATGCCCCTGTCTACATCAACGGGGATGAAGTAGAAAGGGTCGGGAGCTTCAAGTTTTAATATTTCACACTCCTCTTTAATTAGATCACCAATAACCTGTCCTGGGCCCCACATGCCGACACTACAGTTAAGAAAGTCCACCAACACCTCTACTTTCTCAGAAGACTAAGAAAATTTGGCATGTCAGCTATGACTCTCACCAACTTTTACAGATGCACCATAGAAAGCACCCTTTCAGGTTGTATCACAGCTTGGTATGGCTCCTGCTCTGCCCAAGACCACAAGGAACTACAATGGTCATGAATGTAGCACAATCCATCACGCAAACCAGCCTCCCATCCATTGACTCTGTCTACACTTCCCGTTGCCTCGGCAAAGCAGCCAGCATAATTAAGGACCCCACACATCCCAGACATTCTCTCTTCCACCTTCTTCCGTTGGGAAAAAGATACAGAAGTCTGAGGTCACGTACCAACCGACTCAAGAACATCTTCTTCCCTGCTGCTGTCAGACTTTTAAATGAACTTACCTTGCATTAAGTTGATCTTTCTCTACACCTTAGTTATGACTGTAACACTACATTCTGCACTCTCTCATTTCCTTCTCTATGAACGGTATGCTTTGTCTGTATAGCGTGCAGGAAACAATACTTTTCACTATATGTTAATACATGTGACAATAATAAATCAAATCAAAGACATCCCCAAAGCTGGATAAGTCACCAGGGTAGGATGGATTGTATCCCAGGCTGTTGAAGGAAGCCAGGGCCAAAATAATGGATGCTCACGTTTTCCAATCCTTATGAGATACTGACAATGTCCAAGGGAATTGGAGATCTGCAATCGCTGCACCATTATTTAAAATGGATGCAAGGGAAGGCCAAAAAACTATATGCTGCTCAGTCTGACTTCAGTGGTGGAAAATTGTCGGAAACAATTCTGAGAGACAGGATAAACTGTCACTTAGAAAGGCATGGATTAATCAGGAATGGTCAGCATGGTTTTGTTCAGGGAAGATCGCATCTTACTAACTTAAAATAGTTTTCTGAAAAAGTAACAGGGAGGATTGATGAGGGTAGTGCAGTAGATGTTGTCTACACAGATTTTACTAAGGCATTCGACAAGGTCCCATTTGGCTGACTGGTCAAAAAAGAGAAATCCCATTGGATACAGGGGTACGTGATTTGTTGGATCCAAAATTGACTCAGTGACATGAAGCAAAGCATAATGATCAATGGATGTTTTAGTGAATGGAAATCAGTTGATACTGAGGAATTGTTGTTGTCTCCAGATATATATCAATGATTTGGTTGAGTGGGCAGGGAAGTGGCAAAAGGAATTCAATCAGGAAAAGTGTGAGGCAGTGCATTTGGAGAGGGCAAACAAAGCAAGGGAATACTCAGTAAATGGGAAGATATTGAGAGGGTGGAGGAAGAGAGAAATCTTGGGAGCACATGTCCATAGGTCCTTGAAGGTGACAGGACAGGTGGATAAGATGGTAAAGAAAGCACATGGAATGCTTTCCTTTATTGGGCAAGATATTGAATACAAAAGCAGGGATGTAATGATGGAACTGTATAAAATGCTGGTGAGGCCTAGCTTCAATTCTGTGTGCAGTTCTGATCAGCGCGTTACAGGAAGGACAAAATTACTCTGGAGAGAGTGCAGAGATTTCTAAGAATGTTGCCAGGGCATGAAAATTGCAGCTATGGGGAGAGATTGTTGTTATCCTTAGAACAGAGGCAGCTAAGGGGTGACCAATTTGAGATGTCCAAAATTATGAGGGACCTCGATAGATAAGAAAAACCTGTTTTCCCCGAGCTGAGGGGTCAATTAGCCTAGATTTAAGGCGATTGGTAGAAGGATTAGGGGGACATGAGGAAAATCTGTTTCACCCAGAGGGTGGTGGGTGTCTGGAATTCACTGCCTAAGTGAATGAGGCTGAGGATGAAATGCTCGGCCCATTTTAAAGGTTCCTGGATTTGTGTCTGAAGTGCGGTAAGCTGCAAGGCTCCGGCCACGTGCCGGAAACTGGGATTGGGACAAGTTCCTTGTCCAACCAAGGGCAGTGAGCTTTCAAAGCTGGACAGCCAATCAGAGGCCTCCCAGCTTCACTGTACGGTAAATAACCAGGAGGACCCTTCAACAAGAAGGTGCCCTCTCACCACTTTAAAAATCTGAAAACGTACCAGGCCCCCACTTTGGGAGAGATGGGGGAGGGGTTGCAGTTTAGGGTGAGGTGGGGGAACCCTTGATCGGGTGGCCATTGGCTGTACCCTCACGCAGGCAGACAAGGAGGTCCTCTAGACCGGACTGCTGTGCTTGCACCCCGGCCTGTAACTGAGTTCCTGCCTCCTGGAAGTTCACCTGTTCCCAATTGCATTGGCAAACTGGAGGCAAATGGGAAAATCCCAGATCCCTGAATCTCTGGTTATCAGTGCTCTGAGTGAGCCTAATGGCCTGCCCACAGCACACTACTGGGCAGTCTTCCTGACCTCTGAACTCACATCCCCAAACTGACCTTCACTGGGAATAGCACCCCGAGACTGACATACCTTTAGGCCAAACCAAGCCATCCCCCCCCCCCCCGCCACTCCTGCCCCCCACAACTTCCCCACCCACAACCCCCATAATACCCCACCCCAGCCCAACCCCACACCACTCCCCCTCCAACCCTCCACTGCCACATCCCCACTCGCTCAATTCCTGACTTTGGAGGGGCCTGAAAATTTTGCCCATTATCTGTGCCTTTGTCTCTCCACAAATACTGCCAGACCCACTGATTATTTCTCGCATTTTCTGTTTTATTTCAATGATTCTAACCTTGCCCTGGCTGGTCTAGCGCCTTGCAACCTCTATAAACTCATCCAAAGCTCCCTGTATCCAAACTCTTTAACTCCCACTCACTTACTGCCCCCTGCAGTTGCTGCATCTGCCTTGACTGTGTACAAGGATACCCAGATCCCTTTGCACATCCCTAATATATTATCATTTAAACAATACTCTTCAGTTCTGTTTTTCACACTTTACATTTAGCCATGTTGTACTGCATCTGCCATGTGTTTGCCCACTCACTGAACTTGTCTAAATCACCTTGAAGCCTCCTTGCATCCTCCTCACAGCTCACAGCTCCACCTAGTTTTGTGTTGTCAGCAAACTTGGAAATGTTACATTTGGTTCCTTCATCCTGATCATTTATATTTATCATGAACAGTTGGGGTCCGAGCACCGATCCTTGCAGTACCCTACTAGTCATTGCCTGCCACTCGGAAAAAGACCCATTTATTCCCGCTGTCCTACCTGGGGTGGAGATGGGAGAGGGATGGGGTCCCCATTTGGCATCTTCCCACCTGATCAAATCCAGCCACCACCAATCTCGTCACACCGGAGGGCATTCAATTCCACCTGATGGCTCCACGATAATTCAATCTTTCAGAGGGCACAACATTTCAATGTCATGTGAGGTAATTAGGAACCTTTTCTCATTTTGAGAATGTCTTCAATCTCATAAAATTAAATTGCAGCTCACACTGGAAGCATTAATTCGCAAAGCCTCATTGCTAAATGTCAGGAGGCTTAGACGAGGAAATTATTTGCTTATATTTTCTTTAAACTCTAATAAAACAAGAGTTTAACCTATCAATTTATAAAACAAATTAGTTGAATCACATGAGACATGAACTCTTTTATGTTCAGAGAATTGAATTTCTGTTGATGAAGCAATGAATTGTCAATGGGAATTAGGACCAGTGAGAATAGTTCCTCATCTCCTTAATCTTATTCCCTTTAGTAAATAAACATACTAACAACGAGTTACTGATACCTGCATGAGTGCAGGTAGATAGAAGGAGATTTTTCATGGAAAGGTTTGATTATTCCTCAAAAATCTAATTTTGTTGCACAAAGGATTGAATTCTGTAATAACTGGATATGATTAATGTGGCAGTTATCTTTCTGTCATTCCCCCATTCTGGTTTTTAAGGACATTACTTCGTGGTGGATACATTCAGGTGTCATTATGACATTGAAACCTGTATTTTGTTCCAGATGTGCAGTGTATGAGTTTATCACTGCCAGTTAACAAAAACATCTGTACCATATAAAGGCCAATAAAACAAACTGAGCAAATTGGGTCTATTTTCGCTGGAGTTTAGAAGATTGAAATGTAATAGATCCTGATGGGATTCGATTGGGTGGACACTGAGAGATTGTTTCTGCTGATCGGGGAATCTAAAACATGAGGGCATGGTCTCAGGGTAAAGGGCCGACCACTTAGGACTGAGATGAGGGGCATTCCTTTACTCAGGGTTTGAATCTTTCGAATTCTCTCCCCCAGTGGCTTGAGGATGCTCCATCGTTAAATATGTTATGGGTTGTGATAGACAGAGTTTTTTACTGGAATTTTGCAGCTCCACGCGCCACAGGAATCAGAGCAGGCGAGTGGCAGAACATGGAAAGGTCGGTTGACCTCGGTTGGGATTTTATGGTTTCGGGGTGAGTGAGGTCGTAAAATCCCACCTTATCTCTCTCAGGGCATTAAGGGATTTGGGGATTGGACAGGGAAATGGAGTTGAAGTCCAAGATCAGCCATGATTGTATTGAATGACAGATGGCTCGATGGGCTGAATGGTCTATTCCTGCTCCTATGTTTTACGTTCTTTTGTAGATGAAAGATGGTGGCTGTGATTCTCGCGCATGGGGGGGGGGAGGGGGGGGGGGAGGATGGGGGAGGGGGGGTGGGATGGCGGGGCTAGCAGTTAAATGATATTTTAAATACCATTTAAATTCTATTAGTGGGCCCAGGATTGAATTCTCTGGGCCGCTAGCCTCTCCCACCTGTCAGAGTGTTTCCCTCCAGCAGGCATTACACTATCTCCCCAACCCTGCTGGAGTGAAGGGGGACAATTGGGCCCCCTCCCCAGGGACTTCAGCAGTGAGGGAGGGGGTGGTGCCCCCTGTGCATGGGCACCCTGGCAGTGCCAGCCTGGGCCTCCTCGCACTGCCCAAGGGGCAAGGTGCCCATGTCCGGGGGCACCTTGGCACTGCTGACTAGGCATGGGGCAGTGCCAAGGGAGTGGGGGCCTGATAGGCGGCGGAGTCGAGGGGGCAATCGGTTGGGGTGGGGGTTCCGCTGCCACTCTGCCATTGGGATCGGTCAACTAAGGAGGGAGGCCAGCGATCGGAGGAGGGGGGGGTGAAATCGGCACTGCAGGGGAGGGGGGTAACTGTTGGGGAGGAGAGTGCCTGGGGATGGGGGCAGTCCGGGGCAGGACAGTGGGTTGGGGCTGGCCCAGGAATTGTCGGAGGCCTGCGATCGGGCTGAGGGAGGGGGGAGGAGGGGTGGTCAGAGGGGCAGCATTGTGGGGGTCGCTGGCCAGCAATCGGGGGGCTGACAGTGCGGGGCCACTGCACATGTGCAATGGCCTGCTGGTTTTGGCCTCCTGGGCGGAAACAGGCCCGTCCCCTGATTTATAATGATATTCATGCTGGTGGCCTCTGCAGTGCACAGGGTGTGGGAGATTCTAGTCTGAACTCCCACTGAAACAAAAACAGTGTGAATTACTGCAGTTTTCATGCGAATTCAACACTTAGAATTTTCTGGGGAGAATTCTGGCATCTCTGCAATTGGAAATTTCTCTGCTTGGTCCAAACCCAGAATCTGAGGTTTCTTCATTTTTTTTTCTTTCTCTTAATTTCAGTTAAATTTCAGTCAGTTCTGAGGTCCTGTGGCTCAGTGAGTAGTACCCTGTCTCTGAGCCAGAAGCACTAAGTTCAAGTCCCACTCCAGGACTTGGTGGTCCCTGGGAGCATCTTCATAATGTGGCTGAACACGATGCGTATCAGTCTGTAAATCCTCCCAATGTACCCCAATGGCAGGGGGTAAGAATGGCAGAGTCTCCTGATCAGTCACTCTTCATACGGAATGGCGCCACTCAAGCAAGAAACTCTGTTGACCTGTTCCAGGGAAAACCAGCAATGGAAAGAGGTATAAGCATGTGCTTTGTCTGCCTCATGTGTCAATAGAGAGCCCTTCAGTCTAACTCAGTCAGTTTGTCTCATCCATCTCACTTTAAACTAGGTAGTAACCCCAGTCACACACCTTATCAATGAAAGCAGCTCTCAAAAGAAGTCAATGTGTAATTGTAAACTTAACCCAACTCTTCAATATTTCATGTGTGAAGAATTTCAACTGAATAAACGTGGTCAACAATACCCTACAAACTGCAAAGACGTGATGGAAAACGTTTGACTCTTGGGGGCAAATGGGCCACCTAAGATGGCGATTTACAAAGCATGCTGGGATAATTGGCTAAGTACAGAAACAGACAGGCTGCAGCTTAAAGGACAGAGATAAACAAGCTGCAGCTCCAGACAGCTGAATACCCAGGAAATAGGCCATCCCAAAGACAATGGACACTCTCTGGTCAAACATACTTGTTTACTACACAAAGGGGAGCCTTAACCCCTTATTTGTGAGGGAGGTATGTGACCTATGTGCCTCCAGCACCTACAGGCATGGCTGTTGGGTACACACCCAGAGATCGGTGTGGCAGCACCTGATTGAACTCTTATCGATCAGGGTGACCAAGCCCTGATTGATTGATTGACAAGAATCAGGAGACCGCCCTAAAAAGACATGAAACCAAGGAGGGATAAAAGGTGCTGCACAACAGAAGAAGCTCTCTCTCTCTCCACACCCCACACCCCCGCCCCAGTGAACGAACCACAACAACAGTGACCATCACCAGCAACGACCAGCACGAGGAGAGCCACCACACCCAAGAAGGAAGGAAGGCCAGAGCCAGAGTGTCAGACCAGACCAAAGGACCAGACTTCGCAGAGGCTACCGAGACCAACACACGGATAAAGGCCAATATCTGCCTGGGTACTTGCCAGTCACGCAAAAGTTAAGTCAAGGTCTAGTATTGGACTTGAACTTTAGTATTCTGTAAGATAACTCATTGTTGATTGGGTGGGTGATTAATAATTGTGTGTCTTGAATACAGTAATAAGAACATAAGAACATAAGAAATAGGAGCAGGAGTAGGCCATCTAGCCCCTCGAGCCTGCCCCGCCATTCAATAAGATCATGGCTGATCTGACGTGGATCAGTACCACTTACCCGCCTGATCCCCATAACCCTTAATTCCCTTACCGATCAGGAATCCATCCATCCACGCTTTAAACATATTCAGCGAGGTAGCCTCCACCACCTCAGTGGGCAGAGAATTCCAGAGATTCACCACCCTCTGGGAGAAGAAGTTCCTTCTCAACTCTGTCTTAAACCGACCCCCCTTTATTTTGAGGCTGTGTCCTCCAGTTTTAACTTCCTTACTAAGTGGAAAGAATCTCTCCGCCTCCACCCTATCCAGCCCCCGCATTATCTTATAAGTCTCCATAAGATCCCCCCTCATCCTTCTAAACTCCAACGAGTACAAACCCAATCTCCTTAGCCTCTCCTCATAATCCAAACCCCTCATCTCCGGTATCAACCTGGTGAACCTTCTCTGCACTCCCTCCAATGCAAATATATCCTTCCTCATATAAGAGGACCAATACTGCACACAGTATTCCAGCTGCGGCCTCACCAATGCCCTGTACAGGTGCATCAAGACATCCCTGCTTTTATATTCTATCCCCCTCGCGATATAGGCCAACATCCCATTTGCCTTCTTGATCACCTGTTGTACCTGCAGACTGGGCTTTTGCGTCTCATGCACAAGGACCCCCAGGTCCCTTTGTACGGTAGCATGTTTTAATTTGTTTCCATTGAGATAGTAATCCCATTTGTTATTATTTCCTCCAAAGTGTATAACCTCGCATTTCTCAACGTTATACTCCATTTGCCATATCCTCGCCCACTCACTCAGCCTGTCCAAATCTCTCTGCAGATCTTCTCCGTCCTCCACACGATTCACTTTTCCACTTATCTTTGTGTCGTCTGCAAATAATAATATTACTATACTAACAAGAAGTTTACTCGCAATTCTTTGTTCACGGTATAAGGGTTAAAACAGACTGTGCGACAGGCACAACACTCTCCAATATCGTGTAGCATCTGAGACAGAATAACTTCTCTGTCAGGATTCTGGATGTCCAGGTTCAATGAAGTCTACAGAATGAGAAAATACAATACAGGAAATGCAGTAATTTAATAATTTGTGAAGAACAGCAGCTAATCTGTGAACAGAAAGATCCAATAATCAGATAATCTATATTAGTAATGGTGATACATGATTAAGTGTTGTCCAGCTAGCGTACCTGGAGAATTATCCAGCTCTTCTTGCAATAGCACCATGAGATCTTTTACTAGAGACAACAGAAGGGATTTCAGATTCACAGCATCTCAAACAGTGCAGCACTCCCTCAGTACTGACCCTCTGACAGTGCGGCACTCCCTCAGTACTGACCCTCTGACAGTGCAGCACTCCCTCAGTACTGACCCTCTGACAGAGCAGCACTCCCTCAGTACTGACCCTCTGACAGTGCGGCACTCCCTCAGTACTGACCCCCTGACAGTGCGGCACTCCCTCAGTACTGACCCTCTGACAGTGCGGCACTCCCTCAGTACTGACCCTCTGACAGTGCAGCACTCCCTCAGTACTGACCCTCTGACAGTGCAGCACTCTCTCAGTACTGACCTTCTGACAGTGCGGCACTCCCTCAGTACTGACCCCCTGACAGTGCGGCACTCCCTCAGTACTGACCCTCTGACAGTGCGGCACTCCCTCAGTACTGACCCTCTGACAGTGCAGCACTCCCTCAGTACTGACCCTCTGACAGTGCGGCACTCCCTCAGTACTGACCCTCTGACAGTGCGGCACTCCCTCAGTACTGACCCTCTGACAGTGCAGCACTCCCTCAGTACTGACCCTCTGACAGTGCAGCACTCCCTCAGTACTGACCCTCTGACAGTGCGGCGCTCCCTCAGTACTGACCTTCTGACAGTGCGGCGCTCCCTCAGTACTGATCAACTGACAGTACAGCGCTCCCTCAGTACTGACCCTCTGACATTGAAGCGCTCCCTCAGTACTGACCCTCTGACAGTGCGGCACTCCCTCAGTACTGACCCTCTGACAGTGCAGCACTCTCTCAGTACTGACCTTCTGACAGTGCGGCGCTCCCTCAGTACTGACCCTCTGACAGTGCGGCACTCCCTCAGTACTGACCCTCTGACAGTGCGGCGCTCCCTCAGTACTGACCCTCTGACAGTGCGGCGCTCCCTCAGTACTGATCAACTGACAGTACAGCGCTCCCTCAGTACTGACCCTCTGACATTGAAGCGCTCCCTCAGTACTGACCCTCTGACAGTGCAGCACTCCCACAGTACTGACCCTCTGACAGTGCAGCACTCCCACAGTACTGACCCTCTGACAGTGCAGCACTCCCTCAGTATTGACCCTCTGACAGTGCAGCACTCCCGCAGTACTGACCCTCTGACAGTGCGGCACTCCCTCAGTATTCACACTCTGACTGTGCAGCACTCCCTCAGTACTTATCCTATGACAGCGCAGCGTTCCCTCAGTACTGACCCTCTGACAGAAGAGTGCTTCCTCAGTACTGACCTTTTGACAGTGCGGCACTCCTTCAGTACTGACCCTCTGCAGTGCGGCACTCCCTCAGCACTGACCCTCTGACAGTGCGGCGCTCCCTCAGCACTGAACCTCTGACAGTGCAGCACTCCCGCAGTACTGACCCTCTGACAGTGCGGCACTCCCTCAGTATTCACGCTCTGACAGTGCAGCACTCCCTCAATACTTATCCTATGACAGCGCAGCGTTCCCTCAGTACTGTCCCTCTGACAATATGGCACTCCCTCAGTACTGACCCTCTGACAGTGCGGCGCTCCCTCAATACTGACCAACTGACAGTGCGGCACTCCCTCAGTACTGACCCTCTGACAGAGCAGCACTCCCTCATTACTGACCCTCTGACAGAGAAGCACTCCCTCAGTACTGACCCTCAGACAGAGCAGCACTCCCTCAGTACTGGCTCTCTGACAGTGCGGTACTCCTTCTGCACTGACCCTCAGACAGAGCAGTGCTCCCTCAGTACTGACCCTCCGACCGTGCAGGACTCCCTCAGTACTGACCCTCCGACAGTGCAGGACTCCCTCAGTACTGACTCTCTGACACTGGTCCCTAAAGTTTCAAGTAGACAAGGTTGTAAAGAAGGCATATGGAATGCTCTCCTTCCCTGGCAGATATAGAATATAAAAGGAAGGATCTAATATTGGAATTGTATAAGACACTGGTGAGGCCACAACTGGAATTGTGCAGTTCTGGTCACCACATTACAGGAAGGAGGGAATTGCTCTGGAGAGAGTGCAGAGGAGGTTTACAAGAATGTTGCCAGGGCTGGAAAAGTGTAGCTATGAGGAGAGGTTGGATAGGTTGGGGTCATTTTCCTTAGAACAAAGAAGGCTGACTGGTGACTTGACAGAGGTGGACAAAATTGAGAGGAAGAGATAAAGTGGACAGAATAAAATAGTTTCCCTTGGCAGAGAATTCTAGAAGCAGGGAGCATAGTTTCAAAATAAGTGGCAGAAGATGTCGAAGGAACATGAGGAAGAATTATTTTACACAGAAGGTGGTGGGTGTCTGGAATTCGTTACCTGATTTGGTGATGGAGGCAGAGATCCTAAACTCTTTTAAAAAGTATCTAGATCTGCACCTTAAGTGCTGCAAGCTACAGGGCTTTGGGCCGGGTGCAGGAAGGTGGGATTAGAAAGGCACCTGGGTGTCCTTGGGCTGGCATGAACAAGATGGGCTGGCATGAACAAGATGGGATGAATGGCCTCCTTCTGTGCTGTAACGTTTCTATGCTTCTATGGTTCTATAGCCAATGTTATAATGTAGAAAACACAACTTGCAATTTGTGCACAAATGGCAAAGTGATAATGTGTCGATTTGATTTTAGGTGCTATATATAAGATCCTGACAGGATAGATGCTAAAAGGATATTCCTCCTTGCAGCAGAGACTAAATCAAGGAGAAACAGTTTAACAATAAGGGGTCTCCTATTTAAGGTGGAGATGGTGGGAAGTTTTCTCTGAGGGTGGTGAATCTTCGGAACTTTCCTCCAGAGAGCGGTGGAGGCAGAGTGATTGAATAATTTTAAGGAGAATATAGTAAGAAGTCTCACAACACCAGGTTAAAGTCCAACAGGTTTATTTGGGTAGCACGAGCTTTCGGAGCGCTGCTCCTTCATCAGGTGAGTCAAGCAATTAGTATTTTCAATTAGCATTTCACAAATTAATTCACAAATTAGCATTTTCAATTAGTACCATGAACATCTTATATATTTCATTTGAAAAACGGCACTTTTGGCATTGCAGCAACACCTCAGTACTGCACTGAAATCTCAGTCTAGAGTTTTGTGCTCAAATCTCTAGAGTGAAACAGACGCTAGAGATGGGGGGTGCGGGGGGGAGGTGGTGGAGGGTCGACTGCCGTCCCGAACTCACTGATGATATGGAAAGTTATGGAAACACATTTAAATTCCCATCGTGCCCATTACTGGCACGAACGTGATCGCACTAAAAATCATAACCTGGGAGACGCGTGGTGGGGCAGCCGCCCAGCTCAAATCCCAATTTCGGCTCCCACTCATATCTCCTGGCCTGCTATGCTGCTTGAACAGCGCTGCTGGCTGGGAGTGCGACCAATTGAACCATGACTGACACTTTCCATCAAATCACAGTGAGCAATGCCAGCCCAAAGGGAAAATAAGTGAAAACTGGTGGAGGAAGACTATCTAACTGGAATCTAACTGGAATAACTGGCAGGTGCTGGGAATCATTGGATCCAAACGGAAATCAGTTCGCACCTGATCTGGTCCGTCAACCTTGTCTGGGGCAGGTTGTGATTTAATGGGAACAGTTGAATTGTGAACTATGAACTTCAGCTGAAGTCTGCAGACACTTGTGTCAATTTCCAGATTGCATTTCCCCATTCTGTACTAATGGAGTGCTGTCCTTTCTTTTATCATAGAATCCTGCAGTGTAGAACAAAGAACAAACAAAGAACAAAGAACAGTACAGCACAGGAAACAGGCCCTTCGGCCCTCCAAGCCTGTGCCGCTCCTTGGTCCAACTAGACCAATCGTTTGTATCCCTCCATTCCCAGGCTGCTCATGTGACTATCCAGGTAAGTCTTAAACGATGTCAGCGTGCCTGCCTCCACCACCCTACTTGGCAGCGCATTCCAGGCCCCCACCACCAAAGAAGGAGGCCATTCGGCCCATTGAGACTGACTGACCATAATTCCACCCAGACCTTATCCCCATAACCCTATGCATTTACCCTAGCTATTCCCCCTGACACTAGGGGGCAATTTAGCATAGCCAATCCACCTAACCCGCACATCTTTGGACTACAGGAGGAAACCGGAGCACCCGGAGGAAACCCACGCAGACACGGGGAGAATGTGCAAACTCCACACAGACAGTGACCCAAGCCGGGAATCGAACCCAGGTCCCTGGCGCTGTGAGACAGCAGTGCTAACCCACTGTGCCACCATGCCGCCCGTTTGTGTCACATCAGGCTAATATTCCCTCATCCTCGTGTGTTATCAAGTTGGACAGAGTTTATAACCCTTGCCCTGGTTTTTGAATTTTGCCAGCTACAGTTCTGTACTGTTCTCAGATTGTGCACACTCTTTCCTGAGCCTCCACCCAGGGTGACCAACAGTCCTGCAATCAGCAGGATTCTTCCGGAGTTTGCTGTCCTGGGATTTATCATTGCCCCAGATTCTTCCTGGCAGTGACTCACTCATTCAGAGTCTTAGGCCTGAGCCAGGGTCCTGGGAGGAAGGGGATGTAGTGGAGATTTGGGAAACTGCAGGAGAGAGGGATGTGTTTGATCAGATATGAAAGTGTTGTTCAGCTTCTGTACGTTATGCTTCGATTATCTCAGATGCCTGGAGCGATGGAACAGGAAGATGACATTTTTGGAAAGTTGGACATGTTTCCTGGAATCTGGTTGTCCAAACCCTTCAAACCTTCTTTCCCTGCCAATCCCTCAGGTTCTCCCTTTCTTTAATATTGTCTCAATTGCGATGACTTTCATTTTTATTTTGTTGCATCGATGTAGAAATGTGAAATAATTGAAGTGTTTTACACCACAGCATGAAGTGTGAATTATGGAGCAACATCAGAATGGGTAAAATATGGGACTTACCATTCAGTGCATTGCCACATTGTCATAGTGCTTTTTAGACCAATATTCAAGCATGCTAAATGTTGTGCAGTGGTTTATAATTTGCTTGTCAGCGTACAGCCAATGAATGCAAACTCATATGAAAGAATAGCATCAAAAAAGCTGCAGAATGGGATTTTTTTTACATCACTCACGGGAGAAAAGTGACCTACAAAACAAGTTGTCTTGTTTCTGGGGTAGAAATTGCCAAGCGTGAAATAGCAGCGAGATTTGAACAGTTTGGTTTCCTTTAGAGCGTGGGAAATTGACACACGCAATGGACAATGTCGATTCACTCTGGATAACAATGCAGTATGTCCAGAAAGAGTGCACTGAGGCCACCAGATTAACATGCAGGGACTGGTATTGTAAAGGAAGTCTGCTGGTGATGCTGCTGTCTGCAGCCACTGCGCTTTTCCATTGGGTGGGGTCCTTTACTGAGTGCTGGTCAGGCTGCTGTCTGCAGTTACTGGGCTGTTCCATTGTTCTAGCTGTGGGGCGTGGTGAGGGATTGGACTGAGTGCTGGGGTTTTAGCGAGGAGGGTAGGGAAGTATTCTGCAGTGAACGTGAACCCATCTTGTGATAATTAGGAGTCTATCCTTGCCCCGTGTCCCAGACCTGCAACACATGTCTGGAAGAGAATGCTGTACTTGCACTCACTGCAATGGCTCAGGGGTCGCAATGGTCGCACCCGCATACCAACCTGTATGCCCTCCCTGCCTGTTGTGCTCATGATGCCAATGGCAGGCAACCTAATCAGGTGACGTATGGCACCATGGATTGTGTTGTGTTGCCAGCATCCACAGGAGGGGGTACTGGACCCAGTGAGGGATTGGGGGGTGGCTGGGTGGGCAGTGCTGGGCTAGATGCAAGCAATCTCTCTCTCTCTAACCCCCACTGCGCAGAATGGATCTGGGACTGATTGATTTAGAGCTGGCCATCATGGCGGCAGCTGAGGAGGTGGAGGGTGTGGGGAGGCCACCACAGGAGCAGCCAGTAGCAGGCCCTCAGGAAGGAGGGCAGGGGGCTGCCGCTGAAGGCCATGAGGTGGGAGAGCAGTCTTTTGAAAGGGTGGCCGGGAGAAGGAGGATGCGGAGGCAAAGGCAGTACCGGACCAGGACATGTTAAGGGGCTGTTGGAGGTCATGTGTCATCACTAGCTCCACCTGTCCAAGGACATGGTCTGGCACCTGAGTGAGATGCGCGCACACCTGGCACCTGAGGGGAGGGGCAGCCACCCGCTCCCAGTAGAGGTTAGGTTGATGGCAGTCCTTAAATTCTACACAACAGGGTCTTTTCAGGCACCCATTGGTGGCCTTTGTGGGATCTCATTAGCCTCAGTCCACAGATGTGTCCGCCAGGTGACAGATGCCTTGTTCACCCGAGCAGGTCAATACATCCACTTTGCTGTTGGTCAGGCTGAGCAGGAGGCCTGGGCTGCAGGCTTCACCGCCATTGCAAGGATGCCTCATGTCCAGGGGGCAGTGGACGGGATGCATCGCCCTGCGGTCCCCGCAAGATGAGGGGCAACCATTTATTAACCGAAAGGGGTTCCACTCCCTTAATGTCCAAATCGTTTGCGATCACTGGATGAATATGGAGGTCATACACTGTGGGCATCTGCAGCTCTGGGGCACCCCCAGCAATCTTACTCCTCTCATGGTGGTTGTGCACGCCCTTCTCCTGTGGAGACAAAAGGAGCATTGAAAGCATGATGTATGGAAGGGTGTGCGTGCAATGTGTGTCAGGGCTGGGGAGCTTGTCGTGGCTGTTTTTGGAAAATGGATCTATGCTGGGGAGGGTTGATTAGGTGGGGGGATAGAAGGGTTGGAGGGTGGGGAGGGAGGTGGCAGCACTGGTGGCTGCCCTTGAGGTGTTTGGGGATGGTTTGACATTGTAGCCACAGCACATATACAGGTTTCAGCATGGGATGCACACTCACCCTTGCTGCCAGAAGAAGATTATTCATTTTCTTGCTTCACTGGTCTCCAGACCAGGGGGGTCAGTGACCTGGCATTTACAGACGATGCCACTGCCTCCCAAAACGCACTTGCTGTGCGACCCCTTGGGTGACAACCCTGAGTGGGGTAGAGCCTCTTCTCCACCGCATCTAGCAGGCGGGACTGCTCACTCTCCACAAATCTCGGGGCACTGGGACCATCTTCCTGTCATGACTGGTGGGTGTCCATAATTGCAGCTTAAATACAGCTCTGGCTTGTTAAGGGAGTCCAGCTGCAGTCAGTTTGGGCCACTCATGGGTCCATTAGGTAAATTTCCTTGAGAATAATGTACAGGCAACCTGGTTTCAATATAGGGTGAGCCATCTCCAAAGGTACTGTGTCCAGGGGGGTGCAAAGCTCAGGGCTCTCATTCAATGAGGAGGAATGCTCACAGACAAGGGGTGTGGATGGTAGTACAACGCTGTGTGTGAAGTGTGGGTGGGGGGGAATGGGGGGGCCAGCAATGTCCGGATCAGTGGAGGATCGGGAGGCCAGGAAGCCAGCAATTCCTTTGGTGAGGGGTGGGGGTGGGGGAAGGGGAGGGGGTGAGCAGCCAGCAATGACTGTGAGGAATTGAGGCCAGCAATGTCTGTGGGGAACGAGAGGCCAGCGGTTTCAATGCTGGGAGGATTTGTTTAGTGATGTCCCAGAGATGTGTGTATGTGTGGGGGCCGCTCCGCACGCTGATTTCAGCCTCTCCAGTGGGAATAGGCCCCACCCACAGCTTTTCAGAGTGATTCACGCTGGTGCACTCTGCAGTGGGGGAGATTCATTTTGAAAATCCTGCTGAAAAGAAAGTGTGATTTACTCCAGTTTTCACTCAAAATCAACACTTAGAATTTTTTTGGGAGAGAATCTTTTTGGGAGAATTGCCCCTGTTAACTCTGTTTCTCTCTCCACAGATACTGCCAGACCTGCTGAATCTATCCAGAACTTTCTGCTTTCATTTCCCCCTGAACCCTACATCTTTGACCAAGCTTTGTGTTATCTGTCCTATATCTCCTCATATGGCTTGGTGCCATATTTTATAATGCCCCTGTGAAGTGCTGTGGGAGATTTTACAATGTTAAAGTTGTTATATAAATGTTGAAATTAACAGTGCAAAGGGAAATGTAAATGAGAGTGAGTGAATTCAGTGACAAAATGAGGCACAGAGAGGAATAAAAAGAAGGAAAGGAAAGCTGGAATAAAGGAGGCTGAAAGAGAAAGGATAGAAAAGTAAAACATAGAATTAATAACTCAATGTTGAGTTAAGGCTGGGATTTTCCGGCTCTGTGCAGTGAATACTGTGAAACAGTCAAAACTCCACTAACTCTGGTGGCACCAGTAACATCCACTGGCTGGTGGGAGCAAGAGGAAATCCCACTGGGAAAGCTGAGGTATGAGATTGATCATTAACCATTCTCTACATTGATAACAAGTAACAGAGCAGTTAATTGGCAGTTATTAACATGTTCGGAGTATTTACTTACTTGGGTTACAATAGACAATGCTCCAGGTAATGTGAAAGTTCCCTTCATATCTGTAACACTGTAAGAAGCTTTACAACACCAGGTTAAAGTCCAATAGGTTTATTTGGAACCACGAGCTTTTGGAGCACTGCCCTTTCATCAGGTGACTCTAGCAACCTGCTGTTGTGAGACTTCTGACCGTACCTGTAGCACCATTCAGTGTGTTCAGGAAGGCAGTCAGATGCCATTTTCATGGAACTAATGATGGAATAGCACAAGGCAGATAATAATTTGTGGATATTGGAGTTTAATTATTCTTCTTCCCCTTGTCTAAACCGGTTTCATCATTTGCCAGAGGAGGTGATTTGCCTCATCAACAGCAAATTATGGCCCATTGTCTCCGATGTGAACTCAGCCAGTGACAGTTAGCTTTAGCTGGACAGTTAAACATAATCCTAACCTCAAACTATCCAGTCGCCTCCTCATACCTCCCCTCCCCTCCACCTCTCTCCTGCTTTAAGACACCACTTAAAATCGGTTTGATCACGTCATCCACCTCAATGTCTCCGACTGTGGCTCAATGTCAAGCTGTGCTGGATATTGTGCCGATGGTATTTTGGGAACATTTCTGGGGTTTGCGTCAGAAGGTTGTGAGTTCAAGACATGCTCCAGAAATTTAAACAAAATCTTGGCTGACACTTGACTGTGCTCTGTCAGAGATACTGCCTAACCCTCCCATCCCACGCAGAGTTCCTCCACTTATGAAAGGTTTTATGCCAGTCATCCTGTAATTGTAGTCTCTCACCAGGCTGCAGACAGAATGGGTGATTAAATGTAGAAAGTGCTGCTCTTTTAGCTTTTCCTTGATCCTCAATTTAACAAGACATTGCACACAGCAAGAAGACCGTTTCAAAGGAGCTACAACTCTGCCAGGTCTAATAAATGTAAATTTGATGTACCTGGTTTCTCAAGGGTGTACATTTTCTTTAATACTTTAATAAAAAATGATATTAAAATAATTAGGGAATTGATTCCCTTGTGAAACCTGTCCTGAAAAGCTCCAATCAGTAATTTTAGCAATTCCACCCACACTAAGTAATTAAAGCAGCGGATCCCAGTAAACCACCGGGAATTTCCAACTTCCAAATTAGAATATTTTAGATTAAATTTGAAATGGAGTTGGGGTGGGGGGCGGGGAGGGGGGGTGGGGGTGGCGGGTGCTGGTGGAAATTCATTTATTTTAAACAAATTAATGGTGCATTGTGTCACATTTTCCCATCAGTTCATTGTGATGAAAGAATATATTATTAAAACCCTCTTAATATAAAACTATTAACCTTTAGACTGCAGAAATCAGATTGAATACAAAGTAGAAATTTACCAAAAACCAAGTGAAGAATCAATCAGATTATTACTCTATCGCAGTAATTAATATGCCAAACCACCTAAAGTTTGGTCAGAGTAGACTTACACAGTAACTTTTATACTCATTTAGCACAATTACTGACTAAAATATTGCCCTTGGAGTTTCTGCTTGATTGCATTGTTCTTTTGGTTGAAATCAGCCAAACCAGTCCAAGTAATCAGTGAATTTGAAGCATGAATTAGTAATATTAGCAATTCCGCCCACATTATCATAGAAATCATAGAAACCCTACAGTGCAGAAGGAGGCCATTCGGCCCATCGAGTCTGCACCGACCACAGTCCCACCCAGGCCCTATCCCCACATATTTACCCACTAATCCCTCTAACCTACGCATCCCAGGACTCTAAGGGGCAATTTTTAACCTGGCCAATCAACCTAACCCGCACATCTTTGGACTGTGGGAGGAAACCGGAGCACCCGGAGGAAACCCACGCAGACACGGGGAGAATGTGCAAACTCCACACAGACAGTGACCCGAGCCGGGAATCGAACCCGGGACCCTGGAGCTGTGAAGCAGCAGTGCTAACCACTGTGCTACCGTGCCGCCCTAAGTAATTAAGATGCCGGCATTGGAGTGGGGTGGGCACAGTAAGAAGTCTCACAACACCAGGTTAAAGTCCAACAAGTTTATTTGGAATCACGAGCTTTCGGACAACAATCTTGGTGTCATCTGCAAACTTACTAACCATGCCTCCTAATTTTCATCCAAATCATTAATGTAAATGACAAATAACAGTGGACCCAGCACCGATCCCTGAGGCACACCGCTGGTCACAGGCCTCCAGTTTGAAAAACAACCCTCTACAACCACCCTCTGTCTTCTGTCATCAAGCCAATTTTGTATCCAATTGGCTACCTCACCCTGGATCCTGCGAGATTTAACCTTATGCAACAACCTACCATGTGGTACCTTACCAAAGGCCTTGCTAAATTACATGTAGACAACGCCGACTGCTCTGCCCTCATCTACCTTCATTGTTATCCTTTCAAAAAATTCAATCAAATTTGTGAGACATGATTTTCCACTCAGAAAGCAATGCTGACTGCCCCTAATCAGTCCTTGCCTCTCTAAATGCCTGTAGATCCTGTCTCTCAGAATATCTTCTAACAACTTACTCACTACAGACATTAGGCTCACTGGCCTGTAGTTCCCACGCTTTTCCCTGCAGCCCTTCTTAAAAAAAGACACAACATTTGCCACCCTCCAATCTTCAGGCACCTCACCTCTGGCTGTCAATGATTCAAATATCTCTGCTAGAGGACCCGCAACTTCCTCCCCAGCCTCCCACAACGTCCTGGGATACACTTCATCAGGTCCCGGGGATTTATCTACCTTTGACAAGGTACCGCATGGTAGGTTGTTGCATAAAGTTAAATCTCACGGGATCCAGGGTGAGGTATCTAAATGGATACAAAATTGGCTTCTTGACAGAAGCCAGAGGATGGTTGTAGAGAGTTGTTTTTCAAACTGGAGGCCTGTGACCAGCGGATCCTCAGGGATCAGTGCTGGGCCCAGTGTTATTTGTCATTCATATTAATGATTTGGATGAGAATATAGGGGGCATGGTTAGTAAGTTTGCAGATGACACCAAGATTGGTGGCATGGTGGACAGTGACGAAGGTTATCTCCAATTGCAGCGGGATCTTGATCAATTGGGCCAGTGGGCTGACGAATGGCAGATGGAGTTTAATTTAGACAAATGTGAGGTAATGCATTTTGGTAGATTGAACCAGGGCAGGACTTACTCAGTTAATGGTAGGGCATTGGGGAGAGTTACAGAACCAGGAGATCTAGGGATACATGTTCATAGCTCCTTGAAAGTGGAGTCACAGGTGGACAGAGTGGTGAAGAGGGCATTCGGCATGCTTGGTTTCATCGGTCAGAACATTGAATACAGGAGTTGGGAGGTCTTGTTGAAGTTGTACAAGACATAGGTAAGGCCACACTTGGAATACTGTGTGCAATTCTGGTCACACTATTATAGAAAGGATATTATTAAACTAGAAAGAGTGCAGAAAGGATTTACTAGGATGCTACCGGGACTTGATGGATTGAGTTATAAGGAGAGGCTGAATAGACTGGGACTTTGTTCTCTGGAGCGTAGGAGGCTGAGGGGTGACCTTATAGAGGTCTATAAAATAATGAGGGGCATAGACAAGATAGATAGTCAATATCTTTTCCCAAAGGTAGGGGAGTCTAAAACTAGATTAGGTTTGTTAGAGAAGTTTGTTAGAGAAGTTAAAGACTGACAAATCCCCAGGGCCTGATAGAATCTATCCAAGGCTGCTCAGGGAGACGAGAGATGAAATCGTTGGGCCTCTGACGCAAATCTTTGTCTCGTCACTGGACGCAGGTGAGGTCCCAGAGGATTGGAGGATAGCTAATGTGGTCCCGTTATTTAAGAAGGGTAGGAAGGATAACCCGGGTAATTATAGGCCAGTGAGCTTGACGTCCGTGGTGGGGAAGTTGTTGGAGAAGATTCTTAGAGATAGGATGTATGCGCATTTAGAAAGGAATAAACTCATTAACGATAGTCAGCATGGTTTTGTGAGAGGGAGGTCATGCCTCACTAACCTGGTGGAGTTTTTTGAAGAAGTGACCAAAATGGTTGACGAGGGAAGGGCCGTGGATGTCGTCTATATGGACTTTAGTAAAGCGTTTGACAAAGTCCCTCATGGTAGGCTGGTGAAAAAGGTTGGATCTCATGGGATAAAGGGGGAGGTGGCTAGATGGGTGGAGAACTGGCTTGGTCACAGAAGACAGAGGGTGGTAGTGGAAGGGTCTTTTTCCGGCTGGAGGCCTGTGACGAGTGGTGTTCCGCAGGGCTCTGTATTGGGACCTCTGCTGTTTGTGATTTATATAAATGATCTGGAAGAAGGTGTAGCTGGGGTGATCAGTAAGTTTGCGGACGACACAAAATTGGCAGGACTTGCAGATAGTGAGGAGCATTGTCAGAAGCTACAGAAGGATATAGATAGGCTGGAAATTTGGGCAAAGAAATGGCAGATGGAGTTCAATCCTGATAAATGCGAAGTGATGCATTTTGGTAGAAATAATTTCGGGAGGAGCTATATGATAAATGGCAGAACCATAAAGGATGTAGATACGCAGAGGGACCTGGGTGTGCAAGTCCACAGATCCTTGAAAGTGACGTCACAGGTGGAGAAGGCGGTGAAGAAGGCATATGGCATGCTTGCCTTTATAGGGCGGGGCATAGAGTATAAAAGTTGGGGCCTGATGTTGCAGATGTATAGAACGTTGGTTCGGCCGCATCTGGAATACTGCGTCCAGTTCTGGTCGCCACACTACCAGAAGAACGTGGAGGCTTTGGAGAGAGTACAGAGGAGGTTTACCAGGATGTTACCTGGTATGGAGGGGCTTAGTTATGAGGAGAGATTGGGTAAACTGGGGTTGTTCTCCCTGGAAAGACGGAGGATGAGGGGAGACTTAATAAAGGTGTATAAAATTATGAAAGGCATAGATAGGGTGAACGGTGGGAAGCTTTTCCCCAGGTCGGCGGTGACGTTCACAAGGGGTCATAGGTTCAAGGTGAAGGGGGGGGAGGTTTAACACAGATATCAGACGGACATATTTTACACAGAGGGTGGTGGGGGCCTGGAATGCGCTGCCAGGCAAGGTGGTGGAGGCGGACACACTGGGAACGTTTAAGACTTATCTGGACAGCCATATGAACGGAGTGGGAATGGAGGGATACAAAAGAATGGTCTAGTTTGGACCAGGGAGCGGCACGGGCTTGGAGGGCCGAAGGGCCTGTTCCTGTGCTGTATTGTTCTTTGTTCTCTCTTTGTAGAGGGCATAGGTTTAAGGTGAGAGGGGAGAGATACAAAAGTGTCCAGAGGGGCAATTGTTTCACACAGAGGGTGGTGAGTGTCTGGAACAAGCTGCCAGAGGTAGTAGTAGAGGCGGGTACAATTTTATCTTTTAAAAAGCATTTAGATAGTCACATGGGTACGATGGGTATAGAGGGATATGGGCCAAATGCGGGCAATTGGGATTAGCTTAGGGGTTTAAAAACAAAATAAGGGCAGCATGGACAAGTTGGGTCGAAGGGCCTGTTTCCATGCTGTAAACCTCTATGACTCTATGACTCTATGTGCTTTAAGACTTCCAGAACCTCCTTCTCTATAATATGCACTCTCCTCAAGACATCACTATTTATTTCCCCAAATTCCCTAACATCCATGCCTTTCTCAACAGTAAATACTGATGAGAAGTATTCATTTAGTATTTAACCCATCTCTTGTGGATCCGCACATAGATGACCTTGTTGATTGTTAAGAGGTCCTATTCTCTCCCTAGTTACTCTTTTGCTCTTTATGTATTTGTGGAAGTTCTTTGGATTCTCCTTTGCCTTATCTACCAAAACAATCTCGTGTCCCTTTTTTGCCCTCCTGATTTCGCTCTTAAATCTACTCCAACACCCTCTATACTCTTCTAGGAATCCACTTGATCCCAGCTACCTATGCGTGCCATATGCCTCCTTCTACCAGCCTTGCCCTTCACTCGAAAAGGAATGTGCTTGGCCTGAACCTTGGTTAGCACTTTTGAAAGCCTTCCCCTTACCAGACGTCCCTTTGCCTGCCAACAGGCTCCCCCAATCAACTTTTGAAAGTTCTTGATACTAGCAAACCAGTATTGTCACTGGATTAGTAATTCAGAGACCCAGGGCATGATCTGGGGATCCAGGTTCAAACCGCCAAGGTAGATGGTGAAATGTGAATTCATTTTTTAAAAAAATCTGGAATTCCATTGTTGATTGTTGTAAAAACCCATCTGGTTCACTAATGTCATTTTGGGAAGGAAAACTGCCATCCTTACCTGGTCCGGCCTACATGTGACTCTCAAATGCCCTCTGGAAGGTAGGGATGGGCAATACATGGTGGCCCCTCATTCCCTAGCAGTCTGGAAGTTTCATTCCTGCCCTATTTTTTGTGATTTTGCCCTTTGTATTTTGCTCTGACCATCTTAATTCAACTCTCAGCTCAAAAGGAAACTGAATGTTGACACTTACTTAATTGACCAGTGAGCACATAGAGTCATTGCTGCCTCGATGGACTGTATTTCTTGGCTAAGTACTATTGGAGTAAAAATTTGGATGTTGAGTTTTGCAGAAGTTCCTTGCCCTTAAAGACCAAGAGTCTACTGTTTGGCAAGTAATTTATGTCTCCTGTTCACACCCTGTCACCTGGGCCAGGGGTCATTGTAGATGCACAGCAGCCTCTCCCTTAGTAACAGCAAACCAGCTCTAGCTGGTAAATTTGCAGCAGTGCTGTATTGGACCATCATTACAACCCTCGCATGAGCTCCCAACTGAACAATGCTTCAAATTTAAAGTCCTCATCCTTGTTTCCAAATCCTTCCAAGGCCTCACCACTCCTTCTGCCTATAATCTCCTTCAGCCCTGCAGCCCTCCGAGATCTCTCCAATCCAGACCGCATGCGCATCCCCCAATTTCCTTCATTTAACATAGGAACATAGAAACATAGAAGATAGGAGGAGGCCATTTGACCCTTCGAGCCGATCATGGCTCATCATCCCATTCATTACGATCATGGCTGATCATCCAACTCAATAGCCTAATCCTACTTTTTCCCCATAACTTTTGATCCCATTTGCCCCAAGTGCTATATCCAGCCGCCTCTTGAATGCATTCAATGTTTTGGCATCAACTACTTCCTGTGGTAATGAATTCCACAGGCTCACCACTCTTTGGGTGAAGAAATGTCTCTTCATCTCCGGTCTATCCTGAATCCTCGGACTGTGACCCCTGGTTCTGGACTCCCCCACCATTGGGAATATCCTCCCTGCATCTACCCTGTCTAGTCCTGTTAAAATTTTATAAGTCTCTATGAGATCCCCCCTCATTCGTTTGAACTCCAGCGAAAACAATCGTAACCTTGTCAATCTCTCCTCATACATCAGTCCCGCTATCCCCGGAATCAGCCTGGTAAACCTTTGCTGCACTCCCTTGAGAGCAACAACATCCTTCCTCAGAAAAGGAGACCAAAACTGCACATAATACTCTAGATGTGGCCTCACCAAGGCCCTGTATAATCGCAACAGCACATCCCTGCTCCTGTACTCGAAATCTCTCGCAATGAAGGCCAACATTCCATTTGCCTTCTTTACTGCCTGCTGCACCTGCACGCTTACCTTCAGCGACTGGTGCACAAGGACACCCAGGTCCCGCTGCACACTCCCCTCTCCCAATTTCCTTCATTTGGCCAATGGCGGCCATGCCTTCAGCTGCCAAAAGCCTGAACTCTGGAATTCCCTCCCTAACCTCTCGATGTCTCTGCCTGTCCTTCCTCCCTGTATGTCTTAATGTCTCCTTGCATGGCTCTTGACATTCCCGTCAAGAAGCTCAGGATGTTTTACTATTCAAAAGGCGCAAAATAAGTTATTGGACTTATTCATTGCACACACTGAGGTGATCGCTTCACAAAAACTCACAGGGGTTTGGATAATTCCATGTGCTTCTAAGAGTGGCAATTTCACACTGCCGGGAGAGGGACAATAATAAAAGCAGCAACAGAAGCAGTTGAGGTAATTTGTGGAACATCGGAAATAATCAACTTTGGCATTTTCTACAGTGTCAGCACTCATGGGATCAAAGAACGTCAACAGGACAACCCCAGCGTGTAGTTCCAGTCACACCGCTGCTTAGAACAATGCATTGCCATTATAATAAAGCCATGTTGGTATCATTTAACACATGCTGTGTTGGTGTTGATATCGGAATAAACATCTGATACCTGCAGGAGACACAGAGGGTACTAATTAACGATGTTAATTGTAGCTATTCATTATTATTAACAATGTGTTCCAAATAGAAAACAAAAAACAATTAACTATGCATCCTCTCCGTTGTCCCGGGAGACGGAATGGGAGATCTCTGCTTGACAATCTGTGACTTGTGTACACTGGAGGGACAGGAGTACGTCATCACCATCAGAGTCATGTTCATTTCATTCGGTAAGTTTCCTTTACATTTTTGTTTTTTGTCACAATTTATTAGTTGTGTCTCTTTGAAAAGGGGTCGTTAATTACCTTCAGTTAAATGATTGATTTAAAATCTGTCATCAATGGTTAAGAAAAGATTTAGAAATTGATCACATAGCAACTATTTGTTAGGTGGTACGCAGCCTCCTAGTCCCCAAAAATGACAACTTGTTAGGGGTGTACTATTTGGGATGCTGTGGCACTGTAGTAATGCGTTTTTACCCAGTGTGTTGTGATCTGGAATGTGCTGCCTGAAAGGATGGCAGATTCCATGGTTGCTTCTGAACAGAGAATTGGGGATGAATACTTGAATGTGGAGAAAACTGCAGGGCTATGGGAAAGGAGCAGGAGAATGGGGGATCTTTCAAAATGCCAGCACAGGCTTGATGGTTCACATGGCTTCATCCTGGGCTGTAAGATTCTATAATAATTCTAAGATAAGGAGTGCTACTCAAAAGGAGCTGCTCCTTTCCATATGTTCATATGTGTGTGTATTAACTTGAGCTGAACAAGAGGAGTGGATCTGCTGAAAACAGGTGAGAACTTCATTTTAAGATTCTAATTGCCTTGAACTACCTTCAAATGGAAGCACTCAACCTTTCCACAAATCATCCATGGAATGTGCCATGCGTTTAAGCCTCCATTTGTAAAGTAGGTGTTCCATGTTAGTTTCTGAGCTGACAGCAAGTCAGTCTCTAAAGAGGAGCAGCCATTTTAAAAATTTTGATTTTACTGCCTATAGGTGTAGAAGGATGAAGTGATTTACGTTTAGCTTGACTGTTGCTTTGGCCTCACTTATGTGTTATATTGTTTGTGCCAAATGTTGAGAAGCTATCATTTACAGTCAGCACAATTTCCAAGGGCACGATGGGCATTCCCGTGCAGTTGTCTTATAAGAACATAAGAAATAGGAGCAGGAGTAGGCCATCTAGCCCCTCGAGCCTGCCCCGCCATTCAATAAGATCATGGCTGATCTGACGTGGCTCAGTACCACTTCCCCATAACCCTTAATTCCCTTACCGATCAGGAATCCATCCATCCGCGCTTTAAACATATTCAGCGAGGTAGCCTCCACCACCTCAGTGGGCAGAGAATTCCAGAGATTCACCACCCTCTGGGAGAAGAAGTTCCTCCTCAACTCTGTCTTAAACCGACCCCCCTTTATTTTGAGGCTGTGTCCTCTAGTTTTAACTTCCTTACTAAGTGGAAAGAATCTCTCCGCCTCCACCCTATCCAGCCCCCGCATTATCTTATAAGTCTCCATAAGATCCCCCCTCATCCTTCTAAACTCCAACGAGTACAAACCCAATCTCCTCAGCCTCTCCTCATAATCCAAACCCCTCATCTCCGGTATCAACCTGGTGAACCTTCTCTGCACTCCCTCCAATGCAAATATATCCTTCCTCATATAAGGGGACCAATACTGCACACAGTATTCCAGCTGCGGCCTCACCAATGCCCTGTACAGGTGCATCAAGACATCCCTGCTTTTATATTCTATCCCCCTCGCAATATAGGCCAACATCCCATTTGCCTTCTTGATCACCTGTTGTACCTGCAGACTGGGCTTTTGCATCTCATGCACAAGGACCCCCAGGTCCCTTTGCACGGTAGCATGTTTTAATTTGTTTCCATTGAGATAGTAATCCCATTTGTTATTATTTCCTCCAAAGTGTATAACCTCGCATTTATCAACGTTATACTCCATTTGCCATATCCTCGCCCACTCACTCAGCCTGTCCAAATCTCTCTGCAGATCTTCTCCGTCCTCCACACGATTCACTTTTCCTGCTGGGTATTTCCACCATTTTCTGTCTTTATTTTACTGCAAACCAATTTCGGTTCCTTCATCATGAACACAAAAATAGAATAAACCCTGCCCAGGTTTGTGGGTCAGCTTTAGCATTGTTCTTTAGCCAAGATATTCGTGGGTCTATTCATTCACGTTCGTTCTGAAGGTGACTTGTTTGGGTCTTACAGGCTTCTCTCCTGAAATGATATCTGTCGTTTGTGTCTTTTGTGCCCAGTGCCATGAAACAGTGGGGTTTAATTCCAAACCCTGCCTTCAGGAATTGACTCAAATAGGTGCCAGCAAGTTTGCTATCTCCACGTTTGAAATGACCTATTCAGTAAGAGCAACATGAAAAGATAAACCAACTGTCTGAGGTGGGAATGTTACCTGGGTGTGTCTGGGATGTAACCCCGGGGGGATTGGGGATGGGGGGGTAGAATCATAGAAACCGTGCAGTGCAGAAGGAGGCCATTCAGCCCATCGTGTCTGCACTGACATTCCGAAAGAGCATCTTGCCCGGGCCCACCCACTATCCCTGTAACCCTGTGCATTTACCATGGCAAATCTTCCTAACCTGCATATCTTTGGACACTCAGGACAATTTAGCGTGGCCAATCGACCTAACCATCACATCTTTGGACTGTGGGAGGGAACTGGAGCACCCGGAGGAAACCCATGCAGACTTGGGGAGAATGTGCAAACTCCACACAGACAGTGACCCAAGCTGGGAATTGAACCCGAGTCCCTGGCGCTGTGAGGCATCAGTGCTAACCACTGTGCCACCGTGCCACCAAAGATTTAAATAGGTTTGAATCTTCATTGCCTCTGAGTAATAACCAGAGTAGATTATTTACTCTTTATACATTCATCTGATTTTCAATTCATAATTATTCCGGGGATTCCATAGTCCTTTATCTAATCAGAGTGGAAAAAAGCGAAAACCCTATTGAACCTAATGATGGATATATCACCATTAACACCATTTCTGTGGGTTCAATGAATGTCTCCGGATGGTTTGGTTTGTTCTGTGTGTTTTTGAGGGTTGTGCATTCTACGAAAAAAATCATGATCGACTCAAAATGAGCTATGAAAACAAAACTGAGAATCCTGGACTTTTCTTTCAGTCAAGGAATATGGACCTTTGCTGGCCAGACCAGCATTTATTGCCCATCCCTAATTGCCCTTGAGAAGGGAGTGGTGAGTTGCCTTCTTGAACTGTTGCCGTTGATGAGGTGTAGGTACACCCACATTGCTGTTAGGGAGGGCGGGGTTTCAGGATTTTGACCCAGAGACAGTGAAGGAATGGTGATATATTTCCAAATCAGGATGGTGAGTAACTTGGGAGGAACTCCCAGGTGGTGGTGTTCCCAGGTATATGCTGCTCTTGTCCTTCTAGATGGTAGTGATCGTGGGTTTGGAAGGTGCCTAAGGAGCCTTGGTGAGTTCCAGCAGTGCATCTTGTAGATGGTGCACATAGCTCCTAGTATGTGATGGTGGTGGAGGGATTGAATGTTTGTGGAGGGGGTGCCAATCAACCAGACTACTTTGTCCTGGATGGTGTTGAGCTTCTTGAGTGTTGTTGGAGCTGCACTCATCCAGGCAAATGGAGAGTATTCTTTCGCACCCCTGACTTGTGCCTTGTAGTTAGTAGACAAGTTTTGGGCAGTCTGTTGGTGGCACAAGGTTTCCTGAGATCTGGAGTACCATCAGGAATAGAACCAAAGGAAAGACAGAACAAATGTCTTACTTCAGTCATTAATCATAGAATCATAGAAACCCTACAGTGCAGAAGGAGGCCATTCGGCCCATCGAGTCTGCACCGATCACAATCCCACCCAGGCCCTACCCCCACATATTTACCCGCTAATCCCTCTAACCTACACATCTCAGGACTCTAAGGGGCAATTTTTTTTTTTTAACCTGGCCAATCAACCTAACCCGCACATCTTTGGATTAAGAATTATTTTTGTGCGAAGTTCAGAATCCCATGACTTGGGATACCACCACCCTTTCCCTTCTCTCCCTCCCCCATTTATAGGATCATAATTTGGACAGGATCTGGGATTATAGATGCATTACTTTAATTGCTGTGACAACGTTGTTACTTGTTTCTGGCCAATATTTCCTTTGTCTATTTCTGGACTCATTGGAAATGCATATCAGATGTACAAGAGATCAAGATGTAGATGTCTGCATTTTAACCATCTGAAGCAGCCACTGAAGACGGAACTTTCTGGCTGTTCACGTCAGCAGGATCTTCCGGTCCCACCGAAGCTGCACTGTGCTGCGGGTTTCCCGACAACATGAGGTGGAACCAATGGGAAATCCCATTGACAGCCCCGGGACCAGAAGATCCAGCTGCCAGCCAATGGAATACCAGCCAAGTATAGAAAAGATTTCCATTTTGAAACACAACACTGTCACAAATAGTACTAATTTCCTTCAAACCCTTCTCCCAGCTCCCTCATGATTCCATGGAGAGCTGGCATGGACTCCATGGGCTGAATGGCCTTTTTCTGTACTCGTTGAAACTTGCATGAGTTCCACCTCATTCATCTCTTGTGTGGCTTTGTTAATTTCTGAAGCTAACTCCTTGGATGGTCAGACGGAAGTGGAATATTTGTAAATCTCAAGCCTCTGTCTCTTAGTGCAGAGACTAATATCTCGGTGTACCTTGTGGCATAAGGAGCAACACAGCATTACAACTCATCTAAACTGAGCACAGGCATAATCAGAAGGGTAGATTCCCACATGTTCAGCACCATGACAGAATGGAGTGATTGACTTAACGCCTGTAGCCACGTTTCTTTGATGTTTCATTCTCTGATTTCCTTCAGCATTTCAGTTCTCTAATTTATCTGGCTTCACACTGTTACAGGTCCTTTTCAACTGGCCTCCCACATGGTCTACTCCTTGTCTTACTGACCTTTGACAACGATCCTGTTGACAGCATGGCCTCATTCTATCTTTGCTCATGACTACCTTGATAGTGTGATGAGCTGGGGCTGCGAAAGATCACTTTGGTTTCCTGGCCAGCTATCTGTCTTCTCTTTCATATAATGTGGAGATGCCGGCGTTGGACTGGGGTAAGCACAGTAAGAAGTCTCACAACACCAGGTTAAAGTCCAACAGGTTTATTTGGTATTTGCTACCAAATAAACCTGTTGGACTTTAACCTGGTGTTGTGAGACTTCTTACTTCTCTTTCATATAACCCAGAGATTGAGGACATCATAACTGCTGTCTGGGAAGTAGATGCGATAGTTCCGATGTTCTATAAACTGACTCTCGGGTGAAGGGAATAATTCAGGGTTTCTCTATCTTGGTTGTGGCTGGCTAAGGAATAATTACTGATGAATAGGTACATCCGAACTGTAACTCGTTCAATGGATAAACATAACTCTAGATTTACTGAAATGATATCAGGAATGAGGAATTTTAGATACAAGGCAAGATTAGAGAAATTGGGCTTATTCTCTTTGGAGCAGAAAAGATTAAGAGGTGACCTTATTGAGGTATTCAAAATTCTGAACAATGTTGACAGGGTAAAGAAGGATCTGCTGTTTCCACTCGTCGGTATGTCAGTGACTAGTGGTCACCATTTCAAGATGGTCAGCAAGAGAGCTAGGAAAGAGACGAGGAGAAACTTCATTACTCAGAGTTGTTGGTGTTTGGAATGCACTGCCTGGGAGAGAGGTGGAGGTGGATTCCATCGGACATTTCAAAAGAGAGCTGGATACACATTTGAAAGTGATGAATTTAGAGGGTTACGGAGATAATGCTAGAGAATGGGACTAGCTGGCTAGCTCTTTCAGGAGCCGGTGCAGACACGATGAGCTGAATGGCCTCCTTCTGTGCTGTAAAAGTCTATGATTCTAACTATATGCAGATTGACAAGACAGGTCTTACTCAGTCTCAGAATTTTCTATCTGGAGGTTTCACGGCTTTACGTGATTATGCTCTTATCAGATTTGGAAGATCAGTAATCTCCCTTTAGATATCTTTCCTTGGTTGGTCTTCAGTAGGTGTTGCAATATCTGGTGCATTGCCAGTTAGTGACTCAACATCTGACTCTTCCAAATGGAGACTGGGTGATTCTCTTTTCAATGTTTATTCCTCAACTATATTAAAACCAGATATTGCAACACCTACTGAAGACCAACCAAGTCAAAGGAAAGATATCTAAAGGGAGATTACTGATCTTCCAAATCTGATAAGAGCATAATCACGTAAAGTCATGAAACCTCCAGATAGAAAACTCATGATGGAGACTGAGTAACATCTAAACAAAAACAGAAAATGTTGGAAAATCTCAGCAGGTCTGACAGCATCTGTGGAGAGAACAGAGCTAACATTTCGGGTCTGGGTGACAAAGCTCAGACAAAGGGTGATGCGCGTTATCACACACGAGGCTTGAGATGCTCAGGAAATAAAGGCTTTTATTTGCTGTTACAACGAAGCTACTAATTATATACACGATCCCAGACTGAGGGGTCCCAGACAAAGCAGTGACCTTTATACCTCTCCCAGGAGGCGGAGCCCGACTGGGATGTACCACAATAACAGTAATACAAGGTGTAACAGCCCAACCCTAACTCCAACAGCAACAAGTAGAACAAACCATCCCTAACCCCAACAGCAACATATATACATACTTGTAGTACTGGCCAGACCCTGGCTCAGTACTATCTAGTGGGAACCAACGATGGTTCACCACATTCACCCCTCCTTTGAAGACAAAGGCCGGCGGGGTACAAAAAAACCCAGAATAATTTGTCATCAGTCTATAAGTTCAGACGGTCAGGGGGACCGCACCGTCGTTGTGACCTCCTCAACACCGGCGATGAAACTGGAGTAGGCACTCGCGGTGGCGTTCTCCCCAAGGCGATGTCCAACAGTTCCTCCACAGTCTCACGGGCCGGTTGACCCCAAGGTGATGATAATCCGTTGAGTTCTGACACGCCCTGAAGTGGCGACCATCCCCTGGACTCAGGCAAGCTGTACACGGGAGTAAAAGGGTTAAGTAATGGTCCCGATGCTGCCCGCGCCGTGTCAGGAGGGGAAACAAGAGTTGGGGGGTTTCTAACAGGGGGTATGGGAGCGACAGGGGTTTCTACATCCCCTGCTGGCGCCAGGTCTCGGATCGAGACCGTGTCCTCTCGCCCGTCAGGGCATGCCACATAGGCATACTGAGGGTTGGCGTGGAGGAGATGGACCTGTTCGACCAACGGGTCGGACTTGCGGGCCCTTACATGTCGCCGCAGGAGGACAGGTCCTGAGTACGTCAACCAAGACGGTAATGAGGTCCCAGAGGAAGACTTCCGAGGGAATGAAAACAGCCTCTCATGGGGAGTAGCGTTGGTTACCGTACACAGGAGTGAGCGTATGGAATGGAGCGCATCAGGGAGCACCTCTTGCCAACGGGAGACTGGAAGGCTTTTTGACTTCAACGCCAGTAAGACAGCCTTCCAGACTGTAGCATTTTCACGTTCCACCTGTCCGTTACCCCTAGGGTTGTAGCTCGTGGTTCTACTAGAGGCAATCCTGTATGAGAGCAGGTATTGCCTCAAGTCATCGCTCATGAACGACGAGCCCCTGTCGCTGTGAATGTAGCTGGGGTACCCGAACAGGGTGAAAAGATCACAGAATGCCTTGATAACCGTGGCAGCGGATGTATCAGAGCAGGGAATAACAAAAGGGAATCTCGAGTACTCATCAATGATGTTGAGAAAGTACACATTCCAATCTGTTGAGGGAAGGGGGCCCTTAAAGCCGACACTCAGTCTTTCGAAGGAACGAGTGGCCTTGACTAATTGTGCCCAGTCAGGTCGGTAAAAGTGCGGTTTGCATTCCGCGCATACCCGACAGCTTCTTGTTATGGACCTGACATCCTCCACCGAGTAGGGCAGATTGCGGGCTTTTACAAAGTGGTAGAGCTGAGTGACCCCAGGATGGCATAGGTCACTATGGAGAGCCTGCAAATGGTCCTCCTGTATACTGGCGCATGTTCCACGCGACAGGGCATCCGAGGGCTCATTGAGTTTCCCTGGACGATACATGATGTCATAATTATAGGTGGAGAGTTCAATTCTCCACCGGAAGATCTTGTCGTTCTTGATCTTGCCCCTCAGCGTGTTGTTGAACATGAACGCCTCGGACCGCTGGTCCGTGATCAGGGTGAACCGTTTTCCCGCCAAGTAATGGCGCCAGTGCCTGATGGCCTCCACAATGGCCTGGGCCTCCTTTTCCACCGCTGAATGCCGAATTTCGGGGCCTTGGAGGGTGCGGGAAAAAAAGGCGACGGGCCTGCCCGCCTGGTTAAGTGTGGCGGCCAGGGCGAAATCAGATGCATCGCTCTCCACCTGAAAGGGGATGGACTCATCAACAGCGTCCATCGTAGCTTTCGCGATGTCGGCTTTTAGTTTATCAAAGGCCAATCGAGCCTCTGGTGTTAGGGGAAAAGAAGTGGACTTGATGAGCGGACTGGCTTTGGCCGCGTAATTGGGAACCCACTGTGCATAATAAGAGAAGAAGCCTAAGCATCTTCTCAGTGCTTTTGCACTAGTGGGCAGGGGAAGTTCAAAGCGGGGACGCATACAGTCTGGATCAGGGCCAATGACCCCGTTTTCCACCACGTATCCGAGGATGGCTAAACGGCGCGTACGAAACACACACTTCTCCCTGTTGTAGGTCAGATTCAGGCGAGATGCAGTGCGTAGGAAATTCAGGAGATTTGTGTCGTGGTCCTGCTGGTCATGGCCGCCGATGGTGACGTTATCCAGGTACGGGAAGGTAGCCCACAGCCCGTTCTGGTCCACCATTCGTTCCATAGCACGCTGGAAGACCGAGACCCCATTGGTGACACCAAAGGGAACCCTGAGAAAGTGATACAAGCGACCATCCGCCTCAAAAGCCGTGTATTGTCGGTCCTCTGGGTGAATGGGGAGTTGGTGGTAGGCAGACTTGAGGTCTATGGTGGAGAACACCCGGTACTGCGCAATCTAATTGACCATGTCAGATATGCGCGGGAGGGGATACGCATCCAGCTGTGTGTATCTATTAATGGTCTGACTATAGTCAATGACCATCCGGGGTTTGTTCCCACTCTTGACCACCACGACCTGCGCTCTCCACGGACTAGCGCTAGGTTGTATGATCCTTTCCTTGAGGAGCCGCTGAACTTCAGATCGAATGAAGATCCAATCCTCAGCGCTGTAACGCCTAGTCTTAGTCGCAATGGGCTTGCAGCCTGGCACAAGATTCTGGAACAGGGAGGGTGTGGTATTCTTCAGCGTCGAGAGGCTACAGGCGGGGCGCGTTGGGCAATTTGGAGGCTGCTGTTCTCCCACTGAAAGCGGAGGGAGTGGCCCACCGTACTGTAGGGTTACACTCTTCAAGTGGACCATGAAGTTTAGTCCGAGAAGTATTGGCGCGCAAAGGTGCGGCAACACCAGGAGCTTGAAGTGCTCGTAAACCGTGCCTTGCACCGTTAAATTTACCACGCAACTCCCTAGCATGGTGACAGACCGGGACCTTGATGCCATAGAAATTGTCTGTTTGACAGGTTGAATCTGGAGTCCACACCGCTTCACAGCGTATGGGTGGATAAAACTGTCAGTGCTCCCGCTGTCAAACAGACAATAAATCAAGTGGTTGTTTACCTGAATGTCCATCATAGACTTGTCGAGTCTATGAGGCTTGGCCTGGTCCAGGATGATCGACGCCACCGTTGGTTCATGAGTGCCACTGCAGGCAGCTGAGATTGACGGGGATGACCCCTGCTGGTCGTTCGCGGTCGGTGCCGACCAACATGGCCGCTCCCATAGGTCGCACGTGGGTGATGGCGCCAAAATCAGCGACCCCTGGTGGTCACGCATCTCCGACTCCGTCGACCGTAATGGCGTCGTCCTGGCCTCGCACGTGGACGAAACCCTCGACGATGCCGACGACAAAGAACCGGGCTCCGAGGAATCGCTGGCCGCACTGCTGTTCCGAGAAGCAGGTTTAGATCGGCATACTTTCGAATAGTGCCCCTTCTTACCGCAGGCGGAGCACAACACAGCTTTAGCGAGACACCGTTGCCGAGTATGCTTCTCTCCCACACAGAAGTAACACCGCGGGCCGCCCGGAGCTGCTGCCGTCGTCTGGCCCGAGTGTGAGCACGCCATCACGCAGCTTTTCGAACCCGAGGGATGAGGAGGGATCAGCGACTGCTCCTGCCACGTTGTCTCCACGTGGTCTTCAGGATACAATACTAGGCTTTTGGAGGCCGTCTCCAACATATCCGCTAGTTCTATCGACTTAGTGAGGTCAAGATTACCTTGCTCCAGTAGTCTGAGTCGGATGTAAGATGATCCGATTCCCGCCACAAACGCATCTCGAGCGAGGTCGTTCATATTCTGATCTGCCGACACTGCTTTGCAGTTACAGCCCCTGGCTAGCTGTAGGAGCTCGTTCGCGTATTCTTCCATCGTTTCGCCGGGCTGCCGTCGTCGAGTGGCTAAGAGGTATCGAGCATGCATTTCGTTTGGCGGTTTAATGTAACGCTTCTTAAGAAGCTCGAGGGCCTTTGTGTAGTCGGTGGCCGCATGGATCGCGAGGTATACGGTGTCGCTTACCCTCGCATGGAGGACCCGGAGCCTGTCATCGTCTGTGGTGACCGCTGCGGAGGCTGCCAGGTAGTCCTCAAAACATTTCAACCAGTGGTCGAAGGTGTTAGAGGCGCCCGCCGCATGTGGATCCAGTGTAAGACGTTCAGGTTTCAATATCTGCTCCATACTCTCTGTATCGTTTTTTTTCCTTTCGACGAGAGTTTACTTAACAGCAAATAAAATTGATGCGCGTTATCACACACGAGGCTTGAGATGCTCAGGAAATAAAGGCTTTTATTTGCTGTTACAACGAAGCTACTAATTATATACACGATCCCAGACTGAGGGGTCCCAGACAGAGCAGAGACCTTTATACCTCTCCCAGGAGGCGGAGCCTGACTGGGATGTACCACAATAACTATAATACAAGGTGTAACAGCCCAACCCTAACCCCAACAGCAACAAGTAGAACAACCCTTCCCTAACCCCAACAGCAACATATATACATACTTGTAGTACTGGCCAGACCCTGGCTCAGTAGTATCTAGTGGGAACCAACGATGGTTCACCACAAAAGGGTCATCCAGACTCGAAACGTTGGCTCTTTCCTCTCTCCAGCAAGATGCTGCCAGACTTGCTGAGATTTTCCAGCATTTTCTGTTTTTGTTTCAGATTCCAGCATCCGCAGTGATTTGGTTTTATCTGAGTAACACCTAATCTTGTCTATCTGTATATAATTAGAATCATAGAATCATCACACTTTACAGCACAGGATTTGAGCCTGTGGGAAAAAGACAAAAGGGAAGGACTGCGATTGGGTGGAAGTGAGTAATATCAGCATTTTCTGTCTTTATCTCTTTCTTTTCTTTTTTTATTGGACCTTGCTATGTACCAATCAGCTGCTCTAATTTCCTACGTTGCATTAGAACAATTTTACCATATTGGCATTGACGTGCTTTGGGGTGTCCTGAGTTTATGAATACCACAATATAATTTCAACTATTCTATATCTTACATTCCTTAAGTAATTCCTGATCCCATGACATAATGGGTGAAGGACACTTACTGCCATTTATCCCCCTGTGTATATGTCTTCAGGGAGGTCACCTGATATTATGAGCCACCATTATAAAAACAGGACTTGCATCCAAAACAGTGTGAACACAAGGATTAAGAGCGGGGCCCTGCATTAATCACCGTCCCTTGGACACCATCCTTTGTTACCAAGCCTCTTTTTATTCAAGTTCACTCACTGATCACTCATTTTAACCTTTAACCTTCTCTTTTGGACATTGATCAAGTTCTTTCAATATCCCAGTCAGTTAAGTCCCTCAGTTTCCATTCCTGGTTTGCTGGTAAAACCCAATCAGCTTGCCAATGTGATTCAGGGAAAGAAATCTGCCATCCTTAGCTGGTCGGCCTACAGGTGACTCCAACTTCCACAGGAATGTGGTTGTTTCTTAACTTCTTCCTGAAGTGGCTTAGCAAGACAGTCAGTCGTGTCAAAGGTCCATCCTCACCACCAAAGGGAACTGCGAATTGATGGTACATGCTGTCCTTTTTGGTCATTTCAACATTCTGTTATGGTTCAGATTGTTTTATGAAGCCTGCATGAATCATAAGTTTTGGATCTTGAATTTGGCTAGGATAAGCATAGGATGTTTCACTTCAGGTATGATTCAAAAGACTCACTGGGGAACTTTTGTCAAGCAAAGTTTATTTCAGAATATAGTCAATGTGTATAGGAAGAACATTGGCAAGAACTTTTATCAATTACAAACAAATCCAAAACAACCACAATAATGCATAACCCTTAATGAATATATATAAGCTGCCCCAATCAAACTAACCTCCATAAACAACCCTTTAAACAGGTTCAATACAGCATAGACTAAGGCTCACGTGATAGTGGGATTGCAGCCGTCAGTTGAATTCTGCAGTCAATTGTCCTTGAGACTCAAAACAATTGGAAGACAAGACAGCTTCCCTCGACACCAGACAGACTCTGGTCCAGCCCCCAACAACAGCAGATTTTCACCCTTCAGGAAAACAAGATCTTGTTTTCAGCTAATCAACAGAATTTTCAAAGAAAAAACAGGGAGAGAGAGGCTTCTCTTTCAGTTTGATGCTTCTAACATTCCAACTCCCAAAACTGAAACTGAACCCCTGTCTCCTGATCTGCCCACAGTTTTCTTTCCCTCCTCCCCACAATGACATCACCAAGGCTGAGAGCATAAATTAAAATAAACTCTTAAAGGTACACGAATAGCACAATTCTGAGAATGAATATATATTTAAAGAATGCTATGCTATTCAGCTCTCAATGGATGCCAGCAGGCTAGTGGCCTATGATATCTTGATTCGACTGCCTACAGTGACTCACTGAGCATTGCTGACTGCTTCTCATAATAGCCTCGAGTCATTCCTCCATTACAGAGATTAATCTGATTGACTTGTCATTTCTAGGTTCATGAATAATTCTTTATTTTGAATATCAGGATATAATCCATTATCCTCAAATCTCCAGTATTTATTTATTTTAAACAGATTTTCACCCTCATTCCCTATGACTGTCTGTGTGGAGTCTGCACGTTCTCCCCGTGTCTGCATGGGTTTCTCTGGCTGCTTCAGTTTCCTCCCACAGTCCCAAGATGTGCAGGTTAGGTGCTAAATTGGCCGTGCTAAAATTGCCCCTTAGTGTCCAAAGATGTGTAGGTTAGGGGGATTAGTGGGTAAATATGTTTGGTTACAGGGATGGGGCCTGGGTAAGACACTGTCAGAGAGTCGATCTAGACTCAGTGGACCGAATAGCCTCCTTCTCCTTCTGGGATTCTATGATTCTAAGATATTGAGATTGTTCCTTGATTGGTGAGGTGAGATCAAGGCCACATTTGACAAGTGTGGCATCAAGGAACCCAAGCAAAACTGGAATCAATAGGTATCAGGGGGCAAACTCTCTGCTGGTTGGAGTCATACCTGGCACATAGGAAGATGGTTGTGGTTGTGGAGGGTCAGTCATCTCAACTTCAGGACATCTCTGCAGGAGTCCCTCAGGGTAGTGTCCTAGGCCCAACCATCTTCAGCTGCTTCATCAATGACCTTCCCTCTGTCATAAGGTCAGATGTGGGGATGTTCGCCGATGATTGCACAATGTGCAGCACCATTCGCTACTCCTCAGATACTGAAGCAGCCCGTGTCCAAATGCAACAAGATCTGGGCAACATCCAGGCTTGGACTGGCAAGTGGCAAGTAACATTCGCGCCACACAAATGCCCAGGCAATGGCCATCACCAATAAGAGATACTCTAACCACCTCCCCTTAACATTCAATGGTGTTACCATCACTGAATCCCCCACTGTCAACATTCTTGGGCGGCATGGTGGCACAGTGGTTAGCATTGCTGCCTCATAGCGCCAGGGACCTGGGTTTCATTCCTGGCTTGGGTCACTGCCTGTGTGGAGTTTGCACGTTCCCCCATGTCTTCATGGGTTTCCTCCAGGTGCTCCGGTTTCCTCCCTAAGTCTGAAAGACATGCTGGTTAGGTGCATTGGCCATGCTAAATTCTCCCTCAGCCGGAATATGGCGACTCAGAGATTTTCACAGTAACTTCATTGCAGTGTTAATGTAAGCCTACTTGTGACATTAATAAATAAAATTTTTTAAAACTTGAAAAAACCTTGGGGTTATTATTGACCAGAAAATCAACTGGACTAAAAGAGGCTATCTTTTAGCAAGGGCTAAAAGAAGACATGATGCTGCTTTGGCAGACAAGGTGAAGGATAATCCTAAGAGCTTCTACAGGTACATTAAGAGCAAAAGGATAGTAAGGGGTAAAATTGGTCCTCTTGAAGATCAGAGTGGTCGGCTATGTATGGAACCAAAATAAATGGGGGAGATATTAAATGGGTTTTTTGCATCTGTATTTACTAAGGAAACTGGCATGGAGTCTATGGAAATAAGGCAAACAAGTAGGGAGGTCATGGAACCTATACAGATTGAAGGGGAGGAGGTGCTTGCTGTCTTGAGGCAAATCAGAGTAGATAAATCCCCAGGACCGGACAGGGTATTCCCTTGAACCTTGAAGGAGACTAGTGTTGAAATTGCAGGGGCCTGGCAGATATATTTAAAATGTCGGTATCCACGGGTGAGGTGCCGGATGATTGGAGGAGAGCTCATATTTTTCCATTGTTTAAAAAAGGCTCAAAAAGTAATGCGGGAAATTATAGGCCGGTAAGTTTGACATCAGTAGTAGGTAAATTATTGGAAGGAGTATTAAGAGATAGGATCTACAAATATTTGGATAGATAGGGACTTATTAGGGAGAGTCAACATGAATTTGTGCGTGGTAGGTCATGTTTAACCAATCTATTAGAGTTTTTCGAGGAGGTTACCAGGAAAGTGGATGATGGGAAGGCAGTGGATGTTGTCTACATGGACTTCAGTAAGGCCTTTGACAAGGTCCCACATGGGAGATTAGTCAGGAAGGTTCAGTCGCTAGGTATACATGGAGAGGTAGTAAATTGGATTAGACATTGGCTCAATGGAAGAAGCCAGAGAGTGGAGGATTGCTTCTCTGAGTGGAGGCCTGTGACTAGTGGTGTGCCACAGGGATCAGTGCTGGGTCCATTGTTGTTTGTCATCTATATCAATGATCTGGATGATAATGTGGTAAATTGGATCAGCAAGTTTGCTGATGATACAAAGATTGGAGGTGTAGTGGACAGTGAGGAAGGTTTTCAAAGCTTGCAGAGGGATTTGGATCAGCTGGAGAAATGGGCTGAAAAATGGCAAAAGGAATTTAATGCAGACAAGTGTGAGGTATTGCACTTTGGAAGGACAAACCAAGGTAGAACATACAAGGTAAATGGTAGGACACTGAAGAGTGCAGTAGAACAGAGGGATCTGGGAATACAGATACATAATTCCCTAAAAGTGGCGTCACAGGTAGATAGGGTCGTAAAGAGTGCTTTTGGTACATTGGCCTTTATAAATCAAAGTATTGAGTATAGGAGTTGGAATGTTATGGTGAGGTTGTATAAGACATTGGTGAGGCCGAATTTAGAGTATTGTGTGCAGTTTTGGTCACCTAATTACAGGAAGGATATTAATAAGGTTGAAAGAGTGCAGAGAAGGTTTACAAGGATGTTGCCGGGACTTGGGAAACTGAGTTACAGAGAAAGGTTGAATAGGTGAGATTTGATGGAGGTGTATAAAATTATGATGGGTATAGATAGAGTGAATGCAAGCAGGCTTTTTCCATTGTGGCTAGGGGAGAAAAAAACTAGCGGACATGAGTTAAGGGTGAGGGGGGAAAAGTTTAAAGGGAATATTAGGGGGGGCTTCTTCACACAGAGAGTGGTGGGAGTGTGGAATGAGCTGCCAGATGAGGTGGTGAATGCGGGCTCACTTTTAACATTTAAGAAAAACTTGGACAGGTACATGGATGAGAGGGGTGTGGAGGGATATGGTCCAGGTGCAGGTCAGTGGGACTAGGCACAAAAATGTTTCGGCACAGGCAAGAAGGGCCAAAAGGCCTGTTTCTGTGCTGTAAATGTTCTATGGTTCTATAGACTTGCCACATAAACAGTGGCTACGAGAGCAGGTCAGAGGCAAGAAAAGTGCAGTGAATAACTCACCTCCTGACTCCCCAAAAACTGTTCACTATCTGCAACATACAAGTCAGGAATACTATGGAATACTCCCCACTTGCCGGAATGGGTGCACTCCAACAACACTCAAGAAGCTTGTTGTACCTGTTAATTCTCAGATACTTTCAACCAGTTTACTTACTCCAAGGTTTTACGCCGGTGCCCTTATTTGCCAGGCGGACAAAGGACAAACACAAGTAAAGGTTCAACAGGTTTATTAATAATAACACTATTAACCCTTAAATTACCCACATAAAGATGGCTTGGTTAAACTGCAGGCCCGATTCTCTGAGTCCCTCTGGTCTGTTGTCACGAAGGTGAGTCTCGATGGCAGCTTCTTCCTTCTCTGGTCAGTCTTCCGAATGGTCACAACTGCCTCCCTCATCGAGTCTTCACTGTCGTGTCCCTCTGAGTGTGTCCCTTTATCCCCAGCCTGCTTGCCTTTCCAGAAACTTCTTTTGCTTCCGGCCAATGAGATCTCAGGAGGGGGTTCCAATACCCAGTGGGTTTCTTGATGTCTGCCTGACAGGACACCAGGGTCCGCCCCCCAGGTGTCCATCTCCATGTTGTTGAACTTGTTATCAGATAAGGTATCTACAGGAACTCTTGGTGACAGAAAGTCTGGCCTGATCTGGGCTTCTAACAATACACCGATGCATTTCAATGAGGTGCCATGATCTCCTGCTAAGTCTCAAGTAGAGTGTAACGACCTTTGATGGGTGGTTGATGGGTCAGGCCCAGACACGTTTGTATATTTGTACAATTGGCCTGCCTGAGGTTTGACTGTGTTTGATTTCAATATGCCCAATTCTTTAATTTAGGATATCCAATTTTATCAGCCTTAAAACTAGGCCCTGTTTATATCACCACAAGCTTGACACCATCCAGGACAAAGCAGCCAGCTTGATTGGCACCACATCCACTCCCTCCCGCACCTACGCTCAGTAGCAGCAGTGTGTACTATCTACAAGATGCAGTGCAGAAATTGACCAAAGATCCTTGGACAGCACTTTCCAAACCCACAACCACTTCTATCCAGAAGAACACATGGGAACACCACCACCTGCAAGTTCCCTTCAAGCCACTTACCATCCTGACTTGGAAATATGTCGTAAGAAGTTTAACAACACCAGGTTAAAGTCCAACAGGTTTATTTGGTAGCAAAAGCCACACTTCAGGGTGTGGCCTTTGCTACCAAATAAACCTGTTGGACTTTAACCTGGTGTTGTTAAACTTCTTACTGTGTTTACCCCAGTCCAACGCCGGCATCTCCACATCTTGGAAATATGTCACCATTCCTTCGCAGTCACTGAGTCAAAATCCTGGAATTCCCTCCCTATGGCATTGTGGGTCAACCCACTGAACATGGACTGCAGTGATTCAAGAAGGCAGCTCACCATCACCTTCTCAAGGGTAACTAGGGATGGGCAATAAATGCTGACCAGCCAGCGACGCCCATGTCCCATGAATGAATAAAAGAAAGAATTTTTAAAAAACACATAATGCAACTGGAGTGAAGTTTCATGATTGGGTTGTGAGCTCTTCTTCAAGAATTCTACAATAAAAGAATAAGAAGAGCATACCCCTGCTGTTGTTTGCAGCAGGTTAAGCACAGACCGTACCTAACTAGCCCATGCTTGCAAAACGCAAAAAAGCATCCAACATTCGATGTGATTCCATGACTGGACATTTGCTGAATATTCCTCAGTATACTAAAAATTACACTGACAATCAATTGAATACTATTAGTCAGGTTCGCAGTGTGGTGCATTTGCATGTACTGGAAGCTACATATATTAACATACAGTGTCCTGTCCTTTGCTGACAGACCATACACACGCACTGCACCTACTTCAGCTCAACAAAAAAGTGACAGCCACTTGCTTGTTCATTCCAGAGGGCAATTCTTTGATCAATTAAGTTGCCTAGTTTAAATTGCAAACAATGCTTGGCAATTAACTGTCAGTCACCATCAACTAGTGCATTCTTTATGGCACACCTCCACCAATCAGAGTCCACTTGTCAAACAATCAGCACCCTCTTTTCATATAGTATAATGTTGTTTTTTCATCTGATATTATGATTGTTCTGATGTGTACAAGATGAGAAGCTTCGACAAAATGTATTTTTTCAGCAATAGGAACAAGAATAAGAGAAAGTCCTTCACAATTAAATTCAATTATCATTAAATTCACTGTATAAGTCAGTTATGACCAGTGGGAATATTAAGGGAATATTATCTGGATGATTGAGACAGAGGAAGATGCAGAGAGTTATGGGGGAGAGGTTGGGCAAAGAGCCACAAAGGGCGGCACAGTGGCACAGTGTTTAGCACTGCTGCCTCACAGCACCAGGGATCCAGGCTCGATTCCGGCCTTAGGTGACTGTCTGTGTGAAGTTTGCACATACTCCCCGTGTCTGCATGGGTTTCCTCAGGGTGCTCTGATTTCTTCCCACAGTCCAAAGATGTGCGGGTTGAGTGGATTGGCTGTGCTAAATTGACCCTTAATAACCAAAAGAATACAGGGATTAGCCATGGTAAATGCATGGGTTTACGGGAATGTTTTGTGGGAGAGTCGGTGCAGACTCAATGGGCTGAATGGCCTCCTTCCGCACTATAGGGATTCTATAACATGATAATCTGATTGGACTCCTTCTATACTCTTGTTCTATGGATGAGGGCAGTTTCAGAGAGTTGGGTGGGAGTCCTTGCCTGACACTAATCTGCCTGAAAGCGAAGAATCCTGCCCTTTACACCTCTGAAACTAAAGGCTGTGGCATGTTGTACTCCATATATGGTTAATGTGATTACATGAAGAAGAAAGATAATTGTACAGTAATCCAGTGAAAGATACCGTTAATCATCCTATTCATCACTGAAGCAAATGTTATTGAAAATTCACAACGTGTAACTGTCTCTTATTCAATTAAAAACTGTTTATAAAAATATACAGAGAAACTGCACACAGCAAACTTTTAATGGGCTGGTGTCATCTCTTAGGTCTTGTTAGGCATGTGTATATATATTTAGCTTGAGTATAGATTCTTTCTGTTCATATATTAGCAAATTTATTCATAATTAAGAGAGAAGAAAATTGAGCTGAGTAGGCCATTACTCTTCCTGCTATAAATAAATGTACCATTATATCTGTAGACATTTGGTAACAACATGGGCTAATCCGTTATTACTGTACAGAAGAGACAGCAGAAGAAATACACTCTGTGCACAAAGAAAGACTAACATTTCCACACTGCCTTGTGACTGCATAACAAGCACTTTACACCCAATTAAGTATTTTCAAATGCAGAATTTTTAAATTCTGTAAGGTAGGAAACACAGCAGCTAACCTCCACAAAGGATATCGCAATAATGAGATAACAACTGGGAGATCTGTTTTTTCACCAATGTTGCTGGAGGGAGGAATATTGACCAGGACACTGGGGGGAAACTCGAGAGCTTCAAGTTCCTAGGTGTCCAGATCACCAACAACCTGTCTTGGTCCCTCCACGCGAATGCTATAGTTAAAAAAGCCCACCAATGCCTCTACTTTCTCAGGAGGCTAAGGAAATTTGGCATGTCCGCCGCAACTTTTACAGATGCACCATAGAAAGCATTCTTTCTGGTTATATCACAGCTTGGTATGGCTCCTGCTTTGACCAAGACCACAATAAACTACAAAGAGTCATGAACAAAGCTCAGTCCATCGCTCAAACCAACCTCCCACCCATTGACTCCATCTACACTTCCCGCTGCCTCAGAAAAGCAGCCTGCATAATCAAGGAACCCACGCACCCTGGACATTCTCTCTTCCACCTTCTTCCATCGGGAAAAAGATACAGAAGTCTGAGGCCATGCACCAACCAACTCAAGAGCAGCTTCTTCCCTGCTGCCATCAGACTTTTGAATGGACCTACCTCGCGTTAAATTGATCTTTCTCTATACCCTAGCTATGACTGTAACATTACATTTTGCACGCTCTCCTTTCCTTCTCTATGAACGGTATGCTTTGTCTGTGTAGTGTGCAAAAAACAATACTTTTCACTGTCTAATAATACATGCGACAATAATAAATCAAGTCAGAAACAGGCCCTATTTTCTTCCCGAGTATTGCCATGGGCTCTCTTAATTCTACCTGAGAGGATAGCTAGACCTTAGTTTAATGTCTCAGTGGAAAATCAGAGCCTCTGTCGGTGCAGCAATTTCTCAGACTGAACAACGTGACTAAGCAAACACTGACTGAAGGTCGGGAACGTGGACTGTGGGGATTGTCCTGCAACTCGATATGCCTCTGGCTCATTGAAGCAAAGTTATTGAACAATTGCAAAACACAACTGTTCTTGGCAAAGAAGACAACTTTTATTGGAGGCATGGAGCAACTTCGTAAAAGCTATCTGTTTTAAAATCTACGGCAGCAACAACAACTTGCACTGTTGGGTGCATTTAACATAATAAAACATCCTAAAACCCTTAGCCGGAGCTTTATAAAGCAAACTTAGGTAGAGCTACATAAAGCTTTATTAAGGAAGATGGCTAACTCCTTCGTTAAAGTGGTAGGTTTTAAGGAATGTCTTAAAGGAGGAATGAGAGGTAGCGAATATTTCAAAGCTTGGGGCCTCAGCAGCTGAAGGAACGGCCACCAATGATGGAGGGATTAGAATTGGGGATCCTCAAGAGGCCAGAATTGGATGAATGTAGATATTTTGGAGGAGTGTGAGACTGGAGGAGATCACAGAGCTAGGCAGGACTGCGGCCATGCAGGGACTTGAGAACAAGTGTGAGAATTTTTAAATCAAGGCATTGTTTGACTGGGAGGCAACGTAAGACCAAGCACTCAGGTAAACGATGAACGAGATTTGGTGCGAGGGAGGACATGAGCAGCAGAATTGTGGATGACCTCAAGGTTTACAACGAGTTTTTAATGAGAGGCCGGCCAGCAATGTGTTGGAATCGTTAAGCTGAGAGGTAACAAAGGCATGGTTGACGATTTCAGCACTCGATGAGCTGAAGCAGGGGTGAAATTGGCCCTCTGGCTGATCGCCTGGATTTGTGACTAGAATCTCATCTTGGGGTTGAAAATGAAACCAAGGTTGTGAACAGTCTGGGTCAGCATCAGATATTTGCCAGGAAACGGATAAGGTGAGTAGCTGGGGTATGGATTGTGTAGCGGGGATCAAAAGCACTCGCCGAAATCTTGCAGTTGTTTACGCTGACAAGATCTTAAGGTCCCATCAACAGCATACCCCCACCGTGGGTTTAGTGAGGGCTGCAATCAATGAGAAATCCATAATACCCTGTGATGCGCTATCAATAAGGCGAAAGACTACCGATATGCCAATATAAGTGTAGGCTTTTATTCACAACAGAATCAGGAGCAGATCCCAACAATTAACCGACCTGGACTGAACAAGGGGGAGGAGACAGCCACCTTTATACTAGGTGCTGAGGGGAGGAACCAAACTGGAAGGGGATGTGTCCAGGTATGACAAACACACACAACGGTGGTCCATATAGGACAAAGGCACAACTGAGGTCCACCACACCCTGCCCCAGCGAGTGGTGCACCGCTTCCCACCGCCGGGAAACACACTGCAAAGGGGGAGGAAAATCCCACCCATTGGCTTCAGCCTCCCTGGCATTTAATTGGAGGGAATTCCTGCTCATCCAATCCTGGATGTTGGGCAATCAGCCCGGTAGCAGTGAGGAATCACGATGATGGTGGCATTGAGGCCAATCTGGGTGTCATCAGTGTTAATGTGAATATTAACACCATGCTTTGGGATGATGTCACTGAGGGGCAGCACGTAGATGTGAAATTTCAAAACCTTCAACAAAAGTACATTCCATTGAAAAATATCAGCAAGAAATATCCATGCGTGTCTCACTAAGGAGGTTAAAGGTCTATTATTACTAGATTAAAAGGTGTTATGATATCACAAGGAAAAACAGTAAGTTTGAATGGGAAGTGTTTTACAGGCCTACAAGGGGAAAAAGTACAAATGGGAGTAAATTATCCAGGAATATTAAAATAGATTGTAAGAGCTTTTACAAGTATGTAAAGATGCATAGAGTAGATACAGTAAACATTGGTCCATTAGAAGTAAAGAAATAATCATGGAATCGCTACAGTGCACAAGGAGGCCATTCGGCCCATCAAGTCTGCACCGACTCTCTGGCAGAGCATCTTACCCAAGCCCCATATTTATCCTGCTAATCACCCTAATGTACACATCTTTGGACACTAAGGGGCAATTTAGCATGGCCAATCCACCTAACCTTTGGACTGTGGGAGGAAATCGGAGCACCCGGAGGAAACCCATGCAGGTGATTAAAATCAGCACAGATAAAGTAATGGGACTAAAATCTGACAAATCCCCGGGTCATGACAGCCTTCATCCCAGCATTCTAAAAGAGGTAGATGCTGAGATCGTGAAACACTGGCCACAACTTTCCAAAATTTCCTCGGCTCTGGAATTGTCCCAGCAGGTTGGAAGATAGTAAATGTGAAATTCATACTCGAGAGAGAAAACAGGGAAAATCGCGCATCAGGAAAGTACCGGAATCAGGGGGGTTAGCTGGGTAAATATGAGGGGTCATGGGAATAGGGCCTGGGTGGGATTGAGGTCGGTGCAGACTCGATGGGCCGAATGGCCTCCTTCTGCACTGTAGGGATTCTATGATTCTAATCTAAATATTTACTTGTTCAACATTACTGCTTTTGTCCTTTGACATTAGTTAATTCTGTCAGCACTTTGAATTTGTTTTGCTTGAGTAAGAGTGAGATTTGGCCAGCTCTCAACTCTGCATGTTGCTATTCAACAGGAGAGAATGGCAATTATGTTCATTCTATGTGGTCTCGGTTCACATCTGTTTTGACCCAGATTTTAGTTTGAATTGTATTGACTCTTGTCTTCTCAAGGACCATGGAACATGTACTAGTAATTAACAGCAGATTTTGATCATTCTGCAATAACTCTCTTGGCTCTAACATGATTTGGGATGTCTTGGATTATAAAAAACACTACATAAATGCATATCTTTCTTCCTTTAACCATGAAAGGCATTACACCATACAATTACTGAAATTATGATGAGATCAATAAAGCTGCATTCAGAGGTTGATGATCCTGACACTCTATAACACAGAAGAAACTATTGTTTCTTTTAGCCAAATCAAACATTTGCTGTACGCTTTCTGCATATTTTCTTTTCTTTGTCAAACTCCATTTTCGAGGCTCCAGTTTGGACCACAGATTCACTCCTTGCACAGATTGCAGTGCTTTGCTATCACCAGCTGGATCATCAGTGTGATGTCTCTCCTGCTGTGAAATGATTTGTTCTTAAGATGCAGACTTACGGATGTGGGAGCAACATTATTGGAGATGGGTTGGTCTGATCTTTAAAACAAGAATTTGTACTTTTCAGGTGTGCATTGTGCTTGTGTGAGGAACGTTGCATATCCAACTTAAATCAATGTACTAGATATTATTGACATGAATGTCATGGCAAACTCATCAGTTCATTTTTATAAAGTTTAAGTCCATAATTTCAGATAAATATTCACTCTGGCAACAAGGTGACAGCAAAGAACGGGCAACATTTTTTCAGCCAATGGCAGGATTTTATGGAATGACTTTATGCTTCAATAGTTTTTATTCACCATGTACAACTTTTCTGCAAGGAACAAGCTTGTGGGTGTAATGCATCCCTTTGACAATTCTCCTTCTTTGATATGTTTAATGCTGTAACAGTAAATTCAACGTTTTAACTTATCATTTATAATTCACAGTCAGTATCATATATAATTCAGTTAGGATATCTTGGAATTGTTTTTAAATCCATCTGTAACTGACATCAACATGAAGTATGTCCACAACTTTCCTTGTACCTGTTCGCTTGGTGCACTTGGCAACGCACGAAGGTGGTCGTGGGTTCAAAACCAACTGTTGTTCTTGCAAACATGATCGAGACGGGGGTATCAAATAGATCAACATTTGCATTGTTTGGTGTTTCATGGAGAGTTCTGGAGGCTTGTACGGTTAAACTTAACCCGAGTGTTGTTAACCCATAACTATTAACAAATCTGAGGATCTGCCATGTACTAAATAAACATTTGTTGCTGTTCAATGACCAATGTAACCACTTCTGCTTCATCTAGTTGTATTTCCTTAATGTTTGACTTGCAAATTGAAAATTGTAGATTTGATCATTTTTTCACTCAGCCCCAATTAAATGAGTGAGGTGACTGTGCAGCTATTAGTCCATCATATTTAATATCCAGAATTTCATGAATCTAGCTCACGGAATAACTGGGATTTAACTTGGTGAGACACCTTCTATTGCAATGGCCCTATCTCTTTCTCTTTCACTATATACCTCAGTCCCTCATTCGTTGAGTATTTACCCATTGTTATTTAGAGAAATCATACATAGACACTGTTCTATACAGGAATTGTATAGACACTGCTGTATACAGGAATTGTGTACAGCCATTGCCATATATAGCAATTTTATGCAGCCACTCCTGTATATAATAATTGTATACATTCACCATTGTATATAGGAATTGTATGAAGGCTTTGCCCTTTACAGGAATTGCACAGAATCACTGTTTAAATGGGATTGTATGCAGACACTGCTGTGCATTGGAATTGTATACAGCTGCTGCTGTATACATTAAATGTATACCATCAGTCAGATCTAGGAATTGTCTACAGCTACTACCATAGAGATGAGTTGTTATCTATAGGAAATGTATACAGCCACTGTCCTGTATAGGAAATGTACACAGCCACTGTCCTGTATAGAAATGATATAATTCCACTGCCATTTACAGGCATTCAATACAGCCAACTCTCTAAATAGGAATTCTATAGAGCCACTGACAAATTCTGACAAAGCCCCAGGGCCTGATGGCATCTATCCTCGACTGCTCAGGGAGACGAGAGATGAAATTGCTGGGCCTCTGACGGAAATCTTTGTCGCTTCTTTGGACACGGGTGAGGTCCCTGAGGATTGGAGGATAGCGAATGTGGTCCCGTTGTTTAAGAAGGGTAGCAGGGATAACCCAGGAAATTATAGGCCGGTGAGCTTGACGTCCGTGGTAGGGAAGCTGTTGGAAAGGATTCTTAGAGACAGGATGTATGCGCATTTAGAACGGAACAATCTCATTAGTGACAGACAGCATGGTTTTGTAAGAGGGAGGTTGTGCCTTACAAATTTGGTGGAGTTTTTTGAGGAAGTGACAAAAACGGTTGACGAAGGAAGGGCCGTGGATGTCGTCTATATGGATTTCAGTCAGGCATTTGACAAAGTCCCACATGGCAGGTTGGTTAAGAAGGTTAAGGCTCATGGGATACAAGGAGAAGTGGCTAGATGGGTGGAGAACTGGCTTGGCCATAGGAGACAGAGGGTAGTGGTCGAAAGGGTCTTTTTCCGGCTGGAGATCTGTGACCAGTGGTGTTCCGCAGGGCTCTGTACTGGGACCTCTGCTATTTGTGATATATATAAATGATTTGGAAGAAGGTGTAACTGGTGTAATCAGCAAGTTTGCGGATGACACGAAGATGGCTGGACTTGCGGATAGCGAAGAGCATTGTCGGGCAATACAGCAGGATATAGATAGGCTGGAAAATTGGGCGGAGAGGTGGCAGATGGAGTTTAATCCGGATAAATGCGAAGTGATACATTTTAGAAGAAATAATGTAGGGAGGAGTTATACAATAAATGGCAGAGTCATCAGGAGTATAGAAACACAGAGGGACCTAGGTGTGCAAGTCCACAAATCCTTGAAGGTGGCAACACAGGTGGAGAAGGTGGTGAAGAAGGCATATGGTATGCTTGCCTTTATAGGACGGGGTATAGAGTATAAAAGCTGGAGTCTGATGATGCAGCTGTATAGAACGCTGGTTAGGCCACATTTGGAGTACTGCGTCCAGTTCTGGTCGCCGCACTACCAGAAGGACGTGGAGGCTTTAGCGAGAGTGCAGAGAAGGTTTACCAGGATGTTGCCTGGTATGGAGGGTCTTAGCTATGAGGAGAGATTGGGTAAACTGGGGTTGTTCTCCCTGGAAAGACGGAGAATGAGGGGAGATCTAATAGAGGTGTACAAGATTATGAAGGGTATAGATAGGGTGAACGGTGGGAAGCTTTTTCCCAGGTCGGAGGTGACGATCACGAGGGGTCACGGGCTCAAGGTGAGAGGGGCGAAGTATAACTCAGATATCAGAGGGACGTTTTTTACACAGAGGGTGGTGGGGGCCTGGAATGCACTGCCAAGTAAGGTGGTGGAGGCAGGCACGCTGACATCGTTTAAGACTTACCTGGATAGTCACATGAACAGCCTGGGAACGGAGGGATACAAACGATTGGTCTAGTTGGACCAAGGAGCGGCACAGGCTTGGAGGGCCGAAGGGCCTGTTTCCTGTGCTGTACTGTTCTTTGTTCTTTGTTCTTTGTTCACTGCCCCATGTAGGAATTGTATAAAGTCACTACTCTTTATAAGGATTATAAACACACATTGCTGTATATAAGATTTGGGCACACCACTGCCATAGGATTTGTATACAGTCGCTGTCATATTTGGGAATTGTACACCACCGTTGACTTTTATAAGAATTGCATAGAAATATTTCTATATATAAAGGTTATTTATTAGTGTCACAAGTAGGCTTACATTAAATATCTAAGGATATGTGTCCAATTGAAAAGACAGGCAGATGGGCAAAGGGGGCGGGGTTGCATTGTTAGTAAGGAATGAAGTTAAATCGATAGCAAGAAGTGATATAGGATTAGAAGGCATAGAATCTCTGTGTATAGAGTTGAGGATATCACAAAGGTATAAAGACTCTGATGGGAGTTATGTACAGGCCTCCTAGCAGTAGTCAGGATGTGGGCAGAAAATAAATCAGGAGATAGAAAAGGCATATAAAAAAGGCAATATTACAATAACCATAGGGAACTTCAATATGCAGGGGGACTGGGAAAATCAGGTAGGTAGTGGATCCCCAGAAAAGGAATTTGTGGAATGTCTAAGAGATGGTTTTTTGGAGCAGTTTGTGACAGAGCCTACGAGGGAACAGGCGATTCTGGATTTGGTGATGTGTTATGAGGCAGACTTGATTAGGGAACTTAAGGTGAAGGAACCCTTAGGGAGCAGTGACCACAATATGATAGAATTTACCCTGCAGTTTGAGAGGGAGAAGCTGGAATCAGATGTAACGGTATTACAATTGAGTAAAGGTAACAATAAAGACATGAGGGAGGAGCTGGCTAGAGTTGATTGGAAAGGGAGCCTAGCAGGGAAGACAGTGGAACAGCAACGGCAGGAGTTTTTGGGGTTTTTTGGAAGGCACACCAGAAATTCATCCCAGGGAGGAGGAAACATGCTAAGGGGAGGACGAGGCATCCATGGCTGATGAGGGAAGTCAAGAACAGCATAAAAGAAAAACAGCAAAAGAAAAGGCATATAAAGTGGTGAGGATTAGTGGGAAGTCTTTAAAAGTGAGCAGAGGACAACTAAAAAAGCAATAAGGGGGGAGAAGATAAAATACGAATGTGAGCTAGCTAATAATATAAAAGAAGATAGGAAGAGTTTTTTTCAATATATAAAAGACAAGAGAGGGGCAAAACTGGACATTGGACCACTGGAAAATGAGGCTGGAGAAGTAATAATAGGAAACAAAGAAATGGCAGAGGAACTGAATAGTTACTTTGCATCAGTCTTCACAGTGGGATGCCAGAGCTCCAGGAGAGTCAGGGGGCACAGGTGAATGTGGTGGTCATCACTAAGGAGAAGGTTCTGGGGAAACTGAAAGTGGGTAAATCACCTGGGCTGGATGGACTACACCACGGTTTGAAAAGAGATAGCTGAGGAAATTGTGGAGGTATTGATGGTGATCTTTCAGGAATGGTAGGGCATTGGGGAGAGTTATAGAATAAAGAGATCTAGGGGTACAGGTTCATAGCTCCTTGAAAGTGGAGTCACAGGTGGACAGAATGGGGAAGAAGGCATTTGGCATGCTTGGTTTCATTGGTCAGAACATTGAATACAGGAGTTGGGACATTTTGTTGAAGTTGTACAAGACATTGGTAAGGCCACACTTGGAATACTGTGTATAGTTCTGGTCACCCTATTATAGAGAGGATATTATTAAACTAGAAAGAGTCCAGAAGAGATTTACTAGGGTGGGAGTGTCTGGAACAAGCTGCCAGAGGTAGTAGTAGAGGCAGGTATAATTTTGTCTTTTAAAACGCATTTAGACAGTTACATGGGTAAGACGTATAGAGGGATATGGGCCAAACGTGGGCAATTGGGACTAGCTTATTGGTTTAAAAAATGGGTGGCATGGACAAGTTGGGCCGAAGGGCCTGTTTCCATGCTGTAAACCTCTAGGATTCTATGACTCTAATCATTGGAGGCAGGGAGGGTCCCAGAGGGCTAGAAAGTAGCTCATGTAACACTGCTGTTTAAGACGGGAGGGAGGCAGCAGACCGGAAATTATAGGCCGGTTAGCCTGATTTCAGTCATTGGCAAGATTTTAGAGTCCATTCTTAAAGATGAGAACGTGGAGTACTTGGAAGTGCATGATAAAATAGGACGGAGTCAGCACAGCTTCATCAAGGGGAGGTCATGTCTGACAAATCTGTTTGAGTTCTTCTAACAATGAAGTTCGATAAAAGAGAATGAAAGGAAGTTAGATAAAGGAGAACCAGAGGAAGTGATTTATTTAGATTTCCAGAAGGCCTTTGACAAGGTGCCGCATAGGAGACTGTTAAATAAGTTAAGTGCCCATGGTGTTAAGGGTACGATCCTGGCATGGATCAAGGATTGGCTGACTGGCAAAAGGCAGAGAGTGGGGATAAAGGGGTCCTTTTCAGGATGGCAGCCGGTGACTAATGGTGTTCCTCAGGGGTCGGTCCTGGGACCACAACTTTTCACAATATACATTAACGATTTGGAAGAAGGAACTGAAGGCACTGTTGCTAAGTTTGCAGATGATACAAATATATTTGATTTGATTTATTATTGTCACAGGTATTAACATAGAGTGAAAAGTATTGTTTCTTGTGCGCTATACAGACAAAACATACCATACATAGAGAAGGAAAGGAGAGAGTGCAGAATGTAGTGTTACAGTCATAGCTAGGGTGTAGAGAAACATCAACTTAATGCGATGTAAGTCCATTCAAAAGTCTGACAGCAGCAGCGAAGAAGCTGTTCTTGTGTCGGTTGGTATGTGACCTCAGACTTTGTATCTTTTTCCCGATGGAAGAAGCTGGAAGAGAAAACATCCGGAGTGCGTGGGGTCCTTAGTTATGCTGGCTGCTTTGCCGAGGCAGCGGGAAGTGTAGACAGAGTCAATGGATGGGAGGCTGGTTTGCGTGATGGATTGGGCTACATTCACGACCTTTTGTAGTTTCTTGTGGTCTTGGGCAGAGGAGGAGCCATACCAAACTGTGATACAATCAGAAATAATGCTTTCTATGGTGCATCTGTAAAAATTGGTGAGAGTCAAAGCTGACATGTCAAATTTCCTTACTCTTCTGAGAAAGTAGAGGCGTTGGTGGGCTTTCTTAACGATAGTGTCGGCATGGGGGGGACCAGGACAGGTTGTTGGTGATCTGGACACCGAAAAACTTGAAGCTCTTGACCCTTTCTATTTCGTCCCCATTGATGTAGACAGAGGCATGTTCTCCTTTATGCTTCCTGAAGTCGATGACAATCTCCTTCACTTTGTTGACATTGAGGGAGAGATTATTGTTGCCGCACCAGTTCACCAGATTCTCTATCTCATTCCTGTACTCTGTCTCGTCATTGTTTGAGATCTAACCGGTGGTGTCATCAGAAAACTTGAAAATCGAATTGGAGGGAATTTGGCCGCACAGTCATAAGTGTACAAGGAGTATAGTAGGGGGCTGAGAACACAGCCTTGTGGGGCACTGGTGTTAAGGATGATCGTGGAGGAGGTGTTGTTGCCCATCCTTACTGATTGTGGTCTGTGAGTTAGGAAGCTCAGGATCCAGTCGCAGAGGGAGGTGCCGAGGCCCAGGCCACGGAATTTGGAGATGCGTTTCGTGGGAATAATAGTGTTGAAGGCTGAGCTATAAATAGGAGTCTGACAGAAGTGTCTTTGTTATCTAGGTGTTCCAGGGTTGAGTGCAGGGCCAGGGGGATGGTGTCTGCTGTGGACCTGTTGCAGCAGTAGGCAAACTGTAGTGGATCCAGGTAGTCTGGGAGGCTGGAATTGATTTGTGCCATGACTCGCCTTTCGAAGCACTTCATAATGGTGGATGTCAGAGTCACCGACCGATAGTCATTAAGTCACGCTGCTTGGTTTTTCTTAGGTACCGGGATGATGGTCGAGGAAGATATGTAGAGGGACAGGTAGTATTGAGGCACAGGAGAGCTGCAGAAGGACTTGGACAGGTTAGGAGAGTGGGAAAAGAAGTGGAAGATGGAATACAATGTTGAAAAGTGTGAGGTTATGCACTTAGGAAGGAGGATGGAGGCATAGACTATTTTCTAAATGAGAAAATGCTTAGGAAATCAGAAACACAAAGGGACTTGGGAGTCATTGTTCAAGATTCTCTTAAGGTTAACGTGCAGGTTCAGTTGGCAGTTAGGAAGGCAAATGCAATGTTAGCATTCATGTCGCGAGGGCTAGAATACAAGAGCAGGGATGGACTTCTGAGGCTGTATAAGGCTCTGGTCAGACCCCATTTGAAGTACTGTGAGCAGTTCTGGGCCCTGTATCTGAAGAAGGATGTGCTGGCCTTGGAAAGGGTCCAGAGGAGGTTCACAAGAATGATCCCTGGAATGAAGAGCTTGTCATATGAGGAACGGTTGAGAACTCTGGGTCTGTACTCATTGGAGTTTAGAAGGATGATGGGGGATCTTATTGAAACTTACAGGATACTGCGAGGCCTGGAAAGAGTGGATGTGGAGAGGATGTTTCCACTAGTAGGTAAAACTAGAACCAGAGGGCACAACCTCAGGCTAAAGGGACGATCCTTTAAAACAGAGATAAGGAGGAATTTCTTCAGCCAGAGAGTGGTGAATCTGTGGAACTCTTTGCCGCAGAAGGCTGTGGAGGCCAGGTCATTAAGTGTCTTTAAGACAGAGATAGAAAGGTTCTTGATTAATAAAGGGATCAGGGGTTATGGGGATGAGAAAAATATCAGCCATGATTGAATGGAGGAGCAGACATGATGGGCCGAGTGGCCTAATTTTGCTCCTATGTCTTATGGTCTTATTAACACTGCATTGAAGTTATTGTCAAAATCCCCTAGTTACCACATTCCAGCACGTGTTCGGGTACACTGAGGAAGAATTTAGCATGGCCAATGCACCTAACCAGTATGTCTTTCAGATTGTGGGAGGAAACCGGAGCACCCGGAGGAAACTCACGCAGACCCGGGGAGAACATGCAGACTCTGCACAGACAGTGACCCAAGCCAGGAATCGAGCCTGTGTTCCTGGCGCTGTGAGGTAGCTGTGCTAACCACAGTGCCATAGGAATTGTATACAGACACTGATCCAAATAGGAATTGTATGGACACTGCCATATATAGAAATTGTACATAACCATAGCCACAAATAATAATGATATACAGATACTGCTGTATATAGGAGTTGTATACAGACATTGATGAATAGAGGAATTGTATACAGACACTGCTGTATATAAGAATTGTATACAGACACTGCTCTTTATCGGAATTGTAAATGGCCACTGCTCCATATGCAAATTGTACAGAAACACAGCTGCATATAGAAATTGTACAGAGAAGCACAGGAACAGAGAAAATAGGAGCAGGAGGAGGCCATTTGGCCCTTCAAGCCTGTTCCACCATTCATTATGATCATGGTAGATCATCAGAAGGCTGTGGAGGTCAGGTCATTGAGTGTCTCTAAGACAGAGATAGATAGGTTCTTGATTAATAAGGGGATCAGGGGTTATGGGGAAAAGGCAGGAGAATGGGAATGAGAAAAATATCAGCCATGATTGAATGGCGGAGCAGACTCGATGGGCCAAGTGACCTAATTCTGCTCCGATGGCCTTATTCAACTCAATAGCCTGATCCTGCTTTCCCCCCCATATCCTTTGATCCCCTTGCCTCAAGTGCGATGTCTAACTGCCTCTTGAAAATATATGGGCTGGAATTCTCCCTGCTCAATCTCTCCCCCACTGAAGTCCCAACGCATGCCCTCCACCCGCCGCAGTCCTGACTCCCCTGGAACAGCCCTCCTCCACAGCTCTGACTGCCCCACCCCCTCCCCCAGAAGGCCAACATCCTCGGCGCCTCTCTACACCCCGATGGCCAGCCCCAATCAGCCCCTCCCTCTGTCACCGATCTAGATTGCAGAGTGGTAACAGGACCTCGTCCTGTCAGCTTGGTTCTGCCTGATGCCTGGTGGGCAGTGCCAAGGCGCCCCTGAGCATTGTCACTTTGCCCCTTGGACAGTGCTAAGGGACCAAGCTGGCACTGCCAAACTGGCACTGCCCAGGGGGCACCTCCTTACCTCCGACCTCCTGTGGGGCCTCCATGGCTTTTCTCCTCATGTAAGTCGTAAATGGTTTACCAAATGGTATCCTCAGAGTGTGACCCCTAGTTCTGGACATCCCCATCATCAGGAACATCCTTCTTACATCAATCATGTCTACCTCTGATAGAATTTTATATGTTTCTGTGATCCCCCCTCATTCTTCTGAACTCCAGTGAATGCAATCCTAAGCGACTCAATCTCTCCTCAGACGTCAGTCTTGCCATCCCAGGAATTGGTCTGGTAAACCTTCTCTGCACTCATAGAATCATAGAATCCTACAGTGCAGAAAGAGGCCATTCGGCCCATCGAGTCTGCACCAACCACAATCCCACCCAGGCCCTATCCACATATCCCTACATATTTACCCACCAACCCCTCTAACCTATGCATCCCGGGACACTAAAGGGCAATTTAGAATGGCCAATCAACCTAGCCCGCACATCTTTGGACTGTGGGAGGAAACCGGAGCACCCGGAGGAAACCCACGCAGACACGGGGAGAATGCGCAAACTCCACACAAACAGCGACCCGAGCCGGGATTTGAACCCAGGTCCCTGGAGCTGTGAAGCAGCAGTGCTAACCACTGTGCTACCGTGCCGCCCACTCCCTCTAGAACAAGAACATTCTTCCTCAGATAAGAAGACCAAAACTGCACACAATATTCCAGCTGTGACCTCACCAGTGGCCTGTATAATTGCAGCAAGACAGCCCTGCTCCTGTACTCAAATCCTCTTGCAATAAAGGCCAACAATACAATTTGACTTCTTTACTGCCTGCTGCACCTGCATGCTTACTTTCAGCGACCGGTGCACAAGGTCACCCTGGTCTCCTTGCTTATTCCCCTCTGTCAATTTATAGTCATTCAGATAATAATCTGCCTTCCTGTTTTTGCTATCAAAGTGGATCACCTCACATTTCTCCACATTATAGTGCACCTGGCATGCAGTTGCCCACTCACTCAGCTTGTCCAAATCACACTGACGCATCTCTGCATCCTCCTCACAACTCAACCTCCCACCCAGTTTTGTGCCATCTGCAAATTTGGAGATATTACATTTAGTTCCCTCATCTAAATCATTAATATATCTCGTGAATAGCTGGGTCCTAGCACCGACCCCTGCGATACTCCACTAGTCACTGTGTGTGACTTAGTAAAGGACCCGTTTATTTCTACTCTTTGTTTCCTGTCTTCTAACCAATTTTCTGTCCATCTCAGTGCACTACCCCAATCCCACCCCAATTTTACACACTAATCTGTTATGTGGGATCTTGCCAAAAGCCTTCTGAAAGTCCAAATAAACCACATCCACTGGCTCCCCCTCATCAACTCTACTAGTTACATCTTCAAACAATTCCAGTGGATTTGTCAAGCAAGATTTCCCTTTCCTCTGACTCTGTCCAATCCTGCCATTGTTTTCCAAGCGCTCTGCTACATGTAGAAATGGTACACAGACACTTCTGTATTTTTGAATTGTATATAAAATTGCTGTGTATAGGAATTGTATCGAGACACTGCCGTATGTAGGCATTGCATATAGTCAATGGTGTATATAGGAGTTGTACACAGACACTGCTGTATATAGGAATTGTATAAAGGCATTACCAGACAAAGGAATTGTATACATCCCCTGCTCTGTACAGGAATTGTATGCAAACACTGCAGTTTTTAGGAATTGCAGTACACAACCTGAATACAGCAAGGTGTCAGAAACAGAATGAAATGAATAGTGCAGAAATCAGGTTTTTGTTGGGATGAGCATTGGACAGTCTGACAGAGAATGATCCCTGCTGTTCTTCAAAGAACAAAGAACAAAGAACAATACAGCACAGGAACAGGCCCTTCGGCCCTCCAAGCCCGCGCCGCTCCCTGGTCCAAACTAGACCATTCTTTTGTATCCCTCCATTCCCACTCCGTTCATATGGCTGTCTAGATAAGTCTTAAACGTTCCCAGTGTGTCCGCCTCCACCACCTTGCCTGGCAGCGCATTCCAGGCCCCCACCACCCTCTGTGTAAAATATGTCTGTCTGATATCTGTGTTAAACCTCCCCCCCTTCACCTTGAACCTATGACCCCCCGTGAACGTCACCACCGACCTGGTGACCGACGTTCAGAATGGTGCCATGGGTTTTTTGCATCCATTTGAGAGGCAGACATGGCATCAGTTTAACATCTTGCCCAAGTGATGGCCCTCTGATAGACCAGCTTGCCTGTATTAAAGAATGAGCCAAGATCTTTAACTCAATGTCTGGAATGCAGCTTAAACCCAAAACCTTGTGAATCTGAAATTGGAAGAATACTAACTGTGACACTGACACCTGTATAAATACGATAACCTACTTGAGGAACTCAAAGACAACAAGCTGGGCTAAATAAATGGATACCTGATTGGGGGAAAAAGGGCACCCTTTTACCAATGGAGGATTGTTGACTGCCACCATCAATTTACACAGACACTTACTGGTGTTGAACCCACAGGAGTCAAATGGAGTCAGGTGCTCCTTTAGAAAGGCTACACCTGGGTGGCAATGATTTGAATTTAATAATACGACAAGAAATCTAATCCGCTTCTCCATCAGGAGGGAACACAAAAAGGAACTGTTTGAGTTTGGCTGCAAAGTTAAAAGCAAAGTATGAAAGCTGCAGCTTCCCAGCTTACATTGTTACACTAAAAATCCATCGGGGAATTTACAGCTAATGCAAAGTATATTCTATCTCAGGCGGAACTGAAAAGCTTTCATTGAAGATTAGAGCTTCCTTTCACATATGTGACTGGTGGCGATGTCCAACAGGACATACTGTTGGGCGATGGGTCATTAACACACAGCAGAGCAAAGCACAAGCTCCTTATTGGCTGAGAAGACCATATGAATTCATTGTAAAGACATTGAATTGAAGAAGTTTCATATTCTCAAAGGCCGGGCTCAAACAATCAGCTCACAGTGAACTGTCAACCAGCATACATTTTCAACAAAGCAAGTGTAAAAATGGTTCATTGCTCCTTGTGGTTTAATTTCATAAGTCTATATAATTCCTGCTGGTTATTTCTTATCAGCTTAATAATGTGACAACATTTCTCGACCCTATTGGATTGACAATGAGCTGACAATGAGGGGGATCTAATCATGATCTTTAAAATAGAAAGGGAATTGGATAGAATGGATCCCAAGAAACTATTTCCTCTGGCAAAGGAACTCAGAATAAAAGGACAAAATCTTAAAATGACAGTGAGCAAAACAGGAGTGGGACGAAAGTGAAATGGAAGTGTGGAATGCTGCATTTAAAGGTTGTGGATGTGGAACAGCTCAGACTCTCAATTGCCCGTGGAGAGGGTAAATGGAGTTGGGGATTATACAACATTCATGACCTAATCAAGTGGTAAAACAGGCTTGAGGGGCTGAATGGCCTCCTCTTATTTAACTGTTGCAAAATAATTTCCCTGAGCACAAAGCTATTAATTAAAAATTAACGATGAATTTTTGTTATGAGTGTAGCTTTACATTGCACTAACACTGCACATATCCAACCTGAATCTGGAGCCAGCATCTGACCTGGTGTCGGAATGAAATGTAGGCAGATTTGGAGCATAAATCCTCACAGTTGGAGTGCTCAAACGCAGTTTATACTCCAGACGTCTTGCAGTTGTCTAGCTCCAAGGCCACTTTGTAACAAGGTTAAACTAATGGGAGTGCACCTTTGAAAGTGTTCATGTCAAGATATTGATGTTTGCTCAGGATTCTGACTTTGATATCCACTGCCCTTTGCCCAGTGCGCCCAATCTCAGAATACAGGTGTCAGCATCGCAAGGATACAAGCTCCACAACCCTGACTTGTGCTGTTAAACCACCTTTTGGGATTTATGAGGCTTTCTTTTAGTTGAAGACTTCAGCTCCTACCTATTCACGGAGGTTAATCATTTGTCCAACAACTGTCACACTCCATGGGAACTGAAACATTGACCTGACTTGAGCAGATAATGGAAGATTGTACGGCGCCATGGGGGTGCAGTGGTTAGCACTGCCTCACAGTGCCAAGGACCCGGGTTCAATTCCAGCCTTAGGTGATTGTCTGTGTGGAGTTTGCACATTCTCCCCGTGTCTGCATGGATTTCCTCCGGGTGCTCCGGTTTCCTCCCACAGTCCAAAGATGTTTGGCTTAGGTGGATTGGCCATGCTAAATTGCCCCTTAGTGTCCCCAGATGTGTAGGTTCGGCGGATTAGCAAGGTAAATACATGGGATTACGGTAAAGGGCCTGGGTGGGATTCTCTCTTGGAGAGTCAATGCAGACTCGATGGGCCAGTGGCCTCCTTCTGCATTGTCAGGATCCCATGATTCTATGAATCTCCTTGATGTTATCCACATCTTCCCAGCTGGCTGAAAGAGCATTCATTATTTAAAGATAATTAGATGTAAACATTATCCATGTTCATCAATCAGCACCCCAGAAAATGCACTTCCTGATCCATTCCATATTACATTACGGTGGAGGAAATTTCCTGCTTGTAACCGACAATGAAACAACTGTTCTGGCCAAGACTGCTCCTTGTTCATTGCCACCCAGCATAAAGCCGGTGCCTATCACCCACCCATCACCTACTGACTCTCTGAGCTCAGAGCAATACTACATTTCCCGAAAAGCCATGTCTCCGATCTGTTCCCTTCCTAGCGATGATATTCTGGCCTCAGATGATGCTGTACACGGAGAGAATGGAAACGGGTACCTGCTGCTTTTCCATGGGGAGGGGAATATTCATCTCACCAACAGCATCAAAACCACCACTGTTGAAATTAGGCAATCAGACACAAATGTTTAAATCTGTAGATAAAGTACTGAAGGTATTTGATACTACTTAGCATAAGTGAGTCATAGTCACTCATGCAAGGCCAGCTGATCAGATCAGTATACCCATGGAAGAATACTGATCAAGCCAGTGTTCTCACGGTCTCGATACCTGATATTGCGATGCAGGGTCTAATCTGATTAAAGGATTTACATAATGTCACGAGCTGAAGTGAGCTTTGCATGATTTAAGATACCTGAATCATTGGCATTTCATTACAACCTCCAACTGTTTCCTGGAGAACTATTATTTCATTCCTGCATAACTGGACTGCTGCCCTCCAATCAATCAAGCTACAGTCAGTGATCCCACTGACAAGCCTGCTGACCTTGGCCAGTATTCTGGGGTCAGCTCTGCACTCAGTCTCTTGGAGATTGCTCAGTTTTGCTTTAACAGTTGCACAGAAAATGGGAAGCTGTGACAATGTTGTTAGCTGACCAGTTAGTGTGTTGCCCCCTCACCAAGTGGGGCATCAACCACAACATGTGTGTGCGAAGATATTGTAGAGAAATTGGGAGTTGCTGTCACTGACACTTTATCCCTCAGCTTGCAAGCAGAGCTTTCTGAATAAAGTTCAAACGAATTCCGTTTTTGAAGTTTCATTTCCACCTTCATTCAGAAGTGCTGAGTGGATGATGCACCTCGGTCTACTCCTGAGAACTCCAGCATCACAGATGCCAGTCTTCAGCCAATTCGATTCATTCCATATGATAGCAAGAAATGGCCGAAGGCACTGGATACTGCAAAGGCTATGGGCCCTGACAATATTCCAGCAATAGTACTGAAGGCTCTGGAACTTGCTGCACCTCTAGCCAAATTATTCCAGCACAGCTACCACAATGGCATCTACAAGGCAATGTGGAAAGGTATCTGGCTATGTCCTGCACACAAGAAACAGGACAAATCGAACCCAGCTAATTACCACCAATTATCAGTCTCCTCTCGATTATCAGTAAAGTGATGAAAAGGGTCATCAACAATTATCACACACAGCATTTTCCAAAGAATTACAGTCCTTACACCAAACAGTCTGCACTCATTTCTAGCTTTTAATCCATCCCTGATTTCCCAATTTGCTGCATCCTAACGTCAGTGACTGCCTCCAGACCTTTCCCTCAGTTTTCAGAGATTTTTCCAATCCGCTCTGAGCAATAAAGTGCACTCCAATGACACTTATGTCAGATTCCTATTTATTGACTACAGCTCAGCCTTCAACACCATTATCCAGACAAAACTCATCTCCAAACTCCGTGGCCTAAGGCTCAGCTCCTCCTTCTGCGATTGAATACTAGACTTCCTAACCAACAGACTGCAATAGATAAGGATAGGCAACAACACCTCCTCCACAATCATCCTCAACACCACTGCCCCACAAGGCTGTGTCCTCAGCCCCCTTCTATATTCCTTATACACCTATGACTGTGCGGCCAAATTCCCCTCCAACTCGATTTTCAAGTTTGCTGATGACACCACCGCAGTGGGTCGGATCTCAAACAATGATGAGACAGAGCACAGGAATGAGATAGAGAATCTGGTGAACTGGTGCAGCAACAATAATCTCTTTAACATTGTCAGTAAAATGAAGGAGATTGTCACCGACTTCAGGAAGCATAGTGGAGAACAAGGATGAAGTGGAATGAAGTAGAAATGGTCGAGAGCTTCAAGCTTCTAGGTATCCAGATCACCAACAACCTGTCCTCATCCCTCCATGCCGATGCTATAGTTAAGAAAGCCCACCAATACCTCTACTTTCTCAGGAGTCTTAGGAAATTCAGCATGTCCACTACAACTCTCACCAGTTTTTACAGATGCACCATAGAAAGCATTCTTTCTGGTTGTCTCACAGCTTGGTATGGCTCCTGCTCTGAGCATGGCTGCAAGAAACTACAAAGGGTCGTGAATGTAGCCCAGTCCAACATGCAAACCAGTCTCCCATCCATTGACTCTGTCTACACTTCCCGCTGCCTCGGCAAAGCAGCCAGCATAATCAAGGACCCCACGCAACCTGGACATACATTCTTCCACCTTCTTCCATCGGGAAAAAGATACAAAAGTCTGAGGTCACTGACTCAAAAACAGTTTCTTCCCTGCTGCCATCAGACTTTTGAATGGACTTATATATTAAGCTGATCTTTCTCTTCACACTATCTGTAACTGCGACATTATATTCTGCACCCTCTCTCTTCCTTCTCCCCTGTGTACTCTATGAATGATATGTTTTGTCTGTATAGTATGCAAGAAACAATACTTTTCACTTTATTCCAATACATGTGACAATCATAAATCAAACCTGGGGGTCCTTGTGCATGAGACACAAAAGCCCAGTCTGCAGGTACAACAGGTGATCAAGAAGGCAAATGGGATGTTGGCCTATATTGCGAAGGGGATAGAATATAAGAGCAGGGATGTCTTGATGCACCTGTACAGGGCATTGGTGAGGCTGCAGCTGGAATACTGTGTGCAGTATTGGTCCCCTTATATGAGGAAGGATATATTGGCATTGGAGGGAGTGCAGAGAAGGTTCACCAGGTTGATACCGGAGATGAGGGGTTTGGATTATGAGGAGAGGCTGAGGAGATTGGGTTTGTACTCGTTGGAGTTTAGAAGGATGAGGGGGGATCTTATGGAGACTTATAAGATAATGCGGGGGCTGGATAGGGTGGAGGCGGAGAGATTCTTTCCACTTAGTAAGGAAGTTAAAACTAGAGGACACAGCCTCAAAATAAAGGGGGGTCGGTTTAAGACAGAGTTGAGGAGGAACTTCTTCTCCCAGAGGGTGGTGAATCTCTGGAATTCTCTGCCCACTGAGGTGGTGGAGGCTACCTCGCTGAATATGTTTAAAGCGCGGATGGATGGATTCCTGATCGGTAAGGGAATTAAGGGTTATGGGGATCAGGCGGGTAAGTGGTACTGATCCACGTCAGATCAGCCATGATCTTATTGAATGGCGGGGCAGGCTCGAGGGGCTAGATGGCCTACTCCTGCTCCTATTTCTTATGTTCTTAACTGAAATCTTCTCCCCATCTGATTTTTTTATTTTATTCATTGGCTGGGCCAGAATTTATTGCTCATCTCTAATTGCCCTTGAACTGCTTGGCTATTTCAGAGGATATTTAAGTGTCAACCACATTGCTGTGGCTCTGGAGTCACATGTCGGCCAGACCAGGTATGGACAGAAGATTTCCTTCCCTAAAGGACATTAGTGAATCAGATGGGTTTTTACAGCAATTAACAATGGTTTTATGGTCATTATTAGACTTTTAATTCCAGATTTTTATTCAAATTTCACCATCTGTCGTGGTGGGACTCGAACCTGGCTCCCCAGAGCATTACCATGGGACTCTGAATTACTAGTCCAGTGATAATAGCACTATGCTAATGGAAGCCCCAGGATTCTTTAGATGGCTGCGTAATGGGATAGAGACAGTCTCTTTCCTGCATCCTGCTTCAGTAACTCATAGAGAACCTGCAGCTTCTTCTCTCTGCTCACCACACCAACTGCTGCTCCTTCCTCCCTCTCTTTTTCTCTTCTGTCCAAAAGCATGTGGCCTGCAAGTCTATTTACTATTAGAAACTGCCCTTGATTTTGTTCCCAAGTGTGAGACCTTTACACCTCGCTCAGCAGGACCCCTGTTCTAGCTCGGTTTGTCATCAAGCGTGATTTGGAATACCCCTTTATTTTAATTTAAATTGATCTGCACACAGTCCAAAACCGAATCATCTTACAAGCCTCATAATTATAACAGTACAATTGACACCTTGGGAACCTGGGCAGCTTCTTCTGCCAACACGGCACTATCTATACCCGGGCATGGGAGTTTGTCTCCCAAATTGAACCATAAGACTTAACCTGTCAAAATGAAAACAATGAGGTCCAACTCAAGCGTCCCTACCTGCCCAAAAGAAACTTGGGAAAATATTCCCCTTGATGAGATTACTATATAATTGAGGGGAAATTGTTTACACAGAGTGTGTGGTCCCAACAAGTTAATGAAGTTTAACACAAAAGGATACACACACAGTACGAATATAAAACAGTGAAACATTGGCTGGCAAATGCTTAAGAGCAGGCAAGCGATGACAAACATTGTTATGTTTTTCTCGTTGAGGGAAAGGTTTCAATGCAGCTTGTCTGTCCTGTCTGATGCTCAGTACCTGGAGAAGAACAGAACCCACGGAACAATAATGTTTGACGGGAAAAATGGACTCAATGTCGCAGAAGATGAAAAAAAATGAAATTGAAAGGAGAATTGCAATCTTCCAGTGGGGCCATCTGTTCTCTACATGACAAGCAAGACATCTGTATACTAACAACAGTGGACAGTAGTGGGATGACCTTACTGGCAAGCTGTACAGGATGATTGCTGATGCTATTCACAGAACCAATTTGTACTTGATCGCAAGAAACATATGGGAAATGCAGACAAGTTTGAAAATTATTACTGTTTGGCATGTAAGGTAAAAGAAAAGCTTTCTTTTCCACTTCACTAGTGGCATTGATCCTGAACATGGATGTCAGACACCACACATTCTCCCTGAAGAAGCTGATTCTTTGCCAAGTCTGCCTGAAGTTGGCAAAGAAGTGTGCGATTTGTCACGAAACAAAACAGCCTGAAGGCTTTTGGCACTCGCGGGAGAACAGGACAGAAGTAGAGTTCCAAAAAAGATCAATGCCAATGGAACAAGCACACACTGATGCAAAGGAGATTGAGTGTGATGCATTGAGGAGAGAGGGCTCAAGGAATACTTTAACATAGAATGTATAAGGTGAGTTAACATACCGAGAAAAATAAGAGGTTCTGATAAAGCAATTAGGGCAAAAATGTTTCTCTTGACAGGAGGGTTGGTGGTATCCAAAGCGCACAGATTTAAGATAATGGATAATTCTGTTATTTTGGAAGCAGGGTTCAGTCATGACCTGCAAGAGATATTTGAAAAAGCATACATTCACTGGTCCATGCAGAAAATGATGTGGAGATGCCGGTGTTGGACTGGGGTAAACACAGTAAGAGTTTTAACAACACCAGGTTAAAGTCCAACAGGTTTATTTGGTAACAAATGCCATTAGCTTTCGGAGCGCCGTTCCTTCGTCAGATGGAGTGGAAATCTGCTCTCAAACAGGGCACAGAGACACAAAATCAAGTTACAGAATACTGATTAGAATGCAAATCTCTACAACCAACCAGGTCTTAAAGATACAGACAATGTGAGTGGAGGGAGCATTAAGCACAGGTTAAAGAGATGTGTATTGTCTCCAGACAGGACAGCCATTGATGAATCAATTGTCATTGATGAAGATGAACATCTCGCCAAGGCCATCCCCACACCCCCACTTCTTGCCTTCAAACAACCGCACAACCTCAAACAGACCATTGTCCGCAGCAAACTACCCAGCCTTCAGGAGAACAGTGACCACGACACCACACAACCCTGCCACAGCAACCTCTGCAAGACGTGCCGGATCATCGACACGGATGCCATCATCTCACGTGAGAACACCATCTACCAGGTACACGGTACATACTCTTGCAACTCGACCAACGTTGTCTACCTGATATGCTGCAGGAAAGGATGTCCCGAGGCATGGTACATTGGGGAAACCATGCAGATGCTACGACAACAGATGAATGAACACCACTCGACAATCACCAGGCAAGACTGTTCTCTTCCTGTGGGGGAGCACTTCAGCGGTCACGGGCATTCAGCCTCTGATCTTCAGGTAACCGTTCTCCAAGGCAGCCTTCATGACACACGACAGCACAGAGTCGCTGAGCAGAAACTGATAGCCAAGTTCCGCACACATGAGGATGGCCTAAACCGGGATGTTGCGTTTATGTCACACTATCAGTAACTCCCACAGCTTGCCTCCTGGACTTGCAGAATCTCACTGGCTGTCCTGTCTGGAGACAATACACATCTCTTTAACCTGTGCTTAATGCTCCCTCCACTCACATTGTCTGTTTCTTTAAGACCTGGTTGGCTGTAGAGATTCGCATTCTAATCAGTATTCTGTAACTTGATTTTGTGTCTCTGTGCCCTGTTTGAGAGCAGATATCCACTCCATCTGACGAAGGAGCAGTGCTCTGAAAGCTAATGGCATTTGCTACCAAATAAACCTGTTGGACTTTAACCTGGTGTTGTTAAAACCCTTATCATGCGGAAAAAGCAGAAGTTGGGAAAAATTGGAAAAGTCTTTCAGAGGGTTACAACAGACATGTTGGGCTGAATGGCCACCTTCTGTGCTGCATCATTCCATAAAGTGTAGGTTAAACAAATTCAGGCATGGATGAATCGACAAATCAAAATAAAAGAGAGGGAGATTAAAATGGCAATCAGTACGGACAGGTGGGGGCGGGGGGAGGGGGGTGGATTTCTGACCCTGTGCTGGGATGCTAGGAGCTGTGGCATCTTTGGATAAGTTTGAGCTTTTGGAGGTTTAATGCAGGAAGGTAGCTTGGGAGATTTTGGTAAATCTTTCTCTGTGTGCCAATGGTTCTGCAAGATTAACAAGAAAGCATAAATTGATCATAGAATGATACAGATGAGAATGTGAAGGGGATGATGAGTAAGTTTGCGGATGACACGAAGATTGGCAGGGTAGTTAATAGTGAGGAAGGAGGTTTTAGGTCACAGGAAGATATAGATGGGTTAGTCAGATGGGCAGATCAGTGGCAGATGGAATTTAACCCTGAAAAGTGCGAGGTGATACACTTCGGAAGAAGTAACAAGACAAGGAAGTATTTAAAGAATGGAAGGACTCTAGGAAGCTCAAAGGACAGAGGGATCTTAAGGTGCTTGTCCACAGATCCTCAAAGGTGGCAGGACAGGTTAATAGTATAGTTAAGAAGGCATATGGGACACTTGCCTTTCTCAATCGTGGCATAGAGTATAAGAGCAGGGAGGTTATGTTGGAGCCATACAAAATTTTGGTTGGGCCACAGCTGGAGTACTGTGAGTAGTTCTGGTCATCTCACTATAAAAAGGATATGATTGCATTGGAGAGGGTGCAGATGAGCTTCACGAGAATGTTGCTTGGGATGGAACATTTGAGCTATGAAGAGAGGTTGGATAGGCTTGGATTGTTTTCTTTAGAGCAGAGCAGGCTGACGGGGGGATCTGATTGAGGTATATAAGATTGAGGGGTATGGACAGGATGGATAAGAAGCAGCTGTTCCCCTTGGTTGATGAGTCAATAATGAGGGGGCATAATTTTGAAGTGAGGGGCAGGAGGTTTAGAGGGGATCTGAGGAAAATCTTTTTCATAATGGTGTCTGAAATGCTTGGCATCTCCTTCTATTGCTCTCTCCCTCATCTGTGTGCCCCGCTTCCTCTTAATCCCTCTGTCCCGAATTTGTTTACTTGTTTAATTGTGATGAGAATTAGGTTTGAATTAAATAGCTTAACTTTAAAATAGTGGACAAAATATCTTACTAAAGCATTTATCATTTCTTCACTAATATCACAAACAAATATTGAAAGGCTTGCATTTTTAAAATGTGGCAAAGCTGAGGGAGCAGCTTAATGCCTCACACTAATAATGGTTGCAATTACGGAAACCATGCTGAGGACCAGATTGGGAGAAATCGCAGCATAATCATATCACCCAGTGTGAATTCTCGTGTGGGGATGCTCTTCTTGGCTAACTTTGTGGATGGCACAGGTAGTTTATTTGGATTTTCAGGAATCTTTGATGAGATAAAACTAAAATCCATGGGAGTCCAGAGGGGAAGGTGGCACTGGGGAAGAGTTCCTGACCTGCTGCTGATAAAACATAATTGTAAGCTCTTTAACTTGATCACCAACTAATAGAATCAAATTGCAGGAGATGAGGCAGGTAAAGTTTGGTATAAGGATTTAATCAAACGGCCAACAAATCTTGGCATAGAAAAGTGGTGTATCTCGTGCGTTTGAGTTAGCAATGGAAGTGTAAGTGAGAGCTCTGTGAAAGTTCCAGCAGTGACAGTGAAATGGTTATTTTTGATGTGGAGAAACAATGATTGTGTTTGTCTAAAAGCCAGGACATAGCGAGCCTGATATCAAAACAGATTGGATGAAGCAATGAGGCTTATATAGATTTTTAAAAAGCAATTTATAAACTATGAGCAACATTGTCACACCTAAACAGTTATTGCAAAGACCACAGTGCATGGAGCTGAAGGGAATGTGGTCACATGGATGGAGGGCTGAAAGAAAGGGTAGACATATCAGGAACAATAATGTGGACAATGCTCCAGACGGGCCTGTGCTGAATCCTTTCTTATTTACCAGACACATAAATAATCTCAGCTTAGCAACAGAGAGATAAATATCAATATGGCTTCATCAGATCAATTCACAATGCATGGCAAATTGTGCCGAGGACTGTGAATGACTGCAATTGAATAATTCAGGCTAACAGGATGGGCAGGTAGGTGGCAGATGCAGCTCAATATGGAGAAATATGAAGAGTTTTGAAATGAGCGGAAGGAACTGTACCCTAAACTGTAGGAGCAGAGGAACGTTGTCATGCAGATAAACGTAACTGCATGCGTAAGTAAGGCCATAATAAAGGCAAATAAAATACTTTGTTTTCTATGGGAACACAAGGAAGTAATGTTAAGACCTTATGGAAGATTGTGGAAGAACATGGAAAAATGATGTAAAATTAGGGGTACAATTCTTAAAGGGCTGCAGGAACAGAGGTACCTGTGTGTATATGTGTTTAGATCATTCAATGTGGCAGGGTGTTGAGAGAGAGCAATTAATAAAGTGTATAGTATCCAGAGCTTTATTAATAGGGGCATAGAGTACAAGAGCAAGGAGGCTATGCTGAATTGATACAAGTCATTATTTAGACCTCAGCTGGAATATTGTGCACAGTTCTGGGTGCCACACTACAAAAAGGATGTGAACACATTGGCGAGAGTGCAGCGGAGGTTTACAAGAATGGTTCCAGGGATGAGAAACTTCAGTTTTGAGGATAGATTGGAGAGGTGGGACTGTTCTCCTTGGAGAGAAGGTAGCTAAGAGGAGATTTGATAGAGATGTTCAAGATCATGAGGGTGCTGGACAGAGTAAGTAGGGAGCAACTATTCCCATGTGTAAAAGGATCGAGAAGAAGAGGGCACAGATTTAAAGTGATTTGCAAATGTGATGTGAGAAAAAACTTGTTCACAAGGCAAGTAGTTGGGTCTGGAATGTTCTGCCTGGAAGTGTGGTGGAGGCAGCTTCAATCGAGGCATTCCAGAGGGCATTGGATGATCATTTGAATATAAACAGTGTGCAGGGGCACAGGGAAAAGGCAGGGCAATGGTACTAAGTCATGATGCAGGTTCGGAGAGCTGTTGCAGACATGAGAGACCGCATAGTCTTTTTCTGCAGCATGACAATTCTGTAATGGCGTGTGTGTTAAATTGTTGTAGGGGGCATTTAGAAGGTTGAAACAGGTTAGATTCACTTGGTTGTTACCAAGTATGACAGAGTTATAGTGGAAGAGAGGGGAAAGTGAAAGCATTTTCCACTGGAGCCAAGATGTTGAATGTGACCTTATAAGCTTTATAAGACTCTGCTCAGACCACATTTCATAGAAATCATAGAAATCATAGAAACCCTACAATGCAGAAACAGGCCATTCGGCCTATCACGTCTGCACCGACCACAATCCCACCCATGCCCGACCCCCATATCCCTACACATTTACCCGCTAATCCCTCTAACCTAGCCATCCCAGGACACTAAGGGGCAATTTTAACCTGGCCAATCAAGCTAACCCGCACATCTTTGGAGTGTGGGAGGAAACCGGAGCACCCGGAGGAAACCCACGCAGACACGAGGAGAATGTGCAAACTCCACACAGACAGTGACCCAAGCCGGGAATCGAACCCAGGTCCCTGGAGCTGTGAAGCAGCAGTGCTAACCACTGTGCTACCGTACCGTGCTACAATTTGGAGTATTGTGAACAATTTTGGGCCCTGTATCAAAGGAAGGATGTGCTGGCCTTGGAGAGGATCCAGAGGAGATTCATGGGAATGATCCCGGGAATGAAAAGCTTGATGTATGAGGAACGTCTGAGGATTCTGGGTCTGTACTCAATGGAGTTCAGAAGAATGAGGGGAGATCTCATTGAAATTTACAGAATATTGAAAGGCCTGGATAGAGTGGACGTGGAGAAGATGTTTCCATTAGTAGGAGAGACGAGGATCCGAGGGCACAGCCTCAGAAAAGGGACGACCCTTTCTTCAGCCAGAGGGTGGTGATATGTGGAATTCATTGTCATAGAAGGTTGTGGAGGCCAAGTCATTGAGTATACTTAACATAGAACATAGAACAGTACAGCACAGAACAGGCCCTTCGGCCCACGATGTTGTGCCGAGCTTTATCTGAAACCAAGATCAAGCTATCCCACTCCCTATCATCCTGGTGTGCTCCATGTGCCTATCCAATAACCGCTTAAATGTTCCTAAAGTGTCTGACTCCACTATCACTGCAGGCAGTCCATTCCACACCCCAACCACTCTCTGCGTAAAGAACCTACCTCTGATATCCTTCCTGTATCTCCCAACACGAACCCTATAGTTATGCCCCCTTGTAATAGCTCCATCCACCCGAGGAAATAGTCTTTGAACGTTCACTCTATCTATCCCCTTCATCATTTTATAAACCTCTATTAAGTCTCCCCTCAGCCTCCACCGCTCCAGAGAGAACAGCCCTAGCTCCCTCAACCTTTCCTCATAAGACCTACCCTCAAAACCAGGCAGCATCCTGGTAAATCTCCTTTGCACTCTTTCCAGCGCTTCCACATCCTTCTTATAGTGAGGTGACCAGAACTGCACACAATATTCCAAATGTGGTCTCACCAAGGCCCTGTACAGTTGTAGCATAACCCCACAGCTCTTAAACTCCAACCCCCTGTTAATAAAAGCTAACACACTATAGGCCTTCTTCACAGCTCTATCCACTTGAGTGGCAACCTTTAGAGATCTGTGGATATGGACCCCAAGATCTCTCTGTTCCTCCACAGTCTTCAGAACCCTACCCTTGACCCTGTAATCCACATTTAAATTAGTTCTACCAAAATGAATCACCTCACATTTATCAGGGTTAAACTCCATTTGCCATTTTTCAGCCCAGCTTTGTATCCTATCTATGTCTTTTTGCAGCCTGCAACAGCCCTCCACCTCATCCACTACTCCACCAATCTTATCATCATAGAAATCATAGAAACCCTACAGTGCAGAAGGAGGCCATTCGGCCCATCGAGTCTGCACCGACCACAATCCCACCCAGGCCCTACCCCCACATATTTACCCGCTAATCCCGCTAACCTACGCATCTCAGAACTCTAAGGGGCAATTTTTAACCTGGCCAATCAACCTAACCCGCACATCTTTGGACTGTGGGAGGAAACCGGAGCACCCGGAGGAAACCCACGCAGACACGAGGAGAATGTGCAAACTCCACACAGACAGTGACCCGAGCCGGGAATCGAACCCGGGACCCTGGAGCTGTGAAGCAGCAGTGCTAACCACTGTGCTACCGTGCCGCCCCTTGGTGTCATCAGCAAATTTACTGATCCACCCTTCAGCCCCCTCCTCTAAGTCATTAATAAAAATCACAAAGAGCAGAGGACCAAGCACTGATCCCTGCGGCACTCCGCTAGCAACCTGCCCCCAATCTGAAAATTTTCCATCCACCACCACCCTCTGTCTTCGATCAGACAGCCAGTTACTTATCCAATCGGCCAACTTTCCCTCTATCCCACACCTCCTCACTTTCATCATAAGCCGACCATGGGGGACCTTATCAAACGTCTTACTAAAATCCATGTATATGACATCAACTGCCCTACCTTCATCAACACACTTAGTTACATCCTCAAAAAATTCTATCAAATTTGTGAGGCACGACTTGCCCTTCACGAATCCGTGCTGACTATCCCGGATTAATCCGCATCTTTCTAAATGGTCATAAATCCCATCTCTAAGGACCTTTTCCATCAATTTACCAACCACCGAAGTAAGACTAACCGGTCTATAATTACCAGGGTCATTTCTATTCCCTTTCTTAAACAGAGGAACAACATTCGCCATTCTCCAGTCCTCTGGCACCATCCCCGTGGACCCAAAGATCAAAGCCAAAGGCTCTGCAATCTCATCCCTTGCCTCCCAAAGAATCCTAGGATACATTTCATCAGGCCCAGGGGACTTATCAACCTTCAGTTTATTCAAAACTGCCAGGACATCCTCCCTCCGAACATCTATTTCCTCCAGCCTATTAGCCTGTAAGAACCTTCTCTTCCTCAAAAACATGGCCCCTCTCCTTGGTGAACACTGAAGAAAAGTATTCATTCATCACCTCGCCTATCTCTACTGACTCCATGCACAAGTTCCCACTACTGTCCTTGACCGGCCCAAACCTCACCCTGGTCATTCTTTTATTCCTCACATAAGAGTAAAAAGCCTTGGGGTTTTCCTTGATCCGACCCGCCAGGGACTTCTCGTGTCCCCTCCTAGCTCTCCTAAGCCCCTTTTTCAGCTCGTTCCTTGCTAACTTGTAACCCTCAATCGAGCCATCTGAACCTTGTTTCCTCATCCCTACATAAGCTTCCCTCTTCCTTTTCACAAGACATTCCACCTCTTTCGTGAAACATGGTTCCCTCACTCGGCCATTTCCTCCCTGCCTGACAGGGACATACCTATCAAGGACACCCAGTATTTGTTCCTTGAAAAAGTTCCACTTTTCATTAGTTCCTTTCCCTGACAGTTTCTGTTCCCAACCTATGCCCCCTAATTCTTGCCTAATCGCATCATAATTACCTCTCCCCCAATTGTAAACCTTGCCCTGCCATACGGCCCTATCCCTCTCCATTGCAATAACAAAAGCAATGGAGAGGGAAAGGGCCGTACGGCAGGGCAAGGTTTACAATTGGGGGAGAGGTAATTAAGACAGAGATAGACAGGTTCTTAATTGGTAAGGGGTTCAAAGGTTATGGGGAAAGGTGGGAGAATGGTGTTGAGAAACTTATCAGCCATGATTGAATGGCGGAGCACACTCGATGGGCCGATTGGCCTAATTCCACTCCTATATCTTATGGTGTTATAGAAATCTTCAAAATCATGAAGGATTGAGTCAGTGATTGTTTTCACTAGTCAGTTAAACCCAAATATAAAGAACAGATATAGAATGATAGAAACATACAGCACAGAGGGAGGCCATTTGGTCCGTTGGCTCTTTAGAACAAAGAACAAAGAACAGTACAGCACAGGAAACAGGCCATTCGGCCCTCCAAGCCTGTGCCGCTCCTTGGTCCAACTAGACCAATTGTCGGTATCCCTCCATTCCCAGGCTGCTCATGTGACTATCCAGGTAAGTCTTAAACGATGTCAGCGTGCCTGCCTCCACCACCCTACTTGGCAGCGCATTCCAGGCCCCCACCACCCTCTGTGTAAAAAACATCCCTCTAATATCTGAGTTATACTTCACCCCTCTCCCCTTTGAAAGAGAAACGTACTTCAATCCACATCCCCACTTTTTAACTAGAACCCTGTTAGTCCCCCATCCTCCAGAGCCCTCTGAATTGCTTTTCAAACCTGTTCACAGAATCGGTTTCCATTACAATGTCCCGTGGAGTGCTCTCGGTCCCAACAACTTTCTGGGGAGTCTCCTCACCTCTTCCCTAGATCTATTGCGAATGATGTTAAAGTACAAAGAAAATTACAGCACAGGAACAGGCCCTTCGGCCCTCCCAAGTTTGCACCAACCATGCTGCCTGACTGAACTAAAACCCCTTACCCTTCCGGGGACCGTATCCCTCTATTCCCATCCTATTCATGTATTTGTCCAGACGGCCCTTAAATGTCACTACCGTATCTGCTTCCACACCTCCTCCGGCAGTAAGTTTCAGGCACCCACCTCCCTCTGTAAAAAAAACTTGCCTTGTACATCTCCTTTAAACCTTGCCCCTCGCACCTTAAACCTATGCCCCCTAGTAATTGACTCTTCCACCCTGGGAAAAAGCCCCTGACTATCCACTCTGTCCATGCCTCTCATAATCTTGTCGACTTCTGTCAGGTCACCCCACAACCTCCATCGTTCCAGTGAGAACAAACTAAGTTTCTTCAACCTCTCCTCATAGCTAATGCCCTCCATACCAGGCAACATCCTGGTAAATCTTTTCTGTACCCTCTCCAAAACCTCCAAGTCCTTCTGGTAGTGTGGTGACCAGAATTGAATACTATATTCCAAGTGCGGCCTAACTAAGGTTCTATAAAGCTGCAACATGACTTGCCAAATTTTAAAATCAATGCCTCGGCCAATGACGGCAAGTATGCCGTATGCCTTCTTGACTACCTTCTCTACTGCATTGCCACTTTCAGTGACCTGTGTATCTGTACACCCAGATCCCTCTGCCTATCAATACTCTTAAGGGTTCTGCCATTTACTGTATATTTCCCATCTGTATTAGACCTTCCAAAATGCATTACCTTACATTTGTCTGGAATAAACTCCATCTGCCATCTCTCTGCCCAAGACTCTAACTGATCTATATCCTACTGTATCCTCTGATGGCCCTCATCGCTATCCGCAATTCCACCAACCTTTGTGTCGTCCACAAGCTTACTAATCAATCCAGTTACATTTTCCTCCAAATCATTTATATAAGTTACAAACAGCAAAAGTCCCAGCACTGATCCCTGAGGAACGCCACTTGTCACAGCCCTCCATTCAGAAACGCACTCTTCCACTGCTACTCTCTGTCTTCTACGACCGAGCCAGTTCTATATCCATCTTGCCAAGTCATCTCTGGTCCCGTGCGACTTCACCTTCTGTACCAGTCTGCCATGAGGGACCTTAAGGTCAAAGGCTTTACTGAAGTCCATGTAGACAACATCCACTGCCCTACCCTCATCAATCATCTTCGTCACTTCCTCGAAAAACTCGATCAAGTTAGTGAGACACGACCTCCTCTTCACAAAACCATGTTGCTCTCGTGAATACATCCGTTTATTTCCAAGTGTGAATAAATCCAGTTTTGAAGAATCATCTCCAATAACTGAGCATTACGTCAGTGGCAGGGAAATTATTGGAGAGGATGTAGCCTGTAATTACCTGGATTATCCTTGCTACTCTTCTTAAACGAAGGAACAAAATTGACTCTTCTCCAATCCTCTGGGACCTCCCTATAGCCAGTAAGGATACAAAGATTTCTCTCAAGGCCCCAGCAATTTCCTCCCTTGTGCCTCTCAGCATTCTGGGTCATATCCCATCAGCCCCTGGGGACTTGTCTATCTTAATGTTTCTCAAGAACCCCAATACCTCCTCCTTTTTGATCTCAACGTGACTCAAACTATCTACACATTCTTTCCCAGACTCATCATCCACCAAGTCCTTCTCTTTAGTTAATACTGACGCAAAGTACTCATTTAATATCTTGCCCATTTCCTCCAGCTCCACGCATGGATTCCCTCCCCTGTCCTTGAGTGGGCCAACCCTCTCCCTGGCTACTCTCTTGCCCTTTACATATGTATAAAAAGCCTTGGGATTTTCCTTAATCCTGCTGGCCAAAGACTTTTCGTGACCCCTTTTAGCCCTCCTTACTCCTTGCTTAAGTTTTTTTCTACTTTCCTTGTATTCCACACTTGCTTCCCAGCCTCCTAGCCTTGACAAATGCTTCCTTTTTCTCTTTGACTGGGCTCACGATATCTCTCATTATCCAAGGTTCCCGAAACTTGCCATACTTATCCTTCATCCTTACAGGAACGTGCTGGTCCTGAATTCCTATCAACTTACACTTGAAAGCCTCCCACATGCCAGATGTTGATTTGCCATCAAACATCTGCTCCCAATCTACATTCTTCAGTTCCTGCCTAATATTGTTGTAATTAGCCTTCCCCCAATTTAACACCTTCACTTGAGGACTGCACTTATCTTTATCCATCAGTACCTTAAAGCTTACTGAATTGTGGTCACTGTTCCCAAACTGCTCCCCTACTGAAACGTCGACCACCTGGCTGGGCTCTTTCCCCAATACCAGGTCCAGTACAGCCCTTCCCTCGTTGACTATCTACATACTGTTTCAAGAAGCCCTCCTGGATGCTCCTTACAATCTCTGCCTCATCCACACCATTTGCATTGAGTCCCAGTCAATATAGGGGAAGTTAAAATCTCCCACCACAAAACTTTGTTACTTTAACACCTTGCCAAAACCTGCCTACATATCTGTTCCTCTATCTCCCACTGGCTGTTGAGAGGACTATGGTAAACCCCCAACATTGTGACTACGCCCTTCCTATTCCTGAGCTCTACCCATATTGCCTCGCTGTATAAGCCATCCAAGGTATCCTCCAGCTGTGATATTCTCCTTAACCAGTAGTGCAACTCCCCCACCCCTTTTACATCCCCCTCTATCCCAGCTGAAACATCTGTATAATGGAATGTTAAGCTGCCAATCCTGTCCTTCCCTTAACCAAGTCTCTGTAATGGCAACAACATTATAGTTCCTAGTACTAATCCAAGCTCTTAAGTTCATCTGCCTTACCTGTTACACTTCTCGCATTGAAACAAATGCACTTCAGTCCACCAGACCCTCTTTGATTAGCAACGACACCTTGCCTGCTCTTCCTCTGAGTCTTACTGGCCCTACTCTCTGGTTCCCCTTCAGTTAATTCACCTTTGCTTTGGTTCCCACCCCCCCCTCCCCCCGTCAAACTAGTTTAAGGCTCTGGTTATTAAGCTGCTTGACAAAGGGAATAGTTTTGCTGCATCTACTCATTCAAAACTTCCCATCATCTCGAAAACAGCAAGGGAGTCATGACTTAAACTTTTCTGTGCAAAGGAAAACAGTGTGAACTTCTACAATCTCTCCTCATAACTGAATCCCTCAGCCCTGGTAAGATTCTGGTTAACGTCTTCTTACACTTTTCAAGGCCTCCACATGTTTTCTGAAGTGCGGTTCCCAGGATTATCCACAATACTCCAGCTGAGGCCTAACCCATGGTTTATAAATATCCAGCATGACCTCTATTCTATTCCTATATTTATAAACACAAGTAAACCATATTGTGGTAACGTGGCCCCTTTAAGGGATGATTCTTTGTGTGCCATGTGATCGGGTTGGAGCTAATGGAGCGTGAGCTGGTGAACCTGGGCCAATCGGGAGCGAGGGTGAGCAGTCCTTGGTCTGGAGGCCTTCACTTGGGGTTAGCGTGGTGTTCGGAGTAGAACTGTGTTAGTCGTGCTATTGAACCCTTTGTGTATATAATTCTTGTTATCAACAAACCCTTCAATTAATTGTTTGCTACATCAAGTCACTTCACCCTACTACCTTTAAGGATTTGTGTATTAACACCAATGTTTCTCTGTTCATTCACACTTAGGCGGCACAGTGGTTAGCACTGCTGCCTCACAGTGCGAGGTGACTGTGTGGAGTTTGCACATTCTCCCTGTGTCTGCGTGGGTTTCCTCCGGGTGCTCCGGTTTCCTCCCACAGTCCAAAGATGTGCGTGTTAGGTTGATTGGCCATAGTAAATTGCCCCTTAGTGTCAGGGGCATTAGCAGGGCAAATAAGTGGGGTTATGGGGATAGAGTCCGGATGGGATTGTTGTCAGTGCAGACTGGATGGGCCGAATAACCTCCTTCTGCACTGTAGAGATTCTATGATTTTCAAAATCATGCTGTTTGCAGTATTCTGCCTATCCATATTAGTCCTCTCAAAGTGCATCACTTTATATTTCTCTGCTTTGAACTTGATCTGCCAGAATGTGCTTCCTGTCTCTAAGTCAAGTCCATATCTCTGATGTTCCTTTCCTCTCAATTTCATAGACCTCCGTCTTTTAATAAGTCTCTGACTGGCATTTTGCTGAAATCCTTCTGAAACTCCATTGGTGTAACATCTATGGCACTAACACGATCAAACATTTCTATGGCCTCATCAAAAATTCCCTTGAGTTAAGGTAGTCAGACACAATTTTCTTTTCATAAATCCATCCTGGCTCTCCTTGATTAACCAAACTTTCTTAATGAAACTTTATTTTTCTCCCTGATAGTGGTCTCCTAGATCTTTCCCACCCATTGATACCGGCTGAGTGGCCTATTTGTAGTCACAAAAACAGAAAATGCTGGAAAATCTCAGCAGATCCGACAGCATCTGCGGAGAGAGAATAGAACCAACGTTTCAAGTCTGGATGACCCTTCGTCAGAGCTGTTGGTATATTTCACGTTTAGTCCCCTTGCCTTTCTTGAGCAGTGCTCTAACATTAAGAAGCCTGCGGCACCGCTCCTGTATCCAAGGAGACTGAAAGATCATCACCAATGCCCCTTGTATTTCTACTCTTGCTTCTTTCATCAATTTTGGATGCTTTCCATTGAATAAGACGAGTCTCAGTAAGTTATTTAATTTTGTATGTCTTCTTTATCTATTATTATCTTGGTTGTAACATCTCTTTCCTCTTTCTGTATAACTTTCACATCGTATCTGCTTCCTTTGTGAAGATAGATGCAAAGAACCAATTTCACTTTAGCCATGATTTCTCCCTGGGGGATTAATTGACCGAACACGTTCTCCTAATCTAATCATTTATAATTTATGAATGGGATTTTTGTAAAGGAGACGGGTATTGGGAGTTGGGAAAGTCCCAGTCCCTCAAACTAGCCTCTGTGAAGGTGGACCCACAAGACATATTTTCATTCCGTGGAGGTAGGGCCAGATGGAGTTGAGCTTACTGCCTCCAGAGACAAGCCGGTGGAAGCAGGAGGGTGATGAGAAGCACAGACTGGTGAACACCAGCCTCCATTTACTAGTAATGATGAATGTCAGGTGCTCAAATCCTTACCCACTCACCCTTGCTTCCCCCGCTTATCCTTCATACCCACTCCATTACCCCAAGTCCCTTCCATGCCCCTTATGTTACCCATGCCTGCTCTCCATGGCCTCTCATATGTTCCATTCCCCTTTCATACCATATCATATCCCCATGCCCTCATGCATCCTCCATACCCACTCCCTTGTATCCACTCTGCACACACACTCGCACACACACGCACCCACAATAAAAGTACAAGTATGGGTTTTACATGCGTTCAAATCCAGAATCATGAGTCATCTGGAATGTTCCTTCAGAGGGGAGATTGGCTGATTGTAGAATGCTGCTTTTTTTCAGGTGTGAGGCTTGCATGCCTTAACAGGAGAAGGCACGTAGAATGAGTTAGTCTGGAGGCACAACTTCTGAGGTCCCAGCAGTGGGCAGGTTTGATGAGGGTCCAAGTTCTATTTTCTGCCATCGGCTGGATGGTAGACAACGCAGGCTCTTGTTGCTGGAATCTAATGGGGTGATCGTACCAGAATTTGGCAATGCGTCAGTTCTGACAAGAAAAATGGAGTGGATCCCGCTGACGGCTGTGATGAAATTTCTGACCGAATCTTGAGCCTCATTGAGAGAAGTTTTTATAGCCACGAGAATCATGCCTTGCTCATAACAGCCTCCCTCTGATTCTCCCACTCCGACTCAGCTTAATCACTGCAATCACTGGGGAGCTCCATATGAATGGCTCTCCAGCACTTGTTCCACAGCAAGGATGGCCGCAACTTGTTTCTCTGAGGTGTGAATTTACCTGAATTTCTGCTCTCCCTCTGACACCGCAACTACAACCACATCCCCACATGGCCTCCTCTGTACTCCAGCTGGATGGATAGTGTTGAGCCTCTATTGTCCAATGGTATCTGACCTGCACATTCCCCCTCCCTCCCCCCTGGAATGAAGAAGAATGAGGCTGCTCTAGGCAATGGCTTCAAGAGCTTATTTTTATACCTCTCAGCATTCAGCTGTGTCTCATCAAGATGAATGTTGTATCCCGAGTGACATATGATGATTCCTTGAGGAGTCCAGCATGCCAGTTTAATATCCAGAGCTAGATCTAGTTGCATATGCAAATTCCAAAGTTTTTTTGTCATGTGGACCAATCTCCTCGCTGACATGGCCATTGTTACCCTGAAACTGCTGCAAGACATCGGGTGACTGACTGAACCATTTGTTAGTTCAATTCTCCATTTTAACCACACAGGAAAAACTAAAATATCCAGTTGATGAATAAATATATATATTTTCTGTCATGTCCTGACTGTGGCACTTTCCCTTCTCTGTCATCTGTGAATAGTTGCCAGGAATATTATTACCCCATTCCTGTTTGAACCATGTATTTGAAGCATTCTAACCACATCAAATGCCTCACAGCGCCAGGGACCCAGGTTCGATTCCTGGCCTTCGTCCCTGTCTGAGTGGAGTTTGCACGTTCTCACCGTGTCTGTGTGGGTTTCCTCCGGGTGCTCCGGTTTCCTCCCATAGTCCAAAGATGTGTGGGTTAAGTGGATTGGCCATGCTAAATTGCCCCTTAGTGTCAGACGGACCAGCTAGGGTAAATGCATGAGGTTATGGGGATAGGGCCTGGGTGGGATTGTGGTCAGTGCAGACTTGATGGGCCGAATAGCCTCCTTCTGCACTGTAGGATTCTATGATTCTATTCTATCACAATCTCATGGAAACAATTGTACCTGCAGCTCACCAAGCCTTTTGTTATTTGGTCCATGGGATGTGGGAACAATTGGTATGGCCAGGATTTATTGGTTGTTTCTAATTAAACTTGAGAAGGTGATGGTGAGCCACCTTACTCACCCGTGGCAGTCTGTGGTGGAGATGCATTGAGGGATTGCTCGGAATTTGACTCGCTGAAACTACAGGAATAGCGGTACATTTCCAAGTCGAGATGGTGTGTGGGTTAGAGGGGAACTTGAAGGAAGTGCTGTTCCCATGCAACTACTGCCTTTATTCTTCTGGGTGGAAAGGTCATGGGTTTGGAACGTGCTGTCTCGGAAGGCTTAACATGTTGCTGCAGTACATCTTGTATGTGACATGCACTGCTGCCACTGTGCACCAGTGGTGGAGGGAGTGAATATTTAAGCTATGAATGGGATGCCAAGCAAGTGGAATGCTTTGCCCTGGATGGTGTTGGGCTTCTTGTGTGCTGCTGAACCAGAACTCATGCAGTCAACCATTTTGTGCACAGCAAGCTCCCAGAAACAACAATGTGATAATGACCAGATGGTCTGTTTTTGTATCGTTTATTGAGGGATAAATATTAGTCAGGTCACCAAAGATAACTCCTCTTCTCTTCGAAAGAGTACCATGAATCTTTTACGTCTACCAGGGAGGGTGGATTGGGTCTCACTTTTACCCATCATCTGAAAGACATCTCCAACAGTGCAACACTTGGTATTGTACTGAAGCATCAGTTTAGCTATTATGCTGAGGTCCTGGGCTAGAACCCAGAACCTTCCGACTGACAAACAAGTGTGCTACCTTTAACCACTGTGCCACCGTGGGTTACTAAAGCTTTCCTTTAGGTGGCCTTGACCAATATAGGTTGCATCACCAGTAACTGGGCCTTGGGAAAGGCTTCATTCATTCGAGCATTTGTTTATGTAACTGACAATTCGACTGTAAGTGAATTGGATTTTTTCCCATTGTTGTAAAGTGAAATAGTTTCAAATTGAATTCTCTCCAAAGCCTATTATCTCCTGCAGGCATGCAGAATTTGAGATTCTAAAATAATTGAAAAGTTAATGTTCAGTCTGCACTGCAATACGATTGTTACTAAAGCAGGGTAATTCTGTAGAATGACCTGAACAGAAAGCAGACGTTTAAAGTTTTGCACGTTTATTTATTAGTGTCACAAGGAGGCTTACATTAACATTGCAATGAAGTTACTGTGAAAATCCCCTAGTTGCCACACTCCAGCGACTGTTCGGATACACTGAGGGAGAATTTAACACGGCCAATGCACAGAACCAGCTCGTCTTTCAGACTGTGGGAGGAAACTGGAGCACCCGGAGGAAACCCATGCAGATACGGGGAGAACATGCAGACTCCACACAGACAGTGACCCGAGGAATTGAACCCGGGTCCCTAGTGCTGTGAGGCAGCCGTGCTAACCACTGTGCCACCGTGGGTTACTGAGTGTGGCATTGGGGAAGAAGGTTCAGTTTTCCACTGTATTGCCTCATGCCAGCGGATTAAGCTTTCAGCTGGGATTTCTCTCCACAGTCTCCCGCCTCGGAACAAAGTGTCCGATTGTTTCCCTGATTTCTCTGATCCTCCAGTTTGTTCAGGGTGCTGGAGATCAGCTTTCTATTGTGTCAGCAATACCTTTGTGGACACAACTCTCAGCATAGCAGAAAAGGAAATATCTTTTTAATGTATTTTCAACCATAGAGACTGGTTGTCTGTGAACTGCAGCAATGAAGAATATATCTTTCACATACTTTATCCTTCACAGAAAACATGCCCCATGTCTCTTTTCCAGAGCTGGAATTTCCTGCCAATTTACACTCAGGGAAATGCACAATCAGGATAAATACCAAGCCTGAAGAATCTTGGCGTTTTGGTGTGTAAGAACAAATTGCTCAATTCTCCTTGATCTTTTGCAGTGATCTATCCATCCCGCCACACAAACATGTTTCCATCCTCAGGAGAGGCGATGGCCGAGTGGTATTATCTCTAGGCCATTAATGCAGAAACTCAGCTAATGTTCTGGGGACCTGCATTCAAATCCTGTCACAAGAGATGGTGGAATTTGAATTCAATAAAAAAAATCTGGAATTAAAAATCTACTGATCATGAAACCATTGTTGATTGTGGGAAAAACCCATCTGGTTCATTAATGTCTTCTAGGGAAGGAAATCTGCCGTTTTACCCGGTCCGGCCTACATGTGACTCCAGAGCCACAGCAATGTGGTTGACTCTCAACCACCCTCTGAAATGGCCTAGCAAGCCACTCAGTTCAAGGGCAACTAGGGATGGGCAATAAATGCTGGCCCAGCCAGTGTCCCACGAATAGAAAAAATAGACCCGGTTTCAAATTCTGGCCCTCGCAGGTGGATCTCTTCACAGAAGGTTCCTTTCGAATTCTGGTCAGGTTGTAGTTCTACAGGAAGACAAAATTCTTTTTCTAATGACTTATTGTGGCTTATTGAGTATTTTTCTGAACATGTGCCCACATTGAGACCCGCTCGCCATTGAAATATTGAAAAGCTTTCTTAGTCACAGGTTGAGAGAGACACTGCGCCTGGACAATGACGAAATGAATTACAACTTGAATTCTTGTACTGAAGGAAGACACTGCCTGGCCATGACCCTCTCACCTTTAAGCCCTTGGGGGGGATCCATGACATGTTCACGTCTGGGTTAAAATATTACAAACTGTGCTGATGTGATATACGTTGGTTTGAAAATACGGCTGGGGGTGGGTTGGGGGGGAGTGAAATAGATAATGCGAGGCCTGCTAATTATATTAGAATGTATGTACATTGATTGTATAATCTTGATTCCTTCATTGCTGCCAAAGTATCATAGATCTGGGGGTGATTTGGGGGAGGATGGTAGTAATTACCTCAAATTGATGGAGGATTCTTAGGTGCTCACTTCTCGACTCCTCAGCTCAGCTGTCCTCCTCTCTGGACAGCTCCAGAGCTCGTTTTTCAAAGGGGGTGAGGACTCGGAGGGCAGGGTCACCATCCCTGTCTTTGCTCTCTCGCGGTGTTATGAGAATTCTTCCCTTATATTGCGGTGTTATGGGCATTCTTACCTATATCCTCTAGTAATTGCCATTTCTACCCTGGAAAAAGACTCTGACTATCCATGTCTCTATTCAGGCCTCTCATAATTTTGTAAACTTCTATCAGGTCGCCACTCAGCCTCCAACGCTCAAGTGAAAATAAACCAAGTTTGTCCAATCTCTCCTCATAGCTAATACGCTCCAAACCAGGCAATATCCTGGTAAGCCTTTTCTGTACCCTCTCCAAAGCCTCCATATCCTCTGGTAGTGTGGCGACCAGAACTATATGCAATACTCCGAAATGTGGCCGAATTAAATTTCTATGCAGCTACAACATGACTTGCTAATTTGTATACTCCATGCCCCGACCGATGAAGGCAAGCATGCCATACGCTTTTTTGACCACCTTATGCACTTGTGTTGCAACTTTCAGGGAACTATGGACCTATACGCCTAGATCCCTCTGCATGTGAATGCTTCTAAGGGTTCTGCCATTTTCTGAATACTTCCCTCCTGCATTAGATTTCCCAAAATGCATCACCTCGCATTTGCCCAGATTAAATTCCATTGGTCATTTCTCCACCTAAGTCTCCAATCTATCAATTTACTGCTGTATCATAGAAATCATCATAGAAACCCTACAGTGCAGAAGGAGGCCATTCGGCCCATCAAGTCTGTACCGACCACAATCCCACCCTACCCCCACATATTTACCCGCTAATCCCGCTAACCTACGCATCTCAGGACTCTAAGGGGCAATTTTTAACCTGACCAATCAACCTAACCTGCACATCTTTGGACTGTGGGAGGAAACCGGAGCACCCGGAGGAAACCCACGCAGACACGAGGAGAATGTGCAAACTCCACACAGACAGTGACCCGAGCCGGGAATCCTCTGGCAATCCTCCTCACTATCCACGGCTCCCCCAATCTTTGTGTCATCTGCAAGCTTACTAATCAGACCACCTGCATTCTCCTCCAAAACATTTCAGCAAAGGTCCCAGCACTAATCCCTGAGGAATGCCACTAGTCAATCTTTTTGACAGGAACACCACTAGTCACAGCCCTCCATTCAGAAACGCACCCTTCCACTGCTACCCACTGTCTTCTATGACTGAGTAAGAAGTTTAACAACACCAGGTTAAAGTCCAACAGGTTTATTTGGTAGCAAAAGCCACACGTGTGGCTTTTGCTACCAAATAAACCTGTTGGACTTTAACCTGGTGTTGTTAAACTTCTTACTGTGTTTACCCCAGTCCAACGCCGGCAACTCCACATCATGACTTCTATGACTGAGCCAGTTCTGTATCCATCTTACCAGCTCATCGCGGATCCAATGTGTCTTCACTTTTTGTATCAGCCTTCCATGAGGGACCCTGTCAAAGGCTTTGGTAAAGTCCACGTAGACAACATCCACCGGCCTTTGTCACTTCCTCAAAAATCTCAATCAAGTTTGAGAGACATGACCTCCCCTGCAAGAGCCATGCTGCCTATCGTTAAGAAGCCCATATTTTTCAAATGTGAGTAAATTGTGTTTGTAAGAATGTTCTCGAATAATTTCCCTACCACTGCTGGAGGCTCAATGGCCTGTAATTTCCCAGATTATCCCTGTTGCCCTTCTTAAACAAAGGAACAACACTGGCTATTCTCCAGTCCTCTGGGACCTCTCCTGTGACTAAAGAGGATACAAAGATTTCTGTCAAGGCCCCAGAAATTTCCTCCCTCACTTCCCACAATATTCTGGGACAGATCCCATCAGGTCCTGGGTACTTGTTTACTTTAATGCTTTTCAAAACACCCAACGCCTCATTCTTCATATCCACATGCCCTAGGATATCAACATACTCTTTCTAGATTCACCATCCACCATGGCCTTCCCCTTTGTGAATACCGATACAAAGTATTCATTAAGGGCCTCACCCACTTTCTCCAGCTGAAAGCATGAATTCCCTCCTTTGTCTTTGAGTGGACCTACCCTTTACCTAGTGACGCGTGATATAACTCACGAGGCTAGAGATGCTCGAGGAAATAAAGGCTTTTATTGACTACTACAATAGAGCTACCATATATAATACACGATCCCAGACTGAGGGGTCCCAGACAGAGCAGTGACCTTTATACCTCTCCCAGGAGGCGGAGCCCGACTGGGATGTTCCATAATAACTATAATACAGGTAGAACAGCCCAACCCTAACCCCAACAGTAACAAGTAGAACAACCCAACCCTATTCCCAACAGCAACATATATACAGACTCATAGTACTGGCCAGACCCTGGCTCAGTACTACCTGGTGGGAACCAACGATGGTTCACCACATTCACCCCTCCTTTGAAGACAAAGGCCGGCGGGGTACAAAAAAACACAGAATAATTGGTCATCAGTCTATAAGTTCAGACGGTCAGGGGGACCGCACCGTCGTTGTGACCTCCTCAACACCGGCGATGACACCGGTGTAGGCACTCGCGGTGGCGTTCTCCCCAAGGCGGTGTCCAACGGCTCCTCCACTGTCTCACGGGCCGGTTGACCCCGAGGTGATGACAATCCGTTGAGCTCGGACACGCCTTGAAGTGGCAACCATCTCCTGGACTCAGGCAAGCTGTACACGGGAGTAAAAGGGTTAAGTGATGGTCCCGATGCTGCCCGCGCCGTGTCAGGAGGGGAAACAATAGTTGGGGGGTCTCTAACAGGAGGTATGGGAGCGACAGGGGTTTCCAAGTCCCCTGCTGGCGCCAGGTCTCGAATCGAGACCGTGTCCTCTCGCCCGTCAGGGTATGCCACATAGGCGTAACGTGGCGTGGAGGAGATGGACCTGTTCAACCAAAGGGTCGGACTTGCGGGCCCTAACATGTCGCCGCAGGAGGACAGGTCCTGAGTACGTCAACCAAGGCGGTACTGAGGTCCCAGAGGAAGACTTCCGAGGGAATGAAAACAGCCTCTCATGGGGAGTAGCGTTGGTTGCCGTACACAGGAGTGAGCGTATGGAGTGGAGCGCATCAGGGAGCACCTGTTGCCAACGGGAGACTGGAAGGCTTTTTGACTTCAACGCCAGTAAGACAGCCTTCCAGACTGTAGCATTCTCACGTTCCACCTGTCCGTTACCCCTAGGGTTGTAGCTCGTGGTTCTACGAGAGGCAATCCCGTATGAGAGCAGGTATTGCCTCAAGTCATCGCTCATGAACGACGAGCCCCTATCGCTGTGGATGTAGCAGGGGTACCCGAACAGGGTGAAAAGATCACGAAATGCCTTGATAGCTGTGGCAGCGGTTGTATCAGAGCAGGGAATGACAAAAGGGAATCTTGAGTACTCATCAATGATGTTGAGGAAGTACACATTCCGATCTGTCGAGGGAAGGGAGCCCTTAAAGTCCACACTCAGTCTTTCGAAGGGACGAGTGGCCTTAATGAGTTGTGCCCTGTCAGGTCGGTAAAAGTGCAGTTTGCATTCCGCGCATACCCGGCAGCTTCTCGTTATGGACCTGACATCCTCCACCGAGTAGGGTAGATTCCGGGCTTTTACGAAGTGGTAGAGCCGAGTGACCCCTGGATGGCAGAGGTCATTGTGGAGAGCCTGCAAACGGTCCTCCTGCATACTGGCGCATGTTCCACGCGACAGGGCATCCGAGGGCTCGTTGAGTTTCCCTGGACGATACATGATGTCGTAATTATAGGTGGAGAGTTCGATTCTCCACCTCAAGATCTTATCGTTCTTGATCTTGCCCCATAACGTGTTCTTGAACATGAACGCCACGGACCGCTGGTCCGTGATCAGGGTGAACCGTTTTCCCGCCAAGTAATGGTGCCAATGCCGGACGGCCTCCACAATGGCCTGGGCCTCCTTTTCCACCGCTGAATGTCGAATTTCGGGGCCTTGGAGGGTGCGGGAAAAAAAGGCGACGGGCCTGCCCGCCTGGTTAAGTGTGGCGGCCAGGGCGAAATCAGATGCATCGCTCTCCACCTGAAAGGGGATGGACTCATCGACAGCGTGCATCGTGGCTTTCGCGATGTCGGCTTTTAGTTTTTCAAAGGCCAAACGAGCCTCTGGTGCTAGGGGAAAAGAGGTAGACTTGATGAGCGGACGGGCTTTGTCCACGTAATTGGGAACCCACTGTGCATAATAAGAGAAGAAGCCTAAGCATCTTCTCAGTGCTTTTGCGCTAGTGGGCAGGGGAAGTTCGAGGAGGGGACGCATACGGTCTGGATCAGGGCCGATTACCCCGTTTTCCACCACGTATCCGAGGATAGCTAGGCGGCGCGTGCGAAATACACACTTCTCCCTGTTGTAGGTCAGATTCAGGCGAGATGCAGTGCGTAGGAATCTAAGGAGATTGGTATCGTGGTCCTGCTGGTCATGGCCGCAGATGGTGACGTTATCCAGGTACGGGAAGGTAGCCCGCAGTCCGTTATGGTCCACCATTCGGTTCATAGCACGCTGGAAGACCGAGACCCCATTGGTGACACCAAAAGGAACCCTTAGAAAATGGTACAAGTGACCATCCGCCTCAAAAGCCGTGTATTGTCGGTCCTCTGGGCAAATGGGGAGCTGGTGGTAGGCAGACTTTAGGTCGATGGTGGAGAACACCCGGTACTGCGCAATCTGATTGACCATGTCAGATATGCGCGGGAGGGGATACGCATCCAGCTGCGTGTATCTATTAATGGTCTGACTATAGTCAATGACCATCCGGGGTTTGTTCCCACTCTTGACCACCATGACCTGTGCTCTCCAAGGACTAGCGCTAGATTGTTTGATCCCTTCCTTGAGGAGCCGCTGAACCTCAGATCGAATGAAGATCCGATCCTCAGCGCTGTAACGCCTACTCTTAGTCGCGATGGGCTTGCAGCCTGGCACAAGATTCTGGAACAAGGAGGGTGTGGTAATCTTAGGCGTCGAGAGGCTACAGGTGGAGCGCGTTGGGCAATTTGGAGGCTGCTGTTCTCCCACTGAAAGCGGAGGGAGTGGCCCACCATACTGTAGGGTTACACTCTTCAAGTGGACCATGAAATTTAGTCCGAGGAGTATTGGCGCGCAAAGGTGCGGTAACACCAGGAGCTTGAAGCTCTTGTAAACCGTGCCCTGCACCGTTAAATTTACCACGCAACTCCCTAGCACGGTAACAGACCGGGACCTTGATGCCATCGAAATCGTCTGCTTGACAGGTTGGATCCGGAGGCCACACCGCTTCACGGCGTCTGGGTGAATAAAGCTCTCCGTGCTCCCGCTGTCAAACAGACAATAAATCAAGCGTTTGTTTACCTGTATGTCCATCATGGACTTGTCGAGTCTGTGAGGCTTTGCCTGGTCCAGGATGATCGACACCACCGTTGGTTCGTGAGCGCCACTGCATGCAGCTGAGATGGATGATGATGACCCCTGCTGGTCATTCGCAGTCAGTGCCGACCAGGATGGCTGCTCCCATAGGTCGCACGTGGGCGATGGCGCCAAAATCAGCGACCCCTGGTGGTCGCGCGTCTCTCGCGACTCCGTCGTCTGGAATGGCGAAGTCCTGGCCTCGCACGTGGAAGAAACCCTTGACGATGCCAACGACGAGGAACCCGGCTCCGGGGAGTCGCAGGCCGCACTGCTGTTCCTGGAAGTAAGTTTGGATCGACATACCTTCGAATAATGCCCCTTCTTGCCGCAGGTGGAGCACAACACCGCTTTAGCGGGACATTGCTGCCGAGTGTGCTTCACTCCCCCACAGAAGTAACACCGCGGGCCGCCTGGAGCTGCTGCCGTCGTCAGGCCCGAGTGTGGGCACGCCATCACGCAGCTTTTCGGACCCGAGGGACGAGGTGGGATCTGCGACTGCTCCTGCCACGCTGTCTCCACGTGGTCTTCGGGATACATCGCTAGGCTTTTGGAAGCCGTTTCTAGCATATCCGCTCGCTCTATAGACTTAGTGAGATCGAGATTACCTTGCTCCAACAGTCGGAGTCGGATATAAGACGATCCAATTCCCGCCACAAACGCATCTCGAGCGAGGTCATTCATGTTCTGGTCTGCCGACACTGCTTTGCAGTTAAAGCCCCTGGCTAGCTGTAGGAGCTCGCACGCGTACTGTTCCGTCGTTTCGCCGGGCTGCCGTCGTCGAGTGGCTAAAAGATATCGAGCATGCTTCTCGTTTGGCGGTTTAATGTAGCGCTTCTTAAGAAGCTCGAGGGCCCCTTTGTAGTCGGTGGCCGCACGGATCGCTAAATATACAGCGTCGCTTACCCTCGCATGGAGGACCCGGAGTCTGTCGTCGTCCGTGGTGACCGCTGCGGAGGCTGCGAGGTAGTCCTGAAAACATTTCAACCAGTGGTCGAAGGTGTTGGAGGCACCCGCCGCACGTGGGTCCGGCGTAAGACGTTCGGGTTTTAACATTTGCTCCATACTCTCTGTATCGTTTCCCTTTTTTTTAACGACGAGAGTTCAATTAGTAGTTAATAAAATTGATGCGCGATATAACTCACGAGGCTGGAGATGCTCGAGGAAATAAAGGCTTTTATTGACTACTACAATAGAGCTACCATATATAATACACGATCCCAGACTGAGGGGTCCCAGACAGAGCAGTGACCTTTATACCTCTCCCAGGAGGCGGAGCCCGACTGGGATGTACCATAATAACTATAATACAGGTAGAACAGCCCAACCCTAACCCCAACAGTAACAAGTAGAACAACCCAACCCTAACCCCAACAGTAACAAATAGAACAACCCAACCCTAACCCCAACAGCAACATATATACAGACTCATAGTTCTGGCCAGACCCTGGCTCAGTACTACCTGGTGGGAAGCAACGATGGTTCACCACACCTAGCTACCCTCTTGCTCCTTATATACATATAAAATGCCTTGGGATTTTCTTAATCCTGTTTGCCATGGACATTTCATGACCCCTTTTTAGTCCTCCCAACTCCTTGTTTGACTTCTTCCCTGATTTTTTCATATTCTTCAAGGGCTCTGTATGTCTTCAGTTTCCTAAACCTTACGTACCTGATGGCAGGGCCATCATACTCGGATACCAGTGACCCAGTGTTGAAGAAAGAACCTGGAGCTACTGAAGGAAGAAGGTGGATCTGCAGGAACACTCTAAGACTGGAACCTGGACCTCCTCGAGGACTCTGAATCTGGAAGATCCACCTGGAGATGCTCCCCCCCGCCCCCACTCCCCACCCACTGCTGTGTGTTCCAGAGTCCAGCCTGCCGGGAGGCCTCCACCCCAAACTCCAGAGATCGGTACACAGCACTTTGCTCCGGGCGTGTTCCGGACTGGTGTGATTTTCTGCTAGCAGTGCGGACGATCAGGAGCAGGAGAGGGTGGTGAGTGGGTGGGTGGGATGGGGGCGGGGGGAGGGGCACGATTCTTGCCAGGTCTTTATCTGCACCCCATTAGTGGGATGCAAATCGATTTCATGCCAGCCTCTGGTGAGAATTGTGACCTGCTATTGTGGGCAGCTGCGGACGATCCCACTGTCATCTAACGCTGGTGTGAAATGGGTTTTTGGAGCTCCCTCCACATTGTCCCTCTCCAACCGCCCCCCCCCCCCGCCCTCCCCCAACCCCCTCACTCCGTGTCCACCATTAAACAAAGCACGGTGGGGCAGGGGGGGATGTCACAGGAGAATTCCATCCACAATTTCTTTTATGTTTAATTTATTTTGTCAGTGAAATGTCAAAATGTCTCCCAGTATGTTCTTCATCAGTGAGGAAGTTATGGTGAGTTTCCTGAAATACCGGATCGACACATTGTGCTGTGTTGTGGCACCCGTGTTATTGACCTTTATGTCGATAGAGAATAATGAACATTCATTCCCGAGCAGTAACAGGGAACTTGCTGCTTTCTGGAGTTGCTGTTCCTCCTGTTTTAAAGCTGAAAGAACAAAGAAATTAAAGCCAACATCTGCTGCTGCTTTCTGCTGGGATTCCACAGTGCAGCTAATGGTCTACACACTGCATGGGCAGGGGTCACCTTTTCACAAAGTTCACTACGAAGAGACCTGCTGATCCCAACTGCCTAAAGCTGCCAGAAATGAGCCTGCTTCCAAACCCATTTCCATCCACAATGTGTACAGAGTCCCAGTGCTGTCAATATCAATGGAATGGCAAGAGCCCAGGAAGTGTTCTTGTAAATGTCTCCATTACAACACATTCTCTCTATTCCACTGGTAGTGGTTAATTTCATTACAAGTCTGCATTGAGTTAAACTTGGTTTTAATAAGCACACAATTACTAAATGTGTCCAATAACTTGGGGTTGATCTGACTAAAGGATCTCAAGCTGCTCGTCATGGCAGCCCTCCCCCCTCCCCTCCCCAACACCCTCTCCCCTGCCTCTCCTGCCCTCTACGTTTATGCCAATGAAGAGCGGTAGAGATTTCTGCACGCTCGTATTCCAGAATCTTCAACCCTAACTGACTCCCAGCGTCCATCTCACTTTGCTATTCTCAGGGGGATTCTACAGGGAGCCACCCCCCCCCCCCCCCCCCCCCCCCCCCCCCCGCCAACCAACCCCCACTCCTCCTACAGTGGAGAACGATCATTCAGGAGTGAGGGTGACACAGCCTGCCAGGGCTAATGTTGAAGAACATGCTGCAAGCTGGGCTTGGAGTTGAAGGATTCTGACAAGCTGCTACACAGTGAGGACCCTCCCTTCAGGCATTTAGATTCAGCTGCGTGCCAAATCAGGCACCTCCTCTGCAAAGACATTTACATTTAACGGGTTGTCACTTAATCCTCCTGTTATTTCCAGTTTGTGAAAAGCCATTGATGATAGTTTCCTTCAGACAAGCCTTGGTATACCAAACCCAACTTCATTGCACTGTTAATGTAAGCCTACTTGTAGCACTAATAAATAAAGTTTAAAACCATTGGTCTTGACAATCAAAATCTACCCCTTTCACTCTGATTCCATTGCCCATCCTCAGACTCACCTTTTGGCCTGTGATATTCTATATCCTATTCTAACCCCTAGTGTCAAATCTCACTTCCTGTCCCATCTAACTGGTTCAGGCAACATTGCCTCCCCTTGGTCTTGCCTCAGTCCCTTTGCCATGTATTTGTGTTCTTGTCACCTCTGGACACAATTCTTTCAAAGAATTCCTTGTCGACCTTCCTTTCTCTGTGCACCAAAATACTCTGCCCTGGCCCAGAGGTAGCCATGATGTGGAGATACCGGCGTTGGACTGGGATAAACACAGTAAGAAGTCTCACAACACGAGGTTAAAATCCAACAGGTTTATTTGGTAGCAAAAGCCACTAACTTTCGAAGCGCTGCTCCTTCATCAGGTGAGTGGGATTTCAGTTCACAAACAGGGCATATAAAGACACAAACTCAATTTACAAAATAATGTATGGAATGCGAGTCTTTACAGGTAATCAAGTCTTAAAGGTACAGACAATGTGAGTGGAGAGAGAGTTAAACACAGGTTAAAGAGATGTGGATTGTCTCCAGCCAGGACAGTTAGTGAGATTTTACAAGCCCAGGCAAGTCGTGGGGGTTACAGATAGTGTGACATGAACCCAAGATCCTGGTTGAGGCTGTCCTCATGTGTGCGGAACTTGGCTATCAGTCTCTGCTCAGCGACTCTGCGCTGTCATGTGTCCTGAAGACCACCTTGGAGAACGCTTACCCGAAGATCAGAGGCCGAATGCCCGTGACCGCTGAAGTGTTCCCCCACAGGAAGAGAACACTCTTGCCTGGTGATTGTCAAGCGGTGTTCATTCATCCGTTGTCGTAGCGTCTGCATGGTCTCCCCAATGTACCATGCCTCGGGACATCCTTTCCAGGGGTAGCCATCAGTATCCTGTACCCACCCATACTGACTTGTCTCCCAGTACCTTCAAAAACATTGGTTAAAGTATAGCGGAGTGGCACTAGGGAACGGCGGTTCGAAAGTCTTCTTCAGAAGACTATTTCCTCGGGTGGATGGAGCTATTACAAGGGGGCATAACTATAGGGTTCATGGTGGGAGATATAGGAAGGATATCAGAGGTAGGTTCTTCACGCAGAGAGTGGTTGGGGTGTGGAATGGATTGCCTGCAGTGATAGTGGAGTCAGACACTTTAGGAACATTTAAGCGGTTATTGGATAGGCACATGGAGCACACCAGGATGGTAGGGAGTGGGATAGCTTGATCTTGGTTTCAGATGAAGGTCGGCACAACATCGTGGGCCGAAGGGCCTGTTCTGTGCTGTACTGTTCTATGTTCTATGTTCTATGTAGAAATCACTTGCTAACGAGTATGATTGTCCACCTAAGAAACTTCGTGTCACTGGTCATGGGTTCTATGGCTCCTTGCGTGGCTGATGAACCTAATCTTGGAGCTGTAGCTTCAACCTCATACTTGGCAGGTGTTTCCGGGAGGTGGGTATGATCCTGGGATTCTAGAATGCCTGGATTCCTTCCTCAGACTTTTCTTTCCCGGGCCTCTTCTTACTATCGGGTGTCCTTGAAGAATTGTGTCCCCTCAATCATGAGGTTCCTCCAAGTTGGTCTTTTCTGACTGAGCAAGGGTCTCCCAGGCATTGACAACTATGTTGCATTCCTTGAAGTAAGCCTTCAGGGTGTCTTTGAAGCATTTCCTTGGTGTTGGAAGAATGGTTGAGGGACCTTCTTTAAAAATAGCCCTGATAATAATTTGGAGGCTCATTGGGAGTGGGGGAGGGGAGACTCTGGTATCCATATTGGAAACCTGGATGTAAATTCAGTACATTTGTGTGTGGCATTCTAATGCAGCCACTTCATTCTCATTTCACTCCAGCTTTGGTGTCTATAACCTGCCACTGGGTCTGATGAGGAGCCATGTACATGATCTTAAATGGAGTGTGTAAAGGATCACTCCAATTTGGAATTTGGGTAAATTGGGAGTTGGAAGAAACAGAAAGCAAACTGTGGGAATACAATCAGGATGGTCAGAGGTCACTGCTTCAATAATACCTCCTCTTGACACATGGCTGAGGGGCAGTGAGGAACCAGATGAGTTAGGAATCAGTTAGGCAGTGAGGGATCTACCCAGTTATAGCAGGAAGAGTTTAAATGGTCACAAGGTTAGCCTGAGCCGCAACACACAGAATGTTCCTGGATTCGGTGCAGGGAACAGGAATGTCAGTACAGTCTGCCCATACTGTTCGCATCACCCCTCCCCTCACACGCACTCACTCAATCCTCACACCCGCTCACTCAATCCTCACACCCGCTCACTCAATCCTCACACCCGCTCACTCAATCCTCACACCCGCTCACTCAATCCTCACACCCGCTCACTCAATCCTCACACCCGCTCACTCAATCCTCACACCCGCTCACTCAATCCTCACACCCGCTCACTCAATCCTCACACGCACTCACTCAATCCTCACATCCACTCACTCAATCCTCACACTCGCTTACATCGCAACTGTTGGAACAGAGATCTGAAGAGCTGCCTCTATCTCGGTTCAATCTGTAGGGGTAGCACGCTCATAGGAGTGGAGGCAGAGAAAAGCTTTCTCGATGCTCAAGATAAACATATGGATGTCTGTAAAATGGTTGCATTGTGAAGTTTATGATCTTTATTAGAATAACATTTCGTAAAGGTACATCAATTAGATTATTTCACATCTTTCCCACCCAACCCATTCTTGGGTGCTGAGTGGCAAGTCATCTTTTAACTCGTTTGTTGGCCAATACACTAGAACCAGGAGGCATAGCCTCAAAATAAGGGGAAGCAGATTTAGGACTGAGTTGAGGAGGAACTTCTTCACACAAAGGGTTGTGAATCTGTGGAATTCCCTGCCCAGTGAAGCAGTTGAGGCTACCTCATTGAATGTTTTTAAGGCAAGGATAGATAAATTTTTGAACAGTAAAGGAATTAAGGGTTATGGTGAGCGGGTGGGTAAGTGGAGCTGAGTCCACAAAAAGATCAGCCATGATCTTATTGAATGGCGGAGCAGGCTCGAGGGACCAGATGGCCTACTCCTGCTCCTAGTTCTTATGTTCTTTAAATTGATGAGAACCAATGAGGGATGTGCAAGGGGCACTTGTTGGTTTGCAAGACATTTTTCATGTCAATGACACAATGTGAGGAGGGGAGAGGGGAGGGGTGGGGTAAGGATGGCAGGGAGTGTGGTCATTGCATGTGGTTCCAATATCAGTCCAAGTCTTGGCTTTGATCAGACTATCCTGGCATCCTGGGCAGCAATGGAAATAGTGATAGTTGAACTCTGCACCTTGTTCTAGGACAGAACTGAAGCTGATTGTTGTAGAATGTTATGTAGACAGCAGCACGCTACAACCATTCTGGGCAATCTAGCTGATGTACACAGAAAAGTGCTCACAGATCTATCCACGTCCCTGAAGTACAGTATATCTTCAGCATGCCCTTAGCTCTTCCAGTCACATCTCCAGAGGTAATCCATCGTTCATTGTAATATTGTTCAGTTTCATTCTGTGGATTCCTAATGGGGATCATCAACTCGTTTGAAGTGGGAATTCTTTCTCTCTCAGCAACCAATCGTGAGGTCTACTAGTAAGTTCAAAGAGATCATTGAGGATGGATGATTCAGGATGAATTTTTATAACATTTTCCACAATGCATTTATACTAACATTTTCTCATGGGATAAATCCTGCTGAGGTTTCAGGTTTTACTTGTGCTGGGGCCTGTTACAATGGTACAACATGCTGGGACGTGCTGCTTATACTCACAGCACTGTGATCTGCTAACCTTGGCAGAGACCACTAACTCATGGACAGTGCATAATCAGAGGTCAGAACCAATTAGTTTCGGCCACCTCTGCAAATGTGTTTAATTAACCAATGAATGTAAATGGGCGTAGTCCAATGTATAATAATGACTGTGTAAGGTACAACAGAAGGAGACTGGTAACATCATGTAATGATTGTCACATTGTCTGTACCTTTAAGACTTGATTAGCTGTAAAGACTCGCATTCCAATCATTATTCATGTAAATTGAATTTGTGTCTTTGTGCCCTGTTTGTGATCAGAACTCCCACCCACCTGACAAAAGAACAGCCTGTTCCGAAAGCTCGTGGCTTTTGCGACCAAATAAACCTGTTGGACTTTAACCTGGTGTTGTTAGACCTCTTACTGTGTTAACATCATGTAAGACAGAGAAGGAAATCCTAATAAACTCATACGCTTGTACCAGACTACGAGGTGTTGGCGAATTCTTGAAGCTAAAGAGTGCCTTTGGTACATTTGCCTTTATAAATCAGAGTATCGAGTATAAAAGTTGGAGTGTTATGGTAAGGTTATATAAGACATTGGTGAGGCCGAATTTAGAGTATTGTGTACAGTTTTGGTCACCTAGTTACAGGAAGGATGTAAATAAGGTTGAAAGAGTGCAGAGAAGATTCACAAGGATGTTGCCGGGACTTGAGAAGCTGAGTTACAGAGAGAGATTGAACAGGTTGGGACTTTATTCCCTGGAGCGTAGAAGAATGAGGGGAGATTTGATAGAAGTGTTTGATGGGTATAGATAGAGTGAATGCAAGCAGGCTTTTTCCACTGAGGCTAGGGGAGAAAAAAAACCAGAGGGCATGGGTTAAGGGTGAAAGGAGAAAAGTTTAAAGGGAATATTAGGGGGGGTTTCTTCACACAGAGAGTGGTGGGAGTGTGGAATGAGCTGCCAGATAAAGTGGTAAATGCGGGGTCACTTTTAACATTTAAGAAAAACTTGGACGGGTTCATGGATGAGAGGGGTGTGGAGGGATATGGTCCAAGTGCAGGTCAGTGGGACTAGGCAAAAAATGGTTCGGCACAGACAAGAAGGGCCAAAAGGCCTGTTTCTGAGCTGTAATTTTCACCGACAGGGATACATTTTTCTGATTGCATCCCAACTGCATATTGCTGGAATAAAGGCCCTTGAGGTTCATGGATACTCCAGTTTGACCTGGGGCTGTGCAGATTGCTTCACGGGCAAAGTTAACATACTCACCAACCCTGGTAAGCACAGCACCTGATTCATTTATGGATCATCAACTGGGAGAGTCTGGATATATCCCTGGCAGAGCCCTGGAAGGGTCACAGGCAAAACAGTCGAGGCTGGTGCAGACTTGGCTAGCCGTGGGGTAACGTGTGACCACCAGGCCCACACTCAGCACGTCTTATTCTTGGAGGATGCAGATTTCTGTCACCACCTGACTCCTGAAAGCTGCTCCCCTCTCTCTCGGCCACCCACCTCAGCCACTCTCTCTCTGCCAACACCCCCCCACCCCCAGCCACTCTCTGCCGCCCCCCTCAGCCACTCTCTCTATCGCTCCCCCCAGCCACTCTTTTTGCCACCTCCCCCTCAGCCACTCTCTCTCTCTGTCGCACCACCGCCCCCCCCCCCCCCCCCCCGCCCCCAGCCACTCTCTGCTACCTCCCCCTTAACCCCTCCCTCGGCTGTCCCCCACTCAGCTCAGCCACTCTCTTTCCCCGCTGCCCCCCCCCCCCCCCACCCCGCCTCCTCCCCAGTCACAGTCTCGACTGCTCCCTCTCCGTGGTGCGCCGAACAAACCAATATCATCAGTGTGATAAACATGTAGTGAAGTTACAGGAATCAGATGGAAATGAAGCAGCTGAAGATGGTTGGGCCTAGGACACTACCCTGAGGGACTCCGGCAGAAACATTCTGGAGCTGCCCCCCCACCACCCCCCCCCCCCCCCCCCCAAACCCCCTCCACAACCACAACCATCTTTCCATTGGGAAGGTATCACTCCAAGCAGTGGAGAGTTTGCCACCTGGTACCCATTGACTCCAGCTTTTCTAGGGTTCCTTGATGCCACACTTGGTTAAATGATGCCTTGATGCCAAAGGCAGTCACTTTCACCTTACCTAATCTATTATTACATAGAGGGTCATTAAATTCTATTAGCCTTCTTAGACCTGATAGATAAAGCGACATCCAATTTACTTATCAATTCCATCAATTTGGTTTTTGGCACACTTTTTAAACTTGCTTTGGTCACCTTGTCTCCTTCCCGATAAGTTTGAGCTTACTTCCAGAGCCATTTTGCAGCCCTCTATTTTAAATAACACAATCTCACTTGGTTGCACATAGCCCTTACTCTCATTAGGTTCAAAGTCAAAAATCCCCAATACTCAAATATTTTAACCTTTTATGGATTCTGGACTCGGGTTCCCAATTTTCTGTCACAAACCTGGCTGATATTGTCTGTGAGGGTGTCCCAACTTGCAAGCATTGGTTCATGGCGGTGTGTACTATTGTGTACAGGAATGGTGTGAGGAGTCACATGCAAAACCCAGTGAGAAGAGTAACCAGCCCAGTCATCATATACACTTATTAAAGACTATTTATTACAATAAACAAAATACACATATACATGAACAGGATTATAATGATCAAAGACTGTTGCATATAAGAGACCACTAAATACACCCACACAGGTTATGTAGAAATTACCCTTTTTGATCCAAAGTACATTTTACAAGATCTGAACTCTTTCAAGACATTTGGAGTACTACGTCCAGTTCTGGTCGCTGCACTACCAGAAGGACGTGGAGGCTTTAGAGAGAGTGCAGAGAAGGTTTACCAGGATGTTGCCTGGTATGCAGGGTCTTAGCTATGAGGAGAGATTGGGTAAACTGGGTTTGTTTTCCCTGGAAAGACGGAGAATGAGGGGAGACCTAAAATTATGAAGGGTATAGATAGGGTGAACAGTGGGAAGCTTTTTCCCAGGTCGGAGGTGACGATCACGAGGGGTCACGGGCTCAAGGTGAGAGGGGCGAGGTATAACTCAGATATTAGAGGGATGTTTTTTACAAAGAGAGTGGTGGGGGCCTGGAATGCGCTGCCAAGTAGGGTGGTGGAGGCAGACACGCTGGCATCGTTTAAGACTTACCTGGATAGTCACATGAGCAGTCTGGGAATGGAGGGATATAAACGAATGGTCTAGTTGGGCCAATGAGCGGCACAGGCTTGGAGGGCCGAAGGGCCTGTTTCCTGTGCTGTACTGTACTGTTCTTTGTTATCACCAACATCTCTCTATTGTCCAGCCCAGAGGACTGCTCTCACTCACATCCATTTTAATCTTTCTAATCGCAGACAGAGAATCACCTCCGATGGTTTATTAGTCTCTCACTATCACCCCGGGAGTGGCCTAAAGATCATGTGTGCTGACATCTTATCACCACCAATTGGAACCCTCCAACTGTATCTGATTTGCCACACTGCTTATCCGACATCCTACATTGGATGAATGGAAAGTTCTCTGTTATTATTGGGAAGACTGAAGCTCTTGTCTTTGGTCCCTGCTGGCACATCCTGGCCACCCATTCCCCATTCAACACTCACCCCACTCCATATTCACTCATGCCTCTCCATACTTACCCCCCACATTCATCCCTTTTCCTAATCATGGCCTAGATTCTCCAGCCTCGCCCGCAGCTGGGATTCTCCAGTCCTGCTGCTATGAATGGAGATTTGGCTGAGCACCAAATTCTCCGTTCTTACTGACAGCTGTGGTGGGACGAATGAGACTGGAGAATTCCAGCCCATGTCTCCCCTTGCTCTCACTACGTGCCTATCTTATGGTCGAATCTAATTTCTAAGCTTCATTCTAAACTTCCAACTTTCTTTAAGAATGACCCAAAAAATGACAAAATGGAGAAATGTGGGTGTCAGTGTGATTGTACGAGTGTGTTTGTGTGTGTGTGTGTGTGTGTGTGTTTGTGTGTATGTCTGAGTATGTTTGAGCGTGCCTGAGTGTGTGAATGTGTGTATGTTTTGGCATGTGTGTGTGCATGTGTGTGCAAGTGGATGTGTGTCTGTGTGTTAATGTGTGTATGTTCAGGCGTGTGCGGGTCTGTGTGTGTGTTGGGAATGTGTTTGTGTGGTTAAACTTACAGAAGTATAAATTTCCATTCCATTTGAACACTTCAAAGCAGTTTGTGGAACCAAGTTCAAATGTCATCCTTTTATTTTTTGTTATCAAACGTGATGTGAATTCCAATCAGTCTTCGCTGCTTGTGACTTGTTTGAAATGATATTAAATATTATAGAACATGTCAACTGTGATGATTCTTTATTCTGCTTCTGTGTCACACATAAACCTCTGTCATTTCATAGTTAGCTACAAACTGGAAAAATCCACGGATTTCCAGCATAGCGTTCCGAGTGTGTTGGCAGGATCAGCCTCAGCTTTGTCAGCACTCACTGACTGCCACAAAGAGGCCCGGATGACTTGTGTACAATAAAATGAAACAAGAAAAATGATCTCAGCACTGGCTAAACACCTCTCTCAGTCGTTCCATGACATTAAAGTCAGAGGGTGAGGTGTGGCACAAAATCTTCACCAAGTGTTTCCTCAAAGTTCCCTCTGATCAATTTGGAATGAGTGGTCTATAACCCAGCAGCAAAGCCTTTTGGACTTAAACAGTTCATTTATTCCTGCATTCTTGCTCTGGGATTAACTTCAGAAAATGTTATACATCTTGTGCACACGCTCACACACACTCACACGCACGCACATGCTCACACGCACGCACACGCTCACACACGCACACGCTCACACACGCACACGCTCACTCATGCACACGCTCACACACGCACATGCTCTCTCACGCTCGCTCTCTCATGCTCACTCTCTCACACTCACTCTCTCACACTCTCTCTCACGCTCACTCTCTCACGCTCGCTCTCTCAAACTCTCTCTCTCACACTCGCTCTCTCACGCTCACTCTCTCATGCTCGCTCTCTCACGCTCGCTTTCTCACACTCGCTCTCTCACGCTCACTCTCTCATACTCGCTCTCACACACTCGCTCTCTCACGCTCGCTCTCACACACTCGCTCTCTCACACTCGCTCTCACACACTCTCTTACACATGCACACACACTCACATGCTCGTGCACACTCGCTCTCACACACTCACCACTCACACTCGCACTCACACACTCACTCTCACACACTCGCTCTCACACACTCGCTCTCTCACACTCGCTCTCACACACTCGCTCTCGCACACTCGCTCTCACACACTCGCTCTCTCACACTCGCTCTCACACACTCGATCTCACACACTCGCTCTCTCACACTCGCTCTCACACACTCGCTCTCTCACACTCGCTCTCACACTCGCTCTCACACACTCCCTCTCTCACACTCGCTTTCTCACACTCGCTCTCTCACACTCGCTTTCTCACACTCGCTCTCTCACACTCGCTCTCACACACTCGCACTCACACACTCACTCTCACACACTCGCTCTCACACACTCGCTTTCTCACACTCGCTCTCTCACACTCGCTCTCACACACTCGCACTCTCACACTCGCTCTCACATACTCGCTCTCTCACGCTCGCTTTCTCACGCTCGCTCTCTCACGCTCGCTCTCTCACACTCGCTCTCTCACACTCGCTCTCACACACTCGCTCCCACACACTCGCTCTCTCACACTCGCTCTCACACACTCGCACTCACGCACTCGCTCTCACACACTCGCTCTCACACACTCGCTCTCTCACACTCGCTCTCACACACTCGCTCTCTCACACTCGCTCTCACACACTCACTCTCACACACTCGCACTCACACTCGCTCTCACACACTCGCACTCACACACTCGCTCTCACACACTCACTCTCACACACTCGCTCTCACACACTCGCTCTCTCACACTCGCTCTCACACACTCGCACTCTCACACTCGCTCTCTCACACTCGCTCTCACACACTCTCACACTCGCTCTCACACTCGCTCTCACACACTCGCTTTCTCACACTCGCTGTCTCACACTCGCTCTCTCACACTCGCTCTCTCATGCTCACTCTCTCACGCTCACTCTCTCACGCTCACTCTCTCACACATGCACACACGTTCACATGCTCGTGCACACTCGCTCTCACACACTCACCACTCACACTCGCTCTCACACACTCGCTCTCTCACGCTCACTCTCTCACGCTCGCTCTCTCACGCTCGCTCTCTCACACTCGCTCTCTCACACTCGCACTCTCACGCTCGCTCTCGCACACTCGCTCTCACACACTCGCTCTCTCACACTCGCTCTCTCACACTTGCTCTCTCACATGCTCGCGAGCACACACTCGCACTCTCACACTGACTTGTGCATGATCACGCACAGTCGCGCGCGCACTCGCACACAGACACATTCATATCCAGTGCCTTCTGAAGTTTCTTGATACCAAGAGTGAATTTCCATTGCCCACCATTTCCCCAGAAAGCAGCTCACCATTGGCACAGTCACCAATCAGGCAGATGGGTACAGCCACACAAAGGCACAAAACTTTCACTAGCTTCCAGGGCAGAGCAGTTCACTTGACTGAAGCCTTGGTATTGGATTCAAGACCCAGTCCCAATACTCAGGCCCAAACTCCCCCGTAATCCAGCAGGAATCACCGCTCAGTGGGTTGGAGATAAAATCCAGGTGGCATGAGGCCATCTCTAGGGACTATGGGGCAGTCCTTGGGGATCAGTGTCGGTCGTGAGTTAGAGTGGGAGTTCCAGGGAGTGGGGGCTGGGTCTAGGGCACGGTTACTCGTGGGGTCTGGAGATGTTCCTGGCCTATAAGGAACCTGAAAGACAACCTCTTAATTTTCCCACCTAGGCCCATATGGTTCTCTATCCAGGTCAGGGGAAATTTGGCCTATCAGGGCTGCTGTGGCTTCCCTGCTCCCTCCTCCCACTCATGGCTCTGCCTAAAATGTCCCCCATCAGGCAGCGAGAGTTCATATTTTTGCAGTGTGGAGGATCTCCAGCATCCACCATGGCAAAGCCCAGATTATATTCTGTGGCTTCCAGAAAGCATGTTGGCAGCTTTTTGTACTCTTTTCTCGGTAACAGGTTAGTGAAGCGTTTGATTTGGATTTTTGACAAGAGGACCTAATTCAGAAACCCTTCAAAAATGCCCAAAAAGGGTTTCATTTCAACCCCACCCCCCCCTTGATTTTCTGGCAATTTTCACCAGAGAGATACAAGGGTGCCCAGTTGCATTGCCTCATTCCTGTCCTTTGCTGTGTCTCCATTGTGTAAGTGTCGAGATGCATCCGAGTATGTTCCCTTTGGAAAAAGTTCTATTGTGCATTCAAAACTGAAGAAAATGGTGCTTCGGAATGCTAAGGGTGGGATTTTCCACTCCTGTTTTTAGTGGGCAGGGAATGCGGAGAGAGAGAATTAAGTGGGATTCCAAAATGCCTTTTACACCAGTGGGATTTCCCCGCTCAATTGTCGCTGCACCCATAACGGAGTTCCCACCAAGCAATGACATTTGAAAACATTTTCATATAATCTGCGTGCCTCCCCACTGTACCATCCTCCCACATCGGAAAGTAACACCCCCCCCCCCTCCCCCCCCCGGTGGTGTGACGTCAGTAGCAACAGGCTTTTAAAAATGGGGAACAGATGAAACTGCCAGGGTAGAGGGTCATGCTTGGGTTGTACCCTGGCACTGTCCCTTGGCCCTACCTCCTGCCGCTGCCCCTCAAGGGCACTAATCCTTTCCATACCTCTTTATATATTTATTGTCTTACACTCTGTTTATATTTCTTGTTAGTCTATTTGCACATTCTATTTTCTTCCTCCTTATCAATTTCATGGCCATCTTTTGGGGAATTCTAATCTCCTCCCAGTCCTCAGGAGTGTTAATCTTTTTGGCAACATAACTCTCCTTTTAATTTAATATTACTCTTAACTTGTGCAGAGAGAAACACAGTGGCTGAAGATTTACCACCGCACCCGCCATGGAATCGGAGCAGGTGAGGGTCCGACAACAGAAATCTCCATTGACCTCGTGCGGGAATTTCCGGTCTCGCCCGAGCATAAAAATCCCACCCAGTGTTATTGCTTTTTTCCACCACGGATGCTGTTTGACCTGCTGAGCATTTTCTGTTTTTGTTTCAGGCCCATTTACCTTGCTAGGTCCCCGACACTAAGGGTCAATTTTTAGCATGGCCAATCAACCTAACTCGCAGATCTTTGGAGTGTGGGGGGAAACCGGAGCACCCGGAGGAAACCCACGCAGACACGGGGAGAATGAGCAAACTCTACACAGACAGTGACCTGAGGCCAGAATTGAACCCAGGACCCTGGAGCTGTGAGGCAGCAGCACTAACCACTGTGCCACCGTGCTGCCCATGTGCCAACCATCTTCAGCTGTTTCATCATTGATCTTCCCTCCAGAAGTGGGATGTTTACCAACGATTGCATAATGATTCATTTTACTCAACACCTCAGATACCGAAGCAGTCCAAATGCTGGAAAACCTGGACAACTATCAGTTGTTGATTAAGGACGTTGGAACCTGCATTTCTTGGACTGAAGGGAGTGGCGATGAATAGTGGGGAATGATGAGGGTGACAAGGATAAGAAAGGTGGTAGAGAGAGAGTGATTTAGTAGACCAGTAACAGCTGTGAAGCCAGAATGAATTAAAAGCCAAAGGCTGGAAAATTGGGAATTTGAGAATGCTGAAGAAAGTGACTTGAGGGAAAGCATCATCAAGGGTTAAACATGGAAAGTAGTCGGCTTGGAAGGATGAAGGGAATGTGGATAAAGAAATCTGACAGTTAAAATAATGAGGCACCATCTTCTTCAACTGTCAAAATGGCAGATCAAAGCCATTGTTCAAACCAACAGTGGATGTTTGAAAGAGAGTAACCAGAGTCCAGGAAGAAATTCCCAAATGACAGTTTCTGCTACCAAGTCTAAAATAGAAAAATAAAATCAGTTTGTTGAAATGGGACTGAGCTATGCTGTCGATCAATGTTAATATCGGCGCTGCCCATTTCAGCTTTTGTACCAACAAGAGGTGATGGATTGACCAGGATTTAAACCCAGTTAACATGGATGGCAGAGTGGTTAGCACTGCCGTTTCACAGCGCCAAGGTCCCGGGTTCAATTTTGACCTTGTGTGACTGTGTGGAGTTTGCATGTTCTCCCCGTGTCTGCGCAAGTTTCCTCCAGGTGCTCCAGTTTCCTCCCTCACTCCAAAAGACATGCTATGCCATGCTAAATTGCCCCTTAGCGTCAGGGGGACCAGCAGGGTAAATCCATGGGGTTACAGGGCCTGGGTGTGATTGCTGTCGGTGCAGTATTGATGGGCTGAATGCCTCCTTCTGCACTGTAGGGATTTTATGATTCTTTTTGAATCAACCAGCAGAAATGGCAGATATTCACCAAGAAACCCTCTTCCAGTGTTGGAGAATGGGAAATCCACATCATGGTACCAGACACCTGTGATTAGTGATATTGAAATGAGGAGTTTGGCTACAAATTATGTTGCAGCCACCATCATCACGAGAAAAGTTTCTTATGTCTAGGAGAAGTGGCTAGATGGGTGGAGAACTGGCTTGGCCATAGGAGACAGAGGGTAGTGGTCGAAGGGTCTTTTTCCGGCTGGAGGTCTGTGACCAGTGGTGTTCCGTAGGGCTCTGTACTGGGACCTCTGCTATTTGTGATATATATAAATGATTTGGAAGAAGGTGTAACTGGTGTAATCAGCAAGTTTGCGGATGACATGAAGATGGCTGGAATTGCGGATAGCGAAGAGCATTGTCGGGCAATACAGCAGGATATAGATAGGCTGGAAAATTGGGCGGAGAGATGGCAGATGGAGTTTAATCCGGATAAATGCGAAGTGATGCATTTTGGAAGAAATAACGTAGGGAGGAGTTATACAATAAATGGCAGAGTCATCAGGAGTATAGAAACACAGAGGGACCTAGGTGTGCAAGTCCACAAATCCTTGAAGGTGGCAACACAGGTGGAGAAGTTGGTGAAGAAGGCATATGGTATGCTTGCATTTATAGGACGGGGTATAGAGTATAAAAGCTGGAGTCTGATGATGCAGCTGTATAGAACGCTGGTTAGGCCACATTTGGAGTACTGCGTCCAGTTCTGGCCGCCGCACTACCAGAAGGATGTGGAGGCATTGGAGAGAGTGCAGAGAAGGTTTACCAGGATGTTGCCTGGTATGGAGGGTCTTAGCTATGAGGAGAGATTGGGTAGACTGGGGTTGTTCTTCTTGGAAAGACGGAGAATGAGGGGAGATCTAATAGAGGTATACAAGATTATGAAGGGTATAGATAGGGTGAACAGTGGGAAGCTTTTTCCCAGGTCGGAGGTGACGATCACGAGGGGTCACGGGCTCAAGCTGAGAGGGGCGAAGTATAACTCAGACATCAGAGGGACGTTTTTTACACAGAGGGTGGTGGGGGCCTGGAATGCGCTGCCAAGTAGGGTGGTGGAGGCAGGCACGCTGACATCGTTTAAGACTTACCTGGATAGTCACATGAGCAGCCTGGGAATGGAGGGATACAAACGATTGGTCCAGTTGGACCAAGGAGCGGCACAGGCTTGGAGGGCCGAAGGGCCTGTTTCCTGTGCTGTACTGTTCTTTGTTCTTTGTCCTCTTTGTCTAAAGGGGGACATGATTGAGATGTATAAAATTATGCGGGGCAAAGATAGAGTTGACAGGAAGAAACTTCTTCCCTTGCTGGAGTGACCAATGACCGGGGACGTAGGTTTAAGTTTAAGGGGGAATGTAAGGAAACACATTTTCACCCAAAGGGTGGTGGGAGCCTGGAACTCACTGCCTGAAAGAAGAGGCAGAGACCCTCACAACATTTAAGAAGTATTTAGAAGTGCACTTGCGATGCCAAGGCAGACAAGGCTATGGGCCAAGTGCTGGGATTAGAATAGTTGGTGGTTTGTCTTTGACCAGCGCAGAATTGATGAGCCTTTTTCTGTGCTGTAGACTTTTATGATTCTCTGGGCGAGATCTTACCGGCTGTTCACACCAATGCTCACGCTGCAGCGAGGTCGGAGAATTTGGCACCCAGCCAAATCTCTGTTCACTGTGGCGGGATGGGAAAATCCCGCCGGTGTGAACAGTGATAAGATTCTGGCCATGGACCCGGTGACTCTTCCCACAGGTACTGATCCCCTTGGTGAGAGCATACTTTTAAATACTCTCACTCCTGAGGCTGAGTCGCAGTGTTGATGCCGTGAGGTTTGACAGCACCCAGGAATGGAAGTGAGAACCTCACACTTTCAGCCATGATATTGAAACACCCTGAAAGAATTAACATTTCAAGCACATGGGATCCCTGCTTGTGGATCCAGCTTCCATTTCTCAGAAACATCTCTGAACTCCTTAGCTCTCTTGCATTCAGGGCATTGCCCCCTTGCAAGCTCTCTCCTGGGTAGCGCCCACATTCAGCTCTTGCTTCTGCTAATGCCAAGCAATTTACCACATGCAAGTCCTCTGCTTCACTACCTGGTTCACATGGCATCTGCCAGGGTTGGAGTGAGTGATAGTGCTTCCTTAGAATGAGTGAAGACCTTAGGAAATCCTCTGTTTGGAGCCTCCTGCTGCTGAGAAAGTCCCAGGGACAAAGGTTTGGGAAGACAGTGAAAAGGTGGATGGCAGCAGGCACCTGGCTCAGGGTTGTGAAGTTTGCTGAACATTTGTTGAGATGAATGGAGGATTCCGAGCAATCTGCAGACACTCTGCTGAGGCCATCCATTAGTATTGGCTTTACCCCAACCCACTGAACTTTAGGGCTTCTAGCTTTATTATAATGTTGGATACTTCTTCCCCAGTCTCTCCCTTCCACTTACCTGTCCCATAGAAAGAGAAAGTGAGATAGTGATTGGCCATTGGAAAGGTAGGTGGAGACATATGTGGCACATATCTGTGGCAAAGATGGGGAGGTGATGAATAAAGAGCCAAGTGTGTGGAATCTGAAGTGAGGATTGAGTGTGAGGAAGAGTTGTGTTAGTGTTAAGATGAAGGAAGAGATGTTACTAGTGTGTGGTGTGAAGAAAGCAAAGAAAGAGGTTATAATGTTTAAAGCTTTCTACTGCCAGGTTTTTGACAGAAGTAAGTCCATAGTTCCCCCGAATGGTCTGATCCAGAGGCCAGTGCTGACTACATTTTTTCCTGCCACTCTCGTCAATTTTTGTAGTCATGACAATAACAAGGACATGTTGTTCCCATACCATTCTCCAGAAATCATTGTATGTCTTTTCTAAAGGTCCTTGTGTGCCAATGTAGGCATTCTTTTGTTTATAACGATCCATGAAACTGGCATTGATGTAATCTGTCCTCTCGTCATGATTGAGGGACTTCAACTTGACTCTAGTTTGGTCCAAGCACAGGACATCCCCGTACCGATTCTTCTGCTGGTTGTATGGCTGTAATGAGCAGTTGAAAGTGCCCGGCGGTGTCTCCCGTCGGATGTCCTCATATTCCTCGTAGATTCCCCTTTTCTGAACGGTGTTGACGTGGTCCAACAGTTCTTCCACCGTCATTCCTTCCAATCCTGGCACGTGTACGGACACTTCGTCCCGTGGGAAGCCGGTGATGAGCTCGGCACGGTAGCACAGTGGTTAGCACTGCTGCTTCACAGCTCCAGGGACCTGGGTTCGATTCCCGGCTTGGGTCACTGTCTGTGTGGAGTTTGCACATTCTTCTTGTGTCTGCGTGGGTTTCCTGCGGGTGCTCCGGTTTCCTCCCACAGTCCAAAGATGTGCGGGTTAGGTTGATTGGCCGTGCTAAATTGTCCCTTAGTGTCCTGAGATGAGTAAATTAGAGGGATTAGTGGGTAAAATATGTAGGGATATGGGGGTAGGGCCTGGGTGGGATTGTGGTTGGTGCAGACTCGATGGGCCGAATAGCCTCTTTCTGCACTGGAGGGTTCTATGAATTCTATGAAAAGAGGTGAATATGGTTGGAATGAGAAAGATGGATGTTGCTGTGTGTTGTGCTTGTCTGCTACAATCGATAGAGAGTGGGGGGAGAGGGAATTGTTGAGCATGTTGGGGAAGGGGTGAGAGGAGTTTTATCAGAGGCTGCATAAAGAGGTGAAGAGCTGTATTCACCCTGGCTGCTCTTGTGAAGCCATTGCCCCACCTCCCACTTTGAGGCTTGTGGTGATCACTGACTCTATGGGTGGAATTTTCCCATCCCGCCCGCCACGGGAATTGTAGAGGGGGAGGGGGGGTGGGAAACGGGGGGACATGGACCATGCAAATGTCTGTTGCCTTTACACGGACTTGGGATGAGCGTGGTCGGAAAATGCTGCCCCATGTCCTGAGTGGCACTGACTCTGCCCCTCATCTCAGTCCAGGTCTGCTGGGCATTGCTTTGGATATGTGTCTGTGGGTTTGGTGAACAGAATCTTGCTCCTTCCCTTACCCCTTTCACCAAGAACTCCAGTGAGCCATCAGAGAACTTGGGGCCAGCTCTTTGACTCATCTCTGATGTCACAGTTGTGGGCCATACCGTTGAAGCCCATCTCGTACCATAGTAAAAAATAAACAGCTCACCGCTTTTACATTCAAGCCCGGTCACCCACTCATTGGATTGCTTCACTCACCTATTCTTCTAGCTCCTTGTGACACTTGAACGATTTACCCTGCAGGACAGCAGTTCATTGATAGCATTTAAATGTGACAAAAAAAACACAAAGTCCACTTGGACCACAGTCTGGCAGGTGGAGCCATTACACCATCAACCTTGCGCATCCCTTAAGATGATCAGGAATCATAGAATCCCTACCGTGCAGAAGGAGGCCATTTGTCCCATCAAACCTGCACTGACAACAATCCCACCCAGGCCCTATCCCTGTAACCTCATGTATTTACACTGCCCTTCCCTCTGACACTCAGGCCAGAATTTTGCCAGCCTGTCGGCCACAGGAATCAGAACGGGCGGGATACGGAGCATGGGAAGGCCCATTGATCTTGGGCGGGATTTTACAGTTTTGGGACGAGTGGGGCTGTAAACTCCCACCCAAAGGGTCAATCTAGCACGGCCAATGCACCTAACCTGCACATGGACTGTGGGAGGAAACCAGAACACCTGGTGGAAACCCATGCGGAGATGGAGAGAGAGTGCAAACCCCACACGGACAGTGACCCAAGGCCGTAATCGAATCCGGGTCCCTGTGAGACAGCAGCGCTAACCACTGTGCCACCATGCCACCCATGAAACACTGGTGACTGAGTCGGACAAGTGGGAATATTTCCACTGGAGGAGAGAAGATGAGGTTTAAGGGCTGATTCTTTGGCTGGGAAACTCTCAAAAAAAGAACTTTTCACTTATCAATTAATTAAGTACTTACATTGAAGCAGAGAAACAAATGAAGGCCCACAGATGGAGGTTCGAACAATTATACTGGCAATTTACAGCTCAGCAAAGCTGCACTGTAATTTGCCGGAGGCTGGTTAGCAAATGCCCTGTAGTTAGGCTAAGTGGTTAATAGGTGATTTTTCAGTCATTCAGCCTCCTCTCAATTATACAGGACCTTACATAAACTGTCAGCTCCTGCTTTAATATTGGCTTCCAACTCCAATGTAACAACACTTTGTCGACAGAACATAGCATTCTCAATCCAAAAATGAACTTGAACCATCGAATAGTTCAAAATCAACCAATGTAATTCCTTCATACCAGGCCCCGAGACGTATTCCAACATATTTTAAAGGAAGATTTGCATATTTCAAAGTAGAAAATATGGCTGCTTCCATTTTGAACATGCTCCCTCTTTTTAAACAAGTGTCTTCAAATCAAAGTAAAGATGCAGAAGGTGAAACAAATCCTGGTGCAATTTGGGCTGCGCCCCCTTTTGAAATGTTATTGCTGCTAACGAGAATATCCTTTGCTTTGAAATGCAGAATCCATTGAACCTCTTTGAGGATGTGCATATCCCTGGCATGAATTATGCATGAAATCCAGTCCCATTGTCAATTGCATTTTAAGATGTTCCCACAATTCCATGTTGGGGTCACATCCCATGTCACCAGGCTGCATTCACAGTATACTCACTCTGAGCAACGCATATAGAGAGAGCTGCCTCCCACTTTAATGTGTTTTTAGGGAGCAATTTCTCACATTGCCAGCCTATTATCAGCTAAAACAAGGGGCCTGTGTGAAAAAATAATGGAATCACGAAGATTGACAGTGCTGTTTGAAAGCTTTTAGAAACAGAATAACATGGCTTTCCTAATCTGCCAAAAAATTGCATTTTTAAACAGGAGCACTCACTGCATTCGTAGAAAATACGGAGGTCTGAACAACAATTTAGTCGTAGCCTATCATTATTTCTCTTTTAGGAAATTAAATTAATAGCTTGTTAACTGAGAAGTGACATCACTTCAGATATGAAACATAGGAACAGGAGGAGGCCATTCAATCCCTCGATCATCTTCTACCCTTCAGTCAGATCGTGGCTAATCTATACCTCAACTTCATTTACTCACTCAACCCCCTTTCCGAATAAACTGTTTTAACGAACTCTGTCTCTTGAACAAAGGAGACAGCAAGAAAGCCCCATCCATGGCTCACTTAGGAAGCGAAGATTAAAAGAAGGGGCACAGTGAAGGAACGGTGATGTATTTCCAGGTCAAGATGGTGAGTGACTTGTGGTGGAACCGCCAGTTGGTGGTGTTCTGAGATATCTGATGCTCCTGTCCTTCTAGATGGTAGAGGTCGTGGGCTTAGAAAGTGTTGTCCAAGGAGACTTGGTGAGTTCCTGCGGTGTACCTTGTAGATGGTACACACTGCTGCTACCGTGTTTACGGAAGGAATGCCAATCAAGCGGGATGCTTTGTCCTGGATGGTGTCAAGCTTCTTGAGTGTTGTTGGAGCTGCACCCATCCAGACAACTGGAGAGTATTCCATCACACTCCTGACTTGTACCTTGCAGATGTTGGACAGACTTTGGGGAGTCAGGAGGTGAATTAGTCCATAGAATATGGAGCATGCACCGACTCTGGAAAGAGCACCTTACCCAAGCCCACCCCCTGTCCTATTCCTGAAACCAATGTGGGGATTTACCATTGCTTATCCCCTCTAACCTGCACATCTTTGGAGAAAACCGGAGCACCCGGAGGAAACCCATGCAGACACGGGAGAACATGCAAATTCCACACAGACTGTCACCCGAGGCTGGAATTGAACCCGGGTCCCTGGCATTGTGAGGCAGCAGTGCTAACCACCGTGCCACCATGTTGCCGACAGCTTTCCTAGCCTTTGACCTGCTACAGTATTTAGCCACAGTATTTATATGGCTAGTCCAGTTCAGTTTCTGATCAATGATAACCGCCAGGATGTTGATAATGGGGGGTTGGGGGAGTGGGGGGTGGTGTTCAGCAATGGCAATGCCATTGAATGTCAAGATATGATTGTTAAATCCTCTGTTGGACATGGTCATTGCCTGGCACTTGTGTGATGTGAATGTTATTTACCAATTATCAGTCCAAGCCTGGATATTGTCCAGGTCTTGCTGCATTTGGATATGAACTACTTCAGTATCTGATGAACCATGAATGGTGCTGAGCATTGTGCAATCATCAGTGAACATCCCCACTCATGGTGGAAGGAAGGTTATTGATGAAGTAGCTGAAGATGGTTGGGCCGAGGACACCACCCTGAGGAACTTCTCCAGAGATGTCCTGGAGCTGAGATGATTGACCTCCAACCAGCACAACCATCTTCCTATGTTCTAGGTATGACCAACGGGCAATTTTCCCCCTGATTCCCATTGACTCCATTTTTGCTAGGGTTCCTTGGTGCCACACTCGGTCAAGAGCTGTCACTCTCACCTCAACCTCCGGCATTCAGCTCTTCTGCTCATGATTGAATCAATGAGATCAGGAGCTGAGAGACCTGTTGGAACACAAACTGAGCATCAGTGAGCAGGTTATTGCTGAGTAAGTGCCACTTAACGCTGTTGATGACTCTTTCCATCACTTTTATGATCGAGATTGAACTGATGGAGCAGTAATTGGCTGGGTTGAATTTGTGTACAGGACATACCTGGCTTTGGTGGTAATGGTAGAGTGGGATATTCTGGGCCATGAGGTTGCAGATTGTGCTGGAGTACAATTCTACCACTGATGATGGCCCACAACGTCTCATGAATGCCCAGTCTTGAGTTGCTAGATCTGTTGGAAGTCTGTCCATTTAGCACTGTGATAGTGTCACACAGCACGATGGAGGTGGCCTCAACGTGAAGATGGGACTTTGTCTCCACAAGGACAGTGCGGTGGTCACTCCTACTGATACTGTCATGGACAGATGCAGCTGCAGCAGGCAGGTTGGTGAGGATGAGGCCAACTATGTTTTTCCCTCTTGTTGGTTTCATCACCATCTGCCGCAGTTCAGTCTAGAAGCTATGTCCTTTAGGATCCAGACAGCTTGGACTATGGTGGTGCTCCTGAGCCACTCTTGGTGTTGGACATTGAAATCCCCACTGAGAATACATTCTGCGTCTTTATCACCTTCAGTGCTTCCTCCAAATGGTGTTCAACATGGAGCAGTACTGATTCATCAGCTGACCGAGAACGGTACATGGTAATCAGCAGGAGGTTCCCTTGCCCATGTTCAACCTGAAGCCATGAGACTTCATGGGGTCCAGAGTCGATGTTGAGGACTCCCAAAGCAACTCTCTCCTGATTGTATAACACTGTGCTGCCCGCCACCTCTGCTGGGTCTGTCCTGCCGGTGGGACAGGACATATCCAGGGATGGTGACAGTGATACCTGGGACATTATCCATAAGTATGATTTCATGAGTATGACTACATCAGGCTGTTGCTTGACTAGTCTGTGAGACAGCTCTCCCAATTTTTACAAAAGCCCCCAGATGTTAGTAAGGAGGATTTAGCAGTGTCGACAGGGCTGGGTTTGCCATTATTGTTTCTGGTGTCCAGCTCGAAGCGAGGTGGTCTGTCTCGTTTCATTCCTTTATATTCCATTTGTAGCGATTGAATTCTACTGAGTGACTTGCCAGACCATTTCAGAGGGCAGTTAAGAGTCAACCACGTTGTTGTGGGTCTGGAGTCCATGGTAGGCCAGACCAGGTAAGGAAGGCAGATTTCCTTCCCTCAAGGAGTGAGCCCTATAAAGCTTTACAATTTTGAGAGAGAAACGAGAATTGATTGTGATTATGTCAGTGCCCACAATGAAAGTAGACAATTTCATTCATTGGTTTTAATTACCAATGCTTAAGGCATTGAATATGCCAAAACTCAACACAAATGAAGGTTATTCACAGAGTAAGAGATTGATGCCAATTCACCAGTCCATCATGCCACTATGTCGGGGCGTGTAAGATTTAGGGTTCTGAGGGATATAAAACCCTACTAATTAAAAAAAATCTAAGTTCCAAACTTTAATTCCGAACACTAGAGCCCCCAGTTGTGCTTGACCCAGGTACTAGGTACGAATAACTAGTATTTAAGAATCAAGTAGAATTTATGAAGCAAGTACTGAACAGGAAACAGTGACAAAAACACAAAACTTTCTCAGCTCTCAAAATCCCAGGAAATCTTGGTTTTGTCGGCATAGACAAAGGGTGGGATTTTCCAGCTGCGCTCGCACCAAGACCGGAAAATCCCGTCCGAGGTCAACAGACATTTGCACGGTCCTTTCCCGCTCACTACAATTCCCATGTGGGACCGGATGGGAAATTCCACCCAATGTCTCTCTTCTTTGTCTTTGAAGTGATGTTGAACTGTGTCCAGAACAGTCGTACCCCAGGAGCCAGCGTATCACAGTGCCAATGAAAATGAGGAATTTTAATCCCTTGGTCTCCCATTCCTCCTTCCTTTTTTCGAGATGGTCCAAATTCACTCCTCCTATTAGCTATAGGGCACAATTAATTCATCTTGTGCCACCCCACTTTTGCAACAACCCCTGCTTTAAAGGTCATAAATTCCAGAAGTTGGGGTGGCACAATAGCACAGTGGTTAGCACTGCTGCCTCATAGCGCCAGGGACCCGGGTTCAATTCCCAACTTGGGTCACTGTCTGTGTGGGATTTGCACTTTCTCTTCGTGCTAAATCGACCCTAGGGTCGGGGGATTAGCAGGGTAAATGTGTGGGGTTACGGGAATAGGACCTGGGTGGGGTTGTGGTCTGTACAGACTTGATGGGCTAAATGGCCCCCTTCTGTACTATTGGGATTCTATGATTGATGACGTTTTCATACCATCATAAACAAATGCATATCTCCTTCCAGCTGCGGAGAAGTCGCATTATCATTACCCAAACTCTATGCCATAGAACCTTAGAAAATTACAGCTCAGAAACAGGCCTTTTGGCCCTTCTTGTCTGTGCCGAACCATTTTATGCCTAGTCCCACTGACCTGCACTTGGACCATATCCCTCCACACCCCTCTCATCCATGAACCCGTCCAAGTTTTTCTTAAATGTTAAAAGTGACCCCGCATTTACCACTTTATCTGGCAGCTCATTCCACACTCCCACCACTCTCTGCGTGAAGAAGCCCCCCCTAATATTCCCTTTAAACTTTTCTCCTTTCACCCTTAACCCATGCCCTCTGGTTTTTTTCTCCCCTAGCCTCAGCGGAAAAAGCCTGCTTGCATTCACTCTATCTATACCCATCAAAATCTTATACACCTCTATCAAATCTCCCCTCAAGCCAAGGCTATGAAAATCAACAACTGAGACCACTTCACAGAATCGCAGAATCCTACAGTGCAGAAGAGGCCCTTTGGCCCATCGAGTCTGCACCGACACATGAAAGGCCCTGACCTGCCCACCTAATCCCACTTGCCAGCACTTCCTATTATAATATTAGAGAATAACAGTTTCCTCTCTGGTACAGATCAGTTAAAGCAATACATGGTTTGTTTAAACATAAAGTCATCTTAAGTTCACAATGTTTCTTCAAACCCATTCAGAAACAAACACCTAATCAGCCGTTAAGAAAGCTTCAGCTCAAGACTTAAAAGAGCTCCCATCATGAAACAATAAAACAATCTTGTTTCTGCGCAACTGCTTTACCTGTTCCCCAATTACCTTGACTGTTAATTACTCAGCAAGTCAAAACTGAAACACTTAATTTCAAACTGTTTACAGAATAAAACCCAGAGATATTACAGTTTCTAAAAATTAGTCGAATTATCAAAATCCTACAGGTCATGATTATGTAATCGGACTAGAAATACAAAGGCCTTGACAAACGAAATGGAGACGTGAGTTTAAATCTCACTACAACAAGCAGGGAATTTAAGTTCAATTAAACTACAGTGTCCTAGTGAGCATTTAGTGACCTGTATCATACATTTGTGATCTGTAGCCATGAGCCAGGTGCTCAAATGTTCAGAGTCATGTGGTGAACTTGGAAGAATTGTCCCCGTGGTGGAACTTGGTTGGAAATAAGATTCAAGGAGATTACTAAATCTGGGAAATCAACCATAGTGAAAAGAAGTTTGTATTAAACACCTAATCAGCCATTAAGAGAGCTTCAGCTCAAGACTTAAAAGAGCTCCCATCATGAAATAATAAAATAATCTTGTTTCTGCGCCCACAACTGCTTTACCTGTTCCCCAATTACCTTGACTGTTAATTACTCAGCAAGTCAAAACTGAAACACTTAATTTCAAACTGTTTACAGAATAAAAGCCAGAGATATTAAAAAAAACTTCCAATCAGTAATGCTGACCATGAAACTGTTGGATTGTTGCAAAAGCCCCATCTTTAGGGAGAGAATCCTTCCATCCTTATTGCAGGAACTAAAAACCTCAAAATATGGATGGGGGTTATATATTTTGAAATATTTTCCCAAATTTTTGACTGTCAGGTTTTTAGTTCCTGCGATTATAATTTTGACATTATCTCCCAAAGGGAATTCCTCTAATTCTGTGCAATGTTCAGATGAAAACAAGATGAAAGAAAGGCTCCAGAGCTGCACCCAACTTTGCCCATGCAAATCATATTCATAAGTAGGGGCACATCTGCCATGGAATGTGAGAGAAGAGTTGCCAATGCAAACTTCTTTTCACTATGGTTGATTTCCCAGATTTAGTAATCTCCTTGAATCTTATTTCCAACCAAGTTCCACCACATGACTCTGAACATTTGAGCACCTGGCTCATGGCTACAGGGACATCAACAATCCAGTTACAGATCACAAATGTATTATACAGGTCACTAATTGCTCACAAGGACACTGTAGTTTAATTACCTTTCCCATAGATAATTAGGCAGCACAAAGAAGATGCTACATTATTTTCAGTTTGCAAGATTCTCCCAAGTCCATCCTCCCCCCCATCCTTCCCCCCCCAACCAGAGATCCATCCGAGCCCGTTCCCCTCCTCCGGTGGACGCCAGCTGAAGGCCAGGAAGGTGCTGCAGGCTCTCGAAGGACAGCAGGTCGGAAGGATGGTGGAGGGAGACCAGCGATCGAGGTAGGTTGGGGGTGTGCTCTGCTGAGGGGGGCCTGCCTCCCCGGGGGGGTCTGATCCCGGGAAGGCGTCTGCCGGGGGGGGGGCTGCCTCCCAGGGGGGTCTGATCTGGGGGGTGGAGGCTTGCCTCCCAGGGGGGTCTGATCCGCTTCAGATTTTTATTCTGCAGGTCGCTTACAGCGTGGATCTGGAACGGACCAGAAGATGGTAAAGTGGGATTTGGCGGTACAGTTGGGCGCGCGGTTCATTAAGTTGATTTAAATGCATGCAAATGCATTTAAATCGTCAGGCCACCCGATTCGGGCGCGGACCGGACCTGTGCCCGAATCAGGTGTCGGTAAAGCCGCGATCTGCTCAGATTTGGGTGCAGATCGCGTTAAAGGCCCGACGCCCGACTTTACCCTGATTTCGCGCCCGAATTTGTGGTAAAATCGGGCCCTACCTTAGCAACTACGTCATGTTTGCATTCTACCTGTGTTCTCAGGGAGAACTCCCAACATGTGACCCCTTTTGTAGTTGCATCATCATGTGACTACGTGATCTACACCTTCCCCATTTAGTTGGGACACCAGGTGGCATGAGCTGTAATAATAGTGTGCTCCATCAGTAACTATGCACAGACCATTTTGTAACATACAAGTTAAACAGGCTAACGGCGGCACGGTAGCACAGTGGTTAGCACTGCTGCTTCACAGCTCCAGGGACCTGGGTTCGATTCCTGGCTTGGGTCACTGTCTGTGTGGAGTTTGCACATTCTCCTCGTGTCTGCGTGGGTTTTCTCCGGGTGCTCCGGTTTCCTCCCACCGTCCAAAGATGTGCAGGTTAGGTTGATTGGCCATGCTAAAATTGCCCTTAGTGTCCTGAGATGCGTAGGTTAGAGGGATTAGTGGGTGGGATATGGGGATAGGGCCTGGGTGGGATTGTGGTCGGTGCAGACTCGATGGGCCGAAGGGTCTCTTTCTGCACTGTAGGGTTTCTATCTATCTATCTAACAATGTGTAACTATTTACATATATAGTGAGGCAGCTGATGCATAGCCTATCCCTCCCCCCCTCGCCCCCCACTTTTCCCACCTTGCACTCTTGTTGCAATCTCTCCCAGCTACAGCTTCATATTCTAACAGCATCCCCCTCTGTTTCAATTCTGAGGAAGAGCCAAATGGACTCAAAACATTAACTCTGCTTTCTCTCCCTGCAGATGCTGCCAGACCTGCTGAGTTTTTATAGCAGTCTCTGTTTCAGATTCCAGCACCTACCGTATTGGGCGTAGTTTTATGATTTTGCAGGGTTGGCCAGGAAAGAGTTGCTCCGTGCATCACTGGAAGACCTCACTGCCAGTGGAGATCCCATTGGGCATATGAAGAAAATATCTGCTTATCGGAGACATGAATATGGTAAATTTTGAAGGTTCTTTATCTAATGGGATCTGCCAGAACCCATATGTTGCATCCAGGATGCTGAACACCTTGGCATTTGTCATGTCTACTGTTACCTGTTCCACTGTCTTCATAGGATGATGTAGTCTGAGCAGCATCTTGTTCAAGTGTACTGGGTCAATGCTGATTCTGACACTGTCATGTTGCGGAAACCTATTCTGTGACATCATCTATTGGAATTATGACACCCAATGCTGTCATCTGATGCAACTCATTAATGACTTTCTGCTTCATGGCTACGGGTACTCAAACCCAAACTGTTGGTGATATCAACTCATCTAGTCTCATGCGGTAAGCAACTGGAACATTGCCAATGATGTCACAGTTGAAGAAGTCTTAGTACTGTCTCATTTCTGGGGCCTGATGATGCAGAGCATGTATCTCTGGATCAAGCTGGATGAACTGCAGTGCGTTGCTGTTCCAAAGATCTAGTGTGTTACATTCTGGTCAACTAGGTGAAACTACCCTATGTGCAATGGAGACTGGCCACACCTTTGGTGCAAATGGTTTGTCCACCATAAGCCATGAGGTTCACCTAGGTACTGGTGACCAATGCTGCATATGGGTATAGTTCCCATAACATTTGGCTGGACAGTACATTACACTTTGCTCCAGTGTTTTTCTTTACCTTCAGTCTTGCATTGCTGGAAATCATGTTGAGGGTGGTGAAGATCTCACCCTTTTCTGTGACACTATCTCAATAGAATATTGTTGGAGGCTCTGTAGCTTCATTGCTTTGGCTGAACTCCAGTTCATTCACCTCCTACCTGTGGAGGACCAACCAGCTGCCATGTTGCTGATGGCAGGGGAGGGCTGCTTTGGTTTCGATCTGCAGTATTTAGCAAAGTGATTCTATTTTCCACATTTGTGGAATCTTTTACCATATGCAAAGCAAGCTGCTCTGTTGTGAGGGTGATGGCTGCTAGAGTTGGAGCAGGATGCCCCCATAATGTGAATATTTCTGTTTCCCAGCTAATATCTCTGTTGCCTTTTCTGATTGCTCGTTTAACATGCAGATATTAATGACTATTTGTGGTGTTAAATATTCCTCTTGCAGCTTATGTTAAATGGCTGTGCATTCGACAAACTAATTGATCCCTGATTAGGTCATCAGTGAGAGTTCCTAATGCACATTTCTGTGCCAATATTTTTAGGTTGTCTGTGTAAAATTGGACTGACTCATCTGCTTTTTGATTTGTTGAATTGAACACATATCTATCTAGGATTATGTTTTTTACTGGGAGACAGATATTCTTGAACATTTTTAGGATTATTTAAGGGTCTTATTTTTCCTCCTCCATCTGAAAAATAAATGGCTCAAATTTCTCAATGCATCAGGGCCCATTAAGCCTGCACCTTTTTGACTTGTCAGGCAATGCAACACCACAATAAATACACCAATCCTTTCCCAACTGCCTACAATGTTTTCATCAAAGTTGAGCAGGTCGAAGCAGTGAAGTCCTTGTGCCATCCTGTCAACTCCTGACACCGTGTAAATGTGTGGGGTTCCCAAAACACTGACAACAAGGACTTATAATGAACAGTAGTTTATCCACTGCCTGAGCAGTTGCTTCACGCTTATACACTGCCCATGCTCCCTGGGAAACTCGCACAATCCAGACATGTGACTCCTCTTGTAGCCGTGTCATCACATGACCACTCGGTCTACAGCCAGCGTTTGTTTCTTTCTGGCCGGATCATTGTCTCAATGCTCAACAGCTAATGCCTGATATTTCCTAAGCCTCATGTCAGTTACTTCAAGCTCCAACTCCAAAATCTCATCCTCTAACTTCCTTGTGTCTCAATGTCTTACCCTGACTGTATCGCCAAGAGTTTACCCAGCGGGGCTGGTGAGTGCAAGTGACAGCATTCATGACATAGTGGAGCAGAGGATCAGTGTTTGTTTGTACAGTTCAGTGTAGAATTTTCTGGAATTGTCTCCCTCCTTAGTCTTCTGAGAAAGGAGAGACGTTGGTGGGCTTTTTTAACCATAGTGTCAGCATGGGGGACCACGAAAAGTTGTAGGAACTGATTCATCCACGACCAACATGATGGAGTGACTGACAAGAGAGCTGCCAGAACCACTTGGATGGAACAGATGCAAGTGCTGAGGACTAACTCCGTAACCCGTAGGATCCCTGTCCAATGCACCATGAGATTTATTCACTTCACAAAACCTTTTTTATTCATTTATGGGAGGTGGATTTGCGGAATTGCCCTTGTTAAAAGTCAACCACATTGCTGTGACTCTGGAGTCACATGTAGGCCTGACCTACATGTGACGAGACAGAGTACAGGATTGAGATAGAGAATTTGGTGAACTGGTGCGATGACAATCTCTCCCTCAATGTCAACAAAATGAAGGAGATAGTCATCGACTTCAGGAAGTGTAGTGGAGAACATGCCCCTGTCTACATCAATTGGGATAAAGTAGAAATGATCAGGGTCTTCAAGGTTTTAAGTCCAGATCACCAACAAACTGTCCTGGTCCCCCATCCTGACACTATAGTTAAGAAAGCTCACCAATGTCTCTACTTTCTCAGGAGACTAAGGAAATTTGGCATGTCCACTACGACTCTCACCAACTTTTACAGATATACCATAGAAAGCATTCTTTCTGGTTGTATCACAGCTTGGTATGGCTCCTGCTCTGTCCAAGACCACAAGAAGCTACAAAGGTCGTGAATGTAGCCCAATCCAGCACTCAAACCAGCCTCCCATCCATCGATTGTCTACACTTCCCGCTGCCTCAGAAAAGCAGCCGGCATAATTAAGGACCCCATGCACCCCGGACATTCTCTCTTCCACCTTCTTCCATCGGGAAAAAGATACAAAGTCTGAGGTCACATTCCAAACGACTCAAGAACGTCTTCTTCCCTGCTGCCATCAGCCTTTTGAATGGATCTACCTCGCGTTAGGTTGATCTTTCTCTACATCCTAGCTATGACTAGAACACTACATTTTGCACTCTCTCATTTCCTTCTCTATGAACGGTCTGCTTTGTCTGTATAGTGTGTAAGAAACAATACTTTTCACTGTATACTAACACATGCGACAATAATAAATCAAATCAAACCTTCCCCCATCTGACTCTAATTTTACTCAGAGTTACCTTTATCTTACCCTTGGGGGAAGTTCAGGTTCTCTCCTTTGCTGCTTACTTTTTGCTCTGAGGTTTGAAATCACCTCATGCTGGTGTTGCTTTCAGGGTAGCCGTACCATGTTGTCACACCTTCTTTTACCCCTTTCTCCCTGTCGGTTTTCAGGGCCTTCCAGCTACCGCTGGGATATGCACCTTCATCACTGCTTAGTATCAATTTATATTTAGGATGCGAGGACAGCTGGTTGGGATAACGGACCCTGTTCTTTTGCAGCATTTTTCACTAAATGTGGTAATGGAATGTACTCATTGTTTAACAGCCATATTCTCAGCAAGAAATAGTATCATAGCAACCACAAACAAATAAGCAATGAAAATGGTCCCTGAATTGACATTAGGAAAGAACAGATATTTTCCGTACTGTTAGAAGATGCCAATCATCTGAATCTGTAACAATTTGCCATGCTTTGAGAGAAAGTTTTACCTTCATTTTAATTAGGATCAAAGCGATAAAAATCAGTCAGATTTCACAATAAGAGGACAGGCGGATTGCGGGTGAAGGGGAAAATCGTCACCATTATTCACTGTTATTCTCATTCTTTAAAAGAACTATTAGTTTGATTTTGTAAAGAGCTATTTTTTGTATCACCATGGCATTCAATAATTCTGTAATTTTTAATACATTCAATAATTCTGTAATTAAAAAAATAATTCAATAATTCTGTAATTTAAAAAAATAATTCAATAATTCTGTGGTTTTTAAAATATATTCAATAATTCCATAGGTTATTTTAATAATTCAATAATTCCGTAGTTTTTTTAGTAATTCAATTATTCTGTAGTTTTTTAAAATACATTTCACTGGGCCTTTTCAATGCACAGTGTGCTGAAATGGAATCCGAAGTTTGTGAATTAAATAGTCAAGTGCTGAATATTCGTTTGAATCTCTGACTCACGACTTTAACAAATTGATACTTGTTCAGTTAAGCTGCATTTAATTTGGAGAGTGCATACATGAAACAGCTTTGTGCCGTTATGAATCAAATGGAACAAATGAACAATGAAACCACAATCCGGCACGCAGAACCAGAACATTAATTAACACACTAGGAAATTTGACATGTTTCAGTGCCTTTGAATTGGGACCAAGTAAGATGCTATTCGCCTGACCAGGCAAATCTCTGAGTGTATTCGCTGTGCTAGTTTGATGCCTTCTTGCACGATGGGTGGGTGGCTGCTCTACCTTGATAATGACATTTTTAAACTTGAGTGCTGTGGAGTCAGTGAGTGTCACAATGTGTCAGCAATGAAGCAACTGGTGATGAGTTGTTTTTTATTAAAGTTTATTTATTAGTCACGAGTAGGCTTAGATTAACACTGCAATGAAGTTACTGTTTGTCTCGCCGGTCACCAGCTTTCACGTAAAAATGATTTTAATTATTTATCTTTTTAGGTGTCGACAAATGCTGTTCACCTACCTCATCACCAGTTTTTATGTGGTGGTTTTGAAATTAAGTCCGCAGGCCTCGGAGGTTTAAACAAACTTAGAGCATTATTGAGATTTTAACACCACATGCTTGTATGTTAAACTGCCCATTTGTGTAGTGATGTCATCCCTGATGACATCATGATTCTCTCTTAAACGGGTGACACGGTAGCACAGTGGTTAGCACTGCTGCTTCACAGCTCCAGGGACCTGGGTTCGATTCCCGGCTTGGGTCACAGTCTGTGTGAAGTTTGCACATTCTCCTCGTGTCTGCGTGGGTTTCCTCCGGGTGCTCCGGTTTCCTCCCACAGTCCAAAGATGTGCGGGTTAGGTTGATTCGCCAAGCTAAAATTGCCCCTTAGTGTCCTGGGATGCATAGGTTAGAGGGATTAGTGGGTAAATATGTAGGGATATGGTGGTAGGGCCTGGGTGGGATTGTGGTCGGTGCAGACCCAATGGGCCGAATGGCCTCTTTCTGTGCTGTAGGGTTTCTAAGATTCCAAACAGCTCCTTTTCCACTGCAAGGTTGCTTCTGATGAAACACTAGAAATATCATGAATACACAATATTAGTATTTAGGACAAAGCAAGTTATTTATTGAAGGTTGTATAAAGGAGTTAAAGAAGGAATCTGGTGATTATTCCTTTAAGGGCAACATAGCAGAGTAAGGGTCACCTGGCCTGGGTAAACCAATTGAGACCGTGTACGGAATCACCCCATGGAGAGAGAGGTTCCTAGGCAGAGACATTTTGGGGAGTTGGCTACGGCCATGAGGCTGATGTATAATTCTTATGAATAAATACCTTTTGTATTCACTAATGAAGGTGCATTTTTACATCATATAATACCCTAACCCTTTTAACAAAATCTGAAGCTGACTGCTAGGGTCGAATGGGCGGCCAGAGCGTACAATTGGCAGAGATCATGGTGCCTGAGTTTTCACCTGCCAGTATGGTCTTCTCATGTATAGGGGTTGGGGAGATGGGCACAACAGCTTCCTACACAGCTTGGGATGGCTCCTGCTCTGACCAAGACCGCAAAAAACTACAAAGGGCCCTGAGCGGAGCCCAATCCATCACACAAACCAGCCTCCCATCCACTGATTCTGTTTACACTTCCCGCTGCCTCAGAAAACAGCCAGCATAATTAAGGACCCCATGCATCCCGGACATACTCTCTTCCACCGTCTTCCATTGGGAGAAAGATACAAAAGTCTGAGGTCACGTACCAACCGACTCAAGAACAGCTTCTTCCCTGCTGCCATCAGACTTTTGAATGGATCTATCTGTAACACTACATTCTGCACTTTCTCCTCTCCTTCTCTATGTACGGTATGCTTTGTATAGCACGCAAGAAACAATACTTCTCACTATGTACTAATATAGTCGGTCGTGTCTCACGAACTTGATTTGCGGATAGCGATGAGGACCATCAGAGGATACAGCAGGATATAGATCAGTTGGAGATTTGGGCGGAGAGATGGCAGATGGAGTTTAATCCAGACAAATGTGAGGTAATGCATTTTGGAAGGTCTAATACAGATAGGAAATATACAGTAAATGGCAGAACCCTTAGGAGTATTGATAAGCAAAGGGACCTGGGTGTACAGGTACACAGGTCACTGAAAGTGGCAATGCAGGTGGAGAAGGTAGTCAAGAAGGCATACGGCATGCTTGCCTTCATCGGCCGGGGTATTGAGTTTAAAAATTGGCAAGTCATGTTGCAGCTTCATAGAACCTTAGTTAGGCCGCACTTGGAATATAGTGTTCAATTCTGGTCGCCACACTACCAGAAGGATGTGGAGGCTTTGGAGAGGGTACAGAAAAGATTTACCAGGATGTTGTCTGGTATGGAGGGCATTAGCTATGAGGAGAGGTTGGAAAAACTTGGTTTGTTCTCACTGGAGCGACGGAGGTTGAGGGGAGACATGATAGAAGTCTACAGGATTAAGAGAGGCATGGACAGAGTGGATAGTCAGAAGCTTTTTCCCAGGGTGGAAGAGTCAATTACTCGGGGGCATAGGTTTAAGGTGCAAGGGGCAAATTTTAAAGGAGATCTACGAGGCAGATTTTTTACACAGAGAGTGGTGGGTGCCTGGAACCCGTTGCCAGGGGAGGTAGTGGAAGCGGATAAGGTAGTGACTTTTAAGGGGCATCTTGACAAGTACATGAATGAGATGGGAATAGAGGGATATGGTCCCCAGAAGCATAGGGGGTTTTAGTTAAGTCGGGCAGCATGGTCGGTGCAGGCCTTGGAGGGCCGAAGGGCCTGTTCCTGTGCTGTAATTTTCTTTGTTCTTTGTTCTTTGTTTGATCGAGTTTTTTGAGGAAGTGACGAAGATGATTGATGAGGGTAGGGCAGTGGATGTTGTCTACATGGACTTCAGTAAGGCCTTTGACAAGGTCCCTCATGGCAGGCTGGTGCAGGAGGTGAAGTCACATGGGATCAGAAGTGAGCTGGCAAGTTGGATACAAAACTGGCTCGGTCAAAGAAGACAGAGGGTAGCAGTGGAAGGGTGCGTTTCTGAATGGAGGGCTGTGACAAGTGGAGTTCCTCAGGGATCAGTGCTGGGACCTCTGCTGTTTGTAATATATATAAATGATTTGGAGGAAAATGTAACTGGATTGATAATAAGTTTGCGGACGACACAAAGGTTGGTGGATTTGCGGATAGCGATGAGGATCATCAGAAGATACAGCAGGATATAGATCAGTTGGAGACATGGGCGGAGAGATGGCAGGTGGAGTTTAATCCAGACAACTGTGAGGTAATGCATTTTAGAAGGTCTAATCCAGATAGGAAATATACAGTAAATGGCAGAACCCTTTAGAGTATTGATAGGCAAAGGGATCTGGATGTACAGGTACACAGGTCACTGAAAGTGGCAATGCAGATGGACAAGGTAGTCAAGAAGGCACACAGCATGATTGCCTTCATCAGCCGAGGCACTGAGTTTAAAAATTGGCAAGTCATGTTGCAGCTTTATAGAACTTTAGTTTGGCCGCACTTGGAAGATAGTGTTCAATTCTGGTCACCACACTATGATAAGGATGTGGAGAGGGTACAGAAAATATTTACCAGGATGTTGCCTGGTATGGAGGGCATTAGCTATGAGGAGTGGTTGGAGAAACTTCGTTTGTTCTCACTGGAACGACAGAGGTTGAGGGGTGACCTGATAGAAGTCCCCAAATTATGAGAGGCATGGACAGAGTCGATAGAAGCTTTTTCCCAGGGTGGAAGAGTCAATTACTGGGGGGCACAGGTTTAAGTTGCGATGGGCAAGGTTTAAAGGAGATGTACGAGGCAGATTTTTTACACAGAGAATAGTGGGTGCCTGGAACTCATTGCTGGGGGAGATAGTGGAAGCGGATACAGTAGTGACTTTTAAAGGGCGTCTTGACAAATACATGAATCGGATGGGAATAGAGGGATATGGTCCCCGGAAGGGTAAGGGGTTTTAGTTAAGTCAGGCAGCATGGTCGGTGCAGGCTTGGAGGGCCCGAAAGGCCTGTTCCTGTGCTGTAATTTCCTTTGTTCTTTGTAATACATGTGACAATAAATCAAATCAAATCAGGCTGAGTTCTACCCTCGAAAGCAAGGCAAGCTCAACCATCAGCTGCCTTTTACACCACCTATCCCAGCTCATTCAAAACAGGTCAGTTCAATATGAGAGAGTGGGGTGGGGATGCCAAGGTGGGGGGGCAGGAGGGTGTAAGGGGGAGGACAGAGGGAAGGAGGCAGACAGTGCAGGCCTACCCTGTGATTACACTGACATGGAAGTACTTGACTCTGACCTTGTATCTTCTCAAGTTTCCTTTTCTCTGCTGCCATCAATAAGTCAGAACAAAGTTAGGATTTTAAGGCCATGAAATGATTCTCTACACTTATAATGTGTCTTGCTGCTAATTCCACTGTATGTGCACTGTACACTGGATTAGTTGATTGTTCAGTCACTACAAAAGAGTTGATGATTAAGCTTTGAAACTATTGCTTTTTGTGGTTGTGAATTCCACAGGCTCTGGATGAAGAAACTTCTCCTCAGCTGAGTGTCAATAGTGGAGGAAGCCTGATCATCAGCTACAGTAATAGAACATAGAACATAGAACATAGAAAGCCACAGCACAAACAGGCCCTTCGGCCCACAAGTTGCGCCGATCACATCCCCACCTCTAGGCCTATCTATAGCCCTCAATCCCATTAAATCCCATGTACTCATCCAGAAGTCTCTTAAAAGACCCCAACGAGTTTGCCTCCACCACCACCGACGTCAGCCGATTCCACTCACCCACCACCCTCTGAGTGAAAAACTTACCCCTGACATCCCCCCTGTACCTACCCCCCAGCACCTTAAACCTGTGTCCTCTCGTAGCAACCATTTCAGCCCTTGGAAATAGCCTCTGAGAGTCCACCCTATCCAGACCCCTCAACATCTTGTAAACCTCTATCAGGTCACCTCTCATCCTTCGTCTCTCCAGGGAGAAGAGACCAAGCTCCCTCAACCTATCCTCATAAGGCATGCCCCCCAATCCAGGCAACATCCTTGTAAATCTCCTCTGCACCCTTTCAATGGCTTCAACATCTTTCCTGTAATGAGGTGACCAGAACTGCGCGCAGTACTCCAAGTGGGGTCTAACCAGGGTCCTATAAAGCTGCAGCATTATCTCCCGACTCCTAAACTCAATCCCTCGATTAATGAAGGCTAGTACGCCATACGCCTTCTTGACCGCATCCTCCACCTGCGAGGCCGATTTAAGAGTCCTATGGACCCGGACCCCAAGGTCCTTCTGATCCTCTACACTGCTAAGAATGGTACCCTTCATTTTATACTGCTGCTCCATCCCATTGGATCTGCCAAAATGGATCACCACACACTTATCCGGGTTGAAGTCCATCTGCCACTTCTCCGCCCAGTCTTGCATTCTATCTATGTCTCGCTGCAACTTCTGACATCCCTCCAAACTATCCACAACACCACCTACCTTGGTGTCGTCAGCAAACTTACCAACCCATCCCTCCACTTCCTCATCCAGGTCATTTATGAAAATGACAAACAGCAAGGGTCCCAGAACAGATCCCTGGGGCACTCCACTGGTCACTGACCTCCATGCAGAGAAAGACCCCTCCACAGCCACTCTCTGCCTTCTGCAGGCAAGCCAGTTCTGGATCCACAAGGCAACAGCCCCTTGGATCCCATGCCCTCTCACTTTCTCAAGAAGTCTTGCATGGGGGACCTTATCGAACGCTTTGCTGAAGTCCATATAGACCACATCCACCGCTCTTCCTTCGTCAATGTGCTTGGTCACATTTTCAAAGAACTCAACCAGGCTCGTAAGGCACGACCTGCCCCTGACAAAGCCGTGCTGACTACTTTTGATCATACTAAACTTCTCTAGATGATCATAAATCCTGTCTCTCAGGATCCTCTCCATCAACTTACCAACCACTGAGGTTAGACTCACCGGTCGGTAATTTCCCGGGCTGTCCCTGTTCCCTTTCTTGAATATAGGGACCACATCCGCAATCCTCCAATCCTCCGGAACCTCTCCCGTCTCCATCGACGATGCAAAGATCATCGCCAAAGGCTCCGCAATCTCCTCCCTCGCCTCCCACAGTAACCTGGGGTACATCCCATCCGGTCCCATAATGGTGTAGCTACCTTGTGGAAGCAGTTTGCATTGCTGATGTGAATGTTGGTGCTACTTTCCTGAGCTAAGTTTACAACCTTTAACTATTCCATCTTTTCCTTTAAAGCTCTTACATTGACCAGTGGGCTGCACACACCCTTCCCTGTATCTGTCCCCCATTCTATTAAAGAAGTTGACAGTCTAACCAATTGTAACACATCACAAACTGTAAACGCACTGGTATTCGATCTTTAGTTGGCAGTGCAGCAGTCTACAATGCTGCCAGAGGTCATGAAAGTGGCACTGGGTGACCGAAACCCTTCACTTGTCACAATATTCTAGAGACTCTCACAGATCCTGATTTATATTCCCTTACTGACATCTTATTTGATGGCTTTATCTGTCACTTTCTTGTTCTCTGGGTTACAGGTCTTATAGCCTGCATATACACCATTCGAATAACTCACTAATACAAACTAAAGTTTATTTATTAGTCACAAGCAGGCTTACATTAACACTGCAATGAAGTTACTGTGAAAATCCCCGAGTCGCCACACTCTGGCACCTGTTCGGCTACATTGAGGGAAAATTTAGCATGGCCAATTCACCGAGCCTGCACATCTTTACAGTGTGGGAGGAAACTGGAGCACCTGGAGGAAACCTACACAGAAATGGGCAGAACATGCAAACACCACACAGACAGTGACCCAAGCCAGTAATCGAACCCGGGCCCCTGGCGCTGTGAGGCAGTAGTGCTAGCCACTGTAGCACCCCAGAGCTGTCAGGAGCTGCTAAAGGCATCAATGGCAGCCTGAACCTGTCCAATGGCAACATTTGGCCCAAATATTCCACTGTGCCAAGTATTCCTGAGCATGACTACCAATTAAATTAACAATTAAATGTCTTGATTCACTAATTTCACTTGATTCTGAATGTGGGTACTCAGAGAAGGATAGAGTCAGCTATTGAAATCCATCTCAGCCTATTTTTTGACTGAGAATTACTTTCATAGAGTCCCTGCAGAGGGAGACCATTTGGCCCATAAAGTCTGTATTGACTCTCTGAAAGAGCATCCCACCCAGGACCACCCCTAGGCCCACCCTGTAACGCCACACATTTACCCCGCTAATCCACCTAACCTACACATCTTTGGACTGTGGCAGGAAACCGGAGCACCCGGAACAAACCCACGCAGACACGGGAAGAACATGCAAACTCCACACAGTCATCTGAGGCCGGAATTGAACCCGGGTCTACTGGCGCTGTGAGGCAGCAATGCCACTGTGCCACCTTGTCGCCACATTTGGTCATATGAATGAAATAAGGTTGCTCCGATGATCAAGCGACCGTCATACTTACACAGGCAGGTGTCTGAGTGTTGGCTGTGCTGTTGACTGGCAGTTTGTATTTTTAGGAATTTCAATCGACTATTTAAAGGTGACCAGCTCTTCTTAAAGGGGAGATGCACTTGGACAACAGACAACCTAAAGGCAGCAAAATCCATAAATAGAATAACTGATGCTCAGAAACATGTGATCTTAGACACAGATGAAAGCCAGTCTCAGAAACACATAATATAGGACCAGGAGGAGGCCATTCGGCCCTTCAAGTTTACTCCGCCATTCATTATGATCATGGCTGATCATTCAACTCAGTAACCTGCTCTTGTTTTCACCCCATATCCTTTAGTCACTTTAGCCCCAAGAGGTAGCACAGTGGTTAGCACTGCTGCTTCACAGCTCCAGGGACCTGGGTTCGATTCCCGGCTTGGGTCACTGTCTGTGTGGAGTTTGCACATTCTCCTCGTGTCTGCGTGGGTTTCCTCCGGGTGCTCCGGTTTCCTCCCACAGTCCAAAGATGTGCAGGTTAGGTTGATTGGCCGTACTAAAATTGCCCTTAGTGTCCTGGGATGCGTAGGTTAGAGGGATTAGTTGGTGGATATGGGGGTAGGGCCTGGGTGGGATTGTGGTCGGTGCAGACTCGATGGGCCAAATGGCCTCTTTCTGTGCTGTAGGGTTTCTAAGATTTCTAAGCTATATCTAACTCCTTGAGAGCATACAATGTTTTGGCCTCAACTGTTTTCTGTGGTAGTGAATTCCACAGACTTACCACTCTCTGGGTGAAGAAATGTTTCCTTAGCTCAGTTTGAAATAGTTTGCTCCTTATCCTTAGCCTGTGACCCATGGTTCTGGACACCTCCCCACCTCCCGATCATTGGAACATCCTTCCTGCATCTACCCTGTCAAGTCCTATTTGAATTTTATAGATTTTTATGAGATCCTCCTCATTCTTCTAAACTCAAGTGAATACAATCTTATGGGACTCGATCTTTCATCATATGTCAGTCCTGCCATCCCAAAAATCAGTCTGGTAAACCTTCTTCGCACTCCCTCCAAAGCAAGAACATCCTTCCTCAGATAAGGAGACCAAAACTGCACACAATATTCCTGGTGTGGTTTCACCAATGTCCTGTATAGCTGCAGCAACAGTAAGGAGTCTAACAACACCAGGTTAAAGTTCAACAGGTTTACTTGGTAGCAAACGCCACTCCACATCATAACTGCAGCAAGGCATCCTTGCTCCTGTACTCGAATCCTCTCGCTATGAAGGCCAACATACCACTTGTCTTCTTTACTGCCTGTTACACCTGCATGCTTACCTTCAGTGACTGATATACGAGGACACCCAGGTCTCCTTGCACATTCTCCTTTCTCAATCTATAGCCATTCAGATAATCTGCCTTCCGTTTTTGCTACCAAAGTGGATAACCTCATCATACTGTTTTTGCCCACACACTCAGCCTGCTTCTCTGCATCCTCCTCACAGCTCACCCTCCCATCTAGCTGTGTGTCAATCAGCCCATCACACTTATGTTTTGGCTCTTTGAAAGAACTATCCAGTTATCACTTGGAGGGATTCCGGAGAGGGGCCTGCAGCAACAGCTCTGAAAGGAATCTACTGGGGAGAAGATAAATTGAGACCCAGGCTTGAGGCCTTCATTTATCTGGAGGCAGTTGAGTGAGGCAACAACTGTCTGAAGAGTTTAAAAGATTCAAACCATAATATCACAGGAAAATTGAGTATTGTTTGATGAGTATTGCCACATTGGGACTGAGCGTAACTAACTGGGAGTTTAAAAATGATAAAAATCTTAAGTATTAATAGCTAGTAGAAAGTGAGTAGCGAGTGAGCCTTATTTTTAAATATAGTTTATTACTATGAACAAGGTTTATTACTATTGGTAAGATCATTATTACTGGTAAGATTTATTGGTATTGGAAAGGTTTATTATTACCAGTAGTAAGGTTTCTTAGCAGATATATCCTGTGCTATGTGGGAACTCCAGAATCATAGAATCCTACAGTGCAGAAAGAGGCCATTCGGCCCATCGAGTCTGCACCAACCACAATCCCACCCAGGCTCTATCCACATATCCCTACATATTTACCCACTAACCCCTCTAACCTATGCATCTCAGGACACTAAGGGGCAATTTAGAATGGCCAATCAACCTAACCCGCACATCTTTGGACTGTGGGAGGAAACCGGAGCACCCGGAGGAAACCCACGCAAACACAGGGAGAATGTACAAACTCCACACAGACAGCGACCCGAGCCGGGATTCGAACCCAGGTCCCTGGAGCTGTGAAGCAGCAGTGCTAACCACTGTGCTACCGTGCTGCCCACAAGAATGCTGCTTGTGTTCTGGGTAACCATTTGTGGAGTAAGTTTCATCATTTGCAACAACCTATGCTCTGGGTTTTGGAGCGTGTGCAGCACCTGGTGTCACTGCGGTGCATTTGTGAGATTGCATAGCATATTTATACATGTGGTCACACTGCAGCTTAAGAGAATGCAGGGAAAAAGGAAGTAAGTGACTATCAGGCAGTCAAAAAGAAACAGGCAGGTAATGGAAGAATCCCAAGGTGTATTTCACCTTCGAACCAGTATGGAGCTCTGAATACTGATGAGAGTGATGGTTCATCTGGGGAGTGCAGCCAGAGCAAGGTCTGTGGCACCATGGGTGACTCAGCTGTACAGAGGAGTACAAGGAAGACTGGAAGATGAATAACGATAAGAGATTTTATTGTTAGAGAATAGGCAAACATTTTTGTGGCCGCAGACATGAATCCAGGGTCATGTGTTGCCTTGTTGGTACCAGGATCAAGGATGTCACTGGCTGCAGAGGACTCTATGGGGGAGGAGAGTGAACAGCCAATGGTTGTGGTCCACATTGGTATAAACAACATAGGTGGAAAGAGAAGTTCCACAGTCAGAATTCAGGGAGCTAGGTAGGACAATTAGCAAGCAGAACCTCAGAAGGAGTAATCTCCAGATTACTCCTTGAGCAAGTGAGCACAGAAATAGGAGGACCAAGTGGATAAATGTGTGGCTGGAAAGATGGTGCAGGAGGGAGGGCTTTTGGATCTCCGGGTCACTGGTGCCAGCTCTGGGAGATGGGATCTGTCTGGGCCGGACAGATTGCACCTGAATAGAGCTGGGACTGGTTTCCCTGTGGGATGATTTGCTAGTATTATTGGTGAGGTATAACCTCATGTGGCAAGGGTCTGGGAAGCAGGCGGTAGTATCAGAGAGGAATACTAAGCTACAGAGAAGACTGGGAGAGATAGATGATGCTAGAATAGAGAATAATAAATTATTAGGTGGGGTCCAGTTAAGGGATAAAATTATAAAAACTGAATCAAAGTTATACTGCGTGTGTGTGAATGATGTGGAGATGCCAGCGTTGGACTGGGGTACCAACAGTACCAAATAAAGTACCAAATAAACCTGTTGGCCTGGTGTTGTGAGACTTCTTACTGTATATGTGAATGTACAGAGTGTGCTAAATAAGATAAATGAGTTATACACACAGATTGCCATATGGAAATATGATGCTGTGGCACTAACCAAGACATGGATCAAAGCAGCAGTGCACTGGATGTTGAGCATTCCTTGATACGAGATGTTTGGAAAGTTAGAGAAGGAAGGAAAAGGGGAAGGGTGTCGGTATTGGTTAAGGAGAGTAGTGCAGTGCTGGAGAAAAGGGATATCCCTGAAGATTCAAGGACAGAACCTATTTGGCTAAAGAACAATGATGGTGCAATGAATTTGCTCGGCCACTAACTAGTGGGAAAAATGTAGAAAGAACAAACTTGAAAGGAAATTACAGAGGGGTGAAAAGATTAGAGCAATTATAATAGGAGACTTTAATTATCCATATAGAAACTGGGATCACCACAGTGTAAAGAGCAGAGAGGGACAAGAGTTTCTAGAGTGTGTTCAGGAAAATTTTCCACAGCAATATGTTTTTCATCCCATGAGGAAGGTGGCACTGCTGGACTTTGTTCGTGGGAATGAGGCTGGGCAATTGGATCAAGTGTCAGAAGGAGGACCTTTAGGAAACAGTGATCGTTATATCATAAGGTTTAGGTTGGCTTTGGAAAAAGACAAGGAACAATCCAGAGTAAGGATAATTAACTGGGGGAAAGCCAACTTCAAAGGGGTAACAATGGATCTGAGCTGAATAAACTGGAATCAAAGTTTGCAGTACTTGAATAATAGGCTAACGTCAAAGAAGAGAGAATTCAAGTGCAGAGATGTGCAAGACACCTTTTGAGAAATTGAAAGTAATCATGACAAACCATACTGACCATCCCAAGCTTCAACAAATCTTTTCGAGTAGCTATTGTCACAAGTGATATCTGAGTAGCAGCAATCCAACTCCAGGAAATTGACTCCAGATTGAACGCCTGATTTGCTATTTTTACAAAAAGCTAAACAAACATCTGAAAAAGTACTCTCCAGTTGGGCTTTCTGTTTTCTCCCCAGCATTTTAAAATCTTTTTTAGCAAAGGGCATTGACAAACGCTAATATATATAGTAAGAAGTCTCACAACACCAGGTTAAAGTCCAACAGGTTTATTAGGTAGCAAAAGCCACTAGCTTTCGGAACGCTGCTCCTTCAGGTAAGTGGGAGTTCTGTTCACAAACATATAATTTGATATAATTAAGGCCAAATTTGATGAAATGAGAAGGGATCTGGGAAGTGTGGATTGGCACAGGCTGTTCTCTGGTAAGGATGTAAATGGAAAGTGGGAGGCCTTCAAAGGAGAAATTTTGAGAGTGCAGAGTTTGTATGTTCCTGTCAGGATTAAAGGCAAAGTAAATAGGAATAAGGAACCTTGGTTCTCGAGGAAGATTGTAACACTGATTAAGAGGAAGAGAGAGTTATATGAAATGTACAGGCAGCAAGGAACACATCAGATGCTCGAGGAGTATAAAAAGTGCAAGAAGCTACTTAAGAGGGAAATCAGGAGGGCTAAAAGAAGACATGAGGTTGCTTTGGCAGACAGAGTGAAGGAAAATCCAAAGAGCTTCTATAGGTATGTTAGGAGCAAAAGGATAGTGAGGGATAAAATTGGTCCTCTTGAAGACCAGAGGGGTAGACTGTGTATGGAACCAAAAGAGATGGGGGAGATACTAAATGGTTTTTTTGCATCCGTATTTACTGAGGAAACGGGCATGGAGTCTACGGAAATAGGGCAAACAGGTAGGGAGGTCATGGAACCTTTACAGATTAAAGGGGAGGAGGTGCTCGCTGTCTTGAGGTAAATCAGGGTGGATAAATCCCCAGGACCAGACAGGGTATTCCCACGGACCTTGAGGGAAGCTAGTGTTGAACTTGCAGGGGCCCTGGCAGACATATTTAAAATGTCAGTATTCACGGGGGAGGTGCCGGATGATTGGAGGGTGGCTCATGTTGTTCCGTTGTTTAAAAAAGGTTCCAAAAGAAATCCGGGAAATTATAGGCCAGTAAGTTTGACGTCGGTGGTGGGCAAGTTATTGGAAGGTGTGATAAGGGATAGGATCTACAAATATTTGGATAGACAGGGACTTATTAGGGAGAGTCAGCATGGCTTTGTGCGTGGTAGGTCATGTTTGACCAATCTATTAGAGTTTTTCGAGGAGGTTACCAGGAAAGTGGATGAAGGGAAGGCGGTGGATGCTGTCACCTGGATTTCAGCAAGGCCTTTGACAAGGTCCCTCATGGGAGGTTAGTTAGGAAGGTTCAGTCGCTAGGTATACATGGGGAGGTAGTAAATTGGATTAGACACTGGCTCAATGGAAGAACACAGTAAGAAGTTTAACAACACCAGGTTAAAGTCCAACAGGTTTATTTGGTAGCAAAAGCCACACAAGCTTTCGAGGCTCTAAGCCCCTTCTTCAGGTGAGTGGGAATTCTGTTCACAAACAGAATTTATAAAGACACAGACTCAATTTACATGAATAATGGTTGGAATGCGAATACTTACAACTAATCCAGTCTTTAAGAAACAAAACAATGGGAGTGGAGAGAGCATCAAGACAGGCTAAAAAGATGTGTATTGTCTCCAGACAAGACAGCCAGTGAAACTCTGCAGGTCTACGCAACTGTGGGAGTTACAAATATTGTGACATGAACCCAATATCCCGGTTGAGGCCGTCCTCGTGTGTGCGGAACTTGGCTATCAGTTTCTGCTCAGCGACTCTGCGCTGTCGTGTGTCGCGAAGGCCGCCTTGGAGAACGCTTACCCGAATATCAGAGGCCGAATGCCCGTGACCGCTGAAGTGCTCCCCAACAGGAAGAGAACAGTCTTGCCTGGTGATTGTCGAGCTCGACAATCGTCGCTGGGTATACATGGGGAGGTAGTAAATTGGATAAGACACTGGCTCAATGGAAGAAGCCAGAGAGTGGTTGTGGAGGATTGCTTCTCTGAGTGGAGGCCTGTGACTAGTGATGTGCCGCAGGGATCGGTGTTGGGTCCATTGTTGTTTGTCATCTATATCAATGATCTGGATGATAATGTGGTCAATTGGATCAGCAAGTTTGCTGATGATACAAAGATTGGAGGTGTAGTGGACAGTGAGGAAGGTTTTCAAAGCTTGCAGAGGGATTTGGACCAACTAGAAAAATGGGCTAAAAAATGGCAAATGGAATTTAACGCAGACAAGTGTGAGATATTGCACATTGGAAGGACAAACCAAAGTAGAACGTACAGGGTAAATGGTAGGACTCTGAAGAGTGCAGTTGAACAGAGGGATCTGGGAATACAGGTACAGAATTCCCTAAAAGTGACGTCACAGGTGGATAGGGTCGTAAAGAGTGCCTTTGGTACATTGGCCTTTATAAATCGGAGTATCGAGTATAAAAGTTGGAGTGTTATGGTAAGGTTATATAAGACATTGGTGAGGCCGAATTTAGAGTATTGTGTACAGTTTTGGTCACCTAGTTACAGGAAGGATGTAAATAAGGTTGAAAGAGTGCAGAGAAGGTTCACAAGGATGTTGCCGGGACTTGAGAAGCTGAGTTACAGAGAGAGATTGAATAGGTTGGGACTTTATTCCCTGGAGCGTAGAAGATTGAGGGGAGATTTGATAGAGGTGTATAAGATTTTGATGGATATAGATAGAGTGAATGCAAGCAGGCTTTTTCCGCTGAGGCTAGGGGAGAAAAAAAACCAGAGGGCATGGGTTAAGGGTGAAAGGAGAAAAGTTTAAAGGGAATATTAGGGGGGGCTTCTTCACGCAGAGAGTGGTGGGAGTGTGGAATGCGCTGCCGGATAAAGTGGTAAATGCGGGGTCACTTTTAACATTTAAGAAAAACTTGGATGGGTTCATGGATGAGAGGGGTGTGGAGGGATATGGTCCAAGTGCAGGTCAGCGGGACTAGGCAATAAATGGTTCGGCACTGACAAGAAGGGCCAAAAGGCTGTTTCTGAGCTGTAATTTTCTATGGTTCTAAGTTACTTAAATATGACTTTCCACAGCTATCTGGGAAATTCACACATCTCTTGGTTTAAGGATTTGATCTGACTTGATTTGATTTGATTATTGTCACATGTATTGGTATACAGTGAAAAGTATTGTTTCTTATGTGCTATACAGACTAAACATACTGTTCATGGAGCACATACAGGAGAAGGCAAGGAGAGGGTGCAGAATATAATGTGAGAGTCATAGCTAGGGTGTAGAGAAAGATCGACTTAATATAAGGTAAGTCTATTCAAAAGTCTGAGGGCAGAAGGGAAGCAGCTGTTCTTGAGTTGGTCGGTACATGATTTCAGACTTTAGTATCTTTTCCCTGATGGAAGAAGGCGGAAGAGAGTATGGCCGGGGTGTGTGGCTGTTTTTCTGAGGCATTGGGAAGAACCAACACAAAGAGTTATCCAGGCTGCCTCACTATGTGGTCACATAAAAGACCAAAGGAAAGATTGAAACTCAATTAGCAGTGGTTGGAAATGAATGTCTCTTATCACTATCCCATCGAAACTAGGCTGAGTGAATCTCAGAAATGTTAACCCATAAAACACGATGTGACATCAACCAAAAACATCACCCCTTATTTGGAAAAGGACTGGAACTTGTGAAAAGCCACAAGGGGAATAAAGAATCATAGGAAATAGGAATAGACGAATCAGCCTCTCAAACCTGCTCCATCAATCAGTTAGATCAATGCTGATCTTCTATCTCATCATCATTTTCCCTAACTATCGACTCATCCCTTGATATCTTTAATATCTAGAAATCTATTGATCTCTGTCCTGAACATACTCACTGACTGAGCCTCCACACCTTTCTGGGTATACAGTTCCAAAGATTCACCATCCTCTGAGTGAAGAAATTCCTTCTCATCTCAGTCCTAAATGGTCTGTCCCTTATTCTGAGACTGTGTCCCTGGTTCCCCAGCCAGGGGAACATTCTTCCTGCATCTACCCTGTCGAACCCTATAAGGATTTTGTGCTTCAATTAGATCAACTCTCATTCTTCTAAATTTTTGACCCAGTCTCCTCTATCTCTCCTTATAGGACAGTCCCACCATCCCTGGGATTAGCCTTGTCAATCTCTGTTGTACTCCATCAATAGCAAGGATATTCTTTCTCAGGTAAGGAGATCAAAACTGCACACAATTCTCTAGGTGTGGTCTCACCAAGGCTCAAAATTGCAGCAAGACATCTTTACTCCTGTGCTCAAATCCTCCTGCAATAAAGACTAACAAACCATTTGTCTTCCTAGTTGTTTATTGCACCTCCAAATTACTTTTAGCAACTCATGAACAAGGATCCCGAGGCCCCTTGGGCTTCCCAATCGCTCACCATTTAAGACATATTCTGCGCTTTTCCTACCATTGTGGACAACTTCACATTTTCCACATTATATTCCATCTACCAGGTTCTTTCTGACTCACTAAGCCTGTCTAAATCTTCTTGAAGCTTATTTGCATCCTCCTCACAACTCACATTCTACCTAGTTTTATGGCATCAGCAAAATTGGAAATTTTACATTTTGTTTCCAATTCCAAATCATTGATATCGATTGGGAACAGTTGACGTTCAATCACTGATTCTTGCGGTACTCAACTAGTCACAGTTTAAGAATTACCTATTTATTCCTAAGCTGTGCTTTCTGTCCATTAGCCAATTCACAATCAATGTCAATATATTATCTCTGAACAAGAGGACAAAGGATACACTTCAAAGACACCCTGAAGGTTTACCTCAAGAAATGCAGCATAGACATCAACATCTGGGAAACCCTTGCTCAGAAGAAACCTACTTGGAGGAACCTCCTGACTTAAGGGAGTCTTCCAGGGCACCCAATGGCAAAAGGGGGCTCAGAAAAAGAGCTTGAGGAAGGAATCGCAGCGATCTAGAGTCCCAGGATCAAACCCACCTCCCGGAAACACCTGCCAACTGTGAGATTGAAGCTATGGCTCCAGGCTTGGGCTCATCAGCCACGCAAGGAACCACAGAACCCATGATCACTGACATGGAATTTCTTAGGTGGACAATTATACTCATTAGCAAGTGTTCACCAAATATTATCCCCATTAATCCCATATGCTCTAATATTGATTACTAACCTCCTGTGAGGGAATTTATCAACGGATTTCTGAAATCCATTGGTTCCACCTTATCTATTCTGCTAGTTACATTCTCAAAAAGTTCCAATAGGTTTTGTCAAACATGATTTCCCTTTCATAAATCCATGTTGATTCTGCCCATCCTACCATTATTGTCTAAATATTCAGTTATTCCACTTTTCTAATAGATTCTAGTATGTTTCCTACTGCAGTTGTAAGGCTAACAGGTCTGTAGTTCCCTGTTTTCTCTCTCCCTACTGTCTTAAATAGTGGGGTTACATTTACTGCTTTCTAATCTGCAGGATCTGTTCCAGAATCTGGAGAATTTTGGAAGATGATCACTAATGCATTCACACCTTTCAGCACTCTGGTATGTAGATCACCAGGGCCAGGGGATTTGACAACTTTCAGTTCATTATTTTCACCACTGCTACTATTTTACTATTACTAATTCCTTTCAGTTCATCATTATGGTTCTCTCATATTTCTGAGTGTTTTTTTCAGATCTTCCTCCCTGAAGATAGACACAAATTTTTATTTCATTTCTCTGCCACTTCCTTATTCCCCATTATAAATTATTTTGCCTCTGCTTGCAATGGGCCCACAGTTGTCTTTGCTAATCTTTTCCCTTTTATATACCCATAGAAAATTTTACAGTCCATTTTTATGTTTTCACTAGTTTGCTCTCCGATTTTAGTTTTCTTCTTTATCAATTTTTTTGGTCCACCTTTCCTGAATTATAAAAAAGCTCAGGCTTACTACCTTTTTTGACTCTATAAGCCTCTTATCCTCTATGAGGATAAAAATGACAGGGTTCAAGAAACATGGATGACAAGGGAAATTGTAATCTTAGTCAAAAGGGAAAAGGAAGCATTCAATAGATGTCGGCGTCTAAAAACTGATGAAGCCTTTGAAGAGTACAGAGAAAGTAGGAAGAAACTTAAACGCAGAATTAGGAGGGCTAAAAAGGGACATGAAATGTTTTTAGCAGTCAGCGTCAAGGAGAATCCCAAGGCTTTTAATGCATATATTAGGAGAAAGAGAGTAACAAGAGAAAGAGTAGGCCCACTCAAGGCCAATGGAGGGAAGTTACGCTGGAGACACAGGAAGCAGATGAGACCCTTAATGAGTACTTTGTATCGGTATTCACTAAGGAGAAGAATGTGACGGATATTGAGGTCAGGGATAGGTGTACGAACGCTCTGGAGAATGTCAATATATCAAAGGAGAAAATGTTGGGTATCCTAAAATTGCATTAAGGTAGACAAGTCCCCAGGGCTGGATAGGAGGCAAGGGAAGAAATAGCTGGGGCCTTAACAGATATCTTCACATCTTCTTTGACCACAGGCGAGGTTCCAGAAGACGGGAGAAAAGCCAATGTTGTCCCCTTGTTTAAGAAAGGAAGCAGGGATAATCCAGAAAATCATAGGCCAGTGAGCCTGACGTCAGTGGTGGGGAAGCTTTTGGAGAAGATACTGAGGGACAGGATATATGCACATTTGGAAGAAAATGGACCAGTTAGTGACAGGCAGCATGGTTTTGTATAAGGAAGGTCATGTCTCATCAACTTGATTGAGTTTTTTGGAGAGGTGACAAAGATAATAAGACCATATGGAGGAACAGTACCTCATTGCACACTTTACAACCTTCCAGACTGAACATTGAGTTCAACAACTTCAGAGCCTGAACTCTCTCCCCCACATTCACCCCATTTCCATTTATTTTATTTCATTTCTTTTCGTTCTCACTTCTATTTTTCTACTTCTCCATTCTCAATTCTCATCTAGTCTCCACACACTCCCTTCAGGCCACATTCCTCAGGTAGTCCCCTTATAATCTGTACCACTGCTCTGCCATTCACACATTCCGATCACCGAATGGACATTTTTAGCACCTTTCTTATTTTTCTTCATCATCATTTACATTTCCTTTATCCAATTACAGCCTCTCCCCCCACTCTTATAGTATAAATATCTTCTGATTTTCTTTGCTCTCAGCTCTGAAGGGTCATTCAGGCTTGAAATGTTGGCTCTTTTCTCTCCCCACAGATACTGTCAGGACTGCTGAGATTTTCCGGCATTTTCTGTTTTTGTTTCAGATTCCAGCATCCTCAGTATTTTACCTTTATCAGATTGAAGTTTGTCTGGTTACCAATCTATAAGCTGTTCGACAACAAGAAACGGCACGGTGGCACAGTGGTTAGCACAGCTGCCTCACAACACCAGGGACCCAGGTTTAATTCCCGGCTTGGGTGACTGTGTGGAGTTTGTGCGTTCTCCCCATGTCTGCATGGATTTCTTCCCACAGTCCAAAGATGTCTGGGTTTGGTGGATTGGCCATGCTAAATTTCCCCTTAATATCCAAAGATCTCGATGTTATGGGGATGAGCAGAGTAAATGTGTGGGGTTACTGAAATGGACCTGGGTGGGATGCTCTGTCGGACAGTCGGTGCAGAATTGATTGGTCGAATGGCCTCCTTCTGTACTGTTTATGAAGAAACCTCACAAGTTTCTGTGTTTATAAGACCCTCCCTTCAACTATAAAGTATCAAAACCATCGAAGAAATTATAAGCTATACGGAAGACACAAAATTCTAAACCATTTGGTTCACTAATGTCCTTTATGGAAGGAAATCTGCTGTCCTTACCTGGCCTGGCCTACATGTGACGTCAGATCCACAGCAATATAGTTGACTCTTAAATGCCCTCAGAAATGGCCTAGCAAGTCACTTGGAGCAATTAGGTAACAAATGCTTTCTCAGCCAGTGATGCCCACATTCCATGAATGAAAAAAAGTAATGATTTTGAAGCGGGAAGTAAATGTATGAAACACAAATTTGCAGATGACACAAATTGGGTGGGAGGGTGAGTCATGAGGTGCATGCAGAGCTGCTTCAGGAGATTTGGACAGGCTGAGTGTGTGGGCATATGCATGACAGATGCAGTATAATGTGGATAAATGTGGGGTTATCCACTTTTGGTCATCATGATAGGAAGACAGATTATTATTTGAATGGATGTAAATCGAGAGAAGTGGATACTCAGTGAGACCTTGGTGTCCTCGTGCATCAGTTGCTGAAAGTAAGCGTGCAGGTACAGCAGGCAGTAAAGAAGGCAAATGGTATGTTGGCCTTCATAGCAAAAGGATTTGAGTATAGGGATAGGGATGTTTTGCTGCAATTGTACAGGGTGTGAGCGAGGCCACATCTGGAGTATTATGTGCAGTTTTGGTGTCCTTATCTGAGGAAGGATGTTCTTGCTATGGAGTGAGTACAGCAGAGGTTTACCAGGCTGATTCCTGAGATGGAAAATCTGTCATATGAGGAGAGACCAAATCAGTTAGGATGATATTCAATGGAGTTTAAAAGAGTGAGAGGGGATCTCATGGAAACTTATAAAATTCTAACAGGATTAGACAGGGTAGATTCAGAAAGAACGTTCCCGATGGTGGGGGAGTCCAGAACTAGGGGTCATAGTTTGAAATTAAGGGATAAACCTTTTAGGACTGAGATGAGGAGAAATTTCTTCACCCAGAAGGTGGTGAATGTGTGGAATTCGCTACCACAGAACAAAGCTGAGGTCAAAACATTGTGTGATTTCAAGAAGAAATTATGTATGGCTCTTGGGCTAAAGGGATCAAGGGATATGGGGGGAAGGTGGGATCAGGATATTGAATTCGATGATCAGCTATGATCATAATGGCGGAGCAGGCTTGAAGGGCCGAATGGCCTACTCCTATTTTCTATGTTTCTAAGGTCATCCAAGCCAGATTTCTACAACTTCTCCTCACTTTTTGTTATCAGTTTAGTAAATCTTTGCTGTAACCGCTCTAATACCCACATCTCTTTCCTGAGGTAGAGTGATTGGAACTGAACATTTTTGTCGACTTTGCTGCTCCTTCTGCAGTGACAGCTTCAGTGGACCGTCTGTGGAGTCCCAGCCATGATGTAACAACTGATGTCTTAGATTCCATTGCAGCACAGGTCAAAGCCACTCAATGTCAACTTGCTGCATTACAAACTCTGCCATGGTTGGAAACATAGAAAATAGGTGCAGGAGTTGGCCATTCGGCCCTTTGAGCCTGCACCACCATTCAATATCATCTTGTCTGATCATGCACTTTCAGTATCCCACTCCCACTTTCTCTCCATAGCTCTTGATCCCTTTAGCTACATGGGCCACATCCAGCGCCCTCTTGAACATATCTAACAAAGTGGCCCCAGCAGCTTTCTGTGGTAAAGAAGGTGATCACAGTAATTCAGATCTGCCCTCCAGCTTGTTGCTGGGATTGTGGCTGTGCCACCCTTAGAGAGTGGCAGTGTCTTCAAGGAACGTGGACTTGCTGCCCTCTCTCAGGATGATGGCCTCTGCCACCACTTCAGTGCCCTTGCTGCTGTCGGTCAGTTGATCAGACAGTCAATCAGTCAGTTAGTCGGTTGGTCAGTCAGTCGGTTGGTTGGTTGGTCGGTCAGTGTGTCAGTCGGTCGGTCAGTCAGTTGGTGCTGCTGTATCCCATGCTGGGATGCTGTCTGTGATTATGTTTTCTGTATGTGTTACTGAAAGGGAAATGATGCAAAACATCCTGTGATTCAGACTCATTCTTGGCTTGTTCTGAAGAAGCTAACGGATGAGATTCTCTGACATCTCTTCAGCACTTTTCTTGATGGCGGGAGGTGGCACCTGTTCGCTGGTGGTGGGGTCCTTTGATTTCACCGCAGTCAATGGGAATTCCCATTAAAGCCACCCCAGACTGCAGGAAACCCATGGCATGGGGTGCGCCACTGGGAAGGGCAGAGACCCCACTGGTGTGAACAGCCAGAGAATTCTGGCCACCAACTCAGACTTGTGATTAAATTCTCCAACTGTGTAATACTCAAAGCAACTTCTCAAATCCTTAATAACTGTAGCCAGTATTTTTGTATTAGCCAATCCCTGAGGCAAGCTTAGCACCTTGATGTGTATCTATTAAGTCAACACAAAACTCAGCAGCCGGCAAGCTGCAGCCACTTGGGAAGCTTTGTGTAGGAGCATTAGGACAAGCTGAGACACATGAACGACAGGCGCTAAAGGAATGAATAAAATTGTTAGTTGCCGATGATCGGGAATGGGGAGAAGGGGCTGATGATCGCAGGGGTGGCAGGGGGAGAAGTGTTGAATCCGATCGGGGATGGGGAAGGGAATCCCTGAGACCTTCATGTTGGGCTGGGGCAGCGGTGTTGTGGGGGGTGGGGGGAAGGTTTATTGCCGTTATGTGTTATAAAGAACAAGAACAAAGAACAATACAGCACAGGAACAGGCCCTTCGGCCCTCCAAGCCCACGCCGCTCCCTGGTCCCAACTAGACCATTCTTTTGTATCTCTCCATTCCCACTCCATTCATATGGCTATCGAGATAAGTCTTAAACGTTCCCAGTGTGTCCGCCTCCACCACCTTGCCTGGCAGCGCATTCCAGGCCCCCACCACTCTCTGTGTAAAATACGTCCTTCTGATATCCGTGTTAAACCTCCCCCCCTTCACCTTGAACCTTTGACCCCTCGTGAACGTCACCACCGACCTGGGAAAAAGCTTCCCACCGTTCACCCTATCTATGCCTTTCATAATTTTATACACCTCTATTAGGTCACCCCTCATCCTCCGTCTTTCCAGGGAGAACAACCCCAGTTTACCCAATCTCTCCTCATAACTAAGCCCTTCCATACCAGGCAACATCCTGGTAAACCTCCTCTGCACTCTCTCTAAAGCCTCCACGTCCTTCTGGTAGTGTGGCGACTAGAACTGGGCGCAGTATTCCAAATGCGGCCGAACCAACGTTCTATACAACTGCAACATCAGACCCCAACCTTTATACTCTATGCCCCGTCCTATAAAGGCAAGCATGCCATATGCCTTATTCACCACCTTCTCCACCTGTGACGTCACCTTCAAGGATCTGTGGACTTGCACACCCAGGTCCCTCTGCGTATCTACACCCTTTATGGTTCTGCTATTTATCGTATAGCTCCCCCCGACGTTAGTTCTACCAAAATGCGTCACTTCGCATTTATCTGGATTGAACTCCATCTGCCATTTCTTGATCAGGGCATCCTCTAAAGATGGCAGCCCTATCTCAGTGCAGCTGGGCCTTGCCGACATGATGAAGCCCCGCCCCCCTACATGACGGCGTTACACCCACCCCTTGATTTGTTTTGCAGATTGTCATAAGATCTGGAGAGAAAATCGATCAGTTTCTCTGGAGAGAAACATGGTGGTTTTCTCACCAGAAACAAGACTCTGACATTTCTTTGCTAAGATTCCCCACTATAATTGTCAAAAAGCAGAGGAAAGGCAAGGAGTGGGGCTGCTGGGAGTCGTGGTCACTGGCATTCCAGTTGATTACAGACAGCTCAGTCATTCCGTCTCAGCTGTATTCCATGTGGCTGGTGGCAAGGGCTTGGCCCCCATGTTGGGACAAGGTTGTCCAATATGCTGCATACCACAAGAACAGCTCTGGAGAGCAAAGCAGGGCCCCTGCAGAGTGGCCCAGGCAGCAGCAGTGTGGTTCCAGCAAGCCATTGGTCTGCTCCATGACGTTTTATTTGGCAACACGACTCTCATTACATGCATGTTGCCCACATGTGTATGAGCCTCACGCTAGTGTCACGTACCAGGTGGCTAGTGGATAACTCTTGTTCACAGTAAAACACCCTCCAGGCTGTTGCGCTAACTCAAATGCAAATGATGCAGTGAACTGACACAAAGTGAGAAACTGATGCCAGGATACTGCGCATGGACGCCGATGATGTGCTGAATATGGTTACACACCAGCTGGACATTGAGGGAGGAGAATTCTTTCTGGTTTTGGGACATTTCATTTCTTGAACGTGAAGCTTGTATAGCGACTGGCAGTCAATAACTCACTGCACCTCGGGGAAAGCTGCAATCATGATGAAGCCGCCTGCTTTCTCCACCTGCTTCTCTCTGGCAAGAGAGAATGAAATGTATTCAGCTCACATAACCTGTGTGATTTTCCTCATGTAACAGTCAATGGTGAACTGGATGCTGCAGATATTGCCTGCACTCGCCTGGAAAGAGCCTGAGGAGTTGACAGCCACTGGCAATGCCATCTTCAGCCTGTTCGGAGGGTAGGGGTTGTCACTGGGCACCTGTTGTTTGAAGCGAAGGTATCTGGCTCACTGAGGTTCAGCTCGGAGAGTAATTTCTCAATGACCCTGGATGGACATTGCGTCCTGATGAAAACTCTTTCACTCCTCCTCATCCACCACATTCCAACAGCTCATCCTGCTCTCTCACCTCTGCTTATTCTGCCTGTCATACCGCAGACCAAGGGAGAGACAAACGATTGCACCCGTGTCTGGGATGAGGGTGATCTGAGCAGGACAGTTGAGGTCAGAACCCAGCCCTTCCGCATGAGTCTCAGCATTTCCTGTGGAGTTCAGCAACTTCAGATAGTGGGAGGAACTCACCAGGAGCCAGCAGAAATCAATCAGCAACTCACACAAAGGCAGCTCTGATGAGCTTTTTAAGTTGCACCCAATGAGGAATCCGTTGCTGGATGCACATTCAGCTCTGCAAGTTTAAGAGGTCAGTGTTAGCTGGAAGGTTCATGTCCAAAATGGCACCTGATATGCTGACTGATGTCCCAATCTACCTACTCTGCATACTGCACATTCCCTGTGCCCACATGAATACCCTCAAAATACCAACGCCAGGAATGCCTGAAAATGCCATTTTGAACCCAAAGCAGTGGCCATTGCCCCGTCAGTACAGGCACCATGCAGCTCAGTGAACAAGTTCAGTGAACAAGTCAAACTAGTGTATGGTTCTGTTTAGTTTCGACGTCATTTTCTGAGATTTAAAATCGGGTTACTCACCAATAATAGACTGAACATTCTCATTAAAAATGCTTGTTTTTATAACAAGCCGCATTAATAAAACTGCACCAATTAACCACTCTTAAATACATCAAGAAATATTTTTAATGCAAAATGATACAATTTTGTTCTAACATGCTGTTCAGTTGCATTAGTTCATGGGATATGGTTTGGTGATATGTAGATGTGTTTAAGAAAAAGTGAGTGAAAAGCCAGTTCAGAAAACGAGTGTAATTTGCAGCACAATGTTCACCTGGATTGCTGCGTGTGCCCAAAGCAGAAACTCTACCCTGTGTAACTGTTATCACCCCCACTGGAAATAATCAAACCCACTGGGCACCATTCACCCAAACTGGGGTTACATGTCCAGGCCAGTGGGAAGGCGAGACTGTTTCCCGTTGGTGCTGGCAGCATTTGTCCGGTGGGATTACCCAGAGAACCCTGCCGGCCAGCCTCACCGGCCAGCCCCGTCAGCCAGCCCCACTGCTCGCAGACAGGTCCCATCCCCACAGAAAATGAAATAGTGACCACTGCCCCCCACCCCCCCCCCCCCCCCCCCCATTGTTTCTGGACTTGGAGTCTTTAATAACTTCAAAGGAGATTTGTTAAAATTATAAAGAGTTTGTTACCAGCGATAAATAGATACATACAAACAAGGGTCCGACAAAACTGAAAACCCACCGACTCCCTACTGCTCCCTTGCTCTAACTGACACTCCTCCCCGATCCAGGACGCACACCCCTGCATCCGACTGGCTCAGGTCCTGGTGCTGTCACTCTATAGGGTCCAGCACGATTATGTGGCCTTCAGGTATCGCTCTCTTAAAGGGACCATGCTGCCACACTCCTCCCCTCCCACCCCCAAATCCTGAGCTCACCTATGGAGGAAACAAAAGGACCTTCATTAAACATAGGCATGTAAGGTACAATAAGACATCGCGAATACCCCAGGAAAACTCATCATAAGTTCAGTTAGCCCAGAGACTTCCACACCCCTGGTAGAATGGCTGAATTCTGTGTTGCACTCTTAACTAAGTGATGAATCTGGGCGGTATCATAGAAATCATAGAAACCCTACAATGTAGAAAGAGGCCATTCGGCCCATCGAGTCTACACCGACCACAATCCCACCCAGGCCCTACCCCATATCCCTACATATTTACCCGCTAATCCCTCTAACCTACCCATCTCAAGACACTAAGGGGAAATTTTAGCATGGCCAATCAACCTAACCCGCACATCTTAGTTGCAAAAGGCAAACTCATCAATCCGGGCTCAAGATCCTCCTCTGTAGCTGCTTTCTCCTCAGTTACAGAAACTGCCACCAGCAAATATGCACCTGAGATGAAGTCCACAACTGTTGATCTCCCGTCTCAGGCCCATCTCTCTTCCTCCAATGGTCTACATGTTTTTTAACACAACAACCTTTAACACAAAGGAGACCAGTTCTGTTCTTTCCAGCCATGCCGGTCCTGTTGCAAAGTTTCTGACCAGAACTAAATAATCTTCTTGGAAATCTTGTCTTTTTTCCTCGAGACATGATTTTCTTTCTAGGAGGCTTACCTAGCCTCCACCCACCCCACGAAATCTGGGAATATCATATCCAACCATGTCCGTAACTGGCATTCCATTAGTAACTCAGCTGGTGTGACCCCTATGGGCGCGTTTGGCATGGTATTGTATGACAACAAGCTATTAGCTATACATAGAGGTCAATGCCTAATAGCTTGATTTTTTATTGATAATTTCAATGTTTGTAAAATGCGTTCCACTAACCTATTGGAGGTTGGGTAGTAAGGTGCTGACCTAACATGGCGAATACCATTTGATTTGACAAATTGCTGGAACTCCTCCGCTGTAAATGCTGTGCCATTGTCTGACACTAAGACCTCTGGAACATATATAATTTCTGTATCAGCAAGCTTCTTGGGAGTGCTCCCCCCTACATCAAAAATAAACTTCCCCTCAGTGCTGTACTCCCCTTCTCAGGCTCTTGGGCGGCACAGTGGTTAGCCCTGCTGCCTCACAGTGCCAGGGACCCGGGTTCAATTCTGGCCTCAGGTCACTGTCTGTGTGGAGTCTGCACATTCTCCCCATGTCTGCGAGGGTTTCCTCCACGTCTCCGGTTTCCTCCCACAGTCCAAAGATATGCGGGTTAGGTTGATTGGCCATGCTAAATTGACCCTACGGTTAGAGGGATTAGCAGGGTAAATATGTGGGGTTACGGGAATAGGGCACGGGTGGAATTGTTGTCAGTGCAGACCTGATGGGCCGAATGGCCTCCTTTTGCACTATAGAGATTCTATGACTCTGCCATGTAAACACTCAGGCTGCTCTTTGTAACAGCTGTTTCCTGTCACGAATGGTTCACTTCATTGGGCACCCCTTATAACTCACTTACAAACTGCTCAGCACATTCAATCACCCGCAGCCAACCCCACAGCTTTTTCTAAAGACATTTTGCTCTCAGCCAATAAGTTCTTCAGTATGATAAGGCTATTTATACCACAGACCAAACGGTCTCTTAACATTTCCCCTAAAACTGGACCGAATCCACAGTACTTTGCTAACCCTCTCAATCTGGCCACTGAGCCAAAGACGGTCTCCCCTGGAACTCCTGGTCTGCAGAATGAAATTTATACCTCAACATGATAATGGAAGGGCAAGGGTCAAAATGATCTTTGACCATTTTGACTATCTGGTAAAAAGATTTTGGGCGGGATTTTCCGGCTGCACTCGCCCCAAGACCAGAAAACCCCACCCGACGTCAACGGACCTTTGCATGGTCCACCCTCCAAACCACCCCCCCTCCCCCCCCCACCCCCTCCACTATGGTTCCCATGGTGGGCAGGATGGGAATCTTCCTCCCTTTGTGTCTGCAGCATCAGGTGATGTTAGGCTCCTCATGAGGCTGTACGTTTGTGGGTCATGGACTGTAAGCTGTATAACCTTTCACACTTCCTCTGCTGTGACCTCATTAGCTACAAAGAAATATCTCAGCCTTTCAATATATTGCCCCAAGTTTTCCACTTCTGGGTCAAATGGCTCAATCTTTCCAATTAAAGACATTTTTTATGTGGCGTATGCACCTTGCTTCTTCATAGCTTCGATGCTCAGTCTCCTCCCCCTCTAGCTGCACACTGCGATGTCCCAACAACTAACAAAGTTTTTCCTTGTCGCCAGTGTGGTAAATTTGAAGGCAACACATTGTGGCTTCTAACAATAATTGATTTATTAACAACAATATTTATATGTATATTTCCACAATCAAGGGTCTTCCTTCCTGACCCAGGGTGCACTGTCCTTGCACCCGATTGGCTCAGCTTCCTGTGCAGCCTCTCCATAGAGTCCGGCCCAATCACGTGGGCATCACTACTTACATATTTCTGGAAATAAACTTGTTTTTAAGTAAATGTGTTGATACACCTATAGCTCTTTGTTAGAATTCTAGCCTAGCACATTCTACAACATTAACCAACTCATGCTGATGAGGCGTTACAAAAACACTAGACAATGGACAACATTTTCCGCCATTTTGCATTGGCAGGATCCACCAGTCCCACAGATGGTGACCATCGGCAGCGGAGGCTGTGGAGCTTGCAAAACCCTGTGGATGTCAGTGTGACCTCACAATCCTACCACTAGCCAATGGCCTCTGCCACTGGAAAATATAGTAAGAAGTTTAACAACACCAGGTTAAAGTCCAACAGGTTTATTTGGTAGCAAAAGCCACACAAGCTTTCGGAGCTGCAAGCCCCTTCTTCAGGACTCACCTGAAGAAGGGGCTTGCAGCTCCGAAAGCTTGTGTGGCTTTTGCTACCAAATAAACCTGTTGGACTTTAACCTGGTGTTGTTAAACTTCTTACTGTGTTTACCCCAGTCCAACGCCGGCATCTCCACACCATGACTGGAAAATATACCATTGAGGGCGTTGAAAATTCCCACAAATATTTTCTGTGAACATTGTACTCTTAAATAGCTCCGAAAATGAAAAGCTTGACATATAAGGAATGTTTGAGGGCTCTGGGTCTGTACTCGATGGCGTTTGGAAGGATGAGGGGGGATCTCATTGAAACTTACGGAATACCGAAAGGCCTGGATAGAGTGGACGTGGAGAAGATGTTTCCATTAGAAGGAGAGACTAGGATCCGAGGGCACAGCCTCAGAGTAATCGGACAGCTCTTTAGAACCGAAATGAGGATGAATTTCTTCAGCTAGAGGGTGGTGAATGTATGGATTCATTGCCACAGAAGGCTGCAGTGGCCAGGTCATTGAGTGTATTTAAGACAAAGAAAGATATGTTCTTGATTGGTAAGGGGATCAAGGGTTACAGGGAAAAGGTGGGAGAATGGGGTTGAGAAACATACCAGCCATGATTGAATGGAGGAGCAGACTTGATGGGCCAAATGGCCTAATTCTGCTCCTATATCTTATGGTCTAATGTTGTAGTGAAGCGCCTCTATTTTAAGAAGCAGGTTGTTAAAAGGGCACAGGAAGATGCAGCATTGAATTTCTGGCTTGAATGCTAAAATTTGACACTAATGTGAATGTCCTTTAAAATACATAACAACACCTTACATTCACATTTCTCCATTAACATACAAGGCCCTTCACAAAAGTGATTATCAAACAGGATCTGAGTCTGAGCTAACGAAGATAATAAGACAGGTAACTAAGGTTTGGTCAGAAAGAAAGATGTTGAGGAGCATCTTATAAAGAAGATCGAGGTAGAGAGACAGAGACATTTAACAGGGGACACTTTATGAAAGCCTACAGAATAATAATGAGTTATTAAGTATCACAAACTATAAATAGTTGCTCCAGATTTATAAGGGGCTCTTAACAAACCAAAATCTTTGGCGTCAGGAAATTTGAATTGTTCCCTCACTGTGGAGAATGATTATAAAATTGTCCTTTATAAAATGTAATTAGGGAATTGGATGGGTTTGTTAAATATTCTGTTCTTTCAGATATCAGAGAGGTTTTTACGATATTCTGTTCACTTCAAAAGCACAGGGTGGATGTGGAATAATTAACTAATTGAAATATGGATCATTATATTAGTTAAATGATCTGTGAAAAAGTTAACAGGTGTTAATTAATTAAAGATATGGACCATTAGGATAGCGTGAGTATGATTGAGAATGTGTCAGCTTCTTTAGCAGACTCTGCGACATCTCCTGTTTATTCTAATTCTCCAATCTATTTTCTCCTGCTCTGCCGCTGTAAACAAACTCAAAATCATTCTCATTCCTGACAGCAGTGCAGCTCAGCAGCGTCCTCAACTTTCAGAAGCCAGAAGGTCAAGGTCATCGATTGCCGACATCTTGTGACAGGCCCACATTCCATAACGACTGTCACTTATCAAAATATATCGGCTCAAACGAGCCACATTGACTAAAAACGTCTGAAATTCAACCAGGACTTCAAAAGGAAAGTTCCCTAAGTTCCACTGCCGGGGATCTCGGAGGCCATGTTGCTCAACTCCTGTGAGAGTTCATAGTTTATCCAAGATTGAGTGTTGGACAAGCAATCTGACTGCTCAGGGGCAGCAAAGAGGTTGAGAGGTGACAGAGTCTGATCACATGTCTATTGATCATGTCACCAAGGCTGTACAGTAAGAAGGGTCACAACACCAGGTGACTCACCCGATGAAGGAGCAGCGCTCCAAAAGCTCATGATACCAAATAAACCTGTTGGACTTTAACCTGGTGTTGTGACACTTCTTGCTGCGCCCACCTCAGTCCAAAGCCGACATCTCCACATCATGGCTACCAAGGCTGTAGATGAGGAAAAGGCGGGAATCGAGGATGGAGTCTCACTAGACTCCAAACGTGGCAATGCATCAATGGGAAGAGAAGCCATTGACAGAGATGCTCTTATTATTCTCATAAACGCAAGAGTGGGACCAAGTGAGGGAGGTGATCAACTGAGATAACATAGAAAATAGAAGCAGGAGTAGGCCATTCATTATGATCATGGCTGATCGTCAAATTCAATATCCTGATCCTGCCTTCCTCCTATATCCCTTGATCCTGATCTCTTTAGTCCCAAGAGCGATATCTAAATTCTTCTTGAAATCACAAGACATTTTGACCTCAACTGCTTTCTGTGGTGGTGAATTCCACACATTCACCATTCTCTGGGTGAAGAAATTTATCCTCATCGCAGTTCTAAAAGGTTTACCCCTTATCCTCAAACTATGACCCCTTGTTCTGGCCTCCCTCACCATTGGGAACATTCTTTCTGAATCTACCCTGTCTAATCCTGTTAGATTTTTATAAGTTTCTATGAGATCCCCTCTCACTCTTCTAAACTCCAGTGAATATAATCCTAACCAATTTACTCTCTCCTCATATGACAGACCTGCCATCCCAGGAATCAGCCTGGTAAACCTTTGCTGTACTCCCTCTATAGCAAGAACATCCTTCCTCAGATAAGGACACCAACATTGCACAATACTCCTGGTATGGCCTCACCAAGGCCCTGTATAATTGCAGGAAGAAGTTTAACAACACCAGGTTAAAGTCCAACAGGTTTATTTGGTAGCAAAAGCCACACAAGCTTTCGGAGCTGCAAGCCCCTTCTTCAGGTGAGTGGGAATTCTGTTCACAAACAGAGCATATAAAGACACAAACTCAATTTACATGAATAATGGTTGGAAGGGTCTCCACATCGTCAAATCTCACATCTTGTCACATCTCCACATCATAATTGCAGGAAGACATCCCTACTCCTGTACTTGAATCCTCTCACCATGAAGACCAACATACCATTTGCCTTCTTTACTGCCTGCTGTACCTGTGCGCTTACTTTCAGTGACCAATGCATGAGGACACCAAGGTCTCTCTTGAGTATCCACCTCCCTCAATTTACACCCATTCAAGTAATAATCTGCCTTCCTATTATTGCTACCAAAGTGGATAACCTCACATTTATCCACATTACACTGCATCTGCAATGCATTTACCCACTCTTAACGACACCATTGTTTGTCTTTTGAGGTGAAGATGATAATGTTCATCATCTGAAGTGTTAGCTAGGGTTCCGGTGGGTACATTGGTGACTACTAAGACTGATCTAGGCCCAGAAGGTTCTGCCACACCCGTGTCGATGTTGAACTAAGCGGTTCAGAGAGATTCTGATGAAAACTTTGCCAGTGATGGAGAGCAATGAGATTCTCCAATAATTGTCTCAAGATTGGCACACAACTAAAATTTGTTTTCTTGCATCTCTCTGGGTTTACACTGGACTGTCCTGTGGGCATTTTGGCAGGTATCATTCTTGGATAGTGTTGACTTCTTATTGAGGTAAACCCTGTGGAAGTGATATTCTCGTCCAGCCATTTCTGGATTATCTCATTGTTTTCACTGAACCAATCATGATGCTTGTAAGAGGGGGCCAAAGGCCTTCAGAGTGATGGAGTACATTACATCACTGAAGGTTGTCCAGCCATCCTCAATGTAATGCGTCCATTTTTGCTATACACCGGTAACTCTTGATTTTCTCTGAGATATTCCTTCATGATTATCTGTGTCAGCCATGAGACATTGACAATTTCTGGACCTTTGTGCCTTGGGGAGGTGTTTAGGGGGATCGATCTTAATGTTTAACTGAGAAATTATAAAATAGTGGTCAGTCTTGCAGTAAGTGCCGCACACACCTTTATCTACGCACACACATCCTGCCTGGCCCTCTGTCTGGTGATGATAACAGTTGATTAGTTGCCAATGCACAGAGTGGGGATACAAAGAACAAAGAACAAAGAACAGTACAGCACAGGAAACAGGCCCTTCGGCCCTCCAAGCCTGTGCCGCTCCTTGGTCCAACTAGACCAATCGTTTGTATCCCTCCATTCCCAGGCTGCTCATGTGACTATCCAGGTAAGTCTTAAACGATGTCAGCGTGCCTGCCTCCACCACCCTACTTGGCAGCACATTCCAGGCCCCCACCACCCTCTGTAAAAAACATCCCTCTGATATCTGAGTTATACTTCGCCCTTCTCACCTTGAGCCCGTGACCCCTCGTGATCGTCACCTCCGACCTGGGAAAAAGCTTCCCACCGTTCACCCTATCTATCCCCTTCATAATCTTGTACACCTCTATTAGATCTCCCCTCATTCTCCGTCTTTCCAGGGAGAACAACCCCAGTTTACCCAATCTCTCCTCATAGCTAAGACCCTCCATACCAGGCAACATCCTGGTAAACCTTCTCTGCACTCTCTCTAACGCCTCCACACCCTTCTGGTAGTGCGGCGACCAGAACTGGACGCAGTACTCCAAATGTGGCCTAACCAGCGTTCTATACAGCTGCATCATCAGACTCCAGCTTTTATACTCTATACCCCGTCCTATAAAGGCAAGCATACCATATGCCTTCTTCACCACCTTCTCCACCTGTGTTGCCACCTTCAAGGATTTGTGGACTTGCACACCTAGGTCCCTCTGTGTTTCTATACTCCTGATGACTCTGCTATTTATTGTATAACTCCTCCCTACATTATTTCTTCCAAAATGCATCACTTCGCATTTATCCGGATTAAACTCCATCTGCCACCTCTCCGCCCAATTTTTCAGCCTATCTATATCCTGCTGTATTGCCCGACAATGCTCTTCGCTATCCGCAAGTCCAGCCATCTTCGTGTCATCCGCAAACTTGCTGATTACACCAGTTACACCTTCTTCCAAATCATTTATATATATCACAAATAGCAGAGGCCCCAGTACAGAGCCCTGCGGAACACCACTGGTCACAGACCTCCAGCCGGAAAAAGACCCTTTCGACCACTACCCTCTGTCTCCTATGGCCAAGCCAGTTCTCCACCCATCTAGCCACTTCTCCTTGTATCCCATGAGCCTTAACCTTCTTAACCAACCTGCCATGTGGGACTTTGTCAAATGCCTTACTGAAATCCATATAGACGACATCCATGGCCCTTCCTTCATCAACCGTTTTTGTCACTTCCTCAAAAAACTCCACCAAATTTGTAAGGCACGACCTCCCTCTTACAAAACCATGCTGTCTGTCACTAATGAGATTGTTCCGTTCTAAATGCACATACATCCTGTCTCTAAGAATCCTCTCCAACAACTTCCCTACCACGGACGTCAAGCTCACCGGCCTATAATTTCCTGGGTTATCCCTGCTACCCTTCTTAAACAACGGGACCACATTCGCTATCCTCCAATCCTCAGGGACCTCACCCGTGTCCAAAGAAGGGACAAAGATTTCCGTCAGAGGCCCAGCAATTTCATCTCTCGTCTCCCTGAGCAGTCGAGGATAGATGCCAACAGGCCCTGGGGCTTTGTCAGTTTTAATGTTCCCTAAAAAACCTAACACTTCCTCTCTTGTAATGGAGATTTTCTCTAACGGGTCAACACCTCCCTCTGAGACACTCCCGGTTAACACGCCCCTCTCCTTCGTGAATACCGATGCAAAGTATTCATTTAGGATCTCCCCTATTCCCTTGGGTTCTAAGCATAATTCCCCTCCTTTGTCCCTGAGAGGTCCGATTTTCTCCCTGACAACTCTTTTGTTCCTAACGTATGAATAGAATGCCTTAGGATTCTCCTTAATCCTGCCTGTCAAGAACATTTCGTGACCTCTTTTTGCCCTTCTAACTCCCCGTTTGAGTTCTTTCCTACTCTCTCTGTATTCCTCCAGAGCTCCATCTGTTTTCAGTTGCCTGGACTTAATGTACGCCTCCCTTTTCATTTTAATCAGATCCTCAATTTCCCTGGTTATCCACGGCTCTCGAATCCTACCTTTCCTATCTTTCCTTTTTACAGGCACATGCCTATCCTGCAGCCTTATCAATAGTTCCTTAAAAGACTCCCACATGCCAGACGTGGACTTACCCTCGAACATCCTCTCCCATTCAACATCCACCAAATCCTGCCTAATCCGGCTATAGTTAGCCTTCCCCCAATTTAGCACCCTGCCCGTAGGACAGCACTCATCCTTGTCCATTACTATCCTAAAGTTAACAGAGTTGTGGTCACTATTTGCCACATGTTCCCCTACCGAAACTTTGACGACCTGACCGGGCTCATTTCCCAGAACTAGGTCCAGTATTGCCCCCTCTCCAGTCGGGCTATCTACATACTGTTCCAAAGAACCTTCCAGTACGCATTTTACAAATTCCTCCCCGTCCGGACCCCCAGCTCTAAGCATTTTCCAGTCTGTGCCAGGGAAATTAAAGTCCCCCACTACAACAACCCTATTTTTTCTGCACCTATCCAGAATCTCCTGACATATCCTGTCCTCCACTTCCCGTGGGCTGTTGGGTGGTCTGTAGTACACCCCCAGCATAGTGACTGCACCCTTCCTGTTTCTGAGTTCCACCCACAGCGACTCAGTACATGACCCCTCTAAGTTGTCTACCCTCTGCACCGTGGTAATATGCTCCTTAACTAATATCGCTACTCCCCCACCTTTTTTAGCCCCTCCTCTGTCTCGCCTAAAACACTTATACCCCGGAATATTCAGCTGCCAGTCCTGTCCTTCTTTTAACCAAGTTTCCGTCACCGCAACCATATCCAAATTCCGCATAAGCATTAAGGCCCTAAGTTCGTCTGTTTTACCCGTTACGCTCCTCGCATTGAAGCAGATGCACTCCAGACCTCCAGGCCCACTCAGGTCATCCTCCTCCAGAGTGCTCCTCTTCTTAGCTAGCCTTGCCCTGGCCCCCAGCTCAACCCCAGCCTCAGTATTTACTGACCTACTGTTTTGTTCCCCACCCCCCTGCCACACTAGTTTAAATCCTGCTGAAACACTCTAGCAAGACTCCCAGCCAGGATATTTGCTCCCTTCCAGTTAAGGTGTAACCCATCCTTTCTGTACAGTTGCCATCCTGACTTGAAGATTTCCCAGTTATCTATGAATTTAAAACCCTCCCTCTTGCACCAGTCCTTTAGCCACACGTTCAACTGTAGAATCTCCCTGTTCTGAGCCTCACTTGCCCTAGACACCGGGAGCAGTCCAGAGATTGCTACCCTGGAGGCTTCACTTTTTAGCCTAGCACCCAACTCCCTGAATTTCTCTCATATGACCCCCCTGCTCTTCCTACCTACATCATTTTCACCAATGTGTACAATCACATCAGTTTGACTACCTTCCTTTTTAAATATGCTTCCTACCCTCTTGGAGACATCCAGTACCCCGGCACCAGGGAGGCAGACTACCATCCTGGATTCTCGTTCAGTCCCACAGAACCGCCTGTCCGTGCCTCTAACCATTGCGTCCCCCACAACTATCGCTCTCCTAAACCCCTTCTTTCCCTTCCGGACCCCTGAGCCTGTCTCCGTGGAGGCGATCTGGTCCTCGTGGCTTACCCCGATACATCCGAGATATCTTGTGCTTAGGGTGTTGGAAAACTGTATTGGTGATTAAATGCTCACATTAAGCACACATCTTCAGCAAAAGGAAACCTTTGCTGTTACAACTCCTAAATCTGTTTTTACCCAATGATCCCTTCCCAACGTCTGGTGATCTGCACGACTCTTGCCCTGAGGTCATCAGGAGTGATTAGCTTGTCTGGATTTGGCACAGTAACAGTCAAGGAGAGGAGGTCTTTATCAAATTTATTCTTTACCACAGTGTGGGAGTGCCGACACGATGAGAATTTCTGTCTTTTGGCATGCAGGGGAAGTTTAAACATCATCAGATGATCATCAACACCCCTGAGAAGGCAAATCAACTCAGTGATCAGATGGTTTGTGACAGGAAAGTCAGCATCACCTACATACCACTCGTTCATGTCAGAGGGCAGCAATGTGAACATTGTATCAAACCGAAAGCCATTCTCTCAGCGCTGTCACCTGTGGCATTGTCCATGAGGCGCTCACAATCCCTGTGCCAATGGTATTATTTTTACTTTCCTTTTTGAGATTGACTTATGACTCTGTTGATGTAATCCCTGCCAGTTGCAGCCTGGGGCCCGGAACGTGAAGCAGGCAATGGGTGGAATTTTCCCAGAATTTGTCAGAGTGCCAGGTTCAGACTGAAAGCCGGTATCTATCTCTCCAGATACACAGCCGAGTTTTCAAATCAGATCCTAAGGTGCTCAGTACACAGAGAATCTGGGGGCATGGTTAGCACCCTCGCTCTGGCAGGGTGGGGTCTGATAGAGCTGGCAAAAGCCAGCTCCACAGAGATCGTGGTGCCATCTTTAAAGGGCGGCCCTATCTGTGCCGAAAAAATACTCCCCCCACCCCCCTTTTTCCATGGAAGACCCCCCCGCCCCACAAACATCAGGGTGACCCCTGTCCCCACAGATCACACAAGCATCGGGGCATTCTTCCCACAGGCATCAGGGCCTGTGTCTCCCCCACTACACAAAGGGGCTTTCCAGAGGGCCTGCATTGGCAGTGCCAACCTGGCAGTGCCAGGGCATGTCCCTCATCACCCAGGAACTATACTTACTACAGTCATCACGACTGTTTTTATTTTTGAAAACCAGTAGCGATTCGCATCGGTGTGAATTGCGAGTCAATGTGGAGAGGGTGGAAGTAGCACCGGTAATCCCTATAATGAAATTTAAATGTATGGTAAAATATGCTAATCAGGCTCGCACCCTTCCTGGGCATGAACCTGGTCATGTCATTGGAGGGGAGTGGGTAAGATCTCGTTCTGAGATCTCGCTGTCACAAATCTCACTTTGCCCCTCTCGCCAGTTTTAATGGGATTTGCAGCCATTAGATTGCGGTCAATGTTCCTAACCCCTTCCTCACACCAGGGAGATGAGAAGTGAGATCCTGAAAAGGGCTGCTCAGATGCTGAGGGGAGCTGCTCAATCCCAGTTCCGCTCAATCCCAGTTCAGAGCTTTGACAAAGGGTCATCTGGACTCGAAACATCAGCTCTTTTCTCTCCTTACAGATTCTGCCAGACCGGCTGAGATTATCCAGCATTTTCTCTTTTGGTCTGCTGAACCTCAGTTCTGCTGAATCCCCGTTTTCCTCCATTCCAGTGAAATATGACCCTATAGCTGGAGCTGTCTGTGCTACACATTCACCACTGCAGCTCCCAGTCTATCTACACTGCCAGGGTAGACAAATCCCAAAGTCACTGAGAGTAGGACACCCGATGGTAACCCTCACCTGGTTTGGCCCAGCCCTTTGAAGCAATTTACTGGGATGTGGTTGCTGTCACACGCTAATAACTACTTGGAGCCAGAGGTAAGAGCTGTGTGAGGGTGAGAAGCAATAGAGGATGAGTCACTTGAAAGTGTATAGTGAGCCTGCCTGGGAGAGGTTTTACCCCCTCTCTTACAACCCTCACACCCCAGCAACTACAGTAACAGCAGTTGAGCAGTATGGTATGGCTAACTGGTTTCAGAAGAATGAGAAAGGATAAGCACCATGGTGACAGGCACAGTGGGCAGGATTTTCCAGCCTTGCTCACCCCGAAACCGGAAAATCCTACCTGAGATCAACAGGCTTTTCCATGGTCCGCCCATCCGATTCCCGTGGCGGGCAGGATGGTAAAATTTGCCCAGTGACCATTATTTATGATCATTTAAGTGCATGCTAGCTTTAAATTCTGCACAATGAACATCATCTTAACGTCAATAACTCATGAGTAGCTTGTCTCGTTGCTGTGCAGTCATGTGTGCAGGTAACAGACAGTAAGCATTACCTGTCATGCTACCCAATCTGCCCTGTATCTCACTTTCATTTACACTGTATGGCTGACTTGTTAATGTCCTTCAGGGCAATTAAGAATGGGCAACAAATGTGACCTTGTCATTGTCATATGAGAACAAATTAACATAGATATGGTTAAGGAAAGCTGGTAAGTACATGAGAGAGAATGGAACAGGAGGTTGCACGGTTTTTTAAAATTCATTCATGGGACATGGGCGTCGCTGGCTGGCCAGCATTTATTGCCCATTCCCAGATGCCCTTGAGAAGGTGGTGGTGAGCTGCCTTCTTGAACTGCTGCAGTCCAGGTGATGTGCGTTGACCCACAATGCTGTTAGGGAGGGAATTCCAGGATTTTGATCCTGCGACTGTGAAGGAACGGCGATATATTTCCAAGTCAAGATGGTGAGTGGCTTGGAGGGGAACTTGCAGGTGGTGGTGTTCCCATTTATCTGCTGCCCTTGTCCTTCGAGATGGAAGTAGTCGTGGGTTTGGAAGGTGCTGTCTAAGGATCTTTGGCTAATTGCTGCAGTGCATCTTGTAGATAGTACACACTGCTGCGACTGAGCATCAGTGTTGGAGGGAATGGATGTTTGTGGAAGGGTAGCAATCAAGTGGGCTGCTTTGCCCTGGATGGTGTTGAGCTTCTTGAGTGTTGTTGGAGCTGCACTCAACCAGGCAAGTGGAGAGTATTCCATCACACACCTGATGTTGGATGACGTAAGGAAGGAGAGGTTCATGTGGACATCAGCGTAGAATTGTCGGGCAGAATGGTTTGTTACTGTCCTGTAACATTCCATCTAATTCAATGAAAACTGACTCACTTTAACCTGACAGCCACAACTAAGCCTTTGTTGCATTTCCGATGCCATTAGTTCCTAAATGTTGAGACATTTATCTTGCATCGTACAGCTGATGGGACAATCATACATTTCCCATCAGCTGCTTCACTGTAATATTACTTTGCCTTCAGTCATTTTTTGATCCCTCTGCACTCAGGCAATCAAATCCAGCACAAGTCACTGAAGTCAGTTGACAGCATTGAGCTGTGTTGCTAGCAACACCCTGCGGGGAATCTGCAGCTCATACAGAAATCAAATATCACATGAGATGTGAGAGGTCACAGGACAATTACAATTGCTAAACATCATCACTGAGGAGGTAAGTAAACTGGCTTCCAATTAGCTGTGTAACTTGATGAAGAGATGAAGATTAATAGCTTCTTTGGCAGCCTTTGTTTGTTAAATGAGAATTGCACTTGGTTTGTCCAATATCGTTGGGAAAACACAGGGTTACTGGCATCTTAGTCTGTTGCTGATACACAACTGAGCAACCAATCAGGACATAACTGCAGGGATGGCCAGTAACCAGCTCTGTGAATAGATATGGAGCTGGAATGAAGAATGCTCATTCCATCATCAGTCTGTGTAAGAGCGTGGAGCTGGCTGGGTCTAACTGGGGCTGCTGTACACCAGATTCCGCCGACCATCAGTAATTATTGAATTAGTTTTCACCACGGTGGCTTCGAGTCACAATCGCTTCATGGGCTGAACTTTGACCTGGCAGGTGGGGAAACAGGAGGCGGGTTTGTTTCCAGGTCAGAAACAACCTCCCCCGCAACAACCCCCCCCCCCCACCCCCCACCCCACCCCCCTCTCCCCACCCCTCCTCAAACCTACCCTCTACCTACAAGGCACAAGTCAGGAGTGAGATGGAATTCTCTCCTCTTGCCTGGATGAGTGACTCCAACAACACTCAAGGTGCTTGACAACATCCAAGAAAAAGCAGCCCACTTGATCACCCAGGTGCCCTTTCTAATCCCACCTTCCTGCACCCGGCCCAGAGCCCTGTAACTTACAGCACTTCAGGTGTAGATCCAGGTACTTCTTAAAAGAGTTTAGGGTCTTTGCCTCCACCATCAACTCGGGCAGCAAGTTCAGACACACACCACCCTATGCATGAAAGGGTTCTTCCTCATGTCCCCTCTACACCTTCTGCCACTTCTCTTGAATCTATGTTCCCTGGTTCTAGAATTCCCCACCAATGGAAACAATTTTATCCTGTCCACTCTATCTCTTCCCCTCATCACTTTGTCCACCTCTATCAAGTCACCCGTCAGCCTTCTTTACTCCAAGGAAAATAACCCCAATCTATCCAATCTCTCCTCATAGCTACACTTTTCCAGTCCTGGCAACATTCTTGTAAACCTCCTCTGCTCTCTCTCCAGAGCAATTACATCCTTCCTGTAATGTGATGAATAGAACTGCACAAAACATTCCAGTTGTGGCCTCACCAGTGGTTTATACAATTCCAACATTATATCCTTACTTTGATATTCTACACTTCTGCCAATGAAGGACAGCATTCCATATGCTTTCTTTACAACCTTGTCCACTTGAACTGTTGCCTTTAGGGTCCTGTGTAGAATCATAGAATCATAGAATCCCTACAGTGCAGAAGGAGGCCATTCGGCCCATCGAATTTTCACTGACCACAATCCCACCCAGGCCCTATCCCTGTAACCCCACATATTTACCCTGCTAATCCCTCTAACCCCCTATGCATCCTGGGACACTAAGGGGCAATTTTGCATGGCCAATGCACCTAACCCGCACATCATTTGGACTTCTGGGAGCACCCGGAGCAAACCCACGCAGACATGGGGAAAACGTGCAGACTCCACACAGACTGCCGGACTGCTAAGGGAAATACTGACAGAAATGCACCCAAGACAGGAGTCTCTTGGGCAATAGCACATTTTCTTTCAGAAAGCTTTTTAAGATAGAAGAAAAAACACTACACGGAGCAAATGATTAAGATTATTTTCACCAACGGTTATCCTCGGATTTAAAATGGGGGAAGGACAAACTACAAAGGTCTGGGGACTAAGTTCCATACCTCTGAATTCCAAGGTTTTCTGCTTTAGTATTCAGTTACTGCGTGTAGGCATTTCATGCACATTTGCAGCAAGTGATTAGTTTGTCCTTTCGAATGGGCGATCTACTCTGATAGTGTCTATGTTACTGTCAACATGAGCCGGCATGTTGGGGTTCAAGGTGCTGAACTAAAATGATCCATGGATACTTGCTACTGAGGTCATGACTTTTCAAAACTTAATCACAGGCGCTGTCCTTAATTCACAGATGGTATATCCAAGTGTACTTGGACACCAAGATCTTTCACTTTATCTACCTCTCTTAGAATATTCCCATTTACTGTATATTCCCTACAACTGTTTGATGTACCTAAATGCATTGTCTCACACATCTCTGTGTTAAAATCCATCTGTCACTTTACCGCCCACTGCACCAACACATTGACATCATTTTGTAGATTATAGCTCTCCTCTACACTATCCACTAATTGGCCAATCCTAGTGTCGTCTGCAAATTTTTCAATTGAGTCCTCCAAGTTCATGTCCAAATCGTTAATATATAAAACAAACAGCAGGGGGTCCCAACACAAACCCTGTGGAACACCACTTGAAGCAACTTTCCATTCGCAAGGGCACCCATCGACCACTACCCTTTGTTTCCTGTTACTGAGACAATTTTTGATCCAGTTTGCAACATTAGCCTGTATCCCATGGACTTTTATTTTTTTGACCAATCTGTCATGTGGGACCTTGTCAAACACCTTGCTAAAATCCATGTACACAACATCCACTGCGCTACCTTCATCAACCCTTCTTGTCACTTCCTCAAAGAATTCAATCAAGTTTGTGAGGCAAGACTTTCTTTTAACAAATCCATGCTGACCATCCCTGACAAATTCATGCCTTTCTATGTGACAGTTAATCCCATCTCTCAGGATTAATTCTACTAATTTGCCACCACTGATGTAAGATTAACTGGCCTATAATTGTTTGGCATTACCTTTGATCCTGTTTAAACAATGGGACTACATTTGCATTTCTCCAGTCCTCCAGTACCTCCCTTGCATCAAGTGAGGATTGAAAAATCATTCTCAGAGTATCTGCTATCTCCTCCCTGACCTCCTTCAGCAGCCTCAGAAACATCCATCTGGCCCTTATCAATCAGTTAGAAGGACAAGAGCAGCAGATACCTGCGAACACCACAGCCTGGAATGTCCACTCCAAGTCACTCACCATCCTGACTTGGGACTATATTAATGTTCCTTCACTGTCACTGGGTCAACATCCTGAAACTTAATTCATAACAGCACTGTGTGTGTACCTTCACCTCAGGAACTGCAGTGGTTTAAGAACACAACTCACCACCTCCTTCAAAAGGGCTCTAGGAATGGGTAATTAGTCACGAATGCTCACATCCTATGAATGAATGAAAAAACCTCAGGTCAAATTGATTGTTGCAATGGGGGATATTATTGTTGCTTTGAATGGATGAATTATGATGGGATGAATGGACTTTCTCATTCATAAATGAATGTTCTCATTCCTAATTTCAACTCAAATATACAGCTACACACTGCACAAAACAAAATTCCACAAATAGCTGTTACAATGACCCGCTGTTGAGGTACTGCTTTACCCTCTCTCAGCTTGTTACAACAAACACAGCTCAAACACAAACCCACTCCATGATTTTTGGGACAAGCAGCCCGCTTGATTGACATCCCTTCCACAAACATTCACTCCCTCAACGACCGGTGCACAGTGGCAGCCGCGTGTACCGTCATGACAAGCACTGCAGAAACTCACTTATCCTTAGGCAGCACCTTCCAAACCCACAACCGCTACCATCAAGAAGGACAAGGGCAGCAGATACCTGGGAACATCACCATCTGGAAGCTCCCCTCCAAACAGCTTACCATCCTGACTTGCAAATATATCACCATTCCTTCACTGTCACTGGGTAAAAGTCCTGGAACTCCCTCCCTGACAGCACGTGGGTGCACCTACACCACATGGACTGCAGTGTTTCAAGTGTATCTTCATGCACAGGTTTGAACAAGACCTCTTCACCGCACAGGACCTTCAACCGATGCTATACACTAGATACACCGATGACATTTTCTTCCTTTGGACTCATGGTGAACAATCACTGAAATAACTATATGATGACATCAACAAGTTCCATCACACCATCAGACTCACTGGAATCGGTTGCATTCTTGGACACACGCATCTCCATCAAGGACAGTCACCTCAGCACCTCACTGTACCGCAAGCCCACGGATAACCTCATGATGCTCCACTTCTCCAGCTTCCACCCTAAACACGTAAAAGAAGCCATCCCCTATGGACAAGCCCTCCGAATACACAGGATCTGCTCAGATGAGGAGGATCGCAACAGACACCTCCAGAAGCTGAAAGATGCCCTCATAAGATCAGGATATGGCGCTCGACTCATCGATCGACAGTTCCGACGCGCCCCAGTGAAAAACCGCACCGACCTCCTCAGAAGATAAACACGGGACACGGTGGACAGAGTACCCTTCGTCGTCCAGTACTTCCCCGAGCGGAGAAGCTACGACATCTTCTCCGGACCCTTCAACATGTCATTGATGAAGACGAACATCTCGCCAAGGCCATCGCACTTCTTGCCTTCAAACAACCGCGCATTCTCAAACAGACCATTGTCTGCAGCAAACTACCCAGCCTTCAGGAGAACAGTGACCACGACACCACACAACCCTGCCATAGCAACCTCTGCAAGACGTGCCGGATCATCGACACGGATGCCATCATCTCACGTGAGAACACCATCCACCAGGTACACGGGACATACTCTTGCAACTCAGCCAACGTGGTCTACCTGATACGTTGCAGGAAAGGATGTCCCGAGGCATGGTACATTGGGGAGACCATGCAGACGCTACGACAACGGATGAATGAACACTGCTCGACAATCACCAGGCAAGAGTGTTCTCTTCCTGTGGGGGAGCACTTCAGTGGTCACGGGCATTCTGCCTTGGATCTTCGGGTAAGCATTCTCCAAGGGAGCCTTCACGACACACGACAGCGCAGAGTCGCTGAGCAGAAACTGATAGCCAAGTTCCGCACATTTGAGGATGGCCTCAACCGGGATATTGGGTTCATGTCACACTATCTGTAACCCCCATAATGACTTGCCTGGGCTTGCAAAATCTCACTAACTGTCCTGTCTGGAGACAATACACATCTCTTTAACCTGTGCTTAACGCTCTCTCCACTCACATTGTCTGTACCTTTGAGAATTGATTACCTGTAAAGACTGCATTCCAATCATTATTTTGTAAATTGAGTTTGTGTCTTTATATGCCCTGTTTGTGAACAGAACTCCCACTTTACCTGACGAAGGAGCAGCGCTCCGAAAGCTAGTTGTTTTTGCTACCAAATAAACCTGTTGGACTTTAACCTGGTGTTGTGAGACTTCTTACTGTGTTTACCCCAGTCCAACGCCGGCATCTCCACATCGTGTTTCAAGAAGGCAGCACACCAACATCTTCTCAAGGTCAACTAGGGGCGAACAATAAATGCTGACCTGGCCCTTGAATGAATTTAAGAAAACATTCTGAATCAAACACAGCTGAACACCCGCACCCCACCTTGTGATTCAGCTCCAAGGCAAGCTGGGGAGTTAAGAGAGATCACCCACCCAGAATGGAACCGGGTAACACCAGAATTCTAATCCATTTATTACGCCAGCTATTTTCTGGTAAAGGAGTTGATGAATCCCTATAACAATGAGACACAACTGAGAAAATTTTATTCCATTTAAAATTGATGCCATGTCATTGCCAATGAACCCATTCCCTTCCCCAGCCATTAGGCAAAGTTGACCCAGTCTGTGCACTAATTCAGTATTCTATCTGAGCTGGAGATAGATTTTGATGCCACATACTTTTCATCATAAAGGTGGCCTATTTCTATCCAATAATGCTTGCATGAGATTGTCTGTTCCATCACTGTAATCTCTTCCAACCACCCTTTACAATAGGTGGATACAAAACTGGCTCGGTCAAAGAAGACAGAGGGTAGCAGTGGAAGGGTGTGTTTCTGAATGGAGGGCTGTGACAAGTGGTGTTCCTCAGGGATCAGTGCTGGGACCTTTGCTGTTTGTAATATATATATAAATGATTTGGAGGAAAATGTAACTGGTTTGATTAGTAAGTTTGCGGACGACACAAAGGTTGGTGGATTTGCGGATAGCGATGAGGACCATCAGAGGATACAGCAGGATATAGATCAGTTGGAGACTTGGGCGGAGAGATGGCAGATGGAGTTTAATCCAGACAAATGTGAGATAATGCATCTTGGATGGTCTAATACAGATAGGAAATATACAGTAAGTGGCAGAACCTTGAAGAGTATTGATAGGCAAAGGGGTCTGGGTGTACAGGTACACAGGTCACTGAAAGTGGCAATGCAGGTGGAGAAGGTAGTCAAGAAGGCATATGGCATGCTTGCCTTCATCGGCAGGGGTATTGAATTAAAATATTGGCAAGTCATGTTGCAGCTTCATAGAACCTTAGTTAGGCCACACTTGGAATATAGTGTTCAATTCTGGTCGCCACACTACCAGAGGATGTGGAGGCTTTGGAGAGGGTACAGAAAAGATTTACCAGGTATGGAGGGCATTAGCTATGAGGAGAGGTTCATAGAAACCCTACAGTGCAGAAGGAGGCCATTCGGCCCATCGAGTCTGCACCGACCACAATCCCACCCAGGCCCTACCCCCACATATTTACCCGCTAATCCCGCTAACCTACGCATCTCAGAACTCTAAGGGACAATTTTTAACCTGGCCAATCAACCTAACCCGCACATCTTTGGACTGTGGGAGGAAACCGGAGCACCCGGAGGAAACCCACGCAGACACGAGGAGAATGTGCAAACTCCACACAGACAGTGACCCGAGCCGGGAATCGAACCCGGGACCCTGGAGCTGTGAAGCAGCAGTGCTAACCACTGTGCTACCGTGCCGCCCCAAGGTTGAAGAAACTTGGTTTGTTCTCATTGGAGCGACGGTGGTTGAGGGGAGACCTGATAGAAGTCTACAGGATTATGAGAGGCATGGACAGAGTGGATAGTCAGAAGCTTTTTCCCAGGGTGGAAGAGTCAATTACTCGGGGGCATAGGTTTAAGGTGCGAGGGGCAAGGTTTAAAGGAGATATACAAGCCAGATTTTTTACACAGAGAGTACTAGGTGCCTGGAACTCGTTGCTGGGGGAGGTAGTGGAAGTGGATACGGTAGTGACTTTTAAAGGGCATCTTGACAAGTACATGAATTGGATGGGAATAGAGGGATATGGTCCCCGAAAGGTTAGAGGGTTTTAATTAAGTTGGGCAACATGTTCGGTGCAGGCTTAGAGGGCCGAATGGGTTGTTCCTGTGCTGTAATTTTCTTTGTTCTTTGTTCTTACAAATTCTCCTTTTTCCACTGACTGTGTATTCACCTACATTTTGAATTCCCATTTGCAAATGTGCCCTTAAATGTTTAAATTCCACACCTGAGAATTCTCTCCAACTCCCTTTCCTCTTGTAATAGTGACCTCAAAATCCAGTTCTTCAACCAAGCTTCTGCTTACCCCATTCTCACATTTCCTTCACCTTGGCTTCCTGTTTTACCAAATTACACCTTGCAGCATTTTCGGAAATTCAAGGCGCAGTCACCTTCTTTGAGAAGGTGACCAAAGAGGTGGATGAGGGTAAAGTGGTTGATGTGGTGTATATGGATTTCAGCAAAGCGTTTGATAAGGTTCCCCATGGTAAGCTTTTGCAGAAAATACGGACACATGGGATTGAGGGTGATTTAGTGGTTTGGATCAGGAATTGGCTAGCTGTAAGAAAACAAAGGGTGGTGGTTGATGGGAAATATTTATCCTGGAGTTCAGTTACTAGTGGTGTACCGCAAGGATCTGTTTTGGGGCCACTGCTGTTTGTCATTTTTATTAATGACTTGGATGAGGGCGTGGAAGGATGGATTAGTAAATTTGCGGATGACACTAAAGTCGGTGGAGTTGTAGACAGTGCGGAGGGAAGTGGCAGGTTACAGAGGGACATAGATAAGCTGCAGAGCTGGGCTGAGAGGTGGCAAATGGAGTTTAATGTGGAAAAGTGTGAGGTGATTCACTTTGGAAGGAGTAACAGGAATACAGAGTACTGGGCTAATGGTAAGATACTTGGTAGTGTGGATGAACAGAGGGATCTGGGTGTCCATGTGCATAGATCCCTGAAAGTTGGCACCCAGGTTGATAACGTTGTTAAGAAGGCATACGGTGTGTTAGCTTTTATTGGTAGAGGGATTGAATTTCGGAGCCAGGAGGTCATGCTGCAACTGTACAAAACTCTGGTGCGGCCGCATTTAGAGTATTGCGTACAGTTCTGGTCGCCGTATTATAGGAAAGATGTGGAAGGGTTGAAAAGGGTGCAGAGGAGATTTACCAGGATGTTGCCTGGTGTGGTGGGAAAATCGTATGAGGAAAGGCTGAGGGGCTTGAGGTTGTTTTCGTTAGAGAGAAGAAGGTTAAGAGGTGACTTAATAGAGGCATACAAGATGATCAAAGGATTAGATAGGGTGGATAGTGAGAGCCTTTTTCCTCGGATGGTGTTGGCTAGCACGAGGGGACATAGCTTTAAATTGAGGGGTGAGAGATATAGGACAGATGTTAGAGGTAGGTTCTTTACTCAGAGAGTAGTAAGGGCGTGGAATGCCCTGCCTGCAGCAGTGGTGGACTCGTCAACATTGAGAGCGTTCAAGTGGTTATTGGATAAACATATGGATGATATTGGAATAGTGTAGATTAGAGGGGCTTTAGATTGGTACCACTGGTCGGCGCAACTTCGAGGGCCGAAGGGCCTGTACTGTGCTGTAATGTTCTATGTTCTATGTTCTATGTTAAATGCATGTCGATATTGTTGGCTTATTCTGTCTTCAATCAGCAAAAATTTCCATAAACAAACAAACGTCATAAAACATTCAAAAGCTCTTTGATTACTCAGTTCATATTTTTAAAAAATCCTCAAACCCCCAGAATGTTCCAGAAGATAAATAATGTTCACTCAGTGTGTCGGCACAATGAAGAGTGTCATGATGAACATGGAAAGCCGTCAGGAAAAAGGACGAATATAACTTCTGCCAGAAAAAAATCTTTTTTCAAAAGCTGCCACTGAAGCCACTACAGACGATCTCTGTGAGGAGTTTAGGATCCAGCAGGAGCCCTTGTTAACATTTTCAAAGTGAACCTTGCCTGAAATGAAGATTTGACAACTCAATTTCCAGTCGGTTTCAAAGGCTTTTGGAAACTCAGAGGATCCGACAGGGGGTGAGGGGAGAAATCTTTCTGCGTCAAACACTATTGATGGCTGCTGGGAAACTGTGAGAATGACCCACGCGGAGCATGCCCAGATGTGGCTGTTAATCTTCCAGCTGTCCTGGGATACTTTCCAGAGAATGCCCAAGCTGTTGTGATTGGTTGAGGTCATGAAGGAAAGGGAGGAATTGAAACATAGGAAAGACAGTTCAGTGGGTAAAATGCTGCTGAGAATGTTTTGTTTTGTTTGAAACCCCATTTTACACACTGGAAATCTGAATTCGTGAGGCAAAAAATTGGTCATTAAAATCCTTTTCAGAGAGCGTTTTGAGTGATCCGATTGGTCTGTCAAAAAGGAATCATGACGTTTGATTGTCCCCCTGTCTTTTCAGAAGTTGGACCTTACCAGCAATGGAAGGCAGAAGTGATAATGTGGACCCTTGTCACTACAATACGAAGGAGAAAGCAAGGTGTGGCCTTAGCTTTGTCGCTTCTGGCAAGAAGCAAGATAAGGAGCAAAGTGTTTTCTGACTGGATTGCAGATGCCCTAAATAAAGAAGAAGGGCTGCAGCTCCTGTTGCAATATCGAGATAAGTTTTATCAAAAAGATGAATTTTTGCAGAATTATGAAGGGTGGATGATTTTTGACAGGATTAGAAGACAAAAAAACCAGTCCATGGAGGAATATATCATAGAATTCGATAAGGGCCGTGACAGGCTAATGAAATTGAAATTCAAGATTCCAGATGCGGCATTGGCCTTTAAGTTGTTGGACTGCGCATGTTTCTCTCTGATGGATAGTCTTCTGGTAATGACTGGAGTACAATTTAAGGGAACAGAGACCCTCCTTGATCAAATGGTAAGATCATTAAAAAGGTTTTTCGGGAAACAATTATTCCCTGCCACTTCTTTCAATTCAGATCAAAATGCCATAGCGCCCAGAGTTCAATGGTAGCTCAGCTGTGTGCTGGACCAAATGGTTCATGAAGACCCCTAAACAGAGACAGTTACACTAATAACAGACCTGACGTTGAAACTGGATATAACCAATTTGACAGTGGAGAGGGAAGATGCATGTGGGAGGGTGATAAAAGAGGGTTAAATCGAAAAATGGCAAAGGGATGATGAATCGCTGATTTCAATGTGATTCTATATCACTACACAATGAATTGTCCAAAAAAAAAGAAATTGTGTCTTTGAAGCTACCCATGAAACAGAATATGTAGAAACCAATAGTGATGAAGATAAGGACCATGAGGGCATTGTCTTGATCACAGAAAAATTGAGCCCTATAATGAGTGTGCTGATGATACATTCTTTTAACTGTGCTGTTTTGGATCGTGGATGTACATCAACTGTATGTGGCAAAGATTGTCTAACTTGCTATTCAGGGTCCTTTGATCATAAAGACTGAAAGGAAGTTGAAGGAAGTGACAGTTCCACCTGTTTTTGATTTGGAGATGTAAATACTTTAACTTATTCCAAAAGGGCGGTACCCCCCTGTAGAATTGCAGGTATCAGCCTGTTCATAAGTACAGACGTTGTTTGTTATCTTTGTTATTAAGCAGGTCTGCCATGAAGAAAGCCCAGATGACTATTGATTTGAAGCATGAGAAAGCTGTGGCATTTGGAAGATCTACATTTTACGAGGTCAGGGTTATTGCCTTCCCTTAAGAGACTGAATAATATCTAAGCAGAGGATTCATTAAGAAGTCTCACAACAGCAGGTTAAAGTCCAACAGGTTTATTTGGTATCACGAGCTTTCAGAGCGCTGCTCCTTCATCAGATGAGATAACAACTGGTGAAGGAGCTGTCACTCACTTGCTGAAGGAGCAGTGCTCCAAAAGCTTGTGATACCAAATAAACTTGTTGGGCTTTAACCTGGTGTTGTGAGACTTCTTACTGTGCCCACCCCAGTCCAACGCCGGCATCTCCACATCAGAGGATTCATGACACAATCGTGTCAATTACAGTTAACAACTTGATGGACAAAAAGAAGATTATTTTGAAACTTCATGAGCTGTTTGCTCATCCAGCAGCACAGAGACTGAAAGCATTGCTTCAGGATTCAGGCTGGATAAAGGTTATAATGATCTCATAGAGAGAATATCAGCCATTGTGAGATTTGTACAAAATGGAGAAGGACACCTCCACGTCCACTCACGAGTCTATCATTAGCTCAGGAGTTCAATGATGTAGTGGTGATGGACTTGAAGATTTGACATAAAGAGGGGCATCTATTTACTACACTTTGTGGACATGGCCACCCAATTCAGTATATCAATGGTGATTTACACCAAAGACAAAAGGACTATTGTGGACAAAATTATGACTTATTGGATTGGAACAGGATTGGGAGCACCGTCTAAATTCCTGATGGACAAGAGGAGTGAGTTTGCGAATGATGAGTTCCAAGATGTGTGAAAATGTAAATATTTTGGTGATGCAACTGCAACAGAAAGCCCATTCAGCAATGGCCTCTGTGAATGGAGTCATGCAGCAATAAATGATATGCTGCATAAGGTTTTGGCCAATCAATCAGGCTGTAAATTGCAGATTGCATACCGTCAGTATTCTCGGACGTTCCTCATTCAACCTCTTGCGGCACTGTTGTCTTGTTCTCTTCTTGCACTCACCAGGGCTGCCAATGCCTCCCAGGCGGGGGTGGTGACCCTGCTGGAATGCCTTCTCCTGGACTGGGGGTAGAGAGCATCCCACGTCTGCTTCTCTCCATCCAGCATCCTGGTCAGGGCTCCCTCCAAGAACCGAGGTGCCGACTTCTTGACTTCCGTCCCCTGCAGTCGCTGTGGAACACGTGCTGGGGAGCCATTTATACGGGGCTTCCCCATGATTGCAGCCATTTTAAGTTGTTGTGGATGGGGCAAATCAGAGGCAGCATGCCGTGAGCACGGCATGATTCTCCTGGGCAGAAAGATTTTCACCAATGAGGCAGAAGATTCGGTCAGAAATCACACTGGTCGAAATCACTCCATTTTTCATGCCAGAAATGACACTGCCAAATTCTCGTCAGATTCCACCCATAGCCTTTCCTGTGTTTGTCTATTATATATTCTATATTCTATATTATGTACGCAGCAGCACTGTGATGTCACACACTGATTGGGGAGGATGGTAGATTCAGCGACTGCTATGCAGAGACGATGCAGAGGGTGGCACGGTAGCTCAGTGGTTAGCACTGCTGCCTCACAGCGCCAGAGACCTGGGTTCGATTCCCGCTTGGGTCACTGTCTGTGTGGAGTTTGCACATTCTCCCCGTGTCTGCGTGAGTTTCCTCCGGGTGCTCCGGTTTCCTCCCACAGTCCAAAGATGTGTAGGTGAGGTGGACTGGCCATGCTAAATTGCCCTTTAGTGTCAGGGAGATTAGCAGGGTAAATATGTGGGGTTACGGGGATAGGGCCTGGGTGGGATTGTTGTCGGTGCAGGCTTGATGGACCGAATGGCCTCCTTCTGTACTGTAGGGATCCTATGATTGATAGATTGGAGCTGTTGGAGCAGCAGGGTTTGGCAGCGGGCTGAAGTATCTGCAGCACTCAGAATCCCCCACACCAGAATAAAATGTCAGTGAGGCTGCCAGATGTTCTTTCAGCAGCCAAGCAACAGAGCAACACAGGAATTGGAATAGATCATTCAAACCCTCCACTCTGATCCATGATCATAGAATAGAATCCGTAAAGTGCAAAAGACGCTGGGTCAGTTTGGGGCGCTGGGTCAGTTCAGGGCGCCGGGTCGGTTTGGGGTGTTGGGTCAGTTTGGGATGCTGGGTCAGTTCGGGGCGCTGGGTCAGTTTGGGGACGCTGGGTCAGTTCGGGGACGCTGGGTCAGTTCGGGGCGCCTGGTCAGTTCGGGGTGCTGAGTCAGTTCGGGACACTGGGTCAGTTCGGGGACGCTGGGTCAGTTCGGGAAGGCTGGGTCAGTTTGGGGTCACGGGGTCAGTTCGGGAACGCTGGGTCAGTTCGGGAACGCTGGGTCAGTTCGGGAACGCTGGGTCACTTCGAGAACGCTGGGTCAGTTCGGGAACGCTGGGTCAGTTCGGGATGCTGGGTCAGTTTGGGTCACTGGGTCAGTTTGGGATGCTGGGTCAGTTTGGGTCACTGGGTCAGTTTGGGATGCTGGGTCAGTTCGGGATGCTGGGCCAGTTCGGGATGCTGGGTCAGTTTGGGTCACTGGGTCAGTTCGGGATGCTGGGTCAGTTCGGGGACGCTGTGTCAGTTCAGGATGCTGGGTCAGTTTGGGATGCTGGGTCAGTTTGGGGCGCTGGGTCTGTTCGGGACGCTTGGTCAGATTGGAACGCTGCGTCAGTTTGGGGACACTGGGTCAGTTCAGGACGCTGGGTCAGTTTGGGGACACTGGGTCAGTTCAGGACGCTGGGTCTGTTTGGGGACACTGGGTCAGTTCAGGGACGTTGGGTCAGTTCGGGAACGCTGGGTCAGTTCGGGGTCGCTGGGTCACTTCGGGACACTGGGTCAGTTCAGGTCCCTGGGTCAGTTCGGAGATGCTGGGTCAGTTTGGGGCGCTGGGTCTGTTTGGGTCGCTGGGTCAGTTCGGGGCGCTGGGTCAGTTCGGGGAGCTGGGTCAGTTCGTGATGCTGGGTCAGTTCGGGGCGCTGGGTCACTTCGGGACGCTGGGTCAGTTCAGGTCGCTGGGTCAGTTCAATGCGCTGGGTCAGTTCGGGGCCCTGGGTCAGTTCAATGCGCTGGGTCAGTTCGGGGCGCTGGGTCAGTTTGGGATGCTGGGTCAGTTCGGGATGCTGGGTCAGTTCGGGGAGCTGGGTCAGTTCGGGGCACCGGGTCAGTTCGGGGGGGCTGGGTCAGTTCAGGTCGCTGGGCCAGTTCAGGTCGCTGGGTCAGTTGGGAGGCTGGGTCAGTTCGGGGTCACTGGGCCAGTTCAGGTCGCTGGGTCAGTTGGGAGGCTGGGTCAGTTCGGGGTCACTGGGCCAGTTCAGGTCGCTGGGTCAGTTGGGAGGCTGGATCAGTTCGGGATGCTGCGTCCATTTGGGACAGTGGGTCAGTTCGGCGTCGCTGGTTCAGTTCTGCGTCGCTGGGTCAGTTCGGCGTCACTGGGTCAGTTCGGGCCGTTGGGTCAGTTCGGGACGATGGGTACGTTTGAGGTCGCTAGGTCAGTTCAGGATGCTGGGTCAGTTCGGGATGCTGGGTCAGTTCGGGGCACTGGGTCCGTTCGGGTCGCTGGGTCAGTTCAGGACGCTGGGTCAGTTCGGGGCGCTGGGTCAGTTCAGGGCTCTGGGTCAGTTCGGGTCGCTGGGTCAGTTCAGGTCGCTGGGTCAGTTCGGGGCGCTGGGTCAGTTCAGGGCACTGGGTCAGTTCAGGGCGCTGGGTCAGTTTGGGTCGCTGGATCAGTTCGGGGTCGCTGGGTCAGTTTGAGGCGCTGTGTCAGTTCGGGGCGCTGGGTCAGTGTGGTGTCGCTGGGTCATTTCGGGGCACTGGGTCAGTTCGGGATGCTGGGTCAGTTCGGGACGCTGGGTCAGTTTGAGGTCGCTAGGTCAGTTCGGGATGCTGGGTCAGTTTGGGATGCTGGGTCAGTTCGGGATGCTGTGTCAGTTTGGTGTCGCTGGGTCAGTTTGGTGTCGCTAGGTCAGTTCGGGGCGCTGGGCCAGTTCGGGGCACTGGGTCAGTTTGAGGTCACTAGGTCAGTTCAGGATGCTGGGTCAGTTTGGGAAGTTGGGTCAGCTCGGGACTCTGGGTCAGTTCGGGACGCTGGGTCAGTTCGGGATGCTGGGCCTGTTCAGGATGCTGGGTCAGTTCGGGATGCTGGGTCATTTCAGGATGCTGGGTCAGTTCGGGATGCTGGGTCAGTTCGGGACGCTGGGTCAGTTCGGGGAGCTGGGGCAGTACAGGATGCTGGGTCAGTTTTGGGGCGCTGCGTCAGTTCCGGACGCCGGGTCAGTTCGGGATGCTGGGTCAGTTTGAGGTCGCTGGGTCAGTTTGGGGTCTCTGGGTCAGTTCAGGATGCTGGGTCAGTTCGGGGTCGCTGGGTTTGTTCGGGACGCCGGGTCAGTTAAGGGCACTGGGTCAGTTCTGGATGCTGGGTCAATTTGGGGCTCTGGGTCAGTTCAGGGACGCTGGGTCAGTTAGGGGCGCTGGGTCAGTTCAGGATGCTGGGTCAGTTCGGGATGCTGGGTCAGTTCAGGATGCTGGGTCAGTTCGGGATGCTGGGTCAGTTCGGGATGCTGTGTCAGTTCGGGGAGCTGGGTCAGTTTGGGATGCTGTGTCAGTTGGGGGCGCTGGGTCAGTTCGGGGCGCTGGGTCAGTTCGGGGAGCTGGGGCAGTACAGGATGCTGGGTCAGTTTGGGACGCTGGGTTAGTTTGGGACGCTGGGTCAGTTCAGGATGCTGGGTCAGTTTGGGGTGCTGGGTCAGTTCAGGTCGCTGGGTCAGTTCGGGACGCCGGGTCAGTTCAGGGCACTGGGTCATTTCAGGATGCTGGGTCAGTTCGGGGACGCTGCGTCAGTTCGGGGACGCTGGGTCAGTTCGGGATGCTGGGTCTGATCGGGACGCTGGGTCTGTTCGCGGTGCTGAGTCAGTTTGGGGAGCTGGGACAGTTCGGGATGCTGGGTCAGTTCCTAACGCTGGGTCAGTTCGGGGCGCTGGGTCAGTTCGGGATGCTGGGTCAGTTCCTAACGCTGGGTCAGTTCGGGGCGCTGGGTCAGTTTGGGATGCTGGGTCAGTTTGGGTCACTGGGTCAATTTGGGATGCTGGGTCAGTTCGGGATGCTGGGTCAGTTTGGGTCACTGGGTCAGTTTGGGATGCTGGGTCAGTTCGGGATGCTGGGTCAGTTCGGGGCACCGGGTCAGTTCGGGATGCTGGGACAGTTCGGGGCACCGGGTCAGTTCGGGATGCTGGGTCAGTTCGGGGACACTGTGTCAGTTCAGGATGCTGGGTCAGTTTGGGATGCTGGGTCAGTTTGGGGCGCTGTGTCTGTTCGGGACGCTGGGTCAGTTCAGGTCCCTGGGTCAGTTCGGAGATGCTGGGTCAGTTCGGGGCGCTGGGTCAGTTCGGGTCACTGGGTCAGTTTGGGATGCTGGGTCAGTTCATGATGCTGGGTCAGTTCGGGGCGCTGGGTCAGTTCGGGATGCTGGGAATGTTCGGGGTGCTGGGTCAGTTCGGGGCACCGGGTCAGTTCGGGACGCTGGGTCAGTTCAAGACGCTGGGTGAGTTCGGGCGGCTGGGTCAGTTCGGGATGCTGGGTCAGTTCCGGACGCCGGGTCAGTTCGGGAAGCTGGGTCAGTTTGAGGTCGCTGGGTCAGTTTGGGGTCTCTGGATCAGTTCAGGATTCTGGGTCAATTCAGGGTCGCGGGGTTATTTCGGGACGCCGGGTCAGTTAAGGGCACTGGGTCAGTTCTGGATGCTGGGTCAGTTTGGGGCGCTGGGTCAGTTCGGGAACGCTGGGTCAGTTCGGGGTCGCGGGGTCAGTTCGGGGATGCTGGGTCAGTTCGTGAACGCTGGGTCAGTTCGTGGTGCTGGGTCAGTTCGGGGACACTGGGTCAGTTCGGGGATGCTGGGTCAGTTCGGGTTGCTGGGTCTGATCGGGACGCTGGGTCTGTTCGCGGTGCTGAGTCAGTTTGGGGCGCTGGGACAGTTTGGGATGCTGGGTCAGTTCCGAACGCTGGGTCAGTTCGGGGCGCTGGGTCAGTTCGGGATGCTGGGTCAGTTTGGGTCACTGGGTCAGTATGGGATGCTGGGTCAGTTCGGGGTGCTGGGTCAGTTTGGGATGCTGGGTCAGTTTGGGTCACTGTGTCAGATTGGGATGATGCGTCAGTTCGGGATGCTGGGTCAGTTCGGGGACACTGTGTCAGTTCAGGATGCTGGGTCAGTTTGGGATGCTGGGTCACTTTGGGGCGCTGGGTCTGTTCGGGACGCTTGGTCAGATTGGAACGCTGCGTCAGTTTGGGGACACTGGGTCAGTTCAGGACGCTGGGTCAGTTCGGGGACACTGGGTCAGTTCAGGGACGTTGGGTCAGTTCGGGAACGCTGGGTCAGTTCGGGGTCGCTGGGTCACTTCGGGACGCTGGGTCTGTTCGGGACGCTTGGTCAGATTGGAACGCTGCGTCAGTTTGGGGACACTGGGTCAGTTCAGGACGCTGGGTCAGTTCGGGGACCATGGGTCAGTTCAGGGACGTTGGGTCAGTTCGGGAACGCTGGGTCAGTTCGGGGTCGCTGGGTCACTTCGGGACGCTGGGTCAGTTCGGGTCACTGGGTCAGTTCGGGATGCTGGGTCAGTTCGTGATGCTGGGTCAGTTCGGGGCGCTGGGTCACTTCGGGACGCTGGGTCAGTTCAGGCCGCTGGGTCAGTTCATGCGCTGGGTCAGTTCGGGGCGCTGGGTCAGTTCAATGCGCTGGGTCAGTTCGGGGCGGTGGGTCAGTTCTGGATGCTGGGTCAGTTCGGGATGCTGGGTCAGTTCGGGATGCTGGGTCAGTTCGGGATGCTGGGTCAGTTCGGGGTGCTGGGTCAGTTCGGGGCACCGGGTCAGTTCGGGACGCTGGGTCAGTTCAAGGTGCTGGGTCAGTTCATGCGGCTGGGTCAGTTCGGGATGCTGGGTCAGTTCCGGACGCCGGGTCAGTTCGGGATGCTGGGTCAGTTTGAGGTCGCTGGGTCAGTTTGGGGTCTCTGGGTCAGTTCAGGATGCTGGGTCAGTTCGGGGTCGCTGGGTTAGTTCGGGACGCCGGGTCAGTTAAGGGCACTGGGTCAGTTCTGGATGCTGGGTCATTTTGGGGCTCTGGGTCAGTTCAGGGACGCTGGGTCAGTTAGGGGCGCTGGGTCAGTCCGGGATGCTCGGTCAGTTCGGGATGCAGGGTCAGTTCAGGATGCTGGGTCAGTTCGGGATGCTGGGTCAGTTCAGAATGCTGGGTCAGTTCAGGATGCTGGGTCCGTTTGGGATGCTGGGTCAGTTCGGGATGCTGTGTCAGTTCGGGGAGTTGGTCAGTTCGGGATGCTGTGTCAGTTCGGGGCACTGGGTCAGTTCGGGGCGCTGGGTCAGTTCGGGAGCTGGGGCAGTACAGGATGCTGGGTCAGTTCGGGACGCTGGGTTAGTTTGGGGTGCTGGGTCAGTTCGGTCACTGGGTTAGTTCGGGACGCCGGGTCAGTTCAGGGCACTGGGTCATTTCAGGATGCTGGGTCAGTTCGGGGCGCTGGGTCAGTTCGGGGACGCTGGGTCAGTTCGGGGCTCTGGGTCAGTTCAGGGACGCTGGGTCAGTTTGGGGCGCTGGGTCAGTTTGGGAACGCTGGGGTCAGTTCGGGGATGCTGGGTCAGTTCATGAACGCTGGGTCAGTTCGTGGTGCTGGGTCAGTTCGGGGACGCTGGGTCAGTTTGGGGATGCTGGGTCAGTTCGGGATGCTGGGTCTGATTGGGACGCTGGGTCTGTTCGCGGTGCTGAGTCAGTTTGGGGCGCTGGGACATTTCGGGATGCTGGGTCAGTTCCTAACGCTGGGTCAGTTCGGGATGCTGGGTCAGTTTGGGTCACTGGGTCAGTTTGGGATGCTGGGTCAGTTCGGGGTGCTGGGTCAGTTTGGGATGCTGGGTCAGTTTGGGACGCTGGGTCAGTTCGGGGCGCTGGGTCAGTTCGGGATACTGGGTAGGTTTGAGGTCGCTAGGTCAGTTTGGGATGCTGGGTCACTTTGTGATGCTGGGTCAGTTTGGGGTGCTGGGTCTGTTCAAGGCGCTGGGTCAGTTTGGGACGCTGGGTCAGTTCAAGGCGCTGGGTCAGTTCGGGAGGCTGGGTCAGTTCGGGATGCTGGGTCAATCCCGGACGCCGGGTCAGTTTGGGATGCTGGGTCAGTTTGAGGTCGCTGGGTCAGTTTGGGATGATGCGTCAGTTCGGGATGCTGGGTCAGTTCGGGGACACTGTGTCAGTTCAGGGTGCTGGGTCAGTTTGGGATGCTGGGTCACTTTGGGGCGCTGGGTCTGTTCGGGACGCTTGGTCAGATTGGAACGCTGCGTCAGTTTGGGGACACTGGGTCAGTTCGTGCGGCTGGGTCAGTTCGGGATGCTGGGTCAGTTCCGGACGCCGGGTCAGTTCGGGTTGCTGGGTCAGTTTGAGGTCGCTGGGTCAGTTTGGGGTCTCTGGGTCAGTTCAGGATGCTGGGTCAGTTCGGGGTCGCTGGGTTAGTTCGGGACGCCGGGTCAGTTAAGGGCACTGGGTCAGTTCTGGATGCTGGGTCATTTTGGGGCTCTGGGTCAGTTCAGGGACGCTGGGTCAGTTAGGGGCGCTGGGTCAGTCCGGGATGCTCGGTCAGTTCGGGATGCTGGGTCAGTTCAGGATGCTGGGTCAGTTCGGGATGCTGTGTCAGTTCGGGGCACTGGGTCAGTTCGGGGCGCTGGGTCAGTTCGGGAGCTGGGGCAGTACAGGATGCTGGGTCTGATCGGGGCACTGGGTCAGTTCAGGATGCTGGGTCAGTTCGGGATTCTGGGTCAGTTCAGGATGCTGGGTCAGTTCAGGATGCTGGGTCAGTACAGGATGCTGGGTCAGTTCGGGATGCTGGGTCAGTTCGGGATGCTGTGTCAGTTCGGGACGCTGGGTCAGTTCGGGATTCTGGGTCAGTTCAGGATGCTGGGTCAGTTCAGGATGCTGGGTCAGTACAGGATGCTGGGTCAGTTCGGGATGCTGGGTCAGTTCAGGATGCTGGGTCAGTTCAGGATGCTGGGTCAGTACAGGATGCTGGGTCAGTTCGGGGCACTGGGTCAGTTCAGGATGCTGGGTCAGTTCAGGATGCTGGGTCAGTACAGGATGCTGGGTCAGTTCGGGATGCTGGGTCAGTTCGGGACGCTGGGTCAGTTCGGGGTCGCTGGGTCACTTCGGGACGCTGGGTCAGTTCAGGTCCCTGGGTCAGTTCGGAGATGCTGGGTCAGTTTGGGCGCTGGGTCAGTTCGGGTCACTGGGTCAGTTCGGGATGCTGGGTCAGTTCGTGATGCTGGGTCAGTTCAGGGCGCTGGGTCACTTCGGGACGCTGGGTCAGTTCAGGCCGCTGGGTCAGTTGAATGCGCTGGGTCAGTTCGGGGCGCTGGGTCAGTTCTGGATGCTGGGTCAGTTCGGGATGCTGGGTCAGTTCGGGATGCTGGGTCACTTTGGGATGCTGGGTCAGTTCGGGGTGCTGGGTCAGTTCGGGGCACCGGGTCAGTTCGGGACGCTGGGTCAGTTCAAGACGCTGGGTCAGTTCGTGCGGCTGGGTCAGTTCGGGATCTTGGGTCAGTTCCGGACGCCGGGTCAGTTCGGGATGCTGGGTCAGTTTGAGGTCGCTGGGTCTGTTTGGGGTCTCTGGGTCAGTTCAGGATGCTGTGTCAGTTCGGGGTCGCTGGGTTAGTTCGGGACGCCGGGTCAGTTAAGGGCACTGGGTCAGTTCTGGATGCTGGGTCAGTTTGGGGCTCTGGGTCAGTTCAGGGACGCTGGGTCAGTTAGGGGCGCTGGGTCAGTTCGGGATGCTGGGTCAGTTCGGGATGCTGGGTCAGTTCAGGATGCTGGGTCAGTTCGGGATGCTGGGTCAGTTCAGAATGCTGGGTCAGTTCAGTATGCTGGGTCAGTTTGGGGTGCTGGGTCAGTTCCGGATGCTGTGTCAGTTCGGGGAGCTGGGTCAGTTCGGGACGCTGGGTCAGTTCGGGATGCTGTGTCAGTTCGGGGCGCTGGGTCAGTTCGGGGCGCTGGGTCAGTTCGGGAGCTGGGGCAGTACAGGATGCTGGGTCAGTTCGGGACGCTGGGTTAGTTTGGGGTGCTGGGTCAGTTCAGGTCACTGGGTCAGTTCGGGACGCCGGGTCAGTTCAGGGCACTGGGTCATTTCAGGATGCTGGGTCAGTTCGGGGCGCTGGGTCTGTTCGGGGACGCTGGGTCAGTTCGGGGCTCTGGGTCAGTTCAGGGACGCTGGGTCAGTTTGGGGCGCTGGGTCAGTTCGGGAACGCTGGGTCAGTTCGTGGTGCTGGGTCAGTTCAGGGACGCTGGGTCAGTTCAGGGACGCTGGGTCAGTTCGGGGCTCTGGGTCAGTTCAGGGACGCTGGGTCAGTTTGGGGCGCTGGGTCAGTTCGGGAACGCTGGGTCAGTTCAGGGACGCTGGGTCTGATCGGGGACGCTGGGTCAGTTCGGGGACGCAGGGTCATTTCAAGATGCTGGGTCAGTTCGGGGACGCTGGGTCAGTTCGGGGACGCTGGGTCAGTTCGGGATGCTGGGTCTGATCGGGACGCTGGGTCTGTTCGCGCTGCTGAGTCAGTTTGGGGCGCTGGGACAGTTCGGGATGCTGGGTCAGTTCCTAACGCTGGGTCAGTTCGGGGCGCTGGGTCAGTTCGGGATGCTGGGTCAGTTTGGGTCACTGGGTCAGTTTGGGATGCTGGGTCAGTTCGGGGCGCTGGGTCAGTTCGGGATGCTGGGTCAGTTTGGGTCACTGGGTCAGTTTGGGATGCTGGGTCAGTTCGGGGTGCTGGGTCAGTTTGGGATGCTGGGTCAGTTTGGGTCACTGTGTCAGTACGGGATGCTGGGTCAGTTCGGGGCGCTGGGTCAGTTCGGGGCGCAGGGTCAGTTCGGGATACTGGGTAGTTTTGAGGTCGCTAGGTCAGTTTGGGATGCTGGGTCACTTTGTGATGCTGGGTCAGTTTGGGGTGCTGGGTCTGTTCAAGGCGCTGGGTCAGTTTGGGACGCTGGGTCAGTTCAAGGCGCTGGGTCAGTTCGGGACGCTGGGTCAGTTTGGGATGCTGGGTCAGTTTGAGGTTGCTGGGTCAGTTTGGGGTCTCTGGGTCAGTTCAGGATGCTGGGTCAGTTCGGGGTCGCTGGGTTAGTTCGGGACGCCGGGTCAGTTAAGAGCACTGGGTCAGTTCTGGATGCTGGGTCAGTTTGGGGCTCTGGGTCAGTTCAGGGACGCTGGGTCAGTTAGGGGCGCTGGGTCAGTTCGGGATGCTGGGTCAGTTCGGGATGCTGGGTCAGTTCGGGATGCTGGATCAGTTCAGGATGCTGGGTCAGTTCAGGATGCTGGGTCAGATCGGGACGCTGGGTCAGTTTGGGGCACTGGGTCAGTTCAGGATGCTGGGTCAGTTCGGGATGCTGGGTCAGTTCAGGATGCTGGGTCAGTTCAGGATGCTGGGTCAGGTCGGGATGCTGGGTCAGTTCGGGATGCTGTGTTAGTTCAGGGAGCTGGGTCAGTTCGGGGCGCTGGGTCAGTTCAGGATGCTGGGTCAGTACAGGATGCTGGGTCAGGTCGGGATGCTGGGTCAGTTCGGGATGCTGTGTCAGTTCGGGGAGCTGGGTCAGTTCGGAGATGCTGGGTCAGTTTGGGGCGCTGGGTCAGTTCGGGTCACTGGGTCAGTTCGGGATGCTGTGTCATTTCGTGATGCTGGGTCAGTACGGGGCGCTGGGTCACTTCGGGACGCTGGGTCTGTTCAGGCCGCTGGGTCAGTTCAATGCGCTGGGTCAGTTCGGGGCGCTGGGTCAGTTCAATGCGCTGGGTCAGTTCGGGGCGCTGGGTCAGTTCTGGATGCTGGGTCAGTTCTGGATGCTGGGTCAGTTCGGGATGCTGGGTCAGTTTGGGATGCTGGGTCAGTTCGGGGTGCTGGGTCAGTTCGGGGCACCGGGTCAGTTCGGGACGCTGGGTCAGTTCAAGGCGCTGGGTCAGTTCGTGCGGCTGGGTCAGTTCGGGATGCTGGGTCAGTTCCGGACGCCGGGTCAGTTCAGGATGCTGGGTCAGTTTGAGGTCGCTGGGTCAGTTTGGGGTGTCTGGGTCAGTTCAGGATGCTGGGTCAGTTTGGGGTCGCTGGGTTAGTTCGGGACGCCGGGTCAGTTAAGGGCACTGGGTCAGTTCTGGATGCTGGGTCAGTTTGGGGCTCTGGGTCAGTTCAGGGACGCTGGGTCAGTTAGGGGCGCTGGGTCAGTTCGGGATGCTGGGTCAGTTCGGGATGCTGTGTCAGTTCAGGATGCTGGGTCAGTTCGGGATGCTGGGTCAGTTCAGAATGCTGGGTCAGTTCAGGATGCTGGGTCAGTTCGGGATGCTGTGTCAGTTCGGGGAGCTGGTTCAGTTCGGGATGCTGTGTCAGTTCGGGGCGCTGGGTCAGTTTGGGGGGCTGGGTCAGTTCGGGGAGCTGGGGCAGTACAGGATGCTGTGTCAGTTCGGGGCGCTGGGTCAGTTCGGGGCACTGGGTCATTTCGGGGAGCTGGGGCAGTACAGGATGCTGGGTCAGTTCAGGACACTGGGTTAGTTTGGGGTGCTGGGTCAGTTCAGGTCACTGGGTCAGTTTGGGACGCCGGGTCAGTTCAGGGCACTGGGTCATTTCAGGATGCTGGGTCAGTTCAGGGCGCTGGGTCAGTTCGGGAACGCTGGGTCAGTTCGGGGTCTCGTGGTCAGTTCGGAGATGCTGGGTCAGTTCGTGAACGCTGGGTCAGTTCGTGGTGCTGGGTCAGTTCGGGGTTGCTGGGTCAGTTCGGGGATCCTGGGTCAGTTCGGGATGCTGGGTCTGATCGGGACGCTGGGTCTGCTCGCGGTGCTGAGTCAGTTTGGGGCGCTGGGACAGTTCGGGATGCTGGGTCAGTTCCTAACGCTGGGTCAGTTCGGGGCGCTGGGTCAGTTTGGGTCACTGGGTCAGTTTGGGATGCTGGGTCAGTTCGGGGTGCTGGGTCAGTTTGGGATGCCGGGTCAGTTTGGGTCACTGTGTCAGTACGGGATGCTGGGTCAGTTCGGGGCGCTGGGTCAGTTCGGGGCGCTGGGTCAGTTCGGGAAGCTGGGTCAGTTCGGGGTCGCGGGGTCAGTTCGGGGATGCTGGGTCAGTTCGTGAACGCTGGGTCAGTTCGTGGTGCTGGGTCAGTTCGGGGACACTGGGTCAGTTCGGGGATGCTGGGTCAGTTCGGGTTGCTGGGTCTGATCGGGACGCTGGGTCTGTTCGCGGTGCTGAGTCAGTTTGGGGCGCTGGGACAGTTTGGGATGCTGGGTCAGTTCCGAACGCTGGGTCAGTTCGGGGCGCTGGGTCAGTTCGGGATGCTGGGTCAGTTTGGGTCACTGGGTCAGTATGGGATGCTGGGTCAGTTCGGGGTGCTGGGTCAGTTTGGGATGCTGGGTCAGTTTGGGTCACTGTGTCAGATTGGGATGATGCGTCAGTTCGGGATGCTGGGTCAGTTCGGGGACACTGTGTCAGTTCAGGATGCTGGGTCAGTTTGGGATGCTGGGTCACTTTGGGGCGCTGGGTCTGTTCGGGACGCTTGGTCAGATTGGAACGCTGCGTCAGTTTGGGGACACTGGGTCAGTTCAGGACGCTGGGTCAGTTCGGGGACACTGGGTCAGTTCAGGGACGTTGGGTCAGTTCGGGAACGCTGGGTCAGTTCGGGGTCGCTGGGTCACTTCGGGACGCTGGGTCTGTTCGGGACGCTTGGTCAGATTGGAACGCTGCGTCAGTTTGGGGACACTGGGTCAGTTCAGGACGCTGGGTCAGTTCGGGGACCATGGGTCAGTTCAGGGACGTTGGGTCAGTTCGGGAACGCTGGGTCAGTTCGGGGTCGCTGGGTCACTTCGGGACGCTGGGTCAGTTCGGGTCACTGGGTCAGTTCGGGATGCTGGGTCAGTTCGTGATGCTGGGTCAGTTCGGGGCGCTGGGTCACTTCGGGACGCTGGGTCAGTTCAGGCCGCTGGGTCAGTTCATGCGCTGGGTCAGTTCGGGGCGCTGGGTCAGTTCAATGCGCTGGGTCAGTTCGGGGCGGTGGGTCAGTTCTGGATGCTGGGTCAGTTCGGGATGCTGGGTCAGTTCGGGATGCTGGGTCAGTTCGGGATGCTGGGTCAGTTCGGGGTGCTGGGTCAGTTCGGGGCACCGGGTCAGTTCGGGACGCTGGGTCAGTTCAAGGTGCTGGGTCAGTTCATGCGGCTGGGTCAGTTCGGGATGCTGGGTCAGTTCCGGACGCCGGGTCAGTTCGGGATGCTGGGTCAGTTTGAGGTCGCTGGGTCAGTTTGGGGTCTCTGGGTCAGTTCAGGATGCTGGGTCAGTTCGGGGTCGCTGGGTTAGTTCGGGACGCCGGGTCAGTTAAGGGCACTGGGTCAGTTCTGGATGCTGGGTCATTTTGGGGCTCTGGGTCAGTTCAGGGACGCTGGGTCAGTTAGGGGCGCTGGGTCAGTCCGGGATGCTCGGTCAGTTCGGGATGCAGGGTCAGTTCAGGATGCTGGGTCAGTTCGGGATGCTGGGTCAGTTCAGAATGCTGGGTCAGTTCAGGATGCTGGGTCCGTTTGGGATGCTGGGTCAGTTCGGGATGCTGTGTCAGTTCGGGGAGTTGGTCAGTTCGGGATGCTGTGTCAGTTCGGGGCACTGGGTCAGTTCGGGGCGCTGGGTCAGTTCGGGAGCTGGGGCAGTACAGGATGCTGGGTCAGTTCGGGACGCTGGGTTAGTTTGGGGTGCTGGGTCAGTTCGGTCACTGGGTTAGTTCGGGACGCCGGGTCAGTTCAGGGCACTGGGTCATTTCAGGATGCTGGGTCAGTTCGGGGCGCTGGGTCAGTTCGGGGACGCTGGGTCAGTTCGGGGCTCTGGGTCAGTTCAGGGACGCTGGGTCAGTTTGGGGCGCTGGGTCAGTTTGGGAACGCTGGGGTCAGTTCGGGGATGCTGGGTCAGTTCATGAACGCTGGGTCAGTTCGTGGTGCTGGGTCAGTTCGGGGACGCTGGGTCAGTTTGGGGATGCTGGGTCAGTTCGGGATGCTGGGTCTGATTGGGACGCTGGGTCTGTTCGCGGTGCTGAGTCAGTTTGGGGCGCTGGGACATTTCGGGATGCTGGGTCAGTTCCTAACGCTGGGTCAGTTCGGGATGCTGGGTCAGTTTGGGTCACTGGGTCAGTTTGGGATGCTGGGTCAGTTCGGGGTGCTGGGTCAGTTTGGGATGCTGGGTCAGTTTGGGACGCTGGGTCAGTTCGGGGCGCTGGGTCAGTTCGGGATACTGGGTAGGTTTGAGGTCGCTAGGTCAGTTTGGGATGCTGGGTCACTTTGTGATGCTGGGTCAGTTTGGGGTGCTGGGTCTGTTCAAGGCGCTGGGTCAGTTTGGGACGCTGGGTCAGTTCAAGGCGCTGGGTCAGTTCGGGAGGCTGGGTCAGTTCGGGATGCTGGGTCAATCCCGGACGCCGGGTCAGTTTGGGATGCTGGGTCAGTTTGAGGTCGCTGGGTCAGTTTGGGATGATGCGTCAGTTCGGGATGCTGGGTCAGTTCGGGGACACTGTGTCAGTTCAGGGTGCTGGGTCAGTTTGGGATGCTGGGTCACTTTGGGGCGCTGGGTCTGTTCGGGACGCTTGGTCAGATTGGAACGCTGCGTCAGTTTGGGGACACTGGGTCAGTTCGTGCGGCTGGGTCAGTTCGGGATGCTGGGTCAGTTCCGGACGCCGGGTCAGTTCGGGTTGCTGGGTCAGTTTGAGGTCGCTGGGTCAGTTTGGGGTCTCTGGGTCAGTTCAGGATGCTGGGTCAGTTCGGGGTCGCTGGGTTAGTTCGGGACGCCGGGTCAGTTAAGGGCACTGGGTCAGTTCTGGATGCTGGGTCATTTTGGGGCTCTGGGTCAGTTCAGGGACGCTGGGTCAGTTAGGGGCGCTGGGTCAGTCCGGGATGCTCGGTCAGTTCGGGATGCTGGGTCAGTTCAGGATGCTGGGTCAGTTCGGGATGCTGTGTCAGTTCGGGGCACTGGGTCAGTTCGGGGCGCTGGGTCAGTTCGGGAGCTGGGGCAGTACAGGATGCTGGGTCTGATCGGGGCACTGGGTCAGTTCAGGATGCTGGGTCAGTTCGGGATTCTGGGTCAGTTCAGGATGCTGGGTCAGTTCAGGATGCTGGGTCAGTACAGGATGCTGGGTCAGTTCGGGATGCTGGGTCAGTTCGGGATGCTGTGTCAGTTCGGGACGCTGGGTCAGTTCGGGATTCTGGGTCAGTTCAGGATGCTGGGTCAGTTCAGGATGCTGGGTCAGTACAGGATGCTGGGTCAGTTCGGGATGCTGGGTCAGTTCAGGATGCTGGGTCAGTTCAGGATGCTGGGTCAGTACAGGATGCTGGGTCAGTTCGGGGCACTGGGTCAGTTCAGGATGCTGGGTCAGTTCAGGATGCTGGGTCAGTACAGGATGCTGGGTCAGTTCGGGATGCTGGGTCAGTTCGGGACGCTGGGTCAGTTCGGGGTCGCTGGGTCACTTCGGGACGCTGGGTCAGTTCAGGTCCCTGGGTCAGTTCGGAGATGCTGGGTCAGTTTGGGCGCTGGGTCAGTTCGGGTCACTGGGTCAGTTCGGGATGCTGGGTCAGTTCGTGATGCTGGGTCAGTTCAGGGCGCTGGGTCACTTCGGGACGCTGGGTCAGTTCAGGCCGCTGGGTCAGTTGAATGCGCTGGGTCAGTTCGGGGCGCTGGGTCAGTTCTGGATGCTGGGTCAGTTCGGGATGCTGGGTCAGTTCGGGATGCTGGGTCACTTTGGGATGCTGGGTCAGTTCGGGGTGCTGGGTCAGTTCGGGGCACCGGGTCAGTTCGGGACGCTGGGTCAGTTCAAGACGCTGGGTCAGTTCGTGCGGCTGGGTCAGTTCGGGATTTTGGGTCAGTTCCGGACGCCGGGTCAGTTCGGGATGCTGGGTCAGTTTGAGGTCGCTGGGTCTGTTTGGGGTCTCTGGGTCAGTTCAGGATGCTGTGTCAGTTCGGGGTCGCTGGGTTAGTTCGGGACGCCGGGTCAGTTAAGGGCACTGGGTCAGTTCTGGATGCTGGGTCAGTTTGGGGCTCTGGGTCAGTTCAGGGACGCTGGGTCAGTTAGGGGCGCTGGGTCAGTTCGGGATGCTGGGTCAGTTCGGGATGCTGGGTCAGTTCAGGATGCTGGGTCAGTTCGGGATGCTGGGTCAGTTCAGAATGCTGGGTCAGTTCAGTATGCTGGGTCAGTTTGGGGTGCTGGGTCAGTTCCGGATGCTGTGTCAGTTCGGGGAGCTGGGTCAGTTCGGGACGCTGGGTCAGTTCGGGATGCTGTGTCAGTTCGGGGCGCTGGGTCAGTTCGGGGCGCTGGGTCAGTTCGGGAGCTGGGGCAGTACAGGATGCTGGGTCAGTTCGGGACGCTGGGTTAGTTTGGGGTGCTGGGTCAGTTCAGGTCACTGGGTCAGTTCGGGACGCCGGGTCAGTTCAGGGCACTGGGTCATTTCAGGATGCTGGGTCAGTTCGGGGCGCTGGGTCTGTTCGGGGACGCTGGGTCAGTTCGGGGCTCTGGGTCAGTTCAGGGACGCTGGGTCAGTTTGGGGCGCTGGGTCAGTTCGGGAACGCTGGGTCAGTTCGTGGTGCTGGGTCAGTTCAGGGACGCTGGGTCAGTTCAGGGACGCTGGGTCAGTTCGGGGCTCTGGGTCAGTTCAGGGACGCTGGGTCAGTTTGGGGCGCTGGGTCAGTTCGGGAACGCTGGGTCAGTTCAGGGACGCTGGGTCTGATCGGGGACGCTGGGTCAGTTCGGGGACGCAGGGTCATTTCAGGATGCTGGGTCAGTTCGGGGACGCTGGGTCAGTTCGGGGACGCTGGGTCAGTTCGGGATGCTGGGTCTGATCGGGACGCTGGGTCTGTTCGCGCTGCTGAGTCAGTTTGGGGCGCTGGGACAGTTCGGGATGCTGGGTCAGTTCCTAACGCTGGGTCAGTTCGGGGCGCTGGGTCAGTTCGGGATGCTGGGTCAGTTTGGGTCACTGGGTCAGTTTGGGATGCTGGGTCAGTTCGGGGCGCTGGGTCAGTTCGGGATGCTGGGTCAGTTTGGGTCACTGGGTCAGTTTGGGATGCTGGGTCAGTTCGGGGTGCTGGGTCAGTTTGGGATGCTGGGTCAGTTTGGGTCACTGTGTCAGTACGGGATGCTGGGTCAGTTCGGGGCGCTGGGTCAGTTCGGGGCGCAGGGTCAGTTCGGGATACTGGGTAGTTTTGAGGTCGCTAGGTCAGTTTGGGATGCTGGGTCACTTTGTGATGCTGGGTCAGTTTGGGGTGCTGGGTCTGTTCAAGGCGCTGGGTCAGTTTGGGACGCTGGGTCAGTTCAAGGCGCTGGGTCAGTTCGGGACGCTGGGTCAGTTTGGGATGCTGGGTCAGTTTGAGGTTGCTGGGTCAGTTTGGGGTCTCTGGGTCAGTTCAGGATGCTGGGTCAGTTCGGGGTCGCTGGGTTAGTTCGGGACGCCGGGTCAGTTAAGAGCACTGGGTCAGTTCTGGATGCTGGGTCAGTTTGGGGCTCTGGGTCAGTTCAGGGACGCTGGGTCAGTTAGGGGCGCTGGGTCAGTTCGGGATGCTGGGTCAGTTCGGGATGCTGGGTCAGTTCGGGATGCTGGATCAGTTCAGGATGCTGGGTCAGTTCAGGATGCTGGGTCAGATCGGGACGCTGGGTCAGTTTGGGGCACTGGGTCAGTTCAGGATGCTGGGTCAGTTCGGGATGCTGGGTCAGTTCAGGATGCTGGGTCAGTTCAGGATGCTGGGTCAGGTCGGGATGCTGGGTCAGTTCGGGATGCTGTGTTAGTTCAGGGAGCTGGGTCAGTTCGGGGCGCTGGGTCAGTTCAGGATGCTGGGTCAGTACAGGATGCTGGGTCAGGTCGGGATGCTGGGTCAGTTCGGGATGCTGTGTCAGTTCGGGGAGCTGGGTCAGTTCGGAGATGCTGGGTCAGTTTGGGGCGCTGGGTCAGTTCGGGTCACTGGGTCAGTTCGGGATGCTGTGTCATTTCGTGATGCTGGGTCAGTACGGGGCGCTGGGTCACTTCGGGACGCTGGGTCTGTTCAGGCCGCTGGGTCAGTTCAATGCGCTGGGTCAGTTCGGGGCGCTGGGTCAGTTCAATGCGCTGGGTCAGTTCGGGGCGCTGGGTCAGTTCTGGATGCTGGGTCAGTTCTGGATGCTGGGTCAGTTCGGGATGCTGGGTCAGTTTGGGATGCTGGGTCAGTTCGGGGTGCTGGGTCAGTTCGGGGCACCGGGTCAGTTCGGGACGCTGGGTCAGTTCAAGGCGCTGGGTCAGTTCGTGCGGCTGGGTCAGTTCGGGATGCTGGGTCAGTTCCGGACGCCGGGTCAGTTCAGGATGCTGGGTCAGTTTGAGGTCGCTGGGTCAGTTTGGGGTGTCTGGGTCAGTTCAGGATGCTGGGTCAGTTTGGGGTCGCTGGGTTAGTTCGGGACGCCGGGTCAGTTAAGGGCACTGGGTCAGTTCTGGATGCTGGGTCAGTTTGGGGCTCTGGGTCAGTTCAGGGACGCTGGGTCAGTTAGGGGCGCTGGGTCAGTTCGGGATGCTGGGTCAGTTCGGGATGCTGTGTCAGTTCAGGATGCTGGGTCAGTTCGGGATGCTGGGTCAGTTCAGAATGCTGGGTCAGTTCAGGATGCTGGGTCAGTTCGGGATGCTGTGTCAGTTCGGGGAGCTGGTTCAGTTCGGGATGCTGTGTCAGTTCGGGGCGCTGGGTCAGTTTGGGGCGCTGGGTCAGTTCGGGGAGCTGGGGCAGTACAGGATGCTGTGTCAGTTCGGGGCGCTGGGTCAGTTCGGGGCACTGGGTCATTTCGGGGAGCTGGGGCAGTACAGGATGCTGGGTCAGTTCAGGACACTGGGTTAGTTTGGGGTGCTGGGTCAGTTCAGGTCACTGGGTCAGTTTGGGACGCCGGGTCAGTTCAGGGCACTGGGTCATTTCAGGATGCTGGGTCAGTTCAGGGCGCTGGGTCAGTTCGGGAACGCTGGGTCAGTTCGGGGTCTCGTGGTCAGTTCGGAGATGCTGGGTCAGTTCGTGAACGCTGGGTCAGTTCGTGGTGCTGGGTCAGTTCGGGGTTGCTGGGTCAGTTCGGGGATCCTGGGTCAGTTCGGGATGCTGGGTCTGATCGGGACGCTGGGTCTGCTCGCGGTGCTGAGTCAGTTTGGGGCGCTGGGACAGTTCGGGATGCTGGGTCAGTTCCTAACGCTGGGTCAGTTCGGGGCGCTGGGTCAGTTTGGGTCACTGGGTCAGTTTGGGATGCTGGGTCAGTTCGGGGTGCTGGGTCAGTTTGGGATGCCGGGTCAGTTTGGGTCACTGTGTCAGTACGGGATGCTGGGTCAGTTCGGGGCGCTGGGTCAGTTCGGGGCGCTGGGTCAGTTCGGGAAGCTGGGTCAGTTTGGGATGCTGGGTCAGTTTGGGTCACTGTGTCAGTACGGGATGCTGGGTCAGTTCGGGGCGCTGGGTCAGTTCGGGGCGCTGGGTTAGTTCGGGATACTGGGTAGGTTTGAGGTCGCTAGGTCAGTTTGGGATGCTGGGTCACTTTGTGATGCTGGGTCAGTTTGGGGTGCTGGGTCAGTTCGGGACGCTGGGTCAGTTCAAGGCGCTGGGTCAGTTCGGGACGCTGGGTCAGTTCAAGGCTCTGGGTCAGTTCGGGAGGCTGGGTCAGTTCGGGATGCTGGGTCAGTTCCGGACGCCGGGTCAGTTCGGGATGCTGGGTCAGTTTGAGGTCGCTGGGTCAGTTTGGGGTCTCTGGGTCAGTTCAGGATGCTGGGTCAGATCGGGGCGCTGGGTCAGTTCGGGGCGCAGGGTCAGTTCGGGATACTGGGTAGGTTTGAGGTCGCTAGGTCAGTTTGGGATGCTGGGTCACTTTGTGATGCTGGGTCAGTTTGGGGTGCTGGGTCTGTTCAAGGCGCTGGGTCAGTTTGGGACGCTGGGTCAGTTCAAGGCGCTGGGTCAGTTCGGGACGCTGGGTCAGTTTGGGATGCTGGGTCAGTTTGAGGTCGCTGGGTCAGTTTGGGGTCTCTGGGTCAGTTCAGGATGCTGGGTCAGTTCGGGGTCGCTGGGTTAGTTCGGGACGCCGGGTCAGTTAAGAGCACTGGGTCAGTTCTGGATGCTGGGTCAGTTTGGGGCTCTGGGTCAGTTCAGGGACGCTGGGTCAGTTAGGGGCGCTGGGTCAGTTCGGGATGCTGGGTCAGTTTGGGATGCTGGGTCAGTTCGGGATGCTGGGTCATTTCAGGATGCTGGGTCAGTTCAGGATGCTGGGTCAGGTCGGGACGCTGGGTCAGTTTGGGGCACTGGGTCAGTTCAGGATGCTGGGTCAGTTCGGGATGCTGGGTCAGTTCAGGATGCTGGGTCAGTTCAGGATGCTGGGTCAGGTCGGGATGCTGGGTCAGTTCGGGATGCTGTGTCAGTTCAGGGAGCTGGGTCAGTTCGGGGCGCTGGGTCAGTTCAGGATGCTGGGTCAGTACAGGATGCTGGGTCAGGTCGGGATGCTGGGTCAGTTCGGGATGCTGTGTCAGTTCGGGGAGCTGGGTCAGTTCGGAGATGCTGGGTCAGTTTGGGGCGCTGGGTCAGTTCGGGTCACTGGGTCAGTTCGGGATGCTGTGTCATTTCGTGATGCTGGGTCAGTACGGGGCTCTGGGTCAGTTCAGGGACGCTGGGTCAGTTAGGGGCGCTGGGTCAGTTCGGGATGCTGGGTCAGTTCGGGATGCTGGGTCAGTTCAGGATGCTGGGTCAGTTCGGGATGCTGGGTCAGTTCAGAATGCTGGGTCAGTTCAGTATGCTGGGTCAGTTTGGGGTGCTGGGTCAGTTCCGGATGCTGTGTCAGTTCGGGGAGCTGGGTCAGTTCGGGACGCTGGGTCAGTTCGGGATGCTGTGTCAGTTCGGGGCGCTGGGTCAGTTCGGGGCGCTGGGTCAGTTCGGGAGCTGGGGCAGTACAGGATGCTGGGTCAGTTCGGGACGCTGGGTTAGTTTGGGGTGCTGGGTCAGTTCAGGTCACTGGGTCAGTTCGGGACGCCGGGTCAGTTCAGGGCACTGGGTCATTTCAGGATGCTGGGTCAGTTCGGGGCGCTGGGTCTGTTCGGGGACGCTGGGTCAGTTCGGGGCTCTGGGTCAGTTCAGGGACGCTGGGTCAGTTTGGGGCACTGGGTCAGTTCGGGAACGCTGGGTCAGTTCGTGGTGCTGGGTCAGTTCAGGGACGCTGGGTCAGTTCAGGGACGCTGGGTCAGTTCGGGGCTCTGGGTCAGTTCAGGGACGCTGGGTCAGTTTGGGGCGCTGGGTCAGTTCGGGAACGCTGGGTCAGTTCAGGGACGCTGGGTCTGATCGGGGACGCTGGGTCAGTTCGGGGACGCAGGGTCATTTCAGGATGCTGGGTCAGTTCGGGGACGCTGGGTCAGTTCGGGGACGCTGGGTCAGTTCGGGATGCTGGGTCTGATCGGGACGCTGGGTCTGTTCGCGCTGCTGAGTCAGTTTGGGGCGCTGGGACAGTTCGGGATGCTGGGTCAGTTCCTAACGCTGGGTCAGTTCGGGGCGCTGGGTCAGTTCGGGATGCTGGGTCAGTTTGGGTCACTGGGTCAGTTTGGGATGCTGGGTCAGTTCGGGGCGCTGGGTCAGTTCGGGATGCTGGGTCAGTTTGGGTCACTGGGTCAGTTTGGGATGCTGGGTCAGTTCGGGGTGCTGGGTCAGTTTGGGATGCTGGGTCAGTTTGGGTCACTGTGTCAGTACGGGATGCTGGGTCAGTTCGGGGCGCTGGGTCAGTTCGGGGCGCAGGGTCAGTTCGGGATACTGGGTAGTTTTGAGGTCGCTAGGTCAGTTTGGGATGCTGGGTCACTTTGTGATGCTGGGTCAGTTTGGGGTGCTGGGTCTGTTCAAGGCGCTGGGTCAGTTTGGGACGCTGGGTCAGTTCAAGGCGCTGGGTCAGTTCGGGACGCTGGGTCAGTTTGGGATGCTGGGTCAGTTTGAGGTTGCTGGGTCAGTTTGGGGTCTCTGGGTCAGTTCAGGATGCTGGGTCAGTTCGGGGTCGCTGGGTTAGTTCGGGACGCCGGGTCAGTTAAGAGCACTGGGTCAGTTCTGGATGCTGGGTCAGTTTGGGGCTCTGGGTCAGTTCAGGGACGCTGGGTCAGTTAGGGGCGCTGGGTCAGTTCGGGATGCTGGGTCAGTTCGGGATGCTGGGTCAGTTCGGGATGCTGGATCAGTTCAGGATGCTGGGTCAGTTCAGGATGCTGGGTCAGATCGGGACGCTGGGTCAGTTTGGGGCACTGGGTCAGTTCAGGATGCTGGGTCAGTTCGGGATGCTGGGTCAGTTCAGGATGCTGGGTCAGTTCAGGATGCTGGGTCAGGTCGGGATGCTGGGTCAGTTCGGGATGCTGTGTTAGTTCAGGGAGCTGGGTCAGTTCGGGGCGCTGGGTCAGTTCAGGATGCTGGGTCAGTACAGGATGCTGGGTCAGGTCGGGATGCTGGGTCAGTTCGGGATGCTGTGTCAGTTCGGGGAGCTGGGTCAGTTCGGAGATGCTGGGTCAGTTTGGGGCGCTGGGTCAGTTCGGGTCACTGGGTCAGTTCGGGATGCTGTGTCATTTCGTGATGCTGGGTCAGTACGGGGCGCTGGGTCACTTCGGGACGCTGGGTCTGTTCAGGCCGCTGGGTCAGTTCAATGCGCTGGGTCAGTTCGGGGCGCTGGGTCAGTTCAATGCGCTGGGTCAGTTCGGGGCGCTGGGTCAGTTCTGGATGCTGGGTCAGTTCTGGATGCTGGGTCAGTTCGGGATGCTGGGTCAGTTTGGGATGCTGGGTCAGTTCGGGGTGCTGGGTCAGTTCGGGGCACCGGGTCAGTTCGGGACGCTGGGTCAGTTCAAGGCGCTGGGTCAGTTCGTGCGGCTGGGTCAGTTCGGGATGCTGGGTCAGTTCCGGACGCCGGGTCAGTTCAGGATGCTGGGTCAGTTTGAGGTCGCTGGGTCAGTTTGGGGTGTCTGGGTCAGTTCAGGATGCTGGGTCAGTTTGGGGTCGCTGGGTTAGTTCGGGACGCCGGGTCAGTTAAGGGCACTGGGTCAGTTCTGGATGCTGGGTCAGTTTGGGGCTCTGGGTCAGTTCAGGGACGCTGGGTCAGTTAGGGGCGCTGGGTCAGTTCGGGATGCTGGGTCAGTTCGGGATGCTGTGTCAGTTCAGGATGCTGGGTCAGTTCGGGATGCTGGGTCAGTTCAGAATGCTGGGTCAGTTCAGGATGCTGGGTCAGTTCGGGATGCTGTGTCAGTTCGGGGAGCTGGTTCAGTTCGGGATGCTGTGTCAGTTCGGGGCGCTGGGTCAGTTTGGGGCGCTGGGTCAGTTCGGGGAGCTGGGGCAGTACAGGATGCTGTGTCAGTTCGGGGCGCTGGGTCAGTTCGGGGCACTGGGTCATTTCGGGGAGCTGGGGCAGTACAGGATGCTGGGTCAGTTCAGGACACTGGGTTAGTTTGGGGTGCTGGGTCAGTTCAGGTCACTGGGTCAGTTTGGGACGCCGGGTCAGTTCAGGGCACTGGGTCATTTCAGGATGCTGGGTCAGTTCAGGGCGCTGGGTCAGTTCGGGAACGCTGGGTCAGTTCGGGGTCTCGTGGTCAGTTCGGAGATGCTGGGTCAGTTCGTGAACGCTGGGTCAGTTCGTGGTGCTGGGTCAGTTCGGGGTTGCTGGGTCAGTTCGGGGATCCTGGGTCAGTTCGGGATGCTGGGTCTGATCGGGACGCTGGGTCTGCTCGCGGTGCTGAGTCAGTTTGGGGCGCTGGGACAGTTCGGGATGCTGGGTCAGTTCCTAACGCTGGGTCAGTTCGGGGCGCTGGGTCAGTTTGGGTCACTGGGTCAGTTTGGGATGCTGGGTCAGTTCGGGGTGCTGGGTCAGTTTGGGATGCCGGGTCAGTTTGGGTCACTGTGTCAGTACGGGATGCTGGGTCAGTTCGGGGCGCTGGGTCAGTTCGGGGCGCTGGGTCAGTTCGGGAAGCTGGGTCAGTTTGGGATGCTGGGTCAGTTTGGGTCACTGTGTCAGTACGGGATGCTGGGTCAGTTCGGGGCGCTGGGTCAGTTCGGGGCGCTGGGTTAGTTCGGGATACTGGGTAGGTTTGAGGTCGCTAGGTCAGTTTGGGATGCTGGGTCACTTTGTGATGCTGGGTCAGTTTGGGGTGCTGGGTCAGTTCGGGACGCTGGGTCAGTTCAAGGCGCTGGGTCAGTTCGGGACGCTGGGTCAGTTCAAGGCTCTGGGTCAGTTCGGGAGGCTGGGTCAGTTCGGGATGCTGGGTCAGTTCCGGACGCCGGGTCAGTTCGGGATGCTGGGTCAGTTTGAGGTCGCTGGGTCAGTTTGGGGTCTCTGGGTCAGTTCAGGATGCTGGGTCAGATCGGGGCGCTGGGTCAGTTCGGGGCGCAGGGTCAGTTCGGGATACTGGGTAGGTTTGAGGTCGCTAGGTCAGTTTGGGATGCTGGGTCACTTTGTGATGCTGGGTCAGTTTGGGGTGCTGGGTCTGTTCAAGGCGCTGGGTCAGTTTGGGACGCTGGGTCAGTTCAAGGCGCTGGGTCAGTTCGGGACGCTGGGTCAGTTTGGGATGCTGGGTCAGTTTGAGGTCGCTGGGTCAGTTTGGGGTCTCTGGGTCAGTTCAGGATGCTGGGTCAGTTCGGGGTCGCTGGGTTAGTTCGGGACGCCGGGTCAGTTAAGAGCACTGGGTCAGTTCTGGATGCTGGGTCAGTTTGGGGCTCTGGGTCAGTTCAGGGACGCTGGGTCAGTTAGGGGCGCTGGGTCAGTTCGGGATGCTGGGTCAGTTTGGGATGCTGGGTCAGTTCGGGATGCTGGGTCATTTCAGGATGCTGGGTCAGTTCAGGATGCTGGGTCAGGTCGGGACGCTGGGTCAGTTTGGGGCACTGGGTCAGTTCAGGATGCTGGGTCAGTTCGGGATGCTGGGTCAGTTCAGGATGCTGGGTCAGTTCAGGATGCTGGGTCAGGTCGGGATGCTGGGTCAGTTCGGGATGCTGTGTCAGTTCAGGGAGCTGGGTCAGTTCGGGGCGCTGGGTCAGTTCAGGATGCTGGGTCAGTACAGGATGCTGGGTCAGGTCGGGATGCTGGGTCAGTTCGGGATGCTGTGTCAGTTCGGGGAGCTGGGTCAGTTCGGAGATGCTGGGTCAGTTTGGGGCGCTGGGTCAGTTCGGGTCACTGGGTCAGTTCGGGATGCTGTGTCATTTCGTGATGCTGGGTCAGTACGGGGCGCTGGGTCACTTCGGGACGCTGGGTCTGTTCAGGCCGCTGGGTCAGTTCAATGCGCTGGGTCAGTTCGGGGCGCTGGGTCAGTTCAATGCGCTGGATCAGTTCGGGGCGCTGGGTCAGTTCTGGATGCTGGGTCAGTTCTGGATGCTGGGTCAGTTCGGGATGCTGGGTCAGTTTGGGATGCTGGGTCAGTTCGGGGTGCTGGGTCAGTTCGGGGCACCGGGTCAGTTCGGGACGCTGGGTCAGTTCAAGGCGCTGGGTCAGTTCGTGCGGCTGGGTCAGTTCGGGATGCTGGGTCAGTTCCGGACGCCGGGTCAGTTCAGGATGCTGGGTCAGTTTGAGGTCGCTGGGTCAGTTTGGGGTGTCTGGGTCAGTTCAGGATGCTGGGTCAGTTCGGGGTCGCTGGGTTAGTTCGGGACGCCGGGTCAGTTAAGGGCACTGGGTCAGTTCTGGATGCTGGGTCAGTTTGGGGCTCTGGGTCAGTTCAGGGACGCTGGGTCAGTTAGGGGCGCTGGGTCAGTTCGGGATGCTGGGTCAGTTCTGGATGCTGGGTCAGTTCGGGATGCTGGGTCAGTTTGGGATGCTGGGTCAGTTCGGGGTGCTGGGTCAGTTCGGGGCACCGGGTCAGTTCGGGACGCTGGGTCAGTTCAAGGCGCTGGGTCAGTTCGTGCGGCTGGGTCAGTTCGGGATGCTGGGTCAGTTCCGGACGCCGGGTCAGTTCAGGATGCTGGGTCAGTTTGAGGTCGCTGGGTCAGTTTGGGGTGTCTGGGTCAGTTCAGGATGCTGGGTCAGTTTGGGGTCGCTGGGTTAGTTCGGGACGCCGGGTCAGTTAAGGGCACTGGGTCAGTTCTGGATGCTGGGTCAGTTTGGGGCTCTGGGTCAGTTCAGGGACGCTGGGTCAGTTAGGGGCGCTGGGTCAGTTCGGGATGCTGGGTCAGTTCGGGATGCTGTGTCAGTTCAGGATGCTGGGTCAGTTCGGGATGCTGGGTCAGTTCAGAATGCTGGGTCAGTTCAGGATGCTGGGTCAGTTCGGGATGCTGTGTCAGTTCGGGGAGCTGGGTCAGTTCGGGATGCTGTGTCAGTTCGGGGCGCTGGGTCAGTTCGGGGCGCTGGGTCAGTTCGGGGAGCTGGGGCAGTACAGGATGCTGTGTCAGTTCGGGGCGCTGGGTCAGTTCGGGGCGCTGGGTCAGTTCGGGGAGCTGGGGCAGTACAGGATGCTGGGTCAGTTCAGGACACTGGGTTAGTTTGGAGTGCTGGGTCAGTTCAGGTCACTGGGTCAGTTCAGGACGCCGGGTCAGTTCAGGGCACTGGGTCATTTCAGGATGCTGGGTCAGTTCAGGGCGCTGGGTCAGTTCGGGAACGCTGGGTCAGTTCGGGGTCTCGTGGTCAGTTCGGGGATGCTGGGTCAGTTCGTGAACGCTGGGTCAGTTCGTGGTGCTGGGTCAGTTCAGGGTTGCTGGGTCAGTTCGGGGATCCTGGGTCAGTTCGGGATGCTGGGTCTGATCGGGACGCTGGGTCTGCTCGCGGTGCTGAGTCAGTTTGGGGCGCTGGGACAGTTCGGGATGCTGGGTCTGTTCCTAACGCTGGGTCAGTTCGGGGCGCTGGGTCAGTTCGGGGCGCTGGGTTAGTTCGGGATACTAGGTAGGTTTGAGGTCGCTAGGTCAGTTTGGGATGCTGGGTCACTTTGTGATGCTGGGTCAGTTTGGGGTGCTGGGTCAGTTCGGGACGCTGGGTCAGTTCAAGGCGCTGGGTCAGTTCGGGACGCTGGGTCAGTTCAAGGCTCTGGGTCAGTTCGGGAGGCTGGGTCAGTTCGGGATGCTGGGTCAGTTCCGGACGCCGGGTCAGTTCGGGATGCTGGGTCAGTTTGAGGTCGCTGGGTCAGTTTGGGGTCTCTGGGTCAGTTCAGGATGCTGGGTCAGATCGGGGCGCAGGGTCAGTTCGGGGCGCAGGGTCAGTTCGGGATACTGGGTAGGTTTGAGGTCGCTAGGTCAGTTTGGGATGCTGGGTCACTTTGTGATGCTGGGTCAGTTTGGGGTGCTGGGTCTGTTCAAGGCGCTGGGTCAGTTTGGGACGCTGGGTCAGTTCAAGGCGCTGGGTCAGTTCGGGACGCTGGGTCAGTTTGGGATGCTGGGTCAGTTTGAGGTCGCTGGGTCAGTTTGGGGTCTCTGGGTCAGTTCAGGATGCTGGGTCAGTTCGGGGTCGCTGGGTTAGTTCGGGACGCCGGGTCAGTTAAGAGCACTGGGTCAGTTCTGGATGCTGGGTCAGTTTGGGGCTCTGGGTCAGTTCAGGGACGCTGGGTCAGTTAGGGGCGCTGGGTCAGTTCGGGATGCTGGGTCAGTTTGGGATGCTGGGTCAGTTCGGGATGCTGGGTCATTTCAGGATGCTGGGTCAGTTCAGGATGCTGGGTCAGGTCGGGACGCTGGGTCAGTTTGGGGCACTGGGTCAGTTCAGGATGCTGGGTCAGTTCGGGATGCTGGGTCAGGTCGGGATGCTGGGTCAGTTCGGGATGCTGTGTCAGTTCAGGGAGCTGGGTCAGTTCGGGGCGCTGGGTCAGTTCAGGATGCTGGGTCAGTACAGGATGCTGGGTCAGGTCGGGATGCTGGGTCAGTTCGGGATGCTGTGTCAGTTCGGGGAGCTGGGTCAGTTCGGAGATGCTGGGTCAGTTCGGGTCACTGGGTCAGTTCGGGATGCTGTGTCATTTCGTGATGCTGGGTCAGTACGGGGCGCTGGGTCACTTCGGGACGCTGGGTCTGTTCAGGCCGCTGGGTCAGTTCAATGCGCTGGGTCAGTTCGGGGCGCTGGGTCAGTTCAATGCGCTGGATCAGTTCGGGGCGCTGGGTCAGTTCTGGATGCTGGGTCAGTTCTGGATGCTGGGTCAGTTCGGGATGCTGGGTCAGTTTCGGATGCTGGGTCAGTTCGGGGTGCTGGGTCAGTTCGGGGCACCGGGTCAGTTCGGGACGCTGGGTCAGTTCAAGGCGCTGGGTCAGTTCGTGCGGCTGGGTCAGTTCGGGATGCTGGGTCAGTTCCGGACGCCGGGTCAGTTCAGGATGCTGGGTCAGTTTGAGGTTGCTGGGTCAGTTTGGGGTGTCTGGGTCAGTTCAGGATGCTGGGTCAGTTCGGGGTCGCTGTGTTAGTTCGGGACGCTGGGTCAGTTAAGGGCACTGGGTCAGTTCTGGGTGCTGGGTCAGTTTGGGGCTCTGGGTCAGTTCAGGGACGCGGGGTCAGTTAGGGGCGCTGGGTCAGTTCGGGATGCTGGGTCAGTTCGGGATGCTGGGTCAGTTCAGGATGCTGGGTCAGTTCGGGATGCTGGGTCAGTTCAGAATGCTGGGTTAGTTCAGGATGCTGGGTCAGTTTGGGATGCTGGGTCAGTTCGGGATGCTGTGTCAGTTCGGGGCGCTGGGTCAGTTCGGGGCGCTGGGTCAGTTCGGGGAGCTGGGGCAGTACAGGATGCTGGGTCAGTTCGGGACACTGGGTTAGTTTGGGGTGCTGGTTCAGTTCAGGTCACTGGGTCAGTTCGGGACGCCGGGTCATTTCAGGGCACTGGGTCATTTCAGGATGCTGGGTCAGTTCAGGGCTCTGGGTCAGTTCGGAAACGCTGGGTCAGTTCGGGGTATCGTGGTCAGTTCGGGGATGCTGGGTCAGTTCGTGAACGCTGAGTCAGTTCGTGGTGCTGGGTCAGTTCAGGGTCGCTGGGTCAGTTTGGGATGCTGGGTCAGTTCGGGGCGCTGGGTCAGTTCGGGATGCTGGGTCAGTTTGGGTCACTGGGTCAGTTTGGGATGCTGGGTCAGTTCGGGGTGCTGGGTCAGGTTGGGATGCTGGGTCAGTTTGTGTCACTGTGTCAGTACGGGATGCTGGGTCAGTTCGGGGCGCTGGGTCAGTTCGGGGCGCAGGGTCAGTTCGGGATACTGGGTAGGTTTGAGGTCGCTAGGTCAGTTTGGGATGCTGGGTCACTTTGTGATGCTGGGTCAGTTTGGGGTGCTGGGTCTGTTCAAGGCGCTGGGTCAGTTTGGGACGCTGGGTCAGTTCAAGGCGCTGGGTCAGTTCGGGACGCTGGGTCAGTTTGGGATGCTGGGTCAGTTTGAGGTTGCTGGGTCAGTTTGGGGTCTCTGGGTCAGTTCAGGATGCTGGGTCAGTTCGGGGTCGCTGGGTTAGTTCGGGACGCCGGGTCAGTTAAGAGCACTGGGTCAGTTCTGGATGCTGGGTCAGTTTGGGGCTCTGGGTCAGTTCAGGGACGCTGGGTCAGTTAGGGGCGCTGGGTCAGTTCGGGATGCTGGGTCAGTTCGGGATGCTGGGTCAGTTCGGGATGCTGGATCAGTTCAGGATGCTGGGTCAGTTCAGGATGCTGGGTCAGATCGGGACGCTGGGTCAGTTTGGGGCACTGGGTCAGTTCAGGATGCTGGGTCAGTTCGGGATGCTGGGTCAGTTCAGGATGCTGGGTCAGTTCAGGATGCTGGGTCAGGTCGGGATGCTGGGTCAGTTCGGGATGCTGTGTTAGTTCAGGGAGCTGGGTCAGTTCGGGGCGCTGGGTCAGTTCAGGATGCTGGGTCAGTACAGGATGCTGGGTCAGGTCGGGATGCTGGGTCAGTTCGGGATGCTGTGTCAGTTCGGGGAGCTGGGTCAGTTCGGAGATGCTGGGTCAGTTTGGGGCGCTGGGTCATTTCAGGATGCTGGGTCAGTTCAGGGCGCTGGGTCAGTTCGGGAACGCTGGGTCAGTTCGGGGTCTCGTGGTCAGTTCGGAGATGCTGGGTCAGTTCGTGAACGCTGGGTCAGTTCGTGGTGCTGGGTCAGTTCGGGGTTGCTGGGTCAGTTCGGGGATCCTGGGTCAGTTCGGGATGCTGGGTCTGATCGGGACGCTGGGTCTGCTCGCGGTGCTGAGTCAGTTTGGGGCGCTGGGACAGTTCGGGATGCTGGGTCAGTTCCTAACGCTGGGTCAGTTCGGGGCGCTGGGTCAGTTCGGGATGCTGGGTCAGTTTGGGTCACTGGGTCAGTTTGGGATGCTGGGTCAGTTCGGGGTGCTGGGTCAGTTTGGGATGCCGGGTCAGTTTGGGTCACTGTGTCAGTACGGGATGCTGGGTCAGTTCGGGGCGCTGGGTCAGTTCGGGGCGCTGGGTCAGTTCGGGAAGCTGGGTCAGTTTGGGATGCTGGGTCAGTTTGGGTCACTGTGTCAGTACGGGATGCTGGGTCAGTTCGGGGCGCTGGGTCAGTTCGGGGCGCTGGGTTAGTTCGGGATACTGGGTAGGTTTGAGGTCGCTAGGTCAGTTTGGGATGCTGGGTCACTTTGTGATGCTGGGTCAGTTTGGGGTGCTGGGTCAGTTCGGGACGCTGGGTCAGTTCAAGGCGCTGGGTCAGTTCGGGACGCTGGGTCAGTTCAAGGCTCTGGGTCAGTTCGGGAGGCTGGGTCAGTTCGGGATGCTGGGTCAGTTCCGGACGCCGGGTCAGTTCGGGATGCTGGGTCAGTTTGAGGTCGCTGGGTCAGTTTGGGGTCTCTGGGTCAGTTCAGGATGCTGGGTCAGATCGGGGCGCTGGGTCAGTACGGGGCGCAGGGTCAGTTCGGGATACTGGGTAGGTTTGAGGTCGCTAGGTCAGTTTGGGATGCTGGGTCAGTTTGGGGTGCTGGGTCTGTTCAAGGCGCTGGGTCAGTTTGGGACGCTGGGTCAGTTCAAGGCGCTGGGTCAGTTCGGGACGCTGGGTCAGTTTGGGATGCTGGGTCAGTTTGAGGTCGCTGGGTCAGTTTGGGGTCTCTGGGTCAGTTCAGGATGCTGGGTCAGTTCGGGGTCGCTGGGTTAGTTCGGGACGCCGGGTCAGTTAAGAGCACTGGGTCAGTTCTGGATGCTGGGTCAGTTTGGGGCTCTGGGTCAGTTCAGGGACGCTGGGTCAGTTAGGGGCGCTGGGTCAGTTCGGGATGCTGGGTCAGTTCGGGATGCTGGGTCAGTTCGGGATGCTGGGTCATTTCAGGATGCTGGGTCAGTTCAGGATGCTGGGTCAGGTCGGGACGCTGGGTCAGTTTGGGGCACTGGGTCAGTTCAGGATGCTGGGTCAGTTCAGGATGCTGGGTCAGGTCGGGATGCTGGGTCAGTTCGGGATGCTGTGTCAGTTCAGGGAGCTGGGTCAGTTCGGGGCGCTGGGTCAGTTCAGGATGCTGGGTCAGTACAGGATGCTGGGTCAGGTCGGGATGCTGGGTCAGTTCGGGATGCTGTGTCAGTTCGGGGAGCTGGGTCAGTTCGGAGATGCTGGGTCAGTTTGGGGCGCTGGGTCAGTTCGGGTCACTGGGTCAGTTCGGGATGCTGTGTCATTTCGTGATGCTGGGTCAGTACGGGGCGCTGGGTCACTTCGGGACGCTGGGTCTGTTCAGGCCGCTGGGTCAGTTCAATGCGCTGGGTCAGTTCGGGGCGCTGGGTCAGTTCAATGCGCTGGATCAGTTCGGGGCGCTGGGTCAGTTCTGGATGCTGGGTCAGTTCTGGATGCTGGGTCAGTTCGGGATGCTGGGTCAGTTTGGGATGCTGGGTCAGTTCGGGGTGCTGGGTCAGTTCGGGGCACCGGGTCAGTTCGGGACGCTGGGTCAGTTCAAGGCGCTGGGTCAGTTCGTGCGGCTGGGTCAGTTCGGGATGCTGGGTCAGTTCCGGACGCCGGGTCAGTTCAGGATGCTGGGTCAGTTTGAGGTCGCTGGGTCAGTTTGGGGTGTCTGGGTCAGTTCAGGATGCTGGGTCAGTTCGGGGTCGCTGGGTTAGTTCGGGACGCCGGGTCAGTTAAGGGCACTGGGTCAGTTCTGGATGCTGGGTCAGTTTGGGGCTCTGGGTCAGTTCAGGGACGCTGGGTCAGTTAGGGGCGCTGGGTCAGTTCGGGATGCTGGGTCAGTTCTGGATGCTGGGTCAGTTCGGGATGCTGGGTCAGTTTGGGATGCTGGGTCAGTTCGGGGTGCTGGGTCAGTTCGGGGCACCGGGTCAGTTCGGGACGCTGGGTCAGTTCAAGGCGCTGGGTCAGTTCGTGCGGCTGGGTCAGTTCGGGATGCTGGGTCAGTTCCGGACGCCGGGTCAGTTCAGGATGCTGGGTCAGTTTGAGGTCGCTGGGTCAGTTTGGGGTGTCTGGGTCAGTTCAGGATGCTGGGTCAGTTTGGGGTCGCTGGGTTAGTTCGGGACGCCGGGTCAGTTAAGGGCACTGGGTCAGTTCTGGATGCTGGGTCAGTTTGGGGCTCTGGGTCAGTTCAGGGACGCTGGGTCAGTTAGGGGCGCTGGGTCAGTTCGGGATGCTGGGTCAGTTCGGGATGCTGTGTCAGTTCAGGATGCTGGGTCAGTTCGGGATGCTGGGTCAGTTCAGAATGCTGGGTCAGTTCAGGATGCTGGGTCAGTTCGGGATGCTGTGTCAGTTCGGGGAGCTGGGTCAGTTCGGGATGCTGTGTCAGTTCGGGGCGCTGGGTCAGTTCGGGGCGCTGGGTCAGTTCGGGGAGCTGGGGCAGTACAGGATGCTGTGTCAGTTCGGGGCGCTGGGTCAGTTCGGGGCGCTGGGTCAGTTCGGGGAGCTGGGGCAGTACAGGATGCTGGGTCAGTTCAGGACACTGGGTTAGTTTGGAGTGCTGGGTCAGTTCAGGTCACTGGGTCAGTTCGGGACGCCGGGTCAGTTCAGGGCACTGGGTCATTTCAGGATGCTGGGTCAGTTCAGGGCGCTGGGTCAGTTCGGGAACGCTGGGTCAGTTCGGGGTCTCGTGGTCAGTTCGGGGATGCTGGGTCAGTTCGTGAACGCTGGGTCAGTTCGTGGTGCTGGGTCAGTTCGGGGTTGCTGGGTCAGTTCGGGGATCCTGGGTCAGTTCGGGATGCTGGGTCTGATCGGGACGCTGGGTCTGCTCGCGGTGCTGAGTCAGTTTGGGGCGCTGGGACAGTTCGGGATGCTGGGTCTGTTCCTAACGCTGGGTCAGTTCGGGGCGCTGGGTCAGTTCGGGGCGCTGGGTTAGTTCGGGATACTAGGTAGGTTTGAGGTCGCTAGGTCAGTTTGGGATGCTGGGTCACTTTGTGATGCTGGGTCAGTTTGGGGTGCTGGGTCAGTTCGGGACGCTGGGTCAGTTCAAGGCGCTGGGTCAGTTCGGGACGCTGGGTCAGTTCAAGGCTCTGGGTCAGTTCGGGAGGCTGGGTCAGTTCGGGATGCTGGGTCAGTTCCGGACGCCGGGTCAGTTCGGGATGCTGGGTCAGTTTGAGGTCGCTGGGTCAGTTTGGGGTCTCTGGGTCAGTTCAGGATGCTGGGTCAGATCGGGGCGCAGGGTCAGTTCGGGGCGCAGGGTCAGTTCGGGATACTGGGTAGGTTTGAGGTCGCTAGGTCAGTTTGGGATGCTGGGTCACTTTGTGATGCTGGGTCAGTTTGGGGTGCTGGGTCTGTTCAAGGCGCTGGGTCAGTTTGGGACGCTGGGTCAGTTCAAGGCGCTGGGTCAGTTCGGGACGCTGGGTCAGTTTGGGATGCTGGGTCAGTTTGAGGTTGCTGGGTCAGTTTGGGGTCTCTGGGTCAGTTCAGGATGCTGGGTCAGTTCGGGGTCGCTGGGTTAGTTCGGGACGCCGGGTCAGTTAAGAGCACTGGGTCAGTTCTGGATGCTGGGTCAGTTTGGGGCTCTGGGTCAGTTCAGGGACGCTGGGTCAGTTAGGGGCGCTGGGTCAGTTCGGGATGCTGGGTCAGTTTGGGATGCTGGGTCAGTTCGGGATGCTGGGTCATTTCAGGATGCTGGGTCAGTTCAGGATGCTGGGTCAGGTCGGGACGCTGGGTCAGTTTGGGGCACTGGGTCAGTTCAGGATGCTGGGTCAGTTCGGGATGCTGGGTCAGGTCGGGATGCTGGGTCAGTTCGGGATGCTGTGTCAGTTCAGGGAGCTGGGTCAGTTCGGGGCGCTGGGTCAGTTCAGGATGCTGGGTCAGTACAGGATGCTGGGTCAGGTCGGGATGCTGTGTCAGTTCGGGGAGCTGGGTCAGTTCGGAGATGCTGGGTCAGTTCGGGTCACTGGGTCAGTTCGGGATGCTGTGTCATTTCGTGATGCTGGGTCAGTACGGGGCGCTGGGTCACTTCGGGACGCTGGGTCTGTTCAGGCCGCTGGGTCAGTTCAATGCGCTGGGTCAGTTCGGGGCGCTGGGTCAGTTCAATGCGCTGGATCAGTTCGGGGCGCTGGGTCAGTTCTGGATGCTGGGTCAGTTCTGGATGCTGGGTCAGTTCGGGATGCTGGGTCAGTTTGGGATGCTGGGTCAGTTCGGGGTGCTGGGTCAGTTCGGGGCACCGGGTCAGTTCGGGACGCTGGGTCAGTTCAAGGCGCTGGGTCAGTTCGTGCGGCTGGGTCAGTTCGGGATGCTGGGTCAGTTCCGGACGCCGGGTCAGTTCAGGATGCTGGGTCAGTTTGAGGTCGCTGGGTCAGTTTGGGGTGTCTGGGTCAGTTCAGGATGCTGGGTCAGTTCGGGGTCGCTGTGTTAGTTCGGGACGCTGGGTCAGTTAAGGGCACTGGGTCAGTTCTGGGTGCTGGGTCAGTTTGGGGCTCTGGGTCAGTTCAGGGACGCGGGGTCAGTTAGGGGCGCTGGGTCAGTTCGGGATGCTGGGTCAGTTCGGGATGCTGGGTCAGTTCAGGATGCTGGGTCAGTTCGGGATGCTGGGTCAGTTCAGAATGCTGGGTTAGTTCAGGATGCTGGGTCAGTTTGGGATGCTGGGTCAGTTCGGGATGCTGTGTCAGTTCGGGGCGCTGGGTCAGTTCGGGGCGCTGGGTCAGTTCGGGGAGCTGGGGCAGTACAGGATGCTGGGTCAGTTCGGGACACTGGGTTAGTTTGGGGTGCTGGTTCAGTTCAGGTCACTGGGTCAGTTCGGGACGCCGGGTCATTTCAGGGCACTGGGTCATTTCAGGATGCTGGGTCAGTTCAGGGCTCTGGGTCAGTTCGGAAACGCTGGGTCAGTTCGGGGTATCGTGGTCAGTTCGGGGATGCTGGGTCAGTTCGTGAACGCTGAGTCAGTTCGTGGTGCTGGGTCAGTTCAGGGTCGCTGGGTCAGTTTGGGATGCTGGGTCAGTTCGGGGCGCTGGGTCAGTTCGGGATGCTGGGTCAGTTTGGGTCACTGGGTCAGTTTGGGATGCTGGGTCAGTTCGGGGTGCTGGGTCAGGTTGGGATGCTGGGTCAGTTTGTGTCACTGTGTCAGTACGGGATGCTGGGTCAGTTCGGGGCGCTGGGTCAGTTCGGGGCGCAGGGTCAGTTCGGGATACTGGGTAGGTTTGAGGTCGCTAGGTCAGTTTGGGATGCTGGGTCACTTTGTGATGCTGGGTCAGTTTGGGGTGCTGGGTCTGTTCAAGGCGCTGGGTCAGTTTGGGACGCTGGGTCAGTTCAAGGCGCTGGGTCAGTTCGGGACGCTGGGTCAGTTTGGGATGCTGGGTCAGTTTGAGGTTGCTGGGTCAGTTTGGGGTCTCTGGGTCAGTTCAGGATGCTGGGTCAGTTCGGGGTCGCTGGGTTAGTTCGGGACGCCGGGTCAGTTAAGAGCACTGGGTCAGTTCTGGATGCTGGGTCAGTTTGGGGCTCTGGGTCAGTTCAGGGACGCTGGGTCAGTTAGGGGCGCTGGGTCAGTTCGGGATGCTGGGTCAGTTCGGGATGCTGGGTCAGTTCGGGATGCTGGATCAGTTCAGGATGCTGGGTCAGTTCAGGATGCTGGGTCAGATCGGGACGCTGGGTCAGTTTGGGGCACTGGGTCAGTTCAGGATGCTGGGTCAGTTCGGGATGCTGGGTCAGTTCAGGATGCTGGGTCAGTTCAGGATGCTGGGTCAGGTCGGGATGCTGGGTCAGTTCGGGATGCTGTGTTAGTTCAGGGAGCTGGGTCAGTTCGGGGCGCTGGGTCAGTTCAGGATGCTGGGTCAGTACAGGATGCTGGGTCAGGTCGGGATGCTGGGTCAGTTCGGGATGCTGTGTCAGTTCGGGGAGCTGGGTCAGTTCGGAGATGCTGGGTCAGTTTGGGGCGCTGGGTCATTTCAGGATGCTGGGTCAGTTCAGGGCGCTGGGTCAGTTCGGGAACGCTGGGTCAGTTCGGGGTCTCGTGGTCAGTTCGGAGATGCTGGGTCAGTTCGTGAACGCTGGGTCAGTTCGTGGTGCTGGGTCAGTTCGGGGTTGCTGGGTCAGTTCGGGGATCCTGGGTCAGTTCGGGATGCTGGGTCTGATCGGGACGCTGGGTCTGCTCGCGGTGCTGAGTCAGTTTGGGGCGCTGGGACAGTTCGGGATGCTGGGTCAGTTCCTAACGCTGGGTCAGTTCGGGGCGCTGGGTCAGTTCGGGATGCTGGGTCAGTTTGGGTCACTGGGTCAGTTTGGGATGCTGGGTCAGTTCGGGGTGCTGGGTCAGTTTGGGATGCCGGGTCAGTTTGGGTCACTGTGTCAGTACGGGATGCTGGGTCAGTTCGGGGCGCTGGGTCAGTTCGGGGCGCTGGGTCAGTTCGGGAAGCTGGGTCAGTTTGGGATGCTGGGTCAGTTTGGGTCACTGTGTCAGTACGGGATGCTGGGTCAGTTCGGGGCGCTGGGTCAGTTCGGGGCGCTGGGTTAGTTCGGGATACTGGGTAGGTTTGAGGTCGCTAGGTCAGTTTGGGATGCTGGGTCACTTTGTGATGCTGGGTCAGTTTGGGGTGCTGGGTCAGTTCGGGACGCTGGGTCAGTTCAAGGCGCTGGGTCAGTTCGGGACGCTGGGTCAGTTCAAGGCTCTGGGTCAGTTCGGGAGGCTGGGTCAGTTCGGGATGCTGGGTCAGTTCCGGACGCCGGGTCAGTTCGGGATGCTGGGTCAGTTTGAGGTCGCTGGGTCAGTTTGGGGTCTCTGGGTCAGTTCAGGATGCTGGGTCAGATCGGGGCGCTGGGTCAGTACGGGGCGCAGGGTCAGTTCGGGATACTGGGTAGGTTTGAGGTCGCTAGGTCAGTTTGGGATGCTGGGTCAGTTTGGGGTGCTGGGTCTGTTCAAGGCGCTGGGTCAGTTTGGGACGCTGGGTCAGTTCAAGGCGCTGGGTCAGTTCGGGACGCTGGGTCAGTTTGGGATGCTGGGTCAGTTTGAGGTCGCTGGGTCAGTTTGGGGTCTCTGGGTCAGTTCAGGATGCTGGGTCAGTTCGGGGTCGCTGGGTTAGTTCGGGACGCCGGGTCAGTTAAGAGCACTGGGTCAGTTCTGGATGCTGGGTCAGTTTGGGGCTCTGGGTCAGTTCAGGGACGCTGGGTCAGTTAGGGGCGCTGGGTCAGTTCGGGATGCTGGGTCAGTTCGGGATGCTGGGTCAGTTCGGGATGCTGGGTCATTTCAGGATGCTGGGTCAGTTCAGGATGCTGGGTCAGGTCGGGACGCTGGGTCAGTTTGGGGCACTGGGTCAGTTCAGGATGCTGGGTCAGTTCGGGATGCTGGGTCAGTTCAGGATGCTGGGTCAGTTCAGGATGCTGGGTCAGGTCGGGATGCTGGGTCAGTTCGGGATGCTGTGTCAGTTCAGGGAGCTGGGTCAGTTCGGGGCGCTGGGTCAGTTCAGGATGCTGGGTCAGTACAGGATGCTGGGTCAGGTCGGGATGCTGGGTCAGTACGGGATGCTGTGTCAGTTCGGGGAGCTGGGTCAGTTCGGAGATGCTGGGTCAGTTTGGGGCGCTGGGTCAGTTCGGGTCACTGGGTCAGTTCGGGATGCTGTGTCATTTCGTGATGCTGGGTCAGTACGGGGCGCTGGGTCACTTCGGGCCGCTGGGTCAGTTCAATGCGCTGGGTCGGTTCGGGGCGCTGGGTCAGTTCAATGCGCTGGATCAGTTCGGGGCGCTGGGTCAGTTCTGGATGCTGGGTCAGTTCTGGATGCTGGGTCAGTTCGGGATGCTGGGTCAATTTGGGATGCTGGGTCAGTTCGGGGAGCTGGGTCAGTTCAGGATGCTGGGTCAGTTTGAGGTCACTGGGTCAGTCTGGGGTGTCTGGGTCAGTTCAGGATGCTGGGTCAGTTCGGGGTCGCTGGGTTAGTTCGGGACGCCGGGTCAGTTAAGGGCACTGGGTCAGTTCTGGATGCTGGGTCAGTTTGGGGCGCTGGGTCAGTTCAGGGACGCTGGGTCAGTTAGGGGCGCTGGGTCAGTTCGGGATGCTGGGTCAGTTCTGGATGCTGGGTCAGTTCGGGATGCTGGGTCAGTTTGGGATGCTGGGTCAGTTCGGGGTGCTGGGTCAGTTCGGGGCACCGGGTCAATTCGGGACGCTGGGTCAGTTCAAGGCGCTGGGTCAGTTCGTGCGGCTGGGTCAGTTCGGGATGCTGGGTCAGTTCCGGACGCCGGGTCAGTTCAGGATGCTGGGTCAGTTTGAGGTCGCTGGGTCAGTTTGGGGTGTCTGGGTCAGTTCAGGATGCTGGGTCAGTTTGGGGTCGCTGGGTTAGTTCGGGACGCCGGGTCAGTTAAGGGCACTGGGTCAGTTCTGGATGCTGGGTCAGTTTGGGGCTCTGGGTCAGGTCAGGGACGCTGGGTCAGTTAGGGGCGCTGGGTCAGTTCGGGATGCTGGGTCAGTTCGGGATGCTGGGTCAGTTCGGGATGCTGGATCAGTTCAGGATGCTGGGTCAGTTCAGGATGCTGGGTCAGATCGGGACGCTGGGTCAGTTTGGGGCACTGGGTCAGTTCAGGATGCTGGGTCAGTTCGGGATGCTGGGTCAGTTCAGGATGCTGGGTCAGTTCAGGATGCTGGGTCAGGTCGGGATGCTGGGTCAGTTCGGGATGCTGTGTTAGTTCAGGGAGCTGGGTCAGTTCGGGGCGCTGGGTCAGTTCAGGATGCTGGGTCAGTACAGGATGCTGGGTCAGGTCGGGATGCTGGGTCAGTTCGGGATGCTGTGTCAGTTCGGGGAGCTGGGTCAGTTCGGAGATGCTGGGTCAGTTTGGGGCGCTGGGTCATTTCAGGATGCTGGGTCAGTTCAGGGCGCTGGGTCAGTTCGGGAACGCTGGGTCAGTTCGGGGTCTCGTGGTCAGTTCGGAGATGCTGGGTCAGTTCGTGAACGCTGGGTCAGTTCGTGGTGCTGGGTCAGTTCGGGGTTGCTGGGTCAGTTCGGGGATGCTGGGTCAGTTCAGGGCGCTGGGTCAGTTCGGGGATGCTGGGTCAGTTCGGGATGCTGGGTCTGATCGGGACGCTGGGTCTGCTCGCGGTGCTGAGTCAGTTTGGGGCGCTGGGACAGTTCGGGATGCTGGGTCAGTTCCTAACGCTGGGTCAGTTCGGGGCGCTGGGTCAGTTCGGGATGCTGGGTCAGTTTGGGTCACTGGGTCAGTTTGGGATGCTGGGTCAGTTCGGGGTGCTGGGTCAGTTTGGGATGCCGGGTCAGTTTGGGTCACTGTGTCAGTACGGGATGCTGGGTCAGTTCGGGGCGCTGGGTCAGTTCGGGGCGCTGGGTCAGTTCGGGAAGCTGGGTCAGTTTGGGATGCTGGGTCAGTTTGGGTCACTGTGTCAGTACGGGATGCTGGGTCAGTTCGGGGCGCTGGGTCAGTTCGGGGCGCTGGGTTAGTTCGGGATACTGGGTAGGTTTGAGGTCGCTAGGTCAGTTTGGGATGCTGGGTCACTTTGTGATGCTGGGTCAGTTTGGGGTGCTGGGTCAGTTCGGGACGCTGGGTCAGTTCAAGGCGCTGGGTCAGTTCGGGACGCTGGGTCAGTTCAAGGCTCTGGGTCAGTTCGGGAGGCTGGGTCAGTTCGGGATGCTGGGTCAGTTCCGGACGCCGGGTCAGTTCGGGATGCTGGGTCAGTTTGAGGTCGCTGGGTCAGTTTGGGGTCTCTGGGTCAGTTCAGGATGCTGGGTCAGATCGGGGCGCTGGGTCAGTACGGGGCGCAGGGTCAGTTCGGGATACTGGGTAGGTTTGAGGTCGCTAGGTCAGTTTGGGATGCTGGGTCAGTTTGGGGTGCTGGGTCTGTTCAAGGCGCTGGGTCAGTTTGGGACGCTGGGTCAGTTCAAGGCGCTGGGTCAGTTCGGGACGCTGGGTCAGTTTGGGATGCTGGGTCAGTTTGAGGTCGCTGGGTCAGTTTGGGGTCTCTGGGTCAGTTCAGGATGCTGGGTCAGTTCGGGGTCGCTGGGTTAGTTCGGGACGCCGGGTCAGTTAAGAGCACTGGGTCAGTTCTGGATGCTGGGTCAGTTTGGGGCTCTGGGTCAGTTCAGGGACGCTGGGTCAGTTAGGGGCGCTGGGTCAGTTCGGGATGCTGGGTCAGTTCGGGATGCTGGGTCAGTTCGGGATGCTGGGTCATTTCAGGATGCTGGGTCAGTTCAGGATGCTGGGTCAGGTCGGGACGCTGGGTCAGTTTGGGGCACTGGGTCAGTTCAGGATGCTGGGTCAGTTCGGGATGCTGGGTCAGTTCAGGATGCTGGGTCAGTTCAGGATGCTGGGTCAGGTCGGGATGCTGGGTCAGTTCGGGATGCTGTGTCAGTTCAGGGAGCTGGGTCAGTTCGGGGCGCTGGGTCAGTTCAGGATGCTGGGTCAGTACAGGATGCTGGGTCAGGTCGGGATGCTGGGTCAGTACGGGATGCTGTGTCAGTTCGGGGAGCTGGGTCAGTTCGGAGATGCTGGGTCAGTTTGGGGCGCTGGGTCAGTTCGGGTCACTGGGTCAGTTCGGGATGCTGTGTCATTTCGTGATGCTGGGTCAGTACGGGGCGCTGGGTCACTTCGGGCCGCTGGGTCAGTTCAATGCGCTGGGTCGGTTCGGGGCGCTGGGTCAGTTCAATGCGCTGGATCAGTTCGGGGCGCTGGGTCAGTTCTGGATGCTGGGTCAGTTCTGGATGCTGGGTCAGTTCGGGATGCTGGGTCAATTTGGGATGCTGGGTCAGTTCGGGGAGCTGGGTCAGTTCAGGATGCTGGGTCAGTTTGAGGTCACTGGGTCAGTCTGGGGTGTCTGGGTCAGTTCAGGATGCTGGGTCAGTTCGGGGTCGCTGGGTTAGTTCGGGACGCCGGGTCAGTTAAGGGCACTGGGTCAGTTCTGGATGCTGGGTCAGTTTGGGGCGCTGGGTCAGTTCAGGGACGCTGGGTCAGTTAGGGGCGCTGGGTCAGTTCGGGATGCTGGGTCAGTTCTGGATGCTGGGTCAGTTCGGGATGCTGGGTCAGTTTGGGATGCTGGGTCAGTTCGGGGTGCTGGGTCAGTTCGGGGCACCGGGTCAATTCGGGACGCTGGGTCAGTTCAAGGCGCTGGGTCAGTTCGTGCGGCTGGGTCAGTTCGGGATGCTGGGTCAGTTCCGGACGCCGGGTCAGTTCAGGATGCTGGGTCAGTTTGAGGTCGCTGGGTCAGTTTGGGGTGTCTGGGTCAGTTCAGGATGCTGGGTCAGTTTGGGGTCGCTGGGTTAGTTCGGGACGCCGGGTCAGTTAAGGGCACTGGGTCAGTTCTGGATGCTGGGTCAGTTTGGGGCTCTGGGTCAGGTCAGGGACGCTGGGTCAGTTAGGGGCGCTGGGTCAGTTCGGGATGCTGGGTCAGTTCGGGATGCTGGGTCAGTTCAGGATGCTGGGTCAGTTCGGGATGCTGGGTCAGTTCAGAATGCTGGGTCAGTTCAGGATGCTGGGTCAGTTCGGGATGCTGTGTCAGTTCGGGGAGCTGGGTCAGTTCGGGATGCTGTGTCAGTTCGGGGCGCTGGGTCAGTTCGGGGCGCTGGGTCAGTTCGGGGAGCTGGGGCAGTACAGGATGCTGTGTCAGTTCGGGGCGCTGGGTCAGTTCGGGGCGCTGGGTCAGTTCGGGGAGCTGGGGCAGTACAGGATGCTGGGTCAGTTCAGGACACTGGGTTCGTTTGGGGTGCTGGGTCAGTTCAGGTCACTGGGTCAGTTCGGGACGCCAGGTCAGTTCAGGGCACTGGGTCATTTCAGGATGCTGGGTCAGTTCAGGGCGCTGGGTCAGTTCGGGAACGCTGGGTCAGTTCGGGGTCTCGTGGTCAGTTCGGGGATGCTGGGTCAGTTCGTGAACGCTGGGTCAGTTCGTGGTGCTGGGTCAGTTCGGGGTTGCTGGGTCAGTTCGGGGATCCTGGGTCAGTTCGGGATGCTGGGTCTGATCGGGACGCTGGGTCTGCTCGCGGTGCTGAGTCAGTTTGGGGCGCTGGGACAGTTCGGGATGCTGGGTCTGTTCCTAACGCTGGGTCAGTTCGGGGTGCTGGGTCAGTTCGGGGCGCTGGGTTAGTTCGGGATACTGGGTAGGTTTGAGGTCGCTAGGTCAGTTTGGGATGCTGGGTCACTTTGTGATGCTGGGTCAGTTTGGGGTGCTGGGTCAGTTCGGGACGCTGGGTCAGTTCAAGGCGCTGGGTCAGTTCGGGACGCTGGGTCAGTTCAAGGCTATGGGTCAGTTCGGGAGGCTGGGTCAGTTCGGGATGCTGGGTCAGTTCCGGACGCCGGGTCAGTTCGGGATGCTGGGTCAGTTTGAGGTCGCTGGGTCAGTTTGGGGTCTCTGGGTCAGTTCAGGATGCTGGGTCAGATCGGGGCGCAGGGTCAGTTCGGGGCGCAGGGTCAGTTCGGGATACTGGGTAGGTTTGAGGTCGCTAGGTCAGTTTGGGATGCTGGGTCACTTTGTGATGCTGGGTCAGTTTGGGGTGCTGGGTCTGTTCAAGGCGCTGGGTCAGTTTGGGACGCTGGGTCAGTTCAAGGCGCTGGGTCAGTTCGGGACGCTGGGTCAGTTTGGGATGCTGGGTCAGTTTGAGGTCGCTGGGTCAGTTTGGGGTCTCTGGGTCAGTTCAGGATGCTGGGTCAGTTGGGGGTCGCTGGGTTAGTTCGGGACGCCGGGTCAGTTAAGAGCACTGGGTCAGTTCTGGATGCTGGGTCAGTTTGGGGCTCTGGGTCAGTTCAGGGACGCTGGGTCAGTTAGGGGCGCTGGGTCAGTTCGGGATGCTGGGTCAGTTTGGGATGCTGGGTCAGTTCGGGATGCTGGGTCATTTCAGGATGCTGGGTCAGTTCAGGATGCTGTGTCAGGTCGGGACGCTGGGTCAGTTTGGGGCACTGGGTCAGTTCAGGATGCTGGGTCAGTTCGGGATGCTGGGTCAGGTCGGGATGCTGGGTCAGTTCGGGATGCTGTGTCAGTTCAGGGAGCTGGGTCAGTTCGGGGCGCTGGGTCAGTTCAGGATGCTGGGTCAGTACAGGATGCTGGGTCAGGTCGGGATGCTGGGTCAGTACGGGATGCTGTGTCAGTTCGGGGAGCTGGGTCAGTTCGGAGATGCTGGGTCAGTTTGGGGCGCTGGGTCAGTTCGGGTCACTGGGTCAGTTCGGGATGCTGTGTCATTTCGTGATGCTGGGTCAGTACGGGGCGCTGGGTCACTTCGGGACGCTGGGTCTGTTCAGGCCGCTGGGTCAGTTCAATGCGCTGGGTCAGTTCGGGGCGCTGGGTCAGTTCAATGCGCTGGATCAGTTCGGGGCGCTGGGTCAGTTCTGGATGCTGGGTCAGTTCTGGATGCTGGGTCAGTTCGGGATGCTGGGTCAGTTTGGGATGCTGGGTCAGTTCGGGGTGCTGGGTCAGTTCGGGGCACCGGGTCAGTTCGGGACGCTGGGTCAGTTCAAGGCGCTGGGTCAGTTCGTGCGGCTGGGTCAGTTCGGGATGCTGGGTCAGTTCCGGACGCCGGGTCAGTTCAGGATGCTGGGTCAGTTTGAGGTCGCTGGGTCAGTTTGGGGTGTCTGGGTCAGTTCAGGATGCTGGGTCAGTTCGGGGTCGCTGGGTTAGTTCGGGACGCCGGGTCAGTTAAGGGCACTGGGTCAGTTCTGGGTGCTGGGTCAGTTTCGGGCTCTGGGTCAGTTCAGGGACGCTGGGTCAGTTAGGGGCGCTGGGTCAGTTCGGGATGCTGGGTCAGTTCGGGATGCTGGGTCAGTTCAGGATGCTGGGTCAGTTCGGGATGCTGGGTCAGTTCAGAATGCTGGGTTAGTTCAGGATGCTGGGTCAGTTTGGGATGCTGGGTCAGTTCGGGATGCTGTGTCAGTTCGGGGAGCTGGGTCAGTTCAGGATGCTGTGTCAGTTCGGGGTGCTGGGTCAGTTCGGGGCGCTGGGTCAGTTCGGGGAGCTGGGGCAGTACAGGATGCTGTGTCAGTTCGGGGCGCTGGGTCAGTTCGGGGAGCTGGGGCAGTACAGGATGCTGGGTCAGTTCGGGACACTGGGTTAGTTTGGGGTGCTGGGTCAGTTCGGGGAGCTGGGGCAGTACAGGATGCTGTGTCAGTTCGGGACGCCGGGTCATTTCAGGGCACTGGGTCATTTCAGGATGCTGGGTCAGTTCGGGGTATCGTGGTCAGTTCGGGGATGCTGGGTCAGTTCGTGAACGCTGAGTCAGTTCGTGGTGCTGGGTCAGTTCAGGGTCGCTGGGTCAGTTCGGGGATGCTGGGTCAGTTCGGGATGCTGGGTCTGATCGGGACGCTGGGTCTGCCCGCGGTGCTGAGTCAGTTTGGGGCGCTGGGACAGTTCGGGATGCTGAGTCAGTTCCTAACGCTGGGTCAGTTCGGGGCGCTGGGTCAGTTCGGGATGCTGGGTCAGTTTGGGTCACTGGGTCAGTTTGGGATGCTGGGTCAGTTCGGGGGGGTGGGTCAGTTTGGGATGCCGGGTCAGTTTGGGTCACTGTGTCAGTACGGGATGCTGGGTCAGTTCGGGGCGCTGGGTCAGTTCGGGGCGCTGGGTCAGTTCGGGAAGCTGGGTCAGTTTGGGATGCTGGGTCAGTTTGGGTCACTGTGTCAGTACGGGATGCTGGGTCAGTTCGGGGCGCTGGGTCAGTTCGGGGCGCTGGGTTAGTTCGGGATACTGGGTAGGTTTGAGGTCGCTAGGTCAGTTTGGGATGCTGGGTCACTTTGTGATGCTGGGTCAGTTTGGGGTGCTGGGTCAGTTCGGGACGCTGGGTCAGTTCAAGGCGCTGGGTCAGTTCGGGACGCTGGGTCAGTTCAAGGCGCTGGGTCAGTTCGGGAGGCTGGGTCAGTTCGGGATGCTTGGTCAGTTTGAGGTCGCTGGGTCAGTTTGGGGTCTCTGGGTCAGTTCAGGATGCTGGGTCAGTTCGGGGTCGCTGGGTTAGTTCGGGACGCCGGGTCAGTTAAGAGCACTGGGTCAGTTCTGGATGCTGGGTCAGTTTGGGGCTCTAGGTCAGTTCAGGGACGCTGGGTCAGTTCGGGATGCTGGGTCAGTTCGGGATGCTGGGTCAGTTCAGGATGCTGGGTCAGTTCAGGATGCTGGGTCAGTTTGGGGCACTGGGTCAGTTCAGAATGCTGGGTCAGTTCGGGATGCTGGGTCATTTCCGGATGCTGGGTCAGTTCAGGATGCTGGGTCAGTTCGGGATGCTGGGTCAGTTCGGGGCGCTGGGTCAGTTCAGGATGCTGGGTCAGTTCAGGATGCTGGGTCAGTTCAGGATGCTGGGTCAGTTCGGGATGCTGGGTCAGTTCGGGACGCTGGGTCAGTTCAGGATGCTGGGTCAGTTCAGGATGCTGGGTCAGTTCGGGATGCTGGGTCAGTTCGGGATGCTGTGTCAGTTCGGGGAGCTGAGACAGTACAGGATGCTGGGACAGTTCGGGACGCTGGGTTAGTTTGGGACGCTGGGTCAGTTCGGGATGTTGGGTCAGTTTGGGGTGCTGGATCAGTTCAGGTTGCTGGGTCAGTTCGGGATGCCGGGTCAGTTCAGGGCACTGGGTCATTTCAGGATGCTGGGTCAGTTCGGGGCGCTGGGTCAGTTCGGGGACGCTGGGTCAGTTCGGGGCTCTGGGTCAGTTCAGGGACGCTGGGTCAGTTTGGGGCGCTGGGTCAGTTCGGGAACGCTGGGTCAGTTCGGGGTCGCGGGGTCAGTTCGGGGATGCTGGGTCAGTTCGTGAACGCTGGGTCAGTTCGTGGTGCTGGGTCAGTTCGGGGACGCTGGGTCAGTTCGGGGACGCTGGGTCAGTTCGGGATGCTGGGTCAGTTCGGGATGCTGGGTCAGTTTGGGTCACTGGGTCAGTTTGGGATGCTGGGTCAGTTCGTGGTGCTGGGTCAGTTTGGGATGCTGGGTCAGTTTGGGATGCTGGGTCAGGTCGGGATGCTGGGTCAGTTCGGGATGCTGTGTCAGTTCAGGGAGCTGGGTCAGTTCGGGGCGCTGGGTCAGTTCAGGATGCTGGGTCAGTACAGGATGCTGGGTCAGGTCGGGATGCTGGGTCAGTTCGGGATGCTGTGTCAGTTCGGGGAGCTGGGTCAGTTCGGAGATGCTGGGTCAGTTTGGGGCGCTGGGTCAGTTCGGGTCACTGGGTCAGTTCGGGATGCTGTGTCATTTCGTGATGCTGGGTCAGTACGGGGCGCTGGGTCACTTCGGGACGCTGGGTCTGTTCAGGCCGCTGGGTCAGTTCAATGCGCTGGGTCAGTTCGGGGCGCTGGGTCAGTTCAATGCGCTGAATCAGTTCGGGGCGCTGGGTCAGTTCTGGATGCTGGGTCAGTTCTGGATGCTGGGTCAGTTCGGGATGCTGGGTCAGTTTGGGATGCTGGGTCAGTTCGGGGTGCTGGGTCAGTTCGGGGCACCGGGTCAGTTCGGGACGCTGGGTCAGTTCAAGGCGCTGGGTCAGTTCGTGCGGCTGGGTCAGTTCGGGATGCTGGGTCAGTTCCGGACGCCGGGTCAGTTCAGGATGCTGGGTCAGTTTGAGGTCGCTGGGTCAGTTTGGGGTGTCTGGGTCAGTTCAGGATGCTGGGTCAGTTCGGGGTCGCTGGGTTAGTTCGGGACGCCGGGTCAGTTAAGGGCACTGGGTCAGTTCTGGGTGCTGGGTCAGTTTGGGGCTCTGGGTCAGTTCAGGGACGCTGGGTCAGTTAGGGGCGCTGGGTCAGTTCGGGATGCTGGGTCAGTTCGGGATGCTGGGTCAGTTCAGGATGCTGGGTCAGTTCGGGATGCTGGGTCAGTTCAGAATGCTGGGTTAGTTCAGGATGCTGGGTCAGTTTGGGATGCTGGGTCAGTTCGGGATGCTGTGTCAGTTCGGGGAGCTGGGTCAGTTCAGGATTCTGTGTCAGTTCGGGGTGCTGGGTCAGTTCGGGGCGCTGGGTCAGTTCGTGGAGCTGGGGCAGTACAGGATGCTGTGTCAGTTCAGGGCGCTGGGTCAGTTCGGGGCGCTGGGTCAGTTCGGGGAGCTGGGGCAGTACAGGATGCTGGGTCAGTTCGGGACACTGGGTTAGTTTGGGGTGCTGGGTCAGTTCAGGTCACTGGGTCAGTTCGGGACGCCGGGTCATTTCAGGGCACTGGGTCATTTCAGGATGCTGGGTCAGTTCAGGGCGCTGGGTCAGTTCGGGAACGCTGGGTCAGTTCGGGGTATCGTGGTCAGTTCGGGGATGCTAGGTCAGTTCGTGAACGCTGAGTCAGCTCGTGGTGCTGGGTCAGTTCGGGGTCGCTGGGTCAGTTCGGGGATGCTGGGTCAGTTCGGGATGCTGGGTCTGATCGGGACGCTGGGTCTGCTCGCGGTGCTGAGTCAGTTTGGGGCGCTGGGACAGTTCGGGATGCTGGGTCAGTTCCTAACGCTGGGTCAGTTCGGGGCGCTGGGTCAGTTCGGGATGCTGGGTCAGTTTGGGTCACTGGGTCAGTTTGGGATGCTGGGTCAGTTCGGGGTGCTGGGTCAGTTTGGGATGCCGGGTCAGTTTGGGTCACTGTGTCAGTACGGGATGCTGGGTCAGTTCGGGGCGCTGGGTCAGTTCGGGGCGCTGGGTTAGTTCGGGATACTGGGTAGGTTTGAGGTCGCTAGGTCAGTTCGGGATGCTTGGTCAGTTTGAGGTCGCTGGGTCAGTTTGGGGTCTCTGGGTCAGTTCAGGATGCTGGGTCAGTTCGGGGTCGCTGGGTTAGTTCGGGACGCCGGGTCAGTTAAGAGCACTGGGTCAGTTCTGGATGCTGGGTCAGTTTGGGGCTCTGGGTCAGTTCAGGGACGCTGGGTCAGTTAGGGGCGCTGGGTCAGTTCGGGATGCTGGGTCAGTTCGGGATGCTGGGTCAGTTCAGGATGCTGGGTCAGTTCGGGATGCTGGGTCAGTTTGGGGCACTGGGTCAGTTCAGAATGCTGGGTCAGTTCGGGATGCTGGGTCATTTCAGGATGCTGGGTCAGTTCAGGATGCTGGGTCAGTTCGGGATGCTGGGTCAGTTCGGGGCGCTGGGTCAGTTCAGGATGCTGGGTCAGTTCAGGATGCTGGGTCAGTTCAGGATGCTGGGTCAGTTCGGGATGCTGGGTCAGTTCGGGACGCCGGGTCAGTTCAGGATGCTGGGTCAGTTCAGGATGCTGGGTCAGTTCGGGATGCTGGGTCAGTTCGGGATGCTGTGTCAGTTCGGGGAGCTGGGACAGTACAGGATGCTGGGTCAGTTCGGGACGCTGGGTTAGTTTGGGACGCTGGGTCAGTTCGGGATGTTGGGTCAGTTTGGGGTGCTGGATCAGTTCAGGTTGCTGGGTCAGTTCGGGACGCCGGGTCAGTTCAGGGCACTGGGTCATTTCAGGATGCTGGGTCAGTTCGGGGCGCTGGGTCAGTTCGGGGACGCTGGGTCAGTTCGGGGCTCTGGGTCAGTTCAGGGACGCTGGGTCAGTTTGGGGCGCTGGGTCAGTTCGGGAACGCTGGGTCAGTTCGGGGTCGCGGGGTCAGTTCGGGGATGCTGGGTCAGTTCGTGAACGCTGGGTCAGTTCGTGGTGCTGGGTCAGTTCGGGGACGCTGGGTCAGTTCGGGGACGCTGGGTCAGTTCGGGATGCTGGGTCAGTTCGGGATGCTGGGTCAGTTTGGGTCACTGGGTCAGTTTGGGATGCTGGGTCAGTTCGTGGTGCTGGGTCAGTTTGGGATGCTGGGTCAGTTTGGGTCACTGTGTCAGTTTGGGATGCTGGTTCAGTTCGGGATGCTGGGTCAGTTCGGGGCACCGGGTCAGTTCGGGATGCTGGGTCAGTTCGGGGACACTGTGTCAGTTCAGGATGCTGGGTCAGTTTGGGATGCTGGGTCAGTTTGGGGCGCTGGGTCTGTTCGGGACGCTTGGTCAGATTGGAACGTTGCGTCAGTTTGGGGACACTGGGTCAGTTCAGGACGCTGGGTCAGTTCGGGGACACTGGGTCAGTTCAGGGACGTTGGGTCAGTTCGGGAACGCTGGGTCAGTTCGGGGTCGCTGGGTCACTTCGGGACGCTGGGTCAGTTCAGGTCCCTGGGTCAGTTCGGAGATGCTGGGTCAGTTTGAGGTGCTGGGTCTGTTCGGGACGCTTGGTCAGATTGGAACGCTGCGTCAGTTTGGGGACACTGGGTCAGTTCAGGATGCTGGGTCAGTTTGGGGACACTGGGTCAGTTCAGGGTCGTTGGGTCAGTTTGGGAACGCTGGGTCAGTTCGGAGTCGCTGGGTCACTTCGGGACGCTGGGTCAGTTCAGGTCCCTGGGTCAGTTCGGGATGCTGTGTCAGTTCAGGGAGCTGGGTCAGTTCGGGGCGCTGGGTCAGTTCAGGATGCTGGGTCAGTACAGGATGCTGGGTCAGGTCGGGATGCTGGGTCAGTTCGGGATGCTGTGTCAGTTCGGGGAGCTGGGTCAGTTCGGAGATGCTGGGTCAGTTTGGGGCGCTGGGTCAGTTCGGGTCACTGGGTCAGTTCGGGATGCTGTGTCATTTCGTGATGCTGGGTCAGTACGGGGCGCTGGGTCACTTCGGGACGCTGGGTCTGTTCAGGCCGCTGGGTCAGTTCAATGCGCTGGGTCAGTTCGGGGCGCTGGGTCAGTTCAATGCGCTGGATCAGTTCGGGGCGCTGGGTCAGTTCTGGATGCTGGGTCAGTTCTGGATGCTGGGTCAGTTCGGGATGCTGGGTCAGTTTGGGATGCTGGGTCAGTTCGGGGTGCTGGGTCAGTTCGGGACGCTGGGTCAGTTCAAGGCGCTGGGTCAGTTCGTGCGGCTGGGTCAGTTCGGGATGCTGGGTCAGTTCCGGACGCCGGGTCAGTTCAGGATGCTGGGTCAGTTTGAGGTCGCTGGGTCAGTTTGGGGTGTCTGGGTCAGTTCAGGATGCTGGGTCAGTTCGGGGTCGCTGGGTTAGTTCGGGACGCCGGGTCAGTTAAGGGCACTGGGTCAGTTCTGGGTGCTGGGTCAGTTTGGGGCTCTGGGTCAGTTCAGGGACGCTGGGTCAGTTAGGGGCGCTGGGTCAGTTCGGGATGCTGGGTCAGTTCGGGATGCTGGGTCAGTTCAGGATGCTGGGTCAGTTCGGGATGCTGGGTCAGTTCAGAATGCTGGGTTAGTTCAGGATGCTGGGTCAGTTTGGGATGCTGGGTCAGTTCGGGATGCTGTGTCAGTTCGGGGAGCTGGGTCAGTTCAGGATTCTGTGTCAGTTCGGGGTGCTGGGTCAGTTCGGGGCGCTGGGTCAGTTCGTGGAGCTGGGGCAGTACAGGATGCTGTGTCAGTTCGGGGCGCTGGGTCAGTTCGGGGCGCTGGGTCAGTTCGGGGAGCTGGGGCAGTACAGGATGCTGGGTCAGTTCGGGACACTGGGTTAGTTTGGGGTGCTGGGTCAGTTCAGGTCACTGGGTCAGTTCGGGACGCCGGGTCATTTCAGGGCACTGGGTCATTTCAGGATGCTGGGTCAGTTCAGGGCGCTGGGTCAGTTCGGGGATGCTGGGTCAGTTCGGGATGCTGGGTCTGATCGGGACGCTGGGTCTGCTCGCGGTGCTGAGTCAGTTTGGGGCGCTGGGACAGTTCGGGATGCTGGGTCAGTTCCTAACGCTGGGTCAGTTCGGGGCGCTGGGTCAGTTCGGGATGCTGGGTCAGTTTGGGTCACTGGGTCAGTTTGGGATGCTGGGTCAGTTCGGGGTGCTGGGTCAGTTTGGGATGCCGGGTCAGTTTGGGTCACTGTGTCAGTACGGGATGCTGGGTCAGTTCGGGGCGCTGGGTCAGTTCGGGGCGCTGGGTCAGTTCGGGAAGCTGGGTCAGTTTGGGATGCTGGGTCAGTTTGGGTCACTGTGTCAGTACGGGATGCTGGGTCAGTTCGGGGCGCTGGGTCAGTTCGGGGCGCTGGGTTAGTTCGGGATACTGGGTAGGTTTGAGGTCGCTAGGTCAGTTTGGGATGCTGGGTCACTTTGTGATGCTGGGTCAGTTTGGGGTGCTGGGTCAGTTCGGGACGCTGGGTCAGTTCAAGGCGCTGGGTCAGTTCGGGACGCTGGGTCAGTTCAAGGCGCTGGGTCAGTTCGGGAGTCTGGGTCAGTTCGGGATGCTTGGTCAGTTTGAGGTCGCTGGGTCAGTTTGGGGTCTCTGGGTCAGTTCAGGATGCTGGGTCAGTTCGGGGTCGCTGGGTTAGTTCGGGACGCCGGGTCAGTTAAGAGCACTGGGTCAGTTCTGGATGCTGGGTCAGTTTGGGGCTCTAGGTCAGTTCAGGGACGCTGGGTCAGTTAGGGGCGCTGGGTCAGTTCGGGATGCTGGGTCAGTTCGGGATGCTGGGTCAGTTCGGGATGCTGGGTCAGTTCGGGATGCTGGGTCAGTTTGGGGCACTGGGTCAGTTCAGAATGCTGGGTCAGTTCGGGATGCTGGGTCATTTAAGGATGCTGGGTCAGTTCAGGATGCTGGGTCAGTTCGGGATGCTGGGTCAGTTCGGGGCGCTGGGTCAGTTCAGGATGCTGGGTCAGTTCAGGATGCTGGGTCAGTTCAGGATGCTGGGTCAGTTCGGGATGCTGGGTCAGTTCGGGACGCCGGGTCAGTTCAGGATGCTGGGTCAGTTCAGGATGCTGGGTCAGTTCGGGATGCTGGGTCAGTTCGGGATGCTGTGTCAGTTCGGGGAGCTGGGACAGTACAGGATGCTGGGTCAGTTCGGGACGCTGGGTTAGTTTGGGACGCTGGGTCAGTTCGGGATGTTGGGTCAGTTTGGGGTGCTGGATCAGTTCAGGTTGCTGGGTCAGTTCGGGACGCCGGGTCAGTTCAGGGCACTGGGTCATTTCAGGATGCTGGGTCAGTTCGGGGCGCTGGGTCAGTTCGGGGACGCTGGGTCAGTTCGGGGCTCTGGGTCAGTTCAGGGACGCTGGGTCAGTTTGGGGCGCTGGGTCAGTTCGGGAACGCTGGGTCAGTTCGGGGTCGCGGGGTCAGTTCGGGGATGCTGGGTCAGTTCGTGAACGCTGGGTCAGTTCGTGGTGCTGGGTCAGTTCGGGGACGCTGGGTCAGTTCGGGGACGCTGGGTCAGTTCGGGATGCTGGGTCAGTTCGGGATGCTGGGTCAGTTTGGGTCACTGGGTCAGTTTGGGATGCTGGGTCAGTTCGTGGTGCTGGGTCAGTTTGGGATGCTGGGTCAGTTTGGGTCACTGTGTCAGTTTGGGATGCTGGTTCAGTTCGGGATGCTGGGTCAGTTCGGGGCACCGGGTCAGTTCGGGATGCTGGGTCAGTTCGGGGACACTGTGTCAGTTCAGGATGCTGGGTCAGTTTGGGATGCTGGGTCAGTTTGGGGCGCTGGGTCTGTTCGGGACGCTTGGTCAGATTGGAACGTTGCGTCAGTTTGGGGACACTGGGTCAGTTCAGGACGCTGGGTCAGTTCGGGGACACTGGGTCAGTTCAGGGACGTTGGGTCAGTTCGGGAACGCTGGGTCAGTTCGGGGTCGCTGGGTCACTTCGGGACGCTGGGTCAGTTCAGGTCCCTGGGTCAGTTCGGAGATGCTGGGTCAGTTTGAGGTGCTGGGTCTGTTCGGGACGCTTGGTCAGATTGGAACGCTGCGTCAGTCTGGGGACACTGGGTCAGTTCAGGATGCTGGGTCAGTTTGGGGACACTGGGTCAGTTCAGGGTCGTTGGGTCAGTTTGGGAACGCTGGGTCAGTTCGGAGTCGCTGGGTCACTTCGGGACGCTGGGTCAGTTCAGGTCCCTGGGTCAGTTCGGAGATGCTGGGTCAGTTTGGGGCGCTGGGTCAGTTCGGGTCACTGGGTCAGTTCGGGATGCTGAGTCAGGTCGTGATGCTGGGTCAGTTCGGGGCGCTGGGTCACTTCGGGACGCTGGGTCAGTTCAGGCTGCTGGGTCAGTTGAATGCGCTGGGTCAGTTCGGGGCGCTGGGTCAGTTCAATGCGCTGGGTCAGTTCGGGGCGCTGGGTCAGTTCGGGATGCTGGGTCAGTTTGGGATGCTGGGTCAGTTCGGGATGCTGGGTCAGTTCGGGATGCTGGGTCAGTTCGGGGTGCTGTGTCAGTTCGGGGCACCGGGTCAGTTCGGGACGCTGGGTCAGTTCAAGACGCTGGGTCAGTTCGTGCGGCTGGGTCAGTTCGGGATGCTGGGTCAGTTCCGGACGCCGGGTCAGTTCGGGATGCTGGGTCAGTTTGAGGTCGCTGGGTCTGATTGGGGTCGCTGGGTCAGTTCAGGATGCTGTGTCAGTTCGGGGTCGCTGGGTTAGTTCGGGACGCCGGGTCAGATAAGGGCACTGGGTCAGTTCTGGATGCTGGGTCAGTTTGGGGCTCTGGGTCAGTTCAGGGATGCTGGGTCAGTTAGGGGCGCTGGGTCAGTTCGGGATGCTGGGTCAGTTCGGGGCGCTGGGTCAGTTCAGGATGCTGGGTCAGTTCGGGATGCTGGGTCAGTTCAGAATGCTGGGTCAGTTCAGTATGCTGGGTCAGTTTGGGATGCTGGGTCAGTTCGGGATGCAGTGTCAGTTCGGGGAGCTGGGTCAGTTCGGGACGCTGGGTCAGTTCGGGATGCTGTGTCAGTTCGGGGCGCTGGGTCAGTTCGGGGCGCTGGGTCAGTTTGGGAGCTGGGGCAGTACAGGATGCTGGGTCAGTTCGGGACGCTGGGTTAGTTTGGGGTGCTGTGTCAGTTCAGGTCACTGGGTCAGTTCGGGACGCCGGGTCAGTTCAGGGCACTGGGTCATTTCAGGATGCTGGGTCAGTTCGGGGGGCTGGGTCTGTTCGGGGACGCTGGGTCAGTTCGGGGCTCTGGGTCAGTTCAGGGACGCTGGGTCAGTTTGGGGCGCTGGGTCAGTTCGGGAACACTGGGTCAGTTCGTGGTGCTGGGTCAGTTCGGGGACGCTGGGTCAGTTCGGGGACGCTGGGTCAGTTCGGGATGCTGGGTCTGATCGGGACGCTGGGTCTGTTCGCGCTGCTGAGTCTGTTTGGGGCGCTGGGACAGTTCGGGATGCTGGGTCAGTTCCTAACGCTGGGTCTGTTCGGGGCGCTGGGTCAGTTCGGGATGCTGGGTCAGTTTGGGTCACTGGGTCAGTTTGGGATGCTGGGTCAGTTCGGGGTGCTGGGTCAGTTTGGGATGCTGGGTCAGTTTGGGTCACTGTGTCAGTACGGGATGCTGGGTCAGTTCGGGGCGCTGGGTCAGTTCGGGGCGCAGGGTCAGTTCGGGATACTGGGTAGGTTTGAGGTCGCTAGGTCAGTTTGGGATGCTGGGTCACTTTGTGATGCTGGGTCAGTTTGGGGTGCTGGGTCTGTTCAAGGCGCTGGGTCAGTTTGGGACGCTGGGTCAGTTCAAGGCGCTGGGTCAGTTCGGGACGCTGGGTCAGTTTGGGATGCTGGGTCAGTTTGAGGTCGCTGGGTCAGTTTGGGGTCTCTGGGTCAGTTCAGGATGCTGGGTCAGTTCGGGGTCGCTGGGTTAGTTCGGGACGCCGGGTCAGTTAAGAGCACTGGGTCAGTTCTGGATGCTGGGTCAGTTTGGGGCTCTGGGTCAGTTCAGGGACGCTGGGTCAGTTAGGGGCGCTGGGTCAGTTCGGGATGCTGGGTCAGTTCGGGATGCTGTGTCAGTTCGGGGAGCTGGGACAGTACAGGATGCTGGGTCAGTTCGGGACGCTGGGTTAGTTTGGGACGCTGGGTCAGTTCGGGATGTTGGGTCAGTTTGGGGTGCTGGGTCAGTTCAGGTTGATGGGTCAGTTCGGGACGCCGGGTCAGTTCAGGGCACTGGGTCATTTCAGGATGCTGGGTCAGTTCGGGGCGCTGGGTCAGTTCGGGGACGCTGGGTCAGTTCGGGGCTCTGGGTCAGTTCAGGGACGCTGGGTCAGTTTGGGGCGCTGGGTCAGTTCGGGAACGCTGGGTCAGTTCGGGGTCGCGGGGTCAGTTCGGGGATGCTGGGTCAGTTCCTGAACGCTGGGTCAGTTCGTGGTGCTGGGTCAGTTCGGGGACGCTGGGTCAGTTCGGGGACGCTGGGTCAGTTCGGGATGCTGGGTCAGTTCGGGATGCTGGGTCAGTTTGGGTCACTGGGTCAGTTTGGGATGCTGGGTCAGTTCGTGGTGCTGGGTCAGTTTGGGATGCTGGGTCAGTTTGGGATGCTGGATCAGGTCGGGATGCTGGGTCAGTTCGGGATCCTGTGTCAGTTCAGGGAGCTGGGTCAGTTCGGGGCGCTGGGTCAGTTCAGGATGCTGGGTCAGTACAGGATGCTGGGTCAGGTCGGGATGCTGGGTCAGTTCGGGATGCTGTGTCAGTTCGGGGAGCTGGGTCAGTTCGGAGATGCTGGGTCAGTTTGGGGCGCTGGGTCAGTTCGGGTCACTGGGTCAGTTCGGGATGCTGTGTCATTTCGTGATGCTGGGTCAGTACCGGGCGCTGGGTCACTTCGGGACGCTGGGTCTGTTCAGGCCGCTGGGTCAGTTCAATGCGCTGGGTCAGTTGGGGGGGCTGGGTCAGTTCAATGCGCTGGATCAGTTCGGGGCGCTGGGTCAGTTCTGGATGCTGGGTCAGTTCTGGATGCTGGGTCAGTTCGGGATGCTGGGTCAGTTTGGGATGCTGGGTCAGTTCGGGGTGCTGGGTCAGTTCGGGGCACCGGGTCAGTTCGGGACGCTGGGTCAGTTCAAGGCGCTGGGTCAGTTCGTGCGGCTGGGTCAGTTCGGGATGCTGGGTCAGTTCCGGACGCCGGGTCAGTTCAGGATGCTGGGTCAGTTTGAGGTCGCTGGGTCAGTTTGGGGTGTCTGGGTCAGTTCAGGATGCTGGGTCAGTTCGGGGTCGCTGGGTTAGTTCGGGACGCCGGGTCAGTTAAGGGCACTGGGTCAGTTCTGGGTGCTGGGTCAGTTTGGGGCTCTGGGTCAGTTCAGGGACGCTGGGTCAGTTAGGGGCGCTGGGTCAGTTCGGGATGCTGGGTCAGTTCGGGATGCTGGGTCAGTTCAGGATGCTGGGTCAGTTCGGGATGCTGGGTCAGTTCAGAATGCTGGGTTAGTTCAGGATGCTGGGTCAGTTTGGGATGCTGGGTCAGTTCGGGATGCTGTGTCAGTTCGGGGAGCTGGGTCAGTTCAGGATTCTGTGTCAGTTCGGGGTGCTGGGTCAGTTCGGGGCGCTGGGTCAGTTCGTGGAGCTGGGGCAGTACAGGATGCTGTGTCAGTTCGGGGCGCTGGGTCAGTTCGGGGCGCTGGGTCAGTTCGGGGAGCTGGGGCAGTACAGGATGCTGGGTCAGTTCGGGACACTGGGTTAGTTTGGGGTGCTGGGTCAGTTCAGGTCACTGGGTCAGTTCGGGACGCCGGGTCATTTCAGGGCACTGGGTCATTTCAGGATGCTGGGTCAGTTCAGGGCGCTGGGTCAGTTCGGGAACGCTGGGTCAGTTCGGGGTATCGTGGTCAGTTCGGGGATGCTGGGTCAGTTCGTGAACGCTGAGTCAGTTCGTGGTGCTGGGTCAGTTCAGGGTCGCTGGGTCAGTTCGGGGATGCTGGGTCAGTTCGGGATGCTGGGTCTGATCGGGACGCTGGGTCTGCTCGCGGTGCTGAGTCAGTTTGGGGCGCTGGGACAGTTCGGGATGCTGGGTCAGTTCCTAACGCTGGGTCAGTTCGGGGCGCTGGGTCAGTTCGGGATGCTGGGTCAGTTTGGGTCACTGGGTCAGTTTGGGATGCTGGGTCAGTTCGGGGTGCTGGGTCAGTTTGGGATGCCGGGTCAGTTTGGGTCACTGTGTCAGTACGGGATGCTGGGTCAGTTCGGGGCGCTGGGTCAGTTCGGGGCGCTGGGTCAGTTCGGGAAGCTGGGTCAGTTTGGGATGCTGGGTCAGTTTGGGTCACTGTGTCAGTACGGGATGCTGGGTCAGTTCGGGGCGCTGGGTCAGTTCGGGGCGCTGGGTTAGTTCGGGATACTGGGTAGGTTTGAGGTCGCTAGGTCAGTTTGGGATGCTGGGTCACTTTGTGATGCTGGGTCAGTTTGGGGTGCTGGGTCAGTTCGGGACGCTGGGTCAGTTCAAGGCGCTGGGTCAGTTCGGGACGCTGGGTCAGTTCAAGGCGCTGGGTCAGTTCGGGAGGCTGGGTCAGTTTGGGATGCTTGGTCAGTTTGAGGTCGCTGGGTCAGTTTGGGGTCTCTGGGTCAGTTCAGGATGCTGGGTCAGTTCGGGGTCGCTGGGTTAGTTCGGGACGCCGGGTCAGTTAAGAGCACTGGGTCAGTTCTGGATGCTGGGTCAGTTTGGGGCTCTAGGTCAGTTCAGGGACGCTGGGTCAGTTAGGGGCGCTGGGTCGGTTCGGGATGCTGGGTCAGTTCGGGATGCTGGGTCAGTTCAGGATGCTGGGTCAGTTCGGGATGCTGGGTCAGTTTGGGGCACTGGGTCAGTTCAGAATGCTGGGTCAGTTCGGGATGCTGGGTCATTTCAGGATGCTGGGTCAGTTCAGGATGCTGGGTCAGTTCGGGATGCTGGGTCAGTTCGGGGCGCTGGGTCAGTTCAGGATGCTGGGTCAGTTCAGGATGCTGGGTCAGTTCAGGATGCTGGGTCAGTTCGGGACGCTGGGTCAGTTCAGGATGCTGGGTCAGTTCAGGATAGAACATAGAACATAGAACATTACAGCGCAGAACAGGCCCTTCGGCCCACGATGTTGCACCGACCAGTTACAAACAAAAAAAAAAAAAAAAAAAAAAAAAAAAAAAAAAAAAAAGTGACCCTCCAACCTAAACCAATTTCTTATCGTCCATGAATCTATCTACGGCTCTCTTAAACGCCCCCAAACTAGGCGCATTTACAACTGATGCTGGTAGGGCATTCCAATCCCTCACCACTCTCTGGGTAAAGAACCTACCCCTGACATCGGTCCTGTAACTACCCCCCCTCAATTTAAAGCCATGCCCCCTCGTGCTGGATTTCTCCATCAGAGGAAAAAGGCTATCACTATCCACCCTATCTAATCCTCTAATCATCTTATATGTTTCAATAAGATCCCCTCTTAGCCGCCGCCTTTCCAGCGAAAACAATCCCAACTCACTCAGCCTCTCCTCATAGGATCTCCCCTCCATACCAGGCAACATCCTGGTAAACCTCCTCTGCACCTTCTCCAAAGCCTCCACATCCTTCCTGTAATGTGGGGACCAGAACTGCACACAGTACTCCAAGTGCGGCCGCACCAGAGTTGTGTACAGTAGCAACATAACGCTACGACTCCTAAATTCAATCCCCCTACCAATAAACGCCAAGACACCATATGCCTTCTTAACAACCTTATCTACTTGATTCCCAACTTTCAGGGATCTATGTACACATACACCTAGATCCCTCTGCTCCTCCACACTATTCAAAGTCCTCCCGTTAGCCCTATACTCAACACATCTGTTATTCCTACCAAAGTGAATTACCTCACACTTCTCCGCATTAAACTCCATCCGCCACCTCTCGGCCCAACATTGCAACCTGTCTAAGTCTTCCTGCAAACTACGACACCCTTCCTCACTGTCTACCACACCACCGACTTTGGTGTCATCAGCAAATTTGCTAATCCACCCAATTATACCCTCATCCAGGTCATTAATAAATATTACAAACAGCAGTGGCCCCAAAACAGATCCCTGAGGTACACCACTTGTAACCGCACTCCATGATGAATATTTACTATCAACCACCACCCTCTGTTTCCTATCCGCTAGCCAATTCCTGATCCAATTTCCTAGATCACCCCCAATCCCATACATCTGCATTTTCTGCAGAAGCCTACCATGGTGAACCTTATCAAATGGATGCTGGGTCAGTTCGGGATGCTGGGTCAGTTCGGGATGCTGTGTCAGTTCGGGGAGCTGGGACAGTACAGGATGCTGGGTCAGTTCGGGACGCTGGGTTAGATTGGGACGCTGGGTCAGTTCGGGATGTTGGGTCAGTTTGGGGTGCTGGATCAGTTCAGGTTGCTGGGTCAGTTCGGGACGCCGGGTCAGTTCAGGGCACTGGGTCATTTCAGGATGCTGGGTCAGTTCGGGGCGCTGGGTCAGTTCGGGGACGCTGGGTCAGTTCGGGGCTCTGGGTCAGTTCAGGGACGCTGGGTCAGTTTGGGGCGCTGGGTCAGTTCGGGAACGCTGGGTCAGTTCGGGGTCGCAGGGTCAGTTCGGGGATGCTGGGTCAGTTCGTGAACGCTGGGTCAGTTCGTGGTGCTGGGTCAGTTCGGGGACGCTGGGTCAGTTCGGGGACGCTGGGTCAGTTCGGGATGCTGGGTCAGTTCGGGATGCTGGGTCAGTTTGGGTCACTGGGTCAGTTTGGGATGCTGGGTCAGTTCGTGGTGCTGGGTCAGTTTGGGATGCTGGGTCAGTTTGGGTCACTGTGTCAGTTTGGGATGCTGGTTCAGTTCGGGATGCTGGGTCAGTTCGGGGCACCGGGTCAGTTCGGGATGCTGGGTCAGTTTGGGGACACTGGGTCAGTTCAGGACGCTGGGTCAGTTTGGGGACACTGGGTCAGTTCAGGGACGTTGGGTCAGTTCGGGAACGCTGGGTCAGTTCGGGGTCGCTGGGTCACTTCGGGACGCTGGGTCAGTTCAGGTCCCTGGGTCAGTTCGGAGATGCTGGGTCAGTTTGAGGTGCTGGGTCTGTTCGGGATGCTTGGTCAGATTGGAACGCTGCGTCAGTTTGGGGACACTGGGTCAGTTCAGGATGCTGCGTCAGTTTGGGGACACTGGGTCAGTTCAGGGTCGTTGGGTCAGTTTGGGAACGCTGGGTCAGTTCGGAGTCGCTGGGTCACTTCGGGACGCTGGGTCAGTTCAGGTCCCTGGGTCAGTTCGGAGATGCTGGGTCAGTTTGCGGCGCTGGGTCAGTTCGTGTCACTGGGTCAGTTCGGGATGCTGAGTCAGGTCGTGATGCTGGGTCTGTTCGGGGCGCTGGGTCACTTCGGGACGCTGGGTCAGTTCAGGCTGCTGGGTCAGTTGAATGCGCTGGGTCAGTTCGGGGCGCTGGGTCAGTTCAATGCGCTGGGTCAGTTCGGGGCGTTGGGTCAGTTCGGGATGCTGGGTCAGTTTGGGATGCTGGGTCAGTTCGGGATGCTGGGTCAGTTCGGGATGCTGGGTCAGTTCGGGGTGCTGTGTCAGTTCGGGGCACCGGGTCAGTTCGGGACGCTGGGTCAGTTCAAGACGCTGGGTCAGTTCGTGCGGCTGGGTCAGTTCGGGATGCTGGGTCAGTTCCGGACGCCGGGTCAGTTCGGGATGCTGGGTCAGTTTGAGGTCGCTGGGTCTGATTGGGGTCGCTGGGTCAGTTCAGGATGCTGTGTCAGTTCGGGGTCGCTGGGTTAGTTCGGGACGCCGGGTCAGATAAGGGCACTGGGTCAGTTCTGGATGCTGGGTCAGTTTGGGGCTCTGGGTCAGTTCAGGGATGCTGGGTCAGTTAGGGGCGCTGGGTCAGTTCGGGATGCTGGGTCAGTTCGGGATGCTGGGTCAGTTCAGAATGCTGGGTCAGTTCAGTATGCTGGGTCAGTTTGGGATGCTGGGTCAGTTCGGGATGCAGTGTCAGTTCGGGGAGCTGGGTCAGTTCGGGACGCTGGGTCAGTTCGGGATGCTGTGTCAGTTCGGGGCGCTGGGTCAGTTCGGGGCGCTGGGTCAGTTCGGGAGCTGGGGCAGTACAGAATGCTGGGTCAGTTCGGGACGCTGGGTTAGTTTGGGGTGCTGTGTCAGTTCAGGTCACTGGGTCAGTTCGGGACGCCGGGTCAGTTCAGGGCACTGGGTCATTTCAGGATGCTGGGTCAGTTTGGGGGGCTGGGTCAGTTCGGGGCTCTGGGTCAGTTCAGGGACGCTGGGTCAGTTTGGGGCGCTGGGTCAGTTCGGGAACGCTGGGTCAGTTCGTGGTGCTGGGTCAGTTCGGGGACGCTGGGTCAGTTCGGGGACGCTGGGTCAGTTCGGGATGCTGGGTCTGATCGGGACGCTGGGTCTGTTCGCGCTGCTGAGTCTGTTTGGGGCGCTGGGACAGTTCGGGATGCTGGGTCAGTTCCTAACGCTGGGTCTGTTCGGGGCGCTGGGTCAGTTCGGGATGCTGGGTCAGTTCGGGGTGCTGGGTCAGTTTGGGATGCTGGGTCAGTTTGGGTCACTGTGTCAGTACGGGATGCTGGGTCAGTTCGGGGCGCTGGGTCAGTTCGGGGCGCAGGGTCAGTTCGGGATACTGGGTAGGTTTGAGGTCGCTAGGTCAGTTTGGGATGCTGGGTCACTTTGTGATGCTGGGTCAGTTTGGGGTGCTGGGTCTGTTCAAGGCGCTGGGTCAGTTTGGGACGCTGGGTCAGTTCAAGGCGCTGGGTCAGTTCGGGACGCTGGGTCAGTTTGGGATGCTGGGTCAGTTTGAGGTTGCTGGGTCAGTTTGGGGTCTCTGGGTCAGTTCAGGATGCTGGGTCAGTTCGGGGTCGCTGGGTTAGTTCGGGACGCCGGGTCAGTTAAGAGCACTGGGTCAGTTCTGGATGCTGGGTCAGTTTGGGGCTCTGGGTCAGTTCAGGATGCTGGGTCAGTTCGGGGTCGCTGGGTTAGTTCGGGACGCCGGGTCAGTTAAGAGCACTGGGTCAGTTCGGGATGTTGGGTCCGTTTGGGGTGCTGGATCAGTTCAGGTTGCTGGGTCAGTTCGGGACGCCGGGTCAGTTCAGGGCACTGGGTCATTTCAGGATGCTGGGTCAGTTCGGGGCGCTGGGTCAGTTCGGGGACGCTGGGTCAGTTCGGGGCTCTGGGTCAGTTCAGGGACGCTGGGTCAGTTTGGGGCGCTGGGTCAGTTCGGGAACGCTGGGTCAGTTCGGGGTCGCGGGGTCAGTTCGGGGATGCTGGGTCAGTTCGTGAACGCTGGGTCAGTTCGTGGTGCTGGGTCAGTTCGGGGACGCTGGGTCAGTTCGGGGACGCTGGGTCAGTTCGGGATGCTGGGTCAGTTCGGGATGCTGGGTCAGTTTGGGTCACTGGGTCAGTTTGGGATGCTGGGTCAGTTCGTGGTGCTGGGTCAGTTTGGGATGCTGGGTCAGTTTGGGTCACTGTGTCAGTTTGGGATGCTGGTTCAGTTCGGGATGCTGGGTCAGTTCGGGGCACCGGGTCAGTTCGGGATGCTGGGTCAGTTCGGGGACACTGTGTCAGTTCAGGATGCTGGGTCAGTTTGGGATGCTGGGTCAGTTTGGGGCGCTGGGTCTGTTCGGGACGTTTGGTCAGATTGGAACGTTGCGTCAGTTTGGGGACACTGGGTCAGTTCAGGACGCTGGGTCAGTTCGGGGACACTGGGTCAGTTCAGGGACGTTGGGTCAGTTCGGGAACGCTGGGTCAGTTCGGGGTCGCTGGGTCACTTCGGGACGCTGGGTCAGTTCAGGTCCCTGGGTCAGTTCGGAGATGCTGGGTCAGTTTGAGGTGCTGGGTCTGTTCGGGACGCTTGGTCAGATTGGAACGCTGCGTCAGTTTGGGGACACTGGGTCAGTTCAGGATGCTGGGTCAGTTTGGGGACACTGGGTCAGTTCAGGGTCGTTGGGTCAGTTTGGGAACGCTGGGTCAGTTCGGAGTCGCTGGGTCACTTCGGGACGCTGGGTCAGTTCAGGTCCCTGGGTCAGTTCGGGATGCTGTGTCAGTTCAGGGAGCTGGGTCAGTTCGGGGCGCTGGGTCAGTTCAGGATGCTGGGTCAGTACAGGATGCTGGGTCAGGTCGGGATGCTGGGTCAGTTCGGGATGCTGTGTCAGTTCGGGGAGCTGGGTCAGTTCGGAGATGCTGGGTCAGTTTGGGGCGCTGGGTCAGTTCGGGTCACTGGGTCAGTTCGGGATGCTGTGTCATTTCGTGATGCTGGGTCAGTACGGGGCGCTGGGTCACTTCGGGACGCTGGGTCTGTTCAGGCCGCTGGGTCAGTTCAATGCGCTGGGTCAGTTCGGGGCGCTGGGTCAGTTCAATGCGCTGGATCAGTTCGGGGCGCTGGGTCAGTTCTGGATGCTGGGTCAGTTCTGGATGCTGGGTCAGTTCGGGATGCTGGGTCAGTTTGGGATGCTGGGTCAGTTCGGGGTGCTGGGTCAGTTCGGGGCACCGGGTCAGTTCGGGACGCTGGGTCAGTTCAAGGCGCTGGGTCAGTTCGTGCGGCTGGGTCAGTTCGGGATGCTGGGTCAGTTCCGGACGCCGGGTCAGTTCAGGATGCTGGGTCAGTTTGAGGTCGCTGGGTCAGTTTGGGGTGTCTGGGTCAGTTCAGGATGCTGGGTCAGTTCGGGGTCGCTGGGTTAGTTCGGGACGCCGGGTCAGTTAAGGGCACTGGGTCAGTTCTGGGTGCTGGGTCAGTTTGGGGCTCTGGGTCAGTTCAGGGACGCTGGATCAGTTAGGGGCGCTGGGTCAGTTCGGGATGCTGGGTCAGTTCGGGATGCTGGGTCAGTTCAGGATGCTGGGTCAGTTCGGGATGCTGGGTCAGTTCAGAATGCTGGGTTAGTTCAGGATGCTGGGTCAGTTTGGGATGCTGGGTCAGTTCGGGATGCAGTGTCAGTTCGGGGAGCTGGGTCAGTTCAGGATTCTGTGTCAGTTCGGGGTGCTGGGTCAGTTCGGGGCGCTGGGTCAGTTCGTGGAGCTGGGGCAGTACAGGATGCTGTGTCAGTTCGGGGCGCTGGGTCAGTTCGGGGCGCTGGGTCAGTTCGGGGAGCTGGGGCAGTACAGGATGCTGGGTCAGTTCGGGACACTGGGTTAGTTTGGGGTGCTGGGTCAGTTCAGGTCACTGGGTCAGTTCGGGACGCCGGGTCATTTCAGGGCACTGGGTCATTTCAGGATGCTGGGTCAGTTCAGGGCGCTGGGTCAGTTCGGGAACGCTGGGTCAGTTCGGGGTATCGTGGTCAGTTCGGGGATGCTAGGTCAGTTCGTGAACGCTGAGTCAGTTCGTGGTGCTGGGTCAGTTCAGGGTCGCTGGGTCAGTTCGGGGATGCTGGGTCAGTTCGGGATGCTGGGTCTGATCGGGACGCTGGGTCTGCTCGCGGTGCTGAGTCAGTTTGGGGCGCTGGGACAGTTCGGGATGCTGGGTCAGTTCCTAACGCTGGGTCAGTTCGGGGCGCTGGGTCAGTTCGGGATGCTGGGTCAGTTTGGGTCACTGGGTCAGTTTGGGATGCTGGGTCAGTTCGGGGTGCTGGGTCAGTTTGGGATGCCGGGTCAGTTTGGGTCACTGTGTCAGTACGGGATGCTGGGTCAGTTCGGGGCGCTGGGTCAGTTCGGGGCGCTGGGTCAGTTCGGGAAGCTGGGTCAGTTTGGGATGCTGGGTCAGTTTGGGTCACTGTGTCAGTACGGGATGCTGGGTCAGTTCGGGGCGCTGGGTCAGTTCGGGGCGCTGGGTTAGTTCGGGATACTGGGTAGGTTTGAGGTCGCTAGGTCAGTTTGGGATGCTGGGTCACTTTGTGATGCTGGGTCAGTTTGGGGTGCTGGGTCAGTTCGGGACGCTGGGTCAGTTCAAGGCGCTGGGTCAGTTCGGGACGCTGGGTCAGTTCAAGGCGCTGGGTCAGTTCGGGAGGCTGGGTCAGTTCGGGATGCTTGGTCAGTTTGAGGTCGCTGGGTCAGTTTGGGGTCTCTGGGTCAGTTCAGGATGCTGGGTCAGTTCGGGGTCGCTGGGTTAGTTCGGGACGCCGGGTCAGTTAAGAGCACTGGGTCAGTTCTGGATGCTGGGTCAGTTTGGGGCTCTAGGTCAGTTCAGGGACGCTGGGTCAGTTAGGGGCGCTGGGTCAGTTCGGGATGCTGGGTCAGTTCGGGATGCTGGGTCAGTTCAGGATGCTGGGTCAGTTCGGGATGCTGGGTCAGTTTGGGGCACTGGGTCAGTTCAGAATGCTGGGTCAGTTCGGGATGCTGGGTCATTTCAGGATGCTGGGTCAGTTCAGGATGCTGGGTCAGTTCGGGGCGCTGGGTCAGTTCAGGATGCTGGGTCAGTTCAGGATGCTGGGTCAGTTCGGGATGCTGGGTCAGTTCGGGACGCCGGGTCAGTTCAGGATGCTGGGTCAGTTCAGGATGCTGGGTCAGTTCGGGATGCTGGGTCAGTTCGGGATGCTGTGTCAGTTCGGGGAGCTGGGACAGTACAGGATGCTGGGTCAGTTCGGGACGCTGGGTTAGTTTGGGACGCTGGGTCAGTTCGGGATGTTGGGTCAGTTTGGGGTGCTGGATCAGTTCAGGTTGCTGGGTCAGTTCGGGACGCCGGGTCAGTTCAGGGCACTGGGTCATTTCAGGATGCTGGGTCAGTTCGGGGCGCTGGGTCAGTTCGGGGACGCTGGGTCAGTTCGGGGCTCTGGGTCAGTTCAGGGACGCTGGGTCAGTTTGGGGCGCTGGGTCAGTTCGGGAACGCTGGGTCAGTTCGGGGTCGCGGGGTCAGTTCGGGGATGCTGGGTCAGTTCGTGAACGCTGGGTCAGTTCGTGGTGCTGGGTCAGTTCGGGGACGCTGGGTCAGTTCGGGGACGCTGGGTCAGTTCGGGATGCTGGGTCAGTTCGGGATGCTGGGTCAGTTTGGGTCACTGGGTCAGTTTGGGATGCTGGGTCAGTTCGTGGTGCTGGGTCAGTTTGGGATGCTGGGTCAGTTTGGGTCACTGTGTCAGTTTGGGATGCTGGTTCAGTTCGGGATGCTGGGTCAGTTCGGGGCACCGGGTCAGTTCGGGATGCTGGGTCAGTTCGGGGACACTGTGTCAGTTCAGGATGCTGGGTCAGTTTGGGATGCTGGGTCAGTTTGGGGCGCTGGGTCTGTTCGGGACGCTTGGTCAGATTGGAACGTTGCGTCAGTTTGGGGACACTGGGTCAGTTCAGGACGCTGGGTCAGTTCGGGGACACTGGGTCAGTTCAGGGACGTTGGGTCAGTTCGGGAACGCTGGGTCAGTTCGGGGTCGCTGGGTCACTTCGGGACGCTGGGTCAGTTCAGGTCCCTGGGTCAGTTCGGAGATGCTGGGTCAGTTTGAGGTGCTGGGTCTGTTCGGGACGCTTGGTCAGATTGGAACGCTGCGTCAGTTTGGGGACACTGGGTCAGTTCAGGATGCTGGGTCAGTTTGGGGACACTGGGTCAGTTCAGGGTCGTTGGGTCAGTTTGGGAACGCTGGGTCAGTTCGGAGTCGCTGGGTCACTTCGGGACGCTGGGTCAGTTCAGGTCCCTGGGTCAGTTCGGAGATGCTGGGTCAGTTTGGGGCGCTGGGTCAGTTCGGGTCACTGGGTCAGTTCGGGATGCTGAGTCAGGTCGTGATGCTGGGTCAGTTCGGGGCGCTGGGTCACTTCGGGACGCTGGGTCAGTTCAGGCTGCTGGGTCAGTTGAATGCGCTGGGTCAGTTCGGGGCGCTGGGTCAGTTCAATGCGCTGGGTCAGTTCGGGGCGCTGGGTCAGTTCGGGATGCTGGGTCAGTTTGGGATGCTGGGTCAGTTCGGGATGCTGGGTCAGTTCGGGATGCTGGGTCAGTTCGGGGTGCTGTGTCAGTTCGGGGCACCGGGTCAGTTCGGGACGCTGGGTCAGTTCAAGACGCTGGGTCAGTTCGTGCGGCTGGGTCAGTTCGGGATGCTGGGTCAGTTCCGGACGCCGGGTCAGTTCGGGATGCTGGGTCAGTTTGAGGTCGCTGGGTCTGATTGGGGTCGCTGGGTCAGTTCAGGATGCTGTGTCAGTTCGGGGTCGCTGGGTTAGTTCGGGACGCCGGGTCAGATAAGGGCACTGGGTCAGTTCTGGATGCTGGGTCAGTTTGGGGCTCTGGGTCAGTTCAGGGATGCTGGGTCAGTTAGGGGCGCTGGGTCAGTTCGGGATGCTGGGTCAGTTCGGGGCGCTGGGTCAGTTCAGGATGCTGGGTCAGTTCGGGATGCTGGGTCAGTTCAGAATGCTGGGTCAGTTCAGTATGCTGGGTCAGTTTGGGATGCTGGGTCAGTTCGGGATGCAGTGTCAGTTCGGGGAGCTGGGTCAGTTCGGGACGCTGGGTCAGTTCGGGATGCTGTGTCAGTTCGGGGCGCTGGGTCAGTTCGGGGCGCTGGGTCAGTTTGGGAGCTGGGGCAGTACAGGATGCTGGGTCAGTTCGGGACGCTGGGTTAGTTTGGGGTGCTGTGTCAGTTCAGGTCACTGGGTCAGTTCGGGACGCCGGGTCAGTTCAGGGCACTGGGTCATTTCAGGATGCTGGGTCAGTTCGGGGGGCTGGGTCTGTTCGGGGACGCTGGGTCAGTTCGGGGCTCTGGGTCAGTTCAGGGACGCTGGGTCAGTTTGGGGCGCTGGGTCAGTTCGGGAACGCTGGGTCAGTTCGTGGTGCTGGGTCAGTTCGGGGACGCTGGGTCAGTTCGGGGACGCTGGGTCAGTTCGGGATGCTGGGTCTGATCGGGACGCTGGGTCTGTTCGCGCTGCTGAGTCTGTTTGGGGCGCTGGGACAGTTCGGGATGCTGGGTCAGTTCCTAACGCTGGGTCTGTTCGGGGCGCTGGGTCAGTTCGGGATGCTGGGTCAGTTTGGGTCACTGGGTCAGTTTGGGATGCTGGGTCAGTTCGGGGTGCTGGGTCAGTTTGGGATGCTGGGTCAGTTTGGGTCACTGTGTCAGTACGGGATGCTGGGTCAGTTCGGGGCGCTGGGTCAGTTCGGGGCGCAGGGTCAGTTCGGGATACTGGGTAGTTTTGAGGTCGCTAGGTCAGTTTGGGATGCTGGGTCACTTTGTGATGCTGGGTCAGTTTGGGGTGCTGGGTCTGTTCAAGGCGCTGGGTCAGTTTGGGACGCTGGGTCAGTTCAAGGCGCTGGGTCAGTTCGGGACGCTGGGTCAGTTTGGGATGCTGGGTCAGTTTGAGGTTGCTGGGTCAGTTTGGGGTCTCTGGGTCAGTTCAGGATGCTGGGTCAGTTCGGGGTCGCTGGGTTAGTTCGGGACGCCGGGTCAGTTAAGAGCACTGGGTCAGTTCTGGATGCTGGGTCAGTTTGGGGCTCTGGGTCAGTTCAGGGACGCTGGGTCAGTTAGGGGCGCTGGGTCAGTTCGGGATGCTGGGTCAGTTCGGGATGCTGTGTCAGTTCGGGGAGCTGGGACAGTACAGGATGCTGGGTCAGGTCGGGACGCTGGGTTAGTTTGGGACGCTGGGTCAGTTCGGGATGTTGGGTCAGTTTGGGGTGCTGGGTCAGTTCAGGTTGATGGGTCAGTTCGGGACGCCGGGTCAGTTCAGGGCACTGGGTCATTTCAGGATGCTGGGTCAGTTCGGGGCGCTGGGTCAGTTCGGGGACGCTGGGTCAGTTCGGGGCTCTGGGTCAGTTCAGGGACGCTGGGTCAGTTTGGGGCGCTGGGTCAGTTCGGGAACGCTGGGTCAGTTCGGGGTCGCGGGGTCAGTTCGGGGATGCTGGGTCAGTTCCTGAACGCTGGGTCAGTTCGTGGTGCTGGGTCAGTTCGGGGACGCTGGGTCAGTTCGGGGACGCTGGGTCAGTTCGGGATGCTGGGTCAGTTCGGGATGCTGGGTCAGTTTGGGTCACTGGGTCAGTTTGGGATGCTGGGTCAGTTCGTGGTGCTGGGTCAGTTTGGGATGCTGGGTCAGTTTGGGATGCTGGATCAGGTCGGGATGCTGGGTCAGTTCGGGATCCTGTGTCAGTTCAGGGAGCTGGGTCAGTTCGGGGCGCTGGGTCAGTTCAGGATGCTGGGTCAGTACAGGATGCTGGGTCAGGTCGGGATGCTGGGTCAGTTCGGGATGCTGTGTCAGTTCGGGGAGCTGGGTCAGTTCGGAGATGCTGGGTCAGTTTGGGGCGCTGGGTCAGTTCGGGTCACTGGGTCAGTTCGGGATGCTGTGTCATTTCGTGATGCTGGGTCAGTACCGGGCGCTGGGTCACTTCGGGACGCTGGGTCTGTTCAGGCCGCTGGGTCAGTTCAATGCGCTGGGTCAGTTGGGGGGGCTGGGTCAGTTCAATGCGCTGGATCAGTTCGGGGCGCTGGGTCAGTTCTGGATGCTGGGTCAGTTCTGGATGCTGGGTCAGTTCGGGATGCTGGGTCAGTTTGGGATGCTGGGTCAGTTCGGGGTGCTGGGTCAGTTCGGGGCACCGGGTCAGTTCGGGACGCTGGGTCAGTTCAAGGCGCTGGGTCAGTTCGTGCGGCTGGGTCAGTTCGGGATGCTGGGTCAGTTCCGGACGCCGGGTCAGTTCAGGATGCTGGGTCAGTTTGAGGTCGCTGGGTCAGTTTGGGGTGTCTGGGTCAGTTCAGGATGCTGGGTCAGTTCGGGGTCGCTGGGTTAGTTCGGGACGCCGGGTCAGTTAAGGGCACTGGGTCAGTTCTGGGTGCTGGGTCAGTTTGGGGCTCTGGGTCAGTTCAGGGACGCTGGGTCAGTTAGGGGCGCTGGGTCAGTTCGGGATGCTGGGTCAGTTCGGGATGCTGGGTCAGTTCAGGATGCTGGGTCAGTTCGGGATGCTGGGTCAGTTCAGAATGCTGGGTTAGTTCAGGATGCTGGGTCAGTTTGGGATGCTGGGTCAGTTCGGGATGCTGTGTCAGTTCGGGGAGCTGGGTCAGTTCAGGATTCTGTGTCAGTTCGGGGTGCTGGGTCAGTTCGGGGCGCTGGGTCAGTTCGTGGAGCTGGGGCAGTACAGGATGCTGTGTCAGTTCGGGGCGCTGGGTCAGTTCGGGGCGCTGGGTCAGTTCGGGGAGCTGGGGCAGTACAGGATGCTGGGTCAGTTCGGGACACTGGGTTAGTTTGGGGTGCTGGGTCAGTTCAGGTCACTGGGTCAGTTCGGGACGCCGGGTCATTTCAGGGCACTGGGTCATTTCAGGATGCTGGGTCAGTTCAGGGCGCTGGGTCAGTTCGGGAACGCTGGGTCAGTTCGGGGTATCGTGGTCAGTTCGGGGATGCTGGGTCAGTTCGTGAACGCTGAGTCAGTTCGTGGTGCTGGGTCAGTTCAGGGTCGCTGGGTCAGTTCGGGGATGCTGGGTCAGTTCGGGATGCTGGGTCTGATCGGGACGCTGGGTCTGCTCGCGGTGCTGAGTCAGTTTGGGGCGCTGGGACAGTTCGGGATGCTGGGTCAGTTCCTAACGCTGGGTCAGTTCGGGGCGCTGGGTCAGTTCGGGATGCTGGGTCAGTTTGGGTCACTGGGTCAGTTTGGGATGCTGGGTCAGTTCGGGGTGCTGGGTCAGTTTGGGATGCCGGGTCAGTTTGGGTCACTGTGTCAGTACGGGATGCTGGGTCAGTTCGGGGCGCTGGGTCAGTTCGGGGCGCTGGGTCAGTTCGGGAAGCTGGGTCAGTTTGGGATGCTGGGTCAGTTTGGGTCACTGTGTCAGTACGGGATGCTGGGTCAGTTCGGGGCGCTGGGTCAGTTCGGGGCGCTGGGTTAGTTCGGGATAATGGGTAGGTTTGAGGTCGCTAGGTCAGTTTGGGATGCTGGGTCACTTTGTGATGCTGGGTCAGTTTGGGGTGCTGGGTCAGTTCGGGACGCTGGGTCAGTTCAAGGCGCTGGGTCAGTTCGGGACGCTGGGTCAGTTCAAGGCGCTGGGTCAGTTCGGGAGGCTGGGTCAGTTTGGGATGCTTGGTCAGTTTGAGGTCGCTGGGTCAGTTTGGGGTCTCTGGGTCAGTTCAGGATGCTGGGTCAGTTCGGGGTCGCTGGGTTAGTTCGGGACGCCGGGTCAGTTAAGAGCACTGGGTCAGTTCTGGATGCTGGGTCAGTTTGGGGCTCTAGGTCAGTTCAGGGACGCTGGGTCAGTTAGGGGCGCTGGGTCGGTTCGGGATGCTGGGTCAGTTCGGGATGCTGGGTCAGTTCAGGATGCTGGGTCAGTTCGGGATGCTGGGTCAGTTTGGGGCACTGGGTCAGTTCAGAATGCTGGGTCAGTTCGGGATGCTGGGTCATTTCAGGATGCTGGGTCAGTTCAGGATGCTGGGTCAGTTCGGGATGCTGGGTCAGTTCGGGGCGCTGGGTCAGTTCAGGATGCTGGGTCAGTTCAGGATGCTGGGTCAGTTCAGGATGCTGGGTCAGTTCGGGACGCTGGGTCAGTTCAGGATGCTGGGTCAGTTCAGGATGCTGGGTCAGTTCGGGATGCTGGGTCAGTTCGGGATGCTGTGTCAGTTCGGGGAGCTGGGACAGTACAGGATGCTGGGTCAGTTCGGGACGCTGGGTTAGATTGGGACGCTGGGTCAGTTCGGGATGTTGGGTCAGTTTGGGGTGCTGGATCAGTTCAGGTTGCTGGGTCAGTTCGGGACGCCGGGTCAGTTCAGGGCACTGGGTCATTTCAGGATGCTGGGTCAGTTCGGGGCGCTGGGTCAGTTCGGGGACGCTGGGTCAGTTCGGGGCTCTGGGTCAGTTCAGGGACGCTGGGTCAGTTTGGGGCGCTGGGTCAGTTCGGGAACGCTGGGTCAGTTCGGGGTCGCAGGGTCAGTTCGGGGATGCTGGGTCAGTTCGTGAACGCTGGGTCAGTTCGTGGTGCTGGGTCAGTTCGGGGACGCTGGGTCAGTTCGGGGACGCTGGGTCAGTTCGGGATGCTGGGTCAGTTCGGGATGCTGGGTCAGTTTGGGTCACTGGGTCAGTTTGGGATGCTGGGTCAGTTCGTGGTGCTGGGTCAGTTTGGGATGCTGGGTCAGTTTGGGTCACTGTGTCAGTTTGGGATGCTGGTTCAGTTCGGGATGCTGGGTCAGTTCGGGGCACCGGGTCAGTTCGGGATGCTGGGTCAGTTTGGGGACACTGGGTCAGTTCAGGACGCTGGGTCAGTTTGGGGACACTGGGTCAGTTCAGGGACGTTGGGTCAGTTTGGGAACGCTGGGTCAGTTCGGGGTCGCTGGGTCACTTCGGGACGCTGGGTCAGTTCAGGTCCCTGGGTCAGTTCGGAGATGCTGGGTCAGTTTGAGGTGCTGGGTCTGTTCGGGACGCTTGGTCAGATTGGAACGCTGCGTCAGTTTGGGGACACTGGGTCAGTTCAGGATGCTGGGTCAGTTTGGGGACACTGGGTCAGTTCAGGGTCGTTGGGTCAGTTTGGGAACGCTGGGTCAGTTCGGAGTCGCTGGGTCACTTCGGGACGCTGGGTCAGTTCAGGTCCCTGGGTCAGTTCGGAGATGCTGGGTCAGTTTGGGGCGCTGGGTCTGTTCGGGACGCTTGGTCAGATTGGAACGCTGCGTCAGTTTGGGGACACTGGGTCAGTTCAGGATGCTGGGTCAGTTTGGGGACACTGGGTCAGTTCAGGGTCGTTGGGTCAGTTTGGGAACGCTGGGTCAGTTCGGAGTCGCTGGGTCACTTCGGGACGCTGGGTCAGTTCAGGTCCCTGGGTCAGTTCGGAGATGCTGGGTCAGTTTGGGGCGCTGGGTCAGTTCGTGTCACTGGGTCAGTTCGGGATGCTGAGTCAGGTCGTGATGCTGGGTCTGTTCGGGGCGCTGGGTCACTTCGGGACGCTGGGTCAGTTCAGGCTGCTGGGTCAGTTGAATGCGCTGGGTCAGTTCGGGGCGCTGGGTCAGTTCAATGCGCTGGGTCAGTTCGGGGCGTTGGGTCAGTTCGGGATGCTGGGTCAGTTTGGGATGCTGGGTCAGTTCGGGATGCTGGGTCAGTTCGGGATGCTGGGTCAGTTCGGGGTGCTGTGTCAGTTCGGGGCACCGGGTCAGTTCGGGACGCTGGGTCAGTTCAAGACGCTGGGTCAGTTCGTGCGGCTGGGTCAGTTCGGGATGCTGGGTCAGTTCCGGACGCCGGGTCAGTTCGGGATGCTGGGTCAGTTTGAGGTCGCTGGGTCTGATTGGGGTCGCTGGGTCAGTTCAGGATGCTGTGTCAGTTCGGGGTCGCTGGGTTAGTTCGGGACGCCGGGTCAGATAAGGGCACTGGGTCAGTTCTGGATGCTGGGTCAGTTTGGGGCTCTGGGTCAGTTCAGGGATGCTGGGTCAGTTAGGGGCGCTGGGTCAGTTCGGGATGCTGGGTCAGTTCGGGGCGCTGGGTCAGTTCAGGATGCTGGGTCAGTTCGGGATGCTGGGTCAGTTCAGAATGCTGGGTCAGTTCAGTATGCTGGGTCAGTTTGGGATGCTGGGTCAGTTCGGGATGCAGTGTCAGTTCGGGGAGCTGGGTCAGTTCGGGACGCTGGGTCAGTTCGGGATGCTGTGTCAGTTCGGGGCGCTGGGTCAGTTCGGGGCGCTGGGTCAGTTCGGGAGCTGGGGCAGTACAGGATGCTGGGTCAGTTCGGGACGCTGGGTTAGTTTGGGGTGCTGTGTCAGTTCAGGTCACTGGGTCAGTTCGGGACGCCGGGTCAGTTCAGGGCACTGGGTCATTTCAGGATGCTGGGTCAGTTCGGGGGGCTGGGTCAGTTCGGGGCTCTGGGTCAGTTCAGGGACGCTGGGTCAGTTTGGGGCGCTGGGTCAGTTCGGGAACGCTGGGTCAGTTCGTGGTGCTGGGTCAGTTCGGGGACGCTGGGTCAGTTCGGGGACGCTGGGTCAGTTCGGGATGCTGGGTCTGATCGGGACGCTGGGTCTGTTCGCGCTGCTGAGTCTGTTTGGGGCGCTGGGACAGTTCGGGATGCTGGGTCAGTTCCTAACGCTGGGTCTGTTCGGGGCGCTGGGTCAGTTCGGGATGCTGGGTCAGTTCGGGGTGCTGGGTCAGTTTGGGATGCTGGGTCAGTTTGGGTCACTGTGTCAGTACGGGATGCTGGGTCAGTTCGGGGCGCTGGGTCAGTTCGGGGCGCAGGGTCAGTTCGGGATACTGGGTAGGTTTGAGGTCGCTAGGTCAGTTTGGGATGCTGGGTCACTTTGTGATGCTGGGTCAGTTTGGGGTGCTGGGTCTGTTCAAGGCGCTGGGTCAGTTTGGGACGCTGGGTCAGTTCAAGGCGCTGGGTCAGTTCGGGACGCTGGGTCAGTTTGGGATGCTGGGTCAGTTTGAGGTTGCTGGGTCAGTTTGGGGTCTCTGGGTCAGTTCAGGATGCTGGGTCAGTTCGGGGTCGCTGGGTTAGTTCGGGACGCCGGGTCAGTTAAGAGCACTGGGTCAGTTCTGGATGCTGGGTCAGTTTGGGGCTCTGGGTCAGTTCAGGGACGCTGGGTCAGTTAGGGGCGCTGGGTCAGTTCGGGATGCTGGGTCAGTTCGGGATGCTGGGTCAGTTCCGGAAGCCGGGTCAGTTCGGGATGCTGGGTCAGTTTGAGGTCGCTGGGTGAGTTTCGGGTCTCTGGGTCAGTTCAGGATGCTGGGTCAGTTCGGGGTCGCTGGGTTAGTTCGGGACGCCGGGTCAGTTAAGAGCACTGGGTCAGTTCTGGATGCTGGGTCAGTTTGGGGCTCTAGGTCAGTTCAGGGACGCTGGGTCAGTTAGGGGCACTGGGTCAGTTCGGGATGCTGGGTCAGTTCGGGATGCTGGGTCAGTTCAGGATGCTGGGTCAGTTCGGGATGCTGGGTCAGTTTGGGGCACTGGGTCAGTTCAGAATGCTGGGTCAGTTCGGGATGCTGGGTCAGTTCAGGATGCTGGGTCAGTTCAGGATGCTGGGTCAGGTCGGGTGCTGGGTCAGTTCGGGATGCTGTGTCAGTTCGGGGCGCTGGGTCAGTTCGGGATGCTGGGTCAGTTCGGGGCGCTGGGTCAGTTCAGAATGCTGGGTCAGTTCAGGATGCTGGGTCAGTTCAGGATGCTGGGTCAGTTCGGGATGCTGGGTCAGTTCGGGACGCTGGGTCAGTTCAGGATGCTGGGTCAGTCCAGGATGCTGGGTCAGTTCGGGATGCTGGGTCAGTTCGGGATGCTGTGTCAGTTCGGGGAGCTGGGACAGTACAGGATGCTGGGTCAGTTCGGGACGCTGGGTTAGTTCGGGAGCTGGGGCAGTACAGAATGCTGGGTCAGTTCGGGACGCTGGGTTAGTTTGGGGTGCTGTGTCAGTTCAGGTCACTGGGTCAGTTCGGGACGCCGGGTCAGTTCAGGGCACTGGGTCATTTCAGGATGCTGGGTCAGTTTGGGGGGCTGGGTCAGTTCGGGGCTCTGGGTCAGTTCAGGGACGCTGGGTCAGTTTGGGGCGCTGGGTCAGTTCGGGAACGCTGGGTCAGTTCGTGGTGCTGGGTCAGTTCGGGGACGCTGGGTCAGTTCGGGGACGCTGGGTCAGTTCGGGATGCTGGGTCTGATCGGGACGCTGGGTCTGTTCGCGCTGCTGAGTCTGTTTGGGGCGCTGGGACAGTTCGGGATGCTGGGTCAGTTCCTAACGCTGGGTCTGTTCGGGGCGCTGGGTCAGTTCGGGATGCTGGGTCAGTTCGGGGTGCTGGGTCAGTTTGGGATGCTGGGTCAGTTTGGGTCACTGTGTCAGTACGGGATGCTGGGTCAGTTCGGGGCGCTGGGTCAGTTCGGGGCGCAGGGTCAGTTCGGGATACTGGGTAGGTTTGAGGTCGCTAGGTCAGTTTGGGATGCTGGGTCACTTTGTGATGCTGGGTCAGTTTGGGGTGCTGGGTCTGTTCAAGGCGCTGGGTCAGTTTGGGACGCTGGGTCAGTTCAAGGCGCTGGGTCAGTTCGGGACGCTGGGTCAGTTTGGGATGCTGGGTCAGTTTGAGGTTGCTGGGTCAGTTTGGGGTCTCTGGGTCAGTTCAGGATGCTGGGTCAGTTCGGGGTCGCTGGGTTAGTTCGGGACGCCGGGTCAGTTAAGAGCACTGGGTCAGTTCTGGATGCTGGGTCAGTTTGGGGCTCTGGGTCAGTTCAGGATGCTGGGTCAGTTCGGGGTCGCTGGGTTAGTTCGGGACGCCGGGTCAGTTAAGAGCACTGGGTCAGTTCGGGATGTTGGGTCCGTTTGGGGTGCTGGATCAGTTCAGGTTGCTGGGTCAGTTCGGGACGCCGGGTCAGTTCAGGGCACTGGGTCATTTCAGGATGCTGGGTCAGTTCGGGGCGCTGGGTCAGTTCGGGGACGCTGGGTCAGTTCGGGGCTCTGGGTCAGTTCAGGGACGCTGGGTCAGTTTGGGGCGCTGGGTCAGTTCGGGAACGCTGGGTCAGTTCGGGGTCGCGGGGTCAGTTCGGGGATGCTGGGTCAGTTCGTGAACGCTGGGTCAGTTCGTGGTGCTGGGTCAGTTCGGGGACGCTGGGTCAGTTCGGGGACGCTGGGTCAGTTCGGGATGCTGGGTCAGTTCGGGATGCTGGGTCAGTTTGGGTCACTGGGTCAGTTTGGGATGCTGGGTCAGTTCGTGGTGCTGGGTCAGTTTGGGATGCTGGGTCAGTTTGGGTCACTGTGTCAGTTTGGGATGCTGGTTCAGTTCGGGATGCTGGGTCAGTTCGGGGCACCGGGTCAGTTCGGGATGCTGGGTCAGTTCGGGGACACTGTGTCAGTTCAGGATGCTGGGTCAGTTTGGGATGCTGGGTCAGTTTGGGGCGCTGGGTCTGTTCGGGACGTTTGGTCAGATTGGAACGTTGCGTCAGTTTGGGGACACTGGGTCAGTTCAGGACGCTGGGTCAGTTCGGGGACACTGGGTCAGTTCAGGGACGTTGGGTCAGTTCGGGAACGCTGGGTCAGTTCGGGGTCGCTGGGTCACTTCGGGACGCTGGGTCAGTTCAGGTCCCTGGGTCAGTTCGGAGATGCTGGGTCAGTTTGAGGTGCTGGGTCTGTTCGGGACGCTTGGTCAGATTGGAACGCTGCGTCAGTTTGGGGACACTGGGTCAGTTCAGGATGCTGGGTCAGTTTGGGGACACTGGGTCAGTTCAGGGTCGTTGGGTCAGTTTGGGAACGCTGGGTCAGTTCGGAGTCGCTGGGTCACTTCGGGACGCTGGGTCAGTTCAGGTCCCTGGGTCAGTTCGGGATGCTGTGTCAGTTCAGGGAGCTGGGTCAGTTCGGGGCGCTGGGTCAGTTCAGGATGCTGGGTCAGTACAGGATGCTGGGTCAGGTCGGGATGCTGGGTCAGTTCGGGATGCTGTGTCAGTTCGGGGAGCTGGGTCAGTTCGGAGATGCTGGGTCAGTTTGGGGCGCTGGGTCAGTTCGGGTCACTGGGTCAGTTCGGGATGCTGTGTCATTTCGTGATGCTGGGTCAGTACGGGGCGCTGGGTCACTTCGGGACGCTGGGTCTGTTCAGGCCGCTGGGTCAGTTCAATGCGCTGGGTCAGTTCGGGGCGCTGGGTCAGTTCAATGCGCTGGATCAGTTCGGGGCGCTGGGTCAGTTCTGGATGCTGGGTCAGTTCTGGATGCTGGGTCAGTTCGGGATGCTGGGTCAGTTTGGGATGCTGGGTCAGTTCGGGGTGCTGGGTCAGTTCGGGGCACCGGGTCAGTTCGGGACGCTGGGTCAGTTCAAGGCGCTGGGTCAGTTCGTGCGGCTGGGTCAGTTCGGGATGCTGGGTCAGTTCCGGACGCCGGGTCAGTTCAGGATGCTGGGTCAGTTTGAGGTCGCTGGGTCAGTTTGGGGTGTCTGGGTCAGTTCAGGATGCTGGGTCAGTTCGGGGTCGCTGGGTTAGTTCGGGACGCCGGGTCAGTTAAGGGCACTGGGTCAGTTCTGGGTGCTGGGTCAGTTTGGGGCTCTGGGTCAGTTCAGGGACGCTGGATCAGTTAGGGGCGCTGGGTCAGTTCGGGATGCTGGGTCAGTTCGGGATGCTGGGTCAGTTCAGGATGCTGGGTCAGTTCGGGATGCTGGGTCAGTTCAGAATGCTGGGTTAGTTCAGGATGCTGGGTCAGTTTGGGATGCTGGGTCAGTTCGGGATGCAGTGTCAGTTCGGGGAGCTGGGTCAGTTCAGGATTCTGTGTCAGTTCGGGGTGCTGGGTCAGTTCGGGGCGCTGGGTCAGTTCGTGGAGCTGGGGCAGTACAGGATGCTGTGTCAGTTCGGGGCGCTGGGTCAGTTCGGGGCGCTGGGTCAGTTCGGGGAGCTGGGGCAGTACAGGATGCTGGGTCAGTTCGGGACACTGGGTTAGTTTGGGGTGCTGGGTCAGTTCAGGTCACTGGGTCAGTTCGGGACGCCGGGTCATTTCAGGGCACTGGGTCATTTCAGGATGCTGGGTCAGTTCAGGGCGCTGGGTCAGTTCGGGAACGCTGGGTCAGTTCGGGGTATCGTGGTCAGTTCGGGGATGCTAGGTCAGTTCGTGAACGCTGAGTCAGTTCGTGGTGCTGGGTCAGTTCAGGGTCGCTGGGTCAGTTCGGGGATGCTGGGTCAGTTCGGGATGCTGGGTCTGATCGGGACGCTGGGTCTGCTCGCGGTGCTGAGTCAGTTTGGGGCGCTGGGACAGTTCGGGATGCTGGGTCAGTTCCTAACGCTGGGTCAGTTCGGGGCGCTGGGTCAGTTCGGGATGCTGGGTCAGTTTGGGTCACTGGGTCAGTTTGGGATGCTGGGTCAGTTCGGGGTGCTGGGTCAGTTTGGGATGCCGGGTCAGTTTGGGTCACTGTGTCAGTACGGGATGCTGGGTCAGTTCGGGGCGCTGGGTCAGTTCGGGGCGCTGGGTCAGTTCGGGAAGCTGGGTCAGTTTGGGATGCTGGGTCAGTTTGGGTCACTGTGTCAGTACGGGATGCTGGGTCAGTTCGGGGCGCTGGGTCAGTTCGGGGCGCTGGGTTAGTTCGGGATACTGGGTAGGTTTGAGGTCGCTAGGTCAGTTTGGGATGCTGGGTCACTTTGTGATGCTGGGTCAGTTTGGGGTGCTGGGTCAGTTCGGGACGCTGGGTCAGTTCAAGGCGCTGGGTCAGTTCGGGACGCTGGGTCAGTTCAAGGCGCTGGGTCAGTTCGGGAGGCTGGGTCAGTTCGGGATGCTTGGTCAGTTTGAGGTCGCTGGGTCAGTTTGGGGTCTCTGGGTCAGTTCAGGATGCTGGGTCAGTTCGGGGTCGCTGGGTTAGTTCGGGACGCCGGGTCAGTTAAGAGCACTGGGTCAGTTCTGGATGCTGGGTCAGTTTGGGGCTCTAGGTCAGTTCAGGGACGCTGGGTCAGTTAGGGGCGCTGGGTCAGTTCGGGATGCTGGGTCAGTTCGGGATGCTGGGTCAGTTCAGGATGCTGGGTCAGTTCGGGATGCTGGGTCAGTTTGGGGCACTGGGTCAGTTCAGAATGCTGGGTCAGTTCGGGATGCTGGGTCATTTCAGGATGCTGGGTCAGTTCAGGATGCTGGGTCAGTTCGGGGCGCTGGGTCAGTTCAGGATGCTGGGTCAGTTCAGGATGCTGGGTCAGTTCGGGATGCTGGGTCAGTTCGGGACGCCGGGTCAGTTCAGGATGCTGGGTCAGTTCAGGATGCTGGGTCAGTTCGGGATGCTGGGTCAGTTCGGGATGCTGTGTCAGTTCGGGGAGCTGGGACAGTACAGGATGCTGGGTCAGTTCGGGACGCTGGGTTAGTTTGGGACGCTGGGTCAGTTCGGGATGTTGGGTCAGTTTGGGGTGCTGGATCAGTTCAGGTTGCTGGGTCAGTTCGGGACGCCGGGTCAGTTCAGGGCACTGGGTCATTTCAGGATGCTGGGTCAGTTCGGGGCGCTGGGTCAGTTCGGGGACGCTGGGTCAGTTCGGGGCTCTGGGTCAGTTCAGGGACGCTGGGTCAGTTTGGGGCGCTGGGTCAGTTCGGGAACGCTGGGTCAGTTCGGGGTCGCGGGGTCAGTTCGGGGATGCTGGGTCAGTTCGTGAACGCTGGGTCAGTTCGTGGTGCTGGGTCAGTTCGGGGACGCTGGGTCAGTTCGGGGACGCTGGGTCAGTTCGGGATGCTGGGTCAGTTCGGGATGCTGGGTCAGTTTGGGTCACTGGGTCAGTTTGGGATGCTGGGTCAGTTCGTGGTGCTGGGTCAGTTTGGGATGCTGGGTCAGTTTGGGTCACTGTGTCAGTTTGGGATGCTGGTTCAGTTCGGGATGCTGGGTCAGTTCGGGGCACCGGGTCAGTTCGGGATGCTGGGTCAGTTCGGGGACACTGTGTCAGTTCAGGATGCTGGGTCAGTTTGGGATGCTGGGTCAGTTTGGGGCGCTGGGTCTGTTCGGGACGCTTGGTCAGATTGGAACGTTGCGTCAGTTTGGGGACACTGGGTCAGTTCAGGACGCTGGGTCAGTTCGGGGACACTGGGTCAGTTCAGGGACGTTGGGTCAGTTCGGGAACGCTGGGTCAGTTCGGGGTCGCTGGGTCACTTCGGGACGCTGGGTCAGTTCAGGTCCCTGGGTCAGTTCGGAGATGCTGGGTCAGTTTGAGGTGCTGGGTCTGTTCGGGACGCTTGGTCAGATTGGAACGCTGCGTCAGTTTGGGGACACTGGGTCAGTTCAGGATGCTGGGTCAGTTTGGGGACACTGGGTCAGTTCAGGGTCGTTGGGTCAGTTTGGGAACGCTGGGTCAGTTCGGAGTCGCTGGGTCACTTCGGGACGCTGGGTCAGTTCAGGTCCCTGGGTCAGTTCGGAGATGCTGGGTCAGTTTGGGGCGCTGGGTCAGTTCGGGTCACTGGGTCAGTTCGGGATGCTGAGTCAGGTCGTGATGCTGGGTCAGTTCGGGGCGCTGGGTCACTTCGGGACGCTGGGTCAGTTCAGGCTGCTGGGTCAGTTGAATGCGCTGGGTCAGTTCGGGGCGCTGGGTCAGTTCAATGCGCTGGGTCAGTTCGGGGCGCTGGGTCAGTTCGGGATGCTGGGTCAGTTTGGGATGCTGGGTCAGTTCGGGATGCTGGGTCAGTTCGGGATGCTGGGTCAGTTCGGGGTGCTGTGTCAGTTCGGGGCACCGGGTCAGTTCGGGACGCTGGGTCAGTTCAAGACGCTGGGTCAGTTCGTGCGGCTGGGTCAGTTCGGGATGCTGGGTCAGTTCCGGACGCCGGGTCAGTTCGGGATGCTGGGTCAGTTTGAGGTCGCTGGGTCTGATTGGGGTCGCTGGGTCAGTTCAGGATGCTGTGTCAGTTCGGGGTCGCTGGGTTAGTTCGGGACGCCGGGTCAGATAAGGGCACTGGGTCAGTTCTGGATGCTGGGTCAGTTTGGGGCTCTGGGTCAGTTCAGGGATGCTGGGTCAGTTAGGGGCGCTGGGTCAGTTCGGGATGCTGGGTCAGTTCGGGGCGCTGGGTCAGTTCAGGATGCTGGGTCAGTTCGGGATGCTGGGTCAGTTCAGAATGCTGGGTCAGTTCAGTATGCTGGGTCAGTTTGGGATGCTGGGTCAGTTCGGGATGCAGTGTCAGTTCGGGGAGCTGGGTCAGTTCGGGACGCTGGGTCAGTTCGGGATGCTGTGTCAGTTCGGGGCGCTGGGTCAGTTCGGGGCGCTGGGTCAGTTTGGGAGCTGGGGCAGTACAGGATGCTGGGTCAGTTCGGGACGCTGGGTTAGTTTGGGGTGCTGTGTCAGTTCAGGTCACTGGGTCAGTTCGGGACGCCGGGTCAGTTCAGGGCACTGGGTCATTTCAGGATGCTGGGTCAGTTCGGGGGGCTGGGTCTGTTCGGGGACGCTGGGTCAGTTCGGGGCTCTGGGTCAGTTCAGGGACGCTGGGTCAGTTTGGGGCGCTGGGTCAGTTCGGGAACGCTGGGTCAGTTCGTGGTGCTGGGTCAGTTCGGGGACGCTGGGTCAGTTCGGGGACGCTGGGTCAGTTCGGGATGCTGGGTCTGATCGGGACGCTGGGTCTGTTCGCGCTGCTGAGTCTGTTTGGGGCGCTGGGACAGTTCGGGATGCTGGGTCAGTTCCTAACGCTGGGTCTGTTCGGGGCGCTGGGTCAGTTCGGGATGCTGGGTCAGTTTGGGTCACTGGGTCAGTTTGGGATGCTGGGTCAGTTCGGGGTGCTGGGTCAGTTTGGGATGCTGGGTCAGTTTGGGTCACTGTGTCAGTACGGGATGCTGGGTCAGTTCGGGGCGCTGGGTCAGTTCGGGGCGCAGGGTCAGTTCGGGATACTGGGTAGTTTTGAGGTCGCTAGGTCAGTTTGGGATGCTGGGTCACTTTGTGATGCTGGGTCAGTTTGGGGTGCTGGGTCTGTTCCAAGGCGCTGGGTCAGTTTGGGGACGCTGGGTCAGTTCAAGGCGCTGGGTCAGTTCGGGACGCTGGGTCAGTTTGGGGCTGGGTCAGTTTGAGGTTGCTGGGTCAGTTTGGGGTCTCTGGGTCAGTTCAGGATGCTGGGTCAGTTCGGGGTCGCTGGGTTAGTTCGGGACGCCGGGTCAGTTAAGAGCACTGGGTCAGTTCTGGATGCTGGGTCAGTTTGGGGCTCTGGGTCAGTTCAGGGACGCTGGGTCAGTTAGGGGCGCTGGGTCAGTTCGGGATGCTGGGTCAGTTCGGGATGCTGTGTCAGTTCGGGGAGCTGGGACAGTACAGGATGCTGGGTCAGGTCGGGACGCTGGGTTAGTTTGGGACGCTGGGTCAGTTCGGGATGTTGGGTCAGTTTGGGGTGCTGGGTCAGTTCAGGTTGATGGGTCAGTTCGGGACGCCGGGTCAGTTCAGGGCACTGGGTCATTTCAGGATGCTGGGTCAGTTCGGGGCGCTGGGTCAGTTCGGGGACGCTGGGTCAGTTCGGGGCTCTGGGTCAGTTCAGGGACGCTGGGTCAGTTTGGGGCGCTGGGTCAGTTCGGGAACGCTGGGTCAGTTCGGGGTCGCGGGGTCAGTTCGGGGATGCTGGGTCAGTTCCTGAACGCTGGGTCAGTTCGTGGTGCTGGGTCAGTTCGGGGACGCTGGGTCAGTTCGGGGACGCTGGGTCAGTTCGGGATGCTGGGTCAGTTCGGGATGCTGGGTCAGTTTGGGTCACTGGGTCAGTTTGGGATGCTGGGTCAGTTCGTGGTGCTGGGTCAGTTTGGGATGCTGGGTCAGTTTGGGATGCTGGATCAGGTCGGGATGCTGGGTCAGTTCGGGATCCTGTGTCAGTTCAGGGAGCTGGGTCAGTTCGGGGCGCTGGGTCAGTTCAGGATGCTGGGTCAGTACAGGATGCTGGGTCAGGTCGGGATGCTGGGTCAGTTCGGGATGCTGTGTCAGTTCGGGGAGCTGGGTCAGTTCGGAGATGCTGGGTCAGTTTGGGGCGCTGGGTCAGTTCGGGTCACTGGGTCAGTTCGGGATGCTGTGTCATTTCGTGATGCTGGGTCAGTACCGGGCGCTGGGTCACTTCGGGACGCTGGGTCTGTTCAGGCCGCTGGGTCAGTTCAATGCGCTGGGTCAGTTGGGGGGGCTGGGTCAGTTCAATGCGCTGGATCAGTTCGGGGCGCTGGGTCAGTTCTGGATGCTGGGTCAGTTCTGGATGCTGGGTCAGTTCGGGATGCTGGGTCAGTTTGGGATGCTGGGTCAGTTCGGGGTGCTGGGTCAGTTCGGGGCACCGGGTCAGTTCGGGACGCTGGGTCAGTTCAAGGCGCTGGGTCAGTTCGTGCGGCTGGGTCAGTTCGGGATGCTGGGTCAGTTCCGGACGCCGGGTCAGTTCAGGATGCTGGGTCAGTTTGAGGTCGCTGGGTCAGTTTGGGGTGTCTGGGTCAGTTCAGGATGCTGGGTCAGTTCGGGGTCGCTGGGTTAGTTCGGGACGCCGGGTCAGTTAAGGGCACTGGGTCAGTTCTGGGTGCTGGGTCAGTTTGGGGCTCTGGGTCAGTTCAGGGACGCTGGGTCAGTTAGGGGCGCTGGGTCAGTTCGGGATGCTGGGTCAGTTCGGGATGCTGGGTCAGTTCAGGATGCTGGGTCAGTTCGGGATGCTGGGTCAGTTCAGAATGCTGGGTTAGTTCAGGATGCTGGGTCAGTTTGGGATGCTGGGTCAGTTCGGGATGCTGTGTCAGTTCGGGGAGCTGGGTCAGTTCAGGATTCTGTGTCAGTTCGGGGTGCTGGGTCAGTTCGGGGCGCTGGGTCAGTTCGTGGAGCTGGGGCAGTACAGGATGCTGTGTCAGTTCGGGGCGCTGGGTCAGTTCGGGGCGCTGGGTCAGTTCGGGGAGCTGGGGCAGTACAGGATGCTGGGTCAGTTCGGGACACTGGGTTAGTTTGGGGTGCTGGGTCAGTTCAGGTCACTGGGTCAGTTCGGGACGCCGGGTCATTTCAGGGCACTGGGTCATTTCAGGATGCTGGGTCAGTTCAGGGCGCTGGGTCAGTTCGGGAACGCTGGGTCAGTTCGGGGTATCGTGGTCAGTTCGGGGATGCTGGGTCAGTTCGTGAACGCTGAGTCAGTTCGTGGTGCTGGGTCAGTTCAGGGTCGCTGGGTCAGTTCGGGGATGCTGGGTCAGTTCGGGATGCTGGGTCTGATCGGGACGCTGGGTCTGCTCGCGGTGCTGAGTCAGTTTGGGGCGCTGGGACAGTTCGGGATGCTGGGTCAGTTCCTAACGCTGGGTCAGTTCGGGGCGCTGGGTCAGTTCGGGATGCTGGGTCAGTTTGGGTCACTGGGTCAGTTTGGGATGCTGGGTCAGTTCGGGGTGCTGGGTCAGTTTGGGATGCCGGGTCAGTTTGGGTCACTGTGTCAGTACGGGATGCTGGGTCAGTTCGGGGCGCTGGGTCAGTTCGGGGCGCTGGGTCAGTTCGGGAAGCTGGGTCAGTTTGGGATGCTGGGTCAGTTTGGGTCACTGTGTCAGTACGGGATGCTGGGTCAGTTCGGGGCGCTGGGTCAGTTCGGGGCGCTGGGTTAGTTCGGGATAATGGGTAGGTTTGAGGTCGCTAGGTCAGTTTGGGATGCTGGGTCACTTTGTGATGCTGGGTCAGTTTGGGGTGCTGGGTCAGTTCGGGACGCTGGGTCAGTTCAAGGCGCTGGGTCAGTTCGGGACGCTGGGTCAGTTCAAGGCGCTGGGTCAGTTCGGGAGGCTGGGTCAGTTTGGGATGCTTGGTCAGTTTGAGGTCGCTGGGTCAGTTTGGGGTCTCTGGGTCAGTTCAGGATGCTGGGTCAGTTCGGGGTCGCTGGGTTAGTTCGGGACGCCGGGTCAGTTAAGAGCACTGGGTCAGTTCTGGATGCTGGGTCAGTTTGGGGCTCTAGGTCAGTTCAGGGACGCTGGGTCAGTTAGGGGCGCTGGGTCGGTTCGGGATGCTGGGTCAGTTCGGGATGCTGGGTCAGTTCAGGATGCTGGGTCAGTTCGGGATGCTGGGTCAGTTTGGGGCACTGGGTCAGTTCAGAATGCTGGGTCAGTTCGGGATGCTGGGTCATTTCAGGATGCTGGGTCAGTTCAGGATGCTGGGTCAGTTCGGGATGCTGGGTCAGTTCGGGGCGCTGGGTCAGTTCAGGATGCTGGGTCAGTTCAGGATGCTGGGTCAGTTCAGGATGCTGGGTCAGTTCGGGACGCTGGGTCAGTTCAGGATGCTGGGTCAGTTCAGGATGCTGGGTCAGTTCGGGATGCTGGGTCAGTTCGGGATGCTGTGTCAGTTCGGGGAGCTGGGACAGTACAGGATGCTGGGTCAGTTCGGGACGCTGGGTTAGATTGGGACGCTGGGTCAGTTCGGGATGTTGGGTCAGTTTGGGGTGCTGGATCAGTTCAGGTTGCTGGGTCAGTTCGGGACGCCGGGTCAGTTCAGGGCACTGGGTCATTTCAGGATGCTGGGTCAGTTCGGGGCGCTGGGTCAGTTCGGGGACGCTGGGTCAGTTCGGGGCTCTGGGTCAGTTCAGGGACGCTGGGTCAGTTTGGGGCGCTGGGTCAGTTCGGGAACGCTGGGTCAGTTATGGGTCGCAGGGTCAGTTCGGGGATGCTGGGTCAGTTCGTGAACGCTGGGTCAGTTCGTGGTGCTGGGTCAGTTCGGGGACGCTGGGTCAGTTCGGGGACGCTGGGTCAGTTCGGGATGCTGGGTCAGTTCGGGATGCTGGGTCAGTTTGGGTCACTGGGTCAGTTTGGGATGCTGGGTCAGTTCGTGGTGCTGGGTCAGTTTGGGATGCTGGGTCAGTTTGGGTCACTGTGTCAGTTTGGGATGCTGGTTCAGTTCGGGATGCTGGGTCAGTTCGGGGCACCGGGTCAGTTCGGGATGCTGGGTCAGTTTGGGGACACTGGGTCAGTTCAGGACGCTGGGTCAGTTTGGGGACACTGGGTCAGTTCAGGGACGTTGGGTCAGTTTGGGAACGCTGGGTCAGTTCGGGGTCGCTGGGTCACTTCGGGACGCTGGGTCAGTTCAGGTCCCTGGGTCAGTTCGGAGATGCTGGGTCAGTTTGAGGTGCTGGGTCTGTTCGGGACGCTTGGTCAGATTGGAACGCTGCGTCAGTTTGGGGACACTGGGTCAGTTCAGGATGCTGGGTCAGTTTGGGGACACTGGGTCAGTTCAGGGTCGTTGGGTCAGTTTGGGAACGCTGGGTCAGTTCGGAGTCGCTGGGTCACTTCGGGACGCTGGGTCAGTTCAGGTCCCTGGGTCAGTTCGGAGATGCTGGGTCAGTTTGGGGCGCTGGGTCTGTTCGGGACGCTTGGTCAGATTGGAACGCTGCGTCAGTTTGGGGACACTGGGTCAGTTCAGGATGCTGGGTCAGTTTGGGGACACTGGGTCAGTTCAGGGTCGTTGGGTCAGTTTGGGAACGCTGGGTCAGTTCGGAGTCGCTGGGTCACTTCGGGACGCTGGGTCAGTTCAGGTCCCTGGGTCAGTTCGGAGATGCTGGGTCAGTTTGGGGCGCTGGGTCAGTTCGTGTCACTGGGTCAGTTCGGGATGCTGAGTCAGGTCGTGATGCTGGGTCTGTTCGGGGCGCTGGGTCACTTCGGGACGCTGGGTCAGTTCAGGCTGCTGGGTCAGTTGAATGCGCTGGGTCAGTTCGGGGCGCTGGGTCAGTTCAATGCGCTGGGTCAGTTCGGGGCGTTGGGTCAGTTCGGGATGCTGGGTCAGTTTGGGATGCTGGGTCAGTTCGGGATGCTGGGTCAGTTCGGGATGCTGGGTCAGTTCGGGGTGCTGTGTCAGTTCGGGGCACCGGGTCAGTTCGGGACGCTGGGTCAGTTCAAGACGCTGGGTCAGTTCGTGCGGCTGGGTCAGTTCGGGATGCTGGGTCAGTTCCGGACGCCGGGTCAGTTCGGGATGCTGGGTCAGTTTGAGGTCGCTGGGTCTGATTGGGGTCGCTGGGTCAGTTCAGGATGCTGTGTCAGTTCGGGGTCGCTGGGTTAGTTCGGGACGCCGGGTCAGATAAGGGCACTGGGTCAGTTCTGGATGCTGGGTCAGTTTGGGGCTCTGGGTCAGTTCAGGGATGCTGGGTCAGTTAGGGGCGCTGGGTCAGTTCGGGATGCTGGGTCAGTTCGGGGCGCTGGGTCAGTTCAGGATGCTGGGTCAGTTCGGGATGCTGGGTCAGTTCAGAATGCTGGGTCAGTTCAGTATGCTGGGTCAGTTTGGGATGCTGGGTCAGTTCGGGATGCAGTGTCAGTTCGGGGAGCTGGGTCAGTTCGGGACGCTGGGTCAGTTCGGGATGCTGTGTCAGTTCGGGGCGCTGGGTCAGTTCGGGGCGCTGGGTCAGTTCGGGAGCTGGGGCAGTACAGGATGCTGGGTCAGTTCGGGACGCTGGGTTAGTTTGGGGTGCTGTGTCAGTTCAGGTCACTGGGTCAGTTCGGGACGCCGGGTCAGTTCAGGGCACTGGGTCATTTCAGGATGCTGGGTCAGTTCGGGGGGCTGGGTCAGTTCGGGGCTCTGGGTCAGTTCAGGGACGCTGGGTCAGTTTGGGGCGCTGGGTCAGTTCGGGAACGCTGGGTCAGTTCGTGGTGCTGGGTCAGTTCGGGGACGCTGGGTCAGTTCGGGGACGCTGGGTCAGTTCGGGATGCTGGGTCTGATCGGGACGCTGGGTCTGTTCGCGCTGCTGAGTCTGTTTGGGGCGCTGGGACAGTTCGGGATGCTGGGTCAGTTCCTAACGCTGGGTCTGTTCGGGGCGCTGGGTCAGTTCGGGATGCTGGGTCAGTTCGGGGTGCTGGGTCAGTTTGGGATGCTGGGTCAGTTTGGGTCACTGTGTCAGTACGGGATGCTGGGTCAGTTCGGGGCGCTGGGTCAGTTCGGGGCGCAGGGTCAGTTCGGGATACTGGGTAGGTTTGAGGTCGCTAGGTCAGTTTGGGATGCTGGGTCACTTTGTGATGCTGGGTCAGTTTGGGGTGCTGGGTCTGTTCAAGGCGCTGGGTCAGTTTGGGACGCTGGGTCAGTTCAAGGCGCTGGGTCAGTTCGGGACGCTGGGTCAGTTTGGGATGCTGGGTCAGTTTGAGGTTGCTGGGTCAGTTTGGGGTCTCTGGGTCAGTTCAGGATGCTGGGTCAGTTCGGGGTCGCTGGGTTAGTTCGGGACGCCGGGTCAGTTAAGAGCACTGGGTCAGTTCTGGATGCTGGGTCAGTTTGGGGCTCTGGGTCAGTTCAGGGACGCTGGGTCAGTTAGGGGCGCTGGGTCAGTTCGGGAGGCTGGGTCAGTTCGGGATGCTGGGTCAGTTCCGGAAGCCGGGTCAGTTCGGGATGCTGGGTCAGTTTGAGGTCGCTGGGTGAGTTTCGGGTCTCTGGGTCAGTTCAGGATGCTGGGTCAGTTCGGGGTCGCTGGGTTAGTTCGGGACGCCGGGTCAGTTAAGAGCACTGGGTCAGTTCTGGATGCTGGGTCAGTTTGGGGCTCTAGGTCAGTTCAGGGACGCTGGGTCAGTTAGGGGCACTGGGTCAGTTCGGGATGCTGGGTCAGTTCGGGATGCTGGGTCAGTTCAGGATGCTGGGTCAGTTCGGGATGCTGGGTCAGTTTGGGGCACTGGGTCAGTTCAGAATGCTGGGTCAGTTCGGGATGCTGGGTCAGTTCAGGATGCTGGGTCAGTTCAGGATGCTGGGTCAGGTCGGGTGCTGGGTCAGTTCGGGATGCTGTGTCAGTTCGGGGCGCTGGGTCAGTTCGGGATGCTGGGTCAGTTCGGGGCGCTGGGTCAGTTCAGAATGCTGGGTCAGTTCAGGATGCTGGGTCAGTTCAGGATGCTGGGTCAGTTCGGGATGCTGGGTCAGTTCGGGACGCTGGGTCAGTTCAGGATGCTGGGTCAGTCCAGGATGCTGGGTCAGTTCGGGATGCTGGGTCAGTTCGGGATGCTGTGTCAGTTCGGGGAGCTGGGACAGTACAGGATGCTGGGTCAGTTCGGGACGCTGGGTTAGTTTGGGACGCTGGGTCAGTTCGGGATGTTGGGTCAGTTTGGGGTGCTGGGTCAGTTCAGGTTGCTGGGTCAGTTCGGGACGCCGGGTCAGTTCAGGGCACTGGGTCATTTCAGGATGCTGGGTCAGTTCGGGGCGCTGGGTCAGTTCGGGGACGCTGGGTCAGTTCGGGGCTCTGGGTCAGTTCAGGGACGCTGGGTCAGTTTGGGGCGCTGGGTCAGTTCGGGAATGCTGGGTCAGTTCGGGGTCGCGGGGTCAGTTCGGGGATGCTGGGTCAGTTCGTGAACGCTGGGTCAGTTCGTGGTGCTGGGTCAGTTCGGGGACGCTGGGTCAGTTCGGGGACGCTGGGTCAGTTCGGGATGCTGGGTCAGTTCGGGATGCTGGGTCAGTTTGGGTCACTGGGTCAGTTTGGGATGCTGGGTCAGTTCGTGGTGCTGGGTCAGTTTGGGATGCTGGGTCAGTTTGGGTCACTGTGTCAGTTTGGGATGCTGGTTCAGTTCGGGATGCTGGGTCAGTTCGGGGCACCGGGTCAGTTCGGGATGCTGGGTCAGTTCGGGGACACTGTGTCAGTTCAGGATGCTGGGTCAGTTTGGGATGCTGGGTCAGTTTGGGGCGCTGGGTCTGTTCGGGACGCTTGGTCAGATTGGAACGCTGCGTCAGTTTGGGGACACTGGGTCAGTTCAGGACGCTGGGTCAGTTCGGGGACACTGGGTCAGTTCAGGGACGTTGGGTCAGTTCGGGAACGCTGGGTCAGTTCGGGGTCGCTGGGTCACTTCGGGACGCTGGGTCAGTTCAGGTCCCTGGGTCAGTTCGGAGATGCTGGGTCAGTTTGGGGCGCTGGGTCTGTTCGGGACGCTTGGTCAGATTGGAACGCTGCGTCAGTTTGGGGACACTGGGTCAGTTCAGGATGCTGGGTCAGTTTGGGGACACTTGGTCAGTTCAGGGTCGTTGGGTCAGTTTGGGAACGCTGGGTCAGTTCGGAGTCGCTGGGTCACTTCGGGACGCTGGGTCAGTTCAGGTCCCTGGGTCAGTTCGGAGATGCTGGGTCAGTTTGGGGCGCTGGGTCAGTTCGGGTCACTGGGTCAGTTCGGGATGCTGAGTCAGTTCGTGATGCTGGGTCAGTTCGGGGCGCTGGGTCACTTCGGGACGCTGGGTCAGTTCAGGCTGCTGGGTCAGTTGAATGCGCTGGGTCAGTTCGGGGCGCTGGGTCAGTTCAATGCGCTGGGTCAGTTCGGGGCGCTGGGTCAGTTCGGGATGCTGGGTCAGTTTGGGATGCTGGGTCAGTTCGGGGCACCGGGTCAGTTCGGGACGCTGGGTCAGTTCAAGACGCTGGGTCAGTTCGTGCGGCTGGGTCAGTTCGGGATGCTGGGTCAGTTCCGGACGCCGGGTCAGTACGGGATGCTGGGTCAGTTTGAGGTCGCTGGGTCTGTTTGGGGTCGCTGGGTCAGTTCAGGATGCTGTGTCAGTTCGGGGCTCTGGGTCAGTTCAGGGACGCTGGGTCAGTTAGGGGCGCTGGGTCAGTTCGGGATGCTGGGTCAGTTCGGGATGCTGGGTCAGTTCAGGATGCTGGGTCAGTTCGGGATGCTGGGTCAGTTCAGAATGCTGGGTCAGTTCTGTATGCTGGGTCAGTTTGGGATGCTGGGTCAGTTCGGGATGCAGTGTCAGTTCGGGGAGCTGGGTCAGTTCGGGACGCTGGGTCAGTTCGGGAGCTGGGGCAGTACAGGATGCTGGGTCAGTTCGGGACGCTGGGTTAGTTTGGGGTGCTGGGTCAGTTCAGGTCACTGGGTCAGTTCGGGACGCCGGGTCAGTTCAGGGCACTGGGTCATTTCAGGATGCTGGGTCAGTTCGGGGCGCTGGGTCTGTTCGGGGACGCTGGGTCAGTTCGGGGCTCTGCGTCAGTTCAGGGACGCTGGGTCAGTTTGGGGCGCTGGGTCAGTTCGGGAACGCTGGGTCAGTTCGTGGTGCTGGGTCAGTTCGGGGACGCTGGGTCAGTTCGGGGACGCTGGGTCAGTTCGGGATGCTGGGTCTGATCGGGACGCTGGGTCTGTTTGCGCTGCTGAGTCTGTTTGGGGCGCTGGGACAGTTCGGGATGCTGGGTCAGTTCCTAACGCTGGGTCTGTTCGGGGCGCTGGGTCAGTTCGGGATGCTGGGTCAGTTCAGGATGCTGGGTCAGTTCGGGATGCTGGGTCAGTTCAGAATGCTGGGTCAGTTCAGTATGCTGGGTCAGTTTGGGATGCTGGGTCAGTTCGGGATGCAGTGTCAGTTCGGGGAGCTGGGTCAGTTCGGGACGCTGGGTCAGTTCGGGATGCTGTGTCAGTTCGGGGCGCTGGGTCAGTTCGGGGCGCTGGGTCAGTTCGGGAGCTGGGGCAGTACAGGATGCTGGGTCAGTTCGGGACGCTGGGTTAGTTTGGGGTGCTGGGTCAGTTCAGGTCACTGGGTCAGTTCGGGACGCCGGGTCAGTTCAGGGCACTGGGTCATTTCAGGATGCTGGGTCAGTTCGGGGGGCTGGGTCTGTTCGGGGACGCTGGGTCAGTTCGGGGCTCTGGGTCAGTTCAGGGACGCTGGGTCAGTTTGGGGCGCTGGGTCAGTTCGGGAATGCTGGGTCAGTTCGTGGTGCTGGGTCAGTTCGGGGACGCTGGGTCAGTTCGGGGACGCTGGGTCAGTTCGGGATGCTGGGTCTGATCGGGACGCTGGGTCTGTTCGCGCTGCTGAGTCTGTTTGGGGCGCTGGGACAGTTCGGGATGCTGGGTCAGTTCCTAACGCTGGGTCAGTTCGGGGCGCTGGGTCAGTTCGGGATGCTGGGTCAGTTTGGGTAACTGGGTCAGTTTGGGATGCTGGGTCAGTTCGGGGTGCTGGGTCAGTTCGGGGTGCTGTGTCAGTTCGGGGCACCGGGTCAGTTCGGGACGCTGGGTCAGTTCAAGACGCTGGGTCAGTTCGTGCGGCTGGGTCAGTTCGGGATGCTGGGTCAGTTCCGGACGCCGGGTCAGTTCGGGATGCTGGGTCAGTTTGAGGTCGCTGGGTCTGATTGGGGTCGCTGGGTCAGTTCAGGATGCTGTGTCAGTTCGGGGTCGCTGGGTTAGTTCGGGACGCCGGGTCAGATAAGGGCACTGGGTCAGTTCTGGATGCTGGGTCAGTTTGGGGCTCTGGGTCAGTTCAGGGATGCTGGGTCAGTTAGGGGCGCTGGGTCAGTTCGGGATGCTGGGTCAGTTCGGGGCGCTGGGTCAGTTCAGGATGCTGGGTCAGTTCGGGATGCTGGGTCAGTTCAGAATGCTGGGTCAGTTCAGTATGCTGGGTCAGTTTGGGATGCTGGGTCAGTTCGGGATGCAGTGTCAGTTCGGGGAGCTGGGTCAGTTCGGGACGCTGGGTCAGTTCGGGATGCTGTGTCAGTTCGGGGCGCTGGGTCAGTTCGGGGCGCTGGGTCAGTTCGGGAGCTGGGGCAGTACAGGATGCTGGGTCAGTTCGGGACGCTGGGTTAGTTTGGGGTGCTGTGTCAGTTCAGGTCACTGGGTCAGTTCGGGACGCCGGGTCAGTTCAGGGCACTGGGTCATTTCAGGATGCTGGGTCAGTTCGGGGGGCTGGGTCAGTTCGGGGCTCTGGGTCAGTTCAGGGACGCTGGATCAGTTTGGGGCGCTGGGTCAGTTCGGGAACGCTGGGTCAGTTCGTGGTGCTGGGTCAGTTCGGGGACGCTGGGTCAGTTCGGGGACGCTGGGTCAGTTCGGGATGCTGGGTCTGATCGGGACGCTGGGTCTGTTCGCGCTGCTGAGTCTGTTTGGGGCGCTGGGACAGTTCGGGATGCTGGGTCAGTTCCTAACGCTGGGTCTGTTCGGGGCGCTGGGTCAGTTCGGGATGCTGGGTCAGTTTGGGTCACTGGGTCAGTTTGGGATGCTGGGTCAGTTCGGGGTGCTGGGTCAGTTTGGGATGCTGGGTCAGTTTGGGTCACTGTGTCAGTACGGGATGCTGGGTCAGTTCGGGGCGCTGGGTCAGTTCGGGGCGCAGGGTCAGTTCGGGATACTGGGTAGGTTTGAGGTCGCTAGGTCAGTTTGGGATGCTGGGTCACTTTGTGATGCTGGGTCAGTTTGGGGGTGCTGGGTCTGTTCAAGGCGCTGGGTCAGTTTGGGACGCTGGGTCAGTTCAAGGCGCTGGGTCAGTTCGGGACGCTGGGTCAGTTTGGGATGCTGGGTCAGTTTGAGGTCGCTGGGTCAGTTTGGGGTCTCTGGGTCAGTTCAGGATGCTGGGTCAGTTCGGGGTTGCTGGGTTAGTTCGGGACGCCGGGTCAGTTAAGAGCACTGGGTCAGTTCTGGATGCTGGGTCAGTTTGGGGCTCTGGGTCAGTTCAGGGACGCTGGGTCAGTTAGGGGCGCTGGGTCAGTTCGGGAGGCTGGGTCAGTTCGGGATGCTGGGTCAGTTCCGGAAGCCGGGTCAGTTCGGGATGCTGGGTCAGTTTGAGGTCGCTGGGTGAGTTTCGGGTCTCTGGGTCAGTTCAGGATGCTGGGTCAGTTCGGGGTCGCTGGGTTAGTTCGGGACGCCGGGTCAGTTAAGAGCACTGGGTCAGTTCTGGATGCTGGGTCAGTTTGGGGCTCTAGGTCAGTTCAGGGACGCTGGGTCAGTTAGGGGCACTGGGTCAGTTCGGGATGCTGGGTCAGTTCGGGATGCTGGGTCAGTTCAGGATGCTGGGTCAGTTCGGGATGCTGGGTCAGTTTGGGGCACTGGGTCAGTTCAGAATGCTGGGTCAGTTCGGGATGCTGGGTCAGTTCAGGATGCTGGGTCAGTTCAGGATGCTGGGTCAGGTCGGGTGCTGGGTCAGTTCGGGATGCTGTGTCAGTTCGGCGCGCTGGGTCAGTTCGGGATGCTGGGTCAGTTCGGGGCGCTGGGTCAGTTCAGGATGCTGGGTCAGTTCAGGATGCTGGGTCAGTTCAGGATGCTGGGTCAGTTCGGGATGCTGGGTCAGTTCGGGACGCTGGGTCAGTTCAGGATGCTGGGTCAGTCCAGGATGCTGGGTCAGTTCGGGATGCTGGGTCAGTTCGGGATGCTGTGTCAGTTCGGGGAGCTGGGACAGTACAGGATGCTGGGTCAGTTCGGGACGCTGGGTTAGTTTGGGACGCTGGGTCAGTTCGGGATGTTGGGTCAGTTTGGGGTGCTGGGTCAGTTCAGGTTGCTGGGTCAGTTCGGGACGCCGGGTCAGTTCAGGGCACTGGGTCATTTCAGGATGCTGGGTCAGTTCGGGGCGCTGGGTCAGTTCGGGGACGCTGGGTCAGTTCGGGGCTCTGGGTCAGTTCAGGGACGCTGGGTCAGTTTGGGGCGCTGGGTCAGTTCGGGAATGCTGGGTCAGTTCGGGGTCGCGGGGTCAGTTCGGGGATGCTGGGTCAGTTCGTGAACGCTGGGTCAGTTCGTGGTGCTGGGTCAGTTCGGGGACGCTGGGTCAGTTTGGGTCACTGGGTCAGTTTGGGATGCTGGGTCAGTTCGTGGTGCTGGGTCAGTTTGGGATGCTGGGTCAGTTTGGGTCACTGTGTCAGTTTGGGATGCTGGTTCAGTTCGGGATGCTGGGTCAGTTCGGGGCACCGGGTCAGTTCGGGATGCTGGGTCAGTTCGGGATGCTGGGTCAGTTCGGGGCACCGGGTCAGTTCGGGATGCTGGGTCAGTTCGGGGACACTGTGTCAGTTCAGGATGCTGGGTCAGTTTGGGATGCTGGGTCAGTTTGGGGCGCTGGGTCTGTTCGGGACGCTTGGTCAGATTGGAACGCTGCGTCAGTTTGGGGACACTGGGTCAGTTCAGGACGCTGGGTCAGTTCGGGGACACTGGGTCAGTTCAGGGACGTTGGGTCAGTTCGGGAACGCTGGGTCAGTTCGGGGTCGCTGGGTCACTTCGGGACGCTGGGTCAGTTCAGGTCCCTGGGTCAGTTCGGAGATGCTGGGTCAGTTTGGGGCGCTGGGTCTGTTCGGGACGCTTGGTCAGATTGGAACGCTGCGTCAGTTTGGGGACACTGGGTCAGTTCAGGATGCTGGGTCAGTTTGGGGACACTTGGTCAGTTCAGGGTCGTTGGGTCAGTTTGGGAACGCTGGGTCAGTTCGGAGTCGCTGGGTCACTTCGGGACGCTGGGTCAGTTCAGGTCCCTGGGTCAGTTCGGAGATGCTGGGTCAGTTTGGGGCGCTGGGTCAGTTCGGGTCACTGGGTCAGTTCGGGATGCTGAGTCAGTTCGTGATGCTGGGTCAGTTCGGGGCGCTGGGTCACTTCGGGACGCTGGGTCAGTTCAGGCTGCTGGGTCAGTTGAATGCGCTGGGTCAGTTCGGGGCGCTGGGTCAGTTCAATGCGCTGGGTCAGTTCGGGGCGCTGGGTCAGTTCGGGATGCTGGGTCAGTTTGGGATGCTGGGTCAGTTCGGGATGCTGGGTCAGTTCGGGATGCTGGGTCAGTTTGGGGTGCTGGGTCAGTTCGGGGCACCGGGTCAGTTCGGGACGCTGGGTCAGTTCAAGACGCTGGGTCAGTTCGTGCGGCTGGGTCAGTTCGGGATGCTGGGTCAGTTCCGGACGCCGGGTCAGTTCGGGATGCTGGGTCAGTTTGAGGTCGCTGGGTCTGTTTGGGGTCGCTGGGTCAGTTCAGGATGCTGTGTCAGTTCGGGGCTCTGGGTCAGTTCAGGGACGCTGGGTCAGTTAGGGGCGCTGGGTCAGTTCGGGATGCTGGGTCAGTTCGGGATGCTGGGTCAGTTCAGGATGCTGGGTCAGTTCGGGATGCTGGGTCAGTTCAGAATGCTGGGTCAGTTCAGTATGCTGGGTTAGTTTGGGGTGCTGGGTCAGTTCAGGTCACTGGGTCAGTTCGGGACGCCGGGTCAGTTCAGGGCACTGGGTCATTTCAGGATGCTGGGTCAGTTCGGGGCGCTGGGTCTGTTCGGGGACGCTGGGTCAGTTCGGGGCTCTGGGTCAGTTCAGGGACGCTGGGTCAGTTTGGGGCGCTGGGTCAGTTCGGGAACGCTGGGTCAGTTCGTGGTGCTGGGTCAGTTCGGGGACGCTGGGTCAGTTCGGGGACGCTGGGTCAGTTCGGGATGCTGGGTCTGATCGGGACGCTGGGTCTGTTTGCGCTGCTGAGTCTGTTTGGGGCGCTGGGACAGTTCGGGATGCTGGGTCAGTTCCTAACGCTGGGTCGGTTCGGGGCGCTGGGTCAGTTCGGGATGCTGGGTCAGTTCAGGATGCTGGGTCAGTTCGGGATGCTGGGTCAGTTCAGAATGCTGGGTCAGTTCAGTATGCTGGGTCAGTTTGGGATGCTGGGTCAGTTCGGGATGCAGTGTCAGTTCGGGGAGCTGGGTCAGTTCGGGACGCTGGGTCAGTTCGGGATGCTGTGTCAGTTCGGGGCGCTGGGTCAGTTCGGGGCGCTGGGTCAGTTCGGGAGCTGGGGCAGTACAGGATGTTGGGTCAGTTCGGGACGCTGGGTTAGTTTGGGGTGCTGGGTCAGTTCAGGTCACTGGGTCAGTTCGGGACGCCGGGTCAGTTCAGGGCACTGGGTCATTTCAGGATGCTGGGTCAGTTCGGGGGGCTGGGTCTGTTCGGGGACGCTGGGTCAGTTCGGGGCTCTGGGTCAGTTCAGGGACGCTGGGTCAGTTTGGGGCGCTGGGTCAGTTCGGGAATGCTGGGTCAGTTCGTGGTGCTGGGTCAGTTCGGGGACGCTGGGTCAGTTCGGGGACGCTGGGTCAGTTCGGGATGCTGGGTCTGATCGGGACGCTGGGTCTGTTCGCGCTGCTGAGTCTGTTTGGGGCGCTGGGACAGTTCGGGATGCTGGGTCAGTTCCTAACGCTGGGTCAGTTCGGGGCGCTGGGTCAGTTCGGGATGCTGGGTCAGTTTGGGTCACTGGGTCAGTTTGGGATGCTGGGTCAGTTCGGGGTGCTGGGTCAGTTTGGGATGCTGGGTCAGTTTGGGTCACTGTGTCAGTACGGGATGCTGGGTCAGTTCGGGGCGCTGGGTCAGTTCGGGGCGCAGGGTCAGTTCGGGATACTGGGTAGGTTTGAGGTCGCTAGGTCAGTTTGGGATGCTGGGTCACTTTGTGATGCTGGGTCAGTTTGGGGTGCTGGGTCTGTTCAAGGCGCTGGGTCAGTTTGGGACGCTGGGTCAGTTCAAGGCGCTGGGTCAGTTCGGGACGCTGGGTCAGTTTGGGATGCTGGGTCAGTTTGAGGTCGCTGGGTCAGTTTGGGGTCTCTGGGTCAGTTCAGGATGCTGGGTCAGTTCGGGGTCGCTGGGTCAGTTCGGGACGCCGGGTCAGTTAAGAGCACTGGGTCAGTTCTGGATGCTGGGTCAGTTTGGGGCTCTGGGTCAGTTCAGGGACGCTGGGTCAGTTAGGGGCGCTGGGTCAGTTCGGGAGGCTGGGTCAGTTCGGGATGCTGGGTCAGTTCCGGAAGCCGGGTCAGTTCGGTATGCTGGGTCAGTTTGAGGTCGCTGGGTCAGTTTCGGGTCTCTGGGTCAGTTCAGGATGCTGGGTCAGTTTGGGGTCGCTGGGTTAGTTCGGGACGCCGGGTCAGTTCGGGATGCTGGGTCAGTTCAGGTTGCCGGGTCAGTTCGGGATGCTGGGTTAGTTCAGGTTGCTGGTCAGTTCAGGGCACTGGGTCATTTCAGGATGCTGGGTCAGTTCGGGGCGCTGGGTCAGTTCGGGGACGCTGGGTCAGTTCAGGGACGCTGGGTCAGTTAGGGGCACTGGGTCAGTTCGGGATGCTGGGTCAGTTCGGGATGCTGGGTCAGTTCAGGATGCTGGGTCAGTTCGGGATGCTGGGTCAGTTTGGGGCACTGGGTCAGTTCAGAATGCTGGGTCAGTTCGGGATGCTGGGTCAGTTCAGGATGCTGGGTCAGTTCAGGATGCTGGGTCAGTTCAGGATGCTGGGTCAGTTCGGGATGCTGGGTCAGTTCGGGACGCTGGGTCAGTTCAGGATGCTGGGTCAGTTCAGGATGCTGGGTCAGTTCGGGATGCTGGGTCAGTTCGGGATGCTGTGTCAGTTCGGGGAGCTGGGACAGTACAGGATGCTGGGTCAGTTCGGGACGCTGGGTTAGTTTGGGACGCTGGGTCAGTTCGGGATGTTGGGTCAGTTTGGGGTGCTGGGTCAGTTCAGGTTGCTGGGTCAGTTCGGGACGCCGGGTCAGTTCAGGGCACTGGGTCATTTCAGGATGCTGGGTCAGTTCGGGGCGCTGGGTCAGTTCGGGGACGCTGGGTCAGTTCGGGGCTCTGGGTCAGTTCAGGGACGCTGGGTCAGTTTGGGGCGCTGGGTCAGTTCGGGAACGCTGGGTCAGTTCGGGGTCGCGGGGTCAGTTCGGGGATGCTGGGTCAGTTCGTGAACGCTGGGTCAGTTCGTGGTGCTGGGTCAGTTCGGGGACGCTGGGTCAGTTCGGGGACGCTGGGTCAGTTCGGGATGCTGGGTCAGTTCGGGATGCTGGGTCAGTTTGGGTCACTGGGTCAGTTTGGGATGCTGGGTCAGTTCGTGGTGCTGGGTCAGTTTGGGATGCTGGGTCAGTTTGGGTCACTGTGTCAGTTTGGGATGCTGGTTCAGTTCGGGATGCTGGGTCAGTTCGGGGCACCGGGTCAGTTCGGGATGCTGGGTCAGTTCGGGGACACTGTGTCAGTTCAGGATGCTGGGTCAGTTTGGGATGCTGGGTCAGTTTGGGGCGCTGGGTCTGTTCGGGACGCTTGGTCAGATTGGAACGCTGCGTCAGTTTGGGGACACTGGGTCAGTTCAGGACGCTGGGTCAGTTCGGGGACACTGGGTCAGTTCAGGGACGTTGGGTCAGTTCGGGAACGCTGGGTCAGTTCGGGGTCGCTGGGTCACTTCGGGACGCTGGGTCAGTTCAGGTCCCTGGGTCAGTTCGGAGATGCTGGGTCAGTTTGGGGCGCTGGGTCTGTTCGGGACGCTTGGTCAGATTGGAACGCTGCGTCAGTTTGGGGACACTGGGTCAGTTCAGGATGCTGGGTCAGTTTGGGGACACTGGGTCAGTTCAGGGTCGTTGGGTCAGTTTGGGAACGCTGGGTCAGTTCGGAGTCGCTGGGTCACTTCGGGACGCTGGGTCAGTTCAGGTCCCTGGGTCAGTTCGGAGATGCTGGGTCAGTTTGGGGCGCTGGGTCAGTTCGGGTCACTGGGTCAGTTCGGGATGCTGAGTCAGTTCGTGATGCTGGGTCAGTTCGGGGCGCTGGGTCACTTCGGGACGCTGGGTCAGTTCAGGCTGCTGGGTCAGTTGAATGCGCTGGGTCAGTTCGGGGCGCTGGGTCAGTTCAATGCGCTGGGTCAGTTCGGGGCGCTAGGTCAGTTCGGGATGCTGGGTCAGTTCGGGATGCTGGGTCAGTTCGGGATGCTGGGTCAGTTCGGGGTGCTGGGTCAGTTCGGGGCACCGGGTCAGTTCAGGACGCTGGGTCAGTTCAAGACGCTGGGTCAGTTCGTGCGGCTGGGTCAGTTCGGGATGCTGGGTCAGTTCCGGACGCCGGGTCAGTTCGGGATGCTGGGTCAGTTTGAGGTCGCTGGGTCTGTTTGGGGTCGCTGGGTCAGTTCAGGATGCTGTGTCAGTTCGGGGCTCTGGGTCAGTTCAGGGACGCTGGGTCAGTTAGGGGCGCTGGGTCAGTTCGGGATGCTGGGTCAGTTCGGGGCTCTGGGTCAGTTCAGGGACGCTGGGTCAGTTTGGGGCGCTGGGTCAGTTCGGGAATGCTGGGTCAGTTCGTGGTGCTGGGTCAGTTCGGGGACGCTGGGTCAGTTCAGGGACGCTGGGTCAGTTCGGGATGCTGGGTCTGATCGGGACGCTGGGTCTGTTCGCGCTGCTGAGTCTGTTTGGGGCGCTGGGACAGTTCGGGATGCTGGGTCAGTTCCTAACGCTGGGTCAGTTCGGGGCGCTGGGTCAGTTCGGGATGCTGGGTCAGTTTGGGTCACTGGGTCAGTTTGGGATGCTGGGTCAGTTCGGGGTGCTGGGTCAGTTTGGGATGCTGGGTCAGTTTGGGTCACTGTGTCAGTACGGGATGCTGGGTCAGTTCGGGGCGCTGGGTCAGTTCGGGGCGCAGGGTCAGTTCGGGATACTGGGTAGGTTTGAGGTCGCTAGGTCAGTTTGGGATGCTGGGTCACTTTGTGATGCTGGGTCAGTTTGGGGTGCTGGGTCTGTTCAAGGCGCTGGGTCAGTTTGGGACGCTGGGTCAGTTCAAGGCGCTGGGTCAGTTCGGGACGCTGGGTCAGTTTGGGATGCTGGGTCAGTTTGAGGTCGCTGGGTCAGTTTGGGGTCTCTGGGTCAGTTCAGGATGCTGGGTCAGTTCGGGGTCGCTGGGTCAGTTCGGGACGCCGGGTCAGTTAAGAGCACTGGGTCAGTTCTGGATGCTGGGTCAGTTTGGGGCTCTGGGTCAGTTCAGGGACGCTGGGTCAGTTAGGGGCGCTGGGTCAGTTCGGGAGGCTGGGTCAGTTCGGGATGCTGGGTCAGTTCCGGAAGCCGGGTCAGTTCGGTATGCTGGGTCAGTTTGAGGTCGCTGGGTCAGTTTCGGGTCTCTGGGTCAGTTCAGGATGCTGGGTCAGTTTGGGGTCGCTGGGTTAGTTCGGGACGCCGGGTCAGTTCGGGATGCTGGGTCAGTTCAGGTTGCCGGGTCAGTTCGGGATGCTGGGTTAGTTCAGGTTGCTGGTCAGTTCAGGGCACTGGGTCATTTCAGGATGCTGGGTCAGTTCGGGGCGCTGGGTCAGTTCGGGGACGCTGGGTCAGTTCAGGGACGCTGGGTCAGTTAGGGGCACTGGGTCAGTTCGGGATGCTGGGTCAGTTCGGGATGCTGGGTCAGTTCAGGATGCTGGGTCAGTTCGGGATGCTGGGTCAGTTTGGGGCACTGGGTCAGTTCAGAATGCTGGGTCAGTTCGGGATGCTGGGTCAGTTCAGGATGCTGGGTCAGTTCAGGATGCTGGGTCAGTTCAGGATGCTGGGTCAGTTCGGGATGCTGGGTCAGTTCGGGACGCTGGGTCAGTTCAGGATGCTGGGTCAGTTCAGGATGCTGGGTCAGTTCGGGATGCTGGGTCAGTTCGGGATGCTGTGTCAGTTCGGGGAGCTGGGACAGTACAGGATGCTGGGTCAGTTCGGGACGCTGGGTTAGTTTGGGACGCTGGGTCAGTTCGGGATGTTGGGTCAGTTTGGGGTGCTGGGTCAGTTCAGGTTGCTGGGTCAGTTCGGGACGCCGGGTCAGTTCAGGGCACTGGGTCATTTCAGGATGCTGGGTCAGTTCGGGGCGCTGGGTCAGTTCGGGGACGCTGGGTCAGTTCGGGGCTCTGGGTCAGTTCAGGGACGCTGGGTCAGTTTGGGGCGCTGGGTCAGTTCGGGAACGCTGGGTCAGTTCGGGGTCGCGGGGTCAGTTCGGGGATGCTGGGTCAGTTCGTGAACGCTGGGTCAGTTCGTGGTGCTGGGTCAGTTCGGGGACGCTGGGTCAGTTCGGGGACGCTGGGTCAGTTCGGGATGCTGGGTCAGTTCGGGATGCTGGGTCAGTTTGGGTCACTGGGTCAGTTTGGGATGCTGGGTCAGTTCGTGGTGCTGGGTCAGTTTGGGATGCTGGGTCAGTTTGGGTCACTGTGTCAGTTTGGGATGCTGGTTCAGTTCGGGATGCTGGGTCAGTTCGGGGCACCGGGTCAGTTCGGGATGCTGGGTCAGTTCGGGGACACTGTGTCAGTTCAGGATGCTGGGTCAGTTTGGGATGCTGGGTCAGTTTGGGGCGCTGGGTCTGTTCGGGACGCTTGGTCAGATTGGAACGCTGCGTCAGTTTGGGGACACTGGGTCAGTTCAGGACGCTGGGTCAGTTCGGGGACACTGGGTCAGTTCAGGGACGTTGGGTCAGTTCGGGAACGCTGGGTCAGTTCGGGGTCGCTGGGTCACTTCGGGACGCTGGGTCAGTTCAGGTCCCTGGGTCAGTTCGGAGATGCTGGGTCAGTTTGGGGCGCTGGGTCTGTTCGGGACGCTTGGTCAGATTGGAACGCTGCGTCAGTTTGGGGACACTGGGTCAGTTCAGGATGCTGGGTCAGTTTGGGGACACTGGGTCAGTTCAGGGTCGTTGGGTCAGTTTGGGAACGCTGGGTCAGTTCGGAGTCGCTGGGTCACTTCGGGACGCTGGGTCAGTTCAGGTCCCTGGGTCAGTTCGGAGATGCTGGGTCAGTTTGGGGCGCTGGGTCAGTTCGGGTCACTGGGTCAGTTCGGGATGCTGAGTCAGTTCGTGATGCTGGGTCAGTTCGGGGCGCTGGGTCACTTCGGGACGCTGGGTCAGTTCAGGCTGCTGGGTCAGTTGAATGCGCTGGGTCAGTTCGGGGCGCTGGGTCAGTTCAATGCGCTGGGTCAGTTCGGGGCGCTAGGTCAGTTCGGGATGCTGGGTCAGTTCGGGATGCTGGGTCAGTTCGGGATGCTGGGTCAGTTCGGGGTGCTGGGTCAGTTCGGGGCACCGGGTCAGTTCAGGACGCTGGGTCAGTTCAAGACGCTGGGTCAGTTCGTGCGGCTGGGTCAGTTCGGGATGCTGGGTCAGTTCCGGACGCCGGGTCAGTTCGGGATGCTGGGTCAGTTTGAGGTCGCTGGGTCTGTTTGGGGTCGCTGGGTCAGTTCAGGATGCTGTGTCAGTTCGGGGCTCTGGGTCAGTTCAGGGACGCTGGGTCAGTTAGGGGCGCTGGGTCAGTTCGGGATGCTGGGTCAGTTCGGGATGCTGGGTCAGTTCAGGATGCTGGGTCAGTTCGGGATGCTGGGTCAGTTCAGAATGCTGGGTCAGTTCAGTATGCTGGGTCAGTTTGGGATGCTGGGTCAGTTCGGGATGCAGTGTCAGTTCGGGGAGCTGGGTCAGTTCGGGACGCTGGGTCAGTTCGGGATGCTGTGTCAGTTCGGGGCGCTGGGTCAGTTCGGGGCGCTGGGTCAGTTCGGGAGCTGGGGCAGTACAGGATGCTGGGTCAGTTCGGGACGCTGGGTTAGTTTGGGGTGCTGGGTCAGTTCAGGTCACTGGGTCAGTTCGGGACGCCGGGTCAGTTCAGGGCACTGGGTCATTTCAGGATGCTGGGTCAGTTCGGGGCGCTGGGTCTGTTCGGGGACGCTGGGTCAGTTCGGGGCTCTGGGTCAGTTCAGGGACGCTGGGTCAGTTTGGGGCGCTGGATCAGTTCGGGAAGGCTGGGTCAGTTCGTGGTGCTGGGTCAGTTCGGGGACGCTGGGTCAGTTCGGGGACGCTGGGTCAGTTCGGGATGCTGGGTCTGATCGGGACTCTGGGTCTGTTCGCGCTGCTGAGTCTGTTTCGGGCGCTGGGACAGTTCGGGATGCTGGGTCAGTTCCAAACGCTGGGTCTGTTCGGGCCGCTGGGTCAGTTCGGGATGCTGGGTCAGTTTGGGTCACTGGGTCAGTTTGGGATGCTGGGTCAGTTCGGGGTGCTGGGTCAGTTTGGGATGCTGGGTCAGTTTGGGTCACTGTGTCAGTACGGGATGCTGGGTCAGTTCGGGGCGCTGGGTCAGTTCGGGGCGCAGGGTCAGTTCGGGATACTGGGTAGGTTTGAGGTCGCTAGGTCAGTTTGGGATGCTGGGTCACTTTGTGATGCTGGGTCAGTTTGGGGTGCTGGGTCTGTTCAAGGCGCTGGGTCAGTTTGGGACGCTGGGTCAGTTCAAGGCGCTGGGTCAGTTCGGGACGCTGGGTCAGTTTGGGATGCTGGGTCAGTTTGAGGTCGCTGGGTCAGTTTGGGGTCTCTGGGTCAGTTCAGGATGCTGGGTCAGTTCGGGGTCGCTGGGTTAGTTCGGGACGCCGGGTCAGTGAAGAGCACTGGGTCAGTTCTGGATGCTGGGTCAGTTTGGGGCTCTGGGTCAGTTCAGGGACGCTGGGTCAGTTAGGGGCGCTGGGTCAGTTCGGGAGGCTGGGTCAGTTCGGGATGCTGGGTCAGTTCCGGAAGCCGGGTCAGTTCGGTATGCTGGGTCAGTTTGAGGTCGCTGGGTCAGTTTCGGGTCTCTGGGTCAGTTCAGGATAATGGGTCAGTTCGGGGTCGCTGGGTTAGTTCGGGACGCCGGGTCAGTTAAGAGCACTGGGTCAGTTCTGGATGCTGGGTCAGTTTGGGGCTCTAGGTCAGTTCAGGGACGCTGGGTCAGTTAGGGGCACTGGGTCAGTTCGGGATGCTGGGTCAGTTCGGGATGCTGGGTCAGTTCAGGATGCTGGGTCAGTTCGGGATGCTGGGTCAGTTCGGGGCACCGGGTCAGTTCGGGATGCTGGGTCAGTTCGGGATGCTGGGTCAGTTCGGGGCACCGGGTCAGTTCGGGATGCTGGGTCAGTTCGGGGACACTGTGTCAGTTCAGGATGCTGGGTCAGTTTGGGATGCTGGGTCAGTTTGGGGCGCTGGGTCTGTTCGGGACGCTTGGTCAGATTGGAACGCTGCGTCAGTTTGGGGACACTGGGTCAGTTCAGGACGCTGGGTCAGTTCGGGGACACTGGGTCAGTTCAGGGACGTTGGGTCAGTTCGGGAACGCTGGGTCAGTTCGGGGTCGCTGGGTCACTTCGGGACGCTGGGTCAGTTCAGGTCCCTGGGTCAGTTCGGAGATGCTGGGTCAGTTTGGGGCGCTGGGTCTGTTCGGGACGCTTGGTCAGATTGGAACGCTGCGTCAGTTTGGGGACACTGGGTCAGTTCAGGATGCTGGGTCAGTTTGGGGACACTTGGTCAGTTCAGGGTCGTTGGGTCAGTTTGGGAACGCTGGGTCAGTTCGGAGTCGCTGGGTCACTTCGGGACGCTGGGTCAGTTCAGGTCCCTGGGTCAGTTCGGAGATGCTGGGTCAGTTTGGGGCGCTGGGTCAGTTCGGGTCACTGGGTCAGTTCGGGATGCTGAGTCAGTTCGTGATGCTGGGTCAGTTCGGGGCGCTGGGTCACTTCGGGACGCTGGGTCAGTTCAGGCTGCTGGGTCAGTTGAATGCGCTGGGTCAGTTCGGGGCGCTGGGTCAGTTCAATGCGCTGGGTCAGTTCGGGGCGCTGGGTCAGTTCGGGATGCTGGGTCAGTTTGGGATGCTGGGTCAGTTCGGGATGCTGGGTCAGTTCGGGATGCTGGGTCAGTTTGGGGTGCTGGGTCAGTTCGGGGCACCGGGTCAGTTCGGGACGCTGGGTCAGTTCAAGACGCTGGGTCAGTTCGTGCGGATGGGTCAGTTCGGGATGCTGGGTCAGTTCCGGACGCCGGGTCAGTTCGGGATGCTGGGTCAGTTTGAGGTCGCTGGGTCTGTTTGGGGTCGCTGGGTCAGTTCAGGATGCTGTGTCAGTTCGGGGCTCTGGGTCAGTTCAGGGACGCTGGGTCAGTTAGGGGCGCTGGGTCAGTTCGGGATGCTGGGTCAGTTCGGGATGCTGGGTCAGTTCAGGATGCTGGGTCAGTTCGGGATGCTGGGTCAGTTCAGAATGCTGGGTCAGTTCAGTATGCTGGGTTAGTTTGGGGTGCTGGGTCAGTTCAGGTCACTGGGTCAGTTCGGGACGCCGGGTCAGTTCAGGGCACTGGGTCATTTCAGGATGCTGGGTCAGTTCGGGGCGCTGGGTCTGTTCGGGGACGCTGGGTCAGTTCGGGGCTCTGGGTCAGTTCAGGGACGCTGGGTCAGTTTGGGGCGCTGGGTCAGTTCGGGAACGCTGGGTAAGTTCGTTGTGCTGGGTCAGTTCGGGGACGCTGGGTCAGTTCGGGGACGCTGGGTCAGTTCGGGATGCTGGGTCTGATCGGGACGCTGGGTCTGTTTGCGCTGCTGAGTCTGTTTGGGGCGCTGGGACAGTTCGGGATGCTGGGTCAGTTCCTAACGCTGGGTCTGTTCGGGGCGCTGGGTCAGTTCGGGATGCTGGGTCAGTTCAGGATGCTGGGTCAGTTCGGGATGCTGGGTCAGTTCAGAATGCTGGGTCAGTTCAGTATGCTGGGTCAGTTTGGGATGCTGGGTCAGTTCGGGATGCAGTGTCAGTTCGGGGAGCTGGGTCAGTTCGGGACGCTGGGTCAGTTCGGGATGCTGTGTCAGTTCGGGGCGCTGGGTCAGTTCGGGGCGCTGGGTCAGTTCGGGAGCTGGGGCAGTACAGGATGCTGGGTCAGTTCGGGACGCTGGGTTAGTTTGGGGTGCTGGGTCAGTTCAGGTCACTGGGTCAGTTCGGGACGCCGGGTCAGTTCAGGGCACTGGGTCATTTCAGGATGCTGGGTCAGTTCGGGGGGCTGGGTCTGTTCGGGGACGCTGGGTCAGTTCGGGGCTCTGGGTCAGTTCAGGGACGCTGGGTCAGTTTGGGGCGCTGGGTCAGTTCGGGAATGCTGGGTCAGTTCGTGGTGCTGGGTCAGTTCGGGGACGCTGGGTCAGTTCGGGGACGCTGGGTCAGTTCGGGATGCTGGGTCTGATCGGGACGCTGGGTCTGTTCGCGCTGCTGAGTCTGTTTGGGGCGCTGGGACAGTTCGGGATGCTGGGTCAGTTCCTAACGCTGGGTCAGTTCGGGGCGCTGGGTCAGTTCGGGATGCTGGGTCAGTTTGGGTCACTGGGTCAGTTTGGGATGCTGGGTCAGTTCGGGGTGCTGGGTCAGTTTGGGATGCTGGGTCAGTTTGGGTCACTGTGTCAGTACGGGATGCTGGGTCAGTTCGGGGCGCTGGGTCAGTTCGGGGCGCAGGGTCAGTTCGGGATACTGGGTAGGTTTGAGGTCGCTAGGTCAGTTTGGGATGCTGGGTCACTTTGTGATGCTGGGTCAGTTTGGGGTGCTGGGTCTGTTCAAGGCGCTGGGTCAGTTTGGGACGCTGGGTCAGTTCAAGGCGCTGGGTCAGTTCGGGACGCTGGGTCAGTTTGGGATGCTGGGTCAGTTTGAGGTCGCTGGGTCAGTTTGGGGTCTCTGGGTCAGTTCAGGATGCTGGGTCAGTTCGGGGTCGCTGGGTCAGTTCGGGACGCCGGGTCAGTTAAGAGCACTGGGTCAGTTCTGGATGCTGGGTCAGTTTGGGGCTCTGGGTCAGTTCAGGGACGCTGGGTCAGTTAGGGGCGCTGGGTCAGTTCGGGAGGCTGGGTCAGTTCGGGATGCTGGGTCAGTTCCGGAAGCCGGGTCAGTTCGGTATGCTGGGTCAGTTTGAGGTCGCTGGGTCAGTTTCGGGTCTCTGGGTCAGTTCAGGATGCTGGGTCAGTTTGGGGTCGCTGGGTTAGTTCGGGACGCCGGGTCAGTTCGGGATGCTGGGTCAGTTCAGGTTGCCGGGTCAGTTCGGGATGCTGGGTCAGTTCAGGTTGCTGGGTCAGTTCAGGGCACTGGGTCATTTCAGGATGCTGGGTCAGTTCGGGGCGCTGGGTCAGTTCGGGGACGCTGGGTCAGTTCAGGGACGCTGGGTCAGTTAGGGGCACTGGGTCAGTTCGGGATGCTGGGTCAGTTCGGGATGCTGGGTCAGTTCAGGATGCTGGGTCAGTTCGGGATGCTGGGTCAGTTTGGGGCACTGGGTCAGTTCAGAATGCTGGGTCAGTTCGGGATGCTGGGTCAGTTCAGGATGCTGGGTCAGTTCAGGATGCTGGGTCAGTTCAGGATGCTGGGTCAGTTCGGGATGCTGGGTCAGTTCGGGACGCTGGGTCAGTTCAGGATGCTGGGTCAGTTCAGGATGCTGGGTCAGTTCGGGATGCTGGGTCAGTTCGGGATGCTGTGTCAGTTCGGGGAGCTGGGACAGTACAGGATGCTGGGTCAGTTCGGGACGCTGGGTTAGTTTGGGACGCTGGGTCAGTTCGGGATGTTGGGTCAGTTTGGGGTGCTGGGTCAGTTCAGGTTGCTGGGTCAGTTCGGGACGCCGGGTCAGTTCAGGGCACTGGGTCATTTCAGGATGCTGGGTCAGTTCGGGGCGCTGGGTCAGTTCGGGGACGCTGGGTCAGTTCGGGGCTCTGGGTCAGTTCAGGGACGCTGGGTCAGTTTGGGGCGCTGGGTCAGTTCGGGAACGCTGGGTCAGTTCGGGGTCGCGGGGTCAGTTCGGGGATGCTGGGTCAGTTCGTGAACGCTGGGTCAGTTCGTGGTGCTGGGTCAGTTCGGGGACGCTGGGTCAGTTCGGGGACGCTGGGTCAGTTCGGGATGCTGGGTCAGTTCGGGATGCTGGGTCAGTTTGGGTCACTGGGTCAGTTTGGGATGCTGGGTCAGTTCGTGGTGCTGGGTCAGTTTGGGATGCTGGGTCAGTTTGGGTCACTGTGTCAGTTTGGGATGCTGGTTCAGTTCGGGATGCTGGGTCAGTTCGGGGCACCGGGTCAGTTCGGGATGCTGGGTCAGTTCGGGGACACTGTGTCAGTTCAGGATGCTGGGTCAGTTTGGGATGCTGGGTCAGTTTGGGGCGCTGGGTCTGTTCGGGACGCTTGGTCAGATTGGAACGCTGCGTCAGTTTGGGGACACTGGGTCAGTTCAGGACGCTGGGTCAGTTCGGGGACACTGGGTCAGTTCAGGGACGTTGGGTCAGTTCGGGAACGCTGGGTCAGTTCGGGGTCGCTGGGTCACTTCGGGACGCTGGGTCAGTTCAGGTCCCTGGGTCAGTTCGGAGATGCTGGGTCAGTTTGGGGCGCTGGGTCTGTTCGGGACGCTTGGTCAGATTGGAACGCTGCGTCAGTTTGGGGACACTGGGTCAGTTCAGGATGCTGGGTCAGTTTGGGGACACTGGGTCAGTTCAGGGTCGTTGGGTCAGTTTGGGAACGCTGGGTCAGTTCGGAGTCGCTGGGTCACTTCGGGACGCTGGGTCAGTTCAGGTCCCTGGGTCAGTTCGGAGATGCTGGGTCAGTTTGGGGCGCTGGGTCAGTTCGGGTCACTGGGTCAGTTCGGGATGCTGAGTCAGTTCGTGATGCTGGGTCAGTTCGGGGCGCTGGGTCACTTCGGGACGCTGGGTCAGTTCAGGCTGCTGGGTCAGTTGAATGCGCTGGGTCAGTTCGGGGCGCTGGGTCAGTTCAATGCGCTGGGTCAGTTCGGGGCGCTAGGTCAGTTCGGGATGCTGGGTCAGTTCGGGATGCTGGGTCAGTTCGGGATGCTGGGTCAGTTCGGGGTGCTGGGTCAGTTCGGGGCACCGGGTCAGTTCAGGACGCTGGGTCAGTTCAAGACGCTGGGTCAGTTCGTGCGGCTGGGTCAGTTCGGGATGCTGGGTCAGTTCCGGACGCCGGGTCAGTTCGGGATGCTGGGTCAGTTTGAGGTCGCTGGGTCTGTTTGGGGTCGCTGGGTCAGTTCAGGATGCTGTGTCAGTTCGGGGCTCTGGGTCAGTTCAGGGACGCTGGGTCAGTTAGGGGCGCTGGGTCAGTTCGGGATGCTGGGTCAGTTCGGGATGCTGGGTCAGTTCAGGATGCTGGGTCAGTTCGGGATGCTGGGTCAGTTCAGAATGCTGGGTCAGTTCAGTATGCTGGGTCAGTTTGGGATGCTGGGTCAGTTCGGGATGCAGTGTCAGTTCGGGGAGCTGGGTCAGTTCGGGACGCTGGGTCAGTTCGGGATGCTGTGTCAGTTCGGGGCGCTGGGTCAGTTCGGGGCGCTGGGTCAGTTCGGGAGCTGGGGCAGTACAGGATGCTGGGTCAGTTCGGGACGCTGGGTTAGTTTGGGGTGCTGGGTCAGTTCAGGTCACTGGGTCAGTTCGGGACGCCGGGTCAGTTCAGGGCACTGGGTCATTTCAGGATGCTGGGTCAGTTCGGGGCGCTGGGTCTGTTCGGGGACGCTGGGTCAGTTCGGGGCTCTGGGTCAGTTCAGGGACGCTGGGTCAGTTTGGGGCGCTGGATCAGTTCGGGAAGGCTGGGTCAGTTCGTGGTGCTGGGTCAGTTCGGGGACGCTGGGTCAGTTCGGGGACGCTGGGTCAGTTCGGGATGCTGGGTCTGATCGGGACTCTGGGTCTGTTCGCGCTGCTGAGTCTGTTTCGGGCGCTGGGACAGTTCGGGATGCTGGGTCAGTTCCAAACGCTGGGTCTGTTCGGGCCGCTGGGTCAGTTCGGGATGCTGGGTCAGTTTGGGTCACTGGGTCAGTTTGGGATGCTGGGTCAGTTCGGGGTGCTGGGTCAGTTTGGGATGCTGGGTCAGTTTGGGTCACTGTGTCAGTACGGGATGCTGGGTCAGTTCGGGGCGCTGGGTCAGTTCGGGGCGCAGGGTCAGTTCGGGATACTGGGTAGGTTTGAGGTCGCTAGGTCAGTTTGGGATGCTGGGTCACTTTGTGATGCTGGGTCAGTTTGGGGTGCTGGGTCTGTTCAAGGCGCTGGGTCAGTTTGGGACGCTGGGTCAGTTCAAGGCGCTGGGTCAGTTCGGGACGCTGGGTCAGTTTGGGATGCTGGGTCAGTTTGAGGTCGCTGGGTCAGTTTGGGGTCTCTGGGTCAGTTCAGGATGCTGGGTCAGTTCGGGGTCGCTGGGTTAGTTCGGGACGCCGGGTCAGTGAAGAGCACTGGGTCAGTTCTGGATGCTGGGTCAGTTTGGGGCTCTGGGTCAGTTCAGGGACGCTGGGTCAGTTAGGGGCGCTGGGTCAGTTCGGGAGGCTGGGTCAGTTCGGGATGCTGGGTCAGTTCCGGAAGCCGGGTCAGTTCGGTATGCTGGGTCAGTTTGAGGTCGCTGGGTCAGTTTCGGGTCTCTGGGTCAGTTCAGGATAATGGGTCAGTTCGGGGTCGCTGGGTTAGTTCGGGACGCCGGGTCAGTTAAGAGCACTGGGTCAGTTCTGGATGCTGGGTCAGTTTGGGGCTCTAGGTCAATTCAGGGACGCTGGGTCAGTTAGGGGCACTGGGTCAGTTCGGGATGCTGGGTCAGTTCGGGATGCTGGGTCAGTTCAGGATGCTGGGTCAGTTCGGGATGCTGGGTCAGTTTGGGGCACTGGGTCAGTTCAGAATGCTGGGTCAGTTCGGGATGCTGGGTCAGTTCAGGATGCTGTGTCAGTTCAGGATGCTGGGTCAGTTCGGGATGCTGGGTCAGTTCGGGACGCTGGGTCAGTTCAGGATGCTGGGTCAGTTAGGGGCGCTGGGTCAGTTCGGGATGCTGGGTCAGTTTGGGATGCTGGGTCAGTTCGGGATGCTGGGTCAGTTCGGGATGCTGGGTCAGTTCGGGATGCTGGGTCAGTTCGGGACGCTGGGTCAGTTCAGGATGCTGGGTCAGTTCAGGATGCTGGGTCAGTTCGGGATGCTGGGTCAGTTCGGGATGCTGTGTCAGTTCGGGGAGCTGGGACAGTACAGGATGCTGGGTCAGTTCGGGACGCTGGGTTAGTTTGGGACGCTGGGTCAGTTCGGGATGTTGGGTCAGTTTGGGGTGCTGGGTCAGTTCAGGTTGCTGGGTCAGTTCGGGACGCCGGGTCAGTTCAGGGCACTGGGTCATTTCAGGATGCTGGGTCAGTTCGGGGCGCTGGGTCAGTTCGGGGACGCTGGGTCAGTTCGGGGCTCTGGGTCAGTTCAGGGACGCTGGGTCAGTTTGGGGCGCTGGGTCAGTTCGGGAACGCTGGGTCAGTTCGGGGTCGCGGGGTCAGTTCGGGGATGCTGGGTCAGTTCGTGAACGCTGGGTCAGTTCGTGGTGCTGGGTCAGTTCGGGGACGCTGGGTCAGTTCGGGGACGCTGGGTCAGTTCGGGATGCTGGGTCAGTTCGGGATGCTGGGTCAGTTTGGGTCACTGGGTCAGTTTGGGATGCTGGGTCAGTTCGTGGTGCTGGGTCAGTTTGGGATGCTGGGTCAGTTTGGGTCACTGTGTCAGTTTGGGATGCTGGTTCAGTTCGGGATGCTGGGTCAGTTCGGGGCACCGGGTCAGTTCGGGATGCTGGGTCAGTTCGGGGACACTGTGTCAGTTCAGGATGCTGGGTCAGTTTGGGATGCTGGGTCAGTTTGGGGCGCTGGGTCTGTTCGGGACGCTTGGTCAGATTGGAACGCTGCGTCAGTTTGGGGACACTGGGTCAGTTCAGGGACGTTGGGTCAGTTCGGGAACGCTGGGTCAGTTCGGGGTCGCTGGGTCACTTCGGGACGCTGGGTCAGTTCAGGTCCCTGGGTCAGTTCGGAGATGCTGGGTCAGTTTGGGGCGCTGGGTCTGTTCGGGACGCTTGGTCAGATTGGAACGCTGCGTCAGTTTGGGGACACTGGGTCAGTTCAGGATGCTGGGTCAGTTTGGGGACACTGGGTCAGTTCAGGGTCGTTGGGTCAGTTTGGGAACGCTGGGTCAGTTCGGAGTCGCTGGGTCACTTCGGGACGCTGGGTCAGTTCAGGTCCCTGGGTCAGTTCGGAGATGCTGGGTCAGTTTGGAGCGCTGGGTCAGTTCGGGTCACTGGGTCAGTTCGGGATGCTGAGTCAGTTCGTGATGCTGGGTCAGTTCGGGGCGCTGGGTCACTTCGGGACGCTGGGTCAGTTCAGGCTGCTGGGTCAGTTGAATGCGCTGGGTCAGTTCGGGGCGCTGGGTCAGTTCAATGCGCTGGGTCAGTTAGGGGCGCTGGGTCAGTTCGGGATGCTGGGTCAGTTTGGGATGCTGGGTCAGTTCGGGATGCTGGGTCAGTTCGGGATGCTGGGTCAGTTCGGGGTGCTGTGTCAGTTCGGGGCACAGGGTCAGTTCGGGACGCTGGGTCAGTTCAAGACGCTGGGTCAGTTCGTGCGGCTGGGTCAGTTCGGGATGCTGGGTCAGTTCCGGACGCCGGGTCAGTTCGGGATGCTGGGTCAGTTTGAGGTCGCTGGGTCTGTTTGGGGTCGCTGGGTCAGTTCAGGATGCTGTGTCAGTTCGGGGCTCTGGGTCAGTTCAGGGACGCTGGGTCAGTAAGGGGCGCTGGGTCAGTTCGGGATGCTGGGTCAGTTCGGGATGCTGGGTCAGTTCAGGATGCTGGGTCAGTTCGGGATGCTGGGTCAGTTCAGAATGCTGGGTCAGTTCAGTATGCTGGGTCAGTTCGGGATGCTGGGTCAGTTCGGGATGCAGTGTCAGTTCGGGCAGCTGGGTCAGTTCGGGACGCTGGGTCAGTTCGGGATGCTGTGTCAGTTCGGGGCGCTGGGTCAGTTCGGGGCGCTGGGTCAGTTCGGGAGCTGGGGCAGTACAGGATGCTGGGTCAGTTCGGGACGCTGGGTTAGTTTGGGGTGCTGGGTCAGTTCAGGTCACTGGGTCAGTTCGGGACGCCGGGTCAGTTCAGGGCACTGGGTCATTTCAGGATGCTGGGTCAGTTCGGGGCGCTGGGTCTGTTCGGGGACGCTGGGTCAGTTCGGGGCTCTGGGTCAGTTCAGGGACGCTGGGTCAGTTTGGGGCGCTGGGTCAGTTCGGGAACGCTGGGTCAGTTCGTGGTGCTGGGTCAGTTCGGGGACGCTGGGTCAGTTCGGGGACGCTGGGTCAGTTCGGGATGCTGGGTCTGATCGGGACGCTGGGTCTGTTCGCGCTGCTGAGTCTGTTTGGGGCGCTGGGACAGTTCGGGATGCTGGGTCAGTTCCTAACGCTGGGTCTGTTCGGGGCGCTGGGTCAGTTCGGGATGCTGGGTCAGTTTGGGTCACTGGGTCAGTTTGGGATGCTGGGTCAGTTCGGGGTGCTGGGTCAGTTTGGGATGCTGGGTCAGTTTGGGTCACTGTGTCAGTACGGGATGCTGGGTCAGTTCGGGGCGCTGGGTCAGTTCGGGGCGCAGGGTCAGTTCGGGATACTGGGTAGGTTTGAGGTCGCTAGGTCAGTTTGGGATGCTGGGTCACTTTGTGATGCTGGGTCAGTTTGGGGTGCTGGGTCTGTTCAAGGCGCTGGGTCAGTTTGGGACGCTGGGTCAGTTCAAGGCGCTGGGTCAGTTCGGGACGCTGGGTCAGTTTGGGATGCTGGGTCAGTTTGAGGTCGCTGGGTCAGTTTGGGGTCTCTGGGTCAGTTCAGGATGCTGGGTCAGTTCGGGGTCGCTGGGTTAGTTCGGGACGCCGGGTCAGTGAAGAGCACTGGGTCAGTTCTGGATGCTGGGTCAGTTTGGGGCTCTGGGTCAGTTCAGGGACGCTGGGTCAGTTAGGGGCGCTGGGTCAGTTCGGGAGGCTGGGTCAGTTCGGGATGCTGGGTCAGTTCCGGAAGCCGGGTCAGTTCGGTATGCTGGGTCAGTTTGAGGTCGCTGGGTCAGTTTCGGGTCTCTGGGTCAGTTCAGGATAATGGGTCAGTTCGGGGTCGCTGGGTTAGTTCGGGACGCCGGGTCAGTTAAGAGCACTGGGTCAGTTCTGGATGCTGGGTCAGTTTGGGGCTCTAGGTCAGTTCAGGGACGCTGGGTCAGTTAGGGGCACTGGGTCAGTTCGGGATGCTGGGTCAGTTCGGGATGCTGGGTCAGTTCAGGATGCTGGGTCAGTTCGGGATGCTGGGTCAGTTCGGGGCACCGGGTCAGTTCGGGATGCTGGGTCAGTTCGGGATGCTGGGTCAGTTCGGGGCACCGGGTCAGTTCGGGATGCTGGGTCAGTTCGGGGACACTGTGTCAGTTCAGGATGCTGGGTCAGTTTGGGATGCTGGGTCAGTTTGGGGCGCTGGGTCTGTTCGGGACGCTTGGTCAGATTGGAACGCTGCGTCAGTTTGGGGACACTGGGTCAGTTCAGGACGCTGGGTCAGTTCGGGGACACTGGGTCAGTTCAGGGACGTTGGGTCAGTTCGGGAACGCTGGGTCAGTTCGGGGTCGCTGGGTCACTTCGGGACGCTGGGTCAGTTCAGGTCCCTGGGTCAGTTCGGAGATGCTGGGTCAGTTTGGGGCGCTGGGTCTGTTCGGGACGCTTGGTCAGATTGGAACGCTGCGTCAGTTTGGGGACACTGGGTCAGTTCAGGATGCTGGGTCAGTTTGGGGACACTTGGTCAGTTCAGGGTCGTTGGGTCAGTTTGGGAACGCTGGGTCAGTTCGGAGTCGCTGGGTCACTTCGGGACGCTGGGTCAGTTCAGGTCCCTGGGTCAGTTCGGAGATGCTGGGTCAGTTTGGGGCGCTGGGTCAGTTCGGGTCACTGGGTCAGTTCGGGATGCTGAGTCAGTTCGTGATGCTGGGTCAGTTCGGGGCGCTGGGTCACTTCGGGACGCTGGGTCAGTTCAGGCTGCTGGGTCAGTTGAATGCGCTGGGTCAGTTCGGGGCGCTGGGTCAGTTCAATGCGCTGGGTCAGTTCGGGGCGCTGGGTCAGTTCGGGATGCTGGGTCAGTTTGGGATGCTGGGTCAGTTCGGGATGCTGGGTCAGTTCGGGATGCTGGGTCAGTTTGGGGTGCTGGGTCAGTTCGGGGCACCGGGTCAGTTCGGGACGCTGGGTCAGTTCAAGACGCTGGGTCAGTTCGTGCGGATGGGTCAGTTCGGGATGCTGGGTCAGTTCCGGACGCCGGGTCAGTTCGGGATGCTGGGTCAGTTTGAGGTCGCTGGGTCTGTTTGGGGTCGCTGGGTCAGTTCAGGATGCTGTGTCAGTTCGGGGCTCTGGGTCAGTTCAGGGACGCTGGGTCAGTTAGGGGCGCTGGGTCAGTTCGGGATGCTGGGTCAGTTCGGGATGCTGGGTCAGTTCAGGATGCTGGGTCAGTTCGGGATGCTGGGTCAGTTCAGAATGCTGGGTCAGTTCAGTATGCTGGGTTAGTTTGGGGTGCTGGGTCAGTTCAGGTCACTGGGTCAGTTCGGGACGCCGGGTCAGTTCAGGGCACTGGGTCATTTCAGGATGCTGGGTCAGTTCGGGGCGCTGGGTCTGTTCGGGGACGCTGGGTCAGTTCGGGGCTCTGGGTCAGTTCAGGGACGCTGGGTCAGTTTGGGGCGCTGGGTCAGTTCGGGAACGCTGGGTAAGTTCGTTGTGCTGGGTCAGTTCGGGGACGCTGGGTCAGTTCGGGGACGCTGGGTCAGTTCGGGATGCTGGGTCTGATCGGGACGCTGGGTCTGTTTGCGCTGCTGAGTCTGTTTGGGGCGCTGGGACAGTTCGGGATGCTGGGTCAGTTCCTAACGCTGGGTCTGTTCGGGGCGCTGGGTCAGTTCGGGATGCTGGGTCAGTTCAGGATGCTGGGTCAGTTCGGGATGCTGGGTCAGTTCAGAATGCTGGGTCAGTTCAGTATGCTGGGTCAGTTTGGGATGCTGGGTCAGTTCGGGATGCAGTGTCAGTTCGGGGAGCTGGGTCAGTTCGGGACGCTGGGTCAGTTCGGGATGCTGTGTCAGTTCGGGGCGCTGGGTCAGTTCGGGGCGCTGGGTCAGTTCGGGAGCTGGGGCAGTACAGGATGCTGGGTCAGTTCGGGACGCTGGGTTAGTTTGGGGTGCTGGGTCAGTTCAGGTCACTGGGTCAGTTCGGGACGCCGGGTCAGTTCAGGGCACTGGGTCATTTCAGGATGCTGGGTCAGTTCGGGGGGCTGGGTCTGTTCGGGGACGCTGGGTCAGTTCGGGGCTCTGGGTCAGTTCAGGGACGCTGGGTCAGTTTGGGGCGCTGGGTCAGTTCGGGAATGCTGGGTCAGTTCGTGGTGCTGGGTCAGTTCGGGGACGCTGGGTCAGTTCGGGGACGCTGGGTCAGTTCGGGATGCTGGGTCTGATCGGGACGCTGGGTCTGTTCGCGCTGCTGAGTCTGTTTGGGGCGCTGGGACAGTTCGGGATGCTGGGTCAGTTCCTAACGCTGGGTCAGTTCGGGGCGCTGGGTCAGTTCGGGATGCTGGGTCAGTTTGGGTCACTGGGTCAGTTTGGGATGCTGGGTCAGTTCGGGGTGCTGGGTCAGTTTGGGATGCTGGGTCAGTTTGGGTCACTGTGTCAGTACGGGATGCTGGGTCAGTTCGGGGCGCTGGGTCAGTTCGGGGCGCAGGGTCAGTTCGGGATACTGGGTAGGTTTGAGGTCGCTAGGTCAGTTTGGGATGCTGGGTCACTTTGTGATGCTGGGTCAGTTTGGGGTGCTGGGTCTGTTCAAGGCGCTGGGTCAGTTTGGGACGCTGGGTCAGTTCAAGGCGCTGGGTCAGTTCGGGACGCTGGGTCAGTTTGGGATGCTGGGTCAGTTTGAGGTCGCTGGGTCAGTTTGGGGTCTCTGGGTCAGTTCAGGATGCTGGGTCAGTTCGGGGTCGCTGGGTCAGTTCGGGACGCCGGGTCAGTTAAGAGCACTGGGTCAGTTCTGGATGCTGGGTCAGTTTGGGGCTCTGGGTCAGTTCAGGGACGCTGGGTCAGTTAGGGGCGCTGGGTCAGTTCGGGAGGCTGGGTCAGTTCGGGATGCTGGGTCAGTTCCGGAAGCCGGGTCAGTTCGGTATGCTGGGTCAGTTTGAGGTCGCTGGGTCAGTTTCGGGTCTCTGGGTCAGTTCAGGATGCTGGGTCAGTTTGGGGTCGCTGGGTTAGTTCGGGACGCCGGGTCAGTTCGGGATGCTGGGTCAGTTCAGGTTGCCGGGTCAGTTCGGGATGCTGGGTCAGTTCAGGTTGCTGGGTCAGTTCAGGGCACTGGGTCATTTCAGGATGCTGGGTCAGTTCGGGGCGCTGGGTCAGTTCGGGGACGCTGGGTCAGTTCAGGGACGCTGGGTCAGTTAGGGGCACTGGGTCAGTTCGGGATGCTGGGTCAGTTCGGGATGCTGGGTCAGTTCAGGATGCTGGGTCAGTTCGGGATGCTGGGTCAGTTTGGGGCACTGGGTCAGTTCAGAATGCTGGGTCAGTTCGGGATGCTGGGTCAGTTCAGGATGCTGGGTCAGTTCAGGATGCTGGGTCAGTTCAGGATGCTGGGTCAGTTCGGGATGCTGGGTCAGTTCGGGACGCTGGGTCAGTTCAGGATGCTGGGTCAGTTCAGGATGCTGGGTCAGTTCGGGATGCTGGGTCAGTTCGGGATGCTGTGTCAGTTCGGGGAGCTGGGACAGTACAGGATGCTGGGTCAGTTCGGGACGCTGGGTTAGTTTGGGACGCTGGGTCAGTTCGGGATGTTGGGTCAGTTTGGGGTGCTGGGTCAGTTCAGGTTGCTGGGTCAGTTCGGGACGCCGGGTCAGTTCAGGGCACTGGGTCATTTCAGGATGCTGGGTCAGTTCGGGGCGCTGGGTCAGTTCGGGGACGCTGGGTCAGTTCGGGGCTCTGGGTCAGTTCAGGGACGCTGGGTCAGTTTGGGGCGCTGGGTCAGTTCGGGAACGCTGGGTCAGTTCGGGGTCGCGGGGTCAGTTCGGGGATGCTGGGTCAGTTCGTGAACGCTGGGTCAGTTCGTGGTGCTGGGTCAGTTCGGGGACGCTGGGTCAGTTCGGGGACGCTGGGTCAGTTCGGGATGCTGGGTCAGTTCGGGATGCTGGGTCAGTTTGGGTCACTGGGTCAGTTTGGGATGCTGGGTCAGTTCGTGGTGCTGGGTCAGTTTGGGATGCTGGGTCAGTTTGGGTCACTGTGTCAGTTTGGGATGCTGGTTCAGTTCGGGATGCTGGGTCAGTTCGGGGCACCGGGTCAGTTCGGGATGCTGGGTCAGTTCGGGGACACTGTGTCAGTTCAGGATGCTGGGTCAGTTTGGGATGCTGGGTCAGTTTGGGGCGCTGGGTCTGTTCGGGACGCTTGGTCAGATTGGAACGCTGCGTCAGTTTGGGGACACTGGGTCAGTTCAGGACGCTGGGTCAGTTCGGGGACACTGGGTCAGTTCAGGGACGTTGGGTCAGTTCGGGAACGCTGGGTCAGTTCGGGGTCGCTGGGTCACTTCGGGACGCTGGGTCAGTTCAGGTCCCTGGGTCAGTTCGGAGATGCTGGGTCAGTTTGGGGCGCTGGGTCTGTTCGGGACGCTTGGTCAGATTGGAACGCTGCGTCAGTTTGGGGACACTGGGTCAGTTCAGGATGCTGGGTCAGTTTGGGGACACTGGGTCAGTTCAGGGTCGTTGGGTCAGTTTGGGAACGCTGGGTCAGTTCGGAGTCGCTGGGTCACTTCGGGACGCTGGGTCAGTTCAGGTCCCTGGGTCAGTTCGGAGATGCTGGGTCAGTTTGGGGCGCTGGGTCAGTTCGGGTCACTGGGTCAGTTCGGGATGCTGAGTCAGTTCGTGATGCTGGGTCAGTTCGGGGCGCTGGGTCACTTCGGGACGCTGGGTCAGTTCAGGCTGCTGGGTCAGTTGAATGCGCTGGGTCAGTTCGGGGCGCTGGGTCAGTTCAATGCGCTGGGTCAGTTCGGGGCGCTAGGTCAGTTCGGGATGCTGGGTCAGTTCGGGATGCTGGGTCAGTTCGGGATGCTGGGTCAGTTCGGGGTGCTGGGTCAGTTCGGGGCACCGGGTCAGTTCAGGACGCTGGGTCAGTTCAAGACGCTGGGTCAGTTCGTGCGGCTGGGTCAGTTCGGGATGCTGGGTCAGTTCCGGACGCCGGGTCAGTTCGGGATGCTGGGTCAGTTTGAGGTCGCTGGGTCTGTTTGGGGTCGCTGGGTCAGTTCAGGATGCTGTGTCAGTTCGGGGCTCTGGGTCAGTTCAGGGACGCTGGGTCAGTTAGGGGCGCTGGGTCAGTTCGGGATGCTGGGTCAGTTCGGGATGCTGGGTCAGTTCAGGATGCTGGGTCAGTTCGGGATGCTGGGTCAGTTCAGAATGCTGGGTCAGTTCAGTATGCTGGGTCAGTTTGGGATGCTGGGTCAGTTCGGGATGCAGTGTCAGTTCGGGGAGCTGGGTCAGTTCGGGACGCTGGGTCAGTTCGGGATGCTGTGTCAGTTCGGGGCGCTGGGTCAGTTCGGGGCGCTGGGTCAGTTCGGGAGCTGGGGCAGTACAGGATGCTGGGTCAGTTCGGGACGCTGGGTTAGTTTGGGGTGCTGGGTCAGTTCAGGTCACTGGGTCAGTTCGGGACGCCGGGTCAGTTCAGGGCACTGGGTCATTTCAGGATGCTGGGTCAGTTCGGGGCGCTGGGTCTGTTCGGGGACGCTGGGTCAGTTCGGGGCTCTGGGTCAGTTCAGGGACGCTGGGTCAGTTTGGGGCGCTGGATCAGTTCGGGAAGGCTGGGTCAGTTCGTGGTGCTGGGTCAGTTCGGGGACGCTGGGTCAGTTCGGGGACGCTGGGTCAGTTCGGGATGCTGGGTCTGATCGGGACTCTGGGTCTGTTCGCGCTGCTGAGTCTGTTTCGGGCGCTGGGACAGTTCGGGATGCTGGGTCAGTTCCAAACGCTGGGTCTGTTCGGGCCGCTGGGTCAGTTCGGGATGCTGGGTCAGTTTGGGTCACTGGGTCAGTTTGGGATGCTGGGTCAGTTCGGGGTGCTGGGTCAGTTTGGGATGCTGGGTCAGTTTGGGTCACTGTGTCAGTACGGGATGCTGGGTCAGTTCGGGGCGCTGGGTCAGTTCGGGGCGCAGGGTCAGTTCGGGATACTGGGTAGGTTTGAGGTCGCTAGGTCAGTTTGGGATGCTGGGTCACTTTGTGATGCTGGGTCAGTTTGGGGTGCTGGGTCTGTTCAAGGCGCTGGGTCAGTTTGGGACGCTGGGTCAGTTCAAGGCGCTGGGTCAGTTCGGGACGCTGGGTCAGTTTGGGATGCTGGGTCAGTTTGAGGTCGCTGGGTCAGTTTGGGGTCTCTGGGTCAGTTCAGGATGCTGGGTCAGTTCGGGGTCGCTGGGTTAGTTCGGGACGCCGGGTCAGTGAAGAGCACTGGGTCAGTTCTGGATGCTGGGTCAGTTTGGGGCTCTGGGTCAGTTCAGGGACGCTGGGTCAGTTAGGGGCGCTGGGTCAGTTCGGGAGGCTGGGTCAGTTCGGGATGCTGGGTCAGTTCCGGAAGCCGGGTCAGTTCGGTATGCTGGGTCAGTTTGAGGTCGCTGGGTCAGTTTCGGGTCTCTGGGTCAGTTCAGGATAATGGGTGAGTTCGGGGTCGCTGGGTTAGTTCGGGACGCCGGGTCAGTTAAGAGCACTGGGTCAGTTCTGGATGCTGGGTCAGTTTGGGGCTCTAGGTCAATTCAGGGACGCTGGGTCAGTTAGGGGCACTGGGTCAGTTCGGGATGCTGGGTCAGTTCGGGATGCTGGGTCAGTTCAGGATGCTGGGTCAGTTCGGGATGCTGGGTCAGTTTGGGGCACTGGGTCAGTTCAGAATGCTGGGTCAGTTCGGGATGCTGGGTCAGTTCAGGATGCTGTGTCAGTTCAGGATGCTGGGTCAGTTCGGGATGCTGGGTCAGTTCGGGACGCTGGGTCAGTTCAGGATGCTGGGTCAGTTAGGGGCGCTGGGTCAGTTCGGGATGCTGGGTCAGTTTGGGATGCTGGGTCAGTTCGGGATGCTGGGTCAGTTCGGGATGCTGGGTCAGTTCGGGATGCTGGGTCAGTTCGGGACGCTGGGTCAGTTCAGGATGCTGGGTCAGTTCAGGATGCTGGGTCAGTTCGGGATGCTGGGTCAGTTCGGGATGCTGTGTCAGTTCGGGGAGCTGGGACAGTACAGGATGCTGGGTCAGTTCGGGACGCTGGGTTAGTTTGGGACGCTGGGTCAGTTCGGGATGTTGGGTCAGTTTGGGGTGCTGGGTCAGTTCAGGTTGCTGGGTCAGTTCGGGACGCCGGGTCAGTTCAGGGCACTGGGTCATTTCAGGATGCTGGTTCAGTTCGGGGCGCTGGGTCAGTTCGGGGACGCTGGGTCAGTTCGGGGCTCTGGGTCAGTTCAGGGACGCTGGGTCAGTTTGGGGCGCTGGGTCAGTTCGGGAACGCTGGGTCAGTTCGGGGTCGCGGGGTCAGTTCGGGGATGCTGGGTCAGTTCGTGAACGCTGGGTCAGTTCGTGGTGCTGGGTCAGTTCGGGGACGCTGGGTCAGTTCGGGGACGCTGGGTCAGTTCGGGATGCTGGGTCAGTTCGGGATGCTGGGTCAGTTTGGGTCACTGGGTCAGTTTGGGATGCTGGGTCAGTTCGTGGTGCTGGGTCAGTTTGGGATGCTGGGTCAGTTTGGGTCACTGTGTCAGTTTGGGATGCTGGTTCAGTTCGGGATGCTGGGTCAGTTCGGGGCACCGGGTCAGTTCGGGATGCTGGGTCAGTTCGGGGACACTGTGTCAGTTCAGGATGCTGGGTCAGTTTGGGATGCTGGGTCAGTTTGGGGCGCTGGGTCTGTTCGGGACGCTTGGTCAGATTGGAACGCTGCGTCAGTTTGGGGACACTGGGTCAGTTCAGGGACGTTGGGTCAGTTCGGGAACGCTGGGTCAGTTCGGGGTCGCTGGGTCACTTCGGGACGCTGGGTCAGTTCAGGTCCCTGGGTCAGTTCGGAGATGCTGGGTCAGTTTGGGGCGCTGGGTCTGTTCGGGACGCTTGGTCAGATTGGAACGCTGCGTCAGTTTGGGGACACTGGGTCAGTTCAGGATGCTGGGTCAGTTTGGGGACACTGGGTCAGTTCAGGGTCGTTGGGTCAGTTTGGGAACGCTGGGTCAGTTCGGAGTCGCTGGGTCACTTCGGGACGCTGGGTCAGTTCAGGTCCCTGGGTCAGTTCGGAGATGCTGGGTCAGTTTGGAGCGCTGGGTCAGTTCGGGTCACTGGGTCAGTTCGGGATGCTGAGTCAGTTCGTGATGCTGGGTCAGTTCGGGGCGCTGGGTCACTTCGGGACGCTGGGTCAGTTCAGGCTGCTGGGTCAGTTGAATGCGCTGGGTCAGTTCGGGGCGCTGGGTCAGTTCAATGCGCTGGGTCAGTTAGGGGCGCTGGGTCAGTTCGGGATGCTGGGTCAGTTTGGGATGCTGGGTCAGTTCGGGATGCTGGGTCAGTTCGGGATGCTGGGTCAGTTCGGGGTGCTGTGTCAGTTCGGGGCACAGGGTCAGTTCGGGACGCTGGGTCAGTTCAAGACGCTGGGTCAGTTCGTGCGGCTGGGTCAGTTCGGGATGCTGGGTCAGTTCCGGACGCCGGGTCAGTTCGGGATGCTGGGTCAGTTTGAGGTCGCTGGGTCTGTTTGGGGTCGCTGGGTCAGTTCAGGATGCTGTGTCAGTTCGGGGCTCTGGGTCAGTTCAGGGACGCTGGGTCAGTAAGGGGCGCTGGGTCAGTTCGGGATGCTGGGTCAGTTCGGGATGCTGGGTCAGTTCAGGATGCTGGGTCAGTTCGGGATGCTGGGTCAGTTCAGAATGCTGGGTCAGTTCAGTATGCTGGGTCAGTTCGGGATGCTGGGTCAGTTCGGGATGCAGTGTCAGTTCGGGCAGCTGGGTCAGTTCGGGACGCTGGGTCAGTTCGGGATGCTGTGTCAGTTCGGGGCGCTGGGTCAGTTCGGGGCGCTGGGTCAGTTCGGGAGCTGGGGCAGTACAGGATGCTGGGTCAGTTCGGGACGCTGGGTTAGTTTGGGGTGCTGGGTCAGTTCAGGTCACTGGGTCAGTTCGGGACGCCGGGTCAGTTCAGGGCACTGGGTCATTTCAGGATGCTGGGTCAGTTCGGGGCGCTGGGTCTGTTCGGGGACGCTGGGTCAGTTCGGGGCTCTGGGTCAGTTCAGGGACGCTGGGTCAGTTTGGGGCGCTGGGTCAGTTCGGGAACGCTGGGTCAGTTCGTGGTGCTGGGTCAGTTCGGGGACGCTGGGTCAGTTCGGGGACGCTGGGTCAGTTCGGGATGCTGGGTCTGATCGGGACGCTGGGTCTGTTCGCGCTGCTGAGTCTGTTTGGGGCGCTGGGACAGTTCGGGATGCTGGGTCAGTTCCTAACGCTGGGTCTGTTCGGGGCGCTGGGTCAGTTCGGGATGCTGGGTCAGTTTGGGTCACTGGGTCAGTTTGGGATGCTGGGTCAGTTCGGGGTGCTGGGTCAGTTTGGGATGCTGGGTCAGTTTGGGTCACTGTGTCAGTACGGGATGCTGGGTCAGTTCGGGGCGCTGGGTCAGTTCGGGGCGCAGGGTCAGTTCGGGATACTGGGTAGGTTTGAGGTCGCTAGGTCAGTTTGGGATGCTGGGTCACTTTGTGATGCTGGGTCAGTTTGGGGTGCTGGGTCTGTTCAAGGCGCTGGGTCAGTTTGGGACGCTGGGTCAGTTCAAGGCGCTGGGTCAGTTCGGGACGCTGGGTCAGTTTGGGATGCTGGGTCAGTTTGAGGTCGCTGGGTCAGTTTGGGGTCTCTGGGTCAGTTCAGGATGCTGGGTCAGTTCGGGGTCGCTGGGTTAGTTCGGGACGCCGGGTCAGTTAAGAGCACTGGGTCAGTTCTGGTTGCTGGGTCAGTTTGGGGCTCTGGGTCAGTTCAGGGACGCTGGGTCAGTTAGGGGCGCTGGGTCAGTTCGGGATGCTGGGTCAGTTCGGGATGCTGGGTCAGTTCGGGATGCTGGGTCAGTTCAGGATGCTGGGTCAGTTCAGGATGCTGGGTCAGGTCGGGACGCTGGGTCAGTTTGGGGCACTGGGTCAGTTCAGGATGCTGGGTCAGTTCGGGATGCTGGGTCAGTTCAGGATGCTGGGTCAGTTCAGGATGCTGGGTCAGGTCGGGATGCTGGGTCAGTTCGGGATGCTGGGTCAGTTCAGGGAGCTGGGTCAGTTCGGGGCGCTGGGTCAGTTCAGGATGCTGGGTCAGTACAGGATGCTGGGTCAGGTCGGGATGCTGGGTCAGTTCGGGATGCTGTGTCAGTTCGGGGAGCTGGGTCAGTTAGGAGATGCTGGGTCAGTTTGGGGCGCTGGGTCAGCTCGGGTCACTGGGTCAGTTCGGGATGCCGTGTCATTTCGTGATGCTGGGTCAGTACGGGGCGCTGGGTCACGTCAGGACGCTGGGTCTGTTCAGGCCGCTGGGTCAGTTCAATGCGCTGGGTCAGTTCGGGGCACTGGGTCAGTTCAATGCGCTGGGTCAGTTCGGGGCGCTGGGTCAGTTCTGGATGCTGGGTCAGTTCTGGATGCTGGGTCAGTTTGGGATGCTGGGTCAGTTTGGGATGCTGGGTCAGTTCGGGGTGCTGGGTCAGTTCGGGGCACCGGGTCAGTTCGGGACGCTGGGTCAGTTCAAGGCGCTGGGTCAGTTCGTGCGGCTGGGTCAGTTCGGGATGCTGGGACAGTTCCGGACGCCGGGTCAGTTCAGGATGCTGGGTCAGTTTGAGGTCGCTGGGTCAGTTTGGGGTGTCTGGGTCAGTTCAGGATGCTGGGTCAGTTCGGGGTCGCCGAGTTAGTTCGGGACGCCGGGTCAGTTAAGAGCACTGGGTCAGTTCTGGATGCTGGGTCAGTTTGGGGCTCTGGGTCAGTTCAGGGACGCTGGGTCAGTTAGGGGCGCTGGGTCAGTTCGGGATGCTGGGTCAGTTCGGGATGCTGGGTCAGTTCAGGATGCTGGGTCAGTTCGGGATGCTGGGTCAGTTTGGGGAACTGGGTCAGTTCAGAATGCTGGGTCAGTTCGGGATGCTGGGTCAGTTCAGGATGCTGGGTCAGTTCAGGATGCTGGGTCAGTTCGGGATGCTGGGTCAGTTCGGGACGCTGGGTCAGTTCAGGATGCTGGGTCAGTTCAGGATGCTGGGTCAGTTCGGGATGCTGGGTCAGTTCGGGATGCTGTGTCAGTTCGGGGAGCTGGGACAGAACAGGATGCTGGGTCAGTTCGGGACGCTGGGTTAGTTTGGGACGCTGGGTCAGTTCGGGATGTTGGGTCAGTTTGGGGTGCTGGGTCAGTTCAGGTTGCTGGGTCAGTTCGGGACGCCGGGTCAGTTCAGGGCACTGGGTCATTTCAGGATGCTGGGTCAGTTCGGGGCGCTGGGTCAGTTCGGGGACGCTGGGTCAGTTCGGGGCTCTGGGTCAGTTCAGGGACGCTGGGTCAGTTTGGGGCGCTGGGTCAGTTCGGGAACGCTGGGTCAGTTCGGGGTCGCGGGGTCAGTTCGGGGATGCTGGGTCAGTTCGTGAACGCTGGGTCAGTTCGTGGTGCTGGGTCAGTTCGGGGACGCTGGGTCAGTTCGGGGACGCTGGATCAGTTCGGGATGCTGGGTCAGTTCGGGATGCTGGGTCAGTTTGTGTCACTGGGTAAGTTCGGGATGCTGGGTCAGTTCGTGGTGCTGGGTCAGTTTGGGATGCTGGGTCAGTTTGGGTCACTGTGTCAGTTTGGGATGCTGGTTCAGTTCGGGATGCTGGGTCAGTTCGGGGCACCGGGTCAGTTCGGGATGCTGGGTCAGTTCGTGGACACTGTGTCAGTTCAGGATGCTGGGTCAGTTTGGGATGCTGGGTCAGTTTGGGATGCTGGGTCAGTTTGGGTCACTGTGTCAGTTTGGGATGCTGGTTCAGTTCGGGATGCTGGGTCAGTTCGGGGCACCGGGTCAGTTCGGGATGCTGGGTCAGTTCGGGGACACTGTGTCAGTTCAGGATGCTGGGTCAGTTTGGGATGCTGGGTCAGTTTGGGGCGCTGGGTCTGTTCAGGACGCTTGGTCAGATTGGAACGCTGCGTCAGTTTGGGGACACTGGGTCAGTTCAGGACGCTGGGTCAGTTCGGGGACACTGGGTCAGTTCAGGGACGTTGGGTCAGTTCGGGAACGCTGGGTCAGTTCGGGGTCGCTGGGTCACTTCGGGACGCTGGGTCAGTTCAGGTCCCTGGGTCAGTTCGGAGATGCTGGGTCAGTTTGGGGCGCTGGGTCTGTTCGGGACGCTTGGTCAGATTGGAACGCTGCGTCAGTTTGGGGACACTGGGTCAGTTCAGGATGCTGGGTCAGTTTGGGGCTCTGGGTCAGTTCAGGGACGCTGGGTCAGTTAGGGGCGCTGGGTCAGTTCGGGATGCTGGGTCAGTTCGGGATGCTGGGTCAGTTCGGGATGCTGGGTCAGTTCAGGATGCTGGGTCAGGTCGGGACGCTGGGTCAGTTTGGGGCACTGGGTCAGTTCAGGATGCTGGGTCAGTTCGGGATACTGGGTCAGTTCAGGATGCTGGGTCAGTTCAGGATGCTGGGTCAGGTCGGGATGCTGGGTCAGTTCGGGATGCTGTGTCAGTTCAGGGAGCTGGGTCAGTTCGGGGCGCTGGGTCAGTTCAGGATGCTGGGTCAGTACAGGATGCTGGGTCAGTACAGGATGCTGGGTCAGGTCGGGATGCTGGGTCAGTTCGGGATGCTGTGTCAGTTCGGGGAGCTGGGTCAGTTAGGAGATGCTGGGTCAGTTTGGGGCGCTGGGTCAGTTCGGGTCACTGGGTCAGTTCGGGATGCTGTGTCATTTCGTGATGCTGGGTCAGTACGGGGCGCTGGGTCACTTCAGGACGCTGGGTCTGTTCAGGCCGCTGGGTCAGTTCAATGCGCTGGGTCAGTTCGGGGCACTGGGTCAGTTCAATGCGCTGGGTCAGTTCGGGGCGCTGGGTCAGTTCTGGATGCTGGGTCAGTTCTGGATGCTGGGTCAGTTCGGGATGCTGGGTCAGTTTGGGATGCTGGGTCAGTTCGGGGTGCTGGGTCAGTTCGGGGCACCGGGTCAGTTCGGGACGCTGGGTCAGTTCAAGGCGCTGGGTCAGTTCGTGCGGCTGGGTCAGTTCGGGATGCTGGGTCAGTTCCGGACGCCGGGTCAGTTCAGGATGCTGGGTCAGTTTGAGGTCGCTGGGTCAGTTTGGGGTGTCTGGGTCAGTTCAGGATGCTGGGTCAGTTCGGGGTCGCTGGGTTAGTTCGGGACGCCGGGTCAGTTAAGAGCACTGGGTCAGTTCTTGATGCTGGGTCAGTTTGGGGCTCTGGGTCAGTTCAGGGACGCTGGGTCAGTTAGGGGCGCTGGGTCAGTTCGGGATGCTGGGTCAGTTCGGGATGCTGGGTCAGTTCAGGATGCTGGGTCAGTTCGGGATGCTGGGTCAGTTTGGGGCACTGGGTCAGTTCAGAATGCTGGGTCAGTTCGGGATGCTGGGTCAGTTCAGGATGCTGGGTCAGTTCAGGATGCTGGGTCAGGTCGGGTGCTGGGTCAGTTCGGGATGCTGTGTCAGTTCGGGGCGCTGGGTCAGTTCGGGATGCTGGGTCAGTTCGGGGCGCTGGGTCAGTTCAGGATGCTGGGTCAGTTCAGGATGCTGGGTCAGTTCAGGATGCTGGGTCAGTTCGGGATGCTGGGTCAGTTCGGGACGCTGGGTCAGTTCAGGATGCTGGGTCAGTTCAGGATGCTGGGTCAGTTCGGGATGCTGGGTCAGTTCGGGATGCTGTGTCAGTTCGGGGAGCTGGGACAGAACAGGATGCTGGGTCAGTTCGGGACGCTGGGTTAGTTTGGGACGCTGGGTCAGTTCGGGATGTTGGGTCAGTTTGGGGTGCTGGGTCAGTTCAGGTTGCTGGGTCAGTTCGGGACGCCGGGTCAGTTCAGGGCACTGGGTCATTTCAGGATGCTGGGTCAGTTCGGGGCGCTGGGTCAGTTCGGGGACGCTGGGTCAGTTCGGGGCTCTGGGTCAGTTCAGGGACGCTGGGTCAGTTTGGGGCGCTGGGTCAGTTCGGGAACGCTGGGTCAGTTCGGGGTCGCGGGGTCAGTTCGGGGATGCTGGGTCAGTTCGTGAACGCTGGGTCAGTTCGTGGTGCTGGGTCAGTTCGGGGACGCTGGGTCAGTTCGGGGACGCTGGATCAGTTCGGGATGCTGGGTCAGTTCGGGATGCTGGGTCAGTTTGGGTCACTGGGTCAGTTCGGGATGCTGGGTCAGTTCGGGGTGCTGGGTCAGTTTGGGATGCTGGGTCAGTTTGGGTCACTGTGTCAGTTTGGGATGCTGGTTCAGTTCGGGATGCTGGGTCAGTTCGGGGCACCGGGTCAGTTCGAGATGCTGGGTCAGTTCGTGGACACTGTGTCAGTTCAGGATGCTGGGTCAGTTTGGGATGCTGGGTCAGTTTGGGGCGCTGGGTCTGTTCGGGACGCTTGGTCAGATTGGAACGCTGCGTCAGTTTGGGGACACTGGGTCAGTTCAGGACGCTGGGTCAGTTCGGGGACACTGGGTCAGTTCAGGGACGTTGGGTCAGTTCGGGAACGCTGGGTCAGTTCGGGGTCGCTGGGTCACTTCGGGACGCTGGGTCAGTTCAGGTCCCTGGGTCAGTTCGGAGATGCTGGGTCAGTTTGGGGCGCTGGGTCACTTCGGGACGCTGGGTCAGTTCAGGCTGCTGGGTCAGTTGAATGCGCTGGGTCAGTTCGGGGCGCTGGGTCAGTTCAATGCGCTGGGTCAGTTCGGGGCGCTGGGTCAGTTCGGGATGCTGGGTCAGTTTGGGATGCTGGGTCAGTTCGGGATGCTGGGTCAGTTCGGGGCACTGGGTCAGTTCGGGGCGCTGGGTCAGTTCGGGGCACCGGGTCAGTTCGGGACGCTGGGTCAGTTCAAGACGCTGGGTCAGTTCGTGCGGCTGGGTCAGTTCGGGATGCTGGGTCAGTTCCGGACGCCGGGTCAGTTCGGGATGCTGGGTCAGTTTGAGGTCGCTGGGTCTGTTTGGGGTCTCTGGGTCAGTTCAGGATGCTGTGTCAGTTCGGGGTCGCTGGGTTAGTTCGGGACGCCGGGTCAGTTAAGGGCACTGGGTCAGTTCTGGATGCTGGGTCAGTTTGGGGCTCTGGGTCAGTTCAGGGACGCTGGGTCAGTTAGGGGTGCTGGGTCAGTTCGGGATGCTGGGTCAGTTCGGGATGCTGTGTCAGTTCAGGATGCTGGGTCAGGTCGGGATGCTGGGTCAGTTCAGAATGCTGGGTCAGTTCAGTATGCTGGGTCAGTTTGGGATGCTGGGTCAGTTCGGGATGCAGTGTCAGTTCGGGGAGCTGGGTCAGTTCGGGACGCTGGGTCAGTTCGGGATGCTGTGTCAGTTCGGGGTGCTGGGTCAGTTCGGGGCGCTGGGTCAGTTCGGGAGCTGGGGCAGTACAGGATGCTGGGTCAGTTCGGGACGCTGGGATAGTTTGGGGTGCTGGGCCAGTTCAGGTCACTGGGTCAGTTAGGGACGCCGGGTCAGTTCAGGGCACTGGGTCATTTCAGGATGCTGGGTCAGTTCGGGGCGCTGGGTCTGTTCGGGGACGCTGGGTCAGTTCGGGGCTCTGGGTCAGTTCAGGGACGCTGGGTCAGTTTGGGGCGCTGGGTCAGTTCGGGAACGCTGGGTCAGTTCGTGGTGCTGGGTCAGTTCGGGGACACTGGGTCAGTTCGGGGACGCTGCGTCAGTTCGGGATGCTGGGTCTGATCGGGACGCTGGGTCTGGTCGTGCTGCTGAGTCAGTTTGGGGCGCTGGGACAGTTCGGGATGCTGGGTCAGTTCCTAACGCTGGGTCAGTTCGGGGCGCTGGGTCAGTTCAGGGACGCTGGGTCAGTTAGGGGCGCTGGGTCAGTTCGGGATGCTGGATCAGTTCGGGGTGCTGGGTCAGTTTGGGATGCTGGGTCAGTTTGGGTCACTGTGTCAGTACGGGATGCTGGGTCAGTTCGGGGTGCTGGGTCAGTTCGGGGCGCAGGGTCAGTTCGGGATACTGGGTAGGTTTGAGGTCGCTAGGTCAGTTTGGGATGCTGGGTCACTTTGTGATGCTGGGTCAGTTTGGGGTGCTGGGTCTGTTCAAGGCGCTGGGTCAGTTTGGGACGCTGGGTCAGTTCAAGGCGCTGGGTCAGTTCGGGACGCTGGGTCAGTTTGGGATGCTGGGTCAGTTTGAGGTCGCTGGGTCAGTTTGGGGACTCTGGGTCAGTTCAGGATGCTGGGTCAGTTCGGGGTCGCTGGGTTAGTTCGGGACGCCGGGTCAGTTAAGAGCACTGGGTCAGTTCAGGATGCTGGGTCAGTTTGGGGCTCTGGGTCAGTTCAGGGACGCTGGGTCAGTTAGGGGCGCTGGGTCAGTTCGGGATGTTGGGTCAGTTTGGGTCACTGGGTCAGTTTGGGATGCTGGGTCAGTTCGGGGTGCTGGGTCAGTTCAGGATGCTGGGTCAGTTTGGGTCACTGTGTCAGTACGGGATGCTGGGTCAGTTCGGGGCGCTGGGTCAGTTCGGGGCGCAGGGTCAGTTCGGGATACTGGGTAGGTTTGAGGTCGCTAGGTCAGTTTGGGATGCTGGGTCACTTTGTGATGCTGGGTCAGTTTGGGGTGCTGGGTCTGTTCAAGGCGCTGGGTCAGTTTGGGACGCTGGGTCAGTTCAAGGCGCTGGGTCAGTTCGGGACGCTGGGTCAGTTTGGGATGCTGGGTCAGTTTGTGGTCGCAGGGTCAGTTTGGGGTCTCTGGGTCAGTTCAGGATGCTGGGTCAGTTCGGGGTCGCTGGGTTAGTTCGGGACGCCGGGTCAGTTAAGAGCACTGGGTCAGTTCTGGATGCTGGGTCAGTTTGGGGCTCTGAGTCAGTTCAGGGACGCTGGGTCAGTTAGGGGCGCTGGGTCAGTTCGGGATGCTGGGTCAGTTCGGGATGCTGGGTCAGTTCGGGATGCTGGGTCAGTTCAGGATGCTGGGTCAGTTCAGGATGCTGGGTCAGGTCGGGGCGCTGGGTCAGTTCGGGAACGCTGGGTCAGTTCGTGGTGCTGGGTCAGTTCGGGGACGCTGGGTCAGTTCGGGGACGCTGCGTCAGTTCGGGATGCTGGGTCTGATCGGGACGCTGGGTCTGTTCGCGCTGCTGAGTCAGTTTGGGGCGCTGGGACAGTTCGGGATGCTGGGTCAGTTCCTAACGCTGGGTCAGTTCGGGGCGCTGGGTCAGTTCGGGATGCTGGGTCAGTTTGGGTCACTGGGTCAGTTTGGGATGCTGGGTCAGTTCGGGGTGCTGGGTCAGTTTGGGATGCTGGGTCAGTTTGGGTCACTGTGTCAGTACGGGATGCTGGGTCAGTTCGGGGCGCTGGGTCAGTTCGGGGCGCAGGGTCAGTTCGGGATACTGGGTAGGTTTGAGGTCGCTAGGTCAGTTTGGGATGCTGGGTCACTTTGTGATGCTGGGTCAGTTTGGGGTGCTGGGTCTGTTCAAGGCGCTGGGTCAGTTTGGGACGCTGGGTCAGTTCAAGGCGCTGGGTCAGTTCGGGACGCTGGGTCAGTTTGGGATGCTGGGTCAGTTTGAGGTCGCTGGGTCAGTTTGGGGTCTCTGGGTCAGTTCAGGATGCTGGGTCAGTTCGGGGTCGCTGGGTTAGTTCGGGACGCCGGGTCAGTTAAGAGCACTGGGTCAGTTCAGGATGCTGGGTCAGTTTGGGGCTCTGGGTCAGTTCAGGGACGCTGGGTCAGTTAGGGGCGCTGGGTCAGTTCGGGATGCTGGGTCAGTTTGGGTCACTGGGTCAGTTTGGGATGCTGGGTCAGTTCGGGGTGCTGGGTCAGTTTGGGATGCTGGGTCAGTTTGGGTCACTGTGTCAGTACGGGATGCTGGGTCAGTTCGGGGCGCTGGGTCAGTTCGGGGCGCAGGGTCAGTTCGGGATACTGGGTAGGTTTGAGGTCGCTAGGTCAGTTTGGGATGCTGGGTCACTTTGTGATGCTGGGTCAGTGTGGGGTGCTGGGTCTGTTCAAGGCGCTGGGTCAGTTTGGGACGCTGGGTCAGTTCAAGGCGCTGGGTCAGTTCGGGACGCTGGGTCAGTTTGGGATGCTGGGTCAGTTTGAGGTCGCTGGGTCAGTTTGGGGTCTCTGGGTCAGTTCAGGATGCTGGGTCAGTTCGGGGTGGCTGGGTTAGTTCGGGACGCCGGGTCAGTTAAGAGCACTGGGTCAGTTCTGGATGCTGGGTCAGTTTGGGGCTCTGGGTCAGTTCAGGGACGCTGGGTCAGTTAGGGGCCCTGGGTCAGTTCGGGATGCTGGGTCAGTTCGGGATGCTGGGTCAGTTCGGGATGCTGGGTCAGTTCGGGATGCTGGGTCAGTTCAGGATGCTGGGTCAGTTCAGGATGCTGGGTCAGGTCGGGATGCTGGGTCAGTTCAGGATGCTGTGTCAGTTCAGGGAGCTGGGTCAGTTAAGGGCGCTGGGTCAGTTCAGGATGCTGGGTCAGTACAGGATGCTGGGTCAGGTCGGGATGCTGGGTCAGTTCGGGATGCTGTGTCAGTTCGCGGAGCTGGGTCAGTTAGGAGATGCTGGGTCAGTTTGGGGCGCTGGGTCAGTTCGGGTCACTGGGTCAGTTCGGGATGCTGTGTCATTTCGTGATGCTGGGTCAGTACGGGGCGCTGGGTCACTTCAGGACGCTGGGTCTCTTCAATGCGCTGGGTCAGTTCGGGGCGCTGGGTCAGTTCAATGCGCTGGGTCAGTTCGGGGCGCTGGGTCAGTTCTGGATGCTGGGTCAGTTCTGGATGCTGGGTCAGTTTGGGATGCTGGGTCAGTTTGGGATGCTGGGTCAGTTCGTGGTGCTGGGTCAGTTCGGGGCACCGGGTCAGTTCGGGACGCTGGGTCAGTTCAAGGCGCTGGGTCAGTTCGTGCGGCTGGGTCAGTTCGGGATGCTGGGTCAGTTCCGGACGCCGGGTCAGTTCAGGATGCTGGGTCAGTTTGAGGTCGCTGGGTCAGTTTGGGGTCTCTGGGTCAGTTCAGGATGCTGGGTCAGTTCGGGGTCGCTGGGTTAGTTCGGGACGCCGGGTCAGTTAAGAGCACTGGGTCAGTTCTGGATGCTGGGTCAGTTTGGGGCTCTGGGTCAGTTCAGGGACGCTGGGTCAGTTAGGGGCGCTGGGTCAGTTCGGGATGCTGGGTCAGTTCGGGATGCTGGGTCAGTTCAGGATGCTGGGTCAGTTCGGGATGCTGGGTCAGTTTGGGGCACTGGGTCAGTTCAGAATGCTGGGTCAGTTCGGGATGCTGGGTCAGTTCAGGATGCTGGGTCAGTTCAGGATGCTGGGTCAGGTCGGGTGCTGGGTCAGTTCGGGATGCTGTGTCAGTTCGGGGCGCTGGGTCAGTTCGGGATGCTGGGTCAGTTCGGGGCGCTGGGTCAGTTCAGGATGCTGGGTCAGTTCGGGGTCGCTGGGTTAGTTCGGGACGCCGGGTCAGTTAAGAGCACTGGGTCAGTTCTGGATGCGGGGTCAGTTTGGGGCTCTGGGTCAGTTCAGGGACGCTGGGTCAGTTAGGGGCGCTGGGTCAGTTCAGGATGCTGGGTCAGTTCGGGATGCTGGGTCAGTTTGGGGCACTGGGTCAGTTCAGAATGCTGGGTCAGTTCGGGATGCTGGGTCAGTTCAGGATGCTGGGTCAGTTCAGGATGCTGGGTCAGGTCGGGTGCTGGGTCAGTTCGGGATGCTGTGTCAGTTCGGGGCGCTGGGTCAGTTCGGGATGCTGGGTCAGTTCAGGATGCTGGGTCAGTTCAGGATGCTGGGTCAGGTCGGGGCGCTGTGTCAGTTCGGGAACGCTGGGTCAGTTCGTGGTGCTGGGTCAGTTCGGGGACGCTGGGTCAGTTAGGGGACGCTGCGTCAGTTCGGGATGCTGGGTCTGATCGGGACGCTGGGTCTGTTCGCGCTGCTGAGTCAGTTTGGGGCGCTGGGACAGTTCGGGATGCTGGGTCAGTTCCTAACGCTGGGTCAGTTCGGGGCGCTGGGTCAGTTCGGGATGCTGGGTCAGTTTGGGTCACTGGGTCATTTTGGGATGCTGGGTCAGTTCGGGGTGCTGGGTCAGTTTGGGATGCTGGGTCAGTTTGGGTCACTGTGTCAGTACGGGATGCTGGGTCAGTTCGGGGCGCTGGGTCAGTTCGGGGCACAGGGTCAGTTCGGGATACTGGGTAGGTTTGAGGTCGCTAGGTCAGTTTGGGATGCTGGGTCACTTTGTGATGCTGGGTCAGTTTGGGGTGCTGGGTCTGTTCATGGCGCTGGGTCAGTTTGGGACGCTGGGTCAGTTCAAGGCGCTGGGTCAGTTCGGGACGCTGGGTCAGTTCGGGATGCTGGGTCAGTTTGAGGTCGCTGGGTCAGTTTGGGGTCTCTGGGTCAGTTCAGGATGCTGGGTCAGTTCGGGGTCGCTGGGTTAGTTCGGGACGCCGGGTCAGTTAAGAGCACTGGGTCAGTTCAGGATGCTGGGTCAGTTTGGGGCTCTGGGTCAGTTCAGGGACGCTGGGTCAGTTAGGGCGCTGGGTCAGTTCGGGATGCTGGGTCAGTTTGGGTCACTGGGTCAGTTTGGGATGCTGGTTCAGTTCGGGGTGCTGGATCAGTTTGGGATGCTGGGTCAGTTTGGGTCACTGTGTCAGTACGGGATGCTGGGTCAGTTCGGGGCGCTGGGTCAGTTCGGGGCGCAGGGTCAGTTCGGGATACTGGGTTGGTTTGAGGTCGCTAGGTCAGTTTGGGATGCTGGGTCACTTTGTGATGCTGGGTCAGTTTGGGGTGCTGGGTCTGTTCAAGGCGCTGGGTCAGTTTGGGACGCTGGGTCAGTTCAAGGCGCTGGGTCAGTTCGGGACGCTGGGTCAGTTTGGGATGCTGGGTCAGTTTGAGGTCGCTGGGTCAATTTGGGCTCTCTGGGTCAGTTCAGGATGCTGGGTCAGTTCGGGGTGGCTGGGTTAGTTCGGGACGCCGGGTCAGTTAAGAGCACTGGGTCAGTTCTGGATGCTGGGTCAGTTTGGGGCTCTGGGTCAGTTCAGGGACGCTGGGTTAGTTAGGGACGGTGGGTCAGTTCGGGATGCTGGGTCAGTTCGGGATGCTGGGTCAGTTCGGGATGCTGGGTCAGTTCAGGATGCTGGGTCAGTTCAGGATGCTGGGTCAGGTCGGGATGCTGGGTCAGTTCGGGATGCTGTGTCAGTTCAGGGAGCTGGGTCAGTGAAGGGCGCTGGGTCAGTTCAGGATGCTGGGTCAGTACAGGATGCTGGGTCAGGTCGGGATGCTGGGTCAGTTCGGGATGCTGTGTCAGTTCGGGGAGCTGGGTCAGTTAGGAGATGCTGGGTCAGTTTGGGGCGCTGGGTCAGTTCGGGTCACTGGGTCAGTTCGGGATGCTGTGTCATTTCGTGATGCTGGGTCAGTACGGGGCGCTGGGTCACTTCAGGACGCTGGGTCTGTTCAATGCGCTGGGTCACTTCGGGGCGCTGGGTCAGTTCAATGCGCTGGGTCAGTTCGGGGCGCTGGGTCAGTTCTGGATGCTGGGTCAGTTCTGGATGCTGGGTCAGTTCGGGATGCTGGGTCAATTTGGGATGCTGGGTCAGTTCGGGGTGCTGGGTCAGTTCGGGGCACCGGGTCAGTTCGGGACGCTGGGTCAGTTCAAGGCGCTGGGTCAGTTTGTGCGGCTGGGTCAGTTCGGGATGCTGGGTCAGTTCCGGACGCCGGGTCAGTTCAGGATGCTGGGTCAGTTTGAGGTCGCTGGGTCAGTTTGGGGTCTCTGGGTCAGTTCAGGATGCTGGGTCAGTTCGGGGTCGCTGGGTTAGTTCGGGACGCCGGGTCAGTTAAGAGCACTGGGTCAGTTCTGGATGCTGGGTCAGTTTGGGGCTCTGGGTCAGTTCAGGGACGCTGGGTCAGTTAGGGGCGCTGGGTCAGTTCGGGATGCTAGGTCAGTTCGGGATGCTGGGTCAGTTCAGGATGCTGGGTCAGTTCGGGATGCTGGGTCAGTTTGGGGCACTGGGTCAGTTCAGAATGCTGGGTCAGTTCGGGATGCTGGGTCAGTTCAGGATGCTGGGTCAGTTCAGGATGCTGGGTCAGGTCGGGTGCTGGGTCAGTTCGGGATGCTGTGTCAGTTCGGGGCGCTGGGTCAGTTCGGGATGCTGGGTCAGATCGGGGCGCTGGGTCAGTTCAGGATGCTGGGTCAGTTCGGGGTCACTGGGTTAGTTCGGGACGCCAGGTCAGTTAAGAGCACTGGGTCAGTTCTGGATGCTGGGTCAGTTTGGGGCTCTGGGTCAGTTCAGGGACGCTGGGTCAGTTAGGGGCGCTGTGTCAGTTCGGGATGCTGGGTCAGTTCGGGATGCTGGGTCAGTTCAGGATGCTGGGTCAGTTCGGGATGCTGGGTCAGTTTGGGGCACTGGGTCAGTTCAGAATGCTGGGTCAGTTCGGGATGCTGGGTCAGTTCAGGATGCTGGGTCAGTTCAGGATGCTGGGTCAGGTCGGGTGCTGGGTCAGTTCGGGATGCTGTGTCAGTTCGGGGCGCTGGGTCAGTTCGGGATGCTGGGTCAGTTCGGGGCGCTGGGTCAATTCAGGATGCTGGGTCAGTTCAGGATGCTGGGTCAGTTCGGGACGCTGGGTCAGTTCAGGATGCTGGGTCAGTTCAGGATGCTGGGTCAGTTCGGGATGCTGGGTCAGTTCGGGATGCTGTGTCAGTTCGGGGAGCTGGGACAGTACAGGATGCTGGGTCAGTTCGGGACGCTGGGTTAGTTTGGGACGCTGGGTCAGTTCGGGATGTTGGGTCAGTTTGGGGTGCTGGGTCAGTTCAGGTTGCTGGGTCAGTTCGGGACGCCGGGTCAGTTCAGGGCTCTGGGTCATTTCAGGATGCTGGGTCAGTTCGGGGCGCTGGGTCTGTTCAATGCGCTGGGTCAGTTCGGGGCGCTGGGTCAGTTCAATGCGCTGGGTCAGTTCGGGGCGCTGGGTCAGTTCTGGATGCTGGGTCAGTTCTGGATGCTGGGTCAGTTCGGGATGCTGGGTCAGTTTGGGATGCTGGGTCAGTTCGGGGTGCTGGGTCAGTTCGGGGCACCGGGTCAGTTCGGGACGCTGGGTCAGTTCAAGGCGCTGGGTCAGTTCGTGCGGCTGGGTCAGTTCGGGATGCTGGGTCAGTTCCGGACGCCGGGTCAGTTCAGGATGCTGGGTCAGTTTGAGGTCGCTGGGTCAGTTTGGGGTCTCTGGGTCAGTTCAGGATGCTGGGTCAGTTCGGGGTCGCTGGGTTAGTTCGGGACGCCGGGTCAGTTAAGAGCACTGGGTCAGTTCTGGATGCTGGGTCAGTTTGGGGCTCTGGGTCAGTTCAGGGACGCTGGGTCAGTTAGGGGCGCTGGGTCAGTTCGGGATGCTGGGTCAGTTCTGGATGCTGGGTCAGTTTGGGGCTCTGGGTCAGTTCAGGGACGCTGGGTCAGTTAGGGGCGCTGGGTCAGTTCGGGATGCTGGGTCAGTTCGGGATGCTGGGTCAGTTCAGGATGCTGGGTCAGTTCGGGATGCTGGGTCAGTTTGGGGCACTGGGTCAGTTCAGAATGCTGGGTCAGTTCGGGATGCTGGGTCAGTTCAGGATGCTGGGTCAGTTCGGGATGCTGGGTCAGTTCGGGGCGCTGGGTCAGTTCAGGATGCTGGGTCAGTTCGGGGTCGCTGGGTTAGTTCGGGACGCCGGGTCAGTTAAGAGCACTGGGTCAGTTCTGGATGCTGGGTCAGTTTGGGGCTCTGGGTCAGTTCAGGGACGCTGGGTCAGTTAGGGGCGCTGGGTCAGTTCGGGATGCTGGGTCAGTTCGGGATGCTGGGTCAGTTCAGGATGCTGGGTCAGTTCGGGATGCTGGGTCAGTTTGGGGCACTGGGTCAGTTCAGAATGCTGGGTCAGTTCGGGATGCTGGGTCAGTTCAGGATGCTGGGTCAGTTCAGGATGCTGGGTCAGGTCGGGTGCTGGGTCAGTTCGGGATGCTGTGTCAGTTCGGGGCGCTGGGTCAGTTCGGGATGCTGGGTCAGTTCGGGGCGCTGGGTCAGTTCAGGATGCTGGGTCAGTTCAGGATGCTGGGTCAGTTCGGGACGCTGGGTTAGTTCAGGATGCTGGGTCAGTTCAGGATGCTGGGTCAGTTCGGGATGCTGGTTCAGTTCGGGATGCTGTGTCAGTTCGGGGAGCTGGGACAGTACAGGATGCTGGGTCAGTTCGGGACGCTGGGTTAGTTTGGGACGCTGGGTCAGTTCGGGATGTTGGGTCAGTTTGGGGTGTTGGGTCAGTTTAGGTTGCTGGGTCAGTTCGGGACGCCGGGTCAGTTCAGGGCTCTGGGTCATTTCAGGATGCTGGGTCAGTTCGGGGCACTGGGTCAGTTCGGGGACGCTGGGTCAGTTCGGGGCTCTGGGTCAGTTCAGGGACGCTGGGTCAGTTTGAGGCGCTGGGTCAGTTCGGGAACGCTGGGTCAGTTCGGGGTCGCGGTGTCAGTTCGGGGATGCTGGGTCAGTTTGGGATGCTGGGTCAGTTCGGGGTGCTGGGTCAGTTTGGGATGCTGGGTCAGTTTGGGTCACTGTGTCAGTTTGGGATGCTGGTTCAGTTCGGGATGCTGGGTCAGTTCGGGGCACCGGGTCAGTTCGGGATGCTGGGTCAGTTCGGGGACACTGTGTCAGTTCAGGATGCTGGGTCAGTTTGGGATGCTGGGTCAGTTTGGGGCGCTGGGTCTGTTCGGGACGCTTGGTCAGATTGGAACGCTGCGTCAGTTTGGGGACACTGGGTCAGTTCAGGATGCTGGGTCAGTTCGGGGTCACTGGGTCAGTTCAGGGACGTTGGGTCAGTTCGGGAACGCTGGGTCAGTTCGGGGTCGCTGGGTCACTTCGGGACGCTGGGTCAGTTCAGGTCCCTGGGTCAGTTCGGAGATGCTGGGTCAGTTTGGGGCGCTGGGTCTGTTCGGGACGCTTGGTCAGATTGGAACGCTGCGTCAGTTTGGGGACACTGGGTCAGTTCAGGATGCTGGGTCAGTTTGGGGACACTGGGTCAGTTCAGGATGCTGGGTCAGTTTGGGGACACTGGGTCAGTTCAGGGACGTTGGGTCAGTTTGGGAACGCTGGGTCAGTTCGGAGTCGCTGGGTCACTTCGGGACGCTGGGTCAGTTCAGGTCCCTGGGTCAGTTCGGAGATGCTGGGTCAGTTTGGGGCGCTGGGTCAGTTCGGGTCACTGGGTCAGTTCGGGATGCTGAGTCAGTTCGTGATGCTGGGTCAGTTCGGGGCGCTGGGTCACTTCGGGACGCTGGGTCAGTTCAGGCCGCTGGGTCAGTTGAATGCGCTGGGTCAGTTCAGGGCACTGGGTCATTTCAGGATGCTGGGTCAGTTCGGGGCGCTGGGTCTGTTCGGGGACGCTGGGTCAGTTCGGGGCTCTGGGTCAGTTCAGGGACGCTGGGTCAGTTTGGGGCGCTGGGTCAGTTCGGGAACGCTGGGTCAGTTCGTGGTGCTGGGTCAGTTCGGGGACGCTGGGTCAGTTCGGGGACGCTGCGTCAGTTCGGGATGCTGGGTCTGATCGGGACGCTGGGTCTGTTCGCGCTGCTGAGTCAGTTTGGGGCGCTGGGACAGTTCGGGATGCTGGGTCAGTTCCTAACGCTGGGTCTGTTCGGGGCGCTGGGTCAGTTCGGGATGCTGGGTCAGTTTGGGTCACTGGGTCAGTTTGGGATGCTGGGTCAGTTCGGGGTGCTGGGTCAGTTTGGGATGCTGGGTCAGTTTGGGTCACTGTGTCAGTACGGGATGCTGGGTCAGTTCGGGGCGCTGGGTCAGTTCGGGGCGCAGGGTCAGTTCGGGATACTGGGTAGGTTTGAGGTCGCTAGGTCAGTTTGGGATGCTGGGTCACTTTGTGATGCTGGGTCAGTTTGGGGTGCTGGGTCTGTTCAAGGCGCTGGGTCAGTTTGGGACGCTGGGTCAGTTCAAGGCGCTGGGTCAGTTCGGGACGCTGGGTCAGTTTGGGATGCTGGGTCAGTTTGAGGTCGCTGGGTCAGTTCGGGATGCTGGGTCAGTTCAGGATGCTGGGTCAGTTCAGGATGCTGGGTCAGGTCGGGACGCTGGGTCAGTTTGGGGCACTGGGTCAGTTCAGGATGCTGGGTCAGTTCGGGATGCTGGGTCAGTTCAGGATGCTGGGTCAGTTCAGGATTCTGGGTCAGGTCGGGATGCTGGATCAGTTCGGGATGCTGTGTCAGTTCAGGGAGCTGGGTCAGTTCGGGGCGCTGGGTCAGTTCAGGATGCTGGGTCAGTACAGGATGCTGGGTCAGGTCGGGATGCTGGGTCAGTTCGGGATGCTGTGTCAGTTCGGGGAGCTGGGTCAGTTCGGAGATGCTGGGTCAGTTTGGGGCGCTGGGTCAGTTCGGGTCACTGGGTCAGTTCGGGATGCTGTGTCATTTCGTGATGCTGGGTCAGTACGGGGCGCTGGGTCACTTCAGGACGCTGGGTCTGTTCAGGCCGCTGGGTCAGTTCAATGCGCTGGGTCAGTTCGGGGCGATGGGTCAGTTCAATGCGCTGGATCAGTTCGTGGCGCTGGGTCAGTTCTGGATGCTGGGTCAGTTCTGGATGCTGGGTCAGTTCGGGATGCTGGGTCAGTTTGGGATGCTGGGTCAGTTCGGGGTGCTGGGACAGTTCGGGGCACCGGGTCATTTCGGGACGCTGGGTCAGTTCAAGGCGCTGGGTCAGTTCGTGCGGCTGGGTCAGTTCGTGCGGCTGGGTCAGTTCGGGATGCTGGGTCAGTTCCGGACGCCGGGTCAGTTCAGGATGCTGGGTCAGTTTGAGGTCGCTGGGTCAGTTTGGGGTGTCTGGGTCAGTTCAGGATGCTGGGTCAGTTTGGGGAGTCTGGGTCAGTTCAGGATGCTGGGTCAGTTTGGGGTCGCTGGGTTAGTTCGGGACGCCGGGTCAGTTAAGGGCACTGGGTCAGTTCTGGATGCTGGGTCAGTTTGGGGCTCTGGGTCAGTTCAGGGACGCTGGGTCAGTTAGGGGCGCTGGGTCAGTTTGGGATGCTGGGTCAGTTCGGGATGCTGGGTCAGTTCAGGATGCTGGGTCAGTTCGGGATGCTGGGTCAGTTCAGAATGCTGGGTCAGATCAGGATGCTGGGTCAGTTCAGGATGCTGGGTCAGTTCGGGATGCTGTGTCAGTTCGGGGAGCTGGGTCAGTTCGGGATGCTGTGTCAGTTCGGGGCGCTGGGTCAGTTCGGGGCGCTGGGTCAGTTCGGGGAGCTGGGGCAGTACAGGATGCTGGGTCAGTTCGGGACGCTGGGTTAGTTTGGGGTGCTGGGTCAGTTCAGGTCACTGGGTCAGTTCGGGACGCCGGGTCAGTTCAGGGCACTGGGTCATTTCAGGATGCTGGGTCAGTTCAGGGCGCTGGGTCAGTTCGGGAACGCTGGGTCAGTTCGGGGTCTCGTGGTCAGTTCGGGGATGCTGGGTCAGTTCGTGAACGCTGGGTCAGTTCGTGGTGCTGGGTCAGTTCGGGGTCGCTGGGTCAGTTCGGGGATGCTGGGTCAGTTCGGGATGCTGGGTCTGATCGGGCCGCTGGGTCTGCTCGCGTTGCTGAGTCAATTTGGGGCGCTGGGACAGTTCGGGATGCTGGGTCAGTTCCTAACGCTGGGTCAGTTCGGGGCGCTGGGTCAGTTCGGGATGCTGGGTCACTTTGGGTCACTGGGTCAGTTTGGGATGCTGGGTCAGTTCGGGGTGCTGGGTCAGTTTGGGATGCCGGGTCAGTTTGGGTCACTGTGTCAGTACGGGATGCTGGGTCAGTTCGGGGCGCTGGGTCAGTTCGGGGCGCTGTGTCAGTTCGGGAAGCTGGGTCAGTTTGGGATGCTGGGTCAGTTTGGGTCACTGTGTCAGTACGGGATGCTGGGTCAGTTCGGGGCGCTGGGTTAGTTCGGGACGCTGGGTCAGTTCAAGGCGCTGGGTCAGTTCGGGACGCTGGGTCAGTTTGGGATGCTGGGTCAGTTTGAGGTCGCTGGGTCAGTTTGGGGTCTCTGGGTCAGTTCAGGATGCTGGGTCAGTTCGGGGTCGCTGGGTTAGTTCGGGACGCCGGGTCAGTTAAGAGCACTGGGTCAGTTCTGGATGCTGGGTCAGTTTGGGGCTCTGGGTCAGTTCAGGGACGCTGGGTCAGTTAGGGGCGCTGGGTCAGTTCGGGATGCTGGGTCAGTTCGGGATGCTGGGTCAGTTCGGGATGCTGGGTCAGTTCAGGATGCTGGGTCAGTTCAGGATGCTGGGTCAGATCGGAACGCTGGGTCAGTTTGGGGCACTGGGTCAGTTCAGGATGCTGGGTCAGTTCGGGATGCTGGGTCAGTTCAGGATGCTGGGTCAGTTCAGGATGCTGGGTCAGGTCGGGATGCTGGGTCAGTTCGGGATGCTGTGTCAGTTCAGGGAGCTGGGTCAGTTCGGGGCGCTGGGTCAGTTCAGGATGCTGGGTCAGTACAGGATGCTGGGTCAGGTCGGGGTGCTGGGTCAGTTCGGGATGCTGTGTCAGTTCGGGGAGCTGGGTCAGTTCGGAGATGCTGGGTCAGTTTGGGGCGCTGGGTCAGTTCGGGTCACTGGGTCAGTTCGGGATGCTGTGTCATTTCGTGATGCTGGGTCAGTACGGGGCGCTGGGTCACTTCGGGACGCTGGGTCTGTTCAGGCCGCTGGGTCAGTTCAATGCGCTGGGTCAGTTCGGGGTGCTGGGTCAGTTTGGGATGCCGGGTCAGTTTGGGTCACTGTGTCAGTACGGGATGCTGGGTCAGTTCGGGGCGCTGGGTCAGTTCGGGGCGCTGTGTCAGTTCGGGAAGCTGGGTCAGTTTGGGATGCTGGGTCAGTTTGGGTCACTGTGTCAGTACGGGATGCTGGGTCAGTTCGGGGCGCTGGGTTAGTTCGGGATACTGGGTAGGTTTGAGGTCGCTAGGTCAGTTTGGGATGCTGGGTCACTTTGTGATGCTGGGTCAGTTTGGGGTGCTGGGTCTGTTCAAGGCGCTGGGTCAGTTTGGGATGCTGGGTCAGTTCAAGGCGCTGGGTCAGTTCGGGACGCTGGGTCAGTTTGGGATGCTGGGTCAGTTTGAGGTCGCTGGGTCAGTTTGGGGTCTCTGGGTCAGTTCAGGATGCTGGGTCAGTTCGGGGTCGCTGGGTTAGTTCGGGACGCCGGGTCAGTTAAGAGCACTGGGTCAGTTCTGGATGCTGGGTCACTTTGGGGCTCTGGGTCAGTTCAGGGACGCTGGGTCAGTTAGGGGCGCTGGGTCAGTTCGGGATGCTGGGTCAGTTCGGGATGCTGGGTCAGTTCGGGATGCTGGGTCAGTTCAGGATGCTGGGTCAGTTCAGGATGCTGGGTCAGATCGGGACGCTGGGTCAGTTTGGGGCACTGGGTCAGTTCAGGATGCTGGGTCAGTTCGGGATGCTGGGTCAGTTCAGGATGCTGGGTCAGTTCAGGATGCTGGGTCAGGTCGGGATGCTGGGTCAGTTCGGGATGCTGTGTCAGTTCAGGGAGCTGGGTCAGTTCGGGGCGCTGGGTCAGTTCAGGATGCTGGGTCAGTACAGGATGCTGGGTCAGGTCGGGATGCTGGGTCAGTTCGGGATGCTGTGTCAGTTCGGGGAGCTGGGTCAGTTCGGAGATGCTGGGTCAGTTTGGGGCGCTGGGTCAGTTCGGGTCACTGGGTCAGTTCGGGATGCTGTGTCATTTCGTGATGCTGGGTCAGTACGGGGCGCTGGGTCACTTCGGGACGCTGGGTCTGTTCAGGCCGCTGGGTCAGTTCAATGCGCTGGGTCAGTTCGGGGCGCTGGGTCAGTTCAATGCGCTGGGTCAGTTCGGGGCGCTGGGTCAGTTCAGGATGCTGGGTCAGTTTGGGATGCTGGGTCAGTTTGGGATGCTGGGTCAGTTCGGGGTGCTGGGTCAGTTCGGGGCACCGGGTCAGTTCGGGACGCTGGGTCAGTTCCAGGCGCTGGGTCAGTTCGTGCGGCTGGGTCAGTTCGGGATGCTGGGTCAGTTCCGGACGCCGGGTCAGTTCAGGATGCTGGGTCAGTTTGAGGTCGCTGGGTCAGTTTGGGGTCTCTGGGTCAGTTCAGGATGCTGGGTCAGTTCGGGGTCGCTGGGTTAGTTCGGGACGCCGGGTCAGTTAAGGGCACTGGGTCAGTTCTGGATGCTGGGTCAGTTTGGGGCTCTGGGTCAGTTCAGGGACGCTGGGTCAGTTAGGGGCGCTGGGTCAGTTCGGGATGCTGGGTCAGCTCGGGATGCTGGGTCAGTTCAGGATGCTGGGTCAGTTCGGGATGCTAGGTCAGTTCAGAATGCTGGGTCAGTTCAGGATGCTGGGTCAGTTTGGGATGCTGGGTCAGTTCGGGATGCTGTGTCAGTTCGGGGAGCTGGGTCAGTTCGGGATGCTGTGTCAGTTCGGGGCGCTGGGTCAGTTCGGGGCGCTGGGTCAGTTCGGGGAGCTGGGGCAGTACAGGATGCTGTGTCAGTTCGGGGCGCTGGGTCAGCTCGGGGCGCTGGGTCAGTTCGGGGAGCTGGGGCAGTACAGGATGCTGGGTCAGTTCGGGACGCTGGGTTAGTTTGGGGTGCTGGGTCAGTTCAGGTCACTGGGTCAGTTCGGGACGCCGGGTCAGTTCAGGGCACTGGGTCAGTTCAGGATGCTGGGTCAGTTCAGGGCGCTGGGTCAGTTCGGGAACGCTGGGTCAGTTCGGGGTCTCGTGGTCAGTTCGGGGATGCTGGGTCAGTTCGTGAACGCTGGGTCAGTTCGTGGTGCTGGGTCAGTTCGTGAACGCTGGGTCAGTTCGTGGTGCTGGGTCAGTTCGGGGATGCTGGGTCAGTTCGTGAACGCTGAGTCAGTTCGTGGTGCTGGGTCAGTTCAGGGTCGCTGGGTCAGTTCGGGGATGCTGGGTCAGTTCGGGATGCTGGGTCTGATCGGGACGCTGGGTCTGCTCGCGGTGCTGAGTCAGTTTGGGGCGCTGGGACAGTTCGGGATGCTGGGTCAGTTCCTAACGCTGGGTCAGTTCGGGGCGCTGGGTCAGTTCGGGATGCTGGGTCACTTTGGGTCACTGGGTCAGTTTGGGATGCTGGGTCAGTTCGGGGTGCTGGGTCAGTTTGGGATGCCCGGTCAGTTTGGGTCACTGTGTCAGTACGGGATGCTGGGTCAGTTCGGGGCGCTGGGTCAGTTCGGGGCGCTGGGTCAGTTCGGGAAGCTGGGTCAGTTTGGGATGCTGGGTCAGTTTGGGTCACTGTGTCAGTACGGAATGCTGGGTCAGTTCGGGGCGCTGGGTCAGTTCGGGGCGCTGGGTTAGTTCGGGATACTGGGTAAGTTTGAGGTCGCTAGGTCAGTTTGGGATGCTGGGTCACTTTGTGATGCTGGGTCAGATTGGCGTACTGGGTCAGTTCGGGACGCTGGGTCAGTTCAAGGCGCTGGGTCAGTTCGGGACGCTGGGTCAGTTCAAGGCGCTGGGTCAGTTCGGGAGGCTGGGTCAGTTCGGGATGCTGGGTCAGTTCCGGACGCCGGGTCAGTTCGGGATGCTGGGTCAGTTTGAGGTCGCTGGGTCAGTTCGGGGTCGCTGGGTTAGTTCGGGACGCCGGGTCAGTTAAAAGCACTGGGTCAGTTCTGGATGCTGGGTCAGTTTGGGGCTCTGGGTCAGTTCAGGGACGCTGATTCAGTTAGGGGCGCTGGGTCAGTTCGGGATGCTGGGTCAGTTCGGGATGCTGGGTCAGTTCAGGATGCTGGGTCAATTCGGGATGCTGGGTCAGTTTGGGGCACTGGGTCAGTTCAGAATGCTGGGTCAGTTCGGGATGCTGGGTCAGTTCAGGATGCTGGGTCAGTTCAGGATGCTGGGTCAGGTCGGGTGCTGTGTCAGTTCGGGATGCTGTGTCAGTTCGGGGCGCTGGGTCAGTTCGGGATGCTGGGTCAGTTCGGGGCGCTGGGTCAGTTCAGGATGCTGGGTCAGTTCAGGATGCTGGGTCAGTTCAGGATGCTGGGTCAGTTCGGGATGCTGGGTCAGTTCGGGACGCTGGGTCAGTTCAGGATGCTGGGTCAGTTCAGGATGCTGGGTCAGTTCGGGATGCTGGGTCAGTTCGGGATGCTGTGTCAGTTCGGGGAGCTGGGACAGTACAGGATGCTGGGTCAGTTCGGGACGCTGGGTTAGTTTGGGACGCTGGGTCAGTTCGGGATGTTGGGTCAGTTTGGGATGCTGGGTCAGTTCAGGTTGCTGGGTCAGTTCGGGACGCCGGGTCAGTTCAGGGCACTGGGTCATTTCAGGATGCTGGGTCAGTTCGGGGCGCTGGGTCAGTTCGGGGACGCTGGGTCAGTTCGGGGCTCTGGGTCAGTTCAGGGACGCTGGGTCAGTTTGGGGCGCTGGGTCAGTTCGGGAACGCTGGGTCAGTTCGGGGTCGCGGGGTCAGTTCGGGGATGCTGGGTCAGTTCGTGAACGCTGGGTCAGTTCGTGGTGCTGGGTCAGTTCGGGGACGCTGGGTCAGTTCGGGGACGCTGCGTCAGTTCGGGATGCTGGGTCAGTTCGGGATGCTGGGTCAGTTTGGGTCACTGGGTCAGTTTGGGATGCTGGGTCAGTTCGGGGTGCTGGGTCAGTTTGGGATGCTGGGTCAGTTTGGGTCACTGTGTCAGTTTGGGATGCTGGTTCAGTTCGGGATGCTGGGTCAGTTCGGGGCACCGGGTCAGTTCGGGATGCTGGGTCAGTTCGGGGACACTGTGTCAGTTCAGGATGCTGGGTCAGTTTGGGATGCTGGGTCAGTTTGGGGCGCTGGGTCTGTTCGGGACGCTTGGTCAGATTGGAACGCTGCGTCAGTTTGGGGACACTGGGTCAGTTCAGGACGCTGGGTCAGTTCGGGGTCACTGGGTCAGTTCAGGGACGTTGGGTCAGTTCGGGAACGCTGGGTCAGTTCGGGGTCGCTGGGTCACTTCGGGACGCTGGGTCAGTTCAGGTCCCTGGGTCAGTTCGGAGATGCTGGGTCAGTTTTGGGCGCTGGGTCAGTTCGGGTCACTGGGTCAGTTTGGGATGCTGAGTCAGTTCGTGATGCTGGGTCAGTTCGGGGCGCTGGGTCACTTCTGGACGCTGGGTCAGTTCAGGCCGCTGGGTCAGTTGAATGCGCTGGGTCAGGTCGGGGCGCTGGGTCAGTTCAATGCGCTGGGTCAGTTCGGGGCGCTGGGTCAGTTCGGGATGCTGGGTCAGTTTGGGATGCTGGGTCAGTTCGGGATGCTGGGTCAGTTCGGGATGCTGGGTCAGTTCGGGGTGCTGGGTCAGTTCGGGGCACCGGGTCAGTTCGGGACGCTGGGTCAGTTCAAGACGCTGGGTCAGTTCGTGCGGCTGGGTCAGTTCGGGATGCTGGGTCAGTTCCGGACGCCGGGTCAGTTCGGGATGCTGGGTCAGTTTGAGGTCGCTGGGTCTGTTTGGGGTCTCTGGGTCAGTTCAGGATGCTGTGTCAGTTCGGGGTCGCTGGGTTAGTTCGGGACGCCGGGTCAGTTAAGGGCACTGGGTCAGTTCTGGATGCTGGGTCAGTTAGGGGCGCTGGGTCAGTTCGGGATGCTGGGTCAGTTCGGGATGCTGGGTCAGTTCAGGATGCTGGGTCAGTTCGGGATGCTGGGTCAGTTCAGAATGCTGGGTCAGTTCAGTATGCTGGGTCAGTTTGGGATGCTGGGTCAGTTCGGGATGCTGTGTCAGTTCGGGGCGCTGGGTCAGTTCGGGGCGCTGGGTCAGTTCGGGAGCTGGGGCAGTACAGGATGCTGGGTCAGTTCGGGACGCTGGGTTAGTTTGGGGTGCTGGGTCAGTTCAGGTGACTGGGTCAGTTCGGGACACTGGGTCAGTTCAGGGCACTGGGTCATTTCAGGATGCTGGGTCAGTTCGGGGCGCTGGGTCTGTTCGGGGACGCTGGGTCAGTTCGTGGTGCTGGGTTAGTTCAGGATGCTGGGTCAGTTCGGGATGCTGGGTCAGTTCGGGGCGCTGGGTCAGTTCAGGACGCTGGGTTGGTTTGAGGTCGCTAGGTCAGTTTGGGTTGCTGGGTCAGTTTGGGGCGCTGGGTCAGTTCGGGACGCTGGGTCAGTTCAAGGCACTGGGTCAGTTTGGGACGCTGGGTCAGTTCAAGGCGCTGGGTCAGTTCGGGATGCTGGGTCAGTTCAAGGCGCTGGGTCAGTTCGGGAGGCTGGTTCAGTTTGGGATGCTGGGTCAGTTCCGGACGCCGGGTCAGTTCGGGATGCTGGGTCAGTTTGAGTTTGTTGGGTCACTTTGGGCTCGCTGGGTCAGTTCAGGATGCTGGGTCAGTTCGGGGTCGCTGGGTTAGTTCGGGACGCCGGGTCAGTTAAGGGCACTGGGTCAGATCTGGATGCTGGGTCAGTTTGGGGCTCTGGTTCAGTTCAGGGGAGCTGGGTCAGTTCGGGACACTGCGTCAGTTTGAGGTCGCAAGGTCAGTTCAGGATCCTGAGTCACTTCGGGACGCCGGGTCAGTTCAGGGCACTGGGTCAGTTCAGGGCGCTGGGTCAGTTTGGGTCGCTGGATCAGTTCGGGATGCTGGGTCAGTTTGGGGTGCTGGGTCAGTTCGGGTTCGCTGGGTCAGTTTGAGGCGCTGTGTCAGTTCGGGACGCTGGGTCAGTTTGGGGTCGCTAGGTCAGTTCGGGGCACTGGGTCAGTTCGGGACGCTGGTCAGTTTGGGATGCTGGGTCAGTTCGGGATGCTGGGTCAGTTTGAGGTCACTAGGTCAGTTCAGGATGCTGGGTCAGTTTGGGAAGCTGAGTCAGTTCGGGACGCTGGGTCAGTTCGGGATGCTGGGTCAGTTTGGGGCGCTGGGTCAGTTTCAGGATGCTTGGTCAGTTCGGGATGCTGGGTCAGTTCGGGGCGCTGGGTCAGTTCAGGACGCTGGGTAGGTTTGAGGTCGCTAGGTCAGTTTGGGATGCTGGGTCAGTTTGGGGCGCTGGGTCAGTTCGGGACGCTGGGTCAGTTCAAGGCACTGGGTCAGTTCGGGACGCTGGGTCAGTTCAAGGCGCTGGGTCAGTTCGGGATGCTGGGTCAGTTCAAGGCGCTGGGTCAGTTCGGGAGGCTGGGTCAGTTTGGGATGCTGGGTCAGTTCCGGACGCCGGGTCAGTTCGGGAGGCTGGGTCTGTTTGAGGTCGCTGGGTCACTTTGGGGTCGCTGGGTCAGTTCAGGATGCTGGGTCAGTTCGGGGTCGCTGGGTTAGTTCGGGACGCCGGGTCAGTTAAGGGCACTGTGTCAGATCTGGATGCTGGGTCAGTTTGGGGCTCTGGTTCAGTTCAGGGACGCTGGGTCAGTTTGGGGCGCTGGGTCAGTTCGGGATGCTGGGTCAGTTTGGGATGCTGGGTCAGTTCAGGATGCTGGGTCAGTTCGGGGCGCTGGGTCAGTTCGGGACGCTGGGTCAGTTCGGGAAGCTGGTTCAGTTCAGGAAGCTGGTTCAGTTCAGGATGCTGGGTCAGTTCGGGGCGCTGGGTCAGTTCAGGACGCTGGGTAGGTTTGAGGTCGCTAGGTCAGTTTGGGATGCTGGGTCAGTTTGGGGCGCTGGGTCAATTCGGGACGCTGGGTCAGTTCAAGGCACTGGGTCAGTTCGGGACGCTGGGTCAGTTCAAGGCGCTGGGTCAGTTCGGGATGCTGGGTCAGTTCAAGGCGCTGGGTCATTTCGGGAGGCTGGGTCAGTTTGGGATGCTGGGTCAGTTCCGGACGCCGGGTCAGTTCGGGAGGCTGGGTCGGTTTGAGGTCGCTGGGTCACTTTGGGGTCGCTGGGTCAGTTCAGGACGCTGGGTCAGTTCGGGGTCGCTAGGTCAGTTCGGGGCACTGGGTCAGTTCGGGACGCTGGTCAGTTTGGGATGCTGGGTCAGTTCGGGATGCTGGGTCAGTTTGAGGTCACTAGGTCAGTTCAGGATGCTGGGTCAGTTTGGGAAGCTGAGTCAGTTCGGGATGCTGGGTCAGTTCGGGATGCTGGGTCAGTTTGGGGCGCTGGGTCAGTTTCTGGATGCTGGGTCAGTTCGGGATGCTGGGTCAGTTCGGGGCGCTGGGTCAGTTCGGGGCGCTGGGTCAGTTCAGGACGCTGGGTAGGTTTGAGGTCGCTAGGTCAGTTTGGGATGCTGGTTCAGTTTGGGGCGCTGGGTCAGTTCGGGACGCTGGGTCAGTTCAAGGCACTGGGTCAGTTCGGGACGCTGGGTCAGTTCAAGGCGCTGGGTCAGTTCGGGATGCTGGGTCAGTTCAAGGCGCTGGGTCAGTTCGGGAGGCTGGGTCAGTTTGGGATGCTGGGTCAGTTCCGGACGCCGGGTCAGTTCGGGAGGCTGGGTCTGTTTGAGGTCGCTGGGTCACTTTGGGGTCGCTGGGTCAGTTCAGGATGCTGGGTCAGTTCGGGGTCGCTGGGTTAGTTCGGGACGCCGGGTCAGTTAAGGGCACTGGGTCAGATCTGGATGCTGGGTCAGTTTGGGGCTCTGGTTCAGTTCAGGGACGCTGGGTCAGTTTGGGGCGCTGGGTCAGTTCGGGATGCTGGGTCAGTTCGGGATGCTGGGTCAGTTCAGGATGCTGGGTCAGTTCGGGGCGCTGGGTCAGTTCGGGACGCTGGGTCAGTTCGGGAAGTTGTTTCATTTCAGGAAGCTGGTTCAGTTCAGGATGCTGGGTCAGTTCGGGGCGATGGGTCAGTTCGGGATGCTGGGTCAGTTCGGGATGCTGTGTCCGTTCGGTGCGCTGGGTCAGTTCGGGGCGCTGGGTCAGTTCGGGGAGCTGGGTCAGTACAGGATGCTGGGTCAGTTCGGGACGCTGGGTCAGTTTGGGGCACTGGGTCAGTTCGGGATGCTGGGTCAGTTTGGGGCACTGGGTCAGTTCAGGGTGCTGGGTCAGTTCGGATGCTGGGTCAGTTCGGGATGCTCGGTCAGTTTGGGGTCGCTGGGCCAGTTCAGGTCGCTGGGTCAGTTCGGGAGGCTGGGTCAGTTCAGGACACTGGGTCAGATCGGGAGGCTGGGTCTGTTCGGGCTGCTCGGTCAGTTTGGGGTCGCTGGGCCAGTTCAGGTCGCTGGTCAGTTCGGGAGGCTGGGTCAGTTCGGGATGCTGGGTGAGTTCGGGGCGCTGGGTCAGATCGGGAGGCTGGGTCAGTTCAGGACACTGGGTCAGATCGGGAGGCTGGGTCTGTTCGGGCTGCTCGGTCAGTTTGGGGTCGCTGGGCCAGTTCAGGTCGCTGGTCAGTTCGGGAGGCTGGGTCAGTTCGGGATGCTGGGTGAGTTCGGGGCGCTGGGTCAGATCGGGAGGCTGGGTCAGTTTGGGATGCTGGGTCAGTTCTGGACGCCGGGTCAGTTCGGGAGGCTGGGTCTGTTTGAGTTTGTTGGGTCACTTTGGGGTCGCTGGGTCAGTTCAGGATGCTGGGTCAGTTCGGGGTCGCTGGGTTAGTTCGGGACGCCGGGTCAGTTAAGGGCACTGGGTCAGATCTGGATGCTGGGTCAGTTTGGGGCTCTGGTTCAGTTCAGGGGCGCTGGGTCAGTTCGGGACACTGGGTAGGTTTGAGGTCGCTAGGTCAGTTTGGGTTGCTGGGTCAGTTTGGGGCGCTGGGTCAGTTCGGTACGCTGGGTCAGTTCAAGGCACTGGGTCAGTTTGGGACACTGGGTCAGTTCAAGGCGCTGGGTCAGTTCGGGATGCTGGGTCAGTTCAAGGCGCTGGGTCAGTTCGGGAGGCTGGGTCAGTTTGGGATGCTGGGTCAGTTCCGGACGCCGGGTCAGTTCGGGAGGCTGGGTCAGTTTGAGTATGTTGGGTCACTTTGGGGTCGCTGGGTCAGTTCAGGATGCTGGGTCAGTTCGGGGTCGCTGGGTTAGTTCGGGACGCCGGGTCAGTTAAGGGCACTGGGTCAGATCTGGATGCTGGGTCAGTTTGGGGCTCTGGTTCAGTTCAGGGGCGCTGGGTCAGTTCGGGACACTGCGTCAGTTTGAGGTCGCTAGGTCAGTTCAGGATCCTGAGTCACTTCGGGACGCCGGGTCAGTTCAGGGCACTGGGTCAGTTCAGGGCGCTGGGTCAGTTTGGGTCGCTGGATCAGTTCGGGATGCTGGGTCAGTTTGGGGTGCTGGGTCAGTTCGGGTTCGCTGGGTCAGTTTGAGGCGCTGTGTCAGTTCGGGACGCTGGGTCAGTTCGGGACGCTGGATCAGTTTGGGGTCGCTAGGTCAGTTCGGGGCACTGGGTCAGTTCGGGACGCTGGTCAGTTTGGGATGCTGGGTCAGTTCGGGATGCTGGGTCAGTTTGAGGTCACTAGGTCAGTTCAGGATGCTGGGTCAGTTCAGGATGCTGGGTCAGTTCGGGGCGCTGGGTCAGTTCAGGACGCTGGGTATGTTTGAGGTCGCTAGGTCAGTTTGGGATGCTGGGTCAGTTTGGGGCGCTGGGTCAGTTCGGGACGCTGGGTCAGTTCAAGGCACTGGGTCAGTTCGGGATGCTGGGTCATTTCAAGGCGCTGGGTCAGTTCGGGATGCTGGGTCAGTTCAAGGCGCTGGGTCAGTTCGGGAGGCTGGGTCAGTTTGGGATGCTGGGTCAGTTCCGGACGCCGGGTCAGTTCGGGAGGCTGGGTCTGTTTGAGGTCGCTGGGTCACTTTGGGGTTGCTGGGTCAGTTCAGGATGCTGGGTCAGTTCGGGGTCGCTGGGTTAGTTCGGGATGCTGGGTCAGTTCAAGGCGCTGGGTCAGTTCGGGACGCTGGGTCAGTTCAAGGCGCTGGGTCAGTTCGGGACGCTGGGTCAGTTCAAGGCGCTGGGTCAGTTCGGGATGCTGGGTCAGTTCAAGGCGCTGGGTCATTTCGGGAGGCTGGGTCAGTTTGGGATGCTGGGTCAGTTCCGGACGCCGGGTCAGTTCGGGAGGCTGGGTCAGTTTGAGGTCGCTGGGTCACTTTGGGGTCGCTGGGTCAGTTCAGGACGCTGGGTCAGTTCAGGATGCTGGGTCAGTTCAGGATGCTGGGTGAGTTCGGGGCGCTGGGTCAGTTCAGGATGCTGGGTCAGTTTGGGGTTACTGGATCAGTTCGGGATGCTGGGTCAGTTCGGGATGCTGGGTGAGTTCGGGGCGCTGGGTCACTTCGGGGATGCTGGGTCAGTTTGGTGTTGCTGGGTCAGTTTGGTGTCGCTCGGTCAGTTTGGTGTCGCTAGGTCAGTTCGGGGCGCTGGGTCAGTTCGGGATGCTGGGTCAGTTCGGGTCACTGGGTCAGTTGGGGACGCTGGGTCAGATCGGGAACTTGGTCAGTTTGGGGTCGCTAGGTCAGTTCGCGGCGCTGGGTCAGTTCGGGACGCTGGTCAGTTTGGGATGCTGGGTCAGTTCAGGATGCTGGGTCAGTTTGGGATGCTGGGTCAGTTGAGGATGCTGGGTCAGTTCAGGATGCTGGGTCAGTTCGGGGCGCTGGGTCAGTTCGGGACGCTGGGTCAGTTCGGGATGCTGTGTCAGTTTGGGGTCGCTAGGTCAGTTCGGGGCGATGGGTCAGTTCGGGACGCTGGTCAGTTTGGGATGCTGGGTCAGTTCAGGATGCTGGGTCAGTTTGGGATGCTGGGTCAGTTGAGGATGCTGGGTCAGTTCAGGATGCTGGGTCAGTTCGGGGCGCTGGGTCAGTTCGGGACGCTGGGTCAGTTCGGGATGCTGTGTCAGTTCGGGGCGCTGGGTCAGTTCGGGGCGATGGGTCAGTTCGGGGAGCTGGGTCAGTACAGGATGCTGGGTCAGTTCGGGATGCTGGGTCAGTTTGGGGCGCTGGGTCAGTTCAGGTCACTGGGTCAGTTCGGGACGCCGGGTCAGTTCAGGGCACTGGGTCAGTTCAGGATGCTGGGTCAGTTCGGGATGCTGGGTCAGTTTGGGGCGCTGGGTCAGTTCAGGTCGCTGGGTCAGTTTAGGATGCTGGGTCAGTTCGGGATGCTGGGTCAGTTCAGAATCCTGGGTCTGTTCAGGATGCTGGGTCAGTTCGGGACGCTGGGTCAGTTTGGGGCGCTGGGTCAGTTCAAGGCGCTGGGTCAGTTCGGGATGCTGGGTCAGTTCGGGTTCGCTGGGCCAGTTCAGGTCACTGGGTCAGTTCGGGAGGCTGGGTCAGTTCGAAGCGCTGGGTCAGTTCGGGGTCACTGGGCCAGTTCAGGTCGCTAGGTCAGTCGGGAGGCTGGGTCAGTTCGGGATGCTGGGTGGTTCGGGGCGCTGGGTCAGTTCTGGATGCTGGGTCAGTTTAGGGGTGCTGGGTCAGTTCGGGACACTGCGTCAGTTTGAGGTCGCAAGGTCAGTTCAGGATCCTGAGTCACTTCGGGACTCCGGGTCAGTTCAAGGCACTGGGTCAGTTCTGGGCGCTGGGTCAGTTTGGGTCGCTGGATCAGTTCGGGATGCTGGGTCAGTTTGGGGTGCTCTGTCAGTTCGGGGTCGCTGGGTCAGTTTGAGGCGCTGTGTCAGTTCGGGGCGCTGGGTCAGTTCGGGACGCTGGGTCAGTTTGGGGTCGCTAGGTCAGTTCGGGGCACTGGGTCAGTTCGGGACGCTGGTCAGTTTGGGATGCTGGGTCAGTTCGGGATGCTGGGTCAGTTCGGGATGCTTGGTCAGTTTGAGGTCACTCGGTCAGTTCAGGATGCTGGGTCAGTTTGGGAAGCTGGGTCAGTTTGGGACGCTGGGTCAGTTCGGGATGCTGGGTCAGTTTGGGGCGCTGGGTCAGTTTCTGGATGCTGGGTCAGTTCGGGATGCTGGGTCAGTTCGGGGCGCTGGGTCAGTTCGGGATGCTGGGTCAGTTCGGGGCACTGGGTCAGTTGGGGACGCTGGGTCAGATCGGGAACTTGGTCAGTTTGGGGTCACTAGGTCAGTTCGCGGCACTGGGTCAGTTCAGGGACACTGGGTCAGTTTGGGATGCTGGGTCAGTTCGGGATGCTGGGTCAGTTCGGGATGCTTGGTCAGTTTGAGGTCACTCGGTCAGTTCAGGATGCTGGGTCAGTTTGGGAAGCTGGGTCAGTTCGGGACGCTGGGTCAGTTCGGGATGCTGGGTCAGTTTGGGGCGCTGGGTCAGTTTCTGGATGCTGGGTCAGTTCGGGATGCTGGGTCAGTTCGGGGCGCTGGTTCAGTTCATGGCGCTGGGTCAATTTGGGATGCTGGGTCAGGTCGGGGCGCTGTGTCAGTTCGGGACGCTGGGTAGCTTTGAGGTCGCTTGGTCAGTTTGGGATGCTGGGTCAGTTTGGGGCTCTGGGTCAGTTTGGGACGCTGGGTCAGTTTGGGGCGCTGGGTCAGATCGGGACGCTGGGTCAGTTCAAGGCGCTGGGTCAGTTCGGGAGGCTGGGTCAGTTTGGGATGCTGGGTCAGTTCCGGACGCTGGGTCAGTTCGGGAGGCTGGGTCAGTTCAGGATGCTGGGTCAGTTCGGGGTCGCTGGGTTAGTTCGGGACGCCGGGTCAGTTAAGGGCACTGGGTCAGATCTGGATGCTGCGTCAGTTTGGGGCTCGGGGTCAGTTCAGGGACGCTGGGTCAGTTTGGGGTCGCTGGGCCAGTTCAGGTCGCTGGGTCAGTTCGGGCTGCTGGGTCAGTTCAGGTCGCTGGGTCAGTTTGGGGCGCTGGGTCAGTTCAGGTCGCTGGGTCAGTTCGGGATGCTGGGTCAGTTTGGGGCGCTGGGTCAGTTCAGGTCGCTGGGTCAGTTCAGGATGCTGGGTCAGTTCGGGATGCTGGGTCAGTTCAGGATGCTGGGACAGTTCAGAATGCTGGGTCAGTTTGGGGCGCTGGGTCAGTTCAAGGCGCTGGGTCAGTTCGGGATGCTGGGTCAGTTCGGGTTCGCTGGGCCAGTTCAGGTCGCTGGGTCAGATCGGGAGGCTGGGTCAGTTCGAGGTGCTGGGTCAGTTCGGGGTCACTGGGCCAGTTCAGGTCGCTAGGTCAGTCGGGAGGCTGGGTCAGTTCGGGATGCTGGGTGAGTTCGGGGTGCTGGGTCAGTTCTGGATGCTGGGTCAGTTTAGGGGCGCTGGGTCAGTTCGGGACACTGCGTCAGTTTGAGGTCGCGAGGTCAGTTCAGGATCCTGAGTCACTTCGGGACGCCGGGTCAGTTCAGGGCACTGGGTCAGTTCAGGGCGCTGGGTCAGTTTGGGTCGCTGGATCAGTTCGGGATGCTGGGTCAGTTTGGGGCGCTGGGTCAGTTCGGGGTCGCTGGGTCAGTTTGAGGCGCTGTGTCAGTTCGGGGCGCTGGGTCAGTTCGGGACGCTGGGTCAGTTTGGGGTCGCTAGGTCAGTTCGGGGCACTGGGTCAGTTCGGGACGCTGGTCAGTTTGGGATGCTGGGTCAGTTCGGGATGCTGGGTCAGTTTGCGGTCACTAGGTCAGTTCAGGATGCTGGGTCAGTTTGGGAAGCTGGGTCAGTTCGGGACGCTGGGTCAGTTTGGGATGCTGGGTCAGTTTCTGGATGCTGGGTCAGTTCGGGGCGCTGGGTCAGTTCATGGTGCTGGGTCAATTTGGGATGCTGGTTCAGGTCGGGCCGCTGGGTAGTTTTGAGGTCGCTTGGTCAGTTTGGGATGCTGGGTCAGTTTGGGGTTCTGGGTCAGTTCGGGACGCTGGGTCAGTTCAAGGCGCTGGGTCAGTTCGGGATGCTGGGTCAGTTCAAGGCACTGGGTCAGTTCGGGAGGCTGGGTCAGTTTGGGATGCTGGGTCAGTTCCGGACGCTGGGTCAGTTCGGGAGGCTGGGTCAGTTTGAGGTTGCTGGGTCAGTTTGGGGTCGCTGGGTCAGTTCAGGATGCTGGGTCAGTTCGGGGTCGCTGGGTTAGTTCGGGACGCCGGGTCAGTTAAGGGCACTGGGTCAGATCTGGATGCTGCGTCAGTTTGGGGCTCTGGGTCAGTTCAGGGACGGTGGGTCAGTTTGGGGTCGCTGGGCCAGTTCTGGTCGCTGGGTCAGTTCGGGAGGCTGGGTCAGTTCAGGTCGCTGGGTCAGTTCGGGTGGCTGGGTCAGTTCAGGACACTGGGTCAGTTCGGGATGCTGGGTCAGTTCAGGTCGCTGGGTCAGTTTGGGGTGCTGGGTCAGTTCGGGGCACTGTGTCAGTTCGGGGCACTGGGTCAGTTCGGGGCGCTGGGTCAGTTCGGGATGCTGGGTCAGTTTGGTTTCGCTGGGGCAGTTCAGGTCGCTGGGTCAGTTCGGGAGGCTGGGTCAGTTCGAGGCGCTGGGTCAGTTCGGGGTCACTGGGCCAGTTCAGGTCGCTAGGTCAGTCGGGAGGCTGGGTCAGTTCGGGATGCTGGGTGGTTCGGGGCGCTGGGTCAGTTCTGGATGCTGGGTCAGTTTAGGGGCGCTGGGTCAGTTCGGGACACTGCGTCAGTTTGAGGTCACGAGGTCAGTTCAGGATCCTGAGTCACTTCGGGACTCCGGGTCAGTTCAGGGCACTGGGTCAGTTCTGGGCGCTGGGTCAGTTTGGGTCGCTGGATCAGTTCGGGATGCTGGGTCAGTTTGGGGTGCTGGGTCAGTTCGGGGTCGCTGGGTCAGTTTGAGGCGCTGTGTCAGTTCGGGGCGCTGGGTCAGTTCGGGACGCTGGGTCAGTTTGGGGTAGCTAGGTCAATTCGGGGCACTGGGTCAGATCGGGACGCTGGTCAGTTTGGGATGCTGGGTCAGTTCGGGATGCTGGGTCAGTTCGGGATGCTTGGTCAGTTTGAGGTCACTAGGTCAGTTCAGGATGCTGGGTCAGTTTGGGAAGCTGGGTCAGTTCGGGACGCTGGGTCAGTTCGGGATGCTGGGTCAGTTTGGGGCGCTGGGTCAGTTTCTGGATGCTGGGTCAGTTCGGGATGCTGGGTCAGTTCGGGGCGCTGGGTCAGTTCATGGCGCTGGGTCAATTTGGGATGGTGGGTCAGGTCGGGGCGCTGGGTCAGTTCGGGACGCTGGGTAGTTTTGAGGTCGCTTGGTCAGTTTGGGATGCTGGGTCAGTTTGGGGCTCTGGGTCAGTTTGGGACGCTGGGTCAGTTCAAGGCACTGGGTCAGTTCGGGGCGCTGGGTCAGTTCAAGGCGCTGGGTCAGTTCGGGAGGCTGGGTCAGTTTGGGATGCTGGGTCAGTTCCGGACGCTGGGTCAGTTCGGGAGGCTGGGTCAGTTTGAGGTCGCTGGGTCAGTTTGGGGTCGCTGGGTCAGTTCAGGATGCTGGGTCAGTTCGGGGTCGCTGGGTTAGTTCGGGACGCCGGGTCAGTTAAGGGCACTGGGTCAGATCTGGATGCTGCGTCAGTTTGGGGCTCTGGGTCAGTTCAGGGACGCTGGGTCAGTTTGGGGTCGCTGGGCCAGTTCAGGTCGCTGGGTTAGTTCGGGATGCTGGGTCAGTTCAGGTCGCTGGGTCAGTTTGGGGCGCTGGGTCAGTTCAGGTCGCTGGGTCAGTTCGGGACGCCGGGTCAGTTCAGGGCACTGGGTCAGTTCAGGATGCTGGGTCAGTTCGGGATGCTGGGTCAGTTTGGGGCGCTGGGTCAGTTCAGGTCGCTGGGTCAGTTCAGGATGCTGGGTCAGTTCGGGATGCTGGGTCAGTTCAGGATGCTGGGTCAGTTTGGGGCGCTGGGTCAGTTCAAGGCGCTGGGTCAGTTCGGGATGCTGGGTCAGTTCGGGTTCGCTGGGCCAGTTCAGGTCGCTGGGTCAGATCGGGAGGCTGGGTCAGTTCGAGGTGCTGGGTCAGTTCGGGGTCACTGGGCCAGTTCAGGTCGCTAGGTCAGTCGGGAGGCTGGGTCAGTTCGGGATGCTGGGTGAGTTCGGGGCGCTGGGTCAGTTCTGGATGCTGGGTCAGTTTAGGGGCACTGGGTCAGTTCGGGACACTGCGTCAGTTTGAGATCGCGAGGTCAGTTCAGGATCCTGAGTCACTTCGGGACGCCGGGTCAGTTCAGGGCACTGGGTCAGTTCAGGGCGCTGGGTCAGTTTGGGTCGCTGGATCAGTTCGGGATGCTGGGTCAGTTTGGGGAGCTGGGTCAGTTCGGGGTCGCTGGGTCAGTTTGAGGCGCTGTGTCAGTTCGGGGCGCTGGGTCAGTTCGGGACGCAGGGTCAGTTTGGGGTCGCTAGGTCAGTTCGGGGCACTGGGTCAGTTCGGGACGCTGGTCAGTTTGGGATGCTGGGTCAGTTCGGGATGCTGGGTCAGTTTGCGGTCACTAGGTCAGTTCAGGATGCTGGGTCAGTTTGGGAAGCTGGGTCAGTTCGGGACGCTGGGTCAGTTCGGGATGCTGGGTCAGTTTCTGGATGCTGGATCAGTTCGGGGCGCTGGGTCAGTTCATGGCGCTGGGTCAATTTGGGATGCTGGTTCAGGTCGGGGCGCTGGGTAGTTTTGAGGTCGCTTGGTCAGTTTGGGATGCTGGGTCAGTTTGGGGCTCTGGGTCAGTTTGGGACGCTGGGTCAGTTCAAGGCGCTGGGTCAGTTCGGGACGCTGAGGCAGTTCAAGGCGCTGGGTCAGTTCGGGATGCTGGGTCAGTTCAAGGCGCTGGGTCAGTTCGGGAGGCTGGGTCAGTTTGGGATGCTGGGTCAGTTCCGGACGCTGGGTCAGTTCGGGAGGCTGGGTCAGTTTGAGGTTGCTGGGTCAGTTTGGGGTCGGTGGGTCAGTTCAGGATGCTGGGTCAGTTCGGGGTCGCTGGGTTAGTTCGGGACGCCGGGTCAGTTAAGGGCACTGGGTCAGATCTGGATGCTGCGTCAGTTTGGGGCTATGGGTCAGTTCAGGGACGGTGGGTCAGTTTGGGGTCGCTGGGCCAGTTCTGGTCGCTGGGTCAGTTCGGGAGGCTGGGTCAGTTCAGGTCACTGGGTCAGTTCAGGTGGCTGGGTCAGTTCAGGACACTGGGTCAGTTCGGGATGCTGGGTCAGTTCAGGTCGCTGGGTCAGTTTGGGGTGCTGGGTCAGTTCGGGGCACTGTGTCAGTTCGGGGCACTGGGTCAGTTCGGGGCGCTGGGTCAGTTCAAGGCGCTGGGTCAGTTCGGGACGCTGAGGCAGTTCAAGGCGCTGGGTCAGTTCGGGATGCTGGGTCAGTTCAAGGCGCTGGGTCAGTTCGGGAGGCTGGGTCAGTTTGGGATGCTGGGTCAGTTCCGGACGCTGGGTCAGTTCGTGAGGCTGGGTCAGTTTGAGGTTGCTGGGTCAGTTTGGGGTCGGTGGGTCAGTTCAGGATGCTGGGTCAGTTCGGGGTCGCTGGGTTAGTTCGGGACGCCGGGTCAGTTAAGGGCACTGGGTCAGATCTGGATGCTGCGTCAGTTTGGGGCTATGGGTCAGTTCAGGGACGGTGGGTCAGTTTGGGGTCGCTGGGCCAGTTCTGGTCGCTGGGTCAGTTCGGGAGGCTGGGTCAGTTCAGGTCACTGGGTCAGTTCAGGTGGCTGGGTCAGTTCAGGACACTGGGTCAGTTCGGGATGTTGGGTCAGTTCAGGTCGCTGGGTCAGTTTGGGGTGCTGGGTCAGTTCAGGGCACTGTGTCAGTTCGGGGCACTGGGTCAGTTCGGGGCGCTGGGTCAGTTCAAGGCGCTGGGTCAGTTCGGGATGCTGGGTCAGTTTGGGTTCGCTGGGGCAGTTCAGGTCACTGGGTCAGTTCGGGAGGCTGGGTCAGTTCGAGGCGCTGGGTCAGTTCGGGGTCACTGGGCCAGTTCAGGTCGCTAGGTCAGTCGGGAGGCTGGGTCAGTTCGGGATGCTGGGTGGTTCGGGGCGCTGCGTCAGTTCTGGATGCTGGGTCAGTTTAGGGGCGCTGGGTCAGTTCGGGATACTGTGTCAGTTTGAGGTCGCGAGGTCAGTTCAGGATCCTGAGTCACTTCGGGACTCCGGGTCAGTTCAGGGCACTGGGTCAGTTCAGGGCGCTGGGTCAGTTTGGGTCGCTGGATCAGTTCGGGATGCTGGGTCAGTTTGGGGTGCTGGGTCAGTTCGGGGTCACTGGGTCAGTTTGAGGCGCTGTGTCAGTTCGGGGCGCTGGGTCAGTTCGTGACGCTGAGTAAGTTTGGGGTCGCTAGGTCAGTTCGGGGCACTGGGTCAGTTCGGGACGCTGGTCAGTTTGGGATGCTGGGTCAGTTCGGGATGCTGGGTCAGTTCGGGATGCTTGGTCAGTTTGAGGTCACTAGGTCAGTTCAGGATGCTGGGTCAGTTTGGGAAGCTGGGTCAGTTCGGGACGCTGGGTCAGTTCGGGATGCTGGGTCAGTTTGGGGCGCTGGGTCAGTTTCTGGATGCTGGGTCAGTTCGGGATGCTGGGTCAGTTCGGGGCGCTGGGTCAGTTCAGGACGCTGGGTAGGTTTGAGGTCGCTAGGTCAGTTTGGGATGCTGGGTCAGTTTGGGGCGCTGGGTCAGTTCGGGACGCTGGGTCAGTTCAAGGCACTGGGTCAGTTCGGGACGCTGGGTCAGTTCAAGGCGCTGGGTCAGTTCGGGACGCTGGGTAGTTTTGAGGTCGCTTGGTCAGTTTGGGATGCTGGGTCAGTTTGGGGCTCTGGGTCAGTTTGGGAAGCTGGGTCAGTTCAAGGCGCTGGGTCAGTTCGGGACGCTGGGTCAGTTCAAGGCGCTGGGTCAGTTCGGGAGGCTGGGTCAGTTTGGGATGCTGGGTCAGTTCCGGACGCTGGGTCAGTTCGGGAGGCTGGGTCAGTTTGAGGTCGCTGGGTCAGTTTGGGGTCGCTGGGTCAGTTCAGGATGCTGGGTCAGTTCGGGGTCGCTGGGTTAGTTCGGGATGCCGGGTCAGTTTGGGGTCGCTAGGTCAGTTCGGGGCACTGGGTCAGTTCGGGACGCTGATCAGTTTGGGATGCTGGGTCAGTTCGGGATGCTGGGTCAGTTTGCGGTCACTAGGTCAGTTCAGGATGCTGGGTCAGTTTGGGAAGCTGGGTCAGTTCGGGACGCTGGGTCAGTTCGGGACGCTGGGTCAGTTTGGGGCGCTGGGTCAGTTTCTGGATGCTGGGTCAGTTCGGGGCGCTGGGTCAGTTCATGGCGCTGGGTCAATTTGGGATGCTGGTTCAGGTCGGGGCGCTGGGTAGTTTTGAGGTCGCTTGGTCAGTTTGGGATGCTGGGTCAGTTTGGGGCTCTGGGTCAGTTTGGGACGCTGGGTCAGTTCAAGGCGCTGGGTCAGTTCGGGACGCTGAGGCAGTTCAAGGCGCTGGGTCAGTTCGGGATGCTGGGTCAGTTCAAGGCGCTGGGTCAGTTCGGGGTCGCTGGGTTAGTTCGGGACGCCGGGTCAGTTAAGGGCACTGGGTCAGATCTGGATGCTGCGTCAGTTTGGGGCTATGGGTCAGTTCAGGGACGGTGGGTCAGTTTGGGGTCGCTGGGCCAGTTCTGGTCGCTGGGTCAGTTCGGGAGGCTGGGTCAGTTCAGGTCGCTGGGTCAGTTCAGGTGGCTGGGTCAGTTCAGGACACTGGGTCAGTTCGGGATGCTGGGTCAGTTCAGGTCGCTGGGTCAGTTTGGGGTGCTGGGTCAGTTCGGGGCACTGTGTCAGTTCGGGGCACTGGGTCAGTTCGGGGCGCTGGGTCAGTTCAAGGCGCTGGGTCAGTTCGGGACGCTGAGGCAGTTCAAGGCGCTGGGTCAGTTCGGGATGCTGGGTCAGTTCAAGGCACTGGGTCAGTTCGGGAGGCTGGGTCGGTTTGGGATGCTGGGTCAGTTCCGGACGCTGGGTCAGTTCGTGAGGCTGGGTCAGTTTGAGGTTGCTGGGTCCGTTTGGGGTCGGTGGGTCAGTTCAGGATGCTGGGTCAGTTCGGGGTCGCTGGGTTAGTTCGGGACGCCGGGTCAGTTAAGGGCACTGGGTCAGATCTGGATGCTGCGTCAGTTTGGGGCTCTGGGTCAGTTCAGGGACGCTGGGTCAGTTTGGGGTCGCTGGGCCAGTTCAGGTCGCTGGGTTAGTTCGGGATGCTGGGTCAGTTCAGGTCGCTGGGTCAGTTTGGGGCGCTGGGTCAGTTCAGGTCGCTGGGTCAGTTCGGGACGCCGGGTCAGTTCAGGGCACTGGGTCAGTTCAGGATGCTGGGTCAGTTCGGGATGCTGGGTCAGTTTGGGGCGCTGGGTCAGTTCAGGTCGCTGGGTCAGTTCAGGATGCTGGGTCAGTTCGGGATGCTGGGTCAGTTCAGGATGCTGGGTCAGTTTGGGGCGCTGGGTCAGTTCAAGGCGCTGGGTCAGTTCGGGATGCTGGGTCAGTTCGGGTTCGCTGGGCCAGTTCAGGTCGCTGGGTCAGATCGGGAGGCTGGGTCAGTTCGAGGTGCTGGGTCAGTTCGGGGTCACTGGGCCAGTTCAGGTCGCTAGGTCAGTCGGGAGGCTGGGTCAGTTCGGGATGCTGGGTGAGTTCGGGGCGCTGGGTCAGTTCTGGATGCTGGGTCAGTTTAGGGGCGCTGGGTCAGTTCGGGACACTGCGTCAGTTTGAGATCGCGAGGTCAGTTCAGGATCCTGAGTCACTTCGGGACGCCGGGTCAGTTCAGGGCACTGGGTCAGTTCAGGGCGCTGGGTCAGTTTGGGTCGCTGGATTAGTTCGGGATGCTGGGTCAGTTTGGGGAGCTGGGTCAGTTCGGGGTCGCTGGGTCAGTTTGAGGCGCTGTGTCAGTTCGGGGCGCTGGGTCAGTTCGGGACGCTGGGTCAGTTTGGGGTCGCTAGGTCAGCTCGGGGCACTGGGTCAGTTCGGGACGCTGGTCAGTTTGGGATGCTGGGTCAGTTCGGGATGCTGGGTCAGTTTGCGGTCACTAGGTCAGTTCCGGATGCTGGGTCAGTTTGGGAAGCTGGGTCAGTTCGGGACGCTGGGTCAGTTCGGGATGCTGGGTCAGTTTCTGGATGCTGGATCAGTTCGGGGCGCTGGGTCAGTTCATGGCGCTGGGTCAATTTGGGATGCTGGTTCAGGTCGGGGCGCTGGGTAGTTTTGAGGTCGCTTGGTCAGTTTGGGATGCTGGGTCAGTTTGGGGCTCTGGGTCAGTTTGGGACGCTGGGTCAGTTCAAGGCGCTGGGTCAGTTCGGGACGCTGAGGCAGTTCAAGGCGCTGGGTCAGTTCGGGATGCTGGGTCAGTTCAAGGCGCTGGGTCAGTTCGAGAGGCTGGGTCAGTTTGGGATGCTGGGTCAGTTCCGGACGCTGGGTCAGTTCGTGAGGCTGGGTCAGTTTGAGGTTGCTGGGTCAGTTTGGGGTCGGTGGGTCAGTTCAGGATGCTGGGTCAGTTCGGGGTCGCTGGGTTAGTTCGGGACGCCGGGTCAGTTAAGGGCACTGGGTCAGATCTGGATGCTGCGTCAGTTTGGGGCTAAGGGTCAGTTCAGGGACGGTGGGTCAGTTTGGGGTCGCTGGGCCAGTTCTGGTCGCTGGGTCAGTTCGGGAGGCTGGGTCAGTTCAGGTCACTGGGTCAGTTCAGGTGGCTGGGTCAGTTCAGGACACTGGGTCAGTTCGGGATGCTGGGTCAGTTCAGGTCGCTGGGTCAGTTTGGGGTGCTGGGTCAGTTCGGGGCACTGTGTCAGTTCGGGGCACTGGGTCAGTTCGGGGCGCTGGGTCAGTTCAAGGCGCTGGGTCAGTTCGGGACGCTGAGGCAGTTCAAGGCGCTGGGTCAGTTCGGGATGCTGGGTCAGTTCAAGGCGCTGGGTCAGTTCGGGAGGCTGGGTCAGTTTGGGATGCTGGGTCAGTTCCGGACGCTGGGTCAGTTCGTGAGGCTGGGTCAGTTTGAGGTTGCTGGGTCAGTTTGGGGTCGGTGGGTCAGTTCAGGATGCTGGGTCAGTTCGGGGTCGCTGGGTTAGTTCGGGACGCCGGGTCAGTTAAGGGCACTGGGTCAGATCTGGATGCTGCGTCAGTTTGGGGCTATGGGTCAGTTCAGGGACGGTGGGTCAGTTTGGGGTCGCTGGGCCAGTTCTGGTCGCTGGGTCAGTTCGGGAGGCTGGGTCAGTTCAGGTCACTGGGTCAGTTCAGGTGGCTGGGTCAGTTCAGGACACTGGGTCAGTTCGGGATGCTGGGTCAGTTCAGGTCGCTGGGTCAATTTGGGGTGCTGGGTCAGTTCGGGGCACTGTGTCAGTTCGGGGCACTGGGTCAGTTCGGGGCGCTGGGTCAGTTCAAGGCGCTGGGTCAGTTCGGGATGCTGGGTCAGTTTGGGTTCGCTGGGGCAGTTCAGGTCACTGGGTCAGTTCGGGAGGCTGGGTCAGTTCGAGGCGCTGGGTCAGTTCGGGGTCACTGGGCCAGTTCAGGTCGCTAGGTCAGTCGGGAGGCTGGGTCAGTTCGGGATGCTGGGTGGTTCGGGGCGCTGGGTCAGTTCTGGATACTGGGTCAGTTTAGGGGCGCTGGGTCAGTTCGGGACACTGCGTCAGTTTGAGGTCGCGAGGTCAGTTCAGGATCCTGAGTCACTTCGGGACTCCGGGTCAGTTCAGGGCACTGGGTCAGTTCAGGGCGCTGGGTCAGTTTGGGTCGCTGGATCAGTTCGGGATGCTGGGTCAGTTTGGGGTGCTGGGTCAGTTCGGGGTCACTGGGTCAGTTTGAGGCGCTGTGTCAGTTCGGGGCGCTGGGTCAGTTCGTGACGCTGAGTCAGTTTGGGGTCGCTAGGTCAGTTCGGGGCACTGGGTCAGTTCGGGACGCTGGTCAGTTTGGGATGCTGGGTCAGTTCGGGATGCTGGGTCAGTTCGGGATGCTTGGTCAGTTTGAGGTCACTCGGTCAGTTCAGGATGCTGGGTCAGTTTGGGAAGCTGGGTCAGTTTGGGACGCTGGGTCAGTTCGGGATGCTGGGTCAGTTTGGGGCGCTGGGTCAGTTTCTGGATGCTGGGTCAGTTCGGGATGCTGGGTCAGGTCGGGGCGCTGTGTCAGTTCGGGACGCTGGGTAATTTTGAGGTCGCTTGGTCAGTTTGGGATGCTGGGTCAGTTTGGGGCTCTGGGTCAGTTTGGGACGCTGGGTCAGTTCAAGGCGCTGGGTCAGTTCGGGACGCTGGGTCAGTTCAAGGCGCTGGGTCAGTTCGGGAGGCTGGGTCAGTTTGGGATGCTGGGTCAGTTCCGGACGCTGGGTCAGTTCGGGAGGCTGGGTCAGTTTGAGGTCGCTGGGTCAGTTTGGGGTCGCTGGGTCAGTTCAGGATGCTGGGTCAGTTCGGGGTCGCTGGGTTAGTTCGGGACGCCGGGTCAGTTAAGGGCACTGGGTCAGATCTGGATGCTGCGTCAGTTTGGGGCTCTGGGTCAGTTCAGGGACGCTGGGTCAGTTTGGGGTCGCTGGGCCAGTTCAGGTCGCTGGGTCAGTTCGGGATGCTGGGTCAGTTCAGGTCGCTGGGTCAGTTTGGGGCGCTGGGTCAGTTCAGGTCGCTGGGTCAGTTCGGGACGCCGGGTCAGCTCAGGGCACTGGGTCAGTTCAGGATGCTGGGTCAGTTCGGGATGCTGGGTCAGTTTGGGGCGCTGGGTCAGTTCAGATCGCTGGGTCAGTTCAGGATGCTGGGTCAGTTCGGGATGCTGGGTCAGTTCAGGATGCTGGGTCAGTTCAGGATGCTGGGTCAGTTTGGGGCGCTGGGTCAGTTCAAGGCGCTGGGTCAGTTCGGGATGCTGGGTCAGTTCGGGTTCGCTGAGCCAGTTCAGGTCGCTGGGTCAGATCGGGAGGCTGGGTCAGTTCGAGGTGCTGGGTCAGTTCGGGGTCACTGGGCCAGTTCAGGTCGCTAGGTCAGTCGGGAGGCTGGGTCAGTTCGGGATGCTGGGTGAGTTCGGGGCGCTGGGTCAGTACTGGATGCTGGGTCAGTTTGAGGTCGCGAGGTCAGTTCAGGATCCTGAGTCACTTCGGGACGCCGGGTCAGTTCAGGGCACTGGGTCAGTTCAGGGCGCTGGGTCAGTTTGGGTCGCTGGATCAGTTCGGGATGCTGGGTCAGTTTGGGGTGCTGGGTCAGTTCGGGGTCGCTGGGTCAGTTTGAGGCGCTGTGTCAGTTCGGGGTGCTGGGTCAGTTCGGGACGCTGGTCAATTTGGGATGCTGGGTCAGTTCGGGATGCTGGGTCAGTTTGCGGTCACTAGGTCAGTTCAGGATGCTGGGTCTGTTTGGGAAGCTGGGTCAGTTCGGGACGCTGGGTCAGTTCGGGACGCTGGGTCAGTTTGGGGCGCTGGGTCAGTTTCTGGATGCTGGGTCAGTTCGGGGCGCTGGGTCAGTTCATGGCGCTGGGTCAATTTGGGATGCTGGTTCAGGTCGGGGCGTTGGGTAGTTTTGAGGTCGCTTGGTCAGTTTGGGATGCTGGGTCAGTTTGGGGCTCTGGGTCAGTTTGGGACGCTGGGTCAGTTCAAGGCGCTGGGTCAGTTCGGGACGCTGAGGCAGTTCAAGGCGCTGGGTCAGTTCGGGATGCTGGGTCAGTTCAAGGCGCTGGGTCAGTTCGGTAGGCTGGGTCAGTTTGGGATGCTGGGTCAGTTCCGGATGCTGGGTCAGTTCGTGAGGCTGGGTCAGTTTGAGGTTGCTGGGTCAGTTTGGGGTCGGTGGGTCAGTTCAGGATGCTGGGTCAGTTCGGGGTCGCTGGGTTAGTTCGGGACGCCGGGTCAGTTAAGGGCACTGGGTCAGATCTGGATGCTGTGTCATTTTGGGGCTATGGGTCAGTTCAGGGACGGTGGGTCAGTTTGGGGTCGCTGGGCCAGTTCTGGTCGCTGGGTCAGTTCGGGAGGCTGGGTCAGTTCAGGTCACTGGGTCAGTTCAGGTGGCTGGGTCAGTTCAGGACACTGGGTCAGTTCGGGATGCTGGGTCAGTTCAGGTCGCTGGGTCAGTTTGGGGTGCTGGGTCAGTTCGGGGCACTGTGTCAGTTCGGGGCACTGGGTCAGTTCGGGGCGCTGGGTCAGTTCAAGGCGCTGGGTCAGTTCGGGACGCTGAGGCAGTTCAAGGCGCTGGGTCAGTTCGGGATGCTGGGTCAGTTCAAGGCGCTGGGTCAGTTCGGGAGGCTGGGTCAGTTTGGGATGCTGGGTCAGTTCCGGACGCTGGGTCAGTTCGTGAGGCTGGGTCAGTTTGAGGTTGCTGGGTCAGTTTGGGGTCGGTGGGTCAGTTCAGGATGCTGGGTCAGTTCGGGATGCTGGGTCAGTTCGGGGCGCTGGTTCGGTTCATGGCGCTGGGTCAATTTGGGATGCTGGGTCAGGTCGGGGCGCTGTGTCAGTTCGGGACGCTGGGTAGTTTTGAGGTCGCTTGGTCAGTTTGGGATGCTGGGTCAGTTTGGGGCTCTGGGTCAGTTTGGGACGCTGGGTCAGTTCAAGGCGCTGGGTCAGTTCGGGATGCTGGGTCAGTTCAAGGCGCTGGGTCAGTTCGGGAGGCTGGGTCAGTTTGGGATGCTGGGTCAGTTCCGGACGCTGGGTCAGTTCGGGAGGCTGGGTCAGTTTGAGGTCGCTGGGTCAGTTTGGGGTCGCTGGGTCAGTTCAGGATGCTGGGTCAGTTCGGGGTCGCTGGGTTAGTTCGGGACGCCGGGTCAGTTAAGGGCACTGGGTCAGATCTGGATGCTGCGTCAGTTTGGGGCTATGGGTCAGTTCAGGGACGGTGGGTCAGTTTGGGGTCGCTGGGCCAGTTCTGGTCGCTGGGTCAGTTCGGGAGGCTGGGTCAGTTCAGGTCACTGGGTCAGTTCAGGTGGCTGGGTCAGTTCAGGACACTGGGTCAGTTCGGGATGCTGGGTCAGTTCAGGTCGCTGGGTCAGTTTGGGGTGCTGGGTCAGTTCGGGGCACTGTGTCAGTTCGGGGCACTGGGTCAGTTCGGGGCGCTGGGTCAGTTCAAGGCGCTGGGTCAGTTCGGGACGCTGAGGCAGTTCAAGGCGCTGGGTCAGTTCGGGATGCTGGGTCAGTTCAAGGCGCTGGGTCAGTTCGGGAGGCTGGGTCAGTTTGGGATGCTGGGTCAGTTCCGGACGCTGGGTCAGTTCGGGAGGCTGGGTCAGTTTGAGGTTGCTGGGTCAGTTTGGGGTCGGTGGGTCAATTCAGGATGCTGGGTCAGTTCGGGGTCGCTGGGTTAGTTCGGGACGCCGGGTCAGTTAAGGGCACTGGGTCAGATCTGGATGCTGCGTCAGTTTGGGGCTATGGGTCAGTTCAGGGACGGTGGGTCAGTTTGGGGTCGCTGGGCCAGTTCTGGTCGCTGGGTCAGTTCGGGAGGCTGGGTCAGTTCAGGTCACTGTGTCAGTTCAGGTGGCTGGGTCAGTTCAGGACACTGGGTCAGTTCGGGATGCTGGGTCAGTTCAGGTCGCTGGTTCAGTTTGGGGTGCTGGGTCAGTTCGGGGCACTGTGTCAGTTCGGGGCACTGGGTCAGTTCGGGGCGCTGGGTCAGTTCAAGGCGCTGGGTCAGTTCGGGATGCTGGGTCAGTTTGGGTTCGCTGGGGCAGTTCAGGTCACTGGGTCAGTTCGGGAGGCTGGGTCAGTTCGAGGCGCTGGGTCAGTTCGGGGTCACTGGGCCAGTTCAGGTCGCTAGGTCAGTCGGGAGGCTGGGTCAGTTCGGGATGCTGGGTGGTTCGGGGCGCTGGGTCAGTTCTGGATGCTGGGTCAGTTTAGGGGCGCTGGGTCAGTTCGGGACACTGCGTCAGTTTGAGGTCGCGAGGTCAGTTCAGGATCCTGAGTCACTTCGGGACTCCGGGTCAGTTCAGGGCACTGGGTCAGTTCAGGGCGCTGGGTCAGTTTGGGTCGCTGGATCAGTTCGGGATGCTGGGACAGTTTGGGGTGCTGGGTCAGTTCGGGGTCACTGGGTCAGTTTGAGGCGCTGTGTCAGTTCGGGGCGCTGGGTCAGTTCGTGACGCTGAGTCAGTTTGGGGTCGCTAGGTCAGTTCGGGGCACTGGGTCAGTTCGGGACGCTGGTCAGTTTGGGATGCTGGGTCAGTTCGGGATGCTGGGTCAGTTCGGGATGCTTGGTCAGTTTGAGGTCACTCGGTCAGTTCAGGATGCTGGGTCAGTTTGGGAAGCTGGGTCAGTTCGGGACGCTGGGTCAGTTCGGGATGCTGGGTCAGTTTGGGGCGCTGGGTCAGTTTCTGGATGCTGGGTCAGTTCGGGATGCTGGGTCAGTTCGGGGCGCTGGTTCAGTTCATGGCGCTGGGTCAATTTGGGATGCTGGGTCAGGTCGGGGCGCTGTGTCAGTTCGGGACGCTGGGTAGTTTTGAGGTCGCTTGGTCAGTTTGGGATGCTGGGTCAGTTTGGGGCTCTGGGTCAGTTTGGGACGCTGGGTCAGTTCAAGGCGCTGGGTCAGTTCGGGACGCTGGGTCAGTTCAAGGCGCTGGGTCAGTTCGGGAGGCTGGGTCAGTTTGGGATGCTGGGTCAGTTCCGGACGCTGGGTCAGTTCGGGAGGCTGGGTCAGTTTGAGGTCGCTGGGTCAGTTTGGGGTCGCTGGGTCAGTTCAGGATGCTGGGTCAGTTCGGGGTCGCTGGGTTAGTTCGGGACGCCGGGTCAGTTAAGGGCACTGGGTCAGATCTGGATGCTGCGTCAGTTTGGGGCTCTGGGTCAGTTCAGGGACGCTGGGTCAGTTTGGGGTCGCTGGGCCAGTTCAGGTCGCTGGGTCAGTTCGGGATGCTGGGTCAGTTCAGGTCGCTGGGTCAGTTTGGGGCGCTGGGTCAGTTCAGGTCGCTGGGTCAGTTCGGGACGCCGGGTCAGCTCAGGGCACTGGTCCGTTCAGGATGCTGGGTCAGTTCGGGATGCTGGGTCAGTTTGGGGCGCTGGGTCAGTTCAGGTCGCTGGGTCAGTTCAGGATGCTGGGTCAGTTCGGGATGCTGGGTCAGTTCAGGATGCTGGGTCAGTTCAGGATGCTGGGTCAGTTTGGGGCGCTGGGTCAGTTCAAGGCGCTGGGTCAGTTCGGGATGCTGGGTCAGTTCGGGTTCGCTGAGCCAGTTCAGGTCGCTGGGTCAGATCGGGAGGCTGGGTCAGTTCGAGGTGCTGGGTCAGTTCGGGGTCACTGGGCCAGTTCAGGTCGCTAGGTCAGTCGGGAGGCTGGGTCAGTTCGGGATGCTGGGTGAGTTCGGGGCGCTGGGTCAGTACTGGATGCTGGGTCAGTTTAGGGGCGCTGGGTCAGTTCGGGACACTGCGTCAGTTTGAGGTCGCGAGGTCAGTTCAGGATCCTGAGTCACTTCGGGACGCCGGGTCAGTTCAGGGCACTGGGTCAGTTCAGGGCGCTGGGTCAGTTTGGGTCGCTGGATCAGTTCGGGATGCTGGGTCAGTTTGGGGCGCTGGGTCAGTTCGGGGTCGCTGGGTCAGTTTGAGGCGCTGTGTCAGTTCGGGGTGCTGGGTCAGTTCTGGACGCTGGGTCAGTTTGGGATGCTGGGTCAGTTCGGGATGCTGGGTCAGTTTGCGGTCACTAGGTCAGTTCAGGATGCTGGGTCAGTTTGGGAAGCTGGGTCAGTTCGGGACGCTGGGTCAGTTCGGGACGCTGGGTCAGTTTGGGGCGCTGGGTCAGTTTCTGGATGCTGGGTCAGTTCGGGGCGCTGGGTCAGTTCATGGCGCTGGATCAATTTGGGATGCTGGTCCAGGTCGGGGCGCTGGGTAGTTTTGAGGTCGCTTGGTCAGTTTGGGATGCTGGGTCAGTTTGGGGCTCTGGGTCAGTTTGGGACGCTGGGTCAGTTCAAGGCGCTGGGTCAGTTCGGGACGCTGAGGCAGTTCAAGGCGCTGGGTCAGTTCGGGATGCTGCGTCAGTTCAAGGCGCTGGGTCAGTTCGGGGTCGCTGGGTTAGTTCGGGACGCCGGGTCAGTTAAGGGCACTGGGTCAGATCTGGATGCTGCGTCAGTTTGGGGCTATGGGTCAGTTCAGGGACGGTGGGTCAGTTTGGGGTCGCTGGGCCAGTGCTGGTCGCTGGGTCAGTTCGGGAGGCTGGGTCAGTTCAGGTCACTGGGTCAGTTCAGGTGGCTGGGTCAGTTCAGGACACTGGGTCAGTTCGGGATGCTGGGTCAGTTCAGGTCGCTGGGTCAGTTTGGGGTGCTGGGTCAGTTCGGGGCACTGTGTCAGTTCGGGGCACTGGGTCAGTTCGGGGCGCTGGGTCAGTTCAAGGCGCTGGGTCAGTTCGGGACGCTGAGGCAGTTCAAGGCGCTGGGTCAGTTCGGGATGCTGGGTCAGTTCAAGGCGCTGGGTCAGTTCGGGAGGCTGGGTCAGTTTGGGATGCTGGGTCAGTTCCGGACGCTGGGTCAGTTCGTGAGGCTGGGTCAGTTTGAGGTTGCTGGGTCAGTTTGGGGTCGGTGGGTCAGTTCAGGATGCTGGGTCAGTTCGGGGTCGCTGGGTTAGTTCGGGACACCGGGTCAGTTAAGGGCACTGGGTCAGATCTGGATGCTGCGTCAGTTTGGGGCTATGGGTCAGTTCAGGGACGGTGGGTCAGTTTGGGGTCGCTGGGCCAGTTCTGGTCGCTGGGTCAGTTCGGGAGGCTGGGTCAGTTCAGGTCACTGTGTCAGTTCAGGTGGCTGGGTCAGTTCAGGACACTGGGTCAGTTCGGGATGCTGGGTCAGTTCAGGTCGCTGGGTCAGTTTGGGGTGCTGGGTCAGTTCGGGGCACTGTGTCAGTTCGGGGCACTGGGTCAGTTCGGGGCGCTGGGTCAGTTCAAGGCGCTGGGTCAGTTCGGGATGCTGGGTCAGTTTGGGTTCGCTGGGGCAGTTCAGGTCACTGGGTCAGTTCGGGAGGCTGGGTCAGTTCGAGGCGCTGGGTCAGTTCGGGGTCACTGGGCCAGTTCAGGTCGCTAGGTCAGTCGGGAGGCTGGGTCAGTTCGGGATGCTGGGTGGTTCGGGGCGCTGGGTCAGTTCTGGATGCTGGGTCAGTTTAGGGGCGCTGGGTCAGTTCGGGACACTGCGTCAGTTTGAGGTCGCGAGGTCAGTTCAGGATCCTGAGTCACTTCGGGACTCCGGGTCAGTTCAGGGCACTGGGTCAGTTCAGGGCGCTGGGTCAGTTTGGGTCGCTGGATCAGTTCGGGATTCTGGGTCAGTTTGGGGTGCTGGGTCAGTTCGGGGTCACTGGGTCAGTTCGTGACGCTGAGTCAGTTTGGGGTCGCTAGGTCAGTTCGGGGCACTGGGTCAGTTCGGGACGCTGGTCAGTTTGGGATGCTGGGTCAGTTCGGGATGCTGGGTCAGTTCGGGATGCTTGGTCAGTTTGAGGTCACTAGGTCAGTTCAGGATGCTGGGTCAGTTTGGGAAGCTGGGTCAGTTCGGGACGCTGGGTCAGTTCGGGATGCTGGGTCAGTTTGGGGCGCTGGGTCAGTTTCTGGATGCTGGGTCAGTTCGGGATGCTGGGTCAGTTCGGGGCGCTGGTTCGGTTCATGGCGCTGGGTCAATTTGGGATGCTGGGTCAGGTCGGGGCGCTGTGTCAGTTCGGGACGCTGGGTAGTTTTGAGGTCGCTTGGTCAGTTTGGGATGCTGGGTCAGTTTGGGGCTCTGGGTCAGTTTGGGACGCTGGGTCAGTTCAAGGCGCTGGGTCAGTTCGGGACGCTGGGTCAGTTCAAGGCGCTGGGTCAGTTCGGGAGGCTGGGTCAGTTTGGGATGCTGGGTCAGTTCCGGACGCTGGGTCAGTTCGGGAGGCTGGGTCAGTTTGAGGTCGCTGGGTCAGTTTGGGGTCGCTGGGTCAGTTCAGGATGCTGGGTCAGTTCGGGGTCGCTTGGTTAGTTCGGGACGCCGGGTCAGTTAATGGCACTGGGTCAGATCTGGATGCTGCGTCAGTTTGGGGCTCTGGGTCAGTTCAGGGACGCTGGGTCAGTTTGGGGTCGCTGGGCCAGTTCAGGTCGCTGGGTCAGTTCGGGATGCTGGGTCAGTTCAGGTCGCTGGGTCAGTTTGGGGCGCTGGGTCAGTTCAGGTCGCTGGGTCAGTTCGGGACGCCGGGTCAGCTCAGGGCACTGGGTCAGTTCAGGATGCTGGGTCAGTTCGGGATGCTGGGTCAGTTTGGGGCGCTGGGTCAGTTCAGGTCGCTGGGTCAGTTCAGGATGCTGGGTCAGTTCGGGATGCTGGGTCAGTTCAGGATGCTGGGTCAGTTCAGGATGCTGGGTCAGTTTGGGGCGCTGGGTCAGTTCAAGGCGCTGGGTCAGTTCGGGATGCTGGGTCAGTTCGGGTTCGCTGAGCCAGTTCAGGTCGCTGGGTCAGATCGGGAGGCTGGGTCAGTTCGAGGTGCTGGGTCAGTTCGGGGTCACTGGGCCAGTTCAGGTCGCTAGGTCAGTCGGGAGGCTGGGTCAGTTCGGGATGCTGGGTGAGTTCGGGGCGCTGGGTCAGTTCTGGATGCTGGGTCAGTTTAGGGGCGCTGGGTCAGTTCGGGACACTGCGTCAGTTTGAGGTCGCGAGGTCAGTTCAGGATCCTGAGTCACTTCGGGACGCCGGGTCAGTTCAGGGCACTGGGTCAGTTCAGGGCACTGGGTCAGTTCGGCGCGCTGGGTCAGTTCAATGCGCTGGGTCAGTTCGGGATCCTGGGTCAGTTCGGGTTCGCTGGGGCAGTTCAGGTCACTGGGACAGTTCGGGAGGCTGGGTCAGTTCAAGGCGCTGGGTCAGTTCGGGATCCTGGGTCAGTTCGGGTTCGCTGGGGCAGTTCAGGTCACTGGGACAGTTCGGGAGGCTGGGTCAGTTCAAGGCGCTGGGTCAGTTCGGGCTCACTGGGCCAGTTCAGGTCGCTGGGTCAGTCGGGAGGCTGGGTCAGTTCAGGTTGCTGGGTGAGTTCAGGGCGCTGGGTCAGTTCAGGATGCTGGGTCACTTTGGGGGCGCTGGGTCAGTTCGGGACACTGCGTCAGTTTGAGGTCGCCAGGTCAGTTCAGGATCCTGGGTCACTTCAGGACGCCGCGTCAGTTCAGGGCACTGGGTCAGTTCAGGGCGCTGGGTCAGTTTGGGTCGCTGGATCAGTTCGGGATGCTGGGTCAGTTGAGGGTGCTGTGTCATTTCGGGGTCGCTGGGTTAGTTTGAGGCGTTGTGTCAGTTCGGGATGCTGGGTCAGTTTGGGGCGCTGGGTCAGTTTGTGGATGCTGGGTCAGTTCGGGATGCTGGGTCAGTTCAGGGCGCTGGGTCAGTTCGGGACGCTGGGTCAGTTCGGCGCGCTGGGTCAGTTCAATGCGCTGGGTCAGTTCGGGATGCTGGGTCAGTTCAGGTTCGCTGGGGCAGTTCAGGTCACTGGGTCAGTTCGGGAGGCTGGGTCAGTTCGGGCTCACTGGGCCAGTTCAGGTCGCTGGGTCAGTCGGGAGGCTGGGTCAGTTCAGGATGCTGGGTGAGTTCGGGGCGCTGGGTCAGTTCAGGATGCTGGGTCAGTTTGGGGTCACTGGGTCAGTTCGGGATGCTGGGTCAGTTTGGGATGCTGGGTGAGTTCAGGGCGCTAGGTCAGTTCTGGATGCTGGGTCAGTTTGTGGGCGCTGGGTCAGTTCGGGACACTGCGTCAGTTTGAGGTCACTAGGTCAGTTCAGGATCCTGAGTCACTTCGGGACGCCGGGTCAGTTCAGGGCACTGGGTCAGTTCAGGGCGCTGGGTCAGTTTGGGTCGCAGAATCAGTTCAGGATGCTGGGTCACTTTGGGGGCGCTGGGTCAGTTCGGGACACTGCGTCAGTTTGAGGTCGCTAGGTCAGTTCAGGATCCTGAGTCACTTCGGGACGCCGGGTCAGTTCAGGGCACTGGGTCAGTTCAGGGCGCTGGGTCAGTTTGGTGTCGCTAGGTCATTTCGGGGCACTGGGTCAGTTCGGGATGCTGGATCAGTTTGGGATGCTGGGTCACTTTGGGGATGCTGGGTCAGTTTGGTGTCGCTGGGTCAGTTTGGTGTCGCTCGGTCAGTTTGGTGTCGCTAGGTCAGTTCGGGGCGCTGTTCAGTTCGGGATGCTGGGTCAGTTCGGGGCACTGGGTCAGTTGGGGACGCTGGGTCAGGTCGGGAACTTGGTCAGTTTGGGGTCGCAAGGTCAGTTCGCGGCGCTGGGTCAGTTCGGGACGCTGGTCAGTTTGGGATGCTGGGTCAGTTCAGGATGCTGGGTCAGTTCGGGACGCTGGGTCAGTTTGGGGCGCTGTGTCAGTTCAGGATGCTGGGTCAGTTTGGGATGCTGGGTCAGTTCAGGATGCTGGGTCAGTTCAGGATGCTGGGTCAGTTCAGGGCGCTGGGTCAGTTCGGGATGCTGTGTCAGTTCGGGGCGCTGGGTCAGTTCGGGGCGCTGGGTCAGTTCGGGGAGCTGGGTCAGTACAGGATGCTGGGTCAGTTCGGGATGCTGGGTCAGTTCGGGTTCGCTGGGGCAGTTCAGGTCACTGGGTCAGTTCGGGAGGCTGGGTCAGTTCGAGGCGCTGGGTCAGTTCGGGCTCACTGGGCCAGTTCAGGTCGCTGGGTCAGTTCGGGGCGCTGGTTCAGTTCAGGATGCTGGGTCAGTTTGGGGGCGCTGGGTCAGTTTGGGGCACTGCGTCAGTTTGAGGTCGCTAGGTCAGTTCAGGATCCTGAGTCACTTCGGGACGCCGGGTCAGTTCAGGGCACTGGGTCAGTTCAGGGCGCTGGGTCAGTTTGGGTCGCTGGATCAGTTCGGGATGCTGGGTCAGTTTAGGGCGCTGGGTCAGTTCGGGGTCGCTGGGTTAGTTTGAGGCGCTGTGTCAGTTCGGGGTGCTGGGTCAGTTCGGGGCACTGGGTCAGTTGGGGACGCTGGGTCAAATCGGGAACTTGGTCAGTTTGGGGTCGCAAGGTCATTTCGCAGCGCTGGGTCAGTTCGGGACGCTGGTCAGTTTGGGATGCTGGGTCAGTTCAGGATGCTGGGTCAGTTCAGGATGCTGGGTCAGTTCAGGGCGCTGGGTCAGTTCGGGATGCTGTGTCAGTTCGGGGCGCTGGGTCAGTTCGGGGCGCTGGGTCAGTTCGGGGAGCTGGGTCAGTACAGGATGCTGGGTCAGTTCGGGATGCTGGGTCAGTTCGGGTTCGCTGGGGCAGTTCAGGTCACTGGGTCAGTTCGGGAGGCTGGGTCAGTTCGAGGCGCTGGGTCAGTTCGGGCTCACTGGGCCAGTTCAGGTCGCTGGGTCAGTTCGGGGCGCTGGTTCAGTTCAGGATGCTGGGTCAGTTTGGGGGCGCTGGGTCAGTTTGGGGCACTGCGTCAGTTTGAGGTCGCTAGGTCAGTTCAGGATCCTGAGTCACTTCGGGACGCCGGGTCAGTTCAGGGCACTGGGTCAGTTCAGGGCGCTGGGTCAGTTTGGGTCGCTGGATCAGTTCGGGATGCTGGGTCAGTTTAGGGCGCTGGGTCAGTTCGGGGTCGCTGGGTTAGTTTGAGGCGCTGTGTCAGTTCGGGGTGCTGGGTCAGTTTGGGGCGCTGGGTCAGTTTGTAGATGCTGGGTCAGTTCGGGACGCTGGGTCAGTTCAGGGCGCTGGGTCAGTTCGGGGCGCTGGGTCAGTTCGGCACACTGGGTCAGTTCAATGCGCTGGGTCAGTTCGGGATGCTGGGTCAGTTCGGGTTCGCTGGGGCAGTTCAGGTCACTGGGTCAGTTCGGGAGGCTGGGTCAGTTCAAGGCGCTGGGTCAGTTCGGGCTCACTGGGCCAGTTCAGGTCGCTGGGTCAGTCGGGAGGCTGGGTCAGTTCAGGATGCTGGGTGAGTTCAGGGCGCTGGGTCAGTTCAGGATGCTGGGTCAGTTTGCGGTCACTGGGTCAGTTCGGGATGCTGGGTCAGTTCGGGATGCTGGGTGAGTTCAGGGCGCTGGGTCAGTTCAGGATGCTGGGTCAGTTTGGGGGCGCTGGGTCAGTTCGGGACACTGCATCAGTTTGAGGTCGCTAGGTCAGTTCAGGATCCTGAGTCACTTCGGGACGCCGGGTCAGTTCAGGGCACTGGGTCAGTTCAGGGCGCTGGGTCAGTTTGGGTCGCTGGATCAGTTCAGGATGCTGGGTCACTTTGGGGGCGCTGGGTCAGTTTGGGTCGCTGGGTCAGTTCAGGATGCTGGGTCAGTTTGGGGGCACTGGGTCAGTTCGGGACACTGCGTCAGTTTGAGGTCGCTAGGTCAGTTCAGGATCCTGAGTCACTTCGGGACGCCGGGTCAGTTCAGGGCACTGGGTCAGTTCAGGGCGCTGGGTCAGTTTGGGTCGCTGGATCAGTTCGGGATGCTGGGTCAGTTTGGGGTGCTGGGTCAGTTCGGGGTCGCTGGGTTAGTTTGAGGCGCTGTGTCAGTTCGGGATGCTGGGTCAGTTTGGGGCGCTGGGTCAGTTTGTGGATGCTGGGTCAGTTCGGGACGCTGGGTCAGTTCAGGGCGCTGGGTCAGTTCGGGGCGCTGAGTCAGTTCAATGTGCTGGGTCAGTTCAATGCGCTGGGTCAGTTCGGGATGCTGGGTCAGTTCGGGTTCGCTGGGGCAGTTCAGGTCACTGCGTCAGTTCGGGAGGCTGGGTCAGTTTGGGGCTCTGGGTCAGTTTGGGACGCTGGGTCAGTTCAAGGCGCTGGGTCAGTTCGGGACGCAGGGGCAGTTCAAGGCGCTGGGTCATTTCGGGATGCTGGGTCAGTTCAAGGCGCTGGGTCAGTTCGGGAGGCTGGGTCAGTTTGGGATGCTGGGTCAGTTCCGGACGCTGGGTCAGTTCGGGAGGCTGGGTCAGTTTGAGGTTGCTGGGTCAGTTTGGGTTCGCTGGGTCAGTTCAGGATGCTGGGTCAGTTCGGGGTCGCTGGGTTAGTTCGGGACGCCGGGTCAGTTAAGGGCACTGGGTCAGATCTGGATGCTGCGTCAGTTTGGGGCTCTGGGTCAGTTCAGGGACGCTGGGTCAGTTTGGGGTCGCTGGGCCAGTTCTGGTCGCTGGGTCAGTTCGGGAGGCTGGGTCAGTTCAGGTCGCTGGGTCAGTTCGGGTGGCTGGGTCAGTTCAGGACACTGGGTCAGTTTGGGATGCTGGGTCAGTTCAGGTCGCTGGGTCAGTTTGGGGTGCTGGGTCAGTTCGGGGCACTGTTTCAGTTCGGGGCACTGGGCCAGTTCGGGGCGCTGGGTCAGTTCAAGGCGCTGGGGCAGTTCAGGTCACTGGGTCAGTTCGGGAGGCTGGATCAGTTCGAGGCGCTGGGTCAGTTTGGGCTCACTGGGCCAGTTCAGGTCGCTGGGTCAGTTCGGGATGCTGGGTCAGTTCGGGGCGCTGGGTCAGTTCAGGATGCTGGGTCAGTTTGGGGGCGCTGGGTCAGTATGGGGCACTGCGTCAGTTTGAGGTCGCTAGGTCAGTTCAGGATCCTGAGTCACTTCGGGACTCCGGGTCAGTTCAGGGCACTGGGTCAGTTCAGGGCGCTGGGTCAGTTTGGGTCGCTGGATCAGTTCGGGATGCTGGGTCAGTTTAGGGCGCTGTGTCAGTTCTGGGTCGCTGGGTTAGTTTAAGGCGCTTTGTCAGTTCGGGATGCTGGGTCAGTTTGGGGCGCTGGGTCAGTTTGTGGATGCTGGGTCAGTTCGGGACGCTGGGTCAGTTCAGGGCACTGGGTCAGTTCGGCGCGCTGGGTCAGTTCAATGCGCTGGGTCAGTTCGGGATCATGGGTCAGTTCGGGTTCGCTGGGGCAGTTCAGGTCACTGGGACAGTTCGGGAGGCTGGGTCAGTTCAAGGCGCTGGGTCAGTTCGGGCTCACTGGGCCAGTTCAGGTCGCTGGGTCAGTCGGGAGGCTGGGTCAGTTCAGGTTGCTGGGTGAGTTCAGGGCGCTGGGTCAGTTCAGGATGCTGGGTCACTTTGGGGGCGCTGGGTCAGTTCGGGACACTGCGTCAGTTTGAGTTCGCCAGGTCAGTTCAGGATCCTGGGTCACTTCAGGACGCCGCGTCAGTTCAGGGCACTGGGTCAGTTCAGGGCGCTGGGTCAGTTTGGGTCGCTGGATCAGTTCGGGATGCTGGGTCAGTTGAGGGTGCTGTGTCATTTCGGGGTCGCTGGGTTAGTTTGAGGCGCTGTGTCAGTTCGGGATGCTGGGTCAGTTTGGGGCGCTGGGTCAGTTTGTGGATGCTGGGTCAGTTCGGGATGCTGGGTCAGTTCAGGGCGCTGGGTCAGTTCGGGACGCTGGGTCAGTTCGGCGCGCTGGGTCAGTTCAATGCGCTGGGTCAGTTCGGGATGCTGGGTCAGTTCAGGTTCGCTGGGGCAGTTCAGGTCACTGGGTCAGTTCGGGAGGCTGGGTCAGTTCGGGCTCACTGGGCCAGTTCAGGTCGCTGGGTCAGTCGGGAGGCTGGGTCAGTTCAGGATGCTGGGTGAGTTCGGGGCGCTGGGTCAGTTCAGGATGCTGGGTCAGTTTGGGGTCACTGGGTCAGTTCGGGATGCTGGGTCAGTTTGGGATGCTGGGTGAGTTCGGGGCGCTAGGTCAGTTCTGGATGCTGGGTCAGTTTGTGGGCGCTGGGTCAGTTCGGGACACTGCGTCAGTTTGAGGTCACTAGGTCAGTTCAGGATCCTGAGTCACTTCGGGACGCCGGGTCAGTTCAGGGCACTGGATCAGTTCAGGGCGCTGGGTCAGTTTGGGTCGCAGAATCAGTTCAGGATGCTGGGTCACTTTGGGGGCGCTGGGTCAGTTCGGGACACTGCGTCAGTTTGAGGTCGCTAGGTCAGTTCAGGATCCTGAGTCACTTCGGGACGCCGGGTCAGTTCAGGGCACTGGGTCAGTTCAGGGCGCTGGGTCAGTTTGGTGTCGCTAGGTCATTTCGGGGCACTGGGTCAGTTCGGGATGCTGGATCAGTTTGGGACCCTGGGTCAGTTTTAGGTCGCTCGGTCAGTTCGGGATGCTGGGTCAGTGTGGGATGCTGGGTCACTTTGGGGATGCTGGGTCAGTTTGGTGTCGCTGGGTCAGTTTGGTGTCGCTCGGTCAGTTTGGTGTCGCTAGGTCAGTTCGGGGCGCTGTTCAGTTCGGGATGCTGGGTCAGTTCGGGGCACTGGGTCAGTTGGGGACGCTGGGTCAAATCGGGAACTTGGTCAGTTTGGGGTCGCAAGGTCATTTCGCAGCGCTGGGTCAGTTCGGGACGCTGGTCAGTTTGGGATGCTGGGTCAGTTCAGGATGCTGGGTCAGTTCAGGATGCTGGGTCAGTTCAGGGCGCTGGGTCAGTTCGGGATGCTGTGTCAGTTCGGGGCGCTGGGTCAGTTCGGGGCGCTGGGTCAGTTCGGGGAGCTGGGTCAGTACAGGATGCTGGGTCAGTTCGGGATGCTGGGTCAGTTCGGGTTCGCTGGGGCAGTTCAGGTCACTGGGTCAGTTCGGGAGGCTGGGTCAGTTCGAGGCGCTGGGTCAGTTCGGGCTCACTGGGCCAGTTCAGGTCGCTGGGTCAGTTCGGGGCGCTGGTTCAGTTCAGGATGCTGGGTCAGTTTGGGGGCGCTGGGTCAGTTTGGGGCACTGCGTCAGTTTGAGGTCGCTAGGTCAGTTCAGGATCCTGAGTCACTTCGGGACGCCGGGTCAGTTCAGGGCACTGGGTCAGTTCAGGGCGCTGGGTCAGTTTGGGTCGCTGGATCAGTTCGGGATGCTGGGTCAGTTTAGGGCGCTGGGTCAGTTCGGGGTCGCTGGGTTAGTTTGAGGCGCTGTGTCAGTTCGGGGTGCTGGGTCAGTTTGGGGCGCTGGGTCAGTTTGTAGATGCTGGGTCAGTTCGGGACGCTGGGTCAGTTCAGGGCGCTGGGTCAGTTCGGGGCGCTGGGTCAGTTCGGCACACTGGGTCAGTTCAATGCGCTGGGTCAGTTCGGGATGCTGGGTCAGTTCGGGTTCGCTGGGGCAGTTCAGGTCACTGGGTCAGTTCGGGAGGCTGGGTCAGTTCAAGGCGCTGGGTCAGTTCGGGCTCACTGGGCCAGTTCAGGTCGCTGGGTCAGTCGGGAGGCTGGGTCAGTTCAGGATGCTGGGTGAGTTCAGGGCGCTGGGTCAGTTCAGGATGCTGGGTCAGTTTGCGGTCACTGGGTCAGTTCGGGATGCTGGGTCAGTTCGGGATGCTGGGTGAGTTCAGGGCGCTGGGTCAGTTCAGGATGCTGGGTCAGTTTGGGGGCGCTGGGTCAGTTCGGGACACTGCATCAGTTTGAGGTCGCTAGGTCAGTTCAGGATCCTGAGTCACTTCGGGACGCCGGGTCAGTTCAGGGCACTGGGTCAGTTCAGGGCGCTGGGTCAGTTTGGGTCGCTGGATCAGTTCAGGATGCTGGGTCACTTTGGGGGCGCTGGGTCAGTTTGGGTCGCTGGGTCAGTTCAGGATGCTGTGTCAGTTTGGGGGCACTGGGTCAGTTCGGGACACTGCGTCAGTTTGAGGTCGCTAGGTCAGTTCAGGATCCTGAGTCACTTCGGGACGCCGGGTCAGTTCAGGGCACTGGGTCAGTTCAGGGCGCTGGGTCAGTTTGGGTCGCTGGATCAGTTCGGGATGCTGGGTCAGTTTGGGGTGCTGGGTCAGTTCGGGGTCGCTGGGTTAGTTTGAGGCGCTGTGTCAGTTCGGGATGCTGGGTCAGTTTGGGGCGCTGGGTCAGTTTGTGGATGCTGGGTCAGTTCGGGACGCTGGGTCAGTTCAGGGCGCTGGGTCAGTTCGGGGCGCTGAGTCAGTTCAATGTGCTGGGTCAGTTCAATGCGCTGGGTCAGTTCGGGATGCTGGGTCAGTTCGGGTTCGCTGGGGCAGTTCAGGTCACTGCGTCAGTTCGGGAGGCTGGGTCAGTTTGGGGCTCTGGGTCAGTTTGGGACGCTGGGTCAGTTCAAGGCGCTGGGTCAGTTCGGGACGCAGGGGCAGTTCAAGGCGCTGGGTCATTTCGGGATGCTGGGTCAGTTCAAGGCGCTGGGTCAGTTCGGGAGGCTGGGTCAGTTTGGGATGCTGGGTCAGTTCCGGACGCTGGGTCAGTTCGGGAGGCTGGGTCAGTTTGAGGTTGCTGGGTCAGTTTGGGTTCGCTGGGTCAGTTCAGGATGCTGGGTCAGTTCGGGGTCGCTGCGTTAGTTCGGGACGCCGGGTCAGTTAAGGGCACTGGGTCAGATCTGGATGCTGCGTCAGTTTGGGGCTCTGGGTCAGTTCAGGGACGCTGGGTCAGTTTGGGGTCGCTGGGCCAGTTCTGGTCGCTGGGTCAGTTCGGGAGGCTGGGTCAGTTCAGGTCGCTGGGTCAGTTCGGGTGGCTGGGTCAGTTCAGGACACTGGGTCAGTTTGGGATGCTGGGTCAGTTCAGGTCGCTGGGTCAGTTTGGGGTGCTGGGTCAGTTCGGGGCACTGTTTCAGTTCGGGGCACTGGGTCAGTTCGGGGCGCTGGGTCAGTTCAAGGCGCTGGGTCAGTTCGGGATGCTGGGTCAGTTTGGGTTCGCTGGGGCAGTTCAGGTCACTGGGTCAGTTCGGGAGGCTGGATCAGTTCGAGGCGCTGGGTCAGTTTGGGCTCACTGGGCCAGTTCAGGTCGCTGGGTCAGTTCGGGATGCTGGGTCAGTTCGGGGCGCTGGGTCAGTTCAGGATGCTGGGTCAGTTTGGGGGCGCTGGGTCAGTATGGGGCACTGCGTCAGTTTGAGGTCGCTAGGTCAGTTCAGGATCCTGAGTCACTTCGGGACTCCGGGTCAGTTCAGGGCACTGGGTCAGTTCAGGGCGCTGGGTCAGTTTGGGTCGCTGGATCAGTTCGGGATGCTGGGTCAGTTTAGGGCGCTGTGTCAGTTCTGGGTCGCTGGGTTAGTTTAAGGCGCTTTGTCAGTTCGGGATGCTGGGTCAGTTTGGGGCGCTGGGTCAGTTTGTGGATGCTGGGTCAGTTCGGGACGCTGGGTCAGTTCAGGGCACTGGGTCAGTTCGGCGCGCTGGGTCAGTTCAATGCGCTGGGTCAGTTCGGGATCCTGGGTCAGTTCGGGTTCGCTGGGGCAGTTCAGGTCACTGGGACAGTTCGGGAGGCTGGGTCAGTTCAAGGCGCTGGGTCAGTTCGGGCTCACTGGGCCAGTTCAGGTCGCTGGGTCAGTCGGGAGGCTGGGTCAGTTCAGGTTGCTGGGTGAGTTCAGGGCGCTGGGTCAGTTCAGGATGCTGGGTCACTTTGGGGGCGCTGGGTCAGTTCGGGACACTGCGTCAGTTTGAGTTCGCCAGGTCAGTTCAGGATCCTGGGTCACTTCAGGACGCCGCGTCAGTTCAGGGCACTGGGTCAGTTCAGGGCGCTGGGTCAGTTTGGGTCGCTGGATCAGTTCGGGATGCTGGGTCAGTTGAGGGTGCTGTGTCATTTCGGGGTCGCTGGGTTAGTTTGAGGCGCTGTGTCAGTTCGGGATGCTGGGTCAGTTTGGGGCGCTGGGTCAGTTTGTGGATGCTGGGTCAGTTCGGGATGCTGGGTCAGTTCAGGGCGCTGGGTCAGTTCGGGACGCTGGGTCAGTTCGGCGCGCTGGGTCAGTTCAATGCGCTGGGTCAGTTCGGGATGCTGGGTCAGTTCAGGTTCGCTGGGGCAGTTCAGGTCACTGGGTCAGTTCGGGAGGCTGGGTCAGTTCGGGCTCACTGGGCCAGTTCAGGTCGCTGGGTCAGTCGGGAGGCTGGGTCAGTTCAGGATGCTGGGTGAGTTCGGGGCGCTGGGTCAGTTCAGGATGCTGGGTCAGTTTGGGGTCACTGGGTCAGTTCGGGATGCTGGGTCAGTTTGGGATGCTGGGTGAGTTCGGGGCGCTAGGTCAGTTCTGGATGCTGGGTCAGTTTGTGGGCGCTGGGTCAGTTCGGGACACTGCGTCAGTTTGAGGTCACTAGGTCAGTTCAGGATCCTGAGTCACTTCGGGACGCCGGGTCAGTTCAGGGCACTGGATCAGTTCAGGGCGCTGGGTCAGTTTGGGTCGCAGAATCAGTTCAGGATGCTGGGTCACTTTGGGGGCGCTGGGTCAGTTCGGGACACTGCGTCAGTTTGAGGTCGCTAGGTCAGTTCAGGATCCTGAGTCACTTCGGGACGCCGGGTCAGTTCAGGGCACTGGGTCAGTTCAGGGCGCTGGGTCAGTTTGGTGTCGCTAGGTCATTTCGGGGCACTGGGTTAGTTCGGGATGCTGGATCAGTTTGGGACCCTGGGTCAGTTTTAGGTCGCTCGGTCAGTTCGGGATGCTGGGTCAGTGTGGGATGCTGGGTCACTTTGGGGATGCTGGGTCAGTTTGGTGTCGCTGGGTCAGTTTGGTGTCGCTCGGTCAGTTTGGTGTCGCTAGGTCAGTTCGGGGCGCTGTTCAGTTCGGGATGCTGGGTCAGTTCGGGGCACTGGGTCAGTTGGGGACGCTGGGTCAGGTCGGGAACTTGGTCAGTTTGGGGTCGCAAGGTCAGTTCGCGGCGCTGGGTCAGTTCGGGACGCTGGTCAGTTTGGGATGCTGGGTCAGTTCAGGATGCTGGGTCAGTTCGGGACGCTGGGTCAGTTTAGGGCGGTGTCAGTTCAGGATGCTGGGTCAGTTTGGGATGCTGGGTCAGTTCAGGATGCTGGGTCAGTTCAGGATGCTGGGTCAGTTCGGGGCGCTGGTTCAGTTCAGGATGCTGGGTCAGTTTGGGGGCGCTGGGTCAGTTTGGGGCACTGCGTCAGTTTGAGGTCGCTAGGTCAGTTCAGGATCCTGAGTCACTTCGGGACGCCGGGTCAGTTCAGGGCACTGGGTCAGTTCAGGGCGCTGGGTCAGTTTGGGTCGCTGGATCAGTTCGGGATGCTGGGTCAGTTTAGGGCGCTGGGTCAGTTCGGGGTCGCTGGGTTAGTTTGAGGCGCTGTGTCAGTTCGGGGTGCTGGGTCAGTTTGGGGCGCTGGGTCAGTTTGTAGATGCTGGGTCAGTTCGGGACGCTGGGTCAGTTCAGGGCGCTGGGTCAGTTCGGGGCGCTGGGTCAGTTCGGCACACTGGGTCAGTTCAATGCGCTGGGTCAGTTCGGGATGCTGGGTCAGTTCGGGTTCGCTGGGGCAGTTCAGGTCACTGGGTCAGTTCGGGAGGCTGGGTCAGTTCAAGGCGCTGGGTCAGTTCGGGCTCACTGGGCCAGTTCAGGTCGCTGGGTCAGTCGGGAGGCTGGGTCAGTTCAGGATGCTGGGTGAGTTCAGGGCGCTGGGTCAGTTCAGGATGCTGGGTCAGTTTGCGGTCACTGGGTCAGTTCGGGATGCTGGGTCAGTTCGGGATGCTGGGTGAGTTCAGGGCGCTGGGTCAGTTCAGGATGCTGGGTCAGTTTGGGGGCGCTGGGTCAGTTCGGGACACTGCATCAGTTTGAGGTCGCTAGGTCAGTTCAGGATCCTGAGTCACTTCGGGACGCCGGGTCAGTTCAGGGCACTGGGTCAGTTCAGGGCGCTGGGTCAGTTTGGGTCGCTGGATCAGTTCAGGATGCTGGGTCACTTTGGGGGCGCTGGGTCAGTTTGGGTCGCTGGGTCAGTTCAGGATGCTGGGTCAGTTTGGGGGCACTGGGTCAGTTCGGGATGCTGGGTCAGTTTGGGGCGCTGGATCAGTTTGGTGTCGCTAGGTCATTTCGGGGCACTGGGTCAGTTCGGGATGCTGGGTCAGTTTGGTGTCGCTAGGTCATTTCGGGGCACTGGGTCAGTTCGGGATGCTGGGTCAGTTTGGGGCGCTGGATCAGTTTGGTGTCGCTAGGTCATTTCGGGGCACTGGGTCAGTTCGGGATGCTGGGTCAGTTTGGTGTCGCTAGGTCATTTCGGGGCACTGGGTCAGTTCGGGATGCTGGGTCAGTTTGGGACCCTGGGTCAGTTTTAGGTCGCTCGGTCAGTTCGGGATGCTGGGTCAGTTTGGGATGCTGGGTCACTTCGGGGATGCTGTGTCAGTTTGGTGTCGCTGGGTCAGTTTGGTGTCGCTAGGTCAGTTTGGTGTCGCTAGGTCAGTTCAGGGCGCTGGGTCAGTTCGGGATGCTGGGTCAGTTCGGGGCACTGGGTCAGTTGGGGACGCTGGGTCAGATCGGGAACTTGGTCAGTTTGGGGTCGCTAGGTCACTTCGCGGCGCTGGGTCAGTTCGGGACGCTGGTCAGTTTGGGATGCTGGGTCAGTTTGGGACGCTGGGTCAGTTTGGGGTGCTGTGTCAGTTCAGGATGCTGGGTCAGTTTGGGATGCTGGGTCAGTTCAGGATGCTGGGTCAGTTCAGGATGCTGGGTCAGTTCGTGGCGCTGGGTCAGTTCGGGATGTTGTGTCAGTTCGGGGCGCTGGGTCAGTTCGGGGCGCTGGGTCAGTTCGGGGAGCTGGGTCAGTTCGGGGAGCTGGGTCAGTACAGGATGCTGGGTCCGTTCGGGATGCTGGGTCAGTTCGGGTTCGCTGGGGCAGTTCAGGTCACTGGGTCAGTTCGGGAGGCTGGGTCAGTTCGAGGCGCTGGGTCAGTTCAGGATGCTGGGTCAGTTCAGGATGCTGGGTCAGTTCGGGACACTGCGTCAGTTTGAGGTCGCTAGGTCAGTTCAGGATCCTGAGTCACTTCGGGACGCCGGGTCAGTTCAGGGCACTGGTTCAGTTCAGGGCGCTGGGTCAGTTTGGGTCGCTGGATCAGTTCGGGATGCTGGGTCAGTTTAGGGCGCTGTGTCAGTTCGGGGTCGCTGGGTTAGTTTGAGGCGCTGTGTCAGTCCGGGATGCTGGGTCAGTTTGGGGCGCTGGGTCAGTTTGTGGATGCTGGGTCAGTTCGGGACGCTGGGTCAGTTCAGGGCGCTGGGTCAGTTCGGGGCGCTGGGTCAGTTCAATGTGCTGGGTCAGTTCAATGCGCTGGGTCAGTTCGGGATGCTGGGTCAGTTCGGGTTCGCTGGGGCAGTTCAGGTCACTGCGTCAGTTCGGGAGGCTGGGTCAGTTCAAGGCGCTGGGTCAGTTCGGGCTCACTGGGCCAGTTCAGGTCGCTGGGTCAGTCGGGAGGCTGGGTCAGTTCAGGATGCTGGGTGAGTTCAGGGCGCTGGGTCAGTTCAGGATGCTGGGTCAGTTTGGGGTCACTGGGTCAGTTCGGGATGCTGGGTCAGTTCGGGATGCTGGGTGAGTTCGGGGCGCTGGGTCAGTTCAGGATGCTGGGTCAGTTTGGGTCGTTGGATCAGTTCAGGATGCTGGGTCACTTTGGGGGCGCTGGGTCAGTTCGGGACACTGCGTCAGTTTGGGAGGCTGGGTCAGTTCGAGGCGCTGGGTCAGTTCGGGCTCACTGGGCCAGTTCAGGTCGCTGGGTCAGTTCGGGATGCTGGGTCAGTTCGGGGCGCTGGGTCAGTTCAGGATCCTGAGTCACTTCGGGACGCCGGGTCAGTTCAGGGCACTGGGTCAGTTCAGGGCGCTGAGTCAGTTTGGGTCACTGGATCAGTTCGGGATGCTGGGTCAGTTTAGGGCGCTGTGTCAGTTCGGGGTCGCTGGGTTAGTTTGAGGCGCTGTGTCATTTCGGGATGCTGGGTCAGTTTGGGACGCTGGGTCAGTTTGTGGATGCTGGGTCAGTTCGGGATGATGGGTCAGTTCGGGATGCTGGGTGAGTTCGGGGCGCTGGGTCAGTTCAGGATGCTGGGTCAGCTTGGGTCGTTGGATCAGTTCAGGATGCTGGGTCACTTTGGGGGCGCTGGGTCAGTTCGGGACACTGCGTCAGTTTGGGAGGCTGGGTCAGTTCGAGGCGCTGGGTCAGTTCGGGCTCACTGGGCCAGTTCAGGTCGCTGGGTCAGTTCGGGATGCTGGGTCAGTTCGGGGCGCTGGGTCAGTTCAGGATCCTGAGTCACTTCGGGACGCCGGGTCAGTTCAGGGCACTGGGTCAGTTCAGGGCGCTGGGTCAGTTTGGGTCGTTGGATCAGTTCAGGATGCTGGGTCACTTTGGGGGCGCTGGGTCAGTTCGGGACACTGCGTCAGTTTGGGAGGCTGGGTCAGTTCGAGGCGCTGGGTCAGTTCGGGCTCACTGGGCCAGTTCAGGGCGCTGGGTCAGTTCGGGGCGCTGGGTCAGTTCGGCACACTGGGTCAGTTCAATGCGCTGGGTCAGTTCGGGATGCTGGGTCAGTTCGGGTTCGCTGGGGCAGTTCAGGTCACTGGGTCAGTTCGGGAGGCTGGGTCAGTTCAAGGCGCTGGGTCAGTTCGGGCTCACTGGGCCAGTTCAGGTCGCTGGGTCAGTCGGGAGGCTGGGTCAGTTCAGGATGCTGGGTGAGTTCAGGGCGCTGGGTCAGTTCAGGATGCTGGGTCAGTTTGCGGTCACTGGGTCAGTTCGGGATGCTGGGTCAGTTCGGGATGCTGGGTGAGTTCAGGGCGCTGGGTCAGTTCAGGATGCTGGGTCAGTTTGGGGGCGCTGGGTCAGTTCGGGACACTGCATCAGTTTGAGGTCGCTAGGTCAGTTCAGGATCCTGAGTCACTTCGGGACGCCGGGTCAGTTCAGGGCACTGGGTCAGTTCAGGGCGCTGGGTCAGTTTGGGTCGCTGGATCAGTTCAGGATGCTGGGTCACTTTGGGGGCGCTGGGTCAGTTTGGGTCGCTGGGTCAGTTCAGGATGCTGGGTCAGTTTGGGGGCACTGGGTCAGTTCGGGATGCTGGGTCAGTTTGGGGCGCTGGATCAGTTTGGTGTCGCTAGGTCATTTCGGGGCACTGGGTCAGTTCGGGATGCTGGGTCAGTTTGGTGTCGCTAGGTCATTTCGGGGCACTGGGTCAGTTCGGGATGCTGGGTCAGTTTGGGGCGCTGGATCAGTTTGGTGTCGCTAGGTCATTTCGGGGCACTGGGTCAGTTCGGGATGCTGGGTCAGTTTGGTGTCGCTAGGTCATTTCGGGGCACTGGGTCAGTTCGGGATGCTGGGTCAGTTTGGGACCCTGGGTCAGTTTTAGGTCGCTCGGTCAGTTCGGGATGCTGGGTCAGTTTGGGATGCTGGGTCACTTCGGGGATGCTGTGTCAGTTTGGTGTCGCTGGGTCAGTTTGGTGTCGCTAGGTCAGTTTGGTGTCGCTAGGTCAGTTCAGGGCGCTGGGTCAGTTCGGGATGCTGGGTCAGTTCGGGGCACTGGGTCAGTTGGGGACGCTGGGTCAGATCGGGAACTTGGTCAGTTTGGGGTCGCTAGGTCACTTCGCGGCGCTGGGTCAGTTCGGGACGCTGGTCAGTTTGGGATGCTGGGTCAGTTCGGGACGCTGGGTCAGTTTGGGGTGCTGTGTCAGTTCAGGATGCTGGGTCAGTTTGGGATGCTGGGTCAGTTCAGGATGCTGGGTCAGTTCAGGATGCTGGGTCAGTTCGTGGCGCTGGGTCAGTTCGGGATGTTGTGTCAGTTCGGGGCGCTGGGTCAGTTCGGGGCGCTGGGTCAGTTCGGGGAGCTGGGTCAGTTCGGGGAGCTGGGTCAGTACAGGATGCTGGGTCCGTTCGGGATGCTGGGTCAGTTCGGGTTCGCTGGGGCAGTTCAGGTCACTGGGTCAGTTCGGGAGGCTGGGTCAGTTCGAGGCGCTGGGTCAGTTCAGGATGCTGGGTCAGTTCAGGATGCTGGGTCAGTTCGGGACACTGCGTCAGTTTGAGGTCGCTAGGTCAGTTCAGGATCCTGAGTCACTTCGGGACGCCGGGTCAGTTCAGGGCACTGGTTCAGTTCAGGGCGCTGGGTCAGTTTGGGTCGCTGGATCAGTTCGGGATGCTGGGTCAGTTTAGGGCGCTGTGTCAGTTCGGGGTCGCTGGGTTAGTTTGAGGCGCTGTGTCAGTCCGGGATGCTGGGTCAGTTTGGGGCGCTGGGTCAGTTTGTGGATGCTGGGTCAGTTCGGGACGCTGGGTCAGTTCAGGGCGCTGGGTCAGTTCGGGGCGCTGGGTCAGTTCAATGTGCTGGGTCAGTTCAATGCGCTGGGTCAGTTCGGGATGCTGGGTCAGTTCGGGTTCGCTGGGGCAGTTCAGGTCACTGCGTCAGTTCGGGAGGCTGGGTCAGTTCAAGGCGCTGGGTCAGTTCGGGCTCACTGGGCCAGTTCAGGTCGCTGGGTCAGTCGGGAGGCTGGGTCAGTTCAGGATGCTGGGTGAGTTCAGGGCGCTGGGTCAGTTCAGGATGCTGGGTCAGTTTGGGGTCACTGGGTCAGTTCGGGATGCTGGGTCAGTTCGGGATGCTGGGTGAGTTCGGGGCGCTGGGTCAGTTCAGGATGCTGGGTCAGTTTGGGTCGTTGGATCAGTTCAGGATGCTGGGTCACTTTGGGGGCGCTGGGTCAGTTCGGGACACTGCGTCAGTTTGGGAGGCTGGGTCAGTTCGAGGCGCTGGGTCAGTTCGGGCTCACTGGGCCAGTTCAGGTCGCTGGGTCAGTTCGGGATGCTGGGTCAGTTCGGGGCGCTGGGTCAGTTCAGGATCCTGAGTCACTTCGGGACGCCGGGTCAGTTCAGGGCACTGGGTCAGTTCAGGGCGCTGAGTCAGTTTGGGTCACTGGATCAGTTCGGGATGCTGGGTCAGTTTAGGGCGCTGTGTCAGTTCGGGGTCGCTGGGTTAGTTTGAGGCGCTGTGTCATTTCGGGATGCTGGGTCAGTTTGGGACGCTGGGTCAGTTTGTGGATGCTGGGTCAGTTCGGGATGATGGGTCAGTTCGGGATGCTGGGTGAGTTCGGGGCGCTGGGTCAGTTCAGGATGCTGGGTCAGCTTGGGTCGTTGGATCAGTTCAGGATGCTGGGTCACTTTGGGGGCGCTGGGTCAGTTCGGGACACTGCGTCAGTTTGGGAGGCTGGGTCAGTTCGAGGCGCTGGGTCAGTTCGGGCTCACTGGGCCAGTTCAGGTCGCTGGGTCAGTTCGGGATGCTGGGTCAGTTCGGGGCGCTGGGTCAGTTCAGGATCCTGAGTCACTTCGGGACGCCGGGTCAGTTCAGGGCACTGGGTCAGTTCAGGGCGCTGGGTCAGTTTGGGTCACTGGATCAGTTCGGGATGCTGGGTCAGTTTAGGGCGCTGTGTCAGTTCGGGGTCGCTGTGTTAGTTTGAGGCGCTGTGTCATTTCGGGATGCTGGGTCAGTTTGGGACGCTGGGTCAGTTTGTGGATGCTGGGTCAGTTCGGGACGCTGGGTCAGTTCAGGGCGCTGGGTCAGTTCGGGGCGCTGGGTCAGTTTGGCGCGCTGGGTCTGTTCAATGCGCTGGGTCAGTTCGGGATGCTGGGTCAGTTCAGTGCACTGGGTCAGTTCAGGATGCTGGGTCTGTTCGGGGCGCAGGGTCATTTCAGGATGCTGGGTAAGTTCGGGGACGCTGGGTCAGTTTGGGGCGCTGTGTCAATTCTGGATGCTGGGTCAGTTTGGGATGCTGGGTCAGTTCAGGATGCTGGGTCAGTTCAGGATGCAGGGTTATTTCGGGATGCTGGGTCACTTCGGGACGCCGGGTCAGTTCGGGACACTGCGTCAGTCTGAGGTCGCCGGGTCAGGTTGTGTCGCTGGATCAGTTCAGGATGCTGGGTCACTTTGGGGGCGCTGGGTCAGTTCGGGACACTGCGTCAGTTTGAGGTCGCTAGGTCAGTTCAGGATCCTGAGTCACTTCGGGACGCCGGGTCAGTTCTGGGCACTGGGTCAGTTCAGGGCGCTGGGTCAGTTTGGGTCGCTGGATCAGTTCGGGATGCTGGGTCAGTTTGGGGTGCTGGGTCAGTTCGGAGTCGCTGGGTTAGTTTGAGGCGCTGTGTCAGTTCGGGGCGCTGGGTCAATTCGGGACGCTGGGTCAGTTTGGTGTCGCTAGGTCATTTCGGGGCACTGGGTCAGTTCGGGATGCTAGGTAAGCTTGGGGCGCTGGGTCAGTTTGGTGTCGCTAGGTCATTTCGGGGCACTGGGTCAGTTCGGGATGCTGGGTCAGTTTGGGACCCTGGGTCAGTTTCAGGTCGCTCGGTCAGTTCGGGATGCTGGGTCAGTTTGGGATGCTGGGTCACTTCGGGGATGCTGGGTCAGTTCGGGATGCTGGGTCAGTTTGGTGTCGGTGGGTCAGTTTGGTGTCGCTAGGTCAGTTTGGTGTCGCTAGGTCAGTTCGGGGTGCTGGGTCTGTTCGGGATGCTGGGTCAGTTTGGGACCCTGGGTCAGTTTTAGGTCGCTCGTTCAGTTCGGGATGCTGGGTCAGTTTGGGATGCTGGGTCACTTCGGGGATGCTGGGTCAGTTTGGTGTCGCTGGGTCAGTTTGGTGTCGCTAGGTCAGTTTGGTGTCGCTAGGTCAGTTCGGGGTGCTGGGTCAGTTCGGGATGCTGGGTCAGTTCGGGGCACTGGGTCAGTTGGGGACGCTGGGTCAGATCGGGAACTTGGTCAGTTTGGGATCGCGAGGTCAGTTCGCGGCGCTGGGTCAGTTCGGGATGCTGGTCAGTTCAGGATGCTGGGTCAGTTCAGGATGCTGGGTCAGTTCGGGGTGCTGGGGCAGTTCGGGATGCTGGGTCAGTTCAGGATGCTGTGTCAGTTCGGGGCGCTGGGTCAGTTCGGGGCACTGGGTCAGTTCGGGGAGCTGGGTCAGTACAGGATGCTGGGCCAGTTCGGGATGCTGGGTCAGTTTGGGGCGCTGGGTCAGTTCAGGTCGCTGGGTCAGTTCGGGACGCCGGGACAGTTCAGGGCACTGGGTCAGTTCAGGATGCTAGGTCTGTTCGGGGCGCAGGGTCATTTCAGGATGCTGGGCCAGTTCGGGGAGGCTGGGTCAGTTTGGGGCGCTGTGTCAATTCAGGATGCTGGGTCAGTTTGGGATGCTGGGTCAGTTCAGGATGCTGGGTCAGTTCAGGATGCTGGGTCAGTTCGGGATGCTGGGTCAGTTCAGGATGCTGGGTCAGTTCGGGACGCTGGGTCAGTTTGGGGCGCTGGGTCAGTTCAAGGCGCTGGGTCAGTTCGGGATGCTGGGTCAGTTCGGGTTCGCTGGGCCAGTTCAGGTCGCTGGGTCAGTTCGGGAGGCTGGGTCAGTTCGAGGCGCTGGGTCATTTCGGGGTCACTGGGCCAGTTCAGGTCGCTGGGTCAGTCGGGAGGCTGGGTCAGTTCGGGAAGCTGGGTGAGTTCGGGTCGCTGGGTCAGTTCTGGATGCTGGGTCAGTTTAGCGGTGCTGGGTCAGTTCGGGACACTGCGTCAGTTTGAGGTCGCTAGGTCAGTTCAGGATACTGAGTCACTTCGGGACGCCGGGTCAGTTCAGGGCACTGGGTCAGTTCAGGGCGCTGGGTCAGTTTGGATCGCTGGATCAGTTCGGGATGCTGGGTCAGTTTGGGGCGCTGGGTCAGTTCGGGACGCTGGGTAGGTTTGAGGTCGCAAGATCAGTTTGGGATGCTGGGTCAGTTTGGGGCGCTGGGTCAGTTTCTGGATGCTGGGTCAGTTTGGGATGCTGGGTCAGTTCGGGACGCTGGGTAGGTTTGAGGTCACTAGGTCAGTTTGGGATGCTGGGTCAGTTTGGGGCGCTGGGTCAGTTCGGGACACTGGGTCAGTTCATGGCGCTGGGTCAATTCGGGACGCTGGGTCAGTTCGGGGCGCTGGGTCAGTTCGGGACACTGGTCAGTTCATGGCGCTGGGTCAATTCGGGACGCTGGGTCAGTTCGGGGCACTGGGTCAATTCGGGACGCTGGGTAGGTTTGAGGTCGCTTGGTCAGTTTGGGATGCTGGGTCAGTTTGGGGCGCTGGGTCAGTTTGGGACGCTGGGTCAGTTCAAGGCGCTGGGTCAGTTTGGGATGCTGGGTCAGTTCAGGATGCTGGGTCAGTTCAAGGCGCTGGGTCAGTTCGGGATGCTGGGTCAGTTCAAGGCGCTGGGTCAGTTCGGGAGGCTGGGTCAGTTTGGGATGCTGGGTCAGTTTGAGGTCGCTGGGTCAGTTTGGGGTCGCTGGGTCAGTTCAGGATGCTGGGTCAGTTCGGGGTCGCTGGATTAGTTCGGGACGCCGGGTCAGTTAAGGGCACTGGGTCAGATCTGGATGCTGGGTCAGTTTGGGGCTCTGGGTCAGTTCAGAGACGCTGGGTCAGTTTGGGGTCGCTGGGCCAGTTCAGGTCGCTGGGTCAGTTCGGGAGGCTGGGTCAGTTCAGGTTGCTGGGTTAGTTCGGGTGGCTGGGTCAGTTCAGGACACTGGGTCAGTTCGGGATGCTGGGTCAGTTCAGGTCGCTGGGTCAGTTTGGGGTGCTGGGTCCGTTTGGGGGACTGTGTCAGTTCGGGGCACTGGGTCAGTTCGGGGCGCTGGGTCAGTTCAAGGCGCTGGGTCAGTTCGGGATGCTGGGTCAGTTTGGGTTCGCTGGGGCAGTTCAGGTCACTGGGTCAGTTCGGGAGGCTGGGTCAGTTCGAGGCGCTGGGTCAGTTCGGGCTCACTGGGCCAGTTCAGGTCGCTGGGTCAGTTCGGGATGCTGGGTCAGTTCGGGGCGCTGGGTCAGTTCAGGATGCTGGGTCAGTTTGGGAGCGCTGGGTCAGTTTGGGGCACTGCGTCAGTTTGAGGTCGCTAGGTCAGTTCAGGATCCTGAGTCACTTCGGGACGCCGGGTCAGTTCAGGGCACTGGGTCAGTTCAGGGCGCTGGGTCAGTTTGGGTCGCTGGATCAGTTCGGGATGCTGGGTCAGATTAGGGCGCTGTGTCAGTTCTGGGTCGCTGGGTTAGTTTGAGGCGCTGTGTCAGTTCGGGATGCTGGGTCAGTTTGGGGCGCTGGGTCAGTTTGTGGATGCTGGGTCAGTTCGGGACGCTGGGTCAGTTCAGGGCGCTGGGTCAGTTTGGGGCGCTGGGTCAGTTCGGCGCGCTGGGTCAGTTCAATGCGCTGGGTCAGTTCGGGATGCTGGGTCAGTTCGGGTTCGCTGGGGCAGTTCAGGTCACTGGGTCAGTTCGGGAGGCTGGGTCAGTTCAAGGCGCTGGGTCAGTTCGGGCTCACTGGACCAGTTGAGGTCGCTGGGTCAGTCGGGAGGCTGGGTCAGTTCAGGATGCTGGGTCAGTTTGGGGTCACTGTGTCAGTTTGGGATGCTGGGTCAGTTCGGGATGCTGGATGAGTTCGGGGCGCTGGGTCAGTTCAGGATGCTGGGTCAGTTTGGGGGCGCTGTGTCAGTTCGGGACACTGCGTCAGTTTGAGGTCGCTAGGTCAGTTCAGGATCCTGAGTCACTTCGGGATGCCGGGTCAGTTCAGGGCACTGGGTCAGTTCGGGGCGCTGGGTCAGTTTGGGTCGCTGGATCAGTTCGGGATGCTGGGTCAGTTTAGGGCGCTTTGTCAGTTCGGGGTCGCTGGGTTAGTTTGAGGCGCTGTGTCAGTTCGGGATGCTGGGTCAGTTTGGGGCGCTGGGTCAGTTTGTGGATGCTGGGTCAGTTCGGGACGCTGGGTCAGTTTGGGGCGCTGGGTCAGTTCGGCGCGCTGGGTCAGTTCAATGCGCTGGGTCAGTTCGGGATGCTGGGTCAGTTCGGGTTCGCTGGGGCAGTTCAGGTCACTGGGTCAGTTCGGGAGGCTGGGTCAGTTCAAGGCGCTGGGTCAGTTCGGGCTCACTGGACCAGTTGAGGTCGCTGGGTCAGTCGGGAGGCTGGGTCAGTTCAGGATGCTGGGTGAGTTCGGAGCGCTGGGTCAGTTCAGGATGCTGGGTCAGTTTGGGGTCACTGTGTCAGTTTGGGATGCTGGGTCAGTTCGGGATGCTGGATGAGTTCGGGGCGCTGGGTCAGTTCAGGCTGCTGGGTCAGTTCGGGGGCGCTGGGTCAGTTCGGGACACTGCGTCAGTTTGAGGTCGCTAGGTCAGTTCAGGATCCTGAGTCACTTCGGGACGCCGGGTCAGTTCTGGGCACTGGGTCAGTTCGGGGCGCTGGGTCAGTTCAGGGCACTGGGTCAGTTCAGGGCGCTGGGTCAGTTTGGGTCGCTGGATCAGTTCAGGATGCAGGGTCACTTTGGGGGCGCTGGGTCAGTTCGGGACACTGCGTCAGTTTGAGGTCGCTTGGTCAGTTCAGGATCCTGAGTCACTTCGGGACGCCGGGTCAGTTCAGGGCACTGGGTCAGTTCAGGGCGCTGGGTCAGTTTGGGTCGCTGGATCAGTTCGGGATGCTGGGTCAGTTTGGGGTGCTGGGTCAGTTCGGGGTCGCTGGGTTAGTTTGAGGCGCTGTGTCAGTTCGGGGCGCTGGGTCAATTCGGGATGCTGGGTCAGTTTGGTGTCGCTAGGTCATTTCGGGGCACTGGGTCAGTTCGGGATGCTGGGTCAGTTTGGGGCGCTGGGTCAGTTTGGTGTCGCTAGGTCATTTCGGGGCACTGGGTCAGTTCGGGATGCTGGGTCAGTTTGGGACCCTGGGTCAGTTTTAGGTCGCTCGGTCAGTTCGGGATGCTGGGTCAGTTTGGGATGCTGGGTCAGTTCGGGATGCTGTGTCAGTTTGAGGTCACTAGGTCAGTTCAGGATGCTGGGTCAGTTTGGGAAGCTGGGTCAGTTCGGGACGCTGGGTCAGTTCGGGATGCTGGGTCAGTTTGGGGCGCTGGGTCAGTTTCAGGATGCTGGGTCAGTTCGGGATGCTGGGTCAGTTCGGGGCGCTGGGTCAGTTCGGGACGCTGGGTAGATTTGAGGTCGCTAGGTCAGTTTGGGATGCTGGGTCAGTTTGGGGCTCTGGGTCAGTTTGGGACACTGGGTCAGTTCATGGCGCTGGGTCAATTCGCGACGCTGGGTCAGTTCGGGGCGCTGGGTCAGTTCAAGGCGCTGGGTCAGTTCGGGATGCTGGGTCAGTTCAAGGCGCTGGGTCAGTTCGGGAGGCTGGGTCAGTTTGGGATGCTGGGTCAGTTCCGGACGCCGGGTCAGTTCGGGAGGCTGAGTCAGTTTGAGGTCGCTGGGTCAGTTTGGGGTCGCTGGGTCAGTTCAGGATGCTGGGTCAGTTCGGGGTCGCTGGGTTAGTTCGGGACGCCGGGTCAGTTAAGGGCACTGGGTTAGATCTGGATGCTGGGTCAGTTTGGGGCTCTGGGTCAGTTCAGGGACGCTGGGTCAGTTTGGGGCGCTGGGTCAGTTTGGTGTCGCTAGGTCATTTCGGGGCACTGGGTCAGTTCGGGATGCTGGGTCAGTTTGGGACCCTGGGTCAGTTTTTGGTCGCTCGGTCAGTTCGGGATGCTGCGTCAGTTTGGGATGCTGGGTCACTTCGGGGATGCTGGGTCAGTTTGGTGTCGCTGGGTCAGTTTGGTGTCGCTAGGTCAGTTTGGTGTCGCTAGGTCAGTTCGGGGCGCTGGGTCAGTTCGGGATGCTGGGTCAGTTCGGGGCACTGGGTCAGTTGGGGACGCTGGGTCAGATCGGGGACTTGGTCAGTTTGGGGTCGCTAGGTCAGTTCGCGGCGCTGGGTCAGTTCGGGACGTTGGTCAGTTTGGGATGCTGGGTCAGTTCAGGATGCTGGGTCAGTTCGGGACGCTGGGTCAGTTTGGGGCGCTGTGTCAGTTCAGGATGCTGGGTCAGTTTGGGATGCTGGGTCAGTTCAGGATGCTGGGTCAGTTCAGGATGCTGGGTCAGTTCGGGGTGCTGGGTCAGTTCGGGACGCTGGGTCAGTTCGGGATGTTGTGTCAGTTCGGGGCGCTGGGTCAGTTCGGGGCGCTGGGTCAGTTCGGGGAGCTGGGTCAGTACAGGATGCTGGGTCAGTTTGGGGCGCTGGGTCAGTTTGGGACGCTGGGTCAGTTCAGGTCGCTGGGTCAGTTCGGGACGCCGGGTCAGTTCAGGGCACTGGGTCTGTTCAGGATGCTGGGTCTGTTCGGGGTGCAGCGTCATTTCAGGATGCTGGGTCAGTTCGGGGACACTGGGTCAGTTTGGGGCCCTGTGTCAATTCAGGATGCTGGGTCAGTTTGGGATGCTGGGTCAGTTCAGGATGCTGGGTCAGTTCAGGATGCTGGGTCAGTTCGGGATGCTGGGTCAGTTCAGGATGCTGGGTCAGTCCGGTACGCTAGGTCAGTTTGGGATGCTGGGTCAGTTCGGGATGCTGGGTCAGTTCGGGGCACTGGGTCAGTTCGGGGTCACTGGGCCAGTTCAGGTCGCTAGTTCAGTCGGGAGGCTGGGTCAGTTCGGGATGCTGGGTGAGTTCGGGGCGCTGGGTCAGTTCTGGGTTCTGGGTCAGTTTAGGGGCGCTGGGTCACTTTGGGACACAGCATCAGTTTGAGGTCGCTAGGTCAGTTCAGGATCCTGAGTCACTTCGGGACGCTGGGTCAGTTCAGGGCACTGGGTCATTTCAGGGCGCTGGGTCAGTTTGGGTCGCTGGATCAGTTCGGGTTGCTGGGTCAGTTTGGGGCGCTGGCTCAGTTCGGGGTCGCTGGGTCAGTTTGAGGTGCTGTGTCAGTTCGGGGCGCTGGGTCAGATCGGGAGGCTGGGTCAGTTTGGGGGTCGCTAGGTCAGTTCGGGGCACTGGGTCAGTTCGGGACGCTGGTCAGTTTGGGATGCTGGGTCAGTTCGGGATGCTGGGTCAGTTCAAGGCGCTGGGTCAGTTCGGGAGGCTGGGTCAGTTTGGGATGCTGGTTCAGTTCCGGACGCCTGGTCAGTTGGGGAGGCTGGGTCAGTTTGAGGTCGCTGAGTCAGTTTGGGGTCGCAGGGTCAGTTCAGGATGCTGGGTCAGTTCGGGGTCGCTGGGTTAGTTCGGGACGCCGGGTCAGTTAAGGGCACTGGGTCAGATCTGGATGCTGGGTCAGTTTGGGGCTCTTGGTCAGCTCAGGGATGCTGGGTCAGTTTGGGGTCGCTGGGCCAGTTCAGGTCGCTGGGTCAGTCCGGGTGGCCGGGTCAGTTCAGGTCGCTAGGTCAGTTCGGGTGTCTGGGTCAGTTCAGGACACTGGGTCAGTTCGGGATGCTGGGTCAGTTCAGGTCGCTGGGTCAGTTGGGGGAGCTGGGTCATTTCGGGGACTGGGTCAGGTCAGGGCGCTGGGGCTGTTCAGGTCACTGGGTCAGTTCGGGAGGCTGGGTCAGTTCGAGGCGCTGGGTCAGTTCGGGCTCACTGGGCCAGTTCAGGTCGCTGGGTCAGTTCGGGGCACTGGGTCAGTTCAGGATCCTGAGTCACTTCGGGACGCCGGGTCAGTTCGGGACGCCGGGTCAGTTCAGCGCACTGGGTCAGTTCAGGATGCTGGGTCTGTTCGGGGCGCAGGGTCATTTCAGGATGCTGAGTCAGTTCGGGGACGCTGGGTCAGTTTGGGGCGCTGCTTCAATTCTGGATGCTGGGTCAGTTTGGGATGCTGGGTCAGTTCGGGATGCTGGGTCAGTTCAAGGCGCTGTGTCAGTTCGGGAGGCTTGTTCAGTTCGGGATGCTGGGTCACTTCTGGACGCCGGGTCAGTTCGGGAGGCTGGGTCTGCTTGAGGTCGCTGGGTCAGTTTGGGGTCGCTGGGTCAGTTCAGGATGCTGGGTCAGTTTGGGGCTCTGGGTCAGTTCAGGGACGCTGGGTCAGTTTGGGGTGCTGGGTCAGTTCAGGGATGCTGGGTCAGTTCGGGGCTCTGGGTAAGTTCGGGACGCCGGGTAAGTTCGGGAAGCTGGGTCAGTTCAGGATGCTGGGTCAGTTCAGGATGCTGGGTCAGTTCGGGGCGATGGGTCAGTTCGGGACGCTGGGTCAGTTCCGGACGCTGGTCAGTTTGGGATGCTGGGTCATTTCGGGATGCTGGGTCAGTTTGAGGTCACTAGGTCAGTTCAGGATGCTGGGTCCGTTTGGGAAGCTGGGTCAGTTCGGGACGCTGGGTCAGTTCGGGATGCTGGGTCAGTTTGGGGCGCTGGGTCAGTTTCTGGATGCTGGGTCAGTTCGGGATGCTGGGTCAGTTCGGGGCGCTGGGTCAGTTCGGGACGCTGGGTAGGTTTGAGGTCGCTAGGTCAGTTTGGGATGCTGGGTCAGTTTGGGGCGCTGGGTCAGTTCGGGACACTGGGTCAGTTCATGGCGCTGGGTCAATTCGGGACGCTGGGTCAGTTCGGGGCACTGGGTCAGTTCGGGACGCTGGGTAGGTTTGAGGTCGCTTGATCAGTTTGGGATGCTGTGTCAGTTTGGGGCGCTGGGTCAGTTTGGGACGCTGGGTCAGTGCAAGGCGCTGGGTCAGTTCGGGACGCTGGGTCAGTTCAAGGCGCTGGGTCAGTTCGGGATGCTGGGTCAGTTCAAGGCGCTGGGTCAGTTCGGGAGGCTGGGTCAGTTTGGGATGCTGGGTCAGTTCCGGACGCCTGGTCAGTTGGGGAGGCTGGGTCAGTTTGAGGTCGCTGAGTCAGTTTGGGGTCGCTGGGTCAGTTCAGGATGCTGGGTCAGTTCGGGGTCGCTGGGTTAGTTCGGGACGCCGGGTCAGTTAAGGGCACTGGGTCAGATCTGGATGCTGGGTCAGTTTGGGGCTCTTGGTCAGCTCAGGGACGCTGGGTCAGTTTGGGGTCGCTGGGCCAGTTCAGGTCGCTGGGTCAGTCCGGGTGGCCGGGTCAGTTCAGGTCGCTGGGTCAGTTCGGGTGTCTGGGTCAGTTCAGGACACTGGGTCAGTTCGGGATGCTGGGTCAGTTCAGGTCGCTGGGTCAGTTGGGGGAGCTGGGTCATTTCGGGGACTGGGTCAGGTCAGGGCGCTGGGGCAGTTCAGGTCACTGGGTCAGTTCGGGAGGCTGGGTCAGTTCGAGGCGCTGGGTCAGTTCGGGCTCACTGGGCCAGTTCAGGTCGCTGGGTCAGTTCGGGATGCTGGGTCAGTTCGGGGCGCTGGGTCAGTTCAGGATCCTGAGTCACTTCGGGACGCCGGGTCAGTTCGGGACGCCGGGTCAGTTCAGCGCACTGGGTCAGTTCAGGATGCTGGGTCTGTTCGGGGCGCAGGGTCATTTCAGGATGCTGAGTCAGTTCGGGGACGCTGGGTCAGTTTGGGGCGCTGTGTCAATTCTGGATGCTGGGTCAGTTCGGGATGCTGGGTCAGTTCACGATGCTGGGTCAGTTCGGGGCTCTGGGTAAGTTCGGGACGCCGGGTAAGTTCGGGAAGCTGGGTCAGTTCAGGATGCTGGGTCAGTTCAGGATGCTGGGTCAGTTCGGGGCGATGGGTCAGTTCGGGACGCTGGGTCAGTTCCGGACGCTGGTCAGTTTGGGATGCTGGGTCATTTCGGGATGCTGGGTCAGTTTGAGGTCACTAGGTCAGTTCAGGATGCTGGGTCAGTTTGGGAAGCTGGGTCAGTTCGGGACGCTGGGTCAGTTCGGGATGCTGGGTCAGTTTGGGGCGTTGGGTCAGTTTCTGGATGCTGGGTCAGTTCGGGATGCTGGGTCAGTTCGGGGCGCTGGGTCAGTTCGGGACGCTGGGTAGGTTTGAGGTCGCTAGGTCAGTTTGGGATGCTGGGTCAGTTTGGGGCGCTGGGTCAGTTCGGGACACTGGGTCAGTTCATGGCGCTGGGTCAATTCGGGACGCTGGGTCAGTTCGGGGCACTGGGTCAGTTCGGGACGCTGGGTAGGTTTGAGGTCGCTTGGTCAGTTTGGGATGCTGGGTCAGTTTGGGGCGCTGGGTCAGTTTGGGACGCTGGGTCAGTTCAAGGCGCTGGGTCAGTTCGGGACGCTGGGTCAGTTCAAGGCGCTGGGTCAGTTCGGGATGCTGGGTCAGTTCAAGGCGCTGGGTCAGTTCGGGAGGCTGGGTCAGTTTGGGATGCTGGGTCAGTTCCGGCCGCCTGGTCAGTTGGGGAGGCTGGGTCAGTTTGAGGTCGCTGAGTCAGTTTCGGGTCGCTGGGTCAGTTCAGGATGCTGGGTCAGTTCGGGGTCGCTGGGTTAGTTCGGGACGCCGGGTCAGTTCGAGGCGCAGGGTCAGTTCGGGCTCACTGGGCCAGTTCAGGTCGCTGGGTCAGTTCGGGATGCTGGGTCAGTTCGGGGCGCTGGGTCAGTTCAGGATCCTGAGTCACTTCGGGACGCCGGGTCAGTTCGGGACGCCGGGTCAGTTCAGCGCACTGGGTCAGTTCAGGATGCTGGGTCTGTTCGGGGCGCAGGGTCATTTCAGGATGCTGAGTCAGTTCGGGGACGCTGGGTCAGTTTGGGGCGCTGTGTCAATTCTGGATGCTGGGTCAGTTTGGGATGCTGGGTCAGTTCAGGATGCTGGGTCAGCTCAGGATGCAGGGTCAGTTCGGGATGCTGGGTCAGTTCAGGATGCTGGGTCAGTTCAGGATGCTGGGTCAGTTCGGGACACTGCGTCAGTGTGAGGTCGCGAGGTCAGTTCAGGATCCTTAGTCACTTCGGGACGCCGGGTCAGTTCAGGGCACTGGGTCAGTTCAGGGCGCTGGGTCAGGTTGGGTCGATGGATCAGTTCAGGATGCTGGGTCACTTTGGGGGTGCTGGGTCAGTTCGGGACACTGCGTCAGTTTGAGGTCGCTAGGTCAGTTCAGGATCCTGAGTCACTTCAGGACGCCGGGTCAGTTCAGGGCACTGGGTCAGTTCAGGGCGCTGGGTCAGTTTGGGTCGCTGGATCAGTTCGGGATGCTGGGTCAGTTTGGGGTGCTGGGTCAGTTCGGGGTCGCTGGGTTAGTTTGAGACGCTGTGTCAGTTCGGGGTGCTGGGTCAATTCGGGACGCTGGGTCAATTTGGTGTCGCTAGGTCATTTCGGGGCACTGGGTCAGTTCGGGATGCTGGGTCAGTTTGGGGCGCTGGGTCAGTTTGGTGTCGCTAGGTCATTTCGGGGCACTGGGTCAGTTCGGGATGCTGGGTCAGTTTGGGACCCTGGGTCAGTTTTAGGTCACTCGGTCAGTTCGGGATGCTGGGTCAGTTTGGGATGCTGGGTCACTTCGGGGATGCTGGGTCAGTTTGGTGTCGCTGGGTCAGTTTGGTGCCGCTAGGTCAGTTCGGGGTGCTGGGTCAGTTCGGGATGCTGGGTCAGTTAAGGGCACTGGGACAGTTGGGGACGCTGGTTGAGATCGGGAACTTGGTCAGTTTGGGGTCGCGAGGTCAGTTCGCGGCGCTGGGTCAGTTCGGGACGCTGGTCAGTTTGGGATGCTGGGTCAGTTCAGGATGCTGGGTCAGTTCAGGATGCTGGGTCAGTTCGGGACGCTGGGTCAGTTTGGGGTGCTGTGTCAGTTCAGGATGCTGGGTCAGTTCAGGATGCTGGGTCAGTTCAGGATGCTGGGTCAGTTCGGGATGCTGGGTCAGTTCGGGATGCTGTGTCAGTTCAGGGCGCTGGGTCAGTTCGGGGCGCTGGGTCTGTTCGGGGAGCTGGGTCAGTACAGGATGCTGGGTCAGTTCGGGATGCTGGGTCAGTTTGGGGCGCTGGGTCAGTTCAGGTCGCTGGGTCAGTTCGGGACGCCGGGTCAGTTCAGGTCGCTGGGTCAGTTCGGGACGCCGGGTCAGTTCAGGGCACTGGATCAGTTCAGGATGCTGGGTCTGTTCGGGGCGCAGGGTCATTTCAGGATGCTGGGTCAGTTCGGGGACGCTGGGTCAGTTTGGGGCGCTGTGTCAATTCAGGATGCTGGGTCAGTTTGGGATGCTGGGTCAGTTCAGGATGCTGGGTCAGTTCAGGATGCTGGGTGAGTTCGGGATGCTGGGTGAGTTCAGGATGCTGGGTCAGTTCAGGATGCTGGGTCAGTTCGGGATGCTGGGTCAGTTCAGGATGCTGGGTCAGTTCAGGATGCTGGGTCAGTTCGGGACGCTGGGTCAGTTTGGGGCGCTGGGTCAGTTCAAGGCGCTGGGTCAGTTCGGGATGCTGGGTCAGTTCGGGTTCGCTGGGCCAGTTCAGGTCGCTGGGTCAGTTCGGGAGGCTGGGTCAGTTCGAGGCGCTGGGTCAGTTCGGGGTCACTGGGCCAGTTCAGGTCGCTAGGTCAGTCGGGAGGCTGGGTCAGTTCGGGATGCTGGGTCAGTTTAGGGGTGCTGGGTCAGTTCGGGATGCTGGGTCAGTTTGGGGCGCTGGGTCAGTTCGGGGTCGCTGGGTCAGTTTGAGGCGCTGTGTCAGTTCGGGGCGCTGGGTCAGTTCGGGACGCTGGGTCAGTTTGGGGTCGCTAGGTCAGTTCGGGGCACTGGGTCAGTTCGGGACGCTGGTCAGTTTGGGAAGCTGGGTCATTTCGGGATGCTGGGTCAGTTTGAGGTCACTAGGTCAGTTCAGGATGCTGGGTCAGTTTGGGAAGCTGGGTCAGTTCGGGACGCAGGGTCAGTTCGGGATGCTGGGTCAGTTTCTGGATGCTGGGTCAGTTCGGGATGCTGGGTCAGTTCGGGACGCAGGGTCAGTTCAGGATGCTGGGTCAGTTTCTGGATGCTGGGTCAGTTCGGGATGCTGGGTCAGTTCGGGGCGCTGGGTCAGTTCGGGACGCTGGGTAGGTTTGAGGTCGCTAGGTCAGTTTGGGATGCTGGGTCAGTTTGGGGCGCTGGGTCAGTTCGGGACACTGGGTCAGTTCATGGCGCTGGGTCAATTCGGGACGCTGGGTCAGTTCGGGGTGCTGGGTCAGTTCGGGACTCTGGGTAGGTTTGAGGTCGCTTGGTCAATTTGGGATGCTGGGTCAGTTTGGGGCGCTGGGTCAGTTTGGGACGTTGGGTCAGTTAAGGCGCTGGGTCAGTTCAGGATGCTGGGTCAGTTCAGGATGCTGGGTCAGTTCAAGGCGCTGGGTCAGTTCGGGATGCTGGGTCAGTTCAAGGCGCTGGGTCAGTTCGGGAGGCTGGGTCAGTTTGGGATGCTGGGTCAGTTTGAGGTCGCTGGGTCAGTTTGGGGTCGCTGGGTCAGTTCAGGATGCTGGGTCAGTTCGGGGTCCCTAGGTTAGTTCGGGACGCCGGGTCAGTTAAGGGCACTGGGTCAGATCTGGATGCTGGGTCAGTTTGGGGCTCTGGGTCAGTTCAGGGACGCTGGGTCAGTTTTGGGTCGCTGGACCAGTTCAGGTCGCTGGGTCAGTTCGGGAGGCTGGGTCAGTTCAGGTCGCTGGGTCAGTTCGGGTGGCTGGGTCAGTTCAGGACACTGGGTCAGTTCGGGATGCTGGGTCAGTTCGGGTTCGCTGGGGCAGTTCAGGTCCCTGGGTCAGTTCGGGAGGCTGGGTCAGTTCGAGGCGCTGGGTCAGTTCGGGCTCACTGGGCCAGTTCAGGTCGCTGGGTCAGTTCGGGATGCTGGGTCAGTTCAGGGCGCTGGGTCAGTTCAGGATGCTGGGTCAGTTTGGGAGCGCTGGGTCAGTTTGGGGCACTGCGTCAGTTGGAGGTCGCTAGGTCAGTTCAGGATCCTGAGTCACTTCGGGACGCCGGGTCAGTTCAGGGCACTGGGTCAGTTCAGGGCGCTGGGTCAGTTTGGGTCGCTGGGTCAGTTCGGGATGCTGGGTCAGTTCAGGGCACTGGGTCAGTTCAGGGCGCTGGGTCAGTTTGGGTCGCTGGATCAGTTCGGGATGCTGGGTCAGTTTAGGGCGCTGTGTCAGTTCGGGGTCGCTGGGTTAGTTTGAGGCGCTGTGTCAGTTCGGGATGCTGGGTCAGTTTGGGGCGCTGGGTCAGTTTGTGGATGCTGGGTCAGTTCGGGTTCGCTGGGGCAGTTCAGGTCACTGGGTCAGTTCAGGAGGCTGGGTCAGTTCAAGGCGCTGGGTCAGTTTCGGGCTCACTGGACCAGTTGAGGTCGCTGGGTCAGTCGGGAGGCTGGGTCAGTTCAGGATGCTGGGTGAGTTCGGAGCGCTGGGTCAGTTCAGGATGCTGGGTCAGTTTGGGGTCACTGGGTCAGTTTGGGATGCTGGGTCAGTTCGGGATGCTGGGTGAGTTCGGGGCGCTGGGTCAGTTCAGGATGCTGGGTCAGTTTGAGGGCGCTGGGTCAGTTCGGGACACTGCGTCAGTTTGAGGTCGCTCGGTCAGTTCAGGATCCTGAGTCACTTCGGGACGCCGGGTCAGTTCAGGGCACTGGGTCAGTTCGGGGCGCTGGGTCAGTTCAGGGCACTGGGTCAGTTCAGGGCGCTGGGTCAGTTTGGGTCGCTGGATCAGTTCAGGATGCTGGGTCACTTTGGGGGCGCTGGGTCAGTTCGGGACACTGCGTCAGTTTGAGGTCGCTAGGTCAGTTCAGGATCCTGAGTCACTTCGGGAAGCCGGGTCAGTTCAGGGCACTGGGTCAGTTCAGGGCGCTGGGTCAGTTTGCGTTGCTGGATCAGTTCGGGATGTTGGGTCAGTTTGGGGTGCTGGGTCAGTTCGGGGTCGCTGGTTAGTTTGAGGCGCTGTGTCAGTTCGGGGCGCTGGGTCAATTCGGGATGCTGGGTCAGTTTGATGTCGCTAGGTCATTTCGGGGCACTGGGTCAGTTCGGGATGCTGGGTCAGTTTGCGGCGCTGGGTCAGTTTGGTGTCGCTCGGTCATTTCGGGGCACTGGGTCAGTTCGGGATGCTGGGTCAGTTTGGGACCCTGGGTCAGTTTTAGGTCGCTCGGTCAGTTCGGGATGCTGGGTCAGTTTGGGATGCTGGGTCACTTCGGGGATGCTGGGTCAGTTTGGTGTCGCTGGGTCAGTTTGGTGTCGCTAGGTCAGTTTGGTGTCGCTAGGTCAGTTCGGGGCGCTGGGTCAGTTCGGGATGCTGGGTCAGTTCGGGGCACTGGGTCAGTTGGGGACGCTGGGTCAGATCGGGAACTTGGACATTTTGGGGTCGCTAGGTCAGTTCGCGGCACTGGGTCAGTTCGGGACGCTGGTCAGTTTGGGATGCTGGGTCAGTTCAGGATGCTGGGTCAGTTCGGGACGCTGGGTCAGTTTGGGGCGCTGTGTCAGTTCAGGATGCTGGGTCAGTTTGGGATGCTGGGTCAGTTCAGGATGCTGTGTCAGTTCGGGACGCTGGGTCAGTTTGGGGCGCTGTGTCAGTTCAGGATGCTGGGTCAGTTTGGGATGCTGGGTCAGTTCAGGATGCTGGGTCAGTTCAGCATGCTGGGTCAGTTCGGGGCGCTGGGTCAGTTCGGGGCACTGGGTCAGTTCAGGACGCTGGGTCAGTTCGGGATGCTGTGTCAGTTTGGGGCGCTGGGTCAGTTCGGGACGCTGGGTCAGTTCGGGGAGCTGGGTCAGTACAGGATGCTGGGTCAGTTCGGGATGCTGGGTCAGTTTGGGGCGCTGGGTCAGTTTGGGGCGCTGGGTCAGTTCGGGACGCCGGGTCAGTTCAGGGCACAGGGTCAGTTCAGGATGCTGGGTCTGTTCGGGGCGCAGGGTCCTTTCAGGATGCTGGGTCAGTTCGGGGACGCTGGGTCAGTTTGGGGCGCTGTGTCAATTCAGGATGCTGGGTCAGTTTGGGATGCTGGGTCAGTTCAGGATGCTGGGTCAGTTCAGGATACTGGGTCAGTTCAGGGCGCTGGGTCAGTTCGGGGCGCTGGGTCAGTTCGGCGCGCTGGGTCAGTTCAATGCGCTGGGTCAGTTCGGGATGCTGGGTCAGTTCGGGTTCGCTGGGGCAGTTCAGGTCACTGGGTCAGTTCAGAAGGCTGGGTCAGTTCAAGGCGCTGGGTCAGTTCGGGCTCACTGGGCCAGTTCAGGTCGCTGGGTCAGTTCGGGTGGCTGGGTCAGTTCAGGACACTGGGTCAGTTCGGGATGCTGGGTCAGTTCGGGTTCGCTGGGGCAGTTCAGGTCCCTGGGTCAGTTCGGGAGGCTGGGTCAGTTCGAGGCGCTGGGTCAGTTCGGGCTCACTGGGCCAGTTCAGGTCGCTGGGTCAGTTCGGGATGCTGGGTCAGTTCGGGGCGCTGGGTCAGTTCAGGATGCTGGGTCAGTTTGAGAGCGCTGGGTCAGTTTGGGGCACTGCGTCAGTTGGAGGTCGCTTGGTCAGTTCAGGATCCTGAGACACTTCGGGACGCCGGGTCAGTTCAGGGCACTGGGTCAGTTCAGGGCGCTGGGTCAGTTTGGGTCGCTGGGTCAGTTCGGGATGCTGGGTCAGTTCTAGGGCACTGGGTCAGTTCAGGGCGCTGGGTCAGTTTGGGTCGCTGGATCAGTTCGGGATGCTGGGTCAGTTTAGGGCGCTGTGTCAGTTCGGGGTCGCTGGGTTAGTTTGAGGCGCTGTGTCAGTTCGGGATGCTGGGTCAGTTTGGGGCGCTGGGTCAGTTTGTGGATGCTGGGTCAGTTCGGGACGCTGGGTCAGTTCAGGGCGCTGGCTCAGTTCGGGGCGCTGGGTCAGTTCGGCGCGCTGGGTCAGTTCAATGCGCTGGGTCAGTTCGGGATGCTGGGTCAGTTCGGGTTCGCTGGGGCAGTTCAGTTCACTGGGTCAGTTCAGGAGGCTGGATCAGTTCAAGGCGCTGGGTCAGTTCGGGCTCACTGGGCCAGTTCAGGTCACTGGGTCAGTCGGGAGGCTGGGTCAGTTCAGGATGCTGGATGAGTTCAGAGCGCTGGGTCAGTTCAGGATGCTGGGTCAGTTTGGGGTCACTGGGTCAGTTTGGGATGCTGGGTCAGTTCGGGATGCTGGGTGAGTTCGGGGCGCTGGGTCAGTTCAGGATGCTGGGTCACTTTGGGGGCGCTGGGTCAGTTCGGGACACTGCGTCAGTTTGAGGTCGCTAGGTCAGTTCAGGATCCTGAGTCACTTCGGGACGCCGGGTCAGTTCAGGGCACTGGGTCAGTTCGGGGCGCTGGGTCAGTTCAGGGCACTGGGTCAGTTCAGGGCGCTGGGTCAGTTTGGGTCGCTGGATCAGTTCAGGATGCTGGGTCACTTTGGGGGCGCTGGGTCAGTTCGGGACACTGCGTCAGTTTGAGGTCGCTAGGTCAGTTCAGGATCCTGAGTCACTTCGGGAAGCCGGGTCAGTTCAGTGAACTGGGTCAGTTCAGGGCCCTGGGTCAGTTTGGGTCGCTGGATCAGTTCAGGGCACTGGGTCAGTTCAGGGCGCTGGGTCAGTTCAGGGCACTGGGTCAGTTCAGGGCGCTGGGTCAGTTCAGGGCACTGGGTCAGTTCAGCGCTGGGTCAGTTTGGGTCGCTGGATCAGTTCGGGATGCTGGGTCAGTTTGGGGTGCTGGGTCAGTTCGGGGTCGCTGGGTTAGTTTGAGGCGCTGTGTCAGTTCGGGGCGCTGGGTCAATTCGGGATGCTGGGTCAGTTTGGTGTCGCTAGGTCATTTCGGGGCACTGGGTCAGTTCGGGATGCTGGGTCAGTTTGGGGCGCTGGGTCAGTTTGGTGTCGCTCGGTCATTTCGGGGCACTGGGTCAGTTCGGGATGCTGGGTCAGTTTGGGACCCTGGGTCAGTTTTAGGTCGCTCGGTCAGTTTGGGATGCTGGGTCAGTTTGGGATGCTGGGTCACTTCGGGGATGCTGGGTCAGTTTGGTGTCGCTGGGTCAGTTTGGCGTCGCTAGGTCAGTTTGGTGTCACTAGGTCAGTTCGGGGCGCTGGGTCAGATCGGGAACTTGGTCAGTTTGGGGTCCCTAGGTCAGTTCGCGGCACTGGGTCAGTTCGGGACGCTGGTCAGTTTGGGGCGCTGTGTCAGTTCAGGATGCTGGGTCAGTTTGGGATGCTGGGTCAGTTCAGGATGCTGGGTCAGTTCAGGATGCTGGGTCAGTTCGGGGCACTGGGTCAGTTCAGGACGCTGGGTCAGTTCGGGATGCTGTGTCAGTTCGGGGCGCTGGGTCAGTTCGGGGCGCTGGGTCAGTTCGGGGAGCTGGGTCAGTACAGGATGCTGGGTCAGTTCGGGATGCTGGGTCAGTTTGGGGTGCTGGGTCAGTTCGGGTCTCTGGGTCAGTTCGGGACGCTGGGTCAGTTCAGGGCACTGGGTCAGTTCAGGATGCTGGGTCTGTTCGGGGCGCAGTGTCCTTTCAGGATGCTGGGTCAGTTCGGGGACGCTGGGTCAGTTTGGGGCGCTGTGTCAATTCAGGATGCTGGGTCAGTTTGGGATGCTGGGTGAGTTCAGGATGCTGGGTCAGTTCAGGATGCTGGGTCAGTTCGGGACGCTGGGTCAGTTTGGGGCGCTGGGTCAGTTCAGGTCGCTGGGTCAGTTCGGGAGGCTGGGTCAGTTCGAGACGCTGGGTCAGTTCGGGGTCACTGGGCCAGTTCAGGTCGCTGGGTCAGTTCGGGATGCTGGGTCAGTTCGGGGCGCTGGGTCAGTTCAGGATGCTGGGTCAGTTTGGGGGCGCTGGGTCAGTTTGGGGCACTGCGTCAGTTTGAGGTCGCTAGGTCAGTTCAGGATCCTGAGTCACTTCGGGACGCCAGGTCAGTTCAGGGCGCTGGGTCAGTTCAGGGCGCTGGGTCAGTTTGGGTCGCTGGATCAGTTCGGGATGCTGGGTCAGTATCGGGCGCTGGATCAGTTCGGGATGCTGGGTCAGTTTAGGGCGCTGGGTCAGTTCGGGGTCGCTGGGTTAGTTTGAGGCGCTGTGTCAGTTCGGGATGCTGGGTCAGTTTGGGGCGCTGGGTCAGTTTGTGGATGCTGGGTCAGTTCGGGACGCTGGGTCAGTTTGAGGACGCTAGGTCAGTTCGGGATGCTGGGTCAGTTTGGTGTCGCTGGGTCAGTTTGGGGCGCTGGGTCAGTTTGGGGTCGCTAAGTCAGTTCGGTGCGCTGGGTCAGTTTGGGATGCTGGGTCAGTTTGAGGTCACTAGGTCAGTTCAGGATGCTGGGTCAGTTTGGGAAGTTGGGTCAGCTCGGGACTCTGGGTCAGTTCGGGACGCTGGGTCAGTTCGGGATGCTGGGTCAGTTCGGGGCACTGGGTCAGTTGGGGACACTGGGTCAGATCGGGAACTTGGTCAGTTTGGGGTCGCTAGGTCAGTTCGGGGCGCTGGGTCAGTTTGGGGTCGCTAGGTCAGTTCGGGGCACTGGGTCAGTTCGGGACGCTGGTCAGTTTGCGATGCTGGGTCAGTTCAGGATGCTGGGTCAGTTTGAGGTCACTAGGTCAGTTCAGGATGCTGGGTCAGTTTGGGAAGCTGAGTCAGTTCGGGACGCTGGGTCAGTTCGGGATGCTGGGTCAGTTCGGGACGCTGGGTCAGTTCAGGGATGCTCGGTCAGTTCGGGGCACTGGGTCAGTTAGGGACGCTGGGTCAGTTTGGGGCGCTGGGTCAGTTCGGGGCGGTAGGTCAGTTCAGGAACTTGGTCAGTTTGGGGTCGCTAGGTCAGCTCGGGGCGTTGGGTCAGTTCGGGACTCTGGGTCATTTCAGGGTCGCTGGGTCAGTTCTTGACAACAAAGAACAAAGAACAAAGAACAATACAGCACAGGAACAGGCCCTTCGGCCCTCCAAGCCCGTGCCGCTCCCTGGTCCAAACTAGACCATTCTTTTGTATCCCTCCATTCCCACTCCGTTCATATGGCTGTCCAGATTAGTCTTAAACGTTCCCAGTGTGTCCGCCTCCACCACCTTGCCTGGCAGCGCATTCCAGGCCCCCACCACCCTCTGTGTAAAATATGTCCTTCTGATATCTGTGTTAAACCTCCCCCCCTTCACCTTGAACCTATGACCCCTCGTGAACGTCACCACCGACCTGGGGAAAAGCTTCCCACCGTTCACCCTATCTATGCCTTTCATAATTTTATACACCTCTATTAAGTCTCCCCTCATTCTCCGTCTTTCCAGGGAGAACAACCCCAGTTTACCCAATCTCTCCTCATAACTAAGCCACTCCATACCAGGCAACATCCTGGTAAACCTCCTCTGTACTCTCTCCAAAGCCTCCACGTCCTTCTGGTAGTGTGGCGACCAGAACTGGATGCAGTATTCCAAATGCGGCCGAACCAACGTTCTATACATCTGCAACATCAGACCCCAACTTTTATACTCTATGCCCCGTCCTATAAAGGCAAGCATGCCATATGCCTTCTTCACCACCTTCTCCAACTGTGACGTCACCTTCAAGGATCTGTGGACTAGCACACCCAGGTCCCTCTGCGTATCTACACCCTTTATGGTTCTGCCATTTATCGTATAGCTCCTCCCTACATTATTTCTACCAAAATGCATCACTTCGCATTTATCAGGATTGAACTCCATCTGCCATTTCTTTGCCCAAATTTCCAGCCTATCTATATCCTTCTGTAGCTTCTGACAATGCTCCTCACTATCTGCAAGTCCTGCCAATTTTGTGTTGTCCGCAAACTTACTGATCACCCCAGTTACACCTTCTTCCAGATCGTTTATATAAATCACAAACAGCAGAGGTCCCAATACAGACCCCTGCGGAATACCACTAGTCACAGGCCTCCAGCTGGAAAAAGACCCCTCCACTACCACCCTTTGTCTTCTGTGACCAAGCCAGTTCTCCACCCATCTAGCCACCTCCCCCTTTATCCCATGAGATCCAACCTTTTTCACCAGCCTACCATGAGGGGCTTTGTCAAACGCTTTACCAAAGTCCATATAGACGACATCCACGGCCCTTCCTTCATCAACCATTCTGGTCACTTCTTCAAAAAGCTCCACCAGGTTAGTGAGGCATGACCTCCCTCTCACAAAACCATGCTGACTATCGTTAATGAGTTTATTCCTTTCTAAATGCGCATACAACATGGGACATTGGGTCAGTTCGGGATGCTGGGTCAGTTCGGGATGTTGGGTCAGTTTGGGGTCGCCGGGTCAGTTTGGGACGCTGGGTCAGTTCGGGGATGCTGGGTCAGTTTGAGGCGGTGGGTCAGTTTGGGGTCGCGAGGTCAGTTCGGGGCGCTGGGTCAGTTCAGGAGGCTGGGTGTGTTTGAGGTCGCTAGGTCAGTTCAGAATGATGGGTAAGTTCGGGATGCTGGGTCAGTTTGGGGTGATGGGTCAGTTCGGGGCACTGGGTCAGTTCGGGATGCTGGGTCAGTTTGGGGCGATGGGTCAGTTCGGTGCAATGGGTCAGTTCGGGATGCTGGGTCAGTTCAGGATGCTGGGTCAGTTCGGGTCGCTGGGTCAGTTCGGGGCACTGGGTCAGTTCGGGATGCTGTGTGCATTCGGGGCGCTGGGTCAGTTCGGGGAGCTGGGTCAGTACAGGATGCTGGGTCAGTTCGGGACGCTGGGTCAGTTTGGGGCACTGGGTCAGTTTGGGGTGCTGGGTCAGTTTGGGGCACTGGGTCAGTTCAGGGTGCTGGATCAATTCGGGATGCTGGGTCAGTTCGGGATGCTGGGTCAGTTCAGGATGCTGGGTCAGTTCGGGATGCTGGGTCAGTTTGGGGTCGCTGGGCCAGTTCAGGTCGCTGGGTCAGTTCGGGAGGCTGGGTCAGTTCAGGTCGCTGGGTCAGATCGGGAGGCTGGGTCAGTTCAGGACACTGGGTCAGTTCGGGTTGCTGGGTCAGTTCAGATCGCTGGGTCAGTTCGGGGCGCTGGGTCAGTTCGGGGCGCTGGGTCAGTTCAATGCGCTGGGTCAGTTCGGGATGCTGGGTCAGTTCGGGTTCGCTGGGGCAGTTCAGGTCACTGGGTCAGTTCGGGAGGCTGGGTCAGTTCAAGGCGCTGGGTCAGTTCAGGCTCACTGGGCCAGTTCAGGTCGCTGGGTCAGTCGGGAGGCTGGGTCAGTTCAGGATGCTGGGTGAGTTCGGGGCGCTGGGTCAGTTCAGGATGCTGGGTCAGTTTGGGGTCACTGGGTCAGTTCGGGATGCTGGGTCAGTTCGGGATGCTGGGTGAGTTCGGGGCGCTGGGTCAGTTCAGGATGCTGGGTCAGTATGGGGGCGCTGGGTCAGTTCGGGACACTGCGTCAGTTTGAGGTCGCTAGGTCAGTTCAGGATCCTGAGTCACTTCGGGATGCCGGGTCAGTTCAGGGCACTGGGTCAGTTCAGGGCGCTGGGTTAGTTTGGGTCGCTGGATCAGTTCAGGATGCTGGGTCACTTTGGGGGCGCTGGGTCAGTTCGGGACACTGCGTCAGTTTGAGGTCGCTAGGTCAGTTCAGGATCCTGAGTCACTTCGGGACGCGGGGTCAGTTCAGGGCACTGGGTCAGTTCAGGGCGCTGGGTCAGTTTGGGTCGCTGGATCAGTTCGGGATGCTGGGTCAGTTTGGGGTGCTGGGTCAGTTCGGGGTCGCTGGGTTAGTTTGAGGCGCTGTGTCAGTTCGGGGCGCTGGGTCAATTCGGGACGCTGGGTCAGTTTGGTGTCGCTAGGTCATTTCGGGGCACTGGGTCAGTTCGGGATGCTGGGTCAGTTTGGGGCGCTGGGTCAGTTTGGTGTCGCTAGGTCATTTCGGGGCACTGGATCAGTTCGGGATGCTGGGTCAGTTTGGGACCCTGGGTCAGTTTTAGGTCGCTCGGTCAGTTTGGGATGCTGGGTCAGTTTGGGATGCTGGGTCACTTCGGGGATGCTGGGTCAGTTTGGTGTCGCTGGGTCAGTTTCGTGTCGTTCAGTCAGTTTGGTGTCGCTAGGTCAGTTCGGGACGCTGGGTCAGTTTGGGGCGCTGGGTCAGTTCAAGGCGCTGGGTCAGTTCGGGATGCTGGGTCAGTTCGGGTTCGCTGGGCCAGTTCAGATCGCTGGGTCAGTTCGGGAGGCTGGGTCAGTTCGAGGCGCTGGGTCAGTTCGGGGTCACTGGGCCAGTTCAGGTCGCTCGGTCAGTCGGGAGGCTGGGTCAGTTCGGGATGCTGGGTGAGTTCGGGGCGCTGGGTCAGTTCTGGATGCTGGGTCAGTTTAGGGGCGCTGGGTCAGTTCGGGACACTGCGTCAGTTTGAGGTCGCTAGGTCAGTTTGGTTCGCTGGATCAGTTCGGGATGCTGGGTCAGTTCGGGGTACTGGGTCAGTTCAGGGCACTGGGTCAGTTCAGGGCGCTGGGTCAGTTTGGGTCGCTGGATCAGTTCGGGGTGCTGGGTCAGTTTGGGGCGCTGGGTCAGTTCGGGGTCACTGGGTCAGTTTGAGGTGCTGTGTCAGTTCGGGGCGCTGTGTCAGTTCGGGACGCTGTGTCAGTTCGGGACGCTGGGTCAGTTTGGGGTCGCTAGGTCAGTTCGGGGCACTGGGTCAGTTCGGGACGCTGGTCAGTTTGGGAAGCTGGGTCAGTTCGGGATGCTGGGTCAGTTTGAGGTCACTAGGTCAGTTCAGGATGCTGGGTCAGTTTGGGGCGCTGGGTCAGTTCGGGACGCTGGTCAGTTCGGGATGCTGGGTCAGTTCGGGACACTGGGTCAGTTCAAGGCGCTGGGTCAATTCGGGATGCTGGGTCAGTTCGGGGCGCTGGGTCAGTTCGGGACGCTGGGTCAGTTCGGGGCGCTGGGTCATTTCGGGACGTTGGGTCAGTTCAAGGCGCTGGGTCAGTTCGGGACGCTGGGTCAGTTCAAGGCGCTGGGTCAGTTCGGGATGCTGGGTCTGTTCAAGGCGCTGGGTCAGTTCGGGAGGCTGGGTCAGTTCGGGATGCTGGGTCAGTTCCGGATGCCGGGTCAGTTCGGGAGGCTGTGTCAGTTTGTGGTCGCTGGGTCTGTTTGGGGTCGCTGGGTCAGTTCAGGATGCTGGGTCAGTTCGGGGTCGCTGGGTTAGTTCAGGACGCCGGGTCAGTTAAGGGCACTGGGTCAGATCTGGAGGCTGGGTCAGTTTGGGGCTCTGGGTCAGTTCAGGGACGCTGGGTCAGTTTGGGGCGCTGGGTCAGTTCGGGATGCTGGGTCAGTTCAGGATGCTGGGTCAGTTCAGGATGCTGGGTCAGTTCGGGGCGCTGGGTCAGTTCGGGATGCTGGGTCAGTTCAGGAAGCTGGGTCAGTTCAGGATGCTGGGTCAGTTCAGGATGCTGGGTCAGTTCGGGGCGATGGGTCAGTTCGGGACGCTGGGTCAGTTCGGGATGATGTGTCACTCTGTGGGCGCTGGGACAGTTCGGGACACTGCCTCAGTTTGAGGTCGCGAGGTCAGTTCAGGATCCTGAGTCACTTCGGGACGCCGGGTCAGTTCAGGGCACTGGGTCAGTTTGGGGCACTGGGTCAGTTTGGTGTCGCTAGGTCATTTCGGGGCACTGGGTCAGTTCGGGATCCTGGTCAGTTTGGGACCCTGGGTCAGTTTTTGGTCGCTCGGTCAGTTCGGGATTCTGCGTCAGTTTGGGATGCTGGGTCACTTCGGGGATGCTGGGTCAGTTTGGTGTCGCTGGGTCAGTTTGGTGTCGCTAGGTCAGTTTGGTGTCGCTAGGTCAGTTCGGGGCGCTGGGTCAGTTCGGGATGCTGGGTCAGTACGGGGCACTGGGTCAGTTGGGGACGCTGGGTCAGATCGGGGACTTGGTCAGTTTTGGGGTCGCTAGGTCAGTTCGCGGCGCTGGGTCAGTTCGGGACGCTGGTCAGTTTGGGATGCTGGGTCAGTTCAGGATGCTGGGTCAGTTCGGGACGCTGGGTCAGTTTGGGGCGCTGTGTCAGTTCAGGATGCTGGGTCAGTTTGGGATGCTGGGTCAGTTCAGGATGCTGGGTCAGTTCAGGATGCTGGGTCAGTTCGGGGCGCTGGGTCAGTTCGGGACGCTGGGTCAGTTCGGGATGCTGTGTCAGTTCGGGGCGCTGGGTCAGTTCGGGGCGCTGGGTCAGTTCAGGGAGCTGGGTCAGTACAGGATGCTGGGTCAGTTCGGGGCACTGGGTCAGTTCGGGGCGCTGGGTCAGTTCGGGATGCTGGGTCAGTTTGGGACGCTGGGTCAGTTCAGGTCGCTGGGTCAGTTCGGGACGCCGGGTCAGTTCAGGGCACTGGGTCAGTTCAGGATGCTGGGTCTGTTCGGGGCGCAGGGTCATTTCAGGATGCTGGGTCAGTTCAGGATGCTGGGTCAGTTTGGGAAGCTGGGTCAGTTCAGGATGCTGGGTCAGTTCAGGATGATGGGTCAGTTCAGGATGCTGGGTCAGTCCGGTACGCTAGGTCAGTTTGGGATGCTGGGTCAGTTCGGGATGCTGGGTCAGTTCGGGAGGCTGGGTCAGTTCGAGGCGCTGGGTCAGTTCGGGGTCACTGGGCCAGTTCAGGTCGCTAGGTCAGTCGGGAGGCTGGGTCAGTTCGGGATGCTGGGTGAGTTCGGGGCGCTGGGTCAGTTCTGGATGCTGGGTCAGTTTAGTGGCGCTGGGTCAGTTCGGGACACTGCATCAGTTTGAGGTCGCTAGGTCAGTTCAGGATCCTGAGTCACTTCGGGACGCCGGGTCAGTTCAGGGCACTGGGTCAGTTCAGGGCGCTGGGTCAGTTTGGGTCGCTGGATCAGTTCGGGATGCTGGGTCAGTTTGGGGCGCTGGGTCAGTTCGGGGTGATGTGTCACTCTGTGGGCGCTGGGACAGTTCGGGACACTGCCTCAGTTTGAGGTCGCGAGGTCAGTTCAGGATCCTGAGTCACTTCGGGACGCCGGGTCAGTTCAGGGCACTGGGTCAGTTTGGGGCACTGGGTCAGTTTGGTGTCGCTAGGTCATTTCGGGGCACTGGGTCAGTTCGGGATCCTGGTCAGTTTGGGACCCTGGGTCAGTTTTTGGTCGCTCGGTCAGTTCGGGATTCTGCGTCAGTTTGGGATGCTGGGTCACTTCGGGGATGCTGGGTCAGTTTGGTGTCGCTGGGTCAGTTTGGTGTCGCTAGGTCAGTTTGGTGTCGCTAGGTCAGTTCGGGGCGCTGGGTCAGTTCGGGATGCTGGGTCAGTACGGGGCACTGGGTCAGTTGGGGACGCTGGGTCAGATCGGGGACTTGGTCAGTTTTGGGGTCGCTAGGTCAGTTCGCGGCGCTGGGTCAGTTCGGGACGCTGGTCAGTTTGGGATGCTGGGTCAGTTCAGGATGCTGGGTCAGTTCGGGACGCTGGGTCAGTTTGGGGCGCTGTGTCAGTTCAGGATGCTGGGTCAGTTTGGGATGCTGGGTCAGTTCAGGATGCTGGGTCAGTTCAGGATGCTGGGTCAGTTCGGGGCGCTGGGTCAGTTCGGGACGCTGGGTCAGTTCGGGATGCTGTGTCAGTTCGGGGCGCTGGGTCAGTTCGGGGCGCTGGGTCAGTTCAGGGAGCTGGGTCAGTACAGGATGCTGGGTCAGTTCGGGGCACTGGGTCAGTTCGGGGCGCTGGGTCAGTTCGGGATGCTGGGTCAGTTTGGGACGCTGGGTCAGTTCAGGTCGCTGGGTCAGTTCGGGACGCCGGGTCAGTTCAGGGCACTGGGTCAGTTCAGGATGCTGGGTCTGTTCGGGGCGCAGGGTCATTTCAGGATGCTGGGTCAGTTCAGGATGCTGGGTCAGTTTGGGAAGCTGGGTCAGTTCAGGATGCTGGGTCAGTTCAGGATGATGGGTCAGTTCAGGATGCTGGGTCAGTCCGGTACGCTAGGTCAGTTTGGGATGCTGGGTCAGTTCGGGATGCTGGGTCAGTTCGGGAGGCTGGGTCAGTTCGAGGCGCTGGGTCAGTTCGGGGTCACTGGGCCAGTTCAGGTCGCTAGGTCAGTCGGGAGGCTGGGTCAGTTCGGGATGCTGGGTGAGTTCGGGGCGCTGGGTCAGTTCTGGATGCTGGGTCAGTTTAGTGGCGCTGGGTCAGTTCGGGACACTGCATCAGTTTGAGGTCGCTAGGTCAGTTCAGGATCCTGAGTCACTTCGGGACGCCGGGTCAGTTCAGGGCACTGGGTCAGTTCAGGGCGCTGGGTCAGTTTGGGTCGCTGGATCAGTTCGGGATGCTGGGTCAGTTTGGGGCGCTGGGTCAGTTCGGGGTCGCTGGGTCAGTTTGAGGCGCTGTGTCAGTTCGGGGCGCTGGGTCAGTTCGGGAGGCTGGGTCAGTTTGGGGGTCGCTAGGTCAGTTCGGGGCACTGGGTCAGTTCGGGAAGCTGGTCAGTTTGGGATGCTGGGTCAGTTCGGGATGCTGGGTCAGTTTGAGGTCACTAGGTCAGTTTGGGATGCTGGCTCAGTTTGGGGCACTGGGTCAGTTCGGGACACTGGGTCAGATCAAGGCGCTGGGTCAATTCGGGACGCTGGGTCAGTTCGGGGCGCTGGGTCAGTTCGGGATGCTGTGTCAGTTCGGGGCGCTGGGTCAGTTCGGGGCGCTGGGTCAGTTCAGGGAGCTGGGTCAGTACAGGATGCTGGGTCAGTTCGGGGCACTGGGTCAGTTCGGGGCACTGGGTCAGTTCGGGATGCTGGGTCAGTTTGGGACGCTGGGTCAGTTCAGGTCGCTGGGTCAGTTCGGGACGCCGGGTCAGTTCAGGGCACTGGGTCAGTTCAGGATGCTGGGTCTGTTCGGGGCGCAGGTTCATTTCAGGATGCTGGGTCAGTTCAGGATGCTGGGTCAGTTCGGGAGTCTGGGTCAGTTTGGGGGTCGCTAGGTCAGTTCGGGGCACTGGGTCAGTTCGGGAAGCTGGTCAGTTTGGGATGCTGGGTCAGTTCGGGATGCTGGGTCAGTTTGAGGTCACTAGGTCAGTTTGGGATGCTGGCTCAGTTTGGGGCACTGGGTCAGTTCGGGACACTGGGTCAGATCAAGGCGCTGGGTCAATTCGGGACGCTGGGTCAGTTCGGGGCGCTGGGTCAGTTCGGGATGCTGGGTAGGTTTGAGGTCGCTTGGTCATTTTGGGATGCTGGGTCAGTTTGGGGCGCTGGGTCAGTACGGGACGCTGGGTCAGTTCAAGGCGCTGTGTCAGTTCAGGACGCTGGGTCAGTTCAAGGCGCTGGGTCAGTTCGGGATGCTGGGTCAGTTCAAGGCGCTGGGTCAGTTCGGGAGGCTGGGTCAGTTCGGGATGCTGGGTCAGTTCCGGACGTCGGGTCAGTTCGGGAGGCTGGGTCAGTTTGAGGTCGCTGGGTCAGTTTGGGGTCGCTGGGTCAGTTCAGGAGGCTGGGTCAGTTCGGGGTCGCTGGGTTAGTTCGGGACGCCGGGTCAGTTAAGGGCACTGGGTCAGATCTGGATGCTGTGTCAGTTTGGGGCTCTGGGTCAGTTCAGGGACGCTGGGTCAGTTTGAGGCGCTGGGTCAGTTCGGGATGCTGGGTCAGTTCGGGATGCTGGGTCAGTTCACGATGCTGGGTCAGTTCGGGGCGATGGGTCAGTTTGGGGCGCTGGGTCAGTTCGGGATGCTGTGTCCGTTCGGTGCGCTGGGTCAGTTTGGGGCGCTGGGTCACGTCGGGGAGCTGGGTCAGTACAGGATGCTGGGTCAGTTCGGGACGCTGGGTCAGTTTGGGGCACTGGGTCAGTTTGGGATGCTGGGTCAGTTTGGGGCACTGGGTCAGTTCGGGGTGCTGGGTCAGTTTGGGATGCTGGGTCAGTTCGGGATGCTTGGTCAGTTCAGGATGCTGGGTCAGTTCGGGACGCTGGTCAGTTTGGGATGCTGGGTCAGTTCAGGATGCTGGGTCAGTTTGGGACGCTGGGTCAGTTTGGGGCGCTGTGTCAGTTCAGGATGCTGGGTCAGTTTGGGATTTTGGGTCAGTTCAGGATGCTGGGTCAGTTCAGGATGCTGGGTCAGTTCGGGGCGATGGGTCAGTTCGGGACGCTGGGTCAGTTCGGGATGCTGTGTCAGTTCGGGGCGCTGGGTCAGTTCGGGGCGCTGGGTCAGTTCGGGGAGCTGGGTCAGAACAGGATGCTGGGTCAGTTCGGGGTGCTGGGTCAGTTCGGGGCGCTGGGTCAGTTCGGGATGCTGGGTCAGTTTGGGACGCTGGGTCAGTTCAGGTCGCTGGGTCAGTTCGGGACGCCGGGTCAGTTCAGGGCACTGGGTCAATTCAGGATGCTGGGTCAGTTCGGGGACGCTGGGTCAGTTTGAGGGGCTGTGTCAATTCAGGATGATGGGTCAGTTTGGGATGCTGGGTCAGTTCAGGATGCTGGGTCAGTTCAGGATGCTGGGTCAGTTCGGGATGCTGGGTCAGTTCAGGATGCTGGGTCAGTTCAGGATGCTGGGTCAGTTCGGGAGGCTGGGTCAGTTCGAGGCGCTGGGTCAGTTCGGGGTCACTGGGCCAGTTCAGGTCGCTTGGTCAGTCGGGAGGCTGGGTCAGTTCGGGATGCTGGGTGAGTTCGGGGCGCTGGGTCAGTTCTGGATGCTGGGTCAGTTTAGGGGCGCTGGGTCAGTTCGGGACACTACATCAGTTTGAGGTCGCTCGGTCAGTTCAGGATCCTGAGTCACTTCGGGACGCCGGGTCAGTTCAGTGCACTGGGTCAGTTCAGGGCGCTGGGTCAGTTTGGGTCGCTGGATCAGTTCGGGATGCTGGGTCAGTTTGGGGCGCTGGGTCAGTTCGGAGTCGCTGGGTCAGTTTGAGGCGCTGTGTCAGTTCGGGGCGCTGGATCAGTTCGGGAGGCTGGGTCAGTTTGGGGGTCGCTAGGCCAGTTCGGGGCACTGGATCAGTTCGGGACGCTGTTCAGTTTGGGATGCTGGGTCAGTTCGGGATGCTGGGTCAGTTTGAGGTCACTAGGTCAGTTCAGGATGCTGGGTCAGTTTGGGAAGCTTGGTCAGTTTGGGACGCTGGGTCAGTTCGGGATGCTGGGTCAGTTTGGGGCGCAGGGTCAGTTTCTGGATGCTGGGTCAGTTCGGGATGCTGGGTAGGTTTGAGGTCGCTAGGTCAGTTTGGGATGCTGGGTCAGTTTGGGGCGCTGGGTCAGTTCGGGACACTGGGTCAGTTCAAGGCACTGGGTCAATTCGGGACGCTGGGTCATTTCGGGGCGCTGGGTCAGTTCGGGACGCTGGGTAGGTTTGAGGTCGCTTGGTCAGTTTGGGATGCTGGGTCAGTTTGGGGCGCTGGGTCAGTACGGGACGCTGGGTCAGTTCAGGGCGCTGGGTCAGTTCGGGATGCTGGGTCAGTTCAAGGCGCTGGTTCAGTTCGGGAGGCTGGGTCAGTTTGGGATGCTGGGTCAGTTCCGGACGCCGGGTCAGTTTGGGAGGATGGGTCAGTTTGAGGTCGCTGTGTCAGTTTGGGGTCGCTGGGTCAGTTCAGGATGCTGGGTCAGTTCGGGGTCGCTGGGTTAGTTCGGGACGCCGGGTCAGTTAAGGGCACTGGGTCAGTTCGGGATGCTGGGTCAGTTCGGGATGCTGGGTCAGTTCACGATGCTGGGTCAGTTCGGGGCGCTGGGTAAGTTCGGGACGCTGGGTCAGTTCGGGACGCTGGGTCAGTTCGGGATGCTGGGTCAGTTCAAGGCGCTGGGTCAGTTCGGGAGGCTTGTTCAGTTCGGGATGCTGGGTCAGCTCTGGACGCCGGGTCAGTTCGGGAGGCTGGGTCAGTTTGAGGTCGCTGGGTCAGTTTGGGGTCGCTGGGTCAGTTCAGGATGCTGGGTCAGTTTGGGGCTCTGGGTCAGTTAAGGGAGGCTGGGTCAGTTTGGGGCGCTGGGTCAGTTCGGGATGCTGGGTCAGTTCGGGATGCTGGGTCAGTTCACGATGCTGGGTCAGTTCGGGGCGATGGGTAAGTTCGGGACGCTGGGTCAGTTTGGGTCGCTGGATCAGTTCGGGGTGCTGGGTCAGTTTGGGGCGCTGGGTCAGTTCGGGGTCGCTGGGTCAGTTTGAGGCGCTGTGTCAGTTCGGGGCGCTGGCTCATTTCGGGAGTCTGGGTCAGTTTGGGGGTCGCTAGGTCAGTTCGGGGCACTGGGTCAGTTCGGGACGCTGGTCAGTTTGGGATGCTGGGTCAGTTCGGGATGCTGGGTCAGTTTGAGGTCACTAGGTCAGTTTGGGATGCTGGCTCAGTTTGGGGCGCTGGGTCAGTTCGGGACACTGGGTCAGATCAAGGCGCTGGGTCAATTCGGGACGCTGGGTCAGTTCGGGGCGCTGGGTCAGTTCGGGATGCTGGGTAGGTTTGAGGTCGCTTGGTCAGTTTGGGATGCTGGGTCAGTTTGGGGCGCTGGGTCAGTACGGGACGCTGGGTCAGTTCAAGGCGCTGTGTCAGTTCAGGACGCTGGGTCAGTTCAAGGCGCTGGGTCAGTTCGGGATGCTGGGTCAGTTCAAGGCGCTGGGTCAGTTCGGGAGGCTGGGTCAGTTCAGGATGCTGGGTCAGTTCCGGACGCCGGGTCAGTTCGGGAGGCTGGGTCAGTTTGAGGTCGCTGGGTCAGTTTGGGGTCGCTGGGTCAGTTCAGGATGCTGGGTGAGTTCGGGGTCGCTGGGTTAGTTCGGGACGCCGGGTCAGTTAAGGGCACTGGGTCAGATCTGGATGCTGGGTCAGTTTGGGGCTCTGGGTCAGTTCAGGGACGCTGGGTCAGTTCGGGATGCTGGGTCAGTTCGGGATGCTGGGTCAGTTCACGATGCTGGGTCAGTTCGGGGCGCTGGGTCAGTTCGGGACGCTGGGTCAGTTCGGCAAGCTGGGTCAGTTCAGGATGCTGGGTCAGTTCAGGATGCTGGGTCAGTTCGGGGCGATGGGTCAGTTTGGGGCGCTGCGTCAGTTCGGGATGCTGTGTCCGTTCGGTGCGCTGGGTCAGTTTGGGGCGCTGGTCAGGTCGGGGAGCTGGGTCAGTACAGGATGCTGGGTCAGTTCGGGACGCTGGGTCAGTTTGGGGCACTGGGTCAGTTTGGGATGCTGGGTCAGTTTGGGGCACTGGGTCAGTTCGGGGTGCTGGGTCAGTTTGGGATGCTGGGTCAGTTCGGGATGCTTGGTCAGTTCAGGATGCTGGGTCAGTTCGGGATGCTCGGTCAGTTTGGGGTCGCTGGGCCAGTTCAGGTCGCTGGGTCAGTTCGCGGCGCTGGGTCAGTTCGGGACGCTGGTCAGTTTGGGATGCTGGGTCAGTTCAGGATGCTGGGTCAGTTTGGGACGCTGGGTCAGTTTGGGGCGCTGTGTCAGTTCAGGATGCTGGGTCAGTTTGGGATTTTGGGTCAGTTCAGGATGCTGGGTCAGTTCAGGATGCTGGGTCAGTTCGGGGCGATGGGTCAGTTCGGGACGCTGGGTCAGTTCGGGATGCTGTGTCAGTTCGGGGCGCTGGGTCAGTTCGGGGCGCTGGGTCAGTTCGGGGAGCTGGGTCAGAACAGGATGCTGGGTCAGTTCGGGGTGCTGGGTCAGTTCGGGGCGCTGGGTCAGTTCGGGATGCTGGGTCAGTTTGGGACGCTGGGTCAGTTCAGGTCGCTGGGTCAGTTCGGGACGCCGGGTCAGTTCAGGGCACTGGGTCAGTTCAGGATGCTGGGTCTGTTCGGGGCGCAGGGTCATTTCAGGATGCTGGGTCAGTTCGGGATGCTGGATCAGTTCAGGATGATGGGTCAGTTCAGGATGCTGGGTCAGTTCAGGATGCTGGGTCAGTTCAGGATGCTGGGTCAGTTCGGGATGCTGGGTCAGTTCAGGATGCTGGGTCAGTTCAGGATGCTGGGTCAGTCCGGTACGCTGGGTCAGTTTGGGGCCCTGGGTCAGTTCAAGGCGCTGGGTCAGTTCGGGATGCTGGGTCAGTTCGGGAGGCTGGGTCAGTTCGAGGCGCTGGGTCAGTTCGGGGTCACTGGGCCAGTTCAGGTCGCTTGGTCAGTCGGGAGGCTGGGTCAGTTCGGGATGCTGGGTGAGTTCGGGGCGCTGGGTCAGTTCTGGATGCTGGGTCAGTTTAGGGGCGCTGGGTCAGTTCGGGACACTGCATCAGTTTGAGGTCGCTCGGTCAGTTCAGGATCCTGAGCCACTTCGGGACGCCGGGTCAGTTCAGTGCACTGGGTCAGTTCAGGGCGCTGGGTCAGTTTGGGTCGCTGGATCAGTTCGGGATGCTGGGTCAGTTTGGGGCGCTGGGTCAGTTCGGGGTCGCTGGGTCAGTTTGAGGCGCTGTGTCAGTTCGGGGCGCTGGGTCAGTTCGGGACGCTGGGTCAGTTTGGGGGTCGCTAGGTCAGTTCGGGGCACTGGATCAGTTCGGGACGCTGTTCAGTTTGGGATGCTGGGTCAGTTCGGGATGCTGGGTCAGTTTGAGGTCACTAGGTCAGTTCAGGATGCTGGGTCAGTTTGGGAAGCTGGGTCAGTTCGGGACGCTGGGTCAGTTCGGGATGCTGGGTCAGTTTGGGGCGCAGGGTCAGTTTCTGGATGCTGGGTCAGTTCGGGATGCTGGGTCAGTTCGGGGCGCTGGGTCAGTTCGGGACGCTGGGTAGGTTTGAGGTCGCTAGGTCAGTTTGGGATGCTGGGTCAGTTTGGGGCGCTGGGTCAGTTCGGGACACTGGGTCAGTTCAAGGCACTGGGTCAATTCGGGACGCTGGGTCATTTCGGGGCGCTGGGTCAGTTCGGGACGCTGGGTAGGTTTGAGGTCGCTTGGTCAGTTTGGGATGCTGGGTCAGTTTGGGGCGCTGGGTCAGTACGGGACGCTGGGTCAGTTCAAGGTGCTGGGTCAGTTCGGGACGCTGGGTCAGTTCAGGGCGCTGGGTCAGTTCGGGATGCTGGGTCAGTTCAAGGCGCTGGTTCAGTTCGGGAGGCTGGGTCAGTTTGGGATGCTGGGTCAGTTCCGGACGCCGGGTCAGTTCGGGAGGATGGGTCAGTTTGAGGTCGCTGTGTCAGTTTGGGGTCGCTGGGTCAGTTCAGGATGCTGGGTCAGTTCGGGGTCGCTGGGTTAGTTCGGGACGCCGGGTCAGTTAAGGGCACTGGGTCAGTTCGGGATGCTGGGTCAGTTCGGGATGCTGGGTCAGTTCACGATGCTGGGTCAGTTCGGGGCGCTGGGTAAGTTCGGGACGCTGGGTCAGTTCGGGACGCTGGGTCAGTTCGGGATGCTGGGTCAGTTCAAGGCGCTGGGTCAGTTCGGGAGGTTTGTTCAGTTCGGGATGCTGGGTCAGCTCTGGACGCCGGGTCAGTTCGGGAGGCTGGGTCAGTTTGAGGTCGCTGGGTCAGTTTGGGGTCGCTGGGTCAGTTCAGGATGCTGGGTCAGTTTGGGGCTCTGGGTCAGTTCAGGGAGGCTGGGTCAGTTTGGGGCGCTGGGTCAGTTCGGGATGCTGGGTCAGTTCGGGATGCTGGGTCAGTTCACGATGCTGGGTCAGTTCGGGGCGCTGGGTCAGTTCGGGAAGCTGGGTCAGTTCAGGATGCTGGGTCAGTTCAGGATGCTGGGTCAGTTCGGGGCGATGGGTCAGTTCGGGACACTGGGTCAGTTCGGGATGCTGTGTCCGTTCGGTGCGCTGGGTCAGATCGGGGCGCTGTGTCAGTTCGGGGCGCTGGGTCAGTTCGGGGCGCTGGGTCAGTTCGGGAAGCTGGGTCAGTTCAGGATGCTGGGTCAGTTCAGGATGCTGGGTCAGTTCGGGGCGATGGGTCAGTTCGGGACGCTGGGTCAGTTCGGGATGCTGTGTCCGTTCGGTGCGCTGGGTCAGATCGGGGCGCTGTGTCAGTTCGGGGCGCTGGGTCAGTTCGGGGCGCTGGGTCAGTTCGGGGAGCTGGGTCAGAACAGGATGCTGGGTCAGTTCGGGGTGCTGGGTCAGTTCGGGGCGCTGGGTCAGTTCGGGATGCTGGGTCAGTTTGGGACGCTGGGTCAGTTCAGGTCGCTGGGTCAGTTCGGGACGCCGGGTCAGTTCAGGGCACTGGGTCAGTTCAGGATGCTGGGTCTGTTCGGGGCGCAGGGTCATTTCAGGATGCTGGGTCAGTTCGGGATGCTGGATCAGTTCAGGATGATGGGTCAGTTTGGGATGCTGGGTCAGTTCAGGATGCTGGGTCAGTTCAGGATGCTGGGTCAGTTCGGGATGCTGGGTCAGTTCAGGATGCTGGGTCAGTTCAGGATGCTGGGTCAGTCCGGTACGCTGGGTCAGTTTGGGGCCCTGGGTCAGTTCAAGGCGCTGGGTCAGTTCGGGATGCTGGGTCAGTTCGGGAGGCTGGGTCAGTTCGAGGCGCTGGGTCAGTTCGGGGTCACTGGGCCAGTTCAGGTCGCTTGGTCAGTCGGGAGGCTGGGTCAGTTCGGGATGCTGGGTGAGTTCGGGGCGCTGGGTCAGTTCTGGATGCTGGGTCAGTTTAGGGGCGCTGGGTCAGTTCGGGACACTGCATCAGTTTGAGGTCGCTCGGTCAGTTCAGGATCCTGAGTCACTTCGGGACGCCGGGTCAGTTCAGTGCACTGGGTCAGTTCAGGGCGCTGGGTCAGTTTGGGTCGCTGGATCAGTTCGGGCTGCTGGGTCAGTTTGGGGCGCTGGGTCAGTTCGGGGTCGCTGGGTCAGTTTGAGGCGCTGTGTCAGTTCGGGGCGCTGGGTCAGTTCGGGACGCTGGGTCAGTTTGGGGGTCGCTAGGTCAGTTCGGGGCACTGGATCAGTTCGGGACGCTGTTCAGTTTGGGATGCTGGGTCAGTTCGGGATGCTGGGTCAGTTTGAGGTCACTAGGTCAGTTCAGGATGCTGGGTCAGTTTGGGAAGCTGGGTCAGTTCGGGACGCTGGGTCAGTTCGGGATGCTGGGTCAGTTTGGGGCGCAGGGTCAGTTTCTGGATGCTGGGTCAGTTCGGGATGCTGGGTCAGTTCGGGGCGCTGGGTCAGTTCGGGACGCTGGGTAGGTTTGAGGTCGCTAGGTCAGTTTGGGATGCTGGGTCAGTTTGGGGCGCTGGGTCAGTTCGGGACACTGGGTCAGTTCAAGGCACTGGGTCAATTCGGGACGCTGGGTCATTTCGGGGCGCTGGGTCAGTTCGGGACGCTGGGTAGGTTTGAGGTCGCTTGGTCAGTTTGGGATGCTGGGTCAGTTCCGGACGCCGGGTCAGTTCGGGAGGATGGGTCAGTTTGAGGTCGCTGTGTCAGTTTGGGGTCGCTGGGTCAGTTCAGGATGCTGGGTCAGTTCGGGGTCGCTGGGTTAGTTCGGGACGCCGGGTCAGTTAAGGGCACTGGGTCAGTTCGGGATGCTGGGTCAGTTCGGGATGCTGGGTCAGTTCACGATGCTGGGTCAGTTCGGGGCGCTGGGTAAGTTCGGGACGCTGGGTCAGTTCGGGACGCTGGGTCAGTTCGGGATGCTGGGTCAGTTCAAGGCGCTGGGTCAGTTCGGGAGGTTTGTTCAGTTCGGGATGCTGGGTCAGCTCTGGACGCCGGGTCAGTTCGGGAGGCTGGGTCAGTTTGAGGTCGCTGGGTCAGTTTGGGGTCGCTGGGTCAGTTCAGGATGCTGGGTCAGTTTGGGGCTCTGGGTCAGTTCAGGGAGGCTGGGTCAGTTTGGGGCGCTGGGTCAGTTCGGGATGCTGGGTCAGTTCGGGATGCTGGGTCAGTTCACGATGCTGGGTCAGTTCGGGGCGCTGGGTAAGTTCGGGACGCTGGGTCAGTTCGGGAAGCTGGGTCAGTTCAGGATGCTGGGTCAGTTCAGGATGCTGGGTCAGTTCGGGGCGATGGGTCAGTTCGGGACGCTGGGTCAGTTCGGGATGCTGTGTCCGTTCGGTGCGCAGGGTCAGATCGGGGCGCTGGGTCAGTTCGGGGAGCTGGGTCAGTACAGGATGCTGGGTCAGTTTGGGAAGCTGGGTCAGTTTGGGGCACTGGGTCAGTTTGGGATGCTGGGTCAGTTTGGGGCACTGGGTCAGTTCGGGGTGCTCGGTCTGTTTGGGATGCTGGGTCAGTTCGGGACGCTTGGTCAGATCGGGAAGCTGGGTCAGTTCGGGATGAACATAGAACATAGAACATAGAACATTACAGCGCAGAACAGGCCCTTCGGCCCACGATGTTGCACCGACCAGTTAAAAAAAAAAAAAACTGTGGCCCTCCAACCTAAACCAATTTCTTTTCGTCCATGAACCTATCTACGGATCTCTTAAACGCCCCCAAACTAGGCGCATTTACTACTGATGCTGGCAGGGCATTCCAATCCCTCACCACCCTCTGGGTAAAGAACCTACCCCTGACATCGGTTCTATAACTACCCCCCCTCAATTTAAAGCCATGCCCCCTCGTGCTGGATTTCTCCATCAGAGGAAAAAGGCTATCACTATCCACCCTATCTAAACCTCTAATCATCTTATATGTTTCAATAAGATCCCCTCTTAGCCGCCGCCTTTCCAGCGAAAACAATCCCAAATCCCTCAGCCTCTCCTCATAGGATCTCCCCTCCATACCAGGCAACATCCTGGTAAACCTCCTCTGCACCCTCTCCAAAGCCTCCACATCCTTCCTGTAATGTGGGGACCAGAACTGCACACAGTACTCCAAGTGCGGCCGCACCAGAGTTGTGTACAGTTGCAACATAACGCTACGACTCCTAAATTCAATCCCCCTACCAATAAACGCCAAGACACCATATGCCTTCTTAACAACCTTATCTACTTGATTCCCAACTTTCAGGGATCTATGCACACATACACCTAGATCCCTCTGCTCCTCCACACTATTCAAAGTCCTCCCGTTAGCCCTATACTCAACACATCTGTTATTCCTACCAAAGTGAATTACCTCACACTTCTCCGCATTAAACTCCATCCGCCACCTCTCGGCCCAACTTTGCAACCTGTCTAAGTCTTCCTGCAAACTACGACACCCTTCCTCACTGTCTACCACACCACCGACTTTGGTGTCATCAGCAAATTTGCTAATCCACCCAACTATACCCTCATCCAGATCGTTAATAAATATTACAAACAGCAGTGGCCCCAAAACAGATCCCTGAGGTACACCACTTGTAACCGCACTCCATGATGAATATTTACTATCAACCACCACCCTCTGTTTCCTATCCGCTAGCCAATTCCTGATCCAATTTCCTAGATCACCCCCAATCCCATACATCTGCATTTTCTGCAGAAGCCTACCATGGTGAACCTTATCAAACGCCTTACTAAAATCCATATATACCACGTCCACTGCCTTGCCCCCATCCACCTCCTTGGTCACTTTCTCAAAAAACTCAATAAGGTTAGTAAGGCACGACCTACCTGCCACAAAACCATGCTGACTATCACCTATCAATTCATTACTCTCCAAATAACTATAAATCCTATCCCTTATAATTTTTTCCAACATCTTGCCGACAACAGAAGTGAGACTCACCGGTCTATAATTCCCGGGGAAGTCTCTGTTCCCCTTCTTAAACAATGGGACAACATTCGCTAACCTCCAATCTTCTGGTACTATACCAGAGGCCAACGACGACCTGAAGATCAGAGCCAGAGGCTCTGCAATCACTTCTCTTGCCTCCCAGAGAATCCTTGGATAAATCCCATCCGGACCAGGGGATTTATCTATTTTCAGACCCTCCAGAATATCCTGCACATCCTCCTTATCAACTGTAATACTGTCTATTCTACTCCCTTGCAACCCAGTGTCCTCCTCAGCTATATTCATGTCCCCTTGCGTGAACACCGAAGAGAAATATTGGTTCAATGCTTCACCAATCTCCTCCGGTTCCACACATAACTTCCCTCTGCCATCTATAACTGGCCCTAAACTTGCCCTAACCAACCTTCTGTTCTTGACATACCTATAGAACGCCTTAGGATTCTCTTTAACCCTATCCGCCAAAGTCTTCTCATGTCCCCTTTTAGCCCTTCTAAGCTCGCTCTTCAACTCCCTCTTAGCCAATCTAAAGCTTTCTAGTGCACTACCCGAGTGCTCACGTCTCATCCGAACATAAGCCTCCTTTTTCTTTTTAACCAACAAAGAAACTTTTTTGGTGCACCACGGTTCCCTAGCCCTACCAATTCCTCCTTGCCTGACAGGGACATACCTATCACAGACTCGCAGTAGCTGCTCCTTGAAAAAACTCCACATGTCGGACGTTCCCAGTCCCTGTAATCTCCTAGTCCAACCTATGTTTCCTAATTCTCTCCTAATAGCCTCATAATTACCCTTCCCCCAGCTAAAACCATTGGCCCGAGGTTCATGCCTATCCCTTTCCATCACTAAGGTGAACGTAACCGAATTGTGGTCACTATCACCAAAATGCACACCAACTTCCAAGTCTAGCACCTGGTCTGGCTCATTTCCCAGCACCAGATCCAATATAGCCTCACCTCTAGTTGGCCTGTCTACATACTGAGTCAAAAAACCTTCCTGCACGCTTTGAACAAAAACTGACCCCTCTAACGAGCTAGAGCTATAACAATTCCAGTCAATATTAGTCAAGTTAAAATCCCCCATAACAATTGCCCTATTACTTTCACTCCTAAGCAGGATTGACTCCGCAATCCTTTCCTCAACCTCTCTAGAACTTTTAGGAGGTCTATAAAAGACTCCCAACAGGGTGACCTCTCCTCTCCTATTTCTAATCTCCGCCCATACTACCTCAACAGATAAGTCCTCATCAAACCTCCTCTCTGACACTGTGATACAATCTCTGACCAATAATGCTACCCCTCCCCCTCTTCTACCTCCTTCCCTACTTCGACTAAAACATTTGAACCCCGGGACCTGCAGCATCCATTCCTGCCCCTGCTCTATCCATGTCTCTGAAATAGCCACAACATCGAAGTCCCAGGTACTGATCCACGCTGCAAGTTCACCCACTTTATTGCGAATACTCCTGGCATTGAAGTATACACATTTCAAACCCTGCTCCACCCCACCTCTGCAATGCCGTGCATTGCAGTCCCCATCCATGCATCCCTCACTTTCAGCCCCACTACTCAGGATCCCTCCCCCCCCCCGAATCAGTTTAAACCTCCCTGCATAGCCTTAGCAAATTTACCCCCCAGGATATTGGTCCCCTTCTGATTAAGGTGTAGACCATCCTTCTCATAGAGGTCACACCTTCCCCAGTACGAGCCCCAATTGCTTAAGTACCTGAACCCCTCCCTCCTGCACCATCCCCTCAGCCATGAATTCAAACCTTCCCTCTCCCTATTCCTCTCTAAACTATCCCGTGGTACAGGCAAGAGTCCAGAGATAACCACTCTGTCAGTCTTGGCCTTTAGTTTCCACCCCAACTCCATAAATCCCTGCCTAATATCCCCTTCCCCTATCCTCCCTATGTCGTGTGTCCCCACATGTACAATAACTTGTGGTTTATCTCCCTCCCCCCTAAGAGTCCTGAATACCCTGTCAGACACATCCCGGACCCCAGCCCCTGGTAGGCAACACACCAACCCTGAGTCCCTACCTTTAGTTCCGACCCTCCTATCTGTCTCCTTAATTGTGGAGTCCCCAATCACAAGGCCCAGTCTTTTACAGCCCCTAACCACCTGAGCTTTCTCACTCGGCTCACCCCCAGAGATCTGCTCTCTATGCTCAGTTGATTCCTCCTCAACTGTAGCCTCCAGCACTGAAAACCTATTATGGAGGGGAACCGCCCCAGGGGATTGTCTTCCCGATTGCTTCTTACCCCTCCTCCTGGCATTGACCCAAGCCTCATTTCTAGGAGTTACTATTTCTCTATAACTCCTATCAACTTCCACCTCCGCCTCCCGAATTATGCGGAGTTCCTCTACCTCCCCCTCCAGCTCCTTTACACGCTCCTCCAGAAGCTGCAATCTAATGCACTTCTTACAACTAAAATCTCCTGAAACACTACTGGATTTCCTCACCACATACATCCCACAGGAGATGCAGCATACTGCCTGAACTGCCATCCCTGAAGCCATTACCAGCAAGAAAAAAAGAAAACAAAAAACTTCCCCACACTTCCCCAACTGTCACTCTCCACTGCAGCCCGAGCAACACTCCCTCACTGAGACACCAACTGTCACACTCTACTGCAGCCCGAGCAGCACTCCCTCACTGAGACACCAACTGTCACAGTGAGGGATGCTCGGTCAGTTTGGGGTCGCTGGGCCAGTTCAGGTCGCTGGGTCAGTTCGGGAGGCTGGGTCAGTTCAGGACACTGGGTCAGTTCGGGATGTTGGGTCAGTTCAGGTCGCTGGGTCAGTTTGGGGCGCTGGGTCAGTTCGGGGCACTGTGTCAGTTTGGGGCACTGGGTCAGTTCGGGGCGCTGGGTCAGTTCAAGGCGCTGGGTCAGTTCGGGATGCTGGGTCAGTTCGGGTTCGCTGGGGCAGTTCAGGTCACTGGGTCAGTTCGGGAGGCTGGGTCAGTTCGAAGCGCTGGGTCAGTTCGGGCTCACTGGGCCAGTTCAGTTCGCTGGGTCAGTCGGGAGGCTGGGACTGTTCAGGTCGCTGGGTCAGTTCGGGACGTCGGGTCAGTTCAGCGCACTGGGTCAGTTCAGGATGCTGGGTCTGTTCGGGGCGCAGGGTCATTTCAGGATGCTGGGTCAGTTCGGGGATGCTGGGTCAGTTTGGGATGCTGGGTCAGTTCGGGGACGCTGGGTCAGTTTGGGGTCGCTGGGTCAGTTCAGGATGCTGGGTCAGTTCAGGATGCTGGGTCAGTTCGGGACACTGGGTCAGTTTGGGGCGCTGGATCAGTTCAAGGCGCTGGGTCAGTTCGGGATGCTGGGTCAGTTCGGGTTCGCTGGGCCAGTTGAGGTCGCTGGGTCAGTTTGGGAGGCTGGGTCAGTTCGAGGCGCTGGGTCAGTTCGGGCTCACTGGGCCAGTTCAGTTCGCTGGGTCAGTCGGGAGGCTGGGTCAGTTCGGGATGCTGGGTGAGTTCGGGGCGCTGGGTAAGTTCAGGATGCTGGGTCAGTTTGGGGGCGCTGGGTCAGTTCGGGACACTGCGTCAGTTTGAGGTTGCGAGGTCAGTTCAGGATCCTGAGTCACTTCGGGACGCCGGGTCAGTTCAGGGCACTGGGTCAGTTCGGGGCGCTGGGTCAGTTTGGATCGCTGGATCAGTTCGGGATGCTGGGTCAGTTTGGGGCGCAGGGTCAGTTCGGGGTCGCTGTGTCAGTCTGAGGCACTGGGTCAGTTCGGGGTGCTGGTTCAGTTCAGGACGCTGGGTCAGTTTGGTGTCGCTAGGTCATTTCGGGGCACTGGGTCAGTTCGGGATGCTGGGTCAGTTTGGGACGCTGGGTCAGTTTGAGGTCGCTGGGTCAGTTCGGGATGCTGGGTCAGTTCGGGTTCGCTGGGGCAGTTCAGGTCACTGGGTCAGTTCGGGAGGCTGGGTCAGTTCGAGGCGCTGGGTCAGTTCGGGCTCACTGGGCCAGTTCAGGTCGCTGGGTCAGTCGGGAGGCAGGGTCAGTTCGGGATGCTGGGTGAGTTTGGGATGCTGGGTGAGTTCGGGGCGCTGGGTCAGTTCAGGATGCTGGGTCAGTTTGGGGGCGCTGGGTCAATTCAGGATGCTGGGTCAGTTTGGGATGCTGGGTCAGTTCAAGATGCTGGGTCAGTTTGGGATGCTGGGTCAGTTCAGGATGCTGGGTCAGTTCAGGATGCTGGGTCAGTTCGGGAAGCTGGGTCAGTTCAGGATGCTGGGTCAGTTCAGGATGCTGGGTCAGTCCGGTACGCTGGGTCAGTTTGGGGCCCTGGGTCAGTTCAAGGCGCTGGGTCAGTTCGGGATGCTGGGTCAGTTCGGGAGGCTGGGTCAGTTCGAGGCGCTGGGTCAGTTCGGGGTCACTGGGCCAGTTCAGGTCGCTTGGTCAGTCGGGAGGCGGGGTCAGTTCGGGATGCTGGGTGAGTTCGGGGCGCTGGGTCAGTTCTGGATGCTGGGTCAGTTTAGGGGTGCTGGGTCAGTTCGGGACACTGCATCAGTTTGAGGTCGCTGGGTCAGTTTGGGGTCGCTGGGTTAGTTCGGGACGCCGGGTCAGTTCAGTGCACTGGGTCAGTTCAGAGCGCTTGGTCAGTTTGGGTCGCTGGATCAGTTCGGGATGCTGGGTCAGTTTGGGGCGCTGGGTCAGTTCGGGGTCACTGGGTCAGTTTGAGGCGCTGTGTCAGTTCGGGGCGCTGGGTCAGTTCGGGAGTCTGGGTCAGTTTGGGGGTCGCTAGGTCAGTTCGGGGCACTGGATCAGTTCGGGACGCTGTTCAGTTTGGGATGCTGGGTCAGTTCGGGATGCTGGGTCAGTTTGAGGTCACTAGGTCAGTTCAGGATGCTGGGTCAGTTTGGGAAGCTGGGTCAGTTCGGGATGCTGGGTCAGTTCGGGATGCTGGGTCAGTTTGGGGCGCAGGGTCAGTTTCTGGATGCTGGGTCAGTTCGGGATGCTGTGTCAGTTCGGTGCGCTGGGTCAGTTCGGGACGCTGGGTAGGTTTGAGGTCGCTTGGTCAGTTTGGGATGCTGGGTCAGTTTGGGGCGCTGGGTCAGTACGGGACGCTGGGTCAGTTCAAGGCGCTGGGTCAGTTCGGGACGCTGGGTCAGTTCAGGGCGCTGGGTCAGTTCGGGATGCTGGGTCAGTTCAAGGCGCTGGTTCAGTTCGGGAGGCTGGGTCAGTTCGGGATGCTGGGTCAGTTCCGGACGCGGGGTCAGTTCGGGAGGCTGGGTCAGTTTGAGGTCGCTGGGTCAGTTTGGGGGCGCTGGGTCAGTACGGGACGCTGGGTCAGTTCAAGGCGCTGGGTCAGTTCGGGACGCTGGGTCAGTTCAGGGTGCTGGGTCAGTTCGGGATGCTGGGTCAGTTCAAGGCGCTGGTTCAGTTCGGGAGGCTGGGTCAGTTCGGGATGCTGGGTCAGTTCCGGACGCGGGGTCAGTTCGGGAGGATGGGTCAGTTTGAGGTCGCTGGGTCAGTTTGGGGTCGCTGGGTCAGTTCAGGATGCTGGGTCAGTTCGGGGTCGCTGGGTTAGTTCGGGACGCCGGGTCAGTTAAGGGCACTGGGTCAGTTCGGGATGCTGGGTCAGTTCGGGATGCTGGGTCAGTTCACGATGCTGGGTCAGTTCGGTGCGCTGGGTAAGTTCGGGACGCTGGGTCTGTTCGGAACGCTGGGTCAGTTCGGGACGCTGGGTCAGTTCAAGGCGCTGGGTCAGTTCGGGAGGCTTATTCAGTTCGGGATGCTGGGTCAGTTCTGGACGCCGGGTCAGTTCGGGAGGCTGGGTCAGTTTGAGGTCGCTGGGTCAGTTTGGGGTCGCTGGGTCAGTTCAGGATACTGGGTCAGTTTGGGGCTCTGGGTCAGTTCAGGGAGGCTGGGTCAGTTTTAGGCGCTGGGTCAGTTCGGGATGCTGGGTCAGTTCGGGATGCTGGGTCAGTTCACGATGCTCGGTCAGTTCGGGGCGCTGGGTCAGTTCGGGACGCTGGGTCAGTTCGGGAAGCTGGGTCAGTTCAGGATGCTGAGTCAGGTCAGGATGCTGGGTCAGTTCGGGGCGATGGGTCAGTTCGGGACGCTGGGTCAGTTCGGGATGCTGTGTCCGTTCGGTGCGCTGGGTCAGATTGGGGCGCTGGGTCAGTTCGGGCAGCTGGGTCAGTACAGGATGCTGGGTCAGTTCGGGACGCTGGGTCAGTTTGGGGCACTGGGTCAGTTTGGGATGCTGGGTCAGTTTGGGGCACTGGGTCAGTTCGGGGTGCTGGGTCAGTTTGGGATGCTGGGTCAGTTCGGGATGCTTGGTCAGATCGGGAGGCTGTGTCAGTTCGGGATGCTCGGTCAGTTTGGGGTCGCTGGGCCAGTTCAGGTCGCTGGGCCAGTTCGGGAGGCTGTGTCAGTTCAGGACACTGGGTCAGTTCGGGATGCTGGGTCAGTTCAGGTCGCTGGGTCAGTTTGGGGCGCTGGGTCAGTTCGGGGCGCTGGGTCAGTTCAAGGCGCTGGGTCAGTTCGGGATGCTGGGTCAGTTCGGGTTCGCTGGGGCAGTTCAGGTCACTGGGTCAGTTAGGGAGGCTGGGTCAGTTCGAGGCGCTGGGTCAGTTCGGGCTCACTGGGCCAGTTCAGGTCGCTGGGTCAGTTGGGAGGCTGGGTCTGTTCAAGTCGCTGGGTCAGTTCGGGACGCCGGGTCAGTTCAGCGCACTGGGTCAGTTCAGGATGCTGGGTCTGTTCGGGGCGCAGGGTCATTTCAGGATGCTGGGTCAGTTCGGGGATGCTGGGTCAGTTTGGGATGCTGGGTCAGTTCGGGGACGCTGGGTCAGTTTGGGATGCTGGGTCAGTTCAGGATGCTGGGTCAGTTCAGGATGCTGGGTCAGTTCGGGACACTGGGTCAGTTTGGGGCGCTGGATCAGTTCAAGGCGCTGGGTCAGTTCGGGATGCTGGGTCAGTTCGGGTTCGCTGGGCCAGTTCAGGTCGCTGGGTCAGTTCGGGAGGCTGGGTCAGTTCGAGACGCTGGGTCAGTTCGGGCTCACTGGGCCAGTTCAGTTCGCTGGGTCAGTCGGGAGGCTGGGTCAGTTCGGGATGCTGGGTGAGTTCGGGGCGCTGGGTAAGTTCAGGATGCTGGGTCAGTTTGGGGGCGCTGGGTCAGTTCGGGACACTGCGTCAGTTTGAGGTTGCGAGGTCAGTTCAGGATCCTGAGTCACTTCGGGACGCCGGGTCAGTTCAGGGCACTGGGTCAGTTCGGGGCGCTGGGTCAGTTTGGATCGCTGGATCAGTTCGGGATGCTGGGTCAGTTTGGGGCGCTGGGTCAGTTCGGGGTCGCTGGGTCAGTTTGAGGCGCTGGGTCAGTTCGGGGTGCTGGTTCAGTTCGGGACGCTGGGTCAGTTTGGTGTCGCTAGGTCATTTCGGGGCACTGGGTCAGTTCGGGAAGCTGGGTCAGTTTGGGACGCTGGGTCAGTTTGAGGTCGCTGGGTCAGTTCGGGATGCTGGGTCAGTTCGGGTTCGCTGGGGCAGTTCAGGTCACTGGGTCAGTACGGGAGGCTGGGTCAGTTCGAGGTGCTGGGTCAGTTCGGGCTCACTGGGCCAGTTCAGGTCGCTGGGTCAGTTGGGAGGCTGGGTCAGTTCGGGATGCTGGGTGAGTTCGGGATGCTGGGTGAGTTCGGGGCGCTGGGTCAGTTCAGGATGCTGGGTCAGTTTGGGGGCGCTGGGTCATTTTGGGGCACTGCGTCAGTTTGAGGTTGCTAGGTCAGTTCAGGATCCTGAGTCACTTCGGGACGCCGGGTCAGTTCAGGGCACTGGGTCAGTTCAGGGCGCTGGGTCAGTTTGGGTCGCTGGATCAGTTCAGGATGCTGGGTCAGTTTGGGGGCGCTGGGTCAGTTCGGGACACTGCGTCAGTTTGAGGTCGCTAGGTCAGTTCAGGATCCTGAGTCACTTCGGGACGCCGGGTCAGTTCAGGGCACTGGGTCAGTTCAGGGCGCTGGGTCAGTTTGGGTCGCTGGATCAGTTCGGGATGCTGGGTCAGTTTGGGGCGCTGGGTCAGTTCAGGGTCGCTGGGTCAGTTTGAGGCGCTGGGTCAGTTCGGGTCGCTGGGTCAGTTCGGGACGCTGGGTAGGTTTGAGGTCGCTCGGTCAGTTTGGGATGCTGGGTCAGTTTGGGGCGCTGGGTCAGTTCGGGACGCTGGGTCAGTTCAAGGCGCTGGGTCAGTTCGGGACGCTGGGTCAGTTCAAGGCGCTGGGTCAGTTCGGGATGTTGGGTCAGTTCAAGGCGCTGGGTCAGTTCGGGAGGCTGTGTCAGTTCGGGATTCTGGGTCAGTTTGAGGTCGCTGGGTCAGTTTGGGGTCGCTGGGTCAGTTCAGGATGCTGGGGCAGTTTGGGGTCGCTGGGTTAGCTCGGGACGCCGGGTCAGTTAAGGGCATTGGGTCAGCTCAGGATGCTGGGTCAGTTTGGGGCTCTGGGTCAGTTCAGGGACGCTGGGTCAGTTTGGGGCGCTGGGTCAGTTCGGGATGCTGGGTCAGTTCGGGATGCTGTGTCAGTTCAGTATGCTGGGTCAGTTTGGGATGCTGGGTCAGTTTGGGGCTCTGGGTCAGTTCAGGGACGCTGGGTCAGTTCGGGGCGCTGGGTCAGTTCGGCATGCTGGGTCAGTTCGGGATGCTGTGTCAGTTCAGGATGCTGTGTCAGTTCGGGACGCTGGGTCAGTTTGGGACGCTGTGTCTGTTCAGGATGCTGGGTCAGTTCGGGGCGCTGGGTCAGTTCGGGACGCTGGGTCAGTTCGGGACGCTGGGTCAGTTCGGGATGCTGGGTCAGTTCAGGGCGCTGGGTCAGTTCGGGGCGCTGGGTCAGTTCGGGGAGCTGGGTCAGTACAGGATGCTGGGTCAGTTCGGGATGCTTGGTCAGTTTGGGGCGCTGGGTCAGTTCAGGTCGCTGGGTCAGTTCGGGACGCCGGGTCAGTTCAGGGCACTGGGTCAGTTCAGGATGCTGGATCAGTTCGGGGCGCAGGGTCATTTCAGGATGCTGTGTCAGTTCGGGGAGCTGGGTCAGTTTGGGATGCTGGGTCAGTTCAGGATGCTGGGTCAGTTCAGGCTGCTGGGTCAGTTCAGGATGCTGGTTCAGTTCAGGATGCTGGGTCAGTTCAGGATGCTGGGTCAGTTCGGGACAGTGGGTCAGTTTGGGGCGCTGGATCAGTTCAAGGCGCTGGGTCAGTTCGGGATGCTGGGTCAGTTCGGGTTCGCTGGGCCAGTTCAGGTCGCTGGGTCAGTTCGGGAGGTTGGGTCAGTTCGAGGCGCTGGGTCAGTTCGGGCTCACTGGGCCAGTTCAGGTCTCTGGGTCAGTCGGGAGGCTGGGTCAGTTCGGGATGCTGGGTGAGTTCGGGGCGCTGGGTCAGTTCAGGATGCTGGGTCAGTTTGGGGGCGCTGGGTCAGTTCGGGACACTGCGTCAGTTTGAGGTTGCGAGGTCAGTTCAGGATCCTGAGTCACTTCGGGATGCCGGGTCAGTTCAGGGCACTGGGTCAGTTCGGGGCGCTGGGTCAGTTTGGGTCGCTGGATCAGTTCGGGATGCTGGGTCAGTTTGGGGCGCTGGGTCAGTTTGGGTCGCTGGATCAGTTCGATGCTGGGTCACTTCGGGACACCGGGTCAGTTCAGGGCACTGGGTCAGTTCAGGGCGCTGGGTCAGTTTGGGTCACTGGATCAGTTCGGGATGCTGGGTCAGTTTGGGGAGCTGGGTCTGTTCGGAGTCGCTGGGTCAGTTTGAGGCGCTGGGTCTGTTCGGGGTGCTGGTTCAGTTCAGGACGCTGGGTCAGTTTGGTGTCGCTAGGTCATTTCGGGGCACTGGGTCAGTTCGGGATGCTGGGTCAGTTTGGGACGCTGGGTCAGTTTGAGGTCGCTGGGTCAGTTCGGGATGCTGGGTCAGTTCGGGTTCGCTGGGGCAGTTCAGGTCACTGGGTCAGTTCGGGAGGCTGGGTCAGTTCGAGGCGCTGGGTCAGTTCGGGCTCACTGGGCCAGTTCAGGTCGCTGGGTCAGTCGGGAGGCTGGGTCAGTTCGGGACGCTGGGTCAGTTCAGGGCACTGGGTCAGTTCAGGGCGCTGGGTCAGTTTGGGTCGCTGGATCAGTTCGGGATGCTGGGTCAGTTTGGGGCGCTGGGTCAGTTCGGGGTCGCTTGGTTAGTTTGAGGCGCTGGGTCAGTTCGGGATGCTGGGTCAGTTCGGGATGCTGGGTCAGTTCGGGGCGCTGGTCAGTACGGGACGCTGGGTAGGTTTGAGGTCGCTCGGTCAGTTTGGGATGCTGTGTCAGTTTGGGGCGCTGGGTCAGTTAGGGACGCTGGGTCAGTTCAAGGCGCTGGGTCAGTTCGGGGCGCTGGGTCAGTTCAAGGCGCTGGGTCAGTTCGGGGTCGCTTGGTTAGTTTGAGGCGCTGGGTCAGTTCGGGATGCTGGGTCAGTTCGTGGATGCTGGGTCAGTTCGGGGCGCTGGGTCAGTTCGGGTCGCTAGGTCAGTTCGGGATGCTGGGTCAGTTCAGGTCGCTGGGTCAGTTCGGGTCGCTGGGTCAGTTTGGGACGCTGGGTCAGTTTGGGATGCTGTGTCAGTTCGGGATGCTGGGTCAGTTCGTGTCGCTAGGTCAGTTCGGGAGGCTGGGTCAGTTCGGGAAGCTGGGTCAGTTCGGGATGCTGGGTCAGTTCGGGTCGCCGGGTCAGTTCGGGATGCTGGGTCAGTTCGGGTCGCTAGGTCAGTTCGGGATGCTGGGTCAGTTCGGGGCACTGGGTCAGTTCGGGATGCTGGGTCAGTTCGGGTCGCTAGGTCAGTTCGGGATGCTGGGTCAGTTCGGGTTGCTGGGTCAGTTTGGGGCGCTGGGTCAGTTCGGGAAGCTGGGTCAGTTTGGGGTCGCTTGCTCAGTTCGGTGCGCTGGATCAGTTCGGGGGCTGGGTTAGTTCGGGACACTGGGTCTGTTCGGGGTGCTGAGTCATTTTGGGGGGCTTGGTCAGTTCGGGACACTGGGTCAGTTCGGGACACTGGGTCAGTTCGGGGCGCTGGGTCAGTTCGGGATGCTAGGTCTGTTCAGGGAAGCTGAGGCAGTTTGGGGAGCCTGGTCAGTTCGGGACGCTGGGTCAGTTCGGGGTCACTGTGTCAGGATGAGATGCTGGGTCAGTTCGGGACGCTGGGTCAGTTCGGGATGCTGGGTCAGTTTGCGGCGCTGGGTCAGTTTGGGATCACTGGGTCAGTTCAGGGTCGCTAGGTCAGTTCGGGATGCTGGGTCAGTTCAGGGTCGCTGGGTCAGTTCGGGATGCAGGGTCAGTTCAGGGTCGCTGGGCCATTTCAGGGTGCTGGGTCAGTGCGGAATGCTGGTCAGTTCGGAATGCTAGGACAGTTCGGGATGCTGTGTCAGTTCGGGGAGCTGGGTCAGTTCGGGCCGCTGAGTCAGTTCGGGACGCTGGGTCAGTTCAGGATGCTGGGTCAGTTCTGGATGCTGGGTCAGTTCGGGACACTGGGTCAGGCCCGGATGCTGGGTCAGTTCGGGGAGCTGGGTCAGTTCGGGCCGCTGGGTCAGTTCGGGACGCTGGGTCAGTTCAGGATGCTGGGTCAGTTTGGGGCACTGGGTCAGTTCAGGATGCTGGGTCAGTTCTGGATGCTGGGTCAGTTCAGGACGCTAGGTCAGGCCCGGATGCTGGGTCAGTTCGGGACGCTGGGTCAGTTCGGGGAGCTGGGTCAGTTCGGGGAGCTGGGTCAGTTCGGGACGCTGGGTCAGTTCAGGATGCTGGGTCAGTTTGGGATGCTGGGTCAGTTTGGGACGCTGGGTGAGGCCGGGACGCTGGGTCAGTTCGGGATGCTGGGTCAGTTTGGGATGCTGTGTCAGTTTGGGACGCTGGGTGAGGCCGGGACGCTGGGTCAGTTCGGGATGCTGGGTCGGGCCGGGACGCTTGGTCAGATCGGGATGCTGTGTCAGGCCTGGGGTGCTGTGGGTACTTGCAGGCATGTGGAGGGGCGCACTGATGACACTGTTGCAGTGTTTTTGGCTGTGGGGTTAGTGTCGCTGATGGTTCTGCCGTGGGGGAGAACCCCCACTGTCTGTGTGGGGGGTGGTATGCTCCTGTTGGTGAAAGGTTTAGCTCTCTGCTGATTTGAAGATGGCACACTGATCCCCGTGGCTCTATCAAACCCCCCTTCCATCCACCAGACTGGTGGCATTAACTACACCCATTGATTCTCTTTCTGTCGGAATGCCTCAAGATCTGGTCTGAAGATGCAGCTTCTGGGGAGCTACGTGCTGTTTATAAATCAGAGCCTGACACTCTGACAAATGATGGGAAAACTCCACCCGATGTGTAGCGTTTACCACTGACCAACTCACCGACTGACTGATTGCTATTAAACCCAGCATGCCCAGAGTCAATGGGTGGGATTTTCTGGCTGCACTCGCCCCAAGACCGAAAAATCCCTCCCGAGATCAATGGACCCTTTCAGGCTCTGCCCCCGCCCGCGCCCCGCACCCCCCGCCTGCCCCCCGACCCCCCCCCCCGACCCCCCCCCCCCCCCCCGACCCCCCCCCCCCCCCCCGACCCCCGACCCCCCCCGACCCCCCCCCCCCCCCCCCCGACCCCCCCCCCCCCCCACCCGCGACAATTCCCATGGTGGGCAGGATGGAAAAATTCCGGCCAATGGCTAAGATTCTGCCAAAAGAATTCTAAGTACCGAATTCACATAAAAACTGGAGTAAATCGTGGGGCGGTATTGTGGCACAGTGGTCAGCACTGCCGCCTCACAGCACCAGGGACCCAATTCCCGGCTTGTGTCACTGTCTGTGTGGAGTTTGCATGTTCTCTCTGTGTCTGCGTGGGTTTCCTCTGGGTGCTCCGGTTTCCTCCCACAGTCCAAAGATGTGCGGGTTAGGTTGATTGGCCAGGTTAAAAATTGCCCCTCGTGTCAGGGGATTAGTGGGGTAAATATGTGGGGTTACAGGAATAGAGCCTTCGTGGGAGTGCAGACTTGATGGGCCGAATGGCCTCCTTCTGTACTGTAGGGATTCTATGGATAAATCCCGCTGGTTTTTTCAGCGGGACTTTCAAAATGAATCTCCCACAGTCAGTGCATCACTGAGAGCCCCAGCGTGAATCTCGATAAAAATCTGCGTGGGGCCTCCTCCCGCTGGAGAGAGCAGCAGCGTAACGCTGAGCGGGCCACTGCGCATGCGTTCATTTGTCAGCTGCAGTTCGGCACATGCGCAGTTGCCCCGCACTGCCGGCCTCCCGATCGCTGGCCCGCCCCACGACCCCACATTGCTGGCCTTCTGACCCCCACATTCCCCCGATGGCAGGCTTCCCGGGCGTCTCTGGGCCAGCAGCCCCCACCCCCCCCCCCAATCCCAACCAGCAGCCCCCACCGCCCCCACCACAACCAGCAGCCCCCACCTTCCCCCCCATCCCAACCAGCAGCCCCCACCTCCCCCCCATCCCAACCAGCAGCCCCCACCGCCCCCACCACAACCAGCAGCCCCCACCCCCCCCAATCCCAACCAGCAGCCCCCACCGCCCCCACCACAACCAGCAGCCCCCACCCCCCCCCCAATCCCAACCAGCAGCCCCCACCGCCCCCACCACAACCAGCAGCCCCCACCTCCCCCCCCAAATATCAATAATAATCAGCCCTTCCCTCCCTCTGTCACTGATCCCAAGAGCAGAGTGGCAACATGACTCCCCCCCCCCCCCCCCATAGGCTCTGGCTCCTTGGCACTGCCTGATGCCCAGTGGGCACTGCCATTTTGTCCCTTGGGCAGTGCCCAGGTGGCCAGGCTGATAATGCCCAGAGGGCACCCCTCCTTACCCCCAACCTCCTGGGGAGGCCTCCATAGCCCCACTTCACTCCAACGAGGCCAGACCACCAGTTCCCCGCTAGTGGGGAGCTGTTACATGCCCCACTGGAGTGAGCACCTCCTGGTGGGGGTGGGGGGAGACTCTAGTGGGCCCAGAGACTTCAGTCCCGAGCCGGCTCATGGGAAGTAAATCTAAATTTACATATTTTAATCAGCTCCACCCTGATTTCTGGCGTGGAGCTGATGACGCCGGAATTTCGGTGCTCAGAGACATGCAGAGGCCGTCGCGCCCAGCGAGAAGCCGCTAAACGGCCTCCGCTTTTGTCTCTTGGCCCTCTGTGCTGCTAGAGCTGTGGAGATGCCGACGTTGGACTGGGGTAAACACAGTAAGAAGTTTAACAACACCAGGTGTGTGGCTTTTGCTACCAAATAAACCTGTTGGACTTTAACCTGGTGTTGTTAAACTTCTTACTGCAAGAGCTGCGCAGCGAGCTGGGAGAAACACCCCCAATATCTTTACACACTGAACCACCCTGTTTGAGTATCATGCGCCCAGTGACACCCCACACATTGCGACTGTTTTCCTCCCCTGATGCAGCACATGTCATTAGTCCTCGCAGAGCTTCAGGATCATGACTAAACATTACAAACAAAGAGATTCCTTGGCAGAATCGAGGGGGCTTGCTGTTGAGGATGTATAAATGTTTGCCACACTATATTCAATTGGGGCATGACGGAGCAAGAACGAGGCTGGATTAACTCTTCCTGACTCAGTTGGATTGATAGCAGATGATACATGGGGAGGGGGAAGAGGAGGTTGTGATTTTAACCCTATCCATTGCATCAACTGGGTCGGGGGGGAGGGGGGTTAATTAAACTCCAGCATATTACTAACAGCTGGGATGATGACCGTTTTCCAATTTAACATGCAGTGTTCTCCAGGCTGATGAGGCGGCCCCTAAACCGAAAGCACTTTATTCACCAAACATAGAGATGTTCTTCCAGGCCGTTTACCTCATTATAGTGCTGTCCTGCACAGCCTCCAATGAGAAAATCTGTTTTCAACTGGTGCTGGTGGGCAGTGTGTCCAGTAACACGCTGCTATCATGCTGGAAGTTGCCAGTCAGCCATCTGAGATAAGGTGAGCGCGTCAGCTGTTGACACCTCATTATACTCCGTGCATTATTCTCTCAGGGAAGGGTCAAGTGGACGGGCAGCAAAATAGCATTTCCGTGGGCCTGTACATTATCATTATATTTTTAATGCCTCCTACCTTCAGTTGATGGCATGCCAAAATAAATATGTATTCTGAGAAATCATGATAGATGGAAGGAAGGGGATGAAAGTGGTACGCGAGGTGTTTTGCGCTTCTGACAGACCCCGGGATAAATTGTGCTGTGGATCATGGTTAATGTTGTTAACTGCCCAGCCCAGGTGATGCCAATCAAAACTGCCAACATTTTAAATACATTTCTGGGCTAATCACTCTCGCACAATTCTTGACAACTGCTGATGGTGTCAGTTAGTGACAGTGAGGCACAAAGAACCAGAAATTCTGCCTGTGGATTCATCTTCGAGAGAAGGTGAGACAGGGAAGGGAAGAGATCCTCAAATGCCTGCCAGAAACCCTCATTGTACAGGAGGGAGATGAATGATTCGAGATTCTTTTCTCCTCTAAGAAATACAATGTATCAAGGATGCCATTTCTGAGGCATCACATCCATCGCAGAGGGTAACTGGTAAGAAACATGGAATTTTTATCAACCCTATTTAAGTAAAGTTCTCCCAGACTTTGAAGTTCATTATAAGTGATTTCCATTGGGAGATCAGCGAATCAAACTTTGGTTCAATTTCCAAATTCTCTGTCACTCAGAGGCCTGTTTTGTCGAGGTGTAATAATCTCAGCACATAGCTGAACAATATATCACATCCTAATCCATGGGGACTGTGGAAATATCCAGTGAGGTAAGTGAGAAAAAGTTGCTGAGATTTGGAAAAATCAGTGAAGCGACAGAAAATTGGGTCAAGTTAACAACACTCAAGAGATAGGGACAAGTTTCAAAGAGATTCCCATGAAGTTTTGACGTTTCTCTGAAACTTGAGTCACGTAACATTGCATTCTATACTGTCAGCCCTGCTGGTTATCTCATTATTCCAATGGGAACGCTTCACTTCTCACTGACGCAGCTGAAATAAAGACACCGCTTACTTCACCTACTGTGCCCTGCACCCATGTTCCCAGATTGGTCATTAGAATGATTGCTCTCTGTGGCTTGATTGACCAGATTCCTACTTGATACTGCAAAGCTGTGCGGTTCTGGGGAGTCAGTGTCGTTGACATTTTGCTTCCCGTCCTGATGCCAACCAAACTAACAGTTCATGGAATCCCAAATCCCTTGTGTTGGGCATTCCCAATGGCTGGCACAACTGACATAATAGTTTATCGCTGATCTTCATACTGGTGGGTTCCTCAACCTCTGGCATCTCAGTATTGACCACAGCGATAGCTCTGGTTTTATAAGAACATAAGAATTAGGAGTTGGAATAGGCCATTTGGTCCCTCGAGCCTGCTCCGCCATTCAATAAGAACATGGCTGATCTTTTCGTGGACTCAGCTCCACTTACCCGCCCGCTCACCATTACCCTTAATTCCTTTATTGTTCAAAAATCAATCTGTCTTTGCCTTAAAAACATTCAATGAGGTAGCTTCAACTGCTTCACTGGGCAGGGAATTCCACAGATTCACAACCCTTTGGGTGAAGAGGTTCCTCCTCAACTCAGTCCTAAATCTGCTCCCCCCTATCTTGAGGCTATACCCCCTAGTTCTAGTTTCACCTGCCAGTGGAAACAACTTCCCTGCTTCTATCTTATCTATTCCCTTCATAATTTCATTTTTTTCTATAAGATCTCCCCTCATTCTTCTGAATTCCAATGAGTATAGCCCCAGTCTACTCAGTCTCTCCTCATAAGCCAACCCTCTCAACTCTGGAATCAACCTAGTGAATCTCCTCTGCACCCCCTCCAGTGCCAGTATATCCTTTCTCAAGTAAGGAGACCAAAACTGTACACAGTACTCCAGGTGAGGCCTCACCAGCACCTTATACAGCTGCAACATAACCTCGCTGTTTTTAAACTCCATCCCTCCAGCAATGAAGGACAAAATTCCATTTGCCTTCATTTTGCCTTCTTAATTAATGGCAATCCTCAGTGTAAAGGTGAAATGGTATTATGCTCTACAGTACTAGAGGGAATATGTGCACTCAAATTGCACATTCCATATGGGCAGAAGATAAACTGTATATTAGCTGTAGATAAAGCTTGTCAATGGAATATTAAATGGATGACATTATGGATAGAATAATTTATTAGTTTGATGTATTCTTTTTGGACTTCAGCAAGGTTTCTGACACATAGCAGACTGGTGAGGAAATTAAAAGGGGAAGTGGCAAGTTTGATTCAATATTGGTTCAGTGACAGAAAGCAAAGGATAATGGTTGATGGGTATTATTGTAACCGTAGGGTCCAGTGTTAGGTGGGCACAGTGGTTAGCATTGCTGCCTCACAGCGCCAGGGGCCTGGGTTCAATTCCGGCCTTGGGTGACCGTCTGTGTGGAGTCTGCATGTTCTCTCCATGTTTTGTGTGGGTTTCCTCTGGGTACTCCGATTTCCTCCCACACTCCAAAGATGTGCAGATTAGATTGATTAACTATGCTAAATTGCCCCTTAGTGGCCCAAGATGTGTAAGTTAGATAGATTGGCCATGGTAAATGTATGGGGTTATGGGGATAGAGCAGTGGGAGAGGGCCTGTGTGAAATACTCTGTTCAGAGCTTTGAAGGACTGTGTGGCTGAAATTAGTGTCATATCTGCTGAATAGTCTGCCCATGAATCTGTGAGATATTGCTACTTAATGTGAAATTTATAATTTATATTGACCTCAATTAGCCTGTTAATTCATGTTTCATTTATGTTGATTTTGGTTTCATTGTTAAAGTTATAAAAGTGAAATCTCCATCATTGGTTTTCTTATGGGGGTCTTCAGCCGAATTGGTCCTTTGATTTAGTGGTCTCCATAACAACACTGGGAAGTGTAGAGAAATAAAAAGACTCCTTGTGTCCACACATTTCCCTGGATACAGGAATGGTATATGAAATGCTTTATTTTATTTTAAGGACTAGAACATAAGAGAAGGAAATTAATGAAAGTTAATGATATGAAAGGATCATCAGATTACAGTTAGACTACTGCTTACAGTTCTGGTCATCACATTACAGTAAAGATGTGACCACATTCAAAGGAGTAAAGAAGAGGTTTAAGAGATGTTGCCTGGAGAATGTTAGTGATGAGGAAAGATCAAATAGGTTGGGGTTAGGCTGAGGGGAAGTTTAATTGAGGTTGTGTAAAATGAGGAAGGGCCTGATTTGAGTGGATTGGAAAAACTTTAGTGGAGTCATTAACCATTAGTAGAATGGAAAGGAATTGGTAAAAGGGGAGAACTTAGGAGGGTCTTTTTCACGTAGGTGGTGATGGGGGGTCCACAGCTCATTGCCTGAAAAGGTGGTCGAGGCAGAAACTTGCATTGCAATTTTTTTTTAAATGGAGATGGACTGGAGGTGCCAAAACCCACAGGTTAAAGACCAAGAGTTAGAAAATGGGATTAGACTGGATAGCTGTTCTTTCACCAGCATGCTATTAAAAAGGAATGTAGTTCTGTAGATAGAGAGAGTGAGAGAATGAGAGATAGCTAATGGGCAGAAGCAGAGCATCACAATAAATTGTTGTTTTTGAATTGGCAAAAGTGTTTGTGATTTGTACTGAGACCTATCTGTGTTTCATTTATATTAATGACATGGACAGAGGCAAAATCAGAATGATAATTTAACATTTGTTGATAATGTCAAATTAAGAATCAAATTATGAGGGAGGACCAAGGCAATTTTGGGTGAAGAGATAGCTGAGCAGAAAAGGAGATCCAGGGCATTGTAGAATAATACCTTTGGGAGAAAGGACAGTGGAAGGAAGAGCACCTTAAGTGGTTCAATTCTGAATGAGGAGTGCAGGAGCAGGGATGTATGGGTGCCAAGAATAAAGTGTTGAAGATTGGAGCATTGAATGTGAAAATTGAGAAGTCTTCTTGAGTTTGTACAAGAAATGGGTTAGGCCACAATTGCAGTTTTGTCTGTAATTCCAAGAACAACCTTGTATGGACCAGATTAGAATCATAGAATCACTACAGTACAGAAGGAGGCTATTTGGTCCATCAAGTCTGCATCAACCCTCCGACAGAATATCTTAACCAGGCCCATCCCCCGCCCTATCCCCGTAACCTTGTGCATTTACCCCACTAATCGCCCTAACCTACACATCTTGGAACACTAAGGGACAATTTAGCATGGCCAATCCACTGAATCCGAACATCTTTGGAGTGTGGGAGGAAACCGGGGCACCCGGAGGAAACCCGCGCAGACACGGGGAGAACGTGCAAACTCCACACAGACAGTCATCCAAGGCCAGAATCGAACCTGGGTCCCTGGTGCTGTGAGGCAGCAGTGCTAATCTCTGTGCCACCATGAAAAGTGCACAATGAGGATTTACTGCAATTATACCAGGGAAATTTATTAAGAAGTGCTTATAAGGACGGGTAGTTTTCTTTTCACCAAAACAGAGATGGTTAAGAAGGGAAAGCACCAAAGTCTCCCAAATTGATTTCGGCCATTTTGACCTAATCCAGCCTGTGTAAGACCGTCAGAATCAAAGCAGCATATGTTTTCTGCACTGAAGGCTGCCAATCTGGTCACATTACACACAATGCTACATTAATATTCCCTATGAATGGTTCTGAGAGAATAAATAATGAAAGATCAGGAACAAAGAGATGTAGACTCAGGGCAGGCAGTAAAACAACAAAAGGGAAGTTAGAAGAAATGTTTTCACGCAGAGGATTATTGGATCATGGAATACGTAGTCACAAGAGCCTACTGAGGAAGATATAATATTGTTTAAAAGTCTTAAAAGGTAAGAAGGATTTAAAAAGATAAGGGAATGGACAAAGTACTAGATTCGTGCAGACAATTCCACTGAAAGACTATCACTGGCACAATGGGTTCATGGGCTTCCCTTGCGGTACAATTTGAATTATTTTCATTATTTGTTTTACGTCAATAATTCAGATAAAGGGAATCTTGGAAATCTCTGTCTCCTTCGAAACTCCATCTTTCTTTCTGGAGTCGGGAGAATAGGAAATGATTTATTACCATATCTCATTGAGGTGTTTGGTTTGAATAATTGAAAGCAATTTGTGACTGGATACCTTAATAGAGTGAGCTTTGTATTTCAGAAGGAACATCAAAGGAGTAATCACAGGAGATTCTGTCCATGAATAACGCATGCACGTTAAAGCAAAAACAAGGTCAACCAGAGCTCCTTTTGATCGATTCCTGGGATAAGAGGTTGTCCCATAAAGAAAGATTGAGTAGAATAAGCCTATACTCTCAGGAATTTATAAGTATGAGAGATGATCTTATTGAAATGGATAAAATTCTTTGAGGGTTTGACAGGGTAAATGCAGAGAGGTTGGTTCCCCTGGTTGGAGAGTCTAGAACTAGGTTTCTTAGTTTCAATGTTAGGTGCCTGCTCCTAGGCATTAAATGAGGAGACATTTCTTCATTCAGAGCAATGTGAATCTTTGGAATTCTCTTCCAGAGAGCACTCGACACTCCATTATTTAGTACATTCAAGGCTGAGATTGAGAGATACTTGGACATTAAGTGAATTCAAGGGAACGGGGATTGGGCCGGTAAGTTGAGTTGAAGTAATGACCAATGATGATCCTATTTAACGGTTGAGAAGACGAGAGGGGCCGAATGGTCTACTCTTGTTCTTCTAACTTATATTTGTTTCTGAAAAATAAAATGTTTCAAGAGAGAAGGAAAAGCTGTGTAAGTGAAATGGAATGGAAAAGTGAGAAAAGCTGGGTTGTTGATGGTGGGTGTGTTACAAAAGGTAAAAATGAAACATTATAAATCTATCCTGAAATTTGAGGAGAAGGTGAATATTGTAAATGAAGTTAAATTTGCCACTGACCATCTTCATACACAAATATTGCCCACAGACAGAGTTCTTTGGATTTTATTTTAGAATTAATTTATTGGACTTTAGTATCAGTCATGACTTCAGAATGTTGTCCAAGGATTAAAATAAATAAGCTATCCTTTTTTGTCCGATTCAATAAACAATGGGACAGACACTGCCCTCCCGAACTGGTAGCTTCACCAATATCATCAAGCCACTTTTTTTCCCCAAATGTGAAAATATCAAATTGGCAAATCTTTGTAGGACGGGGCAGAATCTAGTGAAATTCTAGACTTCAGCCACTTTGATCCACTCCAGCAGCATACACCAGCCACAGCTGGGTCCTGATGAAATGTTGCATTAATGAGTTTTGGCAGAATCAATATTACTCTTCATTCATACTTTCTTCGGCCTATATATATCCTCAGCATCTCATAGATGAGTGATTACTTATGGACATTTCAATCAAGAGTCTTTTCCGAGAGATCATACAGCTATACCTGTCAATCCAGGGACTGGCTCCCAGTGCTTCCTAACTAAGTGACAGCTGAGGTATTGTTGGGCCCAATGAGCAGATACATTGTGCGTATTATAAAGAAGACTGAGGATATAAAACACTCCCTTGGGCTCATCAAGAATCATAGAATCCCCACAGTGCAGAAGGAGGCCATTCAGCCCATCGAGCCTGCACCGACAACAATTCCACCTAGACCCTATCTCCGTAACCCCACATATTTAGCAAACTAATACCCCTAACACTAAAGGGCAATTTAGCACGGTCAATCAACCTAACCCACACATCTTTGGAGTGTGGGAGGAAACTGGAGCACCCAGACGAAAGTCACGCAGACACGGGGAGAACTTGCAAACTCCACACAGACAGTCATCCAAGGCCAGAATCAAACCTGGGTGTCTGATGCTGTGAGGCAGCAGTGTTAATCACTGTGCCACCGTGCTGCCAAATTTAGAGATCGATTCCTAAAATCAGCTTCTGTTTCTCTGCAAGTGGAGGTGTTTGGATGGCACAGATTGATTTAACCTTCAACATTCTATTGTTCTCCATGGGAAAGTACAAGGCGGGCAGCCACCAAAAGGAGTATCTCTGTCACATCTCTTATACCTTGTGAATCTTCCAACAATGCTACATCCAGTCATCTGTCGAGAAGCATCCCAAATGATGAAACATCTCCTGCCACAGCTATGCAGCCAGCTTTACAAACCTGAAAGTCTTCAACCCTTGAGCCAGAACCTGAGAGGGAAACAACAGCAAGAGAAGGTGTAGAGTTTGACAAAAAGAAGCACCAAGCCACTGACAAAGCAGCCCCGCTTGATTGGCACCCCATCTACAAACATTCACTCCCTCCACCACTGACGCTCAGTAGCAGCAGTGTGTACTGTCCACAAGATGCACTGCAGCAATTCACCAAGGCTCCTTCGACAGGACCTTCTAAACCCACAACCACTACCATCTAGAAGGACAAGGGCCATAGGCACACGGGAACACCACCACCTGGATGTTCCCTTCTCAGCCACTCACCATCCTGATTTGGAAATATATCGCCATTCCTTCACTGTCGCTGGGTAAAAATCCTAGAACGCCATCCCTAACAGCACTATGGGTGTACCTACACCACATGAAATGCAGGGATTCAAAAAGGAAGCTCACCATCATCATGTCAAGGACAATAAGGGATGGGCAATAAATGGTGATCTATGTTCCATGAATCAATTAAAAAGACCTCTTACAATATCAGTCTGAATCCTCACTTCCCACACCAACTGTACACACACAAAGAACAAAGAAAATTACAGCGCAGGAACAGGCCCTTCAGCCCTCCAAGCCTGCACCGACCATGTTACCCGACTTAACTAAAACCCCCTACCCTTCCTTCCAGAGACCATATCCCTCTATTCCCATCCTATTCATGTATTTGTCAAGACGCCCCTTAAAAGTCACTATCGTATCTGTTTCCACTATCTCCCTCGGCAATGAGTTCCAGGCACCCACCACCCTCTTTGTAAAAAATCTGCCTCATACATCTCCTTTAAATCTTGCCCCTCGCACCTTAAACCTGTGCCCCCTCGTAATTGACTCTTCCACCTTGGGAAAAAGCTTCTGACTATCCACTCTGTCCATGTCTCTCATAATCTTGTAGACTTCTGTCAGGTCACCCCTCAACCTCCGTCATTCCAGTGAGAACAAACCAAGTTTCTCCAACCTCTCCTCATAGCTAATGCCCTTCATACCTGGCAACATCTCGGTAAATCTTTTCTGTACCCTCTCCAAAGCCTCCACATCCTTCTGGTAGTGTGGCGACCAGAATTGAACACTATATTCCAAGTGCGGCCTAACTAAGGTTCTATAAAGCTGCAACATGACTTGCCAATTTTTAAACTCAATGCCCCGTCTTTATCAAACCGTCTTTGACTTCCTCTATGTGGAAACATAATGCCAATTAATAATGAATTATGGATAGATTGGTTTTTCAATTCCCATCTAATGAAGGCTGCCCAAAGTAATTTTATTCATTTCCTCAGCAAATAAACGGAAGAGACTTTGATCTCATGATTCTGAACAGAACACAAACACAGCTCCAAGGGATAGGGACGACTCCAATTGTTTTGCAATGAATGGGTAAGTCAGGTTTTAGTCATGTATGTTCTTGAATTTTTACTGATGTTTTAGGAATTGATTGCTTTGACAGGCCGCTTTGTCCTGGCTGATGTGGGCTGCTTTGTCCTGGAGTGTTGTTGGAGTTGCACTCATCCAGGCAAGTGGAGAGTATTCCATCACACTCCTGACTTGTGCCTTGTAGATGGTGAACAGGCTTTGGGGAGTCAAGAGGTGAGTTACCTACTATAGGATTCCTAGCCTTTGACCTGCTCTTGTAATTGTATTTATATGGCTAATCCAGTTCAGTTTCTGGTCAATGCTGACCCCCTGGATGTTGATAGTGGGGGGATATAGTGAAGTTAGAGAAACAGGGGTGGAGGGGGAACACTGGGAGGGGGTGGTGTGGTCACCAGTTTGTTACCCAGGAGTTAGAAGTGATTTTAATCCTTCTAACTATTCATGAGTAAATATTCTGTTCACTGAGTCAGAAACATACCATATCTGCTGATTTTGTAATCACTCATTCAGATCCCATGAACGTTGTCGAGACCAACAAGGCCGTTGCTCTGAAAAGATATACACAAATAACACAAATCTCTCTTCTAACTCTAGCTGCACAGAATAGCTATTTGTACTGCAGTGAAGTATCTCGGGTGGTGCAGTGAACCTGCTACCTGGGACATAACCTGCAGCTACCGATTCACTATCAGGCTAACTTTCTATGATCCAACCTACTTGAATTTCCAATCTTTGTTTATTTGCTGCAAAGTTTATTCCCGTCCCCAAAAGTGAAATTAAACAGAGCTCCCGCATACTAAAGACATGCTACATTATTAATCCTGAGCCTGCCTTTAAAAATCAGACAGGTCGACCGAGAAAGCTAATAAAAGCTGCACAACAACTTCAAAGAAAGCAGCTCTCTGTTTGCCGTCTATTGCAATTCTGCTCTTCAAGTCAAAAACAATTAAGCTGGAACAGTTGCAGACAATTCAATTGTGAAGATAAGGAAGTTCCGCAGCCTTCAGCACACTTCACAATGTCTGACTCTGTCATTGTGGATTCTGCCCTTGCTGATTTGTGGTGATTGTCCCTTTAAGGGCAACACAGCAGTAGAGGGTCACCTGGTTTGAGGGACCTATTGGGACCGAGCATGGGTAATCACCCCAGGGGGTGGAGTCCTCTCTTAGACAGAAGACATCTAGATGGCATGTAGTAGACATATAGGGACTGGAGCAGCTGATGGACTGCTGTGGGGGAGCCAAGGTGTGGGAGTGCCAGCCTCTGTACAGTTTCTACTTGGTAATAAATATCCTTTGTGTTCCTGACAAAGTGTGTGAGCGTGCATCATTACAACCCCAGGAAAACTGGTCATTGATACAACATTGAAATCCAATAATGAGACCACATCTGGAGGACTGTGAGCAGTTTTGTTCCCCTTATTTAAGGAAAGATATTGGCTGGAATTCTCCAATCTTGTTCACCCCGCCACCGCTGCCAGCGAAAATGGAGAATTTGGCGCTCAGCCAAAACTCCATTCACAGCAGTGGGACTGGAGAATCCCAGCCATCATATCATTGGAATCAGTTCAGGGAATGTGCGCTAGCATGATCTCCGGTATGGAGGGATTGTCTTATGGGGAATGGAGGGATACAGAGGGATATGTCTTATGGTTAACACTGCTGCCTCACAGCATAAGGGACCAGAGTTCAATTCCAGCCTTGGGTCACTGTCTGTGCGGAGTTTGCACATTCTCCCCATGTCTGTGTGGGTTTCCTCCGGGTGCTCCGGTTTCCTCCCACAGTCCAAAGATGTGCGGGTTAGGTTTATTATCCATGCTAAATTGACCCTAGTGTCAAGGATTAGCAGGGTAAATATGTGGGATTACAGGAATAGGGCTGGGTGGGATTGTGGTCGGTGCAGACTCGATGGGCCAAATGGTCTCCTTCTGCACTGTAGGGACTCTATGACTATGAAAGGTTAAACAGGTTGTGTTGTGGGGTAATTGAGATGGCCGGTACTGTCAGTAACTATAGACAATACAAAACTCACAAGGCAGATATATCTGTATAAAATCGTAGCATTTATTTAACAAAAAACAACAAGCAGCTGCTTGGAGATCACCAAAAGGGTTAAGTAGCTCTGGAGTTGAGCGATAGAACCTCTCCGATGAATCTAATGTTTGCAATCAAAAACAGATCATTTATTATTTTTTATCATCAATTATTCCTGCCTTACATTCTTAGAAATCATTGAAATCATAGAAACCCTACAGTACAGAAAGAGGCCATTCGGCCCATCGAGTCTTCACCGACCACAATCCCACCCAGGCCCTACCCCCATATCCCTACATATTTTACCCGCTAATCCCTCTAACCTACGCATCCCAGGACACTAAGGGGCAATTTAGCATGGCCAATCAACCTAACCCGCACATCTTTGGACTGTGAGAGGAAACCGGAGCACCCGGAGGAAACCCACACAGACACGAGGAGAATGTGCAAACTCCACACAGACAGTGACCCATGCCAGGAATCGAACCCAGGTCCCTGGAGCTGTGAAGCAGCAGTGCTAACCACTCTGCTACCGTGCCATCATTTAAAATCAATTCCAATAATAATCTTTGACATTCACCTCAGCCAATTGCATTCTACCATCCAGTATAATGATATTTCATTTGTCAATTTAATCTGGATGCTAACTCCCATTTTGGCTAAAGTCACTTCCTGGTTACCCTAGATGCTTGCTACAAGAGTCAAAGTGGATGTTCCCGCTGGATCATTGCCAACCTGGATGAACATGTGGTCCTGTTGCCAGGCACCTACTTATCCTGAGTCTAGATAATGAATTGAGCCTATTCATAATGTTGCGAGATCTGTTCCTCACCAGAAACTTTCTGATAAGAATTTCACTAACTATGGGGTTCCCAGGCCTTTGGCTCTGAACTATTCATCTTTAGCATCATCCCTCACGGTAGCCTGCTTTCGGCTGAAGTGACCAATGATCCATACAACATTTAAAATACATTCGTCCCATTGAGTCTGCACTGACCACAATCCCACCCAGGTCCTGTCCCCATAACCCCATGCATTTACCCTAGCTAGTCCCCCTGACACTAAAGGGCAATTTAGTATGACCAATCCACTTAACCCGCACATCTTTGCACTGTGGGAGGAAACCGGAGCACCCGGAGAAAACCTACGAAGACATGGGTAGAATATGCAAACTCCACACAGACAGTGACCCGAGGCTGGAATTGAACCCAGGTCCCTGGCGCTGTGAGGCAGCAGTGCTAACCACTGTACCACCATGTCTATATATGACTCTATATACCAGTAAAGAGTCATTGAACTCTTTAATGGTATTCTTGTCAGTGTCAAAATGTATTCTATTATATACCTTATTAACTAATTAGGAACTTCCCACTTCAGGTTGGGACTCTACTCATTGGAATTTAGAAGAATGAGAGGTGATCTCATTGAAACGAGATTATTGAGGGGTTTGACAGGGTAAATGTTGAGAGGATGTTTCCCCCTCATGGGAGAGTCTAGGGCCGGAGGGCAGAGTCTCAGAATAAAGGGGCACCAATTTAACACTGAGATGAGGAGGAATTTCTATCTCAGAGGGTTATGAGTCTTTGGAACTTCTAGCCACAGAGAGCTGTGGGGACAGAGTCACTGTGTATATTTAAGGCCAAGATAGATAGATTTTTGATCAGTAAGGGAATCAAGAATTATGGGGAAAGGGCAGGAAAGTGGATGTGAGGAATGTCAGATTAGCCATGATCCTAATGAATGGCGGAGCAGGCTCAAGAGGCCAAACCGCCGACTCCTGTTCCTATTCCTTATGGTCTAATGGTCTATTGGATACTCACCAATCATAGAAACATCCACCTGAGCTAAGTGGTCCTCGCCAATATGCCCCAAGGGACAGGTTCCGGTCAGGAGGAGGTCTGGCTAAAATGTTTTACTTTATTAATTCGTGGAAGATGGGCGTCACTGGTTGGCCAGCATTTATTGCCCATTCCTAGTTGCCCAAGGGCAGTTGAGAGTCAACCACATTGCTGTGGCTCTGGAGTCATACATAGGCCAGACTAGATAAGGACGGCAGATTTCCTTCCCTAAAGGAGATTAGTGAACCAGATGGGTTTTTCTGACAATCAGCAATGGCTTCATGGTTGTCAGTAGATTCCTAATTCAGATATTTTTTATTGAATTCAAATTCTACCACCTGCTGTGATGAGATTGGAACCCAGGTCCCAGAACATTAGTTGAGTTTCTGGATTAATATTCTAGCGTTAATACCACTAGGCCATCACCACCCTGTAAATTTCTGAGTAATTTCCTAAAATGGGACATGGAGAGAATCAGAGTGCAAACTCCAGCCAGGAAATGAGGCTGCGCAACTACCAGGGATTACGCTACAGGCACAGGGTTGGGAGTATGAGTGTTTTAACCCTTTAAGGGGTAGCACGGTTGCACAGTTGTTAGTACTGCTGCCTCACAGTGCCAGGAGCCTGAGTTCGATTCCGGCCTCAGGTCACCGTCCATGTGGAGTTGGCACATCCTCCCCGTGTCTGCATGGGTTTCCTCCAGATGCTCCGGTTTCCTCCCACACTCCAAAGATGGGTGAGTTAGGTTGATTGGCCGTGCTAATTTGACCCTATTGTCAGGGAGATTAGCAGGATAATGTGTGGGGTTACGGGAATAGGGCCTGGGTGGGATTGTGGTTGGTGCAGACTCAGTGGGTTGAATGGCCTCCTGCACTGCAGGGATACTATGATTCTTTCTAATCAATTTGTCTTCTTGACCCAAAGGCAATCTTTGATAACATTTATTGTTTACTGGGTTTTCCTGCAGGGTTTCCAGGAGGGTTTCTAAGATAAGGACTGACCGAAGTAGGTCAGGCAGGTCAAACTGAATGAGGCATTCTTTGCCCACTCACAATGTGCATTCACATCTGTGTGCTTACAATGACCTCGCTTTAACATATAGAGAACTAGCTGAATGTGGAGGTTCGAGTAGATAAGCCCGAAAAATGGGTGTGTGGATCATCTAAATAATTCACCCCGGTTTATTTATTGCGCTGCTGGAAACAAATTAAATTTGTACTGCTTACTGTTTGAAACGATTGCTGCATGCAGACAACGCTAGCCGTGCTGTGCAGTGGCTGCACCAGGCAACAGGCCAGGTATTGCAAATAACATTTGTTGTGCCTGCCACACAGTCTGTTTTAACCCTCATACGGTGGACAAAGAATTGCGAGTAGACTTCTTGTGAGTACAACAATATTTATTTGAGACACACAATCAATAATCACCCAACCAACCAACAATAAGTTATCTTACAGAAATACTAAATTTCAAGTCCAATACTGGACCTTAACTTAACTTTGTGAGACTGGCGAGTACCCAAGCAGATATTGGCCTTTATCTGTGCGCTGGTCTCGGTCGTCCTCTCCGGAGTCTGGTCCTTTGGTCTGGTCTGGCACTCTGGCTCTGGTCTTCCTTCCTTCTCGGGTGTGGTGGCTCTCCTCGTGCTGGTCGTCGCTGGCAATGGTCACCATTGTTGTCGCTCGTTCATGGGGTCAGAGAGAGAGAGAGAGAGCTTCTTCTGTTGTGCAGCACTTTTTATCCCTCCTTGGTTTTGTGTCCTTTTGGGTGGTCTCCTGAGTCTTGTCAATCAATCGATCAGGACTTGATCACCCTGATCGATAAGAGTCCAATCAGGTGCTGCCACACCGATCTCTGGGTGTGTACCCAACAGTAAGAAGTCTCACAACACCAGGTTAAAGTCCAACAGGTTTATTTGGTAGCACAAGCTTTCGGAGTGTCGCTCCTTCTTCAGGTGAGTGAAGAGTTGTGTTCACAAACAGGGCATATATCGACACAAACTCAATTTACAAGATAATGGTTGGAATGCGAGTCTTAACAGGTAATCAAGTCTTTACAGGTACAGACAATGTGAGTGGAAAGAGGGTTAAGCACAGATTAAAGAGATGTGTATTGTCTCCAGCCAGGACAGCTGGTGAGATTTTGCAAGCCCAGGCAAGTCGTGGGGGTTACAGATAGTGTGACATGAACCCAAGATCCTGTTTGAGGCCTTCCTCATGTGTGCGGAACTTGGCTATCAGTCTCTGCTCAGCGATTCTGCGTTGTCGTGTGTCGTGAAGGCCGCCTTGGAGAGCGCTTACCTGAAGATCAGAGGCTGAATGCCTGTGACTGCTGAAGTGTTCCCCAACAGGAAGGGAACATTTCTGCCTGGTGATTGTCGAACGGTGTTCATTCATCCCTTGTCGTAGCGTCTGCATGGTCTCCCCAATGTACCATGCCTCGGGACATCCTTTCCTGCAGCGTATCAAGTAGACAATGTTGGCCGAGTCGCAAGAGTATGTACCGTGTACCTGTTGGATGGTGTTCTCACGTGAGATGATGGCATCCGTGTCGATGATCTGGCACGTCTTGCAGAGGTTGCTGTGGCAGGGTTGTGTGGTGTCGTGGTCACTGTTCTCCTGAAGGCTGGGTAGTTTGCTGTGGACAATGGTCTGTTTGAGGTTGTGCGGTTGTTTGAAGGCAAGAAGTGGGGGTGTGGGGATGGCCTTTGCGAGATGTTCGTCTTCATCAATGACATGTTGAAGTCTCCGGAGAAGATGTCGTGGCTTCTCCGCTCCGGAGAAGCACTGGACTAGGAAGGGTACTCTGTCTGCCGTGTCCCGTGTTTGTCTTCTGAGGAGGGCGGTGCGGTTTTTCGCTATGGCACATCGGAATTGTCGATCGATGAGTCGAGCGCCATATCCTGTTCTTATGCGGGTGTCTTTCAGCATTTGTAGATGTCTGTTGCGATCCTCCTCATCTGAGCAGATCCTGTGTATACGGAGGGCTTGTCCGTAGGGGATGGCTTCTTTAACGTGTTTCGGGTGGAAACTGGAGAAGTACGGCCATGCCTGTAGGTGCTGGAGGCACGTAGGTCACATACCTCCCTCCCAAATAAGGGGTTAAGGCTCCCCTTTGTCTGGTAAACAAGTAGAGTGTCCATTGTCTTTGGGATGGCCCATTTCCTGTGTATTCAGTCGTCTGAGCTGCAGCCTGTTTATCTCTGTCTTTTAAGCTGCAACCTGCTGTTTCAGTGCTTGTCCAATTATCCCAGCATGCTCTGGAAATCGCCATTTTAGGTTGCCCATTGGCCACACTTATGTTACTCAAAGGTAGCCTGCACCTCTTAAAGGGGAATTGTACAATGTCTGGAAGAGGTTGCGGAAGACATTTGAAAACTGAATCAATGCTTTGACACTTCGAGGAATAGTGAAGGTGTGAGTTGGCAGACACCAAGGTTTACAAACATTGTACTGGAGGTGTCGGTGGAAGAAATGGAGAGGAGAGACATCCTTTATCCAGAGCGAAGTAGGAGGCCTTCTAGACGCATGTTCAGGAAGAACTGAGATCAAGAAGTTGATGCCAGGAGTGTTACTCCAAGGAAATAGATCTGTGCGCTAAGTGTATTGCTCATTCAGCTAGTACAGACATGAGGGACCAAATGGCCGCCTCCTCTACTGTAACAATTCCATGATTCTGTCATTGTGTGAGTTCAATCTGCAAATAATATCCTGCATCATAATCCTCACCAACTGCTTAATTCCTTACGCCCCCATCACACACCTACCTACAGTCTCTGCCAATCAGTACTCAATCCATCAGCTCATTCGCTTTCACTCACTCTCACTGTTGCAAGATTAAAACCCACTATTTAAAACGGACAGCTATTCAACCCTGACAGCCACGTCTGCACAAGCGCTAGAATCCATTCTCAGCAGTGCGTCACGGGAAGATGTTGTTCCAGTCACCAGTTAAAGCTGAGACTTCAAACAAATTACAAACACTGTAATATGTTTGGAATTCTCTGACTAAAACATCTTGGCAGGGTTTTGCTGTCAACGCCAATAGGTGTATGTTTAGTTATTGCTAATAAAAAATATGGAATGCTGAATAAATGTGTTATATTGAACATTTAATGCAGTAAATCGTATTGTAAGAACGACCACCCTCTAATTTGTGTGTATGTTTTTACTCTGCACTGTACATTTGTATGGTTTGTTGGTGTATTTATTTTCCGTTGTGTGGATATGTGTGGGTGTTTAATTGGTTTGGGTCACTTAGATATTGCGTGGTTGCGTGCGTGCATGTATGCATTTAGGTATTGTTTGGGGTGTGAGGATGTGTGCTCTGGTCTATGTTCATATGTAAGAAGTCATCAACTGATGAAGGAGCGAGACTCCGAAAGCTTGTGATTCCAAATAAACCCGTTGAACTTTAACTTGGTGTTGTGAGACTTCTTACTGTGCCCACCCCAATCCAACGCCGGCATCTCCACATGATTTTTATATGTGTATGCGGAGTAGGGGGGGTGGGCGTGTATATCGGTTTCAACCTCTCCATGAGGCAGTGAGTTCCACATTTTCACCACTCTCTTTGTAAAAATATTCCTCCTAAAACGATGTTATATTTATGCCCCTGGTTGTGGAATCAGCTTCAAGTGGAAACAATTTTTCCACATCCACGCGACTGAATCCCTTCCTGATTTTAAAGATCACTGGCTCTTTCCTTTTTCAGAATAAAGAGTCTCCGTCTGTTCAAATTTGTCTCAATTTCAATACTGCTTCAATAAGGCCAGAATTCTTTAATGTCATTCCCCCGTCACCATTGCCAGCGAGAATGGAGAGTTTGGCGTTCAGCCAAAATTCCATTCACCGCAGCGGGAACGGAAAATCCCAACCACGGGCAAAGTCTGAGAATTCTGGCCTACATGTTTCAGATATGGAGATGAGAATTGATTACTGTATTCCTAGAACGTGCAAACTCCACACAGACAGTGACCCAAGCCAGGAATCAAACCCAAGTCCCTGGAGCTGTCAGGCAGCAGTGCTAACCACTGTGTCACCCATGGTAGCACAGATCTTCGAAGAACATGAGAAAGAAACATTAGGTGGAATTTTCCAGTCTCACCTGCCACTCAGATTTCCGGCCCCGCCAAAGGCGATGGCGTTTTGGACGACTTGTTGCATTTTCCAGCCCTGCCCCCACTGGGACGGAGCCATTAAATTCCAACCATAATAATTAGGAGCAGGAGTAGGCCACTCAGCCCATGCGGCCTGCTGCACCATTGACTAAGATCATGGCTGATCTAATTTAGCTTAGATTCCACTTTCCTGTCTGCCCCCATAAACCTTGACTGTCTCGTAGATCAAAAATCTGTCTATAGGTACATTAATATTGTCAGAATTCTAGAGGGACACTTATATACCAAAACGGAGTTTGTGGCAACCAGATGTTAAGATGCACTTTCACAAACTTCATTAGCGAACACAAAAGGTATTTATCAATAAGAATTGTACAGCAGCCTCATGGCTATTGCTGCATCTCAAAATATCTGTGCCTAAGAGCCTCTCTCATCATGGGCTGATTCCACACTCAGTCCTGATTGGTCACCCAGACCAGGTGACCCTAACTCTGCTGTGTTACCCTTAAAGGGACAATGACCACACTGGATGAGATAAAATTAAGTGTAGAGGCCATATGAGGAAGGCTGGCAGTCCTTAAAGCTAACCACTTGATCCAGATATAGTGCATGCTAAGTTGTTGAGGGAGGGGAGGGGGAGACGGTGATTTGCGGGGGAAAAACTGGAAAAGGCTGACACTTTTCCAACCTTAGATACAGAAGCCAGCAACCTCTGACCTCGCCTGCAACTGGGATTCTCCAGAGCCGCTGCAGAGAATTGAGTTTTGGCTGAGCACCAAATTCTCCGTTCTCACTGGCAGCGGGGCAGGAACGAATGAGGTTGGAGAATCCCACCCAGACATTGAGCGGGCAATTGTCCCATCCCGACCCGTAACTTTTCTGGCGGGTCGGGGTGGGAGATGCACCGGGATGTTCCGGGATTTGCGCATGCGCCGGGAATGCATGCGTATCTTCCAGAGCCGGAGAACAGTCGGAGACCAGACCATGCTGGAAACCTGCGGGGAGACAGGTAAGTCATTTGAATCTTTTTTATATGTTTTAAATGTATTTTAAATGTAATTATCGGGAACTTACCGGTTCCGATTGAACCTCCCACCCTGCCAGGAGTATTTCATTCCAGCGGAGCTTAGGGTAGCTCCCGCATTCGGGGAACTAGTGGGAGACCCCACCGGAATGAAGGGGGAGGCAATCGGGGCCCCCCAGGGGGTCAGGCGGCGGGGGGGGGGGGGGGTGGGGGGGTGGTAGTGCCCCCTGGGCATGGGCACCCTGGCAGTGCCAGCCTGTGTTCCTGGCACTGCCCAGGGGCAAAGTGCCCACACCCGGGGGCATGTTGGCACTATTGTGGGCGAGGCCTAGGGGCAATCAGTGGGGGTGGGGGGCCACGCTGCATGGGCTTCGGTCTGGGATGGAGGGAGGACAGCGATTGGGGCCGGCTGGGGGGGATGGTCTGCCGGGTGGGCGGCTGCCTCCCAGGAGGACAGGGTCTGACCCCGGGTGGGGAGTCAGCGGGGGGTGGGGGGTTGGGGGGATCGTCACTGCTGCGGGGGGTGGGCTGGACATTGGGACACTCCAGGACGGGGGGGGTCAGGGCTGGCCCGGGAATTGTTGTGGGGTCCGCGATCAGGCTGTGGTGGGAAGGGGGGGGCACTGGAGAGGCAGCACTGAGGGGGTCCAGAGCTGGCCAGCAAACAGGGAGTCTGACAGATCGGCCCACTGCGCATGCGCAGAGTTCCAGAACTGTCTGACTCCAGTGCGAATAGGCTCCGGCCTCCCGGGTTTTTAATGAGATTCACGGTTGGGACCTCTGCAGTGCACAGAGTGCGGAGATTCGAGTGAAAAGCTGAACTGAAAAAACAGTCGTGATCTGGAACAGGTTTCCCACCAATTCAGTGCTCTTGGGAGAATTGCCCCCTGAATTACTGGTTACTTTTGGTGGCACGGTGGCACAATGGTTAGCACTGCTGCCTCACAGCGCCAGGGACCCAGGTTCGATTCCCGGCTTGGGTCACTGTCTGTGTGGAGTCTGCATGTTCTCCCCGTGTCTGCATGGGTTTCCTCCGGGTGCTCGGGCTTCCTCCCACAGTCCGAAAGATGTGCTGGTTAGGGTGCATTAGCCATGCTAAATTCTCCCTCAGTGTACCCGAACAGGCGCCGGAGTGTGACGACTAGGGGATTTTCACTTCATTGCAGAGTTAATGTAAGCCTATTTGTGACACTAATAAATGAACTAAAACTAAAACTTATCATACACCCTTGTTCAGTAAGGGGAGATAAATAAGCCCGATAATTGGAATCCCGATCATTTAACATCATTGGTGAGAAGCTTTTATGAACTTATGAAAGAGAGCCAGAGTTATTTTGTGAAGGGCAATTGAAAGCAGAGAATGTTGCACACCTGACAGCATCTGTGGAGGCCAATGACCTTTCATTCGAACAGAGAAAGGTTAGAAAAGCGATCATGTTTAAACTGGTGGAATAGGGGGAGGCTGGGATAAAGAATAAAAAGGAAAAGTCACGATTGACACCTGTTGCACTGTTTGAGGTTGTGTTGCCCTCTCTGTAATGCGCAGAACCTGCTTCTTTCGAACATCTGCCACTGATGCACATGTAACAATGTCATTACATCTTAGCTCTTTACAAAGGAAAAGCTCCCACTGTAATATGTTATACTGTGAGCATTGACCCAGAAACTGTCTCGCTGCAATCTGATGGGCCATGATTAACACTGACTAATTGAACAAGAATGAGGAAGTTCAAAGTTCATACAAATTACATGCTGCAGACATCACTTCACAAATAAGCCCTGGGCCTGTCTTCCATAACTATTTTTAAAATCTTATTTATGAATCTTAACTCATGCAATCATTACCGATAGCTGTGCCCGGAAATGTCTTGAATGACCATCTCTTAAATATCAGTGAGTGTCTCCTTGTTAAATGCGGTGGGACTGTGAGCAGTGGAGTGATTGGCTCCTGCTGCTTTGTTTTGGTTTGTTTTGATGAGACTTCACTTGTCCGCTGAAAGCTGAACAGCGGGGAGATGCTTTTCACAGTTCACTTGTGCCGAGATGTCGAACTGCACTAGTGAGTCATGACTTTTAAAGTCTCAGCTCCGTGACTCATGGCTGATTGCACAGTCTCCACATGTACAGCAGACGCACTGTTCAGTTTACTGAACACTGCTTAAGCACGAAAGGCTACAACGGAACTCATTCCCCACTTTGCAAAAACACTTGCCGTGAAAAGCCAAAACACACAAGAGCCAATGGCGCTGTCAATAATCTGGACAGCTACACAGACTTATCAAACTGTTAAATCAAAAATTCCTGAAGACAAGAGTAATAATTAAGGATGGTTTGTGTGTGAGGGAGCAATTTGTTAAGCAACAAGGCTAACTTTCTATATTGTTATAGGCGTGAAGGGAAGCATAGAAGATTGAAAATGAAACACTGCACTCACTGCTGATCAGGACATCTATGTTACAGAAATCCTTTGAACCTTTCAACAACCTGCATTTATATAGCACCTTTAACATAAATTAAAATGCCCTTCTGTAACATCTTTAATAATAGCTTCTAACATTTTCCCTATGAAGATGTTAGGCTAACTGGCCTGTAGTTTCCTGCTTTCTGTCTCACAGTCATAGAGGTTTACAGCATGGAAACAGGCACTTTGGCCCAACTTGTCCATGCCGCTCCTTTTTTAACCCCTAAGCTAATCACTGCCTTTTTGAGGCACTCCCTGCCTTTTGGAATAAGTTTGCTATTTTCTAATCAAATTGCGCCTACCTCTAAATCTAGGGAATTTTGAAAAATGAAAACCAACCTCATTAGCCACTTCTTTTAGGATGAAGTCCACTAGGAGCTGAGGATTTGTCAGCCTGAGGCTCCAATAATTTGCTTGGCATCACTTTCCTGGTAATTGTAATTTTCCCAAGTTCCTGACTTGCAGCTATTTCTGGGATGTTACTCATATTCTCTGTAATGAAGACCGATGCAAAATACCTGCCCAATTCATCTGCCATTCCCTTATTTTTCATTATTGCTTCTCTAGACTCTCTATCTACACTCACTTTGTTAACTTTAAATATCTATAGGAACTCTGACTATCCATCTTTTTATTATTAGCTATTTTATTACAAGGTGTTTGTAACGTTGTAAAATGCTAGGGGGGGAAAGCATTGCATGGTCCTGCTAAAAGGTGGTGCTTTTTCTGTGCTTTGAGATTTAAAATGCAAGGACATAGAGAGCTCCAAGCTGAAGCATTTGTATTGAAAGGCCAAGCAGCAGTATTTACCAAGCCAAGTGGCTTTTGAATTCAGCCTATCAATTTGAATCAGGCACTTAGATACCAAAAACCTATTAAATTTAAATCTGAAGCAATCCTATTGTGGGAAATATTGATACGTCATCACAAGTATAAAAGGAGGGGGCAGTGGGACAAAGAGGGAGAGAAACTGCCACCTGCCAGAGCTAACAACTCACAGCTCTAAACTCTTTCCTGAGAGAGAATCATTGGCTCTCACAGCTTCGTCTATATCTTAGAGAAAGCACCATCTCGATAGCAAAGTTACTCAAAGAAGAAAGAAGTTCTAGACAGAAGAATCAACAGAGAAAGCCCAGAATATTCCAGAAGACACAAAACCTGGTTGTAATTTGGAGATTGACTAAATTCTATTTTGTGAATGAGTGGGAATTGTATTTATTTGAACAGCATTCCATTAGAATCTTGTTTTATTCGGGAATAGTTAATAGTTAGGGGAGAATTTTTCGGTTTGTTAATAGTTTAGTTAATTTGCTCACTGTTAAATAAAAAATTGTTACATGTTGATCTTAAAGAGAGTATCGGATTTATTTTTTTATTTAACCACTGAAGAGCAGGTCACACACTTTTTAAAGATTATAAGTTGAGGTACTCCTCTTGGGATGTTTCAGTGTTAGATCATAGATAGACGATCCACCTCTGCTTTAAAGCAGATGTCACTCAGTCTGCCAGATACAGGATGATGTCCTTCTCGTTAAAGAAAGTTGTTCACCAGCTGGTGTCAATTCTTCACTCTAAAGGTGATGATCATTAGAAGGTAAAGTTGCCAGAGTCCCAAATGATCATTGGCTGCTCTCCCCCTTGAGGGGGAGAGATGACTGGTGGTGATTTAACCTGAGAATCGCCACATCTCAGGCAAGGGGCAATGTTGAGAAGACGGGGCCTTCATGAATAACCTCAGCCAGTACAGGAATTGAACCCATGCTGTTGACATCACTCTGCATGATAAACCAATTGTCAGCTCAGGAAGATGATGGACAAAAGAATAGTTTGCATAAGTGTGTACCAAATGCGTATCCATCATTAAAGCAGGGTTTAACACCAAGCGATGGTGTGGTTTTTGATTAATTTGTATGACCATCCATATCTGAATTCTTCTTGTAAAATCCTGAACATAAAAAGTAGGAGAATCTGTTGAATGGCCTCTTTCCTCACTGTATAATCCTTTGATTCCCAGGGTAGAAATATCAATCACTAAGGGACATAGGTTTAAGGTAAAAGGGGGAAAGTTTAAAGGAGATGTGAGAGGCAAGTCTTTTACGCAGAGGGTGGTAAGTGCCTGCAATGCGCTGCCATTACAGAGAAGGAGGTGCTGGAAGTCTTAAACCTTCCAGGTTTAATAGGTAGATAAATCCCTGGGACCTGATGAAGTTTATCCCAGAACATTGAGGGAGGCATGGGAGGAAATTGCAGATGCCCTAGTCGAGATATTTGAATCATCGACAGCCACAGGTGATGTGCCTGAAAATTGGAGGGTGGCAAATGTTGTTTAAGAAGAGCTGCAGGGAAAAGCCTGGGATCTACAGGCCGGTGACCCTAATGTCTGTGGTGGGTAAGTTGTTGGAAGGTATTTTGAGAGACAGGATCTACAGGCATTTAGAGAGGCAAGGACTGATTAGGGAAGGTCAGCATGGCTTTGTAAGTAGAAAATCATGTCTCACGAAATTGAGTTTTTTGAAGAGGTAACAAAGATGGTAAGATGTGAGAAGTGCAGTCCATGTTGTATAGATGGATTTTAGCAAGGCCTATGACAAGGTTAAATCTCATGGGATCCAGGGTGAGGTAGCTAAATTGATACAAAATTGGCTTGATGACAGAAGACCGAGGGTGGTTGTAGAGGGTTGTTTTTCAAACTGGAGGCCTGTGACCAGCGGTGTGCCTCAGGGATTGGTGCTGGGTCCACTGTTATTTGTCATTTATATTAATGATTTGGATGAGAATTTAGTAGACATGGTTAGTAAGTTTGCAGATGACACCAGGATTGGTGGCATAGTGGACAGTAAAGAAGGTTATCTAGGATTGCAATGGGATCTTGATCAATTGGGCCAGTGGGCTGACGAATGGCAGATGGAGTTTAATTTAGATAAATGCATTTTGGTGGATTGAACCAGGGCAGGACTTACTCAGTTAATGGGAGGGCTTTGGGGAGAGTTATAGAACAAAGAGATCTAGGGGTACAGGTTCATAGCTCCTTGAAAATAGAGTCAAAGGTGGACAGGGTGGTGAAAAAGGCATTCGGCATGCTTGATTTCATTGGCCAGAGCGTTGAATATAGGAGTTGGGATGTCTTGTTGATGTTGTACAAGACATTGGTAAGGCCACACTTGGAATACTGTGTGCAGTTCTGGTGAAGTGTAGATGCTGCTGTAATGTGGGAAACTCAGCAGTTAATTTGTGCACAGGTTTAGATAAGGTAGACAAAGCAAAGCTGTTCCCATCAGTTGTACGTACAAGTGCTGGTGGACGCAGCTCAGGATTTCACCGAGGTAGGTAGCGGGAGCTGGGACATTTCTCAGGTCATCCCTCCAGCCTTGGGATCAAGTGTGTGCAAAAGCAGGATCTTCATTGCTGTGTGGAGGTGGGTGCAGGCCAGCCAATTCAGGAGAAAGATTGGAAGCAGCCACGGGGGCTGCTGGGGGCCAAGGGCTGGGGGCTGTTTAAATAACTCGCCTCAGTGCTCTGTGGCTTTGTCTCTGTTACAGTGAAAAATGTAAGGCCTTCTAGCTCTCACCCGTCACACCCCATTGCCCCCACACTCCATGCCACCTTGTGCAACCATACCAAACTATGCCCCTCTATCCACCTCCCAAGGTCTCTCATGCCCTCTTTACACCAAACTATGGCATTTCTATGTCCATTGACCCACTATACACTGAATGGAACCAATGGACTCTGTAGTGACAATTGGATGTGCAAAAAAAACTTCAAAAAAAAAGTCACTCATTCATTACTTTCCACTATGTTAAAACAGTCAATTCACTGCAACCCAATCAAAGTGTCAATAGTCCAGACCCTTTAAAGTATCAAAAACAGAAACTGCAATCACTTAAAACAGAGAAATGGATTTCTGATATATTGCTCTGTTCAAACACTTGACCCCCGGAAACAATATTTCTTGATAGACAGCTCTGCTCTCTGATCTCTGCTGTCAATTTCACAATGTTCACTTACACAGGGTTAAGGGGTTTTAAGTGATTGCAGTTCCTGTTTTGATACTTTAAAGGGTCTGGATGATTGACACTTTTGTTGAGTTGCAGTGAAAGGACTTATTTTAACATATTAAAAAGTAATAAATGAGAGAAATTACTTTTAGTACTTCTTTGCATTTCCTGTAGGGTTCATTGGTTCTCGACAGTGTATTGTGGGTCATTGGGACAGGAATGCAATAGCTTGTCATGGCACGAGAGGAAGACTTTTTAAACTCACCTTTCAAAGGTTCCCTCATGCAGACTATGGTTCATGATTCCTCTGAGATTCCGTGAAGCGCGACTCTTTGAAAAGCTGGCCCGACTCCATGAACATTGACGAGGACTAGGTCATGCTTATCTCTGTAATGGAGCCCAGCAAGTCAGGAATGCCAGGTGTGGACTTTTGACCCAAACCAGCCCGTATCCCTAAAAGGCACTCCTGAAATTGGAACACCCAGGAATAGGGCCAGGAATCCCGGAAATGGGACCACTATTTCCACAGGGTTCCTGGGTTGATGAAAATCCAGGCCAAGGTTTGGGCAAGAGATACAGGGCAATGTGAGGAAAACATTTTCATCTTGCTACGAATCGTAATGATCTGGAACTTGCTGCCAAGTGGGTGGTGGAAATGGAGAGGGTCAATAATTTCAAAAAGAAATCAGATAGGAAATAAACTTGCAGAGCTATGGGAACGGAGCTGGGGAATGCGATTGACTAGATTAATCTACAGAAAGCAAGCATAGACTTGATGTGCTGAATGGCCTCCTTCTGGAATGAAAGGACACTTTAGAACATCAAGATCCACAAAGGTCAACGAGGTAATGACTGATCAGATTTAATGGTGTTGATTAAGAGATAAATATTCACCCAGATGCTATGGGCGGCACAGTGGTTAGCACTGCTGCCTAACAGCACCAGGGGCCTGGGTTCAATTCCCTGTTTGGGTGACTCTCTGTGTGGAGTTTGCACGTTCTCTCCTTGTCTGCGTGTTTTTCCTCCGGGTGCTCCAGTTTCCTCCCACAGTTCAAAAGACATGCTGCTCAGGTGCATTGTCCATGCTAAATTCACCCTCGGTATTCAGTGGCCAAATGGACCACCTAATCTCTCTCTTTCCCAACGAATGACAACAACGGTGACCACCACCAGCAACGACCAGCATGAGGAGAGCCACCCCACCCAAGAAGAAAGGAAGACCAGAGCCAGAGTATCAGACCAGACCAAGGACTAGACTACGCAGAGGACTACGGAGACCAACACGCAGATAAAGACCAATATCTGCCTGGGTCCTTGCCAGTCACACAAAAGTTAAGTCAAGGTCTAGTATTGGACTTGAACTTTGATATTCTATAAGATAACTTATTGTTGATTGGGTGGGTGATTATTAATTGTATGTAAATAAATACTATTGTACTCACAAGAAGTCTATTTGCAATTCTTTGTCCACCGTATAAGGGTTAAAACAGGCTCTGCGGCAGGCGCAACAATAGTACCTGAACAGGCACCGGAGTGTGACCACTGGAGGATTTTCATAGAATCATAGACTCCTATAGTGCAGAAAGAGGCTATTCGACCCATCGAGTCTGCACTGACCACAATTCCACACAGGCCCTATCCCCGTAACCCCATGCATTTACTCTAACTTGCTCCCCCAAGGCATTAAGGCACAATTTAGCATGTCCAATCCATCTAACCCACAAATCTTACGGACTGTGGGAAGAAGCTGTAACACCTGGAGCAAACCCACACAGTAACTTCATTGCAGTGTTAATATAAGCCTACTTGTGACAATAAATAGCTAAATAAACTTTAAAACTACTCTTCTTTGAATAGAACCAGAGGATCTTTATCACCACTTGAAGGAGCAGATGGAGCTTTAGTTAAAGTCTAATCAAAAGACAGGTCTCCAGCAGTGCAGCACTCCCTCAGTACTGCACTGGAGTGGCAGCATCATTTAAAATTGCATTGTAATCTACCCACTTCTCATCACATCCTCGTCAAACCATGATTAAAATGTCTCTTTAAGACATGGACATTGTGGTCACTACTCTGTGAAGGTGTAAGCTGGCAAGATGTCAAAGTTCCTGGTTCCAGATTCAGTTTCACAGACTTAACTATGCCATTGCCACTGGCAGTGGAAAGAGCTGATCAAAGTTTGCTGGCGGAATGCAGAATGAGAGAAAGTGTATAAATGTACATTTGTAAAGCACTTTAAAAGCAATTATCAGCAGCTCTGAGTCTAAACTGAGGACCCAGCTCATGTATTTTAATGCGCTGTGCTGTGCTTGTAAATTCCACCACAGCAGGAGGGCAGTTTCCAGTCACGAACGCACCAGGCAAACATGGAGTTGTCACAAAGCGACAGCAGGCAGTTAGGGATTTAACCTTTGCACGAGACGGAGACTTGGGCAGCTTGTAACCAAAGTGCAAGTGTTCATTTATGTCTATTTTCTTTTGTGTGGGTCAATACTCCCTACAGTTCACCTGCTCCTCCACAAGCTCATGAAATGAAGTCTTCACTCAGTCTGCATTTAACATGTTCCCTCGTGTCAGAGGATTGAGCTGTCAGTGAAGACTGTGGGTACTAGTGCCCTCAAGCCTTGAAAAGAGGCGACCCTTTAGAAATAATTAAGACTTCAGTCCAAGTGCCAAAAGAAGTAAATTCATGGAGCTAATTTGAATTAGCTGTAACAATAGGACAAGGCACCCACACTCAAAGAAAGGAACAATGATTTTAGGCATTACACCCCAAAGAACTCCTTTACACAACACTTGCAATAATCTTCCAGGCAGGGAAGCAGAGGCAAGAATTGAAGGCAGAGTTTTTAGGCTGAGACTGCTTATCGAAGGATGAAAGATCATGGATTGCTGCAACTCGTGAGGAAGAAGAAAATTTGGACACTTTGATTATTTGCCCCTTGATGTTATCCATCAGTAAAGCTCGGTTGCAACTGAAGTCCACATAGTTTCCTGTACTTAGGAGTATTTTTGAATGCGGCAAAGTGGCACAGTGGTTAGCACTGCTGCCTCACAGCGCAAGAGACCCAGGTTCAATTCCCGGCTTGGGTGACTGTGTGGACATACAACAAAAAAAGAACAGTACAGCACAGGAATAGGCCCTCTTCGGCCCTCCAAGCCTGCGCCGATCACGTTGTCCTATCTAGACCAACCACTTATATCCCTCTATTTCCTGTTTGCAGTTGGAGCCTACACATTCTCCCCATGTCTGCGTGGGTTTCTTCTGGGTGCTCCGGTTTCCTCCCACAATCCAAAAATGTGCGGATTAGGTTGATTGGCCATGCCAAATTGCTCCTTAATGTTGGGGGATGTCAGGGAGATTAGTAGGGTAAATATGTGGGGTTACAGGGATAGGGCCTGGTTGGAATTGTGGTCGATACAGGCTTGATGGGCCAAATGGCCTCCTTCTACACTGTAGGGATCCTATGATTCTAGATATTCAATGTTGAGTGGTGTGATTTATGAGATGCAACAGAACAAATGCTGCATTTACAACCATTTCCCTATCAACAACCAGCTGCAATATTATGGTCAATCAATTCACCTTCAAGAGAGATTTTAATTTGATGGTTACCTTTATTTTATCAAGAAATAAACATGTCAGGAGGGACAACATTGATTCCTATCAAATTTTATTCTTTCATGGGAGGTGAGCATTTCTGGCAAGTCCAGCCTTTGTTGCCCTTCCCAATTGCCCTTGCACTGAATGGCTTACTGGGCTATTTCAGAGAGAGTTACAATACACATTGCTGTGCGTTATATTGGACCTTTAAGAGTTATCACCAGAAGCAAAATGTGTCATGTCATTCAGTCTTAGTTTCACTTTTCCTCTGAGCAAAGCACACACGCAGCTCTAATGCTTTCAAGCATTACAACTGTTCACATGTGTCACGTCTTAATAAATGAAAACCACAATGTAAACACCTTTTTGTATGAGTGATTGGTGTCTTGTGCCTTGTACAGTAAATATGCCCAAGGTATTATAATATTAAAATAACATAGCATCACCATCAGAAGATTTAATACAGGCATGACACGGTAAACCGATTTAGATTGTGTTAAATGTCAGGAGAAGACAGCTGACATGTTGATCAGACCACAACAACGTTGCAGTGTTAGAAAACGCAACGTCATGAATGTGAATAAAGCTTTGGGGACAAAGTGCTGAGCTAGTGCGCAGTAAGGAGCTGGTAAGCAGACAGATCCCTCTTGGTGAGATTGCAGCACATAGCCTGTTAGGTCCATGAGTGACCAGGGTATAGGTCAGGTCAATATCTAGCAAGAGAGAGTCAAACAAACAAAGAAAACTGGCATTAAAGTTGGGCCAGAGAGGCGGCTTTGGAAATTGTTGAACAATAAATCGAAATAAAAGTAATTCCCACCACAACTGGCTTTCATGGGTAAAGTTTCAAAAAAGTGGTTAGAGCAACACTCATCCCTGGTACGACAGAAGAAGGAATGTCAAAGGAATGTTGTCAAAATGTCCAGAAAATTCCCCAATGTGAATTGGAATGCAGTTGACCAACAATTTTGATTCAAGCATGTCTGAACCAGACAAGCAAACCATAAAAATTCACTTAGCAATTGGGAATGAAGGTCTATAGAAGTGGAATCTGTCAGGATTAACAGCCAAACAGCAAAAGGATTCCCAAAAGATATAGGGCAGGATTTTACGACCTTTGCTCGGGCGAAACTGGAAATTCCCACCCGAAGTCAATGGAGATTTCTGTTGTCAGACCCTCGTCGATTCAGTGGCGGGAAAGGTAGTAGAGTTCTGGCCATGGAATATATTGGAAGACCAGCTCAGAATCATGCATTTCTATATCCATTGAATAGAGTTCATGTCGTTTTGACAACAACCAACAAGCCTACAACCTACAACAGTCTATGGAATCCATAGACCACCACTTGATCAGCAAATGCTGAGATAAGGATACGTACTGAGATTTTTCAGAATTGTTGAGTTGGTGATTGCATCCATCCCCATGGAAGTATTCCAGAAAGATCTGATAGACAAACCTAAAACATAAAGCATCGAAGAACTACTCAAGGATGAAGTAAGTGATCCTCACAGGTTGGTGAAACTTACAGGTCCTGTGTACAACCCCAATTGTTAATGCACTCATTATAACACCTAAACCTAGCCAGACATGTGGGAGGTGTGACCTTCTGCATGAACCAAGGAAATGCCCACCTTCCCAGCAATTCTGTAAGGAATGTGTCAGAAAGGGGCATCGACGGTGACAGTGCACAAGAGCAGAGGCTGATGTAGCTACAGAGAACCGTGCACTGATCCAAACAGAGCATACACAATGGGTACCTTCCAGCAGTGAGAATAACAGTCTGGTATCCTGCCAGAAACATATATACATGGGGTGACTGACAAACCAGAAAATTATGATGATATGAATGGTCTGACGAAGAGCTTGAACGTATGTTTCACACAGTCCATCTCATGGAAAACGTAGATGCCATTAAACCATCCAACATAGTTGCCAAGATTTGAATTATCTGCCCCCCAAAAAATTGATAGCTATTTATTATTGGCCAAGATTGATACAGAGGCAAACGCCATCATACCACCCCTAGGAATCCAAGACAGGTATCCACAGTAATGGAAGGTCATTGCAATACCTACTGCTGTGAAACGTTCAGTGTACAACAGCTCACTAATTCCATGTGCAGCTCCTGTGGTCCTGATGTGGAAGTGCAATTAATCCTCCTGGATAGAAACTAAAGGCCCAGTGATTTGCAGATTTATTGGCCTGTCATCATCACACATTAGTCTCAATCCATGGGATCAGTTAGACATCACAAAGCAGATCAGGAACTACTCTAACCACTTCCATTCATCATCACACATTGAAATATCCGGAATGTTTCACAAAATTAGCACTTTTAAGGGAGCTGAAATGTTGCACTTGCAGGGGAATGCTAGTCCGTCAATTGATCCACCAGGTGGGCATGCAGCATCCACATGTAGGGCAAACTGAGGGTCAAATGAGACAAAATGGAAAAAAGAATGAATCATTAGAAGAGGGGGTGGCATGGTGGCACAGTTCTTAGCACTGCTGCATCACAGCGCCAGGGACCCGGGTTCGATTCCCGGTGGCACAGTGCTTAGCACTGCTGCATCACAGCGCCAGGGACCCGGGTTCGATTCCCGGTGGCACAGTGCTTAGCACTGCTGCATCACAGCGCCAGGGACCCGGGTTCGATTCCCGGTGGCACGGTGCTTAGCACTGCTGCATCACAGCGCCAGGGACCCGGGTTCGATTCCCGGTGGCACGGTGCTTAGCACTGCTGCATCACAGCGCCAGGGACCCGGGTTCGATTCCCGGTGGCACAGTGCTTAGCACTGCTGCATCACAGCGCCAGGGACCCGGGTTCGATTCCCGGTGGCACAGTGCTTAGCACTGCTGCATCACAGCGCCAGGGACCCGGGTTCGATTCCCGGTGGCACGGTGACACAGTGCTTAGCACTGCTGCATCACAGCGCCAGGGACCCGGGTTCGATTCCCGGGGGCACAGTGCTTAGCACTGCTGCATCACAGCGCCAGGGACCCGGGTTCAATTCCCGGTGGCACGGTGACACAGTGCTTAGCACTGCTGCATCACAGCGCCAGGGACCCGGGTTCGATTCCCGGTGGCACGGTGACACAGTGCTTAGCACTGCTGCATCACAGCGCCAGGGACCCGGGTTCGATTCCCGGTGGCACAGTGCTTAGCACTGCTGCATCACAGCGCCAGGGACCCGGGTTCGATTCCCGGTGGCACAGTGCTTAGCACTGCTGCATCACAGCGCTAGGGACCCGGGTTCGATTCCCGGTGGCACGGTGCTTAGCACTGCTGCATCACAGCGCCAGGGACCCGGGTTCGATTCCCGGTGGCACGGTGCTTAGCACTGCTGCATCACAGCGCCAGGGACCCGGGTTCGATTCCCGGTGGCACGGTGACACAGTGCTTAGCACTGCTGCATCACAGTGCCAGGGACCCGGGTTCGATTGCTGGCTTGGGTCACTGTCTGTGTGGAGTTTGTACATTCTCCCCGTGTCTGCATGGGTTTCCTCTGGGTGCTGTGCTCAAACCTTTGTAACAATATCACAGGCTGCTCTTCTCTTTCTCCATTTGAAAAACAAAAGACTTGAATTTCTCGACTGCTTCGGGGCTGCTAAATTTAAGAGTGTACACCCTGGACGAGCACTCAGATCCTGCGCGGATCAGCTGGCGGAAGTATTCAAAAGCATCTTCAACCTCTTTTTACAACAATCTGAGGTCCCTATCTGCTTCAAGAAGACGACCATCATCCCGGTATCTAAGAAAAGTCAAGCAGCGTGCCTTAATGACTATCGGTCGGTGGCTCTGACATCCATCATTGTGAAGTGCTTCGAAAGGCCAGTCATGGCACGAATCAATTCCAGCCTCCCAGACTACCTGGATCCACTACAGTTTACCTACCGCTGCAACATGTCTACAGCAGACGCCATCTCCCTGGCCCTGCACTCAACTCAGGAACACTTAGAGAACAAGGACACCTATGTCAGACTCCGATTTATTGTCGATAGTTCAGCCTTCAACACTATTATTCCCACGAAACTCATCTCCAAACTCCATGGCCTGGGCCTCGGCACCTCCCTCTGCGACTGGATCCTGAACTTCCTAACTCACAGACCACAATCAGTAAGGATAGGCAACAACACCTCCTCCACGATCATCCTTAACACCAGTGCCCCACAAGGCTGTATTCTCAGCCCCCTACTATACTCCTTGTACACCTATGACTGCGTGGCCAAATTCCCCTCCAATTCGATTTTCAAGTTTGCTGACAACACCACCGTAGTGGGTCGGATCTCAAACAATGACAAGACAGACTACAGGAATGAGATACAGAATCTGGTGAACTGGTGCAGCAACAATAATCTCTCCCTCAATGTCAACAAAATGAAGGAGATTGTCATTGACTTCAGGAAGCATAAAGGAGAACATGCCCCTGTCTACATCAACAGGGACGAAGTAGAAAGGGTCGAGAGATTCAAGTTTTTTGGTGTTCAGATCACCAACAACCTTTCCGAGTCCCTCCATGCCGACACTATAGTTAAGAAAGCCCACCAATGCCTCTACTTTCTGCTCTACCCAAGACCGCAAGGAACTACAAAAGGTCATGAATGTAGCCCAATCCATCACGCAAACCAGCCTCTGTCTACACTTCCTAGTGCCTCAGCATAATTAAGGAACGCACGCACCCCAGGCATTCTCTCTTCCACCTTCTTACATCGGGAAAAAGATACAAAAGTCTGAGGTCACGTTCCAACCAAGAACAGCTTCTTCCCTGCTGCTGTCAGACTTTTGAATGGACTTACCTTGAATTAGTTGATCTTTCTCTACACCCTAGCTATGACTGTAACACTACATTCTGCACTCTCTTGTTTCCTTCTCTATGAGCGGTATGTTTTGTCCATATAGCGCGCAAGAAACAATACTTTTCACTGTATGTTAATACATGTGACAATAATAAATCAAATCAAATCAAATCAAAGTAACCTGAAAATAGCACGTAGAGAGTGTGCAACAATTGTTCTTGGTGTACTCTGCAATTGTCAAATAATGGGGTATCCTATTTTCAATTTATTTGGTGTTCCTAGAGAGATCATTATGGATAGCAGTCCACAACTTATTGTAAGTTGTTTCAAAATATGGCTGAGAAGTGGAACATTAATCACACAACTTCTTCTCCTCATTACCCTAGATTTAATGACTAAACTGAATGAATGATTAACACAGCAAAATCCCTAATCCGCAAATGTAGACAGACCCAGCAAGATCTATACATTGCAATATTATATTTGAGAGTGACACCTTTAAGTACAACTATTCCATCTCTGGCAGAGCCTATGTTTGGCAGGCCAGTGTGTAGCAATTTGCCTACTCTTACATATTCTACTCTCCCTGAAATTATGTGCAATTTTTAACACTGCAAGGGAAGATGACCAGTGTGCACGATAAGAATGCAGGTACAGAATTGCCAGGTTTACGACTGGGACAACAGTTCACATTCAGAATCCCACAGAAGGTGTGTGGCAACCAGCCAAGGTGACAAGTGTTTGCTCAGAACCAAGGTCTTGTGAAGTCATTACACTCCATTCGGAAAGTTACAAAGCCAGTGCTCAGAGTGGTGCAGACACACCTGAATCCATCTCCTTACTTGCTCCAAATATTAAAAGACAAACAAAAGATCCAAGCTCGCAAGAAAAGGCATTGCACCTCATCTGGAGTTTGATCTGTTGTTTGATCTTAGCCAAAAGGCTGAGAAGCTCAAAGCCACAATGGTGAGACATAACCAAGGACAAATCAGGTCCATTCCAGCTCATCAGCCAGCAAACAGCTCCATTGCACATGTGGGCCAGACTGGGTAAGGATGACAGATTTCCTTTCGTAAAGGACATTAAGGAACCAGATGCATTTTTAACAATGATGAAGGACAGTTTCATGGTCATCATTCCTGAGTCAGGATATTAATTCCTGATTTTTAAAATTATTAAGTTGGGTTTTAATTCCACCAGCTGCCATTTGAACCACTGTCTCCAGAGAATGGTTTTAATTCCTCTGGATGAATATTCCAGCGATATTACCACTGTGCCACCAGTTTAAAGTTTATTCATTAGTGTCACAAATAGGCTTACACTAATACTGTAATGATGTTACTATGAAAATCCCCTAGCCGCCACACTCAGATGCCTGTTCAGGTATGCTGAGGGAGAATTTAGCATGGCCAATGCATCTAACCAGCACGTCTTTGGAGTGTGGGATGAAACTGGAGCATCCGGAGGAAACCCACACAGACACGAGGAAAATGTGCAGACCCCGCACAGACAGTGACCCAAGCCGGGAATCGAATGCAGGTCCCTGGTGCTGTGAGGCAGCAGTGCTAACCACTGGGACACCGTGCCATTGCGACAGTTCCCTTACGCCGTGGAAATGACTTGAACTGTATTTCAAAGGAAGGTTTGGCTTACTTTACAATTTAATTAATATTTTCAAAGTAAAATGATCCCATTAGTTTCTCTTGAAATTTACCCAGGACATAGCGACTGTGGGAGTTGAGGAAAAGATGAGTCCCATTAATCAATCTCTTGTCCCCTACCTGCAGCTTGTGAAGGAGAATATTACAGTGTCAAAGGTTTCAGGTATCGAGGCAATGGAGTGTGAGAGTGGAAGAATTCAGCTCCAGTCTTTCACCAGACCGGCTGAATCTTCCCAAGAGGCCAGTCTAGAATATTTTGGCTACCTTGAACATGCATGATTTGAACTCATTGCGTGCAGAATAACTGCAGAGGTTTGGGTGAGCATTTACTATAGAATATACTTTAAAACACATTCTCCTAACGACAGTTATTAATCTGCGCTTAGAGGTGACTCTCCGTGCTGCATTCTCGCACCACAATAAGAAAATCTCCTTTGTATTTTTGCAACACTTAACTTGTGAAATGTGTTTGAATCAGGGACAGCCTCCACAGCCTCCAGTTTAATTGCTATCAAATCATTCTGAAGTGGGCGTGTAAAACAACGGCTGCTGATTTCTTTCCAGAACATTCATTGTCTGCTGAAGTGGATGCTAATTCCATGCGTGACGAACGGTGATGTTAGTCTTAATGTCAATGGATTCTGAAATAATAAATGAGGGCGTGCAGCCTTCTGCAGTGTTCATGTTTAGCTGTTACAAAGTGAAGTTCTTTTACAACCTGTTGTTAGGACTGAGGTTAAATGGAGCTCACTGGGGTTTATTTAAGTGATTGAAATTCAAGCAAGATGGTAACATTTTCGAATCACATCGTTTATTATTTTTGAAGTTGAAGCTTTCTCATTAAGCTGTTTCGAAGCTTTCTGGTGATGGCTCTCTATGTAACAAACACCATTCTCAGAGGATTCTGCATCTTCCTCTTTGTCTGCGCACCCTGAAATCTCTCACCCACGAGGAATCCATTGGGACGACCCCCTTATTGGATATGATGTAGTACCTGCTGTCCAGGCAGAGCCTCCCACAGCAGCGCAGTCAGGGACACAGGATGCTGGGCATCCACTCCGGCCCATGGCAAATCTGTGCCCCCATATGAAGAGAGTGAAGCCATTACTCTTCACTGTCACTGAGGTCCCTCAACGCCTGGAGACTTTGGGGCATAAATCCATCATTCATACAATTGTTTCACAGCCATGAAACAGGTGCGACAATGAGGGATTCAGCAACACGACAGCCCACATCCGATTTGTGTCTACATTTGAACAATCTGCTAAGTTCACCAGGGACTATTTTTGCCAGCCTTTGTGCTCACCTTAAATTACCATTGGTCTCATCTCAGTCCTGAACCATTTAAGGGCTGACCCGCCAGACCCGTTCAAACTGCTGAAGCTGCTGCTGTGCAAATTAAACTCATGTTTCAAGTCCCATGGTGACCTTATTAATGGATCATACACGCATTGGGTCTGCATAGCCAATGCACAGGATGCAAACAGGGATTGCACAGACAGTGCAGTGGGACTGCGCAGACAGTGTAATGGAACTGCACAGACAGTGCACAGGGACTACACATACAGTGTAATGGGATTGCACTGGCAGTGTAATGGGACTGCAAGACAGTGCAGTGGGACTGCACAGACAATGTAATGGGATTGCACAGACAGTGCACAGGGACTACACAGACAGTGTAATGGGATTGCACTGGCAATGTAATGGGATTGTACAGACAGTGTAATGGGATTGCACAGACAGTGTAATGGGATTGCACAGACAGTGTAATGGGATTGCACAGACAGTGTAATGGGATTGCACAGACAATGTAATGGGATTGCACAGACAGTGCACAGGGACTACACATACAGTGTAATGGGATTGCACTGGCAATGTAATGGGATTGTACAGACAGTGTAATGGGATTGCACAGACAGTGTAATGGGATTGCACAGACAGTGTAATGGGATTGTACAGACAGTGTAATGGGATTGCACAGACAGTGTAATGGGATTGCACAGACAGTGTAATGGGATTGCACAGACAGTGCACAGGGACTACACAGACAGTGTAATGGGATTGCACTGGCAATGTAATGGGATTGTACAGACAGTGTAATGGGATTGCACAGACAGTGTAATGGGATTGCACAGACAGTGTAATGGGATTGCACAGACAGTGCACAGGGACTACACAGACAGTGTAATGGGATTGCACAGACAGTGCACAGGGACTGCAAGACAGTGCAGTGGGACTGCACAGACAATGTAATGGGATTGTACAGACAGTGTAATGGGATTGCACAGACAGTGTAATGGGATTGCGCAGACAGTATAATGGGGCTGCACAGGCTGCACACAGGAATGAGATAAATCCTGACTCTACCAATTTTCTTTCTGTAATGTCTTAACTATGTGAAGGGTTGTGGGTTTGAACAGAAAGAAAAGACTTGGTTTGGACATGTGGGGCCCGATTCTTCCATCGCGACCTGCAACTTTTTTGACAGGTCTGGCAGGGAGATATATGTGTAAGCCATTTCGCGGGTTCCCCGCGAGCTTTTAAGACCCAGGCACATCTCCCAACTGGAGAAAAATGGTACCGCTGGGAATGCACAGAAAACCAGTGGGCCGCTGATTTACATGACTTTCCATACCTTAGCGTTAAGACCATAAGACATAGGAGCAGAATTAGGCCACTCGGCCCATCGAGTCTGCTCTGCCATTCAATCATAGCTGATATTTTTCTCATCTCCATTCTCCTGCCTTTTCCTCATAACCCCTGATCCCCTTATTAATCAAGGACCTATCTATCTCTGTCTTAAAGACACTCAATGACCTGGCCTCCACAGCCTTCTACAGCAAAGAGTTCCACAGATTCACCACTCTCTGGCTGAAGAAATTCCTCCTCATCTCTGTTTTAAAGGATCGTCCCTTTGTCTGAGGTTGTGCCCTCTGGATCTAGATTTTCCTACTAGTGGAAACATCCTCGCCACGTCCACTCTATCCAGGCCTCACATTTTCCTGTAAGTTTCAATAAGATCCCCCCTCATCCTTCTAAACACCAACGAGTACAGACCCAGAGTCCTCAACCGTTCCTCATACAACAATCTCTTCATTCCAGGGATCATTCTTGTGAACCTCCCCTGGACTCTTTCTAGGGCCAGCACATCCTTCCTTAGATATGGGGCCCAAAATTGCTCACAATACTCCAAATGAGGTCCGACCAGAGCCTTATACAGCCTCAGGAGTACATCCCTGCTCTTGTATTCTAGCCCTCTCAACATGAATGCTAACATTGCATTTGCCTTCCTAACTGCCGACTGAACCTGCACGTTAACCTTAAGAGAATCTTGAACAATGACTCCCAAGTCCTTTAGTGTTTCTGATTTCCTCAGCATTTTCCCATTTAGAAAATATTCTCTGCCTCCATTCCTCCTCCCAAAGTGTATAACCTCACACTTTTCCACATTGTATTCCATCTGCCACTTCTTTGCCCACTGTCCTAACCTGTCCAAGTCCTTCTGCAGCCCCCCTGCTTCCTCAATACTACCTGTCCTCTACATATCTTTGTATTATCTGCAAACGTAGCAACAGTGCCCTCAGTTCCTTCCTGCAAATTGTTAATGTATATTGTGAGAATAAACCCTGATTACTGGTAACCCTGGTAACCCTCATCCGTGCCCTCTTAGTGAACTACAACTTACTAACTTTATGCGGTTTACTGTTTCTTCCAGGTGCTACTCGAGGATGCACATCGGAGGTGGAGGTGTTCAGCTGTGATGCATGCCCCGATGCCTGTGATACACTTGGCGGACACCCCCTGGGTGGCCGGGATCTGGAGGGCCCTGGCTGACTTGCGGATGGCACTGTTTCAGTGCCACCCTGTTCATCTCGCTGGCCCTGAGGTGCCCCAGTGTGAGGAAGGGGGAAATCAGAAGGTCCCGGGATGTCCGGGATCTCCTGAGTGGAAAGCCCCGGCATGGGCTCAAGCCCTTCCTCCTCCCTTGGGGTGCCCACAGCCCCGGGAACACTCCATGGGATACCAGGGTAGCTTTACTGAGCTCCAGAAGCTCTGGCGTCACCTGGCTCTGCCAGTCCTGGAGGCCTAGATGCGTCTGCCCCATGATGTGTGACCTCTCAGCCCTGGCCCTCTGAGACTGGACCAAGCTCTGGAGCCTCTCCACTACAGCATTCTGTGAGTGAGCCAGCCTCTGGAGCCCCTCAGCAGTAGCCCTCTGAGGCTGGGCTAAGTTGTCGAGGCTCACAGCCACAGCCTGCTGTGTCTCCAGAATGCCAGCTAGAGTCCCAGCCATGGCCAGCAGTGTCTCCCACATGCCCCTGACATCCATGGCCATCGAACGCTGTGCCTCCTGGATGCTGGCAACACCCTCGCCCGCTGTGTGTCCAGGATGGCCTGGACCCTGTCACCCATGAGGACAGACCCCTGAGCCAGACGTTCCACTGCGGTCGCCACCCTTGTAGTGTTGGCCTGGGTCTCACGCTGTGTCGGCACCACCTCCTGCAGCAGCGCTCTGTTTGACTCCCCTAATCAGCCTTGCAGTCGCAGCATGGTTACTGACAGCCCTTCCACAACTCCCCGGGTTTCCTGATGCAGCTCCACCAGCCTTGGGATGAACGAACCCCGAGGCCCGGCATCTGGCTTGGGAACAGCTGAATCCTGACCTCCGTGTGCCCGAGCCCTCGGATGTGCCCGCCTCCACCCGATGTGCTTCAGGGTCTGTGATGTGCTCACCAGTTAGTGACCCAGAAACCTCAACACTAAAGGTACCACCATGGTGACAGTCTCTGTGTTGGTGGGTTGTGTGGTACATGCCGGTGCTGCTTCAGTGGTGCTGCCCTCGGAGGATTCCTCATTGCCTTCCTCCGAGGTGTCATCCAGGGGGTCGTGGACAGTTTGCTCCAGAGCAGCGGGGGCGGCGGCAACACCTGAAGGGCCGGGTTCCTCTGGGTCCAGAGCGGCAATAACGAACCCACATTTGGGAAAGGGAGGTAAAACATTCTATGCAGCAGTGCACTTACGCACTTGAGGTGGCCGGTAGCACAGTGGTCAGCACTGCTGCTTCACAGCGCCAGGGATCCAGGTTCAATTCCCGGCTTGGATCCTGGGTCACTGTCTGTATGGAGTTTGCATGTTCTCCCCATGTCTGTGTGGGTTTCCTCCAGGTGCTCCGGTTTCCTCCCACATTTTGAAAGATATGCTGGTTTGATGCATTGACCCGAACAGGCGGCGGACTGTGGCGACTAGGGGAATTTCTCAGTAACTTCATTGTAGCATTAATGTAAGCCTTACTTGTGGCTAATAAATAAACTTTACTTTACTTCGACGAGGACCTAGGTTGCTCACTTGCATGCTGTACGCTGACCTGGCTGTCGGTGACCATTCGGGATGGCAGATCACCCCCTGCCAGCTCCATGGCATGCTCTACAATGCTGGTCAGCTGCTGCAGGTCAGGCACACCAGCCTGTGTCGTCTCACATACATTGTGAATCATCTTTTCCTGTGGGAACATAAGGTCGATACAAGCTTTAACATATTTCAGTGCATGGTGCGCAATGTGTGCCTGTGTCTCGGGCGCTGTGCTGACAGTTTCGGGGAAAGTGATCACCACTGAAGGGTGCTCGTTGAGGGGTGAGGGGAAGGGGTTAGATTCTGTTCCTGGGGAAAGGGTAATTTGTTGCATGCCCTTCAGGTGCCTAAGCAGGGTTTGAGATCCGTGCCAAGCATGTGCAGGGTTCCAAGTGGGATGCTCACTCACCCTTGCTGCTCGAAGAGGGTCGTACATTTTTTTGCGACACTGCCGGCCAGAGCGCGGTGTCAGGCTCCTGGCATTCACCGCTTCTGCCACCTCCTCCCACAATGCCGTGTGGATACACCCGTTGGGTGAGGGTCCTGGCCGGGGAGGATCCAGTCACGCCCCTCCTCCACGGCATCTAGCAGGTGTTCCTGGTCAGCCTCTGTGAATCTGGGAGTTGGTTTGCGCGCAGACATCTTTGTGGCGTGACTGGCTGTGTGTCCATTCCTGCAGTTTTATAGAGTCATAGAGGTTTACAGCATGGAAACAGGCCCTTCGGCCCAACTTGTCCATGCTGCAGCTTTCTTCTTAAAACCCTAAGCTAATCACAATTGCCTGCATTTGGCCCATATCCCTCCATACCTTTCTTGCCTATGTAACTGTCTAAATACTTTTTAAAGGACAAAATTGTATCCGCCTCTACTACTAACTCTGGCAGCTGGTTCCAGACACTCACCACCCTCTGTGTGAAAAAATTGCCCCTCTGGACACTTTTGTATCTCTGCCTTCTCACCTTAAATGTATGCCCTCTAGTTTTAAACTCCCCTAACTTTGGGAAAGGATATTGACTATCTACCTTGTCTATGCCCCTCATTATTTTATAGACCTCTATAAGATCACCCCTCAGCCTCCTACGCTCCAGAGAAAAAAGTCCCAGTCTATCCAGCCTCTCCTTATAACTCAATCCATCAAGTCCCGGTAGCATCCTAGTAAATCTTTTCTGCACTCTTTCTAGTTTAATAATATCCTTTCTATAATACGGTGACCAGAACTGTACACAGTACTCCTAGTGTGGCCTTACCAATGCCTTGTACAACTTCAACAAGACGTCCCAACTTCTGATTCAATGTTCTGACCAATGAAACCAAGCATGCTGAATGCCTTCTTCACCACTCTGTCCACCTGTGACTCCACTTTCAAGGAGCTATGAACATGTACCCCTAGATCTCTTAGTTCTGTAACTCTCCCCAACTCTCTACCATTAACTGAGTAAGTCTTGCCCTGGTTCGATCTATCCTGTTCTTATGAGGGCATCTTTCAGCATCTGGAGGTGTCTGCCGCGACCCCCCCCCCTCCCATCCGAGCAGACCCTGTGTATACGGAGGGCTTGTCCGTAGGGAACGGCCCCTTTAATGTGTTTAGGGTGGAAGCTGGAGAGGTGGAGCATTGTGATGGCATTGCTGCAACTGCTCAGTACTCAATGCCGATCTGGTACTGGCTAATGAGCCGGGACAGGTGTCAGATCTCTCAGTGGGGGAGCATCTTGGGGATAGTGATCATAACTCTATCTCCTTTACGCTAGCATTGGAAAGAGATAGGATCAGGCAAGCTCGGAAAGTGTTTATCTGGAGTAAGGGGAAATATGAAGCCATCAGGCAGGAGATTAGAGGCGTAAATTGGAAGGAGGCATTCTCGAAGAAAAGTACTGAAGTAAGGTGGCAGATTTTCAAGGAATGTTTGTCTGGAGTTCTGCATGACAACGTTCCGATGAGACAGGGAGGTGTTGGTAGGATACGGGAACCGTGGTGCACAAAAGCTGCGCTGAACCTAGTCAAAAAGAAAAGGAAAGCATACAAAAGGTTCAGAGAGCTAGGCGATGATAGGGATCTAGATGAGTATACGGCTTGTAGGAAGGGACTTAAGAAAGAAATTAGGAGAGCCAGAAGGGGTCACGAGAAGGCCTTGGCAGGTAAGATTAAGGAGAACCCTAAGGCGTTCTATAAATACGTGAAGAGTCAAAGGATGAGATGTGAAGGAATAGGACCTATAAAAGGTGAAGGTGAGAAAGTCTGTACAGAACCGGAAGAAATAGCAGAGGTGCTGAATGAATATTTTACCTCGGTATTCACGGTGGAAAAAGACCTGGGTGGTTGTACTACAGGATTGAGGCGGACTGAAAAGGTTGAGTATGTGGACATTAAGAAAGAGGATGTGTTGGAAATTTTGAATAGCATCAAGATAGATAAGTCGCCGGGACCAGTTGGGATGTACCCCAGGTTACTGTGGGAGGCAAGGGAAGAGATTGCAGAACCTCTGGCAGAGATTGCAGAACCTCTGGCGATGATCTTTGCATCGTCGATGGAGACGGGAGAGGTTCCGGAGGATTGGAGGATTGCGGATGTGGTTCCTATATTCAAGAAAGGGAATAGGGATAGCCCAGGAAATTACCGACCGGTGAGTCTAACCTCAGTGGTTGGTAAGTTGATGGAGAAGATCATGAGGGACAGGATTTATGAACATTTAGAGAAGTTTAGTATGTTCAAAAGTAGTCAGCACGGCTTTGTCAAAGGCCAATTGTGCCTTACAAGCCTGGTGGAGTTCTTTGAAAATGTGACTAAACACATTGATGAAGGAAAAGTGGTAGATGTGGTTTACATGGACTTCAGCAAGGCATTCGATAAGGTCCCCCATGCAGGACTTCTCGAGAAAGTGAGAGGGCATGGGATCCAAGGGGCTGTTGCCTTGTGGATTCAGAACTGGCTTGCCTGCAGAAGGCAGAGAGTGGTTGTAGATGGGTCTTTTTCTGAATGGAGGTCGGTCACCAGTGGAGTGCCCCAGGGATCTGTTCTGGAACCCTTGCTGTTTATCATTTTCATAAATGACCTGGATGAGGAAGTGGAGGGATGGGTTGGTAAGTTTGCCGATGACACGAAGGTTGGTGGTGTTGTGGATAGGTTGGAGGGATGTCAGGAGCTGCAGCATGACATAGATATGATGCAAGACTGGGCGGAGAAGTGGCAGATGGACTTCAACCCGGATAAATGTGTAGTGGTCCATTTTGGCAGGTCAAATGGGATGAAGGAGTATAATATCAAGGGTAAGACTCTTAGCAGTGTAGAGGATCAGAAGGACCTTGGGGTCCGGGTCCATAGGAGTCTTAAATCGGCCTCGCAGGTGGAGGAGGTGGTTAAGAAGACGTATGGTGTGCTGGCCTTCATCAATCGAGGAATTGAGTTTAGGAGTCGGGAGATAATGATGCAGCTTTATAAGACCCTTGTCAGACCCCACTTGGAGTACTGTGCTCAGTTCTGGTCGCCTCATTACAGGAGGGATGTGGGAATGATTGAAAGGGTTCAGAGAAGATTCACAAGGATGTTGCCTGGATTGGTTGGCATGCCTTATGAGGATAGGCTGAGGGAGCTCGGTCTTTTCTCCTTGGAGAGACGAAGGATGAGAGGTGACCTGATAGAGGTGTACAAGCTGTTGAGAGGCATAGATCGGGTGGATTCTCGGAGGCTTTTTCCCAGGGCTGAAATGGCTGCTACGAGAGGACACAGGTTTAGGGTGCTGGGGAGTAGGTACAGGGGAGATGTCAGGGGTAAGTTTTTCACTCAGAGGGTGGTGGGTGAGTGGAATTGGCTGCCGTCAGTGGTGGTGGAGGCAAACTCGATTGGGTCTTTTAAGAGACTTCTGGATGAGTACATGGGACTTAATAGGATTGGGAGTTATAGGTAAGCCTATATATAAGCCTAGGTAGGTAGGGACATGACCGGCGCAACTTGTGGGCCGAAGGGCCTGTTTGTGCTGTATTTTTTCTATGTTCTATGTTCTAACTGCCAATCTCCAGATGCAGTTTTACGGCTCATCTGCTTCATCCTGGATCGTGGCGTCTTCACCTTCAACAACCAGTTCTTCATCCGGACACGTGGAACAGCCATGGGGACCAAATTCGCACCTCAATATGCCGACATCTTCATGAGGTGGAGATGCCGGCGTTGGACTGGGGTAAACACAGTAAGAGATAATGGCTGGAATGCGAGTCTTTACAGGTAATTAAGTCTTAAAGGTACAGACAATGTGAGTGGAGAGAGGGTTAAGCACAGGTTAAAGAGATGTGTATTGTCTCCAGACAGGACAGTTAGTGAGATTTTGCAAGCCCAGGCAAGTCGTGGGGGTCACAGATAGTGTGACATGGACCCAAGATCCCGGTTGAGGCCGTCCTCATGTGCGCGGAACTTGGCTATCAGTCTCTGCTCAGTGACTCTGCGTTCTCGTGTGTCGTGAAGGCTGCCTTGGAGAACGCTTACCCGAAGATCAGAGGCTGAATGCCCGTGACTGCTGAAGTGTCCCCCAACAAGAAGAGAACAGTCTTGCCTGGTGATTGTCAAGCGGTGTTTGTTCATCCGTTGTCGTAGCGTCTGCATGGTCTTCCCAATGTACCATGCCTCGGGACATCCTTTCCTGCAGCATAAGAGGTAGACAACATTGGCTGAGTTGCAAGTGTATGTCCCGTGTACCTGGTGGATGGTGTTCTCAGGTGAGATGATGGCATCCGTGTCGATGATCTGGCACGTCTTGCAGAGGTTGCTGTGGCAGGGTTGTGTGGTGTTGTGATCACTGTTCTCCTGAAGGCTGGGTAGTTTGCTGTGGACTATGGTCTATTTGAGGTTGTGCGGTTGTTTGAAGGCAAGAAGTGGGGGTGTGGGGATGGCCTTGGCGAGATGTTCGTCTTCATCAATGACATGTTGAAGGCTCCGGAGAAGATGTCATAGCTTCTCCGCTCCGGGGACGTACTGGACGACGAAGGATACTCTGTCCGCCGTGCCTGTCTTGGGTCCATGTCGCACTATCTGTAACCCCCAGACTTGCCTGGGCTTGCAAAATCTCACTAACTGTCCTGGCTGGAGACAATACACATCTCTTTAACCTGTGCTTAACCCTCTCTCCACTCACATTGTTTGTATCTTTAAGACTTGATTACCTGTAAAGACTCGCATTCCAACCATTATTTTGTAAATTGAGTTTGTGTCTTTATATGCCCTGTTTGTGAACAGAACTCCCACTCACCTGATGAAGGGGCAGCGCTCCGAAAACTAGTGGCTTGTGCTACCAAATAAACCTGTTGGACTTTAACCTGGTGTTGTGAGACATCTTACTGTGCTTACCCCAGTCCAACGCCGGCACCTCCACATTATTAGGGGAGTGCGGGTGCAGTGAGTGCGGCCAGTCAGGGGAGTGCGGGTGCAGTGAGTGCAGCCAATCAGGGGAGTGCGGGTGCAGTGAGTGCGGCCAATCAGGGGAGTGCGGGTGCAGTGAGTGCAGCCAATCAGGGGAGTGCAGGTGCAGTGAGTGCGGCCAGTCAAGGGCCCATTGGCAACAAATACTCGTGAGAGATTTTGAAGGCTGCATCCAGTTGAGTGTCATGCATCCCTCAGGGTGCTGACTGGCTGCCATTCAATAAGCTGCTGTGTCCAGAGAAGACAGGAGGGTGGGGGGGTGGGTGACGGCGGGGGTGAAATACTCAGGGCTCCTAATCAATTGGCTGCTGTGTCTAGGGGGGGTGCAATACTCAAGGCTCTCATCCAAGAGAGGGAATGCTCGCAAGCTGGGGTTGTGCGTGTCAGCACAATGCTAGTTTTCTGCAGGGCAGCAGTGAGGACAGTATGTTCAATGGATGGAGGGATTGGGTACCCGCATTATCCAGATCCATGGGGGAATGGAGTGAGCGGGCAGCCATGTCTGTGTGTGGGGAGAGGTGGGGGTCAGCGATGTCTGTATGGGGGAGGGGGCCAGTGAGGTCTGTTGGGGGGTTGTGGGGCCCAGCGAGGTCTGTGGGAGGGGGTTGTGGAGGCCAGCAATGAGGCCAGTGATGAGGCCAGTGATGTCTGTGGGAGGGTTGTGGGGGCCAGCAAGGTCTGTGGGGGGGTTGTGTGTCCAGTGAGGTCTGGGGGGTGTGGGAGGGCGGTTGTGGAGGCCAGCAATTTCTGTTGTGGGGGGGAGTTGTGGGGGCCAGCAATGAGGCCAGTGATGAGGTCAGTGATGTCTGTGGGGGGGTTGTCGGGGCCAGCAATGAGGCCAGCGATGTCTGTGGGGGGGTTGTGGGCGCCAGTGATGCAGTCAGTGATGTCTGTGGGAGGGGTTGTCAGGGCCAGCGATGTCTCTGGGGGGGTTGTGGGCGCCAGTGATGTCTGTGGGGGGGGGTTGTGGGCGCCAGTGATGCAGTCAGTGATGTCTGTGGGGGGGGTTGTGGGGGCCAGTGATGTCTGTGGGGGGGGGGGGGTTGTGGGCGCCAGTGATGCAGTCAGTGATGTCTGTGGGGGGGGTTGTGGGGGCCAGTGATGAGGCCAGCGATGTCTGTGGGGGTTGGATGGCAGTGATCTGGATGCTGGGAGGTCTTTTCTGAAATCTCCCAGCGATGTGCGCATGCGCGGGTTCCCCTTCATCCCGCCCATTTCAGGCTCTTTGGCACAAATAAGCCCCGGTCCCTGGGTTTTTAATGATATTCACGGTTGTGACCTCTGCATTGTACAGGGTGGAGAGATTCACGTCTGAAGTTACACTGAAAAAACAGTCGTGATCTGGAACACTTTTCCCACCAATTCAGCACTTTGGGGAGAATCGCCCCCATGGTTTCAAAGTAACATGCAACAGGTTTTATTGAAGAGCTGCTCTCTACACTATAGAAATTCAAAACTGAATGTAAACAGCAACTTGGGCACACACCCTAATAACATCACCATCAAATCATGTGATCAGCTCTTAAAGCAATCTGCAATGCCTTTAAAATATATAACATCCCTTCCCCTTTACCTCTGTGGTCATGACAACAAATTACTGCGATGTTATACATCGGATCAATAATATTTCAGACACAGTACTATGCATCATTGATCATTATACACAGTCAATAAGAAAGTTGATCAGGTGGGTGTCTATTTCTCTTTGGTTATATATAACATTTTGGAATTTAGCTGTTCTTGACCCGAGAAGTCTGATTTGGAACTTCTTCTCTTGGAACTAATACTGTTTCATTCTCACTTGTATCGAAGCTAAGACAAAATTATCAGGCAATTCAGATTCAAGTAAGCCTTCTGTAGTAGTATTCACAACACCAGGAACTATCGATGTTGGTTCTTCTGGAGATGAGTAGAACATAGAGCATAGAACAGTACAGCACAGGAACAGACTCTTCAGCCCTCAATGTTGTGCCAAACATGATGCCAAATTAAACTAATCCCTTCTTTTGATTTGAATTGATTTGATATATTATTACATGTGTTAGTATTCAGTGAAAAGTATTGTTTCTTGCGCGCTATACAGACAAAGCATACTGTTCATTGAGTACATGGGGGGAAGGAAAGGGAAAGGTGCAGAATGTAGTCTCACAGTCATTGCTAGGGTGTCGAGAAAGATCAACTTAATATAAGATGGGTCCATTCAAAAGCCTGATGGCAGCAGGAAGGAACTGTTCTTGAGTCATTTGGTACTTGATTCTGCATTATTTTCCCGACGGATGAAGGTAGAAGAGAGTGGCCAGGATTCTCCCAAAAACATTTTTGAGTTCCCAACATGTGGAAAAATGGGAAAATCCCACCGTTTTTGTTTGCATAATTACCGGAGCGATTCTCTGACACTCTGCGCATTGCAGAGTGCCTCATAATGATTCCTGCTGAAAAGTGTTGGGTGGGGCCTATTCCTGCTGGAGAGGCCAGCAGTGTAGTGCTGAGCAGCCACTGCGCATTCGCCAATCTGTCAGAGCAGAGATCGGCATATATGCAGTAACCCACCCCCCTCCCTCCCCCCATTGCCCGCTTCCTATCTTATATTAAGTTGATCTTTCTCTACATCGGGGCCAGCCCGATTGCTGGCCAGCCACACAACGCCCATCGCTGGTCTTCCGAACCTCTCCTCCACCCCCAGATCGCCAGTCTCCCAGACCACCCTGGGAGGCAGCCCCTATGTTTACCCGCCAGGCCAGCCCTGATCTTCCTGACACCTCCCCCTCAACCCCTGACAGTCCTGACACCCCTCATTCCAATGACCAGCCCCAACATCTCGCTATCCCCCCCTGGCCAGCCCCACTCTGCCCCCACCCCCCCCCCCCCACCCCCTGCGCAGCCCCAAATCAGCCCGCCCCACTCAGATGGCCAGCCCCAATCACCCTCACTCCTTCCCTCTCTCAGTGATCCTAATTGCAGAGTGGCAGCGGGTCTCCCCACCCCCAGTGATTGAGCCCCAATAGCCCCTGCAGCCAGTTGGCCCTGCCCCCTCTGGCCCCAACCCCTTGGCACTGTTCAATGCCCAGTGAGCAGTGCCAAGGTGCCTGGTGGGCACTGCCAGACTGACACTAGCCCCCCCTTACCCTGACCTCCCAAAGGGCCTTAGTAGCCTCTCTTCCCTCTTCCGTTTTAGTGGGGAGGAATTGTAAACCCTACTGGAGGGAACAATTGAGGCCCCCTGGGAGGCCAAGGGCAAGAGGGATGCCTGTTGGGCAGTGCCAGCCTGGCATCTTGGCACTGCCAGCCTGGCACCTTGGCATTGCTCACCAGACAGTGCCAGGGACGGGCCCTGAAGGAGCAGGGTCTATGGGGAGGTGGGGCCTACAGGGATGGGGCCTGCACGGGCAGGGCCAGGTCTGGGCGGCCTGATCATGGAGGGCGGGAACCCATTTTTTCAAGCACTATGTGCATAGGATTGGGAGTAAAAACCCAAAAGCCCCAAAAATGGATCTGCAGCTCTCCCATTTTCATGTAGCTGAACCCTTCGAATTTTTCTTGTAAAATGTCGCCCTGAGGGAAAGATTGTTGTTGTTGCACCAATTCATCAGATTCTCTGTCTCTTTCCTGTACTCCATCTCGTCATTGTTTGAGGTCCGTCCCACTGTGGTGGTATCATCAGCAAACTTGAAAATTGAGTTGGAGTGGAACTTGGCCACAACGTCATAGGTGTATGAGTAAGTAAATTTAGGGATTACACAAGGATCGTTCAGGGACCTCTGGTTCTTCTTCTTCAATAACATTGAATGTAACTCAAAGTCAGAACTTCCCAGCTCACTGGGCTTATTCCAGTGAGGCTTGAGGTGAGTAGGACATTCCACAAGTCTTAGTCCTCTGGCACCTGAGCCCAGCATTTCAGCATCACAGAACCTACAACATGGGTGTCTCCTCACTGGAGCATCAACATTTATGTTGATGCTCGTCCAACTGGCCATTTTAGTGGATGAGCCACAGTAATAGATGTTGACTGTACAAGCATCACATTTGCCTGGCTGAATTTGCAATGATTCCACCCAATTTAAGCCAGGCAGTGAACATTGATTGTGGATAGATCACAACCAAGCTTGATCATTTCCATTCAGTCTTGTTTTCTGTGTCCTAGCAACAAGAGTCTTTGCATGCAATCTAAGCGTGGAATTTTGCTCAAGTTTCCTTTCCTAACACAAGGATTCTGAGAGCCTTCCAGCGTTTACGCCTGGGCTGAAACTCGTGGACTGAGCACAAATCAAATCTGAAACTTTTATGATTTGTACAATGTATTAACTTAATGGATATGCCCACTAAACCATCAGTGGAGTTGAATAGAACTAATTAGTGAAACCATTCACTTGAATCGAGAAAGGATGAGTGCAAGTTGGTCCAATTAGAGACTCCTTGCTTAAATAGATTCAAATGGAAGTGTCATAATCCTTTTTAAAGGACTACTAATTTATTGTGCAACTGAAGATAGTTTAGATATTATTCCTCGAGTTTACAGAACTTATAGGACAGCCTGACTCTGGGTACGGTTCCAATGAACATGTAGCCTTAACTCTATTGTGGTTCTGACACTTGCTACAAACATTACATGGGAGGATTTAAACTAGTTTGGCAGTGGGGGTGGGAACCAAAGCAAAGGTCAATTAAATGAAGGGGGACCAGAGAGTAGGGCCAGTAAGACTCAGAGAAAGAGCAGAAAGGGTGTGTTGCTGATCAAAGATGGTCTGGTGGACTGAAGCGCATTTATTTCACTGCAAGAAGCGTAACAGGTAAGGCAGATGAACTTAGATTTTGATTTGATTTATTATTGTTACATGTATTAACAAACAGTGAAAAGTATTGTTTCTTGCGTGCTATACAGACAAAACATACCGTTCATAGAGAAGGAAATGAAAGAGTGCAGAATGTAGTGTTACAGTCATAGCTAGGGTGTAGAGAAAGATGAACTTAATGCAAGGTAAGTCCATTCAAAAGTATGACAGCAGCACAGAAGAAGCTGTTCTTGAGTCGGTTGGAACGTGACCACAGACTTTTGTATCTTATTCCTGATGGAAGAAGATGGAAGAGAGAATGTCCGGGATGCGTGGGGTCTTTATCATCATAGAATCATAGAATCATAGAAACCCTACAGTGCAGAAGGAGGCCATTCGGCCCATCGAGTCTGCACCGACCACAATCCCACCCAGGCCCTACCCCCACATACTTTACCCGCTAATCCCTCTAACCTACATATCCCAGGACTCTAAGGGGCAATTTTTTAACCTGGCCAATCAACCTAACCCGCACATCTTTGGGCTGTGGGAGGAAACCGGAGCATCCGGAGGAAACCCACGCAGACACGACGAGAATGTGCAAACTCCACACAGACAGTGACCCAAGCCGGGAATCGAACCCGGGACCCTGGAGCTGTGAAGCAGCAGTGCTAACCACTGTGCTACCGTGCCGCCCTATTGTAGTTCCTTGCGGTCTTGGGTAGAGCAAGAGCCATACCAAGCTGTTATACAACCAGAAAGAATGCTTTCTATGGTGTATCTGTAAAGGTTGGTGAGAGTCGTGGCTGACATGCCAAATTTCCTTAGTCTTCTGAGAAAGTAGAGGCGTTGGTGGGCTTTCTTAACTATAGTGTCGGCATGGGGGGAACCAGGACAGGTTGCTGGTGATCTGGACACCTAAAAGCTTGAAGCTCTCGACCCTTTCCACTTCGTCCCCATTGATGTAGAGATGGGCATGCTCTCCTTTACGCTTCCTGAAGTCGATGACAATCTCCTTCATTTTGTTGACATTGAGGGAGAGATTATTGTTGCTGCACCAGTTCACCAGATTCTCTATCTCATTCCTGTATTTTGTCTCATCATTGTTTGAGATCCGACCCACTACGGTGGTTTCATCAGCAAACTTGAAAATCGAATTGGAGGGGAATTTGGCCACACAGTCATAGGTGTACAAGGAGTATAGTAGAGGGCTGAGAACACAGCCTTGTGGGGCACCAGTGTTGAGGATGGTCGTGGAGGAGGTGTTGTTACCTAGCCTTACTGATTGTGGTCTGTGAGTTAGGAAATTCAGGATCCAGTCGCAGAGGAAAGTGCCGAGGCCCAGGCCATGGAGTTTGGAGATGATGTTCGTGGGAATAATAGTGTTGAAGGCTGAACTATATCAATAAATAGGAGTCTGACATAGGTGTCCTTGTTATCTAGGTGTTCCAGAGCTTGGATTAGTACTTGGAACTATAATGTCATTACTATTACAGAGATTTGGTTAAGGGATTGGCAGCTTAACGTTCCAGGATACAGATGTTTCAGACGGGACAGAGGGGGATGTGAAAGTGGTGGGAGAGTTGCACCACTGGTTAAGGAGAACATCACAGCTGTACTGCGGGAGAACACCTCGGAGGGCTCATACAACGAGGCAATATGGGTAGAGCTCAGGAATAGGAAGGGTGTAGTCACAATGTTGGGGGTTTACTATGAACCGCCAAACAGCCATTGGGAGATAGAGGAACAGATATGTAGACAGATTTTGTCAAGGTGCAAAAGTAACAGGGTTGTTGTGGTGGGAAATTTTAACTTCCCCTATATTGACTGGGACTCATTTGGTGCTAGGGGCGTGGATGGGGCAGAGTTTGTAAGGAGCATCCAGGAGGGCTTCTTGAAACAGTCCAACTAGGGAAGGGGCCGTACTGGACCTGGTATTGGGGAATGAGCCCGGCCAGGTGGTCGATGTTTCAGTAGGGGAGCAGTTCGGGAACAGTGACCACAATTCAGTAAGCTTTAAGGTACTGATGGATAAAGATAAGTGTAGTCCTCAAGTGAAGGTGCTAAACTGGGGGAAGACTAATTACAACAATATTAGGCAGGAACTGAAGAATGTAGATTGGGGGCAGATGTTTGAGGGCAAATCCATATCTGGCATGTGGGAGGCTTTCAAGTGAAAGTTGATAGGGATTCAGGACCAGCACATTCCTGTAAGGATGAAGGATAAGTATGGCAAGCTTTGGGAACCTTGGATAACGAGAGATATAATGAGTCTAGTCAAAGAGAAAAAGGAAGCATTTGTCAAAGCTAGGAGGCTGGGGACACATGATGCAAGTGTGTAATATAAGGAAAGTAGAAGGAAACTTAAGCAAAGAGTAAGGAGGGCTAAAAGGGGTCATGAAAAATCATTTAAGAAAATCCCAAAACTTTTCATGCATATGTAAAGAGTGTGTGTGTATAGTATATATATATATATATATATATTACACACACACACACATACATATACAAAAAGTTGGCTAAGGTAGACTGGGAGCAAAAACTTTATGGTGGGACAATTGAGGAACAGTGGAGGACCTTCAAAGCGATCTTTCACAGTGCTCAGCAAAAGTATATACCAGTGATAAGGAAGGACTGTAGAAAAAGAGATAATCCGCCATGGATATCTAAGAAAATAAAGGAGGTATCAAATTGAAAGAAAATACATACAAAGTGGCAAAGAGGATTGGTAAATCTTTAAAGGTCAACAGAAAGGTAAGATGGATTATGAGAATAAACTAACTCAGAATAAAAACAGATAGCAAAAGTTTCTACAAATATATAAAACGAAAAAGAGTGGCCAAAGTAAACATTGGTCCATTAGAGGATGAGAAGGGGGATGTAATAACTGGAAATGAGGAAATGGCTGAGGCATTGAACAGATATTTTGTGTCGGTCTTCACAGTGGAAGACACAAATAACATGCCAAAAATTGATGACAGGAAGACTAAGGCAGGTGAGGACCTAGAATCTATCATTATCACGAAAGAGGTAGAGTTGGGCAAGCTAATGGGGCTAAAGGTAGACAAGTCTCCTGGTCCTGATGGAATGCATCCCAGGGTACTAAAAGAGATGGCGGGAGAAATAGCAAATGCACTAGTGGTAATTTACCAAAATTCGCTGGACTCTGGGGTGGTTCCCGCAGATTGGAAAACAGCAAATGTGTCGCCACTGTTTAAAAAAGGAGGCAGACAAAAGGCGGGTAACTATAGGCCGGTTAGCTTAACTTCTGTAGTAGGGAAAATGCTTGAATCTATCATCAAGGAAGAAATAGTGAGACATCTGGATATAAATTGTTCCATTGGTAAGATGCAGCATGGGTTCATAAAGGGCAGGTCATGTTTGACTAATTTGGTGGAATTCTTTGAGAACATTACATGTGCAGTGGACAATGGGGAACCTGTGGATGTGGTGTATCTGGATTTCCAGAAGGCATTTGACAAGGTGCCGCACCAAAGACTGCTACGTAAGATAAAGGTGCACAGTGTTACGGGTAATGTATTAGCATGGATAGAGGATTGGTTAACTAACAGAAAGCAAAGAGTGGGGGTAAATGGGTGTTTTTCTGGTTGGCGATCAGTGACTAGTGGTGTGCCTCAGGGACCAGTGTTGGGACCGCAATTGTTTACGATTTACATAGATGATTTGGAGTTGGAGACCAAGTGTAGTATGTCAAAATTCGCAGATGACACTAAGATGGGTGGAAGAGCAAAGTGTGCAGAGGACGCTGAAAGTCTGCTAAGGGCTATAGATAATCTAAGTGAATGGGCGAGGGTCTGGCAGATGGAGTACAATGTTGATAAACATTGAGGTCATCCATTTTGGTAGGAATAACAGCAAAATGGACTATTATTTAAATGGTAAAAAATTGCAACATGCTGCTGTGCAGAGGGACCTGGGTGTCCTTGTGCAGGAATCTCAAGGAGTTGGTTTGCGGGTGCAGCAGGTAATTAAGAAGGCAAATGGAATTTTGTCCTTCATTGCTGGAGGGATGGAGTTTAAAAACATCGAGATTATGTTGCAGCTGTATAAGGTGCTGGTGAGGCCACACCTGGAGTACTGTGTACAGTTTTGGTCTCCTTACTTGAGAAAGAATATACTGGCACTGGAGGGGTTGCAGAGGAGATTCACTAGGTTGATTCCGGAGTTGAGAGGGTTGGCTTATGAGGAGAGACTGAGTAGACTGGGGCTATTGTGGTGAACCATCGTTGGTTCCCACTAGATAGTACTGAGCCAGGGTCTGGCCAGTACTACAAGTATGTATATATGTTGCTGTTGGGGTTAGGGATGGGTTGTTCTACTTGTTGCTGTTGGGGTTAGGGTTGGGTTGTTACATCTTTGTATTATAGTATTGTGGTACATCCCAGTTGGGCTCCGCCTCCTGGGAGAGGTATAAAGGTCACTGCTCTGTCTGGGACCCCTCAGTCTGGGATCGTGTATATAATTAGTAGCTGCCTTGTTACAGCAAATAAAAGCCTTTATTTCCTGAGCATCAAGCCTCGTGTGTGATAACGCGCATCAATTTTATTTGCTGTAAATAAACTCTCGTCGAAGAAAAAAAAGAGAGTATGGAGCAGATACTGAAGCCTGAACGCCTTACACTAGATCCACGTGCGGTGGGCGCCTCTAACACCTTCGACCACTGGTTGAAATGTTTTGAGGACTACCTGGCAGCCTCCGCAGCGGTCACCACAGATGATGACAGATTCCGGGTCCTCCATGCGAGGGTAAGCGACACCGTCTACCTCGCGATCCGTGCGGCTACCGATTACACAAAGGCCCTCGAGCTTCTGAAGAAGCGTTATATTAAACCGCCCAACGAAATACACGCTCGTTACCTCTTAGCCACTCGACGACGGCAGTCCGGCGAAACGATGGAGGAATACGCGAACGAGCTCCTACAGCTAGCCAGGGGCTGTAACTGCAAAGCAGTGTCGGCAGAGCAGAATATGAACGACCTCGCTCGAGATGCGTTTGTGGCGGGAGTCGGATCGTCGTACATCCGACTCAAACTGCTGGAGAAAGGTAACCTTGACCTTACCCAGGCAATAGAACTAGCGGAGATGCTGGAGACGGCCTCCAAAAGCCTAGTATTGTATCCTGAAGACCACGTGGAGACAACGTGGCAGGAGCAGTCGCCAATCCCTCCTCGTTCCTCGGGTTCGAAATGCTGCGTAATGGCGTGCTCACACTCGGGCCGGACGACGGCAGCAGCTCCGGGCGGCCCGCGGTGTTACTTCTGTGGGGCAGCGAAGCATACTCGGCAACGGTGTCCCGCTAAAGCTGTGTTGTGCTCCGCCTGCAGTAAGAAGGGGCACTATTCGAAAGTGTGCCGATCTAAATCTGCTTCTCAGAACAGCAGTGCGGCCTGCGATTCCTCAGAGCCTGGTTCTTCGTCGTCGAAATCGGCGAGGTTTCGTCCACGTTCGAGGCCAGGACGACGCCATTACGGTCGACGGAGTCAGAGATGTGTGACCACCAGGGGTCGCTGAGTTTGGCGCCATCACCCACATGCGACCTATGGGAGCGGCCATGTTGGTCGGCACTGACCGCGAACGACCAGCAGGGATCATCCTCGTCAATTTCAGCTGCCTGCAGTGGCGCTCATGAACCAACGGTGGCGTCGATCATCCTGGACCAGGCCAAGCCTCATAGACTTGACAAGTCTATGATGGACATTCAGGTAAACGACCACTTGATTTATTGTCTGTTTGACAGTGGGAGCACTGAGAGCTTTATCCACCCAGACGCTGTGAAGCGGTGTGGACTCCGGATTCAACCTGTCAAACAGACAATTTCTATGGCATCAAGGTCCCGGTCTGTCACCATGCTAGGGAGTTGCGTGGTAACTTTAACGGTGCAAGGCACAGTTTATGAGCGTTTCAAGCTCCTAGTGTTGCCGCACATTTGCGCGCCAATACTTCTCGGACTAAACTTCATGGTCCACCTGAGGAGTGTAACCCTACAGTACGGTGGGCCACTCCCTTCGCTTTCAGTGGGAGAACAGCAGCCTCCAAATTGCCCAACGCAATGTAGCCTCTCGACGCTGAAGATCACCACACCCTCCCTGTTCCAGAATCTTGTGCCAGGCTGCAAGCCCATTGCGACTAAGAGTAGGCGTTACAGCACTGAGGATCGGATCTTCATTCGATCTGAAGTTCAGCGGCTCCTCAAGGAAAGGATCATACAACCTAGCGCTAGTCCGTGGAGAGCGCAGGTCGTGGTGGTCAAGAGTGGGAACAAACCCCGGATGGTCATTGACTATAGGGTTGGTGTGTTGCCTACCAGGGGCTGGGGTCCGGGATGTGTCTGACAGGGTATTCAGGATTCTTAGGGGGGAGGGAGATAAACCACAAGTTATTGTACATGTGGGGACACACGACATAGGGAGGATAGGGGAAGGGGATATTAGGCAGGGATTTATGGAGTTGGGGTGGAAACTAAAGGCCAAGACTGACAGAGTGGTTATCTCTGGACTCTTGCCTGTACCACGGGATAGTTTAGAGAGGAATAGGGAGAGGGAAGGTTTGAATTCATGGCTGAGGGGATGGTGCAGGAGGGAGGGGTTCAGGTACTTAAGCAATTGGGGCTCGTACTGGGGAAGGTGTGACCTCTATGAGAAGGATGGTCTACACCTTAATCAGAAGGGGACCAATATCCTGGGGGGTAAATTTGCTAAGGCCATGCAAGGAGGTTTAAACTGATTCGGGGGGGGGGAGGGATCCTGAGTAGTGGGGCTGAAAGTGAGGGATGCATGGATGGGGACTGCAATGCACGGCATTGCAGAGGTGGGGTGGAGCAGGGTTTGAAATGTGTATACTTCAATGCCAGGAGCATTCGCAATAAAGTGGGTGAACTTGCAGCGTGGATCAGTACCTGGGACTTCGATGTTGTGGCTATTTCAGAGACATGGATAGAGCAGGGGCAGGAATGGATGCTGCAGGTCCCGGGGTTCAAATGTTTTAGTCGAAGTAGGGAAGGAGGTAGAAGAGGGGGAGGGGTAGCATTATTGGTCAGAGATTGTATCACAGTGTCAGAGAGGAGGTTTGATGAGGACTTATCTGTTGAGGTAGTATGGGCGGAGATTAGAAATAGGAGAGGAGAGGTCACCCTGTTGGGAGTCTTTTATAGACCTCCTAAAAGTTCTAGAGAGGTTGAGGAAAGGATTGCGGAGTCAATCCTGCTTAGGAGTGAAAGTAATAGGGCAATTGTTATGGGGGATTTTAACTTGACTAATATTGACTGGAATTGTTATAGCTCTAGCTCGTTAGAGGGGTCAGTTTTTGTTCAAAGCGTGCAGGAAGGTTTTTTGACTCAGTATGTAGACAGGCCAACTAGAGGTGAGGCTATATTGGATCTGGTGCTGGGAAATGAGCCAGACCAGGTGCTAGACTTGGAAGTTGGTGTGCATTTTGGTGATAGTGACCACAATTCGGTTACGTTCACCTTAGTGATGGAAAGGGATAGGCATGAACCTCGGGCCAGTGGTTTTAGCTGGGGGAAGGGTAATTATGAGGCTATTAGGAGAGAATTAGGAAACATAGGTTGGACTAGGAGATTACAGGGACTGGGAACGTCCGACATGTGGAGTTTTTTCAAGGAGCAGCTACTGCGAGTCTGTGATAGATATGTCCCTGTCAGGCAAGGAGGAATTGGTAGGGCTAGGGAACCGTGGTGCACCAAAAAAGTTTCTTTGTTGGTTAAAAAGAAAAAGGAGGCTTATGTTCGGATGAGACGTGAGCACTCGGGTAGTGCACTAGAAAGCTTTAGATTGGCTAAGAGGGAGTTGAAGAGCGAGCTTAGAAGGGCTAAAAGGGGACATGAGAAGACTTTGGCGGATAGGGTTAAAGAGAATCCTAAGGCGTTCTATAGGTATGTCAAGAACAGAAGGTTGGTTAGGGCAAGTTTAGGGCCAGTTATAGATGGCAGAGGGAAGTTATGTGTGGAACCGGAGGAGATTGGTGAAGCATTGAACCAATATTTCTCTTCGGTGTTCACGCAAGGGGAGATGAATATAGCTGAGGAGGACACTGGGTTGCAAGGGAGTAGAATAGACAGTATTACAGTTGATAAGGAGGATGTGCAGGATATTCTGGAGGGTCTGAAAATAGATAAATCCCCTGGTCCGGATGGGATTTATCCAAGGATTCTCTGGGAGGCAAGAGAAGTGATTGCAGAGCCTCTGGCTCTGATCTTCAGGTCGTCGTTGGCCTCTGGTATAGTACCAGAAGATTGGAGGTTAGCGAATGTTGTCCCATTGTTTAAGAAGGGGAACAGAGACTTCCCCGGGAATTATAGACCGGTGAGTCTCACTTCTGTTGTCGGCAAGATGTTGGAAAAAATTATAAGGGATAGGATTTATAGTTATTTGGAGAGTAATGAATTGATAGGTGATAGTCAGCATGGTTTTGTGGCAGGTAGGTCGTGCCTTACTAACCTTATTGAGTTTTTTGAGAAAGTGACCAAGGAGGTGGATGGGGGCAAGGCAGTGGACGTGGTATATATGGATTTTAGTAAGGCGTTTGATAAGGTTCACCATGGTAGGCTTCTGCAGAAAATGCAGATGTATGGGATTGGGGGTGATCTAGGAAATTGGATCAGGAATTGGCTAGCGGATAGGAAACAGAGGGTGGTGGTTGATAGTAAATATTCATCATGGAGTGCGGTTACAAGTGGTGTACCTCAGGGATCTGTTTTGGGGCCACTGCTGTTTGTAATATTTATTAATGATCTGGATGAGGGTATAGTTGGGTGGATTAGCAAATTTGCTGATGACACCAAAGTCGGTGGTGTGGTAGACAGTGAGGAAGGGTGTCGTAGTTTGCAGGAAGACTTAGACAGGTTGCAAAGTTGGGCCGAGAGGTGGCGGATGGAGTTTAATGCGGAGAAGTGTGAGGTAATTCACTTTGGTAGGAATAACAGATGTGTTGAGTATAGGGCTAACGGGAGGACTTTGAATAGTGTGGAGGAGCAGAGGGATCTAGGTGTATGTGTGCATAGATCCCTGAAAGTTGGGAATCAAGTAGATAAGGTTGTTAAGAAGGCATATGGTGTCTTGGCGTTTATTGGTAGGGGGATTGAATTTAGGAGTCGTAGCGTTATGTTGCAACTGTACACAACTCTGGTGCGGCCGCACTTGGAGTACTGTGTGCAGTTCTGGTCCCCACATTACAGGAAGGATGTGGAGGCTTTGGAGAGGGTGCAGAGGAGGTTTACCAGGATGTTGCCTGGTATGGAGGGGAGATCCTATGAGGAGAGGCTGAGGGATTTGGGATTGTTTTCGCTGGAAAGGCGGCGGCTAAGAGGGGATCTTATTGAAACATATAAGATGATTAGAGGTTTAGATAGGGTGGATAGTGATAGCCTTTTTCCTCTGATGGAGAAATCCAGCACGAGGGGGCATGGCTTTAAATTGAGGGGGGGTAGTTATAGAACCGATGTCAGGGGTAGGTTCTTTACCCAGAGGGTGGTGAGGGATTGGAATGCCCTGCCAGCATCAGTAGTAAATGCGCCTAGTTTGGGGGCGTTTAAGAGATCCGTAGATAGGTTCATGGACGAAAAGAAATTGGTTTAGGTTGGAGGGTCACAGTTTTTTTTTTTTTTAACTGGTCGGTGCAACATCGTGGGCCGAAGGGCCTGTTCTGCGCTGTAATGTTCTATGTTCTATTCTATGTTCTATAGTCAGACCATTAATAGATACACGCAGCTGGATGCGTATCCCCTCCCGCGCACATCTGACATGGTCAATCAGATTGCGCAGTACCGGGTGTTCTCCACCATAGACCTCAAGTCTGCCTACCACCAACTCCCCATTCGCCCAGAGGACCGACTTTTGAGGCGGATGGTCGCTTGTATCACTTTCTCAGGGTTCCCTTTGGTGTCACAAAGAACAAAGAACAGTACAGCACAGGAAACAGGCCCTTCGGCCCTCCAAGCCTGTGCCGCTCCTTGGTCCAACTAGACCAATCGTTTGTATCCCTCCATTCCCAGGCTGCTCATGTGACTATCCAGGTAAGTCTTAAACGATGTCAGCGTGCCTGCCTCCACCACCCTACTTGGCAGCGCATTTCAGGCCCCCACCACCCTCTGTGTAAAAAACGTCCCTCTGATATCTGAGTTATACTTCGCCCCTCTCACCTTGAGCCCGTGACCTCTCGTGATCGTCACCTCCGACCTGGGAAAAAGCTTCCCACTGTTCACCCTATCTATTCCCTTCATAATCTTGTACACCTCTATTAGATCTCCCCTCATTCTCCGTCTTTCCAAGGAGAACAACCCCAGTCTACCCAATCTCTCCTCATAGCTAAGACCCTCCATACCATGCAACATCCTGGTAAACCTTCTCTGCACTCTCTCTAACACCTCCACGTCCTTCTGGTAGTGCGGCGACCAGAACTGGACGCAGTACTCCAAATGTGGCCTAACCAGCGTTCTATACAGCTGCATCATCAGACTCCAGCTTTTATACTCTATACCCCGTCCTATAAAGGCAAGCATACCATATGCCTTCTTCACCACCTTCTCCACCTGTGTTGCCACCTTCAAGGATTTGTGGACTTGCACACCTAGGTCCCTCTGTGTTTCTATACTCCTGATGACTCTGCCATTTATTGTATAACTCCTCCCTACATTATTTCTTCCAAAATGCATCACTTCGCATTTATCCGGATTAAACTCCATCTGCCACTTCTCCGCCCAATTTTCCAGCCTATCTATATCCTGCTGTATTGCCCGACAATGCTCTTCGCTATCCGCAAGTCCAGCCATCTTCGTGTCATCCGCAAACTTGCTGATTACACCAGTTACACCTTCTTCCAAATCATTTATATATATCACAAATAGCAGAGGTCCCAGTCCAGAGCCCTGCGGAACACCACTGGTCACAGACCTCCAGCCGGAAAAAGACCCTTCGACCACTACCCTCTGTCTCCTATGGCCAAGCCAGTTCTCCACCCATCTAGCCACTTCTCCTTGTATCCCATGAGCCTTAACCTTCTTAACCAACCTGCCATGTGGGACTTTGTCAAATGCCTTACTGAAATCCATATAGACGACATCCACGGCCCTTCCTTCATCAACCGTTTTTGTCACTTCCTCAAAAAACTCCACCAAATTTGTAAGGCACGACCTCCCTCTTACAAAACCAATGGGGTCTCGGTCTTCCAGCGTGCTATGGACCGAATGGTGGACCAGAACGGGCTGCGGGCTACCTTCCCGTACCTGGATAACGTCACCATCTGCGGCCATGACCAGCAGGACCACGACACAAATCTCCTGAATTTCCTATGCACTGCATCTCGCCTGAACCTGACCTACAACAGGGAGAAGTGTGTGTTTCGTACGCGCCGTTTAGCCATCCTAGGATACGTGGTGGAAAACCAGGCCATTGTGGAGGCCGTCAGGCACTGGTGCCATTACTTGGCGGGAAAACGGTTCACCCTGATCACGGACCAGCGGTCCGTGGCGTTCATGTTTAATAACACGCTGAGGGGCAAGCTCAAGAACGACAAGATCTTGCGGTGGAGAATTGAACTCTCCACCTATAACTATGACATAATGCATCGTCCAGGGAAACTCAATGAGCCCTCGGATGCCCTCTCGCGTGGAACATGCACCAGTATACAGGAGGACCGTTTGCAGGCTCTCCATAATGACCTATGCCATCCTGGGGTCACTCGGCTCTACCACTTTATAAAAGCCCGCAATCTGCCCTACTCGGTGGAGGACGTCAGGTCCATAACAAGAAGCTGTCGGGTATGCGCGGAATGCAAACCGCACTTTTACCGACCTGACCGGGCACAATTAGTCAAGGCCACTCGTCCCTTCGAGAGACTGAGTGTCGATTTTAAGGGCCCCCTTCCCTCAACAGATCGGAATGTGTACTTCCTCAACATTATTGACGAGTACTCTAGATTCCCTTTTGTTATTCCCTGCTCTGATACATCCGCTGCCACGGTTATCAAGGCATTCCGTGATCTTTTTACCCTGTTCGGGCACCCCAGCTACATTCACAGCGACAGGGGCTCGTCGTTCATGAGCGATGACTTGAGGCAATACCTGCTCTCGTACGGGATTGCCTCTAGTAGAACCACGAGCTACAACCCTAGGGGTAACGGACAGGTGGAACGTGAGAATGCTACAGTCTGGAAGGCTGTCTTACTGGCGTTGAAGTCAAAAAGCCTTCCAGTCTCCCGTTGGCAAGAGGTGCTCCCTGATGCGCTCCATTCCATACGCTCACTCCTGTGTACGGCAACCAACGCTACTCCCCATGAGAGGCTGTTTTCATTCCCTTGGAAGTCTTCCTCTGGGACCTCATTACCGTCTTGGTTGACGTACTCAGGACCTGTCCTCCTGCGGCGACATGTAAGGGCCCGCAAGTCCAACTCGTTGGTCGAACAGGTCCATCTCCTCCACGCCAACCCTCAGTATGCCTATGTGGCATACCCTGATGGGCGAGAGGACACGGTCTCGATCCGAGACCTGGTGCCAGCAGGGGACGTAGCAACCCCTGTCGCTCCCATACCCCCTGTTACAAACCCCATAACTCTTGTTTCCCCTCCGGACACGGCGCGGGCAGCATCGGGACCATTACTTAACCCTTTTACTCCCGTGTACAGCTTGCCTGAGTCCAGAGGATGGTCGCCACTTCAGGGCGTGTCGGAACTCCATGGATTACCGTCACCTCAGTGTCAACCGGCCCGTGAGTCTGTGGAGGAACAGTTGGACATCGCCTTGGGGAGAACGCCACCGCAAGTGCCTACTCCGGTGTCATCGCCGGTATTGAGGAGGTCACAACGACGGTGCGGTCCCCCTGACCGTCTGAACTTATAGACTGATGACAAATTATTCTGTTTTTGTACCCCGCTGGCCTTTGTCTTCAAAGGAGGGGTGAATGTGGTGAACCATCGTTGGTTCCCACTAGATAGTACTGAGCCAGGGTCTGGCCAGTACTACAAGTATGTATATATGTTGCTGTTGGGGTTAGGGATGGGTTGTTCTACTTGTTGCTGTTGGGGTTAGGGTTGGGCTGTTACACCTTGTATTATAGTTATTGTGGTACATCCCAGTCGGGCTCCGCCTCCTGGGAGAGGTATAAAGGTCTCTGCTCTGTCTGGGACCCCTCAGTCTGGGATCGTGTATATAATTAGTAGCTGCCTTGTTACAGCAAATAAAAGCCTTTATTTCCTGAGCATCAAGCCTCGTGTGTGATAACGCGCATCAGCTATACTCATTGGAATTCAGAAGAATGAGGGGAGATCTTATAGAAACATATAAGATTATGAAGGGAATAGATAAGATAGAAGCAGGGAAGTTGTTTCCACTGGCAGGTGAAACTAGAACTAGGAGGCATAGCCTCAAAATAAGGGGAAGCAGATTTAGGACTGAGTTGAGGAGGAACTTCTTCACCCAAAGGGTTGTGAATCTGTGGAATTCCCTGCCCAGTGAAGCAGTTGAGGCTACCTCATTGAATGTTTTTAAGGCAAGGATAGATACATTTTTGAACAGTAAAGGAATTAAGGGTTATGGTGAGCGGGCGGGTAAGTGGAGCTGAGTCCACAAAAAGATCAGCCGTGATCTTATTGAATGGCGGAGCAGGCTCGAGGGGCCATATGGCCTACTCCTGCTCCTAGCTCTTATGTTCTTATGTATGAGGGTAGCCAGGAAGAGGGTTGGCCCACTCAAGGACAGGGGAGGAAATCGATGTGTGGAGCGAGAGGAAATGGCCGAGGTATTAAATGAGTACTTTGCGCCAGTATTCACCAAAGAGAAGGACTTGGTGGATGATGAGTCTGGGAAAGGTGTGTGGATAGTTTGAGTCATGTTGAGATCAAAAAGGAGGAGGTATTGGCGTTCTTGAGAAACATTAAGGTAGACATGTCCCCACGGCCAGATGGGATGTACCCCAGAATGCAGAAAGAAGCAGGGGAGGAAATTGCTGGGGCCTTGAGAGAAATCTTTATATTCTCACTGGCTACAGGGGAGGTACAGTAAGAAGTCTCACAACACCAGGTTAAAGTCCAACAGGTTTATTTGGTAGCAAATACCATAAGCTTTCGGAGCACTGCTCCTTCGTCAGATGGAGTGGTCTCTGTTCTCAAACAGGGCACAGACACAGAAATCAAATTACAGAATACCGGTCCCAGAGGATTGGAGAATAGCCAATGTTGTTCCTTTGTTTAAGAAGGATAGCAAGAATCATCCAGGTAATTACAGGCCGGTGAGCCTGACAGCGATGGTAGGGAAATTATTGGAGAGGATTCTTCGAGACAGGATTTACTCCCACTTGGAAATAACTGGATGTATTAGTGAGAGGCAACATGGTTTTGTGAAGGGGAGGTCATGTCTCACTAACTTGATCGAGTTTTTTGAGGAAGTTACGAAGATGATTGATGAGGGTAGGGTAGTGGATGTTGTCTACATGGACTTCAGTAAGGCCTTTGACAAGGCTCCTCATAGCAGACTGATGCAGAAGGTGAAGTCGCATTGGATCAGAGGTGAGCTGGCAAAGTGGATACAGAACTGGCTCGGGCATAGAAGACAGAGAGTAGCAGTGGAAGGGTGCGTTTCTGAATGGAGGGCTGTGACAAGTGGCGTTCCTCAGGGATCAGTGCTGGGACCTTTGCTGTTTGTAATATATATAAATGATTTGGAGGAATTTATAACTGGTTTGATTAGTAAGTTTGTGGACGACACAAAGGTTGGTGAATTTGTGGATAATGATGAGAATCATCAGGGGATACAGCAGGATATAGTTCAATTGGAGACAGGTGGAGAGATGGCAGATGGAGTTTAATCCGGACAAATGTGAGATAATGCATTTTGGAAGGTTTAATACACATAGGAAATATACGGTAAATGGCAGAACCCTTAAGAGTATTGATAGCACCCGGAGGAAACCCACGCAGACACGAGGAGAATGTGCAAACTCCACACAGACAGTGACCCAAGCCGGGAATCGAACCCAGGTCCCTGGAGCTGTGAAGCAGCAGTGCTAACCACTGTGCTACCGTGCCGCACCTGCTGTGAGTGTATGACCGTGCTCCAAGATTATATTGGCCCAGAACGTGCAGGAGTGGGGCATCTCACACCAAGTGAGTTGGACTATTTCCCTTAGTTTTCAGCTTCAGTTGCTATGTGTGAGCTGCTAACAGACGCCGAAGTCAGCAGGGCATTGGTGACCTTGGAAGCCCAATAGTCTATCTCTCTAACCAATAAAATTGAAGGATCGAAATGGTTAGCAAAGCTCTGAAGAGGCAGTTTGCATATTTTTAAAACAAAGTTTATCACCAAATAACGCTCAGGAAATGTATCGCTTGTAAGGTTTTTTCAAACCTATGCAACATGACACGGAGAGGTATGAGAAACAGAGCCTCCTGCCCAGGGTCCCGATTCGAATTGCTAATCCAGGGTACCACTACAGTCAGCACGTTGATTATTATGTTCAAATGAGTGAACGCCAGGCTGGCAATTGGGAGGGGTAAACTCTGAAAACGATTCCCGAAAGCTCCAGATCTCGACTACCCAGGTACACGACCATGGGAGGTTCACTTGTATTTTGAACAGTATAATATATAAATTGTGTTAGATTATTCTTTAATTCTAGTCCTCTCAAAACTCTTGGTATAATTCTATAAAGATATGTAATAAACAATTCTATTTATGTGTATGTGGAAAATGCAATATTTGACGAACACCAGTTAGCTAACAGAAAACAGAGGGTTTATTACTGTTTATAAGTATACGCAGGGTATTATAATCAATGTCTTTATTCTCAACTTTGGGATCAACTGGGCTGGGAAAGTCCACTCTCTGCACTAAGATCCCCGTTCCCATTGACCAATTGTGTCACATGACCCTCCTGTTGTTTTTAAAAGTGTATTTATTAGTGTCACAAGTAGGCTTACATTAACACTGCAATGAAGTTACTGTGAAATTTCCCTTGCTGCCACACTCTGACGCCTATTTGGGTGCACTGAGGGAGAATTTAGCATGGCCAATGCACCTAACCAGCACGTCATTTGGACTGTGGGAGGAAACCGGAGCACCCGGAGGAATCCCACGCAGACACGTGGAACTTGCAGACTCCGCACAGACAGTGACCCGAGCCAGGAATCGAACCTGGTCCCTGGCGCTGTGAGGCAGCAGTGCTTGCCATTGTGCCACCCAATGCACTACTAGAGTATACATTAAATGATTTTTAAAAATGTTTTGAGAATTGCAGTCTGTTTCTGTTGTTCCACAAATATTCCCTTCTCTCGTCAAAACCAAACTGCATCAAATGTACAACCATTGAGTGAATGTGAATTCCACATAGTAAGGGTAAGCTGCACAAAATCTTCCAACATTTGCATAATCAGTACTAAAGAAATCCGACATGCAATTGCTTTTTTATTGTCTTACAGGATGTTGGCATCACTGACAAGGCCAGCATTTGTCATCCAACCCTAATTGCCTTGAATTGAACAGCGCGCTTGGCCATTTCAGAGGGCAGTTAAAAGACAACCACATTCCTGTGGGCCTGCGGTCATTCTTTCTATTCTTTCACAGAGTGTGGGCATCACTGTGTAGGCCAGAGTTTATTGCCCATCTCTAATTATCCTTGAGCAGGTGGTGGTGAGTTGTCTTCTTGAACCTCTGCAGTCCATGCAGTGTAGATACACCCTTAGTGCTGTTGGGGAGGGGGTCCCAGGATTTTAACCCAGCCACAGGAGGCCAGAGCAGCAGATTTTCTTCCCTAAAGGATGTTAGTGAGCCAGAGACACTCGGATCAGCCACGACAACTGGTGATAGCTTTGTGCTTCTCAATTTCAGATTTGATTAATTTAATTTAAATTCTACCAGCTGTGGAACCATTAGCCTGGGTGTCTGGATTACTCGTCCAGCGATAGAACCACGACATACTGTCTGCCCCAAAGTGGGAGGTTGCTTGCTATAAAACAACTTGCTGAGATTGAAGGGAATACATTCTGATCCAGTCAGCCATGCAGTAATACCCTGGGGCACCTTTGGCAGCTCCATTTATACAATTCCAATCGGGGTAGATCCTCAGTTATAGGAAATATTGCAGAGAATAAATCTGCCACAGTGTTCCAAGAATCTTTAAAAATCTTTATTTTTGGTCTTTACAAATTGGACCATATAAGAAAAATCAAGAAGTTTAATGACCTCAAGGAGATATCCAATTACAACTCCAGTCATTTAGTTAACAATACATTGATTAATTTATTACTGATATGTAGACTGGGTGGTCACGTGGATGCTGGGGTGACGCAGGTACAAAGGCAGTCACTTGTCTGTGGTGCAGGAGTTCACCCCGGGCACAGACAGCAGGTAAGAACCGCTCAGTACGTCTAATACATCACTACGTCTAACTGCTGCCTCACAGCACCAGGGATCCAAGTTCAATTCCGGCCTTGCGTCACTGTCTGTGCGGAGTTTGCACATTCTCCACATGTCTGCGTGGGTTTCCTTCGGGTGCCCTGGTTACCTCCCAGTCCAAAGGTGTGCGGGTTAGGTTGATTGGCCATGCTAAATTGCCCCTTAGTGTCCCAAAATGGGTAGGTTAGGGGGATTAGCAGGGTAAATATGTGGAGTTACGGAGATAGGACCTGGGAATGATGCTCTGTCGGAGAGTCGGTGTAAACTTGATTACCTGAGTGGCCTCCTTCAGTACAATAGAGATTCTATGATAATTCAAAACAAATGGTGTATCCACTGCGGTGCTGGCCTATCAGACAAATCAAAGAAGGTATGGGTGTACACTTTTAAATTTAGCAGCCCCAAAGCAGTCGAGAAATTCAAGTCTTTTATTTTTTAAATGGAGAAAGAGAAGAGCAGCCTGTGATATTGTTACAAAGGTTTGAGCACACATGCATGGCAGTAATGAACATTATGTTGAATAGACACATGTTCAATACTACCACCCAAAACCTGATGGATCTATTCATTTGTACCCCATGACCGTAAAATGCATGACCCTCAATGCATTCTATGCCTGTTTTGAGCAAGAGGTCAGCGAGAGCACACCCTCCACCCCAGAAGCCTCGATGAACCTGTATCTGAGGTTACCATTGCAGACGTCAGAGCAGCCTTCTCAGAGGTCAACCCATTGAAAGTGACTGGCCCGGATGAGCACTCAGGTCCTGCGTGGATCAGTTGGTGGGAGTATTCGCAGACATCTTCAACTTCTCTTTACAACAATCTGAGTTCCCTATCTGCTTCAAGGAGACAATCATCCTCCCAGTACCAAAGAAAGCCAGGCCGCGTATCTTAATGACTATCGTCCGGTAGCTCTGACATCCATTATTATGAAATGCTTCGAAAGGTTAGACATGGCACGAATCAATTTTGGCCTCCCAGATTGCCTGGATCCACTACAGTTTGTCTACCACTGCAACAGGTCCACAGCAGACGCCATTTCCCTGGCCCTGCACTTAACCCTGGAACACCTAGATAATAAAGACATCTATGTCAGACTCCTATTTATAGACTACAGCTCAGCCTTCAACACAATTATTCCTACAAAACTCATCTCCAAACTCTGGCCTGGGGCTAGGCTCCGCCCTCTGTGACTGGATCCTGAACTTCCGAACCCGCAGACCACAATCAGTAAGGATAGGCAACAACATCACCCCACGATCATCCTCAACTCCGGTGCCCCACAAGGCTGTGTTCTCAGTCCCCTACTATACTCCTTATTCTCCTATGACTGTGTGGCCAAATTCCCCTCCAACTCAATTTTCAAGTTTGCTGACGATGCCACCGTAGTGGGTCAGATCCCAAACAATGATGAGACAGAGTACAGGAATGAGATAGAGTGGTGAACTGGTGCGATGATGATAATTTCTCCCTCAATGTCAATGAAATGAAGGAGATTGTCATTGACTTCAGGAAGCGTAAAGGAGAACATGCCCCTGTCTACATCAATGGGGACAAACTAGAAAGGGTCGAGAGCTTCAAAGTTTTAGTTATCCAGATCACCAACAACCTGTCCTGGTTCCCCCATGCTGACACTATAGTTAAGAAAGCTCACCAACGCCTCTACTTTCTCAGAAGCTGAAAGAAAGTTGGTATGTCAGCTACGACTCTCACCAACCTTTACAGATGCACATGTAAAGCATTCTTTCTTGTTGTATCACAGCTTGATATGGCTCCTGCTCTGCCCAAGACTAAAGAATCTACAAAAGTTTGTGAACGAAGCCCAGTCTATCACTCAAACTAGCCTCTCACCCACTGACACTGTCTACACTTCCCATGGCCTTGGAAAAGCAGCCAGCATAATTACAGCATGCACCCCGGACATACTCTCTTCCACCTTCTTCCGTCGGGAAAGAAGGTACAAAAGTCTGAAGTCACGTACCAAACCGACTCAAGAACAGCTTTTTCCCTGCTGCCATCAGACTTTCGAATGGACCTACCTCGCATTAAGTTGATCTTTCTCTACACCGAAGATATGACTATAACATTACATTCTGCACTCTCTCCTTTCTTTCTCTATGTACGGTATGCTTTGTCCATATAGCGCGCAAGCAACAATGCCTTTCACTGTATGTAATGCATATGACAATAAATCAAATTACAAGCATGTAAAGAGCTGCTCAGTACTGTTAATGAACCCTCATAGTTGATAGCTCCTTGTCTTCAGATTTTGCAACCTGGTAATTCCTACATGATATAAATTCAGCATCCCAGTACATTGAACTACTTTACATCATTCTGCCTGTTGAATTAGATGTTAAACAAAGCCTGCTATCTCAAATGAAGAAAAGTTATTTAGTCACTATGTTGAGGGAGGTTTCCCTGCTGATTGGTAAATGCAGTAAGAGTTTTAACAACACCAGGTTAAAGTCCAACAAGTTTATTTGGTAGCAAATACCATTTGCGACCAAATAAACCTGTTGGACTTTAACCTGGTGTTGTTAAAACTCTTACTGTGTTCACCCCAGTCCATAAGACCATAAGACATAAGACATAGGAGCGGAAGTAAGGCCATTCGGCCCATCGAGTCCACTCCACCATTCAATCATGGTTGATTTCAACTCCATTTACCCGCTCTCTCCCCATAGCCCTTAATTCCTCGAGAAATCAAGAATTTATCAATTTCTGTCTTGAAGACGCTCAACATCTCGGCCTCCACAGCCCTCTGTGGCAATGAATTCCACAGACCTACCACTCTCTGGCTGAAGAAATTTCTCCTCATCTCTGTTCTAAAGTGACTCCCTTTTATTCTAAGGCTGTGCCCCCGCGTCCTAGTCTCCCCTGCTAATGGAAACAACTTCCCTACGTCCATCCTATCTAAGCCGTTCATTATCTTGTAAGTTTCTATTAGATCTCCCCTCAACTTCCTAAACTCCAATGAATATAATCCCACGATCCTCAGACGTTCATCGTATGTCAGGCCTACCATTCCTGGGATCATCCGTGTGAATCTCCGCTGGACCCGCTCCAGTGCCAGTATGTCCTTCCTGAGGTGTGGGGCCCAAAATTGCTCACAGTACTCCAAATGGGGCCTAACCAGTGCTTTATAAAGCCTCAGAAGTACATCCCTGCTTTTGTATTCCAAGCCTCTTGAGATAAATGACAACATTACATTTGCTTTCTTAATTATGGACTCAACCTGCAAGTTTACCTTTAGAGAATCCTGGACTAGGACTCCCAAGTCCCTTTGCACTTTAGCATTATGAATTTTGTCACCGTTTAGAAAATAGTCCATGCCTCTATTCTTTTTTCCAAAGTGCAAGACCTCGCACTTGCCCATGTTGAATTTCATCAGCCACTTCTTGGACCATTCTCCTAAACTGTCTAAATCTTTCTGCAGCCTCCCCACCTCCTCAATACTACCTGCCCCTCCACCTATCTTTGTATCATCGGCAAACTTGGCCAGAATGCCCCCAGTCCCGTCATCTAGATCGTTAATATATAAAGAGAACAGCTGTGGCCCCAACACTGAACCCTGCGGGACACCACTTGTCACCGGTTGCCATTCTGAGAAAGAACCTTTTATCCCAACTCTCTGCCTTCTGTCTGACAGCCAATCGTCAATCCACGTTAGTACCTTGCCTCGAATACCATGGGCCCTTATTTTACTCAGCAGTCTCCCGTGAGGCACCTTGTCAAAGGCCGGCATCTCCACATCATGACTACGATTGGTAAATGTACATTTACCAATCAAAATCACGAACAGTGGCACTCATTAAGTGAGCTATTTATTGGAGATTATTATGGACAAATCAATTGAATTGAGTTTAAAATTGACAAGTCATGTTGCAGCTTTATAGACCCTAAAGATATATAGGAGGCATGGTTAGTAAGTTTGCAGATGACACCAAGATTGTTGGCATAGTGGACAGTGAAGAAAGTTATCTCCAGTTGTAACGGGATCTTGATCAATTGGGCCAGTGGACTGGTGAATGGCAGATGGAGTTTAATTTAGAGGTGATGCATTTTGGTGGATTGAACCAGGGCAGGACTTGCTCAGTTAATGGTAGGGCATTGGGGAGAGTTACAGAACAAAGAGATCTAGGGGTACATGTTCGTAGCTCCTTGAAAGTGGAGACACAGGTGGACAGAGTGGTGAAGAAGGCATTTGGCATGCTTGGTTTCATCGGTCAGAACATTGAATACAGGAGTTGGGATGTCTTGTTGAAGTTGTACAAGACATTGGTAAGGCCACACTTGGAACACTGTGTGCAATTCTGGTCACCCTATTATAGAAAGGATATTATTAAACTAGAAAGAGTGCAGAAAAGATTTACTAGGGTGCTATCGGGACTTGATGGATTGAGTTATAGGGAGAGGCTGAATAGACTGGGACTTTTTTCTCTGGAGCGTAAGGAGGCTGAGGGGTGACCTTATAGAGGTCTATAAAATAATGAGGGGCATAGACAAGATAGATAGTCAATATCTTTTCCCAAAGGTAGGGGAGTCTAAAACTAGAGGGCATAGGTTTAAGGTGAGAGGGGAGAGATACAAAAGTGTCCAGAGGGGCAATCTTTTCACACAAAGGGTGGTGAGTGTCTGGAACAAGCTGCCAGAGGTAATAGTAGAGGCAGGCACAATTTTATCTTTTAAAAAGCATTTAGATAGTTACATGGGTACGATGGGTATAGAGGGATATGGGCCAAATGCGGGCAATTGGGATTAGTTTTGGGGTTTTTAAAAAAAAGGGCAGCATGGACAAGTTGGGCCGAAGGGCTTGTTTCCATGCTGTAAACCTGTATGACCTTAGTTCAGCCCCACTTGGAATATAGTGTTCAATTTTGGTCACCACACTACCAGAAGGATGTGGAGGCTTTGGAGAGGGCAGAGAAAAGATTTACCAGGATGTTGCCTGGTATGGAGGGCATTAGATATGAGGAGAGGTTGGAAAAATAAGATTGAGGAGCATTGTCAAAGTGGATAGTCAGAAGCTTTTTCCCAGGGTGGAAGAGCCAATTACGAGGGGGTGTAAGCTTAAAGTGTGGGTGGCAAGGCTTAAAGGAGACGTACGAGGCAAGTTTGTTACACAGAGGGTGTTGGGTGCCTGGAACTCACTGCTGGGAGAGATTTTGGAAGCAGATACGATAGTGAGTTTTAACGGGCGTCTTGACAAATACATGAATAGGGTGGGAATAGAGGTATATGATCCCCGGAAGAGTAGGGGTTTTAGTTCAGTTGGGCAGCATGGTTGGTGCAGGCTTGGAGGGCCGAAGTGCCTGCTCCTGTGCTGTAATATTCTTTGTTCTTTGATCATTTCCCACCTCACAACAGTAACAACACGTCAAAAATACATCATTGTGTGTAAACAACTTCTCCAGTTTGTGGATGGCATTGTAGAAACACCAATACTTCACCATTTCAATACAGGTGGCAACCCAAGTGTAAAAGATTCTCTGCTCACATTCTTTACCTTTCCCTGTGTTAAGTCAAATCCCAGTTTGAGAGAATGAATAATTTGCTGTTGGAAACAGAATGTTGGCGGAGGGGAATTTCTGCAGGGATTTTCCATCGAATGTCTGAGAATCAGAGGTTCTGATTCTGCAGCAATCCCTGTCTCAAAAGTAAAAATTATTTACAAAAAAAATCAACTTTCATTCTGAATCAACGGTGCTGATAATTTATTTTCAATGTAGCTTGCCGAGTAATCATTGGCACGTCCAACACTGGTCTTGATCATTCACTGCTAAATTGAATTGGAAATACCTGACTTGTTGAATGAATTGTAATACAAGACGTTTGTGACATATTAAAATCCTGCTTTGGAAATGTTCAATTGTGCAGAACACTCGTCAGAAGCCATTTTATGCAAAGCAGTTATCTACTTTCAAAGCCTTTTCTCAAAGGGAAAGAATTGATTTCTGCAAATAATTGATGCCACATTTTCCTCATTCATCTTTCATTAGGCGTTCGCTTGTTTTGTCTTTACTAAACATCAGTACTCGTTTAAACCAAATTAGTCACCGATCTCTCTGCTAATAATTGACCCCACACTCTACCCTGATCTCAGTGCGAATAATTGATCTCATATTACTCATTGTTCTGTCGTTTGTAAAGTGATTCCTAATTTGGGTCTTCAAACACACTTTGTTGTACAATCTATTTGTTTTAAGTGGGGAGGGATTTCTGCAGTTGATGGCCATTTTTTAAGAAGTGACAGTCCAGACATTTCACTGTGTGTGACAGTGGATTTTTATGAGTCAAAGCAAACGACATTAAGTGTGTTGACAGTTAGACACCTCATTGAGAAATGGCACTGCAGTCTGTCCGATTGGATGTGACACATCAGTGTCTGCTCAGCTTTGAAGAATAGGCTATTAACACATTCCTGCCCTTTGTACGGGTCTGAAGCTTATTAAAGACTGACATAACTGACAGCAGGTGGCCAAACATTACCCAATCCGACAAGCAATTTTGATTATTCTCGACCCAAATAATATGAGTCGAGTGGCAGAGATAATGCCAAATCACCTGGGTTACGATGCCTGATGATTGTGGGGTTACCAAGAGAGTGCAGCAATTAATGACAATTAGAACTTTCCCAGGGTCTGCCTCTCACTTACAGGAAGGTGCCTGAGGATTCTCATTTGGGATCCAATTTCTCTAGAGCACGAGCTCTCTATTGCAGTGAAACTTCGCTCATTAACAGAGGCCCGCTTATATTCTCCTCAGCAAGTTACCATTAAGGTGTAAGCCGTGGCTCAGTTAGTCCCTCTCTCATCTTTGAATCCCAAAATTCTGGGTCCAAGATGTGAGTGCAACAATTATGGCTGGCACTCCAGTGTAGTATTGAAGGAATGCGACTGTGCCTCACCTGCCCTTTCAGATAAGCGTTAAGGATCTCTGGGTATTATTTCAAAGCTTATCCTTCAATCAAAATCACCCAAAACAGATGATCTGGTCATTATCTTCTTGCTGCTTGTCAGGGTGAGCTGTTTCCCAACCTACAACAATGGATGCACTTGCTAAGCATCAGGTGCCGTCCTACCTCTGAAATTCTCTTTAACACTCGATCTAGTTTGCTAAGATGTTCCTCCTCAGTTTTCCCTGAATATCGTCCAAGAAAACTTCTCCTTGAGGAATCCCCAGCAACAGATTGTCTAATGTCCTCTAAGAAATCTTGCGGAAGTGACTATATAACTTGAAATTCTGGACAGTCACTGAGGATTTAGGACTGTGGTGATTCTGAATGAGTGCAACTAAATCCACGAATGAAATGTCCTCCGGTTTCCACGTGTTGCTAAATTCTTCACTAGCTTATAAGTCTTGGCCCTGCACATATTCGGGAGAATTGAGTGCATTTTAGCTTCATCTGTAACTCCATTTGCCAAGAAAGTGTTCCGTTTCCACACATTAAATCCAGTCCCCATTCTCTTCCACAAACTCACTGATTGTCCCAGACATAGTCATGGTGCTGCTACCCTGGTTATCGTTGGTAAACTCATAAACCCCGCTGATCAGTGCCCTCGACCACCGCACATGATGCAAACCAGCTAGCCACTATGCGAATCTTTGCAGCACCAAGCTGAGCCTCAAATCTTTCTTTTCCTTATATTTTGCTGTTTTTTTCCTCACTGCCAAAATGATGTGGTTACCTGGCCACAAAAGGGTAGTCGAATGTATTGTGATATTCAACCTATTTACTGAAATATTGAAATACAGTACAGCATGGACTCCGAACTGAAGGCAGCTAGTTACACAGGTCCCTCAGCGTAAGACTAGACACGCGAAAGCCCACGCTATCATTGATGTCACTCGCACATGCTCATACCGCTGAAGACATCAGCCAATACATTTATATAGGAAGATGCTTACTATAACATTCCATAACACCCTTAAAGGGACAATCACCACAAATCACACAGTGACTAATGGTCAGTGTCTGGGACTAAGTGGCAGCTCATGTACACAGTGTCTGGGACTGAGTGGTTGAGTGGCAGTGTCTGGGATTGAGTGGCAGTGTCTGGGATTGAGTGGCAGTGTCTGTGACTGAGTGACAGCGTCTGGGGTTGATGTACACAGTGTCTGGGACTGAATGGCTGAGTGGCAGCGCCTGGGACTGTGTGGCAGTGTCCGGGGCCGAGTGGCAGCGTCCGGGGCTGCGTGGCAGCGTCCGGGGCCGAGTGGCAGTGTCCGGGGCCGAGTGGCAGCGTCCGGGGCCGAGTGGCAGCGTCCGGAGCCGAGTGGCAGCGTCCGGGGCCGAGTGGCAGCGTCCGGGGCCGAGTGGCAGCGTCCGGGGCCGAGTGGCAGCGTCCGGGGCTGTGTGGCAGCGTCTGGGACTGGGTGGCAGTGTCTGGGACTGAGTGTCAGTGTCTGGGACTGAGTGGCAGCGTCCGGGGCCGAGTGGCAGCGTCCGGGGCCGAGTGGCAGCGTCCGGGGCCGAGTGGCAGCGTCCGGGGCCGAGTGGCAGCGTCTGGGACTGGGTGGCAGCGTCCGGGGCCGAGTGGCAGCGTCCGGGGCCAAGTGGCAGCGTCCGGGACTGAGTGGCAGCGTCCGGGGCCGAGTGGCAGCGTCCGGGGCCGAGTGGCAGCGTCCGGGGCCGAGTGGCAGCGTGATAGTGTAACATGCACTGTTACAGGGCTTTGAATAAAATGACTTTGACTGAAGATTTTATTAACATGATGCCAAATATAATGAATTGGAATCAGGTGGGATTCTAATTAATATTACAGTGGCATTAGTTAATTAGAGTTAGAATTATTAATGTCATATATTAATAACGCACAGTTAATCTGGAGTTCCATATCCTAGAGATATACTCGGAAATGGGAAAATCGATCTTACACATAACCTGAGTGTAGGAATGATAAAGGAAAATTTAGATTTGTGTTTTTAGGTGTTGGTGTGTGAGAGTTTCAGTGGACTGACAGACACAGTGTCAGTCACCAGCAGGAATGAAGATGCTTCAGCACCATTTAACTCACAGGCTGGGATTTTCCGGCCGTGCTCTCCCCAAAACCGGAAAATCCCACCCAAGGTCAATGGACCTTTCCATGGCCCACTCTTCGCCCGCTATGATTCCCGTGGCAGGCGGAATGGGAAAATTCGCCCCTCTGTCCACTTTGAGGGTACAACAGCAGAGTAACGCACAACACCATTTACCATCATTATCCCAAATCATTTCTCACCCATATCAAACTCAAATGTTCAGCATTTCAGCAGTTTCTGGGAGAGAATTTCTGATTGCTACAACTCTTCATTTAAATAGTGTAGAGCTTCAAAAGAACAGAGACAAGTTGGTGGAGTGGGCAGATAGAAGGCAGATGAAGGTCAGTGCAGATAAGTGTGAGGCGATGCCTTTTGGTCGGAAGAACATGGAGAGACAATGTGAAATAAGAGTAAAATTCTAAAAGGGGGGCAGGAGCAGAGGGACCTGGGTGCATATGTGCATTAGATCAGTGAAGGTGGCAGGACAGATGGAGAGAACAGTTAATAAATAATTTAGTATCCTGGACTTTATTAATAGGACCATAGAGTACAAGAGTAATGAGGTTAAGCTAAACTTATACAAGACATTAGTTAGACCTCAGCTGGAATATTGTGCACAGTTCTGGGTGCCACACTATCGGAAAGATGTGAACGCATTGGAGAAAGTGCATTAGAGGTTTACAAGAGTGGTTCCAGCGATGAGAAACTTCAGTTATGGGGGTAGATTGGAGAGGCTGGGACTGTTCTCCTTGGAGAGAAGAAGGCCAAGAGGAGGTTCGATAGAGATGTTCAAAATCATGAGGGGTGCTGGACAGAGTAGATAGAGAGAAACTGTTCCCGCTTGGAAAAGGATCGAGAATGAAGGGTACAGATTTACAATGATTTGCAAAAGAAGCAAATGTGATGTGAGAGAGAACTTTTTCACACAGCAAATGATTGGGGTCTGGAATGCACTGCCTGGAAGTACGCTGAAGGTAGGCTCAATTGAGGCATTCAAGAGGGTTACTTGAATACTTGAATGATGATTACTTGAATAGAAACAATGTGCAGCGGTACAGGGGAAAAGGCAGGAGGATGGCACTAATTCATGATGCTCACTTTGAGGACTGGTGCAGACACAATGGGCCGAATGGCCTGCTCCTGCAATGTAACATTTCTGTGATTGTGTGAATAGGTGTTTTTTGATGTCACTCTTAAATTATGTGGAGATGCCGGCGTTGGACTGGGGTGGGCACAATAACAAATCTCAAAACACCGGGTTAAACTCCAACAGGTTTATTTGGAATCACAAGCTTTCGGAATGCTGCTCCTTCATCAGGTGAGGAGTGACTGTTTTTGAATCAGATTCCAGCATCCGCAGTATTTTGCTTTTACCAAAGATGTGTGGGTTAGGTTGATAGGCCATTCTGAATTGCCCCTGACTGTCAGGGTAAATATGTGGGGTTATTGGGATAGGGCCTGGGTGGGATTGTTGTCAGTGCAGGTTTGATGGGCCGAATGGCCTCCTTCTGCATTGTAGGGATTCTATGATTCTATGAGAGTGAATCCTGTTGGTGATTATGGGTCACACACACACACACACCCCCCCCCCCCCCACCGCCCCCCGGCCCCACACCCCAATGGCAAGGGGGCAAGAAGGCACCAAGATGTGTCTAGAGTGGCACAAGTTTTTTTAGCTTCATGTTAAGTAGCTATCCTCTCACTGATCGAGATAATGAGGTGGAATTTGAGCTCAAGGGCTCGGGGGGAGGGCTATAGTTACTATAGTGTCATTGTAATGACTGGGATTGTACTGGTTATATATTATGAAGAATTCTAGTTATAAAGAATAATGTTGACGCAACATCCAAGAACATCCCAAAGCACTTAGAACAATGGAACCATAGAATCCCTACAGTGCAGAAGGAGGCTGTTCAGCCCCTCGAGTCTGCCCCAACTCTGCAAAAGAGCATCTTACCCAGGCCCACCACCGCGTCCCCCACCTCCCCACCCCCCCCCATGTTTCCAGCATTCTCTGATTGTATTTCAGATTTCTAGTTGCCACACTATTCTACTCTGTTTTTAATTATTTTTTGAAATACAACCATTTGTGGATCTGTGGACAAGACATTTGTCAGTGAATTGAATTTCGTCTCAAAAAGCTTGTTATTATCTTCAAATATTACTGACATCAGTCGGCACAGAAAAACTACGTCCACTGGTGTGAAGATCAGGAGTGAGGCGTTATAATTAGAGCTGGGGAAATTCAAGCCACATTTTCACAAAAACAAATAGATGAAATTTTGAATTCTCGAAAGGACATGGTGGGGGTGGGGGTGGGGGTGGGGGGGGGGTGGGTGTGGGTGGGGGGGGTGGGGGGGGTGGGTGTGGGTGGGGGTGTGGGTGGGGGGGGTGGGGGTGGGGGTGGGTGGGGGGGTGTGGGGGTGAGTGGGGGGGGTGGGTGTGGGGGGGGTGGGGTTGCTGGGGCAATTGGAGCTTTCAAGATTGAGAGAAAAAATGGGTAAATGGAGGCAAGCTGTAGATCAGCTTTGGCCTGCTGGATGGTGGAACAGAGGGTAATGGTGTTCTCTTTTTCCAGGTTTCTGTGCTATCTGCATGAGAGAGTGCCTAATGTGCCAGTGCGAGATGCAAGGGAACGACTGACACTGCCTACCCTCTGCTAGACTATTTTATTCTGTCTTTTTAACCAGGTGCATGATTCATTCAGCTGACACCCCTCCTGCGATAATGCTTTCAGAAGCTAGTAACTCTGCACTAGGAGCTAAAATGCAACAAAATTCAATTTCCTGGATTGATCGCAATCCTTACTCACCAAAAGTAAAAATAAATTACAACAAATTCTGATTAATTATCCTTCTAATTCTGACCTGATTCTTATTATAGCTTACATATTAGTTACAAAGGGAAAGATTAGTTTGGCACAAGGGTTGCAGCCCAGATAAAATAAGAGAATTAGAATTGATGTAGAAATTATACTGTAATAAATCGAGGTGACTCGATGAAGTTTCAGAACAAAAAGCTTAATTACCGACACAACGATGAACAATATATACAAATAGGGTCAGACAGAATGACTATGTGACCGCTGACTGCTCCTCCCTGGCTCCAACTGTCAATCCTTCCCAACCCGGGATACGCGTCCTCACACTCGATTGGCTAAGCTTCCTGCCTCAACAATCCATAGGGTCCAACCTGATCACATGGCCCTTAAGGAACGTCCCCTTAAAGGGGCCATACTATCACATATACTATACACTTTTGCGAACAATTTAATTCTCTTAATTCCATGTTACGGGTATCATTACTCGTGCCAAACACTACCCTGGCAGGTAGCTCATAAGACCATGAGACCATAAGATGTAGGAGCAGAAGTAGGCCATTCGGCCCATCGAGTCTGCTCCACCATTCAATGAGATCATTACTGATCTGATTTAATATTTAATTCCACTTTCCTGCCTTACCCCCATAACCCTTGATTCCCTTACTGATTAATAATCTGTCTATCTCAGCTTTGAATACATTTAACGACCTCTGCCGTAAAGAATTCTACAGATTCACTATTCACAGATTCTTCACCTCTGTCTTAAATATGCAACCCCTTACTTTGAGATTATGTGTTCTGGTCCTAGGCTCTCTCATAAGGTGAAACAACCTCTCAGCATCTACCCTGCCAAATTATTGCGGATGTTGGAATCTGAAACCAAAACAGAAAATGCTGGGAAATCTCAGCAGGTCTGGCAGCATCTGTGGAGAGAGAGAATAGAGCCAACGTTTCGAGTCAGGATGAGGGTCAATTTAATTCATATTCTGGGATACGGACATTTTTATTCTTTAAGAAGTGCAATTGTGTTATGTATTAATGTTCACCAGAACATATCTAAGGGAATGTTTGTTTTGACAAGGTATCTCAAGTGTCTTGTGGTAATCTATGTTGAATGACTATGGGGACTGGCTGACACAGTGGGTTCGATGGCTGGTATGTAGTTTAGAATAATGCCAAGAGTGAGGCTTTGATTGCTGCTCTGCCAGAGATAGACTCGGGACCTGTATCCTTGAACTGCCCCTGAAATTACAAGACAATGAAAACCCACCACTGATAAAAACAAGTAGCTTTAAATGAGGCATCAGCCAGGAATGAGAAACGGTTCTGTCTTCATGCTGAAAACTCGTGGAATGGAATGGAATATAGTATTGCTTCCTGTCAGTGTGTGCTGGGTAAGTAACATTCCTATATAACCAGGTTGATGAACATTCTATCGCCCTGATCACCATGTATTGCCAATCTTTAGATTACAGGTATTTCAATAAAGACTTACTTGTAGTTCTGCACTGCACAAACCGCCGAGGCTCCATTCTTACTGATGCCCAGTTACTTTTGGTTGACATTTCACACTCGGTTTTATTTGAATGTTCAATTTAGGATAACTGAGTTTTTGATTACAGTGTAGCACAGAGCTTCACAATTTGAGTTGCTGTAAGAAAAGCCATCCTGGTATGTAATCAGCTGTTGTAAATGTCAATGATGAACATACCAGTTTGGACAATGGGTAATTTACAGTCCCAATGACCATATTGAATATAAGCCTGGCCAAATCTGTTATCATAAAAATGTTGTTCCCTTCTCCAGCCCAATGCCAATTTCTATTGTTTATGAGCAGGTGCTTGGATGTTCATCAGTCTGGTTATATACAGAAATGTTACTTACACAGCACTCTCCCTGACAGGAGGTGATTTAAGTTTATTTATTAGTGTCACAAGCAATGAAATTACTGTGAAAATCCCCTAGTCGCCACACTCCAGCACCTGTTCGGGTACACTGATGGCGAATTTAGCACGGCCAATGCACCTAACCAGCACGTCTTTCGGACTGTGGGAGGAAGCCGGAGCACCCGGAAGAAACCCATGAGACATGGGGAGAACATGCAGACTCCGCACAGACAGTGAACAAAAGAACAAAGAAACAAAGAACAATACAGCACAGGAACAGGCCCTTCGGCCCTCCAAGCTTGCGCCGCTCCCTGGTCCAAACTAGGCCATTCTTTTGTATCCCTCCATTCCCACTCCATTCATGTGGCTATCTAGATAAGCCTTAAACGTTCCCAGTGTGTCCGCCTCCACCACCTTGCCCGGCAGCACATTCCAGGCCCCCACCACCCTCTGTGTAAAATACGTCCTCCTGATATCCGTGTTAAACCTCCCCCCCTCCACCTTGAACCTATGACCCCTCGTGAACGTCACCACCGATCTGGGAAAAAGCTTCCCACCGTTCACCCTATCTATGCCTTTCATAATTTTACACACCTCTATTAGGTCACCCCTCGTCCTCCGTCTTTCCATTGAGAACAACCCCAGTTTACCCAATCTCTCCTCATAACTAAGCCCTTCCATACCAGGCAACATCCTGGTAAACCTCCTCTGCACTCTCTCCAAAACCTCCACGTCCTTCCGGTAGTGTGGCGACCAGAACTGGGCACAGTATTCCAAATGCGGCCGAACCAACGTTCTATACAACCGCAACATCAGACCCCAAGTTTTATACTCTATGCCACGTCTTATAAAGGCAAACATGTCATATGCCTTCTTCACTACCTTCTCCACCTGTGACGTCACCTTCAAGGATCTGTGGACTTGCACACCCAGGTCCCTCTGCGTATCTACACCCTTTATGGTTCTGCCATTTATCGTATAGCTTCCCCTACGTTAGTTCTACCAAAATGCATCACTTCGCATTTATCTGGATTGAACAGTGACCAAAGCCAAGAATCAAACATGGGTCCCTGGCGCTGTGAGGCAGCAGTGCTAACCACTGTGCCACTGCACCAGCCTTATCCATGCTTTATCTATTGGATCCATTCCATTCTGCAGGCATGTTTTGAAGAACAGTAACTATTGCAGTGTGGGAAATGCAACAACCAACTTGGGCACAGCAAGATCCCACAAACAACACAGCGATTAATGATGAGATAATCTGCTTTAATGCTAGTGTTTGAGGGATGAATTTCGGTCACTCTCATACTCTTCTTTGATCAGAGGATCAATTTGAGGTCAAATACGAATATAGAACATAGAACATAGAACAGTACAGCACAGAACAGGCCCTTCGGCCCACGATGTTGTGCCAAGCTTTAATATAGGTTCAATATCTCATCGAAATTAGAATTATTAAAATTAACACAACTTTTACTCTATTCAGGCAAACATCTCTGCTTCGTTCAATGATGAGGTGGAATTCCCAAGCCTATTCACATCAGCCATGGTTACATCTTTTTATCCGGATTTGATCTTTTCTAATAATCTCCTTTCACATTTACCTGTCCTTATAAAATTAAAAAGTCTTTCTTTAAATGGTTATCTCTAACATGCTCTCATTTCTGTGGGCAAAATTCTTTTATACCTACCATTGAAAATATTCTGATGATCACCACTCTCCAGGAAATATATATGTGCCATATATCTTTGGGGACTTAGATTAACATAAGATTAAATCGGGTCCCACGGTGGCACAGTGCCTCACAGCATCAGGGACTTGGATTCAATTCCCAGCTTGGGTCACTGTCTGTGTGGAGTCTGCACATTCTCCCTGTGTCTGCGTGGGTTTCCTCCAGGTGCTCTGATTTCCTCCCACAGTCCAAACATGTGCAGGTTAGGTGAATTGGCTATGCTAAATTCTCCCTCAGTGTATCGAAACAGGCACCGGAGTGTGGCGACGAGGAGATTTTCACAGTAGCTTATTTTTGCAGTCTGAATGTAAGCCTACTTGTAACTAATAAAAAAACTTCAACATAATGTCCTTTTGTCACTGGTCATAACATCCATGCAGGTGGTTAGCTTAGAATTCTCTTACTTAAGTGTGTTTGGGAATGTGGCCCTTTAAGGGGTGGGTGTTTGTGGGTTATGGGAGCCTGCTGGGGCCTATCAGGAGGAAGAGCATGAACCGACATCTATCAGGTGTTAGGTTGCAGGCCCTGGTAGGAGGGAAACTCGTGTGAGACTGGGAGTCAGTGGAACTGTAACCTACATTGAGCTTTTCATACGAAGATTTAACTTTTCTTCAATAAATCAATTCAATGCTGTGATTCAAGGCGTCCTCACTGTGATACCTCATGCTTTAACAGGGTCCTTTGTTAAATAGGCTTGGGCCATCTCCATGTAAGTTCAGATATGCTATATAAAACTGCCCAGCCTTTCACACATTGGGCACAAAGGTGATATTCCCAAGTTTGAACCAAGTGCCAGATGAAACAATAAGGAACAAAGAATTTAGCATGATTTTAGATACAGTTAAAGGCTTGGGGTAGCTTGGCCCCTTTAAGTGGCAATCCTCCACAGGTCACGTGACCGGGCTGGAACCAATGAAGCGTGAGCATGTGAACTGGGGCCAATCAAGGGCAAGCATTCCTGGGACTGTGAGGCTTCAGTTAGAGTCAGGGCATTGGTAGGAATAGACCTGTGTTATTGTGCTGTTAAAGCCTTTGTTGTACACAGTTCTTCTCAATCAATAAATCTTTTAGTTTGTTACTTGCCACATTGAGTCGTCTCGAGATACCACAAGGACATTGAGGAGAGTTAAGCTACCCATGGACTCATCCACCATGGGGTGACTATCCTTTTGTTATTCATGACTTTACTTCTAAGCTTTGGTGTTCTGTTCCATCTATTGGCTACCCTATGTATTTACATCAAAGGCTTGACTGAATTTCAAATGATAATCTTGGTGAATGAGAAGTTAAAATGAGTTGCTTTGCATTCAATGAATATATTAAAGAAATAGGGCATGCTGCAAGTGTCTGGAAGCAACACCCCTGAAATACACAGTGGGAGCATTTACCTGTGGGCACTTCCATTGGAAAACTTTACCAACAGCTGTGCACCACAACTAAATCCTATCACTCGATAGCACAGTGCGCATTGTCCATTGCTCTCTGTAATCACTGCACAGGCTTTCTTTATTATTGATAACTTTGACATTATTTACATATTCTATAGAAAACCTGGCTTTGCAATGTTATTTTTATTTGTTCTTGCTGTGGGTGAGACTGGTGAATTTGCTTTGTGATTTGCTGATACCTGGTGACACTCTGAATTAAAGGTTAAACTGAGACTCTCTGCTCTCTCTCGTGAGTATAAAAAGATCCTTATTTCAAAGCGGGGCAGGGAGAGTTATTCCAAAATCATGGCCAATTATGCTAACTTGGGTCCACAAATAAGGTAGTCAAATTAAAAGAAAGATCTTCTTGATATATATAAATAAATGTTAAACAGAACAATAGTAAATAAAAGAAAACAGGAGAACAAGTGAACAGGTCTGGACTTGCAAGACTCTCCAGCAGACTCAAACCCTGTCCAAAGCCCCCACGTGCTCAGAATGGAGGAAAGCGTAGAAGAACATGCTATAACATGAATATTAATTCCTGAATTAGCATCCCAATAGTACAGGTACTGTTTTTTGGATGTTGCTATGTTCAAATTGGCTGCTGCGTTTCCTATGTTACAACAGTGATGTAGTAATTCAGCCAAACACCAGCTTACCACCACCATCACCCTTTATTGTGCACCAAAGGAAAAGGCTGCTCAGGTTTACTGTCAGGTAGTCTTCACCTCGGGACCTATAACCCCGGTCTGAGTAAAGGTTTAAAAACCCACGCTGGCTGCTTCCCATTGGGCAAGCCTCTACTCACCCAATAAGGCACCTCTTTTAGTGTGCAAACCAAATAAACAAAATCAAATTAACTCAGGGACAACTCAAAAAGGGCAACTCCCAAAAAGGAGGGGTATGGCCCGAAACAAAACGGAAAGGAAACTTGAAACATCAAATCAAAATGTGATTATCAGGGTCAATAATACACCCCAGTCCCTGCGGTGCCCAGTGGGCATGGAAGGACTCACCCAATAAGGCAGCTCATACTCCACAAAGCCCATTGGGTAGATCTATTAATGATTCCCTGTGGCCTTCGTGGTCATCATAACAAGTGGCTATACTTCAAACATACTTTATTGCATGTGAAGTGCTTTGAGATGTCCTGTGGTTGTGAAAGGTGCTATGTAAATACAGTTAAATAAAAGCAAAATACTGCGGATGCTGGAATCTAAAACAAAAACAGAAAATGCTGGAAAATCTCAACAGCATCTGTGGAGAGAGAATAGAGCCAACATTTCGAGTCTGGATGACCCTTCGTCACAGCTCTGATAAAGGGTCATCCAGACTCGAAACGTTAGCTCTGTTCTCTCCCCACAGATGCTGTCAGACCTGCTGAGATTTTCCAGCATTTTCTGATTTTGATGTAAATACAGTTCGTCCTTTTATTGTGTCTGTTACTTGTGGTTCTGAGAACACATCCATTCTTGTTTAGAACATAGAACATAGAACAGTACAGCACAGAACAGGCCCTTCGGCCCACGATGTTGTGCCGAGCTTTATCTGAAACCAAGATCAAGCTATCCCACTCCCTATCATCCTGGTGTGCTCCATGTGCCTATCCAATAACCGCTTAAATGTTCCTAAAGTGTCTGACTCCACTATCACTGCAGGCAGTCCATTCCACACCCCAACCACTCTCTGCGTAAAGAACCTACCTCTGATATCCTTCCTGTATGTCCCACCACGAACCCTATAGTTATGCCCCCTTGTAATAGCTCCATCCACCCGAGGAAATAGTCTTTGAACGTTCACTCTATCTATCCCCTTCATCATTTTATAAACCTCTATTAAGTCTCCCCTCAGCCTCCTCCGCTCCAGAGAGAACAGCCCTAGCTCCCTCAACCTTTCCTCATAAGACCTACCCTCCAAACCAGGCAGCATCCTGGTAAATCTCCTCTGCACTCTTTCCAATGCTTCCACATCCTTCTTATAGTGAGGTGACCAGAACTGCACACAATATTCCAAATGTGGTCTCACCAAGGTCCTGTACAGTTGCAGCATAACCCCACGGCTCTTAAACTCCAACCCCCTGTTAATAAAAGCTAACACACTATAGGCCTTCTTCACAGCTCTATCCACTTGAGTGGCAACCTTTAGAGATCTGTGGATATCAACCCCAAGATCTCTCTGTTCCTCCACAGTCTTCAGAACCCTACCTTTGACCCTGTAATCCACATTTAAATTAGTTCTACCAAAATGAATCACCTCACATTTATCAGGGTTAAACTCCATTTGCCATTTTTCAGCCCAGCTTTGCATCCTATCTATGCCTCTTTGCAGCCTACAACAGCCCTCCACCTCATCCACTGCTCCACCAATCTTGGTGTCATCAGCAAATTTACTGATCCACCCTTCAGCCCCCTCCTCTAAGTCATTAATAAAAATCACAAAGAGCAGAGGACCAAGCACTGATCCCTGCGGCACTCCACTAGCAACCTGCCTCCAATCCGAAAATTTTCCATCGACCACCACCCTGTGTCTTCGATCAGACAGCCAGTTACCTATCCAATCGGCCAACTTTCCCTCTATCCCACACCTCCTCAGTTTCATCATAAGCCGACCATGGGGGACCTTGTCAAACGCCTTACTAAAATTCATGTATATGACATCAACTGCCCTACCTTCATCAACACACTTAGTTACCTCCTCAAAAGATTTTCTATCAAATTTGTGAGGCACGACTTGCCCTTCACGAATCCGTGCTGACTATCCCGGATTAATCCGCATCTTTCTAAATGGTCGTAAATCCCATCTCTAAGGACCTTTTCCATCAATTTACCAACCACCGAAGTAAGACTAACCGGTCTATAATTACCAGGGTCATTTCTATTCCCTTTCTTAAACAGAGGAACAACTTTCGCCATTCTCCAGTCTTCTGGCACCATCCCCGTGGACAGCGAGGACCCAAAGATCAAAGCCAAAGGCTCTGCAATCTCATCCCTTGCCTCCCAAAGAATCCTAGGATACATTTCATCAGGCCCAGGGGACTTATCGACCTTCAGTTTATTCAAAACTGCCAGGACATCCTCCCTCCGAACATCTATTTCCTCCAGCCTATTAGCCTGTAACACCTTCTCTTCCTCAAAAACATGGCCCCTCTCCTTGGTGAACACTGAAGAAAAGTATTCATTCATCACCTCACCTATTTCTACTGACTCCATACACAAGTTCCCACGACTGTCCTTGACCGGCCCTAACCTCACCCTGGTCATTCTTTTATTCCTCACATAAGAGTAAAAAGCCTTGGGGTTTTCCTTGATCCGACCCGCCAAGGACTTCTCGTGTCCCCTCCTAGCTCTCCTAAGCCCCTTTTTCAGCTCATTCCTTGCTAACTTGTAACCCTCAATCGAGCCATCTGAACCTTGTTTCCTCATCCCTACATAAGCTTCCCTCTTCCTTTTCACAAGACATTCCACCTCTTTCGTGAACCATGGTTCCCTCACTCGGCCATTTCCTCCCTGCCTGACAGGGACATACCTATCAAGGACATCCAGTATTTGTTCCTTGAAAAAGTTCCACTTTTCATTAGTTCCTTTCCCTGACAGTTTCTGTTCCCAACTTATGCCCCCTAATTCTTGCCTAATCGCATCATAATTACCTCTCCCCCAATTGTAAACCTTGCCCTGCCGTACGGCCCTATCCCTCTCCATTGCAATAACAAAAGACACCGAATTGTGGTCACTATCTCCAAAGTGCTCTCCCACAACCAAATCTAACACTTGGCTCGGTTCATTTCCCAGTACCAAATCCAATGTGGCCTCACCTCTTGTCGGCCTATCCACATATTGTGTCAGGAAACCCTCCTGCACACACTGCACAAAAACTGCCCCATCCGAACGATTTGACCTACAAAGGCTCCAATCAATATTTGGAAAGTTAAAGTCCCCCATGACAACTACCCTGTGACCCCCACACATATCCATAATCTGCTTAGCAATTTCTTCCTCCACATCTCTATTACTATTTGGGGGCCTATAGTAAACTCCTAACAACGTGACCGCTCCTTTCCTATTTCTAACCTCAGCCCATATTACCTCAGTGTGCAGATCCCCCTCGAAGTGCCTTTCAGCAGCCGTTAAACTATCCTTGATTAACAATGCCACTCCTCCACCTCTTTTACCAGCTTCCCTACACTGAGTGAAACATCTATACCCCGGAACGTCCAAAACAACCATTCCTGTCCTTGTTCTACCCACGTCTCCGTAATGGCCACAACATCGTAGTCCCAAGAACCAATCCACGCCCCAAGTTCATCTACCTTGTTCCGGATGCTCCTTGCATCCTTTGAAGTGTAGACACACTTCAACCCACCTTCCTGTCTACCGGTACCCACCCTTGACCCTGATACCTTCCCCAATACCTCACCACCCTCACTGACTTCTGGACTACAACTCCTTTTCCCACTCCCCTGACAAATTAGTTTAAACCCCCCTGAAGAGCCGTAACAAATTTCCCTCCTAGGATATTGGTGCCCCTCTGGTTCAGGTGCACCCCGTCCTGTTTGTACAGGTCCCACCTTCCCCAGAATGTGTTCCAATTATCCACGTATCTGAAACCCTCCCTCCTACACCATCCCTGCAATCACATGTTTAACTGCACTCTCTCCCTGTTCCTCAATTCGCTATCATTTGGCACCGGCAACGTACCAGAGATGACCACATGTTTCGTCTTGGCTCTCAGCTTCCAGCCCAGCTCCAGAAATTCCTGCTTTAAATCCCCATCCCTTCGCTTACCTATGTCATTGGTACCAATGTGTACCACGACTTGTGACTGTTTCCCCTCCCCCTTCAGAATCCGGAAAACACGGTCTGAGACGTCACGGACCTTGGCATCTGGTAGGCAACATACCATCCGTGAGTCTCTTTTGCTGCCACAGAACCTCCTATCTATCCCTCTAACTAACGAGTCCCCAATAACTATTGCCCTCCCGCTCTGCCCCTCACCCTCCCGAGCCACAGAGACGGACACAGTGCTGGAGATCCTCTCACTGCGGCTCACCACTGGTATGTCATCCCCCTCAACCGTATCCAAAGCGGAATACTTGTTGTTAAGGGGAATGACCACCGGGGATCCCTGCACGGACTGCTTCCTCCCAGCCCCTCTCACCGTCACCCATCTGTTTTCATTCCTCGGAGTAACTGTATTCCTAAAGCTTCTGTCTATGGCCACCTCTGCGTCCCTAATGATCCTAAGTTCATCCAACTCCAGCTCCAGTTCCCTAACACGGTTTTGGAGGAGCTGCAGATGGGTGCATTTCCCACAGATGTAATCAGCAGGGACACTGTCGTCGTCCCTCACCTCAAACATAGTGCAAGAGGAACATAGCACTGCCTGCACACCCATCCCCTCTAGATACCTTCCCAGTACCAGGTAGAAAGTGCAGAAATGAATTTAAACTCACCTCTGCTCGCCCTTACTGCCTAAGCCCTGTGAGCCAAAGCCTTATAGCTCACACTCTGCTTCCCACTCACGACACTGCCCGCTCCCGACACTGCCCGCTGTATACTGCAGCCTACCTTTTATACTTCACGCGCTTAAAAAACCCTTCCCAGACTCCTTAGCACCCCACTTCCAGTTTTCACTTTAAACTTAAAATTCTACTGCAAAAGTGAAGGCCAAAAAAAAACACACACTAGCTCACTAATTAAATAAATAAACAATTCAATTAATCTCTCACCAGCACTGCTGCCTCCAATCACTCCCTCTCAGCTTGCTCCAGTGGAACAATGAGCTATATGTTGTCTGTCCCTAACAACCCTTCAGAAGAAGGTGGTGAACTTCTTCAACATCTGCACTCTTTGTGGTGAAGGTCTGTTAAGAGGTTTCAGAATTTTGACCCAATAATGATGAACGATTAATAATATATGTTCAAGGTGAGATGGTGCGTGACTGAGAGAAGAACTCGGACATGACAAAGTTTTCAGGTACTTGCTGCTCTTGTTTAGATTGTGGAGGATGTGGCTCTCTGAAGGCCATCACAGAAGGAGCGAATTACTGCAATGCATCCTGGGGATGGTAGACACTGCACTCATTATGCACCAGCGATGGAGGGAGTGAATGTTGGATGAGGTGCCAATCAAGTAGGCTGGTTTGTCCTCAATACTGTTCATGGCTGTCTCCTCAAAGCAATCAAGTGCTGTTAGAACATAGAACATAGAACAGTACAGCACAGAACAGGCCCTTCGGCCCACGATGTTGTGCCAAGCTTTGTCTGAAACCCAGATCAAGCTATTTCCTCCCTATCATCCCGAAGTACTCCACGTGCCTATCCAATAGCTTCTTAAATGTTCCTAAAGTTTCTGACTCCACTATCACTGCAGGCAGTCCATTCCACACCCCAACCACTCTCTGAGTAAAAAACCTACCTCGGACATCCTTCCTATATCTCCCACCATGAACCCTATAGTTATGCCCCCTAGTTACCACTCCATTCACCCGAGGAAATAGTCTTTGAACGTTCACTCTATCTATCCCCCTCATCATCTTATAAACCTCTATCAAGTCTCCTCTCAACCTCCTCCGCTCCAAAGAGAAAAGCCCAAGTTCCCTCAACCTTTCCTCATAAGACCTACCCTCCAAACCAGGCAGCATCCTGGTAAATCTCCTTTGCACTCTTTCCAGTGTCTCCACATCCTTCTTATAGTGAGGTGACCAGAACTGCACACAATATTCCAAATGTGGTCTCACCAAGATCCTGTACAGTTGCAGCATAACCCCACGGCTCTTAAATTCAAACCCCCTGTTAATGAACGCCAACACACTATAGGCCTTCTTCACGGCTCTATCCACTTGAGTGGCAACCTTCAGAGATCTATGGATATGAACCCCAAGATCTCTCTGTTCCTCCACATTCTTCAGAACCCTACCTTTGACCCTGTAATCCACATTTAAATTAGTCCTACCAAAATGAATCACCTCGCATTTGTCAGGGTTAAACTCCATTTGCCATTTTTCAGCCCAGCTCTGCATCCTATCTATATCTCTTTGCAGCCTACAACAGCCCTCCCCCTCATCCACTACTCCACCAATCTTGGTGTCACCAGCAAATTTGCTGATCCACCCTTCAGCCCCCTCCTCCAAGTCATTTATAAAAATGACAAATAGCAGAGGACCAAGCACTGATCCCTGTGGCACTCCGCTGGTAACCGGTTTCCAGTCCGAAAATTTTCCATCCACCACCACCCTCTGTCTTCTGTTAGATAGCCAGTTACCTATCCAATCGGCCAAACTTCCCTCTATCCCACACATCCTTACTTTCTTCATAAGCCGACCATGGGGGACTTTATCAAACGCCTTACTAAAATCCATGTATATGACATCAACTGCACTACTTTCATCAACACACTTAGTTACCTCCTCAAAAAATTCTATCAAATTTGTGAGGCAAGACTTGCCCTTCACAAATCCGTGCTGACTATCCCGGATTAAGCTGCATCTTTCTAAATGGTCGTAAATCCTATCCCTGAGGACCTTTTCCATCATCTTAGCAAACACCGAAGTAAGACTAACCGGTCTATAATTACCAGGGTCATTTCTATTCCCTTTCTTAAACAGAGGAACCACATTCGCCACTCTCCAGTCCTCTGGCACCATCCCCGTGGACAGTGAGGACGCAAAGATCAATGCCAAAGGCTCTGCTATCTCATCCCTTGCCTCCCAAAGACTCCTAGGATATATTTCATCAGGCCCAGGGGACTTATCAACTTTCAGTTTATTCAAAATTGCTAGTACATCTTCCCTCCGAACATCTACTTCCTCCAGCCTATCAGCCTGTGACACCCTCTCTTCCTCAAAAACATGGCCCCTCTCCTTGGTGAACACTGAAGAAAAGTATTCATTCATCACCTCTCCTATCTCTTCTGACTCCATGCACAAATTCCCACTGCCGTCCTTGACCGGCCCCAACCTCACCCTGGTCATTCTTTTATTCCTCACAGAAGAGTAAAAAGCCTTGGGGTTTTCCTTGATCCGACCCGCCAAGGACTTCTCATGCCCCCTCCGAGCTCTCCTCAGCCCCTTTTTCAGCTCATTTCTTGCTAACTTGTAACCCTCCATCGAGCCAACTGAACCTTGTTTTCTCACCCTTACATATGCTTCCTTCTTCCTCTTGACAAGACATTCCACCTCTTTTGTGAACCATGGTTCCCTCACTCGGCCATTTCCTCTCTGCCTGGCAGGGACATACTAATTAGGGAGGGAATTATAGTCATACATGTTATGGAGGGAATTCCAGGTTTTTGACCAAGCAACGGTGAAGGAACAGCGATATATTTCCAAGTCAGAATGGTGAGTGGCTTGGAGGGGAACCTCCAAGTGGCAGTATTCCCAGGTATCTGCTGCCTGGGATACAGAACCTGAAGATAAATACTCCTCCTGTACCCAGAGGCGGCACAACAATGTGATGGACTCAGTGTACGGGTGAAGAGATTAATGCGTAGGTGGGATGTGACTAGTGGTGTCCCACAAGGATCTGTGTTGGGACCTCAGTTGTTCATATTATTTATTAATAACTTTGATAATGGCATAGAAAGTCATATATCCAAAGTTGCTGATGACACAAAGTGAGGTGGCTTCGTGGGCAGTGTAGCTAATAGTATAAAACTACAAAGAGGCATTGATAGACTTGGTAAATGGGCAAAACTGTGGCAGTGGATTGCAAACTAAGCGAGTGTAATGATATTTGTTTTGGACTGAAAAGAATAGGTCAGAGTACTTTCAAAATGGTATGAAGTTAAATACAATAAATGACCAAAGAGACTTGGGTGTTCAGGTGCATAGATCTTTAAAGTGTCGCGAACAGGTGCAGAAAATAATCCAGAAGGCTAATGGAATGCTGACTTTATATCGAGAGGACTGGAGTACAAGGACACAGAAATTATGCTGCAGCTTTCCTAAACCCTGGTTAGACCCCACTATCAACTGTCAACTGTGGAAGAGAGTTCCACATTTCCACCACCCTCTGGGTGTAAAAGTGCTTCCTAACATCCCTTGGGTTGGCCCTAATCCAAATGTTACCGAGTTCTACAATTTCCAACCAGTGGAAATAGTTTATCTTTAGCTACCCTATCTTTTCCTGTTAACATATTGAAAACTTCAGTCAGATCTCCCCTGACAAGGAGGGACTTGCACATTGGACTCTCTTTTTCACATTGCAGCTTGCCAGCTGTGTGGACTGAAAACGAGAAACAAAAGAAGCAGGAAGTACATTAAATCTCTTCACCCGTACACTGTGTCCATCACTTTGCTGTGCCGCCTCTGGTACTGGAGGAGTATTTATCTTCCGGTTCTTTATTCTTGTTCTTTGATGTAACTAAATACTTTGAGTGGAGTAACTTGTAACTATGAGAGTAATGAAACATGTCTTTTCTTGATATCTATTGGCCAGAGGCTGATGCAGATTGTAATAGATCGAGGGTGACTCGATGAAGCTTTAACTATAAAGGCTTTATTGCCAACACAGTACTTATATACGTCTACAACAAGGTAAGACTAGACTACTATGCGACTGCTCTTTGGGGTGGCAGGGTGGCACAGTGGCTAGCACTGCTGCCTCATAGCAGTGAGGTTCAATTCCGGCCTTGGGTCACTGTCTGTGTGGAGTTTGCACATTCTCCCCATGTCTATGTGGGTTTCCTCCGGGTGCTCCGGTTTTCTCCCACAGTGCCAGTTAGGTTGATTGGCCATGCTAAATTGACCCTAGAGTTAGGGGAATTAGCAGGGTAAATATGTGGGGTTACGGGAATAGGGCCTGGGTGGGATCATAGAAATCGTAGAAACCCTACAGTGCAGAAGGAGGCCATTCGGCCCATCGAGTCTGCACCGACCACAATCCCACCCAGGCCCTACCCCCACATACTTACCCGCTAATCCCTCTAACCTACACATCCCAGGACTCTAAGGGGCAATTTTTAACCTGGCCAATCAACCTAACCCGCACATCTTTGGACTGTGGGATTATGGTCGGTGCAGACTCGATGGGCCAAATGGTCTCCTTCTGTAGGGATTCTATGATTTTTCTGGACTCCTGGGCTCCAACTGCCAAAATCTCCTTGACCTGTGGTCTGTACCCTCCTCCTGATTGGCTCAGCTTCCTGCCAGAGCGATCCATAGGATCTTCACCGGTCATGTGTCCTTTGGAACATGTGCCTCACCCCCCCGCCCCCTCCACACAAGTCACCTGTCCATCAATATAATATATTGAAAAGCATGAATGTATTTTTACTGGTCAGGATATAGATTTAATTCCAATTTTAATTTCTATTTTTCCAAGTTATCCCTTCAAAAGTTGATATTGGCTCCATGAGAAAGATGAAGCTTGTGAAAGACAGCTCATTTTATCAAAATATGTGAGCATTGCATATCAGATTTTAGACATTTCAAATCTAATTTTGTGGTCCATTCAATTTTCATATTTTAATTTATAAAAAAAAATAAAATTTCATGGTGTCAGTTATTATATAATGTTCAGGCAGTGTCTTGTCAGTGCGTTCAAATAGAAGATACATTTTTGGTCTAAATTTGAAGAAAACTGACAAATGGCAAATTAAATATTTTAATTTTGTGGGGAGGTTGGTGGGTCCACACCAGTCCACAAGATGATTGTCTCCCCAGGAAATACTTGTCTAGAATCTCTCTATTTGGGAACCATATACAGAGTGGGATTTTCTCACCCTTCATACTGGTGGGACCATCTGGTCACTCCAAAGATGAACCCACCCCACAGCGAGTTTGTGGGCTGCGGGAATGGATAAACCACGCAAAAATCCATAGGCAAAACTGGATGATCCAATCCAATGGTGAGCCACCTCTTCCACCAGAAGATACACTGCGGGGCTAGGGGGTGGTGGGGGGGCCTACTGAGGAAGTAGAAGGACAGTCTTCTCTGGATGCTACCGGGACCTGATGGATTGAGTTATAAAGAGAGGCTGGATAGACTGGGACTTTTTTCTCTGGAGCGTAGGATGCTGAGGGGTGATCTTATAGAGGTCTATGAAATAATGAGGGGCACAGCTCAGCTAGGTAGTCAATATCTTTTCCCAAAGGTAGGGGAGTCTAAAACTAGAGGGCATAGGTTTAAGGTGAGAGGGGAGAGATACAAAGTGTCCAGAGGGGCAGTTTTTTCACACAGAGGGTGGTGAGTGTCTGGAACAAGCTGCCAGAGGTAGTAGTAGAGGCGGGTACAATTTTGTCTTTTAAAAAGCATTTAGACAGTTACATGGGTAAGATGGGTATAGAGGGATATGGGCCAAATGCGGGCAATTGGGACTAGCTTAGGGGTTTAAAAAAAAGGGCGGCCTGGACAAGTTGGGCCAAAGGGCCTGTTTCCATGCTGTAAACCTCTATGACTCCATGACTCTGGATGTTTTGTTTGGGTCTTGGTTGGGCACATATAGCCATTCCTCCTAAAACAGCACTCCTCCAGGGACACCTTCACCCAATGGAGTGCAGGAACTTGAGATGAAAACTCACCACTATCTTCATGGGTAATAAATGCTGACCTTGCCAGTGATATCCACTGTAGTATTCAATTATTCGGGGTTTGATAATATGCCTGGAATTTTACCGTCACGCCCGCCACGGGAATCGGAGCGGGCGAGGGGCGGACCATGGAAAGATCCATTGACCTCGGGCAGGATTTCACGGTTTCGGGACAAGTAAGGCTGTAAACTCCCACAATATGTGTCTGCTCTCAGCTCTGTGTCTGTTACTGGAGCATTGGGTGTTGCTACTTAGGAAGAGAACAGAACTCAGGCAAGCTGCTCTGAGCATGGGAGCAGACATTTTGAAACATTGAATAAAACTCCTGGTACAGGCATGTGGCCTGGAGTGCATCATCTCTACATATCTCCAAGGAATGAACCACAACTGGCAAAGATAAAAAGATAGTTTAAAAATTAGATTTCCAATCGGTCTCTGAGAAATATCATTGTGGGGCCATTGCTTGCATTCTTTGTTTTTGAAGTGAAGGGTTTGAAACTTGAGGTTTGGTTTAGCACCTGTGATGGTTTCTGCAGATGACTGGAGGCTGTTTGCCTTTTTCAGGTGCAGTCAGCAGGTAAGCAGGTTTTTGGGAGACTCTGTGGTTCCCACACTTGCAAATTGCCTGAACACTAGTTGATCTTGTCTTTAAACTCTCTTTTTGCCTTTACCTGCAATTTAATCTTTGGATTTGGATTTTAGTAAATGCTTTATCACTTTAACTTAAGTAATTTTCAACAGTAGCTTTTGTAATAAATAACTTTTATCTGATTTCTTCATCTGCTTTTGGTGAAGAACTCTCCCCAAAGTTGTTTATCAGAGTCCATCCTGGGGTTTTACACACAAAATGGCTGTTCTCAGAGTTTATACAGTTCCAAAACTTAACATGGCATCTGTGTTCATTTTGATGAAGCATTGTTCCAGAAGGCAAAGAAGTCAGTTAAGTTGAGCTCCTTTGAAGCCCCGTCCTGTTCCCTTATAAATAAAAGGGGTTCCAGAATTTTAGAATTCAATGGCTGTCCCTGTAGGGGTCCTTACATTGTTAATGACTCTTTGTAGCCAGCTCTAGAGATATGTGAGAGAAGGTTTGAATGAATACCAAAAAATGTGCACCGGAGTTCTATTGCCCCACCCGCCATGGAATCAGAGTGGGCGAGGGGCGGATACCTGAAATGACCTAAGTATTCTAATCCAGACTGGCCTCCCACATCCCATCTTCTGTAAACTCGAGCCCAACCAAAACACAGCTTCCCTTTTCTGAATCAAATCAAAGCCCCTTCATCTAGCACCCCAGAGCTTGCTGACATATGTTGACTCAGTCAAGCTAAGTCTCAATTTTAAAATTCTCAGTCTAGTTTTCAAATCCTGTCCCTCCTCTCCCCTCCAATGGCTTTGCACCTCTGTATCTTTGGTACCTTCTCCAGCCCCCACAAGCTGCCCTGATTCTCCAATCCTTGCCCATTTGCATGCCTGATTTAATCGCTCCACCATTCCTAGCTGTACCTTCAACTGGCCCAGGCTCAGCTCTGGAAATAGTTTGCTCAATATCTCTACCCATCCTTCCCCTTTTAAGATGCTAATTAAAACCTACATCTTTAACAAAATTTTTGGTTGTGTTCCCTACTTATGCAGCTCAGTGTAAAATTCTGCTTGGGAATGCTCCTGCAAAATGAATTGGGACATTCCACACTATGTTAAAGGCCCCATATAAAAAAAGTTGTTTTTGTTTACATGCACATGTGACAATGGTTCCACCTTGACACCATCCAGGATAAAGCGGACCGCTTGATTGCTACCTTTTCCACAAAGCTTCTGCTGCCAACACACAATGGCAGCGTGTGTACCATCTACAAGATCCACTGCAGGAATTCACCTGCCAAATTGAGCAATGAATCCTGACTAATACTGCTCAGAACTGGGGTGGTGATAACCTAGAGGCATTATCGCTAGACTATTAATCCAGTTACTCAGCTGTAGGAGGGAATGAACAAGTTGAATCTTCCAAGACCGCGTAGTGCTTCAACAAAAAGACTTTCTTCAACATGCATGAGGAAGAGCAGAACTCATGGCTCTACCTGCAGCTTGCTTCCGAGCTACTCTACTAATCATCTGTTCTTACATATTCTTATACTTTTTCACATTATAAAGTGCTACATTTTGATTAGACCATCAAATTGTTACTTTGAATTGGTTACAGTTGTTTTTGATCACATTGTGGATCCATTATCCTGTGTGCTTTAACTTTAATCATTTTCTGGGCATATCCTGTCTCCCTGTTTACAATATCGAAGCGTTGTGTTTGTCAAACCGATTTTGATGGTGTGTTGATTGTTCCCATCTCCCGATACTTGATTAGTTTTCCAGAGGCACAACGGCTCTTCTAGACATTGTGGAGCCTTGGTAAGATATCATAGAATCATAGAAACCCTACAGTGCAGAAAGAGGCCATTTGGCCCATCGAGTCTGCACCGACCACAATCCCACCCAGGCCGTACCTCCATATCCCTACATATTTACCCGCTAATCCCTCTAACCTACATATCTCAGGACACTAAGGGGCAATTTTAGCACGGCCAATCAACCTAACCCGCACATCTTTGGACTGTGGGAGGAAACTGGAGCACCCGGAGGAAACCCACGATTATCGAAACCCACGATATCGATTCTCTTATTGTTGCTGTAACCTCTGAAAGATCTCACCTAGGGTGTGACTGTGTTAGTGCTGTCTGGTATATGGTAATTTGTAATTTGTCATGTGTCTGCCTGCAGTGAGTGTGGATGCCACAGTGCTGTCTGTTTAACCCTTTCCATTCATTCCTCTCCTGCTGCAGCCCACATCCCTGGGTTTGCCCTACTACATCAGCTAATGTTCTGTTGGATCCGAGTTCGAATCCCGCCACGGCAGATGGTGAAATTTGAATTCAATAAAGAATATCTGGAATTAAGAATCTACTGATGACCATGATTGTCAGAAAAACCCATCTGGTTCACGAATGTCCTTTAGGAAAGGAAATCTGCCATCCTTACCTGGTCTGGCTTACATGTGACTCCAGAGCCACAGCAATGTGGTTGTTTCTCAACTGCCCTCAGGCAAGTAGGGATGGGCAATAAATGCTGGCCAGCCAGCGATGCCCATGTCCCACAAATAAATTTTTAAAAACTGGGGGAGACACTGGCAATGTGTTTCCCCAGTTTCCTAACCACACACCCAATGGGCAGCAAAATCAATGAAATACCCATGGAAAGCTGCCGGGAGTTTTTTGATTTATTCATTTACAGGGTGTGGGCATTGGTGGCTTGACCAGCATTTATTGCCTATCCCTAATTGTCCTTGAGAAGGTGGTGGTGTGCTGCCTTCTTGAACTGCTGCAGTCCATGTGGTGCAGGAACACATCAGGTAATTTCTCCCAACTGTTTGATTAAAACGTAAGACGTGCTGGTTAGGTGTATTGACCATGCTAAATTCTCCCTCAGTGTACCCGATCAGGCGCTGGAGTGTGGCGACTAGGAGATTTTCACAGTAACTTCATTGCAGTGTTAATGCAAGCCTACTTGTGACAATAATAAAACTTGAACTATATAAGGTTACATTGTAGGTATGTCTCTCCTGTGTACAGACTGTCCCATCCTCTTTCCCAAATGTCTAGCACATGACTGCTGATGTCACTGTTATGTAGTGGCCTCTCATTACCATAACTATTCTATTAAGACATTACAATAATTTACAACAAAAACAGAAAATGCTGGAATTACTCAGCAGGTCTGGCAGCATCTGCAGAGAGAGAAAATAGCGTGAATATTTCGAGTCCACACAACAGACCTGTTGAATTTTCCAGCATTTCCCGTTTTTTGTTTCCGATTCCAGCACCTGCAGTAATTTGCTTTGACCCTACTTTAGAGATGGGCAGTGAATGCTGACCTCATCATCGATTGTTACTGCTCATGGATGAAAAGATAGATTAATTCATGCCTGATCTGTATCTCTACTCGATTGAGCCTTATCTCCAGGTTCCTTAATGATCATACCTAACAATGAATGATCGATCTCAGTCTGAAACATTTATTTGGTCCCCAGTGGGTCTGGCTTCCTGGAGGAAAGAGTTCCACATTTTGGCTGCTGACGTGTATCCTGAAATTATTCCGGAAAGGCCTTGCTCTGCTTTTACGGTGCTGTCCCATCGTCCTGGACTCCCCACCAGAGGAGACAAGGAATTCTCCAGCCACGCTGGTCTAAAAGCTGGAAATTCCCGCCTGACTGTCAATGATGTTTCACATTCTTTGCATCCCGCCCGCGAAAATTCCAGTGGCGGGCGGGATGGGAGAATTCCGGCCAGGTTGTCTACATTTTCCCAATCAAATCAAATAGTTTGATTTTTTTTTAAAAAATGCGTACCATACCTTTGGAGAATTTCCACAGAGAAGATGATGACATGTTTTGGGCATGTTGGGCTTATTCAAGTTTCTGCTGCTGTCTCAGATCAGAAATGCTGATAATTGTCTTGTTAAAGTTGTAGATTATATGTTATACAGCAGTTTGACAGGGAAATGACAGACTGACAACATGTTAGCTGCTTGCTGTCTGATACAGCACAGTCTCATGCAGTCAATATTTCCAACATAAATCGCATCAGATAATAATAGGAATAAATTGATACTTCTTGGGGTTTTTCATCTTTCTGACAATTTTAAATCATTTTATTTACAAATATTCACACTCTTGTCATTTGAATCAATATTGTTTATCTTCCAGCCACTTAATAAAGACCCAAATGAGTTTCAAAATGTATCTAGATTTCCTCGGAACAATGTCATTGAGTGGAAAGTCACGGTCCATTCCAAATCCGTCACAGCAGCAGGACAAAGTGAAAATAAATTATTTCTTTTAACCTCGAGAATGGAGTCAATTTTCACTCTTGTTATTGAGGCAGGGCATAGAAATTTCCATTTGTTTTTTTTTGGTCCTGTCCATGGCTGTACCATTAGAATGACACAGAGGGAGGCTATTCAGCCCATTCTGTTTCGGCTAACCCTTTAAAAGAGCTATACATTTAGTCCTTGCTCTTTCCTCATGGCCCTGCTAAGTTTTTTGCCTGGGCAGCACGGTGGCACAGTGGCTGCCTCACAGCGCCAGGGACCTGGGTTTGATTCCAGCCTCTGGTGACTGTGCAGAGTTTGCACATTCTCCACGTGTCTGCGTGGGTTTTCTCCAGGTGCTCATTGTCGTTCCTCATTCCTCCCACACTCCAAAGATAGGTTGGTTGGCTATACTAAATTAACCCTAGTGTCAGGGGGATTAGCAGGGTAATTATGTGGGGTTACAGGGATAGGGCCTGGGTGTGGTGAACCATCGTTGGTTACCACTGTGGGGTTATTCCAATGTTACTGTTGGGTTAGGATGTTGCCACTGTGGGGGTTGTTATAATGTTGTTGTTGGGTTAGGGTGTTTACACTGTGGGATTAATATACCTGTGGTGGATGTTGTTATGGCACATCCCGGTCGGGCCCCGCCTCCTGGGGAGAGGTATAAGACCCTCTGCTCAGGCGGGACCCCTCCAGTCTGGAATGGTGTACTCGTGTTAGATAGTTCCATTGTTTGTCAATAAAAGCCTTCAATCGCTGAAGCCCTGTACCTCGTGCTTGATTGTCGCGCATCAATTCTATTGACAAACACAAAACTCTCGACAGTAAAGAGAGTATGGAGCAAATGCTGAAACCAGAGCATCTGACGCTGGACCCACGTGCGGTCGGTGCCTCTAACACCTTCGACCACTGGTTGAAGTGTTTTGAGGACTACCTGGCGGCCTCTGCAGCAGTTACTACGGACGACGACAAACTCCAGGTCCTCCACGCGAGGGTAAGCGACACGGTCTACCTCGCGATTCGTGCGGCCACCACTTACCCGAGGGCTATCGAGCTCTTGAAGAAACGATACACGAGACCACCCAACGAGATTCACGCTCGTTACCTCCTCGCTACACGACGTCGGCAGTCGGGCGAAACCATGGAGGACTACGCCAATGAGCTCTTGCAGCTTGCCAGGGGCTGCGACTGCAAAGCTGTGTCGGCTGAGCAGTATATGTACGACCTCGCCCGAGATGCGTTCGTAGCAGGGGTAGGGTCCTCGTACATCCGGCTTAAGCTATTGGAGAAAGGGAACCTCAACTTGACCCAAGCGATGGAGATGGCTGAGATGCTGGAGGCAGCGTCGAAAAGCTTGGCTCTGTACCCCGAAGACCACGTGGAGACAACGTGGCAGGAGCAAGCACAAATTCCTCCTCGCCCCATGGGCTCGCGCTCCCATATCGACCCGACGACGGCGGCAGCTCCAGGCGGCCAGCGATGCTATTTTTGCGGAGGAGCCAAGCATCCACGGCAACAGTGTCCAGCAAAAACGGCGATCTGCAGTCAGTGCGGTAAAAAGGGGCACTATGCTAAAGTCTGCAGGTCGAAGCCCAAGAACGGCAGTGCAGCCTGTGACCCTCCAGAGCGGAGACAATCTCCTTCGGCGTTGCAGTACCCGCGAGGCCCGACCACGTGCGAATCCAGGACGGCGCCATCGTGGCTGACGGAGGAGGAGGATGACCACCAGGAGTCGCTACGCTTGGCGCCCTCACCCACGTGCGATTCATGGGGGCGGCCATCATGGTCGACGACGACCAGGAGCAACCAGCAGGGGTCCTCAGTATCAACCTCGGCTGCATGCAGTGACGCCCTGGGGCCAACGGTGGCGTCGATCTCTCTGGACCAGACAAAGCATCACAGGCTTGACTGTTCGATGATGAACATCAAGGTAAATGGTCGTACTGTGTATTGTCTGTTTGACAGTGGGAGCACCGAGAGTTTTATTCACCCTGACACTGCAAAAAGGTGTGGACTCCGGGTTCTACCTGCCAAACAGACAATTTCTATGGCATCACGGTCCCGGCCTGTACCGATCCAAGGACGTTGTATGGTAACCCTAGAGGTGCAGGGCACAATTTACGAGCGATACAGGCTCCTTGTGTTGCCGCACCTTTGCGCGCCAATTCTCCTCGGACTAAACTTTATGGTCCACATGAAAAGTGTGATCCTACAGTACGGTGGGCCACTCCCTTCACTGGCAGTAGGGAACCAGCCGCAGCCTCCAAATTGCCCAAAGCGCCCCGCATGCAATCTTTCCACACTAAAGATCACCACACCTTTTTTATTTAAGAATCTGGTACCAGGCTGCAAGCCCATCGCTACTAAAAGTAGGCGTTACAGCGCTGAAGACCGGATCTTTATCAGATCTGAGGTTCAGTGGCTCCTCAAAGAAGGGATCATACAGCCCAGTGCTAGTCCGTGGAGAGCGCAGGTCGTGGTGGTTAAAAGCGGGAACAAACCCCGGATGGTCATCGACTACAGTCAGACCATTAACCGTTATACGCAGCTGGATGCGTATCCTCTCCCGCGCATATCTGATATGGTCAATCAGATTGCGCAGTACCGGGTGTTCTCCACCATAGACCTTAAGTCTGCCTACCACCAACTCCCCATCCGCCCAGAGGACCGACAATACACGGCTTTTGAGGCGGATGGTCGTCTATATCAGTTTCTTAGGGTTCCATTTGGTGTCACCAATGGGGTCTCGGTCTTCCAGCGTGCTATGAATCGAATGGTGGACCAGAACGGGTTGCGGGCTACCTTCCCGTACCTGGATAACGTCACCATCTGCGGCCATGACCAGCAGGACCATGACACGAATCTCCAAAACTTTCTGCGCACTGCATCTCGCCTGAATCTGACCTATAACAGGGAGAAGTGTGTATTCCATACGCGCAGGTTAGCTATCCTTGGATACGTGGTGGAAAACGGGGTCATCGGCCCTGATCCAGACCGTATGCGCCCCCTTACTGAACTTCCCTTGCCCGCTAGCACAAAAGCACTGAGGAGATGCCTCGGCTTCTTTTCTTATTATGCGCAGTGGGTCCCCAACTACGCGGACAAAGCCCATCCGCTCATCAAGTCCACGACCTTCCCACTCACGCCGGAGGCCCAATTGGCCTTCAAGGCTTTGAAAAGCGACATTGCGAAAGCCACGATGCACGCGGTAGATGAATCCATCCCTTTTCAGGTGGAAAGTGATGCATCGGATTTCGCCCTGGCCGCCACACTAAACCAGGCAGGCAGGCCCGTCGCGTTTTTTTCCCGCACCCTTCAAGGTCCCGAAATTCGGCATTCAGCGGTGGAGAAGGAGGCTCAGGCCATTGTGGAGGCCATCAGACACTGGCGCCATTACCTGGCGGGGAAGCGGTTCACCCTGATCACGGATCAACGATCCGTGGCGTTTATGTTCAGTAATACGCAGAGGGGCAAGATCAAGAATGATAAGATCTTGCGGTGGAGAATTGAGCTCTCCACCTATAATTACGATATTATGTATCGTCCAGGGAAGCTCAATGAGCCCTCGGATGCCCTCTCGCGCGGAACATGCGCTATCATGCAGGAGGACCACTTGAAGGCCCTCCACAATGACCTGTGCCATCCTGGAGTCACTCGACTCTACCACTTCATAAAAGCTCGCAACCTGCCCTACTCGGTGGAGGATGTCAGGTCAGTAACGAGAAGCTGTCGGATTTGCGCGGAATGCAAACCGCACTTTTATCGACCGGACCGGGCACAATTGGTCAAGGCCACTCGCCCCTTCGAGAGGCTGAGTGTGGATTTTAAGGGCCCCCTTCCCTCAACGGACCGGAATGTCTATTTTCTCAATATCATAGATGAATACTCCCGGTTCCCGTTTGTTGTCCCCTGTGCGGACACGTCGACTGCCACAGTGATTAAGGCATTCAGTGATCTTTTTACCCTGTTCGGGTACCCCTGCTACATACATAGCGACAGGGGCTCGTCGTTCATGAGTAACGACTTGAGGCAATTCCTGCTCTCATACGGGATTGCCTCTAGTAGAACCACGAGCTACAACCCTAGGGGTAACGGACAGGTGGAGAGGGAGAATGCTACAGTCTGGAAGGCTGTCCTATTGGCGCTGAAGTCCAGGGGCCTTCCAGTCTCCCGTTGGCAGGAGGTCCTTCCAAATGCGCTTCATTCCATTCGCTCCCTCCTGTGTACGGCAACCAATGCTACTCCCCACGAGAGGATGTTCTCATTCCCTCGGAAGTCGTCCTCGGGGATCTCCTTACCAGCCTGGTTGACGTACCCAGGACCCGTCCTTCTGCGGCGACATGTGAGGGCCCGCAAGTCCGACCCCTTGGTCGAACCGGTCCAACTCCTCCACGCCAACCCTCAGTATGCCTATGTGGCATATCCTGACGGGCGAGAGGACACGGTCTCGATTCGAGACCTGGCGCCCGCAGGGGACGTAGCAACTCCTGTCGCTCCTATACCCCCTGTCACGAACCCCCTTTCACTTCTTTCTTCCCCAGACGTGGCGCGGTCAGCACCGGGACCAGTGCATAACAGTTCTACCCCCATGTACAGCTTGCCTGAGACTCGGAGATCGGCGCCACCACAGAAGGTTCCAGGATCCCCTGCACCACCGCCTCACCAGGGTCAACCGGCCTGGGAGTCCTCGAGGGGACAGCCGGACGCTGTTTTGGAGAGAACGCCACCGCAAGCACCTGCTCCGGTGTCGCAACCGGTGTTGAGGAGATCACAGCGACGGTGCGGTCCTCCAGACCGTCTGGACTTGTGAATTTTGTATATATGTGACCTGTTTTCGCACCCCGCCGGCCTTTGTTTTTAAAGGAGGGGTGAATGTGGTGAACCATCGTTGGTTACCACTGTGGGGTTATTCCAATGTTACTGTTGGGTTAGGGTGTTGCCACTGTGGGGGTTGTTATAATGTTGTTGGGCTAGGGTGTTTACACTGTGGGATTAATATACCTGTGGTGGATGTTGTTATGGCACATCCCGGTCGGGCGCCGCCTCCTGGGGAGAGGTATAAGACCCTCTGCTCAGGCGGGACCCCTCCAGTCTGGATTGGTGTACTCGTGTTCGATAGTTCCATTGTTTGTCAATAAAAGCCTTCAATCGCTGAAGCCTTGTACCTCGTGCTTGATTGTCGCGCATCACTGGGTAAGATTGTTTTCGGTACAATGGGCTGAATGGTCTCCTTCTGCACTCTAGGGATGCTAGACTCATCCAATTTTTTTTAGAAGTTATGAGTGAATGTGTTTCTCCCACATTTGGTGCTGATAGATTTACTCGTGAGCCTATCAGCATCACACACGATGGAGGAATGGCCAATAACTGGAGTAGCTGCTCCTTGCCAAATCTTCCACCCCACTTACCTGTTTTACTGACATTTGGAAAACTGACTCTGGGGATCACATGGAACGGTTCTGTGGACCGCAGGCAGCCCAGGGCCACTGGTTAGGTAAACATGGTCTAGAGGCAGCAGCATCAGTGAGGTCAGGTGAAATGTTTTGCCCTGAATGTTGCTGAAAGGTTTGAATGTTGCTGCAGTTACCATGACCTGAGCTGTGTGGTGAGTATTCCATCGTACTGCTGACCTGGGCTTTGTAGTTAGTGGTGATGCTTTGAGAGGTCAAGAGGGGAACCATTGTGAGGGAACACACTTCTAAAACGTTGCCTTAAGTTCAGCACTTTGGGATGTGTTGAGGAGGTGAAAGGTGCTGTAGAAACGCACGTTATTTTCTCTTCTTTTTCTTCTAATATGGAACATAAAACAGTACAGCACAGGAACAGGCCCTCCAGCCCACGATGTTGTACTGAACATCACGCTAAAGTAAATCCTTTCTGCCTGCCCTTGGTCCCCATCCCTCTAATTCTTGCAATGTTCATGTGCTTATCCAAAAGCCCCTTAAAACTCCCCTATTGTATCTGCCTCCACCATTCCTGGCAGCGCCTTCCAGACACCTACCACACTCTGTGTAAATACAAAACATGCCCCTCACATCCCCTTTGAACTTTCCCCTTCTCACTTTAAGTGCATGCCCCCGAGTATTTGCCTCTTCGAATCTAAAAAATTATATCAGGTCTCTCCTCAGCCTCTGCCACTCCAGAGAAAACAACCCTCGCTTGTCCAGCTTCTCCTTATAGCTCATTCCCTCTAATCCAGGCTTCAGCCTGATAAACCTCTTACATATGTCCTCTGCCAAGGTCCACTTTGACTCTGGCCTACCCAGCACCACGCCTTTACTCTGTTGCCAGTGCACACCAACCTCCACACATGAGCAATTACCAAAGATTTCAGAGGAATTTAGGAATAGCTCAGTCAGAACAAAAATGCAAGGAAGATGAGCTGATGTATCCCAAAGTATTTCCACCATTTCCCCCATCACACAATCCAACTGGTTGAGAGTCTTCACTCTTCGGGCTCTTGTTCTGAAGTAGCCACAGCTCTGTTGTGCGATGTGACCTTGTGTCACTCTCATCCCATTGGACTTTTCACCTGTTGTAGTAATTATTAATGAACGTTCAGTGTGGAATTGATTGATACAATGGGACTTGCCCAAAAGTTAGTATCCTTGGGCCCTGTCATCTCTGGGGAAGGTTTGTTTTAGTCATCAAGTTTCACATGGTCACATTCAGGAACAGTCATGACTTTGAAAGTTAGTGAACTATTCTGGAGAAAGTTATCCCAGGGAGTAGAGACTCTCCTGGTGGCACAGTTGTTAGCACTGCTGCCTCACAATACCAGGGTCTCAGGTTCGATTGACATGTACAGGCATGAGAGACTGAACCGCCACCCCCCAATGGGGTGCTATTGTATGATATTCAGACTGAACAATTTTGCACCAAGGCGAGTTTGACTTCAGTGGCAAGCGGGTGACGAGGGCAAAGAATTTGTATCTTTTGGTGAAGTGCCAGGGTTGACTTTTACATCCAATGTAGACAGTAATAATGTAGGTTTGATTCCCAGATTGGGTCACTGACTGCGTGGATTCTGCATGTTCTCCCCGTGTCTGCGTGGGTTTCCTCCGGGTGCTCCGGTTTCCTCCCACAGTCCAAAAGGCGTGCTGGTTTGGCCATGCTAAATTCCGCCTCAGTGTACCCGAACAGGCGCCGGAGTGTGGCGACTAGGGGATTTTCACAGTAACTTCATTGCAGTGTTAATGTAAGCCCACTTGTGACAGTAATAATTAAATGTTTAAACTTATACAATGCATAAACCTCTGATCATCAAGATAACTGCTTTCTCAGAGGCATGTAGTTAATGTGACTGTTAGCAATGCATTGTAAATCCCGCTGTTACACTAAACCACTGTGGTTTTGTCACCTAAGGAAGAGGGAAACCTTTTCATTAATTCAAGTCTGTGACTACACAAGATGTGCATTTGGAAATCGAACTAAGTGCCATTAAATAGGAAGAAGTTAATATAAGCTGCGACTAGATAGAGCTCCAAGATTATTCCGTCTTTCTTTGTTATGAAGGTTCATTTGACAGGTTACTAGTAGAAGTTTCACATTATTACGGCCCATACTGGAGTAATGGTCAATCACATGTAAAGTCAACCCTGGCACTTCGCCAAAAGATACAAATTCTTTGTCCTTGTCACCCGCTTGCCACTGAAGTCAAACTCACCTTGGTGCAAAATTGTTCAGTCTGAATATCGTACAATAGCACCCCATTGGGGGGTGGCGGTTCAGTCTCTCTTGCCTGTACATGTCAACAGGCGATAAAAATACCTTTTGGCTCCTTTTGTATTTCCTTTGGCGGAAGGATTGGCAACAGCGATCACTGACTTGGCAGTTCTGTGATAGCGAGACGATGAGAGAGAATAGATTTCACCCCTCGATAATGTTACCCATATAAAAGTCAACCTCTGACATTTTGGATAAAGGTTTAGTCTTAGAAACCTGACTTTTACACGATGTACATACTACAATTATTCTCCTCAAATGAATGCTTCCTCGGCTATCCTACCTTTGCCCTTGTTAAGTGACTGCGGCGGGTTTTGAAATTCATGTGCAGAATCTCTGAAACTGGTTTCCAAAAATGGTTGTGAGGAGAAAATGGAACCTTCCTGAATCAGATGTGGAGAATTCACCCTGAGAGGTGGGTGAGAGTTGGGTTTAAGGTGTAGAAGAGCCGGTGCATACAAGCTGGGCCAAATGGCCTCTTTCTGCACTTTCACATTTTTGTGCTTCTGAGAAATTGTGTTGAAAGTTTAGAGTAATTACCGTGCTGTTTCCCCTGTCTGCAAAGAACAATATAACATATTTGGTGTTGCCATACTTTTGGGTCTCGCAGTGCTTCATGACAGGAACAAAGTTGAGGACAGGCCAATTAAAGGCAACAACGATCCAGTGAAGTCTAAATTATAAATAAAAAATTGGATAGGTAACGATTGCATTGGAAAAAAAAGTTTCTGTCCAAAATTAAAATGAGAATTTCAAAGCAAAAGAATACAGCTTTACATAACGCACAAAATAAACTTTCTGACGTGACAGGAAAGTGAACTGATTTCTCAATGGAATTCCTTTACAAAACATGAGTGCCCCTGGCTGGGGAGAGAGATGAACACCACAATCAGTCTGAGTGACGATACCTGTCGTTGTAACGCTTTCTGACTGCCCTCCCTTTACTGCGAGCTCGCAATGTGTGACAACTAATCCACGGTACAAGCTGTGAGAGTCAATGTGAGGTCTCAGCAGCTCACAACGATGCACTCATTTAGACATGTCGAACCCTCTCGAGGTCAAAGACTGTCTTTAAAAATACAAAAGTTTTAGCAGGAGCACGAGTGTTAATCAAAAGGGGATGAGCAGCAACTTTCTAAAAATAAAAGTCTTTCAACTGAGGACCCCAAAGCAGAAAGTTAGACACATTAATGACTCGTTGTTTAGATTAGCAGGGCTTTAAAATTTGCTACAGGAATGTGGGTGACAATGACTATGACATTGAGATCAAACTTTGGTGAGGCCACAGCTGGAGCACTGTGTGCAGTTCTGGTCGCCACATTATGGGAAGGATGTGATTGCACTGGAAGGAGATTCACCAGGATGCTGCCTGGGATGGAACATTTAACATTTAAGAGTGGTTGGATAGACTTGGGTTATTTTCTCTGAAGCAGAGAAGACTGAGGGGCGACCTGATTGAGGTGTTCAAGATTATGAGAGGCATGGACAGGGTGGATAGAGAGCAGCTGTTCCCCTTAGTTGAAGGGTCAGTTATGAGGGTTCACAAGTTAAAAGTGAGGGGTGGGAGATTTAGGGGGGATTTGAGAAAAAACCTTTTTACTCAGACAGTGGTGACGGTCTGGAACACACTGCCTGGGAGGGTGGTGGAGGTGGGATGCCTCACATCCTTTTAAAAAGTACCTGGATCAATACTTGGCACATCATAACATTCAAGGCCATGGGCCAAATGCTGGTAAATGGGATTAGGTGGGCAGATCAGGGCATTTAATGTGTCGGTGCAGACTCGATGGGTTGAAGGGCCTCTTGTGCAGTTAGTATTCTATGATTCTGTGAACCCGGGTCCCTGGCGCTGTGACGCAGCAGTGCTAACCACTGTGCTGCCCCCAAGCTTCACAAGGCTGTCCCCTTCCTCACCCCAGCAGCGCCAGCCACCGGAAATGGAGTTGGTGGTGGAGTGGATTCCTGAGCAGTGGCTCCCGGAAGACAGCCCTAATCCAGACGGGAAAGAGCTGCGGCACGAGGTGACCATGTCCCAGACCTTGAGCAGATCCTGATAAAAGATGGGCAATGCCTGCAAGGAGTTACGAAGGCCTGTGAACAGGAGCTGCATGTCATAATTCAGGCTGCACGCCTGGAGGAAGAAATAGAGCACACCATCAAGGAGGGGGCTCAATGTGAAGGTATTGCTGCCGGCTCTGAAGGCGGAAGGTTGCTATCAAGGTGCACACATCAATGCCTGACTGCCTTCCCTAAGCGGGAGACTCAGAGTCTCAGCAGTGACCCAGTCCGCCCTCCCTAAGCGGGAGACTCAGAATCTCAGCAGTGACCCACTCCGCCCTCCCTAAGCGGGAGACTCAGAGTCTCAGCAGCCACCCAGTGCAGTCTTTAGTCCCAGAAGAACTCGATGAGAATTTTCTGGATGTTTGTGACAAAGTCAGGGGGAGGGGTGAAAGTGACCAGCTGATACCACAGCATGGAGGCAATCAGTTGGTTTAATGACAAGAACTCATAGGTAAGACAGCACTCGGAGCAGTCCTGTCCAGCCATTCAGGCGAGCGGAGACCTTTTGATTTTATTTGATTTATTATTGTCACATGTATTAGCATTCAGTAAAAGTATTGTTTCTTGCGCGCTACACAGACAAAGCATACTGTTCATAGAGAAGGAAAGAAGAGGGTACAGAATGTAGTGTTACAGTCATAGTTAGGGTGTAGAGAAAGATCAACTTAATGCAAGGTAAGTCCATTCAAAAGTCTGACAGCAACAGGGAGGAAGCTGTTCTTGAGTCAATTGGTACGTGATCTCAGACGTTTTCCCGATGGAAGAGGGTGAAAGAGAGTATGATCCTTGATTATGCTGGCTGCTTTTCCAAGGCAGTGGGAAGTGTAGACAGTGTCAATGGATGGGAGGCTGGTTTGCTTCATTCACGACCCTTTGTAGTTTCTTGTGGTCTTGGGCAGAGCAGGAGACATACCAAGCTGTGATACAACCAGAAAGAATGCTTTCTATGGTGCATCTGTAAAAGTTGGTGAGAGTCATAGCGGCCATGCCAAATTTCCTTAGTCTCCTGAGAAAATAGAGGCTTCATTAACTATAGCGTTGGCATGGAGGGACCAGGACTGGTTGTTGGTGATCTGGACGCCTAGAAACTTGAAGCTCTCGACCATTTCCACCGTCCACATTAATGTAGACCAGGGCATGTCCTCCATTACATTTCCTGAAGTTGATGACTATCTCCCTCATTTCACTGACATTGAGGGAGAGATTAATGTCGTTGCTCCAGTTCACCAGATTCTCTATCCCATTCCTGTACTCTGTCTCATCATTGTTTGAGATCCGATTCATTACGGTGGTATCGTCAGCAAACTTGAAAATCGAGTTGGAGGGGAATTTGGCTGCACAGTCATTGGTGTTTAATGAGTATAGTAGGGGGTTGAGAACACAGCCTTGTGGGGCAACAGTGATCTTGCCAATTTGCTTGCCAGGATTCCTCAGCTACATCCGATTGGACAGTCAGAACTTGTGGGGGTTACTAATTAACTGTCAATAGAGGAGCGCAGATAGGCATGTACCCCAGAGCCAGAATTGAAGATCTCTACACTAAACTAGTCGGAGGTTTAAAATATACTAAATTGGACCTCAGCCATGGCTATCAGCAGCTGGAGTTGGATGAGGACTCGCAAAAGCTGATGACAATCAACACGCACAAGGGTTTGTGCCAGTGTACAAAGGTTGCCTTTTGGAGTCCCGTCAGCCTGTGCTATTTTTCAGCGTATGATGGAGTGTCTCTTGCAGAATGTTCTGTTTTAATTCTTTAATCTCTGTGTTATTACTAGATCCAAGAAAAATTGAACTCTCATTGTGTCTGTAGCAAGTCTTTGCCAGCACAAACCAAACCTAATCTAACAGCCCACACATTTTATTTAGCTGAGTGCGAACTGCTGCTTCAAATATTTATTAAGTTTCAGTTATTTTCTAAAAGAATGAAGTTACACGATTCCACAATTTAAAACAGAAGAATGTTTAATATACACAAGTCAAACAATGCAAACAGTAAATACTCATCAGAATTCCCCAACCTCGCCCATGGCTGATTCTCCAGCCCCGCTGCAGTGAATGGAGATTTGGGCACCTGGCAAGTGAGCAAACACGACAGCAAAATGAGAGAACTGTTTTCTCTCCCTCCTGGCTCCTTAGAATGTCTCCTGAGGCACAGTTAGCACTGCTGCCTCACAGCGCCATGGACCTGGTGTGGAATTTTCCCATCCCGCCCGCCATGCTGGAGGAGGAGCATGCAAAGGTCTGTTGAACTCAAGTGGGATTTTCTGGTCTTGGGGCAAATGCGGCTGGAAAAACCAGCCCTTACACTCAATTCCGGCTTCTGTTGACTGTGTGGAGTTTGCATATTCTACATCTATTCTATTCTATATCTGTGTGGGTTTCCTCCGGGTGCTCCAGTTTCTTCCCACAGTCCAAAGATGTGCAGGTTAGGTGGATTGGCCATGCTAAAGTCTACCTCAGTGTCCAAAGATATATAGGTAAAAGGATTAGTGCGGTAAATGGGGTGGGGGGATGGGCCTGGGTGGAATGCTCTGTCGGGGCTTTGGTGCCGACTCGATGGGCCGAATAGCCTCCTTCTGCGTTGTAGTGATTCTATGTCTCCACCTACTGCAGGAACAGACCACACATTAACCTCGGGGAAGCTTTGGGAGTCCTGGGTAACATTGAATCCGCACAGACCTAACATCCAGGGTCTCTGTTGCCATTTTGCACCTCAAAGTCTTCCTGAGCACTAATCACAGGAAAATCGGCCTCAGTTTTTCATCCATTTGATTTGAAAGCTAATATACTAAGGTCCCCAGGTGTAAGCAATTCAATTATCTTAACGCTGCCCTGAAGATGTGAGGAATTTAAATAGCTTATGAGTTGTACATTCTGAAATTGGAACAGAATTTTAATTTAAATCTTGCATGCTTACTGAACAAACACAGCTAATCTAAAATGTCTTACAGACCTGATTTACAGTGTGGAAAGTGTGACTGTTGGAACATCAGCACAGCTTTATTTTGTAATCCGCTGTTACCTGCAGGAGTTCTGGCCCAATGGGCAACAGGACCCAGAGCAAGCCTGGGACATCTTGTGCTCTCACACGTTGCAGAAGTTGGAATTGCTTTACTGAACCTCCCGCCTCCCGATGCCCGAGGTGCTGAGAAACTCAAAGTGATTGCATTTCGGCTGAGTGCTATTTTTGGAACTCCACATGTGCACAGCTCCTCAGTGCAGCCTTCTTTTTAACAAATCATTAGACTGTCACAGCCTTATGAAAAATAGGACTTTACCGGAGCGCATTCACTCAAACTGAACCTCAGATAAAACCCCTGCGTTGAGTATAAAGATTCAACTTGTTCATTAAACTACTTACACAAAGCCAGTTACAGTTTTGGTTAATATGTCAATCAATTGCTGCAAAGCTTCGGAACATCCCGAGGATGTGAAAGATGCTATGTAAATGCAAGACTATCTAAGCTGCATTGACGCAGACTCTCGCTCTTCCTGCCTTTGACACACTGGGGAGTCTCCAAGATTCATCAGTGTTGTCAGAATGGAAGGTTCACAAGTTTTCAGAACTTAGCTTACAAAATTAAGTTTAAAGTTTATTTATTGGTGTCACAAGTAGGCTTACATTAACTCTGCAATAAAGTTACTGTGAAAATCCCCTGGTTGCCACACTCCAGGCACCTGTTCGGGAACACTGAGGGAGAATTTAGCACGGCCAATGCACCTAACCAGCGCATCTTTCGGACTATGGGAGGAAATCGGAGCACCCTGAGGAAACCCACGCAGACAGGAGGAGAACGTGCAGACTCTGCACAGATAGTGACCCAAGGCTGGAATTGAACCCGGGTCCCTGGCTCTGTGAGGCAGCAGTGCTAACCACTGTGCCACCCACCAAAGGAGCAATGACCATATCCCGAGATAGGCTCTTTCTAGGTGGAATCCTCAGCAAATCTGCATGGTGAATATTGCTCAAGTGTTAGTGGAATTTAGACGCACTTGCCAGAGAACTTTCCTACCTCCCCCATGTGTCTCTCTCCCTTCAAGTGGGCAGCATGATGGCACATTGTTTAGCACTGCTGCCTCGCAGCGCCAGGAACCCGGGTTCGATTCCTGGCTTGGGTCACTGTCTGTGTGGAGTCTGCCCATTCTCCCCGTGCTCTGATTCCCTCCCACAGTCCGAAAGATGTGCTGGTTAGGTGCATTGGCCATGCTAAATTGCCCTTAGTGTACCCGAACAGGTGCCGAAGCGTGGCGACTAGTGGATTTTCACAGTAACTTCATTGCAGTGTTAATATAAGCCTACTTGTGACACTAATAAAATATTTCTAATTATGTGCTGAACTCTGCCTCTCAGACACGCGTGTCCAATTAGCACCTTACCTATGGTTTTCATCCTCTATTTCCAAAGTAACCCCCTTGGAGCTCAGTCAAGATCAGCACTGAGTTCAGTAGTGTCATCTCCCATAGTCAAAAAGCAAATCGGTATTGATGGTGGTGCCTCCCCTGTGAGGAGCTCAAACAAACCACTGCAGTCAGTGAACTGGATCACAACATCGCCACGAGGAGCCAAGAGGTGATCACTGCAAAAGAGTCATTTCAGGTGGAAAATAATATTATCAATCATTTGTTATTACCGTACATGAGCTGCTGATAAATCCAATTAATAGTTCCTTTAATAAGTGCTGTGCTTGTAAGTTAATACAAGAACTGGTTGTAACCGCTGAGATATGTTCTACTGACAAAAAACTGATACAAGACCAATTCTTCCTGAACATGAATTACAAATCCCCATCATTAAAGGTGAGGATATAAACTGAAGGATTTACTGTGCTGCTAAAATGGGCCATTATTAAAGGAGTTCATATCTTCCGATATTCTATTCCTATCCTTTAATATTTATGAATGAGGCAGTAGAGTTATATATCCTTCATAAAGAAATCAATTAAGTCAGACTAAAAATATGAATGACTTTTTTTTTCGATTGCTCTTGTTGTGTTTTATGGCTCCACACATCCATTTGACACTCTGTGTGCCTGTGACTAGATTAGATTTAGAGCCCTCTCGCTGGCTGATCTCTAATTCTGGCTCCTGAACCTGTTCCCATCAGATTCTCTAACCCGCATGGCCCATCACACTGCTACACTACCCACTCCCTCTGTCAGACCAGGCAGCAGGACGGTAATGTCACCCAGAGGGCTGGATTAATGATTCCAAGACGCAAATTCACAATACCACCACGGTAGGTGGGGAATTTAAACTCGATTAATTGAAAGGTGTGGGGATCATGGTGGTGAGGCTAGATTTATTGTCCACTCACATCTACCCTTGAGAAGGTGATGGTGGGCTTTCTTGGAGTGCCACAGTCCGTGTGGCTCTCACAGCGCTGATAGGTAGGGAGTTCCAAGGTCTTGACTCACTGATGATGAATTAAAAGGAATCATAAATTACCAAAGCAAATTTCTTTTCGTTTCAACATTTTCTGGTTTCTGCACAGCTGCACTTTCATTTCTACTGATTTTATTTTTAACTTGATTGTAATGCAGTCTCACGGACATTTATTTTTAAACTATTACTCCTGTGGCATTGCGTACAGGGAGCAAAGACTGTGTGTAGTCTTGCAGGAAAAGGAGGTGAGAGAGTGAGGGATCAATCAACCAGAGAGAGTAATTCGGTCTCCGTTTTCATGTCTTTACTTTCACATTCTCATTATAAACTCTTGTGCCTATGTCTAGAATTGAAAAAACCGACGTAAAATTGCCATGCTGTGATTACAACCTGCTCCCAATGTGCCACCCCCTGGCAGGATGGTGCAATCACAGCGTGACAAGTTTACATAGGCGACCTCCATTGTAAACACACAAGAATTTGGAATGGGGAAAATTGAAAGGAAGTTTGCACCTGGAATACTTATTATTGATAATTTCACCCAGAAATGAATTGATATAATCTTGGGTGCACTTTGTGAATTTATTTGGGATATTTTCAATCACTGAGGAGTGTTACTGGTATTTCAGAATTGCTTTGTTCCAGGCATAGTTACTCTCTTTCTTATCTTTAACTGCGTTTGCTTGTTGACAAATAACTTGTCTGGAAATTTCTGCATTGATTTATTTAAGAAACAACTTCAAATGAAAGTCTAGATGAATCATTAATTTTATTCTCTTCCACTTTCTAGTCATGATGGAATGACATCTGTACTTGTCACGGACATTGGTGAACTGTTCTGTCTCCATAGATCAGGATGGTTCAGGAATAGTAAGAACATAAGAACTAGGAGCAGGAGTAGGCCATCCGGCCCCTCGAGCCTGCTCCACCATTCAATAAGATCATGGCTGATCTTTTTGTGGACTCAGCTCCACTTACCCGCCCGCTCACCATAACCCTTAATTCCTTTACTGTTCAAAAATGTATCTATCCTTGCCTTAAAAACATTCAATGAGGTAGCCTCAACTGCTTCACTGGGCAGGGAATTCCACAGATTCACAACCCTTTGGGTGAAGAAGTTCCTCCTCAACTCAGTCCTAAATCTGCTTTCCCTTATTTTGAGGCTATGCCTCCTAGTTCTAGTTTCACCCGCCAGTGGAAACAACTTCCCTGCTTCTATCTTACCTATTCCCTTCATAATCTTATATGTTTCTATAAGATCTCCCCTTATTCTTCTGAATTCCAACGAGAATGGCCCCAGTCTACTCGGTCTCGCCTCATAAGCCAACCCTCTCAACTCCGGAATCAACCTAGTGAATCTCCTCTGCACCCCCTCCAGTGCCAGTATACCCTTTCTCAAGTAAGGACACCAAAACTGTACACAGTACTCCAGGGGTGGCCTCACCAGCACCTTATACAGCTGCAACATAATCTCGCTGTTTTTAAACTCCATCCCTCTAGCAATGAAGGACAAAATTCCATTTGCCGCCTTAATTACCTTCTGCACCTGCAAACCAACTCCTTGAAATTCCTGCACAAGGACACCCAGGTCCCTCTGCACAGCAGCATACTGCAATTTTTTACCATTTAAATAATCGTCCATTTTGCTGTTACTCCGACCAAAATGGATGACCTCACATTTACCAACATTGTACTCCATCTGCCAGACCCTCGCCCACTCACCTAGACTATCTATATTCCAGATTAATCACAGACTGTTTCACCCCAACATATATTAATGTTGGATTGAGTCTATGTTCCATTGCTATTTTAGTTCTGGGGGTAAGGATGTACAGACTGAAAGTGTTGTTTGGTCTGATCTGATTTGATTTGACTTATTTTTGTCACATGTATTAACATATGTGAAAAGTATTGTTTCTTGCGCGCGATACAGACAAAACATACCGTTCATAGAGAAGGAAAGGAGCGAGTGCAGAATGTAATGTTACAGTCATAGCTAGGGTGCAGAGAAAGATCAACTTAATGCGAGGTAGGTCCATTCAAAAGTCTGACAGAAGCAGGGAAGAAGCTGTTCTTGAGTCGGTTGGTACGTGACCTCAGGTTTTTGTATCTTTTTCCCGACGGAAGAAGGTAGAAGAGAGTATTTCCGGGGTGCTATGGGGTCCTTAATTATGCTGGCTGCTTTTTGGAGGCAGCGGGAAGTGTAGACAGAGTCAATGGATGGGAGGCTGGTTAGCGTGATGGATCTGAGTGACTGTGGATGTGAATAAATGGAAACATTTTGAAGATGGTGGAGTTTCCTTTCCCACAATGCGAGGATTCAGTGTTGCACACAAACTCCTCTGATACCTCCTACCCCACAACCCAGTTAATGCTTCAACAAACATTCATTGGCTCGAGCCGGGGCTTCCGCCCCTCATTCAGGAGAACATCCCACCTCAGAGAGCTGCTAGCCAATCAGATTGGCCAATTGCCTTATAGCCCCTGCAGCACCAGAAGCTGCAGTGGACAGGATTGGAACTGCAAGCACCGCAAAGGGTTGTGAATGAAGCTCAGTCCATCATTCAAACCAGCCTCCCATCCATTGACTCTGTCTACACTTCCTGCTGCCTCGGAAAAGCAGTCAGCATAATCGAGGACCCCACGCACCCGGGACATTCTCTCTTCCACCTTCTTCCATCAGGAAAAAGATACAAAGTCTGAGGTCACGTACCAACCAACTCAAGAACAGCTTCTTCCCTGCTGCCATCAGACTTTTGAATGGACCTACCTCGCATTAAGTTGATCTTTCTCTGCATCCTAGCTGTGACTGTAACACTCTCGTGCTTCCTTCCCTATGAACGGCATGCTTTGTCTGTACAGCGCAGAAGAAACAATACTTTTCACTGCATACTAATATATCTGACAATAGTCAATCAAATCAAATCAAAATTCCCTCAGTCTAACTCCCTGGAGTCCAGATTTAGGGGTCACAGTGTAGGGTGGGGAGGGGAAGTCCAGGGGGTTGGGCAGAGCAGCATGGGGGTGTTGGTAGAGAGGCCAGGAGAGCAGGAGCACCTACAGGGGGGCTGATCTTATGGGGGATACCTGTGTTAAATGGAGGCCACTTGATAGAGGCATCCCACCTCCTGCTAACATCCCCAGCTGAGACATGAACATGGTTCAAACTCCTCTAGCCAGTCTGGAAATTGAGGCTGGACAGGAAACTGTCCTTATGTGATCAATAAGTGGCCTCAATTGGGGCAATGGTAGGTGGGCTATAGAGAGGTCAGAGTCAGCAGGTAGTCAGTGTGAAGGCCGTCTGACAAATCTTATGGTCATACCCCTACAAACCCGCAGGCGGAGAACCTAACATTCTACCCATAAACTAGCAACTGTGATTTCAGGCACAATGCTCTCAGTTAGAGGGAGGGATTATTCACGGAACAGATTGGGTGTGAATGAGTGAAACAAGAAGACAATGAACAGTCCAAAGGTTCGAATACAGGGCCCTCTGCTGTTGGACTAAGCTGGATAATGTGCTTGATCTTCAGGGTGTAAATTCGACTATTACTATCCACCGTGCAGGCAACTGGACAAACTAAGAGTGATTCTAGCAGCTGTAAAGTTTGTCGACTCGAAAGAGGCTGGTAGTTTGTTCCAGAGAATTCATTATTTAAGAATGTTTCAATAGGGAGGATTCATTTAATGTCATTTTCTGTTTGCTGAAATATATTAAAAAGCTGACAACAATAAGATGAAAGTGATAAATGTGGCGATTCACAATATGGTGTCATTTACCTTCAAGAAGATTTTACGATGAACTGTTTAGTAATAAAATCACCATAAATAAGTCAGCTGCTTTCCGCACTGACTGCTTTTGCAGTTTGATTGTACTGCAACTTCTGCTGCAAATAAATAATAATAAAGTGTTGATGTGTGTGAGTATTACACATAGGCTCCAAATAGCAATAAACAGCAACATTCCCAGCCAAACAAATGGATAGGGATTTGATTTAAGAATTGGGAATGTAAGAGGAACAGTAATAACTGGGTGCAGGAAATGAAAGAAATGCATAATTGGAATCCAGCAAAGAGGTTAAGCACTTAAAGGGTTTAAGCATCCTGTAAGGACCAGGTGAAGACAGAAGTGCACTTTACTTGGGAAATGAAATAAATGGGGCAATGATAAAACAATGAAAAAATCTTGGACATATTTCAATACTAACATGCCTGGAGGATCAGCTGTTTTAACCCATGTAACAACAGCAACCATTTCCAGTTAGTTATCTAAAGACATAAAACAGTAAAACATCTCAACATCGTATAACGGAAAGGGAAGAAAGAAAAGTTAACATTTATAAAGCACTTTCCACAACTTTATGACATCCCAAAGCAATGAAATATGTTTGAAGTGCAGTTACTGTTGTAATCTGTGCACAGTAGGATGGAGTTTATTTATTAGTCATGAGTATCATAGAAACCCTACAGTGCAGAAAGAGGCCATTTGGCCCATCGAGTCTGCACCGACCACAATCCCACCCAGGCCCTACCCCCATATCCCTACATATTTACCCACTAATCCCTCTAACCTATGCACCTCAGGACACTAAGGGGCAATTTTAGTATGGCCAATCAACCTAACCTGTACATCTTTGGAATGTGGGAGGAAACCGGAGCACCGGAGGAAACCCACGCAGACACGAGGAGAATGTGCAAACTCCACACAGACAGTGACCCAAGCCGGGAATCGAACCCAGGTCCCTGGAGCTGTGAAGCAGCAGTGCTAACCATTGTGCTACCGTGCCGCCCAAACTGGCTTACATTAATACTGCAATGAAATTACTGTGAAAATCCACTAGACTCCACACTCTGACGCCTGTTCGGATACACTGAGGGAGAATTTAGCATAGCCAATGCACCTAACCAGCATGTCTTTCGGAGTGTGGGAGGAAACTGGAGGAAACCCACGCAGAAACAGGGAGCACGTGGAGACTCCACACAGACAGTGACCCAAGCCAGGAATCGAATCCAGGTCCCTGGCGCTGTGAGGCAGCAGTGCTAACCACAGTGCCAACAGGATGACATGAGCAGCAATGAAATAAATGACCAAATGATCTTTTTGATGATGTTGGCTGAAGGATAAATATTGAGAGAACCTGCACTTGCTCTTCTCAAAATCGTGTCTGAGGAAAAGCTGGGATTGTTCCTCTTTGGACCAGAGGAGTTTGAGGGGAGGTTTAACAGAGGCGTACAAGGCTATGATGACAGGTAGACAAAGTAAATCTGTTCGCATTAATTGATGCTTCAAGGGAGAGGGGCACAGATCTAAGGGTCTGGGCAGGAGAAAGAGAGGGGGATGTGCAGGAGAACCTATTTTATGCAGCGAATGATAACAATTTGGAACTCGCTGCCTATGAGGGTGATGGAGAAAGAAGCAATCTACTATTTTGACACAATATTGGCTGGGAAATAAACATGCAGACTAAGGGGTTGGAGCGTGGGAGAGGGATTGATTGGATTGCTCCGCAATGAGCCAGCATGTTCTCAATGGGCCAAATGGTCTCCTTCAGAATGGCAATGACTCTATAACTCCAGATATGAGTAGTTAAATCGTGCAACAGACCATCATGAGAATGTTAATGAAAACCGTTATATATATCTTTGTGTTATTTGATAAGGAGAAATGAACCATGGAATGTAACAAATGCTGGTATCATGTAATGTAGAGAAATGTTTCAAAGTTCAAAGAAATCTATTCCAAGGGATAGGTTTTACAATATAATGGAAGTTAAAATGAATTAATGTGAAATATATGAGATATATTAAACTATACTTCTATATCTTTGATATATCTGTTAATTTGGTGATTCCTTTGTTGGAAACCACGGGTAGATTATAGTCTGTGGCCAAGATTCCCCCCCTCCCCATGGCAGGTGTTCCAGAGGTGGTTTGTCATTGGCTGCCAGCAGGATCTTTCAGTCCCACTGAAGCCATTTGCGTTGTTCACCAGCTGCACTGCTGGGGAACCCACCATGGGGGGTCAACTTTAGAAGATCTGGAAACAACCCACTAACGGGAAGGATGGAAAATCCTAACAGAGATCTTCATTATCCCAATTATCTGACCTGTTCTCCTTGCAAGGTTTCCAGTCAGAAACAAACAAACTTGGAAATCTCCGAAGCTGTCCATGTGGTGTAGGTATACCCACTGTGCTGCTAGGGAGGAAGTTCCAGGATTTTGACCCAGCAAGAGTGCAAGAACGATGATATATTTCCAAGTCAGATGGTGAGTGGCTACAAGAGGAGTTTCCAAGTGATGGAGTTCCCATGAATCTGGATTTCCTGTCCTTTTGGATGGGAATGGTCGTGGGAAGGTGCTGCCCAATATGTGTTAGTGAGTTCCTGCAGTACATCTTGTAGATGGTACACATTGCAGCCACTGTGTGTCAGTGGTGGAGGATTTGGATATTGAAAGTGGTGGATGGGTGCAAATAGTGGGCAGGCTTTGGGGAGTCAGGAGGTTGCGTTACACTACACACAATTCTCAGTCATTGACTTGTCCTGGTAGCCACAGGTTTTACATGGCTAGTCCAGTTCAGTTACTGGTCAATGGTAACCCCCAGGATGTTGATAGTGGGGGATCTAGTGGTTCTAATGCCACTGAATGTCAAGCGGATATTATTGGATTATTTTTGTATGGAGATGGTCACTGCCTGGCACTTGTGTGGCACAAATGTTCCTTGCCACTTGTCAGTCTAAGCCTAAATGTTGTTTAGGTCTTGTTGCATTTGGACATGGACTGCTTCAATATCTGAGGAGTCACAAATGGTGTTGAACATTGTATAATCATCAGCGAACATCCCACTTCTAACCTATAAAGGAAGGTCATTGATGAAACAGCTGTAGATGGCTGGGCTTAGGGCACTGCCTTGAGGAACTCCTGCAGAGATGCCCTGGAGCTGAGATGACTGACCCTCCACAACCACAATCATCTTCCCTTGTGCCAGGTATGACTCCAACCAGAGAAGAGTTTTCCCCCTGATGGCCTAGTTTTGCTAGAACTCCTTGACCCGGTCAATGCTGCCTTGATGTCAAAGGCAGTCTCTTGCCTCTCACCTCTTGAGGTCAGTTGTTTTGTCTATGTTTGAACTAGGGCTGAAATGAAGTCTGAGTGACCCTGGTGTATCCTAACTGAGCATTAGTGAGCAGGTTAGTGAGTGAATGCCGCTTGATAGCACGTTGTTGCTGACCGAGTTAGATTTGTTCTGTTTCTTGTGTGCAGGACATACCTGGGCAATTTTCCACATTGTTGGGTAGATGTCAGTGTTGTAACTATACTGGAACAGCTTGGCTAAGCGGTGCAGGACAATGGAGGACAGAGCTGACCAGCAGATGAAGGAGTTAGTAAATAAAACTAAGCAAAAGAATGGAGCATATTACAGAATTCAGGTTGATAATAGAATGGATAATGAAATGAGTAGAAAAATATAATGGAGAAACGTCAACGGAAATAAGAGGTGCAAAGAGACAATAGAAGAATAGATTTGTAGGTCATATAAAATGGAATCCACGTTTTCTATATGTATATTAACAGCAAAAGACTTGTCAGAGAGGCTGTGGGAAAGATAAAAGAGCAGAATGGATTGTTACTGGTGGAGGTAGGAGCCATTGCTGAGGAACTAAGTGAATCCTTTGCAGAGGGAAAGGATACTGTCAATGTACAATGAATGAGGAGTGTGTCGGGATACTGTGTAAGTTCTAAGTGCCACTCAAATTCAAATTCCAATTTTGTTCATTTGAGACTTTACCAATACAGGAAACAGGAGACAGTTTGCTGAAGTAACTCAGGAAATTAAACAATCCCAGAGAAAATTAATAGCCGCTTGGACAAATAAAGACTAACGTAGGAGAGCCCATATGGATTTAGTCAGTGGAAATGTAAATTATTTGATTGAGTGTTTTGATGAGGTGACGGAGAGGGTGGAAGAAGGCTGTGCAGATAAAGTGGCACATATTGAATTCCAAAAGGTCTTCGACAAAGAGCCACATAATGGGCTTATTAGCAGAATGGAGCCCACGGGATAAGAGGCAGCTGAAGCATGGATACAAAATTTGAAGTAACCTACCTGAGCCAGATCATGGGTGCTCGCGATAAGATCAAACATGGGAGCGAAAAGAAAACAGATGACACAAAATTTGGAAATGTTGTAAACAGTGTGGATGATAGCAATAACAATGAACTATTATTTAAATGGTAAAAAATTGCAGCATGCTGCTGTGCAGAGGGACCTGGGTGACCTTGTACATGAATCACAAAAAGTTGGTTTGCAGGTGCAGCAGGTAATTAAGAAGACAAATTGAGTTTTGTCCTTCATTGCTAGAGGGATGGAGTTTAAAAACAGTGAGGTTATGTTGCAGCTGTATAAGGTGCTGGTGAGGTCACACCTGGAGTACTGTGTACAGTTTTAGTCTCCTTACTTGAGAAAGGATATACTGGCACTGGAGGGGGTGCAGAAGAGATTCACTAGGTTGATTCCAGAGTTGAGAGGTTTGGCTTATGAGGAGAGACTGAGTAGACTGGGGCTATACTCATTGGAATTCAGAAGAATGAGGGGAGATCTAATAGAAACACATAAGATTATGAAGGGAATAGATAAGATAGAAGCAGGGAAATTGTTTCCAATGGCAGGTGAAACTGGAACTAGGGGGCATGACTTTAAAATAAGGGGAAGCAGATTTAGGACTGAGTTGAGGAGGAACTTCTTCACCCAAAGGGATGTGAATCTGTGGAATGCAAGAATAAAGTGTAGTGGGTGGGGGGGATGTTTGTGCACAAATCTTAGAGAATGACAAAATCATAGAATCCCTAACAGTACAGAAAGAAGCCATTTGGCCCATTGAGACTGTGCTTAATCTCCAAAAGAGCATCCTACCCAGAACTCTATTCCTGTAACCCCACATGTTTACTCCACTAATCCCTCTAACCTACACATTTTGGTACACTCGGGCAATTTAGCATGGCAAATCCGCCTAATCCACATCTTTGGACTGTGAGGGAAACCGGAGCACCCAGAGGAACCCCACGCAGACACAGGGAGACTCCGCATAGACAGTCACCCAAGGCCCGAATTGAACCTGGGTCTCTGACGCTGTGAGGCAGCAATGCTAACCATTGTACCACCATGCTGCCCACATAAAGATGTCAGTAAGACAAACCTGATTCTGGGCTTCCTACAAAGAGGTGAAGAGTACAAAATCCAGGAAGTTATGTTGAATCTATAAGCTGCTCATTCAGCCCCAGCTAAGTCATTATGTCCACTTCTGCGCACCACAATTTCAGAGGGATGTAAAGTTTTTGGCGTGGGTCGGAAGAGATTTACAAGAATGGTTATGTGGAGAAGTAGGGATTGTAATTCCAAGGCGGCCTTCATGACACACGACAGCGCAGAGTCGCTGAGCAGAAACTGAAAGCCAAGTTCCGCACACATGAGGATGGCCTAAACAGGGATGTTGGATTTATGTCACATTATCAGTAACCCCCACAGCTTTCCCCCTGGACTTGCGGGCTATTCTGTCTGGAGACAATACACATCTCTTTAACCTGTGCTTAATGCTCCCTCCACCCACATTGTCTGTATCTTTAAGATCTGGTTGGCTGTAGGGATTCGCATTCTAATCAGTATTCTGTAACTTGATTTTGTGTCTCTGTGCCCTGTTTGAGAGCACATTTCCACTCCATCTGACGAAGGAGCAGCGCTCCGAAAGCTAATGGTATTTGCTACCAAATAAACCTGTTGGACTTTAACCTGGTGTTGTTAAAACTCTTACTGTGTTCACCCCAGTCCAACGCCGGCATCTCCACATTGTAATTCTTGGAGCAGAGATGTCTAAGAGGAGATATGATACTATTTAAAACCTGAATGAGTGATTAGGATTTGATTAGGATGGTGGATGCAGATTCAATAGTAACTTCCAAAAGGGAATTCGATAAAGACTTAAAGGAGAAAAAGAATTGCAGGAATTTATGGAGGAGGTGGGACTAACTGAGTTGCTGTTTGAGGGAGTGGCACAGATTCGATGGGCTGAAAGGCCTCCAATTCTAAATGATGGGCCATTCAACACAATGACCGCGATTCTCCTGATTTCTCCCAAAGAACAAAGAACAAAGAACAGTACAGCACAGGAAACAGGCCCTTCGGCCCTCCAAGCCTGTGCCGCTCCTTGGTCCAACTAGACCAATCGTTTGTATCCCTCCATTCCCAGGCTGCTCATGTGACTATCCAGGTAAGTCTTAAACGATGTCAGTGTGCCTGCCTCCACCACCTTACTTGGCAGCGCATTCCAGGCCCCCACCACCCTCTGTGTAAAAAACGTCCCTCTGATGTCTGAGTTATACTTCGCCCCTCTCAGCTTGAGCCCGTGACCCCTCGTGATCGTCACCTCCGACCTGGGAAAAAGCTTCCCACTGTTCACCCTATCTATACCCTTCATAATCTTGTACACCTCTATTAGATCTCTCTTCATTCTCCGTCTTTCCAAGGAGAACAACCCCAGTCTACCCAATCTCTCCTCATAGCTAAGACCCTCCATACCAGGCAACATCCTGGTAAACCTTCTCTGCACTCTCTCCAATGCCTCCACGTCCTTCTGGTAGTGCGGCGACCAGAACTGGACGCAGTACTCCAAATGTGGCCTAACCAGCGTTCTATACAGCTGCAACATCAGACTCCAGCTTTTATACTCTATACCCCATCCTATAAAGACAAGCAATACCATATGCCTTCTTCACCACCTTCTCCACCTGTGTTGCCACCTTCAAGGATTTGTGGACTTGCACACCTAGGTCCCTCTGTGTTTCTATACTCCTGATGACTCTGCCATTTATTGTATAACTCCTCCCTACATTATTTCTTCCAAAATGCATCACTTCGCATTTATCCGGATTAAACTCCATCTGCCACCTCTCCGCCCAATTTTCCAGCCTATCTATATCCTGCTGTATTGCCCGACAATGCTCTTCGCTATCCGCAAGTCCAGCCATCTTCGTGTCATCCGCAAACTTGCTGATTACACCAGTTACACCTTCTTCCAAATCATTTATATATATCACAAATAGCAGAGGTCCCAGTACAGAGCCCTGCGGAACACCACTGGTCACAGACCTCCAGCCGGAAAAAGACCCTTCGACCACTACCCTCTGTCTCCTATGGCCAAGCCAGTTCTCCACCCATCTAGCCACTTCCCCTTGTATCCCATAAGCCTTAACCTTCTTAACCAACCTGCCATGTGGGACTTTGTCAAATGCCTTACTGAAATCCATATAGATGACATCCACGGCCCTTCCTTCATCAACCATTTTTGTCACTTCCTCAAAAAACTCCACCAAATTTGTAAGGCACGACCTCCCTCTTACAAAACCATGCTGTCTGTCACTAATGAGATTGTTCCGTTCTAAATGCACATACATCCTGTCTCTAAGAATCCTCTCCAACAACTTCCCTACCACGGACATCAAGCTCACCGGCCTATAATTTCCTGGGTTATCCCTGCTACCCTTCTTAAACAACAGGACCACATTCGCTATCCTCCAATCCTCAGGGACCTCACTCGTGTCCAAAGAAGCGACAAAGATTTCCTTCAGAGGCCCAGCAATTTCATCTCTCGTCTCCCTGAGCAGTCGGGGATAGATGCCATCAGGCCCTGGGGCTTTGTCAGTTTTAATGTTCCCTAAAAAACCTAACATTTCCTCTCTTGTAATGGAGATTCTCTCTAACGGGTCAACACCTCCCTCCGAGACACTCCCGGTTAACACGCCCCTCTCCTTCGTGAATACCGATGCAAAGTATTCATTTAGGATCTCCCCTATTCATAGAAACATAGAAACATAGAAACCCTACAGTGCAGAAGGAGGCCATTCGGCCCATCGAGTCTGCACCGACCACAATCCCACCCAGGCCCTACCCCCACATATTTACCCGCTAATCCCTCTAACCTACACATCCCAGGACTCTAAGGGACAATTTTTAACCTGGCCAATCAACCTAACCCGCACATCTTTGGACTGTGGGAGGAAACCGGAGCACCCGGAGGAAACCCACGCAGACACGAGGAGAATGTGCAAACTCCACACAGACAGTGACCCGAGCCGGGAATCGAACCCGGGACCCTTGGAGCTGTGAAGCAGCAGTGCTAACCACTGTGCTACCGTGCCGCCCTTGGGTTCTAAGCATAATTCCCTTGGGTTCTAAGCATAATTCCCCTCCTTTGTCCCTGAGAGGTCCAATTTTCTCCCTGACAACTCTTTTGTTCCTAACGTATGAATAGAATGCCTTAGGATTCTCCTTAATCCTGCCTGCCAAGAACATCTCGTGACCTCTTTTTGCCCTTCTAACTCCCCGTTTGAGTTCTTTCCTACTCTCTCTGTATTCCTCCAGAGCTCCATCTGTTTTCAGTTGCCTGGACTTAACGTATGCCTCCCTTTTCATTTTAATCAGATCCTCAATTTCCCTGGTTATCCACGGCTCTCGAATCCTACCTTTCCTATTTTTCCTTTTTACAGGCACATGCCTATCCTGCAGCCTTATCAATAGTTCCTTAAAAGACTCCCACATGCCAGACGCGGACATACCCTCGAACATCCTCTCCCAATCAACATCCACCAATTCCTGCCTAATCCGGCTATAGTCAGCCTTCCCCCAATTTAGCACCCTGCCCGTAGGACAGCACTCATCCTTGTCCATTACTATCCTAAAGTTAACAGAGTTGTGGTCACTATTTGCCACATGTTCCCCTACCGAAACTTTGACGACCTGACCAGGCTCATTTCCCAGAACTAGGTCCAGTATAGCCCCCTCTCTAGTCGGGCTATCTACATACTGTTCCAAAGAACCTTCCAGTACGCATTTTACAAATTCCTCCCCGTCCGGACCCCCAGCTCTAAGCACTTTCCAGTCTGTGCCAGGGAAATTAAAGTCCCCCACTACAACAACCCTATGTTTTCTGCACCTATCCAGAATCTCCTGACATATCCTTTCCTCCACTTCCCGTGGGCTGTTGGGTGGTCTGTAGTACACCCCCAGCATAGTGACTGCACCCTTCCTGTTTCTGAGTTCCACCCACAGCGACTCAGTACATGACCCCTCTAAGTTGTCTACCCTCTGCACCGCGGTAATATGCTCCTTAACTAATATCGCTACTCCCCCACCTTTTTTAGCCCCCCCTCTGTCTCGCCTAAAACACTTATACCCCGGAATATTCAGCTGCCAGTCCTGTCCTTCTTTTAACCAAGTTTCCGTCACCGTAACCACATCCAAATTCCGCATAAGCATTAAGGCCCTGAGTTCGTCTGTTTTACCCGTTACACTCCTCGCATTGAAGCAGATGCACTCCAGACCTCCAGGCCCAGTCAGGTCCTCCTCCTCCAGAGTGCTCCTCTTCTTAGCTAGCCTTGCCCTGGCCCCCAGCTCAACCCCAGCCTCAGTATTTACTGGCCTCCTGTTTTGTTCCCCACCCCCCTGCCACACTAGTTTAAATCCTGCCGAAACACTCTAGCAAAACTCCCAGCCAGGATATTTGCTCCCTTCCAGTTAAGGTGTAACCCATCCTTTCTGTACAGTTGCCATCCTGACTTGAAGATTTCCCAGTTATCTATGTATTTAAAACCCTCCCTCTTGCACCAGTCCTTTAGCCACACGTTCAACTGTAGAATCTCCCTGTTCCGAGCCTCACTTGCACTAGACACCGGGAGCAGTCCAGAGATTGCCACCCTGGAGGTCTTACTTTTTAGCCTCGCACCCAACTCCCTGAATTTCTCTCGTATGACCCCCCTGCTCTTCCTACCTACATCATTTTCACCAATGTGTACAATCACATCAGTTTGACTACCTTCCTTTTTAAATATGCTTCCTACCCTCTCGGAGACATCCAGTACCCCGGCACCAGGGAGGCAGACTACCATCCTGGATTCTCGTTCAGTCCCACAGAAGCGCCTGTCCGTGCCTCTAACCATTGCGTCCCCCACAACTATCGCTCTCCTAAACCCCTTCTTTCCCTTCCGGACCCCTGAGCCTGTCTCCGTGGAGGCGATCTGGTCCTCGTGGCTTACCCCTGGAGGGTCATCCCCCTCCACAGAATCCAAAACAATATACCTATTTTGGAGGGGGACAACCACAGGGGATCCCTCCACAGACTGCTCACTCCCTTCACTTCTCCCATCTGTTGCCCATCCCTTTCTTTTATGGGAGACTGCCACTGGGGTGCTTTCTGGCACATCACCCTTCTGACTATTACCCCTCCTAACCGTGACCCACGTGTCTTCCTTCCGAGACCCTGGTGTCACTACCTGACTATAACTTTTATCTATTACTCTCTCATTTTCCCTAACTAAACTGAGTTCATCGAGCCTCAGCTCCAGCTCCCTTACACGATCCTTCAGGAGTTGCAGTTCCACACATCTGGCACAGATATGGACTTCCGGGAGGCAAGTTGTCTCCAGGAACTCCCACATCCCACACCGAATGCAGTATACTGGCCTCCCACTCATACCAGCCATGTCCTTTTTAGTTTTTGGGAGATAAAACAAAAAAGGGGGTGTAACCGAAGAAAAACAAACAAACAACCTTCCTCGCCGAAGCCCTGTGAGCCAAAGCCCTTATAGCTCTCACTCTGTCCCCTGCTCACTCCGCTGCCCGCTCAAAGGTGCAGCCTACTTTTAAACCCTCCAAAACCTTCCCAGGCTGCTGCTGGGCCTATTTCCTGTTTAGAAAAAAAACCTCCGATTTTTTTCACAAATTTAACTGAAAAATAATTAAATTAATTAGTGCACAAACAAGCTCCCTTACCCTCAGCCTGCTCCTGTGGAACAATATTCCCGTATTGGAACATAGTGCTCACACCAGTGGGAAAACTGGAGTATTTCCCGTTGGCATTGGGAGCATCTGCCAAGAGGGATTCATCCACCTGATGGATGCAATTCCATGCATCCCGAGCAAGCCGCCAGCCAGCCCCATTATTCAGAGATTGGGGCACAGTTTGTAAATAATGCCCCAATCTCTGCTCTTTGAGATTGGCCCAACTCCCCCACAAAATGAAATGTTGACTCCCCCGCTCACCAGGGGAGCACCACCAAATAGCAGCATTCCCCCCCCCCCCCCAGCCCGTTCCCCCACACCATGTAGGCATGGGGGTGACCGACTCCTCCCCACTCAGCCCTCCACCCCAATCAGACCCCCAATCAGCCTCCTATCAGGCCGCACACTTTGACAGTGCCAACAGTGCACTGCCCATTGGTACTGATACCCTGGTCTGGCACCTAGGATCCTGAGGATGGTCAAAAAGGTAAGTCAAGTGGGCATTTGCCCCTCTGTTACTGCAGAAGGAGGTTCCTCCAAAGATTCTGGGGGTTGGGTGGGCTCGGGCTGAGTCAAGGGATTGACCTCGGCACTTTTCCCCCACGATGCGGATGTCATGACCTAACTGTCCCATCTAGCCCTGGCAGACCTTAATAAATCCCCTGGCATGGTGATTTCAGGCAGCCCTGTGATCAATATCTGCATTGCTGCCTGTCAGCTGTGAAAACTCTGAAGAGGCCAGGTTACTTTAATCTCCATGCCCTGTGGTCACTTGGCAGGATTTTCACTGCAGCCCATTCTGCAGCAGAGATTTCCCTTTCTCCCTGTCACAAGCTGCAGGTGTGAGCAGACCCCTTTTGAAGTCCTCTGACAGAGAGGAAATGTCAATTTCACTGGGGATGGGGGGATGGGGGGAGAGATAGTTCCATTCTGAACAGCTGTGCACTTAGCCCCAATGTATGCACACAGGTTTGATTTGGAGTTGCTGAGACTTCCCAACAAGTTAAAACCTTTCAAACCCTCTCCATTGCATTAGAAACCTTTGGCCTCTGTCAATTGCAAAGTACAGTGTGTTAAAATAAGCTTCCATTGATAGATTGATGGATTTCTACTCCGTCTCCAGTCATCTGTGTTTATTTACCTTTCCCTTCACGCTTGAATGCATCTCAGGTACTCCCTATATTTCCTAACCATAACGTTTGCAAAGACTTTAAGCTTGATTGACAGCTTTGGTTTCTTCAAAGGGAATAAGTGGTCAATCTGGCTAATTGTATTATAATTAGCTGGTTTGCATAACTATCGGGTTGCTGCCTGCTATGGGCAGGAACCTGACTGGGGCGGACAAGGACATTTGTCAAAATATCATATGAAATAAGTAAGATCAGAAAATGGGGATTGAATTATCTCTGCATTCTCTTTGCACAATTATCCCTTGATTGCTCATTAATCTCACTCACTGATTGAATTTGTGTAGATTTTACAGGAATGTACACCCATGAGGATCAGCCTGATCCCTTAAGGCTCATCTGAATACTGGAAAACTGGCCTCAGGAAGACCTTGGGAGACACTTGGGAGAAGGCGAACAGAAGGGTGTCAAGCCTCATTGTAGAGTCATAGAGGCACACAGCACAGAAAAAGGCCCCTCAGCCCATCATCTCTGCAAAAAAAGACGGCCCAGAGATTTAGGGTCATCACTGGGGGGGGGGGGGGGGGAATTTGTTGCACAAGAATAATTTTCTCCAGGGGGCCTGCTTTTTCAGCCTTGCAGCTCCCTGATTGGAAGAATTGAGAGCAGATGGCTTCTGACCCCCTGGAGGCCCCTCCCCAATCATTGTCAGGCTCCGGATCCAGCAGGGGACCCGGTAAGACACTGGGAAATTCCCATTAGTAAGTCTTGTTGATCTAATTGATTCCTTTCCCCATGGAGCAGGTTGTCAGTCCCCTGGGAAACTCATCCAGAGTTCTTGCAATTTCCCCAGTGCCCTATGTATCCCCAGCCCACCTACAAACCGACTTCCATTTACCAAGGAATTTAGCAACACGTAAGCTGAGGCAAGGGTGAGTTGATTAATGTTGCAAATGTGAAAGTAGGCCAACAGTGTAAAACAACTTACAAACAGCATGTAGAACAGGCTTCGGTTACATCATTGGGACAGTTGCTTTGAATTCAGCGATTAGGATTCTGCAGATGTGATAAATCCATATTTCTGTAAACACCAAAATGAAATATGAATGTCAGTCTAATCAAACAGCACACATCTGTGAAAGAAGAGATTTTAAATAGCCTTCCATCAAAGCAGCAGGGTGGACTCTGCCTCAGTCTATCTGATGCTGAAACCCTCATCCATGCATATGTTACGTCCAAACATTGCTATTCCAGTACGCTACTGACTGACCTCACAACTTCCACCTTATGTGAACTAAAAGTCATCACAGACTCCTCTGCCTCTAACATAACTCACACCAAATCCCGTTCACCCATCACCCCTGAGCTCACTGACCTACATTGACTCTCATTCAAGCAGCACCTTCAATGTTAAAATTCTCATCATTGTTTTCAAAGCAGCACAGTGGTTAGCACTGCTGCCTCACAGCGCCAGGGACCCGGGTTCGATTCCTGGCTTGGGTCACTGTCTGTGCGGAGTCTGCACATTCTCCCCGTGTCTGTGTGGGTTTCCACTGGGTGCTCCGATTTCCTCCCACTGTCTGAAAGACATGCTGGTTAGGTGCATTGGCCATGCTAAATTCTCCCTCAGTGTACCCGAACAGGCGCCGGAGTGTGGCAACTAGGGGATTTTCACAGTAACTTCATTGCAGTGTTAATGTAATCTTACTTGTGACACTATTAAATAAACAAATACTTCCAAGGTTCCCATCTCTAATCTCCTCCAGCTCCACAAGATATACGAATGAATCTAATTCTGGCCTCTTGTACATCCCCAATTTTCTATATTTTGGAATTCCCTCCCTACATTTCTCTGGCTCTCTCCACGTCACTTTAATATGATCTCTAAAATCTCCCTCTTTGACTCAGGGTTTGATTATTTGGCCTAATGTGGCTTGGTGTCAAATTATGCTTTAAAATGCTCCTGCAAAAACTCTTGGACATTTTGCCGCAATGAAATTGCTCTGTAGGTACAAGTTGTTGTTGCAGCTACTCATACAATTTGCAATGTTTAACATGCGTTTTTACACACAGGATGCTGTTTCGACACTGTTTACCCAGTTACTGCACTATTTATACTCTGTTTAAACGGGTGGCCCATTTGGTCACATCAGTTTCCAAACCTGACAGGTTAGGTTAAGATAAGGCTTGTATTGTTTAAATAATCTTGCCCGAGGGGGAATAAATTTTCCATCTTGGTGGTTCAATGGAAGGATATTTTAAATCCTTTCTTGCACCGATAGTTATCGTTGGATTAGACTGGTATTTGCATTTCAATGTTCGTTGAAATACCACTTTATCACATCGGAAGAATTCTAATCCCCGAATTGGAAGAATCTGTCACAATGTGACATTGGCTGTATTATTCATTGTATCTTACTGGACGCTGAATGTAACACGACGCTGATAATGACAACTGCAACATTTGACTGAAATGCAGAATAGAAGATTGGAGGGAGCAAGAGGTTCTGCTCAATACATTAATTAGACTGCACTGGTTAGGGTTAGGTCATGGTGAAGTGGGGCTGCATTTTTAAAAATGTCTTTATCTGATTGGTTTAATTAATTTATCTGATAAACTGGTGCAGCGACAATAATCTCTCGGTCAATGTCAACAAAACGAAGGAAGTAGTCATCGACTTCAGGAAGTGTAGTGGAGGGCATGCCCCTGTCTACATCAACAGGGATGAAGTAGAAATGGTCGAGAGTTTCAAGTTTCTAGGTGTCCAGATCACCAACAACCTGTCCTGGTCCCTCCGCACCGATGCTATAGTTAAGAAAGCCCATCAATGACTTTACTGTCTCAGGAGGCTAAGAAAATTTGGCATGTCCACTATGACCAACCTTTACAGATGTACCATAGAAAGCATTCTTTCTGGTTGTATTATAGCTTAGTATGGCTCTTGCTCTGTCCAAAAGCACAAGAAACTACAAAGTGTCATGAATGAAGCCCAGTCCATCACGCAAACCAGCCTCTCATCCATTGACACTGTCTACACTTCACGCTGCCTCGGAAAAGCAGCTAGCATAATCAAGGATGCCATACACTCTGAACTTACTCTCTTCCACCTTCTTCCATCGGGAAAAAGATACAAAAGTCTGAGGGCACGTACCAACCAACTCAAGAACACCTTCTTCCCTCATGCCGTCAGACCTTTGAATGGACCTACCTCATAGAAACATAGAAGATAGGAGCAGGAGGAGGCCTTTCGGCCCTTCGAGGCTGCTCCGCCATTCATCATGATCATGGCTGATCATCCAACTCAATAGCCTAATCCCGCTTTCTCCCCATAACCTTTGATCCCATTTGCCCCAGGTGCTATATCCAGCCGCCTCTTGAATACATTCAATGTTTTGGCATCAACTACTTTCTGTGGTAATGAATTCCACAGGTTCACCACTCTTTGGGTGAAGAAATGTCTCCTCCCCTCCGTCCTAAATGGTCTACTCTGAATCCTCGGACTGTGATTCCTGGTTCTGGACTCCCCCACCATCGGAAACATCCTCCCTGCATCTACCCTGTCTAGTCCTGTTAGAATGTTATAAGTCTCTATGAGATCCCTCCTCAATGTCTCATATTAAGTTGATCTTTCTCTACACCTTAGCTATGACTGTAACACTACATTCTGCACACACTCCTTTTCTTCTCCGCATGTGCTCTATGAGCGGTATGCTTTGTCTGTATAGTGTGCAAGAAACAATACTTTTCACTGTATACTAATACATGTAACAATAATAAATCAAATCAAATTATTAAAACTTTGGGATATGTTTAAACTCAGTTGGATGGACGGTGGTTCGTGGTGCAGAGCAACGCCAACAGCAGGGGTTCAATTCCCATACCGGCTGAGGTCATTCATAAAGGCCCCGCCTCTTCAAACTTGTCCCTTGCCTGAGGTGTGGTGATTCTCAGGTTAAATCACCACCAGTCAGCTCTTCGCCTTAAAGGGAGATCAGCCTTGGTCATCTGAGACTACAGTGACTTTATCTTTTTATACAAACTTGGTTTGATATGAACACATCAACCAAAAATAGGGTGGTACGGTGGCACAGTGGTTAGCACCGCTGCCTCACTGCGCCAGGGACCCGCGTTCGATTCGCGGCTTGGGTCACTGTCTGTTGAAGTTTGCATGTTCTCCCCGTGTCTGCGTGGGTTTCCTCCGGATGCTCCGGTTTCCTCCCACAGTATGAAAGATATGCTGGTTAGGTGCATTGGCCATGCTAAAATCTCCCTCAGTGTGCCCAAACAGGCGCTGGAGTTTGGCGACTAGGGGATTTTCATAGTAACTTAATTGCAGTGTTAATGTAAGCCTACTTGTGACAATAAATAAACTTTAGCTCACTGTGGAATTTCTAACATTGCTTTGGTAATTGAATATTGCATTGTAACAGAGGCGATGGCCTAGTGGTATTATCGCTCGACTATTAATCCAGAAACTCAGCTAACGTTCTGGGAACCCGGGTTCAAATCCCGCCATGGGAGATGGTGGAATTTCAATACAAAAAAATCTGGAATTAAGAAACTACTGATGACCATGAAACCATTGTCAATTGTTGGCAAAACGCATCTGGTTCACTAATGTCTTTTAGAGAAGGAAATCTGCCGTCTTTACCTGGTCTGGCCTACATGTGACTCCAGAGCCACAACAATGTGGTTGACTCTCAACTGGCCTGCAAGGATATTTAGGGATGGGCAATAAATGCTGGCCAGCCAGTAACGCCCATGTCCCACGAATGAATAACAAAAAGAAAACAAACTCGGACTGGATCTCCAGATGGGTCTACAGTTCAGAATGTAACTTTATTGGTTACTTATGGTAAACATCTTCAAAGCGTGGGAACTTGGGAAGAAATGACAACCTTACGTTTTCAATGTAGCTAAGTGGTACACACTTATTCATAGAATCATAGAACCCTAACAGTGCAGAAGGAGGCCATTCAGCCCATTAAGTTTGCACAGACCACAATCCCACCCAGGCCCTGTTCCTGTAACCCCACATATTTACCCTGCTAATCCCCCTGATACTAGGATCAATTTAGCATGGCCAATCAACTGAACCCACACATCTTTGCAAAATAAAAGGCCATTTCTGCTCCAATTGCATTACATCTCACCTTAAGGTCCTTGGTGTTTTTCCCTAAATGATCCTTGCAGTTTTCAGGACTCAAACATTCTACTTTCTGATCTCCTCTCAGACAAGGGTGGAACAGGTTCATTCTGCCATTCAGTGAGGCTGTGGTGATCTCTGGTCCAACTCCATACACTCACATTTTCCCCGGAATCCTGAACAAAAATACCGGATTGCTAGGATAAAGAACTGGAATGATGAGAGATTGGAGGGTTGGGTCTATTTTCCTTGGTGAAAAGAAGGCTGAGAGGACACTGGATATTCAATATTCAGAGGGATATAGACAGGGTAGATGGTGAGAAACTGTTCACTCTCAAGGGAGCATCAAAAGCTAGAAGCCACAGACTCAAAATAATGGACAAAATAAGTAAAAGTGATGTGAGGAAACAGTTGTTCACCCAGAAAGTGGTTGGAGTCTGGGACAGACTTCCTGAGAGACTGGAGTTGAACCCAGCTCCCTGGCACTGTGAGGCAGCAGTGCTAACCACTGTACCACCATGCCACTCTGTAGTATCAAGGTCTGGCATATATCGGGTTAATGTGGGACTGTCCAGGTTGGGCAACTGTTTGGTGATGCAGAGTGACACCAACAAGTTGGGTTCAATTCCTGTACTGGCTGAGATCACTCATGAAGAAGACCCCGTCTTCTCAACCTTGCCCCTTGCCTGAGGTGTGGTGACCTTCAGGTTAAAATCACCACCAGTCAGCTTGCCCCCTCAAAGTGGGGGGTGGAGGAAGAACAGCCTATGGTCATCTGGGACTGTGGCGACGTTACCTTTATCTTTAAGTGGGACTAAGTACAGTGATGTTGGAGAGCACATGACCCAAACCCAGGGTCAGTGTGGTGTTGGACAGAGCTGTGTGTATTAACAAGCATGGAGTTGGCTCCTGATATGTACCCTGATATGTATTCCTCTAAACCTTTCCTATCCATGTGGTTGTCCAAATGCCTCTTAAATATTGTCAATGTCCCTGCCTCAATCACTTCCTCCAGCAGCTCATTCCACATACGTACCATGCTCTGTGTAAAAAAAAATGCTCCTCAGGTTCCCATTAATTCTTTCCTCTCTTAACTTAAGCCTATGCTCTCTAATTCTTGATTCCCCAACCCTGGGAAAAAGACTGCATTCACCCTATCCGTGCCTCTCATGATCTTATACAGCTCTATAGCATCACCCCTCAGTCTCCTATGCTCCAAAGAAAAAAGTCCTAGCCTCTTTAGTATGTTGTCGATACCTACTAAGGACAGGGCAGTGAAATACAGCTCTTGTTTTCTTGTTCAATCTTGAGCACAGGTTGGCACTCAATCTGTCTTCTCTCTCTGTGACTTCTGCTTCCCTCTATGGTAGAGAATTTCAGAGGATCACCAGCCTCTCAGTGAAGAGTGAAGAAGGGTGTGATAGCACTAGAGGGGGCACAGAGGAGACTCAACAAGATGTTGCCTGGGATGGAACATTTGACCTATAAGGAGAGGCTAGATAGGCTTGGATTGTTTTCGTTGGAGCAGAGAAGGCTGAGGGGGCACATGATTGAGGTGTATAAGATTGAGGAGCATGGATAGGGTGAGCAGGGAGCAGCTGGTCCCCTTTGTTGAGGGATCAATCACAAGGGGGCAGAGTTTTAGGGTGAGGGGCAGGAGATTCAGAGGGGATTTGAGAAAAAAACTTTTCACTCAGAGGGTGGTGGGAGTCTGTAATGCACCGTCTGGGAAGGAAGTGGAGGCCGGAACCCTTACAACCTTTAAACATTATTTGGATGAGCACTTGAAACATCATAACATTCGAGGATATGGGTCAAGTGCTGGGAAATGGGATTAGAGCTACTTTAGTGGTAGCTATTGTCGGTGCAGACTCGATGGGCTGAAGGGCCTTTTCTGAGCCTCCGACTCTATAATTATGACTCTGGACAGCAGTCACTTACTGCACAACTTGCTCAGTGAATGCTGCTGCTAATTAACTCATTCCAAGCTACAACACAACGTGATCAATGATCTTATTGGTTCTAATTGGCCGAAATAAGGCAAGATTAATTCTTAACTGGTTTAAGGGGTGCATGATCAGCCTGTGATTGGTCTAGGTGAGCATGATCAGCTCCTAATTGGTTTCTTGACGGTGATGCTACTCTATTGATATTATTTTTCATAGTCCCCTGACTGGCTCTCTAAGGTGCCAATTACTTGTGGGACCATCCCTCTCATTAAAGTTTCTTTCTGTTACTTCTTGCTGAGATTAAAGAATGTTTTGATATCTTCCTTGCTCAGTTGTTCAGGATGGAAAATATGCTGTCATGCACCCCCCCCCCCCCCCCCGGTAATTCTCTAGAATGGTCAACGTACCTGAAATGCATCTTCAAGATGCCAAGAAGCTACTCAGTTGTGTTATGGGCCAGCACATGGATGTTATTGTATCACCTTTTGGTTTCCGTGTGTGACTACCTAAGGGGGAGATCATTGGCCACCTTCTTAAGATAGCTGATGACTTGTCCCCCACAGAGCAGGGGGACTTGAGATGCTGGGGGAGGGGGGATGCTGGGTGGGATGCTCTTTTGGAGATTCAGTAGTTGCGGTACATTCTGGCTTAGACCCTTACCTCTACATGGTCATGTCTGGATGATTTAGGCCCCAGGCTGCAACCTCCTTCCTGGGTGGCACGGTGGCACAGTGGTTCGCACTGCTGCCTCACAGCGCCAGGGACCCGGGTTCGATTTCAGCCTTGGGGCACTGTCTATGTGGAGTTTGCACATTCTCTCCGCGTCTGCATGGATTTCCTCCAGGTACTCCGGGTGGGGAATCGAGAACTGGAGGGTGTAGGCTTAAGTTAAGAGAGGAAAGAATTAATGGGAACCTGAGGAGCAATTTTTTTTACACAGAGGGTGGTATGTATGTGGAACCTCCCACAGTCCAAAGATGTGCAGGTTAGGTGGATTGGTTATGGTGAATGCATGGGGTTACAGGAATAGGACCTGGGGGGGGATTGTTGTCGGTGCAGGTTCAATGGGCTGAATCTACACTGTAGCTGACTTGATCCAACTGGAATCCATCCTGTAGATCATTAATTCGCGTGTTTATTGGGCGAATGCTTATCAATAATATTCTTAAGGGAGAAGTATGGAGTCAGCCCCTCCAGTGGTGATGATTCATTCATGTGAAGTTATTTTAGAATCTGAAACTTGTGCTCTTGCTGTGCCAAGGAAAGCAAAAATAATTTTCAGACCGCAGCTCAGAATATCCTCTTCCATAGTAGTAACCAATTAGGCCTCATTTTAATTCACTCAAAATCAGGTCTTAAAAGTCTAAAGATGATAGTTTAAAGGTGAAAAAATGTAGATGTCTTCCTGCTTCTAAGCTTCACTTTCATCAATCCTCCCTTACGTAGCTTTGTACATATTATCATACTGTCAACAGGTGCACTTTTGCTTTGAACATATGAATTAGGAGCAGGAGTAGAAAGTTCAGCCCCTTGATCCTGCTCCTCCATTCAATAAAATCACGGCTGATCTGACTGTCCCGAATTCCACATTCCTAACTACCTCTGATAACCTTTGATTCTCTTGCCTGATAAGAATCGATCAATATTCAGTGACCCCACTTCCACCGCCTTCTGAGGTGAGAGTCCCAAAATTGCACAACTCTCTGAGGGAAAATCGCTGGAATTTTCCAGCCGTTCGCGCCCCGTTGCTGCTGCCAGCAAGGACGGAGAATTTCATGCTCAGCCGAATCTCCGTTCACCGCAGCGGGACCAGAGAACCCTGTCGGTGTGAACTGCCGGAAGATTCCGGCCAGTATTTCTCCTCATATCTATCCTATGAGGGTGACCCTTAGTTTTAAAACAGTGCCCCTGGTTCTGGACTCGCCCACAAGAGGAAACATGCTTTCCACGTCCATCTTGTCAATACCATTCAGCATCCTACACTTCAATCATGTCACCCCCTCACTCTTCTAAACTCCAGTGGAAACAAGCCATGGAGGTGAGTGGAGTTCCTACATTTCAGATGCTTGTGCCTTTTGTCAGCATTTTGAGGAGATGTGGTTGGAATGCTGATAGAGGAGTTAAAGCTTGAACACAAAGTGTAATGTGATAGCTGGATAAAACAACCCAGTCATAGGGTCTGGAGTGAATAGCAATGCTTGGGGAGAAACTCACCCTCATTAGGAGTCCTGTCACACAAATAAACCACTTCTATGAAGTAAAAGAACCAGCACTTGAGAAAAAGCTGCAGAGAAATCAAACACTGGATATCCCCAGTAGCTTAAAGTCCCCTAGTGGATAACTTCAATGGACAGATCTGCGAGTGGAACTGACTGCATTGGCTACTGTGGATTCGTAAACTTATCCGACATTTAGATATGGGCTTTACCATGCTTTTAAGTGTCTATGCTTCACCCCCCTACCTGACTGTACGCCAATCATTTCCTGAGCAATTTTAACAGTCATTTGAGGAGGTAGTCTTGCTGTTAGTGCAGAGAGAAGGAGCTCTCTGTTTGGTGAGGTCCAAGTTGCCCTCACTCAGCTGGTGGGTTTTGCAGGGAGGTTGATATAATTGGCCTCAGTTTGATTAGGTTCAGAAGGGGAGCAGTCTCTTACCCCCACCCCTCACTGATGAACTTTGACCTGTGCTGGAGAGTGTGTGTGTACATGTCATTTCCACGTGATTACGACAAATTGAATGAAAATTTTTCATGCGGTGTGTGAATGAAAGCGGCTTCCTGTTTTTGTTCATTTGTGGGACGTGGGTGTTGCTGGTTGGCCAGAATTTATTGCCCGTTCCTAGTTGCCCTTGAGAAGGTGGTGGTGAGCTGCCTTCTTGAATCGCTGCAGTCCATGCGGTATGGGTTGACCCACAATGCCGTTAGGGAGGGAATTCCAGGATTATGACCCAGTGACAGTGAAGGAACAGCGATATATTTCCAATCAGGGCGGTGAGTGACTTGGAGGGGAACTTGCAGGTGGTGGTGTTCCCATGTATCTGCTGCACTTGTCCTTCTAGATGGAAGTGGTCGTGGATTTGGATCTAGGGATCTTTGGTGAATTGCTGCAGTGCATCTTGTAGCCGGTACACACTGCTGCTACTGAGCGTCGGTGGTGGAGGGAGGGGATGTTTGTGGATGTGGTGCCAATCAAGTGGGGCTGCCTTGTACTTTTAGCAGGAGGGGAAGCCTTTTGTTGATGAATGTCGGCATGGCGATGCTGGATTTAAAGGCAGGCTGTAAAAGAAGCTTGTGGTCAAACAGGTAGATTCTGTATCATGGTCACACGTTTCCTGCCCAACTCCATTGCAATCAACACCAAGCAGACACGGGTGCTTTTTACATTTAAATTTCATTTCTAAACATTTCACAATACATTAGTTTCACTTTATTTATGTGGGTATCATTGTTACTCATTGAGACGAGCTTAGTCAATCAGCTAACTGTGCTGGCACACCTCACAGTTGGCACACGATGATGGTTACAGGAGGGTTAGGAACATTTCTTTTATTAGGGAAGAAACAAGGTTGTGCTCATCTGTTCTCTCTTTCCTCGTGCCAGTGTTCAGGGCTGTCCTCACCACTCTTTGAGGCATGGCTTGAACTTGGAGGTTCCACTGGCCTTCCCTTTTGTGTATTAAAAAGGACGTTGTCAAAGATAACTCTCAGCGGAGATCACTAGAAATCAAAACACCATAATGACTCTTCCTGCAAACACCGTGTGATGGACACATACTTAGACAGTGTTGGCATCCTTACCTTGACTGACTGTCTACTCCCCCTCCTGCCTCGGCTCCCCCCACCCCAACCATCACTGACTCACCCTTGCTGCTCCCGAGCCTCTCTCTGCTAACTGTCATTCTCCTGCACCCCTCTCTGTGCAGAACAGTTAGGCAAATCGGGATTTCCATTTCATTAGCGGGCCCGGGACTGAAGTCTCCCCTCCCCCACCCCGCCGGGAATGGTTCACTCTAGTGGGGTTTACTACTGCTCCTAATTAATGGGGAACAGGCGGCCTGACCCCGCTGGAGGGAAGAGAGGCCATTGAGGCCCCCCCCCCCCAGAAGGTTAGGGGTAAGAGAGGGTGCCAGCTGAGCAGCGCCAGCCTGGCACTGTCCATGGGGGCACCGTGGCACTGCCCACCGAGCACCGAGTAGTGCCAAAGGGGAGGGGCCAGGGGTGGGGGCTATTGGGGACGGGGTCTATTGGGGGGGGGCGGTGATCGGTATGTGGGGGGAGGATCTGCTTCCACTCTGCAATCGGGATCACAGGCAGAGGGAAAGAAGAGATGATTAGGGCTGGCCATCAGTTGGGGAGCGGGAATAGGGGTGGGGGGAGGGGGGAGTTGGGACTGCTGCGTGGTCAAGACTGCCCAGGAGGGGGGGGGGGGGGGTCGGGACTGCCGGGCCGGGTGATCGAGGCTGGCCAGAGTTTGTGGGGGGACAGACATCGGGGCTGGCCGGGGAGGGCCATCGGGGCTGGCCTGTGGAGGTCAGGGAGGCCAGCGATCAGGGGCTGGGGGGTGGGTTGGAAGGCCAGCAATGGGGAGTTGTTGGGCTGGCCAGCAATATGGGATCACTGTGCATGCACCAGTCTTCGCTCTGATAGATCGGCACACACACAGTAGCCTGCTCAGCGCTATGCTGCCGACCTCTCAGGCGGGAATAGGCCCCACCCCCCCCCCCCCCAGATGTTCAGAGTGAATCATGCTGAGACACTCTGTGATGCTCAGACTGTTGGAGATTCATTCTGAAAATCACGCTAAAAAATCCAACAGTATTTACTCCCATTTTCCGGCAAATTAAGGACTTCGAATATTTTTGGGAGAATCCCAGCAAACATTCCTCATCCAGCATGTTTTTCCCCTTCTGGGTTCCATAAAGTAACCCCTAACATGCATGCATGTAACTTTGTGTGTGCTTGTGCGTGCATAGGCACACACGTGTGTTTGTGTGCGTCCATGGGTACATATGTGTGTTTGTGTGCGTATGTACATGCACCTTCATGTGTGTGTATATATGTATGTGTGTGTAAACATTCTATGAGGTCAAGTTTATATGCAACAGTCAAATGACCTCAACACTCAGTGTTCAAACTGTAATGGAAACATTGGACACTTCTCTGAGATACTGAAGAATTGTATGTATGCAGTCAGAGAAAAGGAGGGAGAACAAAATTCACCATTTAATGTATTTTTAGTTGCAGTGTCTCTCTGGGAGTGATGCCATATTTAAATCAGTTTCAGACTGTGTAACTGCAAAGGGAGTGTTGAGATGTTTCACTGCATTGACAATCTAATACTAACAAGGACTAATTAAATGATTTTATCTCTATTAGATTCTCATTTCACGGGCAATGGGGTGACCTCAGCAGTAGCTGCAGCTGTTTGATGATGGGCGAACAGGAAATGTGTTACTGTCGGGTTAACCCTTACCAATCTCTGCCTTTCTCAATCTCCACATCATTTCTAAAACTGAACCAAGGATCTCCGAGCATGTGAATGGGGATTGTGTTTAGTGGCAGCAAGGGAAGAGAAAGAAAATTTAACCAGAGCCATGAGCCATTTTAACCCTTTGCTTCCAGATTGCAGTCTAAGGAAGGAGAGTGTGAAATGAATAAGGAGGAGAGACAGCTGTGATCAATTTCTAGTAAACCTCCTTAGCTCACATTGGGTGACTTTCCTCTTGACTGAACTGCCAAGTTAATGCAGCCAATCCCTGCCGTGAAACAGCAGATCTTCCAAATACTTCCAGGTGAATCAGTGTGGCATGGTGGCACAGTGGTTAGCAATGCTGCCTCACAGCGCCAGGGACCCGGGTTCGATTCCTGGCTTGGGTCACAGTCTGTGTGGAGTCTGCACATTCTCCCCATGTCTGCATGGGTTTCTCCGGGTGCTCTGGTTTCCTCCCACAGTCTGAAGTTGTGTAGGTTAGGTGGATTAACCGTGCTAAGTTGCCCCTTAGTGTCCAAAGATGTTAGGGTTGGATGGATTAGTGCGGTAAACGCGCAATGTTACAGGGATAGGGCATGGGGGTGGGCCGGAGTAAGATGCCCTTTGGGGAGTCAGTGCAGATTCACTGGGCTGAATGGCCTCCTTCTGCACTGTAGGGATTCTATGGTTCAGTGATGCTAACACATGCTAATATTAATATTAGCATAGGGAACTCATGCTAACTTCTCCAGGTTAGCATTGATAACATTGTCCTCATTGTTCCCATGGAGATGCATCAACAACAGGATAGAACCATAGTTACAGCACAGAAAGAGGCCATTTCTTTGTTCTTTGGGGTTTTAGTTCAGTCGGGCAGCATGGTCGGTGCGGGCTTGGGGGGCCGAAGGGCCTGTTCCTGTGCTGTAATTTTCTTTGTCCTTTGTTCTTATTCAGCCCATCATCTCTGCGCGGCTAAAAAATGAGAAAATAAAAACAAACTAGCCACTCATTTTAATCTCACTTTTCAGCACTTGGTCCATAGCCTTGCATATTTCAGCACTTCAGATCCAGTATCCACCCTGCCACCTTCCCCTGTGTCCCATGAGCATTTACTGTTCTGACCAGTCAGCCATGTGGGGCCTTGTCAAATGCCTGATTGAAATCTATATCGACAACATCCACTGTACTACACTCATCAATCCTCCTTGTTACTTCCTCATAACATTCTGTTAAGTTCGTGAGACATGATCTTCCCCTGCTGACCAAACCATGCTGATATTCCTGATTATCCGTGCCTTTCTAAATGACAGATTATCCTGTCTCTCAGGATTGAATCCAATCATTTGTCCACCACCAAAAATTCATATTGATGTGATTCAGCGTCTCCAGTTTCTACAGGAAATCTCTGCACACACATTTCAAAAAGATTTATTGTCTTACTGGCTTACACGGATATCCACACACTATTGAATACATTGGTGTTCATCCTCATGCCTGTTCTGATGTCCCATGAATTGATCTGCCGGTCCTTCAGCATGAGCTGGACATTTGCTGTGTCTCAGTAAAGGGATTGTAGCACTTAAGGTCAGAAACTCAAGGAGCTTAGGTCTCACACACACATTGATATATCCTTGTTTTAATATCTCCCCCTGGCCTTGTGTGAGGTGATTACATGGTTCCTTGTGTGCTGTTCACTCTCTCATACTCAACTACGCCCCACTCTTGTTCTCCCTCTCTTTCATAATCAGTTGCTGATCAATCAGCCATTTCCCTCTGGAATCCTCCATTCAGTAACAGCTTCTTGCCACTTCCGTCCTTTATTCCAAAGAACTCTGCAAACTCTCCCTCTTTGACTGTACCTTCAGTTCCTCAGCCTTTCTGCCCCTCTGCCCTCTTTCTAAGTTTGCTTGCCTCCACATCCTCACCCCCCTGAGATAGATTCCAGCAGGTAAGGAGCATTATGTAAATGCAGTTCCAATTTCCAATTCTCTTCCCGCACCTAGTGGCGCATTAAGGCAGACTTTTGTCTGTTTCCATAGCTAATAATTCCCGGGACAGGACTCTGGGAGGAAGTGGGGGGAGGGGGGGGGGGGGGGCTGATTGGGTGTCTCTCCCGCTCTTACTGCTAGTCATTGGAGTGTTTGGAAGGATTTTGCAAGGTGACACTGTGGTGAACCATCATTGGTTACCACTGGGGGTTGTTATTATGTTACTGTTGGGCTAGGGTGTTGTTACTGTGGGGGTTGTACAATGTTGTTGGGTTAGGGTGTTTACCTGTTATAAGTGTTATCATGGCACATTTAGGGCGGCACGGTAGCACAGTGGTTAGCACTGCTGCTTCACAGCTCCAGGGTCCCGGGTTCGATTCCCGGCTCGGGTCACTGTCTGTGTGGAGTTTGCACATTCTCCTCGTGTCTGCGTGGGTTTCCTCCGGGTACTCCGGTTTCCTCCCACAGTCCAAAGATGTGTGGGTTAGGTTGATTGGCCAGGTTAAAAAAATTGCCCCTGAGATGCGTAGGTTAGCGGGTAAATATGTGGGGGTAGGGCCTGGGTGGGATTGTGGTCGGTGCAGACTCGATGGGCCGAATGGCCTCCTTCTGCACTGTAGGGTTTCTATGATTCTATGATCCCAGTGGGGCCCCGCCTCCGGTGGCGAGGTATAAGACCCTCTGCTCCGGCAGGACCCCTTCAGTCTGAACTGGTGTATTCGTGTTAGTAGTTCCATTGTTACACAATAAAAGCCTTCAATATCGAAGCCTTGGTTCCACGTGCTTGATTGTCGCGCATCAATTTTATTGTGTAACAGAAAACTCTCAGCTGTACAAAAAAAAGAGTATGGAACAGATCTTAAAACCAGATCGTCTGGCGCTGGACCCACGTGCGGTCGGTGCCGCTAACACCTTCGACCACTGGTGGAAGTGTTTCGAAGACTACCTGGCAGCCTCTGTAGCTATCACTACAGACAGTGACAAACTCCAAGTCCTCCACGCAAGGGTAAGCGACACGATTTATCTCGCGATTCGTGCGGCTCCCACTTACCCGAGGGCCGTCGAGCTCCTGAAGAAACGATACACGAAACCACCCAACGAGATACACGCTCGTTACCTCCTCGCTACACGACGTCGGCAGTTGGGCGAAACCATGGAGGACTACGCCAATGAGCTCCTGCAGCTTGCCAGGGGTTGCGATTGTAAAGATGTATCAGCCGAACAATATATGTACGACCTCGCCCGAGACGCGTTCGTAGCAGGGGTAGGGTCCTCGTACATCAGGCTTAAATTGGCTGGAAAAGGGGAACCTCGACTTGACCCAAGCGATGGAGATGGCTGAGATGCTGGAAGCGGCGTCGAAAAGCTTGGCGCTGTACCCCGAGGACCACGTGGAGTCAACGTGGCAGGAGCAAGCTCAGCTCCCTCCTCGCCCCGCTAACATAAGAACATAAGAACATAAGAAATAGGAGCAGGAGTAGGCCATCTAGCCCCTCGAGCCTGCCCCGCCATTCAATAAGATCATGGCTGATCTGACGTGGATCAGTACCACTTACCCGCCTGATCCCCATAACCCTTAATTCCCTTACCGATCAGGAATCCATCCATCCGCGCTAACCCGCGCTCCCAGATCGATCCGACGACGGCGGCAGCTCCAGGTGGCCAGCGATGCTATTTTTGTGGTGGGGCCAAGCATCCACGGCAACAGTGTCCGGCAAGAACGGCTATCTGCAGCCAGTGTGGTAAAAAAGGCCACTACGGTAAAGTCTGCAGGTCGAAGTCTAAAAACGGCAGTGCAGCTTGTAACCCTCCAGAACGGAGACAATCTCCTTCGGCGTCGCAGTACCCACGAGGTCCGACCACGTGCTAGCCCAGAACGGCGCCATCGTGGCTGACGGAGGAGGAGGAAGACCACCAGGAGTCGCTGCGTTTGGCGCCCTCGCCCACGTGCGATTCATGGGGGCGGCCATCATGGTCCACGACGACTAGGAGCGACCAGCAGGGGTCCTCAGCATCAACATCGGCGGCATGCAGTGACGCCCAGGGGCCAACGGTGGCGTCGATCTCCCTGGACCAGACTAAGCACCACAGGCTTGAGAATTCCATGATGGATATAAAGGTAAATGGTCGAACTGTGAATTGTCTGTTTGACAGTGGGAGCACCGAAAGTTTCATACACCCTGAAACTGCTAAAAGGTGTGGACTCCGGGTTCTCCCTGCCAAGCAGACAATTTCCATGGCATCACGGTCCCGGTCTGTACCGATCCAAGGACGATGTATGGTAACTCTAGAGGTACAGGGCACAATTTACGAGCAATACAAGCTCCTTGTGTTACCTCACCTTTGTGCGCCAATTCTCCTCGGACTAAATTTTATGGTCCACATGAAGAGTGTGATCCTACAGTACGGTGGGCCACTCCCTTCACTGGCAGTAGGGAATCAGCTGCAGCCTCCAAATTGCCCAAAGCGCCCCGCATGCAATCTTTCCACTCTGAAAATCACTACACCATCCCTCTTTAAGAATCTGGTACCAGGCTGCAAGCCCATCGCTACTAAAAGTAGCGTTACAGCGCTGAGGACCGGATCTTTATTAGATCTGAGGTTCAGAGGCTCCTCAAGGAAGGGATCATACAGGCCAGTGCTAGTCCGTGGAGAGCGCAGGTCATGGTAGTCAAAAGCGGGAACAAACCTCGGATGGTCATCGACTATAGTCAGACCATTAATCGTTATACGCAGCTGGATGCGTATCCTCTCCCGCGCATTTCTGATATGGTCAATCAGATTGCGCAGTACCGAGTGTTCTCTACCATAGACCTTAAGTCCGCCTACCATCAACTCCCCATCCGCCCAGAGGACCGACAATACACGGCTTTTGAGGCGGATGGTCGTCTATACCAATTCCTCAGGGTTCCATTTGGTGTCACCAATGGGGTCTCGGTCTTCCAGCGTGCTATGGACCGAATGGTGGACCAGAACGGGTTGCGGGCTACCTTCCCGTACCTGGATAACGTCACCATCTGCGGCCATGACCAGCAGGACCACGACACGAATCTCCAACACTTTCTGCGCACTGCATCTCGCCTGAACCTGACCTATAACAGGGAGAAGTGCGTATTCTGTACGCGCAGGTTAGCCATCCTCGGATACGTGGTGGAAAACGGGGTCATTGGCCCTGATCCAGACCGTATGCGCCCCCTTACTGAACTTCCCTTGCCCGCTAGCACGAAAGCACTGAGGAGATGCCTCGGGTTCTTTTCGTACTATGCGCAGTGGGTCCCCAACTACGCGGACAAAGCTCGTCCGCTCATCAAGTCCACGACCTTCCCACTTACGCCGGAGGCCCAATTGGCCTTCAAGGCTTTGAAAAGCGACATCTCGAAAGCCACGATGCACGCGGTGGATGAATCCATCCCTTTCCAGGTGGAGAGTGATGCATCTGATTTCGCCCTAGCCGCCACACTAAACCAGGCAGGCAGGCCCGTCGCGTTCTTTTCCCGCACCCTTCAAGGCCCCGAAATTCGGCACTCAGTGGTGGAGAAGGAGGCTCAGGCCATTGTGGAGGCAGTCAGACACTGGCGCCATTACCTGGCGGGGAAGCGGTTCACCCTGATCACGGATCAACGATCCGTGGTGTTTATGTTCAGCAACACGCAGAGGGGCAAGATCAAGAACGATAAGATCTTGCGGTGGAGAATTGAGCTCTCCGCCTATAATTACGATATTATGTATCGTCCAGGAAAGCTCAATGAGCCCTCGGATGCCCTCTCGCGCGGAACATGCGCCATCATGCAGGAGGACCGCTTGAAGGCCCTCCACAATGATCTGTGTCATCCTGGAGTCACCAGACTCTACCATTTCGTCAAAGCCCGCAACCTGCCCTACTCGGTGGAGGATGTCAGGTCAGTGACGAGAAGCTGTCGGATTTGCGCAGAATGCAAACCACACTTTTATCGACCAGACCGGGCACAATTGGTCAAGGCCACTCACCCTTTTGAGAGGCTGAGTGTGGATTTTAAGGGCCCCCTTCCCTCAACGGACCGGAACGTCTATTTCCTCAACATAATAGACGAGTACTCCCGGTTCCCGTTTGTTGTCCCCTGTGCGGACACGTCGACTGCCACCGTCATCAAGGCATTCAGTGAGCTTTTTACCCTGTTCGGGTACCCCTGCTACATTCATAGCGACAGGGGCTCGTCGTTCATGAGCAACGACTTGAGGCAATTCCTGCTCTCATTCGGGATTGCCTCTAGTAGAACCACGAGCTACAACCCTAGGGGTAACGGACAGGTGGAAAGGGAGAATGCTACAGTCTGGAAGGCTGTCCTACTGGCACTGAAATCCAGGGGCCTTCCAGTCTCCCGTTGGCAGGAGGTCCTTCCAAATGCGCTCCATTCTATCCGCTCCCTCCTGTGTACGGCAACCAATGCTACTCCCCACGAGAGGATGTTCTCATTCCCTCGGAAGTCGTCCTCGGGGATCTCATTGCCAGCCTGGTTGACGTACCCAGGACCCGTCCTTCTGCGGCGACATGTGAGGGCTCGCAGGTCCGACCCCTTGGTCGAACCGGTCCAACTCCTCCACGCCAACCCTCAGTATGCCTATGTGGCATATCCTGACGGGCAAGAGGACACTGTCTCCATTAGAGACCTGGCGCCCGCAGGGGACGTAGCAACTCCTGTCGCTCCTATTCCCCCAGTCACTAATCCACTACTCCTCATTGCTTCCCCAGACGTGGCGCGGTCAGCACCGGGACCAGTGCATAACAGTTCTACTCCCATGTACAGCTTGCCTGAGACTCGGAGATCGGCGCCACCACCGAAGGTTCCAGGATCCCCTGCACCATCGCCTCACCAGGGCCAACCGGCCCGGGAGTCCTTGAGGGGACAGCCGGACGTTGTTTTGGAGAGAACGCCACCGCAAGCACCTGCTCCGGTTTCGCAACCGGTGTTGAGGAGATCACAGCGTCGGTGCGGTCCTCCAGACCGTCTGGACTTGTGAATTCTGTATATATGACCTGTTTTTTTCTTGCACCCCGCCGCCTTTTGTTTTTAAAGGAGGGGTGAATGTGGTGAACCATCGTTGGTTACCACTGGGGGTTGTTATTATGTTACTGTTGGGCTAGGGTGTTGTTACTGTGGGGGTTGTACAATGTTGTTGGGTTAGGGTGTTTACCTGTTATAAGTGTTATCATGGCACATCCCATTGGGGCCCCGCCTCCGGTGGCGAGGTATAAGACCCTCTGCTCCGGCAGGACCCCTTCAGTCTGAACTGGTGTATTCGTGTTAGTAGTTCCATTGTTACACAATAAAAGCCTTCAATATCGAAGCCTTGGTTCCATGTGCTTGATTGTCACGCATCAGACACTCAACCTGTTTGGCCGCGTTGTGAACGCACCTGCCTTGGACATCAAATCCTGGGGTGGGACTCGAACCTGGAGCATCTGGCTCAGAGACAGGTTCACTACCCACTGCGCCACAAGACCCCTATGTAAATGTAAGCTGTTGCCCAGCTATTTTTAACATTTCTCTCAGTAGCAGCACAATTGGAGAACCTCCAGACTTTTTCAAACTCAAACTCCAGCTTTCATTTCTGTCCAATGCTGTCAATCACAGGTTCGAATCTCCCTCAGATGGATTTCACTATTGGGCGAAATCACTTCTTTTGCAATCATTACTTGGATGGCACAAGTGAACAAAACAAAAATCTACTTGCTCAATTTCCATTTTATAAGGATCAGTTTTTTGGCTGGTCTTTTTCTTAATGTTTATTTTTAACTCATTCTGAACTTGCCGAATAAACCCTTCTAATATCTCCTGGGAGCTGTTTGTTGTATCTATAAGCAGCAAGGTATCATCATTCAGTTCTTCATTAATCTGTCACTGGTTTTAAAATTAGCTGCAAAGTCATTCAGACCATTTCTGACAACACCAAAGATGAAAAGTGTGTTACTCTTACTAATATAAGTCACAAGGTTCAAAAAGGTTGCATCAATTGCATTTAGTTGGGTTACAATTTGCAATTGATGGAAACACGAGAAGCAAAAGTGATGTGAGATAAAACTTTTTCACACAACGGGCAGGATTCTCCGACCTCATCCATACCCGTCCCACTGCCAGCGAGAATGGAGAATTTTGTGCTCAGCCAAAACTCCATTCACTGCAGCGGCACTGGAGAATCCCAGCCGCGGACGAGCTTGGAGGTTTCTGGTGAAGGTATGATTGGGGTCTGGAATGCACTGCCTGGAAGTGCGATGGAGGCTGCTTCACCTGAGGCATTCAACAGGGCAGCACGGTGGCACAGTAGTTGGCACTGCTGCCTCACAGCGCCAAGGACCCGGGTTCGATTCCCAGCTTGAGTTACCGTCTGTGTGGAGTTTGCACGTTCTCCCTGTGTGGGTTTCCACTGGGTGCTCCGGTTTCCTCCCACAGTCTGAAAGATGCGCTGGTTAGGTGCATTGACCTGAACAGGCGCTGGAGTGTGGCGATTAGGGGAATTTCACAGTAACTTCATTACAGTGTTAATGTAAGCCTTACTTGTGACTAATAAATAAACTTTTACTTTACTTCACTCAACAGGGCATTAGATGTTTATTTGAATAAAAACAATGTGCAGGGGTATGGGGAAAAGGCAGGGGAGTGGCACTAAGTCATGATGCTCGTTTGGAGAGCCAGAACAGGCATGATAGGCTGAATGGCTTCCTTCTGCACTGTAACAATTCTGTGAAGTGATGATTGGGTCGCACCCCTCTTCCTAGTGTGTGTAACTTGAGTAGAAACATTCACTCAATTGAGTGTGATACAGAGGAAGAAATGTTTCAATTTATGCTGAGTTCACTTGGACTTGAGTAGCAATAACTGGATTGTCTGTTATTGTGGATTTATCTCTGGATTTGCTGGTTTCTTACTCCAGAAGAGATCTTGGAGGAGACAATGGTCTTTCATTCCGAAATATGCTAACTATTTACAACCAGGACATCACTAGGGCTAGAGATGTCTCACACTCATCTCCTCTCCGTGAATGATAGCACTGCGACATGCTCAATAGCTAGCATTAGAGTTAACCCTTTACACGATAGATTGGGCCTCCATTGCTAGGCAAGGGAAGGTAGTGAGATCAGCCATGACACCTGCTTCTGTCAACAACCTTTGAACCCAGCAGGAAATATTGGGTGATGCAGAATCAGACCCATTCACCCTGCCAACTGATTTTCACAGCCTAGACTCTGATGAGGTCTGGCCATGTGTAACATAGGATCCTTACAGTGCAGGAAGAGGTAATCTGGCTTCTCTGAAGGAGCACTCCACCCAAGCCCTCCTTTCCACCCAATCTCCTTAACCCCAGCAATTTACCATCTTTGGACACTAAGCGGCAACTTAATATGGCCAATCCACCTAACCTGCACATCTTTGGAGAATGGGAGGAAACCGGAGCACCCAGAAGAAACCCACGCAGACACGGGGAGAATGTGCAAACTCCGCACAGACAGTGACATGAGGCCAGAATTGAAGCCGGGTTCCTGGTGCTGTGAGGCAGCAGTGTTAACCACTACGTTACCGTGATGCCCATGTAAAAGTAACTGGATAACTTCGATATCTCTGGGCCTGCCGCTTAAAGTGAAATTTCGAGCAATCCCAATTGTCACAAGAAACAAACGTCAAAATACGCAAAATCAAATCACATCTGAAAATGACTGAGCAGTGTGCAGAAATCAGATATCTCTTTTATAAACAAGTACGATCACAGGAATTTAAATAAAAAATTAAACGAAAGAGGATTTTTTAGCAAGTAATTAATGACAAAAAGCATTAGATGTTCACGGTGATCTACAGAAACAGGATCTTAAGTTTAAAGTTTATTTATTATTGTCACAAGTCGGCTTACATTAACACATCAATGAAGTTACTATGAAAATCCTCTCTAAAAAGACAATTCAGTAAGGTGAGCATTACTGAATTTACCATTCAGTAATTGAGTCAAAGTCTCTGATTCCCCTGTTAACTGATCCAGTTTTAATTGCAAGCCCAGCTGGTTCCTGGTATTTTATCAGGTGTTTTCCTTCCTCTTCAGAACGACCCTGTTAATTGATTATTATGTAACTAAAGGAGTTAGCAGCTAATTAAAGAATTTCCATTTGTTCATGTAAATTATGACAATGTGTTCACAAGGGCTCTGATTTTCATCTTCATTGTTCTACGAGTCATTTCAAGAACAAATGTGTTCTTTAGCACGCACAAGTAATTACCCACGGAATACTTCACTCTGTCAAAGGACCAGAGGGAAAATGCTGCGACATCAAATCACAACTACATACACCTGTCTCCTGGCAACAATCCCTTTAAGTAATAGGTGTTTTATGTGTAAGGCCTTTAGTCCTTTTCTCTGAAGGTTGTCACCACTATTAGATGTGCAACACATCTAAGAAGGATCCTTGTTTTACGATCCATGTGAAGGTGACATTGAAGTATGTCAATGCCAGTCTCCTGATTGCTTAAGGGGTCCGATTATCAGCCCCTCTGCAGATGGGAGCAATAACATGATGCAAGCGTAGTGCAGTACTGAGTGCCTCAATCCAGCTCCTACCCATTGGAAACAGCCGGGAGACTCACTGGCTCATACAACTCCAGCTATTAGAATCGTAGAATTCCTACAGTGCAGAAGGAGGCCATTTGGCCCATCGAGTCTGCACCGACCACAATCCCACCCAGGCCCTATCCCCGTAACCCCACATATTTACCCTGCTAATCCCCTCACACTAAGGGTCAATTTAGCACGGCCAATCGACCTAACCCGCTCATTTTTGGAGTGTGGGAGGAAACCAGAGCACCCTGAGGAAACCCACATAGACACGGGGAGAATGTGCAAACTCCACACAGACAGTGACCTGAGCCTGGAATTGAACCCAGGTCCCTGCGCTATGAGGCAGCAGTACTAACCACTGTGCCACCGTGCTGCCCAATTCATCAATAAAATATTGATGCAGGTTGAAATGGCACTGGGTGAAGTGTGCATGGTACACTCTCTGTCCAATGGCACTGGTTATTCAGCAGGATAATAAGTGGGCTTCTGAAGGAGCTGCTCAAGGTCAGTCAATGAACTCTCTTAAACTATCTCCAACTGGAGCACTGTGTTTAATTTTGAGCACCAAATGCTTGTTGTTCTATGGAAGGCAATTGAAGGACAAGGGCAGACACAAGGGCAAGCACACTCACCATCCTGACTTAGAAATATATTTTATTGCATCAGGGGATGTGGGCATTGCTGGCTGGGCCAACATTTATTGCCCATTCATGGTTTGCTAGGCCACTTCAGAGAGCATTTAACATGTGACTCCACATTGCTGTGACTCTGGTGTTACATGTAGGTCAGATCAGGTAACGATGGAAAATCTCCTTCCCTAAAGGACATTAGTGAACCAGGTGGGTTTCATGGTCACCATTAGACTTTTAATTCTAGCGGCTTTTTGAGCTTAAATTCCGTCATTTGCCATGGTGGAATTTGAACACAGGTCCCCAGAGCATTACCCTCGGTCTCAGAATTCCCAGTCCAGTACAATACCACTAAGCCACTGCCTCCCCTTACTTTCGCCCGGTCAAAATCCTGGAATTCCCTCCCTAACAGCACTGTGGGTGTACCTACCTACATCACAGCGGGTCAGGAAGGTGGCTCACCACCACCTTCTCAAGGACAATCAGGGATGAGCTATAAATCAGGCCTAGCCAGTGAGACCCGCATCCCAGGGATGAAAAAAAAATGATGTTTGCCATAAAATGCTTGTTGACTATGGATTTGTTTTATAATGGAATTCAGAGATTTGATTTGATTTATTATTGTCATATGTATTAACATACAATGAAAAGTATTGTTTCTTGCACGCTATTCAGACAAAACATACCATTCATAGAGAAGGAAACGAGAGAGTGCAGAATGTAGTGTTACAGGCATAGCGAGGGTGTAGAGAAAGATCAACTTAATGCAAGGTAAGTCCATTCAAAAGTCTGACAGCAGCAGGGAAGAAGCTGTTCTTGAGTCGGTTGGTACGTGTCCTCAGACTTTTGTATCTTTTTCCGACGGAAGAAGGTGGAAGAGAGAATGTTCGGGATGCGTGTGGTCCTTAATTGTGCTGGCTGCTTTGCCGAGGCAGCGGGAAGTGTAGACAGAGTCAAGGGATGGGAGGCTGGTTTGCGTGATGGATTGGGCTACATTCATGACCTTTTGTAGTTCCTTGCGGTCTTGGGCAGAACAAGAGCCATACCAAGCTGTGATACAACCAGAAAGAATGCTTTCTATGGTGCATCTGTAAAAGTTGGTGAGAGTTGTAGCAGACATTCAAATTTCCTTAGTCTCCTGAGAAAGTAGAGGTATTGGTGGGCTTTCTTAACTATAGTGTCGGCATGGGGGGACCAGGACAAGTTGTTGGTGATCTGGACACCTAAAAACTTGAAGCTCTCGAACCTTTCTACTTTGTCCCCATTGGTGTAGACAGGGACATGTTCTCCTTTTCGCTTCCTGAAGTCAATGACAATCTCCTTCATTCTTGTGACATTGAGGGAGAGATTATTGTTGCCGCACCAGTTCACCCAATTCTCTATCTCATTCCTGTACTCTGTCTCGTCATTGTTTGAGATCCGACCCACTGCGGTGGTGTCATCAGCAAACTTGAAAATCAAATTGGAGGGGAATTTGGCCACACAGTCATAGGTGTATAAGGAGTATAGTCGGGGGCTGAGAACACAGTCTTGTGGGGCACCAGTGTTGAGGATGATCGTGGAGGAAGTGTTGTTGCCTATCCTTAATGATTGTGGTCTGTGGGTTCGGAAGTTCAGGATCCAGTCGCAGAGGGAGGTGTCAAGGCCCAGGTTGAGGTAAAAATGTGAGAAGGTGGAAATATGTCAGGAACTGACCCAATTTCTTTTCCCAGCCGCAATCTCCCCGCCCCTCCAAATCTGCCTCCGAGAATGCTGGGAATGGTTTCCTGATGTAACCAAGTTTTCCCTCATTTTGTGGCAGGTTCAGCCTGGGATGCCGCTTGTGGAAATCTAGTGTCCTCAAGAAGTCCACATTGGAGAAATCCATTGCATTCAATGCTGTCAGGAACTCTCCTCACTCAATGGGTGGGATTTTCCAACCGCCCTCACCCCAAGACCTGAAAATCCTGCCCAAGGTCAATAGACCTTGCAAAGTCCTGTCTCGCCCATGACCATTCCCATGGCAGATTCAGCGGGAAAATTTCACCCAATGACTGAGGAAAGTTGGTGTGTAAGAAATAAACCTAGCATAAATCAGCTGCAGACCCAGAATGAGAGGCTACCACCAGAGGAGGCCATTGGGCCCATTATGCCAGTGTTGGCCCTTTGCTCGAACTGAAATAGTCCACATTTTTGTGTGTACCTGCACTGAAATGCCTGTTCTGACATTTTTATTGGAATAAATATGCAAGCTGAATATAGTCAACTCAAAGTAGAAGGATTTCCACTGGTTGCTAAGTGACAAGGTAAACAGAGCAAATTGATTGCCTGGGTTTAGTATGTTGAATAAAGTTGTAAAGGTACACAGCATTTAGAGTGATGCTCATACATAAAAAACACAAAAACAAATAATCTCAGGGCAGGTTTGAATTTGAAACCTACTGACTGCCTGTACTCAGCATCTTCCAGCTGCCAAAACAACAAAGTTGTCATATTTAGAATCATTTGGCCCATCGACCCTGTGCTAGCTCTTAGAAAAAGTTAAAATTGAATTAGTCCCAATCTGCTGCCTTTAACCTGAAGTCCTACAACATTAACTGTTATATTTGTATCATTTGTTCATGGCAAGTGATGGCGTGTGGGATTTGGGTGTAATAACAGGTTTATTAGGAAACTGCTGACTCCACAGTGGCTGGATCTGGGCTGAATGAAACCCACAAAGTAGCCGATGATGTCACGGACTGACCACGTGACCAAATCCTTAAAGGAACCACGCAACCCGCAATGGGGGGTTTCACACCAAAAAATGCAGGCTGTGGTTTCCGGTGAGAAAACCGACATGTTTCTCACCAGAGACACTCCGCCAAAAAAATAGAGGGGGCGTGTTTCACACCATCACGCAAGGTGCCGGGGTCCTCAGCAAGCTGGCAAAACTGTTCTGAGATTGGGGCGCCGACTTAAAGGGGGCTCGATCATAACGGGATGATAAACCTCTCCCGTCCCCTCCCAAACCTATCACAGAAGTCTCAGGGTCCCCTCTCCCTGTCCTTGATCAGAGTTGGCACTTCTCTCCCCACTTCCCCCACTATCATCACCCCTTCCCGGCTCCCCCCTGTTCATTGGCCCCTTTCCCCCACATCCACCACCCACCCCTCTTTGCCCAATGGCCATCCCCGATTCCTCCGTCCACTCCCAGCCCACAACCAATTCTGAATGGATCCCCACTTCCTCTACGAGGCTCCCACAGGGCCCCACCCCTTGGCACATGTTGGTACTGCTAGGTTGGCATCGTGCTAACCTGGCAGTGCCAACCTGTGCCAAGGGGCAGTGCCCGTGCAATGGTGGCTATCACCTTTATGCCACTGGGGAGACTCCCACGACAGGTTCTTGCCAAGGTGAACCTATTGTAAATAGCGCCGCTGTGATGTCACACTGGCACCTGCTGAATATCCGGTGAGAGGGGAGGTCCCGGAGAGTGTGCTCACTAATGACATGCTCATGAATTGAAATGAGCTTTCTGCGGTGCCATGGCATGAATTGGGGCGGCACGGTAGCACTGCTGCTTCACAGCTCCAGGGACCTGGGTTCGATTCCCGGCTTGGGTCACTGTCTGTGCGGAGTTTGCACATTCTCCTCGTGTCTGCATGGGTTTCCTCCGGGTGCTCCGGTTTCCTCCCACAGTCCAAAGATGTGCGGGTTAGGTTGATTGGCCAGGTTAAAAATTGCCCCTTAGAGTCCTGAGATGCGTAGGTTAGAGGGATTAGCGGGTAAAATATGTGGGGGTAGGGCCTGGGTGGGATTGTGGTCGGTGTAGACTCGATTGGCCGAATGGCCTCCTTCTGGACTGTAGGGTTTCTATGATTTCTACGATGTTTCACATCACTTCACTGGTGGGGGGCTGGACGATCAGAACTTGGAAACTCACTGACACGGCACTTCACCCTCCACCCCCTATTCTGGCACTGCCCACCAGACAGCCTAGCACTACCCACCAGCATCGGGCAGTGCCAAGGGGGTGGAGCCTGGGGGGGGGGGGCCTACTGGGGGTGTGTGGCCAGACAAGGGAATGGGCCAATTGGAGGAGGGGATGTATGCTGCCACTCTGCAGTTGCGAATAGTGGGGGTGAGGAGGGGGGGTTTGATTGGTCTGGCCAGGGGGGTGGCGAGCGATCGGCCATGGAGCTCTGTGCTAGTGGGGGGTAGGCGGTATGCTGGGTTTAGGCCACAGAGGTCAGCTGAAAGCAGCAGAGGCTGTGTGACCGACCCTCTGCTGTTCAGAACAGAGAGACCTGCACATGCGCAATGGCGCCCTCTGCTGCTCTCATTTGGCGATTTAATCCCCTCCCACTCTCCCTACTATCGGAAATCCGATTTCGCGATTCTTTTCCGCTCTAAGTGCATAAGATACCCATTTTGGACTCGCCCAAAAAAACGGATCTGAAGCTCCCCCATTTTCACACACGTTCTGGACTTAGAATTGTTTTCATAAGATGCCCCCCCCCCGTCCCCACAACCTGTTTTCTCAATGGAATCAACACTCTGCCATTTTTTTTGTAACATTTTGCCCATTAGGTGCTAATCAGCTACACTTTTCTTTGAGTATCCTTTAATCATTATGTGATTATGACGCACTTTAATATTTCACCACAATTTTTTTGTCATGTGTTCACTTGACCGTTTTCAATTCTCTCCTATCGGCTTTCAGTATTCTGCTCCTGACTTCCATTCCCTCCAATCCATTTCTGCTCAGGTTACATTGGCTAAAGCAAAGCAATAATTGCTTTTAAGACAGGTTGTATTTTCAAATTTAAAACATTGGATTGTGAGTTTAATAATTATGATAACATGACATGAAATTAGGACAGATGAGATTGTCTTTGCGAAGATCTGACCTTTAATATTTAACCAAAAATACGAGTCCAGTGACTGATAACTTGAAAATACAATCCTTCTTTTCATTTCAGCATGGGAGTACAATCTTTCGGTTTGATTCAAGAGCATCACGTGTGTAATACATTGAACTGCTGATGATGGTAAATATGTAAAGTACTCATTCATGAAACAAAATGGATATTATAATTGCTTCATTTATTATCTAACCACTGAAGAATTACCAATCTCGCTGACAGCAGCTACAGGGTCACAGTAAGAAGTACTTGTGTGGAGTGTGTTCATAGAGAAAATGTGCTTATTTTCAATGCTAGATTACACCCTGTATGTAAAGCTGCCTTTTGGAGCTTGTTGCAGTGAGAATCTGTTTTATGTATGATTTCTTTATTATAAAGGGGAAGATAAACTGTGGGTTCATCCATTCAACACCTGGATTCATCCAATTAACACCTGGATTAATCCATTTAATATCTGGATTCATCCATTTAACAAACAAATCTATCAATTTAACACCCAGATTTATCTATTTAACCCAGGTCTGCTAAAATATAAACCAACGTGAAAGCCACAAATGCTGCGAAACTCACTGGTGGTGTGCACACACTAACATGACCATCATCCCGGTATCAAAGAAAAGCCAGGCAGCGTGCATTAATGACTATCGTCCGGTGGCTCTGACATCCATCATTATGAAGTGCATTGAAAGGTTAGTCATGGCACAAATCAATTCCAGCCTCCCAGATTGCCTGGATCCACTACAGTTCACCTATCACCGCAACTGGTCCACAGCAGATGTCATTTCCCTGGCCCTGGACTCAACCCTGGAACACCTAGATAACAAAGACACCTATGTCAGACTCTTATTTATCGACTACAGCTCAGCCTTCAACATCATTATTCCTATGAGACTCATCTTCAAACTCTATGGCCTGGGGCTCGGCTGCTCCCTCTGCGACTGGACCCTGAACTTCCTAACTCACAGACCGTAATCAGTAAGGATAGGCAACAACACCTCCTCCATGATCATCCTCAACACCGGTGCCCCATAAGGCTGTGTCCTCATCCCCTTACTATACTCTTTATACACCTATGACTTGGGGCCAAATTCCCCTCCAAATTGATTTTTAAGTTTGCTGATGACACCACCGTAGTGGGTCAGATCTCAAACAATGACAAGGTGGAGTATAGGAAAGAGATAGAGAATCTGGTGAATTGGTGCAATGACAATCTCTCCCTCAATGTCAACAAAACAAAGACGATAGTCATTGACAGGAAGCGTAGTGGAAAACATGTCCCTGTCTACAGCAAAGGGGATGAAGTAGAAATGGTCGAGAACTTCAGGTTTTTAGGTATCCAGATCACCAACAACCTGTCCTGGTCCCCTCCATGCCAACACTATAGTTAAGAAAGCCGACCAACTTTTTCAGAAGACTGAGGAAATTTGGCATGTCCGCTACGACTCTCACCAACTTTTACAGATGCACCATAGAAAGCATTCTTTCTGGTTGTATCACAGCTTGGTATGGCTCCTGCTCTGCCCAAGACCGCAAGGAACTACGAAGGGTTGTGAACGAAGCCCAATCCATCACTCAAACCAGCCTCCCACCCATTGACACTGTCTACAAGTCCAGCTGAATGGAAAAGCAGCCAGTATAATTAAGGACCCCACGCACCCCGGACATTCTCTCTTCCACCTTCTTCCATCGGGTAAAAGATACAGAAATATGAGGACACGTACCAACTGACTCAAGAACGGCTTCTTTCCTGCTGCTGTCAGACTTATGAATGGACCTACCTCGCATTAAGTTAATATTTCTCTACACCCTAGCTATGACTGTAACACTACATTCTGCACTCTCTCCTTTCCTTCTCTATGTACGGTGTCCTTTGTATAGCGCACAAGAAACAATACTTTTCAATGTATACTAATATGTGACAATAATAAATCAAATCAGAGGTGGTACACACACTACCACACTAGCAGAGGTGGGAGACACACCTAACACACGTACCACCTACACACCTACCTAGTACTAAGGGCAGCATGGTGACAGTGGTTAACACTGCTGCCTCACAGCACTAGAGACCCGGGTTCAATTCTGGCCTCGGGTGACTGTCTGGAGTTTGCACATTCTCCCCCGCGTCTGCGTGTGTTTCCTCCGGGTGCTCCGGTTTCCATCCACAGTCTAAAGATGTGCGGGTTGGGTGGATTGGCCATGCTAAATTGCCCCTGAATGTCCAAAGATGCATAGGTTAGGGGGATTAGTGGGTGACGTGTGGATAGATAGGATGCTCTTTCGAAAAGTTGGTGCAGACTCAATGGGCCGTATGGCCTCTTTTTGCACTGTAGGGATTCTACGAGAATGCTAGCAGAAGCGATACCAAATAAGCGGAGCTGTGTTGAAGCTTGAAATGTGCTGTCTCGTGTATAATCTCTGAATGACTTCAATGCTGTGTCTGTTGGGTGATTGGATTGAAGCAGCTTTAAAACAAATAACTTTAACTGTATGTACAGATAATAGGAATGATCTTCTATGAAACTTTTGATCATTGCTTTGCTAAATTGGTGCACACTGCCTTGAACCCTAGACGTGTATGAGGGTTGGTAACATATCTGAAGGTTAGAATGAGGGACCACTGTAATGAGCTTAACTTCATGCTTTCATATTTGGGATGTGGCATGGTGGCACAGTCTTTAGCACTGCTGCTCCACAGCGCCAGGAACCTGGGTTCGATTCCCAGCTTGGGTCATTGTCTGTGTGGCTACTGTGGGGCGGCACGGTGGCACAGTGGTTAGCACTGCTGCTTCACAGCTCCAGGGACCTGGGTTCGATTCCCGGCTTGGGTCACTGTCTGTGTGGAGTTTGCACATTCTCCTCGTGTCTGCGTGGGTTTCCTCCGGGTGCTCCGGTTTCCTCCCACAGTCCAAAGATGTGCGGGTTATGTTGATTGGCCATGCTAAAAATTGCCCTTAGTGTCTTGAGATGGGTAGGTTAGAGGGATTAGTGGGTAAATATGTAGGGATATGGGGGTAGGGCCTGGGTGGGTTTGTGGTCGGTGCAGACTCGATGGGCCGAATGGCCTCTTTCTGTACTGTAGGGTTTCTATGATTTCCATGATTTTCTATGAGTTTGCACTTTTTCCCCATGTCTGTGTGGGTTTCCTGCAGATGCTCCAGTTTCCTCCCACACTCCAAAGACGTTTGCAGCTTAGGTGAATTGGCCATGGGTAAGGGGATTAACGGGTTCTGAGAAAGGGATGGACCTGGGTGAGATGCTCTGTCAGAGAGTCGGTGAAGGCGCGATGGGCCGAATTGCCTCCTTTTGCACTGTAGGGATTTATGATGTGGGTGATGCCTGCAAGGACAGCAGTATTGCCCTTCCCCGGTTTCCTTGAGAAGGTGTGATGGACCATCAACATCAACCCTCAATTAGATGGTATGTGAGCATGAAAATAACAGAATATTGCAGCACAGATGGGGGCCATATCACATTGACTCTGATCCAAGATCCTCAGTCTGTGATGACTAAACTTAGTCCCCACAGCATTGCGAAACTTCCGACAATCCTAAAATGTAGGCCCTGCAATTACAGCCCTCTCCTGGCTGGGAGAGATCACTGATAACTGCTTATCATCTCCATCATCAAACATTGGTGTCAATGCTTAAAAACAAACTTTGACCACCAGGGTAGCTTTTCACCCCCACATTTATTTCCCCACAGTCACCCTGTCACACTGGGAACGTCGAAAATCTTGAAAAACCGGAAAATCAGAAGCCAGATTTTTTTTATTATTTATTACACAGAGTATTTCTATTAAACTGTCAGATCTATCAGATGAAAGATCCCAGGGTAGTTGCTATTTTGACTTCAAATATTATCTTTCATGTTTTTGAAGGGCCACAATGTCAAAATCTTTTCTTTCTCTGTCATCTGAAGCATCTATCTCACATAAACTGAGGGAGGGGGAAGGTGAGGGGTAGTGGGACACAGGATATATTCCCATTGATGTAAGCCATGAGTGAGCAACAGTGTTATGAGTGAGTTTCCTTGTCATTCTGCAGCAGTCGACAGCAAAGCTTTATTGCTCCTGTTCCTCTAAACTGAAATTAACACCACTTTGTACATTACTCACATTTTTTAAACTTGAGTCACAGAAAACAGTCAGCCTAACCGTACTCCAATTCGATGGTCAGTAATTATCTCTCTCAGTTCCCGGAGAAGGTGTTAAAACGCCTCCATTTTATTCCCAATCATAGAATCCCTGCAGTGCAGGAGGCCATTCAACCCATTGAGTCTGCACCAACTCTCCAGCCCTAACTCTGTAACCCCAAATATTTACCCCACATATTTACCCTGCTAAGTAAAGTTTACTAATTAGCCACAAGTAAGGCTTGCATTAACACTGCAATGAAGTTACTGTGAAATTTCCCTAGTGGCCACATTCTGGTGCCTGTTCGGGTCAATGCACCCTAACCAGCACATCTTTCGGACTATGGGAGGAAACCGGAGCACCTGGAGGAAACCCACGCAGACACGAGGAGAACATGCAACTCCACACAGACAGTGACCCAAGCCGGGAATCGAACCCAGGTCCCTGGCGCTGTGAGGCAGCAGCGCTAACTACTGTGCCACCGAGCTAATTTCCTCTAACCGACACATCTTGGGGCACTAACGGGCAATTTAGCATGGCCAATCCACCTAACCTGCCCATCTTTGGACTGTGGGAGGAAACCTGAGGACCTGAAGGAAACCCACACAGTCACAGGTAGAATGTGTAAACTCCACACAGACAGTCACTCGAGACCAGTACTGAACCCAGGTCCCTGGCACTGTGAGGCCACCGTATTGCACCCAATTGCAGGAGGTACATTTTAGAGTTGTCTGAAGTTTCAAAATATTGTGGGGACTAAGTCTAGTCATCACAAACTGAGGATCTTGGATCCAAATCAATGTGATAATATTAATCAGAATGTCCAAAATATTTCCATTCTGCTCCTAACTGTCCCCAAACATCCCTTTGGATAAAATAACCAAAGATAACACGAGGAAAATGTTTTAATAACCTGGAATGCACAGCGATGGATGCAGATTCGTTCGTTACTTTCCGAGGGGAATATAATTGCAGAGTTACAGGATAAGGATGGGCGGAGGGACAGTAATGTTGCTCAAGCAGCAACCAGCAGAGATACAATGGGGAAAGTGATCTCCTGCTGTGCTCTAATCAGCACGTGGCTCTGCCTCATAAAAACATACAAAATAGGAGCAGAAGCAGGCCATTCGGCCCCTCAAGCTTGCTCCACCATTCAATAAGATCATGGCTACTCTGTGTTGAGTTCCACGCTCTAACCCCGATACCCACTCACTGAACCCATCTATATCCATCTTCAAACTCCATGGGCTGGATTTTCTGGCTGCACTCACCCCCAAGACCGGAAAATCCCGCCTGAGGTCAACGGACCTTTGCACAGTCCGCCCCATCGCCCGGTATGATTCCGGGGGTGGGCGGGACAGGAAAATTCCTCCCATATGTCTTTGTCGCAGCATTCTTTCTTACCTATCTTTGTGTCATCGGCAAATTTAGCTCCCGTGCCTTTGCTCCCCTCACCTATAGTGAATAAAGAAGCAAAATATCTGTTCATTTCATCCACCATTTCCTTATTATTTAATATTAACTCCACATTTTCACTCTCATTTTACTTTTTTCTTGTTTAAATACCCATAAAAACACTTGTGATCAGTTTTTATATTCCTAGCTAGCCTCCCATCATACTCTGATTTCTTTCTTGTGATTAACGTTTTACACTTTCTCTGCTGTTCTTTATATTCTGACAAATTAACTGGCCTGCCATTTGTGCAGTTATGTTTTTTCCTTAAGTTTGATGCTTTCCTTAACTTTAGTTAACTCCTTCCTTTAGAATTTTTCTTGACAGCAGGATTATCCTTATTCCAAGTTTTCTTGAATATGTTGTTAAATGTCTGCCATTGCTTCCCTATTGATCTGTCCCCTAGCCTTGTGTCCCAGTTCACATCAGCCAGCTCAGCTTTCATGCCCAGATAGTTGCCTTTATTTAAGTTTAAAACATTTGTCTTAGACCCACTCTTCTCCCTTTCAAACTGAACAAAAAGTTCAATCAAATTGTGGTCACTGCTACCTTGGAGTACTTTTACTCTAAGGTCATTAGTTAATCCTGTCATATTACTCTACTATGTTTGATATAACCTGATCTCTAGTTGGTTCCAAGACATGCTGTTCTAAGAAACCATCTCAAAAGCATTCTATGAATGCCTCATCCAAGTTATTATTGCCAATCTGAGTTTTCCAGTTTCTGTGTAGATTAAAATCACCCATGATTATTGTCGTTCCTTTATCACAAACACCCAACGTTCCTTCTTGTATACTTTGCCCTGCATTGTGGTTACTGTTAGGGGTCTGTGGACCACTCTGACTCCATTCCCTTCCCATTTCTCATCTCCACCCAAACTGTTCCACCTCCTGATCTTCTGAACCAAGGTCATCTCTAACTATTGCGCCGATGTCTGATTAACAGTTACCCCTCCACCTTCCTATTCTTCTTCAGTGTCATAAACCCCTCAATATTCAGGGCACCATCCTTATCATCTTGCAGCCAGGTCTCCATCATGGCGATGAAATCATTATCGAACATTGTTGTCCTGGTTCATGGCTGGGATTCTCCGATGCCGCTGACGGTGAATGGAGTTTTGGTTGGAATGCCAAATTTTCCATTCTCATTTGCAGTGGGCGGCCACAAGCAAGATCGGGGAATCCCTCCCCATATATATTTACTTCAATGTTGTGCCAAACAAGACTCCATATTAAACTAATCCCTTCTGCCTGCCCTTGGTCCATATCCCTCTATTCCTTGCATATTCATGTGCTTATCTAAAAGCCCCTTAAACACCCCTATCGTATCTGCCTCCAGCACCCCCCGGCAGCACATTCCAGATACCTACCATCCTCTGTGTAAAAAAAACTTGCCCCTCACATCTCCTTTCAACTTTCCCCCTCTCACCTTAAGTGCGTGCCCCTGGCATTAGACATTTCAACTCTGGGAAAATGATTCTGACTGTCAACCCCATCTATGTCTCTCATAATCTTATAGACTTCTATCAGGTCTCCCCTCAGCCTCTGCCGCTCCAGAGAAAACAACCCTAGTTTGTCCAGCCTCTCCTTATAACTCATACCCTCTAATCCAGGCAGCATCCTGGTGAACCTCTTCTGCACCCTCGCCAATACCTCCACATCTTTCCTGTAATGTGGCGACCAGAATTGAACACAATACTCTAAGTGCAGCCTAACCAAAGTTTTATAAAGCTGCAATGTGACATCCTGACTCTTGTACTCAGTGCCCCGACCAATAAAGGCAAGAATACCATATGCCTTCTTTACCATCCTACCTACTTATGTGGCTACTTTCAGGGAACTATGGACTCCAAGATCCCTCTGCACAACAGTGCTGTTCAGGGTCCTGCCATTAACTGTATACGTACCCTTAACATTTAATCTCCCAAAGTGCAGCACTTCACACTTGCCTGAATTAAACTCTGCCATTTCTCCACCCATATCTGCAGCTGATCTCATAGAAATCATAGAAACCCTACAGTGCAGAAGGAGGCCATTTGGCCCATCGAGTCTGCACCAACCACAATCCCACCCAGCCCTACCCCCACATATTTTACCCGCTAATCCCTCTAACCTACGCATTTTAGAATTCTAAGGGGCAATTTTTAACCTGGCCAATCAACCTAACCTGCACATCTTTGGACTGTGGGAGGAAACCGGAGCACCCAGAGGAAACCCACGCAGACACAAGGAGAATGTGCAAACTCCACACAGACAGTGACCCGAGCCGGGAATCGAACCCAGGACCCTGGAGCTGTGAAGCAGCAGTGCTAACCACTGTGCTACCGTGCCGCCCGTTCTACATCCTGCTGTATCCTTTGACAACCTTCTACACTATCCGCAAATCCACCTATCTTTGTGTCGTTTGCAAACTTACTAACCCATCCATCTACGTTTTCATCCAAGTCATTTATATATATATCACAAACAGCAGAGGTCCCAGTGTGAATCCCTGTGGAACACCATTAGTCATGGACCTTCAACCAGAAAAACACACTTCCACCACTATGCTCTCCACCTTTGTAACATCTAGGGCAGCATTTTCCCGTCCCGTCCACCACAGGAATCATAGCGGGTGGGACAGGACCATGTAAATGTCCGTTGACCTCGGGCAGAATTTTCCAGTCTTGGGGCGAGCGCAGCCCGGAAAATCCTGTCCCAAGTCTTGATTCTTTGTGCACTCTCAGGTTTTTTCTCTCTGTCCCTTGCTGCCATTCTCTGACTCTCATTTCCCATATTCATGTCCTCTTCCAAGCTGTTCTCAATCTTGTCTTGACTCTTTCCCTCCAACACAGAATTTCCACCAAGCCTCCTTGAAAGAGCTTTCCAATTATTTTGACTCCTCTGCTGTTTCCTCATAGCTCTTTACATTTTCCATTTCAATTATTTATCCAACTCCCTTTGAACGTTACTATTGAATCTGCTTCCATGATCCTTTCAGGTGTATTCCAAATCATAAAAACTCATTGTGCAAAGAAGACTCTCTTCATCTCGTTTGGTTCTTTTACTAATTATCTTCAAGCTATGTCCTCTGGTTATTGATTCCAATGCCGATAGAAACAGTCATTTCGCTGTCATTCCAGTAGAAACACTTTACTGCGGTGTATAAAATCATGATGGGTATAGATAGGATGAATAGCCTTTTTCCCCAGGGAAGGGGAATTGAAAACTAGAAGGCATAGGTTTAAGGTGAGAGGGGAAAGATTTAGAAGGGACCTGAGGGGAACCTTCTTCACACAGAGTGGGGTGCGTACATGGAATGAGCTGCCAGAGGAAGTGGTTGAGGCAGTACAATAGCAACATTTAAAAAGCATTTGGATAAGTACATGGATGGGAAAGGATTAGAGAGATATGGGCCAAATGTGAGCAATTGGGACCAGCTGGGTGGGCACCGTGATCGGCATGGACTGGTTGGGCCGAAGGGCCTGTTTGTGTGCTCGATGACTCTAACTCTAAACAATCTTTTCCCATTCACTCAAACCAAACTCTTGGTAATTTTCAACACTAGTTCAATCTCCCCCTAACCTTCATTGTTGTAAGGAAAAAAATCTCAGTTCTCTAATCTATTCTCATCCATAGTATCGTTCTAATAAATCTTGTCTGACACCCACATAATGCCTCAACGTCCTTCCTAATGTGCCCAAAATTGAGTCCAATACTCTAGTCAAGACAAACAATAGATTAAGAAAAGTTTAATATAACCGTTTACAATACCAATGATCCCATACTACTCAACTTGTGTTGCAACCTTCAAAGAGTTTTGTATGTACCCCGTTGAAAATTGTCGAGATAACATTGCTTCTAACTCACTTTCTCTAACAAATTGCATCAGCATACTCTGTGTTGAATAAATCTCTTCCCATTGCGCCAATCTGTTTATGTCCTCCTGAGGTCTCTTACTATTCTCCTGAATGTTTACTACATTTGCTGAGTTTTGGGTCATCTGTGTAATTCTATTATAGGTTTAACACAACAGTAAAAGATTGCCACCAGGGAAATAAAACCTATCTGAGCAATTATCATATAATGACCTTGAATAAGACTGCACATTCAGAGTTACAAACTCACTCTGAGCACCTACAGATGTCCTACAATTGGCTACAATGCTCTTAAATTCTCTTCTTGATTATTCTCCTCCAGGTAACATCCTCAGTTATTCAGGGGTTGCTGAATCACAGCTTATCCTGTGATTTCACTTTGGGGTAGAGTGAGGAGGCCCTGTGTGTACCTCAGCTGAAACAGGAATTGGAGCCTGCACTGTTGGTGTTTTTCTGAACTCCACACTAAGCAACTGAGCCCCCCCAGCCAACCCCCCCTCCCCCCCCTCCCCCCCCCCCCCCCCCAGCCTTAATAATTAAATAACCCTTATTGTAAAATGCAGACATGTGGAAATCAGAGGAGAACTTCGCTCTGAGATCAAACTACCCACACATGCAATAGAATCATCAATTCAGGCCATTCAGCCCTTCAAATGAGGATTATTATTCTTCATCACATGAGCATGTAATCTAACCCTACTCATTATCCATTCCTTTAATGGTCAGTTCTTTTAAAAAAACTATTGATTAATTCCCTGTGAAAAATACTGTTGTCTATAATTCCAGAGCACTTTGTGGCAGAACAGTTTTTCATTCTGTTTGTGAGTTTCATAAAATTGTGTCTTCCTTTTACTTCCTCACTGGACCAATGGAAATAATCCATCTCAATTTACCTCATTATTGTTATCACAATTTTGATGACCTCCATCAAGTTACCTTATCAGCAGCCTAGCGATGGTCTTGTACATGTTCAGAAATATTCTCTTACTTTCATATTCTATGCCTCTACATAAAACACCAGGGATTCTGTTCTTTTTATTCATTTGTGGGACATGGGCGTCACTGGCTGGCCAGCGTTTATTGCCCATCCTTAATTGCCTGAGAGCAATTGAGAGTCAACCACATTGTTGTGGTTCTGGAGTCACATGTAGGCCAGACCATATAAGGACAGCAGATTTCCTTCGCTAAAGGGTGTTAATGAACTGGATGGGTTTTTCTGACAATCGACAATGTTTTCATGGTCATCGGTATATTCTTAATTCCAGATTTTTTTTTATTGAACTCAAATTCCACCCTCTGCCGCGGTGGGATTCGAACCTGGTCTCCAGAACATGAGCTGAGTTTCTGGATTAATAGTCTAGTGATAATACCACTAGGCCATCGCCTCACCTGTTGGGTTTCAGTCTGGGCTCATGGTCACCTCAGTCATTAATTAGCTTGCTGCTGCAAGCCATACTCCAGCACTTAAACATCATGCTGAATGATGCTTCAATGGAGAACTGATGTCCTTTCAGATGGATGCAACCAAAAACATGGCGCTCTTTGAAGGGCAGGGGAATTCTCCCTGGAATTCTGGTCATTATTGATCCTTGGACCAGCATTTGTGAACCAGATTATTTTGTCATTTTTCTCAATACAATTTGTTAGACCTCATTGTGTTCAATTTTCTTTTTATTTATTCACGGGATGTGGGCATCGCTGGCAAGGCTGGCATTGGTTGCTCATTCCGAATTGCCCGTGAACTGAGTGGCTTGTTCAGCCATTTCAGAGGCATTTAACAGTCAACCACTGGAGGATGGCAGATTTCCTTCACTCAAGGGCACTACTGAACCAGATGGCTCGTGATAGTCGAAGATAATTTCATGGTCTGTCTTTCAATTCTGGATTCTTAATAAATTGAATTTAAATTCCACCAGCAGTGAGAATTGAATGTGAGTTCCAAGAGTTTTAACCTGGGCTTCTGGATTGTTAGTCAGTGACATTACCACTCCACCACTATCTTCTCTAGATAAGCTCCTACATTACAGCAGGAACTGTTTGGGTGGCACAGTAGCACAGTGGTTAGCACTGCTGTCCCACAGCCAGGAACGTGGGTTCAATTCTGCCCTTGGGTCACTGTCTGTGTGGAGTTTGCACGTTCGCCCTGTGTCTGCGTGGGTTCCCTACAGGTGCTCTGGTTTCCTCCCACAGTCCAAAGATGCGTGGGTTTGGTTGACTAACCATTGCTCTTTAGAGTAAGGGATTGCTCTTTAGAGTAGAGGAAGGCTTGATGGGTCGAATGGTTTCCCTCTGCACTGTAGGGATTCTATGATTCAATGAACTGTACGTCAAAATTATAAATGGAATTTCTTTCTTCATCTGGCCTCTCTTGCAGCACCTTAGTAAGATCTACACCTGCAAATCTAACCATTTAAAGGGCAGGATTTTCCTGGAACAGTCAGGCTTAAATGGGGACCAGAGGCCCACACTGTTACCCTTCTGTAATTTTCCCTGAATTGGCCATTTATGGCCAGAAATCAGACTTGCCATTTGGCTCTTGAAGCTGGAAGGACCCCCATCTCACCTCAGGAAAAATGTGCTGGGGTTGGATAGAACCAAGGCAGCACAGAACTCCACTCCTGCCTCCGTTCCTGACTCTAATGGCGGCTAAAACACCAGCCCTTGCAGTCCGTCTTAACCTAATGAAGATAGTGAGAGTCCTGTCATAGATAACTAATTAGAAATGAATTGACAGACACATGCACATTTATATATGCAGACACCCCATACATGAAGAAATAGGGATGAAATTGACCCTCAGAAGTGGCACAAAATAGATGGAGACTAATTTCACCCTCACTGACGACAATAAACACTTGACTTGAAGAATGCATCACATAATCTGTATATAAAGCTGCTTGACAAGTCTTCAATTGAACTGCCTCTTTCTCAGTGACTCTGGTGAAGAACTCCCATCATTGTGATGACTGCCTCCAACATAGTTGAGTGCACAGGGGAACGGGATGCCTTCCGAGCTCACCATAATTTATGTCAGAGGTCTTCAGGTCTGTGAATCACTCACAGTGCTCTCGAACTCCTATCACATCTTCAGCGGTGATCTGCCAGTTTGAGTAGCAGAGGCTTTACCCTTAATCCTCGTGCAGACCCGCTTACACGCATCCTGGGGATTACCTGTCCATTTGGCATGTCCCACATTGTGAGCTAGCAACAGGAACGACACTTTGAAGCAGCTGGATTTGCAGAGGGGAAGTGCCATTGTTTCTGAACTAAAAACACAAGTGATCTCTCGAAGCAACCTAAGGCACATCAGGGCATTTCAGTGAAAGCTCTCTGGTCCCTTACAGTTTGTCTGTTATTGTCCCAGAACATGTCAGTGGATGTAGCACAGTGCAGCCAGAGCTCCTGCAGATCTCAAACAAATATGACAAATAATTCAAGATTACAAGTCAAGAGAGAATTTAAAGCTTGTCTGGCCAAATGACTGCAGCCACAAGGCAACACAGAACAAATGGGAAATGGAACAATATTTTCATTGCATTTTAATATACAACCTTCCACTGCTCGTCATAGAATAGAAGCAGTAAGAGTTTTAACAACACCAGGTTAAAGTCCAACGGGCTTATTTGGTAGCAAATGCCATTAGCTTTCGGAGCCCTGCTCCTTCGTCAGATGGAATGGAAATCTGCTCTCAAACAGGGCATACAGAAACACAAAATCAAGTTACAGAATATTGATTAGAATGTGAATCTTTACAGCTAATCAAGTCTTAAAGATACAGACAATGTGAGTGGAGGGAGCATTAGGCACAGGTTAAAGAAATGTGTATTGTCTCCAGACAGGACAGCCAGTGAGATTCTGCAAGTCCAGGAGGCAAGCTGTGGGGGTTACCGATAGTGTGACATAAACCCAAGATCCCGGTTTAGGCCGTCCTCATGTGTGCGGAACTTGGCTATCAGTTTCTGCTCAGCGACTCTGCGCTGTCATGTGTCGTGAAGGCCGCCTTGGAGAGCGCTTACCCGAAGATCAGAGACCGAATGCCCGTGACCGCTGAAGTGCTCCCCCACAGGAAGAGAACAGTCTTGCCTGGTGATTGTCGAGCGGTGTTCATTCATCCGTTGTCAGAAGCAGAAACTGATAGCCAAGTTCTGCACACATGAGGACGGCCTAAACCGGGATCTTGGGTTCATGTCACACTATCGGTAACCCCCACAGCTTGCCTCCTGGACTTGCAGAATCTCACTGGCTGTCCTGTCTGGAGACAATACACATTTCTTTAACCTGTGCTTAATGCTCCCTCCACTCACGTTGTCTGTATCTTTAAGACTTGATTAGCTGTAAAGAATTGCATTCTAATCAGTATTCTGTAACTTGATTTTGTGTCTCTGTGTGCCTTGTTTATGAGCAAATTTCCACTACACCTGACGAAGGAGCAGGGCTCCGAAAGCAAATGGCATTTGCTACTAAATAAACCTGTTGGACTTTAACCTGGTGTTGTTAAAACTCTTACTGTGTTTACCCCAGTCCAACGCCGGCATCTCGACATCATAGAATAGAAAGACAGTTCTTGAATTTACATTTGACTTCAGGCAAGATCTCTTCAGATTGTTATGGATGGGGAGAGGTGGTTTGATAACGTTTCCGCCCTTTCTCTTCACCTCTCAGGTGCCTGCAAAAAGCTGTGTTTAAGAGGGAGCGTTTAAAACCTTTGAGTGTTGTGATTCTTCAGTAATAAACATGAAGCTTGCAGGTAAGTTTAAATCAGAAGAAAACATAACACCCCGGAATGCAAACACAATAAAACACACTTTCTACCCTGACGCTCACAGAAATAACACAAGTAAAGTTGATTTCCAGAGATGAAGCATGCCTTTAATTTACTAACAGACACAGTAAATCATGTGTTCAAATTCCATCCTTTAAACTGCACGTATTGTGCCTGGATGTGTTCTCCCTCTTGGTTTTTGAATGGAAGTTAGAACCCTTTGGGTTTCCAGATGCAGACATGGCCAAGTTTTGCAGATGTGAAGCTTTAGAGGTGGAAATGAGTTGGTCCTTCTCTCTCACTGCCTGGGTCAACAAGGTTCTGTCCTTCTTGCTGAATGATGGTCCCACTTTCCTGTTGGTAAACCATCCAGTTGCTTCTTGGAGAGAATAAATTTGCGATCTGAAGATGGTTTCCCTCACCTGGCTCCCAAGATCAATATCTCGACTGATCACATAATTGTTTTGAGGTTAGAAGCCATTGCTACTGAATGGTGTTTTAATGAAGGGTATTCACACCCACTGTGATGAATTGGTTTCTCTGCAACTTTCTTTGTTAAGAGTCAAGATTGTGGACCCTGAGTCTATGAGGAATATTAAGTGTGAATTTCAGTAAATATCCAATGTAAAATCACAAGTGGTTTTATATTGTGAATGTCTAAGCAAGGGATGACACACCCCACCCACAGTCAATGACATTTTTGGAACTTTCCGCAAGAATATTCTGACATGAGTTAAGCCTTTGTGCAGAAATCACAGAAGGTCACCTGACATTTGGTGGCCATTTTGGGCCACATTTTAACCACTTTTACAAGTCAATTTTCATATTTTGCATTGACCAAAGTCCATAAGTTGAAAGTTAGGAATATGACATCCTTGCAGGTGTGACATGACCGTCACATCTCTCCCCGAAAAAGGGGAAAAAATGAAATCCAATTGTATTTTGTTTCCTTTTGTTAAATCATAGAGAGTGAAAATCAAGGGAAAACACAACACAATAACCCACACACATTCATTCCCATACACTCCTCAAAGTCAGGAGAATTAACGTCATACAAATGAATCGTAACATTTTGCTTCTCACTTACACATTTACACTTAGGCAAAACAAAATGCTGCAATGTTTCTTTCTTTATCTGTAGGGTTTAGTAGATTAGAAAAAAATGAAAATTAAATTTACACCTTTTTCCTTCAAGTATCTTTATGATTTGATTTGATTTATTATTGTCACATGTATTAGTATAGTGAAAAGTATTGTTTCATGTGCGCTATGCAGACAAAGCATGCCGAGAAGGAAAAGAAAGAGTGCAGAAAGTAATGTTACTGTCATAGTTCGGGTGTAGCGAAAGATCAACTTAGTGCGAGGTAGGTCCATTCAAAAGTCTGATCGCAGCAAGGAAGGAACTGTTCTTGAATCGGTTGGTGCGTGTCCTCAGACTTTTGAATCTTTTTTCCAATGGAGGAATGTGGGCGAGAGAATGTCCAGGGTGCGTGGGGTCCTTGATTATACTGGCTGCTTTTCTGAGGCAGCGGGAAGTGTAGACAGAGTCAATGGATGGGAGGCTGGTTTGAGTGATGGACTGGGCTTCTACGACCCTTTGTAGTTTCTTACGGCCTTGGGCAGAGCAGGCGACATGCCAAGCTGTGATACAACCAGAAAGAATGCTTTCTATGGCGCATCTGTAAAAGTTGGTGAGAGTTGTCAAACGTGTTGTCAAAGGTGACTATATCTTTGTGTGAGTACATGTTGCTGATAATCTTATACAAAAAGACATACTGCACAGCTTTGTGGAAAGAGCTTCTCCTGCCTCTCACTCGAGCTATGCAAATACTGCTTCCTGCAGCTCATTGCTATTTCTGCTGTTTGCAGTCCTTCCTGACAAGGTTTTAACCCTTTGACTGCTGTCTGCACAACCTATGGTCGAAATAAAAACAGAAAATGCTGGATGAACTCAGCAGGTCTGGCAGCATCGGTGAAAAGCGAAAAAGATGAGCCCTATTGATGCACGTCAATTGAACTCAAGACACGAGGCTTCGGTAACTGAAGGCTTTTATTGCCTAACAATGGAACTACTAGAACGTAAGTACACCAGCCCAGACTGACGAGGTCCCGCCCGAGCAGGGGGTCTTATACCTCTCCCAGGAGGCGGAGCCCGACTGGGATGTGCCACAACAGTAACAACCACAGGTGTATTAATCCCACCCTAGCCCAACAACAACATTAGAACAATCCCACAGTGTGAACACCCTAGCCCAACAACAACATTAGAACAACCCCACAGTGGGAACCAACGATGGTTCACCACATTCACCCCTCCTTTGAGAACAAAGGCCGGCGGGGTACGAAAACAGACTAAAAAAAAAGTCAACAGATTATAAGTCCAGACGGTCTGGAGGACCGCACCGTCGTTGTGACCTCCTCAATACCGGCGGTGACACCGGAGTAGGTGCTTGCGGTGGCGTTCTCCCCAAAACAGCGTCCAGCTGTTCTCCCACGGACTCACAGGCCGGTTGACCCTGATGAAACGGTAGTGCAGGGGATCCTGATACATTCTGCGATGGCGCCGATCTCCGGGTCTCAGGCAAGCTGTACATTGGAGTATAACGGTTAAGCACTGGTCCCAGTGCTGACCGCGCCACGTCCGGGGAAGAAATAAGGGATAAGGGATTCGTCACTGGGGGTATGGGAGCGACAGGAGTTGCTACGTCCCCTGCGGGCGCCAGGTCTCGGATCGAGACTGTGTCCTCTCGCCCGTCAGGATATGCCACATAGGCATACTGAGGGTTGGCGTGGAGGAGGTGGACCTGTTCGACCAAGGGGTCGGACTTGCGGGCCCTTACATGTCGCCGCAGAAGGACGGGTCCTGGGTACGTCAACCAGGCTGGTAAAGATATCCCCGAGGACGACTTCCGAGGGAATGAGAACATCCTCTCGTGGGGAGTAGCATTGGTTGCCGTACACAGGAGGGAGCGAATGGAGTGAAGCGCATTTGGGAGGACCTCCTGCCAACGGGAGACTGGAAGGCCTTTGGACTTCAGCGCCAATAGGACAGCCTTCCAGACTGTAGCATTCTCTCTTTCCACCTGTCCATTGCCCCTAGGGTTGTAACTCGTGGTCCTACTAGAGGCAATCCCGTATGAGAGCAGGAATTGCCTCAAGTCATTACTCATGAACGACGAGCCCCTGTCGCTATGTATATAGCTGGGGTACCCGAACAGGGTAAAAAGATCACGGAATGCCTTGATCACCGTGGCAGTCGACGTGTCCGCGCAGGGGACAACAAACGGGAACCGGGAGTACTCGTCTATTATGTTCAGAAAGTACACGTTCCGATCTGTTGAGGGAAGGGGGCCCTTAAAATCCACACTCAGCCTCTCGAAGGGGCGAGTGGCCTTGACCAATTGTGCCCGGTCAGGTCGGTAAAAGTGCGGTTTGCATTCCGCGCAAATCCGACAGCTCCTTGTCACTGACCTGACGTCCTCCACCGAGTAAGGCAGGTTGCGGGCTTTGATAAAGTGGTAGAGCCGAGTGACCCCAGGATGGCACAGGTCATTATGGAGGGCGTTCAAGCGATCCTCCTGCATAGTAGCGCATGTTCCGAGCGAGAGGGCATCCGAGGGCTCATTGAGTTTCCCTGGACGATACATAATATCGTAGTTATAGGTGGAGAGCTCAATTCTCCACCGCAAGATCTTGTCATTCTTGATCTTGCCCCTCTGCGTGTTGTTGAACATGAACGCCACGGACTGCTGGTCCGTGATCAGGGTGAACCGCTTCCCCGCCAGGTAATGGCGCCAGTGTCTGACGGCCTCCACAATGGCCTGGGCCTCCTTTTCCACCGCTGAATGCCGAATTCCGGGACCTTGGAGGGTGCGGGAAAAAAACGCGACGGGCCTGCCTGCCTGGTTTAGTGTGGCGGCCAGGGCGAAATCAGATGCGTCGCTTTCCACCTGAAAAGGGATGGATTCGTCTACCGCGTGCATCGTGGCTTTCGCAATGTCGTGTTTCAATGCCTTGAAGGCCAATTGGGCCTCTGGCGTGAGTGGAAAAGTCGTGGACTTAATAAGCGGACGGGCTTTGTCCACGTAGTTGGGGACCCACTGCGCATAATAGGAGGAGAAGCCTAGGCATCTCCTCAGTGCTTTTGCGCTAGCGGGCAAAGGAAGTTCAGCAAGGGGCGCATACGGTCGGGATCAGGGCCAATGACCCCGTTTTCCACTACGTATCCCAGGATGGCTAACCGGCGCGTACGGAATACACACTTCTCCCTGTTGTAGGTCAAATTCAGACGAGATGCAGTGCGTAAAAAGTTCTGGAGATTTGTGTCATGGTCCTGCTGATCACGGCCGCAGATGGTGACATTATCCAGGTACGGGAAGGTAGCCCGCAGCCCGTTCTGGTCCACCATTCGGTCCATAGCACGCTGGAAGACCGAGACCCCATTGGTGACACCAAATGGAACCCTAAGAAACTGATACAGACGACCATCCGCCTCAAAAGCCGTGTAGTGTCGGTCCTCTGGGCGGATGAGGAGTTGGTGGTAGGCGGACTTAAGGTCTATGGTGGAGAACACCCGGTACTGCGCAATCTGATTGACCATATCAGATATGCGCGGGAGAGGATACGCATCCAGCTGCGTATATCGATTAATGGTCTGACTGTAATCAATGACCATCCGGGGTTTGTTCCCGCTCTTAACCACCACAACCTGTGCTCTCCACGGACTAACACTGGGCTGTATGATCCCTTCTTTGAGGAGCCGCTGAACCTCAGATCTGATGAAGATCCGATCTTCAGCGCTGTAACGCCTACTTTTAGTAGCGATGGGCTTGCAGCCTGGTACCAGATTCTTGAATAAAGAGGGTGTGGTGATCTTTAATGTAGAAAGATTGCATGCGGGGCGCTTTGGACAATTTGGAGACTGCAGCTGTTCCCCTACTGTCAGTGAAGGGAGTGGCCCACCGTACTGTAGGATCACACTCTTCATGTGGACCATAAAGTTTAGTCCGAGGAGAATTGGTGCGCAAAGATGCGGCAACACAAGGAGCCTGAATCGCTCGTAAATTGTGCCTTGCACTTTCAGAGTTACCACACAACGTCCTTGAACAGGGACAGACCGGGACCGTGATGCCATAGAGATTGTCTGTTTGGCAGGTTGAATCTGGAGTCCACACCTCTTTACAGTGTCAGGGTGAATAAAGCTCTCAGTGCTCCCGCTGTCAAACAGACAATAAATTGCACGACCATTTACCTCTATGTCCATCATTGAACAGTCAAGCCTGTGGTGCTTAGCCTGGTTCAGGGTGATCGACGCCACCGTTGGCCCTTGAACGTCACTGCAGGCAGCTGAGGTCGATGCTGAGGACCCCTGCTGGTCGCTCCTGGTCGTCGTCGACCAAAATGGCCACCCCCATGAATCGCACATGGTTGAGGGCGCCAAGCGTAGCGACTCCCGGTGGTCATCCTCCTCCGACTCCGTCGACCACAATGGCGTCGTCCTGGACTCGCACGTGGACGAACCCCGTGGGTACTTCGACGTCGATGGTGATGATCCCCGTTCTGAAGGGTCACAGGCTGCACTGCCGTTCTTGGGCTTTGATCTGCACACCTTCGCGTAGTGCCCCTTTTTACCGCATTGATTACAGACCACCGCTTTAGCAGGACACTTTTGTCGTGGATGCTTGGCCATTCCGCAGAAGTAGCACCGCGGGCCGCATGGGGCTGCCGCCGTCGTCGGGTCTACATGGGAGCACGCCATAACACTGCACTTCGAGCCCGTGGGGCGAGGAGGGATTTGTGACTGCTCCTGCCACGTTGTCTCCACGTGGTCCTCCGGATACAGGACCAAGCTCTTCGAAGCCGCCTCAAGCATTTCAGCCATTTCCATAGCTTGGGTCAGGTTGAGATTCCCCTTTTCTAGCAGCTTGAGACGGATGTACGAAGACCCTACCCCTGCCACAAACGCATCTCGGGCGAGGTCATACATATACTGCTCAGCCGACACAGCTTTGCAGTCGCAGCCCCTGGCAAGCTGCAAGAGCTCATTGGCGTAATCCTCCATGGTTTTGCCCGACTGCCGACGTCGTGTAACGAGGAGGTAACGAGCGTGGATCTCATTGGGACGTGTAGCGCTTTTTTAAAAGCTCAAGGGCCCTCGGGTAAGTGGTGGCCGCACGGATCGCGAGGTAGACAGTGTCGCTTACCCTCGCATGGAGGACCCGGAGTCTGTCATCATCTGTGATGACCGCTGCGGAGGCTGCCAGGTAGTCCTCAAAACACTTCAGCCAGTGGTCGAAGGTGTTAGAGGCGCCCACCGCACGTGGATCCAGCGTCAGACGCTCTGGCTTTAAGATTTGTTCCATACTCTCCTTTCCGTCGAGAGCTTAGTGTTAGGCAATAAAATTGATGCACGTCAATTGAACTCAAGACACGAGGCTTCGGTAACTGAAGGCTTTTATTGCCTAACAATGGAACTGCTAGAACGTAAGTACACCACCCCAGACTGACGAGGTCCCGCCCGAGCAGGGGGTCTTATACCTCTCCCAGGAGGCGGAGCCCGACTGGGATGTGCCACAACAGTAACAACCACAGGTGTATTAATCCCACCCTAGCCCAACAACAACATTAGAACAATCCCACAGTGTGAACACCCTAACCCAACAACAACATTAGAACAATCCCACAGTGTGAACACCCTAGCCCAACAACAACATTAGAACAACCCCACAGTGGGAACCAACGATGGTTCACCACACCTATGATATTACATCAGACCTGAAGAGTGGTAGAACTGTGATGGATGATCTAGTTGGAGAGGGCGGATGGAGGGGATGGGGAGGGATAGAAGGTCAGGGATAGGTAGGAGCTGGGGAGAGATTGACAAATATGTCATGGACACAAGAGAAAGGAAGTGTTAAAGGTAACATTAAGCTGCTGATAGTGGCATTAGGTTGGATAGCCAATTGTGTTAATAGGCGAACAGGTCAGTGCTCAGTGAAGGCAAAACTAAAGTGATAGTTTAAGTTTATTTATTAGTGTCACAAGTAGGCTTACAGTAATACTGCAATGAAGTTACTGTGAAAATCCCCTAGTCTCCACACTGTCTGGCGCCTGTTTGGGTACACTGAGGGAAAACTAACCAGCACGTCTTTCGGACTGTGGGAGGAAACCGGAGCATCTGGAAGAAACCCATGCAGACACTGGGAGAACGTGCAGACTTGGGACAGACAGTGACCCAAGCCGGGAATCGAACCCGGGTCCCTGGCGTTGTGAGGCAGCAGTGCTAACCATTGTGCCACCATGCCACCTGTGGCGGAGGGGCCGGTGGGGGATGGGGATTTGCATTGGGACAACCAAAAAAGGGGGCCAAGATGGAGGAGAAAGTCCCCTTCATTAGTCTTTAATCCCACCATTAAAACTCCCTTAGTCTTGTGTTCGTGGCAATCTCTCCTTCCACCTCTGCCTGACCTTTGGCTTTTCTCCACCTTCGCCAACCCTTCTCCAAGTTAATTTGCAGGCTTCCTGTCTTTTCCACAAGGTTTTTTAAATTTTCCTTCTATTACTTTCCTTCTTTCTTAAATTTCTGGGTTGGCTTTATCATGATTTGGCCTATGTCCCCTAGAAGCCTATCTCCCACAGGTAGCTGTCCAGTTTCTGCTGTAGACCAGTGGCACATTTTTAAAATTCATTTATGGTATGTAGGCTTTGCTGGTGAGGCCAGTATTTATTTGCCATCCCTAATGCCCCAGCGAAGGATGTGGTGAGCTGCCTTCTTGAACCACTGCAGTCCATGTGGTGTAGGTACATCCACAGTGCTGCTAGTGAGGGAGCTGCAGGATTTTGATCCAGTGACAGGGTAGGAATGATGGTCAATTTCCATGTCAGGATGAGCGTCTTGGAGGGAAACCTCCAGGTGTTGGTGTTCCCAGGTATCTGCTGCCCTTATCCTTCTGGATGGTAGTTGTTGTGGGTTTGAAGGTGCAGTGTAAGGTGCCTCGGTGAGTCCCTGCAGTGTATCTTGTAGATGGTACACACTACTGCTTCTGTGTGTTGGCAGTGGAGGGAGTGAATGATTGTGAAAGGGATAGCAACCAAGTGGCTACTTTGTCCTGGATGGTGTCAAGCTTCCTCAGTGATGGAGCTCATCCAGCCAAGTGGAGAGTATTCCTTTACACTCCTGACTTAGATCAGAGAATCCTACAGTACAGAAGGAGGCCATTGGGCCCATCAAGTCTGCACAGACCACAATCCCACGCAGGCCCTATCCCCCTAAACCCATGTATTTACCCTAGCTATTCCCCCTGACACTAAGGGGCAATTTAGTATTACTAATCCACCTAATCCACACATCTTTGGACTGGGAGGAAACCAGAACACCCAAAGGAAACCCACGCAGACACAGGGAGAACGTGCAGACTCCGCACAGACAGTGACCCAAGCCGGGAAGCAGCAGTGCTAACCACTGTACCACTTATGCCTTGTATATGGTGGGCAGGCTTTCGGGAGTCAGGAAGTGAGTTATTCGCAGATTTCCTAGCCTTTAACCTGTTCTCATTGTATTTATACAGCTGGCGCAGTTCAATTTCTGGTCAATGGTAACCCCCAGGATGTTGATCGTGGGTGTTTCAGTGATGGTTAGACCATTAAATGTCAAGGGGCATTGGCTAAATCCAGATCTTGCTGCATTTGGACATGAACTACTCCAGTATCTGAGGAGTCACAAATGGTGCTGAGCATGATGCAGTCATCAGCGAACATCTCCACTTCTGACCTTATGATGGAGCAAAGGTCATTGATGAAGCAGCTGATGATGATTGAGCCCAGACATTATCTTGTGGAACTCCTGCAGTAATGTCCTGGGACTGAGATGATTGGAATTCAACAATCACAATCATCTTCCTTTGTGCCAGGTATGACTCCTACCAGTGGAGAGTTCTCCCCCGATTCCCATTGACCGCAGTTATGCTAGGGCTCCTTGAAAGCACACTTGGCCAAATGCGGCCTTGATGTCAAGGGCAGTCATCCTCACCTCTGAAGTTCAGCTCTTTTGTCCATGTTTGGAAAATGAGCTCAGGATTTGAGATGCCCTGGTGGAACCCAAACAGAGCATCTGTGAGCAATTTAATGCTAAACAAGTGCTGCTTGACAACACTGTTGATGACCCTTTCCGTCACTTTACCGATGAATAAGTGTAGATCGAGCTGTAATTGGCTGGGTTGGATTTGTCCTGCTTTTTGTCTACAGGACATTCTTGGGCAAATTTCCACATTGCTGGGTAAATGTCAGTGTATCTGTACTGGAACAGCTTGGCTAGGAACACAGCAAGTTCTGGAGTACAAATCTCTAGTAATATTGTCATGGTTTCAACAGTTTCTTGTTATCACATGGAGCGAATGGAATTAAATCATGGCTAGCATTTATGATGCTGGGGACCTCCAAAGGAGGCCGAGATGGGTCATCCACTCGGTACTTCTGGCTGAAGATTGTTGCAATTGCTTCAGCCTTATCTTTTGCACTGATGTGCTGGGCTCTTCCATCATTGAGGATGGGGATATTTGTGAAGCCTCCTCCTCCAGTGGGTTGTTAAATTGTCCACCACTATTCACGGCTGGATGTGGCAGAACTGCAGAGCTTAGGTCTGATCCGTTGGTTGTGGGATATGTAGCTCTGTTTATCGCATTAGGCTTTTGCGGTTTGGCATGCAAGTAGTCCTGTGTTGTAGCTTCACCAGGTTGACAACTCATTTTTATGAATGTCTGGCATTCCCTCCTGCACTCTTCATTGATCCAGTGTTGATGTCTGGGTTTGGTGGTAATGGTAGAGTGGGGGATATTCTGGGCCATGAGGTTACAGGTTGTGGTTGTGTACAATTCTGCCGATGGCCCACAGTGCCTCATGGATGGCCAGTCTTGAAGTGCTCGATCTGTTCAAAACCTGCCCCACTTATCATGATGATAAATGTGAAGACGGGAATGTGAATGTGAAGATGGGACTTTGTTTCCACAAGGACTGTGTGGTCGTCACTCCTACCAATACTGTTATGGACATGTGCATCTGCGGCAGGTTCCCTCACCACCTGTCGCAGTCCCAGTCCAGCAGCTATGTCCTTTAGGATTCGGCTAACTCATTCTGTGGTGGTATTACCATTCTTGGTGAAGAACATTGAAGTCCCCACCCAGAGTACATTTCATACTCGTTCCACTCTCAGTGATTCCTCCGAGTGTCCATCAACATGGAATAGCACTGATTCATCAGCTGAGTAGGGATGGTATGTGGTAATCAGCAAGAGGTTTCATTGCCCATGTTTGAAGCAAGTGTCTTCTGAGACTGGGCAATGCTCTGCAGCCCCTCAGCCATGACCCTCTGTGACTGGGCCACGTTCTTAAGGGTTACTGCCGTAGCCCGCTGTGTCTCAGTGCTGTCCCGCTGGGTCTCCTGCAAGCTCTCCTTGCCTCTCAGCCATGGGCTGCAGAACCTAGAGAAGCCTGTTGAGTCCCTCAGCTGTGGCCCGCTGTGACTCAACCACAGCCCTCTGGGACTCCGCTGTGGCCCGCTGTGAGTTGGCCATTGCTTGAAGCCTGCCACTCATGGTGAGGATCTCCTGCCCCAGGCTTTCCACTGCAGATGCCACCCTTGCAGTGTTGGCCTGGGAAGCACGCAAGACAGGCAATAACTGGCCCACTTGAAAGCTTTGGGACTCCTCCCATCAGCCTTGCAGTCGGTCCAGTGTGGCCATCAGCCCCTCCTGGCTCTGTTGCTGCATCTCCAGCAGCTGAGGGAGAAGTGATCTCGGAGACCCAGCATGTAGCCTGGGGCCAGCTGAGCCCTCGCTTCCAGCAGGCCCCCGCATGCCAAGATGCCTCGGACGTTCCCTCCTCTATCTGATGTACATCAGCAGATGTGTCGTGCTCACCAGAGAGAGACCCAGAAGCCTCACCACTAACTGGACCCACCGATGTCAGAGTCTCTGGGATGGTGAGTTGTGAGGTGGAAGCTGATACCAAAACACTGCCACCATTGGAGGTCCCTTCATCCGTTTCCTTCGAGGACTTGTCAGAAGTGTCAGGGGCAGGATGGACGGGAGCTGCAGTGGGGGCCGCGATACCAGATGGACCCGGTGCATCCGGATCTCTTCCTGCAACACAGGACACAAGGTTAAGCGCAAGGTGGGGAGAGGAATCCAGGATGCAAAAAACTTGCTTGACATTTCTCCATTGAACATAGAACAAAGCACAAAGAAAATTACAGCACAGGAACAGGCCCTTCAGCCGTCCAAGCCTGCACCGACCATGCTGCCCAACTGAATTAAAACCCCTACCCTTCCGGGGACCATATCCCTCTATTCCAATCCCATTCATATATTTGTCAAGACGCCCCTTCAAAGTCACTATTGTATCAGTTTCCACGACCTCCCCCGGCAGCGAGTTCCAGGCACCCACCACCCTCTGTGTAAATAGAAATGCCTCTTACATCTCCTCTAAACCTTGCCCCTCGCACCTTAAACCCATGCCCCCTAGTAACTGACTCAAATTGATTGGAGGATTGACAGGTGCTCAATTCTTGATTCCAGCCCGACCATGCTGTCGCTGACACTCATAGAAACCATAGAAACCCTACAGTACGGAAAGAGGCCAATCGGCCCATCGAGTCTGCACCGACCATAATCCCACCCAGGCCCTACCCCCATACCCCTACATATTTTACCCACTAATCTCTCTAATCTACGCATCCCAGGACACTAAGGGGCAATTTTAGCATAGCCAATCAACCAAACCCGCACATCTTTGGACTGTGGGAGGAAACCGGAGCACCCGGAGGAAACCCACGCAGACACAGGGAGAATGTACAAACTCCACACAGACAGTGACCCGAGCCGGGAATCGAACCCAGGTCCCTGGAGCTGTGAAGCAGCAGTGCTAACCACTGTGCTACCGTGCCGCCACTGTGCTACTCGGATGTCCTCCTCTCCCGACAGCTCCAGCGACCAGTCCTCAAAGGGGGTGAGGACTCAGAGGTCAGGCTCACCACCCCCTGTCTTTGCCCTCTCCTGACAGTTATGGGCATTCTTCTCCTTTGGGGACAGAAGGAGCCATGAAAGAAATGATGGTGTGACTATTGCAGAGTATCAGGGGGTGGCCCTCAGGGGACAAGAGTCTGTGATACTCTTGGGGGCAGGGGGGAGGAAGGAGGCACTTGGGGGTCAGGGGCTGGAAGCATGCAGGATGCTGGGGGTGGGGGGGATCTGGGGGTGATTTGGGGGAAGCTGCTATTTGGGGTTCAACACTCACCCCTGCTGCCCGGAAGGGGTCATTGACCTTTTTGCAGCACTGTTTCCTTGTTCTGGGGGCCAGTGCCATGGCACTAACCAAGGCGGCAACTGCCTCCCAGGCCACTTTACCATCAACTCTCCTTGGTCTGCATCCTGCTGGGGGTGAGAGGGTGCCCGCCTTGCTTCCAAAGTGTCCAGCAATCTGCTCAGGTCTGCTTCCAGAAGCTGCCCTCTTCGACGACATTTTTTCCTGCACTGCCTGCCTGTCCATCCTTGGGGTTTTTATGGAGCTGCCCCTTGTTCGGGCAGATCAACTGCAGGCAGTTTGGGAGAGCGTCCCAGTAAGGTAAATGCAGTTTGCTTGTTACCATTGAGGGGAAGGTATGTGAGCACTTGCAGGCGTGCTGATGGACGGGTGGGGGATCTGTGTCTCTATGATGATGGGGGGGCAGGGGAGAGAGAGGGAGGTGTCACAGCCATCAGAGCCAGGGGGAGATGGGGGCCTTGTGCAGGTGGGTCAGTAGTTGGGGGCAGGGGGGGGGGAGCTGCCACTCTGCCTGTGATCAGTGGGGTGAGGGGGCCGCAATCGGTCTGGGTGGTAGGAGTGTGTAGATACGGAGGTCAGTAATGTTGGGGTAGATTCCAGTGTCTGTGAGGGCCAGGGGGAGGCACTATCAGGGCCCGAGAGGGATCTGGCAGGGGAGCTGCATTTTCTTTTTCTGTGCATGCGCGGTTGGAGGCCTCGATCGGAGCTGCAGGGTTTCGGGCATGTTAAACCCCACCCACAGGCTTGGGCAGCGCAAATCAGAATCGCTCAAACGTTTGCAGCCAGAGTGCACATGGGAGCGCCTAAAAACACACCCCAAAAAATGGATCTGAAACTCTCCCAGTTTCAAATCCGCCCGGCATTTAGACACTAAATGGTAAAATACCACCCAGAGTGTCAATGAAGCTTCAAACTCAGATGAGGAAGTCTTCCAGATATTTGATTCATACTTCGGTGTTCAAAAAATCTGACCATTGAGCCAGCAAAATTTAATAAGAGGAGGCAAAATCCAGGTGAGTGTGTGGTCTCATTTATAAATGACATGTGCGGGCGGACTCAAATACACAAATATCAAACATGCCGACCACTCTATCGTCCGCCCACACTTTGGCAAATCAGACCACAAGGCTGTGCTCCTGCTCCCGGCTTACAAGCAAAAACTGAAGCAGGAGAATCCGTCAAAGAAAGTCGTGCAATGTTGGTCTGAGGAATCGGATGATCTCCTACGGGGCTGCTTGGAGTCAGTGGATTGGTCAGTATTTAAAAACTCTGCGACCAGCCTGAACGAGTACATCACTACAGTAACTGACTTCATTAGTAAGCGTGTAGAAGACTGTGTGCCAAAGAAGCAAATCCGTGTGTTTCCCAACCGGACCATGGATGAACAGGGATATCCACTGCTTGCTGAAGTCCAGGTCTGAGGTGTTCAGGTCAGGCGACACTGATCTATACAAGAAAGCCAGATTAGATCTAAGGAGATCCATCAAAGATGCCAAAAGACAATACCGGATCAAGCTAGAGTACCAGGCTAGCCACACTGACCCCCCCGACTATGACAAGACATAACAGGCTACAAGATGAAGGCATGTAAAATCGCCGGTTCCAATGCACCCCTCCCTGATGAGCTCAATGCATTCTACGTCGGTTTTGAGCAAGAGGTCAGTGAGAGCATGCCCTCCACCCTGGAAGCCCTGGATGAACCTGTATCTGAGGTCACCATTGCAGATGTCAGAGCAGCTTTCTTGAAGGTCAACCCACGGAAAGTGACTGGCCCGGATGGGGTACCCGGACGTGCACTCAGATCCTCCATGGATCAGCTGACGGGGGTGTTCACAGACATCTTCAACCTTTCTTTACAACAATCTAAGGTCCCTATCTGCTTCAAGAAGATCTTAGAATCTTAGAAGCCCTACAGCACAGAAAGAGGCCATTCGGCCCATCGAGTCTGCACCGACCACAATCCCACCCAGGCCCTACCCCCATATCCCTACATATTTACCCACTAATCCCTCTAACCTACGCATCCCAGGACACTAAGGGCAATTTTAGTATGGCCAATCAACCAAACCCGCACATCTTTGGACTGTGGGAGGAAACCGGAGCACCCGGAGGAAACCCATGCAGACACGAGGAGAATGTGCAAACTCCACACAGACAGTGACCCAAGCCGGGAATCGAACCCAGGTCCCTGGAGCTGTGAAGCAGCAGTGCTAACCACTGTGCTACTGTGCCGTCCATGATGGATGACCATCATCCCGGTACCTAAGAAAAACCAAGCAGCGTACCTTAATAACAATCAGCTGGTGGCTCTGACATCCATCATTATGAAGCACTTCGAAACGTGAGTCATGGCACGAATCAATTCCAGCCTCCTGGACTGCCTGGATCCACTACAGTTTGCCTACCGTCGCAACAGGTCCACAGCAGACACTATTTCCCTGGCCCTGCATTCAGTCCTGGAACACCTAGATAACAAGGACACCTATGTCAAACTCCTATTTATTGACTACAGCTCAGCCTCCAACACTATTATTCCCACGAAACACATCTCCAAACTCCGTGGCCTGGGCTTCGGCACCTCCCATCCTGAACTTCCTAACTCACAGACCACAATCAGTAAGGATAGGCAACAACACCACCTCCGTAATCATCCTCAACACCAGTGCCCCACAAGGCTGTGTTCTCAGCCCCCTACTATACTCCTTATACACCTATCACTGTGTGACCAAATTCCCCTCCAATTCGATTTTCAAGTTTGCTGATGACACCACTATAGTGGGTCGGATCTCAAACAATGACGAGACAGAGTACAGGAATGAGATAGGGAATCTGGTGAACTGGTGCGGCAACAATAATCTCTCCCTCAATGTCAACAAAACGAAGTAGATTGTCATTGAATTCAGGAAGCGTAAAGGAGAACATGCCCCTGTCTACATCAACGGGGATGAAGTAGAAAGGGTCGAGAGCTTCAAGTTTTTAGGTGTCCAGATCACCAACAACCTGTCCTGGTTTCCCCCATGCCGACACTACAGTTAAGAAAGTCCACTAATGCCTCTACTTTCTCAGAAGGCTAAGGAAATTTAGATGTCAGCTACGACTCTCACCAACGTTTACAGATGCACCATAGAAAACATTCTTTCTGGTTGTATCACAGCTTGGTATGGCTCCTGCTCTGCCCAAGACCGCAAGGAACTACAAAAGGTCGTGAATGTAGCCCAATGCATCATGCAAACCAGCCTCCCATCCATTGACTCTGTCTATACTTCCCGCTGCCTCGGAAAAGCAACCAGCATAATTAAGGACCCCACGCACCCCGGAAATTCTCTCTTCCACCTTCTTCTATCAGGAAAAAGATATAAAAATCTGAGGTCATGTACTAACCGACTCAAGAACAGCTTCTTCCTTGCTGCTGTCAGACATTTGAATGGACCTACCTCGCACTAAGTTAATCTTTCTCTACACCCTAGGTATGACAGTAACACTACATTCTGCACTCTCTCCTTTCCTTCTCTATTTACAGTATGCTTCGTCTGTGTAGAGCAAGAAACAATACTTTTCACTGCATACTAATACATGTGACAATAATAAATCAAATCAAATCCAATCAAATCATTAATTACTGAGACTATGGGATCCTCAGAGATGAATTAGTACATAGTGGCTGGAGTCTTGGATGAAATCTGATCAGATCTTTTCAAATGAAGGAAAATGTAACTCTCCCAAGGGCAGTACAAACAGCACAACAGACTGTGTTTAGGAAACTAAGCATATCAGTTGCACACGGGGTTAGTGATATCCCTTGGGGGAAAAAATAGATGGAACCATTCAATATATCGGACAAATAAGATAAAGTACAATGAAACAAAAGCACATGAAATCAGAAAAAAATGCACCAACCACCAAATTGAGATGGTCTCCGGAAAACCCTATGAAGGTAGAAAGAATGTCCAACGGGAACAGTTGGGAGATTTTAACATAGTCCACAGATGCAAGGTTCCTATAGCTCATTGAAAGAAAGCGGTACCAATGAAACCAAGTAAAATCCAGGAAGTGGAAGAGCCTCAGATAAAAATAAATAGCATTCCTTGGAGAAGGTAATGAAACAGAAATTAATCATTCAATTTGAAGTTGATTGTCACCCCACTGAATTGAAGATAAATACAGGGGCAGCTGTTTCAGTATTATCTGATGAAGTAAAATGGTTTAAAAATATCATGTTACGGCCATCCTCCATTCAGTTTCAAGGACCAGGAGATACAACAGTGAAACTAATAGGGCAATACTTGTCAAGATACAAGGATAAATAAACCCGTGTGTGTGATAATGAGTCGGGTGTCATCATTATGGAGCAGAAAAGGCTGTTTGCAGTTGAGGCTGATGTCCAAGGTTGATGAAATTGCTGACAAGCTGTCCAGTAATTTATTTAGGACTGAATTTTGATCCCTATTTTCAAGCTTATCAAAGTTGAAAACAGAATATCAGATAATCCTCGGGGGGTGGCGGGGGGGGTGGGGGGAGGTGATGTGGGGAGCGGATGTTAAGCCTGTGTGTCTCTTCACAGCAAGGAATGTCCACCACTTGCTCTTGGATCAAGTCAAGAGTGAGATTGAACACACGTTTCAACAAGGGGTTATCACTGCTGTAACTATATTGACAAAGTGATGTTCTGGAATTGTCACATTCTGGTGTTCAATTGGAATCTGTGTGGATCTGACTGAATTAAACATGTCAGCAGAGTGCGTGATCACCTGATGACATCAGTGAATGAAAGTCTTGCCAAATTAGCAAAAAGCACTCACTTCTCAAAATTGGATGCTTTTGGGTGTTGCCTCGAGACAAAGAACGCAGAATTTTAACTACATTTATCACCCCATTTGGTTCTTTTTGTTTTAACAGGTTACCATTTAGAATTGCTTCTGTATCTGAGATATTTCAAGAAACCTGGTCTCGGACTCCAGAAGGCATGGAGGGAGTAACCTGCCAAATAATCGATATTTTCAAACACGGTTCAGTGAGGAACCAACATGACTGTCGAGTGAGAACAGTCCTCAAATTTTGACAAGAAACAGGTTGGACATTAAACAACTAATGTGAATTTGTAACATCTATGATAACATTGTTAGGCCACATTGTACAAGCTTTGGCAATGGCCCTTATGAATAATGGACTATGATAGCATTTTTAGGATGAAAGGCAAACTCCGCTGAGACTCTGAACCCAAGAGAAATCATAGAATCCCTTCAATGCAGAAGAGGCCATTCGGCCCATCGAATCTACATCGAGTCTCTGACAGAGCATCTTGCCCAGGCCCTCTCCACCACCCTATTACTGTAACCCCACATATTTCCCACGGCTAAGCTATCTCGCCTGCCCATCTTGGGACATACCCTAAGGGACAATTTAGCAAGGCCAATCCACCTGACTGCACATCTTTGGAGCGAGTGAGGAAACCGGAGCACTCGGAAGAAACCCACGCAGACATGGAGGGAATGTGCAAGCTCCACACAGACACTCCACCCAAAGCTGGAATCGAACCTGGGTCCCTGGCGCTGTGAGGCAGCAGTGCTAACCACTGTGCCACCCCATTTTGGCCATCATGACCAATTGCCAGTTTAAAGTGAACTTTCCTGGTATATGTCAGTGTAGGAATCCTGGAAAATCCCTTGCTAATGAGCTGGAACTAACCCAAATGCTACAGCTGACCGTTTCTTTCATTTCAATGTTATATTGGACCACATCATCAATGCTGTTCGTTAGCACACTTTGGATAAATGCAGTTGGTGGAAAGTCGTGATTCGGGCCTCCATTGAGCAATTAGTGAGAAATGTGATGAAGAGGTTTTTCTTCAAGATATAAGCAAACTTCAGCAGTAGCTCAGTAAGGTGTGAGAAGAGACAAATTACCGTGTGGAGACAGTGAGATAAACAACTCCCAGAGGACAGAGGAAATAATAGCATCTTGAATCATAAAGTAGACAGCTGGGGGGGTCATGGCTACCGTGTTCTCACTGCTTCGTATTCGAAGTATAGATCGAGAAAATTTGAGGTAACCTGGGCAAGCAAAGATAGTTCAATGGCAGCTTTTGTAATTAGTTCAAATGATAGCTGGGCAATGATTGGATGCACTCACTGTCCGTGGACTTTGCTATGTAAAGGAAATGCAGCAATGGATTCCCTGAGCATAGACATTTATAGAAGGTTTTCCAGAATGTTCCATGGTAACTGGGGCAGCAAGTATTTAATTGGAGATTGTTGTTTCACCCAGAGTGTGTGCTACTTCTCTTGTGCGTTGATACTATTCAGAGTCCTTCATGTGCCAGGTCTTACTGGCACTGAATAAAAGATAATCATTGTCACTTCAAATCATTTTGGTGTTTGAGAAAAGGGGTTAAAGGATTAATTGACTTCCTATGCCCAGGTTTACGATCACAGATTGTCATATATGGAGTTCTGGACAGGAGTTGTCTATTCTTCTTCTAGATTTAAGGGTTGCTAATGTAAGCCCACTATTCAAAAATAGACCAGTGAGCCTAACGTCGGAAAGTTGCTAGAGCTTATTCTCAAGGATTTCATAACTCGGAATTTGGAAGGCAGTGACAAAGTCAGCATGGATTTACAAAAGGGAAATCATGCTTGACAAATCTATTGGAATTCTTTGAAGATGTAACTTGTAGAGTTGAGCAAGAAGAACCAGTGGATATATTTTATTTAGACTTTCAGAAGACTTTTGACAAGGTCTCACATAACGGCCTACAAGCACATGGGATTGCAGGTAATGTCTTGAGATGGATAGAAAGCTGGTTAGCAGATAGGAAGCAAAGTGTTGGCATAAGTATGTCTTTTTCTGATTGGCAGTCAGTGACTAGTCAGGTTCCGCAGAGATACGTGGTAGGACCCCAACTGTCCACATTGTATGTTAATGATTTGGAAGAGGGAACTGGATGTATTATCTTCAAATTTTCAGATGATACAAAGTTGGATGGGAGGGTGAGCTGTGAGGAGGGTGCAGAGATGCTTCAGTGTGATTTGGACAAGTTGATTGTGTGGACATGTGCATTGCAGATGCAGCATAATGTGGATAAATGTGAGGTTATCCACTTTGGTAGCAATAATAAGAAGACAGATTATTACTTGAATGGGTGTAAATTGAGAGAGATGTGCGCTCAACGAGACCTTGTAGACTTCATGCATCAGTCGCTGAAATTAATGCAGGTACAGCAGGCAGTAAAGAAGGCAAATGGTATGTAGGCCTTCATGGCAAAAGGATTTGCGTATAGGGATAGGGATGCTTTACTGTAATTGTAAAGAGGCCACAGCTGGAATATTGTGTGCAGTTTTGGTGTCCTTATTTGAGGAAGGATGTCCTTGCTATACAGGGAGTACAGCAAAGGTTTACCAGGCTGATTCCTGGGATGGTAGGTCTTTTATAAGAGGAGAGACTAAGTCGGTTGGGATTATATTCACTGGAGTGAGAGCGGATCTCAAAGAAACTTTAAAATTCTAACAGGGTTAGACAGGGTAGATTCAGAAAGAATGTTCCCAATGGTGGGGGAATCCAGACTATCATAGAATCATAGAAACCCTACAATGTAGAAAGAGGCCATTTCTGCACCGGCCACAATCCCACCCAGGCCCTATCCCCACATATTTACCCGCTGATCCCTCTAACCTTCACATCTGAGGATGCTAAGGGGCAATTTTAGCATGGCCAATCAACCTAATCCACACATCTTTGGACTGTGGGAGGAAACCGGGGCACCCGGAGGAAACCCACGCAGACACGAGGAGAATGTGCAAACTCCACACAGACAGTGACCCAAGTCGGGAATCGAACCCTGGTCCCTGGAGCTGTGAAGCAGCAGTGCTAACCACTGTGCTACCGTGCCGCCCCTGCTAGGGGTCATAGTTTGAGGATAAGGGGTAAACCTTTTAGAACTGAGGTGAGGAGAAATCTCTTCACCAGAGGGTGGTGAATGTGTGAAATTCACTACCACAGAAAGTAGTTAAGGCCAAAATGTTGTGTGATTTCAGGAAGAAATTAGATATAGCTCTTGGGCCTAAAGGGTTCGAGGGATATGGGAAGAAAGGGGATCGGGATATTGAATTTGATGATCAGTCACGATCAAAATGAATGGCGGAACATGCCGAATGCCCTACTCCTGCTTCTAGTTTCTATGGTTGTACTGAGATCAGGAGCACTGCATCAAATAGCAACTCATGGGCTTGTATTGGCCAGTATAAATATGCAGAGATAGAGAATCATAGAAACCCTACAGTGCAGAAGGAGGCCATTCGGCCCATCGAGTCTGCACCGACCACAATCCCACCCAGGCCCTACCCCCACATATTTACCCGCTAATCCCTCTAACCTACGCATCCCAGGACTCTAAGGGGCAATTGTTAACCTGGCCAATCAACCTAACCCGCACATCTTTGGACTGTGGGAGGAAACCGGAGCACCCGGAGGAAACCCATGCAGACACGAGGAGAATGTGCAAACTCCACACAGACAGTGACCCGAGCCGGGAATCGAACCCGGGACCCTGGAGCTGTGAAGCAGCAGTGCTAACCACTGTGCCACCGTGCCGCCCAGAATCTACCTGTGGCTGAATGGTCAATGAGCAGGAAGAATGGGGAGAAAACTATTGAAAAAAGGGGTTGGATGACTGGTGCCTGGCAATATTAATCCAACATCTGTCGACATGGAGGGGCATGGGTTGGCAGAGTGGGTATGACAGACCATGGGATTGGGCAGGGGGCGGAAGGTGTGTTATGAAACTGGCTGATGTTAACACTGGGCAAGTCAGGTCCCAGAGTGAAACCTGGCTCGATAGATTGTAAACTGTGGAGCGAGATTACTGAACAAATTCACAGGAACCTGCTGAGTAACGTTTAACACACAAAATAAAACATTTGTTCAAATATTACATCAGGCACAAAGGTTGGAAAGATCTCAATACAAACACAAGAAGATGGTCGAACCCCCAGTATTCCTGTAATATATTTACAGATACAGAAGCCAGTGGCTTCCTGCTTGGGACTGGCGCATGTGCAAACTGTTTTCTTCTGGTAAATTCTTGAGCATTCACTTGAATCTTCTCATCCAACTGGTCTCTCTCGCTGAGTCACCCAAAAATATCTGCACTTTAACCTCATTGTTTCAGCAGCAACACCACTAGACTGATCACATTACAGGGTCCTGTATTCAGTTCACTACTGTCACACCAGCCTCGTAAGTTTTCTTCTCAGAGAGCTGAGAAAGCCTGTCTTCCCTTCCTGCCACACACTGTCTGAACTGCCTCTCAGCTCCTGTCTCTGTCTCACTTGAGTACTGTTGCTAGGTTCGTGTAGATTCTTAACCCACTCAACCCATCTCTTGTACCCCAGGCATTGTGAAGCCTCATTAAAAATGTATACATGTATAAATAAATCCAAAAGACTGACCATTCAGCCACAGGTAGATCCATATAACTACAAAAGCCCACAGCCCAAACCTACATGAAACTGATGCCACTGTACCTTAAAGTTTTAAAATGTATTTATTAGCGTCACAAGTTTAACATTAACACTGCAATGAAGTTATTGTGAAAATCCCTGGAGGATACCTCTCCCAGGAGGCGGAGCCCGACTGGGATGTGCCACAACAGTAACAAACACAGGTGTAACAAACCCACCCTAACCCAACAGCAACAATAGCACAATCCAACAGTAACATATGTACATCCTTGCAGTACTGGACAGCCCCTGGCTCAGTACTATCCAGTGGGAACCAACAATGGTTCACCACAATCCCCTAGTTGCCACACGCCGTCGCCTGTTCGAGTGCACTGAAGGAGAATTTAGCATGGCCAATGCACCTAACCAGCACATCTTTGGACTGTGGGAGGAAACCAGGGCACCAGGAGGAAACCCACGCAGACACTGGGAGAACGTGCAGACTCCACACAGACAGTGACCCAAGCCGGGAATCGAACCTGGGTCCCTGGCACTATGAGGCAGCAGTGCTAACTACTGTGCCACCGTGCTGCCCACTTCCTTAACACAAAAATACAGTGTTCATCATAAGTTGGCATGGATGTGGCATAGTGAATGTGTGGAGGGTAAGGGCTGGAAGGTATTTTGTTTTATTCTTATTTATTTATGTCAACACGGTGTTGGAGCACAAAGTCAGGCCTTCCGGTCAGTCTGCCTTGTCACCCTGCAGACTCTGCCCTCATACTGGGATATGGGTCCAACCTAACATCCAGCTCACATCCAGAATAAAACTCTGACCTCAGGGTGGCCATTTTTAAAGGTCAGGTTCAGAGAGCCAGGAATTCTCCCAGCTCTGTATATCTGATCCCAGAGGAAACCTCTGGCTCTATGTCAACAGTTTTGCAGTTCAACAAGGGAAAGCTGATGAGACCAATTATCCACCAATTAAGAGTGAAAGATTACCATCTATCTCCTATTATATATACATCAATGGCCTCTTAGATATAAGCCATTTTGGGTGAATAATGACCGTTGGCCAGTCAGTAGCTTCATCAAAGGCATGAATGTAGGTCATAAAGTGTTGAGTCACTGACTACTGTGGCCCAATAGTTACAGTTAGCCAATTTAAAAATAACTTATTTATTTTTATACTCTGTTTCCCATTAGTTGGTCAACCCTCTCTCCATGGCAATGTATAATCTACAACACTATGAACTATCATTCTGTATCATAAACTTTAATGTGGCACCTTATCAAATTTTGGAAATTCAAATACACTACATCCACTGTTTCCCCTTTATTCACCCTGTTTGTTACATCCTTACAGAGCTCTAATACATATCTCAAATGCAATTTCCTTTTCATAAAACCATGTTGAATCTACCGGATTATATTATGATTTTTTAAATGCCATACTATTACCTCCTTAGTGATAGATTTCAGCATTTTCCTAATGACAGATGTTAGACTAACTGGCCTGTAATTTCCTGCTTTCTGTCTCCCTCCCTTCTTGAAAAGCGATATTGCGAATGTCATTTTCCAATTCACTGGGGCCATCCCAGAATCTCGGAAATCCTGGAGATTAAGACCAATGCAACCTCTTTCTTTGCAGATTTTTATCCCTTTAACACCCTAGGATGTCAACAATCAGATCAAGGGGACTTGTTAGACTTAATCCCATTCATTTTCTTGCTATTTTTTCTCCAGTGATAATGATTGTTTTAAGTTCCTCTCTCCCTTTTGTCTCCAGATTTGTATCTAATATTTAAAAATTTCAAAGTAATTATGGAAAGGGATAAGGATAGTCGAAAGGTGTCTGAATTGGGGGAAGGTCAATTTCAATATAGTTGGACAGGATCCAGACTGGGAGCAGCCACTGGCAGGTAAACCTACACTTGGAAAGTGGAAATCTTTTAAAAATGAAATAGTGAGAGTTCAGGGACAATATGCTCCTCTAAAAGGGAAGGGCACGGGCGGCAAGTCCAATGAAACCTGGATATCAAACAATAAAGAAAAGAAGGCAGCATATGTTAGGTATGAAGCACTAAACATTGGGAGGCCCTCGCTACTTGAGCAGCGCAGTGGGCCGGGAGAATCTCGCCCTCCGTGATTGAGTATGTTCAAGACAAAAATTGATAGTTTGCTAGATAGCAAAGACATCAAGGGATATGGGGATGGTGCAGGAGAATAGCATTGAGGTGGACAATCCGCATGATCGAGCTGAATGGTGTGGCAGGCATGAGGATGTGAATGGTCCACTCTTGCTCCAGTGTTCTGATCCGTGACTTTCTCTCCTTGTTATTTCTTATTTCCACTCAAACTACTCTGCACATTGATCTTCTGAGCCAAGATCATTTCTCAAAATAAACTGATCTCATCCGCCATTACCAAAGCTACCCCACCTCCTTTTCTCTTTTTGTTATCTTTCTGAAATGCCAAATATTCTTGAATATTCAGTTCCCAGCCTTGATCTGGTAGCTTTAATGTCAAAGAACAAAGAACAATACAGCACAGGAACAGGCCCTTAGCCCTCCATGCCTGTGCCGATCATGATGCCCTAACTAAAGTATAAATAACCCTTCTGCCCTTACTCCGTCTGTATCCCTCTATTCCCTCCTTATTCATGTACCCATCCAGATGTTTCTTAAATGTTGCTTATGTGCCTGCTTCCACCACCTCCTCAGACAGTGCGTTCCAGGCACCCTCCACTCTCTACATGAAAAACTTTCCCCGCACATCTCCCGTAAATTTTCCCTGTCTCACCTTGAACCTGTGCCCCCTTGTAATTGACACTTCTATCCTTGGAAAAAGCCTCTGACAATCCACCCTGTCTATGCCTCTCATAATTTTGTAGACCTCTCTCAGGTCTCCCCTGAGCCTCCATCTTTCCAGTGAAAACAATCCTAGTTTATTCATTCTCTCCTCATAGCCAACACCCTCGGGACCAGCCAACATCCTGGTGAATCTTTTTTGCACTCTCTCCACGTCCTTCTGGTAGTGTGGTGACCAGAACTGTACACAATACTCCAAATGCAGCCTAACCAAGGTTTTACATAGCTGCAACATGATTTCCCAACTCTTGCACTCAGTGCCCTGGCAGATGAAGGCAAGTATGCCATTTGCTTTCTTAATCACCTTGTTCACCTGTGTTGCCACTTATAGGGAACTGTGGACCTGCATGCCCAGATCCCTCTGTATGTTAATGTTCCTAAGGGTTTTGTTTAAAGTTTATTTATTAGTGTCACAAATAGGCTTACATTAACACTGCAACGAAGTTACTGTGAAAATCCTCTAGTCGCCACACTCCGGCGCCTGTTCGGGTACGTTGAGGGAGAATTTAGCATGGCCAATGCATCTGACCAGCACGTCTTTCAGACTGTGGGAGAAAACCTGAGCACTTGGAGGAAACCCACGTAGACACGGGGAGAATGTGTAGACTTCGCACAGACAGTAACCCAACCGATGAATCGAACCCAGGTCCCTGGCGCTGTGAGGCAGCAGTGCTAACCACTGCGCCCCCGTGTCACCCATTTAGAGTATAATTCACACTTAAATTTGATCCTCCAAAATGCATCGCCTCACATTTGTCCAGATTAAACTCCATCTACCATTTCTGTGCCCAAGTCTTCAATTTATCTATGTCTTATTGTATCTTCTGACAATCCCCAGCACTATCAGCAACTCCACTAATCTTCATGTCATCTGCAAATTTACTAATCAGACTCCCTACATTTTCCTCCAGATCATTTATATATGCTGCAAACAACAGAGTTCCCAGTACTGATCCCTGCGAAACACCAGTAGCTACAGACTTCCATTCTGAAAAACACCCTTCCACCGCTACTCTCTGTCTTCCATAGCCAAGATGTGGAGATGCCGGCGTTGGACTGGGGTGAACACAGTAAGAGTTTCAACAACACCAGGTTAAAGTCCAACAGGTTTATTTGGTGGCAAATACCATTAACTTTCGGAGCGCTGCTCCTTCGTCAGATGGAGTGGAAATGTGCTCTCAAACAGGGCACAGAGACACAAAAATCAAGTTACAGAATACTGATTAGAATGTGAATCCCTACAGCCAACCAGATCTTAAAGATACAGACAATGTGGGTGGAGGGAGCATTAAGCACAGGTTAAAGAGATGTGTATTGTCTCCAGACAGGACAGCCTGCAAGTCCAGGAGGCAAGCTGTGGGGGTTACTGATAATGTGACATAAATTCAACATCCCGGTTTAGGCCGTCCTCATGTGTGCAGAACTTGGCTATCAGTTTCTGCTCAGCGACTCTGCGCTCTCGTGTGTCGTGAAGGCTGCCTTGGAGAACGCTTACCTGAAGATCAGAAGCTGAATCCCGTGACCGCTGAAGTGCTCCCCCACAGGAAGAGAACAGTCTTGCCTGGTGATTGTCGAGCGGTGTTCATTCATCCGTTGTCGTAGCGTCTGCATGGTTTCCCCAATGTACCATGCCTCGGGACATTCTTTCCTGCAGCGTATCAGGTAGACAACGTTGGCAGAGTTGCAAGAGTAGGTACCGTGTACCTGGTAGATGGTGTTCTCACGTGAGATGATGGCATCCGTGTCGATGATCCGGCACGTCTTGCAGAGGTTGCTGTGGCAGTGTTGTGTGGTGTCGTGGTCACTGTTCTTCTGAAGGCTGGGTAGTTTGCTGCGGACAATGGTCTGTTTGAGGTTGCGCGGTTGTTAGAAGGCAAGAAGTGGGGGTGTGGGGATGGCCTTGGCGAGATGTTCATCTTTATCAATGACATGTTGAAGGCTCCGGAGGAGATGCCGTAGACGACGAAGGGTTCTGTTCAGTATGACGATGGCCCCTCCTTTGTCTGCTGGTTTGATGACAATGTTGCGGTTGGTCCTGAGAGCGTGGATGGCGTTGCGTTGTGCTTGGGTGATGTTCGGTGCTGTCTTGTGAGTGCAGCTGGTGAATTTGGTGTTGACACACCTCCTGATGGCTTGGGCATACATGTCAAGTCGAGGGCAGCGGCCTTCCGGAGGAGTCCAATTCGACTCTTTCCTCTTCGGTTGCACTGCGGATCCCTCTGTCTGCTGTTCCGGTTCATTGGCTGTCTCATTGTGTTCGCTGTTGGCCTCTTGGGGTTGATGGAAGAACTCCCGCAGCCTCATTTGCCTGATGAATTCCTCTGTGTCCGCTGCGAGACTGATGGGGTCTATTTTGGTAGTGGGGCAAAAGTTGAGCCCTCGGCTGAGAACTTCGATTTCATCTGGCTGAAGTGTGTAGTTCGACAAGTTGACAATGGACTTCCCTGCAGTGGTACTGTTTTCTACTGTGGTACCGGGGGAGGCTTGGTTGCTGCTGGTTGCAGTGCAACCGAAGAGGAAAGAGTCGAATTGGACTCCTCCGGAAGGCCGCTGCCCTCGATTTGACATGTATGCTCAAGCCGTCAGGAGGTGCGTCAACACCAAATTCATCAGCCGCATTCACAAGACAGCACCGGACATCACCCAAGCACAACGCAACGCCATCCACGCTCTCAAGACTAACCGCAACATTGTCATCAAACCAGCAGACAAAGGAGGGGCCATCGTCATACTGAACAGAACGGATTACTGCAAAGAAGTGTACCGACAACTGAACAACGAGGAACACTACAGACAGTTACCCACAGATCCGACCAAAGAACACACCCGTCAACTCAACACTCTGATCAAGACCTTTGATCTGGACCTTCAGAGCACCCTCCGTGCTCTCATCCCACGTACTCCCCGCGTTGGAGATCTCTACTGCCTCCCAAAGATACACAAGGCAAACACACCCGGCCGTCCCATCGTATCGGGCAATGGGACCCTGTGCGAGAACCTCTCCGGCTATGTCGAGGGCATCCTGAAACCCATTGTACAAAGAACCCCCAGCTTTTGTCGCGACACTATGGACTTCCTACAGAAAATCAACACACATGGAGCAGTTGAACCAGGAGCACTCCTCGTCACAATGGATGTCTCGGCACTCTACACCAGCATCCCCCACGATGATGGCATTGCTGCAACGGCCTCAGTACTCAATGCCGTCAACTGCCAGTTTCCAGATGCAATTTTACAACTCATCCGCTTCATCCTGGACCACAATGTCTTCACCTTCAACAACCAGTTCTTCATCCAGACACACGGAACAGCCATGGGGACCATATTCGCACCTCAATATGCCAACATCTTCATGCACAGGTTCGAACAAGACTTCTTCACCGCACAAGACCTTCAACTGATGCTATACACTAGACACATCGATGATATTTTCTTCCTTTGGAGTCATGGTGAGTAATCACTGAAACAACTATATGATGACATCAACAAGTTCCATCCCACCATCAGACTCGCCATGGACTACTCTCCGGAATCGGTTACATTCTTGGACACACGCATCTCCATTAAGGACGGTCACCTCAGCACCTCACTGTACCGCAAGCCCACGGATAACCTCATGATGCTCCACTTCTCCAGCTTCCACCCTAAACACGTAAAAGAAGCCATCCCCTACGGACAAGCCCTCCGAATACACAGGATCTGCTCGGAGGAGGATCGCAACAGACACCTCCAGACTCTCAAAGATGCCCTCATAAGAACAGGATATGGCGCTCGACTCATCGATCAACAGTTCCGACGCGCCACAGCGATGAAACCACACTGACCTCCTCAGAAGACAAACACGGGACACGGTGGACAGAGTACCCTTCGTCGTCCAATACTTCCCCGGAGCGGAGAAGCTACGGCATCTCCTCCGGAGCCTTCAACATGTCATTGATGAAGACGAACATCTCGCCAAGGCCATCCCCACACCCCCACTTCTTGCCTTCTAACAACCACGCAACCTCAAACAGACCATTGTACGCAGGAAACTACCCAGCCTTCAGGAGAACAGTGACCACGACAGCACACAACACTGCCACAGCAACCTCTGCAAGACGTGCCGGATCATCGACACGGATGCCATCATCTCACGTGAGAACACCATCTACCAGGTACACGGTACCTACTCTTGCAACTCTGCCAACGTTGTCTACCTGATACGCTGCAGGAAAGGATGTCCCGAGGCATGGTACATTGGGGAAACCATGCAGACGCTACGACAACGGATGAATGAACACCGCTCGACAATCACCAGGCAAGACTGTTCTCTTCCTGTGGGGGAACACTTCAGCGGTTATGGGATTCAGCTTCTGATCTTCAGGTAAGCGTTCTCCAAGGCGGCCTTCACGACACACGACAGCGCAGAGTCGCTGAGCAGAAACTGATAGCCAAGTTCCGCACACATGAGGACGGCCTAAACCGGGATGTTGGATTTATGTCACACTATCAGTAACCCCCACAGCTTGCCTCCTGGACTTGCAGGCTGTCCTGTCTGGAGACAATACACATCTCTTTAACCTGTGCTTAATGCTCCCTCCACCCACATTGTCTGTATCTTTAAGATCTGGTTGGCTGTAGGGATTCGCATTCTAATCAGTGTTCTGTAACTTGATTTTGTGTCTCTGTGCCCTGTTTGAGAGCACATTTCCACTCCATCTGATGAAGGAGCAGCGCTCCGAAAGCTAATGGTATTTGCTACCAAATAAACCTGTTGGACTTTAACCTGGTGTTGTTAAAACTCTTTCCATAACCAAGTCAGTTCTGTATCCATCTAGCCAGCTCACACCAAATCCCATGCGATTTTAGTTTTTGTACCAGTCTGCCATGTGGGATCTTGTCAAATACCTTACTGAAGTCCAGATAAACTACATCCACATCCCTTCCCTCATCAATTAGCTTTGTCACCTCGACAAAAAGCTCAATCAAGTTGATGAGACATGACCTTCCCCGTACAAAATTATCCTGCCTGTCACGAACTGGTCCATTTTCTTCCAAATGTGCATACATCCTGTCCCTCAGTATCTTCTCCAAAAGCTTCCCCACCACTGACGTCAGGCTCACCAGCCTGTAATTTCCTGGATTTTCCCTGCTTCCTTTCTTAAACAAGGGAAAAACATTGGCTATTTTCCAGTCCTCTGGAACCTCGCGTGTGGTCAAAGATGACGTGAAGGTACCTATTAAGGCCCCAGCTATTTTTTCCCTTGCATCCCACAGTAACCTGGGATGGATCCTATCCAGCCCCGGGGACTTATCTACCTTCATGCAATGTAGGATATTCAACATTTGCTCCTTCGATATATTGTTGAGTTTGCACATTCTCCCCGTGTCTGCGTGGGTTTCCTCTGGGTGCTCCGGTTTCCTCCCACAGTCCAAAGATGTGCGGGTTAGGTTGATTGGCCATGCTAAATTGCCCCTTAGTGTCCTGGGATGTGTAGGTTAGAGGGATGAGTGGGGTTGTGGGGAGAGGGCCGGGTGGGATTGTTGTCGGTGCTGACTCGATGGGTTGAATAGCCTCCTTCTGCACTGTAGGGTTTCTATGATTCTATGATATTGACATTCTCTAGAGCGTTCACACACCTATCCCTGATCTCAACATCTGTCATGTCCTTCTCCTTGGTGAATACTGATACAGATCATTAAGGATCTCGCCCACTTCCTGTGGCTCCACACATAACTTCCCTCCATTGTCTTTGAGTGGGCCCACTCTTTCTCTTGCTGCCCTCTTGCTCCTAATATATGCATAAAAAGCCTTGGGATTCTCCTTGACCTGTTTGCTAAAGACATTTCATGGCCCCTTTTAGCCCTCCTCATTCCACGTTTAAGCTCCTTCCTACTTTCACTATGCTCCTCAAGGCTTCATCAGTTTTTGGATGTTTAGACCTATCGTATGCTTCCTTTTCCCCTTTGACTTACGGATAATTTCCCTTGTCATCCATGGTTCCTGAATCCTGACATTTCTATCCTTCATTTTTGTGGGGACATGTCTATCCTGCCCTTCAATCACCTGGTCTTTAAAAACCTCCCACATGCCAGACGTGGATTTTCCCTCAACTAGCCGCTCCCAATCCACATTCCCCAGTTCCTGTCTAATTTGGATGTAATTGGCCTTCGTCCAATTAATCACCCTCACTCGAGGGTCACTCTTGTCCTTATCCAAGATACCTGAAATCTTATGGAATTATGGTCGCTAAGCCCAAAATATTCCCCCACTGGAGCATCGATCACCTGGCCCGGCTCATTCCCCAATACCAAGTCAAGTATGGCCCCCTCGCTGGTTGGATTGTCAACATACTGTATCAAAAAGTCCTCCTGGACACATCTAACAAATTGTTTTCCATCCGAACCCCTGGTTGTAAGGGATTCCCAGTCTATATTCCCAAGACTGACAGAGTGGTTATCTCTGGACTCTTGCCTGTACCACGGGATAGTTTAGAGAGGAATAGGGAGAGGGAAGGTTTGAATTCATGGCTGAGGGGATGGTGCAGGAGGGAGGGGTTCAGGTACTTAAGCAATTGGGGCTCATACTGGGGAAGGTGTGACCTCTATGAGAAGGATGGTCTACACCTTAATCAGAAAGGGACCAATATCCTGGGGGGTAAATTTGCTAAGGCCATGCAGGGAGGTTTAAACTGATTCGGGGGGGGGGAGGGATCCTGAGTAGTGGGGCTGAAAGTGAGGGATGCATGGATGGGGTGGAGCAGGGTTTGAAATGTGTATACTTCAATGCCAGGAGTATTCGCAATAAAGTGGGTGAACTTGCAGCGTGGATCAGTACCTGGGACTTCGATGTTGTGGCTATTTCAGAGACATGGATAGAGTAGGGGCAGGAATGGATGCTGCAGGTCCCGGGGTTCAAATGTTTTAGTCGAAGTAGGGAAGGAGGTAGAAGAGGGGGAGGGGTAGCATTATTGGTCAGAGATTGTATCACAGTGTCAGAGAGGAGGTTTGATGAGGACTTATCTGTTGAGGTAGTATGGGCGGAGATTAGAAATAGGAGAGGAGAGGTCACCCTGTTGGGAGTCTTTTATAGACCTCCTAAAAGTTCTAGAGAGGTTGAGGAAAGGATTGCGGAGTCAATCCTGCTTAGGAGTGAAAGTAATCGGGCAATTGTTATGGGGGATTTTAACTTGACTAATATTGACTGGAATTGTTATAGCTCTAGCTCGTTAGAGGGGTCAGTTTTTGTTCAAAGCGTGCAGGAAGGTTTTTTGACTCAGTATGTAGACAGGCCAACTAGAGGTGAGGCTATATTGGATCTGGTGCTGGGAAATGAGCCAGACCAGGTGCTAGACTTGGAAGTTGGTGTGCATTTTGGTGATAGTGACCACAATTCGGTTACGTTCACCTTAGTGATGGAAAGGGATAGGCATGAACCTCGGGCCAATGGTTTTAGCTGGGGGAAGGGTAATTATGAGGCTATTAGGAGAGAATTAGGAAACATAGGTTGGACTAGGAGATTACAGAGACTGGGAACGTCCGACATGTGGAGTTTTTTCAAGGAGCAGCTACTGCGAGTCTGTGATAGGTATGTCCCTGTCAGGCAAGGAGGAATTGGTAGGGCTAGGGAACCGTGGTGCACCAAAAACGTTTCTTTGTTGGTTAAAAAGAAAAAGGAGGCTTATGTTCGGATGAGACGTGAGCACTCGGGTAGTGCACTAGAAAGCTTTAGATTGGCTAAGAGGGAGTTGAAGAGCGAGCTTAGAAGGGCTAAAAGGGGACATGAGAAGACTTTGGCGGATAGGGTTAAAGAGAATCCTAAGGCGTTCTATAGGTATGTCAAGAACAGAAGGTTGGTTAGGGCAAGTTTAGGGCCAGTTATAGATGGCAGAGGGAAGTTATGTGTGGAACCGGAGGAGATTGGTGAAGCATTGAACCAATATTTCTCTTCGGTGTTCACGCAAGGGGACATGAATATAGCTGAGGAGGACACTGGGTTGCAAGGGAGTAGAATAGACAGTATTACAGTTGATAAGGAGGATGTGCAGGATATTCTGGAGGGTCTGAAAATAGATAAATCCCCTGGTCCGGATGGGATTTATCCAAGGATTCTCTGGGAGGCAAGAGAAGTGATTGCAGAGCCTCTGGCTCTGATCTTCAGGTCGTCGTTGGCCTCTGGTATAGTACCAGAAGATTGGAGGTTAGCGAATGTTGTCCCATTGTTTAAGAAGGGGAACAGAGACTTCCCCGGGAATTATAGACCGGTGAGTCTCACTTCTGTTGTCGGCAAGATGTTGGAAAAAATTATAAGGGATAGGATTTATAGTTATTTGGAGAGTAATGAATTGATAGGTGATAGTCAGCATGGTTTTGTGGCAGGTAGGTCGTGCCTTACTAACCTTATTGAGTTTTTTGAGAAAGTGACCAAGGAGGTGGATGGGGGCAAGGCAGTGGACGTGGTATATATGGATTTTAGTAAGGCGTTTGATAAGGTTCACCATGGTAGGCTTCTGCAGAAAATGCAGATGTATGGGATTGGGGGTGATCTAGGAAATTGGATCAGGAATTGGCTAGCGGATAGGAAACAGAGGGTGGTGGTTGATAGTAAATATTCATCATGGAGTGCGGTTACAAGTGGTGTACCTCAGGGATCTGTTTTGGGGCCACTGCTGTTTGTAATATTTATTAATGATCTGGATGAGGGTATAGTTGGGTGGATTAGCAAATTTGCTGATGACACCAAAGTCGGTGGTGTGGTAGACAGTGAGGAAGGGTGTCGTAGTTTGCAGGAAGACTTAGACAGGTTGCAAAGTTGGGCCGAGAGGTGGCGGATGGAGTTTAATGCGGAGAAGTGTGAGGTAATTCACTTTGGTAGGAATAACAGATGTGTTGAGTATAGGGCTAACGGGAGGACTTTGAATAGTGTGGAGGAGCAGAGGGATCTAGGTGTATGTGTGCATAGATCCCTGAAAGTTGGGAATCAAGTAGATAAGGTTGTTAAGAAGGCATATGGTGTCTTGGCGTTTATTGGTAGGGGGATTGAATTTAGGAGTCGTAGCGTTATGTTGCAACTGTACACAACTCTGGTGCGGCCGCACTTGGAGTACTGTGTGCAGTTCTGGTCCCCACATTACAGGAAGGATGTGGAGGCTTTGGAGAGGGTGCAGAGGAGGTTTACCAGGATGTTGCCTGGTATGGAGGGGAGATCCTATGAGGAGAGGCTGAGGGATTTGGGATTGTTTTCGCTGGAAAGGCGGCGGCTAAGAGGGGATCTTATTGAAACATATAAGATGATTAGAGGTTTAGATAGGGTGGATAGTGATAGCCTTTTTCCTCTGATGGAGAAATCCAGCACGAGGGGGCATGGCTTTAAATTGAGGGGGGGTAGTTATAGAACCGATGTCAGGGGTAGGTTCTTTACCCAGAGGGTGGTGAGGGATTGGAATGCCCTGCCAGCATCAGTAGTAAATGCGCCTAGTTTGGGGGCGTTTAAGAGATCCGTAGATAGGTTCATGGACGAAAAGAAATTGGTTTAGGTTGGAGGGTCACAGTTTTTTTTTTTAACTGGTCGGTGCAACATCGTGGGCCGAAGGGCCTGTTCTGCGCTGTAATGTTCTATGTTCTATGTTCTATGTTCTATATGGGGGATGTTAAAGTCACCCACCACAACTACCCTGCTTTTTTCACACTTTTTCATTTTCTGACTTCACAATTGCTTCTCGGTCTCCTGTGGGCTGCTGGGATATCGATAGTACACTCCCAACATTATGATTTCACCCTTCCTAATCCTGAGCTTCACCCATAATGCCTCACTACAAGATCCCTCCAATGTGTCCTCCCTCAACACAGCTGTGATATGCTCCTTAATCAGCAATGCAATTCCTCCACCCCTTTTGTTTCCCCTAAAACAACAATATCCCAGAATGTTAAGCTGCCAGTCCTGTCCCTCCATTAATCATGTCTCTGTAATTGCAATAACATCATATCATACCCATTCATTTCAGTTTGTGCTATTAATTCACCATCTTGTTACCAATCTCAGGGAGGCAGTAGCACCGTGACATTGTCGCTTGACTAATAATCCAGATACCCGTGATAATGCACTGGGACCCAGGTTCAAATAGAATTTTTTTTAAAACTTCAATAAAAAAATCTGGAATTAAAAGTCTAATGAAGACCATGGAACCATTGTCAATTGTTGTAAAAACCCATCTGGTTCACTGATGTCCCTTTAGGGAAGGAAATCTGCCATCCTTACCTGGTCTGGTCTTCATGTGACTCCAGACCTACAGCAATGTGGTGAATTCCTGAATACCCTATGAAATGGCCTTGCAAGCTGTACTGAACTGCTACAAATGGAACAAAAAGGAATTAAACCAGACTGACTATCCGGCATCGAACTAAGTACCAGAAATGAAAATGGCAAACCCAGCTCTGATGATCCTGCAAAGTCCTCCTTACCAACAGCTGGGAGCATGTGCCAAAATTGGGAAAGTTGTCTCACAGACTAGTCAAACAGCCCTGACATGGCCATACCTACAGATAATGTCCCAAACACTGCCATCCCCATTCCTCACCAGCAGCACAGGCTCAGCAGAGTCAGGAGGAAGTTTCTCTGGGAATCCTAAACATCTACATGAAGTTTCACAGCACCAGATCAAACATAGACAAGGAAATATTGTGCTGATTACCATGTACCAACCCCCCATTGATGATGAATCAGCACTCCGCTATGTTGAGCACCACTTGGAGGAAGCACTAAGGTGGCACAGAATGTACACTGGGTGAGGGACTTCGATGTTCGTTACCAAGAGTGGCTCAGTAATATCACCACAGACCAAGCTGGCCGGGTCCTAAAGGACATAGCTGCTAGACTGGGACTGCGGCTGGTGGTGAGAGAACCAACAAGAGGGAAAAACATACTTGACCCCATCCTCACCAACCTGCCTGCTGCAAATGCATCTGTCTATAATAATATCAATAGGAGTGACCACCGCACAGTCCTTGTGGAGACCAAATCCCACCTTCACATTGGTGGATGATGAGTCTGGGAAAGGGTGTGTAGATAGTTTGAATCATGTTGAGATCAAAAAGAAGGAGGTATTGGGGTTCTTGAGAAACATTAGACAAGTGGGCGGCACGGTAGCACAGTGGTTAGCACTGCTGCTTCACAGCTCCAGGGACCTCAGTTCGATTCCCGGCTTGGGTCACTGTCTGTGTGGAGTTTGCACATTCTCCTCGTGTCTGCGTGGGTTTCCTCCGGGTGCTCCGGTTTCCTCCCACAGTCCAAAGATGTGCGGGTTAGGTTGATTGGCCATGCTAAAAATTGCCCCTTAGAGTCCTGAGATGTGTAGGTTAGAGGGATTAGTGTGTAAATATGTAGGGAAACTGGGGTAGGGCCTGGGTGGGATTGTGGACGGTGCAGACTCGATGGGCCGAATGGCCTCCTTCTGCACTGTAGGGTTTCTATGATTTCTAAGAAGTCCCCAGGGCCTGATGGGATATACCCCAGAATACTGAGAGAGGCAAGGGAGGAAATTGCTGGGGTCTTGAGAGAAATCTTTGTATCCTCACTGGCTACAGGGGAGGTCATGATGTGGGGATGCCGGGGTTGGACTGGGGTAAACACAGTAAGAAGTCTCACAACACCAGATTAAAGTCCAACAGGTTTATTTGGTAGCAAAAGCCACACAAGCTTTAGGAGCGCTGCCCCTTCGTCAGATGGAGTGGAAATGGAGAGATTTCCACTCCATCTGATGAAGGAGCAGCACTCCAAAAGCTAATGGTATTTGCTACCAAATAAACCTGTTGGACTTTAACCTGGTGTTGTTAAAACTCTTACTGCGTTTACCCCAATCCAACGCCGGCATCTCCACATCATATCAGTTATAGAGGACAGAGGGTGGCAGTGGAAGGGTACATTTCTGAATGGAGGGCTGTGACAAGTGGCGTTCCTCAGGGATCAGTGCTGGGACCTTTGCTGTTTGTAATATATATAACTGATTTGGAGGAAAATGTAACTGGTTTGATCAGTAATTTTGCGGAAGACACAAAGATTGGTGGATTTGCGGATAGCGATGAGGACCATCAGAGGATACAGCAGGATATAGATCAGTTGGAGACTTGGGCGGAGAGATGGCAGATGGAGTTTAATCTGGACATAAGAACATAAGAAATAGGAGCAGGAGTAGGCCATCTAGCCCCTCGAGCCTGCCCCGCCATTCAATAAGATCATGGCTGATCTGAAGTGGATCAGTTCCACTTACCCGCCTGATCCCCATAACCCCTAATTCCCTTACCGATCAGGAATCCATCTATCCGTGATTTAAACATATTCAACGAGGTAGCCTCCACCACTTCAGTGGGCAGAGAATTCCAGAGATTCACCAACCTCTGAGAGAAGAAGTTCCTCCTCAACTCTGTCCTAAACTGACCCCCCTTTATTTTGAGGCTGTGCCCTCTAGTTCTAGCTTCCTTTCTAAGTGGAAAGAATCTCTCCACCTCTACCCTATCCAGTCCCTTCATTATCTTATAGGTCTCTATAAGATCCCCACTCAGCCCTCTAAATTCCAACGATTACAAACCCAATCTGCTCAGTCTCTCCTTATAATCAACACCCCTCATCTCCGGTATCAACTTGGTGAACCTTCTCTGCACTCCCTCCAAGGTCAATATATCCTTCTGCAAATAAGGGGACCAATACTGCACACAGTATTCCAGCTGCGGCCTCATCAATGCCCTGTACAGATGCAGCAAGATATCTCTGCTTTTATATTCTATCCCCCTTGTGATATAGGCCAACATCCCATTTGCCTTCTTGATCACCCGTTGCACCTGCAGACTGGGTTTTTGCGTCACATGCACAAGGACCCCCAGGTCCCTTTGCACAGTAGCATGTTGTAATTTTTTTCCATTTAGATAATCCAATTTGCTATTATTTCCTCCAAAGTGAATAACCTCGCATTTGTCAACGTTATACTCCATCTGCCAGATCCTTGCCCACTTGCTCAGCCTGTCCAAATCTCTCTGCAGATCTTCTACGTCCTCCACACGATTCACTTTTCCACTTATCTTTGTGTCGTCTGCAAACTTTGTTACACTACACTCAATCCCCTCCTCCAGATCGTCTATATAAATGGTAAATAGTTGAGGCCCCAGTACCGATCCCTGCGGCACGCCACTAGTTACCATCTGCCAACCAGAAAAGCACCCATTTATTCCGACTCTCTGCTCCCTGTCGGATAGCCAATCCTCAATCCACGCTAACACCCTACCCCCAACTCCGTGGACGCTTACACCCTACCCCCAACTCCATGGACAAATGTGAAGTAATGCATTTTGGAAGATCTAATACAGATAGAAAATATACAGTAAATGGCAGAACCCTTAAGAGTATTGATAGGCAAAGGGATCTGGGTGTACAGGTATACAGGTCACTGAAAGTGGCAATGCAGGTGGAGAAGGTAGTCAAGAAGGCATATGGCATGCTTGCCTTCATCGGCTGGGGCATTGAGCTTAAAAATTGGCAAGTCATGTTGCAGTTTTATAGAACCTTAGTTAGGCCGCACTTGGAATATAGTGTTCAATTCTGGTCGCCACACTACCAGAAGGATGTGGAGGCTTTGGAGAGGGTACAGAAAAGATTTACCAGGATATTGCCTGGTATGGGGGGCATTAGCTATGAGGAGAGGTTGGAGAAACTTGGTTTGTTGTCACTGGAACGACGGAGGTTGAGGAGCGACCTGATAGAAGTCTACAAGATTATGAGGAGCATGGACAGAGTGGATAGTCAGAAGCTTTTTCCCAAGGTGGAAGAGTCAATTACTAGGGGGCACAGGTTTAAGGTGCGAGGGGCAAGGTTTAAAAGAGATGTACGAGGCAGATTTTTTACACAGAGAGTGGTGGGTGCCTGGAACTCATTGCTGGGGAAAGTAGGGGAAGCGGATACGGAATGACTTTTAAGGGGCATCTTGACAAATACATGAATAGGATGAGAATAGATGGTTATGGTCCCTGGAAGGGTAAAGGGTTTTAGTTAAGTCAGGCAGCATGGTCGGTGCAGGCTGGGAGGGCTGAAGGGCCTGTTCCTGTGCTGCAATTTTCTTTGTTCTTTGTTCTTTGATACCCTCCATGGTGTTGAGTGGCACTATCACTGTGCTAAGTAGGATAGACTTCCAACTTGAGATCTAGCAACTCAAGACTGGGCATCCATGAGGTGCTGTGGGGGGCCATCAGCAGTAGCAGAATAGTACTCCACCACAATCTGTAACCTCATGGCCTGGCATATCCCCCACTCTACCATTGCCACCAAGCAGGGAATCAACCCTGGTTCAATGAAGAATGCAGGAGGGCATGCCAGGAGTAACACCATGCATACCTAAAAATGAGGTGTCCATCTGGTGAAGCTACAACACAGGACTACTTGCATGCCAAACAATGTAAGCAGCAAGTGGTAAGAGCTAAGCGATCCCACAACAAAAGGATCAGATCTAAGCTCTGCTGCCCTGTCACATCCAGTCGTGAATGGTGGGCAACTAAACAATTCATTGGAGGAGGAGGCTCCATAAATATCCCAATCCTCAATGATTCAGGGGTCCAGCACATCAGTGCAAAAGATTTGCAACAATCTTCAGCCAGAAGTGCCAAGTTTATAATTAATTTTCAACTCTAGGCCTATGGCCTAGCGGCACGGTAGCACAGTGGTTAGCACTGCTGCTTCACAGCTCCAGGGTCCCGGGTTCGATTCCCGGCTCGGGAAACTGTCTGTGTGGAGTTTGCACATTCTCCTCGTGTCTGCGTGGGTTTCCTCCGGGTGCTCCGGTTTCCTCCCACAGTCCAAAAAGATGTGCGGGTTAGGTTGATTGGCCAGGTTAAAAATTGCCCCTTAGAGTCCTGGGATGCGTAGGTTAGAGGGATTAGCGGGTAAATTGGCGGGTTAAAAAAGGGATTAGCGGGTAGGGCCTGGGTGGGATTGTGGTCGGTGCAGACTCGATGGGCCGAATGGCCTCCTTCTGCACTGTAGGGTTTCTATGATTCTATGATTCTATGATTAACCAGGGTCCACTTGCCAACAAATCAGGATTCTCTTCTCATACATTATAATGGGGTTTCCTCCGCCATTTGTATTCTTGTGATTGTCCTGATGAGACAAAAAACGTCAACAAAATGTCTTTTTTTAGCAACCTTCTGGTTTGTCTCGATTGAACCTGCCTCTATCACACTGTCAGACAGCACATTCCAGATCCTAACACTCGCTGCGTGAAAAGGTTTCTCCTCATGTCCCCATTGCTTTTGTTGCCAATTATCTTAAATCTGTGCCCTCCAATTCTCAATCTTTCCATCAGTGGGAAAAGCTTTTCTCTGCTCACTCTGTCCAGACGCCTCATGATTTTGAACATCTCCCAACTATACTGTCCCTTCTACTACTGCTATATTCACAGAATCAGAAAATTGTTCTGGCACAGAATTAGGCCATTTGGCCCATTGTGTCTGCACCGACTCTCGAAGCGAGCATCTTGACTTAGTGTCTTTTCCCCGTACCCTTGCACATTGGTTCTATTCATGTTCTTCCTACAAAATGCACCACCTCTCACTTCTCCGCATTGAACTTCATCTGCCACCTATCTGCCCACACCACCAACTTGTCTATGTAATTTTAAAGTTCTACACTGTCCTCCTGACAGTTTACAATGCTTCCAAGTTTTGTATCATCTGCAAACTTTGAAATTGTCCCCTTCACACCAACATCTCGATCATTAATATATAACAGGAAAAGCAAGGATCCCAATACCGATCCCTGGGGAACTCCACTACAGACCTTCCCCCAGCCTGAAAAATATCCATTAGCCATTATTCTCTGCTTCCTCTTGTTCAACTAATTTTGTGTTCATGTTGCTGCTGTCCCTATTATTCCATGAACTATAACTTTTCACACAAGTCTGTTGTGTGGCACTGTATCGAATGCCTTCTGAAAGTCTATGTGCACCACATCAACAGCATCACCTTCATTGACCCTTTCTGTTACCCCCATCAAAAAAGTTAGTTAAACAAGATTTCCCCTTTAGAAATCCGTGCTGGCTCTTTCTAATCAAACTACATTTTTCCATTTGACTACTGATCTGCTGCTCCTGCCGCTGCCATTGGGATTTCCCATTGATTCCACCCCAGGCCACCAGGAAGCACATACTGTAACTGGGCCATCGGGAGGATCAGAAGATCCTGCTGGCATGAAGAGCCAGAATATCGTGCCCAAAGTGTCCGGGAACATTCCCCCTTCCCAATGTCTGAAGCTCAGACTACAGCTCATCAGCAGGTATGTCATGCTCGAACTGTATAAAATGCTGGTTAGACCACAGCTGGAATTTTGTGTGTAGTTCTGGTCACCGCACAGGAAGGACATGATTGCTCTGGAGAGAGTGCAGAGGAGATTTAGAAGAATGGTGCCAGGGTTTGAAAATTGCAGCTATGAGGAGTGATAGGATAGGCTGGGGTTGTTTTTTCTTAGAACAGAGGAGAATAAGGGGTGACCTAATTGAGATTCACAAAATTATGAGGGTTTAGACAGGGTAGACAGGAAAGACTTGCTTTCCCTAGCTAAGGGGCCAATTATGAGGGGGCCTAGATTTAAGGTTATTAGTAAAAGAATTAGAAGGGATGTTTGGAAAATCCTTTGCACTCAGAAAGTAGCAGGCATCTAGAATTCACTGCTGTAACCTGCAAGGACCAAGGCTGGAAAGTAGGATTAAAATGAGCACCGAGTTTCTTTTTCCTCTTTTGGACCAGTACAGGCACGTTGGGCTGAGTGGCCTGATTCTGCACCATTAATTTTCTACGGTTCTCCGGTTCTAACTCTGAGCTGAAAGTTTCTCTGGGTTTTTTTTGAAGTTTCATTGTCGTTCAGATTTGAAGAATACATCAGACTGCTGAGAAAAAATGAAATTCTGACCTAAATGAAACTGAGCTAATGATGTAGTTGCCGTGGAGGTGGAATGAGAGAAAACAGATTTGCTTTTTATTGGTTCCTCTTTTAAAGAGCTAACGAGAGTCAATGAATACCATATGGCATTGGATTTCAACGTCTGTTAACAAGTGGACTTTACATGAGAAACTACTCTTGTCATTTCAGTGGATCATCACTGAGAGAATTAGTCGTATTTTTGCACAGTTGCTAACAGGTAGGAGGCTCCTGTTTCTTTTCTGATCTGGTTGTGAATCAGCTTTGGAAGCATAAGATTTGGGTAATTGGAGAATGATATCCCATGATTCATTCCAGTCAGAATGTCGTTCACATTAAAAGCAGGGCAGCTCAGAAAGCAGGGGTGTGTGTCACACTACCCCACACCGCCCAGCACCCCAAACCTTCGGAGGGATTGCTTAATCCAGACATTTGTGGGATTACTGAGGGAGAAAATCCATCAAAGGGTAACTGACATATGTCTCTCTGAGAGATGGCACTCTCTCTCTCTGACCTATTCCCCTCATATTAGACTGTGGTGGGAAATCAACTGACAGGATCAGATATCAGACATTACAAGAAGCCAGTGTGTTTCAAAGAATTATCTGCTAATGACAACAAGTGAATATTGAATAATATATATTACGGTACAGTGTTTATTGCTATGGTTCCTGCCATCTGGCCAGCTGCTTCACCATCTGTTAGGTTTTATGCCTAAAAGACTCAGGATAAGAGAGAAAATAAAATGTAACACAAATACACGAGGGAGACCTTATACTTCTGTACATGTGCCAGCTTAATATTAGCTCAAATGTGGCAGTGAATTTCATATTCACAGCATTTCTCTGTCAAGAAATTACTCCTTAATTCTTTATTTGAGCTGTTAGTCACTATCTTATATTTATTCCTCTTAGTTCTGGACTCAGCCACAAATAGGAACACTTTTTCCAATCCACCTAGCAAAACCTCCCTTCATAATGTTAAAGACCTTGACCTACTCTCTTAGTCTTTCCTTGTCCAGAGGAGAGCCCCACTCATGGATGAGAGGGGTGTGGAGGGATATGGTCCAAGTGCAGGTCAGTGGGACTAGGCATAAAATGGTTCGGCACAGACAAGAAGGGCCAAAAGGCCTGTTTCTGAGCTGTAATTTTCTATGGTTCTGTTTCCTCTTTCTGAGCAGTTGTGTCCCTCCAATTCCGGTTTCACGCTTGTAAATCTTTTTTCCTGCATTTCTTTAGTGCTTCAATATCCTTTTTGTAGTCCAGAAACTGGAACTGTGCGCGCTGATATTCAGGATTGGAGGTTTAAGTGGATGATTATTATTCAGCAGCTTGCTCACCCCAGCCTGATGTCCTTCCACTCAAATCCACTCAAATTGAATTAATTCATCCAAAGGGTAATCTCATGCCCACCTCCACCAACTATTGTCTAATCAAGGTTATCTCCTTACTATTGAGTTATATTCCTCCAGAATTGAACCATATTGAGAACTTAAGATGTAGGAGCAGGAGTAGACAATATGCCTCCTCAAACGTACTTGGCCAATCAATGAGATTATGATTAATCCTTTGCTTCATTACCACTTTCCCAAAAATTAAAAATCACACCATGGTGGCACAGTGGTTAGCACTGCTGCCTCACAGTGCCAGGGACATGGGTTCAATTCTAGCCTTGGGTGACTGTTTGATTTGATTTGATTTATTATTGTCACATGTATTAGTATGCAGTGAAAAAGTATTGTTTCTTGCTCTACACAGACGAAGCATACTGTAAATGGAGAAGGAAAAGAGAGAGTGCAGAATGTAGTGTTACAGTCATACCTAGGGTGTAGAGAAAGATTAACTTAGTGCGAGGTAAGTCCATTCAAATGTCTGACAGCAGCAAGGAAGAAGCTGTTCTTGAGTCGGTTAGTACATGACCTCAGATTTTTATATCTTTTTCCTGATAGAAGAAGGTGGAAGAGAGAATTTCCGGGGTGCGTGGGTTCCTTGATTATGCTGGTTGCTTTTCCGAGGCAGCGGGAAGTGTAGACAGAGTCAATGGATGGGAGGCTGGTTTGCGTGATGGATTGGTCTACATTCATGACCTTTTGTCGTTTATTATAGTCTTGGGCAGAGCAGGAGTCATATCTAGCTGTGATACAACCAGAAAGAATGTTTTCTATGGTGCACCTGTAAAGGTTAGTGAGAGTCGTAGCTGACATGCCAAATTTCCTTAGTCTTCTGAGAAAGTAGAGGCATTAGTGGGCTTTCTTAACTATAGTGTCGACATGGGGGGACCAGGACAGATTGTTGGTGATCTGGACACCTAAAAACCTGAAGCTCTCGACCCTTTCTACTTCGTCCCCATTGATGTAGACAGGGGCATGTTCTCCTTTACGCTTCCTGAATCGATGACAATCTCCTTCATTTTGTTGACATTGAGGGAGAGATTATTGTTGCTGCACCAGTTCACCAGATTCTCTATCTCATTCCTGTACTCTGTCTCGTCATTGTTTGAGACCCGACCCACTACGGTAGTGTTGTCAGCAAACTTGGAAATCGAATTGGAGGGGAATTTGGCCGCACAGTCATAGGTGTATAAGGAGTATAGTAGGGGGCTGAGAACACAGCTTTGTGGGACACCGGTGTTGAAGATGATGATGGAGGAGGTGTTGTTGCCTATCTTTACTGATTGTAGTCTGTGAGTTAGGAAGTTCAGGATTCAGTCGCAGTGGGAAGTGCCGAGGCCCAGGCCACAGAGTTTGGAGGTGAGATTTGTGGGAATAATGGTGTTGAAGGCTGGGCGATAGTCAATAAATAGGAATCTGACATAGAAGAAACATAGAAAAACTACAGCACAAAACAGGCCCTTTGGCCCCACAAGTTGTGCTGAACATATCCCTACCTTTTAGGCCTACCTATAACTCTCCATCCTATTAAGTCCCATGTACTCATCCAGGAGTCTCTTAAAAGACCCTATTGAGTTTGCCTCCACCACCACTGACGGCAGCCGATTCCACTCGCCCACCACCCTCTGTGTGAAAAACTTACCCCTAACATTTCCCCTGTCCCTACCCCCCAGCACCTTAAACCTGTGTCCTCTCGTAGCAGCTTCCACACTCGGAAAAAGCCTCTGAGAGTCCACCCGATCTACGTCTCTCAACTTCTTATATACCTCTATTAGGTCTCCTTTCATCCTACGTCTCTCCAAGGAGAAAAGATCGAGCTCCCTCAGCCTATCCTCATAAGGCATGCCACTCAATCCAGGCAACATCCTTGTAAATCTCCTCTGCACCCTTTCAATCTTTTCCACATCCTTCCTGTAATGAGGCGACCAGAACTGAGCACAGTACTCCAAGTGGGGTCTGACGAGGGTCTTATATAGCTGCATCATTATCCCCGGACTCCTAAACTCAATCCCTCGAATGATAAAGGCCAGCACACCATATGTCTTCTTAACCACCTCCTCCACCTGCGGGGCCGATTTTAGAGTCCTATGGACCCGGACCCCAAGGTCCTTCTGATCCTCTACAGTACTAAGAGTCTTTCCCTTTATATTGTACTCCTTATATCGCATTGGACCTGCCAAAATGGACCACTATGCATTTATCTGGGTTGAAGTCCATCTGCCACTTCTCCGCCCAGTCTTGCATCCTATCTATGTCCCTCTGTAACTTCTGACATCCCTCCAGACTATCCACAACCCCACCAACCTTCGTGTCATCGGCAAACTTACCAACCCATCCCTCCACTTCCTCATCCACGTCATTTATGAAAATGACAAACAGCAAGGGTCTCAGAACAGATCCCTGGGGCACATCACTGGTGACCGACCTCCATTTAGAAAAAGACTCATCTATACCCACTGTCTGCCTCCTTTGGGCAAGCCAGTTCTGGATCCACAGGGCAGCAGCCCCTTGGATCCCATGCCCCCTCACTTTTTCTAGAAGCCTTGCATGGGGGACCTTATCGAACGCTTGATGACATAGGTGTCCTTGTTATCTAGGTGTTCCAGGGTTGAGTGCAGGGCCAGGGAGATGGCGTCTGCTATGGAGCTGTTGTGGCGGTAGGCAAACTGTAGTGGATCCAGGTAATCCGGGAGGCTGGAATTGATTTGTGCCATGACTAACCTTTGGAAGCACTTCATAATGGTGGATGTGTGGAGTTTGCACGCTCTCTCCATGTCTGCGTGGGTTTCCTTCGGGTGCTTTAGTTTCCTCCCACAGTCAGAAAGATGTGCAGGTTAGGTGGATAGGCCATGCTAAATTGCTCCTCAGGTAAATGCATGGGGTTACAGGGATAGGGCCTGGGTGGGATTGTTGTTGGTGCAGACTCAATGTGCTGAGTGGCCTCCTTCTGTACTCTAGGTATACTATGTACCTTCAATGCATTCTTCTATGCAAAGATCAGAAATCTGTCCGTTCCAACCCTGAACATACTCAATGATCAGACATTGATAACTCTCCGGGGAGAGAACTCCAGTGATTCTTAGTGAAGAACTTTGCTCTCACACTTTTTGACCTTTACTTGTGTTGCTACATTAAGCAAATTATTTGCTACATTACAACAGTGACTACATTTCAATAAGGACTTCATTAGATGCAAAGTGCTTTGGGACATCTTGAGGCAATGGAAGTTCCTATCTCAATGCAAGGATTTTCTTTTAATGTGCCTTGGGATGATTTGCTAAGTTAAAGGCTGTTATTGTTTATGTTTATAAGTTTTGAACAATAAGAGGTGAACTCATTGAAACGTATAAAATTGTTACAGGATCGGTTGGATGTAGATAGGATGTTTCCCCTGGTGGGGTGGTCTAGAACCAGCGGCACAATCTCAGAATAAGGGCTAGGCCATTTAGGAATAAGATGAGGAGGAATTTCCTCCTTCAGAGGGTGGTGGATCTTTGGAATTCTCTACCCCAGAGGGCTGCGGAGGTTCGATCACTAAGCATGTTGAAGAAGAGATTTTTAAATTTCAGGATATGAGGATAGCATGGGACAGCAGCATTGAGGTAGATGATCATAGAATCCCTAAGTGCAGAAGGAGGCCATTCAGCTCATCGAGTCTGCACCGACTCTCTGACAGAGTATGTTAGTCAGGCCCAATCCCGTGGTCCCACACATTTCCCACGGCCAATCTACCTAACCTACACATCTTTGGACTGTGGGAGGAAATCAGAGCACCCGGAGGAAACCTATGCAGACACAGGGAGAATGTGCAAACTCCACATAGTCACCCAAGGCCGGAATTGAACCCAGGTCCCTGGCACAGTGAGGCAGCAGTGCTAACCACTGTGCCACCATGCTGCCATGATCTGATTGAATGGCTGAGCAGATTCTAAGGGCTGAATGGCCTAATTCTGTTCCTATGTTCCTATGGATCTATATTCCCAAATCTCTTTGCTCATTTAGTCCATTTTGTTTCGAAGAAATATGCGGGGAGGGAGACCTCATCTCAACTTCATGTTAAAATTGCGGGCTGTTGCAGGCTGTCACATAATGCTCCTCTTCTGATCTCTGTTCCTCTTCCTCTTGGAGTCTTCTAAGAACATCTGCAGACGTGAACAACGATTGATCTTGCAGCTGCCTCTGGGTTTGTGATGGGCGCCTGCAGTTTGCCCGTAATAAACACATGAGGCCAGTGGACCGTTTCAGGGGGCACGCCCCAATTCAAATGTGATTCATGTTCCATGCTTCCAATCTCTACATCAGTTCTGCCTATTGAGAGCAACAGTTTGCACCAGCACTTTTCTCTGCATGACACCACTTGACATTTTCTGTTACTTGCAGAAACCGACAATCTTTTATATTGAAAGTTTATGCGGACAGCTTAATTGGCCAGAATTATCTCAGGCAGATTGAGGTTGTTGTCAGTCTTGGTTCAGTGGGTAGCATGCTCATCTCTGAAGCAGGTTTCACTGGGTCCACCCTCTACAGGGATGCTGGTCTGTGTGAAAAGACACAATAACCACAATGACACTTGCCCAGCAACTGCCCAGCAATTTGATCTTGCTATTAGGAGCCTCCTAAGGACTTTTCCTGTGATTGCTTTGAGCTACACAAAGTGGATGGTGGGCTTTTGTTGACCAGTGTAACTGGATAATCGAAGCAAACTGCTTGGTTAACGTTGGCTGTCTTGCACGGGCACGATGGGCTAAGTGTCCTTCTTCTATGGTGTAAGATTCGATGATTCAAGTACCGCTAAGTGTTAAATTGAAGAGAGACTGTTCCGCATTTGAAACATCTCCAGTGGTGTGGGAACCTGTTCTCCTCTGAGGGACCGAGGTTTCAGAGGCCAGTTCCTGCCTCCATGCCTCTTAATATTGTTCAACAATTAATCAATTCGTTATCTCTGCTGCGTTTTATTTAAGCACAGGGAGGGTCTGCTTCAATTCTTTACTACCTTTGTTTGCAACCCCCTGCTGCACTGGCCATGGGCTGTGCCCTGAGTGCCCTGTTGTTGTTGCCATTAACATCGTATGGTCACTGTGACAATACAGCAGCTAACCATTTCTGGAATGCAGCACGCTGATATGTGAAAACAAGACTAAGATAGTAGTGAAGTTACTGAAAAAGGAAGATTGCTGCCCGTACTCGAGCTCTGAGCATGGTATTCCTGCCCTTTACCATCTTCAATGAGTAGGAAGTAATTTCTCTGCCAGTTTGCCCCACATGGGTGACAGGCTGATCCACTCTGCTGCTTATTCTGGTTTGATGAGAGGAAAATCGTTGCAAGAGCTTAACTTTTCTCAGGAACAGAGGCCTGATTTTGCCAGCTGTTCATGCCTTGCCACCAATGCCAGCGAGAATGAGAATTTGATGCTCAGCCAAATCTCCGGTCATTGCAGCGGGACTGGAAAATTCCAGCTGCAGGTGAGATCAGAGAATCTGGCCCAGAATTTGAGCAGAATTTATTCAGAAAGTTACTGATAACTCCTAGAAGTGTTGCAGGAGAATCTTTTGGAAGAATCCTATAGTTTGTTATCAGACCTGACTTAATGAAGGCTTTATGACTTTAAGAGCCAGTTAGTTCTGCTCAGTTCTGGGGGAGGCAAGGCCTAGTGGTATTATTGCTAGATTATTAATCCAGAAACTCAGCAAATGTTCTGGGACCTGGGTTCGAATCTCACAATGGCAGAGGGTGGAATTTGAATTCAATCAAAAAATCTGAAGTAAGGAATCTACTGATGAAACCATTGTCAATTGTCGGAAAAACACATCTGGTTCACTAATCTTTTAGGGAAGGAAATCGGCCTCCTTACTTGGTCTGGCCTACATGTAACTCCAGAGCCACAGCAATGTGGTTGACTCTCAACTGCCTTCCAACAGCAATTAGGGATGGGTGATAAATGCTGGCCACCCAGCGATGCCCATGTCCCACGAATGAATAAAAAAAAACATTTATCCCTCAACATAAGTACATTATATGGGCTGGATTTTCTCCTCTCAACATGCTCAGCACCAGGAGGTGCATGGGGCCAAAATGTTGTACTTACCAGGCCATTCCCACTGCCCACTATTTTTCCCAAGTAAGGAAACATGGCATGTTGCAACCCAAAATTGGCCGGGGCATTGAGTTTAAAAATTGGCAAGTCATGTTGCAGCTTTTTAGAACCTTAGTTAGCCCGCACTTGGAATATAGTGTTCAATTCTGGTCGCCACACTACCAGAAGGATGTGGAGACTTTGGAGAGGATACAGAAAAGATTTACGAGGTTGTTGCCTGGTATGGAGGGCATTAGCTATGAGGAGAGGTTGGAGAAACCTGGTTTGTTCTCACTGGAACGACGGAGGTTAAGGGGCGACCTGATAGAAGCCGACAAGGTTATGATGGGCATGGACAGAGTGGATAGTCAGAAGCTTTTTCCCAGCGTGGAAGAGTCAATTACTAGGGGGCATAGATTTAAGGTGCGAGAGGCAAGGTTTAAAGGAGATGTATGAGGCAAGATTTTTACACAGAGGGTGGTGGGTGCCTGAAACTCGCTGCCGGTGGAGGTGTGGAAGCAAATACAATAGTGAGTTAAGGGGCATCTTGACAAATACATGAATAGGATGGGAATAGAGGGATATGCTCCCCGGAAGGATAGGGGGTTTTAGTTCAGTCGGGCATTATGGTCAGTGCAAGTTTGGAGGGCCAAAGGGCCTGTTCCTGTGCTGTAATTTTCTTTGTTCTTTGTTCTTTGAAATGCCCTTAAAGTGACATCAGGTTTGCTATTTAAATACCCGCTTCAGATACATTTTTCCCGCAGATTGCTATTTTCTTAGAGATAGGTGCCTTCCTGAAGGTTCTGTGAATCACGCCATTTTTTGAAACATGGTGGCAGCCTGTTGTGGAGTTGGGAAATTTTGAGATGTGAGTTTAAAAGTTCTTGTCAACTCCAACCATGCTGTTCGAAAAGATAAAACTATTAATGCAGTGATTGATCGTGGGATTCAGTCTTTAAGGTGGCACAGTGGCACAGTGGTTAGCACTGCTGCCTCACAGCACCAGGGACCCGGTTCAATTCCGACTTTGGGTCACTGTCTGTGTGGAGTTTGCACGTTCTCCCTGTGTCTGCGTGGGTTTCCTCCGGGTGCTCCGGTTTCCTCCCACAGTCCAAGCATGTGTGGGTTAGGTGGATTAGCCATGTTAAATTCTCCCTTAGTGTCCCAATATGTGCAAGTTTGATGGATTAGCCATGGTAAATGTGTGGGGTTATGGAGATAGGGTGAGAGAAGAGGGGCTGGATAAGATACTCTGCCAGGAAGTTGAGTTGACTTGATGGGCCAAATGGCCTCCTCTTGCACTGTGGGGATTCTAGCCTATGAAAAGGTCAGCAACTACTGCATTGTCCAGCACTGTGTAAGTGTCTGGCTACATTAGTGTATTTTCTCCATTGGAGAAAGTGCCCACCTGCCTTCAACAGTATTGTATTAATGTGTGTAGGGGAACCTATGGTTTGATTTTCAAATTGATGTAATGTGATGACATCTGGCAAGCCTTTGGGGCAGTCTTTCAGTATCCACTAGCTACAGACCATATAATAACACTGGGAACTCCTTAACCTGATCATCAAACTGTCAACACAGGCAAACAGACATCCAAAATCCCCTTGAAAACAATTACCCTTTTCACAAGCTCATAAAAATGTCCAACACACAACCAATCGTACTGTCGTTGAAAAAACTCCTAATCTTGTCCAAGTAAACAAATAGGATGTTATAGCACCACTTCAAAGCAGAAGTTACTTACGACAAGCTCTTTCTATATTTATTTTGAATGCACAGGATGGGATACGTTTGGTAGATATCGGAAAAATCTGCTGTACAAACCAGTGCTCTGATCCACAAGGCCCAGGAATGTAACCTCTTAACTCAGTCAGGCATGTTCAATTAGATTTAATTAAGAATAACAATAAAAACAATAAATTATATTTACATAGTGCCTTTAACACAATGAAACAACCTAAAGTTCTTCACTGGAGCAGTAAGAAACAAAGAATGGCCCTGAGCCACAAAAGGAAAGATTAGGCCAATGACCAGAAATGTAGTCAGACAAGTAGGTTTTGAGGGGAGGAACATGGAGAGGTGCAGAGGGGTAGGGCCTCGGCAAGTGAAGGCACAATAATCAAAGGTGGAGCTATTATAACTGGGGATTCACAGGAGCACTAGAATGAGGGTGCAGCTATCCGGGTGGCTGTGGGCATGGAGGAGATTACAGAGTAAGAAGTTTAACAACACCAGGTTAAAGTCCAACAGGTTTATTTGGTAGCAAAAGCCACACAAGCTTTCGGAGCTCCAAGCCCCTTCTTCAGGTGAGTGGGAATTCTGTTCACAAATGGTGGAGATTACAGAAGCAGGGAGAGGTCAGGCATGGGGGGATTTGAAAACAGGGATAACAGCTGAGTTATATTGAGGCTGGGTAAAGAGCCAATGGGGCTGAGATCCAACTTCAGTGAATCAGCAGCTTAATTACACTCCACCTCAAGCTGAAGATTGTCTGTCCCTGCTCTGCACTAGGGGTCAGGATGGGGTTCAACACCAACCCCCCCCCCCCCACCACCACCACCACCTCCTCCCCCCCCACCCCGCCCACATCTCTCTCTACCCTTTCCCCCGCTACGCCATGCTGGCTATGGGAAAATAAAGCCTCCTTTCATTCTTCAGGAACGCAACAGCAATATGCAGGTAGTAACCATATAACTGGTATCACCATTTGCAGCATACTGGAACAGTCCCTATTGTCAACAGGCTGCTAATTACTGGGATATCGGATAAATTATAGAGTCACAGAATCCTACCGTGCAGAAGGAGTCAATTTGGGCCATCAAGTCTACACTGACTCTCTGATAGATCATCTTACCCCAAGCTCACCCCATCATCGTAACCTCACTCATTTACCATGGTTCATCTCCCTAGCCTACACATCTTTGGGTACTCAGGGGCAATTTAGCATGGTTAATCCCCTACACATCTTTGGATAGTGAGAGAAAACAGGAGCACTCGGAGGAAACCCACGCAGACATGGGGAGAACATGCAGACTCTGCACAGACAGTCATCCAAAGCCGGAATTGAACCTGGGTCCCTGGCGCTGTGAGGCAGCAGTGCTAACCACTGTGCCATCATGCCACCAGGAGCAGGTGGACCTCCAGCCTCTGGAGAGGAGCAGTGAAAAAGGGCGAAAAATGTGAAAAAGATGTATCTGAAATGAGTGTAATTCTGAGTATTATGACTGCCATTTTAATTGCCCCACCTGCAGCCTGAATTGACTTTACAGATGAGCCTGTGGTGACAGCACACTCTTAATCTGCGAGACACGCTACAATTTAGGTGACAGAGATTTACAATATGAAATAAATACCTGACTCAGCCCATCTTGTTCTCATTTCAAAATTCCCAAAAGACATCCTTGTATATCTACATTCCCCATGTGGGGAACAGTGCACCTGGGCCTCCAATGCATCTTGCAGTCTGTTGCTATGGAAATTCTTCAGCATATGTGGTGTAGAGTTCGGCATTCAGTGGAAAATCACTATCAGTGTTTGCAAATATTTGTTTTTGCTTTTGGTCAAGGAAAATTGCTGGTTGGATCTGGAACAGGACTTGAGGGATTTAATCTCTAATCAGCTGAGCAGAACTGCAAATCGGATGCTTCAAGGGAAAATTCTCCTTTCCTGCCTATTCCGAAAGACTTGCACCTTTCAAAATATTCCCAATTATATATTGCATGATCTCTTCAAAAATTTCTTTCCGTAATTTCCTAATACTAAAAGTGAGAAGGTGCAATTAAAGAATAGTGATTAATTCATGATATCCTGAAGAAAAACAACTTACAAAACGCTTCATAACCTTTGTCTGGCTTAAACTATTTTTGCAAATGTATTCCTGTAGCACTGGTAATGATCTGAAAGTGGGCAGTGTACTCTCAGGATATGCTGATATACAACAGCCAATTAAAAGTTGCACAACTAAGCAGCATCTTCTGTTCCAATGCAGGATTCTGGGCAATGTCAGGTTTGCACGCTCTCCTCAGCTCTGACAATGCCCAATTGTCAGTCCTTGCCCTAACCGGCAGATGTACGGGATGGTTGGCAACTCCTTACAGCGTGGCTGACAGAACCTCTGGGCCACCTGCCTCTCCTGAAGCGGCCTTCAAAAAAACCCCAAAAGCGAATCTGCTCCTCATCCATGACTACATTTTCCACTTCAGTGGGAGGGCACTGGTTAGATCATGTGCACATCTAGGAAGCCCGAGCAGGGCAGTCCTGGTGCCAATGTCCTGGAGGAGTCTAGTACAGGCTTTAGGGCTCATATCAGCATATGCAAGGGGCCTTAACCTTGTTCTAAGTAGGCATTCCTGATGTCTGCAACTGATCCTATCCAGTTTTCGGTCAAACATTTTTCAAGAGTCCTTGAAGCACAAGGACGCTGGTCTTCAAAATTTGCCTTTTCTGTACACATCTGTAACAGGTGTGTTTAAGTCCGTTTCTTACCTCTTTGTTGACAGGTCAGGGTTGAAGCCAATCAGTCAGGTTCCAAAAATCACCCATTTTACCTTCGCATCAATTTCAGCAACATCACATCATCAGTTTCTATCTGGAGAACCAAATGAAAATTACCCCTGTAGTGACAACCCAGTGACAATACACTGAGCTCTGAGTCAGAAATTCATTGGTTCTAGCCTCAATACAGCCAATTTGGTGTTATACCACTCACGGTTCTGTCTTTCAAAGAACAAAGAACAATACAGCACAGGAACAGGCCCTTCGGCCCTCCAAGCCCGCGCCGCTCCCTGGTCCAAACTAGACCATTCTTTTGTATCCCTCCATTCCCACTCTGTTCATGTGGCTATCTAGATAAGTCTTAAACGTTCCCAGTGTGTCCGCCTCCACCACCTTGCCCGGCAGCGCATTCCAGGCCCCCACCACCCTCTGTGTAAAATACGTCCTCCTGATATCCGTGTTAAACCTCCCCCCCCCGCCCTCACCTTGAACTTATGACCCCTCGTGAACGTCACCACCGACCTGGGAAAAAGCTTCCCACCGTTCACCCTATCTATGCCTTTCATAATTTTATACACCTCTATTAGGTCACCCCTCATCCTCTGTCTTTCCAGTGAGAACAACCCCAGTTTACCCAATCTCTCCTCATAACTAAGCCCTTCCATACCAGGCAACATCCTGGTAGACCTCCTCTGCACTCTCTCTAAAGCCTCTACGTCCTTCTGGTAGTGTGGCGACCAGAATTGGACGCAGTATTCCAAATGCGGCCGAACCAACATTCTATACAACCGCAACATCAACTTTTATACTCTATGCCCCGTCCTATAAAGGCAAGCATGCCATATGCCTTCTTCACTACCTTCTCCACCTGTGCCGTCACCTTCAAGGATCTGTGGACTTGCACACCCAGGTCCCTCTGCGTATCTACACCCTTTATGGTTCTGCCATTTATGGTATAGCTCCCCCCTACATTAGCTCTACCAAAATGCATCACTTCGCATTTATCTGGATTGAACTCCATCTGCCATTTCTTTGCCCAAATTTCCAGCCTATCTATATCCTATCTATATCTATTTCGGATGGGATGTCATATTGAAGGCCCCTCTATGTGAGACAAGGGTGAAAATTTCCCATTACGCATGTGGCGGGAATCATCACGGGCGAGATAGAAACTTCAGTGGACCTGTTTAAAGATCCGTGAGCTCGGTGGGAATTTCTGCTCTTGGGGCACGTGCAACTGGAAAATCCCACCCAAGGTCAAAGATAAAGTTAAAGTTTCATTTATTAGCCACAAGTAGGCTTACATTAACACTGCAATGAAGTTGCTGTGAAAATCCTCTTGTCGTTACACGCCAACACCTGTTTGGGTACACTGAGGGAAAATTTAACATGGCCAATGCACCTAATCAGCACGGCGTTTGGACTGTGGGAGGAAACCGGAGCACCCGGAGGAAACCCATGCAGACACAGGGGAGAACGTGCAGACTCCGCACAGACAGTGACCCAAGCCGGGAATCGAACCCGGGTCCCTAACGCTGTGAGGCAGCTGTGCTAACCACTGTGCCACCGTGTCGCTCTACCACATCACAATTGAAAGATAAGCAGGAGAATTATTTTCTCAACATTTATACTTCAGCTACCATCTCCAAAAACATATTGGTGATATTTTGTGGAACTTTGCTCCACGCAATTTAGCTGCCAACACTTCCCAACATTGTAACAGTGACAAAACTTCAGAAGTATTTCATTGATTGTGAGGTGCCTTTGGGACATCCTTAAAATGTGAGATGTGCTACATTGATGCAAGTTCTTTTTTTACTCTTTTGTTTCCAGGAACAAGTGACAAGATGTTCAGCAAGGCTGAAGTAATAGAGAGCCTAGTGAGAGGTGATCTGTGAGAGGAGCAGTGTTAAAATATAAAGTCTTACTGTTTCTATAGCACCTTTCACAACCTTGTCTCAAAGCCCTTTACAGACAATGGAGTACTTTTTGAAATGTAGTCACTGTGGTAATGCAGGAGAGGCAGCAGCCAATTTGCCCACATCAAGCTCCCACACACAATAATGTGCTGACGACTCAGATGTTTTTGTGACTGTAATGTCCGAGCTATGTTAGAGGTTGTGGGTTTTAACAGAAAGAAAAGACATGGTTCGCACACGTAGATTCAAACTAACATACAGCAGGATTTATTGAAAGAGCTGTTTTCTGCAGCGCACAGAAGGCAAAACTGTAAGTAAAACACCAGCCCGCGGCAACAACCTAATGATATCACCATCAAATCATGTGATCAGCTCTTAAAGAAACCTGAAACCCTTTTAAATATATAACAGTCATATTGGTTGAAGGATAACTGTTAGCCAGGACACTGGGGGAACCTCCCTACTCTTTGTCAAAATAGTGCCATAGGATTGTCTCTGTCTACCCAAGAGAGCCAACAGGACTTGGGTTTCATTTGGAAAATGGTACCAATGGCAGTGCAGGCTCCCTCAATACTGCACTAGAGCATATTCATCTCGATCTCTCTGTCTCTCTCTCTCTCTCTCTCTCTGTCTCTCTCTTTCCCTCTCTCTCTGTCTTTCTCTGTTTCTCTCTGTCTCTCTCTGTCTTTCTCCCTCTCTCTCTCTCGCTCTGCCTCACTCTCTCGCTCTGCCTCTCTCTCTCTCTCTCACTCTGCCTCTCTCTCTCGTTCTGCCTCTCTCTCTCTCTCTCTCACTCTGCCTCTCTCTTTCATTCTGCCTCTCTCTCACTCTGCCTCTCTCTCCCTTAGTCTGCCTCTCCCTCACTCTGTCTCTCTCTCTCTGTCCTTCTCTCTCTCTGTCTCTCTCTTTCTCTCTCTATCTCTCTCTCTTTCTCTCTCTCTCTCGTCTCTCTCTTTTTCTCTCTGTCTGTCTCTGTCTCTCTGCCTTTCTCTCTCTCTGCCTCTCTCTCTCTTCCTGCGCCTCTCTCTCTCTCTCCCTGCCTCTCTCTCTCTCCCTGCCTCTCTCTCTCTCCCTGCCTCTCTCACTCTCCCTGCCTCTCTCACTCTCCCTGCCTCTCTCTCTCTCCCTGCTTCTCTCTCTCCCTGCCTCTCTCTCTCTCCCTGCCTCTCTCTCTCTCCCTGCCTCTCTCTCTCTCCCTGCTTCTCTCTCTCTCCCTGCCTCTCTCTCTCCCTGCCTCTCTCTCTCTCCCTGCCTCTCTCTCTCTCCCTGCCTCTCTCTCTCTCTCCCTGCCTCTCTCTCTCTCCCTGCCTCTCTTTCTCTCCTTGCCTCTCTCTCTCTCTCCCTGCCTCTCTCTCTCTCTCCCTGCCTCTCTCTCTCCCTGCCTCTCTCTCTCTCCCTGCCTCTCTCTCTCCTTGCCTCTCTCTCTCTCCCTGCCTCTCTCTCTCTCCCTGCTTCTCTCTCTCTCCCTGCCTCTCTCTCTCCCTGCCCCTCTCTCTCTCCCTGCCCCTCTCTCTCTCCCTGCCCCTCTCTCTCTCCCTGCCCCTCTCTCTCTCCCTGCCCCTCTCTCTCTCTCTGCCTCTCTCTCTCCCTGCCTCTCTCTCTCTCCCTGCCTCTCTCTCTCTCCCTGCCTCTCTCTCTCTCTCTCCCTGCCTCTCTCTCTCTCTCCCTGCCTCTCTCTCTCTCTCCCTGCCTCTCTCTCTCTCCCTGCCTCTCTCTCTCTCCCTGCCTCTCTCTCTCTCTCCCTGCCTCTCTCTCTCTCTCCCTGCCTCTCTCTCTCTCCCTGCCTCTCTCTCTCTCTCCCTGCCTCTCTCTCTCTCTCCCTGCCTCTCTCTCTCTCTCCCTGCCTCTCTCTCTCTCTCTCCCTGCCTCTCTCTCTCTCCCTGCCTCTCTCTCTCTCTCCCTGCCTCTCTCTCTCGCTCCCTGCCTCTCTCTCTCTCTCTCCCTGCCTCTCTCTCTCCCTGCCTCTCTCTCTCCCTGCCTCTCCCTCTCTCCCTGTCTCTCTCTCTCTCCCTGCCTCTCTCTCTCTCTCTCTCTCCCTGCCTCTCTCTCTCTCTCCCTGCCTCTCTCTCTCTCTGCCTGCCTCTCTCTCCCTGCCTCTCTCTCTCTCTCTCCCTGCCTCTCTCTCTCCCTGCCTCTCTCTCTCTCTCTCTCTCCCTGCCTCTCTCTCTCTCTCTCCCTGCCTCTCTCTCTCTCTCTCCCTGCTCTCTCTCACTCTGCCTCTCTCTGTCTCTCTCTCTCTCTCCCTGCCTCTCTCTCTCTCTCTCTCCCTGCTCTCTCTCACTCTGCCTCTCTCTGTCTCTCTCTCTCTCTCCCTGCCTCTCTCTCTCTCTCTCCCTGCCTCTCTCTCTCTCTCTCCCTGCTCTCTCTCACTCTGCCTCTCTCTCTCTCTCTCTCTCTCTCTCCCTGCCTCTCTCTCTCTCTGCCTGCCTCTCTCTCCCTGCCTCTCTCTCTCTCTCTCTCCCTGCCTCTCTCTCTCTCTCCCTGCCTCTCTCTCTCTCTTTCCCTGCTCTCTCTCACTCTGCCTCTCTCTGTCTCTCTCTTTCTTTCTCTCTCTGTCTCTCTCTTTCTCTCAGGACATGACCCTACAATTGTCTGACTCAGAATGCACCATGACTGACATCAGGATAGCTGGAGAAATCATGAAATTGGAAAGGGTTAACGTTTCAATTAACAAGAAGAAATAAAGGAATGTAATGGGAATGCTGAGGGGATAAATGTCCATCCCTCACCTGGGCTATAGCTGAGTAGAACAAGCACAAAAGACATTGTGGCAGAACGTTAGGATTTAAATGACGTGTTGTTCATATTTGTGCCCATCCAAAACCAGGAGCATGGAGCTGCCAGAGGCTGGAAAAGTATGTAACCCTGTCTCAATCATCTCCGAGAGGGAACAATGGACTTCCTGACATGTTTCAAAAAGATGTAACATCGCAGCAGAGGAATGGTTAATGTTCATTGCTGCTAATACTATGTTATTTAAAAGGCAAATGATTGAAGAATTAGCAACAATTACATTTTAGGAGGGAAGTGGGTTGTAATGAGCAATATATTGCAGCAGGATTGTACACAGACTGTAATTATAGCTGTTTATCAGTCTCTTTTACATTTCACTTTGCCACTTGACCTTCCAAAGCTGCTGTAGAAAATACCACAGAGGAAGGAATCTATTCCTCTGTGAAAAATTACTCCACATCACAAATGTTACGATTCAATTATATCTGTGTTCCTTTTGTTGAACTGTGCCTTAATATTTTAATCTGAGGCTGGTAGAAGTATTTTGGAAGGAACAAGTCACATAATAAGAGAACTGAAAACAAAGAGGCAGGTTTGAGTCAGTAGTCTGTTGTGCACATCATATTACACATCAAACAGTATCCCCAAAGAAGATCACAGTTCTCCCAGTGTCCAAATTCATTCATTCATGTTTGTTTGTGCTCTGCCCAAAGGCAGCTCCTTGGCCAGTGATGCTTCATCCTGAGCCCTTTTCCTGGCAGTTTCTGTCAATGCTGATTTGACATTGCCCTGCGCTCTCAAGGCCAGGACAAAGAGAGGAAGGTGTCAGGGTCCACCCCAGCCAGAAGGGGAATCGACCTGATCCTGTTGGCTTATATCTGAACCACATGCTAGTCATCTAAGCTAAACAGCACCTCTGTGTCCAATTATAGCTTGTTTACATTTTCTATTTTCTATTAAGTGCCACGATATACAACATTAAGAATGCTGCTTTCCTCTGGGTGTCAACATGAGCTGAATGGTGGCACTCTTGCCTCAGAGTCAACATCATAGCCTAAATGTTATCCTCCCCCCAGAGGGTATTGATGTGGTGGGGGCGTGGGGGGGCAGGGGGAGGAATTTACACAGACAGGATTCCCTCTGGGATCCCACCCGCTTTGACCTGGAAGTAATTTTGCAGTGGGGTGGTCAGTGCCATTGGAGGGGAAATCCGTCCTTTCCCCAATTAAGGACCTTAAGTGGCCGCTTTATCAGTACTTAATGGGACTTAATGCTTCCTTCTGACTGGGATCACCCTCACCTCAAGGTCTGGGTTTCTCCAGACCTCCCTTCCCTCCCAATTTGTCCCTGACACCCTAAGTGCCCTCTTTGCAACCTCCCCCTCCCGTCTCTGTGACTCCTACCACTTATCTGGCCTCCATGTCGTTACACTTAGTTCCAGGCACGTTGTTACCGTGCCTCTTCCAGTCACCGCAGCGCTGTGTCTGGATGGGCTGCAGAGCTGTTGGACAATCTGATTGGTTGGCACCTCTCCTAGGTGGGACTTCTGCCCAATGAGGATGGAGGTCCCACCTGCTGCCAATCAATGCTCTTTAGCATGAACTTGATGGTGGGCCTGTTGGAATCAATGGGGACGTTCCCTGCCAACTCTCCAGATGGTGGGGTTAGAACCACCGCCATCCAACAAATTCAGGTCCAAGTGTTGAAGCCTCACTCGAGACACTTGAGTATACAATCCAGTGTCATTCTGAGGGAGTGCCCCATTGTTGGAGGTGCATTTCAGTGAGCGGATAGCCACACTAAGTTTTTATTTTGGAGAAAGTCTGATTTTCTCCTTTCCCAACCTCACATCATTTTCCCCTGGATCTTTCGGGGGTCGAGATTGCCCAATGTGTAAAACACACAACGGCCCCTCCACGCTGAGGTCGAGTTCCCCATTTTATGTAGCGCCGAGAATCGGATTTCCTTCCACGCACTGTTTTCATCTGGTGACGCGGAGTTTTGGAAACCCACAGCAGTCTTGGCAGGTTGTGGAAAAAAATGGAAACCCTCTGAAGAATCCGGAACATTCTGGAAGTATAAAATGTTATCATACTTTCAAATGTCACTATTAAGCACTGAATTGTAATGTAGATGTCTCTTCAATGCAATGAATCATCAAAGGGGTCTGTCCTTTGAAGACAAGTTAACTCTTACATTGGTTACCAACTCTCCTGATATTTAGAGCCCACGTTGCCGTTTACATTCGCGACTAACGCAGGCTCAAAATGGCCCCCTAGATGTGTTAACTGACCACCCGGACATTGGGCGGGATTTTCCGGCCACGCTCGACCCAAGACCAGAAAATCCTGCCCGAGGTCAACAGACCTTTGGATGGTTCATGTCCCGCCCACTATGATTCCCGTGGCAGGCGGGACGGGAAAATTCCGCCCATTGTTGTATATATTTTCAACTCATCAAATTAAAGTATCCACCTCAGTGAGTTACCAATCCTCTTCCCATGGCTGGTGTGTTTCTTTAAGGTGGCGAAGACAACATTGCTACACCAATGATGTATATACTCACAAGGCAACTGGGGCAGATACTTATTTTTAATGAATTAGTTTTATTTCTGGAATTGCAGTATTTTTTTGAGAATAAAATGAAGTCTTTCAAATCTGGTAATTGGATTAAGAAGTTTAGCTTGTATCTAATTAAGGAGAGAAACCTAAATGATTTATAACTGTCTGTCGAATCGATTATTGCTTCATTATCATGCATATCCCCAAATTTATATATTAAACATTAAGGGTTTTAGTGGGGCCTTTTCACAATATTTCTAACCACACTGTAGGAAGGTAGCTCTCATAGGGTTAATTCACACTATAATTATTTCATTAGGAAATGTATCTAGGGGTCTTTCCAATTAATTCATATATTTCAAATTCGTTTCATGAGCTGGTATTTGTAAAATATGCATGACTCTTTTTTAACAAGACCCTGGATAGTATAATGATCTTCCCACTTTCATGGATTTTCGATATTTTTTTTCCAGAAGGCAAAATGACAGCTTAACAGAAGGTAAGAGATTAAAACCAGCAAATTTAAATTATACATGAAGCCTGTCATGATTCCAACATCGATGTGTGAATACATCTTCATTAGAAGCTCTGCTTGCCCAATACTGGAGTACAGTCACGTTTCTGTTCACTTTACTCTGTTTCTGGGCTTGCAGCTCTTACAAAGCAGTAAAACTGGAAGTTGACACTTGATAAGATTATTTGTTTTTTTTGTAGTTATCTCCCCTCCTGTCATTAACTGACTTTCTACTGGGGAATAGTCCTGTCGTTGCTCCTGATCTTCTGGGGTGGTGGGGGGGGCATGTCCAAGTGATTACCCTCACTGAGTCCAAGGACAAATTATCATCTGGGCACCACCAATGTCCACTCACGGCCGAGAGTACTTAACAACAACTATTTACATTTATATAGCACCTTCATCGTGGTAAAATGTCCCGGGGGGAGGTGGGGATGGGGTGGTGGGGGGGGGGGGGGGTGCTACACATCAGACAAACGCTGATAATGAGTCACAATGAGTAGAGATCAGGACAGGTGACCAAGAGCTTGGTCAAGGGGTTAGGTTTACGGATTTTTTTTAAAGGAGTCAGAGAGAATTAAGAAGGGAATTCCGAAGCTTACAGTCTGGCAGCTGAAGGTAGGGCCGCCAACAACGGACTGATTCAAGTTGAAACATATGCAAGGGGTTATAGATATTGAAGCATATGGGCAGCACGGTGGCTCAGTGGTTAGCACTGCTGCCTCACAGCACCAGGGACTCGGGTTCGATTCTGGCCTTGGGTGACTGTGTGGAGTTTGCACATTCTCCTCATGTCTGTGCGGGGTTCCTCCAGGTGCTCCGGTTTCCTCCCACAGTCCAAAGATGTGCAGGTTAGGTGGATTGGCCGTGCTAAGTAGCCCCTTCGTGTCCAAAGTTGTGGGTTAGGTGAATTAGTCATGGTAAGTTTGGTGGGGTTACAGGGATAGAGCAAGGGGTTGGGCTGGGGTAAAGTGCTCTTTCGGAGAGTTGGTGGAGACTCGATGGGCAAAATGACCTCCTTCTGCTCTGTAGGGATTCGATGTTTCTAGGGCTAGGAGTGCAGAGCTCTTGGTACATTGTCGGATTGAAGGAAGTCACGGAAATAGGGAATAAAATTGGCAAACTCAGTGAGCATAGAGGTGATGAGCGAAAGGCTCAAAGCAGAAGCGGTGGTGAGATTGAGAGAAGTATTGGTGAGGTAGGCATGGATCTTATTGACATATGCGTGGGACCTGATGTGTTTCTGGATGCTAATGTGTTACCAAGAGACAACACGATTAGGAGGGGGCAAGGATGGATCCTTGAGGATCCAAGGCTAATGGTATGGGCGCAGGAAGAGAAGCCAGTGCAAGAGATTCTCTGGCTAAGACTGAACATAAGGAAATGGAAGCTGCTCTTTTCTACTTTAGATGCTTTGTATAGTCACAGTGGAAGCACAATACATTTTGGATAAATTTAGATGTTACCACAGAGACTACAGAGATCTCTGTATTGTTATCAAATATTTATACATCCAGGAACACTGTACATTGTTGTACAAGCCCCTTCATCCAACAATCTCTTAATAGACTTATAAGGAATTTTTCTGCTGTTGTTTTAATAGAGATGTTAAGCTGGGAGAACATTGTATCACCATTTCTTCACTGTCAAAATCCCGGAACTCCCTCCCGAGCAGCACCATGGGTATTTATTGACAACACATGGACTGCAGTGGTTCAAGGATGAAACTCATCACCTTCTTCTCAAGGGCAATTAGGAATGGGCAGTAAATGCTGGCCCCGTCAGCAAAGCCTACATACAGTGAACAAATAAAAAAAGGAGGGTTGTGGGAGCAAACTCCACTCCTGTAGAAAAATGTCCAGTTTGACTGCAACTATCTTGTGACAGCAGAGATGATTTAATATCCATTGGGATAGAAATTGAACCATTTAATGAATGCAACAAGTGTTAATTTCAGGGAGCAATGACTGACACTCAGAGAACACCTGAAGAATGTTGTTATGATGGCCACAGGGAATCATGGATAGATCTACCCATGGGCTTCATGGAGTACGAGGTGCTTTATTGGGCGAGTAGAGGCTTGCCCGATGGGAAGCAGCCAGGGGGGTTTTTAAGCCTGTAACTTTACCCAGACGGAGGTTGTGGATCCTGAGGTGAAGACTACCTGACAGTAAACCGCAGGAGCGGCCTTTTTCTTTGGTGCACGATAAAGAGTGTTGGTGACGGAAAAGTGGCATGTTGCTGAATTATTACAGACATTGTAGAATTATAGAATCCCTACAGTGCAGAAGCAGGCCATTCGGCCCATCATGTCTGCACTGACTCTCTGATAGAGCATCCTAAACAGACCTTGTCCCCATAACCCAACGTATTTACCTCACTAATCCCTCCTAACCTACACATCTTGGCACATTAAGGGGCAATTTAGCATGGTCAATCCACCTAGCCTGCACATTTGTCTAACTGGAAATTGCCTTGGCTAATTTGTCAAGCACTCAGCTTGGTGCCCAAAATCCATTTTAGCTTTTAACATATGTTCTGGTTAATGCTTATTTTACGTTTTAGATGGTAATTAGAGCAGCTGCAGCCGAGTCTGTTTGTCTGTTCCATCAGGAAAGTTCTGTGGGGGCGGTGGGAGGTGGATCAGGCAAAGCCGAAGTAAGGGGGGGGTTTCTTCGTAATGGCCTGGAGACTCGGGTATCGGCGATACTCCCCGCTCATCCCCCGCCAGCCCCAATCAGGTTCCCACCCGCGAGGTAATTCTTCAAATATAATTAGCGGGCTTGAAGCCTGATTCAAATAGTTCCTGCTATTCACCCGTCTCTCCCAGCGGGGTCTGCACTGGGTGGGCTTTTCTACAAGTCCCCACAAGCGAGAATCTAGTGTGTTGAACTCGAGTGTCGAAGAAACATCAACAACCCCTCAGCAAAGAGAGGCACACTCCCCGCTACACCACGCTTGCATGAGGCTTATCCGACAGTACTCCCCACTCAGGCCCCCTGAAATAACTCCTCAGAAGCTGGTGTCCCTTCACCAAGTTTCTTTTGTTTTCACACTCAATTCCACTCCTAAGAGTCGATCAGGTACAAAGTTAGAATCTGGAGTGTCAGTATCCCTGACTCTCCTCAATATATATATATATAGATATCGAATGTCGAACATTACAGCGCAGTACAGGCCCTTTGGCCCTCGATGTTGCGCCGACCTGTGAAACGAACCTAAAGCCCATTTAACCTATACTATTCCAATATCATGCATATGTTTATCCAATGACCCTTTAAATGCCGTTAATGTTGACGAGTCAACTACTGCTGCAGGCAGGGCATTCCACGCCCTTACTACTCTCTGAGTAAAGAACCTACCTCTGACATCTGTCCGATATCTATCACCCCTCAATTTAAAGCTATGTCCCCTCTTGTTAGCCATCACCATCCGAGGAAAAAGGCTCTTACTGTCCACCCTATCTAATCCTCTGATCATCTTGTATGCCTCTATTAAGTCACCTCTTAACCTTCTCTCTAACGAAAACAGCCTCAAGTCACTTAGCCTTTCCTCATAAGACCTTCCCACCATACCAGGCAACATCTTCGTAAATCTCCTCTGCACCCTTTCCAATGCTTCCAGAACTGTACGCAATACTCCAAGTGTGGCCGCACCAGAGTTTTGTACAGCTGCAACATGACCTCATGGCTCCGAAACTCAATCCCTCTACCAATAAAAGCTAACACACCGTACACCTTCTTAACAACCCTATCAACCTGGGTGCCAACTTTCAGGGGGTCTATGCACATGGACACTGAGATCTCTCTGCTCATCCACACTACCAAGTATCTTACCATTAGCCCAGTACTCTGTATTCCTGTTACTCTTTCCAAAGTGAATCACCTCACACTTTTCCGCATTAAATTCCATTTGCCACCGCTCAGCCCAGCTCTGCAGCTTATCTATGTCCCTCTGTAACCTGCAACATCCTTCCGCACTGTCCACAACTCCACCGACTTTAGTGTCATCCGCAAATTTACTAACCCAGCCTTCTACGCCCTCATCCAGGTCATTTATAAAGACGACAAACAGCAGTGGCCCCAAAACAGATCCTTGCGGTACACCACTAGTAACTGAACTCCAGGATGAACATTTCCCATCAACCACCACCCTCTGTTTTCTTACAGCTAGCCAATTCCTGATCCAAACCACTAAATCACCCCCAATCCCATGTGTCCGTATTTTCTGCAATAGCCTACCATGGGGAACCTTATCAAACGCTTTACTGAAATCCATATACACAACATCAACTGCTTTACCCTCATCCACCTCTTTGGTCACCTTCTCAAAGAACTCAATAAGGTTTGTGAGGCACGACCTACCCTTCACAAAACCGTATTGACTATCCCTAATCAAATTGTTCCTTTCTAGATGATTATAAATCCTATCTCTTATAATCCTTTCCAATACTTTGCCCACAACAGAAGTAAGGCTCACTGGTCTATAATTACCAGGGTTGTCTCTACTCCCCTTCTTGAACAAGGGGACAACATTTGCTATCCTCCAGTCTTCTGCCACTATTCCTGTAGACAATGACGACATAAAGATCAAAGCCAAAAGCTCTGCAATCTTCTCCCTAGCTTCCCAGAGAATCCTAGGATAAATCCCATCTGGCCCTGGGGACTTATCTATTTTCACACTTTCCAGAATTGCTAACACCTCCTCCTTATGAACCTCAATCACATTGTCTTTTTCCTGTGTGAATACTGACGAAAAATATTCATTTAGCGCCTCTCCTATCTCTTGGGACTCCACACACACCTTCCCACTACTGTCCTTGACTGGCCCTAATCTTACCCGAGTCATTCTTTTATTTCTGACATACCTATAGAAAGCTTTAGGGTTTTCCTTGATCCTACCTGCCAAAGACTTCTCATGTCCCCTCCTGGCTCTTCTTAGCTCTCTCTTCAGGTCCTTCCTGGCTAACTTGTAACTCTCAAGCGCCCTAACTGAGCCTTCACGTCTCATCTTAACATAAGTCTCCTTTTTCCTCTTCACAAGAGATTCAACCTCCTTTGTAAACCACGGTTCCCTCACATGATCACTTCCTCCCTGTCTGAAGGTACATACTTCTCAAGGACACACAGTAGTTGTTCCTTGAACAAGCTCCACATTTCAATTGTGCCCACCCCCTGCAGATTTCTTCCCCATCCTATGCATCCTAAATCTCACCTAATCGCATCATAATTTCCCTTTCCCCAGCTATAATTCTTGCCCTGCGGTATATACCTATCCCTTTCCATCGCTAAAGTAAACGTAACCGAATTGTGGTCACTATCACCAAAGTGCTCACCTACCTCCAAATCTAACACCTGGCCTGGTTCATTACCCAGTACCAAATCCAATGTGGCCTCGCCTCGTGTTGGCCTATCTACATACTGTGTCAGGAAACCCTCCTGCACACATTGGACAAAAACTGACCCATCTAAAGTACTCGAACTATAGCGTTTCCAGTCAATATTTGTAAAGTTAAAGTCCCCCATAACAACGACTCTGTTACTTTTGCTCCTATCCAGAATCATCTTTGCAATCCTTTCCTCTACAGCTCTGGAACTTTTCGGAGACCTATAGAAAACTCCCAACAGGCTGACTTCTCCTTTCCTGTTTCTAACCTCAGCCCATACTACCTCAGTAGACGAGTCCTCATCAAACGTCCTTTCTGCCATTGTAATACTAAATCTTGTCCCTCAGGATCTTCTCCATCAGCTTACCAACCACTGAGGTTAGACTCACCGGTCGGTAATTTCCTAGGCTATCCCTATTCCCCTTCTTGAAAATAGGAACCACATCCGCAAACTTCCAATCCTCCGGCACCTCTCCCGTCTCCATCGACGACGCAAAGATTATCGCCAGAGGCTCTGCAATCTCTTCCCTTGCCTCCCACATTAACCTGGGGTACATCCCATCTGGACCCGGCAACTTATCTATCTTGATGCCATTCAAAGATTCCAGCACAACCTCTTTGTTAAAGTCCACATACTCAATCTTTTCAGTCCACGATGCTCTTGGCGTTGAAGTAGACACACTTCAAACCACCTTCCTGCCTGCCAGTACACTGCTGTGACTTTGAAACCTTATTCATGACCTCACTACTCACATCCTCCTGCACACTGGCGCAACAATCCAGGTTCCCATCCCCCTGCTGAATTAGTTTAAACCCTCCCGAAGAGCATTAGCAAATTTCCCCCCCAGGATATTGGTACCCCTCTGGTCCAGGTGAAGACCATCCCGTTTGTAGAGGTCCCACCTACCCCAGAATGAGCCCCAATTATCCAGGTATCTGAATCCTTCCCTCCTGCACCATTCCTGTAGCCATGTGTTCAACTGTTCTCTCTCCCTATTCCTCCACTCCCCAGCACGTGGCACGGGTAACAAACCAGAGATAACAACTCTATTTGTTCTCGCTCTAAGCTTCCACCCTAACTCCCTGAATTTCTGCCTTACATCCCCATCTCTTTTCCTACCTATGTCATTGGTGCCTATGTGGACCACAACTTGGGGCTGGTCCCCTTCCCCCTTAAGGATCTCGAATACACGATCCGAGACATCACAGACCCTGGAACCTGGGAGGTTATATATACACACACACACAGATGAGTCTTCATGATTGGGCAGGCAATCATTAACTCAATCAGAGAGCTCATACCCAAAAGGCCAACATCATGGGCCTCATTAAGGCCATTACACACCCTTCCTTCCCAGACCTCACACTCAGGCTAAAGTGAGGGATGCATGGATGGGGACTGCAATGCACGGCATTGCAGAGGTGGGGTGGAGCAGGGTTTGAAATGTGTATACTTCAATGCCAGGAGTATTCGCAATAAAGTGGGTGAACTTGCAGCGTGGATCAGTACCTGGGACTTCGATGTTGTGGCTATTTCAGAGACATGGATAGAGCAGGGGCAGGAATGGATGCTGCAGGTCCCGGGGTTCAAATGTTTTAGTCGAAGTAGGGAAGGAGGTAGAAGAGGGGGAGGGGTAGCATTATTGGTCAGAGATTGTATCACAGTGTCAGAGAGGAGGTTTGATGAGGACTTATCTGTTGAGGTAGTATGGGCGGAGATTAGAAATAGGAGAGGAGAGGTCACCCTGTTGGGAGTCTTTTATAGACCTCCTAAAAGTTCTAGAGAGGTTGAGGAAAGGATTGCGGAGTCAATCCTGCTTAGGAGTGAAAGTAATAGGGCAATTGTTATGGGGGATTTTAACTTGACTAATATTGACTGGAATTGTTATAGCTCTAGCTCGTTAGAGGGGTCAGTTTTTGTTCAAAGCGTGCAGGAAGGTTTTTTGACTCAGTATGTAGACAGGCCAACTAGAGGTGAGGCTATATTGGATCTGGTGCTGGGAAATGAGCCAGACCAGGTGCTAGACTTGGAAGTTGGTGTGCATTTTGGTGATAGTGACCACAATTCGGTTACGTTCACCTTAGTGATGGAAAGGGATAGGCATGAACCTCGGGCCAGTGGTTTTAGCTGGGGGAAGGGTAATTATGAGGCTATTAGGAGAGAATTAGGAAACATAGGTTGGACTAGGAGATTACAGGGACTGGGAACGTCCGACATGTGGAGTTTTTTCAAGGAGCAGCTACTGCGAGTCTGTGATAGGTATGTCCCTGTCAGGCAAGGAGGAATTGGTAGGGCTAGGGAACCGTGGTGCACCAAAAAAGTTTCGTTGTTGGTTAAAAAGAAAAAGGAGGCTTATGTTCGGATGAGACGTGAGCACTCGGGTAGTGCACTAGAAAGCTTTAGATTGGCTAAGAGGGAGTTGAAGAGCGAGCTTAGAAGGGCTAAAAGGGGACATGAGAAGACTTTGGCGGATAGGGTTAAAGAGAATCCTAAGGCGTTCTATAGGTATGTCAAGAACAGAAGGTTGGTTAGAGCAAGTTTAGGGCCAGTTATAGATGGCAGAGGGAAGTTATGTGTGGAACCGGAGGAGATTGGTGAAGCATTGAACCAATATTTCTCTTCGGTGTTCACGCAAGGGGACATGAATATAGCTGAGGAGGACACTGGGTTGCAAGGGAGTAGAATAGACAGTATTACAGTTGATAAGGAGGATGTGCAGGATATTCTGGAGGGTCTGAAAATAGATAAATCCCCTGGTCCGGATGGGATTTATCCAAGGATTCTCTGGGAGGCAAGAGAAGTGATTGCAGAGCCTCTGGCTCTGATCTTCAGGTCGTCGTTGGCCTCTGGTATAGTACCAGAAGATTGGAGGTTAGCGAATGTTGTCCCATTGTTTAAGAAGGGGAACAGAGACTTCCCCGGGAATTATAGACCGGTGAGTCTCACTTCTGTTGTCGGCAAGATGTTGGAAAAAATTATAAGGGATAGGATTTATAGTTATTTGGAGAGTAATGAATTGATAGGTGATAGTCAGCATGGTTTTGTGGCAGGTAGGTCGTGCCTTACTAACCTTATTGAGTTTTTTGAGAAAGTGACCAAGGAGGTGGATGGGGGCAAGGCAGTGGACGTGGTATATATGGATTTTAGTAAGGCGTTTGATAAGGTTCACCATGGTAGGCTTCTGCAGAAAATGCAGATGTATGGGATTGGGGGTGATCTAGGAAATTGGATCAGGAATTGGCTAGCGGATAGGAAACAGAGGGTGGTGGTTGATAGTAAATATTCATCATGGAGTGCGGTTACAAGTGGTGTACCTCAGGGATCTGTTTTGGGGCCACTGCTGTTTGTAATATTTATTAATGATCTGGATGAGGGTATAGTTGGGTGGATTAGCAAATTTGCTGATGACACCAAAGTCGGTGGTGTGGTAGACAGTGAGGAAGGGTGTCGTAGTTTGCAGGAAGACTTAGACAGGTTGCAAAGTTGGGCCGAGAGGTGGCGGATGGAGTTTAATGCGGAGAAGTGTGAGGTAATTCACTTTGGTAGGAATAACAGATGTGTTGAGTATAGGGCTAACGGGAGGACTTTGAATAGTGTGGAGGAGCAGAGGGATCTAGGTGTATGTGTGCATAGATCCCTGAAAGTTGGGAATCAAGTAGATAAGGTTGTTAAGAAGGCATATGGTGTCTTGGCGTTTATTGGTAGGGGGATTGAATTTAGGAGTCGTAGCGTTATGTTGCAACTGTACACAACTCTGGTGCGGCCGCACTTGGAGTACTGTGTGCAGTTCTGGTCCCCACATTACAGGAAGGATGTGGAGGCTTTGGAGAGGGTGCAGAGGAGGTTTACCAGGATGTTGCCTGGTATGGAGGGGAGATCCTATGAGGAGAGGCTGAGGGATTTGGGATTGTTTTCGCTGGAAAGGCGGCGGCTAAGAGGGGATCTTATTGAAACATATAAGATGATTAGAGGTTTAGATAGGGTGGATAGTGATAGCCTTTTTCCTCTGATGGAGAAATCCAGCACGAGGGGGCATGGCTTTAAATTGAGGGGGGGTAGTTATAGAACCGATGTCAGGGGTAGGTTCTTTACCCAGAGGGTGGTGAGGGATTGGAATGCCCTGCCAGCATCAGTAGTAAATGCGCCTAGTTTGGGGGCGTTTAAGAGATCCGTAGATAGGTTCATGGACGAAAAGAAATTGGTTTAGGTTGGAGGGTCACAGTTTTTTTTTTTTTTAACTGGTCGGTGCAACATCGTGGGCCGAAGGGCCTGTTCTGCGCTGTAATGTTCTATGTTCTATGTTCTATGTTCAGGCCTCCTTCCGCCTCAGACCACGCACTTGGCCTCCCTTCAGACCACATGCCTTGGCAATGCCAACGGTGCACTGTCCCCTGGCACTGGCAACCTGACTTGTCACCTTGGGCCCTGAGGGAGGTTAAAGAGGTAAGCCCAGTGGTCATTTGCCTCTATGCTGCTGCTGAGGAATAGTCCCTCTTGGACCCTGGGGGTTGTGTGGACCCGGGGACAAGGGGTTGACTTTGCTGCTCTCCACCAGTAAGGGGGTCAGGGCTGGACTACCCCTTCTATCTGGAATCTACTGATGACCATGGAACCAATGTTGATTGTCGTAAAACCCATTTGGTTCACTAATGTCCTTTAGGGAAGGAAATCTGCCGTCCTTACCCGGTCTGGCCGACATGTGACTCCAGATCCACGGGAATGTGGTTGACTCTCAACTCCCCTCAGGGATGGGCAATAAATGTTGGTCCAGCCAGCGACATACACACCACATGAATAAATTTTAAAAAGCCTTGGCCCACCTGAAGATCACCCCTGGCATGACCAATATCGTAAGAAGTTTAACAACACCAGGTTAAAGTCCAACAGGTTTATTTGGTAGCAAAAGCCACACAAGCTTTCGAGGCTCTGAGCCCCTTCTTCAGGTGAGTGGGAATTCTGTTCACAAACAGAACTTATAAGACACAGACTCAATTTACATGAATAATGGTTGGAATGCGAATACTTACAACTAATCCAGTCTTTAAGAAACAAAACAATGGGAGTGGAGAGAGCATCAAGACAGGCTAAAAAGATGTGTATTGTCTCCAGACAAGACAGCCAGTGAAACTCTGCAGGTCCACGCAACTGTGGGAGTTACAAATAGTGTGACATAAATTCTGATTCTAGGATCGCATGATAAAGACTCAGGAGGAAAAAAGCAGAAATATTTATGTGAAATAGTGTGACATAAACCCAATATCCCGGTTGAGGCCGTCCTTGTGTGTGCGGAACCTGGCTATCAGTTTCTGCTCAGCGACTCTGCGCTGTCGTGTGTCGCGAAGGCCGCCTTGGAGAACGCTTACCCGAATATCAGAGGCCGAATGCCCGTGACCGCTGAAGTGCTCCCCAACAGGAAGAGAACAGTCTTGCCTGGTGATTGTCGAGCGGTGTTCATTCATCCGTTGTCGCAGCGTCTGCATAGTTTCCCCAATGTACCATGCCTCGGGACATCCTTTCTTGCAGCGTATCAGGTAGACAACGTTGGCCGAGTTGCAAGAGTATGTACCGTGTACCTGGTGGATGGTGTTCTCACGTGAGATGATGGCATCTGTGTCGATGATCCGGCACGTCTTGCAGAGGTTGCTGTGGCAGGGTTGTGTGGTGTCTTGGTCACTGTTCTCCTGAAGGCTGGGTAGTTTGCTGCGGACAATGGTCTGTTTGAGGTTGTGCGGTTCGAACAAGACTTCTTCACCGCACGGGACCTTCAACCGGTGCTATACACTAGATACATCAATGACATTTTCTTCCTTTGGACTCATGGTGAACAATCACTGAAACAACTCTATGATGACATCAACAAGTTCCATCCCACCATCAGGCTCACCATAGACTACTCTCCGGAATCGGTTGCATTCTTGGACACGCGCATCTCCATTAAGGACGGTCACCTCAGCACCTCACTGTACCGCAAGCCCACGGATAACCTCACGATGCTCCACTTCTCCAGCTTCCACCCTAAACACGTTAAAGAAGCCATCCCCTACGGACAAGCCCTCCGTATACACAGGATCTGCTCGGATGAGGAGGATCGCAACAGACACCTCCAGACGCTGAAAGATGCCCTCATAAGAACAGGATATGGCGCTAGACTCATTGATCAACAGTTCCAACGCGCCACAGCGAAAAACCGCACCGACCTCCTCAGAAGACAAACACGGGACACAGTGGACAGAGTACCCTTCGTTGTCCAGTACTTCCCCGGAGCGGAGAAGCTACGGCATCTCCTCCGGAGCCTTCAACATGTCATTGATGAAGACGAACATCTCGCCAAGGCCATCCCCACACCCCCACTTCTTGCCTTCAAACAACCGCACAACCTCAAACAGACCATTGTCCGCAGCAAACTACCCAGCCTTCAGGAGAACAGTGACCAAGACACCACACAACCCTGCCACAGCAACCTCTGCAAGACGTGCCGGATCATCGACACAGATGCCATCATCTCACGTGAGAACACCATCCACCAGGTACACGGTACATACTCTTGCAACTCGGCCAACGTTGTCTACCTGATACGCTGCAAGAAAGGATGTCCCGAGGCATGGTACATTGGGGAAACTATGCAGACGCTGCGACAACGGATGAATGAACACCGCTCGACAATCACCAGGCAAGACTGTTCTCTTCCTGTTGGGGAGCACTTCAGCGGTCACGGGCATTCGGCCTCTGATATTCGGGTAAGCGTTCTCCAAGGCGGCCTTCGCGACACACGACAGCGCAGAGTCGCTGAGCAGAAACTGATAGCCAGGTTCCGCACACACAAGGACGGCCTCAACCGGGATATTGGGTTTATGTCACACTATTTCACATAAATATTTCTGCTTTTTTCCTCCTGAGTCTTTATCATGCGATCCTAGAATCAGAATTTATGTCACACTATTTGTAACTCCCACAGTTGCGTGGACCTGCAGAGTTTCACTGGCTGTCTTGTCTGGAGACAATACACATCTTTTTAGCCTGTCTTGATGCTCTCTCCACTCCCATTGTTTTGTTTCTTAAAGACTGGATTAGTTGTAAGTATTCGCATTCCAACCATTATTCATGTAAATTGAGTCTGTGTCTTATAAGTTCTGTTTGTGAACAGAATTCCCACTCACCTGAAGAAGGGGCTCAGAGCCTCGAAAGCTTGTGTGGCTTTTGCTACCAAATAAACCTGTTGGACTTTAACCTGGTGTTGTTAAACTTCTTACTGTGTTTACCCCAGTCCAACGCCGGCATCTCCACATCATGACCAATATCTGCATTCCTGCTTGTCAGCTGCGAAAATTTTGAAGTGTCCAGGTCACTTTAATTTCCATACTCCCGGGTCATCCGGCAGGATTTTCAATCACAGCAGCACTCCATTCTGCAGCAGAGATTTTCCTTTCTCCCTGTCAGAAGCTGCAGGTGTGAGTAGACCCCTTTAAAGTCCTGCAAACCACTTCAAAGAGGAAGTGAAACCACAAACTGTCAATCAGGAATATATATGGTGGGAGTAAATTTTAGAGGTTTATTTGTCACAGGGCTACAGTGCGGTTATGTTACTGGATGAATAGTCCAGAGAATGTGGAATCACATCCTGCCTGTAGACAGCTTGAATTCAGCTGAAAAATAAACTGAAGAATAACAAGCTGGTCCCAGTGAAGGTGACCATGAAGCTGCCAATTCAGAAAGGAAAATCGCCATCCTTCCCCAGTCTGGACTTCATGTGACTCCAGTCCCACACAAAGCTGGTTGACTCTTAAGTGCCCTAGGAAGTGGCCTGGAAGTAGTTCAGTGTATCAAAATGGATATACTGCGGGCTTGCGGTGGACTGAAAAGATTGAGTATGTGGACTTTAACAAAGAGGTTGTGCTGGAATCTTTGAATGGCATCAAGATAGATAAGTTGCCGGGTCCAGATGGGATGTACCCCAGGTTACTGTGGAAGGCGAGGGAAGAGATTGCAGAGCCTCTGGCGATGATCTTTGCGTCATCGATGGAGACGGGAGAGGTGCCGGAGGATTGGAAGATTGCGGATGTGGTTCCTATTTTCAAGAAGGGGAATAGGGATAGCCCAGGAAATTACCGACCGGTGAGTCTAACCTCAGTGGTTGGTAAGCTCATGGAAAACATCCTGAGGGACAAGATTTATGAGCATTTAGAGAGGTTTAGTATGCTCAAGAATACTCAGCATGGCTTTGTCACAGGCAGATCGTGCCTTACGAGCCTGGTGAAGTTCTTCGAAAATGTGACTAAACACATTGACGAAGGGAAAGCGGTAGGTGTGGTTTATATGGATTTTAGCAAGGCGTTCAATAAGGTCCCCCATGCAAGGCTTCTAGAAAAAGTGAGAGGGCATGGGATCCAAGGGGCTGCTGCCCTGTGGATCCAGAACTGGCTTGCCGAAAGGAGGCAGAGAGTGGGTATAGATGAGTCTTTTTCTAAATGGAGGTCGGTCACCAGTGATGTGCCCCAGGGATCTGTTCTGAGACCCTTGCTGTTTGTCATTTTCATAAATGACGTGGATGAGGAAGTGGAGGGATGGGTTGGTAAGTTTGCCGACGACACGAAGGTTGGTGGGGTTGTGGATAGTCTGGAGGGATGTCAGAAGTTACAGAGGGACATAGATAGGATGCAAGACTGGGCGGAGAAGTGGCAGATGGTCTTCAACCCAGATAAATGCGTAGTGGTCCATTTTGGCAGGTCAAATGGGATGAAGGAGTACAATATTAAGGGAAAGACTCTTAGTACTGTAGAGGATCAGAAGGACCTTGGGGTCCGGGTCCATAGGACTCTGAAATCGGCCCCGCAGGTGGAGGAGGTGGTTAGGAAGGCGTATGGTGTGCTGACCTTTATCAATCGAGGGATTGAGTTTAGGAGTCCGGGGATAATGATGCAGCTATATAAGACCCTCGTCAGACCCCACTTGGAGTACTGTGCTCAGTTCTGGTCGCCTCATTACAGGAAGGATGTGGAAAAGATTGAAAGGGTGCAGAGGAGATTTACAAGGATGTTGCCTGGATTGAGTGGCATGCCTTATGAGGATAGGCTGAGGGAGCTCGGTCTTTTCTCCTTGGAGAGACGTAGGATGAGAGGAGACTTAATAGAGGTATATAAGATGTTGAGAGGCATAGATCGGGTGGACTCTCAGAGGCTTTTTCCGAGGGTGGAAATGGCTGCTACGAGAGGACACAGGTTTAAGGTGCTGGGGGGTAGGTACAGGGGAAATGTTAGTGGGAAGTTTTTCACACAGAGGGTGGTGGGCGAGTGGAATCGGCTGCCGTCAGTGGTGGTGGAGGCAAACTCAATAGGGTCTTTTAAGAGACTCCTGGATGAGTACATGGGACTTAATAGGATGGAGGGTTATAGGTAAGCCTAAAAGGTAGGGATATGTTCAGCACAACTTGTGGGGCCGAAGGCCTGTTTTGTGCTGTAGTTTTTCTATGTTTCTATGTTTCTAAAAGATTCAGCATTCAGCGGTTTCAGACCTGACACCTCTTTCTCAGTTTAGTTTAGCTTATTTATAGTGTTACAAGTAGACTTACATTAACACTGCAATGAAGTTACTGTGAAAATCTCCTAGTCGCCACACTTCGGTACACTGAGGGAGAATTTAGCATGGCCAATGCACCTAAATAGGTAATCCAGGGATAGATGAAATATGTCGTCCTGGCCAGCATATTTAGAGAATGAATAAAATCTCACCAACTGTGGTAATTCTGACTTTGGACAGGGGTATAAAACTGCTGTCATTGTCATCATGGGGCGACATGGTGGCACAGTGGTTAGCGCTGCTGCCTCACAGCGTCAGGGATTCGGGTTCGATGGGTCACTGTCTGTGTGGAGTTTGCATGTTTTCCCCGTGTCTGCGTGGGTTTCCTCCGGGTGCTCCGGTTTCCTTCCACAGTCTTAAATACGTGCTGGTTAAGTGCATTGACCCGAACAAGCGCTGGAGTGTGACGACTCGGGGAATTTCACAGTAACTTCATTGCAGTGTTAAGATAAGCCTTACTTGTGACTAATAAATAAACTTTACTTTAGTTCAATTTCCATGTATGGCTAATCTGTATTTTCTATTCTATGCTACCCAAAATTGGCAAAACTGTGGTTCTTTCTAATGCAAATAAGTTGTTGATATTATTTTGGGCCTTCCAAGTTCCCATGAATTGCAATTTGGCAAATTTCCCATTATTTTACCAGTGACAGGTCCAACTTGATGAGTTTATGTAATAATGTCTGAAGATGAGCATAGGTGCATCTTCTATCTCCTGGGTCCCAACGGCTAGTGAGGAATCTTCATAAATTCCTTCCGGTGCAATTCTAGACACTGTTAAACATTTTCTTCATTTTTTCATTGGGGTTACAGTTCTTCAGCCTGTACTATTTCACTGAAAATTGTGCTGAGTATTTTACAGTCCATAATGATTGCAAGTGTCCCCCATCGGGCATTCAGGAACTGATATTATCGAATCAATTCTGGGCCTCCCGTCCCATTTTTAGGACTTCTCTGCTATTCACCAAGGCCCAGCTTCAATAATGCGGTCTTTACACTAATTGTTACAGTGGCGTGTTACACAACAACTCTCATCGAAAAGGGTGAGAAAAACAATTAAAACATGCACTTTAAGTACAAAGTTTTACATTAGTTATGTTGCCAGTGGTGCTTCCAAAGACTGCACAATGCTTACGATGAAGCATAAACTCTGTTAAGTATGAGATGAGAATGTAGCTAGTATCTCATTGTGACACACATTTAAAGAACATAAGACAGTTCTGATAAGATGGCCAGTTGTGTTGCTGATTGGATATCAGGGGATTTCACTAGCTTTCTTTGATAAATGATGAAATCATCATTCTTTTACCTGGGGGATACAGGGAATAATAGATTTCAAACTGGGATGAACGATTGTGGTTTTTCTTTTTCTCTATTATCTTTTCTTCCCCCTCCCTTGATGTTGGCAAGATTCTTAGGTTCATCTGAAGTTCTCCTTTAAAGACTTGAGAGAAGGAGGCTGTCTTGAAGGCGAATATGAATAAGAGGAAAGAGCACTCGAGAGGCTGGTCACACCATATCCAAAATTCTCCGATTTATTTTCTGGAGCGAGAGGAAGATCGAGGGAAAGGAGAACCATTGAACCAGTGGCAGTTTGTTTTTCCAAGGTAGACTGTTCAACAACAGTTGGGACGATGATCTGAGGAACTGAGTGTGTTTGAGGGAAATAAGAACTGAATATTAATTGCCTGTGAGCTGAGAGTTGACTTTAAATATGCGCTATCAGGAATGTGTGGCAAGCAAGGCAGGAATTCCATTCAGAAGCTTTTGTTTCAGCAAAGTGGCAGCTCAGAGAATCAAAGATCACAACATGCATGCACAATCGGAGCATTTACACCTTCATGTTCAATCATTCACTTTCTCTTCCTCCCTTTTCAGTCATCGCTTAACAGACACCATTTCTTGACTGTCACGACAATCTGGAATCTTCTTCCAGCTCTCCGCTTATCCCAATTCATTCGTGGGAATGTATTTTGCTGAGTGGCTATCACGGAGTGTCAGTCAAATTCAGTGGGACCAGTCTGTTGTGGCGTAAGAAGATGAGAATTCGGAGCAGGATTAGACTAGCCTACTCCACCATTCATTACGTTGGTGATGGATCAGATTGTGGCCTTGACTCCACTTTCCTGTCTGCCCTCCATGACCTTTGACCCTTTGATCAAAAATCTGTCTAACTCGGCCATGAATATATCCCAGCTTCCACTGCTCTTTAAAGAGAATTCCAAGGACTCATAATCCTCTGGAAGAAAAAAATATTCTCTTCATACTCTTATTTTTAAACTTTGCCCCCTAGTTCTAGATCCTTTCACCCCATCAAGCCCCCTCAGGATCTACATATAGTTCAATAAGATCACCTCTTATTTTTCTAAATTCCTATGAGTGCAGGCCCAACCTGCTCAGCATTTCCTCATAAGGCAACATTCATCCTCGGAATCAACATAGTGAATCTTTACTGAACTGCTTCCAATTTCAGTAAATCTCTCCTTAAGTATAGAAACAAAACCTGCACACAACACTCCAGGTGTGATCTCACCAATGCCCTGAACATTTGTAGCAAGACTTCCCTACGTTTATACTCTATTCCCTTGCAATAAAGGCCAGGGGCACGATCTGACTGGCTGTTCACGCCACGCTCGCACTGCAGCGAGGTCGGAGAATTTGGCGGCCAGCCAAATCTCCATTCACTGCAGCGGGATGGGAAAATCCCGTCGATGTGAAAGGTGGTAAGCTTCCGGCCCAACACTCCATTCGCCTCCCTAATTACTTACCATGCCAACATGCTATGTTTTAATAATTCATATACAAGGAACTTGGATCCCTCTGTACTGCAATATTCTGCACCCTCTCTCAATCTAAATAATACTACTTTTATTCTTCCTTTCAAAGTGGCAATCTTATATTTTACCATCTGCCAATTTTTGTCCAATGACTTCATCTGTCCATATCCCTTGGTAGAACACTGTTGTGTCTGAGGCAGGTGACTGTTTAACCCACGTTAAAATGCTCTCCAGCAGAGCATCTTTCCCAGATCTTATCCCCGTAACTTCGAGTATTTACCCCGCTAATCCCCCTAGCCTACACATCTTGAGACACTAAGGGGCTAATCCACCTAACCTGCACATCTTTAGACTGTGGGAGCAAACCGGAGCACCTAGAGGAAACCCATGCAGACACGGGGAGAATGTGCAAGCTCCACCCAAGTCTGGAATCGAACCCGAGTCCCTGGTGCTGTGAGGCAGCAGTGTAACCACTGTGCCATTATGCCACCCTTTGGATGAATTCAATAGAGATGGTAGGAATGTCCACAACAATCACTATAGGCTCCAGGGATATTGGGGGAGCCTGGAAACTGACTGGAGGGAGGACCATCTGCACATCTGGGGTTTCAGGAGGATCGGAGGAATGGGGAGAAAGGGAGGGTTGAAGCTGATCTGGGAATAGAAGCATAGCACCACCATCAAGAGATCCTGAATCAACGACTCCATTTAAAATAAAACCAGGAGAACATCACCAAGGGAGGGGTCCAAGGCAGTGTGGGACGTGTCCACACCTGGACTCCAGGTGAGAAGGGAAAAGATAGCCATTAAGTTGCCGGATGTATGCTGGAATCTCCATCAAACTCTGCAAACTGCATTGTCCACTTAACATGTGTCACAGGGCATCTAATCATTCCAAACATTCAAGGCACATTAGCAGGTACAAAATGACATGGCTATGTTTGTAATGTCCTATCTATGTTAGGAGTTGTGGGTTTTACAGAGAGAAAAACCACTTGCTTTGCATGTGTAGATTGAAACTAACACACAGCAGGTTTATTGAAAGAGGTGTTCTCTGCACTGCAGAATATAACAGCAGCCTCTGCAAACACGCTAATGACATCACCTCAAATCATGTGATCAACTCTACCAGGTTAAAATCCAACAGGTTTATTTGGTAGCACGAGCTTTCGGAGCGTTGCCCTGATTGACTCATCTGATGAAGGAGCAGCGCTCTGAAAGCTCGTGCTACCAAATAAACCTGTTGGACTTTAACCTGGTGTTGTGAGACTTCTTACTGTGCCCACCCCAGTCCAACACCGGCATCTCCACATCATGATCAACTCTTGAAGCAACCTGCAACACTTTGAACAATATAACAGTGCTCAACACACTTCCATCCTATATGGGACTGAGGTTGTTGGCGTGGTTTCTGAGACATTTCTGATCAGTGAGGGAGTGCCTCAGCTATAAGGGTGGACCTAGGAAAGGTGGCTGGCACAGGCACAGCTCAAGGGCATGACAATGGTTTTCTGGTTTGAAGTGGGAAGCCTGTAATTATTGGGTGAGCTATATTCACCTCCTGAACCTATCTGTGCTCAGGAAGAAGGAGGATTGCAGAATGGAGGCAGTGATCAATGCTGCCTTCTTGATAGCAGCGCTCAGATTGAGGAAGAGGGGAAGGTGCGTACAGTTGGAGTCTGTAGATTGTCTCTCACGACTCCGTGTAATGTTCTGTCGCCTGTCTCTTCATCTCAGAAGGTGGGCCACGGCCTTCCCAGAGGCTCATTATCCTGACTTGGACTCAGCAGGTGGTTGTTATCCAGCAGTCCTCCGAGTGTCAGCGACCTGGACTGTCACTGCCTTCTGTTGCAGTGGAGATCTATCACTGACCTGTTCTCCAGAATGTGACTCCAAGACTCATCTAGATCTAGCACCCACTGAGGTTGTATGTCTCTGAGCTGGCAAGGGATGGAAGTGAACGCATGGAATGGATCCTCGTTGGAGGTGGACTGGGGGCTGGGGTTGATGGTCTAGCTGGACCTGTGCCTGGTCCTGCTGGTGTCTGTCAGAGAGAGAAGATCCATTTAGTCCATGAGTAGGCAGGATGCACAATTGCATGTCACTCACTATGAATGTCAGGATGTGATCAACTCCTGGAGGGCTCATCCGTACTGGGTTGCTGGGGAAGGCCAATCGAGCCTTTCCCACAGGAGCAATTCCTGTCCTTCCCTGGATGACTCGGCTGCCTCCTCTTCCAGGGAAGATCCTGGATGTCTACCATCCCGCTTCCCATCTGGATCTCTCCCTCTTGTTTGTTGGTCAGCCTGACTTGGATGCAGGCAAATAGATGGAATGTAAGGAGAAAGGATTGAGGAGAGGTGGGGATGTTTGCCTGTTGTGTACGACGAGCCCTCCCCAGCATAGGACAGCACGGTGGCACAGTGGTTAGCACTGCTGCCTTACAGTGCCAGGGACCCGGGTTCAATTCCGGTCTTGGATGACTGTGTGGAGTTTGCACGTTCTGCCTGTGTCTGCGTGGGTTTCCTCCGGTTTCCTCCCACACTCCAAAGATGTGTAGGTTAGGTTGATTGGCCATGCTACATTGTCCCCTAGTGTCAGGGGGATTAGCAAAGTAAACATGTGGGGTTACGGGGATAGGGCCTGGATGGGATTGGTGTCGGTGCAGACTCGATGGACCGAATGGCCTCCTTCTACACTGAAGGGATTCTATGATTCTATGATTCTAAGGGCCAAAGATGTTGAAGGGATGAAAAATGATGATGTTAATGGTGATGTTGAAGTATATTTGAGACATTCAGTGCTGATATCTCCTCCACTAATCATAGAATCACAGAATCCCTACAGTGCAGAATGAGGCCATTTGGCCCATCAAACCTGCACCTACAACAATCCCACCCAGGCCCTATACCCTGACACTAAGGGGCGATTTATCATGGCTAATCAACCTGACGTGCACATCTTTGGAATGTGGGAAGAAACTGGAACATCCGAAGGAAACACACAAAGACACAAGAGAACATGCAAACTCCACACAGACCCGAGGCCGGAATCGAACCCGGGTCCCTGGTGCTGTGAGGCAGCAATGCTAACCACTGTGCCACCGTGCCTCCCGCCCATGTGTGAGATCCCTGAGGCGTGTAACCCTTTGATTGCCTGATTCATTATGAGAGTGTTTGTTTGGTGTGAGCAGAAAGTTGACTTACCCTGATGAAGCGGGTTCGATCATTCATCCCCTTCCTGCACTGCTAGGCATTTCTGTTTTGGGTCCCAATCGCACCGCGCTCTGCCGTATTTCCCCCCCAGGCCAGCGAGATGATGTTGGTGGACCTTGGTACCCATTTCCAGACTAATAAAGAGGTGCTGCAACAGGAGTGCAAGAAAGATGAGAAAATGGTTTATACAAAAATAATGAGACAAAAGGGTAAAAAGAATAAACAGATTCAGCTGAGTATATTCACTGCCCATGACTGTGGTTGATTTAATGATGTCAGTGCATTGCTGTGCTGTATGTATCAAAAATACAGGCAGGGTCTGGTCAGTATGGGTCAGGCTACTCTCCTCATTAGGTCATCTTCACAAAAAAATGTACATTCCTCAACCTGAGTGAGCTAACATTTTGACGTGCTAGTTGGCTGAGATGTCACAAAACATCATGTTTGCTCAGTAATTTTTCATTCGAATCAATGAGGTCACACCTCAAAAAGTCACACATCACAAACCCGAGTATTCTTCGCACTTTGTGAGTGAGTCATAAATTATAATGGGAAGCAGATATTTAACTTGCTTCTCACAAGAAGGAATATTAAAATCCAGCCACACAAAATCACCCTTATATACCCAGCAGCCTGGATATTTCCTGAGAGTTTTTCAAATTAAGGATGCAACTTTGAATTCGTTTGAGCCAACATGTTGGAGATTCTGAGAACTTCAGGTCAAAATGTATTCAATCTTAACCTTTTTTTAAAATAAGAATAAGTTGCACAAGCCTGAGAACATACACTGACTTAAAAATTTACATTGCGTAACAACTTGCCAGGGGTTGCAAGTGTGATAAAGGGAAGAACAAAGCACAGCAAATCTTGGAGGGAAAGCTTAAGGCAAATAAAACTCTAGTCCAGCGTATGCTGCAGTAACTTGGCTCAGTAAATGATGCTTAACTCAGCAATTCTATTCCTGAAAACAGGAGGGAGACCTGCAGGTGATGGTCATGTCTGGGAGTTAACAGGCAGGCGATGTGTGTGTGTGTGTGGAGATACTTTTAGTATTCTGTGCACATTGTTCAGGAGTGTTACGGTTCAGCAAGGTACGCAGAGAGACATCAAAATGGGTTATACAGAGTAGGAAGACAAAACCTGAAAGGGGGATTAAAATGGAAAGCTCTGCTTTGCTTATCCCACAGATTGCAATTTCAGAAGTGTCAGAACGCAATTACAAAAATATCTGTTAATGAGGTTTTAAAAAATAATTGTTTCACACAATATTATCCCTTCTTCTGCACAGATTGTTCCTAGCGCTGTATGTTATTGTTATATTGTTACTTCTCAAACAGTTCTCCTGCATACAGTCAGCCTGCATACTGCAACTGTTCCAATCCCTCACAATATGGAACCCACATTTTACCCTCAATACTCAGCAACAAATAAACTACTGAGGAGTAAATTGCCAGGTTGAAATGTACTGAAGGATTTCGACCATAGCAGGACCAACAGCAGCTGTGGAGAGAGAACGTTCCGATGGCTCTTTGTCAGAGATTTTATTTTCTTGAGTTATTCCTCACTTGCTGGAACGCATCGTGAGGCTATGGGCCAACAGGAAGTCTTTGACCTTGACCATGTCTGTGAGGGAAATGACTTAAGATGCCCTGTGTAGTAATATTGCACACTGGTAGTTATGTTGGAATTCAAACTCATCTTCCAACAGTCTGAAAGATTAGAGAATGTCATATTATTGTTGACTTTCTGCGGAATGAGTGTAGTAATTGCATTTATTTACAATTAGATGTTTTACATAAATTAACATCTCGGGATCAATCTTACCAAAAAAATTCTAAGTCCAGGACAGGCGTGAAAACGGGAGAGCCTCTGATCCATTTTTTCGGTGAGTTCAAATCCAGCATCTTATCCACTCACTGCAGGAAAAAATGGGCGAAACCATTCCTTGCCTGCAGGGGAAGGGGGTGGGGCTTAAATCACCAGCAAACCTGCTGCAGCAGCAGAGTGCCACAGAGGTCTGCACACGCGCAACGGCAACCAGCAGGGTCATAGAGGTTTACAGCATGGAAACAGGCCCTTCAGCCCAACTTGTCCATGCCGCCCAGTTTTTACCATTAAGCTAGTCCCAATTGCTCTATACCAATCTTACTCATGTAACTGTCTAAATGCTTTCTAAAAGACAAAATTGTACCCGTCTCTACTACTGCTTCTGGCAGCTTGTTCCAGACATTCACCACCCTGTGTGTGAAAAAATTGCTCCTTTGGACTATTTTGTATCTCTCCCCTCTCTCCTTACCTATGCCCTCTAGTCTTAGACTCCCCTACCTTTGGGGAAAGATGTTGACTGTCTACCTTATATATGCCCCTCATTATTTTATAGACCTCTATAAGATCACCCTAAACCTCCTACACCCCAGGGAAAAAAGTCTTAGTCTATCCAGCCTCTCCTTATTACTCAAACCATTAAGTCCCGGTAGCATCCTAGTAAATCTTTTCTGCACTCTTTCTAGTTTAATAATATCCTTTCTATAATAGGGTGATCAGAACTGTAAACAGTATTCCAAGTGTGGCCTTACCAATGTCTTATACAACTTCAACAAGATGTCCCAACTCCTGTATTCAATGTTCTGGCCAATGAAACCAAGCATGCCAAATGCCTTCTTCACCACTCTGTCCACCTATGACTCCACTTTCAAGGAGCTATGAACCTGTACCCCTAGATCTCTTTGTTCTAAAACTCTCCCCAATGCCCTACCATTAACTGAGTAAATCCTGCCCTGGTTCGAAGGTACTGGGTTGAGACCAGCTACGGTAGCTGGTCTCAGCCCAGCTTCCCCTGTTGCTATCGTGGGAGCTCATGGTTGATCTCCACACCACCCCCTGTCCGCAGAGTGGCAGCAGGGACCCCCTCCCTACCCAATCTGGCCCCACACCCATAGACCCCACCCCTGGTCTGGCCTCGCTCCCATAGGCTACACCTCTCAGGCCCTACCCCCGGCATTGCCCAAGTGTTCCCCCCCCTTGCCCTCGACCTCCCTGGGGGGCATCAATGGCCTCCGGTTCTACTGACGAGGCCACCATGACTGGTCCATGTTGCTGGAGAGCATACGTGATTGTCGCTGGAGAGAACTTCTCCCAACGAGGCCGCAGGTGCAAGTGAGCCCAGACAATTCCATTCCAGACTCATTAATTCAATGCAAAACATAGCTTTAAATGCATTTGAATAAATTATTCAGCCAGAAATGGGCAGGAGGCTGAATGCGCTGGATATCTGATGCCGGTAAGACGGCGAGTGGAGAGAAATCGGGAACGAATCTGATTTCTCGGCTTTCACACGGTCTTACTGGCTCGCCCCCTATCGGCTGGTGAGACACAATGATAAGGTCGCCCTCATAGATATGTGTAATAACAGAATCACAGAATTGTTAGAGCATAAAGGAGGCCATTCAGCCCATCATGTTTACGCTAACTCAACATTTCCCTCCATATTCTTGCTTATCAAATACTAATCCAATTCCTGCTAGAACACATTAATTGGATCTGTCTCCACCACACTCTCAGAAAGTGCATTCCAGATCCTAACCACTAACTGTATGAATCTGTCTCCACCTGACTCTCAGGTAGTGCATTCCAGATCTTAACCACGCGCTGTGTGAATCTGTCTCCACCACACTCTCAGACAGTACCTTCTAGATCCTAACCACTTGCTGTGTGAATCTGTCTCCACCACACTCTCAGACAGTACATTCTAAATCCTAACCACTCACTGTGTGAATCTGTCTCCACCACACTCTCAGACAGTGCATTCCAGATCCTGACCACTTGTTGTGTGAATCTGTCTCCACCACACTCTCAGACAGTGCATTCCAGATCCTAACCACTCGCTGTGTGAATCTGTCTCCACCACACTCTCAGATAGTGCATTCCAGATCCTAACCACTCGCTGTGTGAATCTGTCTCCACCACACTCTCAGACAGTGCATTCTAGATCCTAACCACTCGCTGTGTGAATCTGTCTCCACCACACTCTCAGACAGTGCATTCTAGATCCTAACCACTCGCTGTGTGAATCTGTCTCCAGCACACTCTCAGATAGTGCATTCCAGATCCTAAGCTTTATCAAATTTCCTCTGAACCTTCTCTTCTCCAGGCAACACAGTCCCAACCTCTCCCATCTATCTATGTAACTGATATTCCTCATCCCTGCATCAGCCATTATAAATTTTGTGGAATTAAGAATGAGGAATATTTATCAGTACTGCCCAGAAGTCTTGACCACTGAGAGTTTCTTTGATTCCTTTGTTGTAAAAGCATATTCTTTGAAGACTGTCCTTGCCAATTAATTTTAAAAGCAATTTCTTTGAAGATTTTCCTTAGCACTTAATTTTAATGAGCTTATCGGTTAATGAGTTGATGGATGGCCACATCAAACACAGGGAGGACATAAAGCAATTGGCTTTGGAATGTCCAATTCACACATCATAACTTTCATAAAACATTCCTGTGCAACGATATATATTAACATTTTGAACCCACTCCCCACAACGAAGACTAATTCCTGATCAGCTTATCACGCAATGTAAATATTAGAAATTGGAATAGTCATTTTTAAGATTTCACAAAGTAATTGGAATATATCTTAGCGTTCTGAGACACCATGCCCGGCTCTGATGCACGATCTTGCTAAAGTCAGGAGGGGTGGCCCAGCGATTTCTGCTGTTCATGGTTACAAGTCAGTGCAGACTCGATGGACCGAAGGGCCTTTTCTCTGCTGCCCAATTCTATGGGCGTAATTTTTCAGCCACGCTCGCCCCAAAGCTGGAAAATCACACCAGAAGGCAACGAAGCTTTGCATTGTTCCTCCCTGCCCCCCCCCCGCCCCCACACCCCCACGCCCCCATGCCCCCACGCCCACTACAATTCCCATGGCGGGCAGGACGGTAAAATTCATCCCAGTAACTCTAAGTGCTGAATTTGACTGTGTTTCGGTATTTTGCTGAAATCTGTGTCAATAATGCCTGGGAATGCCAATGCCCCCATCAAAGACTAAGGAACAGTAAGAAATTATGGGAGTTCAGGTGACCTATCTTCCAGCTGTGTTTCCCTGACTGACCTGTGGAAATATTATTCTTGGGGCCAGGCTGTTGCCACAGAATCATAGAATCCCTACAGTGCAGAAGGAGGCCATTCGGCCCATCGAGTCTGCACCAACCACAATCCCACCCAGGCCTTATTCCCGTAACCCCTCATATTTACGCTGTGAAGCCCACTGACACTAAGTGACAATTTAGCATGGCCAATCAATCTAACCCGCACATCTTTGGAGTGTGGGAGGAAACCGGAGCACCTGTAGAAAACCCATGCAGACATGGGAAGGACGTGCAAACTCCACACAGACAGTGACCCAAACCGGGAATCGAACCCAGTTCACTGGCGCTGTGAGGCAGCAGTGCTAAGCACTGTACCACCATGCCACCCCAGAGGGCAATGGACCTTTGCATTGTCCACACCCCCCCCCTCCCCCGCTCCCCCCCACCCCCGCCCGCTACGATTCCCGTGACGGGCAGGACGGTAAAATTTGTCCCAGTGACTCTAAGTGCTGAATTTCACCGTGTTTCGCTATTTTGCTGAAATCTGTGCAAATAATGCATGGGAATACCAATGCCCCCATTAAAGACTAAGGAGCAGTAAGAATTTACGGGAATCTGTTTGTAACAGAGGACAGGATTATCCAGCTGTTTCCACTGGCAGAATTTTCCACTCCCACCAAAGGCGAACCCCTCCCCCCCCCCCGCCCCCTGTTCTGGTGGGCAGGAGGGCAACATCGACTGGCAGGAAACAGGCCACGGGGGGACTGAAAAGTCCCACCCTGAGAGGTGGAGGTTTGACAGTAGGAACCCAGTCACATTTGGAATAAGTGGGTCTAGCACCATAATGGAAAACATAACAAGAAAAGCATGATGGAGAAATTGTGGCAAAGAAGTATTATTAAAGGAAATGTTCCAGTAATAGAAAGTTGGTGCGGTTCATAAAACTGCTGGACTCCCAACTGAAGTATGATTGCATCCGCGAATCTTGAATGACCAGTGCTCTTGACAGTTGTAGCTTGGGGATGCTCAGGAACATTGGCTGGGGAGCTAAATACTCTGGGGATAGAATGATCACACTAAAGAAGAAGATAATGTTGCTCTAGTCTGTGTTTTTCCCCCCTTTTATTATTATTCTTTTATAGGATGTGGCATTGCTGGCTAAGCCACCATTAATTACCCATCCCTAATTGCCCTTGTGAAGGTGGAGGTGAACCACTACAGTTCCCATGGTGTAAGTACACCCCCCACAGTGCCGTTAGGGAGTGAGTTCCAGCAAGTTTGATCTGCCCCATTCAGCTTGAAAGGAGAAGCACGTTGGTGTCAGGTGTTATAAGACCATAAGAAATGGAAACAGGAGAAGCCTGTTCAGCCCCTCAAGCCACCATTCAATAGGATTCTGGCGGATCCAACATTCCTCATGCCCACTTTCCTGCCCTTTCCCTGTAACCTTTGATTTTCTTACTGATCAAAAATCTCGATATCTCAGTTTTAAATATACACAGGACTCCACTCAAGAGCTCTCTGTGGCAGAGTTCCAAAGACTATCAACCCATTGAAAGAAGAAATTCCTCCTCATCTCAGTTTTAAATTGGGGTACAGCATGGTACGGTACGGTAGCACAGTGGTTAGCACTGCTGCTTCACAGCTCCAGGGGCCTGGGTTCGATTCCCAGCTTGGGTCACTGTCTGTGTGGAGTTTGCATATTCTCCTTGTATCTGCGTGGGTTTCCTCCAGGTGCTCCGGTTTCCTCCCACAGTCCAAAGATGTGCGGGTTAGGTTGATTGGCCAGGTTAAAAATTGCCCTTAGTGTCCTGAGATGCGTAGGTTAGTGGGATTAGCGGGTAAATATGTGGAGGTTGGGCCTAGGTGGGATTGTGGTCGGTGCAGACTCGATGGGCCGAATGGCCTCCTTCTGCACTGTAGGGTTTCTATGATTTCCCATGGCTAATCCATTTAACCAACACACTTTGGGACAATAAAGGACAATTTGTAACATGGCCAATCCACCTAACCTGCACATCTTTGGACTGTGGGAGGAAACCAGAGCACCCGGAGGAAATCCACTTAGACAGGGGGAAGAACATGTAGACTCTGCACAGACAGTGACCCAAGGCCGGGATTGAACCCGGGACCCTGGTACTATGAGGCAGCAGTGGTAACCATTGTACCACCATGCCACCTATTGCACCATGGTGCCGCCCACTTCAGTTTCCATTTTCAGTGTTGGATCCATATCCGCTGTATTTCCAGGCACATTTTCAATCCTTGAAGCACCGTGAGCTAAGGAACACTTTGCCAAATGCTTCCCCAACATAGTTTTTTTCGCTGCGCCTGCAGAGAGGAAAATAAAAAAATTCCATTCTACTCCTGCAAAGTAGAAGTGACAGGACATTGTACAGGAATAGAATTTATTTCCGTTTTATTCAGCAGGGTTGAAAGCATTACAATGCACATTATAGAAGGTCCACCAACTGTTCAGAAGTCAAAATGGAGAATTATCCCACTCATCTGACCATTTTAAACTCATTTAATGAAAAATGCAGCCATGAATTTATTAGCTGTTTAGCATTTCAATACTTTTAATATCATATGCATCATTTTCTGAAATAAGTAATATTGTCCAAAAGGACTGTTTGAACTATTTCTCTATTTCCTCCAGCCTTGGATTCTTTTTACATTTATTTCTAATGATTTGAGGGATATGTTTAAGTGGGCAGGCATTATGATAAGGCCTGTGATAAAAATGGATGTCATTATGCAAAGTTTTTGCAAATTACATCCACTAGTATTCATCTCCCTACAAATCTCATCTGAATAATTCATGATCTTCTGTAAGAGAACAGTGTCTGATCTGACTTTCCCTTCCATTATCATTGTTCAAAGATGCACTATATAATATATGAAATATGAAGGAGACGTGAAATGCAATGCCTTTCTCATTGGTTAAAAAGGAAGTCCGCCACAACTAGATTTTGATTTTAATGATTTTTTTTTCACGATCAGAAGCTTCCTACTTTGGAGGAAGAGAGAATTGAAACTGTTCTTTTGCAATTCATTATTCACTCCTGACCTGAAGACAGCTTCATTCAACTGTTCAACACATTCCACTCTGAGCTTCGCTACTGGTCAGAAATCATTAAATATTCTGGAGCATTCGATTTCTGCCTGGTGTTACATTTCCCATCCCGCGCAAACCTTCACTCAGACGGCAAAACAGTTCGGACCTGTCTTCTTATTTCCCCATTTTACTGGTGCTCCATTTTAAAGTATGCGAGACCAGTTCGGACCAGTATTCTTATTTCCCCATTTTTTTTCTGCCTGGGCAGAAAAATCACCCTGGTTTGCATTGTATCTGAGTGTTTAAAGTGGCAGAGTCACCTGTCTGTCGTGGTAGCCAGTGATTTGGGGTCAGATTCACAGGTGTGAATTTTAACCCCCCACCGTGCCCTCACGAGTGAGGATGGTACATGGGCAAAGTGGGGGGGGAGGGGCGGTTAACATTCGGATGAGTGCTGACTGACTTGACTTCCCTCCATGCCCACCCGGTCGCTTCATATCTTCACTGATTTTAAATTTGGGGAGGCTCCTTCAGGTAGTGAGGTCCCACTTTCAATTTTAAAAGTGTGTCAGGATGATGTCACCAGCACTGCGATGTGATGTGAATGTGGACACAGGGTGAGCAGAAGGCCCAAGAGCTGGACCATGGCTCGAGGCATTGACTGACCAGAACAAGCCATGTCCGTTTACAAAATTACTATTCCTGTGAGTCATGTGGAGAACTAACCCTCCCCTCTTCCGAGTGTAGACGAGGAGACATTTATCCTTCCCGGCCAACCACTCATTCTCTCTCTCTCGGTCTCTTGCTCGCTCACTCTTTTTCTCTCACGTCCTTTCTCTCTCTCACATGCTCTCTCTCTTTCTTGCTTTCTTTCTCTCTTCTACTCTCTCACGTTCTCTCTCTCATGCTCTCTCTCTCACTCTCTATCTCTCTCATGCTCTCTCTCTCTCGTTTTCTTTCTCTCACTCTTTCTCTCTCACACTCTCTCTCTGTCATGCCCTCTTTCTCTTTCAACACTGGTGTCAGCAGTCGAAGTCCTTTTCCAATGCTAAGGTTATGCAATAAGAAGTTTAACAACACCAGGTTAAAGTCCAACAGGTTTATTTGGTAGCAAAAGCCACACAAGCTTTCGGAGCTCCAAGCCCCTTCTTCAGGTGAGCGGGAATTCTGTTCACAAACAGAGCTTATAAAGACACAGACTCAATTTACATGAATAATGGTTGGAATGCGAATACTTACAACTAATCAAGTCTTTAAGATACAAACAACGTGAGTGGAGCGAGCATTAAGACAGGCTAAAGAGATGTGTATTGTCTCCAGACAAGACAGCCAGTGAAACTCTGCAGGTCCAGGCAAGCTGTGGGGGTTACAAATAGTGTGACATGAACCCAATATGAACCTGGTGTTGTTAAACTTCTTATTGTGTTTACCCCAGTCCAACACCGGCATCTCCACATCAAGGTTATGCAAACCAAGGTCTGACAAATGGACTTCGTTATGCAAAACAAGGTCCATTCCAGAGTTAATGACCACCCTCCCCCATGGTGTGTTTTGCAATGGCAGAGGGGACCCATCATTGGTCACAACGGTTTCTCCCAGTCCCGCCGCTGTCAACAGGATTTCCCATTCTTCGCAGCCTCCACCACTCGGGGGCAGTGGCAGGGGTGCCGCTGCCGGTGGACCAGAAGATCCTGTCAATGGGAACAGCTGGAAAATCCCACCCTCTGTTTCTCTCTGCACAGATGCTGCCAGACCTGCTGAGATTTCCAACATTTTCTGTTTTTATTTCTGAGTATTTTTTCCTATGTGCAGAGTGCGAATCCTTTATGGATATCGCTGGCTGGGCCGGCAACTATTGCTCCTTCCCTAGGTGCCTCAGCCGTTAACTGAGTGGCTTTATGAATCAACCACATTTCTGGAGTCACATGTAGGCCAGACCAGGTAAGGATGGCAGATTCCCTTCCCTAATGGTCATTAGTGAACCAGATGGGTTCTTACAACAATTGATAATGGTTTCATGATTCATCGTTAGAACATAAGAACTAGGAGCAGGAGTAGGCCATTCAGCCCCTTGAGCCTGCTTCGCCATTCAATGCAATCACGGCTGATCTTGTCTCAGCCTCAATTCCTGCCTGTTCTCCATAACCTTTCAACTAAGGTTATTTATTTATTAGTGTCACAAGTAGGCTGACATTAACACTGCAATGGAGTTACTGTGAAAATCCCCTAGTCGCCACACTCCGGCACCTGTTCGGGTACACTGAGGGAGAATTTAGCACGGCCAATGCACCTAACCTGCACATCTTTCAGACTGTGGGGGGAAACCAGAGCACCCGGAGGAAACCCACGCAAACACGGGAAGAACATGCAGGCTCCACACAGACAGTGACCCAAGCCGGGAATCGAACCCGGGTCCCAGGCGCTGTGAGGTAGCAGTTCTGACCACTGTGCTATCGTGCTGCTCTACTAATTAAAAATCTGTCTATCTCCTTCTTAAATTTACTCAATATCCCAACATCCCCTGCACTCTGAGGAAGGAAACTCCACGGATTCACAACCCTTTGAGGGAAGTAATTTCTCCTCATCTCTGTTTTAATTCTGCCATCCCTTATCCTAAAACAATGATGTCCTTTTGTAGATTGCCTCACAAGAGGAAGCATGCTCTCTACGTCTACCCTGTCAATCCCCTTTAGCATCTTATACACTTCAATTGGATCTCCCCTCATTCTTCTGAACTCCAGGGAGTACAGACCATAAAATGCTCAATCTCTCTTCATAATGCTGTTATAATCCAGATCAGAAATTCCAAGATATGTTATGAAGTCAGCCTAGACCATAGGTTTTGCATTTTGAATTTGGCGTGGGTCAGCATAAGGGCCACGATTCTCCCAGCCCGCTGTGCTAAGAAAAGAGAATCATGCAGAGGGCGATGGGCGAGATTCACCCGAGAGTCTGCACCATGCTAATGTCTCCCAGCACCGGATTTCCAGCTCCGTCTGCTCCGTGCCAGAAATCGGCTGCGGAATAGGGCTAGCATTTAAATGATATTTTAACTATCATTTAAATGCTATTAGCGGGCCCGGGATGAATTCTCCTGGTCCATTAGCCTTTCCCTCCCCGCCAGAGTGTTTCACTCCAGCAGGGATTACACTAGCTCTCCACTTTCGGGGAGCTTGTGGTCCGACCCCGCTGAAGTGAAGGGGGGCAATCGGGGCCCCCTTGGGGGTCCGGAGTTTGGGCGGGGTGGTGCACCCTGGGCATGGGCAACCTGGCAGTGCTAGCCTGTGCCCATTGGCACTGCCCAAGGTGCAAATGCCAATGTCCAGGGGGTATCTTGCAACTGACAATCGGGCATGGGCAGTGCCAAGGATATGGGGCCTGATGGGGGCAGGGCCTAGGGGCAAACAGTGGGGGTAGGGGTCTCGCGGCAGCTATGCCATTGGGATCGGTCAACTAAGGAGGGAGGCCAGTGATTGGGATGGACTGGTGGGGTGGGGGTCAGCGGGGGGGGGGGGGGGGGGGGGGGGGTCAGCCGAGGGCAGGCTCTGCCTGTTGGGTGGGGATTGGCACTGCTGAGGGTAACTGGTGGGTAGGGGGGCTGGAAATCGGGGCGGTCTGGGAGGGGGTGGGCATCAGGGCTGTCCTGGGAATGGTCGGGAGGGCCCATGAATGGACGATGGGGAGGGGTCAGGGGGCAGCACCGTGGGGGTTGCGGGGCTGGCCAGCGATTGAGCTTGCCAGCAATCGGGAGGTTGACAGTGCGGCGCCACTGCACATGCGCAGAGGCCTGCTGCTTTCAGCCTCCTGGGTCGGAATAGCCCACTGACTTATAATGATATTCACGCTGGTGGCCCCTGCAGTGCACAGAGTGTGGGAGATTCTAGTCTTAACTCCCACTGAAAAAAACAGCATGATTTACTCCAGTTTTCCCACAAATTCAACACTAAGAATTTTTTTGGGAGAATTCCAGTCAAGATGTTTCACAGCAGGTATGATTCAAACGACCCACTGGGGAACTTTTATCAAACAAAGTTTATTTAAGAATACAGTTAACACATAGAAAGAAAATTAGCAATAGCTTTCATCAATTACAAACAAGAAAAAACAACCATGATATTGTATAAACCTTAACAACTAAATGCACTGTTACAACCAAACAAGTCTCCTTACAAATGTACACCCATCTGGGTTTAGCACAGAAAGAATGGATGTTCACATGATTCTGCATTTTCTAGCTCTGCAACACCTGCCGTGAATTAGTCCTTTGGTTGGAGAATTGAAATTCTGATTTATTTGTTCTGGAAATCCCAGCAGCTGAAAGTAGAGATAATGCCACCGCTGGCTGCTAGCTAGCAAACCACTAACTGCAAAACTTTCACTCCAGCTGGCCAGCAAAATTCCGAGTTCCAGGGAGAGAGACATACACACGGCATCCAGTCTGGAGGCCCAAACACCTTCTAACGATCCAGCAGCCAAAACTGAAAGTAAAAGAACTCTTGGGAGAGGAAAAAAAAATATTGTCCCACCTAACTTGTCAATCAATCTTCCAACAACAATCGATAAAGGGTTGTAAACTCCCAAAGAGTGCATTTTAGGCCCAGATTAAAAATAAACAAAACCCCATTTAAACCATGTAAGCAGCAGTAAAAGAGGCCACTACAGACCTCACGGTGCCAATAACATAAATAAAAAAACAGGCTTGCTTCCATGATTAAAAATATATTTCTTAAAGGCACAGTAGCATCACAAAGACAAATCTCTCAGCTCTGGAATCAATCTAGTGAACCTCCTCTAAACTACCTCAAATGCAACTACATCTTTCATCAAGTAAGTAAGTATTCGAGCCCAGGTCCCCTGAGTTCATTATGCTGAGTCTGGGGATTACCAGTCCAGTGGCATTACACCACCGTCTCACTGAGATTACCCAATCCCTCTAGTTAACCCTGTCGTCAGCTGTTGCTATATCGAGGCAGGAGACAGTGCTGGAATATTTAACTGATATCAGCCTGAATTCTCTCCTGCCCATACACACACACCCCTGTCTCAAAGACATACCCTCCTCTGAAATTCAACTGCTATCCATTCTACAAAGTTCAAATTCACATGTAGTCTAACCCTTAAAACTAATTACAACATTATGAGTTTACTCTTTGAAACACTGACATCCACCCTCTATACGCATAGAACCATAGAATCCCTACAGTGCAGAAGGGAGCCATTTGGCCCATCAAATCACTGCTGTCTCACAACACCAGGGACCCAGGTTTGATTCCGGGCCTGGTTGACTGTCTGTGTGGAGTTTGCACATTTCTCTCCGTGTCTGCATGGGTTTCCTCCGGGTGCTCTGGTTTTCTCCCACACTCCAAAAAATGTGCAGGTTAGGTTGATTGGCCATGATAAATTGCCCCTTAGTGTTAGGGGGATGTCATGGAGATTAGTAGGGTAAATATGTGGGGTTACGGGGACAGGGCCTGGGTAGTATTGTTGTCGGTGCAGGCTTGATGGGTCGAATGGCCTCCTTCTGCACTGTAGGGTTTCTATGATTCCATGAAATCTGTACTGACTTTCTGAAAAAGCATCTTAACCAGGCCCTCCAGCACCTCTCCACCCCGCCCTATTCCTGTAACCCTGTTCATCTACCATGGCCAACCCACCTGGTGTGCACATCTTTGGTCTGTGGGAGGAAACCGGCGCACCCGGAGGAAACCCACGCAGACACAGGGAAAACGTGCACACTCCACATAGTCACCCAAGACCAGAATTGAACCCAGGTACCTGGTGATGTGAGGCAGCAGTGCTAACCACTGTGCCACCATGACGCCCTTAACTTGACTTGAGGAAGAGTTCTTAGAATGCTGTCGGGATAGTTTCCTCGAACAGTATGTTACAGAACCTACGAGGGAGCAAGTTATCTTGGATCTGGTCCTGTGTAATGAGACAGGTAAAATTAATGATCTCCTTGTGAGGGATCCTCTTGGAATGAATGATCACAATATGGTTGAATTTCGAATACAGATGGAGGGTGAGAAAGTAGAGTCCCAAACCAGTGTCCTCTGCTTGAACAAGGGGTATTATAATAGGATGAGGGCGGAGTTGGCTAATGTAGACTGGGAACACAGATTAATTGGTGGGACAGTTGAGGAACAGTGGAGATTTTTAAGGAGATTTTTCTCAGTACTCAGCAAAAATATATTCCAGTGAAAAAGAAAGAATGTAAGAAAAGGGATAACCAGCCATGGATAACTAAGGAAATAAAGGAGAGTATCAAATTAAAAACAAATGCATACAGAGTGGCCAAAATTAGTGGGGAACTAGAAGATTGGGAAGGCTTTCAAAAACAACAAAGAACTACTAAGAAAGCAATAAAGAAAGGAAAGATAGATTATGAAAGTAAACGAGCACAAAATATAAAAACTGATAGTAAAAGTTTTTACAAATATATAAAACGGAAAAGAATGGCTAAAGTAAATGTTGGTCCCTTAGAAGGTGAGAAGGGGGATTTAATAATAGGAAACGAGGAAATGGCCGAGGCCTTAAACAAGTTTTTTGTGTCGGTCTTCACAGTGAAGGACACAAATAGCATACCAATAATTGATGGTCATGGGACTGTAGGGAGTGAGGACCTTAAAACGATTACGATTACTAAAGAGGTAGTGCTGGGTAGGCTAATGGGACTAAAGGTAGACAAGTCCCCTGGTCCGGATGGAATGCTTCCCAGGGTACTAAAAGAAATGGCAGAAGAAATAGAAAATGCATTAGTTGTAATTTATCAAAATTCACTGGACTCTGGGGAGGTGCCAGCTGATTGGAAAACAGTAATGTAACGCCAAAATTTAAAAAAGGAGTTAGACAAAAGGCAAGTAACTACAGGCCGGTTAGCTTAACATCCGTAGTTGGGAAAATGCTGGAATCTATCATTAAGGAAGAAATAGCAGGACACCTGGAAAAGAATGGTTCAATCAAGCAGACGCAGCATGGATTCATGAAGGGAAAGTCATGTTTGACTAATTTACTGGAATTTTTTGAGGATATAGCGAGTGAGGTTGACAGAGGGGAACCGGTGGATGTGGTGTATTTAGATTTCCAGAAGGCATTCAATAAGGTGCCTCACAAAAGGTTGCTGCATAAGATTAAGGTATACAGAGTTGGGGGTAAAGTGTTAGCGTGGATTGAGGATTGGCTATCTAACAGAAAGCAGAGTCGGAATAAATGGGTGCTTTTCCGGTTGACAATCAGTGACTAGGGGCGTGCCGCAGGGATCGGTGCTGGGGCCTCAACTATTTACCATATATATAGACGATCTGGAGGAGGGGACCGAGTGTAGGGTAACAAAGTTTGCAGATGACACAATGATGAATGGGAAAGCAAATTGCGTGGAGGACACAGAGAGTCTGCAGAGAGATTTGGATAGGCTAAGTGAATGGGCAAGGATCTGGCAGATGGAGTATAACGTTGGTAAGTGTGAGGTTATCCACTTTGGAAGGAATAATAGTAAAATGGACTATTATTTAAACGGTGAAAAATTACAACATGCTACTGTGCAGAGGGACCTGAGGGTCCTTGTGCATGAATCACAAAAACTCAGTTTGCAGGTGCAGCAGGTAATCAAGAAGGCAAATGGAATGTTGGCCTTTATCGCGAGAGGGATGGAGTATAAAAGCAGGGAGGTCATGCTGCAACTGTATAGGGTACTGGTGATGCCGCAACTAGAGTGCTGTGTACAATTTTGGTCCCCTTATTTAAGAAAGGATATATTAGCTTTGGAGGGGGTACAGAGAAGGTTCACCAGGTTGATTCCGGAGATGAGGGGGTTAGCTTATGAGGAGAGATTGAGTAGATTGGGCCTGTACTCATTGGAGTTTAGAAGGTTAAGGGTAGATCTTATAGAGACATATAAGATAATGAAGGGGCTAGTCAGGGTAGAGGCAGCGAGGTTATTTCCACTTACAATGGAAATAAGATCTAGGGGGCATCGCCTCAAAATACAGGGGAGTCAATTTAGAACAGAGTTGAGGAGGAACTTCTTCTCCCAAAGGGTAGTGAATCTTTGGAATTCTCTGCCCAATGAAGATGGAGGCTACCTCGTTAAATGTGTTTAAGTCACAGATAGATAGATTTTTAACCATTAAGGGAATTAAGGGTTCTGGGGAGTGGGTGGGTAAGTGGAACTGAACCCACTATCAGATCAGCCATGGTCTTGTTGAATGGCGGGGCAGGCTTGAGGGGCCAGATGGCCTACTCCTGCTCCTATTTCTTATGTTCTTATGTTCTTAATTCAGATAAAACAAATATAATATTAACATTGGTCTATTAGTGGGTTTGACCAACTCAGGTCAATTCTTTTGAAGATTGTCGCTACTGTCTGTAAAGTGCTTGTGAGACTAGGGACGCAGACAGGAGGGGATAGATTGAAGATTTAATAGAGCATGGAAGAGTTAAGATTAAAGTTAGTAAGAGCAGCAGGGAATAAGAGGGAAACGATCTCGGCAAACCAAGTGAAAGCAGTTGACAGAATTTTACTTTGTAATCACATTTTCAATCCTACCATTTCTTTTATTAGTTCAGTGTTAAAATTACATGCATAAATCTTAGCTGATGTTTGATTAGCTTTATATGTCTAATATTCATGTTCTTTTCAATGTCACTTTGAGAATTGAAAATGTACAAAGCCACAGAGCCCAGGGAGATGGCAGCTTCTCTGAAACAGTCAATGGTTCAAAGATTAAACCGTGAAGCAAAGACAATGGAAGACAAAAACAAAAGGAGAAAATGCAGATTCTCAGCAGGACTGGCAGCTTTGGTGGAGAGAGGAACAGAGTTAACGGGTGGAATTTTCCAGTCCCTCCTGCCACAGGAATCGTAGCGGCGGGACACGGACCATGCAAAGGTCCGTTCACCTCGAACAGGATTTTCCAGCATTGGAGCGAGCACGGACAGAAAATCCCACCCAACAGCTGCGATTCTATCGAGCCAAAGGGGGTCTCGCCCACTTGTAAGGTTGCTGACGGTTAACACCTGTCAGTTCCATGCGGGATGTCCAATGGAATCAGGCACTTCAGTGGCCACCCTTCAACCTTCTCCACTAATAGGGTCCTGCCAGGGGAGGTCCCACCCACTGAGAGTAGCCAGCCAATCAGAAGCTGGCAGCTGGACATGCCAGCTGGAGTAGTTTCAGCTGGCAGCAATGAACCCACCAGAAAAGCCCAGGATTGTCATGGGAGTCGAGGCTAAATGTGAGCAAAGGTGGGATAGGGATCGTGAGGTGGGTGATGTGGAGGAGTGGGTGGGGGCAGAGGTAGATGGATTCTTGACCAATAAGGGAGATAAAGGTTGTCAGGAGTAGTTGAAATGTGGAGTTGAAGCCACAATTGGATTCGGTTTGATCTTACTGAATGATCATAGAATCCCTAAAGTGCAGAAGGAGGCCATTTGGCCCATCGAGTCTGCACTGACCACAATCCCACCCAGGCCCTTCCCCCACATATTTTACCCGCTAATCCCTCTAACCTACGCATCTCAGGACTCTAAGGGGCAATTTTTTTTTTAACCTGGCCAATCAACTTAACCCGCATGATGGAGCAGGTTTGAGGGACTCTCAATTTGTATGATGTGATTTGAGTTCTTATTGTCACATGTATTGGGATACAGTGAAAAGTATTGCTTCTAGTGCGCTATAGAGACAAAACATACAAAGAAGAAAAGGAAAAGGTGCATAATACGATATTACAGTCATAGCTAGGGTGTAGAGAAAGGTCAGTTTAATATATGGTAAGTCCATTCAAAACTCTGATGGCAGCAGGGAAGAAGCTGTTCTTGAGTCAGTAGGTACGTGACCTCAGACTTTTTCCCAACAGAATATGGTGGAAGAGAGTATGTACAAAGTGTGTTGGATCCTTGATTATGATGGCTGCTTTTCTGAGGCAGCGGGAAGTATAGACTGAGTCAATGGGTGGGAGGCTGGTTTGAGTGATGGACTGGGCTTCGTTCACAACCCTTTGTAGTTTCTTGCGGTCTTGGTCAGAGCAGGAGCCATACCAAACTGTGATACATCTGGAAAGGATGCTTTCCATGGTGCATCTGTAAAAAGCAGTGAGAGTCATAGCAGACATGCTGAATTTCCTTAGCCCCATAGAAAGTAGAAGGGTTGGTGGGATTTCTTAACTATTGCATCAGCATGGAGGGACCAGGACAGGTCGTTGGTGATCTGGACACCTCAATCGAAGTCCTATAGGCGTTGTGGGTTGGGAGGTCAAACAGCAGAGTGTAAAGGTGGGTGATAGTTTCAAACTTTGCTGTGTTTCTGCCTCATTCCTGCCTGTCCTAAAGGTTCCTTTATCTGGGCTGGAAACTCTGAATCCCAGGCACTGACAATGTGACAACAAATGGGGGAAAGAGGCTGATTACAGTACATATGTTGGGTGTGGGAGAGGCACTGGTGTGGAAGGTACAGAATAGAAAAGAACATGACATAACAGCAAATGTCTTCAAATGTATACCCTGAATGCATTGGGATTGATAATCCTTAAAAAGATTTATAAAGGAATGCATTGTTTAACTGTTAGTCAGGTTCAATTGTGTCATGGAGCCCTGTGTGTTATTAATGCATCAACCCATATTTTCAAATGAATGGGTTTGAAAGTGTAAACGTTTCTGTCTTAACAGTAGTTAATGTCTCAGATATATTTTTATATTTGCCTAATGTACTTACGGTTATACGGTCTAATGTTATTGCATATTCCAGAAAATTCCAAAATCCAGGAACGCCCTGGTCCTAAACATTTTGAACTGGAAAGGTTACATGGACTTGAGTCTATAGTGAGTAGCTGTGCTTAAAGCAGTTTTTCCGCTGCGTAGCACGCACAATATCATTTCCATCCTGTATTCGAAAGACAGCTCCATTTTGATTAATAGAGCAGCAGCTTACTGAGTGATACACAATGCTGTGATTTCTCACTCGCCAGAGCAGCCTGTTCCACAATGCTTCATCAAAGTGTTGTTCACTCATCCCACAGCCCCGCCATCTGTGATCCCCTGTAACAACATTAATTACATAATTGTTTGCACCTATTAGTCAAATGGTCCCTTTCTTGGATTTGGGAGGTGGTGATGGGAGGACAGATAGATAAGTCCAACATCCTAAATCTCGAGAGCCAGTGTTTTCTCAGACTTTATAGCCTTTTAAATATTATTCCAACTGAACCCAGCCTAATACATGATATTGTACAGTCCGACTGTGGAGGTTTGTCCCTTTGGGTGTTCCCATGATGTACACTGATGAGAATAATGTCCATACATAGTTAAGCAGATCATGGGGAGGCGATGGCCTTGTGGTATTATCGCAAGACTATTAATCCCGAAACTCAGCTAATGTTCTGAAGACCCAGGTTCAAATCCCACCATGGCAGGCGGTGGAATTACATAAGAACTAGGAACAGGAGTAGGCCATCTGGCCTCTCGAGCCTGCCCCGCCATTCAATAAGATCATGGCTGATCTTTTTGTGGACTCAGCTCCACTTCCCCGCCCACTCACCATAATGAAAATACCTGTTCAATGTCTCGGCCATTTCTTCATTTCCAGTTATTACATCCCCCTTCTCATCCTCTAAAGGACCAATGTTTACTTTAGCTACTCTTTTTCGTTTTATATATTTGTAGAAAGTTTTGCTATCTGTTTTTATATTCTGAGCTAGTTTGCTCTCATAACCATCTTATTTTTCTTTATAGCTTTTTTTGTGGCTTTCTGTTGACCTTTAAAGATTTCCCAATCCTCTAGTTTCCCACTAATCTTTGCCACTTTGTATGAATTCAATAAAAAAATCTGGGATTAAGAATCTACTGATGACCATGAAATCATTGTTGATTGTCGGAAAAAAGCTACCTGGTTCACTAAGTTCTTTAGGGAATGAAATCTGCCGTCCTTACCTGGTCTGGCCCACATGTGACTCCAGACCATAGCAATGCGGTTGACTCTTAACTGCCCTCTGAAATAGCCTAGCAAGCCACTCAGTTCAAGGGTGACTAGGGATGGCCAGACAGTGACACTCATGTCCCATGAATGAATAAAATAAATACTTGGAGATGTTCAGTGAATGCATAAAGGATTTGAAGTTGGATGAGTGTCTGTGGCCAGTTCCAATTGGGCTCAGGAGACTAATTAAATTGTAATAATTGTCTACTGGAAGGTACTGGCTATTTGGTTCAGACAGGCTGGGTGTGAAACAAAAAATGAGAGGAGCATACAGCCAAGATCAGACCAGAATTGGGCATTGCAGATAAGTACCTAGTCACCATGCCGAAGGGTGGCATGGTGGCACAGTGGTTAGCACTGCTGCCTCACAGCGCCAGGGACCCGGGTTCAATTCTGGCCTTAGGTGACCGTGTGGAGTTTGTACTTCCTCCCCAAGTCTTCGAGAGTTTTGTCCGGGTGCTCCGGTTTCCTCCCACACTCCAAAGGTTAGGTGGATTGGCCAAGCTAAATTTCCTCTTAGTGTCCAAGGATCTGTAGGTTAGGTGGATTGGCCAGGGTAAATGCACGGGGTTATGGTGAGGTTTGCACCTGGGTAAGATGCTCTTTGCAGAGTCGGTGCAAACTCAATGGGCCAATGGCCTCCTTCTACACTGTCGGGATTGTTTGGTTATTTGGTTCATCAGGCATGAAGTGTTCTTGTTGCTTCTCTACACGGTGCAGGTCTGGCCAATACTACACTCCCACACCATGGTCGTAACACAAGCCATCTTCCACAATATCTGGACTCCCAAGATGGACCGTGTCAGCGGGGACACAATGTATAATGTAGGAGGAAACATATCCAGTGTTGCATGCATCTTGATGGCCACTTTTACATGTGGCTGCATCAAGCTGCTGATATGCCCTTGGTTTGTAAACACAAAGGGCTGGATTTTCACCATTGAGGTGGGAACTCAAGTCAGGAGATTTCCCGACTCAACAGACCAGTCTCCAAAAAAATGAGAAATAAAAACAGAAAATGTTGGAAAAACTCAGCAAGTCTGGCAGCATGTGTGGAGAGAGAAAGCAGAGTTAATGTTTTGAATCCGTATGACCCTTCTTTTGAACTAAAGAGAGGGAGAAATGTGATGGGTTTATACAGTAAGAGAGAGAGTGGAGTAGGTGGAACAAAATAGAAGGTAGAAGCTCAGGAGAGACTTGACAATATTGTTATTGTCACATGACAAAGGGAGTGTTAATGGCACTTCCTTTCTCTTGTGCTCTAAACACCTTAGTGGAATCTCTCCTAGCTCTCACCTATCATTCACCTTATATTCTCTCACATCACAGATGCTGCCAGACCTACTGATTGTTTTCCAACCTTTTAGGTTTTCATTTTAGATTTCCAACATCCACAGTTTTGTGCTTCTATTTCCATATAAATGACGCCACCTGTGAACTGTATCAACAGAACAAATGGCCAAGCATCTGTTTACCCATATGACCACATTATAAATGCTTGGCTGAGCTCCAAGGATGACGGGTGTATGAGCTCAGCAGGGGCTGAAGTGGAGTGCTTGCTTTGATTAATTGACATCTTCATGAGGTTGTAACAAGTTATTTGTTCTTGAACTTTTCTTCCAATTTCTGTATGTGTATTTGGACAGGATTAAGAGGTGTGAAGTAAGGTAAAGCTTCTGTTATCTTTGCTGTAATGGCTCCATTTGACTGCCACTTTTGTAGGGTTATAGAAGCAGCAGTTTTTTAAAGCATATATCTGAATGAAAGATTTTTTAAAAGTGCATTTCAAGATTAGCCATTGTTATTCAAAGTCCATTTGGTTCAATAGTGCATGCTGGGTGAATGGGCATGGCAGATGCAAGTGATCATGGAGGCAATAAGGGTAAGACCTTTTAAACAAACCTTTCAAAAGGTTCCCAAATCCAGGCTATGGTTCACACCTCCTCTGAGAAGCAAGGGACCACATGTCCTCAGAAGCTGGACCAGCTCCAATAAAATTGTGGGGCTTTAGAAGATGTTTAGCCCTGCAATGGAACAGGCCAGGTTGGATACAAGGTGCGGGCTTCCTAACTGCATCCTTATCCCATGCTCGGAATAGGGCTGAGGATCGCAGAATTGAATTCAACTCACCATTTTTAAAGACCCCCAGATTCTGCAAAGAACCAACTCCAAGCGTCACTATGTTTTGAGCTGCTATCTGTTGCCAGTGATGCTGAAAATGGGTCAAACTGCTTCACCACGAACGTCTGTTGGACCATCCCATACCACCTGTCCCTGAAAGGTTTATGCAGAATACCACTTTTGACCATAAGTTCATCGGGCAGTAATCTGCATATAACATCCCGGGGACCCTTTCAGAAGAGAAGATTGTGGATCCTGTCGGATGGTTCCCTGAGCAAACAGTCAAAGCCATTTGGCAGAATGCTTCATCGTCAGAACTTTCAAACAAGCACCAAGATATAACTTGGCAAGTGGTGAGAAAAGTCCTCCCCGTCAGGTCCCTCCTGCACACTTGGAGTCACACCCCCTCCACTTGCTGCCCGCAAGGGGTCAGTGATGGGGAAAAGAGCATCTGCAATGTGCCTTTGCGAAGAAGGTCTGGAGAGAGATGCAGTGTTTTTTTTAAATTGAGGTTCACCTTAAGTATCTCTGGAATGCAGGATGCTGTGCTCTATGAGCTGTTCCCAGGGATACAAAACCAAGATAAACATCACTGCTGCTGGAGGAACATTAACTTGCAACAAGGTCCAGGAGGTGGGCCTCATGGAGTATGAGCTCCCTGATGGAGGTAATGATTGCCTGCCCAATCAGCAAGTCTCATCTCTCTCTCTCTCTCTCTCTCTCTCTATATATATATATATATATATATAGAGTGTCAGGGCTACTTATACTCTGGATTCTGACCTTGCACCTGAAGCACCCTTGATGGAATTGAAATGTTGTACCTGTTAATTCTCAGATACTTTCGACCAGTTTGCTTACTCCGAGGTTTTACCCCGGTGTCCTTATTTGCAAGATGGACAAAGGACAAACACAAGTAAAGGTTCAACAAATAATAACACTATCAACCCTTAAATTACCCACATAAAACAAGAGGATACCCCAGATTCAAGTATACCACCCGTAAAGATGGTTTGGTTGAACTGCAGGCTCGATTCTCTGAGTCCCTCTGGTCCGTCGTCACGAAGGTGAGTCTGGATGGCAGCTTCTTCCTTCCTTCCTTCTCTGGTCAGTCTCCCGAATGGTCACGGTCGTCTCCCTCGTCGAGTCTTCGCTGCTGGTGTGTCTGAAAATGTGTCCCTTTATCCCCCTGCCTGCTTGCCTTTCCAGAAACTTCTCTGGCTTCCAGCCAATGAGGTCCCAGGAAGGGGTTCCAATACCCAGTGGGTTTCTTGATGTCTGCCTGACAGGACACCAGGGTCCCATCTCCATGCTGTTGCTTACATGTAACTGCAGAAACTTTCGGTGACAGAAAGTCTGGTCCGATCTGGGCTTAGATAGAACATAGAACATCAAACAGTACAGCACAGAACAGGCCCTTCGGCCCACGATGTTGTGCCGAGCTTTATCTGAAACCAAGATCAAGCTATCCCACTCCCTATCATCCTGGTGTGCTCCATGTGCCTATCCAATAACCGCTTAAATTTTCCTAAAGTGTCTGACTCCACTATCACTGCAGGCAGTCCATTCCACACCCCAACCACTCTCTGCGTAAAGAACCTACCTCTGATATCCTTCCTATATCTCCCACCACGAACCCTATAGTTATGCCCCCTTGTAATAGCTCCATCCACGCGAGGAAATAGTCTTTGAACATTCACTCTATCTATCCCCTTCATCATTTTATAAACCTCTATTAAGTCTCCCCCCAGCCTCCTCCGCTCCAGAGAGAACAGCCACAGCTCCCTCAACCTTTCCTCATAAGACCTACCCTCCAAACCAGGCAGCATCCTGGTAAATCTCCTCTGCACTCTTTCCAGTGCTTCCACATTCTTCTTATAGTGAGGTGACCAGAACTGCACACAATATTCCAAATGTGGTCTCACCAAGGTCCTGTACAGTTGCAGCATAACGCCACGGCTCTTAAACTCTAACCCCCTGTTAATAAAAGCTAACACACTATAGGCCTTCTTCACAGCTCTATCCACTTGAGTGGCAACCTTTAGAGATCTGTGGATATGGACCCCAAGATCTCTCTGTTCCTCCACAGTCTTCAGAACCCTACCTTTGATCCTGTAATCCACATTTAAATTAGTCCTACCAAAATGAATCACCTCACATTTATCAGGGTTAAACTCCATTTGCCATTTTTCAGCCCAGCTTTGCATCCTATCTATGTCTCTTTGCAGCCTACAACAGCCCTCCACCTCATCCACTACTCCACCTCATCCACTACTCCACCAATCTTGGTGTCATCAGCAAATTTACTGATCCACCCTTCAGCCCCCGCCTCTAAGTTATTAATAAAAATCACAAAGAGCTGAGGACCAAGCACTGATCCCTGTGGCACTCCGCTAGCAACCTGCCTCCAATCCGAAAATTTTCCGTCCACCACCACCCTCTGTCTTCGATCAGACAGCCAGTTACCTATCCAATCGGCCAACTTTCCCTCTATCCCACACCTCCTCAGTTTCATCATAAGCCGACCATGGGGGACCTTATCAAACGCCTTACTAAAATCCATGTATATGACATCAACTGCCCTACCTTCATCAACACACTTAGTTACCTCCTCAAAAAATTCTATCAAATTTGTGAGGCACGACGTGCCCTTCACGAATCCGTGCTGACTATCCCGGATTAATCCGCATCTTTCTAAATGGTTGTAAATCCCATCCCTAAGGACCTTTTCCATCAATTTACCAACCACTGAAGTAAGACTAACCGGTCTATAATTACCAGGGTCATTTCTATTCCCTTTCTTAAACAGAGGAACAACATTCGCCATTCTCCAGTCCTCTGGCACCATCCCCGTGGTCAGCGAGGACCCAAAGATCAAAGCCAAAGGCTCTGCAATCTCATCCCTTGCCTCCCAAAGAATCCTAGGATACATTTCATCAGGCCCAGGGGACATTTCGACCTTCAGTTTATTCAAAACTGCCAGGACATCATCCCTCCGAACATCTATTTCCTCCAGCCTATTAGCCTGTAACACCTTCTCTTCCTCAAAAACATGGCCCCTCTCCTTGGTGAACACTGAAGAAAAGTATTCATTCATCACCTCGCCTATCTCTACTGACTCCATACACAAGTTCCCACTACTGTCCTTGACCGGCCCTAACCTCACCCTGGTCATTCTTTTATTCCTCACATAAGAGTAAAAAGCCTTGGGGTTTTCCTTGATCCGACCCGCAAGGACTTCTCATGTCCCCCCCTAGCTCTCCTCAGCCCCTTTTTCAGCTCATTCCTTGCTAACTTGTAACCCTCAATCGAGCCATCTGAACCTTCTTTCCTCATCCCTACATAAGCTTCCCTCTTCCTTTTCACAAGACATTCCACCTCTTTCGTGAACCATGGTTCCCTCACTCGGCCATTTCCTTCCTGCCTGATAGGGACATACCTATCAAGGACATCCAGTATTTGTTCCTTGAAAAAGTTCCATTTTTCATTAGTTCCTTTCCCTGACAGTTTCTGTTCCCAACTTATGCCCCCTAATTCTTGCCTAATCGCATCATAATTACCTCTCCCCCAATTGTAAACCTTGCCCTGGCGTACGGCCCTATCCCTCTCCATTGCAATAACAAAAGACACCGAATTGTGGTCACTATCTCCAAAGTGCTCTCCCACAACCAAATCTAACACTTGGCCCGGTTCATTTCCCAGTACCAAATCCAATGTGGCCTCACCTCTTGTCGGCCTATCCACATATTGTGTCATGAAACTCTCCTGCACACACTGCACAAAAACTGCCCCATCCGAACTATTTGACCTACAAAGGTTCCAATCAATATTTGGAAAGTTAAAGTCCCCCATGACAACTACCCTGTGACCCCCCCACATATCCATAATCTGCTTAGCAATTTCTTCCTCCACATCTCTATTACTATTTGCGGGCCTATAGTAAACTCCTAACAACGTGACCGCTCCTTTCCTATTTCTAACCTCAGCCCATATTACCTCAGTGTGCAGATCCCCCTCGAAGTGCCTTTCCGCAGCTGTTAAACTATCCTTGGTTAACAATGCTACTCCTCCACCTCTTTTACCAGCTTCCCTACACTTACTAAAACATCTATACCCCGGAACGTCCAACAACCATTCCTGTCCTTGTTCTACCCACGTCTCCGTAATGGCCACAACATCGTAGTCCCAAGTACCAATCCACGCCCCAAGTTAATCTACCTTGTTCCGGATGCTCCTTGCATTGAAGTAGACACACTTCAACCCACCTTCCTGTCTACCGGTACCCACCTTTGACCCTGATACCTTCCCCAATACCTCACCCCCTCACTGACTTCTGGACTACAACTCCTTTTCCCACTCCCCTGACAAATTAGTTTAAACACCCCTGAAGAGGCTTCTAACAATAGGCCGGTGCATTTCAATGGGGTGCAATGACCTCCTGCTAAGTATCAGTAGAGTGCAATGACCTTTGATGGGTCAGGCCCAGACATGTTTGTATATTTGTACAATTGGCCTGCCTGAGGTTTGACTGTGTTTGATTTCAATATGCCCAATTCTTTAATTTAGGATATCCAATTTTATCAGCCTTAAAACTAGGCCCTGTTTATATCACCACAACCTCAATGAGGCCCACTCTTTTTATTCATCAAACAGGTTACAAATACAAAATACATTACACTTTCAAATTATAAAGATAACACCCGATATAACACAGTATCAACAATAAACATTACATTTTTAATACAATAGCACAAACAACACTTTAAGCACCCTTGATGGAATTGAGTTTGTGAATAAAGGGAATCTGGTGAAGGGACACCGGCCTCTGAAGAGTTATTTCAGTTTCTGCCTCACCAGTCAGTGAGGACTCTCTCTGCATCTGTGTTGAAGTGAATGGCCGGTCCATCTCCCAGTAGGTTGGTTGAAATTCCATCTGTTTGGCAGCTGAGTGATTGTTCCAATTCCTGAACTGACTACACACAATTCCTTCCAACTGTCCTCATGGGTTTTTGGGGGGATAATTAGCAGAGCTAGAAGAAGGTATTTATCTTTCTGAAGATAGAAGTTTCTATATTTTACTGGACAGCACTTTCACTGGCATTAGTAGCTGAAACACACAGCTGAGCCCCATTATATTGGCATGTTGTCTATGCAACAATATGATGACCACATTCAACTATTTTTATGGTGCAAGGAAATGGCGGAGAAGGGAAGTATTTTTCTCCCTCTTGGATTAGCTTGGAGACGTTAATGTCATGTCCTGTGGAGTTACCCTGGGCCATCTCAAAGTTTGCTTTGAATCTTTGTGCACTCTTTTTAAACATTTTAAATGTTCCTTACAAAGTTGTTGTTATTTAGGATATGACAGATCTGCAAAATCTGATCTACTTTCAACAACACCATTGTTAGTTCACAGTTTCATTCTGTAGAATGAATGAAATTGCTTGGATATCAGTGAGGGTGTCTCTTTAAATTATCTGACTGGTTTAATTTAATATAAATCAGCAACCAGAAACACCTCAGTCATTTTTTTATTCATTCAAGGGATATAGGCATCGCTGGCCAGGCCAGCATTTATTGCCCATTCCTAATTGCCCTTAAGAAGATGGTGGTGAGTTGTCTTCTTCAACTACTGCACTCCCTGAGGTGTAGGTACACCCACACTGCTGTTATGGAGGGAGTTCCAGGATTTTGAACCAGGAACGGTGATATATTTCCAAGTCAGGATGGTGAGTGACTTGGAGGGGAAATTGCAGGTTGTGGTGTTCCCAGGCACCCTTGCCTTTCTAGATGGTAGTGGCCTTGGGTTTGGAAGGTGCTGTCGAAGGAGCCTTCGTGAGTTGCTGCAGTGCATCTTGTAGATGGTACACACTGCTGCCATTATGTGATGGAGTGAGTGAATACTGAAGGTAGTGGAAGGGTGCTCTGTGTAGGGGGACATTGGAAGGGTTATAGGGGCATGGGGACAAGGGAGGCGGCTATAGTTTTCTTGGGCTTCATTTTCGAGGCTTCAGTTTGCATTTTTAATGCTAACAGTGTTCATTAATTTATAAATTCATTGATGCAACTTCGCAGCTAATTTGATTAACTAACTACGAAATGGTTTTCTGTTTAACACAAGAGATTGGCTGAGCTACCTTTTGCTATATCCGGCATTGGCACTTGGGGTGGCAAGTGAGCAGTTTAAGTGCCTTCTTCATCATTGACACAATGGACTAGATCTTGACCAATAGTGATAGTGTAATGAGGGTGAAAGGGAAACATGAAACTTGTATTCCAGCTCTCCCATTTAAATTCAGTGCAAGTAAAACTGGGGAGAGATGGAAAGCACACTGCCAATTTGCTATTTTCATTTTACATTTTTGAAGAAAGTCACAATTTACTATACAGATGCTATTACTGTGATATTGTCCCCAACACTCGCCATGTTATTGTGTCCATAACAATATTGGAACTACCATGATGCAGTGTTTCCTGTACACATTGACAATAACAATTTGTACAGTAATCTTGAGGGATTTTCCTCCCATAGTGTCAATTAGCCCAATTCCTACGCCCATATTTGCTCAAATACTGGGGTGGTAAGGTTTGTACTGTATATATTTAAGGAGCAGCACTGAAGGCTTTCAGTTGAAATTGAACCACTGAACATGGACATAGCTCACTCTGTTGTAAAATTTTGTTTTGGGCAACTGTTTAAATCTGGAGCAAACTGTAGCTCCCTCAATGGTTAAAGGTTAAATGTATTATGTGGGGTATTCTTGAATCATCAGCACCAAGGTTCAATTCCTAGTGTGTGTTGCGTTAGCTGATTGTAGCTGAGGTGATGGGAAGTCTGCTATTATTGTTGTGGGTCTTAAATTTGAGTTGTAGGTCTGGCCTACTGAAAAGGCTGTTGGTGAACTCTACCTTTTATTGAAGAGTGAGCTAAATATGTACAATATACATATACATGAGGCTCTACAAATACTATCTCTCTCCATGCCCTATTTTCATTTGATCTTAAGTCACTGATGATGTACATGATGTGGAGATGCTGGCGTTGGACTGGGGTAAGCACAGTAAGAAGTCTCACAACACCAGGTTAAGTCCAACAGGTTTATTTGGTAGCACAAGCCACAAGCTTTCGGAGCGCTGCTCCTTCATCAGGTGAGTGATGAAGGGGCAGTGCTCCGAAAGCTTGTGGCTTGTGCTACCAAATAAACCTGTTGGACTTTAACCTGGTGTTGTGAGGCTTTTTACTAATGATATAGCCCGAGTCAGAGGGACCCTTATTGGAAAATGAAGATCGGGTGATCATCAGATGAAGACAGAATCAACTGGACTGCTGGCTCCATGTTGAAGATGTTCTAGCTTTCACTGATGGAGGCCATGGATAAAGACCAGTTGGGTGAAATGCCAGGATCTGTGTATATGTGCCCTGCTTGAGTGGCTACCTTCAAGGTAAGTGGAATAAAACTGAGGGGCCAAGAAACATCAGAGACAACATCAACAGGGCAATTGGGGATGGGCAACGAAATCTGGCCGAGTTAGTGAAGTCCTTATCCCTTTAATGAATAAAAGACACAATGGTCTGAACATGGAAAATAAAATCAGCAACGTGAAGAGCCAGGATTCAGTGATAGTGTTTTGTGTCTGAAACTCAGAGAGGGATTTTATGGCCTTGCTCGTCTCGAAACCGTAAATCCCGCCAGAGGTAAATGGACCTTTCCATTGTCCGCCCTTCACCCGCTCCAATTCCTGTGGCAAGTGGGGCAGTAAAACTCCAGCGTGAGAGTTCGGAGTTCAAGTCCCTCTCGGCAATCCAGCCTCACGTTCTAAATTTAACAGATTATCTGGTTATTGGGAAGTTGCTGAGCACAAACTGGTTGCAGTGTTTCCTATATTAAAACAGTGGGTCGAATTTTATGGCCCCTCCCATTAGTGGGATCTTCCAGTCCTGCAAAGTCAATGGATTTTTGAACAGCTCACCACTTCTTATGGCCTCACCCCCACAGGACCATAAAATTCCACGCAGTGACTATTCTTCAAAAGTACTTCATTGGCTGTAAAGTGCTCCGGGATGTGAGAAGTGCAAGCCTTCTTCTATCTACCCATAAATAGTTTTTAAATATAGGATCAGATTTAGTCTAATCTTTCTCTGTGCGTGATTTAAACTAATGACACAATCCTTTTTTCCAGGGTTAGGGTGGGGGAAAGGGTCTGGGTAAGATACTCTTGTCAGAGAGTCGGTGCAGACTTGACGGGCTGAATGGCCTCATTCTGCATTGTAGGGATTTAATGATCCTCAATAGTAAAGACTTGACCCATACACTCTATCTCCTGTTTCAATATTTCCCACTACTGACCTACATTTTGTTTCATCTGGGTGAAGTTCTTACCTTGCTAAGTTGGCTCTTTTTTAATGCCAAGTACCCTTGTCCTTATTTCCTTTTCCGTTCCTATGCTGGGGCTAATTATATTGTATCCACGGTTAGCCAGCAGTTTGCCTATTTTTAGGTTGCTCACTTGCTCTGCCAGAAACAGGCCACGTGGTGCTCCTGGTTTGATTGGTGGAGCAACATATTGAAAGGAAAACACTTTTTCACCATAACTACCTTCCCGAGTCCCATCCAATTATCGGATAATTGAAACTTCCCACTTTTATAATTCTATTGCGAATACTCTCCTCTCTAATGCCTTCCCACTGTTCAGTGATTTTTAATGTATTCCCAGTAATGTGAAGGACTCCTTGATATTTCTCAGCACGATCCAGAGAGATTTGCATTAACATTGCAGAGGGGATCATTTTAGAGGTTTTCTGACATTGGTTTAATGCAACTGTGAGCACTTGTCTGTAACGGGCAGAAATATGATTGAGACTTGGAAACCTAATATTACAGAAAATATTCCAAATACAATTTTATCAGTGAGTTACACAGAATTAAAATAACCGATTTTGACTGATATTTAAATCTGTAAGATATATTTTGTTACTTGTGTTGAATAATTTCAGTGAAAAATCAAAAGTCATGCCCAAATCACTTTGATTTTCCAACAATGTTAGTGGGCTCTTATTCTTTATACAACCATTTGTTCATGCTTTCTATTCCAGTCCCAGCAGAGATTTTTAAAATTCCACAATGTTGGGAAGTTTGAAAAGCACAAGCTGGAGGGAGTCCATCGTTCATTCAACAGTGTCCTGGTCTAGTGGCATCCTAAATACCCACTATTGTCACCTGAGAGATATTCAGACCCTGGACCTAGTAGACGTGGAGGAAACCACAAGGCTAACTCGCCACATCAGGGGATTGAGTTAGGATTGAAGACCGAGGAGGGACTAAAGAAACTTGGACTTTTGAACCTTGAATGGAGAGGTGTACATCAGTTGGTAATTGTTATTGAGAAAATAAATGCAGTGCATTGCTTCACATTAGGGCCATCTCAGTGGCAGGGCCTGTTAGAGCCAGCAATGCCGTCATCACAGAACTTCTAAAGGGCGCCTCGATCTGTGCTTAAAAAAATGCATCCCCTCCCATGGATATATGGATATGGGGAACCATTACCGCATTTGCATCAGGGCAAACCCCCTTCACTGATATAGGGAGCCCCCATCCCACAAGCACCAGGGCAACCATACATAAGGGGAACACGCTCCAATGGAGCTACACAGATGGCTCGCCCTGGCATTGACACCCTGGCAGTGCCAGAGCACTGTCTGTAAATATCCCTCTTCCCCACCACCCCTCGCCCCCCCCCACCCCCCCCCCCCCCGCCCCCCACCCCCACCCCCAAACCCCAGGACTCTGCTTACCTGTCAATCCCTAACGGGTCCCCCTCAACTGTTTCACGTTTTTAAAGAGCAGATGTCAATCTCACCGGGGAAATTCTAAATGTGGGGAGCCAGTGTGGTGAGGAAGCCCTGCTAATCATATTAAAATTTATCGAAATGAGATCCCCGCTCTTTCCGGCCGGGAACCTTGTTACATTAACGGCGAAGGGTGGGGAAGACTGGAAAATGAGATCTCGCCAGCGAGTATCTTGTTTTCCAATTCTCGAGATTTTTCACCCATGTTGCCCTTGTGCTCATGGTGAACTCAAAATTGCCCCCCAAATATTGGAATAATCTTTGTTACTATGCTGGTGAATCTTTAATGTCTATCTTTATTGGTGAGTTAGAAGATATGTTGTTTTTGTTATAAAGAGAGAGAACATTATGCCATTTACATAGCAACATTCTCATTTTGTTATGGAGCAGGTGTACAACTCCTTAAAATTACAAACTCTCTAATTAAATACCATCACAATCTTAATAACCACCGGCTTAAGTTCATACAAAGGTTAATTGCTGCTCAAGTTGGAGTTCAGCAATGATTGTGGGAAGATTAGTTGAGAGATGAAGGCTTTCTGGTTCCTTTATGTGATATTCCTGTCTCTGTACATTTCAAAGGTTTTGTTTCTTTATTCCGACACAGGCTTCAGAAATTTGCATCATACAGTATAGGATCTGATCGCCAAGCACTGGAACAATTTTCACCTGGAGTTTTCTCGCTGGTAGCAAGATTTGAAAATGCAGTCAGTGTTGCTCTCATTTTGCTGATGTCAAGTTCACAGTGCAGAAGAGGCCCTTCGGCCCATCGAGTCTACACCGACGCATGAAATGCCCTGATCTGCCCACCTAATCCCACTTGCCAGCCGCTTAGCCCATTGCTTTGAATGTTATGATGTGCCAAGTACTTATCCAGGTACTTTTTAAAGGATGTGAGGCATCCCGCCTCCACCACCCTCCCAGGCAGTGTGTTCCAAACTGTCACCACCCTCTGAGTAAAAAAGGTTTTCCTCACATCGCCCCCTAAACCTCCCACCCCTCACTTTTAACTTCCGTCCCCTTGTAACTGACCCTTCAACGAAGGGAATAGCTGCTCCCTAACCATTGTATCCATGACCCTCATAACCTTGAATACCTCAATCAGGTCGCACCTCAGTCTTCTCGGCTCCAGAGAAAACAGAGTTCCGCAGGTACCTCTCTGCTTCATTAGAATTGACTCAAGATTTATTTATTACTTATTTATTGTCACAAGTAGGTTTACATTCACACTGCAGTGAAGTCACTGAAAAGCCCCTTTTCACAACACTCCGGCGCCTGTTCGGGTATACCGAGGACGAATTTAGCATGGCCAATGCACCAAACCAGCTTGTCTTTCCGACTGTGGGCAGAAATCTGATGCGCATCAATTGAACACGAGGCACGAAGCTTCGGTAAAAGAAGGCTTTTATTGTCTAACAATGGAACTAATAGAACGTAAACACACTATCCCAGACTGACGAGGTCCCGCCCGAGCAGGGGGTCTTATACCTCTCCCAGGAGGCGGAGCCCGACTGGGATGTGCCACAACAGTAACAACCACAGGTGTATCAATCGCACCCTAGCCCAACAACAACATTAGAACAATCCCACAGTGGGAACACCCCAGCCCAACAACAACATTAGATCAATCCCACAGTGGGAACCAACGATGGTTCACCACATTCACCCCTCCTTTGAGAACAAAGGCCGGCGGGGTACGAAAACAGACTAAAATGTCAACAGATTATAAGTTCAGACGGTCTGGAGGACCGCACCGTCGTTGTGACCTCCTCAATACCGGCGGTGACACCGGAGTAGGTGCTTGCGGTGGCGTTCTCCCCAAAACAGCGTCCAGCTGTTCTCCCACGGACTCACAGGCCGGTTGACCCTGATGAAGCGGTAGTGCAGGGGATCCCGGTACATTCTGCGATGGCGCCGATCTCCGGGGCTCAGGCAAGCTGTGCATTGGAGTAAAACTGTTAAGCACTGGTCCCGGTGCTGTCCGCGCCACGTCCGGGGGAGAAATAAGGGATAAGGGATTCGTCACTGGGAGTATGGGAGCGACAGGAGTTGCTACGTCCCCTGCGGGCGCCAGGTCTCGGATCGAGACTGTGTCCTCTCGCCCGTCAGGATATGCCACATAGGCATACTGAGGGTTGGCGTGGAGGAGGTGGACCTGTTCGACCAAGGGGTCGGACTTGCGGGCCCTTACATGTCGCCGCAGAAGGACGGGTCCTGGGTACGTCAACCAGGCTGGTAAAGATATCCCCGAGGACGACTTCCGAGGGAATGAGAACATCCTCTCATGGGGAGTAGCATTGGTTGCCTTACACAGGAGGGAGCGAATGGAGTGAAGCGCATTAGGGAGGACCTCCTGCCAATGGGAGACTGGAAGGCCTTTGGACTTCAGCGCCAATAGGACAGCCTTCCAGACTGTAGCATTCTCTCTTTCCACCTGTCCATTACCCCTAGGGTTGTAACTCGTGGTCCTACCAGAGGCAATCCCGTATGAGAGCAGGAATTGCCTCAAGTCATTACTCATGAACGACGAGTCCCTGTCACTATGGATATAGCTGGGGTACCCGAACAGGGTAAAAAGATCACGGAATGCCTTGATCACTGTGGCAGTCGACGTGTCCGCGCAGGGGACAACAAACGGGAACCGGGAGTACTCATCTATTATGTTCAGAAAGTACACGTTCCGATCTGTTGAGGGAAGGGGGCCCTTAAAATCCACACTCAGCCTCTCGAAGGGGCGAGTGGCCTTGACCAAATGTGCCCGGTCAGGTCGGTAAAAGTGCGGTTTGCATTCCGCGCAAATCCGACAGCTCCTTGTCACCGACCTGACGTCCTCCATCGAGTAAGGCAGGTTGCGGGCTTTGACGAAGTGGTAGAGCCGAGTGACCCCAGGATGGCACAGGTCATTATGGAGGGCGTTCAAGCGATCCTCCTGCATAGTAGCGCATGTTCCGCGCGAGAGGGCATCCGAGGGCTCATTGAGTTTCCCTGGACGATACATGATATCGTAGTTATAGGTGGAGAGTTCAATTCTCCACCGCAAGATCTTATCATTCTTGATCTTGCCCCTCTGCGTGTTGTTGAACATGAACGCCACGGACCGCTGGTCCGTGATCAGGGTGAACCGCGTTCCCGCCAGGTAATGGCGCCAGTGTCTGACGGCCTCCACAATGGCCTGGGCCTCCTTTTCCACCGCTGAATGCCGAATTTCGGGGCCTTGGAGGGTGCGGGGAAAAAACGCGACGGGCCTGCCCGCCTGGTTTAGTGTGGCGGCCAGGGCGAAATCAGATGCATCGCTTTCCACCTGAAAAGGGATGGATTCGTCTACCGCGTGCATCGTGGCTTTCGCGATGTCGTGTTTCAATTCCTTGAAGGCCAATTGGGCCTCTGGCGTGAGTGGAAAAGTCGTGGACTTAATAAGCGGACGGGCTTTGTCCGCGTAGTTGGGGACCCACTGCGCATAATAGGAGAAGAAGCCTAGGCATCTTCTCAGTGCTTTGCGCTAGCGGGCAAGGGAAGTTCAGCAAGGGGGCGCATACGGTCTGGATCAGGGCCAATGACCCCGTTTTCCACCACGTATCCCAGGATGGCTAACCGGCGCGTACGGAATACACACTTCTCCCTGTTGTAGGTCAAATTCAGGCGAGATGCAGTGCGTAAAAAGTTCTGGAGATTTGTGTCATGGTCCTGCTGATCATGGCCGCAGATGGTGACATCATCCAGGTACGGGAAGGTAGCCCGCAGCCTGTTCTGGTCCACCATTCGGTCCATTGCACGCTGGAAGACCGAGACCCCATTGGTGACACCAAATGGAACCCTAAGAAACTGATACAGACGACCATCCGCCTCAAAGGCCGTGTAGTGTCGGTCCTCTGGGCGAATGGGGAGTTGGTGGTAGGCGGACTTAAGGTCTATGGTGGAGAACACCCGGTACTGCGCAATCTGATTGACCATATCAGATATGCGCGGGAGGGGATACGCATCCAGCTGCGTATATCGATTAATGGTCTGACTGTAATCAATGACCATCCGGGGTTTGTTCCCGCTCTTGACCACCACAACCTGTGCTCTCCACGGACTAACACTGGGCTGTATGATCCCTTCTTTGAGGAGTCGCTGAACCTCAGATCTGATGAAGATCCGATCTTCAGTGCTGTAACGCCTATTTTTAGTAGCGATGGGCTTGCAGCCTGGTACCAGATTCTTGAATAAAGAGGGTGTGGTGATCTTTAATGTAGAAAGATTGCATGCGGGGCGCTTTGGACAATTTGGAGACTGCAGCTGTTCCCCTACTGTCAGCGAAGGGAGTGGCCCACCGTACTGTAGGATCACACTCTTCATGTGGACCATAAAGTTTAGTCCGAGGAGAATTGGTGCGCAAAGATGCGGCAACACAATGAGCCTGAATCGCTCGTAAATTGTGCCTTGCACTTTCAAGGTTACCACACAACGTCCTAGCACAGGGACAGATCGGGACCTTGATGCCATAGAGATTGTCTGTTTGGCAGGTTGAATCTGGAGTCCACACCTCTTTACAGTGTCAGGGTGAATAAAGCTCTCAGTGCTCCCGCTGTCAAACAGACAATAAATTGCACGACCATTTACCTGTATATCCATCATCGAACAGTCAAGCCTGTAGTGCTTAGCCTGGTTCAGGGTGATCGACGCCACCGTTGATCCATGAACGTCACTGCAGGCAGCTGAGGTCGATGCTGAGGACCCCTGCTGGTCGCTCATGGTCATCGTCAACCAAAATGGCCGCCCCCATGAATCGCACATGGTTGAGGGCGCCAAACGTAGCGACTCCTGGTGGTCATCCTCCTCCGACTCCGTCGACCACAATGGCGTCATCCTGGACTCGCACGTGGACGAACCCCGTGAGTACTTCGACGACGATGGTGATGATCCCCGTTCTGAAGGGTCACAGGCTGCACTGCCGTTCTTGGGCTTCGATCTGCACACCTTCGCATAATGCCCCTTTTTACCGCATAGGTTACAGACCACCGCTTTAGCGGGACACTTTTGTCGTGGATGCTTGGCTCCTCCGCAGAAGTAGCACCGCAGGCCACCTGGGGCTGCAGCCGTCATCTGGTCCACTTGGGAGCACGCCATAACACTGCACTTCGAGCCCGTGGGGCGAGGAGGGATTTGCGACTGCTCCTGCCACGTTGTCTCCACGTGGTCCTCCGGATACAGGACCAAGCTCTTCGAAGCCGCCTCAAGCATTTCAGCTAATTCCATAGCTTGGGTCAGGTTGAGATTCCCCTTTTCTAGCAGCTTGAGACGGATGTATGAAGACCCTACCCCTGCCACAAACGCATCTCGGGCGAGGTCATACATGTACTGCTCAGCCGACACAGCTTTGCACTCACAGCCCCTGGCAAGCTGCAAGAGCTCATTGGTGTAATCCTCCATGGTTTCGCCCGACTGCCGACGTCGTGTAGCGAGGAGGTAACGAGCGTGGATCTCGTTGGGAGGTTTCGTGTAGCGCTTTTTTAAAAGTTCGAGGGCCCTCGGGTAAGTGGTGGCCGCACGGATCGCGAGGTAGACTGTGTCGCTTACCCTCGCATGGAGGACCCGGAGTCTGTCATCATCTGTGGTGACCGCTGCGGAGGCTGCCAGGTAATCTTCAAAACACTTCAGCCAGTGGTCGAAGGTGTTAGCAGCGCCCACCGCACGTGGACCTAGCGTCAGACGTTCTGGCTTTAGGATTTGCTCCATACTCTCCTTTCTTTTTTTTTTCGTCGAGAGCTTAATGTTAGACAATAAAATTGATGCGCATCAATTGAACACGAGGCACGAAGCTTCGGTAAAAGAAGGCTTTTATTGTCTAACAATGGAACTAATAGAACGTAAACACACTATCCCAGACTGACGAGGTCCCGCCCGAGCAGGGGGTCTTATACCTCTCCCAGGAGGCGGAGCCCGACTGGAATGTGCCACAACAGTAACAACCACAGGTGTATCAATCCCACCCTAGCCCAACAACAACATTAGAACAATCCCACAGTGGGAACACCCTAGCCCAACAACAACATTAGAACAATCCCACAGTGGGAACACCCTAGCCCAACAACAACATTAGAACAATCCCACAGTGGGAACCAACGATGGTTCACCACAAAACCAGAGCACTCGGAAGGAACCTGCGCAGACACAGGGGAGAACGTGCAGACTCTACGCAGACATTTGAGTCAATTACTAGGGGGCATAGGTTTAAGGTGCGAGGGGCAAGTTTTAAAAGAGATGTACAAGGCAGATCTTTTGCACAGAGAGTGGTGGGTGCCTGGAACTCATTGCCGGGGGAGGTAGTGGAAGCGGATACGGTAGTGACTTTTAAGGGGCATCTTGACAAGTACATGAATGAGATGGGAATAGGGGGATATGATCCCCGGAAGCGTAGGGGGTTTTAGTTAAGTCAGGCAGCATGGTCGGTGCAGGCTTGGAGGGCCGAAGGGCCTGTTCCTGTGCTGTAATTTTCTTTGTTCTTTGACAGTGACCCAAGCCAGGAATCGAACCCGGGTCCCTGGCGCTGTGAGGCGGCAGTGCTAACCACTGTGCCACACAAGATTTAAAACGGAGCAGAAATCATTGGAAAGCAATTGAAGCCCAATGGAAAGCAGAAGCCATGAGGCTATAAATTCCCCTTTGAATCTTGTGATAAAAGTTTCAGCTTATTTCAGGGGCGGCACGGTAGCACAGTGGTTAGCACTGCTGCTTCACAGCTCCAGGGTCCCGGGTTCGATTCCCGGCTCGGGTCACTGTCTGTGTGGAGTTTGCACATTCCCCTCGTGTGTGCGTGGGTTTCCTCCGGGTGCTCCGGTTTCCTCCCACAGTCCAAAGATGTGCGGGTTAGGTTGATTGGCCAGGTTAAAAATTGCCCTGAGGTGCGTAGGTTAGCGGGATTAGCGGGTAAATATGTGGGGGTTGGGCCTGGGTGGGATTGTGGTTGGTGCAGACTCGATGGGCCGAATGGCCTCCTTCTGCACTGTAGGATTTCTATGATTTCTATTTCTATGATTATTTAATCGGCACTCAGGAGCAGCAGCGTCTCTTCCCACCTGTGAATGGAGAGGCTGTAAAATTTTTCATGCGTCTGCTGCTATAAAATGCATGACAGAGAGAAAACTGCAATTAAAATCCCAGACCAAAAGATTACTTTTGTTCCTGTTGTGATTGAAAGCTTAATCATAGAAGGCTTATCACACAAAGGGCCACTCTGCCCACCATGTCTGAACCAGCCAAAGAAATGTGCTCGCCAGAATTTGGCCCGCAGCCCTGCAGGTTAGGTTTCAGGTCTATATTCTTTTCAAAGAATTGAGGGTTTCTGCCTCTACCACCCTCTGCATGGAAAATCCTTTCCTCATTCTGCCCTTGAGACCTTTCCCAATCGGTTTAAATCTATGTCCCCCCCTAGTCTCCGACCTCCTGCTAAGGGAGATAGCTTCTTTCCATCCACTCTATCCAGGCCTTTCACAATTTTGTACATCTCAATCAAATCTTCCCTCAGCCTCCTCTGTTCGAGGGAGAACAACCCCAGCTCTCCAGTCTTCCCTCATAGCTACAATGTTTTAGTCCTGGCAACATTCTCGGAAATCTCTTCTGTAAAGGAATTAACTCCTTTCAGTAATGACATGAACAGAACTGCACCCAATACTCAAGTTGTGGCCTAACCAGTATTTTATGTGGTTCCAGCATGGCCTCCCTACTGTTATTTAAAACCCTTCGGCCCATCAAGTCTGCACTGACAATAACTACCCCTAAAGTCACTCTAATCGCATTTTCCAGCATTTTCCATATCCTTGAATGCTATGATGTTTCAAGTGCTATTCCAAATACTTTTTGAAGGTTGTAAGGTTTCCAGCCTCCAGTACCTTCCCAGGCAGCGCATTCCAGATTCCCACCACCCTCTGAGTGAAGAAATGTTTTCTCAAATCCCCTCTGAATCTTCTATGCCCCATTGTGATTTACCCCTCAACCAAGGGGAACAGCTGCTTCTCACTTTGTCCATGCCCCTCTTTGCTCTAAAGAAAACAATCCAAGCCTATCCAGTCTCTCCTTATAGGTCAAATGCTCCATTCCAAGCAACATCTTGGTGAATCTTTTCTGTACCCTCTCGAGTGCAATCACATCCTTCCTATAGTGAGGTGATCAGAACTGCACACAGTACTCCAGCTGTGGCCTAACCAACACTCTGTACAGATCCAACATTACTTCCTTGCTCTTATACTCCGTGCCACGACTGATAAAAACAAGTGTCCCATGTGCCTTCTTAACTACCTAATCACCTGCTCTGTCACATTTGGGGATCTGTGAATAAGTACCCCAAGATCCATCTGTTCCTCAGAACTTCCTAGTATTCTGCCATTCACTAAATACTCCCGTATCTTGCTACTTCTTCTAAAGTGCTCTGCCCATCTGACCAACCCATATATATCTTCCTATAATCTATTACCTTCTTCACCATTAACCACCCTACCAATGTTGGTGTCAAATGCAAACTTGCTTATCATTCCCCCCACATTATCATCTACATCATTTATGTATATAACAAACAATAAGGATCCCAGCACTGAACCTTGTGAAACACCACAGGACACTGGCCTCCAGTCACTCGAACCACCTTCTACTACCACCCTTTGTGATCTATTACTGAGCCAGTTTTAGATCCATTTCACCATGTTGCCTGAATTTCTTCTCAATATTTAAATCCAAATCATGAATATACACCACAAAATGCAGGGGACCAAATACTGAGCCCTGTAGAACCCCACTGGAAATAATCTTCTAGTCACAGAGCCACCCATCAACAATTACCCTGTGGTTCCTGCCACTGAGCCAGCACCCTTCACCCTGATACCAGGGAGGCAACATGCCATCCTAGTGTATTTGGTTACCAGACTGTGAGATCCCTATTGGAGAATACACAATGTCATGTGGCCAGTTTTGTGGGCAGAGATTCATTCAGACAGATGTAAAAGATCAAGGTGACTTCAGTGTAATATAAGTTAGGTGGGTAACTGGCATATGCAGAGATGAAGGTGGATGAATTGAGCAGGATTTATTGATGTTACTGGTGTTGCATACAATTTGTCTTTTATATTTACTCACATAACCATAGTGACAGAAAATATTTCATTGGCGGTGAAGCATATTGCTTGAGGAGTAATGAACTCGAATATAACTGGAATGAAAAGGTCACAGTTTTAGGATAAGGGGTAGCAGATTTTAAATAGAGCTGAGAAGCTTCTTCTCTCAAAGGGTAGTGAGTCTGTGGAATTCACTGTCCCAGAGTGCAGTGGATGATGGGACATTGAGTAAATTTAAGGAAAAGGTGGACAGATTTTTAATTAGTAATGGGCTGAAGGATTATGGAGAATGGGCAGGAAAGTGGAGTTGAGGTCAAGATGACATCACCCATGATCGTTTAGAATGATGGAGCAGGCTCGAAGGGCTGAATGGCCTACTTCTGCTCCTAGTTCTTATGTTCTTGAATGGCATTCTTTATGCTGTGTTCATAAAGAGAAGGGACAGGTGAACAGTTCGGAACTAATGGGATCAAGCCATCAAGTGATGGCCCAGTGGTATTATCGCTAGAGTATTAATCCAGAAACTCAGCTAATGTTCTGGAGACCTGGGTTCGAATCCCACCACGACAGATGATGGAGTTTGAATTCAATAAAAAATATCTGGAATTAAGAATCGACTGATGACCATGAAACCATTGTCAATTGTCAGAAAAACCCATCTGATTCACTCATGTTCTTATGTCCTTTAGGGAAGGAAATCTGCCATCCTTACCTGGTCTGCCTACATGTGACTCCAGAGCCACAGCAATGTGGTTGACTCTCAACTGCCCTCTAAAATGGCCCAGCAAGCCACTCAGTTCAAAGGCGACGAGGGATGGGCAATAAATGCTGGCTCAGCCAGTGACGCCCATGTCCCATGAATAAATAAAAGAAGTGGATTAGAAATCAATCTCAAAGTGCAGTGCTTTGAGGAACAAATTCAAACTAGTAGGGAGAGCAAACAGATCCCCAGTAAATGAGGAGTGAAAGTCTGCAATCAGTTAGCTCATCTCTGGAAGTGACCTTGTCACCACACTTTGCTGCCATTCCTTCCTGAGCTTTATTATTTGGAAAGTTACCTGTGTTGCTGCAGTCATCTATCTACTAAAGGACTCCAGCGCTAAATTAACTCTGTTGTTATCTAGAGATCCGGATGGGTTGGTTTTTACTTTGTGAAACTGACCTGAAATTGACAAGGTGATTGTTGAGCAAAGGATAGAGTCTGGATAAGTGGAGTGGGAGAACAGCAAAACTCCTTTAACTATTCCTTCCTCACATGCAGGGCACTCACAGGGTCAGGATGTGATCAGTATGTTAGCAGGATCCGCATCATTTATCTTAGCTCTCTCAAACTGACAGCTTGTTTGAGGAAGGTCTGAGCTGTGGACACCCATGCAGGTCAGTTGGTTTTGTCTGCCTTAAACCCAAAGGTTCACGGAAGAAAATTAACCAGCTCTCTTTTAGAGAATATAGAATCATTCAGGAGCTGTGAATATTCTACCACATCCAGTGCTGGTTTTAAACCTTTGCATCTTGTTCTTAGATGAATAACTTCATCTATTCCAGTGACTAAAGCTGTATTTCTATTCTGTAAACGTTGCAATGTATTCTAATTATTTGTATGCTGAATGATCCTAATTGTGCAATCTTTTTTATGATTCTATGCTGGATATCGGGGCTGGATTCTGGAGAAGCCAGTCTCTGATTGGACAAGCTTGAAACAGCACACAACTCAAATTGTGTCAATCTGCCTGGCCTGTTGTGTACTCCTGGGAAGCTCCCAGGGAAGCCCAGGGTTGTCTTGAACTCAGTTTGGGGAACCCTGCTTTAAGCCAATCATGGCCCAGAAGGCTTGGCTCTGCACCTGTCACTATTCTTATTGGGAGCTGGGTAGACAGTTGTTCAAAGTATACAGGTACCAGTGTGCTGCCTTTTATTTTTATTATTCCTTCAATTTGTCAGACGGCTTTTTAAGTTCAACGATTGGACTCCCTCTCTCAGGCACTGAAATGTGTACTAGCCCATCACTGTGGCTGATGCCCCTGTATCCACTTCCATGTAAGAGGCTTCCCATTTACCCAAAGTGTTACAGTAATAGGGTCTGACTTGTCTGTTTATAGATTAATCTCAGAGTGAATACCAGAAGTATTGGTGCTGGGCACTTCCACATTGTATACTTGTAACATCTTCATTGATCGATTACTGGGTGATCTTGACTTAGCTCTGCACTGATTTATCAAATGTCCTCTTTAGTGGCAATAAATACACTCAGCCTCCTTAAACCGACATGATTCTGGAGTCTAGTTACCTTCACATTGGCAACTCTCCACCTTAAGCATTACTGACTGATTGCCTATTCCGAACCTTTCTGTTTTGTTGGTGGCTGAAACTGTTTCCTGCTTTGCAGCGGCTTTGATGTTTTTGGTGCCACAGCTGGCTGCAGGTTCCTGCCCTGACAGCTGAATAATACCATTTTGTGTGCCCTGCAGCCCTTGTGCACCTTTTTCAGCACTTTCCGTGGCCAGCACGATCTCCATTGCTTGTTTAAAATTTATGTTGATCTCTGCAAGCAATCTCACACATCACAGAATCACAGAAACCCCACAGTGCAGAAGGAGGCCATTCGGCCCATCGAGTCTGCACCGACAACAATCCCACCCAGGTCCTATCTCCGTCACCCCACCTATTTACCCCACCAATCCCTCTAACCTCCGCATTCCGGGACACTAAGGGGCAATTTAGCATGGCCAATCAACCTATCCAACATGTCTTTGGAGTGTGGGAGGAAACCGGAGCACCTGGAGGAAATCCACGCAGACACGGGGAGAATGTGCAAACTCCGCACAGACAGTGAACCAAGCCAGGAATCGAACCCAAGTCCCTGGCACTGTGAGGTAGCAGTGCTAACCACTGTGCCACCGTGCCACCCCAATCTGTGTTTAATAGCATCGTTATTCATGCCACAGACTAACATGTCCCGTTAATTGTCGTTTAGGGTGGCACCATAATCACAACACTCTGATAATTGCTTCAGTTTAGCAATGTAAGTCACCATCGATTCAGCTAGGGCTCTCACCCTCAAATTAAATTTGAATCTCTGGTTGAGGTTACAACTGAGCCTTCACTAAATGCACAAGCTCACTAAATGATTTGGAGTTGGGCACACTTGTGGCTGAATAAGGTCTGAGGTCCACAAACATTTAGAAGAATTGCTTTGCATTCCCCACCTCCCTCCCGCCTCCCCCTCCCCCGCCCCGTTATTTTGTTTGCTTGGAAATAGTATCTAAGATGTTCGGCGTATTGTATCCAATCTTCCGTGGAAGAGTCAAATGGGTCTCTTTGCCCAAAGAGAGGCATTCTGGTGAGTACATTATTTTCTTTTTCTCAGACTTTAAAACAGGATACTCACAGGCTTCAGACCAGAGGCAGTCAATAATTTATCCTCGTCGCCAGATGTAATGATACGCTTTCAGAAACTTTGTCAGTGAACAAAAAGGGATTTATTTACACGTCAGCTACAGGAGTTTCATTTTGCAATGAATTCCAAAGCACCTCCATATTAGAAGAGCTCCTCCTCCTGGCGTGATTCCCCACTCTGAGGGCCCAATTTTACCATCGCGTTGCGCCCATTTTCAGGTGTGAAAACTTGGTCAAATCAGGCGTGAGGCGAGTAGCGTGATCCGCGACCACCTCCATGCCAGTTTTCCCTTTACCAAAGCCCGAAAATGGCCACGATCGGGACCACGCCTGAAACAGGCGCAATGGCCATTTAAATGCATTTGCATGCGTTTAAATTGACTTGATGGACTGCACGTCCAACCTTACCAGCACTTCCCCCTTTACCACCGTGTTTGCCCATCCAGAATCGGTGCAAAACAGACATGCTCCACAAAAGTCCGATTCGAGTGCTCCAGTTAGTGAGGAGGTAGGTGCTGAGTGTCCGGCGGCTCTCTGCTTGAGATCAGCGGGGAAGGGGGGGGTGGAAGTAGGGGTCCGTTGCCACTCTGTCTGAGATCAGTGGGAGGGGGAAAGGGGGATCTGCTGCCACTTTGTCTGAGATCAGTGAAGGGGTAAGGGGTGTCCGCTGCCACTCTGCCTGAGATCATTGGCAGGAAGGGGGGAGAGGACCGCGATTAGTTGGGTGGCGGGAGGGTGGGGGGATAAGGGGGTCAGTAATGTTGTGGGGGTGGGGCAATGTCTGTGGGGTACAGGGGGAGGCATTATCCGGCCCGGGAGTGATGTGGCAGGGGAGCTGCATTCTATCATTTTTTTTCTGCACATGCGCGGCCGATCAGAGCTGCAGGATTTTGGCCTCATTAAGCCCCGCCCACAGGCTTATGCAGCACGATTCAGAATCACTGATATTTTTGCAGGTAGAATGGTTATGGGGGTGCCTGAGAACAGGTCTAAAAGTCAGATTTGAAACACTCCCAGTTTCAAGTCCGCCCAGCACTTCGAATCAAAATGGTAAAATAGGGCCCTGAATCCCAATTGGTCATGAGACCAGGTGACCCTAACTTTGCTGTGTGTCCTTAATGGAACAATGACCATATCCCTCAGCCAAGAGGCTGACCCAGATCCTCTGGGATGGTTGATTTTCCTAAGCAATGTGATGGAAATAATGTCGCCTCCGCTTTCACAATCCATAGTCCTGACAGGTCCACCTGCAACCTGCAACCATCCCACCGCCCCCACCCCCCCCCCCCCCGGGTCTGCTTTTCATAATTCTGCTCCTCAATTGGAAAGGAACAGGAATAGAAAGAGTCATAGAGCACTACAGCACGGTAACTGGCCCTTCAGCCCATTCAGTCCATACAGACCAGCTGGTCCCAATTGCCCATGTTTGCCCCATATCCCTCTAATCCTTTCCTTTCCATGTACTTATCCAAATGCATTTTCAATGTTGCTATTGACCCTGCCTCAACCATTTCCTCTGGCAGCTCATTCCATATACACACCACCCTCTGCATCAAGAAACTGCCCCTCAGGTCCCTTTTAAATGTTTCCCTCTCACCTTAAGCCTATGTCTTCTAGCTTTCGATTCCCCTTCCCTGGGAAAAAGACTATGTGCGTTCATCCTATCTACGCCCCTCATGATTTTATACACCGCAGTAAGGTAACCCCCCATTCTCCTACATTCCAAGGAATAAAGTCTTGCCTGGGGAGCCTCTCTCTATACCTCAGGCTCACTAGTCCTGGCAACATCCTCATAAATCTTCTTTGCACTCTTGATTGGAATGTTGGCCACTTCCTGCCTTGTGTGGCATCACTTCCGGGTTCAAGCAGCCTTCTGGGATACTGCCTGATCTCTGACCCCAGGGAAGGCACTACCTCAACCCCCTAAGTTTATTTATTAGTGTCAGAAGTAGGCTTAAATTAACACTGCAATGAAGTTACTGTAAAAATCCCCTAGACGCCACACTACAGCACCGGTTCTACCGGGTGCTTTCTAGTCCTGCCAAGATGCTCACAAGCGAGAGCAGAAATGTTGTCTGATCCAAATTTCAAATATTTCCACACATGGGAGATCCATGTTGCGGAGTTTTGGTACAATTGTGTATCTGATTGTGAACCTGCTCAGTGGAAAATGTTGCTTCAAAGCACATAAGGAGAGGTGATGGCCTAGTGGCACTATTAGAAACATAGAAAAACTACAGCACAATACAGGCCCTTCAGCCCACAAAGTTGTGCCGAACATGTCCCTACCTTAGCGAATACTAGGCTTACCTATAACCCTCTATCTTACTAAGTTCCATGTACTTATCTAAAAGTCTCTTAAAAGACCCTATCGAATCTGCCTCCACCACCGTTGCTGGCAGCCCATTCCACGCACCCACCACCCTCTGAGTGAAAAACTTACCCCTGACATCTCCTCTGTACCTACTCCCCAGCACCTTATACCTGTGTCCTCTTGTGGCAACCATTTCAGCCCTAGGAAAAAGCCTCTGACTGTTCATTCAATCTATACCTCTCAACATCTTATACACCTCTATCAGGTCACCCCTCATCCTTTGCCTCTCCACGGAGAAAAGGTCGAGCTCACTCAACCTATCCCCATAAGGCACGCTCCCCAACCCAGGCAACATCCTTGTAAATCTCCTCTGCACCCTTTCTATGGCTTCCACATCCTTCCTGTAATGAGGCAACCAGAACTGAGCACAGTACTCCAAGTGGGGTCTGACCAGGGTCCTATATAGCTGCAACATTATCTCACGACTCCTAAACTCAATTCCTTGATTGATGAAGGCCAGTACACCATACGCCTTCTTAACCACAGCCTCAACCTGCACAGCTGCTTTGAGCGTCCTATGAACTTGGACCCCAAGATCCTTCTGATCTTCCACACTGCCAAGAGTCCTACCATTAATATTATATTCCACCATCCTATTTGACCTGCCAAAATGAACCACCTCACACTTATCTGGGTTGAACTCCATCTGCCACTTCTCCGCCCAGTCTTGCATCCTATCAATGTCTCGCTGCAACTTCTGACATCCCTCCACACTATCCACAACACCTCCAACCTTTGTGTCATCAGCAAACGTACCAACCCATCCCTCCACTTCCTCATCCTTCCTCATCCCTCCACTTCCTTATTGCTAGACTATTAATCCAAAAACTCACATAATGTTCTGGGGACCCAAGTTCAAATCCCACCATGGTAGGTGGTGGAATTTCAATTCAATAAAACAAATCTGGAATTAAGAAGCTACTCATAACCATGAAACCATTGTCGATTGTGGGAAAAACCCATCTGATTCACTAATGTCCTTTAGGGAAGGAAATCTGCCATCCTTACCCGGTCTGGCCTACATGTGTCTCCAGAGCCACAGCAATGTGGTTGACTCTCAACTGCCCTCCAGGGGCAACTGGGGATGGGCAATAAATGCTGGCCAGCCAGTGATGCCCATGATCCATGAATTAATAAAAAAAACCCAGCATAGTGCAAGACACTGAAATAAAATATTTTATTAGCATCTCTTTGTGATGTTTAGACATCGAGGAAGCAAATACATTTTCTGGTTTCTCATAAATAGTAATGGAAGAATGCCTCAGCTCACAGGCAGATATCAATTGGCTTCACAGGGTGGTTAATTAATAGGGCATGAATAATGTGCAAGCATCCTAAATATATCTCCTGCACAACATTTACTTAATTAAGCATAACGTATTCACTTATACTGAGTTTAATACACTGTTTGCTGAATGTGGCAGAGTCATGAGTATATATTTCTCACCCAGTGAATCTTTGACAATCTACGAAGCAGTACCTTTGTGATCGGCGTATTTGCCTTGTAAAAATGTGATGGATTGGCAACGGGGTGTGGGGGGAGGCAGAGAAATATATTTTTGGCAGGAGGTCCAAAATCCTTTAGGCTGCTTTTCAAATATTTCCACACATGGTAGAATGTCACTTCCATGTGCTAATTTATTGTTTAAATATTCTGGCTGCAAAGGCTGCTTGTGTTTCTCCCAAGTAATGGCATTCTAAATCTTATTATATATTGGAGCCAAAGTGTTTCAGTGAGATGTTTCTGGTGTGACTCTCCTTCTCTGCAGTTCCTACTTGGCCTCGGATGTGGTCACAATAATACTAGAGGGAGATGAAAGACAGTCACTGTCGGATTATTGCCATCCCCTTCTATTTCCAATATTGTCAGCAGATCCAAAATGTTTTTTGTCCTGTTGTGTTTTCCATTCTTTCAGTAGAACACTGCATTCAGCTAATTGGAGGTAAGCCGCTACCCAGCTGCCCAGTGTACAGGCAGCGGACTCAGCAGCCTGGATATGACCGGGTTCCACTGCCACAGGTGTCCAGCTCTCCAGGGAAGCAGCCACACACATCTGCCAGGGGCTGGGATAGCCTCCAATTGTGTGGGGGAGACATCCACTGCCCATGGTTTTAAGGTCTCCGTGCCACTGTATTCTTCTGCCTCTGGCTGATTCCAGGGTGCTGTGGGTGATCTGAGTGGAGTCTCAGCGAGCTGCTCACAGCTGTGTCGAGCTGGTCGCTGGCGCACTGTTCAGGCGGGCGAGCAGATGCGTCCATTTTGGGACGCACCAGGTCAGCCAGGCTGAGCAGGCGAGAGGTTTTGCCACCATTCTGGGGTCCCCCACATCTGGGGAGATTTTGATTGTATCCATGTGGCCCTTAAAGCTCCAGCTGGCCAGCCAGGAGCCTTTGTGAACAGGAAGGGGTTTCATTCGATGAATGTTCAGATTGTACGTGATCAGAGAATCCAGATCCTGCTGGTGCGTGCTCGGTAGCCGGGCAGTTTCCATGGTTCATACAGTCTGCTTCACTCGCAAGTGCCCAGGATCCTCGCTGTGCCAGCTTGTTTAGCCAGGTGGTTGGTCAGCAACAAGGGTTACCCGCTGATGACACCTTTCTGCGTGACCAAGGACAGACGCAGGGGAGAGTTACAACTGCTGTCCTGTTCCCACAAAGGCGCTAGTGGGCCGCTGAAGATAAGGTTCAGATGCCTCGACTGATCCAGGGGTTGCCCTGCAGTACCTGCCCGAGTGAGCGTGGCTCATTGCGGTAGTCTGTTGCCCTTTCCACAATCTCAGACCCTCCTGGGGGCAGCCTCTTGAGCAGGAGGATGATGATAACTCGAGCCACGGACGTGGACAATGATGAGGGCTCTGATGTTGATGCCAGGAGGACATTGATGAGAGGACAATGAGGATGCAATGCGGAGCCTCCGGGGGGCAGGGACAGTAGGGATGTGCTCATTCAGCGTTTCTCCATATCGACTAGCACGCCCTGCCTTCCAGCAGTGCCAGAGGGCACTGCCATCATCCCAGACAAACGACACTCATCCATTGCAGGAGGCTACTCCCATCCCATGCAGCCTGAGACTCGGAACATTTTGGATCAGGCAGTGGTTAGTCTGACACCAGTACAGTACACTGGACACATCTGGATTGAATGGAGAATGCTACTTACGATGATAATTGCAGAGATATACAAAAGGTCCACGTGGATCAGAACGATCTCAATTACAAACACATCATCATCACAGCAATGGATGAGTGTCGTTTGTCTGGGATGATGGCAGTGCCCTCTGGCACTGCTGGAAGGCAGGGCGTGCTAGTCGATATGGAGAAACGCTGAATGAGCACATCCCTACTGTCCCTGCCCCCCGGAGGCTCCGCATTGCATCCTCATTGTCCTCTCATCAATGTGGACCCCTGCGAAGTGTGTCCTAATTTTCCATTTTTGGGGGCTAAGCCTACATGCCCTTCTTTGCTGACAGGGGCATTGAAGGCAGGTGGTTGTTCTTGTGGCACAGATTACCTTCTTGCTCGCCCACTGGTCAGTGGGGCCTGAGCTGGCATCGCCCAGGAGGGTTCACTTAACAACATGGCCAGGCAACCCTCAGTCGCCGCAGACATAGAACATAGAACATAGAACATTACAGCGCAGAACAGGCCCTTCGGCCCACGACGTTGCACCGACCAGTTAAAAAAAAAAAAAAACTGTGACCCTCCAACCTAAACCAATTTCTTTTCGTCCATGAACCTATCTACGGATCTCTTAAACGCCCCCAAACTAGGCGCATTTACTACTGATGCTGGCAGGGCATTCCAATCCCTCACCACCCTCTGGGTAAAGAACCTACCCCTGACATCGGTTCTATAACTACCCCCCCTCAATTTAAAGCCATGCCCCCTCGTGCTGGATTTCTCCATCAGAGGAAAAAGGCTATCACTATCCACCCTATCTAAACCTCTAATCATCTTATATGTTTCAATAAGATCCCCTCTTAGCCGCCGCCTTTCCAGCGAAAACAATCCCAAATCCCTCAGCCTCTCCTCATAGGATCTCCCCTCCATACCAGGCAACATCCTGGTAAACCTCCTCTGCACCCTCTCCAAAGCCTCCACATCCTTCCTGTAATGTGGGGACCAGAACTGCACACAGTACTCCAAGTGCGGCCGCACCAGAGTTGTGTACAGTTGCAACATAACGCTACGACTCCTAAATTCAATCCCCCTACCAATAAACGCCAAGACACCATATGCCTTCTTAACAACCTTATCTACTTGATTCCCAACTTTCAGGGATCTATGCACACATACACCTAGATCCCTCTGCTCCTCCACACTATTCAAAGTCCTCCCGTTAGCCCTATACTCAACACATCTGTTATTCCTACCAAAGTGAATTACCTCACACTTCTCCGCATTAAACTCCATCCGCCACCTCTCGGCCCAACTTTGCAACCTGTCTAAGTCTTCCTGCAAACTACGACACCCTTCCTCACTGTCTACCACACCACCGACTTTGGTGTCATCAGCAAATTTGCTAATCCACCCAACTATACCCTCATCCAGATCATTAATAAATATTACAAACAGCAGTGGCCCCAAAACAGATCCCTGAGGTACACCACTTGTAACCGCACTCCATGATGAATATTTACTATCAACCACCACCCTCTGTTTCCTATCCGCTAGCCAATTCCTGATCCAATTTCCTAGATCACCCCCAATCCCATACATCTGCATTTTCTGCAGAAGCCTACCATGGTGAACCTTATTAAACGCCTTACTAAAATCCATATATACCACGTCCACTGCCTTGCCCCCATCCACCTCCTTGGTCACTTTCTCAAAAAACTCAATAAGGTTAGTAAGGCACGACCTACCTGCCACAAAACCATGCTGACTATCACCTATCAATTCATTACTCTCCAAATAACTATAAATCCTATCCCTTATAATTTTTTCCAACATCTTGCCGACAACAGAAGTGAGACTCACCGGTCTATAATTCCCGGGGAAGTCTCTGTTCCCCTTCTTAAACAATGGGACAACATTCGCTAACCTCCAATCTTCTGGTACTATACCAGAGGCCAACGACGACCTGAAGATCAGAGCCAGAGGCTCTGCAATCACTTCTCTTGCCTCCCAGAGAATCCTTGGATAAATCCCATCCGGACCAGGGGATTTATCTATTTTCAGACCCTCCAGAATATCCTGCACATCCTCCTTATCAACTGTAATACTGTCTATTCTACTCCCTTGCAACCCAGTGTCCTCCTCAGCTATATTCATGTCCCCTTGCGTGAACACCGAAGAGAAATATTGGTTCAATGCTTCACCAATCTCCTCCGGTTCCACACATAACTTCCCTCTGCCATCTATAACTGGCCCTAAACTTGCCCTAACCAACCTTCTGTTCTTGACATACCTATAGAACGCCTTAGGATTCTCTTTAACCCTATCCGCCAAAGTCTTCTCATGTCCTCTTTTAGCCCTTCTAAGCTCGCTCTTCAACTCCCTCTTAGCCAATCTAAAGCTTTCTAGTGCACTACCCGAGTGCTCACGTCTCATCCGAACATAAGCCTCCTTTTTCTTTTTAACCAACAAAGAAACTTTTTTGGTGCACCACGGTTCCCTAGCCCTACCAATTCCTCCTTGCCTGACAGGGACATACCTATCACAGACTCGCAGTAGCTGCTCCTTGAAAAAACTCCACATGTCGGACGTTCCCAGTCCCTGTAATCTCCTAGTCCAACCTATGTTTCCTAATTCTCTCCTAATAGCCTCATAATTACCCTTCCCCCAGCTAAAACCACTGGCCCGAGGTTCATGCCTATCCCTTTCCATCACTAAGGTGAACGTAACCGAATTGTGGTCACTATCACCAAAATGCACACCAACTTCCAAGTCTAGCACCTGGTCTGGCTCATTTCCCAGCACCAGATCCAATGTAGCCTCACCTCTAGTTGGCCTGTCTACATACTGAGTCAAAAAACCTTCCTGCACGCTTTGAACAAAAACTGACCCCTCTAACGAGCTAGAGCTATAACAATTCCAGTCAATATTAGTCAAGTTAAAATCCCCCATAACAATTGCCCTATTACTTTCACTCCTAAGCAGGATTGACTCCGCAATCCTTTCCTCAACCTCTCTAGAACTTTTAGGAGGTCTATAAAAGACTCCCAACAGGGTGACCTCTCCTCTCCTATTTCTAATCTCCGCCCATACTACCTCAACAGATAAGTCCTCATCAAACCTCCTCTCTGACACTGTGATACAATCTCTGACCAATAATGCTACCCCTCCCCCTCTTCTACCTCCTTCCCTACTTCGACTAAAACATTTGAACCCCGGGACCTGCAGCATCCATTCCTGCCCCTGCTCTATCCATGTCTCTGAAATAGCCACAACATCGAAGTCCCAGGTACTGATCCACGCTGCAAGTTCACCCACTTTATTGCGAATACTCCTGGCATTGAAGTATACACATTTCAAACCCTGCTCCACCCCACCTCTGCAACGCCGTGCATTGCAGTCCCCATCCATGCATCCCTCACTTTCAGCCCCACTACTCAGGATCCCTCCCCCCCCCCGAATCAGTTTAAACCTCCTTGCATGGCCTTAGCAAATTTACCCCCCAGGATATTGGTCCCCTTCTGATTAAGGTGTAGACCATCCTTCTCATAGAGGTCACACCTTCCCCAGTACGAGCCCCAATTGCTTAAGTACCTGAACCCCTCCCTCCTGCACCATCCCCTCAGCCATGAATTCAAACCTTCCCTCTCCCTATTCCTCTCTAAACTATCCCGTGGTACAGGCAAGAGTCCAGAGATAACCACTCTGTCAGTCTTGGCCTTTAGTTTCCACCCCAACTCCATAAATCCCTGCCTAATATCCCCTTCCCCTATCCTCCCTATGTCGTGTGTCCCCACATGTACAATAACTTGTGGTTTATCTCCCTCCCCCCTAAGAATCCTGAATACCCTGTCAGACACATCCCGGACCCCAGCCCCTGGTAGGCAACACACCAACCCTGAGTCCCTACCTTTAGTTCCGACCCTCCTATCTGTCCCCTTAATTGTGGAGTCCCCAATCACAAGGCCCAGTCTTTTACAGCCCCTAACCACCTGAGCTTTCTCACTCGGCTCACCCCCAGAGATCTGCTCTCTATGCTCAGTTGATTCCTCCTCAACTGTAGCCTCCAGCACCGAAAACCTATTATGGAGGGGAACCGCCCCAGGGGATTGTCTTCCCGATTGCTTCTTACCCCTCCTCCTGGCATTGACCCAAGCCTCATTTCTAGGAGTTACTATTTCTCTATAACTCCTATCAACTTCCACCTCCGCCTCCCGAATTATGCGGAGTTCCTCTACCTCCCCCTCCAGCTCCTTTACACGCTCCTCCAGAAGCTGCAATCTAATGCACTTCTTACAACTAAAATCTCCTGAAACACTACTGGATTTCCTCACCACATACATCCCACAGGAGATGCAGCATACTGCCTGAACTGCCATCCCTGAAGCCATTACCAGCAAGAAAAAAAGAAAACAAAAAAAAAACAAAAAAAAAAACAAAAAAACAAAAAAAAAACAAAAAAAAAAACAACAAAAAAAAAAAAACTTCCCCACACTTCCCCAACTGTCACTCTCCACTGCAGCCCGAGCAGCACTCCCTCACTGAGACACCAACTGTCACTCTCCACTGCAGCCCGAGCGGCACTCCCTCACTGAGACACCAACTGTCACTCTCCACTGCAGCCCGAGCGGCACTCCCTCACTGAGACACCAACTGTCACTCTCCACTGCAGCCCGAGCAGCACTCCCACAGTGAGACACCAACTGTCACACTCTACTGCAGCCCGAGCAGCACTCCCACACTGAGACACCAACTGTCACTCTCCACTGCAGCCCGAGCAGCACTCCCTCACTGAGACACCAACTGTCACAGACTCCAGCGACAGAGCGGAGACTGGCAGACAGGCAGAGAAGCTGGTGCCCTCATCCGGGTCTCCGTGAGAGGAGCCCACAGAGACTACAGCCACTTTGTCTGCGGTTCTGAGGTGACTCCTTAATCTGAGATTGCATACCAGAACAGGATTGCCGAAATTGTCACGGTTAATGGAAAAGCACAAGAACCAATATGATAAAGTGGGCGATGAAAAAGATGCTGAATTGAAATGCTGGAAAGAGAAGAAATCTTATCACGTGACCGAGGTACCAGAAACAGAGAGCCATGACCATTCCTTCACACGTGACAGACTGAGATCGTGAAAAACTGGCAAGACAATGGGCGGGATTTTCCAGCCACGTTCAGCCCAAAACCGGAAAATCCCACCCAAGGTCAATAGAGCTTTCTATGGTCTGCCCCTCGCTTGCTACAATTCCCGTTGAATTCCCTATACATACTATACATAGTTAAAGCCTACCAATAAAAATGTTTATATTTAAACACACAAGGCTTAAGATCTTAACAATGAGTCATCACCACAGAAACAGTAAAAAACTTACACTAAAGTACATGATATGACATGGTGCCATAAGATAAAGCTTCAGTAATGCATCAAGTTAGATCCCCAGAATTATTTGGTGGAATTCTACCACCCCGGCGGCCACAGAATCGGAGCAGGTGAGGGCAGACAATGGAATGTCCATTGACCTCGGGCAAGATTTTCCGGTCTCAGGTCATGCGAGGCCATGAAATCCTGCCCAACGTCTCAGTGACAGGATCCCTGTCTTAACAAGTAGACATGTAGGGACGGATCGTTCGACAACAACTAGTTGAGGAGTAGAGAGACATTCCAGAAGTCAGTGTTGCTATCAAGAAATAGTTTCAAACCTGTAAGCAGTTGACCTGTTATAGACATAACTGATATCTCCACGGAAGCAAGTAGTTATGAGCTGCCTGTACCAGAAGAGGTTCCCGTTATTGCAGTTCCTGTCAATGTAGACTCTGAGAAAGCATCTCACTCTACAGAATTAAATCATTCTACAAGAAACAGGAAAAACTGCTCGAAGACTCGACTTTATAATTGTCCAACCCATGTACATAATATTGAGCGCGAGTTTAGGACTGAGCAGCTCAGTTATTGAAGACTGCATGAAAGAGTTAAAGGGGGAGGGATGTGGTGATTGTCCCTTTAAGGACAACACAGCATAAGAGGGTCCCCTGGTTTGAGGGGCCAATTCGGATTGAGAGTGGGGAATCACCCCAGGGGTTGGATTGCTCTCTTGAGGCAGGAGACATGTCGGAGACTAGGTGACTGCTCTACTGCTGTACAGTTTTTCTTATTAATAAATACTTTTTGTGTTTCTAATGAAATGTGTGAAAGTGCATCCTTGCACTCACATTGATATTTCTCAGTTTCCAGCACATGAGTGAGGTTGTTCTGATGGAGCGGAGTCCTCTGTCATCACCTTCACCCTGAATGTCACATGCTTCAGCCCAAAGAGCACTTATCTTTCTCAGAAGCACCAGCCTCTCTGCAACCTGACCATCTGCTGCACCGCTGCCCCTCTAGCTCCAGGGGTGTCCCAGCTCATGGCTGGTGAGGATCACCAAGCTTGGCAACACCCCCACCCACAGTAACAGATCGCTCCCAATTGTTGTGGCTCCATTTCGTCTGCAAGTCAGTGTAGAGTGGCTAATGAGTGCTGAGACCTTCGCCTTCAATGCCAAACTATGCTGCCCCTCCCACCCCAAACTCAAATCAACCCCGAGAGGTTTGAGAACATTACCACTCCCCTGGACCCCTGAACCTTTGATGAACTAGAGGCTGCAGATTCATCTCTCCAGCCTTGGAACACACCGGCACACATATGATCCGAGACTACCAAAGAACAAAGAACAATACAGCACAGGAACAGGCCCTTCGGCCCTCCAAGCCCGCGCCGCTCCCTGGTCCAAACTAGACCATTCTTTTGTATCCCTCCATTCCCATGAGACTTGCACACTTGATTCACAGCCAGGGATGGCCACACTCCTCAGTGACCCATTCAGCATGATGTCCACTCCGTACACACCCATTCCCAGAGAATCCATGGGAAATGCAGCCATTCCGGTGCTGGCTGCCCCTCTGCCATTTAACGTTCCGATCAGCATTCATTGGCTGGAGGTGGGACTTCCAACAGTTGGAGGAAGCCCCTCCTCAGAAAGCTGTCATCTAACCTGGTTAGTCAGGTTCGTTCATGGAACACAGAGCTAGGTTGGACAGGACTGGAACTGCAAGCAGTTCCCAGAATCTCAGTTCAGGGAGTCCGGGACCAAGTCACTGTGAGGGTCTCAGGGTGGGGAGAGGAGGTGAAGGTGTGGACACAGGGAGGCTGGGGGTGTTGGTGGAGAGCGGAGGGTGGGCAGGGGTCAAACCTTGTGGGGAGGGTGTCTGTTGTTTAAAGAAAGCAGAAGCCCCTCCCCTTCTCCATCTGAGGCTTGAGCAGCGTCTCCCCCCCCCCCCCCCCCCGCCCCCCCCGCACCACAACATCTCCCTTGACCATGAACATTGAGACTAGATGAAAAATTATCTCAGTTGGGGCAAGGTTGGGGGAGGTGGCCTCCCTTATCCAGTGTAAAACTGTGGAGTGTTCGATGTAGGCAGGAGCCTGATGGGAAGGTGAGTTGGGAAATTTGACAGACGACTTTCCATCTGCAAAGCCAATGGAAGAGAAACATGAAACTCTGCCTCATGTTTCCATTACGGCTCAACCAGTGTTTTAGAAAGGTTCTTCATAACTTGCTTACTTTGTACTTTATTTCTGAAGCCCAGGGTCCAAATGCCTTTTTGCCACTTTTTCAACCTGATAGGCCACCTTCTCTGATTTATGTACATGTGCCAACAAGTTCCTCTGCTCCTTCACTCTTGTACCTGTGATTTTATATTGTCTCTCCTAGTTCTTCCCACCAAGATGGATCATTTCACACTTCTCTACATTAAATTTTGCCTGCCCTTCCCACCAGCCTGACTATATCCTCCTCACGTCTATCACTGTCCCCACTGTTCAGTACCTTTCCAGGTTTTGTGTCATCTTCAAATTTTTAGTGGGAACCTAGAGGACTGGAAAATCTTTAAAGGTCAGCAGAAAGCCACAAAAAAGCTATAAAGAAAGGTAAGATGGATTATGAGAGTAAACTAGCTCAGAATATAAAAACAGATAGCAAAAGTTTCTACAAATATATCAAACGAAAAAGAGTGGCGAAAGTAAACATTGATCATCTAGAGGACGAGAAGGGGGAGGAGAAAATGGCTGAGGCATTGAACAGGTATTTTGTGTCGGTCTTCACAGTGGAAGACACAAGGCTATGGCAGGTGAGAACCTAGAAACTATCATTATCACGAAAGAGGTAGTGTTGGGCAAGTTAATGGGGCTAAAGGTAGACAAGTCTCCTGGTGATAGAAGATGATAGAAGATGATAGAAGATGATAGAAATCCTACAGTGCAGAAGGAGGCCATTCGGCCCATCGAGTCTGCACCGACCACAATCCCACCCAAGCCCTACCCCCACATATTTTACCTGCTAATCCCTCTTAACCTACGCATCTCAGGGGCAATTTTTAACCTGGCCAATTAACCTAACCCGCACATCTTTGGACTGTGGGAGGAAACCGGAGCACCCGGAGGAAACCCACGCAGACACGAGGAGAATGTGCAAACTCCACACAGACAGTGACCCGAGCCGGGAATCGAACCTGGTCCTGATGGAATGCATCCCAGGGTACTAAAAGAGATGGCGGCAGAAATAGCAAATGCACTAGTGGTAATTTACCAAAATTCGCTGGACTCTGGGGTGGTTCCCACAGATTGAAAAACAGCAAATGTGACGCCACTGTTTAAAAAAGGAGGTAGACAAAAGGCAGGTAACTATAGGCCAGTTTGCTTAACGTCTGTAGGAGGGAAAATGCTTGAATCTATCATCAAGGAAGAAATAGCGAGACATCTGGATATAAATTGTCCCATTGGTAAGACGCAGCATGAGTTCATGAAGGGCAGGTCATGTTTGACTAATTTTGTGGAATTCTTTGAGAGCATTACATGTGCAGTGGACAATGGGGAACCTGTGGATGTGGTGCATCTGGATTTCCAGAAGGCATTTGACAAGGTGCCGCACCAAAGACTGCTACATAAGGTAAAAGTGCACAGTGTTACGGGTAATGTATTAGCATGGATCGAGGATTGGTTAACTAACAGAAAGCAAAGAGTGGGGGTAAATGGGTGTTTTTCTGGTTGGCGATCAGTGACTAGTGGTGTGCCTCAGGGATCAGTGTTGGGACTGCAATTGTTTACGATTTACATAAATGATTTGGAGTTGGGGACCAAATGTAGTGTGTCAAAATTCGCAGATGACACTAAGATGGGTGGAAGAGCAAAGTGTGCAGAGGATGCTGAAAGTCTGCAAGGGGATATAGATAATCTAAGTGAGTGGGCGAGGCATCTGGCAGATGGAGTACAATGTTGGTAAATGTGAGGTCATCCATTTTGGTAGGAATAACAGCAAAATGGACTATTATTTAAATGGTAAAAAATTGCAGCATGCTGCTGTGCAGAGGGACCTGGGTGTCCTTGTGCATGAATCTCAAGGAGTTGGTTTGCAGATGCAGCAGGTAATTAAGAAGGCAAATGGAATTTTGTCCTTCATTGCTAGAGGGATGGAGTTTAAAAACAGCGAGATTATGTTGCAGCTGTATAAGGTGCTGGTGAGGCCACACCTGGAGTTACTGTGTACAGTTTTGATCTCCTTACTTGAGAAAGGATATACTGGCACTGGAGAGGGTGTAGAGGAGATTCACTCGGTTGATTCCGGAGTTGAGAGGGTTGACTTATGAGGAGAGACAGAATAGATTGGGGCTATACTCATTGGAATTCAGAAGAATAAGGGGAGATCTTATAGAATAGATTATGAAGGGAATAGATAAGATAGAAGCAGGGAAGTTGTTTCCACTGGCGGGTGAAACTAGAACTAGGAGGCATAGCCTCAAAATAATGGGAAGCAGATTTAGGACTGAGTTGAGGAGGAACTTCTTCACACAAAGGGTTGTGAATCTGTGGAATTCCCTGCCCAGTGAAGCAGTTGAGGCTACCTCATTGAATGTTTTCAAGGCAAGGATAGATAAATTTTTGAACAGTAAAGGAATTAAGGGTTATGGTTAATGGGCAGGTAAGTGGAGCTGAGTCCACAAAAGATCAGCCATGATCTTATTGAATGGTAGAGCAGGCTCGAGGAGCCAGATGGCCTACTCCTGCTCCTAGTTCTTATGTTCTTATGTTTAAATTTTGAAACTCCGCCCTGTACACTGAAGTCCAGTCAATGACATAGATCAGGGAAATTGTTTACTGATTACTGACCTCGAGGGGACCACACATTAAACCTTCCTCCAGTCCAAAAACAATTCTCCATCACTACTCTCTGTTCCCTCTCAGTCAATCAACTTTGTATCCAAGCTGCCACCATACCTTTTTTCCCATCAGCTTCAACATTGCTGACAAGCCTCTTATGTGGCACTTTATCAAATGCCTTTTAAAAGTCCATGTACACCACATCAACAGCACTGCCCACATCAACCCTCTGTCACTGCAAGAATAACTCAGGCAGGTTAGTCAAACATAATTTGTCCTGAACAAATCCATGATGCCTTTCCTGAATTGACTCACATTTGTCAAAGTCATTATCATTATTATTCAATTTGTCCTGGATTGGTGTTTTGCCAGCAATTAAGTTAACTCAAATAGAAACAGAAAGTGCTGGAAATGTTCAGGAGGTCTGACAGTATCTGTGAAGAGAGAATAGAGCCAATGTTTCGAGTCTGGATGACCTGCTGAGACTTTGCAGCATTTTCCATTTTTGTTTCAGATTCCAATATCCACAATAATTTGGTTTTATCTGAAGTTTAACTCACTGGCTTCTACTAACTTGTATCCTTCTATTCTTCAATTTTATATCATCCCGCCAGCTAGCAGCAAGAATCAATACTGGACATGGCTTTGGAGTTAAAATCTCTGGGACAGAATGGTTCACCACTCACTGGGGAGGGGATTCTCCCACCCAATGTGCTAATTTTCTAGTAAGAAGTCTAACAACACCAGGTTAAAGTCCAACAGGTTTATTTGGTAGCAAAAGTGGCTTTTGCTACCAAATAAACCTGTTGGACTTTAACCTGGTGTTGTTAGACTTCTTACTGTGTTTACCCCAGTCCAACGCCGGCATCTCCACATCATGTCTAATTTTCTAGCGCAGCAAGGTGGGAGAATCTCACAGCCAAGGCATTCACGGGATTCGTGCATGCGTTCCCGCTGCATGTGCCGGCACCATCATATCCACACTGGAACCCTTAGGAAGACAGGTAAATTATTTTAATCTTTATTTCAATTTAATTTTCATGTAATTAGCGGGTCCGGGACTGATTTCTCCCACCCCGTCAGAGTGTTTCACTCTAGTGGGGTTTGGAGTAGCTCCTCAAAAGTGGGGAGCTAGTGGCCCGACCCTGCTGGAGTGAAGAGGGGAATCAGGGCCCCCCCCCGGGGATCGGGAGGTGGGGGGTTGTGCCCCCTTGGCATGGGCATCCTGGCAGTGCCAGCCTGTGCCCCCTGGCACTGCCCAAGGGGAAAAGTGCCAATGCCCAGGGGGCACCTTGGCATTGCCCATCGGGCATGGGGGTGTGGGGCGTGTCAGCACTGTGGGGGTGGGGCTGGAGATCGGGGCGGTCTGGGCTGATGGGGTGTTGAGGTTGGCCCGGGAATGGTCTGGGGAGCCACGATCGGGCCATGGGAGGTTGGGGGTGCACACTGCAGGGATCATGGGGCAGGATATCGGGGTGGTCTGGGCCAGTAGGATGTCGGGGTTGGCCTGGGAATGGTCTGGGGAGCCGTGATCGGGCAATGGGAGGTTGGGGATGCAGCACTGCAGGAATCACGGGGCTGGCCAACGATCGAGCTGGCCAGCACAAGGAGGCCTGATCGAGCTGAGGCCCGCTGATTTCAGCCTCTCCAGCATGAATAGGCCCTGCTTCCTGAAATCCAATGGTGGCCTCTGCATTGCAGAGAGTGTGGGAGATTCTAGTGTGAAATCCCACTGAAAAAACCAGCGTGAATTACTCCAGTTTTCCTGTAAATTCAACACTTAGAAGTTTTTTGGGAGAATTTCAGCCCCCAATTCCCACTTGAGTTAAAATCAGGATTTCATGTTCAGTTGACAAATTATGTTTTAATACCAATATTCTAAATAGGAATGGTAACTATGGGTGACAGAATCCTCTGATATGGGACTAGTTTGCAAACCTTCCATGTTAAACTGTACACATCAAGGGTGATTTCTGTCAGCAAATCACACTTTCCATCAAGATCATGGCAGCAGCTGAATGACAATGATAAAAATGCCTCTCTGATGTTGCGCTTGAGGCCTGGTGTAATGTTCAAGCAAGCCTTGATTTAGACAGCTACAGGAGGACTTTGGGAGTCAAAGGCCTTTTTGGTTTCATTCAGATTACCACTGCTAACTCCCCAACCTGCCCACCAATCATGGGTGGTATAAGTTTAAAGTTTATTTATTAGTGTCATAAGTAGGCTTACATTAACACTGCAGTGAAGTTACTGTGAAAATCCCCTAGTCGCCACACTCCGGTGCCTGTTTGGGTACACTGAGGGAGAATTTAGCATGGCCAATGCGCCTAACCGGCACGTCTTTTGTACTGTGAGAGGAAACCAGAGAACCCAGAGGAAACCCACGCAGACACAGGGAGAACGTGTAGATGCTGCAATAGAGAGTTACCCAAACTGGGAATTGAACCCAGGTCCCTGGCGCTGTGAAGCAGCAGTGCTAACCACTGTGCCACCATGCCACCCCCTGGAGATGACCAGTATCTGTGATACCTACGTGGTGGACCTCAGTTGTGCCTTTGTCCTACATGGACCACCGTTGTGTGTGTTTGTCATACCTGGACACATCCCCTCCCGGTTTGGTTCCTCCCCTCGGCACCTAGTATAAAGGTGGCTGTCTCCTCCCCCTTGTTCAGTCCAGGTCGGTTATTTGTTGGGATGTGCTCCTGATTCTGTTGTGAATAAAAGCCTACACTTGTATTGGCTCACAGGTAGTCTTTCGCCTTATGGATAGCGCATCAATTTTGTTCACAACAGTTGACCAACATGGAGCATTTTCTAAAACCCGACAAGTTAACATTAGACCCTCAAGAGGTCGGAGCCTCTGATAAATTTGATCATTGGCTGGACTGCTTCGAAGCATTCGTCGACACCACTGCGACCATCGACACCGACGACGCTAAACTCCACGTGCTCCGCGCCCAGGTAAGCAAAGCTGTCTACGGTATCTTCCGGGACGCTGCTACATACGCGGATGCTATCGAACTCCTAAAAGGGCAGTTCCGAAAGAGCCCTAACGTGGTCAACACCAGACATCTCCTAACTACCCGCAAGCAGCAGCCAAGAGAATCGTGCGCCCAATTTCTGCGCGCCCTGCGGGTCCTAGCTTGAGCTTTGACTGTAAGACTGTTACAGCAGCTCAGAACACGGAGGACCTGCTCCACGACGCCTATGTTGCGGGCATTGAGTCTACATACATCCGGCAGCGCCTGCTGGAACAAGATGGCCTGGATCTCCAAAGAACGGCCACGATGGCTGAAGCGCTAGAAGCGACCTCTCACAACCTCGGGTCCTACCCTGCATCCCGTTCTATCGACGGCTCCACCGCGCCGGCTGTTCTGGCAGGGCCCAAATATTACTTTTGTGGCCTATCCAAGCACCCTCAGCGTCGCTGCCCGGCGAAGGACGCGATTTGCTCCGGATGCGGTAAGCTAGGCCACTTTGCTAAAGTCTGCCGGGCAAAGCCGCTTCTGAAGTCTCGTGGAGCCATGTGTGCTCCGAGGGCGCAGCCATCTTTGATGCAGGCGGCGGCTGCGCGCGAATTGCCATCTTTAATGCGGTCACCGGAAGTGCGGGAATCACCATCTTTAATGCGGTCACCGGAAGTGCGGGAATCACCATCTTTAATGCGGTCACCGGATGCGCGGGAATCGCCATCTTTGAGACTGGCATCAAGACGCGCCGAGCAGGAAGCTTTATCCGTGACGTCATCAGACGCGGACGAAGATGGATTCTTCCTGGATTCGACGGTGGCATCGATTTGCCTGGACCAGTCGCAGCCTCATCAACTCTCCAAGTCAATAATGGAGATCAAGGCAAATGACCATGCAGAAAACTGCCTGTTCGACTGTGGGAGCACAGAAAGCTTTATACACCCTCGCACAGTGCGTCAACATGCCCTTCCTGTGCGACCCTGGAGCCAGACCATCTCCATGGCCTCGAATTCCCACTCAGTGGAAGTCCTCGGGTGCTGTTTGGTGACACTGACGGTACAGGGCACAGTCTACGAGCGTTTTCGGCTCCTCGTGCTGCCGCGACTCTGTGCAGCTGGCGTTAGATTTCCTCAGCCATCATAGGAGCGTCACCCTGCAGTATGATGGCCCTTATCCCCCGCTCTCCGTCTGCAAGGCGCCGTCACTCGCGCACCACCTGCAGTCTCTCGACCCTCAAGATCACCCCCCCCTCCTTATTTGATAACCTCACCCCGGATTGTAGGCCTATAGCCACCAAAAGTAGGCACTATAGTGCGGAAGACCGGGCCTTCATTCGGTCCGAAGTACAACGGTTGCTCCGGGGAGGGATTATCCAGGCCAGCACCAGCCCCTGGAGGGCGCAAGTGGTCGTAGTTAAATCGGGGGAGAAACACCGCATGGTGATTGACTATAGCCAGACCATAAACAGGTATACCCAACTAGATGCGTATCCTCTTCCCCGTATCGCGGACATAGTCAACCGCATCGCGCACTATAGGGTTTTCTCTACGATCGATTTAAAATCGGCTTACCACCAGCTCCCTATCCGCTCGGAGGATCGCCCATATACTGCCTTTGAGGCGGATGGTCGCCTCTACCAGTTCCTCCGAGTCCCCTTTGGTGTCACCAATGGGGTCTCAGTCTTCCAGCGGGCCATGGATCAAATGGTGGATCAGCACGGGCTACGGGCCACTTTCCCGTACTTGATAACGTCACCATCTGCGGCCATGACCTGCAGGACCATGATGCCAACCTACAAAAATTCCTCCGTACGGCCACTCTCCTGAACCTGACATATAATGAGGCGAAGTGTGTTTTCCGGACACGCCGCCTCGCCATCCTTGGGTACGTGATAGAAAATGGTGTCCTTGGTCCCGACCCAGCCCGTATGCGTCCCCTTATGCAGCTTCCCCTCCCTACTACTCTCAAAGCACTGAGGAGATGCCTGGGCTTCTTCTCCTACTATGCCCAGTGGGTTCCCCGTTACGCAGATAAAGCCTGTCCGCTTCTAAAATCGACCTCTTTTCCCCTGGCGGAGGAGGCCCGTCGGGCCTTCGACGATATCAAAGCGGACATCGCGAAGGCCGCGATGCATGCTGTGGACGAATCCATCCCATTCCAAGTGGAAAGTGATGCGTCTGACTTTGCCCTCCCTGCCACCCTTAACCAGAGGGGCCGTCCGGTGGCCTTCTTTTCCCGGACCTTACAAGGCCCTGAGATTTGACACTCCTCGGTCGAGAAGGAGGCCCAGGCCATCGTGGAAGCCGTCTGGCACTGGCGCCATTATCTTGCGGGCCAACGATTCACCTTAATCACGGACCAGCGGTCAGTTGCCTTCCTGTTTAACACCAGGCAAAAGGGCAAGATTAAGAATGACAAGATCTTGCGGTGGAGGATTGAGCTCTCCACCTACAGATACGACATCATGTACCGGCCTGGGAAGCTCAATGAGCCCCCAGATGCCCTGTCCCGTGGATCATGTGCCAGCGCCCAACTCGACCAGCTACAGTCCCTCCATAACGACCTCTGTCATGCGGGTGTCACCAGATTTTTCCACTTTGTCAAAGCCCGTAACCTGCCTTACTCCCTCGAGGAAGTCCGGACGATTACCAGGCAATGCAGGGTCTGCGCAGAGTGCAAACCGCAGTTCTACCGGCCAGGTAGGGCGCACCTGGTGAAGGCCACTCGCGCGTTCGAGCGCCTTAGCATTGACTTTAAAGGCCCCCTCCCCTCCTCTAACCGCAATGTTTATTTCCTGAATATCATTGATGAATATTCACGTTTCCCTTTTGCCTTCCCCTGCCCGGACATGACCACGGCTACAGTGATTCGGACCCTGAACATGCTCTTCACCCTGTTCGGCTTCCCAGCCTATGTTCATAGCGACCGTGGGTCCTCTTTCATGAGTGACGAGCTGAGGCAGTACCTACTCGCCAAAGGCGTTGCCTCCAGCCGCACCACTAGCTATAACCCCAGGGGAAATGGTCAAGTAGAGCGGGAGAACGCAACTGTCTGGAAGGCCGTTCTATTAGCGCTACGGTCTAGGGGCCTTCCAGTCAGCCATTGGCAAGACGTCCTTCCGGACGCATTACATTCGATTAGGTCACTCTTGTGCACAGCGACCAATACGACCCCTCACGAGCGGATGTTTTCGTTTCCCAGGAAGTCCTCCTCGGGTACTTCGCTCCCGGATTGGCTGATGTCCCCGGGGCCCGTTCTGCTTCGGAAGCATGTCCGGACCCATTAGGCAGATCCCTTGGTCGAGGAGGTCCAATTGCTCCACGCTAATCCTCAATACGCTTATGTAGCGTACCCTGATGGGCGGGAGGACATGGTTTCGGTCCATGACTTGGCACCCGCGGGTGCCCCTGAGGCCACCACGTCCTTCCGCCCCACGGTCCCTGGTGTTGTCCACTGCTACGCCTCTTCCTCCCTCAGTCCCTGTCCCCAATGTAGTGTGCCCAGAGCATGTTCGGCCCCCAACCCCCCAGCTCCGGTTCCCACTGTTCCCCATACGCCACCAGGGCCACTGCTCACTCCCCTCGCCCCTGTGTACAGCTCGCTTGAGTCGCCGGAGCCGTCGCCATGCAGAACCCGACGACTGGACGGGACGACGGATCGGTCCGCTTCACACCATCTGGCGCCTTCTCTCGACGCTCACTGTACGGAGCCTGGGCTGACATCGCTCCCTGCTCGGACGACTCTGCGACCTGCACTACGACGATCGCGACGGCGGATCAAGCCACCGGTTCGTCTGGACTTGTGATATTGTTTCCGCTTCACCCCTGTGTTGTTTTTTTAAAGGAAGGGGTGAATGTGGTGGACCTCAGTTGTGCCTTTGTCCTATATGGACCACCGTTGTGTGTGCTTGTCATACCTGGACACATCCCCTTCCAGTTTGGTTCCTCCCCTCGGCACCTAGTATAAAGGTGGCTGTCTCCTCCCCCTTGTTCAGTCCAGGTCGGTTATTTGTTGGGATCTGCTCCTGATTCTGTTGTGAATAAAAGCCTACACTTGTATTGGCACACAGGTAGTCTTTCGCGTTATTGATAGCGCATCAACCTAAAGAGGCTCTCAATTGTTCTCGGGTGGAATACTGGAAAGCAAAGGGAAGCCATATATCTGATACACTGTGTTTTTATGTCTGGACTACGTTCTGGCTGAGACCGTCCTGAATTCTGAAACAGCTTCTGAAAATACATTTCTTCTTCATGGGGCACCCTTCTGACCATTCCACCTTGGCAAGATGAGGGCAAGGATCACCACGAGGAAGAAGAAGGAAATGGGGAGAGTAAATAGATAGAGATCAACTCGCAGGTTTCCTTTGACAAACATTACAGTCTCTGAGGAGCAGTGGATCAGGAGGCTGTGATTTACCGGGGAGACTATATCAAAGAGCGGTGTCATCTCCTGCAGCAAGACCTGTGGCCGACTCACACAGCTGGTGCTGCGAAGCATGTTACACTCAACGTCATTTGCAGCCCTCAAGATCCAGGCTGCCACCAGGGAATCACTAACACAGTCAATGTCTAGTCCATGCTAACATTAAACAGGTGACTGGGGCATATTTGCTTACTGCAAGTACATTCACCACTTTCCCTGTGGACATGCAGAAAATAGAACTACGGGATTTGCTGGTGTAGCTGGATTCTCGAACTCATTGACCGTCCAACCTCACCCTGCAGGCTCCTTCACCTGATCCTTCATCAATTGCAAACGCATCACCCAGAAATGTGCAACTGGTATGTGATCAGCAGCAACGCATCTCACAGCTCTGTGCCTCCACTTCCTGGCAGCCGCTGTGATATTTCTATTTTGCATCAATCCACCATCCAGCCTGACTTTCTTTGCTCATGCAAACTAACAGAGAGTCCGAGTGCTCAGGGACCAGGGTGAGCCCCTCTCAGGGAGGCATGATTATCATTTGAACGACAATAGAGCCAGGTCCATGGGCAAACGAGATTGCTCACTGAGCATCACAAAGCAATCCTCAAGAAATGATTCCATTACTTCTTCTTTTACCATTTCTTTCATGGGATGTGGACATGGCTGGAAAGGCCACCATCTGAATCCCATCCTTTTAATTACCATTGAAGTGAGTAGCATGATCGGCCATTCTTGTTATACATTTGCAGTTGTTGTTTTGTTACACAGTCACTTTGAGTCTAGTCACATGGTAGCACAGTGGTTAGCACTGCTGCCTCACAGCGCCAGGGGCCTGGGTTTGATTCCAGGCTTGGGTCACTGTGTGGAGTTTGCACGTTCTCCCCGTGTCTGCGTGGGTTTCCTCCGGGTGCTCCGGTTTCCTCCCACAGTCCGAAAGACGTGCTGGTTCGGTGGATTGGCCAAGCTCAATTGCCCTTTAGTGTCAGGTGGGGACTAGCAAGGGTAAATACGACTCGATGGGCCGAATGGCTTCTTTCTGCAATGTAGGAATTCATCAGCTGCTTTGTGGGCTTTGCCGCAGGCAGGATCAAGCCTTTGTAGATTTAACAGTTATTTAATAAACCTCAGTGGTTGTTTCATCCAAACCTCCATGCTGTAGCTTCATGTTCCTTTAACCAAGTGCAGTATGTAGCAATTTCAGAGGGCAGTCAAGAATCATACACATTGCTATGGCTCTAGAGTCACATCTAGGCCAGACCAGGTAAGGATGGCAGATTTCCTTCCCTCAAGGGACATTAGTGAAGCAGATGGGTTTTTGCAACAATTGATGATAGTTTCACCATTACTGAGACTAGCTTTATAATTTGAAATTTATTAATTGAGTTTAAAATTATACCACCTGGCATGGTGGGATTTGAACCCACGTCCCCGTCATTAGCCTGGGCCTCTGGATTATTGGTCCTGTGACATGCTCTAGACATATTATCATCATGAGTTGGCAACATGTACCAATCCCAAGGGGTTTGAGCTTGGATCTCCTACAGTCTGTGGGAAACATTCTCGAAGGTTTGGGAGCTGATTGAAGACAAGAAGCAAGGATCAGAGCATTGCAGAGTCCTCACGGCTTTGTTGAGACAGAGCAAGATCACAGAGGGATGTGAAAACAAGGATGAGAAATTCAGAATGGAGGCTTTGCTGGACTGGGAGCAAATGTTAGTCAGTGAACATGGCAAGAGAGTAATTAGGGATAGACAAGCCAGTGATGCCCACATCCCATGAAAGAGTTTATAAAATTGTGTGAACAGGACTTGGTGCAATTAAAGACATGGGCAGTACAATTGTGGCTGAGCTGATGTTATGATGTGGAGATGCCGGCGTTGGACTGGGGTGGGCACAGTAAGAAATCTCACAACACCAGGTTAAAGTCCAACAGGTTTATTTAGTAGCACAACTTTCGGAGTCTCAGGCTCCTTCATCAGGTGATGTTCACAGAGGATGCAATATGAGGACTGGCCAAAGGAGTATTGGAATGGTTGAACCTGGAAGTAACAATGGCATGGATAAGAATTTCAGCTGCAGCTAATCCATACATGTTGATGTGTGTTAATCGGCTTTGGTTCAAGTTGGGTGAACCATCCAGCGCTGCTCGGTCTAACTCAGTATTTAAACTACCCGAGAGCTGATTTCAGAAGGAAGCTGTGAAAGACTGAGAATGATTGAGGAGCATATTCAGGTGTATCCTCCTCCTCTGCACCCACTGCAACCTGTACTGAAACATTATTCTGAGGGCTATAGATAGGGGGTACAGATGGAAGTTTTTTCCCAGGCCAGAAATGACAATTATAATGGAGCCCAACTTCAAGATAAGGGGGAAGGGTTCAGTGGAGATGTGCAGGGGAAGTTTTTCACACAGAGGGTGGTGATGGCCTGGAATGCACTGGCAAGTGAGGTGGTTGAGGCAGATGCGTTAGCGACATTTAAGACTTATCTTGATAGGCACATGATCAGACGGGGAATAGAGGGATATAAGCGTTTGGTTTAGACAGGTAAATGTGATCAGCACAGGCTTGGAGGGCCAAAGGGCCTGTTCCTGTGCTATACTGTTCTTTGTTCTTTGATATGTGGTGAGGGTGAGGAGTTGCAGTAATCCAGAGGCTCAAGTTAATGCCCTTAGAATAGGGATTCAAATCCCACCACAACAACTGGTAGAATTTAAATTCTGTTAACAAAATCAGGAATTGAAAGCTAGGTTCAGTAGTGGTGACCATGACAACTATCATCGATTGCCATTAAAAAAAACTCATCTGGTGCACTAATATCCTTTAGGGAAAGAAATCTGCCGTCCTTACCTGGTCTGGCCTACATGTGATCCCAGAGCCACAGCAGTGTGGTTGACTTGTAACTGCCCTCTGAAAAGACCCAGCAAGCCACTCAATTCAAGGGAAATTAAGGATGGGCAACAAAAGCTGACCTTGCCGATGACGCCCTCATCCCATGAAAGAATAAGGAAACGAAAGCCGATGAGTAGCAAGATGTGATGGAGCAAGTTCACTATAAAGAGAGAGAGGATGCCCAAATATCCTGCTATGAATGCCTCACCATCCCCACTGCTCATACCCCGGATTGCTGGTCTCCTGGATTCCTGTGAATATGTGTGCCTGACCTCCTGGCCTCCTACGGCATGCTTGCCTTCATCGGCCGGGGCATTGAGTTTAAAAATTGGCAAGTCATGTTGACGCTTTATAGAACCTTAGTGAGGTCGCACTTGGAATATTGTGTTCAATTCTGGTTGCCAGAAGGATGTGGAGGCTTTGGAGAGGGTACAGAAAAGATTTACCAGGATGTTGCCTGGTATGGAGGGCATTAGCTATGAGGAGAGGTTGGAGAAACTTGGTTTGTTCTCACTGGAGTGACGGAAGTTGAGGGGAGACCTGATAGAAGTCTACAAGATTATGAGAGGCATGGACAGAGTGGATAGTCAGAAGCTTTTTCCCAGGGTGGAAGAGTCAATTACTAGTGGGCACAGGTTTAAGGTGCGAGGGGCAAGGTTTAAAAGAGATGTGCGAGGCAGATTTTTTACACAGAGTGGTGGGTGGCCTGGAACTTGTTGCCGGGGGAGGTAGTGGAAGTGGATACAGTAGTGACTTTTAAGGGGTGTCTTGACGAGTACATGAATGAGATGGGAATAGAGGGATATGGTCTCCGGATGCGTAGGGGTTTTTAGTTAAGTCAGGCAGCATGGTCAGTGCAGCCTTGGAGGGCCGAAGGGCCTGTTCCTGTGCTGTAATTTTCTTTGTTCTTTGTTCTTTGATCTTATGTTGTGTGAGACTGCTTCGCACAGTCTGCATAACCAATGGGAAGCTATCAGCCAGAATGTGAAATGTGGTCACCAATTCGCTATTGGCCAATTTGAGCTACCACCCAACATGTATGAAACAGGATTTATTCCCACTTGGAAATAAATGGACATATTAGCGAGAGGCAACATGGTTTTGTGAAGGGGAGGTTGTGCCTCACTAACTTGATCGAGTTTTTCGAGGAAGTGACGAAGATGGTTGATGAGGGTAGGGCAGTGAATGTTGTCTACATGGACTTCAATAAGGCCTTTGACAAGGTCCCTCATGGCAGACTGGTGCAGAAGAGGAAGTTGCCAGGGATCAGAGGTGAGCTGGCAAGGTGGATACAGAACTGACTCAGTCACAGAAGACAGAGGGTAGCAGTGGAAGGGTGCATTTCTGAATGGAGGACTGTGACAAGTGGCATTCCTCAGGGATCAGTGCTGGGACCTTTGCTATTTGTAATTTGTATAAATGATTTGGAGGAAAATGTAACTGGTTTGATTAGTAAGTTTGCAGGCGACACAAAGGTTGGTGGAGTTGCGGATAGTGATGAGGACAATCAGAGGATACAGCAGGATACAGCAGGATATAGATCAGTTGGAGACTTGGCGGAGAGATGGCAGATGGAGTTTAATCCGGACAAATGGGAGTTAATGCATTTTGGAAGGTCTAATACAGATAGGAAATATACAGTAAATGGCGGAACCCTCAAGAGTATTGATAGGCAAAGGGGATCTGGGTGTACAGGTACACAGGTCACTGAAAGTGGCAACGCAGGTGGAGAAGGTAGTCAAGAAGGCAAACGGCATGCTTGCCTTCATCGGCTTGGGCATTGAGTTTAAAAATTGGCAAGTCATGTTGCAGCTTTATAGAACCTTAGTTAGGCCGCACTTGGAATATAGTGTTCAATTCTGGTCGCCACATTACCAGAAGAATGTGGAGGCTTTGGAGAGGGTACAGAAAAGATTTACCAGGATGTTGCCTGGTATGGAGGGCATTAGCTATGAGGAGAGGTTGGAGAAACTTGGTTTATTCTCACTGGATCGATGGAGGTTGAGGGGAGACCTGATAGAAGTCTACAAGATTATGAGAGGCATGGACAGTGTGGATAGTCAGAAGCTTTTTCTCAGACTGGAAGAGTCAATTACTAGGGGGCATAAGTTTAAGGGGTGAGGGGCAAGGTTTAAAGGAGATGTACAAGACAGGTTTTTTACACAGAGCTTGGTGGGTGCCTGGAACTCGCTGCCGGGGAAGCCAGTGGAAGCAGTACAATAGTGACTTTTAAGGGGTGTCTTGACAAATACATGAATAGGATGGGTGTGGTGAACCATCGTTGGTTCCCACTAGATAGTACTGAGCCAGGGTCTGGCCAGTACTACAAGTATGTATGTATGTTGCTGTTGGGGTTAGGGATGGGTTGTGCTACTTGTTGCTGTTGGGGTTAGGGTTGGGTTGTTACACCTTGTATTATAGTTATTGTGGTACATCCCAGTCGGGCTCCGCCTCCTGGGAGAGGTGTAAAGGTCTCTGCTCTGTCTGGGACCCCTCAGTCTGGGATCGTGTATATAATTAGTAGCTGCCTTGTTACAGCAAATAAAAGCCTTTATTTCCTGAGCATCAAGCCTCGTGTGTGATAACACGCATCAATTTTATTTGCTGTAAATAAACTCTCGTCGAAAAAAAAAGAGAGTATGGAGCAGATACTGAAGCCTGAACGCCTTACACTAGATCCACATGCGGCGGGCGTCTCTAACACCTTCGACCACTGATTGAAATGTTCTGAGGACTACCTGGCAGCCTCCGCAGCGGTCACCACAGATGATGACAGACTCCGGGTCCTCCATGCGAGGGTAAGCGACACCGTCTACCTCGCGATCCGTGTGGCCACCGACTACACAAAGGCCCTCGAGCTTCTTAAGAAGCGTTATATTAAACCACCCAACGAAATACACGCTTGTTACCTCTTAGCCACTTGACGACGGCAGTCCGGCGAAACGATGGAGGACTACGCGAACGAGCTCCTACAGCTAGCCAGGGGCTGTAACTGCAAAGCAGTGTCGGCAGAGCAGAATATGAACGACCTCGCTCGAGATGTGTTTGTGGCGGGAGTCGGATCATCGTACATCCGACTCAAACTACTGGAGAAAGGTAACCTTGACCTCACCCAGGCAATAGAACTAGCGGAAATGCTGGAGACGGCATCCAAAAGCCTAGTATTGTATCCTGAAGACCACGTGGAGACAACGTGGCAGGAGCAGTCGCCAATCCCTCCTCGTCCCTCGGGTTCAAAATGCTGCGTAATGGCGTGCTCACACTCGGGCCAGACGATGGCAGCAGCTCCGGGCGGCCCGCGGTGTTACTTCTGTGGGGGAACGAAGCATACTCGGCAACGGTGTCCCGCTAAAGCTGTGTTGTGCTCCGCCTGCGGTAAGAAGGGGCACTATTCGAAAGTGTGCCGATCTAAATCTGCTTCTCGGAACAGCAGTGCGGCCTGCGATTCCTCAGAGCCCGGTTCTTCGTCGTCGACATCGTCGAGGGTTCCGTCCACGTGCGAGGCCTGGACGACGCCATTACGGTCGACGGAGTCGGAGATGTGTGACCACCAGGGGTCGCTGAGTTTGGCGCCATCACCCACGTGCGACCTACGGGAGCGGCCATGTTGGTCGGCACCGACCGCGAACGACCAGCAGGGGTCATCCTCATCGATTTCAGCTGCCTGCAGTGGCGCTCATGAACCAACGGTGGCGTTGATCATCCTGGACCAGGCCAAGCCTCATAGACTTGACAAGTCTATGATGGACATTCAGGTAAACGACCACTTGATTTATTGTCTGTTTGACAGCGGGAGCACTGAGAGTTTTATCCACCCAGACGCTGTGAAGCGGTGTGGACTCCGGATTCAACCTGTCAAACAGACAATTTCTATGGCATCAAGGTCCCGGTCTGTCACCGTGCTAGGGAGTTGCGTGGTAACTTTAACGGTGCAAGGCACAGTTTACGAGCGTTTCAAGCTCCTGGTGTTGCCGCACATTTGCGCGCCAATACTTCTCGGACTAAACTTCATGGTCCACCTGAGGAGTGTAACCCTACAGTACGGTGGGCCACTCCCTTCGCTTTCAGTGGGAGAACAGCAGCCTCCAAATTGCCCAAGGCCTGTAGCCTCTCGACGCTGAAGATCACCACACCCTCCCTGTTCCAGAATCTTGTGCCAGGCTGCAAGCCCATTGCGACTAAGAGTAGGCATTACAGCGCTGAGGATCGGATCTTCATTCGATCTGAAGTTCAACGGCTCCTCAAAGAAAGGATCATACAACCCAGCGCTAGTCCGTGGAGAGCGCAGGTCGTGGTGGTCAAGAGTGGGAACAAACCCCGGATGGTCATTCACTATAGTCAGACCATTAATAGATACACGCAGCTGGATGCGCATCTCCTCCCGCGCATATCTGACATGGTCAATCAGATTGCACAGTACCGGGTGTTCTCCACCATAGACCTCAAGTCTGCCTACCACCAACTCCCCATTCGCCCAGAGGACCGACAATACACGGCTTTTGAGGCGGATGGTCGCTTGTATCACTTTCTCAGGGTTCCCTTTGGTGTCACCAATGGAGAACGCCACTGCAAGTGCCTACTCCGGTGTCATCGCCGGTGTTGAGGAGGTCACAACGACGGTGCGGTCCCCCTGACCGTCTGAATTTATAGACTGATGACAAATTATTCTGTTTTTTTGTACCCCGCCGGCCTTTGTCTTCAAAGGAGGGGTGAATGTGGTGAACCATCGTTGGTTCCCACTAGATAGTACTGAGCCAGGGTCTGGCCAGTACTACAAGTATGTATATATGTTGCTGTTGGGGTTAGGGATGGGTTGTTCTACTTGTTGCTGTTGGGGTTAGGGTTGGGCTGTTACACCTTGTATTATAGTTATTGTGGTACATCCCAGTCGGGCTCCGCCTCCTGGGAGAGGTATAAAGGTCTCTGCTCTGTCTGGGACCCCTCAGTCTGGGATCGTGTATATAATTAGTAGCTGCTTTGTTACAGCAAATAAAAGCCTTTATTTCCTGAGCATCAAGCCTCGTGTGTGATAACACGCATCAATGGGAATAGAGGGATTTGGTTCCCGGAAGGGTAGGGGATTTTAGTTCAGTCGGGCAGCATGGTCGGTGCAGGCTTGGAGGGCCGAAAGGCCTGTTCCTGTGCTGTAATTTTCTTTGTTCTTTGTTCTTATGACTCCCCTCCCCACTCCCTCATTCTGCTGCGTATGCTTGGTCATTTAAAACTTCTGTCCAGTATCACCTCATCAGCTCCTATTTTGAGAAATCCCTAGTCACGCAAGATGGCAGAAGATGGCCAGCACAGTGGTCAGCACTGCTGCCTCACAGCAAGGGACCCAGGTTCGATTCCAACCTCGGGTGACTGTGTGGAGTTTGTACGTTCTCCCTGTGTCTGCATGAGTTTCCTCCAGGTGCTCCAGTTTCCTCCCACAGTCCAAAGATGTGAAGGTTAGGTGAATTGGCCATGATCAATCCACGGGGTTATGGGGATACGGTGGCAGGATGCTTTTCCGGGGAGTCGGTGCAGACTTGATGGGCCGGATGGCCTCTTTCTGCACTGCAGGGATTCTATGGTTCTAAGGTTTTACAGAATGAAGGAGGATTGAAGTCAAGGCTGGTTATGCAAGAACTCTGCAGCTAAGTATTTGGTGGTCATTCTGCCAAGGCACCAAGCTGTACTAACCCCTTCCCCCTTTTAACATCCATGGTCATCAGCACTGAATCTGTACAAGCTGCACAGGCCCATCTGTATCCATCCGTAAACACCAAACAATCAATGCTAAAGAATTAAGATTACAAATCCTCACAATGAGACTACAGATTGTGAATGTCTGATGATTAATATGCCGGATTAGCAGTGAGGAGTGCAGCATTAGATCAGGGAAGTGCCATATCTCAGAATGATAAAGCTTCTTATTTAAATAAGTAAAAATATTTTCCATGCAGTTTGAATCATTGTGTCCCCCAAGCTCAGAGTGTGTTGTGAAACAGGATACGGTTTAACTTTCAGTCTAACGTGATTAGACTGGCTTCCAAAGTAAATCATATTTGGAAAATGATGTGCAGTGGACAGCTTTAATATTCAATTCCTTTCCCTTCAGCAAACCAGGATTGGGTTGCACTAACCAAACTTGATATTATCCACGTAAAATCTTTAAATTTCAAATTATATCATAAATAAAGCACCACCAATATAGTCCTAAATTTGAAGTTAAAATTTGGTTTCCAATTATTACCATAATTTTAACCAACTGGGTTGCAATCACCTTTTAAGCAAAGAATGGACAAATATTTGAAGGAATTGAAGGTCTCCTTATCTCAGGAAGGATATACTGGCCAAAGAGAGAGTGCAACAGAGGTTAAGCAGACTAATCCCTGGGATGGCAGGATTGTCTTCCGAGGAGGGATTGAGGAAACTTGACTTGTATTCTTCAGAGGTTCAAAGAATGACAGGTTATCTAGAACCAGAGAATCCCTACAGTGCAGAAGGAGGCCATTCAGCCCATTCAATCTGCACTAAATCTCCAAAAGAGCACCTTACCCAGGTCCACCCCTCAGCCCTATCCCTGTGCATTTAGCACGGCTAATCCACCCAACCCGCACATCTTTGGACTGTGGGAGGAAACTGGAGCACCCGGAGGAAACCCATGTAAACATGGGGAGAACGTGCAGACTCCACACAGACAGTGACCCAAAGGCTGGAATTGAACCCAGGTCACTGGCGCTGTGAGGCAGCAGTGCTAACCACTGTGCCACCGTGCTGCCCCTCATTGAAACTTACAAAATTCAACAGAACGTAACAGGATGGATGTAGAAAGGATGTTCCCCCTGGCTAGTGAGTCTAAAACCAGGGGACACAGTTTCAGAATGAAGGGGCAGACCATTTAGGACTGAGATGAGGAGAAATTTCTTCACTCGGAGGATGGTGAATCTTTGGAATTCTCAACCCCACGGGATAGTGGAAGCTCAATCATTGAGCATGTTCAAGACAGAAATTGATAGTTTTCTGGACACTAATGACATCAAGGGATAGTGGGAGAAATGGCATAGAGCAGTCATGATCTGATTGAATGGTGGAGCATGCTCGATGGGCTGAATGGTCTACTCCTGCTCCTATTTTCCTAATGTGGAGATGCTGATGTTGGACTGGGGTAAACACAGTAAGGAGTCTAACAGCACCAGGTTAAATTCCAACAGGTTTATTTGGTAGCAAAAGCCACTAGCTTATTTTCCTATACAGACTTTGGAGTGATAACAGGGGAGGGAGATTAATTGGGGATTCCACTGAGAAAGAATCAATACAGAATGATGGGCTGAATACTTTCCTTCAGCACAATTGGATGTGACTGGCAGTTTCATGGATCCTTGGTCGATGCACCAGTGCCTTTTTGTTTAGGAGTGAAACTGATGCTGGGCACGAGTACAGAGCAAGATGGAATCTGCAGATCTGCTTCCCAAAGAAAGAGCAGCCAATTAATTATTGTAGACGTTGGGTGATGGACCAAGAAAAAAATCATCCCTGTTGCTCTACAAATGCTCTGTTTTGTGAAGCAAAGAACCAGAATTTAAAAATCAACATCAGACAGCGCTGATATATCCACCAATTCCTTTATTTCCAAGAGGGACAGCTGTTGTCAGTGAAGTATCGGAATGATCCACGATAGGTCTGTAAATTTTAGAAGGTATTTTGACAATGGAATTGTGCCTAAATTTGAAGATGATACAAAATTAGGAAAAGTGATAAATGCAATGGCTGGGGGGGAGGGAAAACTCACCTTCTTGTCCCGCTGGTCGATGGGCATGGCGAGCCAGTAGGATCGTGAGATAGGCGATAAATCGAGGTTGGCGCCCGATTCCTTCCCTATTGCGATCTTACTGGGCCCGGATATTTGATGAGATGCAGTGTGAGGCTGATTTTAATATTTAAATTGATGTTAAATAGAATTTAAACATTGTTTGTGAGCCTGGGATGCTATCATCCAGGCTCACTTTCCTTAACGGCCTCGTAGGTGAGAATCACGTATGGTCCCCTTCAATGGGACCTATCTTGATAGACTTGCCGATAGGACCGAAGGCCATTAAAGCCCCCTGGGAAGTCAGGGGCGGGGGGCAGTGCCCCTTGGGCAGTGCCAGCCTAGCACTGCCAGCCTGACACCCTGGTACTGTATATTGGGCACACTGGCACTGCCAGCCTGGCACACTGGCAGTGCCCACTGGTCCCTGACCATGCCAAGGGGGTGGAGCCTGAGGTGGAGCATAAGGGGACGCGGGGGGAACATTACGCATTCTGCATCCAGGCCAGGCGGGTCCAATCACCGGGATGAAGTGGAAATGGTCAAGAGCTTCAAGCTTCTAGGTGTCCAGATCCCAACAACCTGTCCTGGTCCCCCCATGCCGACACTATAGTTAAGAAAGCCCACTAACACCTTTACTTTCTCAGGAGACTAAGGAAATTTAGCATGTCCACTACGACTCTCACCAACTTCAACAGATGTACCATAGAAAGCATCCTTTCTGATTGTATCACAGCTTGGTGCGGCTCCTGCTCTGACCAAGACCCCAAGAAACTACAAAGGGTCGTGAACAAACCCAGTCCATCACACAAACTAGTCTCCCATCCATTGACTCTGTCTACATTTCTCACTGTGTTGGAAAAGCAGCCAACATAATCAAGGATCCCATGCACCCTGAACATACTCTCTTCCATCTTCTTCCATTAGGAAAAAGATACAAAAGTCTGAGATCACGTACCAACCAACTCAAGGACAGCTTCATCCCTGCTGCCATCAGTCATAGTCATAGAGTCATAGAGATTTACAGCATGGAAACAGGCCCTTCGGCCCAACTTGTCCATGCTGCCTTTTTTTAAAACGCCAAGCTAGTCCCAATTGCCCGCATTTGGCCCATATCCCTATATACCCATCTTACCCATGTAACTGTCTAAATGTTTTTTGAAAGACAAAATGGTACTGCCTCTACTACTGCCTCTGGCAGCTTTTTCCAGACACTCACCACCCTCTGTGTGAAACAAATGCCCCTCTGGACCCTTTTGTATCTCTCCCCTCTCACCTTAAACCTATGCCCTCTAGTTTTAGACTCTCCTACCTTTGGGAAAAGATATTGACTATTTAGCTGATCTATGCCCCTCATTATTTTATAGACCTCCTCAGCCTCCTACGCTCCAGAGAAAAAAATCCCAGTCTATCCAGCCTCTCATAACTCAAACCATCATGTCCCAGTAGCATCCTAGTAAATCTTTTCTGCACTCTTTATGGTGTAATAATATCCTTTCTATAATAGTGACCAGAACTGTACACAGTATTCCAAGCGTGGCCTTACCAATGTCTTGTACGACTTCAACAAGGCGTCCCAACTCCTGTATTCAATATTCTGACAATGAAACCAAGCATGCTGAATGCTTTCTTCACCGCTCTGTCTACCTGTGACTCCACTTTCAAGTAGCTATGAACCTGTACCCTTCGATCTCTTTGTTCTGTAACTCTCCCCAACACCCTACCATTAACTGAATAAGTCCTGCCCTGGTTCAATCTACCAAAATGCATCACCTCGCATTTATCCAAATTAAACTCCACCTGCCATTCATCAGCCCACTGGCCCAATTGATCAAGATCCTGTTGCAATCCTAGATAACATTCTTCACTGTCCACCATGCCCCCAATCCTGGTGCCAACTGCAAACTTACTAACCATGCCTCCTATATTTTCATCTAAATCATTAATATAAATGACAAATAACAGTGGACCAGCACCGATCCCTGAAGCACACCACTGGTCACAGGCCTCCAGTTTGAAAAACAATTCTCTACAACCACCTTCTGTCATCAAGCGAATTTTCTATCCATTTAGCTACCTCACCTTGGATCCCGTGAGATTTAACTTTATGCCACAACCTACCATGTGGTACCTTGTCAAAGGCCTTGCTAAAGTCCATGTAGACAACATCAACTGCACTGCCCTCATCTACCTTCTTGGTTACCCCTTCAAAAAACTCAATCAAATTTGCGAGACATGATTTTCCACTCACAAAGCCATGCTGACTGCTCCTAATCAGTGCTTGCGTCTCTAAATGCCTGTAGATCCTGTCTCTCAAAATACCTTCCAACAACTTACCCACCACAGATGTGAGGCTCACTGGCCTGTAGTTCCCAGGCTTTTCCCTGCAGCCCTTTTTAAACAAAGGCACATTTGCCACCCTCCAATCTTCAGGTACCTCACCTGCGATTATCAATAATACAAATGTCTCTGCTAGGGGACCCGCAATTTCCTCCTTAGCCTCCCACAATGTCCTGGGATACAATTTATCAAGTCCCAGGGATTTATCTACCTTGATTCATAAGAACATAAGAACATAAGAAATAGGAGCAGGAGTAGGCCATCTAGCCCCTCGAGCCTGCCCCGCCATTCAATAAGATCATGGCTGATCTGACGTGGATCAGTACCACTTACCCGCCTGATCCCCATAACCCTTAATTCCCTTACCGATCAGGAATCCATCCATCCGCGCTTTAAACATATTCAGCAAGGTAGCCTCCACCACCTCAGTGGGCAGAGAATTCCAGAGATTCACCACCCTCTGGGAGAAGAAGTTCCTCCTCAACTCTGTCTTAAACCGACCCCCCTTCATTTTGAGGCTGTGTCCTCTAGTTTTAACTTCCTTACTAAGTGGAAAGAATCTCTCCGCCTCCACCCTATCCAGCCCCCACATTATCTTATAAGTCTCCATAAGACCCCCCCTCATCCTTCTAAACTCCAACGAGTACAAACCCAATCTCCTCAGCCTCTCCTCAGAATCCAAACCCCTCATCTCCGGTATCAACCTGGTGAACCTTCTCTGCACTCCCTCCAATGCCAATATATCCTTCCTCATATAAGGGGACCAATACTGCACACAGTATTCCAGCTGCGGCCTCACCAATGCCCTGTACAGGTGCATCAAGACATCCCTGCTTTTATATTCTATCCCCCTCGCAATATAGGCCAACATCCCATTTGCCTTCTTGATCACCTGTTGTACCTGCAGACTGGGCTTTTGCGTCTCATGCACAAGGACCCCCAGGTCCCTTTGCACGGTAGCATGTTTTAATTTGTTTCCATTGAGATAGTAATCCCATTTGTTATTATTTCCTCCAAAGTGTATAACCTCGCATTTCTCAACATTATACTCCATTTGCCATATCCTCGCCCACTCACTCAGCCTGTCCAAATCTCTCTGCAGATCTTCTCCGTCCTCCACACGATTCACTTTTCCACTTATCTTTGTGTCGTCTGCAAACTTCGTTACCCTACACTCCGTCCCCTCCTCCAGATCATCTATATAAATGGTAAACAGTTGCGGCCCGAGTACCGATCCCTGCGGCACGCCACTAGTTACCTTCCTCCAACCGGAAAAACACCCATTTATTCCGACTCTTTGCTTCCTGTCGGATAGCCAGTCCCCAATCCACTTTAACACACTACCCCCAACTCCGTGTGCCCTAATCTTCTTCAGCAGCCTTTTATGGGGCACCTTATCAAACGCCTTTTGGAAATCGATTCGCTTTAAAACTTCCAGCACCTCCTTCTCTGTTATATGTACACTCCTCAAGACATCACTATTTATTTCCCCAAGTTCCCTAACATCCATGCTTTTCTCAACAATGAATACTGATGAGAATATTAGTTTAGGATCTCACCCATCCCTTGGGGATCCGCACACCTCTTGAATTTTGATTCAGATTTTTGAATGGACCTACCTTACATGAAGTTGATCTTTCTCTACACCCTCGCTATGATTGTAACACTACATTCTGTATTCTCTCTTTTCCTTCTCTATGGATGGTATGTTTAGTCTGCATAGTGCGCAAGAAGCAACACTTTTCACTGTATCCCAATACATGTGACAATAATAAATTCAATCAAATCAAATCAAGATCAGCTGCTGAGGCCAGAAATTGTGGGGGTTTGGTTTTCTTGGTTGAGTTTCCCCACTGGGATTCTTACTTATTTTAGTCTGGAAAATGTCATGCCCCTAGTTTCAGCAGAAAGATTGGTGATGTTGATTATACATTCCATGGGAATAATCTTGTGATGTTGAAACAAAAAAATATCCTTGACATTTTGGCAGAAAGTTCACCAAAATCATCAGCTCACAACAACATGGAGGAAAGCAAGGTCGAAATAAGAAAAAAAATTATATAAATCTTGAAATCTTTGAATAAGAGAAAAACACAGTACAGAAGGCGATGATCACTGTAGCGTCCCCTGAGGAATACAAAGCAAACCTAGGAGAGGCCCTGAAAAGATTTAAAGAAGCAAGCATCCATTTGAAACCAGGTAAATACAGATGGGGTTATGTACCTTGGTTTCAAGGTAGATGTGGAGATGCCGGCGTTGGACTGGGGTAAGCACAGTAAGAAGTCTCACAACACCAGGTTAAAGTCCAACAGGTTTATTTGGTAGCAAATACCATAAGCTTTCGGAGCGCTGCCCCTTCGTCAGATGGAGTGGATATCTGTTCTCCAACAGTGCACAGAGACACAGAAATCAAGTTACAGAATACTAATTAGAATGCAAATCTCTACAGCCAGCCAGGTCTTAAAGGTACAGATAATGTGGGTGGAGAGAACATTAAACACAGGTTAAAGAGATGTGTATTGTCTCCAGACAGAACAGCTAGTAAGATTCTGCAAGTTCAGGGGGAAAGCTGTGGGGGTTACTGATAATGTGACATAAATCCAACATCCCGGTTTAGGCCGTCCTCATGTGTGCGGAACTTGGCTATCAGTTTCTGCTCAGCGACTCTGCGCTGTCGTGTGTCGTGAAGGCCGCCTTGGAGAACGCTTACCTGAAGATCCAAGGCTGAATGCCCGTGACTGCTGAAGTGCTCCCCCACAGGAAGAGAACAGTCTTGCCTGGTGATTGTCGAGCGGTGTTCATTCATCCGTTGTCGTAGCGTCTGCATGGTTTCCCCAATGTACCATGCCTCGGGACATCCTTTCCTGCAGCGTATCAGGTAAACAACGTTGGCCGAGTTGCAACAGTATGTACCGTGTACCTGGTAAATGGTGTTCTCACGTGAGATGATGGCATCCGTGTCGATGATCCGGCACGTCTTGCAGAGGTTGCTGTGGCAGGGTTGTGTGGTGTCATGGTCACTGTTCTCCTGAAGGCTGGGTAGTTTGCTGCGGACAATGGTCTGTTTGAGGTTGCGTGGTTGTTTGAAGGCAAGAAGTGGAGGTGTGGGGATGGCCTTGGTGAGATGTTCGTCTTCATCAATGACATGTTGAAGGCTCCGGAGGAGATGCCGTAGCTTCTCCGCTCCGGGGAAGTACTGGACGACGAAGGGTACTCTGTCCACCGTGTCCCGTGTTTGTCTTCTGAGGAGGTCGGTGCGGTTTTTCGCTGTGGCGCGTCGGAACTGTTGATCGATGAGTCGAGCGCCATATCCTGTTGTTATGAGGGCATCTTTCAGCATCTGGAGGTGTCTGTTGCGATCCTCCTCATCCGAGCAGATCCTGTGTATTCGGAGGGCTTGTCCGTAGGGGATGGCTTCTTTTACGTGTTTAGGGTGGAAGCTGGAGAAGTGGAGCATCATGAGGTTATCCGTGGGCTTGCGGTACAGTGAGGTGCTGAGGTGACCGTCCTTAATGGAGATGCGTGTGTCCAAGAATGCAACCGATTCCGGAGAGTAGTCCATGGTGAGTCTGATGGTGGGATGGAACTTGTTGATGTCATCATATAGTTGTTTCAGTGATTGCTCACCATGACTCCAAAGGAAGAAAATGTCATCGATGTATCTAGTGTATTAGCATCGGTTGAAGGTCCTGGGCGGTGAAGAAGTCTTGTTTGAACCTGTGCATGAAGATGTTGGCATATTGAGGTGCGCATTTTGTCCCCATGGCTGTTCCGTATGTCTGGATGAAGAACTGGTTGTTGAAGGTGAAGATATTGTGGTCCAGGATGAAGCGGATGAGTTGTAAAATTGCATCTGGAAACTGGCAGTTGACGGCATTGAGTACTGAGGCAGTTGCAGCAATGCCATCCTCGTGGGGGATGCTGGTGTAGAGTGCCGAGACATCCATTGTGACGAGGAGTGCTCCTGGTTCAACTGCTCCATGTGTGTTGAGTTTCTGTAGGAAGTCTGTAGTGTCGCGACAAAAGCTGGGGGTTCTTTGTACAATGGGTTTCAACATGCCCTCGACATAGCCGGAGAGGTTCTCGCACAGGGTCCCATTTCCTGAAACGATGGGATGGCCGGGTGTGTTTGCCTTGTGTATTTTTGGGAGGCAGTAGAGATCTCCAACGCGTGGAGTACGTGGGGGGAGAGCACGGAGGGTGCTCTGAAGGTCCGGATCAAAGGTTTTGATCAGAGTGTTGAGTTGACAGGTGTGTTCTTTGGTCGGATCTGTGGGTAACTGTCTGTAGTGTTCCTCGTTGTTCAGTTGTCGGTACACTTCTTTGCAGTAATCCGTTCTGTTCAGTATGACGATGGCCCCTCCTTTGTCTGCTGGTTTGATGACAATGTTGCGGTTGGTCTTGAGAGCATGGATGGCGTTGCGTTGTGCTTGGGTGATGTTCGGTGCTGTCTTGTGAGTGCGGCTGATGAATTTGGTGTTGACACACCTCCTGATGGTTTGGGCAGACATGTCAAGTCGAGGGCAGCGGCCTTCCGGAGGAGTCCAATTCGACTCTTTCCTCTTCGGTTGCACTGCGGATCTCTCTGTCGGCTGTTCCGGTTCATTGGCTGTCTCATTGTGTTCGTTGTTGGCCTCTTGGGGTTTGTGGAAGAACTCCCGCAGCCTCAGTTGTCTGATGAATTCCTCTGTGTCCGCTGCGAGACTGATGGGGTCTATTTTGGTAGTGGGGCAAAAGTTGAGCCCTCGGCTGAGAACTTCGATTTCATCTGGCTGAAGTGTGTAGTCCGATAAGTTGACTTATTGAATGGATGAACTGTTGGAGAACAGATATCCACTCCATCTGATGAAGGGGCAGCGCTCCGAAAGCTTATGGTATTTGCTACCAAATAAACCTGTTGGACTTTAACCTGGTGTTGTGAGGCTTCTTACTGTTCAAGGAAGATGTCAGGGATTTAAATCACGTGGAGGACAAGTTAAAAGCTATCAAAGAAGCACTTCAGCCTAGGAATGTGACAGTTAAAATCATTCCTGGGGTTGGTAAATTATCATGGGAAATTCGTGCAGAATGTATCCAAAACTCTGGCCCCGTTACATCAGTTTCTGAACGATTATCAACGATGAAAATGGAGGGAGGCACAAAAAGAGTTGTTTGCTTAAGTAAAGCAAGCCTTGCAGTCATCAACACTACATGTACATTTTGATCCAACCAAACTGTTGGTAGTTACCTGTAATGCATCACCATATGGAGTGCGGCATTCTTTTCCCACAGGATGTCAGATAGAATAGAGAGACCAATTGCATTCACATCAAGAACCTTATCTGAGGATCAGAAGAAATACTCTCAAATTGACAGGGAGAGTCTGGCGGCTATCGATGCAGTGAAGATGTTTCATCAATATATATGGAACAAGATCTGGACAATATCCAGGCTTGGACTGACACGTGGCAAATAACATTCGTGACACACAAATGCCAGGCAATGACCATCACCAATAAGGGACATTCTAACCACCACCCCTTGACATTCAATGGTGTAACCATCACTGAATCCCCCACTGTCAACATCCTTGTGGTGACCATTGACCAAAAATAAGAACATAAGAACATAGGAAAAGGAGCAGGAGTAGGCCATCTAGCCCCTCGAGCCTGCCCCGCCATTCAATAAGATCATGGCTGATCTGAAGTGGATCAGTTCCACTTACCCATCTGATCCCTATAACCCCTAATTCCCTTACCGATCAGGAATCCATCTATCCGTGATTGAAACATATTCAACAAGGTAGCCTCCACCACTTCAGTGGGCAGGGAATTCCAGAGATTCACCACCCTCTGAGAGAAGGAGTTCCTCCTCAACTCTGTCCTAAACTGAACCCCCTTTATTTTGAGGCTGTGCCCTCTACTTCTAGCTTCCTTAAGTGGAAATAATCTCTTCACCTCTACCCTATCCAGCCCCTTCATTATCTTATAGGTCTCTATAAGATCTCCCCTCAGCCTTCTAAATTCCAACGAGTACAAACCCAATCTGCTCAGTCTCGCCTCATAATCAACACCCCTCATCTCTGGTATCAACCTGGTGAACCTTCTCTGCACTCCCTCCAAGGCCAATATATCCTTCCGCAAATAAGGGGACCAATACTGCACACAGTTTTCCAGCTGCGGCCTCACCAATGCCCTGTACAGATGCAGCAAGACATCTCTGCTTTTATATTCTATCCCCCTTGCGATATAGGCCAACATCCCATTTGCCTTCTTGATCACCTGTTGCACCTGCAGACTGGGTTTTTGCATCTCATGCACAAGGACCCCCAGGTTCCTTTGTACAGTAGCATGTTGTAATTTTTTTCCATTTAGATAATAATCCAATTTGCTATTATTTCCTCCAAAGTGAATAACCTTGCATTTGTCAACGTTATACTCCATCTGCCAGATCCTCGCCCACTCACTCAGCCTGTCCAAATCTCTCTGCAGACCTTCTACGCCCTCCACACGATTCACTTTTCCACTTATCTTTGTGTCGTCTGCAAACTTTGTTCCCCTACACTCAGTCCCCTCCTCCAGATGGTCTATATAAATGGTAAATAGTTGAGGCCCCAGTACCGATCCCTGCGGCACGCCACTAGTTACCATCTGCCAACCAGAAAAGCACCCATTTATTCCGACTCTCTGCTTCCTGTCGGATAGCCAATCCCCAATCCACACTAACACCCTACCCCCAACTCCGTGTTGATGCGCGATTAAATCACTCGGGAGGCTGGATCGTACCCGGGAAATAAAGGCTTTTATTAGTAACAAGAATGGAGCATACTGCTTAACAATACAATCCCAGACTAAAGGGTCACAAGGCAGTGCAGTGACCTTTATACTCCTACAGGTAGGCGGAGCCAACCGGAGTGTACCACAGAACAATACCAACAGGTAGAACACCCCAACCCTAACCCCAACAGTAACAACAGTAACATATGTACAAGTACCCATAGTGCTAACCATCTATGGTTCAGTACCCATAGTGGTAACCATCTATGGTTCACCACATTCACCCCTCCTTTAAAACAAAGGACGGTGGGGCAAAAAAACAGTACGAACTGTCCATATATTCACAAGTTCAGTCGTATTGGAGGGCCGCACCGTCTCTGCGACCTCCTCAACACTGGCGGTAGCGCCGGTTCTGGTGACCGTGATGACCCTCTCTCCAAGGCGGTGTCCAGTGACTCCTCCAGTTCTTCACGGCCGGGTGGATCACGAGGTGGCGACAATCTCCTGGACTCAGGAATGCCCCGAGGTGGTGACAATCTCCTGAACTCAGGCAAGCTGTATACGGGAGTAAGAGGATTAAGTGGTGGTCCCGATACTGCCCGCGCCGTGTCAGGAGGGGAGATAAAGGGCAAGGGGTCCCTAACCATGGGTGTGGGAGCGACGGGGGTTTCCAGGTCCCCTGCAGGCGCCAGATCTCGAATAGAGACCGTGTCCTCTTGCCCGTCAGGATATGCTACATAGGCGGTTGGCGTGGAGGAGATGGACCTGTTCAACCAAAGGGTCGGACTTGCGGGTCCTAACATGCCGCCGCAGGAGGACAGGTCCTGAGTACGTCAACCAAGACGGCAGTGAGGTCCCAGAGGAAGACTTCCTAGGGAAGGTAAACATCCGCTCATGTGGGGTAGCGTTGGTTGCCGTACACAGGAGGGACCGGATTGAATGGAGCGCATCAGAAAGTACCTCTTGTCAACGGGAGACTGGAAGACCCTTAGACCTCAACGCCAGTAAGACAGCCTTCCAGACTGTAGCGTTTTCTCTTTCGACCTGCCCGTTACCCCTGGGGTTGTGACTCGTAGTTCTACTTGAGGCAATCCCTTTTGAGAGCAGGTATTGCCTCAAGTCGTCACTCATAAACGACGAACCCCTATCACTGTGGATATAACTGGGGTAACCAAACAGGGTGAAAAGATCCCGCAATACTTTGATAACCGTGGCAGCGGTCATGTCTGAACAGGGAATGGCAAAAGGGAATCAGGAGTACTCGTCAACCACGTTGAGGAAGTACACATTCTGATCTGTCGAAGGAAGGGGGCCCTTGAAATCAACACTCAGTCTTTCAAAAGGGCGAATGGCTTGAATGAGGTGTTCCCTGTCAGGTCGGTAGAAGTGCGGCTTGCATTCAGCACATACCTGGCAGCTTCGAGTTATCGACCTGACATCCTCTACAGAGTAGGGTAGATTCCGGGCCTTTACAAAATGGAAGAGCCGAGTGATCCCCGGATGGCAGAGATCATTGTGGAGGGCCTGTAGCCGGTCCTCCTGCACACTGGTATGGTACATTGGGGAAACTATGCAGACGCTGCGACAACGGATGAATGAACACCGCTCGACAATCACCAGGCAAGACTGTTCTCTTCCTGTTGGGGAGCACTTCAGCGGTCACGGGCATTCAGCCTCTGATATTCGGGTAAGCATTCTCCAAGGCGGCCTTCGCGACACACGACAGCGCAGAGTCACTGAGCAGAAACTGATAGCCAAGTTCCGCACACACGAGGACAGCCTCAACCGGGATATTGGGTTCATGTCACACTATTTGTAACTCCCACAGTTGCGTGGACCTGCAGAGTTTCACTGGCTGTCTTGTCTGGAGACAATACACATCTTTTTAGCCTGTCTTGATGCTCTCTCCACTCACATTGTTTTGTTTCTTAAAGACTTGATTAGTTGTAAGTATTCGCATTCCAACCATTATTCATGTAAATTGAGTCTGTGTCTTTATAAGCTCTGTTTGTGAACAGAATTCCCACACACCTGAAGAACGGGCTTAGAGCTCCGAAAGCTTGTGTGGCTTTTGCTACCAAATAAACCTGTTGGACTTTAACCTGGTGTTGTTAAACTTCTTACTGTGTTTACCCCAGTCCAACGCCCGCATCTCCACATCATGACATGTTCCACGCGACAGGGCATCTGAGGGCTCATTGAGCTTCCCCGGACGGTACATGATATCATAGTTGTAGGTGGAGAGTTTGATTCTCCACCTCAAGATTTTATCATTTTTGATCTTACCCCTTAACGTGTTGTTGAATATGAACGCCACGGACCGCTGGTCCGTGAGCAGGGTGAATCGTTTTCCAGCCAAGTAATGGCGCCAATGCCGGACGGCCTCCACAATGGCCTGAGCCTCTTTTTCCACAGCGGAGTGCCGAATTTCAGGGCCTTGGAGGGTGCGAGAGAAAAAGGCGACAGGCCTGCCCGCCTGGTTAAGTGTGGCGGCCAGGGCGAAATCAGATGCATCACTCTCCACCTGAAAGGGGATGGACTCATCGACAGCGTGCATCGTGGCTTTCGCGATGTCAGCTTTTATCCCTTCAAAGGCTAAGCGAGCCTCTGCTGCCAGGGGAAAAGAGGTAGACTTTATGAGCGGACGGGCTTTGTCCGCATAATTGGGAACCCACTGTGCGTAATACGAAAAGAAGCCTAAGCATCTTCTCAGTGCTTTGATGCTAGTGGGTAGGGGAAGTTCAAGGAGGGGACGCATACGGTCTGGATCAGGGCCAAGGACCCCGTTTTCCACCACGTATCCGAGAATTGCTAGGCAGCGCTTGCTAAATACACACTTCTCCCTGTTATAGGTCAGATTCAGGTGAGACGCAGTGCGTAAAAACTTTAGGAGGTTGGCATCGTGGTCCTGCTGGTCATGGCCGCAGATAGTGACATTGTCCAGGTTCGGGAAGGTAGCCCGTAGCCCGTTTTGGTCCACCATTCGGTCCATTGCACGCTGGAAGACCGAGACCCCATTCATGACGCCAAAAGGGACCCTTAAGAAGTGGTAGAGACGACCATCCGCCTCAAAGGCCGTATATTTTCGGTCCTCTGGGGGAATGGGGAGCTGGTGATAGGCTGACTTCAAGTCGATGGTGGAGAACACCCGGTACTGTGCAATCTGGTTGACCATGTCAGATATGCGCGGGAGAGGGTACGCGTCCAGCTGCGTGTACCTATTAATGGTCTGACTATAGTCTATGACCATCCGGGGTTTGTCTCCAGTTTTAACCACCACGACTTGTGCTCTCCATGGGCTAGTGCTAGGTTGAATGATCCCTTCCCTGAGGAGCCGCTGAACCTCAGATCGAATAAAGATCCGATCCTCAGCGCTGTAACTCCTGCTCTTAGTTGCGATGGGCTTGCAGCCTGGCACGAGATTCTCAAATAAAGATGGCGGGGTGATTCTGAGTGTCGAGAGACTGCACGTGGAGCGCGCTGGGCAATTTGGAGGCTGCTGTTCTCCCACTGAAAGTGGAGGGAGTGGCCCATCGTACTGCAGGGTCACACTCCTCAGGTGGACCATAAAGTCTAGTCCCAGGAGTATCGGAGCGCAAAGGTGCGCTAACACGAGGAGCCTGAAGTTCTCATAAACTGTGCCCCGCACCGTTAGGTTTACCACGCAGCTCCCAAGGACAGTAACAGATCGGGACCTCGACGCCATAGAAATTGTCTGTCTGACAGTCTGTACTCAGAGACCGCACCGTTTCACGGTGTCAGGATGAATGAAACTCTCCGTGCTCCCGCTGTCAAACAGACAATGTATCAGGCGTCCGTTTACCTCTATGTCCATCATGGACTTGTCGAGTCTGTGAGGCTTGGCCTGGTCCAGGATGATTGACGCCACTGTTGAATCTTGAGTGCAACTGCAGGCAGCTGAGATGGTCGATGATGATGACCCCTGCTGGTCGTCTGCGGTTGGTGTCGACCAAAATGGCTGCGCCCATGGATCGCACATGGTCGATGGCGTTGAAGTGGCGGCACTCGCAGGTCGCACGTGTCTTGGCGTCGTCGTCCTCAGGAATGGCGGCGCTCGTGAATCGCACGTGGTGGAAGACCTCGACGAAGCCGGAGATGAGGAGACAGATCCTGGAGAGTCACACGCCGCACTGCTTGGCTTCGAAGGTGGTTTAGCTCGGCACACTTTAGCATAGTGCCCTTTCTTCCCACACGCGGAGCAAAATACCGTTCTGGCCAGACATCTCTGACGAGGGTGCTTTGCCAATCCACAGAAATAGCACCGCGGGCCACCTGGAGCCGCCGCCGCCGTCAGATCCGAGGTTGAAAGCACGATCGCGCAGTTCCTAGGAGCCGCTGGGTAGAGTTGAGTCGGTGGCTGTACTTGCTATGATGTTCCCACGTGGTCGGTGGGATAAGTTTCAAGACTTCTGGAGGCTGTTTCCACCGCATCAGCCAATTCCACCATCTTAGCTAGGTCTAAGTTACCTTGCTCTAGCAGCCGCAGGCGAATATAGGATGAGCCGATTCCCGCCACGAACGCATCTCGGATCAAATCTTTAGTATACTGGGTCGCCGACACTGGCTTGCAATTGCAGGCTCTGGCTAGCTGCTGAAGTTCGCGCAGGTACTGTCCCGTCGTTTCGCCAGGCTGCCGCCGTCGAGTGGCTAGTAGGTGCCGAGTATGAATCTCGTTTGGCGGTTTGTTGTACAGTTTCTTAAGTAGTTCGATGGCCCCTTTGTAGTCTTGGGCATCGCGGATTGTTGCATACACAGTGTTGCTTACCCTTGCGTGGAGGACCCGCAATCTATCGGCGTCGTTTTGAATGGCTGTTGAGGCATCGATATAATCTTGGAAACACTTCAACCAATGGTCGAAAGTGTTCGACGCTCCAGCTGCACGCGGATCTAAGGTAAGCCGATCGGGTTTTAACATTTGCTCCATGGTTTTATTTTTCAACCAAAAATTGTTACTAATAAAATTGATGCGCGATTAAATCACTCGGGAGGCTGGATCGTACCCGGGAAATAAAGGCTTTTATTAGTAACAAGAATGGAGCATACTGTTTAACAATACAATCCCAGACTAAAGGGTCACTAGGCAGTGCAGTGACCTTTATACTCCTACAGGTAGGCGGAGCCAACCGGAGTGTACCACAGAACAATACCAACAGGTAGAACACCCCAACCCTAACCCCAACAGTAACAACAGTAACATATGTACAAGTACCCATAGTGCTAACCATCTATGGTTCAGTACCCATAGTGGTAACCATCTATGGTTCACCACACGTGTGACCCAATCTTCTTCAGCAACCTTTTGTGAGGCACCTTATCAAACGCCTTTTGGAAATCCAAAAACACCACATCCACCGGTTCCCCTCCGTCAACCGCACTAGTCACATCTTCATAAAAATCCAACAAGTTCGTCAAGCACGACTTTCCCCTCATGAATCCATGCTGCGTCTGCTTAATCGAACCATTCTTATCCAGATGGCCTGCTATTTCTTCTTTAATGATGGACTCCAGCATTTTCCCAACTACAGACGTTAAGCTAAAAATTCAACTGGACTCACCACATAAACACAGTGGATACAGGAGCAGGTCAGAGGCTAGGAATACTGCGACGAATAACTCACCTCCTGACTCCCCAGAGCTTATCCACCATCTACAAAGCACAAGTCAGGGGTGTGATGGAATACTCCCCACTTGTCTGGATGGGTGCAGCTCCAACAATACTCAAGAAGTTTGACACCATCCAGGACAAAGCAGCCCCGCTTGATTGGCACCACATCCACAAACATCCATTCCCTCCGCCACCGACGCTCAGTAGCAGCAGTGTGTACTATCTACAAGATGCACTGCAGCAATTCACCAACGATCGTCTATATGAATTTCAGTAAGGCATTTGACAAAGTCCCACATGGCAGGTTGGTTAAGAAGGTTAAGGCTCATGGGATACAAGGAGAAGTGGCTAGATGGGTGGAGAACTGGCTTGGCCATAGGAGACAGAGGGTAGTGGTCGAAGGGTCTTTTTCTGGCTGGAGGTCTGTGACCAGTGGTGTTCCGCAGGGCTCTGTACTGGGACCTCTGCTATTTGTGATATATATAAATGATTTGGAAGAAGGTGTAACTGGTGTAATCAGCAAGTTTGCGGATGACACGAAGATGGCTGGAATTGCGGATAGCGAAGAGCATTGTCGGGCAATACAGCAGGATATAGATAGGCTGGAAAATTGGGCGCAGAGGTGGCAGATGGAGTTTAATCCGGATAAATGCGAAGTGATGCATTTTGGAAGAAATAATGTAGGGAGGAGTTATACAATAAATGGCAGAGTCATCAGGAGTATAGAAACACAGAGGGACCTAGGTGTGCAAGTCCACAAATCCTTGAAGGTGGCAACACAGGTGGAGAAGGTGGTGAAGAAGGCATATGGTATGCTTGCCTTTATAGGACGGGGTATAGAGTATAAAAGCTGGAGTCTGATGATGCAGCTGTATAGAACGCTGGTTAGGCCACATTTGGAGTACTGCGTCCAGTTCTGGTCGCCGCACTACCAGAAGGACGTGGAGGCGTTAGAGAGAGTGCAGAGAAGGTTTACCAGGATGTTGCCTGGTATGGAGGGTCTTAGCTATGAGGAGAGATTGGGTAGACTGGGGTTGTTCTCCCTGGAAAGACGGAGAATGAGGGGAGATCTAATAGAGGTGTACAAGATTATGAAGGGGATAGATAGGGTGAACAGTGGGAAGCTTTTTCCCAGGTCGGAGGTGACGATCACGAGGGGTCACGGGCTCAAGCTGAGAGGGGCGAAGTATAACTCAGATATCAGAGGGATGTTTTTTACACAGAGGGTGGTGGGGGCCTGGAATGCGCTGCCAAGTAGGGTGGTGGAGGCAGGCATGCTGACATCGTTTAAGACTTACCTGGATAGTCACACGAGCAGCCTGGGAATGGAGGGATACAAACGATTGGTCTAGTTGGACCAAGGAGTGGCACAGGCTTGGAGGGCCGAAGGGCCTGTTTCCTGTGCTGTACTGTTCTTTGTTCTTTGTTCTTTGATCCTTAGACAGCACCTTCCAAATCCACGATCACTTCCATCTAGAAGGACAAGGACAACAGATAATTGGGAACACCACCACCTGCAAGTTCTCCTCCAAGCCACTCACTATCCTGACCTGAAAATATATCGCCGTTCCTTCACAGTCGCTGGGTCAAAATCCTGGAATTCCCTCCCTAACGGCATTGTGGGTCAACCCACAGAACATGGACTGCAGCAATTTAAGATGGCAGCTCATCACCACCTTCTCAAAGGCAGCTAGGGATGGGCAATAAATGCTGGCCAGCCAGCAACGCCCATGTTCCATGAGTGAATAAAAAAAAGGCACTGCACCATTGTATCCGATCACAAGCCTCTATTAGGATTGTTCCAAGAGGCGAAGCCTATGCCGCTGTCTGCCTCCTTGAGGGTGCAGAGATGCAGACATTGTTGTTGGCTGAGTACAGAAACTCCTTCCAACATAGACCAGGGATGTAAATATCGAACACGGAGGCATTCCGCTGCCTCCCTCTGCCACAGGCTGTGCCGTCTGATCCTGTGCCACAAGGAGTGGTGTTGGTGTTACACCTGCCAGAGACATTGCTGTTCTCAGCTGTCCATATGAAGTCCAAGACCAAGAGGTATCTATTGCACTCCAGCGCAGAGTGGATGGTTGTGGTAATGTGGCCCCTTTAATGAGGGAGATCCTTGAGGGCCATATGATTGGGCGAGACCCTGTGGTGAGGCTGCGCAGGAAGCCAAGCCAATCAGGAGCAAGTGCGGTGCATCATGGGTCAGGGAGGGACCTCAGTTGGAGCCAGGGAGGAGAAGAGAGGAGGTGTGTATTGCAGTTCTGTCAGATTCTTGACTGTGTGTATATATAAATATTGTTGCTAATAAATCAATTATTGTTAGAAGCCACAATGAGTCGCCTCCAAATTTACCACACTGGCGACAAGGAAAAACTTTGTTATTCGTCGGGATATCGCAGTGTGCAGCTAGAAGGCAAGGAGACTGAGTGTCGAAACTATGAGGAAGCAAGGTGCATACACCATGTAAAAATGTCTTTACTCGGAAAGATTGAGCAGTTTGAACCAGAAGTGGAAAACTGGGGACAATATATCGATAGGCTGCGTTATTTCCTTGATGCTAATGAGGTCACAGCAGAGGAAAAGTGAAAGGTTATACAGCTCATAGTCCGTCACCCACAAACCTACAGCCTCATGAGGAGCACAAACATCACCTGATGCTTCAGACACAAAATACTTTGACTAGATAGTCGAAATGGTCAAAGATCATTTTAACCCCTGACCTTCGCTCATCATGTTGAGGTATAAATTTCATTCTGTAGTTAGGGAGCCAGGGGAGGCCACCTCTGGTTTCCTGGCCAGATTTAATGGGTTAGCAAAGCACTATGGATTCAGTCCAGCTTTAGGGGAGATGCTAAGAGACTGATCTGCGAGATCAATAGTCACACAATACAGAAAAAGCTGCTGGCTGAGACTAAAATCTCTTCAGAAAAGTTGTGGAGGTAACTGAATGCACTGAGCAGGGCGTAAGTGGGTTTCAAGGTGTGCCCAACGAGATGAGCCATTTGTGGCAGGAAACGGCTGCTGAGCGGAACAGTCCGAGTCAGAGCCCTCGAAGGGGAGCACAGCACCAAGTGTGGAAGCTTGTTTTCAATCTGGGGGAGAGTACTCCTCAGACAACTTGCCTGTGCTGAAATTATGTATGTTTCCGTTGTAAATGGACATTAATTTACAAGCGTGGAGAAGAATGAAGCAGTTAGGACAGAATGCACAAAAAAAACAGTTAGTTTAATTCCATTAAAAAAACTGGATGAGGAGCCCAAGTCGTATAAACCAGGTCCAACTCCTATAAAAATAGTCTTGATGGTCAATGATAGATCTCTTAGAAGTCAACACAGGAGCCGTGGCCACAACCGTAGGGAGCAAGCATTCCAGTACCTTCAAAAAAAGCTCGCAACATTGATCTTTGGGTCCTCACTGTCCACGGGGGTGGTGCCAGAGGACTGGAGAGTGGTGAATGTGGTTCCTCTGTTTAAGAAAGGGAATAGAAATGACCCTGGTAATTATAGGCTGGTTAGTCTTACTTCGGTGGTCGGTAAGTTGATGGAAAAGGTCCTTAGGGATAGGATTTACGACCATTTAGAAAGATGCAGCTTAATCCGGGATAGTCAGCACGGATTTGTAAAGGGCAAGTCTTGCCTCACAAATTTGATAGAATTTTTTGAGGAGGTAACTAAGTGTGTAGATGAAGGTAGTGCAGTTGATGTCATATACATGGATTTTAGTAAGGCGTTTGATAAAGTCCCCCATGGTCGGCTTATGAAGAAAGTAAGGATGTGTGGGATAGAGGGAAGTTTGGCCGATTGGATAGGTAACTGACTATCTAACAGAAGACAGAGGGTGGTGGTGGATGGAAAATTTTCGGACTGGAAACCGGTTACCAGCAGAGTGCCACAGGGATCAGTGCTTGGTCCTCTGCTATTTGTCATTTTTATAAATGACTTGGAGGAGGGGGCTGAAGGGTGGATCAGTAAATTTGCTGATGACACCAAGATTGGTGGAGTAGTGGATGAGGTGGAGGGCTTTTGTAGGCTGCAAAGAGATATAGATAGGATGCAGAGCTGGGCTGAAAAATGGCAAATGGAGTTTAACCCTGACAAATGCGAGGTGATTCATTTTGGTAGGACAAATTTAAATGTGGATTACAGGGTCAAAGGTAGGGTTCTGAAGAATGTGGAGGAACAAAGAGATCTTGGGGTTCATATCCACAGATCTCTGAAGGTTGCCACTCAAGTGGATAGAGCCGTGAAGAAGGCCTATAGTGTGTTGGCGTTCATTAACAGGGGGTTTGAGTTTAAGAGCCGTGGGGTTATGCTGCAACTGTACAGGACCTTGGTGAGACCACATTTGGAATATTGTGTGCAGTTCTGGTCACCTCACTACAAGAAGGATGTGGAGACACTGGAAAGAGTGCAAAGGAGATTTACCAGGATGCTGCCTGGTTTGGAGGGTAGGTCTTATGAGGAAAGGTTGAGGGAACTTGGGCTTTTCTCTTTGGAGCGGAGGAGGTTGAGAGGAGACTTGATAGAGGTTTATAAGATGATGAGGGGGATAGATAGAGTGAACGTTCAAAGACTATTTCCTCGGGTGAATGGAGTGGTAACTAAGGGGCATAACTATAGGGTTCATGGTGGGAGATATAGGAAGGATGTCCGAGGTAGGTTTTTTACTCAGAGAGTGGTTGGGGTGTGGAATGGACTGCCTGCAGGGATAGTGGAGTCGGAAACTTTAGGAACATTTAAGAAGCTATTGGATAGGCACATGGAGTACTTCGGGATGATAGGGAGGAAATAGCTTAATCTGGGTTTCAGACAAAGCTCGGCAGAACATCGTGGGCCGAAGGGCCTGTTCTGTGCTGTACTGTTCTATGTTCTATGTTCTATGTAACCCAAGAGAGTGGGTGATTCAGGAGCCATTTTGTCTACTTTTACAATAGAGAGCTGGTGAAGACATTGGGCCAGCTACAGTTACAGTATCCGACACAAACCAAACTGCACAAATACCTGCCGAGTAATTGAGGGTCACACACCTTATCTCTTGGATTGAGATTGGTTGAAGCGGATAAAATCAGACTGGTTGGAGATATTAAACATCTGGATGGAGATTTTCAAGAGTTTCTCTGAGTTTTCCAAAAGGAACTGGGATGAATAGAAGAGGCTAAAGTCAAAATTTATTTGAACCCTGAGGCAACATCAAAATTATTTCAGTACCGCCCAGTGCCCGATGCACTCCATTGTAAGGTAAAATGGAACTAGGAAGGTTGGAAGACTTGGGTGTCATAAAAACTTGTACAGTTCTCTGAATAGGCTACGTCCATAATACCTATTCCAAGAACAGATCACACTGTAAGAATGTATGGATTCTAAATTGACTGTAAATTGAGGAGCTCAGATAGATAGAAACCCCATTCCGAGAATTGAGGACCTCTGTGCCAAATTAGCCGGGACCTAAGGCACACCAAGTTAGATTTCAATCACTCCTGCCAACAGCTGGAGATAGATGAAAATTCCCAGAGGTTGGTTACTATCAGTACCCACAGTACACACGCTTACCTTTTGGAGTCTCATCGGCCGGTGCCATTTTCCAGCGTATGATGAGAAGTTTATTACAGGGCATTCCTAATGTAACATTTATATAGACAATGTCCCGATCACAGGAACCTCACCTGAAGGACACAGGTTAAACTTAGAGGAAGCTTTGAGAAGATTTGAAGTGTCCATTTGAAATGAGAGGAAAGCACTTTCCAGGTGGATAAAGTTGCCTACCTAGGTCTCAGGATAGATGCTAAAGCCGATCACCTTTGAAGGTTAAGTTAAAGCCATTAAGGAAGTACCAAGACCTCATAATGTATTGGAATTAAAACCATTCCTAGGAATGGTGAATTATTATGGTAGATTCTTACAAAACCTGTCTACAATTTTAGCCATGATGTGGAGATGCCGGCGTTGGACTGGGGTAAACACAGTAAGAGTTTTAACAACACCAGGTTAAAGTCCAACAGTCTCAAACGGGTTTGAGAGCAGATTTCCACCCCATCTGACGAAGGAGCAGCGCTCCGAAAGCTAATGGTATTTGCTACCAAATAAACCTGTTGGACTTCAACCTGGTGTTGTTAAAACTCTTACTACAATTTTAGCCCCAGTTCACCAGCTTTTGAAAAAGCATCAGCGATGGAAATGGGGAAAATGGGGAAAAGAGGTGTTTGCAAAAGTAAAGCAAACCTTGCAGTTGTCGTTGGCACTGCTTGTACATTTCGAACCAACCAAACCATTGGTAGTTGCCTGCATTGCATCACCATGTGGGGCAGTCCTCCCACACAAGGGCTCGGATCCAGATATCATAGCCTGAATCTAATCTGGATCTGTGACCTACCAGCCTGAGGTTTGTGCCCTAAATACCTGAGATTTAAACAAAATCAGTGGGATCAGACCAGAGGCCAATGGTCAGGTATGCACTGTAATTTAGCTGTTTCTCTCCCCTCTACCCCGCTGTACCCCCCCCCAACACCTCCTCCTCCCCCCCACACCCCTTCTCCACCCCCCCCCCCCCCCCAGCCTAATTTCCTCTCAATTCTGCTGGCAATGTTCCAACACCATGTCAGAACAAATAGGGACAAGAATTGCTCATTTTGCACTTTTAATGTCATTGCTATCAGGAGAACACAACAATCTCAGAAAGAAAGAAATGTCCTTAGACTCAAAGCAACAAGGATATAGATACAGGCGGCGATTCTCCCACCCCGACCCCACCGTGCTAATTTTCTAGCTGAGTGGGAGAATCTCGTGGCTGGGTATGCGCAGGGATTCACGCATATGCGTTCCCGCCATATGCGTATCTCCCAGAGCCAGATTTCCAGCGCCATCAGATCCCTGCTGGAAACCAGTGGGAGGACAAGTAAGTCATTTAAATCTTTATTAAAATATAATTAGCGGGCCCGGGACTGAATTCTCTGGGCCTGCTCGCCTCTTCCACCCCGCCAGAGTATTTCATACCAGCAATGTTTAGAGTAGCTCATCACTTTCGGGAAGCTAGCGGCCAGACCCCCCTGGAGTGAAGGGAGGGCAATCGGGGCCCCCTAGGGGGTCGGGCGGCTAGGGGTGGTGGCCCCTGGGCATCGGCACCTTGACAGTTCCAGCCTGTGCCCACTGGCACTGCCCAAGGTGCAAGGTACCAATGCCCAGGGGGCACCTTGGCACTGCCCACTGGGCATGGGGCAGTGCCAAGGGGGTGGGACCTAGGGGATGGGGCCTGATGGGGTGGGCCTGGGGGCGATCGGTGGGGGTGGGGGAATTGGAGATGGGGATGGCCCAGGACGGTGGCGGGGGTGTGGGGGGGGGAGGGGGTGGTGGGGGTGGGGGGGGGGGGGGGCGTTGGGGGGGAGGTGTGGCAGAGAGGGTGGTGGTCAGGGCTGGCCCAGGAATGGTGGGGGGAGGCTGTCATCAGGCCGTGGAGAGGATGGGGGACCAGCACTGCGAGGGTTCCGGGCTGGCCAGCTATCGAGCTTCTAGATCGAGATTCTAGTGTGTACTCCTACTGAAAAAAAGCGTGAATTACTCGAGTTATCACACGAATTCAACACTTAAGGTGGAATTCTTCCAAAAAATTCTCAGTGTTGAATTCGCAGGAAAACTGAAGTAATTCACGTTGGTTTTTTCAGCGGGAGTTCAGATTGGAATCTCCCACACTGCAGAGGCTGCCAGGATGAATATCATTAGATTTCAGGTAGCGGGGCCTATTCTGAATTTTCTCCCCATTTAGAAAATAGTCTATGCCTCTATTCTTCCTACCAAAGTGCATAACCTCACACTTTCCCACTTTGTATTCATCTGCCACATCTTTGCCCATTCTCCTAACCTATCCGAGTCCTTCTACAGCCTCTCCGCCTCCTCAATACTACCTGTCCCTCCACCTATCGTTGTATCAATTTCAAACTTAGCCACAATGCCCTCAGTTCCTTCATCTAGATCATTGATGTATAAAGTGAAAAGTTGTGGTCCCAACACTGACCCCTGTGGAACACCACTAGTCATTGGCTGCCATCCTGAAAAGGACCCCTTTATCCCCACTGTCTGCCTTCTGCCAGTCAGCCAATCCTCTAACCATGCTAGTACCTAGCCTCTAACAACATGGGATCTTATCTTACTCAGCAGCCTCCTGTGCAGCATCTTGTCAAAGGCCTTCTGGAAATCCAAGTAGATAACATCCATTGGCTCTCCTATGTCTAACCTGCTCATTATTTCCTCAAAGAATTCTAACAGAGGCATGACCTCCCTTTGATGAAACTATGCTGACTTCACCCTGTTTTCGTGCACTTCCAAGTATTCCGAAATGTCATCCTTAATAATGGACTCTAAAATCTTACCGACTGAGGTTAGGCTAACTGGCCTGTAATTTCCTGTCTTTTGCCTCCCTCCCTTCTTAAACAGGGGTGTTATATTAGCAATTTTCCAGTCCTCTGGGACCCTTCCGGAATCCAGTGATTCCTGAAAGATCACCACCAATGCCTTCACTATCTCCTTCAGAGCTCTGGGGTGTGGTCCATCTGGTCCAGGTGATTTATCCACCTTCAGACATTTCAGTTTCCCTAGCACCTACTTGCCTCGCAATTCTGGAATTGCCTAGTTAATACTTACCTGAATGTGAAGCTTGGAGATGTAGTATTGTTCTTTTTTTACTCCATTCTAATTCCAAAAGGTGACTCTATATCCAATGACCATTTCTGGTTCCTACTTGTGATCTTCTTAATTGCGATGCTCCCCCCCCCCCCGCCCCCCATATGCCCTCCTTTTCCTTCATGGTTACCATTTCTTCTCACTCCATGCCCATCTCTTGGAACATATTTCACACAGAGGGTCGTGGGGGCCTGGAATGTGTTGCCGGGCAAGGTGGTGGAGGCGGACACACTGGGAACGTTTAAGACTTATCTAGACAGCTATATGAACGGAGTGGGAATGGAGGGATACAAAAGAGTGATCTAGTTTGGACCAGGGAGCGGCGCGGGCTAATTGTTCCTGGTTTCTCGTTTCAAGGCTTCATTCTACGATCATCTTGCTGGTGCCAGTACAGAGTGAGACTGCGGATAGTTGGGAACCTGTCTCGGGGGCAGGGGATTCATATGGTGTTCGTGGAAGTGGAAATGACTAGGGTTGGGAAGCATTTTCCGATCGGGGCCATTGTGATCTCCTGGACTCGTTTTGATCGCCTCAGGGGGTCGGAGAGGAATTTCCCAGATTTTTTTTTCCCCATATTGGCCCTGGGGTTTTTCACTCTGGGTTTTCGCCTCTCCCTGGAGATCACATGGTCTGGAATGGGGGGGTGGGGGTAAGTTAATAGGTTGTAATGAACAAAGCATCGTAGCTGTGAGGGACAGCTCGGTGGATAGGATATTGGTATGTAGATAGGCTGGAAAATTGGGCGGGGATCCTGGATTCAGGATTCAATCCTGGACCGGGGAGCGGCGCGGGCTTGGAGGGCCGAAGGGCCTGTTCCTGTGCTGTATTGTTCTTTGTTCTTTGTTCTATACCTGGGGCCTACGAGCAGGCACTGACAGTGCTACTTTGGGCCAAAATAACTTTGAACAGGAGGGCTCATAAGTTCATTCTTGAGAAGGAATTGCAATCCGAGTGCCATCGGCCACTTCCTGATGATACAGTCCCTTCTCCTGCTGGCAGTACATGGTATTTTCAGTGTGAGGTGATGGTGTGGGCAGGCTGTAACCAGGGGTCTTCAAGGGAGTCTGAATCCCAGGATCCCTGGGTCCTGCCACCGTGTTCAAATATTCACAACCGCGTCCATCAAAGAACAAAGAAAATTACAGCACAGGAACAGGCCCTTCGGCCCTCCAAGCCTGCACCAACCATGCTGCCTGACTTAAGTAAAACCCCCTACGCTTCCGGGACCATATCCCTCTATTCCCATCTCATTCATGTACTTGTCAAGACGCCCCTTAAAAGTCACTACCGTATCCGCTTCCACTACCTCCCCCGGCAACGTGTTTGACGCGCGATATAACTCACGAGGCTAGAGATGCTCGAGGAAATAAAGGCTTTTATTGACTACTACAATAGAGCTACCATATATAATACACGATCCCAGACTGAGGGGTCCCAGACAGAGCAGTGACCTTTATACCTCTCCCAGGAGGCGGAGCCCGACTGGGATGTACCATAATAACTATAATACAGGTAGAACAGCCCAACCCTAACCCCAACAGTAACATGTAGAACAACCCAACCCTAACCCCAACAGCAACATGTATACAGACTCATAGTACTGGCCAGACCCTGGCTCAGTACTACCTGGTGGGAACCAACAATGGTTCACCACATTCACCCCTCCTTTGAAGACAAAGGCTGGTGGGGTACAAAAAGAAACACAGAACAATTGGTCATCAGTCTATAAGTTCAGACGATCAGGGAGACCGCATTGTCGTTGTGACCTCCTCAACACCGGCGATGACACCGGAGTAGGCACTCGCGGTGGCGTTCTCCCCAAGGCTGTGTCCAACGGCTCCTCCAATGTCTCACGGGCCGGTTGACCCCGAGGTGGTGACAATCCGTTGAGCTCGGACACGTCTTGAAGTGGCGACCATCTCCTGGACTCAGGCAAGCTGTACACGGGAGTAAAAGGGTTAAGTGATGGTCCCGATGCTGCCCGCGCCGTGTCAGGAGGGGAAACAATAGTTGGGGGGTCTCTAACAGGAGGTATGGGAGCGACAGGGGTTTCCAAGCCCCCTGCTGGCGCCAGGTCTCGAATCGAGACCGTGTCCTCTCACCCGTCAGGGTATGCCACATAGGCATACTGAGGGTTGGCGTGGAGGAGATGGACCTGTTCAACCAAAGGGTCGGACTTGTGGGCCCTAACATGTCGCCGCAGGAGGACAGGTCCTGAGTACGTCAACCAAGACGATAATGAGGTCCCAGAGGAAGACTTCCGAGGGAATGAAAACAGCCTCTCATGGGGAGTAGCGTTGGTTGCCGTACACAGGAGTGAGCGTGTGGAGTGGAGCGCATCAGGGAGCACCTCTTGCCAACGGGAGACTGGAAGGCCTTTTGACTTCAACGCCAGGAAGACAGCCTTCCAGACTGTAGCATTCTCACGTTCCACCTGTCCGTTCCCCCTAGGGTTGTAGCTCGTGGTTCTACTAGAGGCAATCCCGTATGAGAGCAGGTATTGCCTCAAGTCATCGCTCATGAACGACGAGCCCCTATCGCTGTGGATGTAGCAGGGGTTCCCGAACAGGGTGAAAAGATCACAAAATGCCTTGATAACCGTGGCAGCGGTTGTATCAGAGCAGGGAATGACAAAAGGGAATCGTGAGTACTCATCACTGATGTTGAGGAAGTACACATTCCGATCTGTCGAGGGAAGGGGGCCCTTAAAGTCCACACTCAGCCTTTCGAAGGGACGAGTGGCCTTAACGAGTTGTGCCCTGTCAGGTCGGTAAAAGTGCGGTTTGCATTCCGTGCATACCCGGCAGCTTCTGGTTATGGACCTGACATCCTCCACCGAGTAGGGTAGATTCCGGGCTTTTACGAAGTGGTAGAGCCGAGTGACCCCTGGATGGCAGAGGTTATTGTGGAGAGCCTGCAAACGGTCCTCCTGCATACTGGCGCATGTTCCACGCGACAGGGCATCCGAGGGCTCATTGAGTTTCCCTGGACGATACATGATGTCGTAATTATAGGTGGAGAGTTCGATTCTCCACCTCAAGATCTTATCGTTCTTGATCTTGCCCCGTAACGTGTTATTGAACATGAACGCCACAGACCGCTGGTCCGTGATCAGGGTGAACCGTTTTCCCGCCAAGTAATGGCGCCAATGCCGGACGGCCTCCACAATGGCCTGGGCCTCCTTTTCCACCGCTGAATGTCGAATTTCGGGACCTTGAAGGGTGCGAGAGAAAAAGGCGACGGGCCTGCCCGCCTGGTTAAGTGTGGCGGCCAGGGCGAAATCAGATGCATCGCTCTCCACCTGGAAGGGGATGGACTCATCGATAGCGTGCATCATGGCTTTCGCGATGTCGGCTTTTAGTTTTTCAAAGGCCAAACGAGCCTCTGGTGCTAGGGGAAAAGAGGTAGACTTGATGAGCGGACGGGCTTTGTCCGCGTAATTGGGAACCCACTGTGCGTAGTAAGAGAAGAAGCCTAAGCATCTTCTCAGTGCTTTTGCGCTAGTGGGCAGGGGAAGTTCGAGGAGGGGACGCATACGGTCTGGATCAGGGCCAATGACCCCGTTTTCCACCACGTAACCGAGGATAGCCAGGCGGCGCGTGCAAAATAGACACTTCTCCCTGTTGTAGGTCAGATTCAGGCGAGATGCAGTGCGTCGGAATTTAAGGAGATTGGTATCTTGGTCCTGCTGGTCATGGCCGCAGATGGTGACGTTATCCAGGTACGGGAAGGTAGCCTGCAGTCCGTTATGGTCCACCATTCGGTCCATAGCACGCTGGAAGACCGAGACCCCATTGGTGACACCAAAAGGAACCCTTAGAAAATGGTACAAGTGACCATCCGCCTCAAAAGCCATGTATTGTCGGTCCTCTGGGCGAATGGGGAGCTGGTGGTAGGCAGACTTTAGGTCGATGGTGGAGAACACCCGGTACTGCGCAATCTGGTTGACCATGTCAGAAATGCACGGGAGGGGATACGCATCCAGCTGCGTGTATCTATTAATGGTCTGACTATAGTCAATGACCATCCGGGGTTTGTTTCCACTCTTGACCACCACGACCTGCGCTCTCCAAGGACTAGCGCTAGATTGTATGATCCCTTCCTTGAGGAGCTGCTGTACCTCAGATCGAATGAAGATCCGATCCTCAGCGCTGTAACGCCTACTCTTAGTCACAATGGGCTTGCAGCCTGGCACAAGATTCTGGAATAGGGAGGGTGTGGTAATCTTAAGCGTCGAGAGGCTACAGGTGGAACGCGTTGGGCAATTTAGAGGCTACTGTTCTCCCACTGAAAGCGGAGGGAGTGGCCCGCCATACTGTAGGGTTACACTCTTCAAGTGGACCATGAAATTTAGTCCGAGGAGTATTGGCGCGCAAAGGTGCGGTAACACCAGGAGCTGGAAGCTCTCGTACACCGTGCCCTGCACCGTTAGATTTACCATGCAACTCCCTAGCATGGTGACAGACCGGGACCTTGATGCCATCGAAATTGTCTGCTTGACAGGTTGGATCTGGAGGCCACACCGCTTAACGGCGTCTGGGTGAATAAAGCTCTCCGTGCTCCCGCTGTCAAACAGACAATAAATCAAAGAACAAAGAACAATACAGCACAGGAACAGGCCCTTCGGCCCTCCAAGCCCGCGCCGCTCCCCGGTCCAGGATTGAATCCTGAATCCAGGATCCCCGCCCAATTTTCCAGCCTATCTACATACCAATATCCTATCCACCGAGCTGTCCCTCACAGCTACGATGCTTTGTTCATTACAACCTATTAACTCACCCCCACCCCCCCATTCCAGACCATGTGATCTCCAGGGAGAGGCGAAAACCCAGAGTGAAAACCCCAGGGCCAATATGGGGAAAAGAAAATCTGGGAAATTCCTCTCCGACCCCCTGAGGCGATCGAAACGAGTCCAGGAGATCACAATGGCCCTGATCGGAAAATGCTTCCCAACGCTAGTCATTTCCACTTCCACGAACACCATATGAATTCCCTGCCCCCGAGACAGGTTCCCAACTATCCGCAGTCTCGCTCTGTACTGGCACCAGCAAGATGATCATAGAATGAAGCCTTGAAACAAGAAACAAGGAACAATTAGCCCGCGCCGCTCCCTGGTCCAAACTAGACCACTCTTTTGTATCCCTCCATTCCCACTCCGTTCATATAGCTGTCTAGATAAGTCTTAAACGTTCCCAGTGTGTCCGCCTCCACCACTTTGCCCGGCAACACATTCCAGGCCCCCACGACCCTCTGTGTGAAATATGTCCTTCTGATATCTGTGTTAAACCTCCCCCCCTTCACCTTGAACCTATGACCCCTCGTGAACGTCACCACCGACCCGGGGAAAAGCTTCCCACCGTTCACCCTATCTATGCCTTTCATAATTTTATACACCTCTATTAAGTCTCCCCTCATCCTCCGTCTTTCCAAGGAGAACAACCCCAGTTTCCCCAATCTCTCCTCATAACCAAGCCCCTCCATACCAGGCAACATCCTGGTAAACCTCCTCTGTACTCTCTCCAAAGCCTCCACGTCCTTCTGGTAGTGTGGCGACCAGAACTGGACGCAGTATTCCAAATGCGGCCGAACCAACGTTCTATACATCTGCAACATCAGACCCCAACTTTTATACTCTATGCCCCGTCCTATAAAGGCAAGCATGCCATATGCCTTCTTCACCACCTTCTCCACCTGTGACGTCACCTTCAAAGATCTGTGGACTTGCACACCCAGGTCCCTCTGCGTCTCTACACCCTTTATGGTTCTTCCATTTATCGTGTAGCTCCTCCCTACATTATTCCCACCAAAATGCATCACTTCGCATTTATCAGGATTGAACTCCATCTGCCATTTCCTTGCCCAAATTTCCAGCCTATCTATATCCTTCTGTAGCCTCTGACAATGTTCCTCACTATCTGCAAGTCCTGCCAGTTTTGTGTCGTTGTTTGTTTACCTGTATGTCCATCATGGACTTGTCGAGTCTGTGAGGCTTTGCCTGGTCCAGGATGATCGCCGCCACCGTTGGTTCGTGAGCGCAACTGCAGGCAGCTGAGATGGATGATGACGACCCCTGCTGGTCATTCGCGTTCGGTGCCGACCAAAATGGCTGCTCCCATAGGTCGCACGTGGGCGATGGTGCCAAAATCAGCGACCTCTGGTGGTCGTGCGTCTCTTGCGACTCCGTCGTCTGTAATGGCGACGTCCTGGCCTCGCACGTGGAAGAAACCCTTGATGATGCCGACGACGAGGAATCCGGCTCCAGGGAGTCGCAGGCCGCACTGCTGTTCCTGGAAGTAAGTTTGGATCGACATACCTTCGAATAATGCCCCTTCTTGCCGCAGGCGGAGCACAGCACTTTAGCGGGACATCGCTGCCGAGTGTGCTTCACTCCCCCACAGAAGTAACACCGCGGGCCGCCTGGAGCTGCTGCCGTCATCAGGCCCGAGGGTGGGCACACCATCACACAGCTTTTCGGACCCGCTGGACGAAGTGGGATCTGTGACTGCTCCTGCCACGCTGTCTCCACGTGGTCTTTGGGATACATCGCTAGGCTTTTGGAGGCCGTTTCTAGCGTATCTGCTAGCTCTATAGACGTAGTGAGATCGAGATTACCTTGCTCCAACAGTCGAAGTCGGATATAAGATGATCCGATTCCCGCCACAAACGCATCTCGAGCGAGGTCGTTCATGTTCTGGTCTGCCGACACTGCTTTGCAGTTAAAGCCCCTGGCTAGCTGTAGGAGCTCGCACGCGTACTGTTCCGTCGTTTCGCCGGGCTGCCGTCGACGAGTGGCTAAAAGATATCGAGCATGCTTCTCGTTTGGCGGTTTAATGTAGCGCTTCTTAAGAAGCTCGAGGGCCCCTTTGTAGTCAGTGGCCGCACGGATCGCTAAATATACAGCGTCGCTTACCCTCGCATGGAGGACCCGGAGTCTGTCGTCGTCCGTGGTGACCGCTGAGGAGGCTTCGAGGTAGCCCTGAAAACATTTCAACCAGTGGTCGAAAGTGTTGGAGGCACCCGCCGCACGTGGGTCCAGCGTAAGACGTTCGGGTTTAAGCATTTGCTCCATGCTCTCTGTATCGTTTTCCTTTTTTTTTTAACGACGAGAGTTCAATTAGTAGTCAATAAAATTGACGGGCGATGTAACTCACGAGGCTGGAGATGCTCGAGGAAATAAAGGCTTTTATTGACTACTACAATAGAGCTACCATATATAATACACGATCCCAGACTGAGGGGTCCCAGACAGAGCAGTGACCTTTATACCTCTCCCAGGAGGCGGAGCCCAACTGGGATGTACCATAATAACTATAATACAGGTAGAACAGCCCAACCCTAACCCCAACAGTAACATGTAGAACAACCCAACCCTAACCCCAACAGCAACATATATACAGACTCATAGTACTGGCCAGACCCTGGCTCAGTACTACCTGGTGGGAACCAACGATGGTTCCACCACAGTGTTTCAGGCACCCACCACTCTCTGTGTAAAAAGTCTGCCTTGTACATCTCTTTTAAAACTTGCCCCTCGCACCTTGAACCTATGCCTCCTAGTAATTGACTCTTCCACCCTGGGAAAAAGCTTCTGACTGTCCACTCTGTCCATACCCCTCATAATCTTGTAGACTTCCATCAGGTCTCCCCTCAACCTCCGTCGCTCCAGTGAGAACAAACCAAGTTTCCGCAACCTCTCCTCATAGCTAATGCCCTCCATACCAGGCAACATCCTGACATGAAAATTTGAGCTAATAGTTTGATTTGATTTGATTTATTATTGTCACATGTATTAGTATACAGTGAAAAGTATTGTTTCTTGTGCACTATGCAGACAAAGCACAATGTTCATAGAGAAGGAAAGGAGAGAGTGCAGAATGTAGTGTTACAGTCATAGCTAAGGTGTAGAGAAAGATCAACTTAAGGTGAGGTAGATCCATTCAATAGTAACACTGCCTGGTCTCGAGTGGGCACATTAAGAAGTCTCACAACACCAGGTTAAAGTCCAACAGGTTTATTTGGAATCATGAGTTTTCGGAGCATTGCTCCTTCATCAGGTAAGTGGAGATAGGTTCACAAACACGGCATATATAGGCAAAGACACAATTACAAGATAATTACAGATTGCAATGTGAAGAATGGTTGGAATGTGAGTCTTTATAGTTACAAACAGTGTGCATGGAGAGAAGGATAATCACAGATTAAAGAGGTGTGAATTGTCTCAAGCCAGTTAGTAGGATTTTGCAAATCCAGGCAGTGTGGTGGGGGTTACAGATAGTGTGACATGGACCCAAGATCCCGGTTGAGGCCATCCTCATGCGTGCGGAACCCGGCTCTCAGACCTCGAGTGGGAAAATGAAAATCCCACCAATGAGTATTCTTAGTAACAGCTTTGAAATTTGAATTCTTAAGTTAAAAGGTTACTCAATTTTTAACCCACATTCTGCAATCAATGAAGCAAGAGTGTCTTGAGAAATATTTCAGCTAAAATAAAGCACTTACTGGAGATTAACCTAGGACAATTAAGTGACAAGGGCTTTGTTCAGGTATAATTAAATGAATTATGTCTGATAACATTGTCTGTCTGTGTCTGTTTGCTGAAGGGAGGAGAGAATCTATGTATCTGTGACAAATAATACAACCTTACATTCCCTTAAACAACCTTGATTCCAAAACCAAAGCTGTTCCTAATTAACAAGTCATTGAGAAACAACAATGATCATGTCAGAATGATGAATGCATTCACTAAAGGCTTTGTCCCAGGTCTCAGCGACTATGTGGTTGGCAATGACGATTAAAGAAATGGACACTTTAGTGAATCAGTGTGAAAGGTGAGATACCGGCCGGAATTCTCCCAAAAAATTCAAGTGTCATAACGGTGCGAACAATGGAGTGATCAGCGCTGGGTCTCTCAGGCACGCTCCCCACCGCAATCCTCCCACACTCACTCTTTTGGAGAGTTTGGAGTTTTGTGCCAGTACTGGGAGGGAGCGGGGCTTCAGTGCACTCGAACGCCATTTTATTAATATTACAATTAAAGAAAGATAACTACAAAGACATGAGGGAGGAGCTGGCCAGAGTTGATTGGAAAGGGAGCCTAGCAGGGAAGACAGTGGAACAGCAATGGCGGGAGTTTGAGAGTTATTCAGGAGGCACAACAGAAACTCATCCCAAGCAGGAGGAAACATGCTGAGGGGAGGACGAGGCATCCATGGCTGGTGAGGGAAGTAAGGACAGCATAAAAGCAAAAGAGAAAGCATACAAAGTGGCAAGGATTAGTGGGAAGCCAGAGGATTGGGAAGCCTTTAAAAGCGAGCAGAGGACAACTAAAAAAGCAATAAGGGGGGAGAAGATGAAATATGAGTGTAAGCTAGCTAGTAATATAAAAGAAGGTAAAAATGGTAAGAGAGAGGCAAAAATAGCCATTGGACCACTGAAAAATGAGGCTGGAGAAGTAATAATAGGAAAGAAAGCAATGGCAAGGAACTGAATAGTTACTTTGCATCAGGCTTCACAGTGGAAGACACCAGTGGGGTGCCAGAGCTCCAGGAGAGTCAGGGGGCACAGGTGAGTGTAGTGGCCATCACTACAGAGAAGGTTCTGGGGAAACTGAAAGGTCTGAAGGTGGATAAGTCACCTGGACCGGATGGACTACACCCCAGGGTTCTAAAAGAGATCACTGGAGGTAGGGAGAGTAAGAAGTTTAACAACACCAGGTTAAAGTCCAACAGGTTTATTTGGTAGCAAAAGCCAAATAAACCTGTTGGACTTTAACCTGGTGTTGTTAAACTTCTTACTGTGTTTACCCCAGTCCAACGCCGGCATCTCCACATCATGACTACGGTAGGGAGGGTACCAGAGGATTGGAAAGTAGCAAAAGTAACACCGCTGTTTAAGAAGGGAGGGAGGCAGCAGATGGGAAATTATAGGCCGGTTAGCCTGATTTCAGTCATTGGCAAGATTTTAGAGTCCATTATGAAAGATGAGATCACAGAGTACTTGGAAGCGTGTGATAAAAGTAGGACAGAGTCAGCACGGTTTTGTCAAGGGGAGGTCATGTCTGACAAATCTATTAGAGTTCTTTGAAGAGGTAACAAGGAGGTTAGATAAAGGAGACCCAGTGGACGTGATTTATTTAGATTTCCAGGAGGCCTTTGACAAGGTGCCACACAGGAGATTGTTAAATAAGTTAAGAGCCCATGCTGTTAAGGGTAAGATCCTGGCATGGATAGAGGATTGGCTGACTGGCAGAGAGTGGGGATAAAGGGGTCTTTCTCAGGATGGCAGCTGGTGGTTAGTGGTGTGCCTCAGGGGTCAGTGCTGGGACCACAACTTTTCACAATATACATTAACAATTTGGAGGAAGGAACTGAAGGCACTGTTGTCAAGTTCACAGATGATACAAAGATATGTAGAGGGACAGGTAGTATCGAGGAAGCAGGGGGGCTGCAGAAGGACTTGGACAGGTTAGGACAGTGGGCAAAGAAATGGCAGATGGAATACAATGTGGAAAAGTGTGAGGTTATGCACTTTGGAAGGAGGAATGGAGGCATAGACTATTTTCTAAATGAGAAAATGCTTAGGAAATCAGAAACACTAAAGGACTTGGGAGTCATTGTTCAAGATTCTCTTGAGGTTAACGTGCAGGTTCAGTCGGCGGTTAGGAAGGCAAATGCAATGTTAGCATTCATGTCGAGAGGGCTAGAATACAACAGCAGGGATGTACTTCTGAGGCTGTATAAGGCTCTGGTCAGACCCCATTTGGAGTATTGTCAGCAGTTTTGGGTCCCATATCTAAGGAAGGATGTGTTGGCCTTGGAAAGGGTCCAGAAGAGGTTCACAAGAATGATCCCTGGAATGAAGAGCTTGTCGTATGAGGAATGGTTGAGGACTCTGTGTCTGTACTCGTTGGAGTTTAGAAGGATGAGGGGGAATCTTATTGAAACTTACAGGATACTGCGAGGCCTGGGTAAAGTGGACGTGGAGAGGATGTTTCCACGAGTTGGAAAAACTAGAACCAGAGGGCACAACCTCAGACTAAAGGGACGATCCTTTAAAACAGAGATAAGGAGGAATTTCTTCAGCCAGAGAGTGGTGAATCTGTGGAACTCTGCCGCAGAAGGCTGTGGAGGCCAGGTCACTGAGTGTCTTTAAGACAGAGAAAGATAGGTTCTTGATTGATAAGGGGATCAGGGGTTATGGGGAAAAGGCAGGACAATAGGGATGAGAAAAAAATCAGCCATGACTGAATGGCGGAGCAGACTCGATGGGCCGAGTGGCCTAATTATGCTCCTATGTCTTATGGTCTTATTTCACTGTGCACTAGGAGAACCCCTCCCTCTCCTCACTGACATCAGGACCCCCCTCCCCACACCATCAGTGACATGTTCCCCCACTCCCTCCCCGACATAGGTCCTGCCTGAACCCCAACATGCCCACCCCATCATGACTGCCTTCATGATCCATCCCAGTGTGACCCTCCTCCCCCACTCCCCCCGTGCAGCACCATTCAGGGTCAGGGTCCACCCCCTCGGCTCTGCACAAACAGTATCACTGGGCTGTCCAGTGGCCACTGTCAGGCACTGCCACTGTGCCGGATGGGCCCTGCTGGGTGGATACTGCTCAATGGGCACTGTCCGGCCATGCCACTGACTACAGGGGCTTTAGTGGCCCACTAGCGGAGGCCTGGTGCTATGGCATGACCATCGCACCAGGTCTCCGCTCGTGAAGATCAATGATTCTCGCCAGTATCGCATTGTGCCCGAAGACCAGAGTATTCTGTGCACTACGATTCAGACAGGCTATGAATATTTAAATACTACTTTAAATATGCTCATAGGCCTCGCGTCCTTTCTGGGTGCGATTTGGTTCACAACATTAGAAAGAGGCCAGGAGAATCGCAAATTGTTTGGTGCCGGGCATGTATCCGGTGTTTAGGCCCCCCACGCTGTTCTCTGGGATCAGTGTGGTCTGCTGCAGGCACGGCGAGGTGGGAGAATCACTCCATGGTGTCTTCTTGAACCAGGTTTGTTTTGGGAAGATCTCTAATATTTCACTTCTATGTTTGGGCAGTTGCTATTTGAAGGAATGTCTGAGAACACTGTGCCAGCAGTGGGTCAGTGGTAACACATGCACATCTGAATCAGGACGTCATAGTTTCAATTCACTCTCCAGATATCTGAGTAAGGCTGACATCTTTCTCTCTGGTTGTATCACAGCTTGGAATGACTCCTGATCAGCCTAAGACTGCAAGAAACTACAAAGGGTCATGAATGAAGCTGAGTCCATCACTCAAACCAGCCTCCCATCCATTGACTCTGTCTACACTTCCCGCTGCCTCAGCGAAGCAGCCAGTATAATTAAGGATCCCACGCACCCCAAACATTCTCTCTTCCACCTTCTTCCGTCAGGAAAAAGATACAAAAATCTGAGGTCACATACCAACTGACTCAAGAACAGCTTCTTCCCTGCTGCCATCAGACTTTTGAATGGACCAAACTCGCATGAAGTTGATCTTTCTCTACACCCTAGCTATGACTGTAACACTACATTCTGCACCCTCTCCTTTCCTTCTCTATGAATGGTATGTTTTGTCCGTATAGCGCGCAAAAAACAATACTTTTCACAGTATACTAATACATGTGACAATAATAAATCAAATCAAATTAAATCCAATCTCCGTATGGCCCTGAGTGAGTGCTTCATGACTGGAGATTGAGGTGTTCAAACCAAGACACTGTTTGCCCCCTTGGGTGGATATAAAAGATCTGAAAGCACTCATGTCCCAGCCAATGTGAAGTGAGAAAGATAATTACAAGCTTTTCGATCACCTATTCCAACTTCAGTATCTCCAAAAGGTCTTCCCCATACTTTTGAAATGTTGACAGTGTTATCATGAAGTGAAAACAGCAGTCAACGCTCAGTCAGTTGGCTGAGGAATAACGAATGACCAATACACCAAAGAGGACTTCCCTTCTCAAATACTGTTCTGGGGAATTTTACATCCACATTTGAGTGGTTAGCACTGCTGCCTCACAGCGCCAGGGACCCAGGTTCGATTCTGGCATGGGGTGACTGTCTGTGTGGAGTTTGCACATTCTTCCCGTGTCTGTGGGGGTTTCCTTCGGGTGCTCCGGTTTCCTCCCACAGTCCAAAGATGTGCGGGTTAGGTTGATTGGCCATACTAAATTGCCCTTTAGTGTCAGGGGGATTAGTAGGGTAAATAAGTGGGGTTATAGATATAGGACCTGGGAGGGATTGTGATCAGTGCAGACTTGATGGGCCAAATGGCCTCTTTCTGCACTGTATGGATTCGATGATTCTATGATTAAGAGGGTTGGGTAGTAGCTTGAATTAATGTCCCATTTGTAAGACGATATCGTGACCATCTTCAAGAAAGGTGGCATGTCCGACTGCAGTAACCATGGAGGAATTTCTCTGCTGTCGACCACAGGGAAGGTCATCGCAAGAGTTTCTCTGAATCACCTTCTCCCTGAGGCTCTGCATTAACATTCCATTTCAGTGCACGGTGACACAGTGGTTAGCACTGCTGTCTCACAGCACCAGGGACCTGGGTTCGATCCCCGGCTTGGATCGCTGTCTGCGTGGGTTTCCTCCGGGTGTTCCGGTTTCCTCTCACAGTCCAAAAGACATGCTAGTTAGGTGTGTTGACCATGCTAAATTCTCCCTCAGTGTACCCAAACAGGCGTTAGAGTGTGGCAACTAGAGGATCTTCATTACAGAGTTAATGTAAGCCTACTTGTGACACTAATGAATAATCTTTAAACTTAATTTTTTTTTAAAGTACAGATCCCCACACCACCGTATTGTAACCAAAATATGGGAGAAGCGTAGAATGGAAATCCTATCTTGAAGTGCGTGGGTGAGGAAAGAGAATAGGAAAATCTGTCCTTCTGTTCTGGCACAACTATAACATGTAATAAAACCATTGAAGAAACACAGTCATTTGGTTTACAATGCTCAATTTTGCTCCTATGTTCTTGTTCATACTTTATGTGTCATTCTGTGAACGGTGGAAGGAGACCATATTATGGTCCCCTCTGTCCTGTTACTACTTACCTTTCTCATAAACAGGAGTCGTAATCCCAGGTGCCCTCTCTGTTCCCGTATCTTTTCTATTTTCCATTTCTTCGATCACCTATCCAACCGATTCTTAAGGGTTGACTTAGTCTCTCGCATGCAATGCTCTATGACCCCCCTCTCATTCTAGCTCCTCAATCACAATAAATGGTCCGTTTCTACTCCATCCCATTCATGCATAGCTTTAATACTTTTATCAAAACACCTGATAATATTCAACCGCATCAAATTTTCAAGAATTTCGATGCATTTGTAATCCCTTCATAATAGGCAACATCCATCGATCCTCGGACAAGCCTGTTCTAAACCCTTAAATATCCAAAATGACTTCACTCCTTTCAAAGGCTGTAGAGGGCAAGTTTCCCCACCATCTCAGCAGACCTTAGACCATGACGGTTTGCTTTGCGTCTTTCCTCTGCACCGATTGAAGTCTCTGTGTTACTCTGGGATCAGGAATGGGTAAAGTGGTCAAGCTGTGAGTCGATTGGGGGCCAGTACTGTTCCATTGACTTGTAATATTGGCTGCAATTCAGAATGCCGTTGGATTGAAAGATGCTGAAAATGCTCAGCGCGATTGATAGAATCTGTGGAGAGAAAAACAAAGTTAGCATTTCAGGTCAATGGCCTTTCATTAAGCCCGATGCATCAGCCAGCTTCACTGGCCTGAAATGTTGGACTGAATTCTCCCCCATGGGAAAAACAGAAAAGTTGAGTCTGTAAAGTTTCATCCTTCTCCATCTGCCTGGGGTTGACGACTGGTTGGACATACTCCATGAAGCTTCCCCACATTCCCTGTGGGGGTTGGAGGAGGGGTGGGGGGGGGGAGACAAGCAGGAGAGTGGAATTGAGAACACCATCCCATCAGTCCCGGTCTTATGGAACGGTGGATCAGGTTCAAAAGGCTGATTGAACAACGGCTTAACATCATTTTACTCAAATAGCTTTCTGCCATTCCCAAAGGTTTTATAACCAATAAACTAAAGAGCTCCAAAAGAAAATGAAGGGGGAGAAAAGCATAAGTTTCTAACTCCAGTTGCTTGCAATAGTACCCTGAAAATTAATCCTCAAATCCTGGAGAATTGGCAAGGTTTGTGCTATACCCTCCCTCCTGCCTTTCAACACTTTGTGGAGCTCAAATCCAGTCACAATACTCTAACTGTGGCCTTTCTAAGTTTTTTAATAGATTTCTTTACTTAAAGGTACCATGGTAATACATTTCTTTCTATTCCCAATCTTATTTTTCTCTTTGACACGCTCCAGGCCGCTAGTCTCTCGGCCTCTAGTGTTGCTGCCATAGGGGAGGAATAGAACATAGAACATAGAACATTACAGCGCAATACAGGCCCTTCAGCCCTCGATGTTGCGCCGACCAGTGGTACCAATCTAAAGCCCCTCTAATCTACACTATTCCAATATCATCCATAATAGAATGGTGAATGGGAGTGTTATAGGAACAGATTGAGATGCTCCACTCACCAAATTGCACAATAATTCAGAACTCCATCCAACATCAACACAACATAGAATGGCCGGGCCTGTGCATTCAAATCTTAGTCCTGTCTAATGGAATTTTCAAACTGGCAGAGAAAACTCTGACGCATGGGGAGAGACTTCTGACAAAGTTCCACAGGAAAAGCCACCAATTCAGCTAAAGATACGGGACTAAGAACCTGGCTGATTGGTAGGAAATGAATACTTGTTAGAGGATGTGGTGAACCATCGTTGGTTCCCACTGTGGGATTGTTCTAATGTTGTTGTTGGGTTGTTCTAATGTTGTTGTTGGGCTAGGGTGGGATTGATACACCTGTGGTTGTAACTGTTGTGGCACATCCCAGTCGGGCTCCACCTCCTGGGAGAGGTATAAGACCCCCTGCTCGGGCGGGACCTCTTCAGTCTGGGATAGTGTGTTAAAGTTCTGATAGTTCCATTGTTAGTTAATAAAAGCCTTCTTTTACCGAAGCTTTGTGCCACGTGTCAAATTGATGCGCATCAATTTTATTAACTAACATTAAACTCTCGACGGAAGAAAAAAAAAGGAAAGGAGAGGATGGAGCAAATCCTAAAGCCAGAACGTCTGACGCTAGATCCACGTGCGGTGGGCGCTTCTAACACCTTCGACCACTGGCTGAAGTGTTTTGAAGATTACCTAGCAGCCTCCGCAGCGGTCAGACGATGACAGACTCCGGGTCCTCCATGCGAGGGTAAGCGACACAGTCTACCTCGCGATCCGTGCGGCCACCACTTACCCGAGGACCCTCGAGCTTTTAAAAAAGCGCTATACGAAACCTCCTAACGAGATCCACGCTCGTTACCTCCTCGCTACACGACGTCAGCAGTCGGGCGAAACCATGGAGGACTACGCCAATGAGCTCTTGCAGCTAGCCAGGGGCTGCGACTGCAAAGCGGTGTCGGCTGAGCAGTACATGTACGACCTCGCCCGAGATGCGTTTGTGGCCGGGGTCGGGTCTTCATACATCCGTCTCAAGCTGCTAGAAAAGGGAAATCTCAACCTGACCCAAGCTATGGAATTAGCTGAAATGCTTGAGGCGGCTTCGAAGAGCTTGGTCCTGTATCCGGAGGACCACGTGGAGACAACGTGGCAGGAGCAGTCGCAAATCCCTCCTCGCCCCTCGGGCTTGAAGTGCAGTGTTATGGCGTGCTCCCATGTGGACCAGACGACGGCTGCAGCCCCATACGGCCCGCGGTGCTACTTCTGCGGAGGAGCCAAACATCCACGACAAAAGTGTCCCGCTAAAGCGGTAGTCTGTACCTCATGCGGTAAAAAGGGGCATTATGCGAAGGTGTGCAGATCGAAGCCCAAGAACGGCAGTGCGGCCTGTGACCCTTCGGAACGGGGATCATCACCGTCGTTGTCGAAGTACTCACGGGGTTCGTCCACGTGCGAGTCCAGGACGACGCCATTGCGGTCGACGGAGCCGGAGGAGGATGACCACCAGGAGTCGCTACGTTTGGCGCCCTCACCCATGTGCGATTCATGGGGGCGGCCATTTTGGTCGACGATGACCATGAGCGACCAGCAGGGGTCCTCAGCATCGACCTCAGCTGCCTGCAGTGTCGTTCACGGACCAACGGTGGCGTTGATCACCCTAGACCAGGCTAAGCATCACAGGCTTGATTGTTCGATGCTGGATATACAGGTAAATGGTCGTGCAATTTATTGTCTGTTTGACAGCGGGAGCACTGAGAGCTTTATTCACCCTGACACTGTGAAGAGGTGTGGACTCCAGATTCAACCTGCCAAACAGACAATCTCTATGGCATCAAGGTCCCGGTCTGTCGCTGTGCTAGGACGTTGTGTGGTAACTTTGAAAGTGCAAGGCACAATTTACGAGCGATTCAGGCTCCTTGTGTTGCCACATCTTTGCGCACCAATTCTCCTCGGACTAAACTTTATGGTCCACATGAAGAGTGTGATCCTACAGTACGGTGGGCCACTCCCTTCGCTGACAGTGGGGGAACAGCTGCAGTCTCCAAATTGTCCAAAGCGCCCCGCCTGCAATCTTTCCACACTAAAGATCACCACACCCTCTTTATTTCAGAATCTGGTACCAGGCTGCAAGCCCATCGCTACTAAAAGTAGGCGTTACAGCGCTGAAGATCGGATCTTCATCAGATCTGAGGTTCAGTGACTCCTCAAAGAAGGGATCATACAGCCCAGTGTTAGTCCGTGGAGAGCACAGGTTGTGGTGGTCAAGAGCGGGAACAAACCCCGGATGGTCATTGATTACAGTCAGACCATTAATCGATATACGCAGCTGGATGCGTATCCCCTCCCGCGCATATCTGATATGGTCAATCAGATTGCGCAGTACCGGGTGTTCTCCACCATAGACCTTAGGTCCGCCTACCACCAACTCCCCATTCGCCCAGAGGACTGACATTACACGGCCTTTGAGGCGGATGGTCGTCTGTATCATTTCCTTAGGGTTCCATTTGGTGTCATCAATGGGGTCTCGGTCTTCCAGCGTGCTATGGACCGAATGGTGGACCAGAACAGGCTGCGGGCTACCTTCCCGTACCTGGATAATGTCACCATCTGCAGCCGTGATCAGCAGGACCATGACACAAATCTCCAGAACTTTTCACGCACTGCATCTCGCCTGAATTTGACCTACAACAGGGAGAAGTGTGTATTCCGTACGCGCCGGTTAGCCATCCTGGGATACGTGGAAAACGGGGTCATTGGCCCTGATCCAGACCGTATGCGCCCCCTTGCTGAACTTCCCTTGCCCGCTAGCGCAAAAGCACTGAGAAGATGCCTAGACTTCTTCTCCTATTATGCGCAGTGGGTCCCCAACTACGCGGACAAAGCCCGTCCGCTTATTAAGTCCACGACTTTTCCACTCACGCCAGAGGCCCAATTGGCCTTCAAGGAATTGAAACACGACATCGCGAAAGCCACGATGCACGCGGTAGACGAATCCATCCCTTTTCAGGTGGAAAGCGATGCATCTGATTTCGCCCTGGCCGCCACACTAAACCAGGCGGGCAGGCCCGTCGCGTTTTTTTCCCGCACCCTCCAAGGCCCCGAAATTCGGCATTCAGCGGTGGAAAAGGAGGCCCAGGCCATTGTGGAGGCCGTCAGACACTGGCGCCATTACCTGGTGGGAAAGCGGTTCACCCTGATCACGGACCAGCGGTCCGTGGCGTTCATGTTCAACAACACGCAGAGGGGCAAGATCAAGAATGATAAGATCTTGCGGTGGAGAATTGAACGCTCCACCTATAACTACGATATCATGTATCGTCCAGGGAAACTCAATGAGCCCTTGGATGCACTCTCGCGCGGAACATGCGCTACTACGCAGGAGGATCGCTTGAACGCCCTCCATAATGACCTGTGCCATCCTGGGGTCACTCGGCTCTACCACTTTGTCAAAGCCTGCAACCTGCCTTACTCGGTGGAGGACGTCAGGTCGGTGACAAGGAGCTGTCGGATTTGTGCGGAATGCAAACCGCACTTTTACCGACCTGACCGGGCACATTTGGTCAAGGCCACTCGCCCCTTCGAGAGGCTGAGTGTGGATTTTAAGGGCCCCCTTCCCTCAACAGATCGGAACGTGTGCTTTCTGAACATAATAGATGAGTACTCCCGGTTCCCGTTTGTTGTCCCCTGCGCGGACACGTCGGCTGCCACAGTGATCAAGGCATTCCGTGATCTTTTTACCCTGTTCAGGTACCCCAGCTATATCCATAGCGACAGGGGCTCGTCGTTCATGAGTAATGACTTGAGGCAATTCCTGCTCTCATACGGGATTGCCTCTAGTAGGACCACGAGTTACAACCCTAGGGGTAATGGACAGGTGGAACGAGAGTCTGGAAGGCTGTCCTATTGGCGCTGAAGTCCAAAGGCCTTCCAGTCTCCCGTTGGCAGGAGGTCCTCCCTGATGCGCTTCACTCCATTCGCTCCCTCCTGTGTACGGCAACCAATGCTACTCCCCACGAGAGGATGTTCTCATTCCCTCGGAAGTCGTCCTCGGGGATATCTTTACCAGCCTGGTTGACGTACCCAGGACCCGTCCTCCTGCGGCGACATGTAAGGGCCCGCAAGTCCGACCCCTTGGTCGAACAGGTCAACCTCCTCCACGCCAACCCTCAGTATGCCTATGTGGCATATCCTGACGGGCGAGAGGACACAGTCTCGATCTGAGACCTGGCGCCCGCAGGGCAACCCCTGTCGCTCCCATTCCCCCAGTGACGAATCCCTTATCCCTTATTTCTCCCCCGGACGTGGCGCGGACAGCATCGGGACCAATGCTTAACAGTTTTACTCCAATGCATAGCTTGCCTGAGCCCCGAAGATCGTCGCCATCGCAGAATGTATCAGGATCCCCTGCACTACCGTTTCATCAGGGTCAACCGGCCTGTGAGTCCGTGGGAGAACAGCTGGACGCTGTTTTGGGGAGAACGCCACCGCAAGCACCTACTCCGGTGTCACCGCCGGTATTGAGGAGGTCACAACGACGGTGCGGTCCTCCAGACCGTCTGAACTTATAATCTGTTGACATTTTAGTCTGTTTTCGTACCCCGCCGGCCTTTGTTCTCAAAGGAGGGGTGAATGTGGTGAACCATCGTTGGTTCCCACTGTGGGGTTGATCTAATGTTGTTGTTGGGTTGTTCTAATGTTGTTGTTGGGCTAGGGTGGGATTGATACACCTGTGGTTGTAACTGTTGTGGCACATCCCAGTCGGGCTCCGCCTCCTGGGAGAGGTATAAGACCCCCTGCTCGGGCGGGACCTCTTCAGTCTGGGATAGTGTGTTAAAGTTCTGATAGTTCCATTGTTAGTTAATAAAAGCCTTCTTTTACCGAAGCTTTGTGCCACGTGTCAAATTGATGCGCATCAGAGGAGTAGTATCAGCACGCGGGGAGTATAAAGCAGGCTACATCAGGGTTCAGGGCTAGAACTTCATTCCATTTACATAACAATGGATTCAGAAATTCAAATGACCACACTGGAAGCTGATCCAAAGCGACGAGATGCAGTGGAATGGAAGAGGTGCCATGACAAGGGCGGCACGGTGGCTCAGCGGTTAGCACTGTTACCTCACAACACTACATTCTGCACTCTCTCATTTCCTTCTCTATGAACGGTATGCTTTGTCTGTATAGCGCGCAAGAAACAATACTTTTCACTGTATGTTAATACATGTGACAATAATAAGTCAAATCAAAAGCACCAGGGACTCGGGTTCGATTCCAGCCTTTGGTGACTGTCTGTGTGGAGTTTGCTCATTCTCCCCATGTCTGCATGGGTTTCCTTCGGATGCTCCGGTTTCCACCCCCAATCCACAGATGTGCAGGTAAAATGGATGAGACATTCTAAATGTGTAAATTAGGTGGATTTACACCTAATTAGGTGGATCCTCCCACAGTAAGGGGTGCTGGTTGGGTGCATTGACCCGAACAGGTGCCGGAATGTGGCGACAAGCGAAATTTCACAGTAACTTCATTGCAGTGTTAATGTAAGCCTTACTTGTGACTAATATGTAAACTTTAAAGCTTTTAGATTAACCATGGTAAATGTGTGAGGTTAGGAATAGGATGAGGGGGCTGGTCTTTCAGAGAATTGGTGCAGATTTGATGGGCCAGATGGCCTCCTTTTGCACTGTAGGGATTCTATGAATATTAACAGATAGAGTTAGACAAGATAGGTGAGCAGAATAATCATCAAAAAATTTAATTCATACAAGTGTAAAAATCTGCACACAGGCAGTGAGAAATAGACATCAGCTCAGATGGTGAAGGATGAAACTTTACAGACTCAACTTTTCTGTTTTTCCCATGGGGGAGAATTCAGTCCAACATTTCAGGCCAGTGAAGCTGGCTGATGCATAGGGCTTAATGAAAGGCCATTGACCTGAAATGCTAACTTTGTTTTTCTCTCCACAGATTCTATCAATCGCGCTGAGCATTTTCAGCATCTTTCAATCCAACGGCATTCTGAATTGCAGCCAATATTACAAGTCAATGGAACAGTACTGGCCCCCAATCGACTCACAGCTTGACCACTTTACCCATTCCTGATCCCAGAGTAACACAGAGACTTCAATCGGTGCAGAGGAAAGACTCAAAGCAAACCGTCATGGTCTAAGGTCTGCTGAGAGAGTGGAGAAACTTGCTCTTTCCAGCCTTTGAAAGGAGTGAAGACATTTTGGATACTTAAGGGTTTAGAACAGGCTTGTCTGAAGTCGGGCCTGCAGGCCGGATACCCCTCTGTGTGATCCCTGGCACCAGTCTTAAAATCCTGATTAAATAGGTACGTTTTGATGGAAGGTTCTTCCTGATTTGCTCCTCCAGTCATGGGCCATGTCTCTCTCACTTTTGCTTCTGGTGTGGGTGTGTGCGCGTGTGCGCTTGATGCTGTAGCCCCGAGGAATAGAATGCTCCCCCCCGCCGCCCACCCCTCTCCCCTGGATGGTGTGACATGTTGGTGCAATTTTCAACAATGAGAACTGGGGGGTGCGGAGGTACCTGGAGGCCCCGGGGGTTGAGATCCAAGGCTGGGCATTGCCTCCCCACGCACTCTGGCAATGCAATGAGGTTGGCATGGAGTTGAGCGCAGCTGGGGGGGAGGGGGGTTACCATTTTCCATTAGGGGGGGTGGTTCCCCTTATGTGTGGCTGCGGGGGAGAGATGGGTGTGCATTGATGCCAGTGGAGGGGAGAAGAGTTCCCCCCCCCCCCCGGTATTTCCATGGTGGGACAGTCATCCTGATGTTTGTGGGGGAGGGGGTGGTCCTCCATGGCCTTGGGGGTGGTGGGAGGGAGGTTTTTTTTTCAGAGATCAGGGTAACCTTTAGAGATGGCGCCCGATCTCTGTAGAGCCAGGCTTGATGGCTCTATCAAGGTGTCACCCTGCTGGAGTGACGATGCAAACCATGCCACCCAATTTCTTTTTGTGGCAGTGGCAGAAAATCTGATCAGAAAATTTGGTTGTGTTTCTGGAGAGAAGCACGCCAGTTTTCAGCCAGCTCCTGACACTTTGCCATTTTTATTTTGGAAAATTCCATCCATAGGATCAAACAACTAAAAGGTCATTTTAGAACAGACCAGAGAAACAGGATGTTCTGTTCTCACACAGGGCATCGTTTTGCTTTCAGCCCATTTGTATCAAGCGGGTGATATCAAATTAGTCCAATTCAGTTGGTCCAACATTGAACAGTTGTCCAAAGACAAAGTGAATCCCAAGTATCATCAGCTTCCTGCTGGAATAGTTGAGGCAAAGATCCCACAGTCAATTACGAACAATTGACTGTGATAATGGAAGGGCAGGGGGAGGGGGTGCAGAAAATGTCAATAAGAATCTCTGAACAGATAACTCAAGATGTGTCGAATGGCCATCCCGATCCATAACAATAAAGGCAAAATACTGCGGATGCTGGAATCTGAAAAGAAACAGAAAATGCTGGGAAAACTCAGCAGATCTGACAGCATGTGTTGGGGGAGAATCGAGCCAACGTTTGGAGTCTGGAATGACCCCTCATTAGAAGGGTTCACAATGACCTGGTCAAGTAATGGGGATGCTATAATTACCTTTTTATAACGAGTGTACAATTTGGTGTACCACCACATGGATTGCAGCAGTTCAAGAAGGCAGCTGACCACTACCTTCTCAAGGGGCAATTAGGGATGGGCAATAAATGCTGGACTGCCCACATCCATTAGATGAATTTTTAAAATAAGCCCAGACTAAATTAGAGCAAATGTGGTGATCAAACATATCCAAGTTTACTCTGGATGATGTACATTCAAAATTCATTTGAGTTAAAATATTCTATTGCTCACAAAAGAGGTCACCATCTCTCTTGACTGGAACAACTCAAAGTTAATGTCACTGCCCTGCTCCCTTCCTGTGTCTCCCATTATTTTATCCTATCTTTCAACTGTGTGAAGAACATGATCCAAACCTCTTTGTGAGCATTGTAACGGGGAGAAGCCCGGGAGTTGCAAAGAGCTGCCAGTGTAACAGAATTTAAGGGGGTAATGTGGTGGGAATTTTGGGCAAATGCTTGCTTCTCACCCACCCCATCATAAAATTAGGCAGTGTCCAAAACGGGAGGATGACCCAAACACAATCCTGTGCCTGCCAGGGAGATTGAATTAAGATTATCCCCTAAATATTTCATAAGTATAAATTATTTTTGGAAAAGTGGCTATACAATACCATCCACAGCCATTTTGCTAATGCTAAGAAAAGAAATCTGCTCCAGCTGATTTCCATCTAGTGCACACATTACACGCAGAAATGAAGCCTTTAAAGGTTACTTTTTCTTATTATGCAAATCGCAAAGACCTCAGACCAGGGAAGAATGGGAGGAAGAAAGAGATTATCGAAAGGTCAGTGCTGGCGAGAGGCAGGGAGGTTGGTGCACAGCAATCATACCTCGTGGAACTTTTCCATCTTGCTTATGCAAAGGTTAGTCAATCTAGAAAAGACAATAATTGACACAATCTCTATTACCTTCTGTATGATGTCTGTGAGAAGGACGCCCCCTGAATTGATCAGTGAGCATCTTCAGCAGGTTCGCATCTGAGCTGAAATTTTGAGTGACTTACACCAGCCGCATTTCTTATTTTACCCATCACTTGGTATTCCCACAATGCCGAGCTCTTATCAATCTATGATAAAAGCTAACCATCCTTTACTGCATTCAGAATCGCAGATTTGTTAATGCTGTAAATTTAAACATTTAAGCGACACTCAATTAGATTCTCATTAACCATTTTGCTCTCGATTTCTGGAGGAATGTGATTTGATAACGAGCGACTTTTGTGAAATTTCAGGCCGTTTTGTAGCTGCCCTTTCCCCTCCAGTGCAGCCTATTAACCCCTTCACTGCCTCTGTCCAATGACTTCTAGATGATCAATGGTTTCATTGTGTGAATTAGCGTGGGAATTGTAATCAGAGTGTGTACAGTATTTTGGGCGGCACAGTAGCACAGTGGTTAGCACTGCTGCTTCACAGCTCCAGGGACCTGGGTTTGATTCCCGGCTTGGGTCACTGTCTGTGTGGAGTTTGCACATTCTCCTCGTGTCTGCGTGGGTTTCCTCCGGGTGCTCCGGTTTCCTCCCACAGTCCAAAGATGTGCGGGTTAGGTTGATTGGCCATGCTAAATCGCCCCTTAGTGTCCTGAGATGCGTAGGTTAGAGGGGTTAGCGGGTAAAATATGTAAGGATATGGGGGTAGGGCCTGGGTGGGATTGTGGTTGGTGCAGACTCGATGGGCCAAATGGCCTCTTTCTGTACTGTAGGGTTTCTATGATTTCTATGAGTAGGGGGACAGTTTGTTCTCACCTGTTTTATTGTATGCAGAAGACTAATTTATCTGCTTCCCCTCTGAAAAACAATCAAGAGTTTGAGCTCCCACATTTCAAATGTTTTTTTATTCCCCTGCGTGTTTGATAAAGTTCTTTTTTCTCATTTACACTTCCCTCCACCTCATTTCTCACACTGGTAACAAACTGAAGAGAACGGCCCCAACTTCAAAGGGAAGTGAAATAAATAATTCAGCCCGATGTTTTCTGCTAATTTGTGCAAAGCCACTTTACTTGCAAGGACAAGCTGACAGTGTGAATACCTACAGGGTTCAGCATGCCAGTCCCTGCTGACAGTCCCATCCAAATAAGATAGTTTGGCATAAACTTAACACCTTGCCACCAATCACTGGCTTCGAACACAAGGCAAGATTTTGAAGGGCAGAGAATTCTCCCCTGTGTTACAGCCCAATCATTATTCCATACAAACCCTACAATGCAGAAGGAGGCCATTCGGCCCATTGAGCCTGCACCAACAACAATCCCACCCAGGCCCTATCCCCGTAACCCCACACATTTACCCTACTAATCCCTCTTACCTACGCATCCCGGGACACTAAGGGGCGATTTAGCATGGCCAATGCAGCTAACCCCCGCACATCTTTGGACTGTGGAAGGAAACCGGAGCACCCGAAGGAAACCTACACAGACACGGAGAGAATGTACAAACGGACAGTGACCCAAGCCGGGAATCAAACCCGGGTCCCTGGCGCAGTGAGGGAGCAATTATATATTTTTTTAAAGTACATAGCCATTAATGTGAGTATACCAGTGACCAGAAACTGAACTAGACCAGCCATATAAACACTGTGGATATAGCTCAGAGTCCTACCGACATTAACTCACCTCCTGACTCCCCGAACATTTAGATGTCACAAGCCAGGGCTAAGATGGAATACTCTCCATTTGCCTGGATGGGTGCAGCTCAAACAACATTCAAGAAGCTTGACACCACCCAGGACAAAGCCACTTGATTGGCACTCCTTCCACAAACATTCTCTCCCTCCACCACCGATACATAGTGACAGCAGTGTGTACCGTCTGCAAGATGCACTGCAGCAACCCATGACCTCTTTAGATAAAATAAAGACAGAAAATGCTGGGTAAGCTCAACAGGTCTGGAAGAATCTGTGGAGAGAGAAACAGAGTTAAGGTTCTGAATCTGTACAACTCTTCTTCAGAATCACTGCCACTGAAAGGACGGGGGCAGCAGAGGCAAGTTCCCTTCCAAGACACACACCATTGTGACATGGAAAATATCACAATTCCTTCACTGTCACTGGATCAAAATCCTGGAACTCCCTTCCTAACAGTACTGTGCGTGTACCTGTACAACACTGACTGCAGCGGCTCAAGAAGGCCGCTCACCACCACCTCCTCAAGGGCAATTAGGAACGGGCAATAAATGCTGATCTAGCCAGTGAGGCCCATGTTCTGTGAAAATGGAAAAAAAATTGTTCTTCATTTTGTTCATAATAGCGACACGGTGGCACAGTAGTTAGCACTGCTGCCTCACGGGTCCCGGGTTCGATTCCAACCTTGGGTGACTGTCTGTGCGGAGTTTGCACGTTCTTCCCGTGTCTGCGTGGGTTTCCTCCGGGTACTCCGGTTTCCTCTCACAGTCCAAAGACCATAGAATCATAAAATCCCTACAGTGCAGAAGGAGGCCATTCAGCCCATCGATCCTGCACCAACAACAATCCCACCCAGGCCCTATCCCCGTAACCTCACATATTTAACACTACTTATCCCCCTGACACAAAGGGGCAATTTAGCATGGCCAATTCACCTAACATGCACATCTTTAGAGACTAAGGTGCAATTTAGCATGGCCAATCGACCTAACCTGCACATCGTTGGACGCTAAGGGGCAATTTAGTATGGCCAATCCACTCAACCTGCACATCTTTGGACTATGGGAGGAAACCAGAGCACTCGGAGGTTAGATGCATTGGCCATGCTAAATTGCCCTTTAGTGTCCAAAGATGTACGGATTGGGTGGATTGGCTGTGCTAAATTGCCCCTTAGTGTCAGAGGGACTAACAGGGGTAAATACGTGGGGCTACAGGGATAGAGCCTTGGTGCAATTGTTGTCGGTATAGACTCGATGGCCTGAATGGCCTCCTTCTGCACTGTAGATTCTATGATTCTAAGGAGATAGGACCTGGGTGCTATGCTCTGTCAGAGAGTCGGTGCAGACTCGATGGGCTGAATGGCCTCCTTCTGCACTGTAGAGTTCTATAATTCTATTCTTTGTACAGCGGAACCCCCATTTTACGCGCCCCGATTTAGCGCGAATTCGGATATAACGCGATGAATCATTGGACCCTTTTTTTTCCACTCATGATCGGCAAATCTCGCTCGCCCCGCTGTTTCTACCGTGCTCCATCAGTCAGCTCGTCATGTGTAGAGAAATGCTGGGAAAAGGGTCTGGGGCCAGCCTTTTCATCACGCCAATCCACCATGGAAGATGATGACGAGCCAGATTTGTACGGCTTCACAGAGGAAGATGTGCGTGAGGCAGAGAAGCTGTCTGAATGCAGCAAAGAAGAGCTACACCAGTGGCACTCTGCTGACGACGAATGTCCGACATATGAGCATCTGACGGACGCCGGGATCGTCCGTAACGTAACTATAGCACCGGCTCGCAGCCAGCGAAATGCTACGTTCAAGCACGAAACACTCGATCACTTTTTAAAGAAATAAACTGTTGTTGTTTTGTTTTGTTTATTAAAAAGCTTTACTAAAAATTAATTTGTGTTTTAATTTCTACTGTAACAACAATGATTTATTCGCGGAATTTTTTAATTAAAAGGTAATTTGCCAGATGGTAAACATGCAAAAAACAGGTCAAATAGGGCGATAATAGGGGTGTTTTAGGATGTTAGGTCACCATTGGATAAGTTTGAACGCTGATTTTCTTGAACCCCGATTTAGCGCGACCCCGCTTTTTTTGCGATAACATTTTATGGACCCCAACCATCGCGTTATAACGGGGCTGCATTGTATTTGCTTGGTTACTTGTGGGACCTTGCTGCGCATAATTTGATTGCAGTGCTTCCAGAGAAACATAACAACAGGAAAAGTCGCAACATAAATGCAGATGTTCTTTTTCTATCATGTACGGGGCATTGACACTAAATTTATAATAGTCAAAATGCTGCCAAGTGTGTCACACTCTCTCCACCCTGCCCCTTGTTGATCTATGTTGAGATATAGAATGTGGTCTATGGGACCAGCTGCCTGAGGGAGAAGGAAATTAGGGCCAGCCAGACTTGAAGCAACTCTCAGCAGAATGCTACAATGGTATTAATTAGGGAGCTCAGACACCATCAAATATCACACAAATATCAAGGTTAACCAGACAAGAAAGGATGACTAAATTACACAATGCTTCCACTCAGAATATAAATTCCATTAAGAAACACTAAAAATAATAATGGCACCACTATTTAAAACTATAGCAGTAAGTCTGAGGTCATAATCAGCGTATGGTGGGCCAGGCAATGAGAACCAGCTCTGTGGCAGCATCCAGAAATGAAAAAGAAACATGGGGCGGAATTTTCCCATCCCGCCTGCCACAGGAATGTGTGATGTTGGCTCGTCTTAGGCAGGCAGACAATCCCAAAAACTGAGGATTTCCCTAAACGGGTCATAGAATGGGTGATTGTTGGCCATGATGTGGAGATGCCAGCATTGGACTGGGGTGGGCACGGTAAGAGGTCTCACAACACCAGGTTAAAGTCCAGCAGGTTTATTTGGTATCATGGGCTTTCGGAGCGCTGCTCCTTCATAGGTGAGTGGGCTACTCACCTGATGAAGAAACAGCATGCTGAAAGCATTCTAAAAATATTCAAAAACACCACTGGAACTTTCTGGCTGTTCATGACCTTCAGGTCCCACCAACAGTGCGCTCCTCATCACAGGCCCCCGGCTGTGAGGGGTGCATTCAATAGGAAACTGCATTGACAACAGTGCAATCAGAAGCTGCTTCCCACCATCACGAAACACGCAACAGTTTACTTGGTAAAGTTCACCCTCTGTTTCCTCCACCTTTTGGGAAAAAAGTTCCAAAGTCTCACTACTCTCAGTCTTAAATGGGTGACATCTCCCACAAGAGGAAACATACCCTGCAAACCCACCCTGTCAACACCTCTCAGAATCTTGTATGTTACTTCTTATTCCAGTGGATGCAAACCTAGCCTGTCCAACCTTCCCTCACAAGACATCCCACACATTCCACTAAACCTTCTCTGAACTGTTTCCAACGCATTTACATCCTTCCTTAAGTAAGGATACCAGTGCTGTAATACTTCAGATATGATCTCATCTGTGCCCTATTTAACTAAAGCATCAGCCTCCCTGCTTTTGTAATCAATGCCCCTCACAAGAGAATGTGACATTCTATTAGCATTCCTACTGGCTTGGTGTGCCTGCATACTAACCTCTGGCAATTCATGCAGTAGGTCACCCAGATCCCTCTGCGTCTCAGAGTTCTGCAATCTGTCACATTACAATCCCGGTTAGTGTTATAACTGAATGGCGAGATCTTAGAATGGAAACCTGGCTCAAAGACTGTAACATTTCATCAAACATTAAGGAAATGAAGTCACTGGACCAGTTTCTTACCAACAAAAGAAAAGATTAATTAAACATGAAAGAAATGGATTATAATACAATACTTTACTCTCCCCTTAGCGTACAAATGCGCACAGATTTTAAGATTAACATGGAAAACAAAGTATATTCGAAGCTACAGTGGTCTCATTAGCACACAAGTTTGTCGTTTATGGATCATTTAGAATCCCGACAGTGCAGTAATAGGCCATTTGACCCATCAATTCTTCCTCAGAATTTTCCCAGATAATTTTCAGTCGCAAGTTTTCGCTTAATTTTTAGCAGTAATTCCTGACCGGATTTCAAACCAATCCCATTTGGTTTGCTCTGAGCCGATTGGCCTACGCTTTCTCTTCACTGCCATTGAGTCTGGCAAGTCTGGCCCATTGAGTCTGTACCAACTCTCCGAAACAGCATCTCACTCAGGACCACCCCCTCGCCCTATCCTTTTAACCCCACACATTTACCATGGCTAAACCACCTATACAATCCTAAACATCTTTGGACCATAAAGGGCAATTTAGCATGGTCAATCCACCTACCCTACACACCTTTGGGCAGTAAGGGGCAATTAGCCCCACTGGCCTGCTTTGTCATTCAATATGATAATGGCTGATCTCATCTCAATCTCAACTCTATTTTCCATAACCCTTCAACCCATCACTAATTAAAATCTGTCCATCTCCTCCTTAAATTTACTCAAAGTCACGACATATATTGCACTCTGGGGCAAAGAACTTTACAGATTCATGACCTTTTGAGGCCAGGATTCTCCCAAAATAAAAGTGCCCAATGGGTGGGAAAACAGGAGTGTTTTCCGCCCATTTTTAGCACACCTACCAGAGCGAATCTCTGACACTCTGAGCATTGCAGAGTGTCTCAGAGTGATTCACTCTGGTAAGTGGTGGGTGGGGCCTATTCCCAGCCGAGATGCCGGCGGTATAGTGCTGAGTGGGCCATTGTGCATGTGCCGATCTGTCAGAGTGCGGTGGCACTCCATTGCCGGCCTCCTGATTGTTGGCCTCCGATCGCTAGTCAGCCCCGTAACCCCTCTGATCGTCAGCCTTTCAGAACCCCTCCATCCCCTGATCGTTGGTCTATCGAACCTCCCCGAGCCAGCCCTGATCTCCCCCCCTCCTCCCTTCCTCCCCTGGGTCACCCCAATCTCCCCCCGTCCCCGGCCGTAGTTTCTCCTCATCTCTGTTTTAAACCTGCTCCCCTTATCCTCGGACAATGACCTCTTGTTCTAGATTGCCCCAGAAGAGGAAGCATCCTCTCTATGTCCACTTTGAACTGAGAGCGAGACCTTCCCCAAGCCCTTAAAAAACACCTGCCACAAAGAACCATAGAATCCCTACAGTGTCGGAGGAGGCCATTCGACCCATCGAGTCTGCACCAACATCTCCGAAAGAGCATCATGTGACAGATGTTAGGCTAACTGGCCTGTAGTTTCCCACTTTCTGGATGGGATTTTCCGGCCGCGCTTGCCCCAAGACCAGAATGTCCCACCCGAGGTCAACGGACCTTTGCACGGTCCGCCCCCGGCCTCTACAATTTCCCGCGGGACAGGAAAATTCCACCCTCTGTCTCTCTAGCTTTCTGAACAAAGGAGTTAAATTAGCAATTTTCCAATCTAATGGAAACTTTCCTGTATCTAGGGGGCTTGGGAATATTAAAACCAACGCGTCAGCTATCTCACTTGCCACTTGTTTTAAGAGCCTGTGATGAAGTCCTAGGTCAAGGCTAAGACCCAGGTACTTGTCAATCCCACAGCTCCACCACTCTGCTCAGTGCCAAAGAACAAAGAACAAAGAACAGTATAGCACAGGAAACAGGCTCTTTGGCCCTCCAAGCCTGTGCCGCTCCTTGGTCCAACTAGACCAATCGTTTGTATCCCTCCATTCCCAGGCTGCTCATGTGACTATCCAGGTAAGTCTTAAACGATGTCAGCGTGCCTGCCTCCACCACCCTATTTGGCAGCGCATTCCAGGCCCCCACCACCCTCTGTGTAAAAAACATCCCTCTAATATCGGAGTTATACTTCGCCCCTCTCACCTTGAGCCCGTGACCCCTTGTGAACGTCACCTCCGACCTGGGAAAAAGCTTCCCACCGTTCACCCTATCTATCCCCTTCATAATCTTGTACACCTCTATTAGATCTCCCCTCATTCTCCATCTTTCCAGGGAGAACAACCCCAGTTGACCCAATCTCTCCTCATAGCTAAGACCCTCCATACCAGGCAACATCCTGGTAAACCTTCTCTGCACTCTCTCTAACGCCTCCACGTCCTTCTGGTAGTGCGGCGACCAGAACTGGACGCAGTATTCCAAATGTGGCCTAACCAGCGTTCTATACAGCTGCATCATCAGACTCCAGCTTTTATACTCTATACCCCGTCCTATAAAGGCAAGCATACCATATGCCTTCTTCACCACCTTCTCCACCTGTGTTGCCACCTTCAAGGATTTGTGGACTTGCACACCTAGGTCCCTCTGTGTTTCTATACTCCTGATGACTCTGCCATTTATTGTATAACTCCTCCCTACATTATTTCTTCCAAAATGCATCACTTCGCATTTATCCGGATTAAACTCCATCTGCCACCTCTCCGCCCAATTTTCCAGCCTATCTATATCCTGCTGTATTGCCCGACAATGCTCTTCGCTATCCGCAAGTCCAGCCATCTTCGTGTCCTCCGCAAACTTGCTGATTACACCAGTTACACCTTCTTCCAAATCATTTATATATATATCACAAATAGCAGAGGTCCCAGTACAGAGCCCTGCGGAACACCACTGGTCACAGACCTCCAGCCGGAAAAAGACCCTTCGACCACTACCCTCTGTCTCCTATGGCCAAGCCAGTTCTCCACCCATCTAGCCACTTCCTGGTAATTGTAGTCACTCCCAGCCCCTGATTGACAGCTATTTCTGGGATGTCACTTGTATCTTCTATGGTGAAGAGTGATGCAAAATAAACATTTAGTTCACCTGCCATCTCCTTATTTTAATTATTAATTCCCCAGATGCACTTTCTATAGGACCAATGTTCACTTTGTTAACTCTTTTCTTTTTTGAATATCAATAGTGACTCACTCACCTGATGAAGGAGCAGCGCTCCGAAAGCTTGTGCTGCCAAATAAACCTGTTGGACTTTAATCTGGTGTTGTGAAACTTCTTATTGTGCTTACCCCAGTCCAACGCCGGCATCTTCACATCATAGGTGCAAATGGACAAGCCCACACAACGTTTCCTCTGCTCCCTTTCCAGTGCTATCACATACCTACTATGATGTGGATTCCAGAACTGCACACAGTACTCTAGCTGTGGCCTAACCAACATTTTATATAGTTCCAGCATAACCTCTCTGTCTTGTGGAATCTTCCTTTCAGTTTCAGCGATACTTTTCACATAACACTCTGTCACATGTTTTCCAATTACTCCAGCCAGAGCTAATCCACTGCTTAATTTTCATTTCCATATTTCTATTTTCTGTCACCGCTAACCCAGGAGCTTACAGTTAATTTCTCCGAGTATTGATCAGTGTAAAATGAGGTGAGATCAGCTGAATCAGCAGAAGATGATTGGGGAATGTTAGACATGAGCTATGTCAAATGGGAACAAAGTTTTGTGTTCGTTAATGAGGTTTTAAAACATCTCGCCTAAATTAGCCCCAACCACTAAACTGACCTTGACGTATTTTGCATGGTAGATAAACATCAAGAAACCAACCATACATAAGTGATTGGTTAACACAAGAATATGTTGGTTTATTAAGGATTTGAGAAGTTGGCAGCAATTTGACCACAGTTGGAGAACGTCTAAGTTAGTTGCTTCTTCAGGATAAACTGAAACTAGGTGATGGCCGAGAGGTATTATCGCTAGACTATTCATCCAGAAATTCAGCTAATGTTCTGGAGACCTAGGTTCAAATCCCACTATGGCAAATGGTGGAATTTGAATTCAATAAAAATATCTGGAGTTAAGAATTTACTGACGACCATGAAACCATTGTCGAAAAAACCTATCTTGTTCATTAATGTCTCTTAGGGAAGGAAAAGTGCCGTCCTTACCCGGTCTGACCGACATGTGTCCAGAGCCACATTAATGTGGTTGACTCTCAATTGCCCGCCAAGGTCAACTAGGGTTGGGCAATACATGCTGCCCAGCCAGCGACGCCCATGTCCCACGAATGAATTAAAAAAAAACCTAAGGCTGAATCACAATGATGCATTGCATCATTTCTCTCGTAATGGATACAGAAAATATAACACGGCATCCCCCTTACAAATAATCAGAACTATTTACAGTGTATGGAAATGCTTAATTACACATTACCAGTTATGAACTAAAAAACCCATAAACACCCTGAAGCATAGTGATGGTAGGCTTATATGTTCAACTTACTAAACATAATGTTAGCTTGAGATTGTTGAATTTATTTACAGTGCTCTGTGGGAGTGTCATATTTGGTTTTCCTTTGGAATTTGCTTTAGAAATCATAGAAACCCTACAGTGCAGAAAGAGGCCATTTAGCCCATCAAGTCTGCACCGATCACAATCCCACCCAGGCCCTACCCCCATATCCTGACATATTTACCCACTAATCCCTCTAACCTACACATCTCAGGACGCTAAGGGGCAATTTTTTAGCATGGCCATTCAACCTAACCCGCACATCTTTGGACTGTGGGAGGAAACAGGAGCACCCAGAGGAAACCCACACAGACACGAGGAGAATGTGCAAACTCCACACAGACAGTGACCCAAGCCGGGAATCGAACCCAGGTCCCTGGAGCTGTGAAGCAGCAGTGCTAACCACTGTGCTACCGTGCCGCCCAAGATCTTGTTAGATCTTGTTTAGATCTTGTTCTGGACACAATGGAGTTACACAGCATTTGAGAATTCGGTACTTCCCTAATTTGACTTGTTTCATTTCACACCCACATAAAGATGTACCAGAACAGACCCCATCCCCAAATTAATTTAATGAGTGGTGTAGTATGCCTTAAAAGGATAGCAGCATGCCATTCACTTGGAAGAAATTGTCATGTGATCATGCTTTAGTTTCCCTTTTGATTTTAGCAGAGCACAGATGCACAGCTCTGCAGCTCTGATGCCTTCAAGCTTTATACCCATGCGCATTGGCTCTCATGTGCCTAGTTTAAATAAATTAACCCACAACACGATTACCAAATCCCTTATGAGTGATTGCTGCATCTCTATCATTATCACTCCATGACATGGTGTGCAGAAATGGTTCCTCCTAAATAACATGACCTGGTCGGAAGAGTGTCACGGTGGCACAGTGGTTAGCACTGCTGCTGCACAGCGCCAGAGACCCAGGTTCGATTCCCAGCTTGGGTCACTGTCTGTGTGGAGTCTGCACATTCTCCCCTTGTCTGCGTGGGTTTCCTCCAGATGCTCTGGTTTCTTTCCACACTCCAAAGATGTGGAGGTTAGATGGATTGGCCATGCTAAATTGCCCCTTAGTGTCAGGGGAACTAGCTAGAGTAAATACATGGGCTTATGGGGATAGGGCCTAGGTGGGATTGTTCTCAGTGCAGACTCGATGGGCCAAATGGCCTCCTTCTGAACTGTAGAATTCTATGATTTTATAACCATGCCAAAGGGCAGGAGACACTGCTTGCCATTTTGGTCAGACTGCAACAAAGTCGAAGCACTGGAGAATGTTGTGAACACAGCGTTCTGACTGCACAGCCAAGCTTTGTAAACACAGCGCACTAATTAAAAACTGGTAAGGAGACAGATCCCTCATGGTGAGATTGTCATAACATAATATCATAACATTCAAGGCTACGGGACAAGTGCAGGAAAATAGGATTAGCGCAACTTTAATGGTAGTTATTGTCGGTACAGACCCAATGGGCCGAATGGCCTTTTCTGTGCTGTATGACTCCGTTGCAGCTCCTGGTGTGTCAGATGAGTAAGCGGGATAGCATGTCAAGAGGACTAGCACCGAGTTAGCTCATTCAGGATCAGCACGTGACTAGGATGTAGTTTGGATCGATAGTGAGAGAGGGAAAGTAAAATATAAATGCAAAAATCTTTGCAAAAAAAGTTAGGTCAGAGAGGGTTGTGATTATAATGGGTGGAGCTTCAGAAAAGCATGTGTAAAGAGCTACAGTGACACTCAGCCCAGGTACTATCGGAGAAGGAAGGTCAAAGGGATCTTAACAAATGTCCACAAAACTCCCCAGTTTGAAGTGGGATGCAGATGACCTACTTTCTGAAATCAATATGTTTAAACAGCGTACAGAGCTTTGGTTTCTTATTTCAGGTGTGCCTGAACCAGACAAACAAGCCAAAAAAATTCACCTAGCAATTGGAAATGAAGGTCTGCACACATAGGACGCACAGTAAGAAGTCTCACAACACCAGGTTAAACTCCAACAGGTTTATTTGGTAGCAAATACCATAAGCTTTCGGAGCGCTGCCCCTTCGAAGGGGCAGCGCTCCGAAAGCTTATGGTATTTGCTACCAAATAAACCTGTTGGACTTTAACCTGGTGTTGTGAGACTTCTTACTGTGCTTACCCCAGTCCAACGCCGGCATCTCCACATCATCACATAGGACGCGTCAGGATTAACAGCTGAAGAGTTAAATGATCCCCAGTGGATTACGTTGGAAGGTTGGTTCAGGATAATGTTATATTTCTGTATTCATTGACTCGAGTTAATGTCATTTTGACAACAGACTTCAGATTCTCTAGACATCGTCACCAGCAGATGCTGAGTTAGGGATACGTCCTGAGATTTTTTTTCGGATGCATTGCTGGCAGACAGAAAGAGTTGGTGCTTGCATCCACCCTCATGGAAGTACTGCAGAAAGATCTGCTAGACAAGCAGAAAATGTACAGCATCTAACAACTACTCACAAAAGGAAATAAAGTATGAAGTGTTCCCCACAGGTTGATGAAACTTACAGGTCCTGAGTACAACCCCAATTGTTGACGCACTCACTAGAACACCCAAACCTAGCAAGGTACCTGGGAGGTGTGGCCTTCTGCATGAACCAGCTTCCCAGCAATCTCTGCAAGCTGATATTCTTCAACAACTTGAACTTTTGGTCTAATAGGTTTCTACCCAATCGAATACAAAGTTAAATTTTGCACTCGGGTGAAGCTGTGACAGATCATCCAATTTACATCGTGGAGGAAATTTAGAGATTTCTTTGGGATTCTCCTAGACCACTCCAGGAATTCTGTCCAGAAAACTCCTGATAAGCTCAGCAGGACCTGAGTTGAGAGTTTATACAGGTTCCTTTGTGGGCCTGTGAGAGACCTCGAGAGGGAAAGTGAAGAGAATCATTCCCAGAGGGATTGTTACTGAACACAGATAAATATTGATCGGGACACCACAGATAACTCCCCTGCTCTTTTTTGGAGTAGCAGTATGGGATCTTTTACTTCCTGGTCATTTCTATCATTGCTGATTGTAGGATCTACGTTTCAAAAGAGGGCTTTGCTGCAGTGGGTGCCTGGTGTGAACAGCAGGTAGGATCACGCCCCCTGTCTCACCATTGTGCGATAAATATTGATCGGGACACCAAGGGTAACTCCCCTGTTCTTTTTCAAAGTAGTATCATAGAATCATAGAATCCCTACAGTGCAGAAGGAGGCCATTCGGCCCATCGAGTCTGCACCGACCACAATCCCACCCAGACCCTACCCCCACATATTTTACCCGCTAATCCTTCTAACCTACGCATCTCAGGACTCTAAGGGGCAATTTTTTTTTTTTAACCTGGCCAATCAACCTAACCCGCACATCTTTGTAGTATGGGACCTTTTACTTCCTCTTTAATGGTGAGACAGGAGGCGTGATCTTACCGGCTGTTCACACCACGCTCACACTGCAGCAAAGTCGGAGAATTTGGCGGCCAGCCAAATCTCTGTTCACTGCAGCGGGATGGGAAAATCCCATTGGTAAGATACAGCCTGGGACTCAGTTTAAACTTTCACCAGAAAGATAGAATCCATACTGCGCAGAATGAGGCCATTTGACCCATTGAGTCTGCACCGGCCACAATCCCACCCAGGCCCTATCCCCATGTATTTATGCTAGCTAGTCCCCCTGATACTAAGGACCAATTTAGCATGGCCAATCCACCTAATCTGCTCATCTTTCGGACTGTGGGAGGAAACTGGAGCACACGGAGGAAACCCACGCAGACACGGGGAGAATGTGCAAACTCTACACAGACAGTAACCCAAGCCGGAAATTGAACTCGGGTCCCTGGCGCTATGAGGCAGCAGTGCCAACCACTGTGCCACCGTGCCTTTGACATCTTTGGCAATGCATCACTCCCTCAATCCTGCACTGAAGATACAGAGTACAGTATTAGGAATGGGTTAACAGCCACCTTCTACTTAATTCCTAAATTGGATGTTAATCATTTAATAGAAGTCACTGTGGCACTGGTGTTGGGGTGTGTGTGTTAAGTTATAAAAGAGAATAAATTGAGTTTGTGAAGAAGCTGGATTTGCATCATCTTTTATCATTGGACTGCAACTGAGAGATTGAGCATTGGTAGCAGAGGATGGTTGCGACTCCAGATAAAGGACTGCAAGTTACGACTTTTTGGAAGGAAAAAAAAAGAGAAGACTTCACTCAGCATTCCAATCAATCAAAGAAGTGAATGGGATACAACAAAATGGCTGAAACCAGGGTAAAACTGTGAGGATATAACTATCTACCATTTTTCTCAGACACTGAATCTTATGACCAGTGGAGAAGTGAAGTCATCATGTGGACTATGGTAACCGGTTTAGGAAAAAGAAAACAAGGAATGGCCTTGGCTCTTTCTTTGCCATATAGAAGTAGAATTAGACACAAAGAATTTTTTGAATTGGACTTGGAACATTTGAACTCGGAGGAAGATCTGGATAATTTATTAAACCTTATGGATCAGATTTATCAAAAGGATGACTTATTAAGTGAGTATGAAACCTGGTCAGATTTTGATAGATTTCGGAAATACGAGGATATTTCTGTTGAAGACTATGCGATGGAATTTAATGGTCTCTGTATAAGGCTGCAAAAACACCGCCTGGAATTTCCACAGTCTGTGTTTGCATTCAAGTTACTGGACTGTGCTAAAGCCATAAATATGGATAGGCTGCTGGTTTTGACAGGAGTTAAATTTGCAGACAAACATGCCTCATACAAGCAAATGTCAGAGGCCTTAAAAATATTTAGGGAAACATTCTATTCCCCATGGCTCTTATGACACAAATAGGAAACAGACTGTGGCAGATAGGATGGAGAAATCATACAGGCACAAGCCGGCTATGGGAATATGGCAGAAGGTTGGGACCCAGAAATTATGAGGACAGAAACCCCTTTAATTCTATAACAGGAGGAAGGACATAGAGAATGGTAGCAGAAAAGTGAACCTCAGAAATGCCCTGGGTATGATTAATCGGTGTTTTCAGTGTGACTTTAAATTTCGTTATGCTTTCAACTGTCCAAAATAATCTAATAGCGTGTTTGAAGCTACACATGACATGGAGGAATCAGAAGAGGAAAGAGATGGTGACCAGAAAGAAGGCATTGTCTTAGTAATGAGAAACTTTACTCCTGTAATGAGAGTTTTGGTTGCAGAAACCTCTAATTGTGCTGTATTGGACAGTGGCTGCACATCTACCATGTGTGGAATTGACTGGTTAAAATATTACCTGGACTCTTTAAATGCTGAAAATCGGAACAAGGTTAAAGTATTTGAAAGTTCCACAAGTTTCAGGTTTGGGGATGATAATACCCTGAAGTCACTGAAAAGAGTGGTGATGCCTTGCAATATTGCCGGAGTGAATCATTTCATTAGCACAGATGTTGTGTCAAGTGAGATACCTTTGCTTCTGTGTAGACCATCGATAAAGAAAGCACGCGTGAAATTGGATATGGAAAAGTGATAAGGCAACAGTTTTTGGAAAAATGGTGGACTTACAATTTGCAGTCAGGACACTACTGTATTCCATTAATGAAAAATAATTTTTCGGGTAAAGAGGTTAAGGAAGTGTTATTAGCATCCGGAAACGGGACTTTAGCTGCTAAAAATCTCATTGTGTTAAAGTTGCATTGGCAACTTACACATCCATCTCCTCAGAGGCTGCAAAATGTATTAAAGGATGCAGGGGGTAAGAGATGAGGACCATACTAAGCTTATAGAACAGGTCAGTGATTGCTATGAGGTTTGTAGGAAGTACAGAAGGACACCATCACGACCGATAGTAACTCTACCTTTGGCCAGAGATTTTAACAACGTTGTGGTTATGGACCTTAAGATCTGGGATAAGGCAAACAATATATTCATTGACCTTTCGTTATCTGTTGCTAAGTTTCACCTCTTGGTCATAAGGTTGTGGGTTTGAGTGTCACTTAAGAGGCTTGAGCACAAAATCCAGGTTGACACTCCAGCGCAACATCGATCAATATTGTATCCTCAACCAATATCACGAAAACAGATTATCCAGGTGTTCCATTGGTGCAGTGTTGTGGGATCTTGCTGTGTGCAAATTGACTGCTGAGTTTCCTGCTTTACAATGGTGACTGCTCTTCAAATGTACTTTGCCAGCTGTAAAAACATTGGAACATCCCAACGCCATGGAAGATGCTATTAACAATGATCATGTTAATATTAATTAACAATATCAGCTAATATAGGATTCAGGAAGGAATGTTGGATGGTGAGAGAGCAGGAGATGGGTCAGGAGAGAACATGGAGGGAGATACTAGAGAACGATGACAGTTTCATTTTGTTCTTTCATGGGATGTGGGCATCGCTGGCACATCAGCATGTACTTCCCATCTCTAATTTCCCTTGAACTGAGTGACTAACCAGAAATCTTTCTTCTTTGATCTTTTGCATTTGCAGGAATGTTTCCTCTGAGCTTGCATCATATTACATAAAATCTATAGCAGTGGAATAGGCCATTCAGACTAACTGGCCTAGTCAGCATTAATATTCCACACAAGCCTCCTCCCAGTCTAATTTCAGCGACTCACCTTGGCCCCAAGCCTCCAGGTTCTTTCCTCCTGATATATGTACATCAATTCTCTCCTTCAGTGCCTCAGCGCTATTTATACCATGGCAAGTTCTACATTCCCACAAGTCTCCATGGAAAGATAAATCTCCTCGCAATCTTTTATCTTTCAATAAGATTCCCTTTCACTCTTCTAAACTCTCAGCAGTTAGAAATCCATTCTACGTAGCCTCTCAACCTTGGAGACCTCTGTGACCCAAGGAATGAATGAATTGAATCCTTTCCCTATGACCCTATCAAAAACCTTAAATTTAAAAATTGCTATCTAGCCTCCTTCTTAGTCTTCACTTTCCCAGACATCAGGGGGTGGTTTCTGGAGGTGTTCATTGTGGGCGAGAATGGCGACACCAGCGGAAATTCTCGTCAGACTGCGGGAATGGAAATCACGGTGGTGAGATCTCATTCTCTGCTTTTCCTTTCCTCTCTTGCGTGATGTAATGAGGTTTTATCTAAGTTCATTTTAATGAATTAATATATGATTAGAGGGCTTTCTGCCAATTGCTCCCCCCACATGGACGGCACGGTAGCACAGTGGTTAGCACTGCTGCTTCACAGCTCCAGGGACCTGGGTTCGATTCCCGGCTTGGGTCACTGTCTGTGTGGAGTTTGCACATTCCCCTCGTGTCTGCGTGGGTTTCCTCCAGGTGCTCCGGTTTCCTCCCACAGTCCAAAGATGTGCGGGTTAGGTTGATTGGCCATGCTAAAATTGCCCCTTAGTGTCCTGAGATGCGTAGGTTAGAGGGATCAGCGGGTAAAAAGATGTAGGGATATGGGGGTAGGGCCTGGGTGGGATTGTGGCCGGTGCAGACTCGATGGGCCGAATGGCCTCTTCCTGCACTGTAGGGTTACTATGATTTCTATGAAGCTCGTCGGCGTGATGTCACAGATATTTAAAAAGGTGAACCAGTCAAGGGGAACCCACCAGGGGCACACAGGTAAGTATAGACCCCTGGGGGGTGGGGGAAAAGGGACATGACCGGGCAATGCCCCTGACACCCTGACCGTTCCACTCTAAAAATGCCAACCTTGGCCATACCAGGGGCAGGCCCCATTGGGAAAATTCATTGGGGATGTGGTTTTCCCCTTGTGTGTGTATGAGTGGGGGTGTTGCCTCAGTGCTTTTGGGTGAGGGAGGGTTGTTACCTGTATCTGTGGGGGGATAGTATCAAAGAATCCCGACAGTACAAAAGGAGGCCATTCAGACCATTGAGTCTGTACCAACCACAATCCCAGCCAGGCCCTATTCCCACAACCGCACACATTTATCCTGCTAATTCCCCTGACACTAGGGTCAATTTAGCATGGCCAATCAATCATAACCCACACATCTTTGGACTGTGGGAGGAAACCGGAGCACCCAAAGGAAACCCACGTGGGCACAGGGAGAAAGTGCAAACTCCACACAGACAGTGACCCAAGCCAGGAATTGAACCTGAGAGCCTGGTGCTCTGAGGCAGCAGTGCTAACCACTGTGCCACCGTGCCGCCCTGGTGTTTTGCTTGTTTAAACGGCACCCTGATCTCTGTAGAGCTCCGCCCTGCCAAAGTGAGGGCAAAAAAACCATACCCCAGATTTTCTGTGCACAGAGAATCTGGAGAGAAAACTTGGCTGTGCAGCTGGGGGGCTGCACACCAGTGTCCACACCACTGCCAGCATTCTGTGCACAGGGTACAAAATTCCACCCATCAACTTGCATTTACATAGCACCTTTCCAAATTCCAAACGCACTTCATTGAAATGTTCCTGAATAAAACTTAGTCCGAGCTACATCAGCATGGGTGATGAAAAGCTGAGTTGAAGTGGGATGTTATAAAGACTGCCTTAAAGGAAAAGAGAGAGAGAGAGAGAGAGTGGTGGAGAAGTTTACAGAGAATTCCAAAGCTTAAATCCTAAACACCTGAAAACACACTCCGCATTAAAGGAATTTGAGGAGGACCTTTTATTATTATTATTATTATTATTTATTTATTAGTCACAAGTAGACTCCCATTGATACTGCAATGAAGTTACTGTGAAAATCCCCTAGTTGTCACACTCCAGCACCTGTTCAGGTACACTGAGGGAGAATCTAGCATAGCCAATGCACCTAACCAGAATCATTTGGCAGTGATCAACTCCTGATAAGAGAGAATCAAACAAGTGCCTGCAAGACAGATGAGAGACAATACATTCCAGGACTTTGGAAAGGAAAAGGAGGTTAGTGATGGGCTGATAGTTTGTGAGATCAGGATTGTATTAAACTGGACTCCATTTTCCTGCAATTTTGTGGAATGTTGCTCTGGCAGGTTTTAGGGTTCATTTCTGGATCGCAGAGGATTGCTCACCGAGCAGTTCACATGTCACAGAGCAAGGTGAGTTACATTAAAAATTACTAAAACCTTTAGGATTTCAGCAGGAGGTAGAACCAACTGCATTCTAATCAACAGCAAGCTTTAAAATGTCATTCTGATATATCCTACCTACCAGTCTCACCAATCTTCAAACTAATTTACCACAAGAGTTTCCTCGGAGATTCTAATGGTAATTACTATTACCTTTTGGCCATTAGTGTCCTCCTTTGGCTAGAGGAATTGGGCAGCTGGGTCAGTGTTCCGTGGCTAGTGTCAATTATCTTTAATGTCTTTGTTCTTCAGAGACCAGGGGGACAGTGTGAGCAGAAAACTGCAGACATGTGATTGAAAGCAGCTAGATAGGACACCAGCTGGTTTTGAAATGACTGCTAGCAAAGGCTTATGAGTTTGAACATTTCCCAGGAGGAATGGGATTAGAATTTTGGCTCTATTTGGGACAGCGGAGTGTGTCATTACAGAGAAATTTTATTGCTCCTGAAACCCCTGGTTCTATCAGTCCAGGGGTCAAAGGGTTCCAAATCCAGCCACAGATCAACATTCCTGGTTTTGTCCAAATTAAATTCCTGAAGATCTGAATCTCGATTTTATTTTTTAAATTTTGTAACCACGTTTGTCTAGCTCTGTAAATTACCTTTCCTCACCTCTAGTACGGATTATAATTTTCACTCACGCTCTCACTCAGTTCCTTGTGTGTCCTAAGCAATCTTTCCCTCCCTCTGATCCCTGTGCGTGTCATGTTCAGTCTCTGTGCGTATCTTTGATTGCATCTCTCACTGTGTTTATCAGTGATTCTCGCTCTTGCTTTGTCCCCGTGTGCTTCTGTGATTCTCCCATTGTATCCACAGAAAACTCAGTACAGCATGGTATTTTTAAATAAACTTTCTGACTTAACTTAAACCATGTACCATTTACCAGAACTTCTCGACATTAGGAACAAATGAAATAGTTCACAACTTGTGCGAGGTTTACTAATTTGCAGCTTTAATTGGGACACGTTTCTGTCAATATTGTACATGCCATTCTGTACAATGTAGGATCACAAATGGTCAGCTACGGGGGGTGGGGGGGGGGGGTGAATTTCCTCTGGTTCAGCACAATTAACGGGAAAGGAATTTTTCCAATGACGAAACTGACATGGAAGCAGTTCCTGTGTTTTGTTCGGAACAGTGCCCAGTCTCCTGTCTTCAGTGTGAGGGTTGGACTGTCTTATTAAATGTTGCATACAGCAGCACTTCTCAAACTATTTTCCAATACAACCCCATTTTAACACTTGATAATGAATGTGAGCTCAGAGGCCAACAAAAGCAACATTCACCAGTTAATTATTAACATTCAGATAGTCAACATATAGTCCTTTAGACACCATGCCCCCTTCAGGCACCATGCCCTAAGAGGGCATTGGCGACCCCAGACCTCCATTGGGTTGGTCCATGATTAATCATGGCAATGTATTGTAGTGGTTTGCCATTGCCTTCTGCAGTGGAACTAAGAAACTCTCCCACTCATACTGCCTATCAGCCAGCATATCAGAAGGATTTACAGACTGATTCTCAACCTGTTTGATTACATTATGAAGTCACCTTCTGTGGCCATCAGGTCCTGGAGCTGCTGACCCAGTGGTAGTGTTGCCATCCACTATGCCACAAACCATGCCATAGATTTCATCACATATATATGAAAATCTGTGTTTATAAGGCACTTTGCAAAAATGTTATTATTTGATGTATTTACTAGTTCATTACTTCAGCTGAGCTCCTTCAGCTTAAGGGCTTGGTCAGGGAGCAATGGAAGCCAAGGTTGAGGGTCTAGATGTAGTTGATGTTGGAGGCCGGGTCCTTCTGCAGCACCAGAGTGATGAGGTTGGGCTCAGACAGGCCGCAGCTCAGCAGCAGAGGCATCACTGCCAGGTTTGTCATTGGGGGCTAGGCTTTGAGACTCATTGAAGTGGCTACGTGCAGGTGCCCATGGCCCAGAACAAGAGAATGAGAGATGAGCAGTGCAAGGGAAGGGCTGGATGTCGGCTGGGCCTTGGTACCAGTGTGGGGAATAGTCTCAGAGGAGGGGCATTGTGGGTGAAGCAATGCATTGAGGTTTTCTGATATTTCAGCCAATTATACCAGGTATATACCATGGAGTGCAACATCCTGCAGACCCAGGAAACTCAACTGTCTCTTCCATTACAAGCTGGGGTGTATACAACATCTTTTAAAAAGGGTCAAAAGTCTTTCAAATGAAATTGAGGAAATTCGAAGCCATTTTGTATAATCATTGACTCATCACCAGTAACCTCTGTGGTGAACCATCGTTGGTTCCCACTGGATAGTGCTGAGCCAGGCTCTGGCCAGTACTACAAAGATGTACATATGTTACTGTTGGGTTGTGCTATTGTTGCTGTTGGGGTTAGGGTGGGGTTGTTACACCTTTGTACTGTAGTGTTGTGGCACATCCCAGTCGGGCTCCGCCTCCTGGGAGAGGTATAAGAGTCCCTGCTCTGGCCGGGACCCTTCAGTCTGGGATACTTATATAAGTTCTGGTAGCTTCGTTAACAGTAAATAAAAGCCTTTCATTTACTGAGCTTCAGGCCTCGTGTTTGAGTAACGCATCAATTTTATTTACTGTCGTTAAACTCTCGTCGAGAAAAAAAAAGAGAGAGAGTGTGGAGCAAATTCTGAAGCCGGAACGCCTTACGCTAGATCCACGTGCGGTGGGCGCTTCTAACACCTTCGACCACTGGCTGAAGTGTTTCGAAGACTACCTGGCAGCCTCCGCAGCGGTCACCACAGATGATGACAGACTCCGGGTCCTCCATGCGAGGGTAAGCGACACTGTCTACCTCGCGATCCGTGCGGCCACCAATTATCCTAAAGCTCTCGAGCTTCTAAAGAAGCGCTATACCAAACCACCTAACGAGATACACGCTCGTTACCTCCTAGCCACTCGACGACGGCAGTCTGGCGAAACGATGGAGGACTATGCCAATGAGCTCTTACAGCTAGCCAGGGGCTGTGACTGCAAAGCTGTGTCGGCTGAGCTGAGCATGTACAACCTCGCCCGAGATGCGTTTGGGGTCGGATCGTCGTACATTCGACTTAAACTGTTGGAGAAGGGTAACCTTAATCTTACCCAGGCCATCGAGTTAGCAGAGATGCTCGAGTCGGCCTCCAAAAGCTTAGTTTTATATCCGGAGGACCATGTGGAGACAACGTGGCAGGAGCAGTCGCAAATCCCTCCTCGTCCCTCGGGTTCGAAATGCTGTGTAATGGTGTGCTCCCATTCGGGCCAGACGACGGCAGCAGCCCCGTACGGCCCGCGGTGCTATTTCTGTGGAGGAGCGAAGCATACTCGGCAAAAGTGTCCCGCTAAAGCTGTGTTGTGCAGCGCATGCGATAAAAAAGGGCATTATTCAAAAATGTGCCGATCTAAACCCAGGAACGGCAGAGCGGCCTGCGATTCTTCAGAGCTCGGGTCTTCGTCGTCGAAGTCGTCGCGGGGTTCGTCCACGTGCGAGACCAGGACGACGCCATTACGGTCGACGGAGTCGGAGGAGTATGACCACCAGGGGACGCTGAGTTTGGCGCCCTCACCCACGTGCGATTCATGGGGGCAGCCATGTTGGTCAACACTGACCACGAACGACCAGCAGGGGTCCTCCTCATCGACTTCAGCTGCCTGCAGTGGCGCTCATGAACCAACGGTGGCGTCGATCATCCTGGACCAGGCCAAGCCTCATAGACTTGACAAATCTATGATGGATATCCAGGTAAATGACCACATGATTTATTGTCTGTTTGACAGCGGGAGCACTGAGAGCTTTATCCACCCAGACACTGTGAAGCGGTGTGGACTCCAGATTCAACCTGCCAGACAGACAATCTCTATGGCATCAAGGTCCCGGTCTGTTGCCGTGCTAGGGAGTTGCGTGGTAACCTTGAAGGTGCAAGGCACAGTTTACAAGCGTTTCAAGCTCCTTGTGTTGCCGTATCTTTGCGCGCCAATACTTCTCGGACTAAACTTCATGGTCCACTTGAGGAGTGTAATCCTATAGAACGGTGGGCCACTCCCTTCACTGGCAGTGGGAAAACAGCAGCAGCCTCCAAATTGCCCAACGCGCCCCGCCTGCAGCCTCTCGACGCTGAAGATCACCACATCCTCCTTGTTCCAGAATCTTGTGCCAGGCTGCAAGCCCATCGCGACGAAAAGTAGGCGTTACAGCACTGAGGATCGGATCTTCATTAGATCTGAGGTTCAGCGGCTCCTCAAAGAAAGGATCATACAACCCAGTGCTAGTCCGTGGAGAGCGCAGGTCGTGGTGGTCAAGAGCGGGAACAAACCCCGGATGGTCATTGACTACAGTCAGACGATTAACCGATATACGCAGCTGGATGCGTATCCCCTCCCGCGCATATCTGATATGGTCAATCAGATTGCGCAGTACCGGGTGTTCTCCACCATAGACCTCAAGTCTGCCTACCACCAACTCCCCATTCGCCCAGAGGACCGACAATACACGGCTTTTGAGGCGGATGGTCGCTTGTATCACTTTCTCAGGGTTCCCTTTGGTGTCACCAATGGGATCTCGGTCTTCCAGCGTGCTGTGGACCAGAACGGGCTGCGGGCTACCTTCCCGTACCTGGATAATGTCACCATCTGCGGCCATGACCAGCAGGACCACGACACAAACCTCCTGAACTTCTTACGCACTGCGTCGCGCCTGAATTTGACCTACAACAGGGAGAAGTGTGTATTTCGTACGCGCCGTTTAGCCATCCTAGGATACATGGTGGAAAACGGGGTCATTGGCCCTGATCCAGACCATATGCGCCCCCTTTCTGAACTTCCCTTACCTGCTAGTGCAAAAGCACTGAGAAGATGCTTAGGCTTCTTCTCTTATTATGCGCAGTGGGTTCCCAACTACGCGGATAAAGCCCGTCTGCTCATTAAGTCCACAACTTTTCTCTTAACGCCAGAGGCCCGATTGGCCTTCGATAAATTGAAAGCCGACATCGCGAAAGCTATGATGCACGCTGTAGACGAGTCCATCCCCTTTCAGGTGGAGAGCGATGCATCTGATTTCGCCCTGGCCGCCACACTTAACCAGGCGGGCAGGCCTGTCGCATTTTTTTCCCGCACCCTCCAAGGCCCCGAAATTCGGCATTCAGTGGTGGAAAAGGAGGCCCAGGCCATTGTGGAGGCCGTCAGGCACTGGCGCCATTACTTGGCGGGAAAACGGTTCACCCTGATCACGGACCAGCGGTCCGTGGCGTTCATGTTTAACAACACGCAGAGGGGCAAGATCAAGAATGACAAGATCTTGCGGTGGAGAATTGAACTCTCCACCTATAACTACGACATCATGTATCGTCCAGGGAAACTCAATGAGCCCTCGGATGCCCTCTCACGCGGAACATGCGCCAGTATACAGGAGGACTGTTTGCACGCCCTCCATAATGACTTGTGCCATCCTGGGGTCACTCGGCTCTACCACTTTATAAAAGCCCGCAACCTGCCTTACTCGGTGGAGGATGTCAGGTCAGTAACAAGGAGCTGTGGGTTTGCGCGGAATGCAAACCGCACTTTTACCGACCTGACCGGGCACATTTAGTCAAGGCCACTCGTCCCTTCGAGAGACTGAGTGTCGATTTTAAGGGCCCCCTTCCCTCAACAGATTGGAATGTGTACTTCCTCAATATCAGTGAGTACTCTCGGTTCCCTTTTGTTGTTCCCTGCTCTGATACATTCGCTGCCACGGTTATCAAGGCATTCCGTGATCTCTTTACCCTGTTCGGGTACCCTAGCTACATCCATAGCGACAGGGGCTCGTCGTTCATGAGCGATGACTTGAGGCAATTCCTGCTCTCATACGGGATTGCCTCTAGTAGGACCACGAGCTACAACCCTAGGGGTAATGGACAGGTGGAACGTGAGAATGCTACAGTCTGGAAGGCTGTCTTACTGGCTTTGAAGTCAAAAGGTCTTCCAGTCTCCCGTTGGCAAGAGGTGCTCCCTGATGCGTTCCATTCTATTCGCTCCCTCCTGTGTACGGCAACCAATGCTACTCCCCACGAGAGGATGTTCTCATTCCCTCGGAAGTCTTCCTCGGGGACCTCATTACCGTCTTGGTTGACGTACTCAGGACCCGTCCTCCTGCGGCGACATGTTAGGGCCCGCAAGTCCGACCCGTTGGTCGAACAGGTCCATCTCCTCCACGCCAACCCTCAGTATGCCTATGTGGCATACCCTGACGGGCGAGAGGACACGGTCTCGATCCGAGACCTGGCACCAGCAGGGGACGTAGCAACCCCTGTCGCTCCCATACCCCCTGTAACAAACCCTTTATCTCTTGTTTCTTCCCCGGACACGGCGCGGGCAGCATCGGGACCATTGCTTAACCGTTTTACTCCCATGTAAAGCTTGCCTGAGCCCAGAAGATGGTCGCCACCGCAGGGCGTGTCCGGATCTCCTGGACTACCGTCACCTCAGGGTCAACCGGCCTGTGAGTCCATGGAAGAACAGCTGGACGCCGCTTTGGGGAGAACGCCACCGCAAGTGCCTACTCCGGTGTCACCGCCGGTATTGAGGAGGTCACAACGACGGTGCGGTCCCCCTGACCGTCTGAACTTATAGACTGCTGACATTTTATCCTGTTTTTTTGTACCCCACCGGCCTTTGTTCTCAAAGGAGGGGTGAATGTTGTAAACCATCGTTGGTTCCCACTGGATAGTGCTGAGCCAGGGGCTGGCCAGTACTACAAGGATGTACATATGTTACTGTTGGGTTGTGCTATTGTTGCTGTTGGGGTTAGGGTGGGGTTGTTACACCATTGTATTGTAGTGTTGTGGCACATCCCAGTCGGGCTCCGCCTCCTGGGAGAGGTATAAGAGTCCCTGCTCGGACAGGACCCCTTCAGTCTGGGAGAGTTATATAAGTTCTGGTAGCTTCGTTAACAGTAAATAAAAGCCTTTCATTTACTGAGCTTCAAGCCTCGTGTCTGAATAGCACATCAACCTCAAACACCTTCATTACACAAGGTGCCCAAATCTAGCAAGGTGCCCAACAGACATCTGGGTGTTGAAAGTTGAATGGGGCGGGACAATTTGGACTCCCCATTGACATCCTCCTGACACAATGTGAATGTTCAAGGAACACAGACAATTATTTGATTTAGATATCTAACCTGTCTCCTGGGTTAGTTCTAGGACCCTGATTCAATGATTTTGAACCCGCGTTTGCCATGAGTGCAAACGGTAACGTGGGCACAAAATATCACAAGAATCAGAAAATGATTTGATTTGATTTATTATTCTCACATGTATCAGTTTACGGTGAAAAGTATTGTTTCTTGCACGCTATACAAGCAAAACATACCGTTCATAGAGAAGGAAACAAGAGAGTGCAGAATGTAGTGTGACAGTCATAGCTAGGGTGTAGAGAAAGATCAACTTAATGCAAGGTAAGTCCATTCAAAAGTCTGACAGCAGCAGGGAAGAAACTGTTCTTGAGTCGGTTGGTACGTGACCTCAGACTTTTGTATCTTTTTCCCGACGGAAGAAGGTGGAAGAGAGAATGTCTGGGGTGCGTGGGGTCCTTAATTATGCTGGCTGCTTTGCCGAGGCAGCGGGAAGTGTAGACAGAGTCAATGGATAGGAGGCTGGTTTGCGTGATGGATTGGGCTACATTCACGACCTTTTGTAGTTCCTTGCGGTCTTGGGCAGAGCAGGAGCCATACCAAGCTGTGATACAACCAGAAAGAATGCTTTCTATGATGCATCTGTAAAAGTTGGTGAGAGTCGTAGCTGCCAAATTTCCTTAGTCTTCTGAGAAAGTCGAGGTGTTGGTGGGCTTTCTTAACTATAGTGTCGGCATGGGGGGGCCAGGACAAGTTGTTGGTGATCTGGACACCTAAAAACTTGAAGCTCTCGACCCTTTCTACTTCATCCCCATTGATGTAGACAGGGGCATGTTCTCCTTTACGCTTCCTGAATTCGATGACAATCGACTTCGTTTTGTTGACATTGAGGGAGAGATTATTGTTGCCGCACCAGTTCACCAGATTCTCTACCTGTACTCTGTCACATCATTGTTTGAGATCCTCGCTGGCGTAAACTCATTTTCCGATTGCCCCCTCGCCGGTAACTCACTAATGAATGTTAATGTAATTAGCAGACTTCCCCAATATATGGTCCCCTGATATTTGGAAACCCCCACTCACCAGCATGCCATCACATCACTTCCAACTGCTTTTTTAAAAATGGAAGCAGTTGAAGGGATCAACTGGGGGGAGAACAACAATTTCAGGTAGTTCCCTGGCACTGCATCCTGGCAACTTAGCAGTGGCCCAGTCATTGCCAGGGTGGCACTGCCAGGAGCAGGCCCTCTGAGGAGCTCCATTTGGGGAAGGCCCCCCTTATGTGTGGGGAGGTTCCCCATATCCGTGGGGGTTGTGATTGTCCCAGTGTGTGTGGTAGGGGCAAGCTCCCTATATCCGTTGGGGGAAGGGGTGCATATTTTGAAGCATAGATCGGGATGCCCTTTCTAAATGGCATGCCTGAACTCTGTGAAGCCGGCATTGCCCGCTCTATCAGGCCACGCCCTGCCCTGTCCTGCCCGCCACCGTGAATGCATGAACCACGCCTTCAGATTTTTTGCGCGCAGAGCCCTGGAATATCTGGAGAGAAAACTCGGCTGTGCAGTTGGAGAGCTGCCTGCCAGCACTCAGTGCACAGAGTGGAAAATTCCTCCCCAAGTTTCAGGTAGAAATGGACAGAGGGTGTTATGAGGAGAAGGGTCTGGCGGAGAGTATGAGGGGTGATTGATCCAATTCCACTCGCTTCGCTTTCACCACAGAGTTCCACCTCTGAGTTCAATCTCACAAACACACCATCCAATCAAATCCCTCCCCAACCAGAGGTGCCCCAAGTAATCTTTTGAATTTCTTGTCCATAAACATCCACGCAGTTTTCTTCAACAGCATTCAGGTGCAATAGCATCACCAATTCACCTTGACTATTCCTAATCTGACAGTCAGACATTACCCTTTATCTAATGCTAGGTTGCTTTGAAACAGTGGAACATAATACAGATTCCAAATATGAAAGAGTCTGAAGCATAAATTTTTGAGATGATCCCCGAGGAGTTGCCTGATTCACAGCAGCAGAGGGAAATTCTGCTGCTTATTGATCACTGAACATCAAATGATTAATGGGCAGTCTGTGGGGACAGACATCATTGCTGCTGATCAGTTTATAAATCGGCCAGTGCTTAAACGTACACAATTACCGCTGTCGCCGGTGCTTTTCAGCTATTGCACCAGTCACCCGTGAACTGTGTGTGTGTGTGTGTCGGGTTGTATGTGTGGGTGTGTGTGTCGGGTGTGTGTGTGTATATATGTGTATGTGTCTCTGTGTGTAGGTCTGTGTGTGTCAGGGTGTGTGTGTGTATCGGGGTGTATGTGTGTGTGTCAGGGTGTGTGTGTGTCAGGATGTGCGCGTGAGTCGGGATGTGCGCGTGAGTCGGGATGTGTGTGTGTCGGGTTGTATGCGTGTGTGTGTGTGGGTCGGGTGTGTGTGTGTGTGTCTGTGCGTGTGTTGGGGTGTATATGTGTCGGGTTGTGTGTGTGTGTGTGTGTGTGTGTGTCGGGGTGTGTGTGTCGGGATGTGTGTGTGTGCGGGTGTGTGTGTGTGTCGGATGTGTGTATATGTGTTTCGGTGTGTCTGTATGTGTGTGTCAGGGGTGTATGTGTCAGGGTGTACTTGTGTGCATGTGCTTGTGTGTGTGTGTGTGTGTGTGGATGTCAGGGTGTACGTGTGTGTGCGTGTGTATGTATCCGTGTGTGTGTCGGGGTGTGTGTGTGTGTGTCGGGGTGTGTGTGTGTCGGGGTGTGTGTGTGTGTGTCGGGGTGTGTGTGTGTGTGTCGGGGTGTGTGTGTGTGTGTCGGGGTGTGTGTGTGTGTCGGGGTGTGTGTGTGTGTCGGGGTGTGTGTGTGTGTCGGGGTGTGTGTGTGTGTCGGGGTGTGTGTGTCGGGTATGTGTGTGTGTCGGGTATGTGTGTGTGTCGGGTGTGTGTGTGTGTGTGTTGGGTATATGTGTCGGGGTGTGTGTCGGGGTGTGTGTGTGTGTGTCGGGGTGTGTGTGTGTGTGTCGGGGTGTGTGTGTGTGTGTCGGGGTGTGTGTGTGTGTGTCGGGGTGTGTGTGTGTGTGTCGGGGTGTGTGTGTGTGTGTCGGGGTGTGTGTGTGTGTGTCAGGGTGTGTGTTGCGTGTGTGTGTCGGGGTGTGTGTGGGGTGTGTGTGTGTGTTGGGTGTGTGTGTCGGGGTGTGTGTGTGTGTGTGTTGGGTATGTGTGTCGGGGTGTGTGTGTGTGTCGGGGTGTGTGTGTGTGTGTCGGGGTGTGTGTGTGTGTCGGGGTGTGTGTGTGTGTGTCGGGGTGTGTGTGTGTGTGTCGGGGTGTGTGTGTGTGTGTCGGGGTGTGTGTGTCGGGGTGTGTGTGTGTGTGTCGGGGTGTGTGTGTGTGTGTCGGGGTGTGTGTGTGTGTGTCGGGTATGTGTGTCGGGGTGTGTGTGTGTGTCGGGGTGTGTGTGTGTGTCGGGGTGTGTGTGTGTGTGTCGGGGTGTGTGTGTGTGTGTCGGGGTGTGTGTGTGTGTGTCGGGTGTGTGTGTCGGGTATGTGTGTCGGGGTGTGTGTGTGTGTCGGGGTGTGTGTGTGTGTGTCGGGGTGTGTGTGTGTGTGTCGGGGTGTGTGTGTGTGTGTCGGGGTGTGTGTGTGTCGGGGTGTGTGTGTGTGTGTCGGGGTGTGTGTGTGTGTGTCGGGGTGTGTGTGTGTGTGTCGGGTATGTGTGTCAGTGTGTGTGTGTGTCGGGTGTGTGTGTGTGTGTGTGTTGGGTATATGTGTCGGGGTGTGTGTCGGGGTGTGTGTGTGTGTGTCGGGGTGTGTGTGTGTGTGTCGGGGTGTGTGTGTGTGTGTCGGGGTGTGTGTGTGTGTGTCGGGGTGTGTGTGTGTGTGTCGGGGTGTGTGTGTGTGTGTCGGGGTGTGTGTGTGTGTGTCGGGGTGTGTGTGTGTGTGTCGGGGTGTGTGTGTGTGTGTCGGGGTGTGTGTTTGTGTGTCGGTGTGTGTGTGTGTGTGTCGGGGTGTGTGTGTGTGTGTCGGGGTGTGTGTGTGTGTCGGGGTGTGTGTGTGTGTGTCGGGGTGTGTGTGTGTGTCGGGGTGTGTGTGTGTGTGTCAGGGTGTGTGTTGCGTGTGTGTGTCGGGGTGTGTGTTGCGTGTGTGTGTCGGGGTCTGTGTGTGTGTGTGTTGGGTATGTGTGTCGGGGTGCGTGTGTGTGTCGGGGTGTGTGTGTCGGGGTGTGTGTGTGTGTGTGTCGGGGTGTGTGTGTGTGTGTCGGGGTGTGTGTGTGTGTGTCGGGTATGTGTGTCGGGGTGTGTGTGTGTGTGTCGGGGTGTGTGTGTGTGTGTCGGGGTGTGTGTGTGTGTGTCGGGGTGTGTGTGTGCGTCGGGGTGTGTGTGTGTGTGTCGGGGTGTGTGTGTGTGTGTCGGGGTGTGTGTGTGTGTGTGTGTGTGTCGGGTATGTGTGTCGGGGTGTGTGTGTGTGTCGGGGTGTGTGTGTGTGTGTCGGGGCGTGTGTGTGTGTCGGGGTGTGTGTGTGTGTGTCGGGGTGTGTGTGTGTGTGTGTGTCGGGGTGTGTGTGTGTGTGTCGGGGTGTGTGTGTGTGTGTCGGGTATGTGTGTCGGGGTGTGTGTGTGTGTCGGGGTGTGTGTGTGCGTCGGGGTGTGTGTGTGTGCGTCGGGGTGTGTGTGTGTGCGTCGGGGTGTGTGTGTGTGCGTCGGGGTGTGTGTGTGTGCGTCGGGGTGTGTGTGTGAGCGTCGGGGTGTGTGTGTGTGCGTCGGGGTGTGTGTGTGTGCGTCGGGGTGTGTGTGTGTGCGTCGGGGTGTGTGTGTGTGCGTCGGGGTGTGTGTGTGTGCGTCGGGGTGTGTGTGTGTGCGTCGGGGTGTGTGTGTCGGGGTGTGTGTGTGTGTGTCGGGGTGTGTGTGTCGGGGTGTGTGTGTGTGTCGGGGTGTGTGTGTGTGTGTGTTGGGTATGTGCGTCGGGGTGTGTGTGTGTGTTGGGTATGTGTGTCGGTGTGTGTGTGTGTGTTGGGTATGTGTGTCGGGGTGTGTGTGTGTGTCGGGGTGTGTGTGTGTGTCGGGGTGTGTGTGTGTGTGTGTCGGGGTGTGTGTGTGTGTGTCGGGGTGTGTGTGTGTGTGTCGGGGTGTGTGTGTGTGTGTGTGTGTCGGGGTGTGTGTGTGTGCGTCGGGGTGTGTGTGTGTGCGTCGGGGTGTGTGTGTGCGTCGGGGTGTGTGTGTCGGGGTGTGTGTGTCGGGGTGTGTGTGTGTGTTGGGTGTGTGTGTCGGGGTGTGTGTGTGTGTTTGTTGGGTATGTGTGTCGGGGTGTGTGTGTGTGTCAGGGTGTGTGTGTGTGTGTGTTGGGTGTGTGTGTCGGGGTGTGTGTGTGTGTGTGTGTTGGGTGTGTGTGTCGGGGTGTGTGTGTGTGTGTTGGGTATGTGTGTCGGGGTGTGTGTGTGTGTTGGGTATGTGTGTCGGGGTGTGTGTGTGTGTGTGTGTTGGGTATGTGTGTCGGGGTGTGTGTGTGTGTGTGTGTCGGGGTGTGTGTGTGTGTGTCGGGGTGTGTGTGTGTGTGTCGGTGTGTGTGTGTGTGTGTGTCGGGGTGTGTGTGTCGGGGTATGTGTGTGTGTGTCGGGGTGTGTGTGTGTGTGTCGGGGTGTGTGTGTGTGTGTCGGGGTGTGTGTGTGTGTCGGGGTGTGTGTGTGTGTCGGGGTGTGTGTGTGTGTCGGGGTGAGTGTGTGTGTCGGGGTGAGTGGGGTATGTGTGTCGGGGTGTGTGGGGTATGTGTGTCGGGGTGTGTGTGTGTGTGTCGGGGTGTGTGTGTGTCGGGGTGTGTGTGTGTGTGTGTGTGTCGGGGTGTGTGTGTGTGTCGGGGTGTGTGTGTGTGTGTGTCGGGGTGTGTGTGTGTGTGTGTCGGGGTGTGTGTGTGTGTGTGTCGGGGTGTGTGTGTGTCGGGGTGTGTGTGTGTCGGGGTGTGTGTGTGTCGGGGTGTGTGTGTGTCGGGGTGTGTGTGTGTGTGTGTCGGGGTGTGTGTGTGTGTGTCGGGGTGTGTGTGTGTGTGTCGGGGTGTGTGTGTGTGTGTCGGGGTGTGTGTGTGTGTGTGTCGGGGTGTGTGTGTGTGTCGGGGTGTGTGTGTGTGTGTGTCGGGGTGTGTGTGTGTGTGTGTCGGGGTGTGTGTGTGTGTGTGTCGGGGTGTGTGTGTGTGGGGGTGGGTGTGTGTGTGTGTCAGGGTGTGTGTGTGTGTCGGGGTGTGTGTGTCGGGGTGTTTGTGTGTGTGTGTGTTGGGTGTGTGTGTCGGGGTGTGTGTGTGTGTGTGTTGGGTATGTGTGTCGGGGTGTGTGTGTTTGTGTGTGTGTGTTGGGTATGTGTGTCTGGGTGTGTGTGTCGGGGTGTGTGTGCGTATGTGTGTTGGGTGTGTGTGTGTGTCGGGGTGTGTGTGTCGGGGTGTGTGTGTGTGTGTCGGGGTGTGTGTGTGTGTGTCGGGGTGTGTGTGTGTGTGTCGGGGTGTGTGTGTGTTGGGTGTGTGTGTCGGGGTGTGTGTGTGTGTGTGTCGGGTATGTGTGTCGGGGTGTGTTGGGTATGTGTGTCGGGGTGTGTTGGGTATGTGTGTCGGGGAGTGTTGGGTATGTGTGTCGGGGTGTGTTGGGTATGTGTGTCGGGGTGTGTGTGTGTGTGTCGGGGTGTGTGTGTGTCGGGGTGTGTGTGTGTGTGTCGGGGTGTGTGTGTGTGTGTCGGGGTGTGTGTGTGTCAGGGTGTGTGTGTGTGTCGGGGTGTGTGTGTCGGGGTGTGTGTGTGTGTCGGGGTGTGTGTGTCGGGGTTTGTGTGTGTGTGTGTCGGGGTGTGTGTGTGTGTGTCGGGTATGTGTGTCGGGGTGTGTGTGTGCGTCGGGGTGTGTGTGTGTGCGTCGGGGTGTGTGTGTGTGCGTCGGGGTGTGTGTGTGTGCGTCGGGGTGTGTGTGTGTGTGCGTCGGGGTGTGTGTGTGTGCGTCGGGGTGTGTGTGTGTGCGTCGGGGTGTGTGTGTGTGCGTCGGGGTGTGTGTGTGTGCGTCGGGGTGTGTGCGTCGGGGTGTGTGTGTGTGCGTCGGGGTGTGTGTGTGTGCGTCGGGGTGTGTGTGTCGGGGTGTGTGTGTGTGTGTCGGGGTGTGTGTGTCAGGGTGTGTGTGTGTGTGTGTCAGGGTGTGTGTGTGTGTCGGGGTGTGTGTGTCGGGGTGTGCGTGTGTGTCGGGGTGTGTGTGTCGGGGTGTGTGTGTGTGTGTGTTGGGTATGTGTGTCGAGGTGTGTGTGTGTGTGTGTGTGTTGGGTATGTGTGTCTGGGTGTGTGTGTCGGGGTGTGTGTGCGTATGTGTGTTGGGTGTGTGTGTGTGTCGGGGTGTGTGTGTCGGGGTGTGTGTGTGTGTGTCGGGGTGTGTGTGTGTGTGTTGGGTATGTGTGTCGGGGTGTGTGTGTGTGTGTGTGTTGGGTATGTGTGTCTGGGTGTGTGTGTCGGGGTGTGTGTGCGTATGTGTGTTGGGTGTGTGTGTCGGGGTGTGTGTGTCGGGGTGTGTGTGTGTGCGTCGGGGTGTGTGTGTGTGTCGGGGTGTGTGTGTGTGTCGGGGTGTGTGTGTGTGTCGGGGTGTGTGTGTGTCGGGGTGTGTGTGTGTGTGTCGGGGTGTGTGTGTGTCGGGGTGTGTGTGTGTGTGTCGGGGTGTGTGTGTGTGTGTCGGGGTGTGTGTGTGTGTGTGTCGGGTATGTGTGTCGGGGTGTGTGTGTGTGTCGGGGTGTGTGTGTGTGTGTCGGGGTGTGTGTGTGTGTGTCGGGGTGTGTGTGTGTGTGTCGGGGTGTGTGTGTGTCGGGGTGTGTGTGTGTGTGTCGGGGTGTGTGTGTGTGTGTGTCGGGGTGTGTGTGTGCGCGTCGGGGTGTGTGTGTGCGCGTCGGGGTGTGTGTGTGCGCGTCGGGGTGTGTGTGTGCGCGTCGGGGTGTGTGTGTGTGCGTCGGGGTGTGTGTGTGCGCGTCGGGGTGTGTGTGTGCGCGTCGGGGTGTGTGTGTGTGCGTCGGGGTGTGTGTGTGTGCGTCGGGGTGTGTGTGTGTGCGTCGGGGTGTGTGTGTGTGCGACGGGGTGTGTGTGTGTGCGTCGGGGTGTGTGTGTGTGCGTCGGGGTGTGTGTGTGTGCGTCGGGGTGTGTGTGTGTGCGTCGGGGTGTGTGTGTGTGCGTCGGGGTGTGTGTGTGTGCGTCGGGGTGTGTGTGTCGGGGTGTGTGTGTGTGTGTCGGGGTGTGTGTGTCGGGGTGTGTGTGTGTGTCGGGTGTGTGTGTCGGGGTGTGTGTGTGTTGGGTATGTGTGTCGGGGTGTGTGTGTGTGTTGGGTATGTGTGTCGGGGTGTGTGTGTGTGTGTTGGGTATGTGTGTCGGGGTGTGTGTGTGTGTCGGGGTGTGTGTGTGTGTGTGTCGGGGTGTGTGTGTGTGTGTGTCGGGGTGTGTGTGTGTGTGTCGGGGTGTGCGTGTGTGTGTCGGGGTGTGCGTGTGTGTGTCGGGGTGTGCGTGTGTGTGTGTCGGGGTGTGTGTGTGTGTGTCGGCGTGTGTGTGTGTGTCGGGGTGTGTGTGTGTGTGTCGGTGTGTGGGTGTGTGTGTCGGGGTGTGTGTGTGTGTGCGTCGGGGTGTGTGTGAGTGCGTCGGGGTGTGTGTGTGTGCGTCGGGGTGTGTGTGTGTGCGTCGGGGTGTGTGTGTGTGCGTCGGGGTGTGTGTGTGTGCGTCGGTGTGTGTGTGTGTGTCGGGGTGTGTGTGTCGGGGTGTGTGTGTCGGGGTGTGTGTGTCGGGGTGTGTGTGTCGGGGTGTGTGTGTCGGGGTGTGTGTGTCGGGGTGTGTGTGTGTGTGTGTGTCGGGGTGTGTGTGTGTGTGTGTTGGGTGTGTGTGTCGGGGTGTGTGTGTGTGTGTGTTGGGTGTGTGTGTCGGGGTTTGTGTGTGTGTGTTGGGTATGTGTGTCGGGGTGTGTGTGTGTGTGTGTGTTGGGAATGTGTGTCGGGGTGTGTGTGTCGGTGTGTGTCGGTGTGTGTGTGTGTGTCGGGGTGTGTGTGTGTGTGTCGGGGTGTGTGTGTGTATGTCGGGGTGTGTGTGTGTGTGTCGGGGTGTGTGTGTGTGTGTCGGGGTGTGTGTGTGTGTGTCGGGGTGTGTGTGTGTGTGTCGGGGTGTGTGTGTGTGTGTCGGGGTGTGTGTGTGTGTGTCGGGGTGTGTGTGTGTGTGTCGGGGTGTGTGTGTGTGTGTCGGGGTGTGTGTGTGTGTGTCGGGGTGTGTGTGTGTGTGTCGGGGTGTGTGTGTGTGTGTCGGGGTGTGTGTGTGTGTCGGGGTGTGTGGGGTATGTGTGTCGGGGTGTGTGGGGTATGTGTGTCGGCGTGTGTGTGTGTGTGTCGGGGTGTGTGTGTGTGTGTGTGTCGGGGTGTGTGTGTGTGTCGGGGTGTGTGTGTGTCGGGGTGTGTGTGTGTCGGGGTGTGTGTGTGTCGGGGTGTGTGTGTGTCGGGGTTTGTGTGTGTGTGTCGGGGTGTGTGTGTGTGTCGGGGTGTGTGTGTGTGTGTGTCGGGGTGTGTGTGTGTGTGTCGGGGTGTGTGTGTGTGTGTGTCGGGGTGTGTGTGTGTGTGTGTCGGGGTGTGTGTGTCGGGGTGTGTGTGTGTGTGTGTCAGGGTGTGTGTGTCGGGGTGTTTGTGTGTGTGTGTGTGTGTGTTGGGTGTGTGTGTCGGGGTGTGTGTGTGTGTGTTGGGTATGTGTGTCGGGGTGTGTGTGTGTGTGTTGGGTATGTGTGTCTGGGTGTGTGTGTCGGGTTGTGTGTGCGTATGTGTGTTGGGTGTGTGTGTGTGTCGGGGTGTGTGTGTGTGTGTCGGGGTGTGTGTGTGTGTGTCGGGGTGTGTATGTGTGTGTGTCGGTGTGTGTGTGTGTGTGTCGGGGTGTGTGTGTGTGTGTCGGTGTGTGTGTGTGTGTGTGTCGGGGTGTGTGTGTGTGTGTCGGTGTGTGTGTGTGTGTGTGTCGGGGTGTGTGTGTCGGGGTATGTGTGTGTGTGTCGGGGTGTGTGTGTGTGTGTCGGGGTGTGTGTGTGTGTGTCGGGGTGTGTGTGTGTGTCGGGGTGTGTGTGTGTGTCGGGGTGTGTGTGTGTGTCGGGGTGTGTGTGTGTGTCGGGGTGAGTGTGTGTGTCGGGGTGAGTGGGGTATGTGTGTCGGGGTGTGTGGGGTATGTGTGTCGGGGTGTGTGTGTGTGTGTCGGGGTGTGTGTGTGTGTGTCGGGGTGTGTGTGTGTGTGTGTGTGTCGGGGTGTGTGTGTGTGTCGGGGTGTGTGTGTGTGTGTGTCGGGGTGTGTGTGTGTGTGTGTCGGGGTGTGTGTGTGTCGGGGTGTGTGTGTGTCGGGGTGTGTGTGTGTCGGGGTGTGTGTGTGTCGGGGTGTGTGTGTGTCGGGGTGTGTGTGTGTGTGTGTCGGGGTGTGTGTGTGTGTGTCGGGGTGTGTGTGTGTGTGTCGGGGTGTGTGTGTGTGTGTCGGGGTGTGTATGTGTGTGTGTCGGGGTGTGTGTGTGTGTGTCGGGGTGTGTGTGTGTGTGTGTCGGGGTGTGTGTGTGTGTCGGGGTGTGTGTGTGTGTGTGTCGGGGTGTGTGTGAGTGGGGGTGGGTGTGTGTGTGTGTCGGGGTGTGTGTGTCGGGGTGTTTGTGTGTGTGTGTGTTGGGTGTGTGTGTCGGGGTGTGTGTGTGTGTGTGTTGGGTATGTGTGTCGGGGTGTGTGTGTTTGTGTGTGTGTGTTGGGTATGTGTGTCTGGGTGTGTGTGTCGGGGTGTGTGTGCGTATGTGTGTTGGGTGTGTGTGTGTGTCGGGGTGTGTGTGTCGGGGTGTGTGTGTGTGTGTCGGGGTGTGTGTGTGTGTGTCGGGGTGTGTGTGTGTGTGTCGGGGTGTGTGTGTGTGTGTCGGGGTGTGTGTGTGTGTGTTGGGTGTGTGTGTCGGGGTGTGTGTGTGTGTGTGTCGGGTATGTGTGTCGGGGTGTGTTGGGTATGTGTGTCGGGGTGTGTTGGGTATGTGTGTCGGGGTGTGTTGGGTATGTGTGTCGGGGTGTGTTGGGTATGTGTGTCGGGGTGTGTGTGTGTGTGTCGGGGTGTGTGTGTGTCGGGGTGTGTGTGTGTGTGTCGGGGTGTGTGTGTGTGTGTCGGGGTGTGTGTGTGTCGGGGTGTGTGTGTGTGTCGGGGTGTGTGTGTCGGGGTGTGTGTGTGTGTCGGGGTGTGTGTGTCGGGGTTTGTGTGTGTGTGTGTCGGGGTGTGTGTGTGTGTGTCGGGTATGTGTGTCGGGGTGTGTGTGTGTGTCGGGGTGTGTGTGTGTGTCGGGGTGTGTGTGTGTGTGTCGGGGTGTGTGTGTGTGTGTCGGGGTGTGTGTGTGTGTGTCGGGGTGTGTGTGTGTCGGGGTGTGTGTGTGTGTGTCGGGTATGTGTGTCGGGGAGTGTGTGTGTGTCGGGGGGTGTGTGTGTGTGTCGGGGTGTGTGTGTGTGTCGGGGTGTGTGTGTGTGTGCGTCGGGGTGTGTGTGTGTGCGTCGGGGTGTGTGTGTGTGCGTCGGGGTGTGTGTGTGTGCGTCGGGGTGTGTGTGTGTGTGCGTCGGGGTGTGTGTGTGTGCGTCGGGGTGTGTGTGTGTGCGTCGGGGTGTGTGTGTGTGCGTCGGGGTGTGTGTGTGTGCGTCGGGGTGTGTGCGTCGGGGTGTGTGTGTGTGCGTCGGGGTGTGTGTGTGTGCGTCGGGGTGTGTGTGTCGGGGTGTGTGTGTGTGTGTCGGGGTGTGTGTGTCAGGGTGTGTGTGTGTGTGTGTCAGGGTGTGTGTGTGTGTCGGGGTGTGTGTGTCGGGGTGTGCGTGTGTGTCGGGGTGTGTGTGTCGGGGTGTGTGTGTGTGTGTGTTGGGTATGTGTGTCGAGGTGTGTGTGTGTGTGTGTGTGTTGGGTATGTGTGTCTGGGTGTGTGTGTCGGGGTGTGTGTGTGTATGTGTGTTGGGTGTGTGTCGGGGTGTGTGTGTCGGGGTGTGTGTGTGTGTGTCGGGGTGTGTGTGTGTGTGTTGGGTATGTGTGTCGGGGTGTGTGTGTGTGTGTGTGTGTGTGTTGGGTATGTGTGTCTGGGTGTGTGTGTCGGGGTGTGTGTGCGTATGTGTGTTGGGTGTGTGTGTCGGGGTGTGTGTGTCGGGGTGTGTGTGTGTGCGTCGGGGTGTGTGTGTGTGTGCGTCGGGGTGTGTGTGTGTGTGTCGGGGTGTGTGTGTGTGTGTCGGGGTGTGTGTGTGTGTGTCGGGGTGTGTGTGTGTGTGTCGGGGTGTGTGTGTGTGTGTCGGGGTGTGTGTGTGTGTGTCGGGGTGTGTGTGTGTGTGTCGGGGTGTGTGTGTGTGTGTGTCGGGTATGTGTGTCGGGGTGTGTCGGTTATGTGTGTCGGGGTGTGTTGGGTATGTGTGTCGGGGTGTGTTGGGTATGTATGTCGGGGTGTGTTGGGTATGTGTGTCGGGGTGTGTGTGTGTGTGTCGGGGAGTGTGTCGGGGTGTGTGTGTGTGTCGGGGTGTGTGTGTGTGTGTCGGGGTGTGTGTGTGTGTGTCGGGGTGTGTGTGTGTGTGTCGGGGTGTGTGTGTGTGTGTGTCGGGGTGTGTGTGTGTGTGTGTGTCGGGGTGTGTGTGTGTGTGTCGGGGTGTGTGTGTGTGTGTCGGGGTGTGTGTGAGTGTGTCGGGGTGTGTGTGTGTGTGTCGGGGTGTGTGTGTGTGTGTCGGGGTGTGTGTGTGTGTGTCGGGGTGTGTGTGTGTGTGTCGGGGTGTGTGTGTCGGGGTGTGTGTGTGTGTGTGTCGGGGTGTGTGTGTGTGTCGGGGTGTGTGTGTCGGGGTGTGTGTGTGTCGGGTATGTGTGTCGGGGAGTGTCGGGGTGTGTGTGTGTGTGTCGGGGTGTGTGTGTGTGTGTCGGGGTGTGTGTGTGTGTCGGTGTGTGTGTGTGACGGGGTGTGTGTGTGTGTCGGGGTGTGTGTGTGTGTCGGGGTGTGTGTGTGTCGGGTATGTGTGTCGGGGAGTGTCGGGGTGTGTGTGTGTGTGTCGGGGTGTGTGTGTGTGTGTCGGGGTGTGTGTGTGTGTCGGGGTGTGTGTGTGTGTCGGGGTGTGTGTGTGTGTCGGGGTGTGTGTGTGTGTCGGGGTGTGTGTGTGTGTGTCGGGGTGTGTGTGTGTGTGTCGGGGTGTGTGTGTGTGTGTCGGGGTGTGTGTGTGTGTGTCGGGGTGTGTGTGTGTGTGTGTCGGGTATGTGTGTCGGGGTGTGTGTGTGTGTCGGGGTGTGTGTGTGTGTGTCGGGGTGTGTGTGTGTGTGTCGGGGTGTGTGTGTGTCGGGGTGTGTGTGTGTGTGTCGGGGTGTGTGTGTGTGTGTGTCGGGGTGTGTGTGTGTGTGTCGGGGTGTGTGTGTGTGTGTCGGGGTGTGTGTGTGTGTGTGTCGGGGTGTGTGTGTGTGTGTCGGGGTGTGTGTGTGTGTGTCGGGGTGTGTGTGTGTCGGGGTGTGTGTGTGTGTGTCGGGGTGTGTGTGTGTGTGTGTCGGGGTGTGTGTGTGTGTGTCGGGGTGTGTGTGTGTGTCGGGGTGTGTGTGTGTGTGTCGGGGTGTGTGTGTGTGTGTGTCGGGTATGTGTGTCGGGGTGTGTGGGTGTGTGTGTGTGTGTCGGGGTGTGTGTGTGTGTGTCGGGGTGTGTGTGTGTGTGTCGGGGTGTGTGTGTGTCGGGGTGTGTGTGTGTGTGTCGGGGTGTGTGTGTGTGTGTGTCGGGGTGTGTGTGTGTGTGTCGGGGTGTGTGTGTGTGTGTCGGGGTGTGTGTGTGTCGGGGTGTGTGTGTGTGTGTCGGGGTGTGTGTGTGTGTGTGTCGGGGTGTGTGTGTGCGCGTCGGGGTGTGTGTGTGTGTGCGCGGGGTGTGTGTGTGTGCGACGGGGTGTGTGTGTGTGTGTGTCGGGGTGTGTGTGTGCGCGTCGGGGTGTGTGTGTGTGTGCGCGGGGTGTGTGTGTGTGTGTCGGGGTGTGTGTGTGCGCGTCGGGGTGTGTGTGTGTGTGTGCGTCGGGGTGTGTGTGTGTGCGACGGGGTGTGTGTGTGTGCGTCGGGGTGTGTGTGTGTGCGTCGGGGTGTGTGTGTGTGCGACGGGGTGTGTGTGTGCGCGTCGGGGTGTGTGTGTGTGCGTCGGGGTGTGTGTGTGTGCGTCGGGGTGTGTGTGTGTGCGACGGGGTGTGTGTGTGTGCGTCGGGGTGTGTGTGTGTGTCGGGGTGTGTGTGTGTGTCGGGGTGTGTGTGTGTGTCGGGGTGTGTGTGTGTGTCGGGGTGTGTGTGTGTGTGTCGGGGTGTGTGTGTGTGTGTCGGGGTGTGTGTGTGTGTGTCGGGGTGTGTGTGTGTGTGTCGGGGTGTGTGTGTGTGTGTCGGGGTGTGTGTGTGTGTGTGTCGGGTATGTGTGTCGGGGTGTGTGTGTGTGTCGGGGTGTGTGTGTGTGTGTCGGGGTGTGTGTGTGTGTGTCGGGGTGTGTGTGTGTGTGTCGGGGTGTGTGTGTGTGTGTGTCGGGGTGTGTGTGTGTGTGTCGGGGTGTGTGTGTGTGCGTGTCGGGGTGTGTGTGTGCGCGTCGGGGTGTGTGTGTGCGCGTCGGGGTGTGTGTGTGCGCGTCGGGGTGTGTGTGTGCGCGTCGGGGTGTGTGTGTGCGCGTCGGGGTGTGTGTGTGCGCGTCGGGGTGTGTGTGTGCGTCGGGGTGTGTGTGTGCGCGTCGGGGTGTGTGTGTGTGCGTCGGGGTGTGTGTGTGTGCGTCGGGGTGTGTGTGTGTGCGTCGGGGTGTGTGTGTGTGCGTCGGGGTGTGTGTGTGTGCGTCGGGGTGTGTGTGTGTGCGACGGGGTGTGTGTGTGTGCGTCGGGGTGTGTGTGTGTGCGTCGGGGTGTGTGTGTGTGCGTCGGGGTGTGTGTGTGTGCGTCGGGGTGTGTGTGTGTGCGTCGGGGTGTGTGTGTGTGCGTCGGGGTGTGTGTGTCGGGGTGTGTGCGTCGGGGTGTGTGTGTCGGGGTGTGTGTGTCGGGGTGTGTGTGTGTGTCGGGTGTGTGTGTCGGGGTGTGTGTGTGTTGGGTATGTGTGTCGGGGTGTGTGTGTGTGTTGGGTATGTGTGTCGGGGTGTGTGTGTGTGTGTTGGGTTTGTGTGTCGGGGTGTGTGTGTGTGTCGGGGTGTGTGTGTGTGTGTGTCGGGGTGTGTGTGTGTGTGTGTCGGGGTGTGTGTGTGTGTCGGGGTGTGCGTGTGTGTGTCGGGGTGTGCGTGTGTGTGTCGGTGTGTGCGTGTGTGTGTGTCGGGGTGTGTGTGTGTGTGTCGGCGTGTGTGTGTGTGTCGGGGTGTGTGTGTGTGTGTCGGTGTGTGGGTGTGTGTGTCGGGGTGTGTGTGTGTGTGCGTCGGGGTGTGTGTGAGTGCGTCGGGGTGTGTGTGTGTGCGTCGGGGTGTGTGTGTGTGCGTCGGGGTGTGTGTGTGTGCGTCGGGGTGTGTGTGTGTGCGTCGGGGTGTGTGTGTGTGCGTCGGGGTGTGTGTGTGTGTCGGGGTGTGTGTGTCGGGGTGTGTGTGTCGGGGTGTGTGTGTCGGGGTGTGTGTGTCGGGGTGAGCGTGTGTGTGTGTGTTGGGTATGTGTGTCGGGGTGTGTGTGTGTGTGTGTTGGGTGTGTGTGTCGGGGTGTGTGTGTGTGTGTGTTGGGTGTGTGTGTCGGGGTTTGTGTGTGTGTGTTGGGTATGTGTGTCGGGGTGTGTGTGTGTGTGTGTGTTGGGAATGTGTGTCGGGGTGTGTGTGTGTGTCGGTGTGTGTGTGTGTGTCGGGGTGTGTGTGTGTGTGTCGGGGTGTGTGTGTATGTCGGGGTGTGTGTGTGTGTGTCGGGGTGTGTGTGTGTGTGTCGGGGTGTGTGTGTGTGTGTCGGGGTGTGTGTGTGTGTGTCGGGGTGTGTGTGTGTGTGTCGGGGTGTGTGTGTGTGTGTCGGGGTGTGTGTGTGTGTGTCGGGGTGTGTGTGTGTGTGCCGGGGTGTGTCTGTGTGTGTCGGGGTGTGTGTGTGTGTGTCGGGGTGTGTGTGTCGGGGTGTGTGTGTGTGTGTGTCGGGGTGTGTGTGTGTGTCGGGGTGTGTGTGTCGGGGTGTGTGTGTGTCGGGTATGTGTGTCGGGGAGTGTCGGGGTGTGTGTGTGTGTGTCGGGGTGTGTGTGTGTGTGTCGGGGTGTGTGTGTGTGACGGGGTGTGTGTGTGTGACGGGGTGTGTGTGTGTGTCGGGGTGTGTGTGTGTGTCGGGGTGTGTGTGTGTCGGGTATGTGTGTCGGGGAGTGTCGGGGTGTGTGTGTGTGTGTCGGGGTGTGTGTGTGTGTGTCGGGGTGTGTGTGTGTGTCGGGGTGTGTGTGTGTGTCGGGGTGTGTGTGTGTGTCGGGGTGTGTGTGTGTGTCGGGGTGTGTGTGTGTGTGTCGGGGTGTGTGTGTGTGTGTCGGGGTGTGTGTGTGTGTGTCGGGGTGTGTGTGTGTGTGTCGGGGTGTGTGTGTGTGTGTGTCGGGTATGTGTGTCGGGGTGTGTGTGTGTGTCGGGGTGTGTGTGTGTGTGTCGGGGTGTGTGTGTGTGTGTCGGGGTGTGTGTGTGTCGGGGTGTGTGTGTGTGTGTCGGGGTGTGTGTGTGTGTGTGTCGGGGTGTGTGTGTGTGTGTCGGGGTGTGTGTGTGTGTGTCGGGGTGTGTGTGTGTGTGTGTCGGGGTGTGTGTGTGTGTGTCGGGGTGTGTGTGTGTGTGTCGGGGTGTGTGTGTGTCGGGGTGTGTGTGTGTGTGTCGGGGTGTGTGTGTGTGTGTGTCGGGGTGTGTGTGTGTGTGTCGGGGTGTGTGTGTGTGTCGGGGTGTGTGTGTGTGTGTCGGGGTGTGTGTGTGTGTGTGTCGGGTATGTGTGTCGGGGTGTGTGTGTGTGTCGGGGTGTGTGTGTGTGTGTCGGGGTGTGTGTGTGTGTGTCGGGGTGTGTGTGTGTGTGTCGGGGTGTGTGTGTGTGTGTGTCGGGGTGTGTGTGTGTGTGTCGGGGTGTGTGTGTGTGTGTCGGGGTGTGTGTGTGTGTGTCGGGGTGTGTGTGTGTCGGGGTGTGTGTGTGTGTGTCGGGGTGTGTGTGTGTGTGTCGGGGTGTGTGTGTGTGTGTGTCGGGGTGTGTGTGTGCGCGTCGGGGTGTGTGTGTGTGTGCGCGGGGTGTGTGTGTGTGCGACGGGGTGTGTGTGTGTGTGTGTCGGGGTGTGTGTGTGCGCGTCGGGGTGTGTGTGTGTGTGCGCGGGGTGTGTGTGTGTGTGTCGGGGTGTGTGTGTGTGTCGGGGTGTGTGTGTGTGTGTCGGGGTGTGTGTGTGTGTGTGTCGGGTATGTGTGTCGGGGTGTGTGTGTGTGTCGGGGTGTGTGTGTGTGTGTCGGGGTGTGTGTGTGTGTGTCGGGGTGTGTGTGTGTGTGTCGGGGTGTGTGTGTGTGTGTGTCGGGGTGTGTGTGTGTGTGTCGGGGTGTGTGTGTGTGTGTCGGGGTGTGTGTGTGTGTGTCGGGGTGTGTGTGTGTCGGGGTGTGTGTGTGTGTGTCGGGGTGTGTGTGTGTGTGTCGGGGTGTGTGTGTGTGTGTGTCGGGGTGTGTGTGTGCGCGTCGGGGTGTGTGTGTGTGTGCGCGGGGTGTGTGTGTGTGCGACGGGGTGTGTGTGTGTGTGTGTCGGGGTGTGTGTGTGCGCGTCGGGGTGTGTGTGTGTGTGCGCGGGGTGTGTGTGTGTGTGTCGGGGTGTGTGTGTGCGCGTCGGGGTGTGTGTGTGCGTCGGGGTGTGTGTGTGTGCGACGGGGTGTGTGTGTGTGCGTCGGGGTGTGTGTGTGTGCGTCGGGGTGTGTGTGTGTGCGACGGGGTGTGTGTGTGCGCGTCGGGGTGTGTGTGTGTGCGTCGGGGTGTGTGTGTGTGCGTCGGGGTGTGTGTGTGTGCGACGGGGTGTGTGTGTGTGCGTCGGGGTGTGTGTGTGTGTCGGGGTGTGTGTGTGTGTCGGGGTGTGTGTGTGTGTCGGGGTGTGTGTGTGTGTCGGGGTGTGTGTGTGTGTGTCGGGGTGTGTGTGTGTGTGTCGGGGTGTGTGTGTGTGTGTCGGGGTGTGTGTGTGTGTGTCGGGGTGTGTGTGTGTGTGTCGGGGTGTGTGTGTGTGTGTGTCGGGTATGTGTGTCGGGGTGTGTGTGTGTGTCGGGGTGTGTGTGTGTGTGTCGGGGTGTGTGTGTGTGTGTCGGGGTGTGTGTGTGTGTGTCGGGGTGTGTGTGTGTGTGTCGGGGTGTGTGTGTGTGTGTCGGGGTGTGTGTGTGTCGGGGTGTGTGTGTGTGTGTCGGGGTGTGTGTGTGTGCGTGTCGGGGTGTGTGTGTGCGCGTCGGGGTGTGTGTGTGCGCGTCGGGGTGTGTGTGTGCGCGTCGGGGTGTGTGTGTGCGCGTCGGGGTGTGTGTGTGCGCGTCGGGGTGTGTGTGTGCGCGTCGGGGTGTGTGTGTGCGTCGGGGTGTGTGTGTGCGCGTCGGGGTGTGTGTGTGTGCGTCGGGGTGTGTGTGTGTGCGTCGGGGTGTGTGTGTGTGCGTCGGGGTGTGTGTGTGTGCGCCGGGGTGTGTGTGTGTGCGTCGGGGTGTGTGTGTGTGCGTCGGGGTGTGTGTGTGTGCGACGGGGTGTGTGTGTGTGCGTCGGGGTGTGTGTGTGTGCGTCGGGGTGTGTGTGTGTGCGTCGGGGTGTGTGTGTGTGCGTCGGGGTGTGTGTGTGTGCGTCGGGGTGTGTGTGTGTGCGTCGGGGTGTGTGTGTCGGGGTGTGTGTGTCGGGGTGTGTGTGTCGGGGTGTGTGTGTGTGTCGGGTGTGTGTGTCGGGGTGTGTGTGTGTTGGGTATGTGTGTCGGGGTGTGTGTGTGTGTTGGGTATGTGTGTCGGGGTGTGTGTGTGTGTGTTGGGTATGTGTGTCGGGGTGTGTGTGTGTGTCGGGGTGTGTGTGTGTGTGTGTCGGGGTGTGTGTGTGTGTGTGTCGGGGTGTGTGTGTGTGTCGGGGTGTGCGTGTGTGTGTCGGGGTGTGCGTGTGTGTGTCGGTGTGTGCGTGTGTGTGTGTCGGGGTGTGTGTGTGTGTGTCGGCGTGTGTGTGTGTGTCGGGGTGTGTGTGTGTGTGTCGGGGTGTGTGTGTGTGTGTCGGTGTGTGGGTGTGTGTGTCGGGGTGTGTGTGTGTGTGCGTCGGGGTGTGTGTGAGTGCGTCGGGGTGTGTGTGTGTGCGTCGGGGTGTGTGTGTGTGCGTCGGGGTGTGTGTGTGTGCGTCGGGGTGTGTGTGTGTGCGTCGGGGTGTGTGTGTGTGCGTCGGGGTGTGTGTGTGTGTCGGGGTGTGTGTGTCGGGGTGTGTGTGTCGGGGTGTGTGTGTCGGGGTGTGTGTGTCGGGGTGAGCGTGTGTGTGTGTGTTGGGTATGTGTGTCGGGGTGTGTGTGTGTGTGTGTTGGGTGTGTGTGTCGGGGTGTGTGTGTGTGTGTGTTGGGTGTGTGTGTCGGGGTTTGTGTGTGTGTGTTGGGTATGTGTGTCGGGGTGTGTGTGTGTGTGTGTGTTGGGAATGTGTGTCGGGGTGTGTGTGTGTGTCGGTGTGTGTGTGTGTGTCGGGGTGTGTGTGTGTGTGTCGGGGTGTGTGTGTGTATGTCGGGGTGTGTGTGTGTGTGTCGGGGTGTGTGTGTGTGTGTGTCGGGGTGTGTGTGTGTGTGTCGGGGTGTGTGTGTGTGTGTCGGGGTGTGTGTGTGTGTGTCGGGGTGTGTGTGTGTGTGTCGGGGTGTGTGTGTGTGTGTCGGGGTGTGTGTGTGTGTGCCGGGGTGTGTGTGTGTGTGTCGGGGTGTGTGTGTGTGTGTCGGGGTGTGTGTGTCGGGGTGTGTGTGTGTGTGTGTCGGGGTGTGTGTGTGTGTCGGGGTGTGTGTGTCGGGGTGTGTGTGTGTCGGGTATGTGTGTCGGGGAGTGTCGGGGTGTGTGTGTGTGTGTCGGGGTGTGTGTGTGTGTGTCGGGGTGTGTGTGTGTGTCGGTGTGTGTGTGTGACGGGGTGTGTGTGTGTGTCGGGGTGTGTGTGTGTGTCGGGGTGTGTGTGTGTCGGGTATGTGTGTCGGGGAGTGTCGGGGTGTGTGTGTGTGTGTCGGGGTGTGTGTGTGTGTGTCGGGGTGTGTGTGTGTGTCGGGGTGTGTGTGTGTGTCGGGGTGTGTGTGTGTGTCGGGGTGTGTGTGTGTGTCGGGGTGTGTGTGTGTGTGTCGGGGTGTGTGTGTGTGTGTCGGGGTGTGTGTGTGTGTGTCGGGGTGTGTGTGTGTGTGTCGGGGTGTGTGTGTGTGTGTGTCGGGTATGTGTGTCGGGGTGTGTGTGTGTGTCGGGGTGTGTGTGTGTGTGTCGGGGTGTGTGTGTGTGTGTCGGGGTGTGTGTGTGTCGGGGTGTGTGTGTGTGTGTCGGGGTGTGTGTGTGTGTGTGTCGGGGTGTGTGTGTGTGTGTCGGGGTGTGTGTGTGTGTGTCGGGGTGTGTGTGTGTGTGTGTCGGGGTGTGTGTGTGTGTGTCGGGGTGTGTGTGTGTGTGTCGGGGTGTGTGTGTGTCGGGGTGTGTGTGTGTGTGTCGGGGTGTGTGTGTGTGTGTGTCGGGGTGTGTGTGTGTGTGTCGGGGTGTGTGTGTGTGTCGGGGTGTGTGTGTGTGTGTCGGGGTGTGTGTGTGTGTGTGTCGGGTATGTGTGTCGGGGTGTGTGTGTGTGTCGGGGTGTGTGTGTGTGTGTCGGGGTGTGTGTGTGTGTGTCGGGGTGTGTGTGTGTCGGGGTGTGTGTGTGTGTGTCGGGGTGTGTGTGTGTGTGTGTCGGGGTGTGTGTGTGTGTGTCGGGGTGTGTGTGTGTGTGTCGGGGTGTGTGTGTGTCGGGGTGTGTGTGTGTGTGTCGGGGTGTGTGTGTGTGTGTCGGGGTGTGTGTGTGTGTGTGTCGGGGTGTGTGTGTGCGCGTCGGGGTGTGTGTGTGTGTGCGCGGGGTGTGTGTGTGTGCGACGGGGTGTGTGTGTGTGTGTGTCGGGGTGTGTGTGTGCGCGTCGGGGTGTGTGTGTGTGTGCGCGGGGTGTGTGTGTGTGTGTCGGGGTGTGTGTGTGCGCGTCGGGGTGTGTGTGTGTGTGCGTCGGGGTGTGTGTGTGTGCGACGGGGTGTGTGTGTGTGCGTCGGGGTGTGTGTGTGTGCGTCGGGGTGTGTGTGTGTGCGACGGGGTGTGTGTGTGCGCGTCGGGGTGTGTGTGTGTGCGTCGGGGTGTGTGTGTGTGCGTCGGGGTGTGTGTGTGTGCGACGGGGTGTGTGTGTGTGCGTCGGGGTGTGTGTGTGTGTCGGGGTGTGTGTGTGTGTCGGGGTGTGTGTGTGTGTCGGGGTGTGTGTGTGTGTCGGGGTGTGTGTGTGTGTGTCGGGGTGTGTGTGTGTGTGTCGGGGTGTGTGTGTGTGTGTCGGGGTGTGTGTGTGTGTGTCGGGGTGTGTGTGTGTGTGTGTCGGGTATGTGTGTCGGGGTGTGTGTGTGTGTCGGGGTGTGTGTGTGTGTGTCGGGGTGTGTGTGTGTGTGTCGGGGTGTGTGTGTGTGTGTCGGGGTGTGTGTGTGTGTGTCGGGGTGTGTGTGTGTCGGGGTGTGTGTGTGTGTGTCGGGGTGTGTGTGTGTGCGTGTCGGGGTGTGTGTGTGCGCGTCGGGGTGTGTGTGTGCGCGTCGGGGTGTGTGTGTGCGCGTCGGGGTGTGTGTGTGCGCGTCGGGGTGTGTGTGTGCGCGTCGGGGTGTGTGTGTGTGCGTCGGGGTGTGTGTGTGCGTCGGGGTGTGTGTGTGCGCGTCGGGGTGTGTGTGTGTGCGTCGGGGTGTGTGTGTGTGCGTCGGGGTGTGTGTGTGTGCGTCGGGGTGTGTGTGTGTGCGTCGGGGTGTGTGTGTGTGCGTCGGGGTGTGTGTGTGTGCGACGGGGTGTGTGTGTGTGCGTCGGGGTGTGTGTGTGTGCGTCGGGGTGTGTGTGTGTGCGTCGGGGTGTGTGTGTGTGCGTCGGGGTGTGTGTGTGTGCGTCGGGGTGTGTGTGTGTGCGTCGGGGTGTGTGTGTCGGGGTGTGTGTGTCGGGGTGTGTGTGTCGGGGTGTGTGTGTGTGTCGGGTGTGTGTGTCGGGGTGTGTGTGTGTTGGGTATGTGTGTCGGGGTGTGTGTGTGTGTTGGGTATGTGTGTCGGGGTGTGTGTGTGTGTGTTGGGTATGTGTGTCGGGGTGTGTGTGTGTGTCGGGGTGTGTGTGTGTGTGTGTCGGGGTGTGTGTGTGTGTGTGTCGGGGTGTGTGTGTGTGTCGGGGTGTGCGTGTGTGTGTCGGGGTGTGCGTGTGTGTGTCGGTGTGTGCGTGTGTGTGTGTCGGGGTGTGTGTGTGTGTGTCGGCGTGTGTGTGTGTGTCGGGGTGTGTGTGTTTGTGTCGGTGTGTGGGTGTGTGTGTCGGGGTGTGTGTGTGTGTGCGTCGGGGTGTGTGTGAGTGCGTCGGGGTGTGTGTGTGTGCGTCGGGGTGTGTGTGTGTGCGTCGGGGTGTGTGTGTGTGCGTCGGGGTGTGTGTGTGTGCGTCGGGGTGTGTGTGTGTGCGTCGGGGTGTGTGTGTGTGTCGGGGTGTGTGTGTCGGGGTGTGTGTGTCGGGGTGTGTGTGTCGGGGTGTGTGTGTCGGGGTGAGCGTGTGTGTGTGTGTTGGGTATGTGTGTCGGGGTGTGTGTGTGTGTGTGTTGGGTGTGTGTGTCGGGGTGTGTGTGTGTGTGTGTTGGGTGTGTGTGTCGGGGTTTGTGTGTGTGTGTTGGGTATGTGTGTCGGGGTGTGTGTGTGTGTGTGTGTTGGGAATGTGTGTCGGGGTGTGTGTGTGTGTCGGTGTGTGTGTGTGTGTCGGGGTGTGTGTGTGTGTGTCGGGGTGTGTGTGTGTATGTCGGGGTGTGTGTGTGTGTGTCGGGGTGTGTGTGTGTGTGTCGGGGTGTGTGTGTGTGTGTCGGGGTGTGTGTGTGTGTGTCGGGGTGTGTGTGTGTGTGTCGGGGTGTGTGTGTGTGTGTCGGGGTGTGTGTGTGTGTGTCGGGGTGTGTGTGTGTGTGCCGGGGTGTGTGTGTGTGTGTCGGGGTGTGTGTGTGTGTGTCGGGGTGTGTGTGTGTGTGTCGGGGTGTGTGTGTGTGTCGGGGTGTGTGGGGTATGTGTGTCGGGGTGTGTGGGGTATGTGTGTCGGGGTGTGTGTGTGTGTGTCGGGGTGTGTGTGTGTGTGTGTCGGGGTGTGTGTGTGTGTGTCGGGGTGTGTGTGTGTCGGGGTGTGTGTGTGTCGGGGGGTGTGTGTGTCGGGGTGTGTGTGTGTGTGTCGGGGTGTGTGTGTGTGTCGGGGTGTGTGTGTGTGTGTGTCGGGGTGTGTGTGTGTGTGTGTCGGGGTGTGTGTGTGTGTGTGTCGGGGTGTGTGTGTCGGGGTGTGTGTGTGTGTCAGGGTGTGTGTGTCGGGGTGTTTGTGTGTGTGTGTGTGTGTGTTGGGTGTGTGTGTCGGGGTGTGTGTGTGTGTGTTGGGTATGTGTGTCGGGGTGTGTGTGTGTGTGTTGGGTATGTGTGTCTGGGTGTGTGTGTCGGGTTGTGTGTGCGTATGTGTGTTGGGTGTGTGTGTGTGTCGGGGTGTGTGTGTGTGTGTCGGGGTGTGTGTGTGTGTGTCGGGGTGTGTATGTGTGTGTGTCGGGGTGTGTGTGTGTGTGTCGGGGTGTGTGTGTGTCGGGGTGTGTGTGTGTGTGTCGGGGTGTGTGTGTGTGTGTGTCGGGTATGTGTGTCGGGGTGTGTCGGGTATGTGGGTCGGGGTGTGTTGGGTATGTGTGTCGGGGTGTGTTGGGTATGTGTGTCGGGGTGTGTTGGGTATGTGTGTCGGGGTGTGTTGGGTAAGTGTGTCGGGGTGTGTGTGTGTGTGTCGAAGTGTGTGTGTGTGTCGGGGTGTGTGTGTGTGTGTCGGGGTGTGTGTGTGTGTGTCGGGGTGTGTGTGTGTGTGTCGGGGTGTGTGTGTGTGTGTCGGGGTGTGTGTGTGTGTGTCGGGGTGTGTGTGTGGGCGTCGGGGTGTGTGTGTGGGCGTCGGGGTGTGTGTGTGGGCGTCGGGGTGTGTGTGTGTGCGTCGGGGTGTGTGTGTCGGGGTGTGTGTGTGTGCGTCGGGGTGTGTGTG